>NC_139391.1:90067500-92567500 GCF_054392235.1 Sus scrofa | reverse complement strand
CCTACACCACAGCTCACAGCAATGCCAGATTCTTAACCCACTGAATAAGGCCAGGGATCAAACCCACACCCTCATGGATACTAGTTGGGTTCTTAACCAACTACGCCACAATAGGAATGCTCTGATCTAGTTCTTTTAAACATAATAATAATAATAAAAATAAAAAATAAAAAAGACTTGTTAAATCTAATTTAACTCATTTCACCAATGAGATAATTGCTTTCTAATGTAAAAGTGACTTCTTAATGCCATAGAGCAATTAAATTGGCTGGAACGGAAACAAGGTCCGGTGTTCTTTTTGCCGGGTATGTAGTCTGTTTTAACATCTATGCTACTTTCTTAATAATATTTCAAATTATATGCATGTATGTGTGTGTATCTCTGTGTCTGTATATATATATATATAGAGAGAGAGAGAGAAAGAGTATTTTAATATACATGAAGTCTTTGCATGATTTTGTAAGCCTGTCTGTGTTTCACATATTACCAGAGGTTGTGTTTTCACTGTCCAATGACCATACTAGCTGGGAGGGTCCACGGGGACACCAGATGACCCACACTCCCACCTCCACATGGTAATCTTTCATCCCTAGAATCTTACCTCCAATACCTCATTCTTAGCCCAGTTTCCCATTATTCAAATTCTATCACTCCCTGTCTCCCATTACTTTTGTTTGTAGGCTTCATCGTGACCTTCCTTCCCATCAGCTCTCTTCTGGCTTTATTTCTGTCTTTTTATTTCCAGTGTAAATTCCATTTTTTATCACTTTAAGCATTCAAAATAATGGTGGCTTTTCTGCAGGGCCTCCCTCAGCCCCCAAATCTACAACCTTCTGATCAGTCTCACTATTTACTTTCTTTAGTTTAGATTAATGTTGCAGAATGCTGCTAGAGAAAGCCATGTGGATACAGAAATAGGTGCCCTTCATTAAAAACTCAGTCATCAGCCTCAGCTGGCCTTTCAAGTCAGCTGGACAATCTGTCTGTGTGTCCCTAGTCCCCTGCCTCCCTCTTTCCCCTTTGCAGCCCTTCCAAATCCCCATCATTCTCCATAAACCCTTGACCCCACTCAGCAAATGACCTCACCTTCTACTTCACAAAGGAAATAGAGGCCAACAGACAGCAACTCCCTCAACTTCCTGCCCCCTCCTTTACATTCTTATCAGCACCCACATCCATCCTTACCTCTTTTCCTCATTTTTCAGTTGAAGCGATGTCTCTTCTCTTAGCCAAGACTAATCCCACCACCTGTGATCTGGATTCCATCCCCTCCCGCTCCCTCAGGGACGTGCTCCATCAATCACCCAGGCTCCTGCATCTTCAACCTCTTGAGGTGCACTGGCTCTCTCCCCTCAACATACAAAAATGCTCAGAGGTTCCAACTCAAACACAACACACACACACACACACACACACACACACACATTTTCTCTCTCCTTTCCCCTCCCCGTATTCTCAAGTTACTGCCAAAACTTTCTCTTTTCTTTCTCACCCAAGCTTCTTTTAAAAAGGTGTTCCTCTGATTTTAAAAGTAGTACATACTCACTTGAGAATATTTGGAGAGTAAAGATTTTCAAAATATAATTACCCATAACATACGTCACCCAGGGATGACAATTCTTAATGTTGTAGTTTTGTTTCTTTAGTTTTATTTTTTGCTACTCATAAAAAAAAAAAAAATGGGGGTCCTACTGCAGAAAATTTCCCATCTTGTTTTTTTCACTTCTGGGACCATTCTTCCACAGTCTTAAATACTCACAAACATGTCTGTTAGTGGTTGTATATTATTGAACTATATCTGTAACAATTTAAATGCCTTCTTTATTAGACTGCTAGACTGCTTCCAATTTTTCTCTTCTATAAATAATCATAAGCATGCTTCCTGAAGACAAAGCCATTCTTTTTCTTTCCTCCCGTTCACTTCTCTGCCTAAGACTATCTTCTACCTCCTTCCCTTGAGATTTCTCTCATTAAAGTTACCAATGACTCTTCACCAACATTAAAGAGACTTTTCTGGCCTATCTCACTCAGCCTCTCTGAGGTACTTGACACTGTTAGTGATTCCCTTCTTGAAACTATCTTCTCTCTGCCTCCCATTGCCCTTGGAAAGAAACCATCTTCCTGCTTTCCACCCTTCCAGTTCCCCTCCATCACCCCCTTTGCATGTTCTTCCTCCTGGCCTTGCCTTTGAAAGTTTGTTTCGTTGGAGTGCCTTCCTGCCCCTTGGCTCTACCTCTAGCCCTTCTTTCTTGGGGTGGAGGAGGGACCACTCCTCATCTTTCATGCTCATGTGCTGCTGATTTCTAACCTGCACATCCAGCCTTGCTTATCTCCTCCTCTGGGGAGACTTTTTCTACCTCTCAGTCATGCACTCAAAATTGTTCTCCTTTTCTAGGCCTCTACGGCACCCCAAACGTCATTACCATGGCATATATCGCTTTTAATTTAAACGGTTGGTGACTTGCCCTTTTGTTTCCAGAATTTCTCAGCCTCTCCACTATTGACCTCTTGGGCCAGATAATTCTTCGTTGTGGGCCTCTGTTCTGTGTGTTGGGGGGTGTTTAGTAGTACCCTTCACCTCTACAAGCTAGATGTCAGTAGCGATCCACCTGCCTTTGTGATAATCAAAAATGTCTGGACATTGTCAGATTACCCTGAAGATACAAAACCCCCGCAGGGTGAAAACCATTGTGCTACACTGTGAGTTTTGCAAAGGTGGGACTTGGTATTCATCATTTTTTTCCTATCACCCAGCCCAGTGTTAATGATTCAATTTTTATTCACCCATCAAGCAGATGTTATATTACTAACAAGTTTCCTTAATCCATGGCAGGTATTAAAAATGGACAATATCTTTAACTTCAAGGAGCTTACAGTTTTGGAGGAAAGACATGAGTCAACATGCAGTCAGCATGCACGTGGAAACAGCTATACAAATGAAATGTTTAGGTTTGCTGAGGCACTTTGGAAATTTTATTACTGCTCAGGGAGAGGAAAGCAAAAACGGAAAACTTTCAGAGGCGCTCGACCTTTCATCACATGTGAACAAAAGGTCTGGTTGGCACAAAGGCAAGAAGAATGGGATGTTTTCCAACCATATGGGAAAGCCTAGGGAAAGGTTTCAAACAGATGGCTTAGGATCCAGGTCTTCAAGGACACAAGTCTGCCCAGATACCAATGAGATGATTCCTTTCAGCTACAGGATAAATTTAGCTACTGAGTATAGGTTCACGTTTTACTCCAATGAAATGTAATGTCTAGAGGTCTAAAATGCTCTAATTCAAGTCAATTATTAAGCAGGGATATACAAATTCAGTTAATCATTGGAATACAAGATGCAAACCTATTTAGATAAGCAGATGCAAACAAATAGGAGTGATTATTCTCCACGAGCTCTCCCAGTTCTACTCAATGGGGGTGAGTTTTGCACCTGGAAGTACATTTAACAATGCCTAGAAACATTTTTGATTGTCCTGGCCAGGAACAGGTGCTACTGGCATCTAGTAGATAGAAATGAGAGATGCTGCTAAAATACCATCACAGGAGAAGTATTGGGCTGATGGTTTGGAATGTCAACAGTGCTTAGGTCAGGAAACCCTGTCCTCTCCCACGGCCATGGATCCATAATATCAATTAGCATGTTAAAGGACCTGAACTCCTTCAGCTAAACAAACAAACAGACAAACAGATAAATGAATAGTAAAAACTGGTTTAATGTATTTAAGTACAAGATCTTGCCAGGTTATTTTACCGTGAACCTCAACAAATAGTAGATATTTGGGGTGAAATACATTGAGTGAAAAAAATATATATTATTAAAAATAATTTTGCCATGGGAGTTCCTGTCGTGGTTCAGTAGTTAATGAATCTGACTAGGAACCATGAGGTTGCAGTTCGATCCCTGGCCTTGCTCAGTGGGTTAAGGATCCGGCATTGCCGTGAGCTGTGGTGTGGGTCGCAGAGGTGGCTTGGATCCCTCATTGCTGTGGCTCTGGCGTAGGCCAGCGGCTACAGCTCTGATTAGACCCCTAGCCTGGGAATCTCCATATGTTGTGGGAGTGGCCCTAGCAAAGGCAAAAAGAAAAAAAAAAATTAGTAATTTTGACTGCTTTTTACTTTTATTTTTCTTTTTTTGTCTTCTTAGGGCCACCCCCTTGGCATATGGAGGCTCCCATGCTAGGGGTTGAATCAGAGCCGTAGCCACTGGCCTATACCACAGCCATGGCAACACGGGATCCAAGCTGCATCTGTGACCTACACCACAGCTCATGGCAATGCTGGATCCTTGACCCACTGAGAAAGGCCAGGAATCAAAACTGCGTTCTCCTGGATGTGAGTCAGATTCGTTTCTGCTGAGCCACGACAGGAACTCCTGCTTTTTACTTTTCAATGTGACTACTAGAAAATATAAAAATCACATATGTGGCTTCCATTATATTTCTATTGGATAGCACCCGTCTATCCAGTTCTTCATATTAATTAAACAGTATTCTATTATCCACTGAGATCCTTTTTAACCAATTTAAATCGCTATTTTACTCCTCTTTATCTCTCTATCTTATTACACTGTAGTTTAGTAATTAACTGCTAGTCACAGGTAGGCTCTATGGACTTGAAAAAATTACTGTCTAATCTGTGTATATACAAGAGAATACATATATTCTCCTACCACTGAGATATGTAAAGTCAGATTTAGAGTGTTCCATCAGCTATTAAAATCACTGATACATTTAGACTTCAGGCAAATTCTTGACTTCTACTTACTCTAAATCATATTTTTGTCCTATTTTTGAAGTAACTAAAAGGAATAGAATATCACAGTTGAAGCAGATGAGAATGTCCAGCTGTTACCCAAGGATGTGGCTGTCATTGAGAATGTGTCAGTCATTCAAGGAGAATAAAAAGGCAGTTAGTTAGAATCCCTTCTTAAAATTTTGGAGGAAAAATGGATTGCAATAGAGCTTTATGTAGTACATGGAGGAATGCTAAATTTTTAAAGTCACAAAATTTCCCCGCAACACTTCTAGTATTTTTAAACGAGGAAAGTCCAAAATGTTCCAAAATCAATAAGTTATGGAAGAAAAGGAGTTTTAGCTAAAAGTAAGAGCGACATAAAGAGCAGTGCCTTTGCACATCCAAGACTCCTTTTTTCTTTGTGTGTGCAGGTTAAATCCTGCTAAGGCTGTGTTTGCAGGCAGGCCAGGCAGAAATCACAGGTGCCACTAGGTCCTAATTACAATAAGGGCACTCTTAGGCTCCAAAAGGATTTAATAGAAGATACATGCATGGTAGCAGGGTATGCTTCTTATTGTAAAGGGCTGTTTTTGATAACGCTTCTCTCCCAGCTGCCCTTCTCCCCAAGCCCAGAAGTGGCTGGTTGTGGAAATATGTAAAAGGAAGTGGCTAAAATTAATAATGGGCTGAATACGTGGCTTTGTGGTAGAGAAAAGGGAGATAGTGGAAGAGCAACTCCAGATCACATCTAGATTATTCTGTCTGGAGGAAGAAGTGGTGCTATAATTCCACTAGAGAGGAGGGGAGGTTTAGGGGTTGGAGACATCACAGTTTCCCCCTTTGTTTTCAGACCAATCTACTAATCTCATTGCAATATTTTCTCTCCAGTTCTTCCACTTTGGAATCCTTTGTAAATATGCTATAGTTTTTCATGCGCTAGCTCACTATGTCTTGAAAAACTGGATAATTTTAAAAAGATGGAATTGGGAACATATAATGTGTCCCTCTATATAGAAAAGTGGGCAAAAAATTCAAAGAAATGCCAACATAGATTTGCTTTACCATATCTTTGTCCTAAAGATCTGTCATTAATTTGCATAATTGGGATCTAATGGCAGACTTTTACCCTTATTGTAACTTTTAATATATTTTATTTAATTTCAAAAATGAATTATTTGCAGGAACCATGCATCTTGATTTATGAGCATCCACAACAATGTGATGGAAACAGGAAGTCAGGGATATAATTATATTACAGCTAAGAAACTATCATAATACCTTTAATTTTTTGGTTTCCTCTAAGTTTCTGTTCAGAAATAAAACATCTAAAGTATTGTTTTAAATTGAATAGACATTAGAAAATAAGAATTGTGGCTTTTTAATTAAGGAAAAAAATATAAAACATGGTCCCAGTATCTAGTTTTCTTTGACTCGATTTAGAAAATTATAGGAAAAAATAAAATGAAACAAGTTTAGAACAGGTCATTGGAACAGATGTTATCTAACATAAAATGTTTATTTTCTTGAATTCTTATAGTATTTGTCATTCAAATGGAATAAGTATAGGATTCATATAGTATGTGTGGATTTCAAAATATGTAATTGTCATTCAAGTGGAATAAGTTTAGGATTCAAATGGGATGTGAGGATTTGAAAAGATGTAACTTCTCTTTACTCTGCAGCAGGAAGTGCATATCTTACAAATGGATGTTTGAAGTTAGGCAACAGCTTACTAAACATTAGGACAAAACCACAGTTTTTGTTGCCAAGAGTAAGACGTGGGCAGAGATTTTTGATAAATGTCAGAGCAAAATGTTAATTCTAATTGTTTCATGGAGTTGACCTTGACTTGTGACAGGTTTGTTACTATGCAGATTTCCGAGCTGCCACAGCGCATGCGCACATATCACCTCGTGAAGTTACCCAGATACACCCTCTTCTCTATCTCACCTCTTTATTCCTAATTAGCTTGTCCCTGGGTTCTCTCAGAGCAGCATTACGGTGTCCTGAAGTGGTTTTGATTCTGACCCAGTGACAAATTATGCCATCTAATGTTTAGCAAAGTTTAAGTCACAGAAATGGTTAAGGCTTACAGGCGGCATCCTGGACTGTCCCCTGCTCTCATCCTGTTCACCCTGACTGCTTTCCAGAGGTGCTACAAGCCCCACGTACCCATAAACTCCCTTAAGGCCTTGGCTGCTGTATTTTAATTTCTCATTATGGCCCCCCCAGGCGCTTTTCTCTCGAGTTAATAATAGCACTAGGGGCAGGCAGAATGAGCTGTAGTAGTATGCACCAAAATTTAGCAAGTCTCTGAAAAAGCAGACACAGGAAAGTTGGAAGGATGAGGAAACAACCATGGAAAGATGGGTCTGGCACTGATGTCAGCAGCCGGTCCCTTCCCTTTACTCAAGCCAGAAACATTCAGACTAACCCAGACTCAGGCTCTCAGTCTCCTTTGTTCCCAAACTGCCTGGTGTGCAACTTATCATGGAGGTTTCAACTGCTGTTAGTACTTGAAGTAAGTAAATAGTAAAAAGAAAGAGTGAAAAAAAGAGGAAAGGCAACTAACACTGAAAATTTCTACGAACCCTTTGAGTTGCTGCCTATTTAACTCCACGTCATTCCTGTGGAAACAGAAAATTAGAGGATTTTGCTCAAGGTTAAAGCAGTAATTAACAGAGCCAGAATTTTAACCCTGTATGCATGTTCCTTCCACTACACTCTCTCCAGATGGATGTAAGGGAGATCATATTGACAAGATATCACAAATCTGTGGGCATCTTGAATGTCTCTGGACATCTAATGGATGTTCCCTATTTAATTCATACACGAACTGGGCATGTTATTGAGAGATGCCTTTGTCTACCAATTACCCAGAGTTCTCTCTTCCCAAGATGAGAAGACTATTTGTAATTTATTCTGATAAAAGAAAAATTACTATTTTGAAACAGAACTGTATTTTCTGTTAGGAAAAACATATGCGCATGTGTGTATTTCAGAGATTCTAATAAAATCATTTATCCTTAAGACACTGCCTTCATCTAAAACTATATGTAAATACTAATCAGTGGAGTTTCATAGTAGTAGCTTATACTAAATTGTTAATTTTTTAAAAAACAGATGGCATAAAAGTATAAATTTCTATTTAAGAGATTAAAAATGTCTTTCTGATATGCCAGGTCACAGTTGTGTTAAAACACATGCATTCATTATTTTCCTAAATATCTCAAATGACTCAAATGATACGACAAAGCCAGGAGAAAGTCTAATTCTCTCAGGGTTGGATTTTGCTTTTTTTATTTTGTTGCTTAAAGAGAAAAAACACCATGCCATGTTTCTTCTCAAAAACCATTTCTATATATTCAGATTTATTGATCCTAATATGAATTTTGCAGAAACATAAATGTAACAATTATTTAAAACTTAAACTAAGTCCTGTATTTGTCTCATTAAAATGGATTTCAGAAATCAGGGAGATGATAGTGGTAGAATGTGTAAGGACCCCCATGAATCATCCTTTCCATGTACATGCCATTAAGTAATCCTCTCCCACAGTGACTCTGAGCTGAGCTGAGATGCTCTTTTACCAATGAGATGATACGCTCACAAGATGCTCTTTTACCAATGAGATGATAAGTAGCAAGTGTGATAGACATAGCTACCTGAAAAGTGCTTGCCCACTGTGGCATGCCACTTCTGGTTGCTGAGAACCCTTTGCCACACTGTATGACAGCCAGGGCTAGTCTGCAGCAGATAAAAGACCACATGGGGACAAACCACAACATTCCTAGCCATGCCAGCTTTCCCAGAGGAAAGATGAGGCAAGCCATCCATCCTAGACCATTCCACCCTAGCTGGGCTGCCTTGGAACAGAAGAACCACCAGCTGATCAGCAGATTCCTGAGAAATAATACATATTCACTGTTTTAAGCCACTGTGTTTTAAACTGCTTTGGTACAGAGCGAAAGGCAATCAATTCAATACTGTTCCTCCAAAAATATAAAAATAAATCCAGCTATGGCTTAGAGTGATCAAAAACTGTTACTAACTCACAGAGCTAAGAGACAGCCTCACTCCTCACCTGGATAAACAGATTAGTTATCTCAGTAAATTTCAGGAAACTAAATTCTAGAAAGACAATACCACTGCTACCGATCTTTATGCAAAAGGATGCAGGGGACACTGAGAGTTTTTAGGGAGTGTAGGGTTAAGACAGTAAAGATAAGGCAGCTCATTCATAAGGCTCCTGTGTTTCACATAAATCCCAGGACTTCAAATATACTCTTTGTGTGTCTCTGTCTCCTGTCTATCATCTGTCTCTCTCTCTCTCATGTACACACGTGGCTGGGCAAGTGGGGGAAATATTTAAATTCCCTAATTGCTCTAAGACCTCAAAACTTTTAGAATTTTACTTCCTCAAAAAGGAGTCATGTTTTCTTCTTGTAGCTTCCAGTGCCAGGACAAGCTTGCCTGTGACTCTATCACCATCATCTGTGAGACTTATTTTCTCAAATAGGTATTCTGGCTATTACATAAAAAATATGATTTTAGTTTAGTGACATGAAACAATGCTAAAATGGGTATAGAAAAAGCACTTTATAAGATTACCCATTTAATATGAATTCAATTTTGTAAGGATTCTATATATTTTATATTTAAAATAAGGAAAAAAATGAATACATTAATTAATGAAAATGCAACCAAATAGTAAAGGACGTCATAGAATTATCAGAGATTTTTTTCCTAGTTTTAATCCTCAGTAATATTGAAATATATATAGAATATAAAATAAATTAGCACAAACTGGAAATCAACGGCGGCTATCTATCTACCTATATAAAATATTCTAAGAACCATTTAGGGAAAAAAAATCAAGAAATTTAGATCAAATTATAGATAGTGAAATTCCCATGATGAGTGGATGATCTTTATAGTAGTAAAAACACACAGATTTTATATAAATAGATAGATGAAGTCACATGCTATACAAGTACTTCTAAATTTTATAAACATGTTCTTCTACACTGATTTTTTAAAACAGATATTTCTTACTTGCGTTAAGAATTCTTCATTGAAAACATATCACATTGCTTCACAGTTCTTACCAGTGTTCTATATTACTTCTGACCGCCCTCACTCCATTTCTCTCAAGATTCTCATGCACAGAGAAGGCAAGAAATTATTTGCGAGAAACTCGCTCAATTCTTAGAATGTTTGGGAATGTTACCCATTTCCCAGACTTTCAGTCTAAGCTAGAAACACATTCATGCAGTCCCCTCACTACCGTGTACACAGAAAACTGAAAACATAGCTGTATTGAGAAACGTAGTTTTAAAATAAGGTAGGAATCAGAAATCCCAGGTCTCAATGGTTGGCCAGTTACAGGACAGAATCTGCAGATCTGAGATTCCTCATTGCCTGTGGTCCCACGCATTTGCATGTGCTTTTTAGGCTCTGTAGAGTAATAGATTCTGAAGATAAATTCCTGTGCACTGTCAAAAAGTAATCTTCCCCAAAGGTTCAAATGGGAAGTTTACTTTTTTCCCATCAGAGAGGATGACATTATGAAATTTGCAGCTAATCTTTTTACATTTACTACATGATGGAGAGGTCTTTTTCTGGCTGAAATATTTTCCAAATAAAATGTGACTTGGGTTTTTAACTGCTAATGTGATATAAGAATAATGAATATTGTAGCACACACACACACAAAAAAAATAGAGAAATAAGAGTTGCCTCTTCCCTGAATGCAATATCCACCTATTACTGACCACTGTGACCTTTCTGGGAAAAGTCACTTCCATTGGACAAGGCAGTGGCCGCAAGGCAGCAAAACACCACTCAGAGTAATTCTTTACAGATGCCAGGAACCGGAAGTTTCAAGGGGAAAAATGAAAGCCATTCACTCTTCCAATGACATAGGCCTTTGATACCATAAAGCCATTTGGGCTGAGAGCTCCAAGGTCAGGAAGGCACGTAAAGATTGGTGATTAGAGAAATACTATATCAGCAAAGTGTGGCAAGCTATTAAAAGAAACTATAGCTTTTATGATTGTGTCGCTGAAGCTCCCCAGGGCTATTTGTATTAGATATTGAGTTAAGCATAACTTATTTAGTCCTAGCATTCCAGAAAACATTTTGATGTCAGCTACTGCAGGAAAGTAAACACAAAGCAAAGGAGGAAACAGAGCTGATCTCGAACAGATAAAAATGGCGTAATTTAATTTTCTGAACCCGGGCGTTTTAGAGCATTAAGAATGAGGAATTTTAGAAGGTTCTTTCAACTTGCAAAATAAAGTTTATTTAGGCGTTTGGGGGAGGGGGAGAGCGGGAACACAGAGTTTACATTATCAACTCATTGAGCATATATTAACTTCTGATCAAAAACCACTTTGGATGTATTTAGTGAAATGTTCCCAGGGTTATAATCTGTATTTGATAATGGACAAGTTTCCCTCCTGTTTCCATGACTTAATAATCACATAATTTTTGTTTGTGCAACTTTTCCTAGTGGCTCTAATGGCAGCATTGGTTCACGAGGTATTCAGGGTTCACCACACATTTCCATGACTACCATCAAAATTCTTTGTTTTTAAGACAAGGCCTTAACACTGACCACACTCAGCATGTGCTCTCTAGCCATAAAATGAAAATGTTGGCAGTGATAAGCACACCAAAAAAAAAAAAAAAACCTGTTTACTTCCATTTTGAACCAAAGGAAGAAATGTTGGAAAGCTGAACCTTGGTTCATGCTAAGATCCCTGAGAAGAATTTCCCCTGAGGTCCTGCGAAGACTGGGTAAAACTTGTGTGACTCAAGAGACAGATAATAGAGACCTGAACACATTAGAAATACTAGTAACTAAAAGATTAGCCACTTTAAACAGTCTTACTTGAGGTGGAATTGCAGGTGAACAGAGGTGGAAGGGGATCATGCTTTTGTCTAAAACTCTAGATGTTACCTAAAGAAAGAAATATTTGCCATCTCTGCAAAACAACAAGGTCATTAGAGAGAGAGAGAGAAAAGGAAACATGAAAAAATGTTAAAGGTGCTTGCCTCTGGGTGGTGGGATCACAGGTGATTTTTTTCACCTGCTTTTTATACTTGTCTGTTTTTGCCAACTTTTCTGCAAAAAAAAAGATGGTGTGCTCCTTCTGATGAAAAAATAAAAGAGAAGGAAAAATACACAAATGAGGAGGAAAGCACATAGGCCTTTCTAACGTAAAAGACATGCCAATGATCCCATCTCCTATGGGCAAAGACTTCCTTGCCCTGATGAACATCTGCCTTGACAGAAACTCAGAGGAGCTGCTCTAGGATTTACTGGCTGCTGAAAGGAAACAGCTAGAGCTTTCCACATTTCATATTTGGGACTTGGATTGAATGCATACCTCGGGCAGTCTTTTACTCTTCACTCAACTCTAAGACCTTGTATTTCCATCTTCATTAGCAAAAGAATGCTCTTGGTTTCCGTTATTTCTCCTCAAAAAGTCATCTTTGTTTCTGGGAACAGTGATTATTTCGTCAAATATTTTGTCATCACATGTCTTGACCAAGGCTGATGATGTTCAATGAGCTACTATCCATTTGGTTTGCTCACTGCCTGTGCCAAATGGTTGTTAAACATGAAAATTCCACCTGTAATTGTAGAATTATAATTCCTCATTCAGGTAAGGATAGAATGACCTCAAGTTAATTATTATAGCGGTTATATAACTATAAGACAACCACACAATATATAATATGTTCTATTCTACTATGTTATAATTATAACATATAATTGTAATGGGGTTATATAAATATGCAACTATAATATAGTTTTATATGTTGTGGTGAAGTTTAAGGTAATTTAACTAGAAACTCACAGGCAATTTCTTTCAGTGATTAGTTTGAAATAAAAGTTGGCTTAGTTTAAAGTAGTTATCTTTTTGGAATACTGTGTAATCGTATCCAGGGAGTGGTCACTACTTGATTGAAAAGACAAAAATGATATTAAAAGCAAAAGCATCCTATCACATTTTAACTATATATTTCTTAAAACAGTAGAGCACTGGGAGAAAAGATATTAAAGATTCTAACTTTCAAAAGTAAAGTAAGAGTTTGAGTATTCTCAGCAAAATAGTCATCTGTGAAATAGTCACAGAAACATTTTACCATTTTGGCACAATATATGTGAAGTACTAGGAAGAAAATACAGAAAAACATAAGAGAAAATGAAGACAGTATTCTTTTTCTCTTTTTCTTTTTTTGTCTTTTTGCCATTTCTTGGGCCACTCCCAAGGCATATGGAGGTCCCCAGGCTAGGGGTCTAATCAGAGCTGTAGACACCAGGCTACGCCAGAGCCACAGCAACACGGGATCTGAGCCTCATCTGCGACCCACATCACAGCTTACGGCAACGCTGGATCCTTAACACACTGAGCAAGGCCAGGGATCGAACCCGCAACCTCATGGTTCCTAGACAGATTTGTTAACCACTGTGCCACGACGGGAACTCCTGAAGACAGTATTCTCTAGGTAGCTGATTTTTCTCAAGGAAAGAAACAATTCTTAAGGTTGTGATTTTTTTTTTTTAAGTTCAGGTGAGGATAAGCTCCTGTTGCACAGTCATAAACCACCCATTCATTCCAAACTTAGAATACTAAGGAACACAAACCTGACATCAAGGTAAAAATAAACCCTGTATCTCTAATGTTGGCAACATTTGGAAAACACCCCAGAGATTATCAAGCAAACTCTGTTCATTCTTTCACCACTGCTCTCAAAGTCCCATTCTGGTTATTGAAAGTGTCACAAGGCTGTATAACAGGTTCCTTCTGTGTATCTCAAGGGAAACGAACACTCTTTCAAAAATCAATCTGCTAAAATGTTGAGTAAGTATGGACTGCCTCATGTAAACACAATCCTCATCTACTGTCAACATTTTTACATTGATATTTGGTAAATGGCATGGCAGAAAAAAATAGAGAAACACAAAGCTCCTCCATGATGCCAGTATTTCCTCCGTGTACCTTATCTCATGTTCCTTCCCTACAAAGTCCATGCAGAGACATAACGTGATTCTTTTCTAACTGGAATGGTAGCCCAAGGTAAACCGGCAGATGTAACTGTTAATAGTGCTGTCATTTTTTGCCCTATCACCCTAAGAACACCTGTTCAGTGCAAAACTAAATTTCTTCCAGTCATCTCGATTCAAGAGATCCCATCCCAAATCAGTAAAAGGTGGGACTTCATTTATTTAGAATAATGCTTAGGCCTCACTTACATCCTTGCTAATTCCAAACAGCAATCTTCAAACTAAATACTATTTGACTTTGTGAGAGAAAACATCAAGACAACTTAGGGTTTTAATAAAAATAAAAACACAATGTCTCTCTCATGCCTAGGTAAATTAGTGAAAAGAAGTAGAAGGGAGGAAATATCGAACACATTTTGTTTTATTCATACTTTCAAATAGCAAAGAAAGTCTCCCAAGGATATGGCCTCTTTGAAGATAAGTGCCATTTGCATAACCTAGATGGGCCTCTTTAATGCAGTTTTCATTATCTTGACTCCAAAGTGACTGATGTCAAGATCAAGGGAGTCAATCAGGGCAGATACACTCCAGGACACCAGGGAGAAATAAATCAGCCCATCATCTCCACCCAGGAGAGTCCCTCTCCACCACGGGGATTTTCCAATCGCCCTCTGAGGCAGGAGGCCAAGTTCCGTGACTGTAGAGACTGACCCTCATCCCTTAGAACACTCTCATTCCTTCCATTAATTGGGGTCCCCTGTATCAGTTATCTAATAGGCTAATGAACTTTGGAGATAAACCAGTTCTTGACCACTTCTTGCCCTCTGAACACTCCCAGGACACTCACCCCGTTTGGCCTTTTATCTCATTAAGTTAAAGAGAGAAAAAAAAAAGAGAGAGAGAAAATTTAGTCTGAAGAAAATGAGATAACAGTCCCTTGGGTGTTAGGTGAATGTGATTTGGGTCTTCATATGAGGAGGAGAAATCGTCACATTCATTAGATGCTATGTGACAATTAACCCTTTGCCCAGTTCAGATATTTTCTTCCATCTACAACTGCATTTTGGCCACGGAGGGTTGGTCTGTCCCTTGGCTTTTTCTTTACGCAGCCTTGGTTATCCGATTCATTACATGATGCCTTGGGTCTCCCTAGGCATCATAGGTGCAGGCAAATGGAAAACGTCACCAGTAGGTCTTTATTTCACAAGCTTGACTTAGTGCTATTTTCACTTGCAAAATACAAATGTGAAAACTGTAATTTATGATGGTACTAGCAATTCAAGATGTTTTGCTTGGATCCTGTGTATGCAACTGGTTACCAACATTCCAGTCTGTTTTGCTTTAGTTGGCTACTAGTTTACTCCCCTCCATTTCATTCTCGAAATCTGTGTTTTGAAAACAAATTAACAGCGCTTTGATTCTTTTCAGAAATGCAATTATGCGTTCCCTCACTATGGCACAGCAACATTTTAAACATGGTTTGTAAAATGTCATTTTAAGGCAGAGGACAAGATCCAAACAGCTTATTTAGTGCTGCTTTAATTTTACACATACTTCTCATCTGAGTAGGTATCAGAGTCTGGGTCACTTCAGGAGTACATGAAGAGGTTATTTCAACTGTAGACATTGCAGGGGCCTTGAGATCCCAGGCTTCTTGAAGTCACGAAAACAGACAGCAAGAAGAATCAGCCTTCCTGCTCTGTGAGCAGCCCCTGCTGGACAGCAGATCAATTTGTGCTGCTATGAGGCTGGGAGCCTCAATTCTCTTTTTCTCCTTCTCTCTCCTTCCAATGGGAGTGGTAATTTTTTACTTTTCTCTTTAAAACTAAATTATGTCACTTTCTCTTCTAATATCGAATATTTACTTGAAAGCAATATACCACATAATTCTATAAAGATATCTGACCTTCTTCATGTGAATAATATTATATTAACTCAATAATTCAAAGTCTTAATTTAATCTATTCTCCCCTTCGAAGGCAATTTCTGTACATAATAATCAAAGAATATCCTTAGTTTTTAATAAATGTATCTCAGAATTCTAATTATGTTAGGAAAATGTTGCAATAGACCACATAGAAAAAATATTTTTGTTTGATTTGGCTGTTCCTTCTTTTAACAAATAAGTCTTGGATATGACCCTTATCACCATTTATTGTTTTCTATAGGTCTCAGGGCTTTAATCCCTAAGATGATCTAGTTTTCATTCTCAGCTACTATTTAAAAATAAATTAGTTTTTATATTTTGCATATTTTGCCACAAGAAAAAATGTAAAATCCAAAAGAATACAGCGGACATCACACTGAAAATGTATTTATCACCAGCACCAGCTAGTGAATATGACCATTTTCTTTCACTGCAAACATCTGACTATAAAGTAGGACTTTTTTCTCCAAAAAAATGGTAGGACAAAAATAATTCATTATTTACAGCAACCAAATGACGCCCTTCCTTTTTTAAGATGAAGCAAAAAATAGATGCTTTTACATATCACTTGCAAAAGATGCCTGACTGTCAGCTTTGGTATCTTTATATAAGATATATATATATATAAAGATAAGATATATAAGACCAGCCAACAACCAAACTCAGCCAAACCATGACGCGAAAGTATTATATACTAACCAGATCTCCATTTGTTTTTTGTGGACTGAAAAGTCTCTTTAAAGAGAGATTAACAAGGAATGCCAAATGTGGTCTAAGATAAATGGACTTAGACCCAAATCTCCTTTTTCCCACATGCCACAAAAAGGTTAAGAGAGGTGGTTTGTTATAGGTTGCATTTCACTTCAATTAAAGACTGGGATGGGGGGAACTAAATGTCCCAGGTCAGTGTTTCAAGAAGTATTTCCAGTAGAACAATAGCTCTGAAAAATGTCAAGGTCATACTTTAAATGTCAGATTAAACAACATAAATAAGTTGCTTTGTTGCAGGATTTATCATAGCCATCAATTCCCAAAGCACATTGAGGGTCTCCAAAAAGCTCACATCACATGCAGAGTTTCCAAAATATTCTCTGGATGATATTTCAAAAAACATAGATTGGAAAATTATTTCTGAAGTCATCCAGGCTTTCTACTTCCATGTGCTCTTAAGCAAAGTGAAAATTCACTTGTTTCCAGCTTGCACTTAACCATATGTGTGGTAAGTTCTGGTAAGTGTGGTAACCTGAACTCATTTTGTGAATGAACCTGAAGTATGCTGTCTCATCTGAAGCTCACATAGAGCTCAGGAGATGGATGTTATCAACTCTTGTCTCATAGAGAAGGAACTGGAAACTCAGAGCTTAAGGGTTCAGAGGACAAGGGAGTGACAGAGCCAGGACTCATTCACAAGATGTGTTCACCGCAATGGCCTCCCTCCTTCTCTTACACTGTATTGCACAAACTGTTCTCTTTTGGTGAAATTCTTTAGTGGCTTCTCTGGTGCGCCTAAGTCACATGATCTCATTGGGATCGAGATGGTTTACCCTGCATTGGCAAGCCTAAAGTTTTAATCTATTCCCACTGTGAACTACATTAACTTGAACTCTCTCTAGCATGGAAAAATTAGCACACGATGATAATTTTATCTGCAGCACTATCCATTCTAAAAGATTGCCATTTATAACACACAGAGTAAGACAGAGAATGCATACTTGTTAAAATACTAATCAAAGATAAGTTTGGAGACAGAAATAGACTCACGGACTTGTGGTTGCCAAGGGGGAGGAAGGATGGCAGAGGGATGGGTTAGGAGTTTGGGATTAGCAGATGCAAGCTATTATATATAGGGTGGATAAATAATAAGTTCCTAGTATATAGCAGAGGGAACTATATTCAATATCCTGTGATAAACCATAATAGAAAAGAGCATGAAAAAGAATATATATGTGTGTATATATATATATGTAACTGAATCACTTTGCTGTACACCAGAAACTAACATAACTTTGTAATTCAACAATATTTCAATAAAATGAAATAAAAGCAAAAATAAATTTCTAAACAACCAAAAGAAATTTCTATTAAAGAGGAGTTGAAAATTAGCTTTCATGTCAGAGATGGTCTGTGTTTTCCTTCCCTTTACCGACGAGCCAAATAGTACCAAACCAGAAACCACCAAAGCAACTCCCTGCATCTCACAGTAATAACATATTAATATCCCATGGAAAAATCAACATATCATTTAGTTTCTGCTCACTTTAGCCCCTCTAATCTTTGGTACTAACATGAATATCAAAACAAAAGAGCAATGGACTGACAAACCCCTCAGAGGAGTCTTAGGAAAACACATTCAAACCTTCTAGATCATTTCAGCTTCTTTTAACAGTAAGTGGGACATATTAAATTCTTACATTGCAGATATGATTTTTTTTCTATCAGGACACAAAAGATAACCCTCACATGCAGAAAATGAGTTTGAGTCCAAAAATTGATCTGAGCAATTTGCCAATTCTCAAATCCTATCTCAATCAGACTTTTTCTCCATCATTACTTATTTAGGCCCCATTCACAGGTAAGAACAGAACTTCTACACATCTGCAAGTATTGTAAACCAAATAAATAATGATCATTTCTCTCAGGATTCTCCAAAGTGGGTGAATTCCACAAGAGTTATTCAGAAATAAATATGCATTAAACAAATATCTGATAATATCAGTAATTTAAAAAAAATTTCCCCTCTGGTTCCTTTGTGGAAAACTATAATCACACAGTACTGGATCATAGGGACATACGCCCTTTTCATAAGTGAGAAGAAGCAAATTCCCTAAAGGACAATAAACAACTTTATTATCAAAGCTGACATATATTTTAATTGGAAAGAAAGACATAATGCCAAAATATACTAGTTATATACTTTAGGTCTTATTTGCAAAATTATTTATATTACCCTATCTTTCTTCAGATTTCTTTCCAAATACTTACACTTTCTTTCTGAATAATTACAATTGTCTTTCTCTAGGAAGAAATCAATGCATAATACATATCATAGCAATATCTTTTGCATGAGTGGTACTTCAGTAATTTGACTTTAGTGAAAACAGAAAGAGGGCTCCTTCCTAATTTCTGGACAGCAGAAAGAATGAAAAAAAAAATCTAAGTGAAGAAGAGCACATGAGCATTTTCTTCAGAACAAAAATGAAACATCCCAATATTCCTATCATACAATCTATGAACAGTTGTGGGGAATGATTTGCAAATATTTGTGTTTTGCAAAATTACAAACTGCAGCCCACTGCATCTTGGCATATTATTGCCAGTAATGTCTGTCTCCTTCCTACATATATTCAAAAGCTAAAATGCACTTCAGTTCACATCTAGCGTTCCTGAATATTAAGTATGAATAAAAATTTCTCCTTTATCATCAGATAAGGGCAGAGGGTGTGAGCTTGTGCAGAAAGAGATGGGAAACAGGCAGCAACGTGCTGGATTTGAACTGCCAGGGCTGCTTATCAAGTGCCTCATTCCAGTCACTGCCTCTATGCCTTTTTCTCAAGGATGTTCAGGCCATTTGGTGAAATCCCACCGTTTGACTTCAATAAATCTTGATTCAAGGTGATAAAATCACCCATGGAAGAATGCTTTAAGTATATTATGATGGAATCTGTATCTTCCCTTTATAACATATGCACTAATGTGATTCTTTTTCCTAATAACATTGGACCATTTGGATTATTCCACCTCCTTAGATATAATTGAAAAATACTTTAAAAATGCTTATTTGAAGTCAACCATAGCCACAGAAAAAACATACCACCAACCAAACCAACGATATCCTGTTTAAATTAAAGGAAACTAGGCTGCTCATGATCCTAATGGCCATAAACAAAACACCGACCATAAATCCATCATGCTAAGCATTAGTCTTTATTGCTACCATGGTTGCACAAAATTGGCTGGAACCAACATTGCTGTAAACCCATAAACCAGCAAAAGCTTTACCCTTAGTGTCAAAACCGCTCTGAGCATATGCGGCACTGTCCTTTGGTTAGAACAATTCAGTACATTTCAAAAACACTTCAGATGGAATCCTTTAGTTATAATGATTTTTCTTCTCTGAATTTGAATCATTCCACTCTGACCATTTAGATTTTCTACAGCAATTACCTTTGACCCTTGTGACATTGCTTTTCAGCCATACCCTATTAGAAAAGCCTATCAGAAATTTTGCATTTTTTGAATTTTGAAATTGTAATGAAAGTCATGGTACTTGACATCTCTCTGCTGTCTCCCATGTCTTAGTTTAACTTATTATTTATTCTGTAGTGAAAGAGGGAAATGAATCCATTGGGAACTTGTTAAGATGTTTAAAAGAGAAAATTCCCCAAATCCAAATTAAGGATTCCTTCACTGAAGTTCAGGTAGGCTCTGGCAACAACTTTATACATACATATATATGTGTGTGTGTGTGTATATATATATACATATATATAAATGGTGTTTATGATATGTTATTTTTCAATGTCAAGTGTGGTTTATGAACCCTATTTTTAATTTAGCTGCTCCTACGTATTAGTTTTAAACTGTGAGAGAGTACAGATTTAGAAGCAATAAAATGAAATCACATTTCAAGTAGACTATACTTGAGCCTTCCATTAAATTAGACTACCTTTCCCTTACTTTTTCTAAGTCAGTGATTTTTAATTTATTTCAGTGGAAAATGGTCTGTGCCAGGTAGCTAACAACAGTCCAAGTGTCTCATGGAAACATATTTACTTGTCTTAACCTCTCTGTGCAACTGTTAGGGTCCTTGTCATTTTGACTTCCTTTCAGCTAGTGACCTCTGCCCTACTCCAATTTAAAGATAAACTAAAAGACATTTCCCCTGGATGTGTGCTTATTCCAGTTTTTTGGTAGAAGCAGTAAGATCTAGTTGTCTAACCAATTACCTCCTATTTGAAAGGACTTGTATGTATGTAAGTGTGTATTGGAAGGAGGGAATTTAGAAAGAAGTAAACAGGGAAAAAAGATGTGCCAACTCTAAGAAGTGAGCCTGGAAATCAACAGCAAAATAAGAAAAGGAAAACTGAAAGATAATAAGCGAGCAATCTTTCACGTGTTAGCTTTTGTCAGTAATATACTCATGGAATAATATTTCTAACACAATTTATTTAAATATGTGACAGGAATTGGAGTTAAGCAAAAAAACTTTTGTTTTATATGTGTATATCATTCATAAAATTTGCCTGTAAATAATCTAGATTGGAGCATTTATTATTTGGAAGTTTACAGGAAAGTATTTCCTTTGTTGCTGGTAACTTTACACAATAGCATTTTCCCTTCGTCTTTTCTTGCTCTCTGAGACTATAATACTTCTTGGTATTACTTTTGAAATCCTACTGCTTAATAGCAAACTTAAGAAAATTAAAATAGATAATATCAAAATGATGATTAGAAAAAAGAGGCATGCATATACACACATAACCTCATATATACGGTCATTTTATTCAATTTTCAAGTTATATGGGTTGTTTGTGCGGTTTCCATGTTTTTAGTTAGCTTTAAAGGGAAATCTGATAGCCACCTCATTCCTTCACACATTACATTTTGGAAAAACTCTATAAAGTAAAGAGGATCTAGCCAGACTTTATAGTAGATAATGGGGACAATTTACTGGCCAAAGACTAAAACGATCTTTATTACAAGAGACCGCACTTCAACAAGCAATGGAGGAAAATGTCTCCCTTGTGAGAAAACATAGTAAAATATGTCCATCTAGCTGGCTGTGAAACCCTGAAGAAATACATAGCTTCCCCCACATCCCTCCCTTTCTGAATTCCTTTTTATTTTGAGTCAGGCTATCTTAGGCCATTAATTAACCTTTGGGCCCTTGAGGTCACCTCCTTGGATCTGTTCCCCATATACTAAAAAGTCGTATTCTCAGTGAATACTGAAGATACCTGAATACTGACTAGGTTGCCAAAATAATCTGCTAAAATGTCTTAAGTTGCAAAAAAAAAACCCAAAAAGCAAAAACAAAAAACAAACAAACAAAAACCCCTGAAAGAATACAAAATTCACTAGAGTAATTTTGAACAGTACAGGTGTTATTTACCCCAAGATAGAAATTTCTTTCTCCTCAATGGAAGTTCTGTGATAGTATCAACTCCAATTTTAAAATATTATCAAGTCTTACATCTTTGAATATCTGTGGCTTGAAGAATCTTAAACTAGTCTGTGGTTTCACATGCAAATATAAACAAAGGGAACCAGCATGACTAGTGACTTGAGTGGAAGATTTACTTAAATCATCTCTGCTTAAAGCAATTGAGCTAAGATTATTTACTGGCTTATACAAGGAATGGCTTACTGTCTGTGCTAGTAAATGTGTTGACCTAGGATATGCATACACATAGAAATAACATTGACTAAGCTACATGAAGAATTCTGATAGGATTGGAGGGCACAAATGTTCATTAACTACTTATATTAAATTAGATGACATTTGGAAAATTCAGTCTCTAACAGTTGCCTTATATACAGATGAACTCCCAAAGTACTACTATATCTTTCCCTACCATATATACTCAGTTTCTTTTATCTAATGATATTTATATATGTTATTTAGCCCCCTCTTATTGGATTTTAAGTTTACTGGAGCCAGGCAGAGTCATACACAATACTTAAAACAATGTCCTACACATTATGGATGCATGCTAAGGAGTTAACAAGTAAAGAAATGAAGATTTTAATTAGCTTAGTTAACATTGTTTCATGAGTATTTTCACATTACATGTAAAGGATAGAGGATTCCAACCTTTCTTTTAAATCTGGTGTTTCATAATCATGAACATAAGCGATGGAATGATTGTGTATCAATGTTGGTAGACAATTAAAACTGCACAACGCCCTGGGCAGGTTGAGGACATCTGAGCCAAGTGGGAAGAAGTTACGTCATATTAAATATTTAAATGTGTATTTTTTATATATAGCAATGAGATCCTGCTGTATAGCACTGGGAACTGTATCTAGTCACTTGTGCTACAGCATGATCAAAGATAATGTGAGAAAAAGAATATATGTGTATACACACACACACACACACACACACTCATATATGTGTGTGGTTGGGATACAGTGGGAAATTGACAGAACACTGTAAACCAACTATAATGGAAAAAATAAAAATCATTTAAAAAAAGATGCAAAGGGAATGAATAGTTGTTGTAAGTCAAAAAAACAAATTTAGTAAATAAAGTAAATCTCACATTGAGTATGAAAAGTAAGAAGAACTGGGGATTCCACAAATGACATTTTACAATGTCTTTCAAGCCATAACCATTAAAGTTATGTGAATAAGAGTTAAATAAAAGAATTAAATGATGATAAGGAATGTATTTAGTATGAAGAAAAAAAGCAACTGTATGAGAAAAAAAGCAACTTTAAAACTGTAAAGCCATTTCACATAAGGACTTCCTGACTCTAATTCATTTTAATTTTTGACTTTTCTTTCTACAAGTGCTAGCACATTCTCATCAAAATAACTGGGAGGGGTTAGAAGGACTTGGCTGGAGATTTAATGTAGTAGTAAATGGCTTTCTGATCTGTAGATGAAGGAAGTATAATTGGAATGTATTCAGTGGTCTGGGAGTCAGATCTTAGTCCCTGTTACATTACCACAAATTGGCTGTGAGGCTCCATCTCTCAACCTCTCTGGATTTGGACTGGGGTTGAAATCTGAGCTCTACCATGTAGAGACATAGGATTTTAGGCAACAGTTTCACTGCTCTGAAGCCTCCATTCCTTCATTTGTAAATAAGAGATGATGATGAAATTACATATGTAAATTGCTGAGCAAGGTAACTGGCATTTGATTAACTCTCATTATACACTATCTTTTATTGTTATTTTCATTATCTAACATCTTTGCTAATAATGACATTTTGTTATTCTGTTAGTTTTTTTTTTTTTTCTTTTTGGCCACACCTGTGGCATATGGAAATTCCAGGGCCAGGGATTGAATCTAAGCTGTAGCTGTGACCTACCCCACAGCTGTGGCAACGCCAGATCCTCAGCCCACTGCGCCAGGCCAGGGATGGAAAGTGGCACCTCAGTAATGATCCAAGCTGCTGCAGAGACAACACCAGATCCTCAACTTGTTGTGCCAGAGCAGGAACTCCTACTTTGCTATTTTTAATATTGATTTCTGTAAAACTTTAAATATTGGCACATATTATTTTTATATACATTTTATGACTAATTTAGTTGGGTTATTTTCACTCCTGAGGAATATAAAAATAACTCTGTAAGCATAGGATGTGTTTCCCTTATCCTCCCCACCCCCCCGCTTTAGGTAAAAATCTATTTGTCAGTTCTGGCTCAAAAACAGTGAATAAACATTTGCTTGAACTTTTCTAAAAACATTCAACAAGGCTTCAAAAAAAAAAAAAGGAACATTGAATTGAAGGAAATCATATGAAAGTAAAAGGAAAAAAGAAAAGTTAAAAAAAAAAAATGGACCACCCGACTGAGAGTGATCAATAAATGTAAATATTTTTCATCTTTATATGTCGCATACATACATATACAGACATATATACATATTTGTAAATATATATATTTACCTATCAGATTACTTTATCTGCCAACTGTCTTTTTGGCTATGAAATAAGATTCCCAAGCCTGTTGAAGAATAACCAGTCCACATCAGCTTTTAGGACACTGACCTTATGTTTAAAATTAAGAGATGCATTATTTTAAAATTAGGTTATTTACTCAAAAGAAAAGCACAATTATTAGTACAAAGCTCAAAAGACTCCTTTAAAGAACCTAAAAAGTATCAGTTGCTGTGTTAATCAGGGTGCTTTCAGTAACTTATTATAGCTTTGATAAAAGTTCTTAGTTGACAATAAAAAAAAATCAAAATTGTTTTTCTTTTTTGTCTTTTTGCTATTTCTTGGGCCGCTCCCGCGGCATATGGAGGTTCCCAGGCTAGGGGTCGAATCGGAGCTGTAGCCACCAGCCTACGGCAGAGCCACAGCAACGCAGGATCCGAGCCGCGTCTGCAACCTACACCACAGCTCACGGCAAAGCCGGATCGTTAACCCACTGAGCAAGGGCAGGGACCGAACCCGCAACCTCATGGTTCCTAGTCGGATTCGTTAACCACTGCGCCACGACGGGAACGCCAAAATTGTTTTTCTGATCTTCATGAATGAGTTATTGCTACTCTCTTATTTAGGGAAAATAAAACTTGAAAAAAAATTAAACTTCCACAATTACAGGCAACAAATGTAAAAAACAGTCAAATTAGACTATATCAAACTAAAACTTCTATGCAGAAAACAGAATAATCAGTAGAGTGAAAAGGCAATCTTCGTACAATGGGAGAAAATATTTGCAAATCATATATCCAAAAAGGGATTAGCATTTTTTGATATGAAGAACTTCAACAACTCAACAACAATAAAATAACCTATTAAAATGGGCAAAGGACTTGAAGAGATATATCCTCAAAGAAATACACAAATGGCCACAAAATATATGAAAAGTTGCTCAACATCATTAATCATCAGGGAAATGGAAATCAAAGCCACATGAGATATAACATCATACTCAACAAAAAGGGCACTATCAAAACAAATAAGCAAGCAAAAAGAAAGTAACAATGCTAGCAAGGACGTGGAGAAATTGGAACCCTCAGGCAGTGTAAGTAAGAATGTAAAATGGTGCATCCACTATGGAAAAAAATTGAAGTTTTCTCAAAGAAAAGGAATTACCATGTGATCCAGCAATCCCACTTCTTAGTATGTATATATGTAAAAAAAAAAATTGGAAACAGGATCTCAAAGAAACAATTGTACATCCATGTTCATTGCAGCATTATTCACAATAGTCAAAAAGTAGAAGCAACCTAAATGTCCACCGATGAATGAATGAAGAAAAAATATGCAATGTAATTATCATTCAAGTCTAAAAAATTTCTGATATATGCTACAACATGGATGAACCTTGAGGACATTATGCTACATGAAATAAGCCAGTCACGAAAGATAAATACTGCATGATTCAGGCATAGGAAGTACGTAAAATAGTCAAACTCATAGAAACAAATTAGAGTGTGGTTAGCAGGGGCTGAAGGGAAGGGGGAAATGGAGAGTTTTTCAAAATTAAAAACGTCTAAATATCTGTTGTAAAACAATGTGCATATTAGTAACACTACTCTACACTTAAAAATGGTTGAGTTAAATTTTATGTTTATTTTTGCCACAACAAGAAAGTTCCAAAAATGGAAGCATATTTACATATGCTTAAACTTAAGCATACACTTAGAAAACTCAGCTCCCATATCTTGGCTCAAATTTTGATAACTACAACATTTAACAAGTAGATTCGAAATATAACAATTAAAAATGTGATTTCTGCCTACAACAGTCTTCCGTTTTAGCGAATGAATGAAAAAATGCAAAATCCCCTCTATTTTTTTTTTTTTTTTTTTTTTTTTTTTTTGTCGTTTTGCTATTTCTTGGGCCGCTCCCGCAGCATATGGAGGTTCCCAGGCTAGGGGTTGAATCAGAGCTGTAGCCACCCGCCTACGCCAGAGCCACAGCAACGCGGGATCCGAGCCACGTCTGCAACCTACACCACAGCTCACGGCAACGCCGGATCATTAACCCACTGAACAAGGGCAGAGACCGAACCCGCAACCTCATGGTTCCTAGTCGGATTCCTTAACCACTGTGCCACGAGGGGAATTCCTCCCCTCTCAATCTTAAAAGAAATAGGTAATCTCTTTGAGAAATCTTTTCTATTGTTGTAAAACACAAATATCAAAATATCAATTCATAATTATCAGTGGAAGCTATTTTTTGGAATAACTGTATACATCAGGGGCCATGCAACCGCAGCGTGGGACCTCAAGATCTTCCCTATAGTCTCTTTTGTCCTTTTTTGGGCGCGCGGGGCGGTGGCGGGGGTGGGGGGGCACACTTGTGGCATACGGAGATTTCCAGGCTAGGGGTCGTCAAAGTGGAGCTACAATGGCCCTGGCCTAGGCCACAACCACACCAGCGAGGGATCCAGGCCCCCTCTGTGACCTACACCACAGCTCACATCAACACTGGATCCTTAACCCACCAAGTGAGGCCAGGGATGGAACCTGCATCCTCATGGACACTAGTCAGATAATTTTCCACTGAGCCAGGATGGGAACTCCATGATCTTCCCTATGGTCTTAAGAAGGTCCAGGGACAACAAGCCAAAGCCTTTGCTGAGCTCTGAGTTCTGCTCACAGGTGGCAATGGTTATTGGAAAGAGCATGGACAGTTGATGCGGGTTTTGATCAGAGTTCAGCAACTTAAAGGTGATAATTTTTTTTTTGGTCTTTTTACCTTTTCTAGGGCCACTCCCGCAGCACATGGAGGTTCCCAGGCCAGGGATCTAATCGGAGCTGTAGCTGCTGGCCTATGCCAGAGCCACAGCAATGCGGGATCTGAGCCGTGTCTTGCAACTTACACCAGAGCTCCCGGCAACGCCGGATCCTTAACCCACTGAGCAAGGCCAGGGATAGAACCCACAACCTCATGGTTCCTAGTCGATTCGTTAACCACTGCACCATGACGGGCGCTCTTTTTTTTTCTTTTATGGTAGCATCTGGGCTAGGGGTCAAATCTGAGCTGCAGCTGCTGGCCTACAGCAAGCCATGGCAACACTGGATCTGAGTCACATCTGTGACCTACACCACAGCTACAGCTATGCTGGATCCTTAACCCACTGAGCTAGGCCAGGGATCAAATTGGTATCCTCACAGGGACAATGTCAGGTCCTTAACCTAACATTGAGCCACAACAGGAATTCCCTAGAGGCCTAAGACTTTAATCAAGACCTATACAAATTTTGTGCTTTATATGTAGTTTTACCATGATGGCACAAATGAAATTGTATTTTCTTCATTTGTTTACCTGTCTGTTTGTCTAAGAGACTGTATATTTACAAGTTTTATGGATACCTCATTTATTTTGATATTCTATAGCCATCTTCTTAGTACCTGGCACAAATGCCAGGCCTGTGTAGTTGTTCAGTATGCATTTATTGAATTGGTCTGAACTTTATTAAACAATAATTTGGCTGGACTACAATTAAAAATAAAATAATAGATAAGGAACTTTGGTCAAGCTACAAACATCACCATATACGTCATCAAGTTGGCATGAAATAAAAATTTAAGCTGATGTGTAAAGAAAATTTAGATTGTTTGCTACAAGCCCAATTAATTCATAAGTTTAATTAGAAACACTCTGACACAGCTTGTTTTTTTCCTAAATATCTATTCAAAATCACATAATTACCTTCACCATGGTTATTAGTTTTTGGTAAAAAAAAAAATTAGAATTTTATAAGGTTTACATTTTCTAGAAGAAACCAAGTCCTACCAGATTGTAAGGATATTCAGGAGTCTTCGCTTAGGTACAATAATGGCTATTCTTTCCTTAGAAAATCTTAAACAGATCTCTATTTCTGAGTTAACTGTCACCTCATGGTTAATTTCACTTCATATGTGTGGCTGAGTCCTAATACCTCTGTCCTAAGCTGAACATGTTATCATTTAGAAATTCTTCCAGAAATCAGCTGTAATTATTCGATTTCACTGAGAACTATTTTGTGCAAATCAGAACTCGACCTCCACAAGGGCAAAGTCATGCCATGCTGAGCTTTCTAGCCCAGGGAGCTCGCCTCCCTTAATATATATTTGCTGGATTACATTGAAAGAGCTGCCATAGAGAGGAAACGATTTTTACAAAGTGCTTAGGAGTATTCTGTCTGAAATATTCTTCCCCCTAGACTTCTGCCTGGTTCCAACCTTCACTTTATTCAACTCTTGCCCAAATGCAGCTTCTCTGGGAAGTTTTCCCTTCTGAAAAGCTATCTCTTCTGAAATACTACTTTCCATCCCATTTCTATCACTTTGATTGTACTTTACTTTTCTTTATAGCTCTTTTTGAGAGCTGACATGTGTTCTTGTTTACTTGTTTTTTGTTTATTAGTGTCTTCCTTCATTAAACACATGCTTCATGAGGGCACACACAAAAAAAATGACTGTTTCTAAATATTAAAAATATATTAATTCTTAAAATTTTATCAGCACTGTGAATTCTCTTGAATGGATACTACTTCATTCTAAATTTGATATGTGGTGGTGGTGATGGTGGTGGTGGTGGTGGGGTGTGTGTATGTGTTTGTGTTTTCAGAAAAATCACACTCTAACCATAGATTTAAAAGAAAATTAAATGAAAAATCAATCATATATAAAGATACAATAATGAATACAATAGAATACAATAATGAATATGAAAATAGATACAATATTGAATAAGCACAATTACACTAAAGAACAGATAATGAAAATGATTAGAAGACTAAAAGCACAGCTTTCACTTTTTTGTGATGTTTGCTTGCCCTTAAAACAGAAAATCCATGGAGCTTATAGATCCCTAAAGAGACTTAAACCTTGCATGGGTAGTAGGACCCATATTATAAATGTTTATATTGTAAATTATGTTTTAAGGATTATGTTGGATAATAAGATTTACGTATTAGGTTTGAATTTCCTTTTCTTTTGCTACTTAATTTTTTTAATTAAAAAATTATCAAAGGTAAGGATCATATTTGAAAATTCTATGAAAGTGAAATCTGCAATAAAGTCTCTCAAAAAATTCTAATCTATTCAGATGTAATAGATGTATATTAACTTTATCATTATCATTTTTTGGCTGCACCCACATATGGAAGTTCCCAGGCCAGGGGTCCAATTTGAGCTGCAGCTACAGCAATGCCAGATCTTTAACCCATGTGTGCCAGGCTGGGGATTGAAACAGCCCCTTATCAGTAACCTGGGTGGCGGCAAAGACGATGCTGAATTCTTAATCCACTGTGCTACAGCAGGAACTCTACAGATCTATTAACTTTAGAACAAGGCTATTTCCTTTGAGACTGATTTGTTGTGTATTCAGTATAGGTTCTATGCGGCTCCAAAGGCCAAGAGGTTTCAGAGGGTAGGGGCTGCATCTTGACACCCAGGACAGTAGTACACCGTGACATGGTGTGGTTTAATTTAACTCTCTCGGTCACTATTAGGTATATATGCAAATCCTTTTGAAGCTCTAAACTGTGCATGTGTTTAAATTAAGAATCTTGAATCTGGAACATCTAAAATGTGGACATTCAGGTATGTTTATTACCTTGGACAAATCACTTTGACTCATGGAAGTTGCTATTAATTAAGCTGGAAATTTAGGCAAAAGTTTTCAGTGTAAACCAGATTCCTTAAGTTATAGATTATAATTTTTTCTATTTCTTTTCAAATATTCTTCCCTAATTTTAAAGCTTGGAAAACACAAGGAATATAATAGTGACTTAAATGTAATTAATTTTTAAAATTTGAATGCATCAATTAAATAAGAAAAAAATTAAAAATATCTTTGACCTCAAAAGACTAAAATATTGGGAACAATTCATAAAGGGACTGAATGTGTTAACCACTGTCCTTTCTGTGAAAACAAAACAAAACTAAAACATTCTCATCCAAAATATCAAATGAAATATTTTCTTCTTCAACATTAAATTCACTGAAAGATTTAGAGATTTGGCAAAATGAAGAAAATAGCATTAAAAATACTCATGAACCAAAAAAGAAGGTTTGATTTAAAATGATAATTTTTCAGCTAAGTTAGGGTCAAAATAATTCAATAATAACTGTCTTGACAAAGTAGTAACCAACTAACTAAAAATTACTGATTAGGAAACGGTAACATTCTCAACTTTATATTAAACCACAAAAAGCAACAGCTCTTCTTCATATCCTCAATATTTCTTTTTCCCCAAGGCCAAAATGTCATCATTTTTTTAAAAAAGAAAATCAAAGCCAAATGGTAAAAATGCAAAGATTTGGTTAAACAAACAGTCAGAATTTCAGTGGTTTTATCTGCAGCACGCAGAGCAACCAAACAAAGCCAAGATATTGTCCATCTCTTTGACAGACAAAGAGCCTCAGAAGTCCAGAGTGACATGCCCGAAGGCTGGCACGTGATTTGGCTAATTAAATTAAATAGCAGGAAACAGCTTTTCCATATGCCACTGCCTGGCCACACACAAACTGTAACAGTAAATCTTTTATACTAGTCAAGGAAAAAATGTAACCATTAAAAAATATACAGTATCACCACACCATCCAAGAATCAGAAGTTGTATATCCACAGAAAATCCCTGGACCTGGACTTGAATGACAAGTGTCTAAGAACTTCCTAATTCACTTTAGTAGCTATTGAAAGACCCATGGTAATTAAAGAGGATGAAAAAAGAAAGGTTTACCAACACTTTAACTTAAGCCAAAATTCTGATTGCTTTAAGCACACATTTCTACACAAAATTAAATCAAAATATCAATACTTCTGAATCAGAGTTAAAATTAAATCTATTACTCATTTTCCACCAATTTTTTATCCTCCCTCCCATTACCCAACTGAAAATTAGAAGATGTATTGAAAAAAGAACAAAGCCTTTGGAATCTCTTGAGAAAACTCCTTTTCCATGCATACCACAACTCCTCACCCAATACTGTAATTTTCTCTAAGTTTACGATTGTGTTCTAGGATTTTTTTCAAGACAGTATGACTTAGACATATCCATACTTTCATGTTTCTAGAAGAATCTCCCTGGGTTGGTAGGTGCTACTCATTTTTATCTGTCATGATTTCCATTAACATTAACCTCTAATGTAAAGAACAGGAATTATGAAACAGTAATTGCATCTTACACAGAGAAGCCACTCTGATGGAAAATTAAGACAAGGAAATAGCTTCACAAGAATCCTGAATTAGAAGATGACAAGGTAATTTTAATTGGCTACAAAGAAAATTCAGAATCAGTGCAGACCATGCTTATCTGTGTAAATAGAAATATTAAATATGGAATATAATCTATAGAAGTAAGGGGTAATTAATATTTTTGGTAAAAATTATATTCATGGTAGCCAGTAATCAGACGTTATAAATATTTCATTATTCACTCTTTTCATACTTGAACTTATGAATTTTAATTAGATTTAATATTTCTTACTATATGAGTCAGCTGAATTGATAATGACTTAATAAGATTATAGTCTAATCTCTAACTATAAAAACATACCCGATTTACTGGGGTTCAATATTACGAAGGAAAAAAAAAAGAAAGAGGAAGAAAGATAGGGGAGCAGGGAGGTCATGACATGTGGAGATGAAGGGAAGGAGAAAGAAATAAAGGACAGAGAGGTGGAATCTAACTCCTTAAACTGAGATCTGAAAGGTTTTTGAAAATTAGTTGGTAGGACTGTTTTTTACCTGGTTTATTCCATGTAATCGTAGGATGCCAAAAGTTCATCTGAAACACATGAGTTAGCAATGCCCATTCAGTTTATGTTTGTGTATACATGCCAGAAATCGCTAAGACATTATTAAAGCTTGTTCTCCCATATACTCCTTCAGAATTAATAGCTGAATGTAAAGATAACCAAAATCAAGAAATTCAAAGCCTAGGAGAAAATAGTCAAGCCACATAGAAGAACTGCCTTGGTAGAAGCCAATAAAATGACCAGTTTCTCAAGTGAAGCCAGGCCTAAGAGTGAACTGAAGAAGCTCTTTTCCTCTGCCCCAAATAGCTGCATTTATCTCTTCACAACTTTACTGAATCCCATCCTCCCTTTTCCATCCTCATCCCTGCTTCAGGGCCCTAGGCTAAGATTGATAACTCCCTGTAGTCAGTCATACATCCCTATAAACATCTAGGGCTGCTTAGTAGAGGTTCGGACTAGTGAGAGAGAAAAAACAGGATTTGAGTCAAGGCTACTTTAGATTTGCTACAACAAAACTTAAAAACTAGCCATGAAAACGTTCAAGGGATCGATATTCTTTAATGAAAGGCAACAAATTTAGATTATATGACAGCTAATGAAAGTTTACTACATGTAAAAGGAGTAGGAAGACAATGCTCAAGAGAAAAATTAAGCAGGAGTAGCCGACACAGAAATGGCAGAGAATAGAATGAGCAGAAACAGACCTTAAAATAAAGGTAAATATGCTCAAGGTTTCAAAAGAAAACATGAACATAATGAACAGGTAAATGGAAAATATATACAAGAACCAAATGAAACTTCTAGATCTGAAAAATAAAATAGCTTAAATGAAGAATTTATTGGATGTGATTAAAAGAAGTTTATTGACTAGGAAGGAAAGATGAATACAGCAATAGGAACTGAACAAACACAGAGAGAATAAAGAATAAGAAAAAAAATGTACAGAGACTTATGGACTTGTGATACAGTGTCAAGCGGTCTACCCTAAGAGCAACTGGAGTCCCAAAGGAAAGGAGTAAAAATAATATTAAGGATTAGCAATGAGATCCTGCTCTGTAGCACTGTGTAGCACTATGTCTAGTCACTTATGATGGAGCATGATAGTGTGAGAAAGAAGATTGTATACATGTACGTGTAACTGGGTCACCATGCTGTAGAGTAGAAAAAAAAATTGTATTGGGGAAATAACAATAAAAAAATTAAGAAAAGAAAAAACAATGCCTGACATTTCCCAAAATTTTAAAAAGTGTAAACCCACAGAGATAAGAAGCTAAATGAACAAAAGCAGGAGGCAAACAAAGAAAACTGCATTGAGGCAAATTATAATCAAGTTGTGGAAAACCAGTGATGACAAGAAAATCTTTAAAACAAGCAGAAGAAAAATATACCGTCTGATTTCAAGACTTGCTATAAAGCAACATTAATCCAGATTCTGTGACTCTGACATAAAGTTATACATATCGATCAGTGGAGTAAAGAAAAGAGTTCAGAAATTTTCTCACACATCTATGTTCAATTGATTTCTAATAGAGGTACCAGAATAATTTGAAGGAACAATGATAAACTTTACAAAAAATGGTGCTGACAATTTTGGATACCTATGTAAGATAATGAAACTCAATCTTTCTTCACTTTATCCACAGAATTACATGGCTCAAAAAGGCTCTTTTCCTTAAATGTAAAAAATAAACTAGAAGGAGAAAATATAAAAGCAAATCTTCCTCAGATGGGACATTAAAGCACTAACCAAAGAAGAAAAAATTTACAGAATGGGACATATCAAAATTGAAACATTCTATTCTTCAAAATAAAAGACAAGCTATAGGCTTAGGTGAAAAGAAACAGACTGTATCCTGAATATATGTTACTCCTATATCCAATAATAAAAAGATAGATGCTCCAGTCAAAAAACATTCAACATAGCTGAATCAACAATTTACCAAAGAAGATATAGAAAAGGTCAACAAGCACATGAAAAGATGCTCAACAACATTAGACATCAAGGAATCACAAACTAAAACTACAATGAGTATCCTCTGCACATCTACTAGAATATATAAAGTTAAAAAAACATCTGACAATACTAAGTGGTGGCAACAGGAACTTTCATACTTTGATGAGACTGTGAAATATTTAATCAAAATATTTGGGTAGTTTTTTTATAAAACTAAACATACACTTAGCATCAAATCAGTAATTCTACTCCCAGGTATTCACTCGAAAGAAATAAAGGCAATTTTTTCCCACAACTTGAATACAATATTTATAGCCACTTTATTAATAAATATCCATACCTGGAAATAACTTAAATGCCCATCAATGGATGAATGCGTAAATAAATTGTGGCATATCCATGTAATGGAACACTACTCAGCAGTTAATAAAAGACTTTGTTACACACATGGATGGATGTCAGAAGAATTTTCTGACTGGAAAAAAAATGATTGAAAATATCACAGACTCTTTATATGATCCATTTATATGAAATTCTAGAGAAATCAAAATTAATGCATAGTGACAGAAAACAGATGAAGAACTGCCTCAGGCTGAGTAGAGAGTTAGGATGGGGGATGATAAAAAAGGAGTAGGAGAGAACTCTTTAGAAAGCTTTAGATATTCTATATCTAGATTGTGGCATACACATTTGTCAAAATTTATCAAATGTACATATATAAATACGTAGATTTTGTATGTAAATTATACTCCAAAAAAGTAGCTTAAAAAAACAATATGATTTAGGGAGTTAAAGTAACAAAAGTAAATCTCATTTCAAAAATTTAATTTAAACTATTATGGGAAAAAAATCCAGGACACCAGAAAGTGAATGCTTAAATAATCTCCAGGAGAGCCTCTTTCTGGGGTAAAGAAAAAAACAAACAGAACTTTTTTATTTGCTTCCCTACCTAAAATAATATTATATTGAGGCATGACTAACCACTGTAGATATATAAAGCTCTAATATATCTAGAAATACTTAAAATTTGTAAGAGGTAAAGAAAATAAAAAAGGAATCGTCAGATATTTTCACAAGTTTGTCAAGCAATTCAAGCAATAAAGTAAAAATCAAACAATTTAAAATATGCATCAGAAAACTAAATGTTAAATTTAATTCATAAAATATAAATAAAGAAAAAAGGGATTTTGTGGCATCATCATAATGACAAAAACATATCTAATCTACTGAAAATATAAAGTCAGCTTACTCTTTAATACATTAAATGAAAATAGCAGAAAGGACTGATGACTATTCAAAATCAGGAAGCAATTAACTTAAGATCTAGAAATCATTGCAGGCATTCTTATTCCAAGATGAAAAGAGTTTAGCACAGCAAACTGGAGATAACAGACCCTTTCTTGCCCCCCACCCCAAAGGAAAAGGTTTTCAAAGCATTTTGCTAAAAAGCAAAGAGTTCCTTGTGGCTCAGAGGGTTGAGAACCCCACTAGTATCCATGAGGAAGAGGGTTCAATCCCTGGCCTTTCTCAGTGGGTTAAGGATCTGGAGTTGCTGTGAGCTGTGGTGGAGGTGGTAGATGCAGCTCAGATCTGGCGTGGCTGTGGCTGTGGCCTGAAGTTGCAGTTCTGATTCGATCCCTCGCCTGGGAACTTCCAACCTTCATATGCCGCGGATGCAGCCCTAAAAAGACAAAAAAAAAAAAAAAAAAAAAAAAAAAGGTAAAGACACAGAAATTTCAGTACTCTTATTTATTTTCACGCTGCCTCAGAAAAGACAGAGCCCAATGCAAATGTGAGGAGAGACTCTGCAGTGTAGGCTACTAGGCAAGGCTGATTTTCAGTTTTTGCTTCCTGTTGTGGATAATGGGTCAGAATTAACTTCAGAGGAGAGCTGGATGAAGAGACAGCTCATCTGAAGACCCTCCTCTGATCAATATTTTCTTAATATACTCTTTAGAACAAAGATCATGTGGTTCATTCCTACCTAGAGTTGATTTAAATTTGATGAATCCTTAGATGGAATTTGATGAAAAAAATCTGGGGTTCTTTTTATGTGAGGTAAAAGGACACAGATGGAAAGGTACTGAGAAGGAGAGGAGTGACATACTCATGGGGTCTTCCAAAGAACATCCCAGCCTGGGTACCACCCTACAAGTCACAGAAGGGTCACAGTTCAATCAATTCTAGACTGTTTACTCTCAGTCCTTGGGATGGGGAGAGGCAGGCCAAGGTGCTGCCTGTAGGGACATGGGCTGTATATTTATTCCCATTTTCTGAGAGTGTTGGGACATGGAAAGATGGGGAAGGACTTTTCTATGATTTTTTTTAATTTGCCAAAGAGAAAGTTATTCATAATTCAAAAGTGAAACTGGGTGTGAGATAAGTTCCGAGAAGAAAGTAACAAAAGTTCCAAGTTCTTAGTAATGTTATTAATAGTGATATGAGTAGCATTTGCTAATTAAATCTACATCAATTTTGCTAGCAAACACTGGCATTTACCAAAAAAAAAAAAAAAAGTCCATTCAAGTCACCTAACACCCCAAGAAAAAAACATTATAATTGTTGGAGTTCCTGCTGGGGCATAGTGGGTTAAGAACCTGACTGCAGCATCTCAGGTCCCTGTGGAGGCACAGGTTTGATCCTTGGCCCAGATCAGTGGGCTAAAGGATCCGGCATGGCTGCAGCTGCAACTCTGGAACTTTCACATGTTGCAGGTACTGTCGTAAAAAAACAAAAATTACAACTGCTAATCACATTTAACAAAGCAGTAAACTGAGGCTTGGTGGAATTAAGTAATTTACTCTGAGTGGAGTTGCTGGGAGATGAAGCTAGAATTGGAACTCCTTCAGTCCAACTACAGAATCAGCATTGTCACTACTAGGCACTGAGACCTATAAAACAGTTCCATACATGGGTCTCGAAGAGAAATGCCACTGTTCAAGTTTGTTGTATACAAAGTCAAAACAACCATAATTTCCAGGTTCAGAAGTAGTTTTCCTTCATTAAATATGCATAAAGATGAGGTTTCTTTCCTCTCTTATGATTTTGTCTTCCGCCCAGTCTCCAACTTTCAAAAATTATATAGATACTGTAGATACAGAAAAATTAATACAGGCAGACCTCATTTTATTGTGTTTCAGTTTATTATACTTTGAAGATACTGTGTTTTTTACAAATTGAAGGTTTGCTGCAACCCTGCCTCAAGCAAGTCTACTGGCACCATTTTTCCAACAGTATTATTTTTACATTAAGGTACGTACATTTTTAGATATAATTCTACTGCACACTTAATAGACTACAGTGTAAACACAACTTTTATATGTACTGGGAAATAAAAAAATCCGTGTGATTTACTTTATTGTGACACTCATTTTATAGCAATGGTCTGGAACCAAACCCATGACATCTCAGATATGCCTGTACTATAAAGAGGCCATGAAAATTGAAATATGGTATTTTTATTTGAAAATTTGTATCAGATATTATAATAGAATAATAGTTTATATAGGATACAAATTATGAAAAATCAATTCATAAGTTTTGAGTAATATCAGGTAATAAATTCAATAAGAAAAATTTTCTAGCTGAAAGAGTAACTACTATGATTAAAGCCAGCTTCAAGAAAATGCTACTAAAGTAGACATTCAGCAGAAGACATAGTTCAATAAGTGAAAAATGAGTCTATCTTTCAATGTGAACCTGTAATCCTAAGGAAGAAAACATCCTTTAGCCACTAAGAAATCTGAATAAGAGAAATGTAAAACAAAAACCATTCACATGGCATTTAATTGAGTACTTCATAGGCTCCTTGTGTGGTTTCAGGACTATTGTATAATATATTTTCTCTGGCTTCAAGGGGCAAAAGGACGTAATGACACAAAGTTAATAATTATAATAATGACACAAAGAAAAATTATAATAATGACACAAAGAAAAATTACACAGTAAATTGGATGGAACTGATATAAATGTGCTTCTAAAGTGATTGAAGAGTTAGGGTAGGTTAAAGAAATCAGATGCTACATAGGAGGCAGCAAAGAAAGGTTTGAAAAAGGAAGTTAAGGGTTTTCCAGATAGTGATAAAAGCTTGATGAAACGCATGCAATTGGAGCCCAAAGTTAGAAATTATTTGCTTTGAGTGGAAAGTGATTGCATCAGGTTGGGAGGGATAAGTATCTGGTCAGAATATAAAGGCCGAATTATGAAGACTGAAACTCCATGATGCCATATAGATGAAGCGATGAGGAAGATATTAGTACGGGTTCTCCCACAGAGAATTAGAAATTGGTATTGGCATTTTACAGTAAGGTAACTAAATTAGTACAAAGAGGACACTTATGGGGAAGGAAATTCTTGCCATGATTTAAATAAAAAAAAATTTGTATAGTATTAATTATGGTAGTGACTAGGGAAACCAGAGCCAGAGAGTGAAGAGATACAATGGCTTGCAATCAGAAATAAGAGTCCGGAGAGCATATGAGAGATTAAAAAAAGGAGGCAATGATCAAAAGTTTCATGATAATCCGTTCTCATGTCTAAATGGTCATTCCAAAGACAGAAATGGAAGAGCAAGGAAAAAAAGGACATTTTGCAGAGGATAAACTTATTAACTTTGAGATGATAGTGGAGTTACGAGTGAATTGTTTTTAAGACTGACAGTATTAATAAGACATATGGGAGACTGTGAATTGTCTTTCAAGAAAAAAAGAGATCTTTAGACCCTTAAACCACTAAGAAGGCACAGACCTCTCGTAACACAACATTTCTTGCCTCTGTGTTAGAATAAATAACAGCAATGGAAGATACTGGCAAGAACAAATATTCATTTGTTCAGATTTTACAACCCACTTGTTTCCAAAATGATGTAATGAGATCTATTAACATAATATAAAATGAGACAGAGATGATGTAAAAGTGTTGGTCAACATTAATATAACATGAGGCACAAATGCAAGCTACTATATAATTTTAAATTTTCTTTCTTTTTTTTCTGATTAGGGTTGCACCTGCAGCATATGGAAGTTCCCAGACTAGGGGCTGAATCAGAGCTGCAGCTGTAGGCCTACACCACAGCCACAGCAATTTGGAATCCAGGCTGGATCTGTGACCTGCACCACAGCTTGGGGCAATGCAATGCCGGATCCCTAACCTACTGAGCAAGGCTAGGGGCTGAATCTGCATCCTCATGGATAATAGTCAGATTCTTAACCCACCAAGACACAATGGGCACTTCCTGTATAATCTTAACTTTTCTCCTAGGAGAGTTTGTGGCTCAGTGGAAACAAATCTGTCTAGTATTCATAAGGACACAGGTTTGATCCCTAGCTTTGCTCAGTGGGTTAAGAATCTGGCACTGCCCTGAGCTGTGGTGTAGGTCACAGACATGTCTTGCATCTGGCATAGCTGTGGCATAGGTCAGCAGCTATAGCTCTGATTTGACCCCTAGCCTGGGAACCTCCATATGCCATGAGTATGGTTATATAAAGACAAAAAAAAAAAAAATTCTACTAGCCACATTCAAGAGGTAAAAGAAAACAGGTAAGGTTAATTTTAATAATGTTACATAACCTAATGTATTTAAAATACCTTCTTTTAATATGTAGCCATATATAGTATCATTACTTAGGTATTAATATATTTTTATACTATGTCATTGAAATTTGGTATTTATTTTACACTAAAGCATATCTCATTTCGTACAAGTCACATTTCAAATTCTCAATAGCTATATGTGGCTACCAGTTTGGAAGTACAAATGCAGGGTTTCTTGCAGAAATTCTGTCAAAGAGGAACAAAAGGCAAAGACTTGAACATAACTTCAACATAAAACTTAAGTGCAATGTAGACATAAGTAACAATGAGTAAGGAGAATAGAATTTCAAAGCCATATAAATGAAGAAAAATAACTTTTAGTTTTTAACGATCATCAGGAAAAAGAGCATTTCTTAAAGGAAAAAGACTTAGTATTTTCTTCAGTTTAATTTAGATAAAAGAAACATCAAGATTATAGCATTATGATGGTTGAGAGAGAGAAAAAAAAAAGGACTATCAAAAGTTAGGAAGCAACCAGAGACAACAACAGGAAGGATGAAAAAGCAAGACCAAAGCCAACTAAAATTAAGGACAATGGAGATGATACATGAGCAAGTGGGGTCCAACAATCGGTAAGTTCTCTAAAAACAACTCGAATGGAAGAATACTTTTAAAATATATATAACTCAAAACAGATCAAAGACTTAAAAGTAAGGTCTGAAATTATAAAAGTCTTAGAAGGCAACATAAGTACAAATCTCTCTGACATTGGATTAAGCAACATATTCTTAACAAAAGAAAAAAATATATTAGATTTCAACAAAATTAAACATATCAAAGAAATGAAAAGACAATCCACACAATGGGAGAAAACATTTGTAACTCCTATGTCTAATAATAGTTTAGTATCCAGAATATGTTTAAAATCTCTTACAACATTAAAAAGATAAAACCAATTAAAAAAGCAGGGAAGAGATCTGAATAGATATTCCTCTAAAGAAGATATGCAAATATCTAGTAAATAAATGAAAAAAAATGTTCAACGTCACTAATCAACAGTAAAATAGAAATCAAAAAACAATAAACTAGTATTTCATTAGGCTAACCATTTAATGGCAACCATTAGGAAAAAAAGAAAAAGAAAATAACAAATGTTGGAGAGGATGTGGAGAAACTGGAACCCTTCATACTTTGCCAGTGGAAATATAAAATAGTTCAGGTACTGTGGAAAACAGTTTAGCAGTTCCTCAAAAGTTAGATAGAATTGCCATATGATCCAGCAATTTCGCTCCTAAGTATATACCCACAAACACTGAAAGCACATTAACACAAGCAGTTGTACATGAGTGTTCAGAGCAGCACTACTCATAACAGTTAAAAAATGAAAACAATCCAAGAGTCCATCAAGCGATGAACAGAAAAACAAAACACAGTTTATTCATACCACAGAATGCTATTCAGCCATAAGTACTGAGACATGCTATAATGTGGATGAAACTAAGTGTTATGCAAGGTCAAAGAGGCCAGACATAAAGGCCACATAAAATGTATGATTTCTTTTATATGAAATGTCCACAATAGGCAAATCCATATGAACAAAAAGTAGATTCGTGGTTGCCAGGGACTGGAGAGAGGGTGGGAATGAAGAGTGACTGCTTAACTGGTACAGAATTTCTCTGAGTTAATGAAAATATTCGGAGTTAGGAAGTATTTCTAGGAAGTATGGCACATCATTATGAATATACTAAAACCCACTGAATTGTACACTTTGAAATGGTTAAAATGATGAATTTTATGTTACTTGAGTTTTATCTCAATAGAAACAAAAAACAACATACCACAAATAGTTCAGAACTTCTGAGGCAAAATTGATAAGTCTTGGTGAATTAATACTCTATAATAGGCTCAGAAGTTATTTACTTAGAAGAGGAAAATATGCAAAAGGGATAAACACTATCAAAAAATTAACAGCAGTAAATACAGTATGAATAGCCTGTAGTTGAGCTAAAATGCAGATGAAAGAGAACACTATATGAGAAATACGAGACAGTCTATTATGAAAACAATGAATCAGAGAATCCAAGGATCTTAGGTAAAAGCTATTAAAAATCAGGACATTTCAGGAAGTGGTTTAGGGCTCCTGGCCATCTCCAGAGCACTGTTTCTGAATCAGACTCTCCCAAAGGGGTTGAAAAATGTAGATTCCTGGGCTCCTAGTCAGGACAACAGGATTAGACCCTCTGGGGGGTGTGGTCAGAATCGGAACTGTTGACAGCTTCCCTCAAGACAATTTTTACGCACCTTTCAGTTGGAAGTCCACTTAGGAGGTATAGAACTCAAGAAAAATGTCCTTATTTTTCTTTTCACAACATTGCCTCTGTATAACAGACTACTTTAGGTCAAAATGATTATAAAGTACATCCTCGATAAGTCAAAGTTTTTAAGGGCAGCATCCAGACTGCTTAGAAATTGCGGTCTCTTCCCTTTGGTTGGGAATGAAGGTAAGAAGTGGCAAAGGAAAGCTGTGAGCTGGATGAAATTTTGTCACTCTCCCCCAAGGTTAATTCCAAGTGCAGTCACTTCTTCACCCCATCCCAGGACTGGTTCTGGTCAGAAAAAAGAGACTTGCAAATTTTCATGATTTAGAAGGACTGAACATAATGTACAAGAATTAGAATTAAAAAAAAAAAAAAAGTCCTAAGCTCCTAACTGATAGCAAGGACTGAAAGAGAAAATTCAAAACCGTTTGGAAATGCTGATGGGTAAAGAAAGCAAAAACCAAGTGCTAATGATTTAATCAATTTGGACATGTAAGAAGACTTGTTGCACAAACACAGTGCAGTGGCAGAGGTTGGGGTTCAAATTAGTGCTAGACTGCCATGAACCTTATTTAACTTCTCTGTGCTCTAGTGTCCTCATCTCTACAATGGGACAATAATACCTACCCGGTAAGGTTGTTGTGAGGACTAATGTGTTAATATATGTAAGGTGCTGGTAGTTAAAATCTTCCTGTAAATCAAGATGGTCCCCCAAAGTTTCACTGTCTAAACCCTAGTTTATCAGCCTTAAGGAAATTATTATAAATTAGAATGGAAACCTTAATAAACCTAAATAGATATGTTTTAAAAACTCACATTCTCAATATCCTGTTCCATTTGCCTAAGTTCTCTGATTGCCACTCCCATACTTTCCCTTTAAAACCCAGGTGGAGGAATTAATAATAAAGAGAATCATAATCTGTCTAACTCCTTCTCTTGTATCTCCAAGTTCCTGATTATAATTGGTTCTCATCTGTACACCTCGATTATTTATCATTGCTAACCTGTAATTACACACAACTGTATCTTTCCATTAGTGGAAAAAAATCACAAAGGAATGCCAAATTAAAAAAAAAATGTTGTTCACCTATATATCCACTGAGAGCTAGGTTTCAAAAAAACTGTTTAGTGTCTGAATTCCTTTTTAACACACTTTAGAAAAAAAAAGTATGAACACGAAAATTTCTTAAATACTGTCGTTCTCAAAACTAAGAAAAGGAGCAGTCTCCCTTTCAGCAGCTACATTCACCGAGGAGAAGGCGGCTTTTGAACTATCAGAAGAAGAAATCGAATGGTTATTCATTGCAAATCCCGGCAGAAACTATTTTTCCCAAGAAAAAGTTTCTAACATTGATACATATAGAAACATATTATAAGTCCCTTTACACTTTGGAAATCAGATATACAGTATCAAATCATGAATTGATTCCTCCAACACTTTTTGGAGGATCTCTAGTACCAAGTTTATCTTGTACCTGTACAGTCCAAAGGCAATTTTAAGGACATTAAGACTAGCATCCATGGTACTTCCACAATTCTGACTAAATTATCAAATTTATGGCACTATGGAAGGATAATCCATTTTGTAAAAGTCAATGATATTAGCTCCACAATTAGAGTAGCTTTAACTTGTGTGACACTATTGAAGTTTAAGAGAATCAAAGAATATAAAACAAATATTTTTAACCTACTGAATTGAATACATGGTAACACATTACAAAGGACTGACTAATAAGTTTTGAGAGCAACTGACCAGAAGAAGAACAAGGTACCTCATGGCCTTTGGGATCTGTATGGTCCAATTCCTTTTACCTGAGGCTCCTTGTTCTTCACACTACTGTTATAATAATTATATCCATAAAAGGGGAGGTCATTTAATTATTCTTTTCTCTTTAAATTTATGTACTGTCACTTTATACTTGTAGGTCAGGTTCTTTTTGTAGTAGATATGACTATTATGATACACGTAAAATTATTCATTTTAATATTTATTAAGTGCTTGTTATATTCACGGGAGTATATTAACCTTTTTAAAAGTGATTTTTAAGTTGAGCAAAGTTAGGAACTGATATCTATTTATATAAAATTTTATATTTAGAAGTTGACATCAAAGATGATAACATATGAAAAAGGACACGCGGGGAAAATGAAACTACAACAAATTTTACATGTGTATGCTTTTTGATAATGGCTGATGCAAATAATTTAAAGTCACTATTGTTGGATTTATTATTTTTAATGGCATTAAAAGTAACTGCTCAAAATATCTTTATTTTTTTGTTTCAACAAAGAATGGCAATATATTTTGGTATATGAGACCTAGTGCATGAGCTTCGAATTCGATTAAATATATCAAGTTTACACAAAGCCATATGTATGAAAGGGGATCTTTTAAAAAAAACTTTATTTGAGAAAGGAAGAGACTTATAACAGAAGGCAAGAAGAGAAACATACAAACAATATATTTACAACACAAAACAAGAGATCACCTTCAAGGGTGTAAATTATAATAAATACAGTAGATTTTAAAAGAGACATTTATCAATTAGTTCTAAGATTATTTAAGTCCAGCTTTCCTTTTCACTGGTTCCAGGTAGTTTCTTGATTAAGTTCAAAGACTATCAAATTCAAACAATTAACGTCCACCAACTATACTGATGAAGCTCTCTCAAATGACATTATAAAAAATAGGTTTTTTTTTTGTCTGTGATTACATATCTTTGAAGAAATATTATACAAAAGTCTGCTCAGCCACATGTTCCTCCCCAAATAAAATGTATTTTAAAAGATGCACTATCCCTTTTTTATGAGATTGAAAAAAATACATTAAAGAAAATGTATATTTAAGAGATGGAAAAAATATACAATTTTATCTTAGGAATGCCATATTTTTAATGCGAAACAACTGACAGAAAGTCATTTTAATCTGAAGGAATATACTAACCAAAATATTTTGGTAGTAGGAAGTGTTGCCTATTACAGCTACTTGTCAAATTATCAGAAGGTCTTTCATTATATGGAAAAGTTTTAAACTTTCTAACTTCTAGTTATGTTGATTTAATTTGAATGGAGACTTTTTAAAAAAGGATAATGTATCTTTAGCAGTAATCTTTTTTAAGAAATATTTTTTAAATGTCACAGCAAAATGTAAACAACACGTGCCAATAACATACAGTTGTACAATGTCTACATTTGGCAAAACTGCTATATCTCCTTTGAAACAGGATACTACACCTTAAAATACCTCGGATTTAGAAATATAAATATTTTAATAGAAAAAAACCTCACAAAGATTCTAGGTCAATTTGGATTATCCGTATTAAGGGGTCTTAATACAACGAATCTTAACTAGCTTAACAAAAGTAAACCTATAAAACAAGGTAAACATATCAAAAGGGAGTATGAAGGAAATGTTCCAGTGAAAAGCTTCCTTAACAATTTCCCTACTTGTGGTGTTATTTTCTTAGACAATAAATCAATTCATAGGGTGCCCTTTAAAAACAGAAGAGTAAAACACTATCCTCCGTTTTTTTTTTCCCCTACATTCCTCATTACATGAATCACTTGGACTTCCTGTTTCCACAAGGCATTTCCTGTTCAGCCTCATAGAATCAGTTTTCTGCAGGAGAACAGCAGGAACCTGACAAAGAACTGACTTAAATAAACAGTCTTCTGTTGCCTTCAAAGTTGTTTGCATTTCATAGCATCAAAGGACATAGTCCTTCTGAAGGTGCATTATGTACAAGTAGATTCTTTTGTTAAACCTAACTTTTCCTAATTTTCTATTTGCCAAAATAGTATGGTATATGCTCTGTCATTATGGAATTATACTTAAAGATATCCTAGTAATAATGATTATAAAACATGATACACCTTCTTTTAAACATGATTTTGACTCCATATCAGATAAGAATCATACTGTTACTATGTTTTCCACAACTAGAGATACAATATTGTATCTGATTGGACCATAATGCTGCACATCACTTCTTGCCAACATTTGCATCTGCTTCATTTGATCTTTTTCAATAAACAATGTCATCAAATAACACAGGATAAAAGTGAAATGAGCAGTAGTAGGTGAGACATAATGTAATATTTAAACTAGTGCTGTACCTTGCATCTATAGATTTAAAACCACCTCTATTCCTAATATTTGCAATTGCAATCTGTACAATAACCTAGGACTACTGGGAAAGTAACCAGAACATTTCACTTAACAAAAAAGAGAGAGGAAAGAAGGGGCAGACTACCTTTGACAGTGTTCAAGACTGTAGTATGATACATTATGTACAGCAACATGAAAATCGAATTCTACATATCAAAAAAAATCAAGATCTAATAGAATGTTTCATTGATCAGACTGGGAAACTATATCCAGCAGTCACTGATCTCAACAGATAAACTGAAAACAACAGTGAGTTCGTTTTCCTTAGAAGTAACTAGTGGGGCAGGCCTGTTAATTACTGGGATACTTATGTAGTATAATTTTAGTGTAACAGGTACTGCCTTATCAGTAGAGTTTCAACGAAACTTTAATATCTATATAGAGATCAGTATAAAGAAAGATTTCTATACAGATATATCTGCATTAGTTAGCATCCTTAAACACTAAAATCAGATCATTGATAGGAAACCATATCCATTTACCAAAACCTGAAATGCATATCATATTCAGATAATGACTTTAATTACAAATCCTGGAGCTAAATCTTTGCCTATTACCTGTTGCATAAAAGCAGCCTGCTCCCCAGATTCCATTTCCTGGATCTGAGCATCTTCATCACTGTCCACTGGTTCCTCCTTGACCTTCACAGCCCCAACTTGTCCCAGTGAGTCATCCGCACAAGCACTGCTGTCACTCCTAGTGCTGTTGCCACTAGAGGGCGCTCTGTCTTCCTGCATCGCCTGGTCCCCCTGAAGCTCTTCCTCTGCTTCCTCGAGGTGACTGCCTGGTTGCTTCAGTTGTTCAATAGATTTCGAAAGCAGCTAGAAGAGAGTGTTCAGGGTTTCAAGATTCAATAGTTCTTAGTGGTAACACAGCAATACACACTGATTTTTAATGACTATACTTCAGTACACGCTGATTTCTAGCCTCTGAATATCAGTTTCAGAATAAATTTGTATGCAACAAACTTTCTAAGACTAAATCTGAAGCAGTCCCATCCATGCCATATTGTATTGGTGTTGTTGGAAGAGAATGAGATATTTGACTTTTTTTTTTTTAATAGATCACTCTTTAACAAACATAAAATGGCAGGGGAAAAGGTAAATAATAAACTTTTACTATGGAAACCATGAAACTTTCACAAGGACAGGTTGTACTAACTCTTTTTCATCCAAATAAACCTGAAAATATTTTTTCTTAAAAGAGGAAATGTAATGGAAATAGTAAGGAAAACTTTCCCAATTACATTTTCCAACAACTGACAACCAAAGAAGAACAAATGCTCAGAGTTCTTCTTGTCTATTAATTTTCCTATACCTATATGGGAAAATGATAAAAGACCTTTTTATATATACTTCTAAAACATGGAAAGATTGATTCTGAAATCCCGAACTTTAAAAAGATGTGGGGAGTTCCCACCATGGCACAGCAGAAACGAATCCAACTAGTATCCATGAGGATGTGGGTTTGATCCCTGGCCTTGCTCAGTGGGTCAGGGATCTGGAATTGCCATGAGTTGTGGTGTAGGTCACAGATGCAGCTTGGATCCCATGTTGCGGTGGCTGTGGCTTAGGCCAGCAGCTACAGCTCCAATTTGATCCCTAATTTGGGAACTTCCATATGCCTCCAGTATGGTCCGTAAAAGCAAAAAAAAAAAAAAAAAAAAAAAAAGTGGAATTAAAAATATTTGATAGCACTAAAAATGTTTTATGAACTTGTCCAAATGGAAATTAAATAATAAGAAAGAAATAAGGAAGTACTTGTTTGAAAATTATTTAGACCTTTTATTTATTTGTAAATTAACTCAGTTAATTTTTAGAAATCTATGAATTATAATTTTAATTAAAAGATAATAGATAACACACCTAACAATAGCAAAATGCTAGAGTAAAAAGTTCAATAAATGGGGAATTCTCAAGACAATTCCATCCCACATAGGCCTTTTGTTTTATTTGACAAGGACCCTAAGTGACTGATCATCAGCAGATCTTGAACTGTGTTTGCAAGAGTGGTTAAAATTTTCTGCTGAGTTGATACTCATGTAAGGAACACATTGATTATTGTAATGAGCATCACAGTTAGAATATCACTATGAAAATCATGAATACAGATTTTTCTAAGAAAAATTCAAATTTACCTCCTGCTGATACCTAACTAAAACTAAACACATGCTTTAGAGTTAGAATACATAAGTACTCGAATTTTGAAGAGCATCTTCACCTCTTTAGGCTTACTGACTTTCCTCCAGTCTTCACAACCTTAATTGGCCCTACATGTGATGATAAACTCTTCAATTGTGTTTAGTAAAATCATATTGGGAGCTTTCCTTCCTTCGTTCAACAAATATTTAATAAGTGCTAACTATGTCCAAGACACCTTGCTAAGTGCCAGGAAAAATAGCTGCTGCTCTGCCCTCTAGGAGCTTATATTTTTAGAGTGTTCGAAGGTACCAAGTAGATACATAAAGATACATTTTTCTTCTTTGCAAGTGTAGTAAATGAAAAAGAAAGAAAAACAGTGTGTTATGAGAACACATACTAGTTGGTACAGGTGTGAAAGTGTGGACTGTTGACAGAGGTTTCCCTGAAGAAGTGCTACATTTAGGCAGAGATGTGAAAGATAAAGGATGGACAGTGGGATGTGTGTGAGGAGTGCAGACCAGGGGAGGGAGCATTTCTGGCAGAAGGCACAGCATGTGGACTAGAAAAGGAGTGCATCTGAGCAGATGAAAGGCCAGTGGGGTTTGAGCACGGGAAAACAGGAAGATAATTCCTGAAGGTAATTTGGAGAGAGGGGCACAGGGGACAATATATTTGGGTTGTGAATAAGATTCTAAAGAAATAAAATGTAGCTTAGGACAAACCGTATATGAGACTTAAATATCACTAATCCTAAACTAGACATGATCAAGCCAACAGGATATGTACCAATCAAAATTCTTATCAAAATGAATTAGATAAATATTAATTTTCCTTTGTGCCTACAATCTAACATCTATTATTTCCGGACAGTCATATTCAAGAATATTCATCTCACCATGCTTTAAGTGTCCTTAAGTACTTTTTAGGAAACTCTCTGCAGGACTTTTGGACCAAGTGTAAATGCTAATCAGCTCTTCATGTCTTAAATACATAATACTTTTTGTACAGTGCTGAGATTTTTAGAGAAAGGAGATGATGAATATCCCTGAACTTTGAGGACACAGCTGTTTAATTCCATTTAATTGGATAGAAAAAGAACATGTAGGAGTTCCCGTTGTGGCGCAGTGGTTAACAAATCCAACTAGGAACCATGAAGTTGCGGGTTCAATCCCTGGTCTTGCTCAGTGAGTTAAGGATCTGGTATTGCTGTGAGCTGTGGTGTAGGTTGCAGACATAGCTCAGATCCCGCATTGCTGTGGCTCTGGCGTAGGCCAGTGGCTACAGCTCCAATTAGACCACTAGCCTGGGAATCTCCATATGCCATGGGAGTGGCCCTAGAACAGGAAAAAGACAAAAAAAAAGAGAGAGAGAGAACATGTAACACCATAGAAAACAAGCAGGGTTTTAGTTGCAAAGCCCCAGTTTCAGCTGGGACCAGAGGTAAGAACAGTTGGTGACAAACATCCACATATTCTTCGGAGAGAGAGAAAGAAAGGAAGAGATCATCAGCCAAGACTGCAGCCCTGACCTCCATCACTCACCTAAGATGACAAGCCAGAGTAAGCTAGAGGATCGTGGAAGGAGAAGAAATTTACTTAGAAATGGTATTAGTTAGGTGAAGGTGCATGAGCCTGTCTCCTCCTACCCACCCCCACCCCGCGAGACTATCTGCAAGAAGATTTCTGCAATTAATCTTCTGGATAGATGCTTGCTGGGATATAGCAATTCCCCCTTCACTCCCAAAGCTTGGCTGGAAAAGTTCATGGGAGCTAGTGCATGAGAGCTAGTAGGCCAAGGACACTTGCAGGTCAAACAGACACCTCCACAAAGTGGTGAAAAGATCCTGCCCATAAGGGCCTCTGTGAGGACAAGAGAAGAAAAACTGTATGGGATGTGTGGCCACAGGACAGGAACTAAGAGCCATTCATGAAAGGTCAGCCAGACAGCAGATGACCAGTGTCCAGGAAATGCCACATCAAAAGTTCCTGCTTCCTGGGGGGTGACTCTGCATCTTATCCAGCTTCTGGATGTTTGACTACAGGGAGTATTTAATAACCAAGAGGAAGTTACAAATACCACCTGCTAAGTAAAAAGACTTTTCTGTTGCTATTTCTCTCCTCAGTTGCAGTCCCAGCATGGACTCCTAACCTCCAATAGTCTTGTCCTTCACTCTACCTCAGCTCCCAAGGTCAAGATCATGCCCTAGACCAGGTCTTTACTGGTAACTGCACACTCTCCTGTCAGTTTCAAATATCATTTCTTCCTTCCGGCTCTCCCTCAGGATATTCTGACCCCAACCATTCTCACCTCTGGAGGGTCCCCCAAGTTACTGAGCCCACCACTTTGTCACTGCCCATCGATCCCATTTCCCTGGTACTCCTACTTCTTTCCTTGCTGGACTAGGTTCTATTCTCCATCATTAAAAAAATCATTCCCTTAGTATTATTTTCAACTTTCTTCCCTTTTCAATATGGATTTTACTGTATAAGTAAGACTTCTAACCTTGGTTAAGGATAAATCTCTGCCAAACCCGCGCAGCTGAATAAGCTAGGAAATAAATAAACAAATTACAATCATGCTGAATGTTTTTCTTCAAACTCATGGTCATAACCCTCCAATGGGCCCTCAGGGCTGCCTGGAAATCCTACCATATTTCTCTAGTAAATCTCTCACTCTCTCAATGACTATTTCAAATGCCCTCCATTCTTCTCAGACCTGTTTCCTCACTCCTGCTACTTTAGTTTCTCATTTCAGTGAGAAAATACAAGCATCAGCAGGGGAGTTCAACATGCTACCAAGATGTCCCACTCACCCTTCCTCCTGTCACAGTGAAACAAAGCCCTGACCCTCTCTCTCAGCCGACCCCTTAGCTGTCCTAGGTCCTGTCCACTCCTGCAGTTACCCACTCTGTCCTCCGCCACTCATTTCCCATCCCTGCTGAAGTACTCTCACACATACACCTTCAGTCTTACCATCCGTCTTAAATAAAACCTCCCTTGACCTCCCCACTGCCCCAAACCCATTATGTACCTTCCTTGAGAGTAAAACTTCAAGTTATTTCTCTTTGTTGTCTTCATTTCTTTTCTCCCAATCTCTTTAGAATTCATGCCAACCAGGCTTTCATCCACACTATTTGACTGAAATCTCTCTTGTTAAAGTCAAAAATTACTGCATAAATACCAAATCTAGTGGCACTTGAAATAGGATATTAACAGGTGCAGTCAGAATGAGGCATTTTAGAAAAGAAAATATGAAAAAATCAAAAGCAGCTTTGAAAGTAAGAAATTGGTATTATTAATGCTGGTGCATCCAGAGACCAGGCAAGGTGCGTGTTGATTTACTGAAACACAATTTTCCATCAATAGCAAATATTTAGTATTTAAAATCTTTAATACAAAATGCTGAGTGTTCATAGAATACATCATAGGTGTATTTTAACAGAAAACCTTTGACAGAAAATCTGATCTGTTCATGTATTTCTGAGGTCACTGGAGTATCCAGAAATCACATCATTTAGTCCACAAATCAAATTTGTTGAGTCTTCACAACTGCACTGACATAAAGACATACACGAAAGCAGATATAACAATTTCCAGTGTGCAGCATGGAAACAGCCCTGTTTGTTCCAGTGCCTCTGGCTTCATCATCCCTTCTGCGATACTAAGGAAAACATGAGCAGAGTGGATAATACTGTGATAACTGGATAAGAAGGCCGGATGGCAAAATGATCTTCCAAGGGCAGAATTCCTTAATGGTTTGTAAAAGAAAAGTTTCTTGACACAAAATAGTAACTTATGAGGGGAGATCATATAGATATAAAATGTTGGATTTGGAAAATTTCTCATACCATTTTTCAAACCCTATTTTAGAGAGAAGGAATTTCATGCTCAAGGAAAAGCCAAGTCATCTCCAGAAAAGAAGAGACACCTAGAACTTTTTATACCCTTCCACTCTGCATTCTCCTCTGAAACAGCTATATTCTCATGACAACTGAATTCATACAAACAATTTCAGGCCTCCTCTGAGCTCCACACTTACATATTCAGCTGTTTAATTAACGTCATTGCTTGGCTCTAAACTATCCAATAGGTATCAGAAAGTTTAAGTGGCTCAGAGATAACCTTTACTCCTATTGTACCCAAATGTATTGATCACCTAATCTTTCTCATCTGTGTAAACAGAATTACCCAGTTGCGTGAGTCAAAAATCTAGGATTTATCCTTGTTTCCCTCTCACTTATTTCTTTATAAATATCTGAAAACTTAATTAGTGCTTAGCAACACAGCTTTGACACATTTTTCCCCCAGATTATGAAACGAATGCCAATGTCTACATGAATAATAACTACAACTTTTTTACCATTTCTGAAATAAAATGTGCTCTTTGTGAAGTTTCAAAAAATACAAAAGAAATAAATGGGATCTCCTGGAGATGGTTTGGCAAAATACAAATGCACAGAGGGAGTTAACTTATACTTCTTTCTTTTATTATAGGTATTTGACTCAAGCTGTTTTTGTTTAAACAGTCAAATTTGCCTACTTGGAAAAATGAGCAATTAACATCGAGAAAAACCTGCCGACAAAAGTCACAGAAAACCTGCCTGTCAGGTTTGACTCATTTCAGGTTTTTACAGTAAAGTTACTTGATGTTATGTGTAAGTTTCTAATTATTTGTGTTCTCTGTGTTTCTGAGCTACAAATATGACCATTACAAAGAAGGTATGGGCTTATCCTTTTCTAATTTGTACTGTCTCTGAGTGGCCCCAGCTGCAGGGAGGAACTGTCTGCCTACTCTCAGTGGGGTGGCAGGGTCTTTCTTTGGTTGAACATCTGGAGGTGATCCCCCAGCAAAGTTGAGCTGTTGCCTCACTGGCTAGAAAACACAAGAAGAAACATCTGTGTGACAGATAAATGTGTAAGCCTGTGTGAATTTTGGCTGAGGCACCATCTGTGAACCACACTGTGTGTCATTCGTCTGACACCAGGTGAGTTACTTTGGTGGGGAACCCAGCTGAGATGAAGAAGATGATGGCTGGGCAGCTTCTCCTGCCCCTTTAATCTGGACTCTTCTTCATCTGTCAGTGTGTCTCTGGTTTCTCCACGCTATCATATAGCCATCATACCAAACACTAAGGATGCTGCAGGTGGCCCATGACCAATCTGGGTTTGGAATACACAAACACATACCCACTCACACAGATATTTTATAGACCAGATAACATGATGATTTTTCCAAATTTCTAACATCTTCAAGTATTACAACTCAACTCTTCCATTCTTATCAATTCCTGCTAGGAATTGATACTACTATAACAAGTCCGTAATTTCAATGTTTTATATTCCATGTTGAACATAGTAAATTCTATTGGCGAATGGTGTAAAATTCATTAAATAATTTTTAAAGGCTGAGCTAATTTTCATTAACCCATTTGAGTCTGTCTCTGTGTAAATTACACAACTGATAAGTCTAGAAGCATACTGTTTTTGAATAAAATATCTTTAAATTCTACCTTTTTAACTTTAGCCACAGAAATCCTTCCTGTCCCCACAAATATCTTCAGATATGGGATGTCAGACTAAGAACAGGGGCACATAAAGAGTAAATCTGTTTCTGATTGACATCTGATTTTCTGAAATTGTCAACAAACCAGTCAGCACAAGTGTTTCAATGTGATTATTAAACTATGAAAAATGACCTTCAACCCAACTCATTACTTTATCATTTTGCCTCAGATTTTAAGACAGATTTTACTTGGGGAATGGCAATAGCACAAGTCTTTTTTTTTTTTTTCTTTTAAATAAATGTAAAATTCTTCTTTTGGAAAATAAAACATTTCCCTTAAGCTCCAAGGAAACTAGATGTAAAAATAATGATAAAATTCTGTCTCAATTCACAAATAGATTAGGTATGTACCAACTGTTCTCAAAAACAACACGCAGAGCCTGGAAGGCTGTCAAATTGAGAGGTCTACTTAGAGAAAACTCCAACTCAAGCCAAAATACTCCATGTCATTTTGATTCTGTGCATTTTAGAGAAATAACCAGAAGAACCAAAGTGAAATAACAAGAGAGAAAGATTTTTGAAGTATTGGTCCATCATTCCCATAAATTAAAAGTCTAAACTGAAAAACATCCTTTCTTGCCAATATTGAAGAAATAGAAAATTTAGGGACCAAGTGTTTCTTAATAAAAACACGTTTATCTTTATATCTCTGAACAACTGTCCAAAGCAATGTCTCTGATTAAAATATCCTTTCTTTGGCTCTCAAAATATCCTAATATCCAATTGCTTTATTAAGTGTTTACTTCTGGAAAGGAGATTGAAATTTTCCTCCTCCCAGCTAATTAGAGAAAGTTACCCACACTTTCATTCATTCCACAAATTTTTATTGAGCATGTGCTATACCCCAGGACCGGGGAAGAGGGCAGTCAGTTAGGCAAGATCCTGTCTCTGACAGGGGAAATAAAAAATAAATGACTGAAGTGTGGAACTTAATGTGATGGGGATAATGGACGAAGGAGTGAGCATCTGTGTCTAAGCCAGATGAGCAAGGAAGACCCCTCTGAAGAGATGAGGTTGGAGAAAGATGCCAATACCAAGATGGAGTCATAGGACCACCTGGAGGCTGAACATTCTACCCAGAACTGTGACTAGCAGTTCATTCCAGGAGATGGAAGGAGACTGCCTGCAGGCAGGAAAGGGGGCTGGCATAGTGGAGGCTCAGGAGGTAGGGAGGACAGTAGGAGATAAGGTCAGTGAGGGGGGCAAGAGCCGTGTGGGCCATGTAAAGAAATTTGAATTTTATCCTACAAACAACAAGGAGCAACTGGGGAGTTTTAAGCAAGCCCTTGACAGGGTGTGATCTGCATTTCCAAATGATCACTCTGGCTGCTGCTTAAGACTGGATTTAGGTGGGCAAAAGAGGAAAACAGGAAGACTGACCTTTCAGAGCATAAAATCCTCAGCAAGACAGCGTAACAACAACTCTTAGGGGCTTTCCTTAGCTGGAACACAAATGAGCTATTTTTCCCTCCTTTACAACACTGTGTAATTTTATGTCCTTTTATACAACATAAGAGGATTTTCCCCTCATAATCTCCTTCTTGGTCTTCAATGGATAGTACACGTTCTTTTAAAGTTTTCTTTCTCTTCTCTTTTAAGGGTAAGAAATAGAGCCACAGTGAGGAAAGGCAGCTTATTTTCTTTGCTAACCCTTGGTGATTTTGGACTGTATCTCATAAGAGAGAAGATCTCAAAGCCAGTGAGCCCTGATCACTTGACTTGTAAACATCTTCCTTTCTCCCCATCAATCAGTCCCTTGCTCTAGTAAACTGGACAGCAGTGCAAACCCTACTTAAAAAGGACAACCAAGAGGAAACCACAGACAATAACTGCCACATGGAAATATGGGCCCAGAGGAGCCAGGCATTTCAATTTTTTAGACAATGCCTGAAATTCAAATTTGTATTTGAAATCTTTCTACTTTTAAATGTTGACCAATAATTCGAATGCTTTTTAAGACACCAGGCAGGGCAAAGACATCAGTTCAAAGGAATGAATCCAGTCCACAGGCTGTCAGCTTATGACTTCTGCAAATAATCCCTTATGTCTCTTCTTGCTTGAACATTCAATGGTTTAGACCATTTAGGGCTGCTGTCTACATGCTCTTAAAATACACCATCCTTCATACTTGTCATTTGTTTTATGTTCCTTACATGGTCAAAAATTCAACTACATCGCCAGGGGTTGGAGGTATATATCTTGATTGTGGTTCCGTATCTTGATTGTGGGAATTATAAGACGATGTACATTTGTCAAAACTCATTCAACTGCAGAGCAAAAGGAATAAATTTTACAGGGCATAAACTTTACCTCAATAAAAAATTCAAAGAACACATCATAATACTATTCCAAAGAGAAAACAAAGTTGTCTTCATGATGACTACAAAGCTGCAAGGGAGAGCTGGAACGAAATTTAGTGTTTTGGTTTACAACAAAGCAGCTTTATGCAATATTAAGGCAAGTGAAAAGTGTGTCTTAGAAATAGTCTAGCTCTTCCAGACAACTATTTTGTGTGTGTGTGTGTGTGTGTGTGTGTGTGTCTTTTTGCCATTTCTTGGGCCGCTCCCGTGGCATATGGAGGTTCCCTGGCTAGGGGTCTAATCGGAGCTGTAGCCACCAGTCTATGCCAGAACCACAGCAACTCGGGATCCAAGCTGCATCTGTGACCTACACCACGGCTCACGGCAACGCCGGATCCTTAACCCACTGAGCAAGGCCAGGGATCGAACCTGAAACCTCATGGTTCCTAGTTGGATTTGTTAACCACTGAGCCATGATGGGAACTCCCAGACAACTATTTTTAATAACAGAATAAGGAAAATAGAATTCTTAGTGCTATAAAAATGTAAAAATACTGTGTTAAATGGAAGGATTTCCTACGATGTTTACAAAGCACTTTCAGTACATCCTCTCATGTAATTCTTTAATTTTTTTTTGTTTTGTTTGTTGTGGCCACACCTGAAGCATGTGGAAGTTCCTGCGCCAGGGATTGAACCTGTGCCACAGTTGCAACCTATGCCACGGCTATGGCAACACCAAATTCTTATCCGCTGTGCCACAAGGGACCTTCCCTCTCATGTAACCCTTAGCATAAAACTCTAAAATGTGAAGATTAGAGTATTTGTGGACAAAGAGGTTCAACACTCTGGCCAAAGTGGCAAAACATATAAATAATTGTGCAGGGCACCAGAAACTCTCTTGGAAAGGCTACCTAGCATTCTAGATTTTGCAATTCATATGAACTATGTATTCTGCAGAACTATCTTTGGCTAGAATTATCTATTTGCAGGTCAATGAGCCATTCAAGGGGAAAAACATGCTTTATTTTCTTGTCCAGGATGCATTAGCATAATGGTTGCTAATACATCTCTATGGAACATCAATTACTCCATGCTAGGAAACTATTTTTTAGAAGTGAGTTTTTATTGCTGGTTGATACAACTAAGTTGATAACAAGAGAGTAATGGTATACTTAGGACATGGGAGCAAAGCCTTGGATGCAATTCTTCCTGAAGGAATGGGAGTACTTCAGACTGTATGACATTTCAGGGCCACTATAATCCCTCAGATTTCATAAATATTTAGAGAAAGAGCAGAAGATACCGATGAAAAAACAAAAACAAAACCAAAAACAAACAACCTAAAATCAGGAACATATAAGCAACCAAAATCTGTAACAAAGAGACTGTTACACATTGGTGGTTTTCATGTCCACAAATCACTTAGCTATATTAAAAATTCCTTAGTAAGACTTAATTATTTCATTCTGTCAAATGAAACTATTTGTCAAGGTTGGGAAACAACTGAATTATTTAGCTTCCCTCTCCCTTTGAACTTCTGGAATCAACATCAGTCAAACCACTCACAGGGTCTAATTCCCCAGATATTTTTCTTTCCCCTATTTTCTTACCTCATAGTCATGTCCAACTATTGTTTTTCTCATTCAATAAAAGCGTCTCTGAGTAGATTAACAGTGCAGAGTGAAAAGGAAAGGTCGAGGTCCTTTCCTTGGTCTTCAATTTATGAAAGCAGCACTGGGAACATTTATGAATGTTACACATTAATCCACTGAAATGGTCACTTAGTTTCTTTTCCAAACACAGGATTTCATCACGTCTAATAATAAAGCAACAAGCCATTTTCTGTATATTATAAACCATCAACTTGTAATTATATAGTGAAATGCTTCGCTATGAATTCTCTGTGATGATGTAAGCTGGTAATGCAGCATAAGTGGGTTTTCTTTTTCTTTTTTTTGAAGTCCAATACATACCTACAAGGATCTATTTACATTGGGTTAATCATATCGAAATAGCATCTATTTAAGGGTAAAGTCAAAGTTTCTTTTATAAACCTCTATAGATAGATAAATAATCTAGGAGGCTTTTTACTGTTATAAAATTAAGACTGCCTTTCAATGCTTGCTAAAGTTTTTGGACATACAATCCATCTAATGGGCAAAATGTAATCCTAAATTGGTGATTAAAGACTCTGCATGGAAACAAGCTGTCAAATGGATAGAGAGAAATTAAACTTGACAACAGTAATGCCTACTTTCCTAAATGAAAGCTCAGTTCAAGTTTCTACTCATCCATTTTTCAAAGTTTAAAACAAGGCATTTTCCATCCACCCATAGATGAGATGCCAACATTTGCATTTCAGTTGAACTTGATGAAGTCAGGTGACTTGCAGCTTTGGGCTTGCTCAGAAACGCCTGTGAAAAGATGTTTGGCCAATCTAAAAAATATGGCAGGAGTTCCCATGGTGGTGCAGTGGGTTAAGGATCTGTGCTGTCTCTGCAGTGGCATGGGTTCAATCCCCAGCCCAAAGCAGTGGGTTAAGGATCTGGCATGGCCACAGCCATAGCGTAGACCACAGCTACAGCTCGGATTCAATCCCTGACTTCCATATATCACAGGTGCTATTAAAAAACAAAAACAAAAACAAAAACAAACACCCCCCAAAAAACAAAAAACAACAAATAAAAAATATGGCAACATTACAACACAGGAGAAAAGAATGAAATGTGGCTTGGCTGTAGTTGACTCTGTAATGAATTCACACTGCTCTGCTAGAAAGCCTTATAATCAAACAAGATATCTGAAAGTGTCCCCATCAGGTCCACATAAAAAGACTTCCAAGTGAGTAAACGGATGGAGGGCAATGTGTGGAGAGTTGGGAAGCAAGGTTAGGAAATGGAATTTCTTCATTCTGGAGGATTCAAACCAATACCAAAAACCCCTCATTTTTTATTTATTTGTCTGCCTTGTTTTTAGTTGTAAGTTTCCTACTTTTTGGCAAAAATAAAATTAGGAAAATCCTGTCTCCTGCTAGGTGATAAAAAACAACATTGAAATCAGAAATGCAAGTTTAAGTTAAGGACCGGCTTTTGCGTTATACAACTTAAGTCAGAATTCCAGATCTGTCGATCACTTCAGTCAACTTACTTAAGCCCTTTAAAATTAAGTTTCTTGATAGTAAACAAACAAACAAAAAAACAACAGTGCGTTTATAGTTTGAGTACATGACACACATAAGAATGCTACTAGCATGGGTCCCAGCTCATGGCAGATCCTACACAAAAGAGAGCTGGTATCACTTAAGTGATCCTCCCCCTAAGGTACTCATGGAGAAGATGCTGGGAAGATGTGTGTTGTGTAAAAGCTGGGGAGGGAAAGCTGTATGAGGAAAAAGAGGTATAATGGCAAAGCAAAAACTGGTACATGGTTCTCATCTAATTATTCTTAAAATTTAAATCTTCTTACAAGTAAGCCATGGATAGAATTACCTTTATTAAAATAATCTAATATGAAGTGTGACTTCTAAATATGTAAACTTTTTAGATTGTACATGTCTGTACAATTGTTGTTCTTTAAATTAATATCCTTGGGATAATATACACTTTGCTCAGGAGTGCATAAATAGTTGTATTTTGGAGCTGCCTTTGGGGACCCTTTATGAGGAAACACATGCACATACACACACACACACACACACACACACACACACACACACACACAATATTTGTACGTGATCACAGACATGAAAGAATATTCTCCCCTGGGTTGCTCTGGATGGATGATTGGCAACAAGCATTGGGTATGAATCATGAGGGGTTATGGAGAAAATGTAACATTTAGGTTAGAAAACTATGTCAAGAAAAGGAACACAATAGATACTAGTCAAATAAAAGATCAAATTCTCTTCCAAAAACTGACAGAAGCTCCCCATTTGCTCTGTGCCAGCATTTGAGCTTAATTATATTCATGCCTTGCTTGGCAGACATAAAATCTACCTGTTTTAATAAGGGCAATGCAGGACATCTGCTTGGCCTCCCTTTTACTGGTCTTGTTTTAGATATATTTTTATTATGATAAAATAGCACTCATGTCAAAATGCCTAAGTATCATAGTAATAAATATATAATAAATACTTATATCTAGAGTGAACCTTGACATACATAAGATATCATCTCATGATTTATGTGGGTTTTTTAAGTGTTGGCTGCTATCCAGTCATAGGAATGCATAAGATATTTATCACAGAGTACTTTATAAAGATAGAGTGAGGGAGGGAGAAAGGAAGAGAGAGGGAGAGGAAGAAAGGGAGGGAGGGGGAGGAAAAGGAGAGAGAGGAAAAGATATAAAAAGGACAACATAACTCTGAGAGGAGCTAAAGAAGTCCCAAGCCTTACTTCCTTAAAGAAAACAATCTCCTTCCTCATGTCCCCTTATCCTAATACTTAACACACTGTATTACTGTTTACTAAACTATTTCAGTCCCCTGCTCCCCACACGGTAAGCTCCATGGGGATAATGAATGTTGTTTTCTTAGTGCCTGAAATAGTGTCTGGTACCAAGTAAGAATTCAATGATGATTTGCTAAGTGGATGCTTGCAGAGATTTTTCCAGTTTTCTTAAAATTTCCTCATATAAATTTGATGGAATGAATTTGAAAAACAAAGGTATTTAAAAAAGTCATCAAAACTCTAGTTAAAATAGGAAAAACTGGGTATTAGTTGTATTAGTTAATGCTGTTTTATTAATACTCTGAGAAATAATTCAAAGAACAATGTTGTCATTTGAAATGGGGCACAGAACTATGCTAAATCATGTCACAACAAAAATGCCTGAAGATACTTTGGAAGATTTCTTTTTATTATTCAGAGAGTGATGTAACTAAAGGTTTACCCTTCTATTATTTAGACAGTGATCAGAATACTCCTTCCAAAATCATAAAAATAGCCAAGTAACTGTGGGGTTTTATTTTCATCAGTAACGGTTTTCTTTACCAGAAAATCTGTGGCAATATTTAAACTGAAAAAGGTGCAAAAGAAAATTAGCAATATCCTATTTTTTGTTGGCTATTTTGTATTTACGAGGAAAATTCTATTTTAAAAAACATTTTTTTTCCATTAAAGAAAATCCAAAGATACTGGCAAAAGCAACAGTCTTCTTCTAATCCTAGTATTTTAAAAAACTCTCATTCTTTGAAGTCATTACTGCATGGAGGTACCATATATTAGCAATACAAATTGTTTAAGTGCACTCTTGAATTTTTAAAAATGTTTCAAAAAAACAAATCTATGCTATGATTTTATTATGGTTAAGCTCAAAATGCCTTTAGTGAAGACAGAATATACAAACTGCTAAGTAGAGATAAATAATTCTGACAGATTTTTCATTCATTTTTCTAGCTTGCCCCATTATATACTGGTAGATATAGCAATACAAATACCATACAAACCCATTTTGGTGATGTTTCTGCTAAGTACTGCTTACTAAACAACTTACAACGTAATTACATGAGACTTAAAATCTTATGACACACAACTTTCCCATGTAATGATCATGAAACTATCAGGTGACGAACAGGTAAATTATTTAGTATGATTCATAGCACTTACATTATATAATTACTACAAGCATGAATGATGGCTTTCATAAATGCATTCAAATAACAGCAAGATATGATAAAGTCTTCAAAATTTAATGTCAATCACTATATAAGCTGCTCTGAAATGTACAGGTTGGCTTCTAATTCTTCTAAACATCACCAGCAATTCAAATAAATCATTAAAAACTTCATACCTGAAAGGCCAATCATATTTAATACAATGTAAATTTAGAGATAAACCTACTTAGTTTTTATTTCACTTAGTTTTTATCTCACTCCATTTTTCCTCAAAATTCCCAAATTCCTCAAAAAAGAATCATATAGAAGAGTTGAAAGAATAAAAGGAAAAGATATCTTAAAATTTATCATCTGCATAATAATGTCTTCACATGTGCCTGTATTTCCTGTTGCAATAAATATCTCAAGGGCAAGGGACGTGTTTTTACGGTGCCAACTATTTTGCTCCAGTTTGAATGGATTCAGCAAAGGTTCATCCACAATAATAGAAAAAAAAAATGACATGAAAAGCCTTTGTAGTTATTTCTCATTAATGGTGATTCTGAAGGGTTGGAGTACACATAAATACACTATTATACAGATACTTGTTACCTTTTGGCACAAAGTTATGGCCAGCACCTAATGTGAAATAAATGTTTTCCTTACCTCATGGGGAAGGGTGAACAGTAGCAATTCATTTATTAATGGTTCTACTTGTGAATACCTTAGACTAGGATGGAGTTCAATATTTACTTAATAAGATTCTTCTTTATTCCCTTAGACAACCGAGGGCAGATGAAATATTTTCAAAATCTGGAGAATACCCGGTGTGCATGTGACATCTTGATTAAACATATGGAATATATACATGGAGAAAAGCCAAGTGGAGACCTGCTTGAGTAATCTAAACACCCAAGTTGAGAGAGGTTAATATATAAAGATCAGCTTTGTACTTTGAAGTTTTCTGGGCTTCATTTTGCCTAATTAAGACAAGATTTAATAATCAGACCACTGTACAAACATGTATCTAAATGTATAGGTTTGTTTCTAATTTGGGGAAGAATTCTTAACAGATTCCAAGGAATCAGCTCCACATGGGAGAAGGTCTCTGATAAGATTTGCTTTTCTTATTGTTAAAATGCAAATACCTGCTTTCCATCTTAGTTTCCTCCATGTGACAGAGGTTAGCATCTGCCTATCAAAATCTCAAGTGTGATACTAAAATACGAAGATTCCGATATTAGCACACCATCTGAGTGTGAAGCAGTGGCAGCTCTAGGCCCTAAAAAATGTATTCTAAAATACTCTTTTAAAAAAAAAAAATCTTTTTAGGGCCACGCCCGTAGCCTATGGAGGTTCCCAAGCTAGGGATCAAATTGAAGCTGTAGATGCTGGCCTATGTCAGAGCCACAGCAACACAGGATCTGAGCCAGTTCTGCAACCTACACCACAGCTCAGAGCAACACCGGATCCTTAACCCACTGAGCGAGGCCATGGATCGAACCTGTACCCTCATGGATGCTAGTCAAATCTGTTTCTGCTAAGCCATGATGAGGAACTCCAAAAATATTCTTAAAGGTATTAACAGAAATCATCTGTAGATGATGATTTCAAAAGGGTCAGTTTACCTAATCTACTTATAATAGAATATACACACCCATACATTTCTAGGAAATAGAACTGAGTAGCAGAAAGTATATCTACAATCCAATACTACTTTAATAAATGAACCTAATTCCAGATCAAAATATTATGAGGTAAAAAGTAGAATTCCCAATCTTTCCTCCTACCCTGGACACAACGTTTTAAGAACATCTGCAATAGTGCTGAGATATCACAAAACAAACAAACCAAGCCACTCTACCACAAGATAACACACATATGCAGAGTGACATATAAGTCAAAGATATCAAGCCATTATTATAAGAAGAAAGCTGGTTCTCCTCTGACAAGACTGATTTTATACAAAACAATTTGATAAATGTAGAGAAACACTATAGCAATAAAACTGGCATTAATCTGATGATAGAGAGTCTGAAATCTAGTGAAATACAGTCTGCAGTACAGCAACCACTCCCACTCCCAGTGCGTACACATACACATCATCTTTGAAAGCTGTGAAGGGTTGGCCTGGGGGATTACTGTTGAGTACTGTGTTCTTTAGCCCATGCTCCCTCCATGGCTCTGCCTTGTCAGGCCAAAGAGAAGAGAAAATCTCTAAGCTCATTTGCAGTAAAGTAAGCATCTCGCTATTAGAAAGACGATGAGAGCTTTGCCCATGAGGTTTTGTTTTGCTTATATCGCAATACAATAAAGCGTTTAAATACTAAGCCAATTTTTAGCTATTCGTTTATCAGTGCATAGAACACTGTTTCTCAATTGAAAGCCTCTATATGATATGTGCAGGTGATACAGTAACAGAGGAGAATGGATAGAAATTTGCTCTTCAGGACCTTAAACATTTTCCAGAAATGAGAGGCTTCTGCTCTGTAAGCTCACCACAGCAGACAGTAGTGGCAAAACTGCACAGACTAGTTTTGCGTACAAATTCACTGAAAATGCTTTACTGGCCTGTGTGATATGATCATATTATAATGACTGTTTCTTTGTGGTTGGCTCAGCAGGAGAGCTCCTAAGGATGTGGTATGATTCAGGCATTTGCTGTCCATTTCAGCCACAAATAAGGTTGCCAGAAAGAAACTACCACAAGTTTCTGAGTAACTGCTTTGAAAACTGATGGGAATGAAGTAGGGCATATTAAAAATAAAAATAACTTGGATACATCCAAGGTGCTGAAAAACTCCTAACTGGCTGACATTGTCATATCTGCTAGCACCTGTAAAAACTTCAACTCTGCCTCAAACCTTTGCTGCAGTAACCAAAAATGCAGCTCTGTACACATGTGCCCATATGTGCTTATGTATTAAGAATGTATCAATCAGAGAAGACTTACTAATCTAGGACCTCAATTTTGCTACAAATGTCCTGTACCTGTAATGACAGTGAAAACTCTGACAATGTGATAGTGTCCTGAGTCCTGACAGCAGGGCCAGGAGGGCAATCTCCGTTTGGCCGTGATGGATGCCACATTTTCTCTTACATGTCCACATCAGGGAAGAGAACCCCAAAGTCCACACCAGTGTTATGACATTCTGACTTAGGTCGGGGACTTACTTTGTTCATGTGGATCTGCTGCTGGTATTGCTTCTGCTTCTCCAAGAATTGCTGGTGTTGCTGCTGAATGACCAGCTGAGCCAATGTGCTCTGAGGCAAAGGTGCAGACTGGGTTCGATTCAGGGGTCTGTGACGGGGTAATTTGTGGGTACCTCTAATTCCAGGTGAAATTCTCTCTTTTGTTGCCAAGGGAGACTGAGGATGTAAGGGAACGCCACCTGAAAAAAAGAAAAAAGCATATAATATATACATTTTTTGACACACACACACGCACAAAACTTAATAAAAGACAAATGCCACAGAACATAGATATGGGATAAATTTTTTGAAAAGTAGTATACGACCAGGAAAATATCAGAAGGCTATGATTAGTGGGGTGAAGGCAAAAGCGCCAAGGCATTGAACAGATCTACATCTGACCAATGTCTCACCAGTAATCCACTCTGGTGTGTATGAAGGTTAACTAAGGTGAGTCTTATGTTTCGTGAATCTAGAGGAATAAATAGGACAATGGTCTTTCCCACAGTACTAGGTCTCAAGGAGACACTCTGTATGATAACTCAAATCTTTATTAGGTCCTGAATTAAAGAGATATTACATTGGTTTGCTGATAAAATGAAAGCCCTAAAATAACCTACAAAAAATATGAATTACCAGCCACAAGAAGCTTTTGCTGTCGCATCTGTTCTTTCAGTAATAAATGCTGCAGGAGAGCTTGGTGGCTGCTGTTGGGCTTCCCCTCCAAAGTGACATGGGGATGGCTGGAAGATGCCGGGATGCTGCCCCCATACTGCCCAGGCAGAGGAACACCTTGCCTGAGTGTCTGGGTCTCACACTTCTGTTTTTCTTTGAGTGAATTTGAAGCCTATATCAAGAAGTAATAAAGATGTTAATCTGCATTCATCCATATGGATCATTAGGTCTGTAAATCATTAGATTAGTTTCTTATTCAATAATTTTTCCCCCACCAAAAAGCCCCATCTTACCCAATAGCTGCATAGGGAAAATGGATAACAGCATGCCTTTTGAACTAAGTGAATTAACAAAGGAGAAACAAAAATAGAGCTGAAGCATTGGAGAAAATTTAGTATTAAAGATCACTGTTCTGAACCCAAAATAAAACTTTTTTAACATTAAAAATAAAGCTAATTTCATCTTAATAACTCAGAAGTTTATTTCTAAAATATTTTAACATATTAAGTAAAAGGTATATTGGAAACATAACACAAACTAATAACTATACAATAGAGATCAAGAAGCTGGAGATAAAATGGTCTGTAATTTTGGAGTTTCAAGCAGAAGGAACAATTCACTCTTTCTCTGTATGCCTTCTAATATGTTCACAGAGCTGTGGGTTTCCAATATTTAATTTTTAAAATAAAATTCTTAAGATAACTTAATGGAAGATTATATAAAATATGCAGGAATGTGATTTAAATATGTATTTATATTAATTCATAACAGATCTCCAAATCTCTAAATATTGAAAATGACACTCCAGATACTTTTTTTTAACAAAATAAACTACAAATGAAATTAGATATCAAATTAAATTGCCATTAGGAACTTGAAATACATGATAACATAGTAATAAGGCAATGATAATTATGGTATCAATAGTAATAATGAATTCTTCTATTCAAAAAACTTAATGAATGGTGGTCATTTTGGTATTACAAAAGTAGAGGTCTAATACCTCAAAATTATGTGGCATGTTTCTTTTCAAAACTCATGTTTCATCTTCCAAAATTGCTGTGCACCAGGGAAGCAAAGCAATTTTCAGTGATGGAGAAATTGAAGGACAAAGAGGTAAATGGTTTGTCTTAGTCACACAGCAAGTCAGTGCAGTGTTTAATCTAGAAGTGATTCCTTCTCTTGGCCTCTTTTCCTTAAAATTTCCCACTACTCAATGGGGAAATAGAATATTAGAGATCCCTTTGCCAAAGCAATGCTAAGCTTGAAAAATTAATTGTGATGGCCTCATCCACACCAAAATGGAAGCAAAGAAAAATGAAACTTCAATCCAAACCACACTGGTTTATTCATCCAACGGTACCAAATTGTATTACCATTGAAACATTAAATGGTCTGGCTTTTAGTACTTGGTCCTTTGGGAAAAAATTCTCCCTGACCACATTAAAAGTGGTGTATGTTTGTGTTAGCTGGTAGAAGTGACTTAGAACATGAAAAAAAAGAGTTGAAAAGAAAATGCCAATTCATGTGTCATAAGTTTTTATGTTAGTATTTGCTTATTATCAAGAAGAAAGAAAAAAATAGGAACAGAAGAAAATAATTTTTAATAAGTGAAGATTTGAAAATATCATCCATAAATATTTGTTTCATTTCATCTGTAATTTCTTTTTCCTTCTCACAGAACCAACTGTCTACAAATGCTTCATGTGAAATTTCAAGGACATAGCTAAATTCAGTATATTTTAAGTCCTTCTTCAATCCCCAGATATAAAACAAAATCCAAATTTTACTTTCTCTTCACTGGTAGAAGATTACTCTATAAGATAACATTTTGACTCTATTAAAAACACCAAATGTAATAAGGTATCTCTTAGATTGATTTTATAATATGTATTGAAGACAATTATAAAACTTATCATTAAAAATGTCACTATAGGTGTCCCTGTGCATAAATAAATATTAGTTTACCATATTCAGATTTCATACTCTAAAAATAAATTAGTCATGAAATGGTCAACGCTTTATAATTTTCTGAGGTAGGCATACTGTAAAAGATGTAACTTTGACAAGCTGGACTCAGTGGAAGACTTGCATCTAAAAACTGGCAAAAGTGGTGCCAAGGGTTGGAACAAATTTCTCTTTAAACTGAATGTATCATATGACCTCTGCCTAAGTACATTTTAATTTACTAACCTTTCACAGATGAAATAGTTGAAGTTTACAAATCTTTTGCAATGACTAAAATATATTATTTTAGAGAATATGTATAAAATGATTAGCATTGTCTTCTGCTAGTAAGACAATTTACCTCTAAAGGATCCTATTTCAGTTGTTAGGACTTTAAAGTAATTGATTCACTACGAATCTCCAGGGAAGAGTTTAATATTGTTCTCAGAGAGGATTTCCAGATATGTATTCTTCATACCAGAGTCAGTAACCTAAATTCTTAAAATAAAGTCATTCACAAAATAAATTCTTTAAACATATGCTGCTGTGCTTTAGAAGCTGCACCTCTCAGCACTGGCCTAGGTTGAAGTCCGGGTCTGCTATTTGCTGGGTCTGTGATCTTGCGCTTTCATACATTCTGAGCCTCTGCTGCTTCTTCTGCAAAAATGTGGCCTGAAATCTCTGCTTCATGGGACAGTTTTGGGGAGCTACCAAAATAATATACCTGGGAAGTGTTTTTTTTTTTTAAACCTATAAAGCATTTTACAAATGTTAATTATTATTTTTAGATACTATTGTGTGAGCCAGTATGATTCTTTAATGTGAAATTAAACTTAACATCTTTGAACAACTCAGTAAACAATGAAGGAGAAGCACACTATTGAGTTTCCTCAAAGCCTAGATATACAAGCAATGAGGGTTCTCCTATGAAAACATCCCTCAGGCTGGCTTAGACCCTTGCAGTACAATGACTTACATTGAGCTGGGCTGGCACTGCTGGAAGTCCCAAGGTAATGTTGGGCAAAGAGGGAGAGGTATAAAGACTTAGCAGGTTCATGGAATCTTCGTGAATTAGAATGCGTTGCTGAGAAACCATTTTCTGTTGGAGAAAAAAAAAAAAACAAAAAAACGTGAAAGAGGAGTTTCAAAATAGTACCATGTCACAAATTTTACTGTAATGTTTACATTTCAGAAAAGGTTTTATAGGAGTTCCCATCGTGGCACAGCAGAAATGAATCCAACTAGGAACCTTGAGGTTGTGGGTTCGATCCCTGGCCTTACTCAGCAGGTCAAGATGCAGCGTTGCCATGAGCTTGGTGTAGGTTGCAGGCGCGGCTCAGATCTGGTGTTGCTGTGGCTTGGTGTAGGCTGGCAGCTACAACTCAATTAGACCCCTAGCCTGGGAACCTCCATATGCTGGGGGTGCAGCCCTAAAAAGACAGACAAAAAAAAAAAGTTTTATATTAGAATAATTTGTCAAAATATTTTAAGTATTTAAATTAAGAATTTATAAGTATTTTATGACCTCTGTATCCAAAAGTCTTATGGAATAATCAAATTATAATTTTCTTCATCAGAATAATTGTAAAATGTAAAGAAAGAGCTTCTATGTTCATTTTGCCAAATTCATTTTTAAAATTCCGCCTTTATGGAATATAATCAGTGTGTTTGTCATCAATTGGTAAAGTACAACAAATAAATTGAGTAATTCTTATGAGTATACAGAGATTTTTGTACTACTGAGTGATGAATATGTATGTCATGCTGCTACATGCATTATCTTCATGTGGATTAAACATCATTTTGCTGATAGGAAAGCTCACACAAGAAAAGCTTAGATTAAGTATCATCATATACGGCTTTTGTAACAATAATTAATCCTATCTTTTTTAAGTATAACATTTATGAACAGACAACTCTGTGTGGTGATTTTTAAATCATTCATATTCAGAAACTAAAGTAAATGTTAAACTGTTATGAGCTCCCGGTGCCGCAACTACCTTCACTGATACTAAAATATCTTGCACGTTCTGGCATCACAGTCTTTTTTACAACAAATACCTTTTTTTAATCCAATACTAAGAGTCATGTTTTCCCACATGTGGCCTAATATGGTTGCTTGAATTACATTTTCTGTTTAACTCTTGCTTCCCTCCCAGAACTCTCATACAATAAGAGTTACAAAGGTCTTATTAGACTAAGGAACTCTGGCCTGATATGGTCCCCAAGGGAACAACATCCCTGAAAAAGAATACACCATGTAACAGTATGACACAGTGACTGCTTTCTTCCCAAACAAAAAGCATATGGGACTCCAATAATAGACCACCTCCAAGAGGGATATTGCACACACGGGCTTTGACTAAAGTAAATATAATAACTTGTCAAGTATGTTTGGGGGAGCTGTAGATTTTCCCCTGGACAAACCTGGGATATCAATTAACTGGGCAAAATATCATGTGCTAATACAATGCAACCTCAGAATGTCACTGAAGAGTGATGCGCCACCAAAACACAGGATGTTATTCCAAAACATCACCTCAATCATACGTTTGTTTGGAGATGAGTCCCAGCCTTAACATAATAAGAGCGGAAGGCTAAAGGTGGACTTTTCTCATTGCAACTTGGAATTCCAAACTAACTCAGAGTTTGTTTTTTTTTCTCAGAAGAACAAGTCAGATATTTGGGCATAAAAAGCAAGAAGTATACTGAAACTTTTTAACATTACACTGAGTTTACATGCGAGCCTTTACAAAACTAATGTTGCCTAAAACCCATGAACATTGCTGGAAAAGATTTTACCACCACAATGTGTGAGACTGATATTTCCGGAGACTGGAATTTTCTTTTCTTTTCTTTTCTAAGCAGTTTTCGTGTTTGCTCTAATTTAAAAAGGCAAGCTATTTTACTTACGCTAATATGCTTTTACCATGAATTTTAAGTATTGAAATATATTTAAGTACACCTGAATGAGAACAAAAAGAATGTATGAGGAAGTAAAAATATTTTAACTAGCTTACTGGCAGCAAGCAGTCACTTATAGTAAAAGGATATTTCATCCACCTATCTGTATTCATGGAAGAGAAATAAACGTAGAACAAAACAATAATCACGTCAGGTCATGCACAATATTCACGCAAAGTTCTATCTGCTTCCCACAGCACTGAGACTTGACATGCAGTGTGGGAATGACACCAAAAGTTACCACAGCCTCACAAAAGGGGTTATCTTTGTCTTCCAGACAGAACTTGTGTGAAATCCTCCCACCATCACCATAGGAAGAAAACCTACACTAATGTGAGAAAACATTTCTTCTCATATATAATAATGGCAGCAGCACTTTGGCTGCTCACACAGGCTTTGACTAAATTCCAAAGATTGGAGATGGTTTTCACTATGGAATTTCAGGCCCCTAGAGTCTCATATCAAATCGAATGGCTCCATTTCCTAGGACAGCACCTACCATGTGCCAAGCCCTCTGCCAGGGAACTTGGGGAGGTTAACCTAATTCTTCACAGGCACCTTCCAGCAAACATTATGCCTTGTTATGGATGAAGGAATGGAGCAATTTCCCCAATTCTGGTTCCCAGTGGGGTCAGTAATAAAACTTTTAAACCCATCAAGGCTGTGTGATTTGTTGGCAGGTAACGACTGCAGAAGCTACGCACCACTTTGTGGTCATTATCGAAGGATAAGGGAACCATAAAAAAGTAAGGAGAAGGGGGAAGCTTGAGAGAAGAAGAGGAAGCACATTCAGGCCCTGAGGCTTATGAAAAGAATAAAAGTACAACTGGGAGCCAGCTGGCCTGGCATGAGAAGAAAGCAAAAGCCCTGGTGAATTTAGAGACGTGAGGATCTTCAAGTCATGGAGACAACTGCTGAGCAAGTCCCCCAAGTTCCCTAGGTACATAGTTGGTTCGTCCCACAGAGACTATCTGTTATATTTCAAATCCTGGAACTTCAGAGACTTGGACATTAGTTAATTTATTTGCTTCGATTTACAGATAAGGAAACAAGGACAGCACTGACATACACTTCCAAGGGATAAAATCACAAATGACTTAACAGAACTGAAAAAATGTTTTCCTGAAATTTTCTTCTTTAAATATAACTTTCTTCAATTTGACCCTTTGATAGAAGCAATCTCTGTTTCAGGTTAATGCTTCTTATTAAGGAACTGGAGCTGCACTGAACACTACTAAAAGTGTGCAGACACACCTGAAAGCCAGATGAATAGGTGCTGAGAGGGAACATTTCACTGAGACAATTAACGTCCTGACCAGTATTCTTGCAAGGCTGGAAGGTTCCCCCACCTTAGCATTGTGGTGAGCTCACAAGTATTTCCAGGCATGGCCAGGATTTTTCCAGGAAGCAGTTTTGAAACTGATCCAGCCCTTAAATCAGTGCTGTGCTAAGATGCCAATGTTTTACATCTTAGAACTTGGGGAAGATGGTTTTAATATAAAAATTTTTCAGAACCAGAAACTACTGCTGTAGTGAGATAAAATGGAAATATTAAATGTGCAAATGGCTATCATTTAACATTCACAAAACAAATAATGAATAATAATTAAGTTAGATTATTAAGTGTGGTATTGGGTGGGAGGTGTACAAAGATGCCCTAGACCACACAAGTTCACAGAAAAGTAGAGAACTAACTCTAAGGACCTATAATAATTGCTACAGTTAGAGTAGGCACAGAGCAGGCTGTTAATTTTAAACTAAGCTTTGATGGGTAACTAGCATTTTGCCAGAAAGAGCATGATGTTGGGGAGAGGGGTATGACTGAGCCAGGTGTTAGGACAGGGAAGCCTACCCAAATTTTAATAATGACCTTCAAATCTGAATTGCTTTTCTCACCATCATGGCAACTGGAACCTTATTTTATGATTAACATTTGAAATTAAGGTGAGAAAAATACACAAACTGAAAAATGATGTGTCTCCACTTGTGGTTTCCAAGGGGGCTGGGGAGGGAGTGGGATAAACTGGGGGATTGAGGTTTGTAGATGCAAACTATTGCATTTGCAGTGGATAAGCAATGAGGTCCTGCTGTATAGCACATAAAACTATAGACAATCACTTGTGATGGAACATGAGGGAGGATAATGTGTGAAAAAGAATGTATGTATATGTATAACTGTGTCACTTGGCTGTACACATAAATGGACAGAACATTGTATATCAACTATAAAAAAGACTTATGAAAAAAATAAAAATGATTTATCTCTCAATAGAGCTATTTAGCCACTGAAATGAAGATATTAGTCTCAATCAAAACATTCAAAATATCTTACAAACTGAACACTAGAAATAATTACCAAAAAAATGAACAATAAATAAACTCTGCAGGGATGTAGAAAATGAAAACCTCACATATTACTGGTGGGGCTACTACAGGCTGGCGTAACAATTCTGGTGGACAACTGAGTACCTTACACCATGATCCAAAGGTTCTCCTGCTGGGAATTGCATCTTCAAGACATTATCTTAGGGTGATGAGTGTGTGTATCTACTGAAGCATTTTGTGGGTGGTGGGTGAGAAATGGAGGCCAGTGTGGCATCTAGCTGGAGAATGGGTAGGTAAAATGGAGTAGTGCCCAGCAAGGATTATTAAGATGATTAAGAGCAAACTATTAGGTATATGTATCCATTATGATATGACCAACACTAAAAACACAAGTTTTTTTTTTTTTAGTCAGTACATAGAAAATAAGAAAATGGAATGAGTTTGATAACACCTTGCCATTTATATCCCCTAAAATTCAGGGGCATAACGAAAAAAAAAAATGCCTGTATGATGTAAGAGCCCAAGCAAACAAAAATGGAGGAGAAAGTAACTGCATATGGGGAAAAAAAATGGAAGTGGGGATAGGAGATACTGAGGAAGGAAGGGAGGAAGGAAAATATCTTTCTTATTATTAAGAAGACAAAGAAGTCCACAGATGACCCTTGACAGAATAATAATCATGCTATCACCCCTTTTATAAGAAGCTCATTGAAAAAGGGTTTTCAATTACTGCATGTTCAAAATCATCTACAATACACATGAACATTAGAAAAAAGAATATAAGTATCTACGAGGTTTTGGTGAGCAGCCGTCTGGACTGGTGCAAAGGAGTGTGGTCTGAGTATCCTATACTTGCGACCTAGCACTCATTGGCTTATGACTCTCGGCAGCTGCCTACCTTCCCTGGACATCAGATCCTTCAGCCTAAGACTGGAGCATCTTTGACTACCTTTATCAGGTTATATCTGTTCTATTAGCGTGCATCCAGGAAGACATGCTTGTTTGTAAGCCTCAATCTGCTTTGGCTTTAAAAATTTCCAAATCCCCAAATCTAAGCTACCCAAATAAAAAGAAGAGGCACATGGAAAACAAACCCACCCCCCATATCTTTTAATCCTTTAAGGTTTGCAAGTATTTTTCAAGATAGTATTTATTTTTGTCCAACAGCTAAACAAAAATTAAAAGCTTCATGTGATGAAAAAAAATTTAGGCAGTAAAAATCTCTTAAGTTTTCATTTTTACTGGATACCCAAGAATGTATTACTATAAAATGGTTTAGAGCCCCCAAAAATTATCATTTGATTCCTTTGTATTTAAAAGTCACTGATGTTTTGTTAAAGGTCTTGGTTTACAATATTGACTCATGTTATTCCTAGTAAATGATGTTTTTGTCATAGCAACCTTCCTTCCCCTGGGGAATGGGGGGAGGAATGTCTTATTTGCAGCCATCTAAAACCAGAGTTCTACACCCACTCAGAAGAGAGCATAACATTTACAACAAATGTCACAACAACTATTATGAAACAATAGGCAGATGAGTCATGTGAGAATGGGGCAAAACAAGTGACATTTCAGATGATTTTAGAGTACTTAACCTTATTATTAGAATCCATTTTTAAAATCGTTTGTATCTGCTGGAAAAAATTATTTAAAAAAAATTCATAGCAGAGCCAGCCACTAATGTTCAACTAGAAATAAACCAGCTGCTTGGCTACTGTTAAAATAGCTATCAAATAAATCTACCAAATCTAAAATAATGGTGTTGATATGCATGGAAGCATATTTGAACCCACAGGCCCACAGTATTAACAATAAAGTAACTAGATAGGTAAAGACATGTCTGACTGGAGTTGGAAAGAGAAACTTCTGAGGTTTCAGCCCCCAACCACGTTTACAAATGAGTAAAGCAAGTAGCTCCAGCAATCTGAGTTTGGGACTGAGCATATGTAAGAAATAGAAGAAATGGAACAGAAGTGGTCAGAGCAGATGGAGGCTCACTCTCACAGGAGATCTGCTGGCTTGAAGACAAACATACTAATGAGTTTTCCCTACTAAGAGTCAGGATTGATAACGACAACAAAAAATGAACTTGTTTGGCACTTCGCAATTTACCACCTGCCGTCCAAATACTGATTCCTCCCAACAAAGCTGTCAGGGTAGGTATTACTGCCTTTCTCTAGATGAAGAATCTGAGGTTCAGGGCAAGTTTAGTGACTTAACCATTGATGACAAAGTAGTTGGTTTTGGAGCCGGGTTCCTGGGGAAGACCCATCCCTGTGAATTCACTGTGCTGTTTCCTTAGCCTGGACTTAGGAGGAAATTCTCCTCCTATTTCTGTCTTAAACTCTACCTAAATTACACAGAACACATGAATTACGAGAGAGAAAATTTTCTTTTCACCTAAGCCTCAAGATTAGCCTGAGAGAGAGCCCTCACTTTCCTATTTCCTAAGCAGCAAAAGCAAGTAGAATCCTATTCACTTACATGGGATCTGAAATAAGTAGGTGACATGCTTTTCTACTTCTGCATCACAGAATAGAGAGTTGATTCAGATGTACACACTGTCATACTCTTTTAAAATGAAAATTCTCCTGCTTTGCAAAACTTTGCTGCTTTAGCAAAAATGGTAGAATAAGCCTATTTCATGAATGGTAGAGTATGTGACTAATTTGATTTTTGAAAGTGTAATGATGTAAATTTTTCATACTCCCCTAATATTTCTATTGATATGAAATTATATGCTATTATTCATCTGAGAAGGTATCTGTAAAAATCGCACTAACTTCAAAATGATCATTAATCCAAAATTTGCTGACAAAACTTTTACCCCTTTCTCTAGTTTAGGTGGAAGTATTTGGTGTTCCAAAGCTAGGATATTAATTTGCTGACAGTTTTCATCTGAATGGTGCTGTCTCCTCACCTCTCCAGCGTGAATTATGTTGCAGACCTCTGTAAATGCAATGCAGCAGAAAACCACATGTTAGCCATCAGGGTTGAATTTTTTGTTCTGGGCCACGGAGAGGCTACCCATCAGTGCATAGAGGTCTGCCCACCTGGCCTTTTGGATCATAGTTCAGGCACACAATTAATTCATTATGAGGTAAGTCACTGCTTGCTTTTGAACTAGTCTTTCCAGCTCTGGAGGTGAATGTCCTGTCACTGACCTGAAGAAATACCTCTACTCTTTCAAACTCCATTAAATCACATTTCCTTCTGTTTTTTTTTTTTTTTTTTTTAATTCCCCTTACTGGTGGGGGTGGAAGGAAAGAACATGTTCAACAATTAGCTGGAAGGCTGAAGCATCTAAATAGATATTTGTGCCTAGATGTCAGTAAAAAGTTGTCAGAATATAAAAGGGTTTAAAAATAATATAAGCAAATTCCTTTACTTTATAGTCTCCACTGTATATATTCTGAAATTCAAAGAGAGGATCACACAATCTGGGACACTCAGTTTAATTTAACAGGTATTCTAAAATGTTTGAAGTAAAGAGAAACTCTCACCTTTTTCTTTTTATTTTCAGTTTCAAGAGTAAGTATCTCTTGATTGTTTCTTTATGTTATACTAAGTACTATAGGTATATACTTGTATTTGTACTGAAGGGATATATGTTACCTTCATATTTAGTAATAAACTATGCACCTCTCCCCACCCCCGGCTTCCTCCTTCCTGAGAAGTAACCACCATGCTAAGTTTTGAGTTCATCACTTCCTTGCCTTTTAAAAGCATAGTTTACTACGTTTTCCTGATCAAAATATTATACTGCTGTTCCTGAACTTAATACTATCAAGCTGTAAATGGCCCTCTGCACCTTTGTGCACTAACGAGGTACTCCTAGGACTCATAACTGCTGTTGAATGAATGTAGTTTTGTGTGTTTACATTTTCCAAGACTAGAGATTACATCCAATACCTATTTAGAGCCCAGATCCTTTACTGTTTCTGCTACGGAATCATCACATTCTGCAAACTGAGAGGAAGTGGAAATCTAAAGGTTTTGAGAAACCTTTATTACCAACTTGTTCTTTTTCTGGAAACTGATTAAAGGGTTGTAGAAAACTGACCAATAGTAAGGTATAACTACACTGTCAGGAATACAATACCTGTAAACAAAAGTCCAAGAATCCCACTTACACCTATGGCCATGAATATACATGAAGTATTTATCCCATCTGGTATCATGTCTTAGGAAGAAAAATGAAAATGAGAAAAAGGAACACAGGATGGTAAGAAACAAGAAAGAGATGGAGGACTGCAGATGATGTGGGGGGCTGCACTGCATTCTTCACATGGTTGAAAGACAGTCATAAGCAAGGTAGCATCTCTTCATTCTGCTCAATTTCCTTGGAACAAAGAGGGAAAAATCAGAAATCTAAAATGGGAGTGGGGTGGATTGGGGTTAATGGATGCAAATGATTGCCTTTGGAATGGATTAGCAATGAGATCCTGCTGTGTAGCACTGGGAACTATGTCTAGTCACTTATGATGGAGCATGGTAATGGAAGAAAAAAGAATGTATATATGTATGTGTAACTGGGTCACCATGCTGTACAGAAGAAAAAAAGTTGTATTGGGGAAATAACAATGAAAAAAATTAAATAAATCAATAAAATGAACATGTATTCCTCTAGAGAGAATTTACATTTTTTTTTCCAGATACCTAGGGCACTACCAATCTGGGGCAGTTTGAACTAAAGTAACAGTATGAGATTATGTAAATTCAAGATACAACTTGACACGAGAAGGAGCTTCTCCGGGAGAGGTTCTCCCCCTGCTCTGGTCTGCACTGAGGTATGGAGTCGCAGCTCAATGTCTGGATCATCTCCTACTAGATTATTCTTTTTGGTCAGGACTGGGCTTGACCTTCTGTCTCCTGAGTTAACTGAGGCCCTGAAAATCCAAACTCAAGACTCAAAATCACAAATGTCCACAGAGCAAAAGTGACTTCATTGGCTTCAGTCCTTTTCTTATCAGGGATAACCTCTGAGTTTCTGCCTTCAATTATATTTTGGCCTGACAATTTTAAAATTAGTAAATAATCTACGATAAGCATGTGTGTATTGTATATATGTATACAATTATAGACACAGATTTTGGCATGAGGTACAGAAGACATTTCTATCAGGCATGCTGACTATACCAAATCAACGCAGCTGCCTCAGGACACAGTAAACTGAATTCCTAATAAGAGTGTTCTTGGTAGAAATTTGATAATCACATGTTGGGAAAACTATTCAGATGATTCAAGAATCAGAGAGTTGACCAGCCCCTTTTAGCCCCAAGGTATCATGACTCTATAAAATACAAGGAAAGAATCATGTCACAGTCATATATGAGAAGTTATGGCAGCAGCTTTCCCTGCATAGAGCAATACATGGTAAGGAGGTGTTACAGTGACAGAAAAGAAAAATTAACTGATGGTAACTTCAAAACAGCTGATTCCATAGGAGTGGCTGTTTCCAGACGGTTGCCTTTGTTGCCTAACACAGAAACTACATTGGTAAATTCTTGCTGACTCCCAAATTCACTTTCCTATATTCTTTTTTTTTTTTTTTTCCTTTTCAAGTTGCACTTATGGCATATGGAAGTTCCCAGGCCAGGGGTCCAATCAGAGCTGTAGCTGCTGGCCTACGCCACACCACAGCAACAGCACATGGGACCCAAACCATGTCTGCAAACTATACCCCAGCTCATGGAAACGTGGGATTTCTGACCCACTGAGTGAGGTCAGGGATTGAACCTGCATCCTCATGGATACTAGTTGGGCTCATAACCCACTGAGCCACAATGGGAACTCCCTTCTTTTCTCTACTCTTATATTACTGATTTCAACAAAGAATTTGCTGAAAAACAAATGTTATTAAAGTTGGGTGCATCCAGGAGTTCCCGTCATGGTGCAGTGGTTAACGAATCCGACTAGGAACCATGAGGTTGTGGGTTCAATCCCTGGCCTTGCTCAGTGGGTTGACGATCCAGCGTTGCCGTGAGCTGTGGTGTGGGTTGCAGACGTGGCTCAGATCCCGCGTTGCTGTGGCTCTGACGTAGGCCGGTGGCTACAGCTCCGATTCGACCCCTAGCCTGGGAACCTCCATATGCCGCAGGAGCGGCCCAAGAAATAGCAAAAAGACAAAAAATAAATAAATAAATAAATAAAGTTGGGTGCATCCAATCAGAAAAAAATCATGTCTTATTCAGACCAATTTCCTTTAATATTTCATTTTTCAAGGACAGAGTTCATGTATTATTTATCTTTATATCCCCACTGCCAGGCAGAATGACTGGCACATAGTAGGTCCTCAATAAATGTTTGCTTAGTGGAGCTCTGTATTCTTCAACTATGATACTCTAATTATTTATCCATTACTCTTCAGGTCAAATGCATAAAACCTATCTTGTTGGACTGCTCTTCTGAAAGGTTTACATGAAGTTATTTTTACTTACTGATAGGTGTATTCCCATCAGAATAACCAAGAACCAAGCAAAAAGACTTCTGACTTGCATAACTCCTGGTCAGTGTATATGGTTTTTTTTTTTTTTTTTGAGGATTACACTTGTATTTTCAAACCACAATTTTCACCCCAACTTTGTAAATAAAATCAAGTTTACTCATTCCACACATTACAAACCTATCAGAAAAATAACTTAGAACAGGTAGCTTTAAAACTTCAATCTAGAAATTTTACTGTGTTTTAAGGGACAAATTGAGGATGTAATTCCTACTTTTATGGCGTTCCCGTCGTGGCGCAGTGGAAATGAATCCGACTAGGAACCATGAGGGTGTGGGTTCGATCCCTGGCCTTGCTCACATGGGGTTAAGGACCCGGCGTTACTGTCAGCTGTAGGGTAGGTCGCAGACTCAGCTCAGATCTGGTGTTGCTGTGGCTGAGGTGCAGGCCGACGGCTATAGCTCCGATTTGATCCCTAACCTGGGGAACTCCATACGCCTCAAACACAGCCCTAAAAAACAAACAAAAAAACCTCCATAATTTCTACTTTTTAAATTTTATTTATTTATTTATTTTTAAATTTTATGGCCACAACCGCAGCATATGGAAGTTCCTAGGCAAGGGACTGAATCTGAGCCACAGCTGCAACCTACGCCCGAGCTGTGGCAACACCAGATCCTTTTAACCACTGCGCCAGACCAGGGGATCAAACCTGCATGTAGGCAGCAACCTGAGCCTCTGCAGTTAGATTCTTAACTCACTGCATCATAGCTGGAATTCCATGTTTAATTAAAAAAAAAAAAAATCCTAAGTGTCTTACCTCAGCATGAGGAGTAGGAGGCAAAACCGAAGTCTCATTTTCAGTAACATTTCCAGCTGGCCCATTGTTTGGTGAACTGGGACCAGACCCCGGAGAGCTGCTACTGACCGAGGATTCTGGAAAACATTGTGCGGTACAAACACACTCATGAAAAACATTCAAAGACCAACTATAGTTATACTCTAAGTAATACCCAGAAGTGATCATTGTTTTTCCCCCAATGTGAATAACAAGCACCATTTCACGAAATAAAAAAAGAACTGTGAAAAATTTTGGAACATTTCTGAATTTTCAAACCACTTTTCTCCCTTTGTTTTCACTGCTGAAAACATAACCGAGTATTCAATAATCTTAGAGATGTAGAGATATCCAGTTAGAGAGGATTGTAGAAATTTCTGATTAGGAAAAAAATAAAGTGGGTCATCTTCTCTTACTTGTTCTTGTGTTACCATAAAAAAAAAAAATAGCTTTTAATAGAGGTTCATAAAAAAAAATGCCATCAACACCCAAGGCCTGGAACCATTCCTGTTGTGTGTGGAAAAACGGCTTGTATGCTGTGTTATATAAACTGTTCTTTAAGGCTAATCCCTATTACAGCATTTCTTAGTCAAAGTTATACGAAGAAAATACAAGAGAATATAAAATCTCTATAGTGCATTAAGGGCTTTGTACAACACTGTTCAACCTTAACTTTACCCAACTTATTTTCCGGAAGATGAGAAATTGCCTACATTCAATATGTTAAATTTTTAATACTGCTATAACAAGAAGACCACTTCAGTAAGCATTAAATAACAACAATATAGATGATCTCTGTCATCTTCAGATATAAAATTCACACATATTTTCTCTTACAAAAGAACAAATGCATTTACTAAAATTCCTAATTAATGACATATAAATTTCCAGTTCCTAGAAATACAGCTGAAAGAGGCCATCTTATCAAGCCTTGGCAAATTATCTGTTGAGCTCTAATCAGTTCTCTATTACCTTCAATAGTTCATTCATATTAACATTTTTCTAGGTGCCGCATTCTTACACCTTGTCTGTCTGCTCAACTCTGCAGAAATGATCTTGCCTCATACTTTCCCCCCGCCTTTCTACAGCTGCATCCGTGGTATATGAAAGTTCCCAGGCCAGGGGTGGAATGAGAGCTGCAGCTGAGGCCTACACCAGAGCCACACCAACAGGAGATCCAAGTCCCATCTGTGACAGTGCAGCAGTGCCAGATCCGAGATCTAGCTTGCAGCAGTGCCAGATCCTTAATCCACTGGTTGAGAGTCCTCACAGAGTCAACCTAGGGCCCTTAACCCACTGAGTCTCATAATTCTCAAAGACTGACAACTTCTGATATGATTTCCATCAGTGATTTTCCTTTCTGCCTCTGGGTTTTGTTAACCACACTCTCCTTTCCCACATCAAGGTGAAAGCTCCCCTTTCCAGGGCTAACACGTTCACTCTCGCCCATGACCCCTTAAAATTTGCTTTAGGATTGCGCTCCAGTAATTATTTTGAATCATCAGGCCTTCCTACTCCACTGGAACTGTCCCTCTGGTCTGAAGGCATGCTAATAACTTATGTGAAGGAGTGGGCTCATTCCTTTGAACCCTGGCAACCTAGCTCACTCACTGTGGACCACACCTGTTCTCTCAAACAGCCTCAAATTTGAAGACTTTTTTTCAGGCCTGCATCCATGGCATATGGAAGTTCCCAGGCCAGGGGTGAAATCCGAGTTGCAGCTGCTAGCCTACACTACAGCAACAGCAACTCGGGATCTGAGCTGCGTCTGCAACCTATACCATAGCTCACAGCAACACCAGATACTTAAACCACTGAGCAAGGCCAGGGATCAAACCTACATCCTCATAGATAGAGTCAGGACCTTAACCTGCTGAGCCACTATGGAAACTCCTGAAGGCTCTTGATAAGACAGTTCTGATTCTGGTCCTTTCCACAATTAAAATTTCTCCACCTCCATGTTTGTTTTTCTAACTCCCTGGCTTTTCCACCTTCAACAAATTCCTAATATAGATATTCACCTAAGTTTGTATCCCTATCTCTTTTCTCTTACCGTTGTTAAAAGCAGTCCAAATTATGACATCAACTATCATTTTTAGGCAGAATATTTCCATGAAAGTTGTATTTCTTGTCTTTCTCTCTCATAATTTCCAGCCTGAATCCCTTTGGAATGCTGGACATTTTTAATCTCTCTTTACACATGTATCAAAAACTCAGAGTATTTCAATAATAAATGTGCCCTGTGTATCTCTCTTTATCATTTCCCTTAGAGTCATGCTCATTCCCTTCCCTTTTCCAACTCTAATCAGTTACTAGGATTTCGTTTTGTTCTTTACATTATTTTTCATCTACTTTTGACTGCAACCATTTCAGTTTAATCCCTCAGCCCTCATTATTCTCTCACGGACTCAAGAAAGTCTCCTAATATTTCTGAGTTAGTTGCTATAGCAGTCTCTCCAAACTTTCCTTAAACTGTTGCCAGATGGATCTTAGTGAGACAACTTTCACTATGCTCTTTTGCTCCAACATGGAGCCGAACCTTACTTCCTACTATTGCCCTTTCTGAACTCTACACTCAATCAAGTTGACGTCACCTCCTCTCTGTATGCAACACTTCCCCATTTCATGCCTTTCTGTCTTCCTTTTCCTCCACCTAGTGGTTGGTCCAAACCCACCTCTGTGCTCAAAGCCTGGTTCACAGGCCATCTGTTGCCTGTGAATGGGAGCTCCCAATGTGTAGGCTCGAATACCTGCCATCCCTGGGAACACCTCTAACTTTCAACTTTCTATTACAGAAAGTATTTCTCTACTCAGAAATGCAGTACCAGTGGAAAAAACGTGACACTGTTTTTTTGATTCTACCACCTACTTACTGTGAGATTTTATCAAGTCACTGATACCAGAAAATTCTTAACTACTTCTTGCTCACTGTCTTTCAGTCTATACATCTCGCTGACATTTTGATAAATCTACTTATTGTATTTGCCTTTTAACAAAGAAAATGCACTCTTATAGAAACCCTTCAGGAGTGTCTTTCCTCCTTGGACTTCTAACTCTTGCCTTTCCTATGTGACTACACAGTGATTTCTCATTACCATATCCCATTTAAAAAAAAATAAAACTAAAAACAGAATCTATTTTTTAAACACTCTGGTCAATTTAAAGTTATGTAATTTATATTATTTTACATGACACCTGTACAAAAGTGTTTCTTTATGTAGAAATCACTATGATAAACACTGTAATTCAAGACAAGAAATCTTGCAACAGGATTCTCAGTATCACACTGGTTAGGGTCTGAGAGGGGTGGTAACAACTGATTTTCTGGCCACACTGAAAAAATCTCAGAGAAGAAATAATATCACAGCTGGGACCTGAAGTTGCCAATTCCTGAAATGCAGGCAATGGAACAGGGGAGTATGGAGGGGAAGACACAGCAGGCACAGGGATGTACCAAGACTTAAGAATTTTAAAAGAACATGGCTTTTGTGGGGAGATGGGCAGAAAACTCTAAAATTTGCAAAAGAAGAGGATGAAAAGTGGTTCCCATGTCAACAATTGGGAGGAAAGAGGTAGCATGGGTTTGGAAAAAGCAAACATCCAAACCTATTCAACAGGGAAGAGGGAGAGAGAGGTGAATAAAGAATAGCAATAGCAGTTCAACTGCCCTGATCGTCTCTGACTGGATAGCAAAAATAATGAGCATTAAGATCCAAACAAGTTCCTGTCATGGCACAGTGGAAATGAATCTGACTAGGATCCATGAGGACAGAAGTTCGATCCTGGGCCTTGCTCAGTGAGTTAAGGATCTGGCGTTGCCGTGAGCTGTGGTGTAGGTCATAGACACAGCTTGGAACCTCCATATGCTGCAGGTGTGGCCCTAACAACAACAACAAAAATGGCCCAAACAGAACTCATCCTAATTCATGAAAGTTGTCAGAGAAAGGAGGAGTACAGGTGAGGAAAGCTGTGTGTCCAGTAGTTCAGATCCTCCAAAGATGTTTGGAGTAACTATAACATACCAGTTAAAATATCTACCAAAGCATCCATACTCCTAGATCATTGGTCAGAAATGTGTGTCCATGGAGTTCCCGTTGTGGCTCGTGCTTAAGGAACTGGTCTAGTAACCATGAGGTTGTGGGTTTGATCCCTGGCCTCGCTCAGTGGGTTAAGGATCTGATGTTGCCATGAGCTGTGATATAGGTTGCAGATGTGGCTTGGATCCCCCGTTGCTGTGGCTGTGGCTGTGGCTGTGGCTGTGGCTGTGGCTGTGGCTGGTGGCTACAGCTCCGATTAGACCCCTGGCCTGGGAACCTCCACATGCCACAAGTGCGGCCGTTAAATAAATAAATACATGTATGTCCAGGAGTTCCCACTGTGGCGCAAGGGGACAGGCAGCATCACTGCAGTGCTGGGATGCAGGTTCATACCTGGCCTGGAGCAGTGGGTTAAAAGATTTCAGCGTAGGTTGCAACTGTGGCTTGAATCTGATCCCTGACCAGGGAACTCCAAATGCCATGGAAGGTCAGCCAAAAAAGAAAGAAAAGAAAAAAGAGAAATGTGTGTCTAATAAATGTACAAGTATCTTCAGATACACACCATTTTCTCAGATGAAAAGGGGAGTTACTATCTCACAAAATTAGAAAGAGCAAATTATATTTCATGAGTAAAGAAACTCTTATAAATTAGAATTAATTATTACTCAGATAAGTACTGAGTTAAATTCCACTATAGTTTGGTAAGAAAGAAAAAGTATCTGTGGGAAAAAGTTATAGACTAATAGAACAAAAAGAAAAGAACATTAGGATAAATAAATATGACCTTAGAAAATAAGATTCTAAAGAAACAAAAAACATATATATTTATTTTTCTGTAATGAGAGAACCTACTCTCTCCAGTTTGAAAAATACCTATATCTAATTACATTAGACAATTAATATGTTCATTGTTCTTTACATTTATTAAAACAGGTTTACTCCCCAACTTCCTACCCCCATCATGGACTTCTATTATGACATCTCACTTAAGATTTTCTCACTTACTGAAATAGAAATAGGTTTCTTTAAAAAATAAGGCTGCAACTCTAAATTTAGAATTGATCTAAATTAGTGATTGCATTTGATATTAGAAAAGTAAACTCAAGTAAAATAATTATTTATTTAACATTTCTTATGCCTTAAGAAAAAATTTTCCCACTAATACTTTCCCCCATATTAATCTGTCAAGATTTAATAGGAGACTAAATATTTTTTTCCCCTGAATAATCTGTCCAAGTACTAAATCTCATTAGTATTTTATGCCTCCACAATCTGTTCCATACAGATACAGAAAACAGATAATTTTTGAAAACCTGCTAAGAAATAAGATCTGATCCTGGAGAAAGTACCAACTGACTACACTGGTATGAACACCCTCTTTCCTGGGAATGGAGGGAATAATGGTTGTAGATTACCATTTCTTTATTGATGCAACCAAAGGAAATGACCAGACACAGTGAATAGCTCTAAGGAGGTACTTGGTAAACAGCAGTCAGTAGTCGGCATGGTTAGTTTGGCCAGCCATTCTGGTTCCTGTATTCCTATGTCTTCTCTAATTTCAGACCAGGTATAAATGGGACTAGAGGGCTTTGTAAGACATCAGGTCGAATTTCCTAACCGGTTCACCCCACTACTAACCAGGCAGCTAAAAAAATAAGAACTCTTCCATTTGAGACTAGTGAAAATGACAGTTTCTTTCCCTTCATAAAAGGCAATATATTCCCCTCCTGCCATAAGTCCCAGTTCACTAGTAAACACATAAAGTCATTTATGAGTCCTGTAAATTTGTTGAAAAGTCAAGGTTTTGCTGTTTCACGAAGTTTAATTTTCCCAGATGTATTTTGTACATTTATGTCGGAATATGGGGGAAGTGTTCTTCTTGGACCTCCCTCTGTTCATTTCTGATCAAATTTCATTAAAAACTGTATCCTCCTGGCTGGCATTCCCAAAATGCACTGCCTGTTTCTGAAAAGATTAAGGCGAGCCTTGGTGTTTCCTAGTTTATGCCTAGATTGACACGCAGTTTTGTTTTTCATTCATTTCCTGTTTAATAGTTGGTGAATGCATGGCAAGTTGTACTGAACTACTTGTGAGTTTTCAATATAATTTCCTTTCAAGAAATGTTTCTCCTCAAAATAACTTTTAATATACAACAGGTATATTTACTCTAGCCTAATTTTTTTCATTGCTACTAGCAGCATTTTTAGTGTATGTCTGCCCAGTCCTCAATTACCTGTCACCTCAAACATTCGCTTCTTGAATGAAGTGACAACATTTCCATCCTTCCGCCTGAGTAAGGGGCTGCTTCTCCTCTCTGCCACTTTCTGTTTTAACCTGGACCGCACCTTCAAGTTGGGCTCAGAGGCTGGGGATTGAGACAAAGAAAATAGATAAAAATTAAAAAATGGAGAGCCAATTGCTCCTGTGTATAAAAAACGGCTCACCTTTTCTTGGTCCCTTCTCATCTCAAATTAAAACCCCAAGCATGTAAATAAGGCATGGACTATAAATTAATTAAACAGACAAATGTCATAATTATTTTTATGAAATGTGTGAAAGGTTCTACTTCTCTAAATGTAAAGTGAAAATGGAATAAAAATATGTTTTCTATTTATTTTATCTAGCAGAATTGGGATTGTTAATGGGAAGCCAAATAACTGAGTATGTTTGGGTCACAGTAAGGTTTATTATACTTCATTGTCAGTCCTTTTAATTCTCTCAAGGGTGAAACTCAAAAACCACAAAAACAGTGCCCTAATGTGATTTTAGAGACTCTAGCCTGACTTCTGGTAATAAGAAGACACCTCTGCAGCATACAATTTATGTCTAATTCTGACTCCTGAAATGTTTCATCGTCAGTAGTTTCTAACCTGAAATCCTGGGAAAACATACTTAGTAAAATAACACAACACCAAGTAGAATCACTATGAATAAACCTTTTTATACACTGAGTATACAATCAATTAGAAAATTAGTATGGCCAAGTCCTAACTAGAGTTGTGAGTTAGTTATATGTTCCAAAATACAAATGCACATTATTCATATATATGCCATTATTTTTTCAGTTAAACAATCCCAAATAGTGAGGCTCTATAATTAGTCATCATTTATTAGGTGCTTATACTTGAGAAGAATAGAAACACTGGATTAAGTCTGTAGCAGTAATCAATGGTGATGACGAAGGTGATAATGATGAGGATGATGATGAGTAGGGAAAGAGTATTTCTGATGACAACAACATTTATACAGTAATTACCATGTTCCACTACTGTTCTTGGTGCTCTGTCAATACTAACTTCTTTGACCATAAAAATTCCATATGGGGTAGGCTCTATTTACACCTTCATTATATCAGTGAGAAAACCAAAGCACAGAGATAGTAAGTAACTTGCCCAAGGTCACGAAGGTAAAAAAGGGATGAAGTCGGGATCTGCACCCAGATAACCCAGCTCAACTCTAATTGCCTAAATATTGAAAATATTGCTGTTCCACCTTTCTTTATGTATGAACACCACAACAATGATGAAACTGCTTTTCCAAAGCTTTCCTAATCCCTTACATCAGACACAATGCTATAAAGTAGCTGGAAATTTGAATCAGGTTAAATACTTTCTTTGAAGGAATTTTACAATTCTGCCAGACTACAGAGGGTATCAATAGTAGAACTTACAATATATTATTATTTATATTATTTTAATTTAAAAAAATTTTTTTGGCTGCGCCTGCAGCATATGTTAAATTGCCAAGCGCAGGATCAAATCTGTGCCAAAGCTATAACCAGATCCACAGCTGTGATGGCAGGTCCTTAACCTGCTGAGCCACAAGGGAACTTGTTTTGACTTCAAACACTCATACTTTATTTTCCACTTTGTTCTTTTCTTTTTCCCTTTCCTTTAGCTCTATCTTGGACTGAGAAACCTAGATTTTTGTTGGAACTGGCTAGGTGAAATAAAACAAGTTAATTATTGGTACATTGTACAGATGATTTTATGCCCTAGTATACTGGAAATGTTAAAAAAAATGGGGGCCTGAAAATATCATAAAAGTAGAAAATGAGGAGGAAGGGTGGGAAGAGATGAGAACTGAGTACAAGAAGCTCAGGGCCTAGAGACCTGAAATGTCTCATTTCCTGGGCCTCCCACCTTGACAAAGAAGGGAAACAGTTTGGGAGAAGGATTAAGGTTCTTGTCAGATCCTCCCAGGAGTGTCAACCCACTTTCTCTTAGTAGAGAAGGCTGCATCTGAATTACTAGCATCCAACTTACCCATGATTAAAAGGAGAAAATGGAACTATATCAATTTACTTAATTCCACCCCCCACACACATATTTATTTTAAAATGTCTTTTAAACACTAATTTTGTATCAGAAAAGCTATAGATTAATAAATATATTCTACCTAAAACCTAGAAAAGAAAAAAAGAGGAATCTTTATGGGTTAGCTATACTGGTATCCACTGTCACCTTACTCATAAGCCCAGAATAAAATCAGATCCTCAGACTTTCATCTAGATATAACTTTATAATTAAACCTAATGGATTCAAAGCTACAGACTGGTTCTCCAGAGGGTCAACTGATTCAGCACGTCAAAGGTGGAATAGGGAAGGCACTGGGTTTTCAGTAGGAATGTGTGGAGTTGGGCCCCTAGGGCACCACTTCCCACTGTGAGATTCTCAGTGAGATTTTAGTACTTTCTGAGCCTGACTCTTCATTTGTGAAATATGAGAGTCTAATCCCTTCCTTATTTCACAGAATTATGGCCACTGGATAAGCCACCTGAGAATAACCGTGAGGATCCAGGTGAATGCAAAAAGGAAGAAAAGGTGTGTGGAATTATTATTGCTGCTACTGCCAGGGGGTTCCACAGCTAGGAATGGCAGAGCTGGGACTGGCCCCAGATCTCCTAATTCTCCATCCAGTCCTTCTTTTCCTAACACATTGCACCAGATGGGGCCGAGTTTCTGTAATCAAGATGAAAAATGTGCCATCAGCTTGGAAAAGCAGTGTATGCCCTTTAAACATTCTACATGAAATGTAGAATTCCACAAGATTTTACAGGTCAACAGATAGTTTTCATTCCTGTGTGTCTATTTGAGAATGGGCTAGATTTTCAGGTCCTAATTTTTTTTCAATGGTCAACATTAAATAAGTGAACGTCAGGATAGGTATGAGAACTGGGTTCTGGTCTTACTTCTAATAGCTGCTATATCAGTCAGCTCATTCATGCAAATCAGCTATGATGGTACCTGTGCAGTACCATCATGGAGTGAAGTAAACATGCTTTAAGTGCCCGCTTTAGGTTATTTGGATTTGGATGAATTACTCTACATCTTTCGATCTCAGTTTCTCATATAAAAATGGAGATAGTTCCCCCTCCCCGCCATATACCCCAAGGATTCTATTTTCCTTCTCCCTCTGAGTTCATAGTACATAGGACTGAATCCTGGGGTGGAATCCCTGCAGTCCTTGGCTGGATGGATTTCATTTGGGCTCAACCTACAGGTAGGACTGGCTAGTGATCAAAGAATTAAGGAATTGGAGATAAGGTATCCTATGCTGTCTCTGCTACAGGGCTGCATCACCAGGTACAGCTTCAGCTCCTCCTGATTTCATCTCCCTCTGGAAGTCTCTGCTGCTCCACGGCTTCAGCCTTCCCAGGACTCCAGGAACATTAATTATTTCCTCCTTTCACTTCCTCAGTTGTAGGGGTGGGAATGGCTTCTTGCTGTTGCTATTTTCTAGGTACCTCAACATCCCTAAACAGCTGGAGGTAGCCCCTTCATAGAACTCTATGACCACATTGCGTAGCTCTGTTTCCCCACCAAGAGTCTGATTTACACAGTTCTACATATCTTTCAAAATTACTGTCAAATCAAATGAACTGATGTCCAGCAGAAGATAAACCAGTGGTTCTCAACCAGGAAAGATTTGACACCAGAGATACTGGGCAATGTCTGGAGATATTCTGATTATCTATGGGGAGTTCCTACTGGAATCTAGCGGGTAAAGGAAAGGGATGCTGCTACCTATCGTAGGGGTGGGATTGTACCTATTGTGCATTGTACCTATCGTACAATGCACAACAAAGAATTCTCTGGACCCAAATGTCAATACTGCCAAGTGTGAAAAACCTTGGGGTAAGAAATCAGCAAATGGAAGTTGTTAATAACTGTACTATGCTGGGATGATCAAAGGAGATAATAATATCTGTTGGAGATTCTCAAAGAGGATGTAGGAGAGTATGGGGAGAAAAGAAAGAATGTCAGAAATCAGGGAGTGCTATAGGTAGCTTAAAATAGTAAATATTTCAATACATTGTCTACTGAGAAATTTATTTTAAAATATTCAAAGCAAAGTTAGTAAACTGCTATTGGTTATGAAGATAAGCAGAAAACTTATTCTAATAATAATATTTGAGGCACCGTGGTGTCTTTATCAATTGAGGACATTTGTAAAAACCAGGAATCACCAATATTCTATAAAGAACAATATAAATTTATTCCCTCAAAATATATAATATATAACTTTTTTAAGTAAAAATGGTCCAAATTTATTGGTATTTAGCAAAAACTTTTACCTGTATTTCAATTGTGATTTTGACTCACCAGAGATACTAGTATCTTAGTGGTGAAAGAGAAGGTTGGAATGATAGATAACCATCATTTAGTTCTTGCAATGCTTTATAAACTCACTCCTACCATTTCAGAAGGCCACACACCAAAGCTCAGCATGATATATATGCAAGCAGTAGAATTAATGACCTATTGTGCTGACTTGGTTGCAGTTAAGAGTTAATTTCATTTTTAATGCTCTGGTCTCCCCAAAGGCTGAAGGTTTCCATTCCAGTGACTTACTAATGGGATGAAAACCCTCAAGAGCCCAGAAAGAGATCACTAACTGGGGAGACATTCTGCTTGTATTTGAATGTATTTCATGCCTAGTTGCACTAACTGCCTTTCTATTTTTCACCCTGCACCCATCACTCTCTACATCTCAATTAATCACAAAAACAGAAGGCAAGCTTTTAGTGTGTGTGCCCAACTGAATGCATTTGTCTGCTGAGATGAAAACGTTGCATGAAAAACTGAATATCATTATTTAAATGATAACAATAGTAAAAAGGACAAAATTAAAACTTTTTCTCTTTTCACTCAAAAAAAAAAAGTGAACAAAGGAAACAAAACGTGGAGAATGCCTTACAAGATAAATGTACATGAAAATTTTCCTCTTGTACTAATCTCCATGGTGCAGAATGAACTTGGGTGTCAGAGGATATGAAAATAAACAAAGGGAAAGAAATAGTAAAGTTAGGTAGCAGAAGCAAATCAGGTTAAGAAACTAGGATTCCAAGGCACACTAGGCGACAGGGACCAGCCTTGTTTCACGAAGAGATTGGTGTGTAGATTGTGTGTGTTGGGGTGTCATTTTTGCACAAAGACACACATATAGACACAAAAACTATCTTTCATAGAAGCAAATAGGTCTTTAACACAAATAGACCAGATTCATATTTCAATGCTAACTTTTTCATGTACTAACACCCGGAAATCCTGGGTTTTATCATCTCCATACATCATTTTGTCATCTGTCATAGAAAATAGAGATAGAGAGAGAAATACGTCATGGTGGAAGATTAAAGGGGTAGAATGAAGTTCCTAGCTCAACCAGCTGGCCATGACAAAAAAAGTTGTTCAATAGATAGATGTTGAATAAATGACTTTAATTTTATCCACATATAAAAGGAAGGAACTTATATTAAAATAAAACAAAATACAAAGCTAAGTAGAGGAACAGAAGACTGCAAGTGGTTTACTCCTTTTGCCAAGGGCAATATTACCTGTAACAACAACAAAAATGACAACAGTCCTTTTCTGATCTCTCAATAAGTATATTTAAAATACTTCTTGGTCAACAGTTGACTTTCCCTATTTTCCTCACTTTTTTTACTTGCCTGTTTATAATTTCAACTCTATTTACTTTAGGTCTTAAATACATCTCCATTTACAAAGAATGATTACTTACTTTGCTTATTGTGTTTCAGTTCACTTTTACAATTAACTTGTGAATATCCTTTGCACCAGTAATTTAGACAAAAATTCAATAACCATGTATTGTGATATAAAGTTCTTCATTCCCATTGGAAATGATCACAAGGAGAAAAGAAAGATGTTTCCATTGAGCAATGGTTGATAATATGGTTATTCGAGATTATTAATGATCTATCAAGATTAAGTACTAGATTAAGAAAGTTGTCTTCATATGAATGAATATTTGGCATATTCAACAACTGCACCTGCAGCTCATATTTAAGCACTACAATCATAGGTGAGGGGCTGGCCTCTATCACAGCCTCAGATCCCTTCCCTGGCCCTGTCTTTTCTCTGCTGTACTAGATATCTGTCAGATGGTCCACATGGCCTCTCTCTCTTCTGGATTTCTCCTGCTATTTCCCATGCCCAGGAGGGTGGGAGCTCACCGTGGAGCTGTGATATTCTAACACCCTGTCACTTGGAACTAAGCACACGTAATCTATCACCCACGCTATTTTCTATGTCCTTTCAGAAGATTAATTAGGTTTCCTGGAATAGTTCCTGTCCAAGTCACTTTTCTCTTTTATGCTAGCATCATAGTATTCCCTGTCATGTGAGAACTGTTCAACCAAATGATCATCACAACTATGAAAAGACACTCTGGGAACACATGTAAATTTTCTAATCTAGTTGATCTAAAGATATAGGTTACTCTTAATCTTAAAATTTCATTATTAGAAGAAGGCTAGGTATTTCAAAATTAGCATTCAGAATAATAAAGTAAATTCAATCTAACACAACTTATGCTTTTGGGGGGCTTGGATAATATGAACCTTTAATGTTATAAGTCAGATTTTATACATTTTGATAGCAAGGAGCAAAATTTCTAGTTTAACTCTTCTAATTATGACCACTTAATGAAATGCAATTCATGTATAAAAGTTTAAAAAATTTATTTTTTGTCTTTTTTCTTTTTAGGGCTGCATCCGTGGAATACGGAGGTTTCCAGGCCAGGGGTCCATTCAGAGCTGTTGCTGCTGGCCTAAGCCACAGCCACAGCAACACCAGATCCGAGCTGCATTTGTGACCTACACCACAGCCCATGGCAATGCCAGATCCCCAACCCACTGAGCGAGACCAGGGATCGAACTCGCAAACTCATGGTTCCTAGTCGGATTTGTTTCCACTGAGCTATGATGGGAACTCCAAAAAAAAGTTTTAAAAAAATCAGTCATTGGGAAATTTTAGCTTCTAATAGCTAGCTATATTTATGGTAATACACAAATGCAATTTTAATAATTTTATATTATCATTTTTTAAAATACAGAACTATTACTGTAGACATCCTTCCATCTCCTGAGAATGTAGTCAGCATGTCTATTTGTTCAAAGAGGCTTATTATTTTTCAAAAAACACAATGGTAAATGTTACTCAATTTACAGTGTAGTCTTCTGAAAAGTGTCTTTTTTATAACATTTATTGCTTTCTTCTGATTATGTGAATTATACGTTTGAAATTTTTAGAAATGACACAAATTGAGTATATCTTGCGAAAATGTTTCTTTGTGTTGTGTTTATAGAAGTATTTGAGGAGTTTGCGTTGCTATGGACAGAGGCTACAGCTCTGATTTGACCCCTAGCCTGGGAACCTCCATGTGCCACGGGTGCAGCCCTAAAAAGCAAAAAAAAAAAAAAAAAAAAGGATTTGTATTAAGTATTTGAAAATGCTGATCACATTATATTTATGATTGTGTTTTGTTTCTTCACTTAATAATGTACCATGAGTTTTTCCCAGTAATTACATATTCTTTAAAATGATTACCTTTAAAAATCTACCATGAATCTTTTCCAAACAATTATATATCCTTTTAAAAATACATTATGAGGCTATACCATACATTATTTAGCCACATTTACATGTGAATATGCAATATTTTATTTAAGCATTTGATAACTTTGGGCATTTAGGTGAGCTACAAAGTTCTGCTTTCAAACACAGCACAGGAGCACACATCATTGTGAACCTACATGTGCATTTGAGAGTATTTCCTTCCATCAATGTAAATAAGAATATAATTCTTAGGTTCCTCACAAATGAAAACAATGATAACTTCTTATGATGAGGAAAAGAAATCAATGGGTATGTAGGGCAAAGAGTGTTACAAGGTCCTAGGAAGCAGCTCAGAGCAGTCTGGGAAAACAGTATCAAGTCCTGGGTAATATGAGCCTGATCTAGAATGGTTGTTAGCTCTAGGCGGGCATCTAAGGATGCTTCATCTCCCACACCAGAGCAGGTACCTCTGAAGCTCAAATGCCCATGACAAGGCACTGAGTTTTCTCAACCCAAAGGCAGCACTCTGTGCTGAGTCCTGCTTCCTTTTCCTCACAGTGTTTCTCCATGGTGCCTGGTGGTCAGCTGGCTTAGTCAGCATTCAGAAACGTCCACTGAGTGAAAGAATACACAAATTGCTACTCAATGCTGGGTGTTTTGGGTCTGTTTATAATACTAGGACAGAGGAAGAAATAAGTTTTTTAAAAAAAGTTTGTGGTATTTAAAGTACAAACAACCATTCCTTACAGATAAGGTACTTCAATCAATATGATGCTTGATTGAAACTAGTAAAAATAATGGAATATTTCATTATTTATTATAGTTAAAATTCAAACTTTCTATTCAGGTGGTTCCATTGTTTAATTTAGTTACGGACCACTGAATAACAATACTGAGAACCAAGGCTGCAAGTTGCACGAGGACTGGGATCACACCTAGCTGAGTTTCTACTATTTGCTCGACACTTACACAGCATTTACTGCATAGATTAAACCCATTAGTTATTTATTGAATGAATGAATCAATAAATGGGAAAGGAATGTGTTAAGTGTCCAAGCAAGCGTCTCAGAGATAGATTAGAGAGCCTTTTTCTCCTAGGCATTCATGGTCTAGCAAGAATGAATGACAGACCATGTGATCAATGCCATGTGATAAGCCTAAGCAGTATTGGGTCAGTGAGGCAGAGATTCATTTGCCTTGAGGGGAAATCCTGGAGGCTGAGAAAGATTCTGACAGGCAGAGGTGGAAGGGGAGCACAGTTCTATGCAGAGGAAGCAAGCCTGTCCAGGGGAAGATGCAGGCAAGTTCAAGGGATAGACATTAAATATGCTGGCAGGGGGGGATGGATACTAAATAGAAGACAAGGCTTCAAAAATAAATGTCCAGCAAAATTTTGCTTAATTATGCATAAAGAGACTATTCAATCTGTGTCTTCGAATTTCCTCTCTTTTCTGGCTTTCTTCTCAGCATTTGGAAAGACTCAGATCTTTCCCATTAAAATAAAATAAGCCCTTCTGAGAGATAGATATTATTTTTTTTTAATTTTTTTGTCTTTTGTCTTTTTAGGGCTGCACCCACGGCATGTGGAGGTTCCTAGGCTAGGGGTCTAATTGGAGCTACAGCTGCCAGCCTACACCACAGCCACAGCAACATCAGATCTGAGCCATGTCTGTGACTTATACCACAGCTCACGGCAATGCCAGATCCTTAACCCACTGAGCGAAGCCAGGGATTGAACCTGCAACCTCGAGGTTCCTAGTCAGATTTGTTTCCGCTGTGCCACCAAAGGAACTCCCATGAGAGACAGATATTGTTAGTTACCCTCTGCATTTATACTTTGCAGCCAAGTTTTGTTTGTTTCTTCTTTTTTTTAGTAATCTTACACTGGACACCACTACTTCCTAAATTCAAACCATTGCAATGTGGCTCAAACCCTCACTGTTTCACTGAAATTACCACACATAGAACTTGCAACAGTAAATGCAACATTTAATGTTGTGTTTATTCTCAGTACACAACAACTACATAGACTCATGGTGGGTCTAAATAAACAGCTATTGAATGAAAAAAAAAAATGAATGCCCACATATATCCAAGCATGGAGGGAATCTTACAGTAAAAGGTCAGGTTTCAAATGTTGAAAAGAAAACTACCTCAACTTCAACTTCTCTAATTTCTAAGAATTTCTTCACATTGAACTTCATGGCAAGAGGTCTTATAGATCAGATGAGGAATGCAGAAGGAATTTCATTTTTCTGGCAATCATCAAAAAATACCAATTTTTGGAGTCAAGGAAACCCACATCCGATATGATCTAGAACATCTTCATATGTTAATTTGCTCATATGCTGTAATTTTTTTCAAATATAAAATATTTTATTTACCTATTCAAAAATAAATTTTGAAATTCTGTATTTTGAAAATATAACAAAATTTTGAATTATCAGTTCAATAAAACAAACTAGATTAGGAGGTGTCTCAGTATTCTTCAATACACTTTCTAAAATAATATTTTTAAATCTAGAGTCTGAGGGTTTATAATAAAGTCTTATTTCTGAACTAGTATTTTACAACTTAAAAAATGTATTACTTTGGAGGGAGTGTATATTTATATTTCATTCCTAAAAGTCCTCATGAGTTCTAAAATTTCATACTTAAAAATAAAATTCAATGTACATTATTTTGTTGCTTTTCTGTAGATAGGTTCATCTATGCCATAAATAGATTCCACATACAAGTGATATCATATTGTACTTTTCTTTCTCTTTCTGACTTACTTCACTTAGTATGAGAGTCTCTAGTTGCATCCATGTTGCTGCAACTGGCATTATTTTGTTCTTTTTTATGGCTGAGTAGTATTCTATAGTATATGTATATACCACATCTTCTTAATTCATTCATCTGTCAAAGGACATTTGGTTGTTTCCTTGCCTTCGCTACTGCAAATAGCGCTGCAATGAACACAGGGGTCCATGTATTTTTTTCAAAGAAAGTTTTGTCTGTATATATGCCCAGGAGTGGAATTGCTGCTGTATAGCCACAGGGAACTACACCTAATCAGTTGTTATGGAACATGATGGAGAATAATGTGAGGAAAAGAATGTATATATCTATATCTATCTATATATATATATAACTGGGTCATTTTGCTATACAGCAGAAACTGACAGAACATTGTAAATTAACTATAATAAAAAAATCAAAATTACTTATATCATTAATCTTTCAGGAATGAACAAATTTCTGTCTATGCATGAAAAAAGTTATACTACATACTTTATAATTTTGTTTACCTCCTCTACTAGATGCATCTTTTATCTACTCCTTTGAATAAAAACTGCATGAAAAGCAGTTTTATTTGTGCACAGGAAACTTTTAACATATTTTCTATCCTCATACTTCATAAGAAGTACGTTTATCAAAATAGGTGTGACTTTATTTCATGACAGGCTGAGGACCAACTTCCTGGGTGACGTCTGCACTGGGCAGTCCCATATTTGATTGGGCCACATGCTGGAACAATATGAGATTTTCCCCAGAAAACAACATAATAGTCAGGACAGTATGGTCTAGAAAACTAATACCTATCTCCTGATAACTCCCTCGGTATCACTATAAATCCATCTTTATTGCACATTGTTGTGCTCTCAGCATGAACTTAACCGATTATATTCTTAAGAGCTTAGAGTTGTTTTCCACTCTTGACTATGCCACTAACTGTGTGATCTGGGTCAAGTATCATTCAGTGCCTCTGAGCCTCAATTTTCTTGCCCATGAATGTGGACAACAGTATCCATTTGTTCAGAAGTATTGATGAGAACGATAAATGGTAAATAGAGTAAATCACTGTCTAATTTTAAATGTCCTAAAACTCACTTTTTCCAAATATATGACTTATAATTTTTTGTCTCTGATGTTTATCTGAAAAATTTCAATTCATTCGCATAAAATTATAAAATCATTCTCTAGCTTTGTATTTCATTTGTTTCCTTTTTCTTCTGACTTGTCTAGTTAGTTATAGCCATTCAAAAGCAGTCACTCAATCTATTTACTACAAATTACTGCAAATTAAATCTTTAAAAATTTTCTTGAAGAATCTTTCTATATTTTAAAATACCTAAAGAGATGCATACTAGCACCTATCTTATTCTTTGTATTTATTTATTCATATAAGAGAAGTTTATTCAGTGCTCTCTGAAGATGCTGAGGATACAATACCTAACAAGCTATAGACATTATCCTTAAGAAACTTCTCAGCTAAGCAGAGAATTTTAGTTTTAATTCAGACATATACACACAGAGGCTGTTTTTGTCCTCCACCCAGCACAAATGCCACCTTGCTTCCAACTCTTCCAAAAAATTTTCCAAGTCTTTGTGCAGGTCTTGTTATTGTTTATTTTCCTTGCATGTTTTGATTTTGTAAACTTCATGGCTTGGGAATGTTTCTGGTAATTCACTTCTGCCTCAGTGGAATTCATAGTTTTATTATATTTATCATAAATTGTCTTTATCATAGTTGAATATGATATAAAAGGTAATATTTTGCCTTTGGATTTTTTAAGGTCACCTTTTTCTAGACAGATGTTCAGTTAAACACCTTCTATTTAGCCAACTTTCTCTGGATGATTGTCTGGATAAATAAACCACAAACAAACTTCAAATAAAATGGTAAAGTAGTATTCAGTCAAAGCAACCTGTAGAAAACACCATCCTATAAAAACTTAAGAAGTTGAGGTGGTCAAATAATGCTTCTAGGGCAAAGACGTCTATGTCCTATGCCCCAAGACTTGTGACTATCACTTTATACGGTAAAAAGAAAATTAAAGCTGCAAATGGACTTGAGGTTGCTAATCAGCAGATTTTGAAATAAGGAGAATAGCCAGGATTATATAGGTAGGCTCAATATAATTCCAAGTGTCCTTTAAAAATATGGAAGAAAGAGGGAGAGGAGTATCAGAGTGATGCTGTGCAAGAAAGACCCAATCAGTCACAACTTGTAATTGCTGGCTTTGAAGAGGGAAGGGGGCCACAAGCCAGAGAGTGTGAGCGGGCCCCCCAAGAAAAACCAAGGAGACAGAACTGCTCTTCGTGTCTCCAGAAAGGAACATAGCCCTGTTGCCACCTCCGTTTTAACCAAGTGAGACTCATTTTGGATTTGTAACCTTCTGTATAATAAGATAATAAATATGTGTTGTTTTTAGTAACTAAGTTTGTGGTAATTTATTACAGGAACCATAAGAAGCCAATACAACAGTCTAATGAATTCCAAAGTTGCCAATGCTTGAGAAGCCTGAATATTCTGAAATACTGGCTCTGACTAGATCAAGATTTCAATGTGCTATTTTTTTGTATTGATTTTAGATAAGGAAGTAGGATATTAAAGCAAATTACTAATAATAACATGCCCATCACTTGGTAAAAATATCAAGGCAATAATTTCCTTAAAATTAACATTTACCACTTTAGCATCCATGTGAGTAGGACACATTATTAATACATTTGATTATTTGTAAAAAGATCCAAAAAGTGGGAAAAAAGACAAAAATATAGCTGTTTTTCTTTTAAAATTTTTCAGTTAATGTTCCATAAGGATTTAAGTTAAGGAGCATGTATTTTAATCCCAAAGTGCTGACTACTTGTACATTCTAAATAGCCTCAATAAGCAAGTAATTTCCAAAACTCACTCAAGTGGGAACATTTTACTTTTTTTTTTTTTCCAGATTCGACTTGTGATACTAAGTTATTAAGCCAAATAACAACTATATGATAAGGCCCATTTCTAAGAACAATTTCCCCTTTTAGTGCAATGTAAGTAAAAAGGGGTGGAGGGAGGCAGTTTAAACCTCTTATTAGCTGCTTTTAAAATGTAGTTAATGAAAATATTTTTCCCTTTGTGTATGATCTTTATGGTATGAGATACAATTCCAGTCTCCTACAAATTAATCAGCTAAATATAAAATGTAACCTTCCATCTGGTAAATCAATTTAACAGACATAATTGTGCCCTACCATAACTCAATAAGACACTGAGGAAAACCATTGAAATGCTATTTCCTTTTCTTTAGAAGAGAATTACATACAATTTCAGCATGCTTTGCATTTTGAAAAGTTAAAGTCAACAGGGAGGTATCACTCTCCTTTACATGAGTTTCCCATGAGAAAATCAACAAAAAAGTATAAAGCTTGTGCTGTTATTCATGAAACACTCCTTAATACTAACTTGGCTTTAACCAGAACATATTATTTGGCAGCTAAAACCTTTAATTAGAGTTGTGGTTTGAGCAGATTTTCACTGAATTTATGTCCTATAGGAGCTCAAAGAACAGCATTGTTTTTCTAACCAGTTGATTCGAATTCGGGTGGTTTAAGAGTTGTACTTGAGCGAGGGGGTGGGAAAAAGAAATTTGTTCTGATTCTCATTTTATTGGCTTTAATTAGGACTCAACATTTCTTTTTTTGCTTTTTTTTTTTTTTAGGGCTGCATCCATGGCATATGGAAGTTCCCAGGCTAGGAGTCGAATAGAAGTTGCAGCTGCTGGCCTACATCACAGCCACAGTAACGCTGGATTCTTAACCCTCTGAGTGAAGTGAGGGGTCAAACTTGCATCCTCGTGAATACTAGTTGGGTTGGTAACCCGCTGAGCCACGATAGGAACTCCCAGAATTCAACATTTCTGAATGAGGACTAATAGCAATTATACAAGAAAGAGAATGAGACACTCCTTTTACTGAAAATTTCCTAAGCACCTGTTCTGTGCAAGGTTATATACTAGGTATTATGGGAGGGAAAAAATATACAGAAAAAAAAAGATGATTCCTACTCTAAAAAAATAGAAAGAGCTGGTGGTGGAAGAGGTCTTATCGTGGTGATGGATTGGACAAGAGGAGAGAGATGGTGGAGCCAAAGGGGAATCCAATGGTCAAACCTACATGAGTAGGGGAGAGATATGAGCAGAACTGAAGGAATCAGGTGGAAGAGCAAGTCTTGATGTGGAAGATGGGAGGGCCAACTGTTAAGCCTGATCAGTGAAAATAACTGGAAAGTTTACTTTGAAAGGTCAGCCTGGAATTCAGGAAAAGGCTGAGAAAGGGAGATGTGGATTTAGATCACAAAAGAAAGAACTTAAAGGAAAAATGTGAAGATGGTCCTGATCAGTCTGTTCACTGTAAGAATGAGAAAGCTGGGTTAAGTCCTACCATCAGAGATAGCTACTGATTCGAATAAACAGGAACTAGACTTAAAGCCTGTAAGACGGTGATGATACTTAAAACATGGGACAATTAACACAATGGAACAACATGCAAAGAAAGAATAATTGAACCACAGAAATCAATGTTTCTTGGCCTGTGAATGTAAAGGATGTAGTCATGAAAATAGAGAGGGAAAGCAGATAAACAGAAGTATAGCACATAAAGTTAAAATTGAAAGGAGGATGAGTTGGTCAATGGGGTTAAAAGCCGCAAGATAAAAGGAAACTTGAGAAAAATCTTTTGACTTGGGGATTTGTAGATCATTAGTGCCCTCTAAGAATATTGATTTAGAAAAGAGCTGAATCAGATGATACACATTTCTATAACATCATAACCTATCTCAGTAACTAATATAGAACAGATGCTCAATAAACATTATTCTGATCCCATTCATATAGGTGATGATGAAATAAACTCAAACTTTGACAAGCAAAGAAGGATGGAAAAAACTAGAACAATTTATTTAAATTTGTATTTCTTCTTAATTCCTTATTTTAGGAGAGGCATTGATTTTGGGTGTTAGAATATATAGAAGGAGCCTATTAATCAAAAGACTTAGAAGATGCTTGCATTAGGGGATAAATAAACAAAGTCTCTTAGCTCCTTGAAAGCAACCATGGCCTCTCAACCAGCTCTATATGCTCAGAGTGAGCACAAGTTTTGTATAAGTCTTACAAGAGTAAGTCCTCCCTCTGCCATCTCATTCAGCAAAATTGAAAGGGGCAACTTTGCAAACCATCTCTTTCCTTACAACAGATTAAATCAGAAGATTGCTAATGAAACTGAGAAGAACAAAATTTAAGAACTGATCTTCCCAATATTTTTCATCCTTTGCAATCTTCATTCTGTGATATAGCAGAAAAGCACACTATATTCAGGGTCAGAAGAAGATGTCACTTTGACCACCTATCTCAATCTCTAAATACCTAGTCAACCCCTACTCATCTTTAATTTCGTTTTAACTATAAATTAAACATATACAACTTTTTGGACTATATATATAATTATAATACATATAATTTCCATCAACAAGTTTCAAAAAAGTTCCTTCTACTTAACCTAAAAATTTTCAACCTTTAACATCCTGAGATTTTTTTTAAATTCAAAAGTTCACTGTAGCCATAAACTTCCTGATTTGTCTGTCTTAAGAGAGAGAAGAGACCTTAATAGTCATGGTCTTTCCTCAATTAACAGTATCTTCATTCTCTTCTCTGATGGAGTATTTTCCTATCTTTTGAGGCCATTCATCTCTAGGATTAAGCCAGTACCATTTCTGCATTATATGGTTTACATATTTCTTATATTTCTAAACAAGTGAAAGCTGTTATGATGTTTCTAGTAACTATCCTTGAAAAAAACCCCCCAAAATCTCATTGCTCTTCTTACCTCCTGAAGCAGAGTTCTTCATCATTCAGTTCTCCACCTCCTTTCTTTTTTTTTCTTACCATGCAGTTCTCCCTGAGATTTTTCCCTGCTCTGTTCTCTAAATATTCATATTCATATCTTCGTTCCCTCCCTCCCTCTCTTGCTCTCTCTCTCATACACAACACACAACACCCCCCCACACACACCCACACACCCTTTCTCTTGAAGGGTCAAAAATTCTTAAACCTTACTAAGTTTGCTATGTAACTGATCCAATAAAATTCTGAATTTTCAATTAGTTTATCTTTAATTTCATTGTGAATGTTTTATTCGCACCTTTCATCAGTATAATAAAAAACCAATTCATCAACTTTCTTCTCAAGTCAGAAGGAATTACCTTCTGCAACACCTTTACAGATTGTTTTTATCACCCTTTCTATCTCTAGTGAAATCTACAGTGCTATGCTAATACCTACATTTTGGTGTCAGAAATTTGGGAATTAGAATTCCACCTCTGTTGTTTACTAGCTGTGTGAACTTGCATACATTTACAAGTTCTTTGAACATTAATTTTTACAAAAGCTAGTTAGTCCTGCTCTGCTTTCCATTTTCTCCTTTTATTCAAATCAGAGCACAATAACTAAAATATAATCTCTCTAAAGCCTTGATTGCTCTATGTTAATCTCATACATAAAAATGTATTGCACCGACTTCTTTGCTCCTCTTCTTCCACCAGGCTTCAGAAAGAAGTGAATTCCTACAAACTGGGTCTTCAGTGGACTTTGATGATTTGGAACAACCTATCCCATGTAGTGAAAGTTTCTCTTGTTGCTGTCTAAAATAGGCCCTCCACCTCAAGAAGCGCGTTCCTCAGCACTCTGCTCTTTTCGCTTCTCCCCAGCTCTCCATCTAAGCATTGCTGAGGCTGTATTGTGAATCCATTCTCTCCACCAAGTCTTCCCACAACACTCTAGCCTTCATTCTCTGCTCAGAAAGCTCTAAAGAACTTTAAAATTTTTTTAAATGTTAGCCTCTTAATCATATAGCGTTACATATCCATAAGAAATCTTCGATTTTTTAAAAACAACAAATACATAACAGACATGTATCCCATTTGTATTTATTCTATGTTTCCACAAATAGACTAGTTATCTTAAAGGCAGAAATTTGTTTAATGTATCATCTGAATTAAAAATAGCGCAATACTGTGCTATAAAAGAAACAATATTTCTGGAGTTTTTTAAGTACAAATTTTATACATTTACAAACTATAAAATCTTTGAATTCCACTATTTATCCTTAGGAATATTTCACCATGAGCATTTGTCCACTCAAGAAATGTCTTATATGCCCATTATTTCAGGGTTTTTTCTCTGTTTCTGTTAAAACTACAATGACAGTCTTATAATTTAGTTATTTATGCTATGCCATTTTCAAAGGAATTTTAAGATGCTCTCAAGAAATACTATAAATTAATATCACAATAAAAATAAATGTCACCCAGGACAGCTTAGAGTCCAGGGATATAGACACTTTCATTCCCTGTAGCTTCATTCCCTATAGATTGTGAAGTTAAGCAATTGTTACCAAGTGGATAGAGTTTGAATCAGAAAATATACTGCTAGAAATCTTTCCTATAAAGATAATTAAGCAATTTGCCCAAAGAAGAACTGTGTAATGTTTACTGCAAAATAATTTTAAACAGCAGACATTGGAAACACTTTAAATGTCCAACATCAGAGGACCATAAATAAATTATAGTACAATTGTAAAAGTTATTATTTACCCACTGAAATGACGCTGGAGACTCATAGTTGAAATTAAAAGACATAAAACAGAATGTTATGGTGCGAACACAGAAATAGAAGGTGTTTCTATTTCATTGATTTGTATAAATATTCTATAGTTAATGTGGGTTCCATTTTAACAAAGAAAGTAAAATTTATATTACAATAAGCCAGGAGTTTCCATCATGGTGCAGTGGAAATGAATCTGACTGGGAACCATGACACTGCGGATTCAATCCCTGGCCTTGCTCAGTGGGTTAAGGATCCGGTGTTGCCGTGAGCTGTTGTGTAGGTCACAGACGTGGCTCAGATCTGACATGCTGTGGCTCTGGTGTAGGCTGGCAGCTATAGCTCTGATTAGACCCCTAGCCTAGGAACCTCCATACGCCATAGGTATGGCCCTAAAGAGACAAAAAAAAAAAAAAAAAAAAACAATAAACCAAACATACACATAAGGAAAATCCCTATGTAGGCTAAGGATAGTTACTTGAACTGAACAAACTGAATAGCTTAGTTTCTGACAGTCAGAGCTAAAGAAAAAATACAAAGAATTGTATAGTTGCAATAAGCATATTAGTTCTTTAAGACAAACATTATTCTACTAATAAATCCAAAGGGAAGTTATTTCACATGTACATATATGTGATGGTAATGGAAAATATAATGGATACATCTTTAAGAAAAATTTTAAAACCTGGAGAAGTGTTCTTCATATATATTTTTGTATAACTATATCACAAATGAATAACATAAATTTAAAAAGTATGGAATATTTCATCTCATGTAAAGTATGTCTGTTAGTTATTACATATCCACAAGCTTGTATTCCTCTAAAGAAATCTAGAAGGTTTGAAAAATAGTATTTTCTTGTATAGTTACTGCAAAGTATCATAATTTTGGCACTAACTTTATATTTCAGTTTTTGAGAATTGTGTTATTGATCAAGATCTCTACAAAGTCCAACTTAAAATTATTTAACTTCAGGAAACATTTTATTTTTAAAAAAATGTTTAAATATTTAGATGCAGAAAGAGTTCAATTTGTGGTTTTAAATAATTTTCTTTCAATGAAAAATGTCTGTAGTAGTTGAAGTTATGAAAAAAATCAAAACGTGCTATTTCTAAAATATTTCGAACATTATTCATTATTGGACTGAAGTAAAATTATAAATGGTACAATCTAAATTGTAATAATTTGCTACTCATATTAAGATGAATCAAGATGGTTCTTTAACTTTAGCACAACTGCATTTTCCAATGATACCAGATACCATTTATTTATGTACAAAACACAGGGGTTGAAAGATCAGGTTCTGAAATAAAACTTCTTGTTTTCAAGCCTGGCATTGAACTTACTATTCATATAAATACAAGAATTGAAGGAAATTGCTAACCCCTCTGCAACTGTTCCCTTTTCTATAAAACTGGTGAGAAATAATAAGATATATTTCAAGACTTACTATATAGAAACAGTAAGACATAGAGATAAGATGCATAAAATTGTATCCAGCACATAGTAACCAATGTTACTATTACTACCACATAAATTTAACTAGCTGTTATGCTTGATTCTCTCAAAATGATTATTTAATAAACATATACACATATATATATTTAAATATTATTCCTGTCTGTAGTAATCACAAAATCTATAGGTTACCTATTTATCCCTGACCAGCTGGTTATCACAGCAGGGTAATCTCCTGCTCTCTTTGTATATCAGTGTTTTACTGTGGGGCAACTGTGTCTGAAGTAGGTAAACCCAGTCATCAGATAATTAATCAGTTACTCTTGATATTACATTTTTTACTCCCCAAACATGATTTACATCAAAAGTTCTCCATGCGTTTCTCTGGCAAATACACACTTCATAAATCTTGCCTGATCATCCTCTATAACGTTTCACAAAATGACAGATATGACACGAATCCATTACATTTCAATCAGAATTTTTAAATAAAATAAATAGAATAGCATAAGAAAGAAACTATTATAAGATTAAGGCATTATGATTTGTTTTTCAGAAGAGTGTGTTACACGTTGTACTGTAGTTGGTAATAGCCAACAAAAAATAGGAAAGACACTGATATACTACATAAAAATATTGTGCTCTCCATTGTTGAGGACACAAAAATAAAACACAAATCCTGCCACTGAGTAAATTTCACTATTATAGAAGGGTGGTGCTTACTTAGGAATGGCTTAGGTAGCAAGGGCAAATTAAGGGAGCTGAACTGCAAAAGATTTCAACATCAGGGTTTTAGGGCAGGGAAGGAAGAGGATTTGGAAAAAACTTCCTATAAAACTGCAGTGTTTAAGACGACTTGTGAAAAAAGGGTAGGCAGCAGAGATCAGAAGAGTGCGCTGAGGGAAGGCCTAGGGCTTGTGTGAAAATAACACATTCAATTTTGAAAGAGAGTTAATAGGATCAGAGCTGCCCTTTAGAAGAATGAATGCTGGTTAGTTTCATTCTCTGTCCAGGTCATTTGAGAGCTGCCACAATCTTCATGCAAATTTCCAGGGTGGGCAAGGAGGCAGGCTCCCCACCTGCTGTCCCCAGTTTAATTTTTTTCTCTCCATGAGAGTGGCTGATTAAGGGCTGGTACCTGGCCCAAGGTGTTCAAGTGAGTCAGTCCTAGGAATTATCAGAATTACTCCAGGGAAAGTGATCATTTTTGCTGTTCTTTCAAAGCAGGTAAGAGGTAAGGGCTGTATTGGGTTGTCCTTGTCACCATTAACAGAGGGTATTACTGTATGTAAAGTCTGGCAGAAACAGGATAGAACTCACACTTCTAGTAACAATATGTGAACCACAGAATTAACATCATTTAACCAACAGATGAAATAAATTCAGTCAAATGAATCCTTCACATCCTCTCCTTTTCTTTTCTTTTTCTTCAACTAAGCTAATTTGTACTGGTTTCTTGCTCCTCAAAAATTAAGTCCTGAGGTGCTCCTGAGGATCTGGCATTGTTTCTTTAGTGCTCAGGTTGCAGCTGGGGTGTGGTTTCAATCCCTGGCCAGGTGCAATGGGTTAAGGATCTGGAACTGCCACAGTTGTGGCAGCTGTAGGTTGCAGGTGTATCTCAGATTTGATCCCTGGCCTAGGAACTTCCATATGCCGCAGGTGTAGCCAAAAACAAACAAACAAATTAAAAGAGCTGAAAATATCATTCTGCTCAGACATTACATCTTGGACAATATGATTTAGTATGCTTTTAAGTCTATGTCCAAACTCCTAGGGAAGAGTTTGCTGTAAGTGATTAGTGATGTGCTCCTTAGGTATTGGAAGGATTTTATAGTGACACTAAGGCCACATGCATGCCAGCCTTGGTCTACGCCTGTGCTGTCCTTTATGATAGTCACTAGCTAGTGATGTGAATATTTGCTTTTAAATTTAAAACTCGTCAATGAAAATTTATCTCTTCAGCCACACTAGCTACATTTTGTGTTGAAGTGCCCACATTCACCTAGTGGCTACTGAATTGGACAGTGCAGACAGAGAACTTTTCCAATTATTACAGAAAAAGTCTGTTTAGCAGGACTAGTTTTCAAAGAACCACACATTGATAGCTGTAGTAGGATAATAAATTCTCTCTGAGAGTTTCTTTTTTGCTACCTACTTCACAATATATATAAGAAATGTAGATAATTTCAATTAAATATGTTGAAAGCTTATAACTAAACCAATTAATACATTAATGTCTTACCTACATTCTTCAGGTGATTTGGATTTTTGCTTTCACTTAAAAAAATGTTTATAATCCATAAATATGAAACAGTAGTGTCTCAAGAAGTAAGGTGGTTCAAAAGCTAAGTTAAGAAAGTTTTCAATCAACATGTCCCTTACTATGAGAACTCTGCGTTCCATAGTGGCACAAATCCCTTTTACTCATATTAAATTATTTAATACCCTCCAATAGGTCCAGCACAAAGTGTACTTTGTCATATAAGGAATAAAAATGTGACAAGCACTCTCTTAAAGGATCTTTTTACCATCTAATGGGGAAGAGCAAGATAAAAACAACAGTATGAAATATGATATCTAATAACTGACATATGATTGGCAGTTCTTACAGCAAAAATTACAGTGAAAAGACAATATGGAAAAGGAAAATGTCAGAATGAAGGTTTTATAAAAAATGACTTCTGAATTTATCTTGTATATGGACAGGTGGTAAAGAATGGAGGACTTAAATATTAAAATAAAAATAAATATAAGCTGAAAAGCAAATAGTCAAGAAGAGGCTGGTAGACAGAAAAGGAGATAACTCTGGGTAAATTAAGGTTACCTGATGAAAAATCTAGCGTGCCAGGATAAAATGTTATTATGTGCAACCTTAAATACCAAGATGGTTTTTGAGCAAAGAGATAATGGCTTTCACCAGATTTCTTCGCCATAAAGGCTAGTTTTACTTCAAAATAATTCAGTGGGTGACTGGAAATTTAAAGAAAATGTAATCACAAATATTTCATCATTTATTTTGTTATCATTTTTCCCTATTTAGGGCCTCACCTGTGGCACATGGAAGTTCCCCAGCTAGGGATCAAATCTGAGCTGCAGCTGCTGGCCTACACCACAGCCACAGCAACACCAGATCTAATCTGCATCTGTGACCTCCCCACAGCTCACAACAACACTGGATCCTTAATCCACTGAGCAAGGCCAGGAATTGAACACATATCCTCATGGATACTAGTTGGGTTCTTAACCCACTGTGCTATAAAGGGAACTCCTATTTTGTCCTCTTTTAATTTATTTCATTAGATATGTCTAGATACCCATAAGTGCATATATTTGCATAGAATATTTTCCCAGTGTTTCAAGTTATATAATTGCAAATATTACAAATTAGCAGTCATTTTTCAATCATTCTCATGATTATACAACAGATGGCTAAATGCTTTTAAAAGTCTTAATTATTATTTTTTGCCAATTTTTCATTCCAATCTTGTCTAAAATGTCCTGTCTGTTTTTAATTGAGCATTTTATGGGGAGTAAGAAATATGTCATTAGACTTTTCTATAGTTAATTAGAGTGAATTTGAGATATAATTCCGCAAAAGCACCATCATTTATATCTTATTTATATGTTCTTCAAATCATTAACATTTTATCCTTCTCTTCCTGAAATGTGATGATATAGTTCCTTTTTTAGGCTTATACACAATATTAGGAATCATTTGGTCCAAGTCTGTCATTTAACTGAGAAATCTGAGGTCCAAAATCATGAAATAATATTAATATGTTCAAGGTCATATATTAGCGACAGGGTTAAGACCACAACTCTAGACTCCTTTTGCCATTCTAATTATACTACAATCACACCACAAGGCTACTACTAATAATTCCTACTACGAATGCCATAACATTATTCTCAGTAACTCACACTGGTAACATGTACAGAGACTCTGCTATATGCCAAGCACTGTGCAGGGGGCCTTCATGGCATATCTTTATTGCTTATAATAATCCTGCAAGCCAAATATTTTCCATACTTGACACTTTCAAAATTGAGGCTCAGCGAAGTCTTCCAACTTGTACACAACTCTAACCAGTAGCACCATGCTGGAATTCTCAGCCAGATCCAACTTCAAACCAGGAGATTATTTTCCATGCTTTGTCTTTCTAGGCTGTACTGATTTTTTAACAATACTTTCCCCCACAAGGAAATAATTTGAGTTAGATTTTCAAAGTTCTTACAAGGATGATTAATTATCAAACAATTCTCAAGTGACACTTGCTCTTAGTTCCAACTGATTTTTATACATACTGCATATACAATCTGTGAGACCAGCTTCTCACTTATTGAATTGTGAAACTTAAAACATTTGTTCCTTGTTTCTAATCTAACCATACATTTAACTTGCACATCAGAAATTCTTAGGAACATTAATTTCTATTATGCTTTTAAATGAAGAAACTCACATGTTGTAAACTTGTATCCTTCCTCTATCACAAGGATTCTTACTATCCTATACCATTTAATTCTTGGGTAAATACTACAGTAATTTATCAATTGTACAGGCACCACTACCTTATACACCACTAAGGAAAAAATAAGCAAAAATTAAAAACATTGCCAGTTAAACCACAAAATATTATCCAATAGGTCCATTCAGATATATGTGTTTAAAATGAGCAAATAAGCCAAATCATTCTGCTACAGACATTAAATTTATACAGTGCTGTGAGTAAATTATATTTTAATAAAACAAGAAGAAAAAAATAAGTACCTTAAAAGCAATGAAATATGGTAGTTGAAAATGGCTAACATTTCATAATAGAAATGGTTAAATCCATCAAAAAGCCTTCTTTTAAAAAGTAAATTTTCCATGTAAAAATTACATCTTATTTTTATCTTTTTAATTTTAATTTTATTATTACTATTATTATTATTGCTTTTATGTCTGCACCTGTGGAAGTTCCCAGGCTAGGAGTTAAATCGGAGCTACATCTGGTGGCCTACACCACAGCCACAGCAACGGGGTATCTGAGCAGCATCTGCAACCAACACCACAGCTGTTGGAAATGCTGGATGCCCGACCCATTGAGTGACGCCAAGGATCCAACCCACATCCTCATGGATACTAGTTGGATTCGTTTCCACTGCACCACATCGGGAACTCCTAAATATTATTTTTAAAAGGAGTTGATTTTTCTAAATTTTGAAGGGCCAAAAATTGGTTTTTTTTTCTTACTTATCAATTGTCCAGTGTTCGATATGAAAAGTGGGAAATACACAGAAAAAAAAGTCCTTACAATTCCCAAGTCTTGCATACATAGTAGTTTACGCTGTTTCAACCCAATATTTCATCAAACTTACTCTCAAAGTAGCAAAAATTAAAGGAGTATTGAATTCTTATCAAAGAGAAGAGAAAGATGACATATACAAGGGGTCATAGAATAAAATACCATAGAATGAATCATTAGGTAAAGACTTTAGCACGACGTACTGCAGTCCTTCCAAAATGTGATTTAAAATTATTTCAGTCTATTCTCTCTCTGTCATAGTATTTTTAGTATGGATTTGTTAGTCATGACCATGCTGAGCAGAAAGAGTCTCAGTCATTGCTGTTAATCTTATAAAAATCATTTAAAATTAGTCACTAAGAATTACATTGTTTAAATATGACTATCCCCTCAAAAAGCTGAAAAATTGTGTTTTCCAATTTTTTTGAAAATATTTTACAGATTTAAAAGTCGATGGCTGATGTGTGGTATCAGCTCCGACATGTAAAAAGTTGGAACTCCTCACTGACATCCTCACCATAAGAAAGCTGGGCAAATTAAAAACAAAAGTGATTTTGTTTAAGATTCATCAGAGGACTGGGGCCTCAGAGCAAGCTGCCACTCCAAAATCTGGAGAGAAAGGAAAATACAGAAAATCACAGAGAGATGAAATTACTGAGAGCAGAAGCCACTGGACCCAGTTAACTGGTAAGAATATTTAAATGGTAATTTTGATGAGTTGCTGGAGATTGAGAGTGGACTAGCTTGAGAGTTAGAAATTCCAGGGGCCCAATCTCATGGGGGAATGTAAGAACCCAAACAGGTTCTCTCACTGAAGATCACTGAAGAGTCCTCTTCTATATAGATGCCAGTGGGAAGTAGAGGTGTAGGAGGAGAGAAAAGGAGCCATTTTGAAATATGCCCAGGTGAAAAGTACAATTATGATATATACCCAGTTCCTTCAACATAGCAAAACCTGCCCTCTGAGGGACAATATTTTACCAGAGCTTTATTTGACCTGGAAGGAAGGGTAGTTAGCCAACTCCAAACTCTTGTAGTTTTCCTGTATCACTTAAGTAAAAGATAAAAAACAGTTATAAAAAGATAAAAACAGATTAAGAAACAGTTCTGGAGGTCGAAGATCAAAAACTCAGGTTCCATTAAAAAACTGAGATCTAATCATAGAATTAGAGAACATTGTCTCTACCTAACGTTTTAACTACATCAACAGAGTTCCACTATAACAACAGTGAATTCCAACTGAAAGAGCTGAAAGACCCACTCTATTTATGAAGGAGTTCTTAGGGAAACCCCAAAACAGCAGAGGAAGAAAAAACAAAAACAAAACAACCCATGGAAACTAGAGGAAACCAAAGCCTACATTTATAGGAAACATTAAGCACAGCCCAGTTCCAGCCATATTAACATAAAATCTTACACCAAAAGTCTAACCATTCAATTTATGTTTTCTAATATAGCATGTCCAGTTTTAAACAAAAAGTTGAAAGCAACTAAAATGCAAGAGAAAACAGTCTGAAGAGACAAAGAAGCATCAGCCAGACATAGATATGACAAAGACGCTGGAATTATCAGGTAGAAAACTTAAAATAACTATGAGTAATAAGTTAAGGGCTCTAATGGAAAACGCTGACTACATGCAAGAATATGTGAGTAAAAGTTAGCAGAGATAGAAATTCTAAGAAAGTACCAAAAGGAAATGCCTGAAAACAAAAGCACAGAATGAAGAGTGCCTTTGATGGGCTCATCAGTAGACTGGACATGACCAGGGAAAGACTCAATGACCTTGAAGACAGGTCACCAGAAATCTCTGAAGCTGAAAGGCAAACAAAAGAATGAAAGAATAAAATTCACCCCAAATCTGGGACAATTACAAAAGATGTAATATATGCATAATGGGAAACCCAGAATAACAAAAAAGAAAGGAACAGAAGACTATTTGAATACTGGCTGGAATCCACAGATACAGGAATCTCAGGGAACAAGAAGCAATGTAAATATCAAAAAACGACACACAAAGGCACATGGTATTCAAACAGCAAAAAAATCAAAGACTAAAAATAGCTTCAAAGAAACCAGAGGATATTAGAAAGTAGCTTGCCTACGTAGTAACAATGATATGAATTGAATCAAATTTCTTCTCAGAAACTGTGCAAACAAGAAAAGAATGAGGTGTTTAAAGGGTTGTAAAAAAAAAAAAAATACCAGCAACCTAGAATTCTGTACTCAGTAAAATTATCCTTTAAACATGAAGGAGAAACAAAAATTTTCTTAAACAAAAACTAAGGAAATTTGTTGTCACTATATACCTCCTTTGCAAGAAATATTAAAAGAAGTTATATATAGTAAGAAAGAAAAGGATATAAATCAGAAACTTGGAGCTATATAAAGGAAGAAACAAATGAAGGTAAAATAGAATGTTTTGTTTTTCTTATTTTTAATTGGTCTGACTATTCAAAATAATATTATAAACATTATGTGATTCTAACTTATGGAAAAGTGAAATCAATGGCAGCAAAATTATACAGGATAGAAAAGAGAAATTGGAAATACTCTGTTATAAGGTACCTTTACCCATAAAGCAATATAATGTTATGTGAAAGCGGGTGCAGATTTGCTACAAATGTGTACATCAAATGCTAAGTTAATGAAATCACAAAGGGAATTTTTTAAAAGAGGTAACAGTTGATATGCTAATATAGCAGAGAACATAGAATCATATACAAGGATCAGTTAAAACCAGAGAAGGCAGAAAAAGAAGGGAAGATTTAAAAAAACAAAGTGTAATGATTAGAAAACAGTTACAAACATGGTAGATATTAATCTAACTATATCCATAACTACTTTAAGTATGACTGGTCTAATACACTAATTAAGAGAGACTGTCAGAGTGGATTAAGAAAAAAACTTGGAGTTCCTGCCGTTGCCCAGCAGATAACGAACCCGACTGGTATCCATGAGGACACGGATTCTATCCCTGGCCTCGCTCAGTGGGTTAAGTATCCAGCATTGCTGTGAGCTGTGGTGTAGGTCACAAGAGCAGCTCAGATCCCACGTTGCTGTGGCTGTGGTGTAGGCCAGCGGCTACAGCTCTGATTTGATCCCTAGCCTGGGAACCTCCATATGCTGCAGGTATAGCCCTAAAAGACAGAAAGACAAAGAAAAAAAAAAAAAGAAAAGAAAAAGAAGCTCAAGTATATGCTATCTATAAGAAAACAATTTAAAATATAAAGACACAGATAAATTAAAAGTAAAGGCACAGAGAAAGATACACCATGCTAACACTAGGAAATTACAAATTAAAACCACAGTGAGAAACCATCACACATCAACCAGAATGGTTCAAATCCAAAAACACTAAACTGAAAATACCAAGTGCTAGCAAGTATGTGGAGCAACTGGAACTCTGATCTACTGCTAGTAAGTATGCAAAATAGTATAGCCATTTTAGAAGACAATCTGGCAGTGGCTTACAAAACTAAACATCATCTTACCATACAACCCAGCTATTGTACTCCTAGGCTTGTACCTAAATGAGCTAAAAACCTATATATCCACAAAAACCTACATGTGGATATTTAAGGCAGCTTTATTCATAATTGCTACAACTTGGAAGGAACCAAGATGTCTTTCAATAGATAAATGGATAAACAAACTGTGGCTCATTCATACAATGCAATATTTTTCAGTGCTAAAAAGAGCTTTCAAGCCACAAAAAGATATGGAGGAATCTTAAATGCATACTGCCAAGTGAAAGAAGCTACATTCTATATGATTCCAAACATATAACATTCTGCAGAAGGCAAAACTATAGAGACAGTAAAAATATCAGTGGTTATCAGGGGTTGGTGGAGGGTAGGATGAACAGATGGAGCACAAGATTTTTAAGGCAGTGAAACTATTCTGCAGTATATTATAATGGTGGATGCCTGTCATGACATTACTCATTTGTTAAAATCAGTGGAACTTTACAATATAAAGAGCAAACCTTAATATAAATGATGGGCTACATTAATAATAATTACTGATAATACTTCATTAATTTTTTGGCTGCATCTGTGGCATGTAGAAGTTTCCTGGCTCAGGATCGAAACTGTGCCACAGCAGAGACAACGCCAGGTCCTTAACCTTCTGAACTACCAAGGAACTTTGTCATTTGTTAATTTTACCAAGTGTGCTACACTAACGCAAGATGTTAACTAAGAGCAGAAACTGGGAGAGAGGAGAAAGATGTGGGAACCCTCTCTTATTTGATCAATTTTTCTTTAGTAAATCTAAAACTGCTCTAAAAATTAAAACCTACTGGTTTAAAAGTGAAGTTAATAGCAGAAATTAAAACTCTTGGAGTTCCCATCATGGCTCAGCGGAAACAAATCTGACTAGCAACCATGAGGATGCAGGTTCAATCCCGGGTTTCACTCAGTGGGTTAAGGATCCCGTGTTGCCATGAGCTATGGTAGGTCACAGATGCAGCTAGAATCTGGCACTGCTGTGGCTGTAGCGCAGGCCAGCAGCTACAGCTCTGATTTGAGCCCTAGCCTGGGAACCTCTGCATGCCACCAGCGTGGCCCTAAAAAGACAAAACAACAAAACAAAAAAGGAAGGAAGGAAGGAAGGAAGGAATTAAAACTCTGCTTGGCCCTAGCAAGGAAAGAACATCAATCAGAGCTCCTCCTATAGTAAAGAAACAAGTCTGCTGTTACCTTTGGACACCATACTAAACTCCAAAACACCAGGGAATATGCAAAATTAACAAAGACCTTTATTCCCATCTTGACATTAGCACTGTAAGCTTCAGATAGCTTAAGCTTTATTGCTTTCTCACTAGTTTTTTCATTTTATCAGTAAAGGTGGCAGAATATAAGACCTTAAAAAGACTTAAGTTTTCACCTAATGAAAATAAATGAAACTCAACCCTTTATCAACTAGAAGCATATTTACTAGGCAGTTACTAAGTGCATTATATGCATTACTTAACTGAATCCTTAAAATGCAATCATTATTCCCATTTTACAGATGAGAGAATCATAACCTAAAAAGGTTAAGTTTCTGAAGATTGAGGACCCAGATTTGAAGCTTATAGGTGGATTCAAGGCCCTTGCAGCATTGCTTCTCAGTTCTGGGAAAACTGGTATAAAACTGATTACAAAAAATATATTTTAATAATTTTAAACAAGAAGAGCTACAAAAATAGAACTAAGATAGAGTACTAAATTATATAAAATACTCCTGTTTTTGTCAATCTGGAATAAGATTTGGAGTGAATATTTTTATAAACATAACTTCTATCTTGGTGCTGTGTGTGCAGAAAAGTGTGCATGTTCATGTGTGCACATGGGCGTATGTTTGTGTATTATGAGAAAGTCACAGAACAAGAGAGAGAGATTTTAAGACATTGTTTAAAAATCTCCTGGTACTAATTCTGGATTATAACTTGAAAAGGTCACCAAGGTACCATAACATAACTTCTAACTTCTATACTGAGGGAGATTTATAAAGCTATATATCTCATCTCTGCTTCTTTCCAATTACTCAGTGTGGAAAATGACACTGGCCTTCCAAAACCTTAACTTATGTTTGGACCCCTTCCATCTTTTGAGTCTTATTCTAGTGTTGCTGACCATTAAAATGAACACTTCAGTGGGGCTGGAACAGTCCCATTAGTCCAAGCCAAGCTTTAGCTTTATATGGCTTGTGCTCTTTAAGAGGTTAATCTAGCCAGCCAGCTTACTTTGTTCAGAAGTATGAAGCGGAAAGACTGTGACATTCAAAGAAAGGCAAAGTTCACTGGGTAAGACCCCAATAATATAATGGAGCATAAAACTTCTAGAATTTTTTACCATAATATTTTATGAAACATATGCACACACTCATATGAACAGGGATCCAATTCAAATGGTTTTGAAGGTGAGTTCAGAGTCACCACATATGCAGTATCTTTGCAAGAAATATATACTATTTCAAAAGCGCCTGGATCCAGAAGCTTCCTTTCCCTATTTATAGTGTATTATCAGTCCAGTAGTGTATTGCATTAGCAAAAAAAGTCACCTACTACAGCATGATATAATTTGCAGCCAAAACCTAAAGTTCAGTAAAATAACACAAACTTCAGAATCGACAAATTCTTAGGTTACAGAACAAAAGAAATCACAAAGGGTAATTCTAAAGGAAGTGCTATTTTAATAATAGGTAATAAATATAAAAATTGACAACAATTATTTTATTCTCAACTTCACAACTGTGAAAGCCTTTGACATTGACTGTTATGGAAGGAGTAAGAGACTCTCAATTCCCGCATTTAAAAGAAAAGTGAATTAGGAGTGGGCCTGATTAGAGTGAACCATTTATATTATTCTGATGTTTCCAACAAGCCCCAGTGCAAGGAGCAACTATGATTCTCCTAAGGGGAAGGAAATAAAGGTCCACTTTGCATGACAAAGGTCAGATTTCTGCAGGCAAAGGAGACTTCTGTGGTTGACATTTCCTAGGCTGTCACTGTCCAGCTGAGTCCTAAGAGGTCAAGAGAGGTTCCAAATTCTGCTCAAGGCTTAGGGAACACCCCTGGGGCCACTTTAATCATTTTAAGGTCATTAAGACTTTTCTTACTCTGGTTCCAGCTTTGCTCTCTTAAATCTTGCTAACACATACTGGCAATTCGGTACTGATGCAAGTTAAAAAGAAATTTAAAGTATTTAGTATTATATGCAGATCAAAAGGTGGAATCCACTTAACAACTTCTTTTAAATCTAAGATTGAGTTCAATGAAATTCAAGAAGACCATAAACGCCCCAATAGAAAAGCTCGACTCTATAACAGCTGTCCTGGTATTTATACAGTATGATCAACACCCCTCCTCTAGATTTCATTTTAATATGATGTAACTTTATGTGAAAATTATCTTAAACAGTTTCCCCAATCATCACAGATGTTTAACTATGGTAATCTTTTATTGTTTACTTTTTGCAGTAACTATTGAGTCACTATAATGCAACAACGCTGAAGTAAAAATCATCTGACTGTATTTCAGTGCTCTCTACTTAGTGCAAATACATGTCTAAACTTTCTCACAGTAAACTGGAACTACATCAAATGGATTATGTTTACAAAGGTTGTAAGAGTTCTGCCTATTTGTAATTAATGGTGGGGATCTCTAAGTATTTTAGATAATGTGGAGAAAACATCTGTATTTAATTATATCATACTTTTCATAGACAATGGGAATTGAATTAAGGAATATTTTGAAACCCCTATAGAGATATAAAAGTATTAATGGCTGTTTAAGAACTTTATTGGTACAGTGCTTCAAAATGTTTGGTTTTACAGATCAACAGCCTGACACTTCATAAATATCAGATATTCAATATAAAGGGAAGAAACTTAAAATATTGGGCAAACACAGAAAATACACCACTAGAAAAAACAAGGGTTGTACCTTTTCACTATCATACATTACATGTTAAAGAGATATAGAAGATGCCTTTCCTTTTAGTACAGATTTGAATAAAAATTTGTAACACCTATCATAAGCAAGATTTCTCTTTTGAATTTTGTTGTGGAGTAAGAATTTCTACAAAGATAAATTAACAGTTTGCTATTTATTCTTCACATGGGAAAAATTCTAAGCTGTTCTCATGAAATAGTAGGACAAAAGGTACTGGGTTTTAGTACTTGCCCTTAAGTAGTGAAAAAGATCAAATTTTCTCTCTGGATGCAAACTGGTTCTAAATGCCACTTCTTTTCAAAGTCAGTGTCAGTTCTGCAGTCAGTTTTCAATCTCCCAGTGGTAAGAATATATTCAAAGGCTATGTGCACAGCAGGGTAGAAGTCTTTCTCCCAGAATGTAACTATATCACTCATCAGTAACCTCCTGCCATAAGGGGACTTGTGTTTTCTTTCCTTTTAGTGACTCCTTGGGCTCTTGAATGCCAGTCACTGCACTGAGACCTGGGGCAATATTCACATAATCTCTGTCAATAGTTCCTACACATGCCATTGGTGCAACTAAATGTCAAGGCTGCAGATCAAAGTCCCCACATTCTAAAACTCACGTCCTTTATGGATCAATTTTCATAAACTATATGCCATGTTTTAGAAATATGTGGAGGCTCACTCTTGGCTTTGTTCCTTTTATTCCAAAGAAGTTTATTTATATGAAAGGCAATCTGATTTGTAGATAATAGTGTGAAATTCTCATGCAATGCACAGAACTCTTTCTTTCATTTGCATAGCCTCCTATTGAAGTATTTTACTATACTCAGAGTCTAATAATAGACATGAAAAAGATCTTTGGGCTATTAAAATAAATATGCATGAACTGCTTTGTAATACTTGACCATCCTCTTCAGTGTCTGGTACAATATGGGCTAAATGATAGGTAATGAATTCTTACTCACGATTGATTTTATTTCTAAATCTCCATTACCCTAGAGGTAAATTAAATACAGAAAATAGCTTTAGCATGTGTTTTTTTATAATCTATATATCCACTTTAATTATTCAAAATTGCTTAGGAAAATGAATATAATTATTGGAAATCATTTTCATTCTGCAGATTTTATATACAAATTACATAGCTTTATATCTCTTCAAGTAGATTTGAGTAAAATTCAATGGATCAAACTATCTGAGTTCAGTATCTTTTCACATCAAGTGTGTTTATAAAATTCTTCTAATTTACAACTTTCTCTAAAGAACTGTATTTGGAAAATCCCATAAGATTTAGAACATAATGTACACAAATGCTATTTATGCTTATACCCAGTGAAAATTTAAATATACTTATTATTGAGGTAAGAGCATATTACATGTTAAATATGCATATATCAGAGGGCTAAAAAAGAATATGGAAAACAAACACAGACTTAAAGCCACATAGCTATTTACTAAATTTCAACTTTATTCCAGATTCATTGTCCTGGTTCCCCTAAGCAAATTTTAATGTGATTATATGAGATTATTAGCTACAAAGCTTCACTGTGAATTCTTCATATCATCTGCGAGACATTAGGCAAGTCACTTACTCAGAAGCCAGCCCTGGCCTTTTGTGTCTTAATGAGAGATTACAATGTAAAGTTTTTCAAAGTGAGGGAAAAGAAGATTATTATTTTCATTTTTGCAGTAAATAGTTGAGGTTCAACAGAAAATCAGATAAATCAAGGAAATTACAGAGGTCCTCATGAATGGAGAAGATTTAAATGTTTTGAGAAATCAAATTCTCTTTACTTCTACTCCTAATTACTAATAAGAAAATAATCTGTCTAAAATACAAATGTGATTAACCTTTATATTTATAAAGCTACTTTGACAATATACTGAATCAACTGAGGTAGAAATAAGAGTGTGTGTGTGTGTGTGTGTGTGTGTGTGTGTGTGTATTTGTATGTACTCATGCACATTTTTGCTTATGCTGAGGGCAGCCGTAGGGAGGACATAATAGCTATGATTCGAATCCTCTGACTTTCCTCTAGAGGTATGGCAAAATGAAACTACAGGAATGTTATGAAAGAGCAAGTGGAGTCTTCTTGTGAAGTTGACTTACCAGTTTTTCGAAGGGGGAAATCATCTTTTGCATCTTGAGCTCCTGGTAATGTGTATTTGTAAGATGGAGACGTTCCACTCAGGGGTGGAGAGCTTTGATCCAATGACGTGTGGTGGGCAGCCCTACAAAAGAAAAAGAGGGTTCACCACTTGCCCTGGAGTTTTTATTGCATGTTGGTCAGCGATAATCGGTTGCACATGCTGTAACATGTGTCTCAGCTGTGTTTATGTTCTTTCTCTTTAGTGTGTGTAAACCACAGCCTCATGTAACCAGTTGACTTTAGCAGCATTTTATGGAATGATGCAGGATGCCTAAGGATGCCCAATGTGCCTTTGGTCACATAGTCACAGAGAAATTACCAAAGGAGAGAATTTACCAAAGGAGAGAATTTACCAAAAGCCTGAGTTTTGATATCTGAGATTATTGTGTGTTTTCTTAAGAGTCACATTAGTGGAAAAGTCATCACCTGAATACTTTTTAGTCAACAATGCAGAACAGAAGGATTTCATTTAGGGAGTTCCCTGGTGGCTTAGTGGGCTAGGGACCTGGCATTGTCACTGCTGTGGTTAGATCCCTGGCCCAGGAATTTTCACACATCACAGGTGCAGTCAAAAAGAAAAAAAAAGACTCCATTAAAAAAAAAATTGGTAGTTAGTACATGGAAGTACATGAGGGTGCCTTTTACTCAGAGACAATACTATATCAATAGCCTCCAGGTCTCCTGACTTCCACAGAAGCCCTAGGTAAAGACTGGAGACACATCCTTCTTCAGTATGAAATGGATCTTTTAAAATGTTTGTCTTACCTGCATTAATATAGTGAAAGAGATGCAGTTGTGCAACTGGAGAACAGTTTGGGTCTGAACATAGACTACCCAGTGGATATAAACATCTATAATAATCATTATATATGAAGAAAACAATGGATGAGGCACAGTATCACCACCAGGATGATTTTTATACTAGTGTTATTTATTTGAATTAACATTCTCAAGAATTAACTGGTTTAAGGGTATTTCATCTAGCTATAACTAGCACAAAATTATTATATTCAGATTTTATAAATTGATGACTTACGGCTGTCCAGGAGTTGGACCCCTCTGAAGTTCAGTTCAGTACAAAAAAAGAACTGCGAAGTAACATTTGAGAGATGGGTCTAATATACCCAAGGGAATGGCTAAAGACTCTTCATGATGAGTTGTTTGCATAAAACTGTTTCCCACTTTTAAAGAAAGGTATTAAATTTTCTTAAAATAGGCTTTAACTTAAAAGAGATATGAATTAGTTACACACTATGTATGCAATTTTGGGTAATAATACATGATTTCTTTTTCAATAACTTTGATGTTGACTGAACATTTGGAAATTTTCTTCAGGGATTGATTCCTCAAGTCAACTGACATGCATGGCAAAAATTACGTAAACCATTAAAATGTATTTACACAGCGTTCTGGAATCTGCCTCATTTATCTTTTTTTTAGACGCAGAGAAGGGAAGATACTTTAAGATAGAAATATAAAAACAATACTCTTTAAATAGGACTCTTAGGAGTTCCCTGGTAGACTAGTGGTTAGGACACGGTGCTTACACTACCACCGCCTGAGTTCAATCCCTGGTCTGGGAACTGAGATCTCTCATCAAGCCACTGCATACCATGGCCAATAATAAATAATAAAATAAATAAATTTGTAAAAATAAAGGCATAATTTTTTAAAAACTGAAAAGCAATAGTTTAAAAAAGAATATGTTAAAAAACTTAAAGTATGCTTAAAGTGTCAACATTACAGAGTAATCAAGTATTTACTTCTTTATCCTTATAACGTGAGGGATTAAAAAAATTATAAGTATAAAATTCTAAATATATTTTTAAAACAAGAGAGATGAAACTGTGATCTATTAGTCTATTATCCAAATATGCTTTGACTATCAGTTTTTCTCCTGACTTTAGAAATGCCACCTCCTTCATATTTCACAAAAGGAAGAACTATGTGTTACATAGTATCTCTTTACTGAACTTGGGGAAACATAGTTGCACAAAAAACTGTAACACGGAAGTGTATTATGTTGTCAGCTTGTGTCAGAAGTCAATCTACTCTCATTTTTCAGGGTGGGAAGAAATGAGGTCAGGTGGGCAGGGGTTAACTAGCCCCTACATCAGCTGGTTACTCCTCTGTCCTCCCGTCTTTTCCCTCCCTTGTCTTCCTTCCTTTTTTTTTTTTTTTTTTAATTAAGTCAACCATCTGGGCTTGAAAAAAATAACTCAGATCTCCATCTTACATCAAGCCAAGTAAAATAAAATCTCGACCTGCCACATCTTCAGAAATTATTGTAAAGATATCAGATGCACCATCTGAGAATAGAAAAATGCAAAATATGAATATCTATGCCCCACCCAACATTTGCCAATTATTCATTCAGCACAGAACATACGTAATACTTTCTAGCCCTTGAGATGACACTTGCTAACATTTATTGAAGAGCTGCTCTCTGTTACGGACTTTACCACATTATTCCTTAGGACCTTCCCAGAAACCCTAGAGGGCAGGTACTACTATCATGCTCTTTTTACAAAGAAACAGAGCCTTAGAGAATTTAAGGGACTTGCCCACAGCCATACAGCTGAGGACTTGGCAGGCCAGGGACTTGTGCCCCGGTCCTCTGAATTCAGAACCTGTGATCTTTATCCCTGGAAATGAATAAAGCCAAACACTGAACATACGTGTACCAGAGCTTGGGATGGCGGCTCACGGAATGATTTTTTCCATTAGTTGGAGTGTCTTTTGTTGCTGATTTACTCAACAGGAATTCTTGAAGCTTCTGCTTTACTTCTGTACTTGCCACTGCCCCTGAAACACACACATACAGAAACAGATGGTGATTTGGGGTTCTGTCCTTTCATGCCTCTGGAATATTTAGTAAAAATTAAGGAGTAACAGCACTGGTCACAGCATATGAAGTTTTCCTATTAAAAACAAAATGAGAGTCTAAACAGGCTTTAGAAAGTGACAGAGTAATGTTTTGTAACTACTGCTTCAACTGCCAATTTTCAAAAGAGCTTCAATGATTTCTTTAATTGCTTTTGCAGAAGGGGGATTCCCAGAATTAATACTAATTTTTTCCTAAGGTTTAAAAAATACTGCTGAGGAACAAAACACTGCCTTTAAAAAGTCAAGAATCTTGGGAGATCATAAGTGATAAAACATATTAAAATGAGGTCTTCTAAGTTGCTAGTTTGAAAAACTAACTTTTTATAAAAGCTCTTTTGAGCATCAAACAAATAAATATCCGCTGACAATTCCAGTTCAAGTCATCACATTTTAAACCTTGCTAAGACCTGATTTTCAGCTGACCTCATACAGGAGAATTATTTGGATCTGTCTCCCTCTTGTGGATAGTTAAAACAAAACAAAACAAAACAAAACAAGTGTTCTCCCTTAAATCTTAATACTACCTAGGTTACTTGAAAACTAAATGGAAACAAGGCTTGACTTAAAAAGTAATTATTACTTGAGCAGGAGGAAGGCATGGAGTAATGTGGAAGTAAGTTTATTATTGAACAGAATGGCAGAGCTATATTGCCTTAGTATAACATTATTTTTAAGGTTCAAAACAAGGGAAATTGGTATCTTTGCCAAACAATGCTATGTTTACTTTTGGAGATGCCCATAAACTGAATGTAGAGAGCTGACATGTGAATGTCAAAGCTTTACATTTGGGTTCATAATTTATCGTTTTACTTAAACACAGACAATTTTGACAAGTTTAATTCCGCTCTTTATCAGGCTCTTTTCTGAATGACGATCAGCTAAAGATGAGGGAAGAGATCCATCTTTTACCCTGGTGCCTCTTACTTTCTCGTCCTCTATCTTTGCCTCTGAGAGGAGGAAGCTGCTGTTCTCTGCGATGCCTCTCTACTTCCTGTTCTTGCCTCTGCTGCTCCAGTTTCTGCTCCTTTTCTAGGAGTTCTTGTTGCTGTTTTATGGCTAGAAGTTCCTGTTGCAACTTGCGAGAAGAGAAAGACATGAGAGTGTGCAATTTCTTTAAGGCTTCATAGTCATCAAAGTCCAAAATTGAAATTGGAACTTATTTGTATTTACAGTTTACCCACTTTTTTGTGTACTACTGAAATCTAAAGACAAGCAACTAGTGCCATAGATGGTGTTTTTTTGGGAAAAAAAAAGTTTTTATTGGAGGATAGTTGATTTACAATGTTGTGCCAATTTCTGCTATACAGAAAAGTGACCCAGTCATTCATATATATATATGACTATATATATATATATACACACACACACACACACACACACACACATTCCCTTTGCTATATTATTTTCCATCAGAGTTAATCTCAACAGACTTGATATATATAGTCATTAACAAGAAAGTTTTTAGGCAGCTTCATCACCTACATCGCCCTATCAAAATGTTACCAAATTCATTCAGATCTTCAGTTCCTTAGTGACTTTTCTTTATACATCTGAAATATATGACACAGGCAAAGAAAGGCAGGACTTCCCAAGTCTTTCACAATATTAAAAACAACTGAAATCTTTACTTCTTATTCTGAGAAATGGTTTGAACATAAACTGAATAGGATAGTGCGATTTTAGTTAATTTGGGGGAAATCTACCAGAAATAAAATGAATGCTAAAAATTTCAAAATCCTACAGAGGAAGTTTTCAATAGATGAATGCATTCCATATATCCATAGCAAGCTTTTCTCTCAAAATAGCAAAAGTCTGGTTGGTTCACACAAAGCTCTGCAGATTAGAGAAACTGATCAAGAAGAATTCACTCCCATAAGACTATGCTTTGATGTACTATTGTCTGGCTGTCTGAATTCCTTGAATTCACTTCCACATAATGTACAACAAGAATGTGAAGCATTCTCAATAACCATGTTGAGATGTCAGATTTCTCTCAGACTGAGAAATAGACATTTATGATTAATAGTAAGTGTTCCCCCTGAGGAGTAAGTAAAGACTCTGAGTTCTACCAGGCTCTGACATTACTAGATATGAGATATAGACAACTTACTACACTCCTCAAAGCACTGGTTCCTCATATGTAAGACAGAGAAATAATCTCCCTCATACATCATGTTCATAATACATATGAAATTTAGGTTGTAAGTTTGAATTATACTAACTTTGCTTACTAGTACTATTTTAAACTCAATACTAATGGAGTTAGTGTAATTTGCTGTTTATATTAGATGCCTAGAACTCTGAAATTGACACTGAAAAGTAACAAAATAAGAATAAAAAGTTATGTGGAATGGCATCTGAGTCACTCTGGAGCAACAGATAGCCAACTCTATATGTCAAACACAACAGCTTTCCTCATCCCAGAAGGATAGGGTTAGAAGCATTTCTGGTTACTTTTCATATTAAGATCTGGAGCATTTTGGATTTGACCTACTAGTCTCTTAATGGGTGTTTCTAGATACTCCAAAAATTTCCAAATTCTGCTAACCAAAAATTTCATAATTCTGCTTCAACTTTGCCTTAAATGTTAATTCTATATAGATATTGGGGTTGGTCATAGATTCACTCAAAGCCCCAATGGAACTGAATGTTAATCTCTCTTTGGAGTCTAGAAAAACATACAATTTAATTTCCATCGCTACTATTCATTATGGAAGATTGGAGGAATGAAATTGAAAAGAAAAAAGAAACAAAACTTCACTCCTCTAGTTTAATATATTCCAGTGCAAGACAGAGGCAGGAACAATTAGGTGCTTTGGAGGCAGACAAGCTACAAATACTGGAGCATCCATTTACTGGCTGTGTGGTCTGGAACAGGTTACAGCATTTCTCTCTGCCTCAGATTACTGGCTGGGAAAATAGGATAATAGCATCTAATTCAACAGATGTAGACTATAGAAGCCTAAGATGAATCTTAGGCCAATATAAACACAAATATAAGTAAAGCATCATACTATGCCTTCCTCATAAAAACAAAATGTAAATGAATGTTAAATGCACCAACTTTTAGCCTTGCTCATAAAAAATGCAAAACAATAAAAATTTTAAAAATTAAACCAAAAGAACTCCTTAAACTTAAAAGAAAACAACTTATTATTACTTTAAAAAATCAATCCAGGAGTTCCTGTTGTGGCTCAGTGGTTAACAAATCCGACTAGGAGCCATGAAGTTGTGGGTTCGATCCCTGGCCTTACTCAGTGGGTTAAGAATCTGGCGTTGCTGTGAGCTGTGGAGTAGGTCGCAGACACGTGGCTCGGATCCCAAGTTGCGGTGGCTCTGGCATAGGCAGGTGGCTACAGCTCCGATTCGACCCCTAGCCTGGAACCTTCATATGCCGTGGGAGTGGCCCAAGAAATGGCAAAAAGACAAAAAAAAAATCCAAAATCTAAGTTTTGCTTTTAGTTATCGCAGAATCATTTTTCTTTTCCCCTTTTTATACTATCTTCCAGATGTCAGTAGACCTGCTATATCCTACCTTGTTTGGGGCAAATTAACAATTACCAATTTGCTTCTATTAACTTTTGAATAAACTCAAACAATTAATTACTTTAAAAATGTTTATGCTGATCTTTACAACTACAAAAGGCATCAAATATAAATGAAAAGAAATATCTAAATCTGACACTTATCAATATTGCCCTATATTAGGGCAATACAACTTGCACACCACAGCAGAATGAACCAGATAGCTACTTAAATCTTAAAGTATGGTGAAGAATATAAGTTTTACCCATTTGTCGCCATTGTCATCCTAACATGCCCAGAATGAATGAAGAAGAAAAGCTAGACATCTATTACTGTTTCAAATAATAATGTTTCAGAATCATTCAAAAATAAGTCTATGAACTAAATCAAAGTATCCTATACTGTAAAATATAGCCATGATTCCATGTGGGTCTCAAACCAAAATCCTTACTCTTATTTTAAGGTCTTTTACAGAGCAAAAAATCGCAAGCGTTCTTTTAGTCAAGTTCACTAAAAGGAGAAAAAATTTACATCAGGTGTCAAAGAAGCTTTTTTTGAAAATTAGATAAAATAGGCCTTCTAGGCTAAGGAAATAGAGAATAAGAAACATAAGGAAGAAATAGCATTTTTACCTTCTGAGATGCTATAATATCAATGTGGTAAAATTATATAATATTAACATAATTAGTTATTTATATTACCCCACACAAATGTGCTTGTATTTGATATGCAAGTGGGTAAAAGAGCAAGTGCCTATAATATAATATAGTAAGATATGATATAACACATAATTTATTTTATTCATAAATTTATTAATAAACTCAAAATTATTCATTAAATTAATAGATTTATTTTAATAATTAATATTTTATTAATAAATTAGCATTCAGTTAAGTCATTTTTGAAGGAATTGGACATAAAAATGCACTTTTTATTATGGAGTTCCTGCTGTGGCACAATGAGATCGGCAGTTTCTTGGGATCACTGGGATGCAAGTTCAATCCCTGGCCTGGATCAGAGCATTAAGGATCCAGCATTGCCCTAGGTGTGGCTTATGTTGCAACTGCAGCTCAGATCTGATCCCTGGCCTGGGAACTCCATATGCTGCAGGGTGGCCAAAAAGAAAAAAAAAGAACTTATAAATATCTGGGGCTTTATATTACTGTCATAATAAATTCAAATTAAACATCCACTAAGTCAAACCAAAATAGCTTTGTTTCAAATATCTTTTTTAAGAAGTTCCCACTATGTTGCAGTGGGCTTAAGTATCTGGCATTGTCTCTGGGTGGCATGGTTTCCATCCCAGGCTAGGTCCAAGTTAAGGATCCAGAATTGCCACAGCTATGGCATAGGTGTTGCAGCTGTAGCTTGGATTCAACCCCTGGCCCAGGAACTCCCATATGCCAGAGCTGTAGCCCTGGGTGTGTGTTGGGGGGAGATGCTGAAAGACATAAAAAAATGAAGTAATATTTATCTCAAGATACAAGAGAATAAACAGATACACAGACACATTTAGAATGATCTGATAATAATATAGTCCATCAAAAAATTCTGGGATATGGACATATTCTCCTAGAATAATTTAAACAATTTGGGTCTCAAATTGTTAACTACTCCCAAAATTCTTTCAATAAATTCTTATCTATAGTCTCTTAGACTTATATGAAAACACTGAAAATATCTGCACCAGCTTCTTTATATATAATTCTATTGAGCTTTTCATTATGTTATTATTTTATATGTATATACATTATGAGGTCTTTTCCATAAGGAAGGTTAAGACATATTCAGAACATCCACTTACAGACAAAAGACAAAAATAAAAAATAGAAAAACGCTTGGAGTTTCTGCCATGGCTCAGCGAAAACGAATCTGACTAGCATCCATGAGGATGCAGGTTCGATCCCTGGCCTCACTCAGTGGGTTAAGTATCCAGCGTTGCCGAGAGCTGTGGTGTAGGTTGCAGACATGGCTCAGATCCTGCGTTGCTGTGGCTGTGGCTGTGGTGTAAGCCAGCAGCTACAGCTCTGATCAGACCCCTAGCCTGGGAACTCCCATATGCCATGGGTGGGGCCCTAAAAAGACAAAATAAAAGAAACAGAAAAAGGCTCTTGGAGTTCCCTTGTGCTGCAGCAGGTTAAAAATCTGGTGTCGTCACTGCAGTAGCTTGGATTGCTGCTGTATTAGGAGATCAATTCCTGCCCTGGGAACTTCCATAAGCTGTGGACATAGCCAGAAAAAAAGAAAAGAAAAAGGCTCTGTCTTCACATAATGTGACTAATTTATCCTCTCTGGTAAATACTACGCAGATCCTTTAGAAATAGAAAATGGCTCCTTCCAAGCTCATGGATCATCTTGGTGGAGAGCAGATTAGGCAAATGGACAAAATCATGAGGAAGAAAAATCTAAAAAAGGGTGGGAAAGTTACTATTCCCTACCACAGATGCTGTAAACTAAAGGATAAAAGAGTATAGAGGCCCCTCTCCGAGAAGAAAAGCAGGGTTTTCTTGCCAGGTTTTTTTGCCAGGTTTCCTACTACTTACCCAATTTTCAACCTCTGCTCTAAATCTGCCTGTTCCCATAACTGTGTTAGAACTGTGCCTCTAATTAGTACAACCACAGTGCCCTTCCAGCCATGCATCCACATCTTATCACAGTGGAACAGCCCCCCGTGCTCCTCCTATGCCCATGTTATGGCACAGGCTCCCTGAGTCAAAGGTCAGAGACAAAGAAACGTTTGCTACCTTGATGTGCTCCTGAAGTTGAGCCTGATGCTGCCGTGTCAAGTTCTCATGCTGTTTCTGAAACTCTGCAATCAAGAGCTGCTTCTGGATTTGCTGCTGTTGCTGAATGAGCAATAACTCCTGCTGCAGTTGCTTCTCACGGACAACAGGGTCCACCACAGGCATCATCATCCTGAGGTCTGTCCTTAGGTCTAAAGGCGAGATGGGCTCCAGGCCCACAGGAACCTCTGACTTCACATCCACTGGAGACACAGAAAGAAAGAAAAAAAAAGAGTGAGAGAGTGACAGAGGATAGAAAATTATCACGCTGACTTAGAAGCAAAAAGTGAAGGTCACTATCCTCCATTCAACAAATTTTACCTCAACAAATCTATTCCTTTTTTTCAAAATGATGATAAAAGGTCTTCTGTATATCAGTTTTGATAAAATGAACCATATGCTAATTTTAGCCTGCAATTTGTACTCTGCCATGAAATCTTCCACATCTCCCTTTTTCAAAGAGATGATGCCAAAGAAATATTGATACAAAACTTATTCTACTGGACCTCTCGCCAAATTCAAGTCAACTTAGGACAAACAAGTGCAACTCTATTGAGGAAAAAAATGTACATTATACAAAAAACTTCTAACCCAACAAAATTTTTGCACTTGCAAACAATTTTGTTTGTAACCAAAGTCAGAAGATATATTATAAGACATATGCCTTATGAAGTAAAGCTTTTAACATAATGTATTTATTTGGTTATTGGACTAGCAAAGAAAAAGTACAAATCTGCATGCATGCTAAAATGTGGGAAATGATAAGAATAAAGAATATATAGACCCAGTGTAGACAGGAGTCACCTAATTTTCCACTTGAAATATTTTTTAAAACGTAACACCATGGGAACCAAAAAAAAAAAAAAAAAAAAAGATTCTGTAAGTCGACTGTGACATGCAGGCTGCCAATTTTCAACCTCTGTTCTAAATCTGCCTGTTCCCACAACTGTGTCAGAAAGTATGTTGTTACCCTGTATTTTAAGTTCTCTAGGTCTCAGTTCCCTCATATGTAAAATGGAGATAATTACCATTACAGTCATAAAATAAAGTTGTTAAAAGGATTAAATGAGATCACCCACTCAAATGACTGACAACATATAGCACATTCCTCAATAAATGCTTTATGGGTTTTTTTTTAATTATGTAAAAATGGAAATTTCCTATAGGTTTAAATAAAGCATCAATAATGTGGGGCTAACCAAACAAAAATATGAGGATCAAGTATGAAAATATAGCTGTATATGATTTCTATTAAATATTAGGGGGGAAAAACACTAAAACTTCTAGAAAAAATTTAAAACAAGAAAACAATATAGCTAAACAACTAAAACAGTCCACCTTCACTATTAAAGAAATGCATACTTTAAGTCACTATCAGGGATCATTTGCTAATTATATATACATATGATTCACATATAGGCAGATGTGTAGGTACAACAACATCCCCTTGCATAAGATAAACATACGACTAAGTAGAAAATTATGTATTGCAAATGGCACTGCCAACTGGTTTAAAACTTTCAAGAAAGCAGTATGTGATATAATAATTTGGTGATATGTATCAAAAGGCATTAAATATTTCAACCATTTGATTCAAGTTTGCCAACTCTAGGAATATATCTTAAGGAGATACTACTAGAGGAAGAAACAGTTCAAGGTCATATTGTTTACTCAAGTATTATTAAGTTAATTGAAATCACCTACTACAAGGAAATGTTCAGTAAAATATGTCACATCCATTAGGTGGAAAAATATGCAATCATTAAAAATAATGTTTATGGCAACATGAAAAATGCAGTTAAAACATTAAGTGAAAGAACAATGATAAAAGTGACATATACACTATGATAAAACTCTTTAAATATCATTTAATTTAGTCAGTATACATTTATTGAAAACCTTAAGATTCTCAAGTTCATTCTAAATGTTTCTGTTTTACTCCAGAACCCATGACAAAAAAATTCTAGCCTTCATAGAGCATATATTTTATTGGGGATTTAATGGTATTAGTCTTTGGATTCTATTCGCAAAGCCTGGTGAGCTAGAGAACAAAATAAGGTGATATTTGGGGTGGAAATATGAATAATTTTCCCCCTTCTACTTTTCCATATTTTTCCAAATTGCATCTAATGCTCTGACTACTACTCTGAGTAACTTAAATTTATAGATTCTAGGTTGGGAACCACAAAGTTAATATCCCATGTAGACATAAGAGCTATTTTCAGCAATCAAGAAAGCCTAACAGAAATCCTGTCTATGGAAGTTAAGGCTTCAAATACTAAATGAAACATTAATGTCCTGTTTATCATCTGTGTGCACATACAGGCATATGTGTGTGTGTGGGCATGTAGGGGTGGACTGCAGGAACTGCTATCAGTCTTGGTTGTTAACACTGGTGATTTTTCAATGTATAAATCAGAAGAGCTCACATTAATGGAACTGCAGATGTCACTTGAATGAAAATGGGAAAACAGTTTATTAATAAGCCATATTTGGTGGACAACGGTCTTCTAAAACATGATGTTTATGAAAGGAAAAATATTAATTATAATAAGTACGGAACTAAATGAGGATGATAATGGCTGGTAAGACCTCTTGGTCACAGTGTCCAATGCACAACTTTCAATTAAGGTTCTAAAGTAACATGAGATTTCTGAGCATTCATTTATAGAGGTGGCATAATCCCAACCCAAACCAAAGGCTATTAATGATATATTTCATTTTTACATTTAAGGCCAACTAAAACCTCAGTTTTTACATGGACATCCCAATAAACAAATTTAATCCTATAAAGACAAAATGTAAAATTTCAAGAGCCCCTAGGGTATCTTCTTGCTGGCATTCTTACTACTCATAAACTATAACCATCATCCCCTCAAAAAAGTGCCCCTCAAAAAAAGATAAGGGAAAAGAAGAATCGCGGTATTCTCCAAAACAGCTAATGTAAGCCTCAAAGGGTAATTTGACTTCTTAACCTACTATCCCAACAGAAATGATTGTGCCTAACTGCTTGCCTTTGTTCAGAGACTAATCACTAAATTGTGAAAAATCACCCTCAACTTACAAAAACTGCTCTTGATTATAAATAATTGCCCAAGACTGAGAGAGAGCGGCAGGCAAGATCCCAGTCTTTCATCCAATTTATTCAGCAGCAATCCACATTCCATTTGTCTAGACTAAATATAGCAGCGTTTATACAAGAAATCAATAGTGCTTGCAGAGAGGAGAGCAAAGGCATGAATATTTCATCAAACTCAGAGAGAAATGGCAATCAGCAAACTGATGGTTCTGTGTAGGTCATCTCTGGCCTGCTGGATTAGTTCCTGGTACTTGGACAATAGCTCATCTCTAGCTAATCATAATCACATCAGAGCCATTCTTTCTATTTTTAACATTAATTGCATTGTGGGTGACAAAGGCTCATCGGATTCCAAAAGGAATGACGGATTTTTCTCACATCTTCTGTGACAGGCTAATAAGCCTCCCCAGGAGCAATAATAGTAACACAATACCAGGGCTGAGTTTCAACAAGTTACAGTCACTTACACATCACAGAATGTGAAAGAAAGGGCACTGTCCACAGCTGCTGTATTATCAGAATCAGAAATAATCAACTGACAAGGAAAAATTAACAACCAATTTTAACAGTGGAGAAATGGAATCATTACTGTTCATAACATTTCTTGTCTAGGAACAAGCAAATTCTGTACAAATTACTTATACAGGTGGCCAGTGATATATAAGTTAGAAGGAAATTGATGATAACAAACAGCAGCGTGAGCATTAGTCATAAACAAATCCTGATTTCTTTTCTTTTTCTTTTTTGGCTGCACCTGTAGCATATAGAAGTTCCTGGGCCAGGGATCAAATTCAAGCTGGAGCTGCAACCTATGGACACAGCTGCAGCAATGCCAGATCCTTACCCAGCACCTCCAGAGACAAGCAGGAACATTAATCCACTGTGGCACAGCAGAAACCCAAAATCCTGGTTTCTTAACAGATCTCCTAACTTTATTTGGACTTGCTCTATTTGTGTGAGATTTCACACACATGCCAACATTTATATTAACATTCTAATACCAAACGCCCAGTCAGAACATTTTCACATAGATGCTAACCAAACTTAATTAAATTTCATCTTAATCTTAATTTATCACTTTACAAAGTCCTTCTCATTCTTTCCTCAGTGTTTTTCTTTTCCTTCCTTTTTTGTCTGTTTGTCTTTTTCGGGCCAAAAAAATAGGTTCCCAGGCTAGGGAACCTGTGGCATATGGAGATTCCCAGGCTAGGGGTCCAATCGGAGCTGTTGCTGCGGGCCTACGCCAGAGCCACAGCAATACCATATCCGAGCCACATCTGCAGCCTACACCACAGTTCACAGCCACGCCAGATCCTTAACCCACTGAGTAAGGTCAGGGATCAAACTTACAACCTCATGGTTTCTAGTCGGATTTGTTTCCGCTGCACCATGATGGGAACTCCTCCTCAGTGTTTTTCTTAATTGTGCTTTGACAGTTACTCCTTCTTCTGTTTAGCATTTACTAAGCCATGCAGTTTTTCAGAAAGTTTTTAGTTTTTTAAGAAACATGGAAACAAAAAAGCTACCACTCCAAAATAAAAATCTCAGCTCATAGAGATGTTTGTGATAATTATATTTATTTAAGCAACACACATATTTGTTCAGTTATAACTAAATTTCTTTTTTTTAATTCCAAGAACTTTAAAGAGTTAAATCAAAGTACTAAGGATACTCTAAATAGCCATGGCATGTTTCTTTTCTTTTTTTTCGGAAAGGAAAATATATTTGATGAACAACTTAAAATGGAAGATCTCTCTTTTTTTTTTACAGTACAAATAGACTTTATTTTTATATTATTTTTTAACTACTTAATGAATTTTATTACATTTATAGGTGTACAATAGCCATGGCATGTTTTTTAATTCTTCACATTACATGCTATTATTTGTCAGTAGGTAAGAAGGGAGAATTTTCACATGCTCAAAACCAGGAATCTTTGGTTGCTTCTTCATCATCTGGCTTACAAACAAGAAGCCCTCCATTTTAAGAAAATTTTAAGTGAACAACTTGCAAACCTCATGGATGTAAAATTTCTAAGAATGCAAATTTGACCATTTACCACTATCACAACAACAGCTGAAGTCTGTTTATGCTGTTCCCCTGAATGAGATCCTGAGATCCTGAAGCAAAACATAGGCTTTCACCAAAAAAAAATAAAAAGGCACAGGCACAATCTCACCACCAACTTGTGTCAATTTTGTTAAAAGCTGAAAATTTTAAAAAATGCAACAAAAAAAGGAACCATGTTTAAAGATTTCACTTAAGATTCATAGTCACAGCAGCTATAGGTCAGGATACAGTATCACCAGTGCTCCCTGGAGCCTGTTTATGTGGAAATTCAGTTTCTTGCATCAACAAATGGTTGATCACAACCACTGGCAGGTGGACATAGGAACAACAATTTCTAGATCTGGGAGAATCAAATGTTGTTAAGATCATCTGTTCAGCATCTTTCGTTCTTCCTTTCCTGCACAGAAATCTGTATGTTTGGGCCTGCAAACTCAAGAGTTTTCCTGACCATGGAAAAAGGCTGCCTGCCTGTGCCGCTTTGTACTTTAACTTCATCCAGTCAAATCTGTGGGCTTATCAGTAGTTCAGGGTTCAGAAGAGAATATGGAATAGAGGCCTTGGGTACATGCAATCTGGGGTTTTTCAATGTATAGCCTATAATAGTAGTTTAAGTACCTGGGAAATTCAGTAGCAATTTCTATGAAACTTCATCAGGAAGAGACATCTTTTACTAATCTTTTCACATTTTTTCTTTTTTTACAGCCTTTGCCAGGGCAGGCTGGTTCTATTAAAATATGCCTCCGTGTATCCTAATGATACCATGTCATCTAAGAAACTCTGCTCAATGCCAAGATTCAGGGAAGCTAGTCTGTCAAATAATGCCAGAGAGATTATTATCTGGTTTACTGTGTCTTATACTCTTTGAACACACACATGCAATTTCTACCCACCATCTGGGTCAGCTAACAGAAGTGCAGTTTTCACTGTGAGCCCTCTTGAGCAGAAATTGGAGAGGTCTTGGGGAACGGGTGGAAGAATATCTATAACTAGCACATTACAGTCTTTGTCCTATGGACAGCACTTCGTGTGTGGGATGTTTGCTCTGTTACAGCAATGGCGAATATCTAGCTTTTGTGATTTGACCTTACTGCCACTTATTCTCCATTGATAATGTTGATCACCAGAGATAGATTGAGGTAGAACTCATGGGCTTTGGGAAACAAATAGAAGAACTTAAATCTTTCAAAGATCCTTTAATTCCATGAAATTGACTTAAATTAGTTTAAACCACTTTGATATTTCCTTTTCTGAAATGCTACCATTCCCCACCCCTTTTCTTTTAACATTGATTTGGAACCAAAGAAACAGAATTTTGTAATTTTATTTATACTCTTCTCCTTTATATGTTTTTTGTTACATCACAGCATAAAGTTACTGAGGGCAGGTCCACATATGATACCAGTTTGTATCTTCTGTTCTTCCAGCTCTTTGTCTCAGTAACTACCCTGCAGCATAAATTCTTAAGTATCATACTTTTTTTTTTTTTTTTATTTGGTCTTTGGTCTTTTGAGGACCACACCCATGGCATATGGAGGTTCCCAGGCCAGGTGTCTAATTGGAGCTACAGCTGCCAGCCTCCACCACAGCCACAGCTACGCCAGATCCGGGCCGCATCTGTGACCTACACCACAGCTCAGGGCAATGCCAGATTCTTAACCCACTGAGTGAGGCCAGGGATCGAACCTACAACCTCAAGGTTCCTAGTCAGATTCATTTCCATTGCGCCACGACAGGAACTCCAAGTATAACATATTTAATATCATCTAAAGAAACTATTAGACTGTTTAGAGTTGTATGTATCTAAAATAACATTGAAATTATGGTTTTTATAGTATCATCAGGTTGACATCTCACTTTTCATTCACACCTTTATTCAGCAAAAATCCATAAAGCCATGTTAAATGCAAAAACAGTTTTTAGTCAACAAGAGAACTAAGGAACTACCTTCAAAGAACTCATGAGCAGATGCACATCAACCCATAAGCCTATGTAGAAAACATGAGGCATTAAGGGCAGGTATTTTGGTGTTTCAGAATTCTACCTGGGTCCTCTTCTATTTCTCTTCAGGACTCTCAATGATGGTATCTTCATATCCCAGGACTTTATTTGCTTCCTATAAGGTGAAAATTCTGTCTCCAGCCTAACCACCTATTCTAAATTTGCCACCCTTATATAAAGTCATTACTGGAACACAGTATTTAACTTCCTTAGACTATTCTTTCTCCAGTATGTCTGGTCTCAGTTGGTGTAGTCAGAGAACATAGAAGAGCTATTTGACTCTTCTTTCCCCTTTATTATCCATATCCAATTGACAGAAATAATGTTTTATACTCCTAAATGTATTTTTTAATTCATCAAGCTTTCTCTACTATCACTACCTGTTTTATGAAAGCAGTCCTTTGTCACTTTCCTGGGTAAAACTCAAGAGTGGAACTCCAATCTTTAATATGAGGGTCTGTCCTTCTACAATGTGTTTTGCTGGCATTCTCAGCCTCAACACCTCCTATTCTCCCTTCATTTGTCCCACTGATCTTTCAGTCCTTGAACACACTATGCTCTCCTGTCTCAGAGATTTCTCACCTACATTGTCTCTTCCTAAATTCCAACCCCACCCCATTTTTCTATATTGATTCTTACTTATTCTTCATATCTTGGCCAAAAATGATTTGATGTAGGCCGTCTTTCTGAGTCTCAATGCATTTTCTCATTAAATTTTGAAATTCCTTTTATAACATTTTTAATTGATTTCACCATTATCCTAAGTATCATGAAAAGAGGGACTCTATTTTCAGTGCCTGGTACAGCATAAAAACATAGTAATGCCTCAATGAAAACCTTAAAGGAATGAAGAAGCAGGTGAATGAGTGATAGTTATATGAACCATGTGGTACTAAAATTAGAAACACATATGCACATATGCATATACACATATATACATATCCAATTAAAAATCCTAAAGCAAATAATTACTTAGTACTTCTTTTTGATTATCTGGGTCCAAATAAAAATTACTTGGTTGCTTTAACTATTTATAAGTGAATGAGTTTCTAGCATAAGTATTTGGAAGAAGCAATCTCAAAAAAATTTTTCCACCTCAGATGTCATTTCACATTTACCAGATCCCAAAGTATCTCTTAAAACTCAGTATGCTGACAGGTGAAAACCACCAAAGTGGGGCAGGGGCTCTGGGTAAAATAAAACCTACCTATCCATGCTGTTTGCTTCAGTCGGGACCACTAATAGGCCACAATTTTGAATTACCTAAATAGTAAGGCCTAATTCATGAATGATTAACTGACATTACGGTATTAGAAAATTAGACAAGAAACAATAAACTGTAAACTAAGAATTATTTTCAAATGTCCAATTTGAAAAATGAAGAATTACTCAAAGGATAAATCTGCTTAAGGTTATTTAATCAAAATGATTGAACATTTCCCCTAAAATATTCAATAATTTATTTTTCTAAAAAATCAAACATTCTACAAAATAAAAGTGCCTTTTATTGAAATGTGTGGAATCATTCTGGAAGGCTTATTTTTTCTGAAAAAGTAAATTAATAAATTTCAATGTGCCTAACATCAAAAATGGAAAATGGGAAAACAAATAATACAAACCTCAATTTGAAGACAAAGTTACCCAAATTTCACTTTTTTAATACAAGTAAATATTCTTCACTGATTTTCCACTATTATTATTTACAATGACATTATAATGAAATAAAAAGAATTAGTACATTAATTAAACTTGAAAAGATAATTTTTATAACAAGAATTATTTAATTAGTCCAGAAATATAATTCTCCCTCAGAGTGATTCTCTTCAAGTTATACCTGTCTGTAATTTCTTTAAGGTGCATTAATTTGTGGCAAAAATGAAAATAAAATAAATGCAAGAAGCAATCTGGGCTTTGATTTACTATCTTCTTACTTCCCAGGAGTCTGAACAGGAAACAAAAATAACCACAAATGACTAAAATATCAGTAGGGCTTGAAATATCAACATTTAAGCTAAAGAAAGCTAACTTTTTAATCAAAGCCTTACTATTTTGATTTACTTAATTCAAATTCCCTCTCTGCAAATATGCTTTTGAATTAAGCAGTCATAACAAACCATAACACCAATATGAACTGCCAACTCATTTAATACCCACTTAGTTCTAAAGTATCATAGTGTTTGCTAGTTCTTCACTATTTGAGAACCAAGTAAAAGCTTCATTGAGCTTCCTGTAGTGTGGAAACAAAATCAAACCAATTTATGTGACTTCAAGGTAACAAGACCTAAGAACCTAATCCATATTATTTTGTAATTTGAGATTAAAAATCTAACATAATGGTACCTGTAAATGAAACCTTTTTCAAAGTGCTCAAAAATAGGGAATATAGGTATTGATCTAAAAAGAGTTACTTATTTAGTCACGTATACATTCATCATCTGGGATGTACAGCAAACTGACTTCTGTAACAACTACAATGAAGGTACAGAAAATTGTCTCCTCCATATATTTTTTTTAAAGTCACTTTCTTTTGGCCACGCCCATGGCATGCAGAAGTTCCCAAGCCAGGAATCAAACATACACTACAGCAATGACAACACCAGATCCTTAACCCACTGAACTACCAGGGAACTCCCTCTATATTTTTTCCCATAACTTGTATTTTCTTCTAGGTTATAGCCAAGTACTAAATAATTACCATTTGCAGGCAGCTAATACAACTTGCTTCTCATTATGAAAACTTAATATTTGAGGCAGGGGATTCCCCTCTAACTCCAGATTTCATTTCAAAGATCTGGAATGTAATATAACTTTAATAAATTTCAGTTTAATAAATATTGGTTGAATAAATGATTCTCTTATCAGATACCCCTCTGTAATGCCACTCTTTTTGAGCAAATTACACTTATTTATTCATCAAATATGTTTTTTCAAAGAATATGTTCCCACTCTTCCATTTGGAATCCTTGTCTGCAGAAATATGTAACCGTGTTCTGTTTTTGTTTTGTTTTGTTTTGTTTTTTGTTTTTTTTTTTTTAATTTTTGCCCCTTAGGTACAGTAATCCTATTCGTGTTCTGTTTTGATAGAAAAAGAAGAAGAACTTTTATTGGTTCTTGTGTCCTGCCAGCAAGAAACAACTACCTTCAACCTAAAAAATTTTCAGTATTTTCTGAAAGCTTTAGTGCTTAATAAATTCAAGACCACTGTGTATATTAAAAGGTGCAGGAAAGCATATGGAGAAAAAAAAGCAAAAATGCCATACTTGATGCTTCTCTCATTTTCCTCTTTGATTTAAACCATGTCTTTTCCTTTTCTACCCTCTAATCATCAATCTTGGATAATAGGACTAGGACTTCAACCAATGCATTTTTTTTTTTCCTTCCCCAGATCTCAGTTGTTTCCTAAGTTCTGAGGAAATCTTTATTACAAAACAAAAGTCTTAAGGTCTCACTAAAACCCTCTAATATAGGACTGCACTTGCTTTTAAAAAGCAAAAACATTTCTTTAAACAGCTGGACATTTTTCTTCAAATAAAAACTTATTAATAGTCCCAATGTATAAAATCAGCATGAGAGCAACTGTTAAGGAGGAACCAATGTCCCACCCACTCATTTCCTCCCCAGCCCCTTCCCCTGGGAATCCAGACTCTGTGGAATTCAGTTTGTAAAACGCTGCTCTAACGGCATTACTTCTTTTTTTGCTAAACTCAAATCAGAGGCAAATTACATTAGTTTTCTCTCAAAGGAAAATGCACTACTGTCTCATGGAATTATGAGAATGTGGAACTTATGTTGGAAATAATAAAGTTTCACTTTGTATGTACAATTTAGGGGGTGAAAGTTAATGTTAAAACATAAAAATGAATCTAATACTGCATAATTTCAAACCTAGCCAGACAAAAGCACTGGCACTTGTGTTTATGTTATTGCCACATGGTGGCACCACTTTTGCTCTTAAGTAGAAATACCCACTATCCTTTGTCAGGAGGTGCTTTGGATATGAGTGTTAAAATAATTATGCAAGCTTGGAATTATACAAAGTTTTCAGGGCTTGAGCATTTTAATAAAATGTGACTTCCCTATGCTGATTCCAAATTTGGCTTTCTGAAGTTGGATAAGAACAAACCAATACCACAATGTTAGCTAGTATGGAGAGTTGTTTTCTTTTAACCTAACCTATGGAGCCAGCACCAATACAGCCCTTACTATCTACCACACATTTTTCTGAAGGCTTTGCTAAACTTATTTATCCTTCTTTACAACACTATGAGGTTGTGCTACGTAGTAACCTACAGGGGAGACAAAATTATGAGCCTCATTCACAGATGAGGAAAATGCAGGCCACAGGGGAAACTGGTCAAGGTCACAGGGCTACTAAGTGGTGCAACAGGAATCAGAACATATACTATCCACCCCAGAGTCTATGGCCTTGGCCATCCACTATTATACTTCTTGAGTTCTACAAAACAGGTATCCAATTAAATTTCTACACAATTCACCTTGAAATGTGACTTGATATAAACGAGACTGAAAAGTTTGTTGAAAAAATAAAATTACATATTGTTTAGAGGTAAAGGAAAGCAGTCGCTTGTAACTGTCAACTTATACTATAGAGAGATGTTTAATAGAACACATTTCTGCATATTTTGACACACTGGTGAATTTCAGGTATGTTTCAATGCTCTATTTAGAAACAATTCTGTATTTAGGAATTGTAAATATGGTATTTCACCCTTTCAGCTATAAAAATTTCTGTTGAGTCTAGACAATTTTTTAAAATTCATCTTACTCTCTAATCTGAACTCTACTAACTCACAAGTAAAAACTGCCTAACAATGAAATCATCATTAGTACTTGATTAAATCTCACTGGATTGTATCAGAAAGAGAAACTGAATCATAATTAACTGTAAACTGTTAATAATAACAATAATGACTATTGTTCATAAATTTTTATATTTTTTTAAATTGAAGAAAGTAGTAACAAAAAGGAAGAGGCAGCTGTTTTTTGACAGTATGAGAAAAGATGTGACAGGATAGATGGTAGTGGTTTATTTTTTTCTTATTTCAGAGCTTTTTTTGGTTCACAGTTCCCTGTGCATTGTAAAAAATGATCACTAGCCATTAACGCACAACTTAGTAAGGAAATGAAAGGATCTACCTCAAAGAAGAGCCTAAAGTTGTCAGAAGAATCTCAATATTTTAAATATATAAATAATTAGAAATCACTGTGACTGTATTTGTGCCTTAATTAAAGACATTCATAATTTGGCAGGAGAAAATGTAATAATTTTTCTCTTCTATTTAATTAGACTGTCATTAAAATTTCTATTTCTGGTAGAACTCATAGTATCTGTTTATAGAAATAGCCTGTATTCAGAGAACTGTCAGCATTACAGAATATTTCTCAATATTTTAAGCACAGCTTTGAGATAATCAGTCTACAATTTGAAGTGGTACAATCTGTACAAACAAAAGTATAAGAAATAGTTTAAAGCATTAAAAATGAACAGGATTCAGTGGAGCAAGGATTCAGCAAAATGTGGCTCAAGGGCCAAATCCGATTGCCCCCTCTTTTTTACTGTCTGTTATGAATGGGTGATTTTCCCATTCTTAAACAGTTCATATATAAAATAAAAAGGAAAAACATTTTGTGACATGCGAAAATTACCCAAAATTCACATTTCAGCCTTCATATATAAAGTTTTATTAGAACACAGTCCCTCCCATTCATTTATGGATTGTCTCTGTTGCTTGTGCACTATAAAGTCAGAGGTGAGTGTGACAGAGACAGTACAGACTGGAAGCCTAAAAGAGTCACTATCTGCCCTGACTAGAAAAGTCTACCAAATTCTGTAGCACGCCATTTCTTCTCCTCACACAATGATACTTCTCCGTGACAATCCAAACTCCAAGCCACATCTCTATTCTCTATCCTACTGGTCGTAATGCAGAAGGTTACAAATTACCATAGTTTATTTCATCTAAAATGAAATATAATTAGGAAGCAGATTATGCTGACGAGGAAAACATCATATAAAAGTAACTCCAGGTATTTTTATTGAACTAACATGTTACTTTTAAGCTTTGTTGCTTTTTGTTCGCATTAAACAGTTAACTAGAAAATACAAACACAGAACAATGGCTTTTTTAAGTGAGGAATATATGTTGAGCACTAGCCACAAGTTTCGTATGAATTTTTTTTTCATTTAATACAGCAGCCTTATCATTAATCCCATTTCGCAGGTGAGGATACGGAGTACTAGGCAGGTTAGAGTGAAAATTTCCAAGATCACAAACACAACATTTTTTAAGTGCTACTTTAACTTGCTTATTAAAATTATGGCAAATATTACCTTAGAATGATGCTAAATAAAAGTCACTGTATCATATTCCATATTGAAGATTAAGGTGGGTTCTCCTTCTAACTTATCTCTTTCCCATGAAGCAGAGATAACGTACCTTGCATGTAAGAAGCTAGATCTGGAAAAAATATTTGTTCAGCTGAAATTCCTCTCACTAAAATAAGAAAAGGACATAGACTTCTCCCATTTATGTAGTAGTTGATATATAATTATTTATATTATACACAAGACCAGTACATCTTACAGAAATCAGCATTTGAACATTTGAATGAGTTTAGGAAAAGAATGCTTGGAAATTACAGGACATTGTGTTTAGTTGACATGAAAATTTTTGTTAATAATATGTGGGTTGATTTAGTTTATACTGAGTATTTTAAAACCTTGAAGTTTTAAAGAAACATCACATGTACCTCAAAGCTACAATAATACTACTACAAGGTTGGCTATTATATCCTAGTGATAGATCTGCAGCCAAACCACTAAAGAAATTTGGTGCCTCAAACAAAACAGACCTAGTAGTTAAGCATTGTAAGAAAAAAAAAAAAACCTTATGGAAAAAATAGTTACCCAAATGTTCTTCCAGATATTAATGTAATTTTAAATTAATGTAACCCAAGATTATAGGAAATACATTGCTAATCATAGAGTTTAGCAAAGCCATTCTGAATCCAATGGTTTCAATTTTATTTTCCACAGAATTCATAATATAACATAGATGAGTTGAGATTCCGCAGCTTGAGAACTCATTTATTATATAAAATTTTAAGTTTTAGGGTTTTTTTTTTAAATGCTTTAAATCTATGGTTTGGTATGTGTAATCCTTCAAATTAAAAAAAAAAAGTAAATATTACCTTGGTTAAACAAAAAGAAATAAACCAAAAAACAGATGAAATGTTCCTTAATCCTAAGAGAAAAGCACTTGCATAGGGCTTATTCAAGTTTCCTCTCCAAGCTGGGATAGAGCCAGAGATAAAGAGACAGAGCCCCCCGTTATTCTTTAGGTCAGTGAGGAAATTCAACCTGCCATGTTAGGCATGTCTCTCTAGGATTTATGCAGGCCATTCAGTTGGGTTTATTCCTCTCAAGGTAAATTTGGCAGGATGCAGGATTTAGTCAAAGCCAGGGTTCAGAAATTTCTGGGCATGTTTGGAGAACAGGTGGGGCTGGCACAACAGATGTCTATTTGCATAAATGACTAAGGGACCTCCTAAGAAAAACTCCTCTTCAGCAAAGAGGAAGCCAAGCCTGACACACTCGACCTGATAACCAAGCCTCAGGGCCTGGGGGATTCTGATTCGAAACACACGGTGCATCCCTCCTCTGTCTACTCTTACTACTCTCATCTCCGGTTCCCTGGGTACAAATCTCATTTCCACTTTCTCTGCTACTCTAAAAATGCCCTAACAAACTCATGGTAACAGCAAATTGTTAAGACCAGGCCTTGGTCTTACTGATTCTCACAATCCATGCGACACAGTTGTTTTAGAAAATAAATAAATAAATCCATTTGTCTATCTAACCATCTGTTTTCAATCACTGGCTAATACCCAAGATACTGCCAAAGGAGAGAACACGGCAGAAAGAAAACTGAGTCCTTGGTTCTAGTCTTCATCACTCTACTTCCGTGGGCCTTGGCTTCCTCAAGTATAAAACAAAAAACTAAGAAGGTGAAGCGACAATTTTCCAGACTCATCCTAGTGCCAAGGCTATTCTCTCCTAATTCCCCCAAGATACAGAATATGTATTAGCCTCTATAAGAAAGTCCATCCTAGGAGAGCGGCAATTCATGTTGCCTTCATTGACCTCTTTGGATAAATTAATAGAGAGCAGAGCAGGTTCTGACCATAGAGGGAAAAAAGCGGTCCTAGGAGGAAAAAGAGGGACCCTACCAAATAGAAGAAAATGACAGAACAGAAAGCAGAAACTGCTTTAGCGTCATCTAATTAAAAATTATCCTAGGGCAGGCTTTGACTGACATATAAAACTCAATTATGGTCAAAATTATTCTATCCCTTGATTGTGGTATATGGAAACTTCTTCTCAAACCTTCCATTATAAACAGCAAAACACACTTTCCATATTCTATTTCAATGAACATATATATTTTTCTACAAGCGTTTTCTCTCAGTAGGGTATAGTGAACAAAAATATTTACACTTTGTTATTACTTACTTATGAAAATAAGAATAAAAGTTTTTCTTACTTATAAAATGCAACTACAGAACATTACCCAATTTGACAAAAATCAGAAATATTATTCTGATCCATTCAAATGTGATGGATAGTCAAAGGTACTCACATTGCTTAACAAGTAACAGAAAAATGCCAGTAATTGGGAGGAAGAAAATCAACTAGAGTTGAAAAGTAAAACTGAAAAAAAAAAAAAAAAAAAAAAAACTATCCACAATTTGAATATCTTAGAATTTCTTTTTCTGGTTAACATATAAAAATAACATTACTTGCAAAGAGTTATACAAGTAAAATTATAGCCACATCATAATTTTATTTATTTTTATCATTTAGTGCATTTAGATATAATTTTTTTTTTTTTTTTCTGAAAAATCGTCCCTTTTTCCCCCTCTGCAGAAGTACTGTAACTGTCCAAAGCATTTGGTCCTGTTCAATAGCTAAAGAACTCTTTTTTTTTTTCCTCCTCTCTAATTTGGCTTCAAGTCAATGCTGTTTTTCTCATTCCAACTGTTTTGGACATATGCTGGCCCAACTAACAATGGTAAACACAGCAAGCTGTCTCTGATATGGTGCTGATTAAGTCATCTTGTGAGCAAGCAGAGTTTGGATGTTAAGACGCTAAGAAAAAAAATACTTTCAGAAATTTCCTTCCTTTTGAAAAATATTTGGATTCTCAATTTTAAACTATATGATAAACAAACCATGGGATACTTTGAAAATACATTCATTCAATGCTGGCCTAGGCATCTGAGAAAAATATAAAACTAAAACACAATTCTTATATTCATGGATTTTACAATTTAAGAGGATAAGGGAATGCATAGGGAAGAGTGGAGCCCAAAGATGAGCTTAAAAATAACTTTCTAGAGAATGGCACTTGCACATCTCGTAGGAAAAAAGGTAGAAAATTGAAATCATAAACATTTTGAATTGCATTTTAATATTCTATTAGTAAAATATTAGTAAAAAACAAGTACCTTAACCCAAAAGATTTAGGAATACAGATCCAATGAACATCATAAGCCTGTGGTAAAAAATTATTGGAAGGAGTACAAATATTGTAGTGCACATAATTGTTATTCAGAATGAAAAAAATTATTTTTAAATATTGGCATCTCAGATTCTGTTTCTGTACATGAGAATCGAGCACTTACTTTTCACTTAGCTTAGATAGCTATGTGCCAGCTTCCCCTCATTATGCAAATAGAACAGATAAAACCAAATTGTAAAATAAAGCCAAAAATACAATTCTTCTCTAAAAATACATATATATTTGGAACTCTAAGACGAATAAGCAACTCAAAAAAGGGACCATCTCAAACTTAAGAAAACTGTAATATATCATTCTTTCTTTACCAAAGCTCTCACCAGGGTAATACTATCCATTACTTGACAGACATGAAAGCAAGACAGATTAATTAATTTATACTCATGGATAATTTTTTTCTCAGTTTTACTCATAAAACTTAACTTAGTTTTCTTATCTCTAAACTACTCAAGTTCTGGAAACAGAAAGGTGAGGAGTAATGAACAGCTGTTGTTATCAAAAGATTTACAATCTAAACAGGGTGGGAATCTGAGGGAAAAGATGGTAAGAAAACATACCAAAGGTATAGAACAGGATAAAGACTACACTTAATGATTTGAATAGATAATTAGGGATGTTGATAGGTGCTGATTTTTGAGTTTTCTTTATGAAAGGTACTGTGCTAAGCACCTTAAATACATTATGAAATCACAGAAATAGAAAAAAATAATTCTTTCTATGGGTCATAACAAATACTTCTGAGTACAAGATATTAAGAGGTTGGTGGATGGAGAAATAACTAAAAAGCTAACAGCAATAACCAAAGAAGACAAGAAGAAGACAATCATTGAATAATTTGTGTATAAAACTTAGAAAGGGATGAATTAGGAAATGTCTTCAAGGAATAGTCAGCAAGATTTGAAGACCAACTGAATGAAACAAGAAGGAAATCTTTCAAAAAAATCACTGAAATATTTAGATTACAGTAGCACTGCTATGGAAACATTGAACTTCTTGGTTAATTTTAAAATCAGAGGGCAAAAGAACATATAATTTAATTTTCTTAAAGAGACAAAAATCTTTTTTTTTTTTTTTTTGTCTTTTGTCCTCTTACGGCCGCACCTGTGGCATATGGAGGTTCCCAGGCTAGGGGTCTAATCAGAGCTGTAGCTGCTGGTCTACGCCAGAGCCACAGCAATGCCAGATCCGAGCTGCGTCTGTGACCTACACCACAGCTCATGGCAATGCCGGATCCTTAACCCACTGAGTAAGGCCAGGGATCAAACCCACAACCTCATGGTTCCTGGTCGGATTCGTTTCCGCTGCACCGCAACGGGAACACCAAAGAGGCAAAATCTTTTGATGGCAAAAATGGGAGCACATAAACAGTCATAAACTCTTTTTTGGTCATCAATAAGTTTTCTAACTATACAAAACCATGTTATAATATATTTATAAATTCTGGGAAACTTTTTTTGTACATAACCTTATTGCAATATATTTAGAAAATCTGGAAAACTTTTTATCAGTAAATAAAACAAAACTAAGTAAACGATCAATAAAAATGACCTACACATCAAGGACGAATAAAATTCTTAGGCAGTGGTTAACGAATCCGACTAAGAACCATGAGGTCGCGGGTTTGGTCCCTGCCCTTGCTCAGTGGGTTAACGATCCAGTGTTGCCGTGAGCTGTGGTGTAGGTTGCAGACGTGGCTCGGATCCCGCATTGCTGTGGCTCTGGTGTAGGCCGGCGGCTACAGCTCTAATTCGACCCCTAGCCTGGGAACCTCAATATGCCGCAGGAGCGGCCCTAGAAATGGCAAAAAGACAAAAAAAAAAAAAAAAAAAAAAAAAAGACCTACACATCAAGGACGAATAAAATTCTTAGGCATAAATTAAATAACAGCAACACTTGTACAATGACATTATAAATCATCTTGGAGAGAAATTAAATGAAATCTAAATAAATGAAAACACATCCCATGTCCATAGATCAGAAGATTTAATATTAATCTTTGTATTTCTAAAATAGCAATACCCCCCAAATTTATCCACAGATTAATTGCAATTCCCACTAAATTCTTAGGTCTGATTTGTTTGCAAAAATTGACAAGCTGATCTTAAAATTCATAAGAATACAGAAGGAACTCAGAATAGCTAAAACAATCTTGGGAAGGGAGGACATGCTTCCTTGTTTCAAAACTTACTACAAAACTATAATAATCAAAACAGTGAAGTACTAATAAAAAATAGATCTACAGATGAATGAAACAGAACTAAGAGTCTAAAAACAAACCCCTACATTTATGGTCAAATATTCTTTGACAAGAGTGTTAAGATAATTCAACAGAGAAATAAAAATATTTTCAACAAATGGTGCTGGGACAACTAGATATCAAAAAAAAAAAAAAAAAAAAAAAAGAAGTTGGAACCCTACCTCCCACCACACACAGAGATTTAACTAAAGATTGATTGTATACCTAAATGGAGAACTAAAACTATAAAACTCTTAGGAAACAACATAGGAGTAAATTGTTGTGGCCTTGGATCTTGGCAATAGTTTCTTTTCTTCTTAGGGCTCCACCGGCAGCATATGGAAGTTCCCAGGCTAGGAGCTGAATCATGGCTGCAGCTGTTGCCTACTCCACAGCCATAGCAATGTGGGATCTAAGCCCCATCTGAAACCTGCACACAGGTCACGGCAATGCTAGATCCCCGACGCAATGACTGAGGCCAGGGGTTGAACTCTCATCCTCATGGAGGCTAGTCAGGTTCCTTTCCATTGTGCTACAATGGGAACTCCCAGCAGTTGTTTCTTAAATAAAAAAATCAAAAGCACAAGTGACAAAAGAAAGATAAACCGATTTACATCAAAATTAAAACTTTTGTGGTGAAAATGACAACTATTCAAATAATGGAGGAAAATATTCAAATTATAAATCTAATGATTAAGTTACAGTTACAGAATTTAAAAATTCTAAGAGTTAAACGGAACAAGAAAAATACAAACAACTCAATTAAAAAATGGGCAAAGAACTTGAAAATACGTTTCTTCCAAAAAGACCTACAAATAACAACAAGCACTTGAAAAGATTCTCAACATCATTAGTCTTCAAGGCACAGCAAAACAAAACCATGGAATGCTACTTCACACCCACTAGAAGGGCTGTAATAAAATATTATGACAATTATTGGCAAGCATTTATGACCCAGCAATTCCACTCCTAGGTGTATACAACAAGAGAAAGGAAGAACACATCCAGCACAAAAACTTGTACAAGATTGTTCACAGCAATATTATCCATAACAACCAAAAGATAAAACAACCCAAATGGCTATTGACTGACAAACTGATAAATAAAATGTGGTATATTCATACAAGGAAATATTATTCAGTAATATTATAAAGATAAGTGAAATACTGACACACGCCAACATGATGAACCTTAACAACAACATGCTGAACAAAGGAAGCCAGCCACAGAAGACTAAATATTGTATGATTCCATTTATTCCACATGTCCAGAATAGGCAAATTTACAGAGACGAGAAGTAGATTAGTAACTGCTTATGGCTGAGAGAAGGGAAAATGGGAATGGGAAATGATTGTTAATGGGTATGAGTTTGTTTAGGGTAGACAAAAGTATTCAAAATTAGATTGTGGTGATGGTTTCCTGACCTAGTGAATATATTAAAAAAACCACTGAACTGTACAAGTCAAATGAGTGAATTTTATGATATATCTCAATTATGTTGTTAAAAGAATCTAGTAAAATTGTTTCAATATACTGAGATCTAGGAATAACCAAAAATTAATATACAGAACAAAATATTTCTTCATTTCAGAAATATAAAAGATAATTACTTGGGAACTGTTACATTTCCTATAGGATTTTTAAATATGCAAAGTGAAAGTTGCCAAAGCCTTATTGATGTTCTCCCTCTAGCAATTAAGATTGTATTTTTAATTTAATACATACTATTACTAGCTTCTTTTAGAGAAGATTGTGTGAAAACATGGACTTAAAATACAACCACAATATTGACTCCATCCTTTTAATCAAGGCGTCAGACCTTTCAAGTGATAGAAAAGAATGATTCTTTTTCCTGTTCCTTTATTACCCTGACTCTTGAGGCTTTCTGGGCTGACACAGTATGTAAGAACATAGGCAGTCTGCTTCAAGGCTGTAGTTTCTTAACTGAAAAGCCACTCTCTACGGCCTGGAGGAGAAGATAAATCAAGGTTAAGGTCCAAGCAAAACTTGGAAATGTATAATCAGACTTCCATGACTTTCTGCTTTGCTCCTTACCTTCTCTTTAAAAACCTGTTTCTTCCTATCCACTTGATATCCCCTCTGTGACTCCAGAGGAGCAAAATCCCATGGTCCCCACAATACTCATGTCATCGACATATTTCTCCTTTGTCCATTTCCCCGTCATCAAAACAGAATTGGCCTCAGTAAGGTTCCTTAATTTGTGCATCCACTCATTCCACAAATACATTGTTTCTTTTGTGCTAATCACTGCATCTAGTGACAAAATACTGAACAAAGCACAAGGTGGGGAGCAGGGGAGAAAATAAACAGTACTCAATTATACTACAGTGAGGAAGTGTGATGTCAGAGATACGCACAGGGCAGCGTGGACATGCTTTCCACCACCAAGTTTTGGAGCTGGAGATATGCAGGAAACTTCAAGTAATTACTGTTGCAGAGGCACACAAAGGATGTGGATGGCAGAGCAGCAAGTGTTAAGGGGAGGAAGTGGAAGCTAACATTACATGACAAAGAGTTTTGGGCTCAAAAATATTACTAACTATTGAGTAACTATGCTGTTACAGAAACTGTACTAATGCCTTTAAATCTGTTTTGCTCAATTTATTCCCATAACTCTGTAAGGTCTTTACTGCTAAACTTTCATTTTACAGATGGAATACCAAAGTTTAGCACAATTATGTTCCATACTCAACGTTTCTCAGCTGAAAGGTAACATATATGGGAGGTTAAGTCAAACCAGTCTGAGCACAATTAGGACAATATTATTATTATTATCTTTGGCCACACTGATGGCCTGTGGAAGTTCCAGGGACAGAGACCGAACCCACACCACAGCAGTGACCCGAGCTGCAATAGTGACAACGCCAGATCCTTAACCTGTTGAGCCGCTGGGGAACTCCCTAGGATTTTTTTTTTTTTTATAAATTATTCACACGAACTTTAAGATTTCTGGAAATGTTAGGCAAATTAATTTTTAAGTAGTTAATAAATATTTGCCTCTTGGTAAGGAAGAGTGATTGGGACATTAAAGCACAAGGAAAATGTACTTGCCATTATATATCTTTCTGCTTATTTTAGATTTCACATCATGTTATGTATTATCTATTCAAGTGAATGAGTAATCAATCAAGATAAATATAGGAAAATATAATTTGGATCATCTTTGCTGAGCTTTAGTATCTAAGCTTATATTTAAGTAGGGCAGCCACCATTACCACCTCTAATAAGCACATAGAAAACAAATAGTTTAGAATGTGATATCTGAATGAAATAGTATCTCAAAGGCTATATTTAAGTTTATAAAAAGCTATATTCCCAAAGCTGTTACTAAATAGCTGTTTCTGCTTTGGCTGAGACTCTGGGAAACTGGTTCGACTACTCCTACTTCTAGATCACCCATGCAGGGAGGCAAAGGTATAAACTTAAAAACCAGTGTGGAATCCCTCAGTTCCTCAAAACTTCAAGGTATAAAGGAGTTCCAGTAAAATTGGCCAAGGTGTTGGAGAAGAGATGGAGAATTTCTTGAGGGAGAGTGTCCATGGATGTATTCCCCACTCCTGGGCCTCCTCCTTAGCCATGTAAAGTTTGCCTGTCTCTCACCTTAAGATTAGTAAAGGCTGCAAAGAACACACTTAGAGGGCTTGATGGGTTTTCTGAAGTTTTGGAGACAGAGTGGACTGATTTCTGACTCAAGTCTGAGAAATTTAAAGGCTAAAAAGCTAACTGAATCCACTTGGGGAAAGATGGCATACCTGATGAGCAGGATTAAGGTGTGGGTATATCGTGCAGACCAGATTTAGGCCAGGAGAGAAAGAGAATGATGAGACTGGCCTGGGACTGTCTTAGAATCTGCCCAGGAGGGACACCTAATTGGTCGAGGAGACTTCAGCAGGAATATTCCAGAGATGTATAGGCTGGTACCCAAAGTGTGAGGAAGCAACTAATTGGCCAACTGGGGAGTGTTTCACTTAGTTCAGGAATCTGTGGGTGAATGAACCCTAATAAACACCCATAAAGGAAAAGACCAGCTTTAATCATATGACTGAAGCCAGGATGCCAGTTCACAGGAGAATCCAACACAGAAGACCATCTCTGCCTCCTCACCTCTCCTCACTGCTCCCCACGGCACACTTTTATCAAGCAGACAGAAGAGGATTTAAAAGCCACATGCTCAAGAAAATAGGGAAACTGACTATGCCTTTCTTTTCTGTTTCAGTCTTCTCCATGCAGCTTATCTAAGTTGAGTTGAAAAAATTTTACTTTGTGTGAAGTTTGTTACCATACATTGATAAGTACTGAACTGAAAAAATCTAGGGCTAATGTGTCTTAAGTACATTTAAATAGCTGAGAATAACGAGAAAAGTCATGGGACCAATGGTTCATTCCTAGTATTGGGTCAGATATCTTCTCTAAAACTAGTTTGAATAGGCAGAGGGGAAAGACATATGAGTTGGTTTTCAATTAGCACCTTACAAATCCCAAGTGTTTAATATAAAAGTTACAACAGTTGTGAGAAAAATGCTAGCCCAAAGAGGGACTGTATCTACATATGATCTTAGCATTTTTAGAACCAAGTATCAATGTGTTACTTAAGGCACACACCTCAGTTTACACATCTGCAGAGGATGGTGTATAAATTTAAAAGATTGGTCCTGAAACATGTCTTGAAATGAGCCCTGATATATAGTTTTTAAGGTGATCTTGGCAAAACAAAGTTTCAGGACATCACTCTTGTCACCCTTTATCCCTATATCTCTCAGGTTCTTTTATTTACCATTTATTTATTTATTTATTATTTTATTTATTTATTTACCATTTATTTATTGTGAAACACCAGTAACTGGAAATACACTATACTTAGGAATAAACTGTTATGTTTGTTTACTTTTAGTAGAAGGAAAATGAGTGTGTTTTCTGAGGATTCTGAGAATGAAATATGTAAAATATGAGAATAACCATCAAGGACTTGGTTGGAAAAGATGACTGATTACATGAAGTTTTACATGGCAAAGATTGCATCCAATAACTTTGGTTTATTATGAAATGCTTTCTGTATCTGGAAACCAAAGTTGAACAAATATGAGAATATTCTTTAAACAGCTTTTTAAAATGTCTAACGTATTTGTGCTTGTTTATTCCAGGTCTCACATGTTGTTAAAAAATTTTAATGCTAAATCCTTTCAAGTTCAGCAGGTGGTAGGCACACTTGTAAAAATAAAAATAAATTCAAGTAAATGCTGAAAGTTAATTAAATATTTATTAAGTTCATAATATGCCAAAAGCCAAATATAAACTTATAATGTCTATAAATACATAAAATTCTGCCTTATTTTAAATTATAAAATTAATAATGTACTCATGGCAAAATATTTCAATAGTACAAGAGATAAATCAGACGATCCAAATCCTACTTCCTCGCGCCTTAGCTCCCACCACCACCAGAAGAAATCTCCACGAACAGTTTCTTGTCTACTCTTCATGTGATCTCATTTATGAAATGTTATATTTTCATCTCTATGTATTACAGCGCAAACAGATAACACTGCTGAAATAAAGAACAAGCATAAATACTACATTTTTATTTTTCACTTGCAATAGAGAAAATTTAGAAAGAGATGTCTTTAAAATTTATCAGAGAATTGAGTTTAGATATTTAAAAACTCACTATCTCGCCTTTGCTTTAAAGTAGTCAAAGCCCCAGGATAAAACACTGAAAATGTTTGCAGAATCTCCTTTGGCCTACATCTGCTTTTTAAATTTTAAGTCAACATCACATGGAGAATAGATCTAGACTGTTGAACTAGCAAGAACTCCAAAATAGCTTCTATCTGGGTTTAAAAATAACCATAATCATACTATTCCTAAAGTAGCTGAGAATTTGAGCACAGAGGATTCTCTCAACTTAAAACTCAAATGTCAATGAGATCCATTAAACGTTTCTCTTGAATCTACTGGATTCCCTAATTTTCTAATATTACCAGAGAGATTTTTCTCATTAAAACATATTTAGAAGCCCTCTGAATAAATAGTAATATCAAAAATTTCTTGAATTTACCACATGGGAAGTAAAGGTTGTTAAGCTACTAAGAAATCAAATGGTACATATGAGATTTATTTAATTACTCCAAAGAATGATCTATTATATTACCCTTGAAAACCATTCTAAATGACGTAGAATCCATTTAGTTTTCTGCTGAATTATGTAGCATTACCAACAATTTAACAGACACATGAAAATGTGTGGAGAAACACTAAAAAACAGAAGTTTTATTGAGTTAAATATTAAGATAAGTGACAGTAAATTTTAAAATATTCAATTTACTTCCAGAGGAACATTTTTCCATATGTGACAATTGGCTGCTGACTTTAGCACTGGAATAAGACAGAAATCAGAGAACCTAATTAAAGAGCTAAGAGAACATCTGGAAATTCAGGAAATATTGCTTAGATAGTAAAGATGCTTTGTAATTTTTATCATATATAATAGTGCTGCTCTAAAAAACATTTAACCTTCTTACTTTGGGGCAAAAGGTAGGACAATAGTCAATTTTATATCTCCTTGTACATATTTTTATCTTTGAATCCCCAGCACTGAAGTCCATGTTCTATGAATAATTGTTGAATAAATGATTTAATGAAAAGTAATAATAAGGAACCTATCTTTATGCTGAATTTATATAAATCATTGTAAGCATTTTTGCCTACAAGAAGTTGGTAGATTCTTACCCTATCTTTACCAAAGACATAATAATTCCCTCCTAACATATAGTTCCACCATCAAGTGCCATTTTTATTTAAATACAGTCATGATTTGCAACTGTAACTTTTTTAAACTTCCTGAGACAATATCCTAAACTATTGAAATATATACTAGAGCTCTTCTAGCAGAATTTTGTATGACATATATTTTCTCCAAAAATATATATATTTCTTATAGAAAATTTTTTATAAAAACAAGAAAATAAAACTCCATTTTACCATCTAGAAACAATAATGGTGAGATCTACTTTTGGAATACGTACATAATGAGACCAAACTATGTAAAAAATTTTCTGCCTTTCTCTTTTCACTGAATATTATGATAGAAACCTTTTATCATGCTACTAAAACTTCTCATAAATGTTGTCTTTAAATATAATGAAATAATCTAGAATGTAGAGCTATGGTAATTACTTTAACCATTATGTTACATGATTTGCTATTTTTAGTTCCTTGTTTTAAAAAATATCCTTTTATTAGTATACCTATATAATAGCTATTATAGAAAATTAGGATATACAAATAAAAAATCAGAAAATTCTGAGCTCCCATCGTGGATCAGTGGAAACAAATCTGACTAGCATCCATGAGGATGCAGGTTCGACCCTGGTCTTGCTCAGTGGATTAAGGATCCGGCGTTGCTGTTAGCTGTGGTGTAGGTTGCAGATGTGGCTCAGATCCTGCATTGCTGTGGCTGTAGTGTAGGCCGGCGGCTACAGCTCCGATTTGACCCCTAGCCTGGGAACCTCCATATGCCATGGGTGTGGCCCTAAAATGACAAAAAAAAAAAGAAAAGAAAATTCCTAACACTCAGAAGTTACTATGGTTAAGGTCTTAATATATATCTTATTGGATCTTTTATGTATATACATATCTGTATATATACATTTGTGTGTATATCTATACTGTAATGAGATAATATATGCATATTATTTTGTAGCTATATTATCTTTCTAGGTTAGTGTCTCTCTCTTTTTCAGAATAATTCCATCTCACCTAAAAGCTAGATCATATTCACACATAATTCCCCCAAATTGTCCACTGGAATTGATTTACTGAAAATTAGCAAAGTTTCGTTTTTATTACCCAGACTTGTTGAAGACTTCCCAATTTTTTGCTATTAGTAACAGTGCTGAAATGGAGACTTTTTGTGCATAAGGCTTTTTCTATAATTAGAACTGTTTCCTTAGGAGAGGTTCCCAGAAATGGAATTAATAAATCAAATGCCATGAACTTGTAAATCTCTTGATACTTACTGCCAAATGACTTTCCAAAAGCGTTGTACCAAATTACATTTCCAACAGTAGGGCATGAGAATTTTCTTAAAATGAGCAGAGTTAAACATTAAGGAGACTTTGGAAGACAATTTTAATTTGATGTCAAGAAACAACGAAACTACCCAACTTTATGTGCTTCCATCATTTACCTGTCAAGTTCAAGTCAGCTCATTAAACATGTACAACACACAGAATTTTACCTCAGTAGGAAGGATATATAGCGTAGTTCCTGCCCACAATGAGGACACAACCTACTGAGCAGCCAGAAGTGATCCATAACACACGATGTCAATACAGTGACAAAGACAATGATAGAGATATGCCCAAGAATTGGTAAGAATAAAGAGAGGAATCACCCAACCCATCCAAGAAAAGAAGGAAGTTGCTAAAGGCTTCTTGAAAGCTATAATAATGCAGTGTATATGGATTATTAAGTAGGAGTTAGCCAGGAGAATAAAAGCAAGGACAAAAAAAAAAAAAAAGACAGTAGTAGCAGAAGGATCATCATGGGCTTCAAGAGAAATCTGTAATATAACTTGATATAAATAGGTACAACTTCCCCAGCCTTTTTTCTGTCTTTTTATAAACTTTTATGGTATGTCTCATTCCTTTCACATAGTTTCAACAATGGAGTCCTATAATCACGTTCTATCCATAAAGAATATACTTGAGCACCTCCAACTGTTCTCAGGAGGAAGAAGTACAGTCAATAGCCTCTCTAGGGGGCATCTGATAAATATATGGATATATTTTTCACTGTAACAATAACTAATGGCCCCCCGGATATTCACCTGTCAGGGGTCACGGAGGCTTAACTTGCGAGGAACACTACCACACAAAAAAGAATTTTTCCACCTAAGAAGCCTAGTGTGCCACCTCCCTTCTTAAGACTTCTTGAGCCAGACTGGAAGTTCCTCGAGGACAAAAACCACATTTTACATATGCTACTTTCATCATATATAGAACACATGGATGATCGATATGTAATAAATGTATAGTAAATACCTCATGATAGATGAAAATGAAAAGTAGTAAAATTCCAAAAATAAGTAAAATGTTCTAAACTTTTCACCAACAGTCTCATTATTTGCTTTACTACTTATCATGCATCACAGTGAGGGGCATTACCAGAAAATGATGGGGTCTGTGATATAAAATCAATAGCAGCTACCTAATTGTTCACTTTGGCAGAGAAAGCAATCACTATAATTCACTCTATCACTTGCCACAGGGGCATTCAAGATCTTTGAAAACTTATTTTTAAATAATTGTGGCTCTAATCCTTTACCAATGGTCACCTAGAATTGAAGCATAACCTTCTGAAGCTTCAGACTTAACACATTATTGAAAGTGTAGAATAAACCTATACGTTCACACAAGTACAGTTTGTTCTTAATTGTTTTATTGGACTTTTTGAAGTCTGCAGCATGTATGACCTTTAAAAGTTTCTTCTTAAGACAAAATTGCCGTGATTTATTTATTTATTTATTTTTTTCTTTACTAAATCTTCACACACCATTAAAACACAGTCATTTAGCCTTTAAGACAACCATGCTGTTCCTGCGGAAAAAACACCCTAAAACATAGGGTTCTTAAGATTTTTATTTTACAGTAAAACAGGCCACAGGCAAATAAACACAGTTCTGAGTTAAAAGTGGCAGCAGCATTAGGTTTCAGAATTATCGTAAAACAAGAAGGTTGTGAGGGTGTAACATAGGATGAAAGCAGCCTCAACCCTGGAGCCTTCCTGCTGACTTGTGCCGTGCCAAAATATACAAGAGTTTTACATACAATGCAAATACACATAAAGGTACACATACACACACATACTCAAAGAATAACTTATTTAGGTGGCTATTATCTTTCCATAAGTCCAGTTCAAAAGAGAAGATAATAAAATAACAGGTTCAGATAGTTAATTCAACTACTTCTGAAAATAATATGCTGCCAGTACATTTGGATTAGAAAGGTTTTCAAGCATGTGCATATTAACAGTTTCTATTAAGGTAGTGCCATCTGGGAGAATAATCTTCTCTCCTTGATGATAATTCTACAAGCACACAGACAGACACTTAAATGCCTGGAAATGGTCATACCTCCAGCTTTAGGGTTAAACCACTCTCTGAACAATTGCTTCAAGACTATACCTCAGAGAAAAATTAAATATCTTGCATTGGTAAATATGGCTCAAAATAGACAATGTGGTAAAGAAAATATACATTGTGGTGAAGAGTGCCACACCTACAATTATAGCCACATTCCAATAAAAGGAGTGGGAGAATATGCCAAATGGAGGTAGCGGTTAAACTGCTCACCAGAAAAATAAAGCAAACGGGGTCATTATTTTTCCTTCCCTGGAATAAAGAAGCAGCTTCTGCTTAGTTTGGAACAGTCCCTGCAAAAAGGGAAGCTTGTGTTTATTCAGCTCTGTTCTTCTCAGCAGTTCGGTTCATTAGGTTTGTAGGTTTTTTTTAAAAAAATTTAACTTTGTTACAGTAATTTGTGGGTAGTGTAAAGCCTACTCATGAGGTGGCAACTAAGAAGCCTACACTGCAGAACACAAGCCAAAGGCAACATAAATATACACAAAATACATGCAAATGAATTTTAAAATATTCTGCAGGCTCAAAAAATGTTTTAAACCTGAAAATCTAGCTATTTTCCTAGATAGCAAAATTGCATTACTAATAATTTCTATTTTCACCTATAATCCTTCATGTACTTGGCATATAAATACTTGATATCCTTGAATAAAACATATGGGAAATTCAATAAAAAGAATGTAAACTTCCATATATTAGTCACTGCCTTGAAATAAATTCCTGTATAACTTTAAATCATGGCTATTAAAAAGGATTATTTGACAATTCCGGGACAAACGGAAGCAAATGCAAATCTTTTAATTTTTTTAATTTTATTAACATATAGTTGATTTACAGTGTTAATTCCTGCTGTACAGCAAAGTGATTTAGTTATATCTATCTATATATTTATATTCTTTTTTTTTTAAAATGATGACCAAATAGCTTCTCTTTTTTTTTTTTTTTTTTTTTTTTGCTATTTCTTGGGCCGCTCCCACAGCATATGGAGGTTCCCAGGCTAGGGGTCGAATCGGAGCTGTAGCTGCCAGCCTATGCACCAGAGCCACAGCAACGCAGGATCCGAGCCACATCTGCAACCTACACCACAGCTCACAGCAACGCCGGATCGTTAACCCACCGAGCAAGGGCAGGGACCGAACCCGCAACCTCATGGTTCCTAGTCGGATTTGTTAACCACTGCACCATGACGGGAACTCCATTATATTCTTTTTCATTATGGTTTATCACAGGATACTGAATATAGTTCCCTATGCTATACAGTAGGGCCTTGTTGTTTATCCATTCTACATTAATTGTCTGGATCTGTTAACCCCAAACTCCCAATCCATCCTTCCTCTATCCTCCCTCCTCCTTGGCAACCACAAGTCTCTATGTCTATGAGTCTGTTTCCATTTGTTAGATAAGTTTATTTGTGTCATATTTTGGATTCCACATATAAGTTATTTCACATGGTAATTTGTCTTTCTTTTGCTAATTTACTTCACTTAATATGATAATCTCTTGTTGCATCCATGTTGCTTCAAATGGTATTATTCCATTCATTTTTATGGCTGAGTAGTATTTCATTGCATGTACGTATCTCATCTTCTTAATCCATTCATCTGTCAATGGGCATTTAGGTAGTTTCTGTGTCTTTGCTATTGTAAATAGTGATGCTATTAACATATGGGTGCATGTATCTTTTCGATGTAATGGTTTGTCTGGATAAATGCAAATAAGATTGGTAGATCATACAGTAACTCTATTTTAGTCTTTTGAGAAACTCCACATTGTTTTCCATAGTGGTTGTATCAATTATATTCCCACCAATGGTGTAGGCTGGTTCCCTTTCCTCCTTACTTTCCCCAGCATGTGTTATTTGTAGACTTTTTAATGACGGCCATTCTGATTGGTGTGAGGTAATACCTCATGGTAGCACTGTTTTGCATTTCTCTAGTAATTAGTGATATTGAGCATATTTTCATGTCTTGTAGGCCATCTGTATGTCTTCTTCGGAGAAATGTCTGTTTAGGTCTTCTGCCCATTTTTCAATTGTGCTGTTTGTGAGTTTTATGAGCTGCCTGTATATTTTGGATATTAAGCCCTTGTCAGTCACATCATTTGTAAATAATTTCCCCCATTCTAGGGTAAGTTGTTTTTTCGCTTGTACTTTTGATTAAGTCCCATTTGTTTATTTTTGCTTTTATTTCTATTGCCTTGGGAGACCTATGAAAACACTGGTATGACTTACATTAGAGGATGTTTTGCCTATGTTTTCTTCTAGGAGTTTTATGGTGCCATGTCTCATATTTAAGTCTTTAAGTCATCAAATGCTTAATCTTTTAACATGCACAGGCACAAGAGAAAATGTTAACACAAAAAACATAATTTAATAACAAAAATTATCGTTAATAAAGAAGATTAATTTCTTTCTCTGAAAATTATTACACAAAAAGGTATATGTCATCTTAGCCTCCTAAAATAACTGAAATGGCTTTCTTATCAAGACACCACACCATCAATTACTATAAATATTGAGCCAAATAAATAGAAGTTCACTAAAGAAAAGCAATGAACATTAAACCCAGTTTTTGGAGTTCCCGTCGTGGCGCAGTGGTTAACGAATCTGACTAGGAACCATGAGGTTGCGGGTTCGATCCCTGCCCTTGCTCAGTGGGTTAACGATCCGGCGTTGCCGTGAGCTGTGGTGTAGGTCGCAGACGCGGCTCGGATCCTGCGTTGCTGTGGCTCTGGCATAGGCTGGCAGCTATAGCTCCGATTCGACCCCTAGCCTGGGAACCTCCATATGCCACGGGAGCGGCCCAAGAAATAGCAAAAAGACAAAAAAAAACAAAAAAAAACAAAAAAAAACCAGTTTTTAAAGCAATTTCAGTCAACACTACTCTGTGTTTGAAACTTGAACAACAAAAGAATAAGAACTTAGCATGCTAATTTTCACAAAACAATCTTGTTTCCCAGTATTAAAATGGAATTTTTAAAAACAAAGAATACAGCAAGATTGCATCACATTATGCTCACTTGCACTGAGGGTATATACATTAGTATTTGGAAGGCTTTTGATACATCTTCCTCACTTGGCTTAGAGCACATTACACACTTAGGTTTTCTCCTACTGAACTGGCTGTGTCTTCTTGGTCCAATTTACTAGTTCCATTTTCCCCTCCAACCTCTTAATTCAGGAGTTTCCCAGGATTTACTCCTTTGTCCTTTTCTCTATCTATGGTGACTTCTTGGTAAATGTATCTAATCTCATCATAAATATCATTTTGTGTGGGCAACTCTAAAATGTACATCTCCATCTGGACGTCACTCCTGAACTATAGGCTCAAATAGTTCCCTGCTGACAAGAAATTTCCACTTGTATGTTTAAAAGATATCTGAAAGTTACCAGGTTTAAAAATGAATTCCTGATATCCCCCTCAAACCGCCTCAATTCTAGTCTTCTCCGTATTTTGGCAACTCTTTGCTTCCTTCCATTCTCTCATAGCCTCCACATGAAATTCATCAAGAAATGTCCTGATTTTTTTCTAGGGGTGGGGCTAGAAACTTCTGTAACTTCACTACTAACATGATATAAGCTAATGTTTTTCTCAGTGAGAGCACCATGGTCCTAAACTATTTAAATCACATGATCCTCTGCTGAAAACTGTACATTGGCCGCTTTTTCCAGAGTGAACACCATGACCCTCACAAGCCCTATGTGATCAGACCTTACTTTTCCTCTCTGAATCCACCTCCAATTTATCTCATCTCATTGACACTGCTTCAGCCATAATGGCCTCCCTGCTGTTCCTTAAACACTCCAGGCACCTCTTATCCTAGTTCCCAGAAAATTCTTCCTTCAGATCAACTTACAGTTAAATCCTTTACTCCTCACACAGTTTCTCACACCTTATCGCGCTTGGAAATATAACTTTCCCTCCATCCCCAACCCATATCTCCCACCCTGCTTAGCTTTTTCTTTTTTTTCCATTTCACCCAACTTAAAACATATTATAAGATTTATGTACTATGTATATTTTATTTCTAACTCCCCTTCTTGGGATGTAAGCTTTAAGAGAGCAGTATTTTTGTCTACTTTCTTCACTGGTACATGCCAAGCCACCTAGAATAATACCTGGCACATACCAGATACTGAATAAACATTTATAGAACATAATGAATTAAATAGAATAGGTTGGGGAATGCAAAAATGGAGTGGAGTGGAGAGGAACAGAATAGGTTGTATAGCAAATAGCTATTCTGTTCTGCTACTCACTCCAGTTAGTATCACAGACTGTGCTTTTATTTCTAATTTGTGAAAACAAAACAAAATGAAAACCCTAACTGAGAACCAAAAGATATGAAATGACCTAGATTTTTCAAAGGAGCCATTTGTTCAAAATATAATCACAATAAAGTTAATTACCAATAGTTTAAAAAAAAAATGCCTTTCTAAAAACAAAGGCACTAACTAGTCAGAAGGCCAGAACCAGTGAGGGCATATTTCTAAATGAGAAAAGAGAGAATTCTCAAGATCCTACACTAAAAGATTTTGGCCAAAATAAGTGAAATATCAACATTGTTCAAAGTAACCCTTTTCCAAGGAGTGGCAGCGTGTGTGAAAATTATGGCTTTAAAGAAAATCTTTTGATTTTGAAATTATTTAGACTCACAGAGAATTGCAAAAATAATACAGAGAGGACTACTGTGTCCCCTTTACCCAGTTCTCCCCAATGATTACATCTCATATAATTATAGTATAATATCAAAACCAGGAAGTTAACCTGGATACAATGTTACATAAGTGGAATTACATAGAATGTGTAACCTCTGGGATTGCTTTTATCACTCAGCATTATGCTCTTAAGATCAACCCAAATGTTGCGTGTATCCGTAGTTCGTTCTTTTTCACTGTGGCGTAATATCTATGGTATGGACATAGCACAGTTTATTTAATTATTTACCAGTTATGGTACATTTTGGATGTTTACTCTTTTGAGCTATTAAAAATAAAGCTTTAATGATCAACTGTGCACAGTTTTTACTGTGCAAACATGAGTTTTAATTTCTCTAAGATAAATTCCCAGAAAAGAAAGTGCTGGGTCATACAGTAAGTGTATTTTTATAGTTTTTAGGGAAAAGCCCCTCTGTTTTTCAGAGTGGCAGTATCATTTTACATTCCCATCAACAATGTATGAGTGATACAATTTCTCTGCTTCCCTGTCAGCACTTGGTATTGTCACTGTTTTTAATTTTAGCTGTTCTAAATAAATGTATACTGATGTTTCCCTAATGGCTAATGGTATTTAACATTCTTTCATTTACTATTTGTATATCCTTCTCAGCAAAATGCCTTTTGCCCATTTTCTGATGGGGTTTTTTTTTTAACTGTTGAGTTTTGAGAGTTACTTATACATTCTAACCAGATACCTTTATCATGTATATGGTTGCAAGTATCATTTTTACATAGTCAGGGTTTCACCCACATTCTCATATCACATATATTCATTACTGAAAGAAACCCAATACCTCACTATACAGCATATAGAACTAAAGTGATTAATAAAAATCCTTCTTGGAGTTCCCGTCATGGCTCAGTGGTTAACGAATCTGACTAGGAACCATGAGGTTTCGGGTTTGATCCCTGGCCTTGCTCAGTGGGTTAAGGATCCATTATTGCCATGAGCTATGATGTAGGTCGCAGATGTGGCTCAGATCTGGCGTTGATGTGGCTCTGGTGTAAGTCGGCAGCTACAGCTCCGATTAGACCCCTAGCCTGGGAACCTCCATATGCCTCGGGTGAGGTCCTAAAAAAGACAAAAAAAAAAAAAAAAAAAAAAGACACACGCACAAAAAATCCTTCTTTTTTTGTTGTTTTTGCCTTTAGTTTGTCATCCACCTATATTATCACTTTAACCTTTCTCTGCTTCCTCAGAAAAACAGGCAAGTGAAAAAAAAATAAAATTTAAAAAGTATACATAAACATTCATTCATGTATATTTACTCTATAAATGTATATCATACATATTATTATAAAATCATACCCACTCCAACACACACACACACACACACACACACACACACACACACACACACACACCATGCACTATTCTCAGCTTTTATAGCTATGGAACAAAAGCCTGGGGAGAAAACTTGTTTTTTGTCGCTTAGTAGAATGTCAACCAATGGGTTCCCTGTTAATATACATATAAAGTTCAACAATGGTTTCTATATTACTTAAAATCAAAGTTACTCTTTTATTATATGTGACAAATACCTCACATTCTTTTTGACAATTTAAGAGCTTTTTATTTACATGAATCCCTTGTCACATAATCAAAACCTGTTTTAGCAAGTTAAACCTGTGTTTATGAGTGAGGTTCTAGCCTCTTTGTTTTTCCTAAATTTCTTTTAAATGTTAGGTCTTCTGATCCTTCAGTCGTACTTCTCATTATCAATAGTTGCAGAAATATCATCATCATCATCATATTAGTGACCATTCAAAGAAATAGAATCCATGCAAGTTAATTCAACAGAGTAAACTTCATATGGCAGAATTACTTGGAAAAATGTTGGAAGAGATGAAAGTAAAAGCAGAAGAAGGTAAGGTAATCCAGAGATTTACAACTGTTACTGTCTCAAAGGATCAAAGTGACAAAGAGAAAACATGCTACACCAGAGTCCATAAGCTTGGTTTGGCATGAGGGAATCAGAAACCCAGAAGGCCTCTAAGGTGCCACCCTTGTAGGGGACAAATCAGAGCTGGGAGATTAGATCTAGGTCCATGGAGAAAATGTAGCCATTTTGACAGATCTGGATCCAGAGAGGGAAGAGCTTCTTGGTGAGAAGGAGGCACAGAGTGGGACAAGGGGCAGGAGATACACCAGAGCTCTTCCATCTGTCCTTCAGTCTCTACCCAGTGCTTCCCACTGGCTGCACCTAAGAAGGAACCAGGTGGCAAAGGAAGCCTGGGAAATGATGTATGACAGCATCAGCCCAGGGTAAAACAGAGCTGAGCTGGGGAAGGGCAGTGGCACTGTGATCAGGGCTGATATATGGTAAACTCTGTCAAGAAAGTTAAGTAAGCCAGATGGCACAGTCAGGCTGCATTTTAGCAACTCTGTAAAAAGATAAGTTAGGACTACTATACAAATTTAGCTTCACTGATTATCTTGGAATATGATTATCCATGGGGTCTATGATCTCAAATTCTCCCAGACTAGTTGTAACAACTGAGCAAGACCAAGAACACACCAAGGGACAGAAATTTCACTGTGAGCGCCCTCAGGTGGGTAAAACTGGAAAGAGTCCCTGGTGACAAAGCTATTCACCAACTCTGCTCCTGCTGGGGCACCTTGTGTGCATGTGCTCATGTTTTCTAATACACTAATGCTTCACTCCTTTAAGGGGAAACAAACCATCAAACACCACCAAATACCAAGAAAACTAAAATCTTGTCTATTTAAGCATGGTAGTATGATCCATCAGCTTGATCCTAGGTTGCTGAAGTTGAACAAAAGAAAGGAGAAGAAAGGTGCCTGGATGGGTCAGGCTGAAGGAGAAAGAGAAGCCACAGTCTCTTCAATATTGGCTCTGGTGTGAGGCACAGGGCTTGGTACCTGCTATTGGCTCACTCGTTTAATCCTTACAACAACTTTGAGAAGTAAGAATTTTTGTTCCAAGTTTACAGATGACGAAACTATGAATCAAAGAGGCTGCACATCTATCTTAAGATGTCCCTCAGTGAGGGTGGGATGCAGAGGGTTGTTTATATTCCTTTCCAAAAGCCAACTTCTTTCTGCTACAACAAGAATGTTTCTGTAAGTTTATAATCTTAAATCACTTTCTTATGCTAAAAATATTATTTTTTACTTGAAACAAAATAAAATTACTAAGTCTAAGGAGAACATCTCTTTCCAGTATCTATGTAATCACTAGGCAAGGGCATGCAGTGCTTGGCAAAAAGGGACAGGAAGAAAAGCAGCCAAAAATTTAGGAGATATTCAAATTGTTCCCTCTTAACATATTCCTACAAAATAAGATCACAGTTGTGTCAATATGCATAATGAAAGTGAGAATAGAAATCTGTAGTGGCAAAAAAATTTTTTTTCAATGTAATCTGAGGAAGTAAACTTGGAAATACTAAAATCAAGAAATTATAATCTAGAAATTCACAGGCCAAAGAGTAAGTAAGCTAATCTTTCCTCCCCTCCCATGTTTTTGATCACATCTAAAGGGATATTTAGGGTATCTGTATTGATGCATACAGTGAGGCAGTGGTAGAATTTTACTAATTACAATGTTGCTACCTTGACATTACAATGTACACACACCCTCTTTATTCATTTATTCCAGAGGTTAATATATTATTGGAGTTCCTGTTGTGGCTCAGCAGGCTAAGAACCCAACAAAATGTCTGTGAGGATGTGAGTTCAATCCCTGGCCTCAATCAGTGGGTTAAGGTTCTGGTGTTGACGCAAGTTGCAGCATAGGTCGCAGATGCAGCTCGGGTATGGTGTTGTCGTGGCTGTAATATAGGCCAGCAGCTGCAGCTCCAATTTCCTAGCCCAGGAACTTCCATATGCTATGGCTGCAGCTGTAAAAAGAAAAAAGAAAAATAATATATATTTATTTATTTATTTATTAAATTTCCTATAACCTCCACATGGATGGATGTCCACTTGGCATCTCACACCTCATACTTAAACCATGACTGTGCTACATGCTAGGGATATAAAGTACTAATATATAGCCTCTATACCCAAGGAACTTTAAATCCAAACTTTCTCCTGTCTGGTGCTCTTAGCATCTCCAGGATGTTTTTACTATACCCCGAAGCCAAAAGATATACCTATTGATTGAATTTACTGAGTTGTCAGGTCCATGCAATTTAATAACTATTTATGTCCTAACAACCTAACACCCTTGGGGCACTGCACAATTTCTCAAACCTTTCTAATCAGATTAGAAACCACCACTGTTAATTCTTGCTCTAGACTGATTCTCATAAAGAACTAGTTTTTTCTTTTTTAATCACTCCAATATCCAAAATTCAAGTTTTGCAAAAAATATGACATTATTGAAAGGAATAAAGAGGGGTTCCTGTTGTGGCTCACCGGTAACAAATCCGCCTAGTATCCATGAGGATGCAGGTTCAATCCTTGGCCTTGCTCAGTGGGTTAAAGGATGTGGCGTTGCGGTGAGCTGTGGTGTAGGTCACAGACTCGGCTCAGATCCTACATTGCTGTGGCTGTGGTGTAGGCTGGCAGCTACAGCTCTGATTCAACCCCTCACCTGGGAACTTCCATGTGTCTTGGGTGCTGCTCTAAAAAGACAAAAAAAAAAAAAAAAACCCTAAAAACGAAAACAAACAAACAAGGAATAAAGAGACCTAATATTCAAAGTGTGAGCTCTCTTCAGCTGGTGGTTCACTTGGTGTTTGATAGATGTCTTTGTGTGTTCATTCAAAATCTAAATTACCTGTAGCACCCTACGCGTCCACCAGGGAACACGTTTAGCACAGAGGTTCTCAACTTTGGCACTGCTGACATTTGGAGCTGGAGATTTTTTTTGTTCCAAGGCCTCCCCTGTGCATTGCAGAATGTTTAGCACCTTCCCTGGCCTCCACCCAATAGTAGCACACATCCTTCTCGGTTGTGACAATCAAAAATGTCTCCAGACACTGCCAAATGGACCTTGGAGTGCAAAATTTCCTGTTTGAAACTCACAGGTTTGATGGGAGGAATAAGTCAGTCAATCAACATTTGCCAAAGGGATAGCATAGCCGTAAGGACAGAGGTAACCATCGGGCAACAACCTTCAAAATGCATGTCCAGTAGCATATTCTTCATGCTTTTGTCTCAGGTGATCATCCTTCCCTTCTTAAAATACTTTATTTTCTTTGGCTTCTAATAGTTCGCATATTCCTGTTTTTCTTTCATCTCGTTAAGCATTCCTTCTCAATCTTTTTGTTAGATCCTCTTTCTGCTCTTTAAATGGCTGAGTGGCCCAGAGCTCAGACCTCAGACCTTGTTTCTCCACAGTCTACACTCACAGCCGTGTCATGACACATAGCAGTATCACCACTGGAAGAATAATCTATATGTTGGCGATGCCCAAATTCATATCTCTGTCACCCCTTCCCCTCCATACCACTGTCCAGCTGCTCCTTCAACATCTCCAATTTGCTGTCTGGTTGGCATTTAACACCTAACAGCCAAAACCCAATACCGTGTTTTCATTCCTAAACAAATCCTTCATTGAGCAATCACGCTATCAGTAAATACCACCCAAACCCATCAAATTACTCAGGCCCAACATCTCAAGAGTTATCCTTGAGGCTTCTCTTCACCCTGTACTAAATCTAATTAATTCCGTCAATGCTATTTTCAAATGTCTTTCAAATCTGATCACTTCTACCCACTTCCACTGTGGTCTCTTAGGTCCAAGCCATCATCATTCCTTAACTCAATCACTAGGACTGCCTCTACCTGATTGCCCTACTCCACCTTTACTTCTACAACCTCTTCTCCACACAGTAAGATTAGTCTTTAAAACATAAATAAGACCATGTTACTCCCACGCTTTAAACCACACTTAGAGTAAAATCCAAAGAGTTCACCATGGCCTTTCAGAAGCTCTGGATCTGACAGGTGGATTCACCTCTGGTCTCCCTTCTTGCTTATCTTCTCTCTGTCCAAGTCTCATAAACCTATTTTTTGTTCCTAGAATATACTGAACAAGCCCAGGGCTTTTACATGTGCTGCTCCCTGCCCCAAGAATGCTTTTCCTTTGATATTTCTGTTGCTTGTGAAGGAAATCAGATATTCAAAGGAAAACTTCAAATATGCCTTTTTAATATAAAGATTATTTTGAGATGAAAGCAATTTAGAAGTAACAAATGCATGACAATCTCTCTCCTCCCTCTTTTCTGCCAAAAGGATTTAAATTCTCCTTCCACTCAAAACAGAATCTTACCAATCTAGAGATAGTACAAGAGGAATCTGCAAACAAACCTTTCTCCATTGGTTTCCTCCCATACTCTTTGTAAAGGTTTCTCCTGATTCATGTGCACTGCATACATTAATAACCTGTTTTTCTCTTGCTAACTTGTCTTTTTTGTTAAAGGGTCCCAGCTGAAAACTCAAGATGGGTAGAAGTAAAGTTTTGCCTCCCCTGTATTTACTTACTTGCTTCTTCCAGCTCCTGTTCAAAATTACCTCTGAACAAAAAACTTACATTTTATTATTTACTTGTTTACATTTCATCTTCTCCAGTGGAGTTATAGACCCCACAAGAGCAGTAAATTTTGACTTATTCTGGGGGCAGGGGAACATCGAGATTATAGTCAGTACTTACTATAGTATCTGGCGTTCAGTAGTAACTCAATACATATTTGGTGAAAAGGTGAATGTATGCATGAATGAATGAATGGGTCTGCATGCTGTGCCACAAGAATACAGAGGGAAAAAAATGTGTAAACCTGAATGGAGTGGTGGTTAGGGAAAGCTTCCTAGAGCAGCTGATGCTTTATTTTGTTCTTGAGGAGAAGACATAAACAGCAAGGGAAGAATAGCTCTCCAACCTGAGAAAAATGCATTGGTGGGTCAAATCTCAGAAGGGTGAATGCAGCAGCAAGGACCGTTTAGGACTCTCAGAAGGTCAACAGGGCAGCAGTCCTCAGCCCCTTGCATCTCCATTCATGCATATTCACCATTCTTTTGTCCAACAGAAAATCTTCCTTGTGGTTCTCAAATTCCAGACATATGCCCCTCTACATACAGTGTGCTGGGATTTTATAAAGTGTGGGTGTTGGGACACTATAAAGGAAACCCAGGGAGAACAAGTGGCTGGAAAATCAGGCAGAGGGGTTGCCAAAAAACAAACAAAAAAACAACTTTAAAAGGTAACTGTTATGTACAAATACTCATTCACATCTAAAGATTTTTTAATATTATCTTGAAAGTGAGCAGGCATTTTGAGCCAAGAACTTCCATGGTCAGAGTATTTTTCCAATTTTATAAATATTATTTGAAAATGTGATGCCTACTTAATACATAAGTACATTGTGAGTTATTTATCATTCCCTTATTATTGAGTTTTTAAAGGTGTTTCTAATTTTTGCCATCATAAATAACAGAGTAATCAATACAATTCTTTATTAATTTTTAAGCATACTACTCCCATAGGATAAATTTGGGGGATTCTGGTAATTTCTAGGATAAGTTACTGTTAAAGCCTCTAAATATTTGAAAGCTCTAATATTGCTGCCAAATAATCACCCAGAAAGCATCTAGTCACATATTATCCCAACTATGTATCAGTGTCTTTTTGCCCCACTATTATCAATATAGGGTATTTTAAAAATCTTTCCACGGATTTAAATATAACATCATGCCTTTAAATTTTTCTTGATTATTAATGATCATTAATTAATGAACACTATTTCATGTATATACTATCACTTGTATTATCTATCTTCACACATCCTTTGCAAAGAAGAATCTTAAGAGATTCTTGTATCATACAAATGTTGCTAACAGTTAACAGAGTTCATTTATTATTACAAAGATTTGCTAACTTAAACATACTGCATCAGGAAGTGTTCTAAATGTTTTATACACATTAGTTCATTTAATCATCATAACAGTCATAGGAAGGGGACTTTATAAATATATTTACAGATGATGAAACCAAGGTATAGAGAAATCAGTAAACTGATCAAGTTAACATAGCATTAAAGGAGAGACATAAAATTTACCTCACATGGGCTAATAAGTTCTCTGGAGGAGAAGGTTTAAGGGGAAAAATGAGTTTAATTCATAGGTGTTGACTTTCATAAGCCAAGTGGTTCTCAACTGGGGATGATACTTCCCTAGGCGACATTGGGCCATTTCTGGAGACATTTTTGATGATCACAACTGAAGGGGGAGTTGCTACCTGCGTCTAATGGATGGAGGCCAAGATGTCAACAGTGCTGAGGCTGGGATACCTCTAATTAAATGGATATATTTAATACAAAAGTTGCGACTCAGAAAAGTGGTCTGGATCAGAGAGAAGGATTTGGTATAAACAATATAGAGGCACACCATAAAAGGATGACATTTTCATGGATCACTGTGAACACATGCTGTTATCTACATCTCTGCTCACTGGCAGCTTGTACCCAATTTATTATTAAGCTTTCAGCATTAAATAGACTATAAAAACAGAACATTTAGCCACATATAATTCATTTATAGAGTGCCCTTGTTTTTCAGTAATTGTATGGAGAAATTAGAATTCCTGTTTTTGTTCTAACAAATAATGCAAAATGAAATCCCACATAAATAATTGTTGTTTGTCACCAAAATGCTTACAAGCAAACGGGGTCATTGCTGAGTAACACAAAATTGAATTATTTTAAACAAATTAGGCAATTCCAACAATAAGAAACAGAAAATTAAGGAAATAATACATTAGAATAACAAGCACATCATAAGCAAACTGACAGATACTTAAGCCACACTTAGAACCGTGAGCTTATGAGCCACCTCATAAAAGGACGACTGCCATGTCTAGGGACATGGCAAGGCCTTCTTGGTGGTTCAAAGCGTTTCTTCAGGGACTTAATTTCTACTTTCGCTGTTGAGAATCTTGGCTGGCATGCCAGGCTGCAAAGGTCACGTTCTGCTGGCAGGAGGCAAAGTAACAGGCCCTCATCTGTGCAGGTTAGCAAGGGGCAGAGTGCCAGCTGGAGGGCATGGCAAGAACTACCTGCTTCCAGAATAAACAAAGTGTGTTATAACTAATTGTATTTTAAAGCAGTTTTTCAGAAAAATCAGGGTTTCTTGGATAGCTGGAACAGTTTATGCTTATTTCCAGCTATGAAAAAAAAAATGAAACAAACCATGACTAGCAATGCCATGTATTTTAGTGGGGTGGAGTGTGTGCTCTGGAGTCAGACAATGGGATTCAAATACCAGTCCTGCCATAACTGTATGATCTTAGTCATGTTATTTTACTGTTTGACAACTCAGTTTCTCTCTAAAATGAAGGAAACAGTAGTTTCTACCTCCTAGGGTTCTTGTCAGAATCATGTTGGTTAATACATGCAAAATCCTTATAAAAGTTTTAATTTGCTAAATGCTCATTAATAATGGGTTGTTTTAATATGATTTCAGCCTCATTCTGACTGGATTACTATAATAAATCACAGACTGGGTGACTTAAACAAAAAACATTTGTTTCCTACATTTCTGGAGGCTGAGAAGTCTAAGATCAAAGTGCCAAAGACTAGGGAGAGCTTTCTCCCTGGTTTGCAGAGAGCTGCTTTCTTGTTTTATCTTCACATCTTGGAGAGAAAGAGGGAGAGCAATCTCTCTGCTCCCCTTTCACAAGAGCACTAAACCCTTCAGGAGACCCCACCCTCATAACCTTTTCTCAACCTAATGACCTCAAAAGGCCCCACCTTCTGGTAAAATCACCTTTGGAGTTTTTAGGCCTTCAAATAAGAATTTAGGGAGACAAAAATATGTAGTATAAAATTTTGAAATAAAAAAAATATATATATATATATATATAATGTGTTTAAATCTTCCTTTCCTTAGTATAATCAAAGACAAGGAATCTCAAGTTCCACGTACCTTCTTCGTCAAAATTCCCTATTCATCTAAGGATGTTTACATCTCCTCTGAACTTATGTCCTGATAATTCACTTTGCTTAATATAGTACTGACATTATCTTGAAATATTATATAAGTATTTCATGCCATTTAACTCCTCATATGCCTATAACCTCACAAGAACTTTTTAAAATAAAATGTGTTGCCCTACCTTGGAGATTGTTTTAACATATAGAACATGTCAAGTTCTTGTATACCCCTAAGTCTTATTAGCATAATGTCCGACTCATCACTGGGATTCAATAAATATTTGTTTTTTGGTATTTTTCTTTTTTTAGGGCCACACTTACAGCACATGGAAGTTCCTGAGCTAAGGGTCAAGCTACAGCTGCAGGACTATGCCACAGCCAACCAGATCTGAGCCACACCTGTGACCTATGCTGCAGCTTGCAGCAATGCATGATCCTCTACCCACTGAGCCAGGCCAGGGAGCGAACCAGCATCCTCGAGAGATTATGTCAAGTCTCTCATTCTGTTGAGCCACGATGGGAACGCCCTAAATGAGTATGTGTTAAACGAAAGGGCAAAAAGATTTAATAAAGTTTTCTCAATTTCATGATATAATCTATAGGGAATGTGGTTCAGAGAGAAGAGGAAGGCAAAGGAAGATTATCTATCTTTCTTCCTTTCTTTCTGTTCTATTTTTTTAAAATTGACATGCAGTAAAATTGATTCTTTTGGTGCATAGGTCTATGAATTTTAACACACGAATACATTAATATAACTATAATCACAATCAGGATACGAATACCTCCATTATTCCCAAAAAACTCCCTTACGCTCCACTTACCACAACGAATGGCAACCAGTGACCTGTTCTCTGTCACTCTAAGTTTTACTTTTTAATGTTAAACAACAAAAAAATTTAACATTTTATTTTAGAATAATTTTAGATGTGCAAAACATTGTCAGGTTAATACACTGAGTTCCCATACAACTTTACCCAGCGTCCCTTACTTTATTTTTATTTTTATTTATTGGTCTTTTTGCCTTTTCTAGGGCCACACCTGAGGCATATGGAGGTTCCCAGGCTAGGGGTTTAATCGGAGCTCCAGGTGCCAGCCTATGCCAGAGCCACAGCAACGCCAGATCTGAGCCTCGTCTGCGACCTACACCACAGATCACAGCAACGCCGGATCCATAACCCACTGAGCCAGGCCAGGGATTGAACCTGCAACCTTATGGTTCCTAGTCGGATTCATTAACGCTGAGCCACGACGGTAACTCCCCAGGGTCCCCTACTGTTAAGTTACATGACCTTGGGATATCTGTCAAAACAAATATTGTTTTGTATCAACAAATACTGTATAATACGAAAACTAAACTACATATGCTATTTGGATTTCATCATTTTAACTGTTCCAAGAGCCAGTCTTGGTCCCAAGTACATTTAGTAGTTGGGTCTCTTTAATCTCCTCTGATGTGTGACAGCATCCATGCTCCCTGGTTTTGCATGACCTTCATGCTTTTAAAAGATTACCGTGGAAAATTTTTAGATTGTTCCTCAATTTGAGTTTGATTCTTTTGCATTATTAGACTGAGGATATGAATTTTGAGGAAGAATGCGATGAGGTGAAACACCCTTCTAATTATATACACTTAGGAGACCCTCATACTTATCACTGGTGAGGTTCACCTTGATCACTTGGTTAAGGAAATTTCTGCCTAGTTTCTCCACTGTAAGGCTACTCTTTCCCCCTCTCTGTACTCTGTTCATTGAGTCAGCCACTGAGTCACTAATTTAAAACTCTTATTATGACTAGGACTAATTTATCCACAACCCTATCATATGAAAGGTGCTTTCAGTTTTCACCTCACCACATACACAATCCTGATGTTACAAGAGAAATGAGGCTCATGAGAATGAAATTGTGCTTCATTAGTAAGAGGCAGAAATAAAACTGAGGTCCATGAATATCTGATTCCCAAACACATGCTGTTCTTATCTAGACTACCCTTCATCTGCCCCAAAATAAATGTTAACAAAAGTGAAATAATTCATTCCTCTCACTAAGTATTCATCTCACATATTTTCCCTTTCCCCCTCAAAGTACCAACATTCTTGAATCAGCCTGTTTATTTCACAAGACTGTGTCTGAACTGTGATGATTAGCAAACGGATAGATTGGACCTGTCATCAGTGGGGATACAAGACAACAAAGATAAACATTACCACACCTGGAAAGAGGAGGATTGCAGAGCAAGTGAAATCTCCTGGGAGAATGAAAGTGAATGGAAGACCAGAAAAGAAATTCAGAGTGTGAATGCCAGAGGAGTACAGAAATCACAGCAGAGAACTGTTGTGGGGAAAGACACTGTAACTCTCTCTCCGCACAAGTGAGGCTCTAGGGAAATGAGTGGCCTGCCGCAAAGTAACCCTGTGATAACTTGTAGAGCAAAGCAATGGGCAGACATCGTTCCAGGCACTGAAAACAGCACAGCCTGAGAGGGACTGCAGGTGTTGCTTGCCCATCAACCGAGGCCTTAGGAAAGATGAGAGTCCACCTCTTCAACCTGTGGCTGAAAATGAAATGTTCTATTTCAGGATTTAGCTATCTTGAAGACTGGAAAGGACACTGAAGGGTTAAACGCTCAGCTCTTAGCCACATCTCCCTAACATCCCCCCCCCAACCCTGGCCCTGCCCCATCACCTCATAACTTTTAGGTCAGATTGGATCGGACTTGTAGTCTCCTCTATATGCCAAGTCCAATGACTCTCCTCATATTTAAGGGAATTCCCAGAGCCTTACACAATATTATGGCTGCTTCTGGCTTTAACTTCCTGTCGCCACTAAATTAGCATTTTCTCCTCTGCTTTTTTCACTTTTATTCATGCCCTGGCAAAGATCTTGTTGTTAAATTTTTTAAAAAATGATTTATCCTTTTGATCCCTATAAAAATAAACCCATTCATTTGTGGCCTTTTTGTGGGCATTTGATTTTATTGTAGAGTTGGGGATAAAGAGTGAAGCATAAACACTGTAAAATATGAATATGCAACAAGTCTATTTTTAGTTTATTGGCTTCACTCTCTCATTACTTTTCCATACCATCTCTGCCTGTCCCTCTTTGCATTCAATTCCATTCCTCTAGGAACAATAGCAACAAATAAAAGTCCTCCATTCTCCTGGCAGAGGGACTTGGCTCTCTCCTCTACTTGTCCCCAAAGTCTATTCCTCAATCTCTTCCACCCTTTTCAATTAGAAGATTAGATAGCAGGAAAAGGCAGGCTTATATGGTTACATGTAAAATGTTTGCTCTACAATTATTCCTGTTAATTAAATTTCTGTAGCTGAGTGAAAGTGTGTTTTGTCCCATATTTCAGATGATCCCAGAAGGGCTAGGAGAATGTGGAAACATGTTAGCAATAATGGTGTTTTAGGAAAATAAAATCCAAGAGACGCTGAGGATACTGCACACAGATACACTCACAGGACTTCACGCCAGCATTTATTTCATCATACGTGTAAAACCTTTAAAAAAATTTTTTGAAGCTTCTGTAGAGAGTAGCAACTATATGATTAACTTCATTAATACCTTCACTAGCACATTTCCATGAATTTATGGAGGCTGAGCTAAGCTTTTTATTAAGCACTATTAAGTTAATGATCCCCTTTTTCTTAAAATACTTTCACATTCACACATATGTTTTAATTAGCACAATAACATCTTGGAGATCTAGAATTCTAATCAAATGAATCATTCAGGATGATTTAAATTTCTTTATAGATAAAGGTCAAACACTGGAACTGATATATATTAGGCTATTTTAAATGAGAAATCTTTCTTCTATAAACACATAATTCTCATGTTCTGAAACAAGTTATACTGAATAGAACTGAATGTTTCCTTAGTGACTATGTGTCATCTGAAAATTAAACATTTTATTTTTTGTACATATCACATTGTCCGATTGAGGAATATATCATTGTTCCCCAAATCTAGGTGGTCCGTCCTTATTTTGGGTTCTCCTAACTTAAGGCAAAAATTGTAGTACAAGTAGTTTATTTGGGAGACAGATGATTCTACAAAACACCAGTGGGAGAGTAAGGGAAATAAGATAGTAAAGGCAGGCAGCCAAGAAACAAGTAAATCAGCACTGTGGACAACTGGAGCTTCACCTCTCTGGAGACCTCTAGTTGCCAATGCACAACACATTCTTTAGACTTAACTCAGCCAAGGAGCAAGGAAGCTGGGATATTTACACATCAACTCCTGTCAGTCATTGGTTGTAAGCTAGTTCCTGGTGGCATTAATGCTCTGGCACTTCTGACCTGTCATGCATCTGCAGTAGGCATCTGTGTAAGTTTGAGCTACTGGAGAAAGACTTCAGTCAGAGAGGGAACATAAAAATGATCTAGCCCCAGGGGACTTGGGTGGGGCACTAACAGCTTCAATTACAAGCTCCTAGTAGGAATCTGAGTTCCTTTGTTTACCAGCTCTAGTTCGGCTGTCTCTTTGTGGTTAAGCATTTCATAGATTATTTCTTGCCTTCTGGTAGGTTTTCCTCTTATTTTCTTGTGTTTTGTTTTCTAACTTCTGTCTATTTGGAATGTACATTTCAAAAGCTATTATAATTGGTTATAAAATAGAAGTAAATGCTGTTTTGCTAAAGGCCCTTACAGGCTATCCCCAGAGAAACATTTGCAGAGCCAAATGCAAGTGTGTGTTGTTTCAAAACCATTTCTGATGCTTTCTTTGTTCTGGTGTTTGTTAACAATAAAATGAAATTGCTAGAGAGCTGAATTCTGGATGGATGAGTTTTTATAAAGAAATGAATGTACGGGGACACGAATGTATCAGTGACAGAGATCACAAATGTCTGTCACAAATTTTAATCCTATGACATCATTATTAAAATTATAGATGTTGATAAGGTTCACAGCCTTCTTCAGTAGTTTATTTTAGATGACTTCTTAGGAACATTCCAGTATTACTATCTTAAAATACCTCATAGGTAAGAAGCATAAGAATATCAACTCCAATTGATATTGTTAAGTTTGGGTGATTTAACAGTGTATGACTTCTGAATAAAAGTGACCAAATACATTTATTTCTGTTCCCGTCAGAAATGCCATAAAAAGGCAGTAAAAGAATTAAAATTCTATAAACCTACACTAGAAAAGAAAATGGAAGAGATAACAAAAATAAGCAAGAGTTCAATGAAATGTTGAGGAGGGAAAGTGAATTGAATAGTGATAAAGAGCTCTGCTGAATGGAGAGAGTGCCAGTGAAGTAACTGCAGGGAGTGAGCCCCGGGTAGAATCAGAAAAGAGAATTCCCTAGAGGCTCAGGCCTTGCAGGCAAGGGCACTAAGGAGGTGAGTGGGTCAGGTGCAGGCGCAAAACCTGAGGGACTGATGTAAGGTCTGATTACCCAGCACTTATACCTCCATGTCCTCTCTCCCACAGCCAAGAGATTTCTTCTCCTCCCCATGTCCCTTTCCTCCCTCCACATGCAGCAGGCCCATTACGGCTACGAGACCAGAGAATTATTTTCTGGGTGAACTGAACTGAGCTGGGGCCCCGGCTCTCGCAAGAAAACATGGGACAGGAGTTCCCATCGTGGCTCAGTGGTTAAGGAATCTGACTAGGAACCATGAGGTTGCGGGTTCAATCCCTGGCCTTGCTCAGTGGGTTAAGGATCCAATGTTGCCATGACCTGTGGTGTAGGTTGCAGATGGGGCTGGGATCCCACTTTGCTGTGGCTGTAGCATAGGCCAGCAGCCACAGCTCCAATTAGACCCTTAGCCTGGGAATCTCCATTTGCCGTGGGTGCGGCCCTAGAAAAGACAAAAAGACACACACACACACACACACACACACACACACGAAAACATGGGACACCTGTGGAGCTGAAAAGCTGCAGATTGAGTACAATTCTGCCTAGTCTACTCGCCAATTTTCTCCCTGAGCTCTGGCAGCCAGGCATATGCCCCCACAGTAGAAGCCTGGAAAATTCTTTTCTGCTAACCACTCAAGGCTTCCACACAGAAAATCCTAGCTCACAACTGCCACCCAAATAATGAGCTTTCAGGGGACAAATATGAAAGCTCAGTCATAAATAAATACCAAAGTTCCCAAAGCGCAGGACAGATTAAAACAAACGTGAAGTTGGGTGGTGAAGATAGGGTGGGTAGAGGGCAGAAAAAAAGCACAAAGTACAGGTAGAAAAATAAAAATTTGATTAACTAATATTTTGTATCAAATAAAGGAAGTTAGTACCTTAAAATAAGAATACAGTTTGATAAAGGATGATTCTCAGGACAAAACTCTGAAGAAAATAAGCCTCCAAATTGAAAAGGGCCCACAGAATTACTAGCAAAATGAAGACAATAAGACTAAGGCACAAAATTGTGAAATGTTAGAGCAGTGATCAGACAACTGTAAAAATCTTTCAAAGGGGCTGAGAAAGCCACAAGTCAGGGAAACAGAATCAAATTGGGATTGGAATTCACAAAGATTTTCAACTAGTATTCTATGCCTAGCTACATGTATCTATTACTTCCAAGGAGAGAAAAGTGACATTTGCAGATAAGAACTCAATAAATATAAACTATCATAAGATGTTCTTCAGAAAACATACATAGTGATCATAAAGCCATAGAGATCCAACAAAGATGGAATCACTGAAGAGAACAACTAAGGAAAAGACTCAGGACAGGTGCTAGGCCTAGACAACAAAGAGTTCACAAGACAGACAAAGGGGTAGGAAAGTCCAGAAAAAGAGAAAATGGAAATGGTGACGGTCAGGAAAATAATTTTTATAAGCACATAGCTATTCAAGCATAGAAAACCAGACTAAAAGGAAGGGTAAATTTATAATGAATTCCAGGAAAAAAGAAGAATTAGAAAAGAAAAGAGGCATGGTAGGTTCAGCAATCAGTCATATTTGATTAGTTATATAAATACTAGTCAATTTTACTTAATATTTTGACACAACTACTGGGGAGGGTGGAGAAGAAATGTACATGTGTGTATGTTTGCATGCATACATGTATGTACACGTGACATGGAGACACTCGTGGGTGTGGGGGTGTGTGTGTGTGTATGTATGTATCAGGAGAAACTTCTTCACTTCTCTGGGGAAGGAAATAGTATGTAATGTTTACAACTTATACACTGAGACTTTTCTTTCTTTCTTTTTTTTTTTTTTTTTTTTTTTTTTTTTTTTTTTTTTTTTTTTTTGTCTTTTGGCCTTTTCTAGGGCCGCTCCTGTGGCATATGGAGGTTCCCAGGATAGGGGTCTAATCGGAGCTGTAGCCGCCAGCCTATGCCAGAGCCATAGCAACGTGGGATCCGAGCCACAACCTATACCACAGGGCAACGCTGGATCCTTAACCCACTGAGTGAGGCCAAGGATGGAACCTGCAACCTCATGGTTTCTAGTTGGATTCATTAACCACTGAGCCACAACAGGAAATCCTGAGACTTTTCTATAGGAGCACGTTGTTTAGAAATTTTAACGTAAAGGACCAGAAGAGGGAAAAATTGCTGAAGGCAGTTACCCTGTGAAGTGGAAAAAGAAATTGAAGAGAGGTAGAACAGAGGACAGCTATTCTTATTATAAGAGTTTTTTTTTTTAAGTTTTAAATTAAAAATACGACTTATTTTGATTTTTAAATACTAAATAAAATTAATGTACTACCTTATAATTTTTTTACTCAATTCACAGACAACCTGAAATTCAAGTTAGTGTTTGAGGCCTAGGCAGGTGTCACTAAGGTTAACATCAGAGCTGAGAGAAAGGCGGGATAAAAATGAATGTTTATGATATTTCATGAAAATTTTATTATTTAACTAAAGGACAAATTAATTGAGAATTGGTATATTTCATTTTATTTTTTATTTTATGACCACACCCATGGCATATGTAAGTTCCAAGACCAAGGACTGAGTCCGAGTCACAGCTGTGGCAACGCAGGATCCTTTAACCCATTGGATCAAACCCCCATGCCTCTACAAGGAACAAGCTGCTGTAGTCTGATTTCTTAACCCACTGTGCCACAGCGGGAAATTAGAGAATTGGTATATTTTTAATAAATAAGTAGACCATTTCTCTCCCTATCTCTGTATTCTAAAATAATCAAATATTTTAATCCAGCTGTAGAAATACATATTTAGGAGAGTTTAATACCTCACTACAGACAACAGAGTTTCTGACACAGTAGTTGAAAAATGATAAAATCAGTATGTAAGTACTTTAGTTTTTCAGATATTAAACAAAATAACAAAATGCTTTGGACAAGAAAAAAAATTTATTTTACAATATTTTCTTTCAGAATCACCAGCATTTTAACAAAACAGTTCATTCTTCATCATGAATCAACTCTTTAAACATTTCCTTTACTTTTATGCATCAAAATTGGGTTTAATACAATTCAGAGAACAGAAGTGCATTTCTGGGAGGTTAAAGGCATTGAGTTTTGCATACACAAGCACATAAACACAGAACTACATTTGTACAGTAGATGAATCAGGAAGAAAAGTATGAAGGGAATAGACGATTTTCTTTTTCTCCTTCCTATTTTCTTATTTATAAGAACTGCATTAATTTGTCTATTAAAGACTGTCAAAAAGCAACATACAGGCCATGCATTAACTTTAGGAGTGTTTGATTTTCTTTGAATCATAGAAAAAAAGGTGATTTTCCTTTTTAACGCTTTTAATTTTTTTTAAGAGTTCATTTCTTTTCTTTTTTTTTTGTCTTTTTGCCTTTTCTAGGGCCGTTCCCGCAGCATATGGAGGTTCCCAGGCTAGGAGTCCAATTGCAGCTGCAGCCACCAGCCTACACCAGAGCCACAGCAACACGGGATCCTAGCCACATCTGCAACCTACACCACAGCTCACGGCAATGCCAGATCCTTAACCCACTGAGCAAGACCAGGGGTCGAACCTGCAATCTCATGGTTCCCAGTTGGATTCGTTAACCACTGAGCCATGACAGGAACTCCAAGAGTTCATTTCTTATTCGGTTCTTAATTACATACACATTAGAGGAAAGAATTTGAAGAAACTAAGATAAATCATTTAACAATTTCCTCCAATTTATGTCAAATGGTTTAATTCCTTATTTTCTTAATTAAACTAGCAACTGGAGTGAAACCATGTTCCCTAAGAATGGTTTTTACAGTCTCATCCATGACATTGTAGTCTTCCTTACATTTCAAATCATTCATATCTGAAGACCTGTGAAGAGCCTACTAGGTTTATAGGTTCCTAGGTTTATTGAGCACCAATAAAAATTTGAAAGGATAAGTGGAAAAACTAAGAACATCAATACAACTATATTATGAAGTGGAAAGGAAAATTAGTGAGGTATTCTCATTATCATCAATAAATGATAAAAGTGAAATGTTTAAAGTGAAACATTAATGTTTAAAGTGAAAAAACAGTAATTATTTAAAAATATAGAGGTCATGAGAAACATACAAGTCAGAAATTGTTAAAATTGGCTAATATGGACTGGGTGTAAGGTGAAACTGGAGAGAGAATAGTTTCTTTTCATTGTAAAATTTTCAGTACTGATTTATTTGACTGAAATATATATATATATATATATATATATGTATACATACATATCTTTAACCTCAATTCTCATGCAAGTATTATGCATTTTATTTTATATACACATACCTAAACATAAATGCACATTATATATGTGTGTATATTTATTATATACATATATACAGGATTAAGCACCCAATACTTTTACAATCATGAAATACATCTTCAGAATTTGTGACATCAGGGGAAATCCCTCAGAAAGCTGGTGGATCCAGGTGGTAAGTTTATAATGCATGACCAAAAGCCTATTTTTGAACTTTGAATAAAATAAAAAGTTAATGAATGTAAAATAAAAAACTTCACACCCTTTTAGAGACTTCTCAGCAAGAGTTTCTTTTTTTGTTTTTTGTTTTTTTTTGCACTAGCCGAAAAAAATCCCTGCCATCTCACTAAATGTATAAACTATTTGTTGGAGCCACACAGCAGTAGAAGCAGCTTTTGGCAAGGTTATCATTTTTTGTTCATCTCACTAGTATGTAAAACATTATTTACATTCTGAGGCAGTCACGGGGTTGGCTAACTTAATACAAGCTAGTCTCCCTCAGTTCCAGGAGCAGCTTCCATAGGCTGTTAACAATGTCATTTTTAGGTAGAATACACATTATTTCATAATTGTGCTTTTCTGAAAGCACTAAGTGTATATATTTTTTAAAACAATTAGAAGAGAAGTTGGATTAAATCTTGTGGATAAGTAATGTGTTGAATGGAGCAAAATGCTGGATTTATAAGTCACATTAAAAGGATGGATGTTATGGTACATCATGTACCACATCAGATCAATGAAAACCAGGTAAGGATTTTTAAAACTTGTGATTTCAACTAGTCCAAATCTCCTTCCTCAACAATGTGTGAATGGACTTCCTTTCTAACTACAAACAGCTAAAGAAATAACTGAGAAAATAGGCCCATTTATGAAATAAACTGCACAACAGGTATGAGCACAAACACATAAAATACGCAATCACCCGTTCCTTTTCTGTTAAGTTAAAGGCATTACTGGAAAGTTCTGAAATTCCTTTAACAAATCCTAGGGACTGGTTCACTACACTTCTCAATTTGCTTTGGTATCAATGATGGAAATCTAGAGGAACAGTCATGTGTTAATCACCAATTCCTCCAAACTAAGTGTCTGACGAAAACTCAGAAACAACTAAGGTAATATCTCCATCATCATTCTGGTCTGGACCATCCCCCTACACACCCCTTCTTTACTGGCTAATTTCTTTCCACCTTCTGATTTGCTTTTATGTCCTATGCCAAGTGAAGGCCTTGGGAGGATGAAGAAGGTAAAGAAAGGGAAGGAGATGAGAGGTATCTTTCCATGAAAGGTTACCTCAAAGACATTTCACCACCACCCAAACTTATTTTTCCTCTCTCGTTATTTCCTGTCTCCTATTATTAATTTTCTTCTTGGCTACAGACATTTTTCAGATGTTATTTTGTTTAGCTGTTTAAAGCTGTCTTATATTGAGTCATATAAGAAAAAAGGCTTTTCAGACAAATGTTTGGGATTCAAGAGATTCAGAGAAGGGAAGGCAAAGACATCAGACAAGAAAACAGAAAAGTAATGTAAGTACCTTAGAAAAATTGATGATTGAAATCTATTTTACCTCAGGTTTTTTACTTATGTGGTTCCTTCGGCAATAACTATCATTCCAAGTACATATGCTCTAGACTAGGCAGGAAATTGCTGAAGTTGAAGGGAAGAGCAGAGGAGATGGAAAAGTATTACCACCTTCTAATGCTTCATATGTTGAACAATGATAAACTGTATTTCATATTAAATCTCCATCCTCACTGATTCCTGTCTTCTTATATCTGTATCACTACTCTAAAATTTACCTATATTAATATTATTATTTATATATTGGGAACATTGTACCACTTTTACAACTAGAACTTCTAGTGACTTCCTAGAATAAGACTTCTACCAAAGAGAATGCTTCTAGTATAAAATTATGATTTGTCATCTTTAGTGCTCTATTAGAGGCAATTAAAAAGTCAGTAAAGGGGCAAAGAAGAATAAACACTAATATTAGAGCTCACATCTCAGAATTTCAAGTAAAAAACCAGAATGTCTGTTTGGTCTCCAGACCCAGAAGAGAATTTATTCCATTTCCTTCATTAGGCTTATAAACGTATTGGCTTATCTTACTTATATTTGTTTCCGCTTATACATAAGATGCCACACTATTATGCTAACCATAATTCTTCTAATATGATACACTGGTATTTATCCTTTTTACTTATCTGCTCTAAAAATTTACTTTCTGAAAAAAATAATTTGGACTTAAAATTACTTTAGAGGATAACTTCTGAAGACTATAATCTGTATAGAAGACAGTTTCCATGAAATAGTATTAGAATAACTTTGAGTCAAATTTATTTTTATTACCTTCTACATAGAGACATATATAATAAAATTTCCAGTAATTGGAACTCAAAAATAAAATCATATTAATTTTTCTACAATTTCAATTCCACATAAATATATTAATATAGGAAAATCTAAATTGGCTCTTAAAAATTTTTATTTTAATTTGATGGAACATTTTCTGTAAAAAATACTTACCAAAATAATTATTCAATTTTTTTGCAAAATATTAGACTTTTCAATGCTTATTACAATTCTCAGAATGAATTTGTATTGTGAACCCTAATTTAGAGAAAACAAAAATAGAGATTTTTTTCCACTATTATCACAAATCTAATAACTTCTTTATTGAGCCACAATATTTCTTTCAGTGACTTTCAAATCTAATTTTGTGACATTACCCAGAATCCCCCCAATTTTCTCAAATTAACTTTAAAAAAGTTTTTTAAGCATTATTTAATTAGACATAGTCTACAAAGCATGAGAGGGAAGAAAAACGGGAAGAACAAAGATAATAAAAGTTAGATCATTCAGCTTTAACTAAAATTATGCAAAGACATGCAAGTCTCCAACAAAATTTTTTCTGAAAAATTAGTATAAGTCATAATTTCCAAAAGTAAAAGAAAATATTAGAATCACCACCACATAGTATTCCTTTTTCTTAATGTTCCTCCATCCTTTTTAAAAACTGTAGTCCTAGCAACAGAACCAGATTGAGAATCATAAGGAAATGATTTTTCACTACAAAATCTATGAGAATTTCTACAAATACCCTCAGGAATTCTTCTACCCTCATTCTTCTAAAAGTCCATCTTTTTCTCTACTAAATTATTATATATTGCTATTTCTGACTTTTATTATTATAAAAAATGTGGAATATTGCTCTACATTCTGGCTTACCTTTTTTTCAAAGGAATTTTCACTGAATTTCTCACTGACTAGATAGAACATTTTTTACAGCTCCACCTAAGACCCTTTTGCCTTTGAGTTAGTTACTATCCTCTGTGCTCCTGACTGACCCCCATATCTTTTTCTCTCAGGCTGTACTTCAGGATACTGTTAAGATTTAGCTGGTTTTTTTTTTTTTTTCTTTTTTTCTTTTTAAGTTATGTAGGCTATCCTAAGCCACAGATCTTTTGTACTACAAATAGAACTGATGCAGTTAATTGGAGGCTTCCTGCTGCTGTATGTAGTCAGCTACTGGGATAGTTTGAAATTTCAATCAGTTCTTATAACATGGAGCCAAAAGCAACTTGATTCCTCTGACACCCTTATGAGATTAGCTTTGATAATACATTTGGTGACGCATTTACAAGAACTGGCTTTTTCCCACCTTTTATACTTACTGAGTAACAACTACCAGTCTGCCTCTTTGGATGTAGATACAGAGTAGTAATAAAGAGAGTGTCAGTTGAAATGTCTAGGACAAAATCCTCCACTGTTCATAAAACACCATCTTTTTCACATTTTAAAACCTTTACGTGATGACCATTAAATTCTAATATTTTACTTTGCTGGGTTCACAACATGCTTCTCTTCAGGATTAGGAGTGGTCATCGGGAGAAATTATGCATCAGTCTAGGAGAAAGATGATTCAGGACATAATGATTCTCAAATAGTAACTGAGAATGTAATCCCAACAAAATTTTATGTATCAAGACATTCACTTAATAATCCATTATGCACTTTGTGAACCTTTCCCATGAAGACTGCAGGCTTCCTGAGGGAAGTCATTCTTCACATGCCCTTTGAATGGGACCTAAAACAGCATGTTTCATCTGGTTTTACAGAACAATTTTGAGTGCTATGTCAAGAGGCAAAACAGAACAACCACAGGACATATGTCTTAGGTGGCAAGGGACAAATCGATTGCCAGGGAGGCAGCACTGGCAGATGGGACTTAAGAGTCAGGTAAACCAGAAATCACATGCAGAAAGTCTTAGATACCTGCAGAAAAATAATCCAAGAGTTCTACATTCTCAAAATGAGATGAAACCAAGACCAAAGAATCCAAACTTTAAAGAAGAGGCAACTCCACTCTCCAAGGCCAGTCTCAGTTTACAGGAAAACCACAGTACTGTATTCAAAGAAAATCCTGTTTCCATCATGCCATTAATATCTTTGCAAAACATTCAGTGTTCACAGAAACATGGACTGAGCACAGTGGTTTAAAATGAACATCACTTAATATCCATACAAATTATTTTACCAAAGACTGTAGATGAATTAGAGGACTACAGATTTTTGGACAGGATTAAATATATCTTTTAAATACTCAAACTCAGTAATTTAAAAGATTTATCTTCTGTAGTCACCAAAATGATTAAGAAATTTTGAGTAGGGAAAGGACCAAAGAAACAAAGGCTTTGGTATTTCTGTCACTTCGAAATATCTACTCCAATAACATTTTCTTCATTAGTTGTTTGTTTGTTTTGCTTTTTTAGGGCGGCACTCATGGCACATGGAAGTTACCAGGCTAGGGGTAGAATCGGAGCTACAGCTGCTGGCCTATGCACCAGTCACAACAACGCCAGATCCGAGCCGCATCTGTGACCCACACAACTTACAGCAATGCCAAACCCCAACCCACTGAGCGAGGCCAGGGATTGAACCCACATTCTCATGGATACTAAGTCAGATTTGTTTCTGCTATGCCACAATGGGAACTCCCTTCATCAGTTGTTTTTTAAGCCTCCAATATTACTTGCTATACTGTTACATCTGGTTTCTGTCCAAGTCATTACATGTGCTTTTAGCTGTCAAGACCTTTGTTATGAACTTAAATTCATCAAATAATTAGTAATTGTCCTTTTGGAAGGAATTGAGGAAGCACACTATGGCATGCAAACCTAAGAGGCTTTACTGATTCAGGCTGCTTTATTAAGCTTTTCTACTTTGTAATGAATGACATATTAAAAATGTACATGTGTCATTATCATTAAATCTCAAAATGATGTTGGAGTTTCCTGAGATTTCTTGGGTGGTGTATTAAAAGCATTACGCATTATATTTAGAAAAGCAACTTCCTTCTGTATACATACTCTTCTATCTTTATTTCATGTATTTTTTTTATTCTTAATGATTTTTATTTTTTCCACTATAGTTGGTTTACAGTGTTCTGTCAATTTCTACTGTACAGAAAAGTGACCCAATCTCACACACACACACACACACACACACACATACACATTCTTTTTATCACATTATCCTCCATCATGTTCCATTGTAAGTGGCTAGATACAGTTCCCTGGGCTATATATTTCATATATATTTAAATAACTATTTTATCTCTATTTCCTTCTACTCAAAATTCTTTATGCAAACTCTCCATGCACACTTTAAGTCAGATGTTGAGGTGGTAATATTCTATTAAGCAAGTTACAATTCATGTCTACTTACTCCAATTCACTCTCTAAGTCTCTCCCTCTGTCTCTCTCAATTTTTAGAGATACATACAGAGGGAGTATATATGACTATTCTCTCCCTCCTCCCCCAAGTGTGAACTTTATTTTCAGTTGCATTAATACTTTCTTAAAAATGTTATTTTAAATATTAGCTATTAGCTTGAGGCTGATATATCTTGAAGCCACAAAACACAATATGCTGTTATCCTGAATCCAACCTTCGTACAAGTTGTGTACTTCAGTCAAATTGGATAAACTACTAATAATGGCAGAGAGTGAGCCGCATTCGGTAACAGCTCTGATATTATCACAAAGTAGATGGATGGTTGAAGCAATTTCAGTTCCCTTAAGTGAGAAAAACAGTAGACTACATTTGAAATTTACACATAACTAGTAATTCTGAGTTTAAAATCCCTGCAATTCTTAAGACTATAGTTAGAATTTTCTTATAGAAAAAAAATTAACCCAGTCCTCAAAGAAATGCAGTAGTTAACACTATATGTATTAGCCTTCTCATATTTACTATACTTGTAAATATATGTATACACATAGATGGACGTTTGTGTATACCAAGGCCCAATTTCTGCATAGTTTTCATAGTTGAACACTCTGAGAACAGCCAACCCAGCTAAACGCTTAAGTTTTCAAGGGCTTCTTTCCTTTCTACACTGTCTTTGCTTAAGTTTTTTCTGCTGTCACCCTTCCACAACCCTCATTCAGTGAAAATTGGTCAATGTTCCCCACCAGTCTGCACTGTACATCTGTCAGTCCAGATGGGTTGCAAGACAAACAATGAGACGAAAACACATACACACCATATATTTCAAGTTCCAAGGGGGTAAGTGTACACACAAGTTTGTTTTGTTCCCTCTTCTACCTTAGGCACCTAGATGTCTGGCACATAAGAGGCACTCAAAAAAAAAAAAAAAAAAAAAAAAAGGCCTGTTAGATAAATGAATAATGGCATCAGAAAAAGACAAATATCATATGATATAGCTTATATGTAGAATCTAACAAAAGGATACAAATGAACTCATACACAAAAGAGATCCACAGACAGAGAAAATAAATTTATAGTTTGTTTATATAGGGGTGAGAGATAAATTAGGAGTCTGGGATTAACATATATATATATATATATATATATATATATATATATATACTACTATCTATAAAATAGATAACCACCTATCTATTTTAGGACCTATTGCATAATAACCTACAAAGGAAAAAATTTTTTAAAAAGTATATGTACAACTGAATTGCCTTGCTGTACACCTGAAACTAACACCGTAAATTAACCATACCCCAATTGAAAAAAAAGAATAATGGCATCCCATCTACCCAGTCACAAATGCTTGAAATCTAACAGTCAGTCTAGATTTCTTCCTCTATTTTTTGTATCAATTCCTGATTTCTGTAGTTCTGTTCCTTCCAGTTCCCTCTCATTATTCACTCACTATTTCTGCCCAGACACTTCTAGTTAATAGTTACAGGTTGAATAACAGTTACACAGCCCATTTTAGGGGGTGTCCCCCACTTTATACTGCAGCCAAAGGTACATTTCTAGGAAGCATTTCTGATCATGCAGCTCTACAGCTTGAAATCCTTCAGCAGTTCCCGGTCACCATCTTTGCCTGGAATTAAAGGTCCTTAATTACCTTCCTCCTGCCTGCTTTACAGCTTCATCTCCTACAGTGTAGAGCAAGCCCTCTAGCCATCATCGAACACACAGAACTTCCCTTCAGTGATCTTCTTTGAAAGGCTTTCCAAGGCTTCCCAATCTTGTATATTCTATGTTGGAAACCTACTACTGCATTCCTTTCATTCTCTTTATTTCTCCACTCTAGACAGTGTGCTCTGGAAGCAAGAAAATGCATCATTCACTCTATAATAAATTCAATGGGCATCCATAAATGTTTCTTTTTTTCCTTACGGTTAAGAAATAATTGACACACATCACTGGATAAGTTTAAGATGTACATCACGATGGTTTGATCTATACATATTGTGAAATGATTACCACAATAGGTTTAGTTAACACCCATCATCTCATATGGACACAATTTAAAAAAAAAAGAAAGAAGAAAAGAAAAAATATATTTCCTTGTAATGAGAACTCTTAGGATCTCCTCTCTTAATAACTCCCCTACAGATCATATATCAGTGTAAAGTACAGTCATCATACTGAGCATTACATCCTACTATGTCCTCTCCTGCTGCAGGCCTGGGAAGAAGGTGAATAGGAATAGATGATCAACCCTCAGGATCACAGGAAGAAATGAAAATGTGGCCAGAGAGCTGAGTGTGCTCTGAGTATATTGTTAGAAGGTTCTGGTTCTTTAGAATCTCTCAGCCTAGAGCTTTACCCCTGAAATTTTCCATATCCTCTACCATTTCTTTGTTAAAATTTCCATCTCTGTATTTAAAGATGTATTTACTGATCGGATACTTGATGTTTTAAAATCTTTTAAGTGTGTGGCTGTTACTTCTGAATGGCCCTAAGTATTTCTTTGTGCTTGGAGAGCCAACTTAGCCATTCACAGAGAGGCAATCTCTCTATAAACGAACAGATTTCCACACGTGGGCTGTAATATATGCATAACACATTTCTCTCGGTGTTAATTTTGGTCTAACATCCTCCTGACGGCCCTGATTACCTTGGAGACTTACATCCTGTCTTCTGTATATATGTAGTTGTTAGTCACTTCTACTAAGTTGTCTCACCACCCTTTCTCAAGAATGATAACAGAAGACACAATATTTCAATAACTGATTTTTTTCCTTTCGACAAATGTTTATTCAACCTCCTTTTTAAAGGCATTTTGCTAAGGCTTAATTGAATCTAAATCTCATGTAAAACAGAAAAATTCTGTGACAGTTCAGCTAAATTTGTAGTAAAAAACTGGAACCAGTTTGCAGGATATTAATCACAAAGTTTTATTAATCAGATGTTTTCCTTTTAATTTATAAGTAAAGAGTGAATATCTTTTTTTTTTTAATTTTATAGCTGTACCCACAGCATGTGGAAGTTAAAGGGACAGGGGTTGAATCTCTAGCCACAGCTGTGACCTACATTGCACCTGCAGCAACACCAGACCATTTAACCCACTGTGTCAAACCAGGGATCGAACTCGCACCTCCAGAGTGACCTGAGTCACTGAAGTCGGATTCTTAACCCACTGTGCCATGGCAGGAACTCCAAAAGTAATGATCTTAATATAGGCTTTCTTTAACTTGTCTTACTGTCATTTTTTTAAAATCGGAAGTTCTAAATTATTGTGTATGCTCATTCATATTATTGATTTGGCTAGAGCTCAAACACTATGTGAATCAAAAGTAGCCTGAGAAAGCAACAGCATATAAATAGACATAGTAAGGCAGAATGGTGACAAATGCCATTTGGGATAGCATGTTAAGAGATAAAGGGGGGGCGGGTTTCCTATTGTGGCTCAGCAGGTTAAGAACTTGACTAGTATTCACGAGGATGCAGGTTCGATACCCAGCCTTGCTCAGACAGTAAAGCATCCAGCATTGCTGCAAGCTATGGTGTAGGTCACAGATGGGGCTCAGATCTGGTGTTGCTGTGGTTGTGGTGCAGGTTGGTAGGTGAGCTCCAATTTGACCCATAGCCTGAGAACTTCCATATGCTGCAGAAGTAGCCCTAAAAAGGAAAACTGAGATTGTTAAAGGCTTATCCATTTTGCTTATTTTATTCATGGTGTGCTAATCAAATAGAAGGATGAATGGGCACTGAATCCATATAAACAATCTATGTTGTGACAAATTTCAAGGCATCTGGTTAAGTCAGATATCTCCCTTTGAGAATTAAATGTAACAAGAAGTGTTTTGCTCCTAAAATCTGTGCCCTAGTAGATAGGATCCAACACAGAATCAAACATCTCATCTAACTTTTCCAATGCCATGTTTCCAAAAGGAAATTACATTAAATTCCTCCATTCAAAATGCAAAAAGCAAGACATCCAAGAATGAGATTTCTAGCAGAATGTAATTTTAAAGATATGATTTTTTTCCATTACTGGAGATATCAAACATTTTAAAAGCCTGTTCTTTCAAACTTGGATTCCAGATCATTATTTTTTTGGCCAAAAAGAAAGGTTTTCTGCATTCTTAAAATAATTAGGCAAGATTTCAAATCAAATTATCCAATTTCAAAGCTCTATTTTTCTCTCTAAAATGCCTGTTAGAGAAGGGCTGCCGATGACTAAGCTTTGTGTCATTCTCATGGCTTTATTAGGAGAATGTTCTAAGTCCTTCACTTTCTATGTAATCAGAACTATAATTTCTCCAGGTTATTTTAAGACCCCGCTACAGCTAAAGCAGGAAACTCAATTTTATTCTGAGCTCTAGACATGTCAACACAGCAGAGCAGAGCTCTGGGCTATCCAGGCTATCTCCTTTCATAAACCCCCTTGCTTGGTGTCTGACCAAGGCTCTGGGCTAGATGTACTCCAGTCTCTGGGTATCAAGTAACTCTTTCCAAGACATTGAGAGTAGTAGGGCTGTTATTTTGGAAAATGTGTGTTGACATATTATCACTGTACAAATGAAGAGCTTACTTGTCCAAAGAGAACTACTTTCTCTTCCTAGCATCAATGTGAAAACCATATTCAACAGAAGGACAGTTGAGAAAACCCAGGTGCCAGAAACATTTGATAAAAAAGCAGAACAGAAAGCTCTAACTACATATGTCTACTTAGTTCATCATACTCCCTTAGAATTTTATAACTTAATTAACCAACTCTATTTAAACAGGCTGGTTGTCTCTAATTATGCTAAATTTTTTTTCTCTACTACAAAATGGTATTAATGGTGAGTGCCATTTCTGCAAGTAACAGGTAACCCACTTCTACAATCATGAGCTCCATCTAAAGAAGGGAGAAAAAGATAGTATAATAAGCTGTAAGCAAAAATCTGTGAGACCTGGCTTTCAGAATGAAAATTAAAACATAGCATCACTAACTTTAGTATTCTGCTGTTATATCAAAAAGGCTCTCAGATATGTATAAATCTTATTTCTGAATAACTGTATTAATGCTTTCAACTTTAAGTTAACACACTGACATAAAACTACTTCCTTACTTTAAATTTATATATTATGGTCTCAACAAATTTCTCTTCAACTCTTTATTTTTTTTAAGGGTTTATATTTATTTGTTTGTTTGTTTTTTGTCTTTCTGCCTTTTCTAGGGCCATTCCTGTGGCATATGGAGGTTCCCAGGCTAGGGGTCAAATCGGAGCCATAGCCAACGGCCTGCACCAGAGCCACAGCAATGCGGAATCTGAGCTGCGTCTGCAACCCACACCACAGCTCATGGCAACACTGGATCCTTAACCCACTGAGCAAGGCCAAGGATCGAACCCGTAACCTCATGGTTCCTAGTTGGGTTCGTTAACCACTGCGCCCAACAGGAACTCCCACAACTCTTATTTTTATTCTAGCATTTTTCTTTAGATCACAACACTTTTATTTATTACTTTTCTACTATTCCTACAACAATACAGATGAGCTTACAATCCTATGTATATACAATTACACATTTTGAGATTTTTTTCCCACTCAAAAATATATGTAAAATATAACCTCCATTCTCATAGGTTAATATATTCAGGCACTGCTTATTAATTTTAATGACATATTACATTTCACAATATGGATTATGGCAAATGATTTTTGTATTGACAATATTTAAACCATCTTCAATTTTTCCTCACTATAAGTAACACTGCAAATAAATATCCTAGTACACAATTTCTTGGGCATTTCTGCAAGCATGTAAGTGGAATTATTGGATTGCAGAGTATGTACATTTTTCATATTAATGATAAAATTTTCACCTCCAAAACTTCACCAGTATGCTCTTCCACTAATATATGAGGGTGCCCTTTCCCTCCAAATCCTAATAACACTGGATATTATGAGTCTTTTTATTTTAACTAGTATAATGAAAACAAAAGTGGGACCTCGCTGAGTTATTAATCAAGACATAGACTGATCATCTACTTACTTATCTACCGGCCATTTTTTATTCTTTTTCTGTGAATGTGTTCTTCATATGGTTGACCATCTTCCCACTGTTACTGATATTTTAAAATTGATTTATAGTTTGTATTTGTGCCTTCCAGATTTAACTTCTTGAGTTTTAAATACATGTTAAGTATTTTCCATCTGTCTGTCATTTAGTGAAAAATAGAAACAAATTATATGACAAATGATGCCACTAACTTAATGCCAAGTCAAACATCACTCTTTTTTTAACTCTCTCTAGATAGGATTACACGGACAGAGATATTTCCTAGAATGAGTTGTGATAACCTCACTCATAAGCCCATTAATATAAATAGAAATATTTTTCCCAAGGTATAATATCTAAACTACAATTTCTGTTAGCACCTTTCTTTTCCCTTTGGTTTGTGAAGCTGGGCCTCAAAACTAAGCTTTATGTTCACTGTACACAAAATGTTTCTCAATCACTTAATAAATGTGAACCAAACTAACAAACCAGGCCCTGGGTTCCTGATGTAAAGGTTCATTTTCCATCACAGTACAGCTCAGCCTCATATATCTATCTCAATTCATATGGGAATAACATTCCAGATGTCTGAAAGGTTTGTCTCAAAATATTTTTTAAAATTCCATTACACCAGGAGTTGCCCTCGTGGCGCAGTGGTTAACAAATCTGATTAGGAACCATAATGTTGCAGGTTCGATCCCTGCCCTTGCTCAGTGGGTTAAGGACCTGGCATTGCCTCGAGCTGTGGTGTAGGTTGCAGACACAGCTCGGATCCCGCATTGCTGTGGCTCTGGTATAGGCCGGCAGCTACAGGTCAGATTAGACCCCTAGCCTGGGAACCTCCATATGCCGTGGGAGCAGCCCAAGAAATGGCAAAAAAAAAAAAAGACAAAAAAAAAATTCCATTACACCAAAGGTGAAAGGGAGGGGGATAAATTAGGAGTTTGGGATTAAAATATACACATTATTATATATAAAATAAACAATAAGGACCTATTGTATAGCACCAGGAATTATACTCAATATCTTGTAATAACCTATAATGAAAGAGAATGTAAAAAACAACATATATATTTATAAATATATAACTAAATCGCTGTGCTGTACACTTGAAACGAACACTGTACATCAACCATATTTCAATAAAATATATATTAAAAAAAGAATTATAAGCATCAAATTGAGAGAAAATCTCGTACTCAATAGAAGAAAATAAAATTCCATTTCACAGGGTTAAGGAACATTTTCAAAACAGGTTAGATATATTCCTGCTTTTAAAGATGCCCACATCACAGAGGACACAGGGCCACCTTATAGCCCATCAGTTACTGCACTATGACACGGTGGTTCCATCAGGATTTGTTCCACATAAAGGGTGGGCCCTCAGGGAATGAGGCTGCTTTGTTTGATTTTAGTTCTACCTCTGCATTGTCAATATTTGGGGTAGGATGGGGGAGGTCCTTCTTGCTTGCTATTGTGCTTTGTGGCTATGGGTAAGCCTAACTCTAGTACCTTCCCCTGCCTTTAATCTGTGTCATGAGTTTGAGAATGCCAAAAGCCAAATCTGTTACCACTCCTAAAAATGATTACTGACATTTACTAAGATCACATATTTCTTTGAGAATTAGCCACAGAATGAACATTCTCCCAAGAAAATGCATATGTACATAAATATACTAGTATGTGTACAATTTCATAGGATTCAGGGACTCCCTAAAGCCCATTTGTGGACATTTAGGCTCTCCAAGTCCTTTTTTGGTTCACTTCACACACATGATTTTGGTTCAGAAAGAAAAGTTCCCAAATTAACAAGTCATTAATAGAAGCCATTGTAGTTAGAGAAGACAGATTCCTATAAAATGAGAGATTATGTGAAATCATAATGAATAATGCCCTTTTATTGTTTGGTTTGGTTTATTTTTGTTTTTATGGCCGCACCTGCAGCATATGGAAGTTCCCAGGCTAGGGGTTGAATCAGAGTTGCAGCTGCCAACCTATGCCACAGCCACAGCAATGCCAGATCTGAGCCCCATCTGTGACCTACACTGCAGTTGCAGCAACACTGGATACTTAACCTACTGAATGAGGCCACGGATCAAACCTGCATCCTCATGGATACTAGTCGGGTTCTTAACCCACTGAGCCACAAAGGGAACTCCAATAATGCCCTTTTAAATGCTCAATTAAAATACACAAAGTATGTGACTATTTGTCTGTAGTGAAATTTTCTCAGCTATTTCAAATGGGGAAATAATGGAAAATATATGCATAACCTAATGTAAACTGTATTGTAAAGACACTATAAATGTAAGCATGTGAGTATAAGGACTAGGAAAAGAAAATGAAGAGAATCATTTGTATTTTTAAAACAAAAAATTGTATTTTAGCCAGAAGAGCTGTCATTCCAATGACTACTTCAGAAGTATAGTCAGAAGTTCCTTAACATGTGAAAGAAGATTCCTGTCCTCACTGTCCTGCTTCTTGTCAAATCAGCATTAAAAGCCCACTTTCCACCCTGCTGTCCTAATCCTGGCAGGAAACAGATGGGTGAGAATAAAAGAGGAATAAAACCCTCTTCTTTAATTAACTCTGTCTTTACTCATACTCCTCATCCTGCAAGATCTTGTCCCTTAAGGTTGACAAATGATCAAGTTAGCAGTGAGAAAAGAAAGCCTGGCTGAGAACGAGAAAACACCAAGGGCAAAAATGATGTCTGACTGATAATAGCTAATTCTTTAGAACAAATGTATAGAAGAACTATGATCACAGTTATGTGAAACTGCAAGAGACAGAGGGGCAGAACCACTCAAAGCAGCCTATGAGACTATAGAGCTGACCTTATCATTCATTTCCAAAGTTCTGGGTTCTTACCAAGTATAAGTGATCACGCCTTACATGAAACTCTTAAGTAGAGAGTAGCAAGGAAATAAAACATCCTCAGAACTCATTTTCATAATGCATTCTTTGAATTTTTATCATTTACAGAAAAAAGAAGGCTAGTGACTCACTTTCTAGTCTCTAAAATACTGTATCTGTGGGCCCTCCAAATGGACAGGGGGAATTGTTCGCACAAGTCTAAAGGCTAGAGATCTGTGAGTTATTAACATAGAGCTGATAACTGAAACTGAGTCAGAGGATGAGATTACTCCAGAAGAATGTATACAACAATAACTTTTTTTAAAAAATGGCTGTAGAAGGCATAAATGAAAGATGATTCACATGACATTCCCCACCTGTGTTATTCCCATGATTACGTTAGGCTATCTGGGAATGGAATTTGCAGATGTAATTAAGGTGAGTAATCAGTTAACTTTAAGAGAGATTATCCAGGTGGGTTTAACCTAATCATACTGGACTCTTTAAAAGATGAGAGATTTCTCTTGCTGGTAGAAGAAATCAAAGAGATTTGAAACTTAAGAGGGGTTTGACAAGAGAGAATTTCTAAGGGAAGCAGGGAGGGAAGAAGGGAGTAAGGAAGGAAGTGAGGGAGGGAGGAAGGAAGAAGAAGAAGGAGGGAGAGAGAGAGGGAGGGAAAGAAAAAATTTAAAAAAGAAAGGAAGGAAAAAAAAAGAAAGAAAAGGAAGTCAGTTGAAAGCAGTGAAAAGGCAGTCATAAAGGTAAAACTTACCAATGCCCATCAAGCACCTGGTGCTCTTCACATCCGTGTTTTCCAAACACATTTGTCTTTAAACATTAGAAAGTGAATTTCTGCATGTGTGAAGCCATCAATTTTGAGTCAAGAAATTAGGAATCAGACTACATGTTTATTTAAAGAGAGATCAATATTGTAGAGAATTCTTGGCTTTAAGAATCAGACTACATGTTTATTTAAAGAGAGATCAATATTGTAGAGAATTCTTGGCTGATTTTTTCAGAGAAATGTCTTAAATCTGATATTGGCCTTTCAAACAATCGTTCTATATGATTTTTACTATTATGTCAGAAGATGTTTGACCTTTCAGCTATGAGATATCAGATGCTCAATATACTATTATCCTATAATTTGAACTTGATACACAGAACACTCTCTTGGGTTCTTTTCTGGAAGTGGGTAGAGGAAGGCTGAGTTGGGCTTTTCCTGTTAGTGTTTTCAGCTAAGTAGGTTATTGAGTAGGACTTTGAGGTAACATTCTTGTTTTCTGGAAAGATACTTCTCTGCTAACTTCAGCTGTCCAGAACATGCAAAAGACTCAAGCATCTGGCCTCTTATGGTCCAAACTATAATTTCTATGGATATGAACTTAACTGAATATATTTTACATAAAAGAAATCATTCCAAAGGATTTCTAACACTTACTTTAGAAGCTAAAGTAACAAGCTTGATCATCTGACTTGTTATTCACTATGTAGGACATAGTTTATTAGGGTAACAACATAGCCTACTAGAAGGCATTTTGTAGTAGGATGATTTTAAAGTACAGTGGCAAATGCCACTTTTGTCTGAAGGAAACAATCTCCTAAAACCTTATGTGCCATTGAAGGATCTCCGTATTTGAGGTAAGACACAGTTAATATTCATAAAAATAACAGTGGATCTCTAATAAAAATACCATGGAAAAGGAAGAGAATCTTTTCCTGACTTCATTTAAGATTGGCTCTTAAAATATATTCTTTGTATATCTTTATGCTTAGATAACCAAGACTAATGGGCCGAGAAACATAAAGGTGTGTGTGCAGTTTAAGTATCAATGGATGATTTTCCATTCATTCATTCACTTACTCATTCTAGAAACATTCATTGAGTAATTTTTATTTTTCAGGCATTCTTTTAAGTCTTAGATTTTCTTTTGAATTTTCATGTTTTAATTAATTCAGGGATTTAATTTTTATTTTATAGATATTTTCTTTAAATATGAATAAAGGTATTCTGGGATGGAACTGATTCTTTTGTCCAAAATTACAATGAATTTTTATCTCATCCACAAAAGAGAAAATTGATTAGCATCATTCTATTAACTGGTTACAAACTTTCGTCTAGAATATCATAGCCTTCAGGGTTCAATATACCTAGAATTCTGCCTCACGCGCTGGGCGCTAATACTTAGCCCTCGATTCCACATAAGACATCTAACAACTACAGAGTTAGAAATCTTTGCAAACTGGCTTTCAGCAACTACACAAGTAGCTAAAAAAACTTTCATTCTCAGAATACTGAATATTTGTGAATGACTGATGTGTTTTTGGCAAAGAAGTGAATACTTCAGTGAGGCACACTATATTCAGCAATGAGATCCACTTAACATATGAAAAAAAAAATCCATGCATTACATTTCAAAAGACTGGAATGAGAAAGAAGGAGAAAAAATACTGTTGTTATCTTGAATGCAACATGTAGTCTTGGCATGATTTAAATATCACCCAGAGTAGGTGTAAAACTCAATAAAATATGACTTTAAAACCAATAACCAATACAAACTCTTTTTAAATTCTGTTCTTATTAACTATAAATTGGAGTTTAGAAAAAAATATGAATAAAGCACCTCCTAAGGAATCTGCAGTATTTATTCCAAAAAATTATTTTTATGAAGAAAATTATTTTGTTTTAAATAAACTGTGCAAAAATAAAGCTGTAAAAATTTATCCTCTACTTAGCTGAACTGCAGCAATTTATTATATTAAATGGTAATATTTATTGAGGTACTTAACAAACTTTTTACTTATTTATGAAAATTTTTGTTATGATGCTACTTAACCTGCAGTTTCTGCTATGTGTATTCATCCAAAATAAAATCAAATTTTAAAAAGTGAAATGCAATTCTAAATGAGAGCTAGAAAATTCAAATGCAGCCTGAGTGAGGAAAGAGAAAAAAGGTGAACACTGATGATAAAACCTTATATTTCTGATTAACAGAAAAGTGATAATCTTCATTACTAAAATAGAAATAAATAACTGGTTCTAAGCCACAAGGATTTTAGTGCATGGTCATTTTTTCCTTCTCTCCTCTTTCTTTTAGAAAAATGCCATGACTCTTGCTACAGGAAGATAAAAAATAATTTTTACGTTGTAGAGTTAAAAATTAAACTAGATAAATCATAACAATTACTGAATAATTCTTTGTAAACAGGACCACAGCACTTTTGTGAAAAGGTAAGACATTTAAAACTTGTCAGACACAGCACAAAATTCAAAAAAAAGTTAAAATAAGCTAGAGCACAATGAGTTTCTAAGCCCAAAACATGAAATATTATAAACTGACAGTATCAGACCAACACATTACTATGGCAATTTACCTGCTGAATCAAAATTACCTTTGGCATTTCAGAAAGACATAGTACTATGATCTGATCTGCTTTCATGGATTTTTTTTTAAAAAGGAAAATCATTGAAATTTTTAGAGCTAAAAAGAGCTAGTTGGAATCTCAAGAGTAGTCTAGGCAACTTCCCTCTTAGTTTATAGATGCAAAGAGAAGTCAACTCAATTACCTACATTCATGCAAACAGTGGCAGACCCTGAGCTAAAACCCCATAAAGTATAAGCTTCCTAAGACCAGAGGCTGGCATTTCTTCATTAATTTCACTATTCCTGAAATCTTTTAGTACCTTTACTAGGTTCATAAAAACATAAGTGAACAAATAAACCGAATTTTCCTGATTTCTTATCCATGCAATGCAGTATTTGCCATGCAATATTTAAACTGTTCCTGCATGCACTGGGACATTGAGTACATTTCTAGTATCCATGGAAAAATAAAAAGATAAAGAACCTTCTGTTCCTTCAGCATGCAAATGGTGCTTTCTAAAGACAAACTACCAAATACTGGTGTATGACACTAAGCTTATAAAATTCTAAATTAAGAATATGAAAAATAGGTTATTATAGTCTATTGCAATAACAGTTGGATGCACTATTCAAGTGGCCCCTGCCTAGCCATTTACCTTTCCTCTCTCAGTGGCCATGCTAGCTTTCATTCTAAAAACAGCTGTATACATATTTTAAACTTGGGGCCTTTGTACTGGTTATACTTTCTGCCTGGAAGGCCTTTTCTTAGATCTTTGTATGGATGAGCTCTTCCAGTTATTCAGGTTTCAGCTTAAGTCACTTCCTGGGGAGAGTGACATCACCAAGATTGTGTCATAGGTCATTCCTGACTTCCCTTCCCCAACAAGAAAATAACTCAACATCTAGAATAAGACACCACTGCTAGAGCACAGGGATGAGGTTGAAATGCTCTCTGCACCTTAGAGCCCAAGGCTGACTGTGTTAGAAGGTAAGAGGAGCAGCTACAATGTTGACAGCATTGCCCCTCCCCCAGGCCAGCACAGCACCATGTACAGAAGTCTCCAGTGGATAAAGAGAATCCAGGGAGGACAACTAGCCTCCCCTACCATTGTGGATCATTTTGTGGGAGCCCTTACTCTAATCTCACATCATGATGACTGCAGCGGAATCTCTGGGGCTCAACCACTGAGAATCTGAATGTGATGGAGAATGGGGTAAGGGCTTACACAAACCAGCAAAGGGATCTTGGAGGACCAAGTTCATGCATGTAGTGCCCAAGTCATCTGCAGAACCATGATGAGGTGTTCATCTGCGGAACTAAGTCAGGGGTACAGTCTGAACAGGGTATTCTGTGGGGTAGAGATCTGCCCAATTCAGGTCCTTAAACAAGGAAATTTGCAGACCCTAGGCATGGTGCTAAGTCACAGCTCCATCCACTGTGCACAGGAACCTTCCAGCTCTGTACAAAGGGGCTGGTTACAACTCTTGGAAACTGTATAACCCAGGGGCATTACAGCTAACAGGAGGCAAGCAGAGGAGACTGCCCCCAGAGCAAAGCCAGTACTCTGCGTGAAGAGTTCCTGTCTGCTAAGCATGGGCAGGGGGCTTAATTTATACCAAGGCAGAGAGTAGCTACTGGCCCCTCCCAACTAGAGAGCCTATTTCCCAACCTGAAAATAGCATAGAGTGTCCCCTCCCACTCTCACAAAGGCAAGGGGGCTAAGACATAGCCCCACCTACTGGGGAGTCAGTTTATTTGGCCCCATATGACCAGAAAAGCTGGAGAAAACACCTGAAAGCTATGTAGTCCAGCGGCACTCAAGCCAGGGGATGAGTGGACAGAGCTGTCAGGTTGCATAGCAAGCAAGTGGATCTGTTCAGCCAGGGAATTTGGGTGTAAGTCACTGTGCAGTAACACAACAAACAGCTTTATCAGTTTTGGAGCTACTTCTCCCACCTTGCCCAGGCAGGAAAGTCATAACCTCACTCATTGCTGAATATAGCTTTCGGCCTGTCCAAAAAAACACCTAGGAAGCTACTTAGCTTATTCAACAGTTCTATGTACAGTGGCTTGACAGACAGCATAGTCTTTGGGAGAGCAAAACTAGTCGCCTCACCCAACCAGAGTATGTGGTATACTCAGGCCTGATACAGAGCCCAAACAAGCTGTACAGCCCCTGGATCCTGGCCTGCTGCCCAGCTAGGGCAGGAAAGCTAAGTCACAGTCTCATCTACTACTGAATATAGAATGCAGCCCCAAACATCTAGCAAGTCTGACCAGAGAATCCATGCAAACTTGGAGCCAATTCTACAGATTCACATGGGCAGGAAACCAAGCCAACAGTCCTATCCAACTGTTCTCAGCCCCCCATCCCTATCCTCAGAGCTGGAACAGTTGCCTCTCCCCAAAACAGATCATAACAGCATGCCCCACTTGCCCAAAAACACTATCAGCAGACACAGCCAGAACCCAAACTGAGCTGACGGATGAAGAACTTTCTCTGCCAAAGCAAATCTGTAAAGTCTGGAAGGGGAGCCCCATTACTCAAATGTGCAGATACCAACATAAGGAATCAAGGACTTTAAAAACTCAGGTAAATATGATATCACCAAAGGAAACTAATAAAGCTCCAATAACTGACTCTAAAGAAATAGAGATCTATGAATTACCAGAAGAATAATTCAAATACGGAGCTATAAGAAAGTTTACTGAGCTATAAGAAAGGAAGTTTACTGAGCTATAAGAAAGGAAGTTTACTGAGCTATTAAAAAAACACTTATAGATAGAGAATTAAATGAAAGTAGGAAAACAATGCATGAACAAAACAAGCAGTTTGATTAAAACAACAAGAACAACAATACCCAGAAATCCTAAAGTTGAAAAATATAATAAATGAACTGAAGAATTCAATACTTTCAGAAGTAGAGACCTGGCCATTCAGAAGAATCAACACCCCAAAGATAGGGCATTGCAAATTATCCAGTCAGAGAAGCAAAAAGAAAATGAAAAAGAATTAATTATGAGACACAATGGAAAGAAAACAATATTTACATTATGGAAATTTCAGAAGAAGAGAAAGAGAAAATGACAAAAAATAATTTTAAAGCAATAATGACCAAAAATTTCCTGAACCTGGGGAGAGTAATGGACTGATAGCAAAAGATTATCAATATGCAAAAAAAGTAGGAGAAGAAACGGAGTTCCCGTCGTGGCGCAGTGGTTAACGAATCCGACTAGGAACCATGAGGTTGCGGGTTCGGTCCCTGCCCTTGCTCAGTGGGTTAACGATCCGGTGTTGCCGTGAGCTGTGGTGTAGGTTGCAGACGCGGCTCGAATCCCACGTTGCTGTGGCTCTGGCGTAGGCCGGTGGCTACAGCTCTGATTGGACCCCTAGTCTGGGAACCTCCATATGCCGCGGGAGCGGCCCAAGAAATAGCAAAAAAAAAAAAAAAAAAAAAAAAAAAAAGATAGATGTCTTTATACATATATATTTGTAAATTTAAATAATAAAAATTAAAAAAAAAAAGTAGGAGAAGAAACAAAAAATCTACAAAACAACTAAATAATTAATAAGATGGAAGCAGTAAATCCTTACCAATGAACAATTACTTTTATTATTATTATTACTATTATCATCTTTTTAGGGCTGTACCTGTGGCATATGGAAGTTCCCAGGCTAAGGGTTGAATCAGAGCTGTAGCTGCTGGCCTATGCCACAGCCACAGCAACTGGGGATCCGAGCTGTGCCTGCGACTTAAGCCACAGCTCATGGCAATGCCGAATCCTTAACCCACTGAGTGAGGCCAAGGATTGAGTCCGTATCCTCATGGATCCTAGTTGGGTTTGTTACCTCTGAGCCACCAAGGGAACTCCCTCAACAATTACTTTAAATGTGAATAGATTAAATTCTCCAATCAAAAGACAGAGAATGGCTGAATGGATAAAAATATAAGATCCAACAATATGCTGCCTACAAAAGACTCAATTTAATTTAAGGCATATGTTGACTGAGTGTGAAGAGAAGCAAAAAGATATTTCAATCAAATGGTAACAATGACAACAAAAAAAAAATCAGAGGTAGCTATACTCATGTCAGGAAAAATAGACTTTAAACTAAAAATGGTAAAAGAAAAAGAAGATCATTATATAATTATAGAGGGGTCAATATGTCAAGAAGATAAACCCGTTGTAACTAATTATGCACCCAACATCTGAGCACCTAAAAATATAAAGCAAAAACTAAGAGAGTTTAAAAGAGAAATTAAACAGCAAGACAATAAAAGCTGGGGGCTTAAATGCTCACCTCTAAACAATGGATAGATCATACAGACAGAGAATCAATAATCAATAAGCCAACAGTGGATCTGAACAGTACTATACATCAAATGAACCTACTGGATACATGCAAAACATTTTACCCAAGAACAACAGAATCCACATACTTCTCAAAGTATGAAACATTTGCTAGGACAGATCATCTGTTAGGCCACAAAGCAAATCTTAGCAAATAGAAGACTGAAGTCATACCAAGTATATTCTCTGACCACAGGGGCATCAAATTAATAATAATAAAAAGAGGAAAACTGGAAAGTTCATGAACACTTGGAAATTAAACAACACTCTCTTGAACAACCAATGAAGCAAGGAAGAACTCAAAGAGTAAATAGAAAAGTTTTTTGAGACACATGAAAATGGAAACAAAACATATCAGAACTTAGGGATACAATAAAAGTAGTTTTGAGGGAAAAAACATACCAATAAAAGCCTACATTAACAACCCAAAAAGATTCCAAATAAACAACTTAACTGTATGCATTAAGGAACTATAAAATGAAGAATAAACTGAACCCAATGTTAACAGAAGAAAGCAAATAATAAAAATTGGAGCAGACATAAATGATATATAGAGAAAAACAACAGAAAAAATTAAGCAAACTAAGAGTTGGTTCTTTGAAAAGTTAAACAAAACTGCAAACTCTGAGACTAACCAAGGAAAAATGAGCATGGAGCTAAATCAAGAAAATTATAAATGAAAAGGAAAACATTACAACTTATATCACAGAACTTCTAAGAAGAGTAAGAGCCAACAATGAAAACCTATGTGCCAACAAACTGTACAACATAAGAGAGATGGAAATATTCTTAGAAACACAATTCGTCAAAATTGAATCAGGAAGAAACAGAAAACCTAAATAGGCCAATTACTACTAAGGAGATTAATTAGTAATTAAAAGAAAATCTCTGAACAAAGAAAAGCCCAAAACCAAATGGGTTCTCTGGATCATTTCATTCAACATTTAAATAAAAAGTAACACCAATCTTTATCAAACTCTTTCAAAAAATTAAAGAGGATTTCTTTGGGAGGGAATACGCCCAAGCTCATTTTAAGAGGCCAGAAATATCCTGATACCAAAACTAGAAAGATATACTACCAAAAATGAAACCTTAGGCCAATATCCCTAATGAATATAGATGAAAATATTCTCAATAAAGTACTAGCAAACTGAATTCAACAGTACATTAAGATCATTCACCATGATCAAATGGGATTTATCCATGAGATAAAGGATGAGTCAATATATGAAAATCAATCAATGTGATATAATACATTAATTGACTTTTTAAAAAATCATGATCTGAGGAAGCTCCCTTGTGGTACAGTGGGTTAAGGATCTGGATTTGCCACAGCTATGCCACAGGCCACAAATGCAGTGTAAGTTCGATCCCTTGCTCAGGAACTTCCACATGCCACAGGTAAGGCCAAAAAACAAAAAATCGTGATCATCTTAATAGATATAAAAAATCATTTGACAAAATTAAACATCCATTTGGATATAAAAGCACTTAACAAATAAGGCATAGAAGGAACACATCTCAATATAACAAAGGCCAGATATGACATATCCACAGGTAACGTCCTTCTCAAGTGATGAAAGGTTGAATGCTTTTCCTCTAAGATCAGGAACAAGGCAAAGGTGCCCACTCTCATAACTTCCATTCAACACAGTACTGGAAGTCCTAGCTAAAACAATCAGACAAGAAGTATAAATACAAATATAAGAATCAGGAAAAAAAAGAATTAAAACTGTATTTGCAGATGACATAATTTTATACACAGAAAATCTTTTTTTTTTTTGTCTTTTCTAGGGCCACACCCATAGCATATGGAGGTCTCCAAGCTAAGGGTCTCATTGGAGCTGTAGACACTGGTCTACGCCACAGCCACAGCAACACGGGATCCAAGCTGTGCCTGCGATCTACACCACAGCTCACGGCAATGCCAGATCCTTAACCCACTGAGCAAGGCCAGGGATTGAACCCGCAATCTCATGGTTCCTAGTCAGATTTGTTAACCACTGAACCACAATGGGAACTCCAATACATAGAAAATCTTAAAGACTCAACTAAAAAAAATTGTTAGATGACTGAATTCAGTAAAGTTGCAGGATACAGAATATACAAAAATCAGTATCACATCTATGCACTAATAAAAAATTTCTGTAAAAGAAATAAGAAAAAATTGGAGCTCCTGTTGTAGTTCAGTGGGTTAAGAACCTGACTAGTATCCATGAGGATGTGGGTTCGATCCATAGCCCCCACCTCAGTGGGTTAAGGATCTAGCATTGCCGTAAGCTGTGGGGTAGGTCACAGATGAGCCTCGGATCTGGCATTGCTGTGGCTATGGCATAGGCTGACAGGTACAGGTCTGATTCAGCCTTTAGCCTGGGAACTTCCATATGCTTCAAGTTCGGCTATAGAGAAAAGAAAAAGAAAAAAGAAAAGAAATTGATTCCATTTACAACGGCATCAAAAATAAAATATTTGGGAATAAATTTAACTCATGAGGTAACAGATGTCAATGCTGAAACTATAAAACACTGATTAAAAGAAATTGTAAAAGATACAAATAAATGGAAAGGTATCCCATGTTCATGGGCTGAAGAATTTATATATATATATATATACACACACACACACACACACATATATATACACACATACATATATATATATATATATTTTTTTTTTTTTTGTCTTTTTGCTATTTCTTTGGGCCGCTCCCTCGGCATATGGAGGTTTCCAGGCTAGGGGTCGAATCGGAGCTGCAGCCACCGGCCTACGCCAGAGCCACAGCAAGGCGGGATCCGAGCCGCGTCTGCAACCTACACCACAGCTCACGGCAACGCCGGATCGTTAACCCACTGAGCAAGGGCAGGGACTGAACCCGCAACCTCATGGTTCCTAGTCAGATTCGTTAACCACTGCGCCACGAAGGGAACTCCAAGAATTTATATTTTTAAAATGTCAATACTACCAAAACCTGTCTATAGATTCAATGCAATCTTTATTAAAATTGTAATGGCAGTTTTTACAGAAGTAGGAAAAGAAGTCCTAAAATTCTTGTGGCGCATTTCCCCCAAATAGCCAAAGAAATTTTTTAATATATAATGATTTTTATTTTTTCCCATTATAGCTGGTTTACAGTGTTCCGTCAATTTTCCACTGTATAGCATGGTAACCCAATTACACACAAATGTATACATTCTTTTTTCTCACATTAACATGTCCCATCAGAAGTGACCAGACATAGTTCCCTGTGCTACACAGCAGGATCTCATTGCTAATCCATTCCAAAGCCAATAGTCTGTATCTATTAACCCCAAGCACCCCATCCATCCCACTCCCCCACCTCCCCCTTGGTAATTTTGAGAAAGAACAAAGCAGGAGATATTATACTTCCTGATTTCAAGCTATATTCTAAGGCTGTAGTCATCAAAATAGCATGGTACTGGCATAAAAAAGACCAAAAGCCTAATTTGGAAGACAATCCAAAGGCCAGAAATTAACCTAAGCATATATAGTCAAGTAATATTTGACAAGAGAGTCAGAAAATACTCAATGAAGAAAAATCTCTACTAGGATAACTAGATATTCACATCTAAAAGAAGGAAATTATACTCATATCACTCACAAAAATTCACTTGAAATGGATTAAAAACTTAACTAAGACCAGAGTTCATGAACCTCTTAGAAGGAAATAAAGGAACAAAGCTCCTTGATACGGGTTTTGGTAATAATTTTTTGGTGGGATATGACGGAGCATAAGCAACAAAATCAAAATGAACAAATTGGGACTATATCAAACTAAAAAGTTTCTGAACGACAAAAGAAACCATCATCAAAGTGAAAAAACGACCTGTGAAATGAGAAAAAATATTTTCAAACTATGAATCTGATAGTTAATATTCAAAACATATTAAAAAACACGAACAACTCAAAAGCAAAAAAAAAAAAATAACAATTTAAAAATGGGTAAAGGAGGAGTTCCTGTCGTGACTCAATGGTTAACGAATCCGACTGGGAACCATGAGGTTGTGGGTTCGATACCTGGCCTTGCTCAGTGGGTTAAGGATCTGGTGTTGCCGTGAGCTGTGGTGTAGGTCACAGACGCAGCTCAGATCCTGCATTGCTGTGTCTCTGGTGTAGGCCAGCGGCCACAGCTCTGATTAGACCCCTAGCCTGGGAACCTCCATATGCCACTAATGTGGCCCTAGAAAAGGCAAAAAAGAGACAAAAAAATAAAAACAGTAAAGGATCTGAAAAGACATTCCTCAAAAAGAGATACATGAAAATATATGTGGCATAGGCCGGCAGGTGCAGGTCTGATGCAGGTCTGAAGATACATGTATCTTCATGTATTTTAATGTCTCTCTTTTTGAGGAAACTCAATGAATTTTATTGTATTTACAGTTGTATAATGATCATCACGACCAAATTATAGCATTTCCATCCCAAATCCCCAGCGCCTCCCCCCATCCTCCAACCTGTCTCCTTTGGAAACCGTAAGTTTTTCAAAGTCTGTGAGTCAGTATCTGTTCTGCAAAGAAGGTCACTGTGTCCTTTTTTTAGATTTCACATGTAAGTGATAGCATATGAGGCTGGTGTCTTACTGTCTGACTGACTTCACTTAGCATGATAATCTCTAGATCCATCCATGTTGCTGCAAATGCCATTATTTCTTTCCTTTTAATGGCTGAGTAATATTCTATTATTTATAAGTACTTCTTCTTTATCCACTTCTCTGCTGATGGACATTTAAGTCGTTTCCGTATCTTCACTACTGTACAGAGTGCTGCAATGAACATCAGAGTACATGTATCTTTTCAAGTCATGGTTTTCTCTGGATAGATGGCCAGGAGTGGGAGTGCTGGATCAAATGGTAAGTCTATTTTTAGTTTTCTGAGGAATTCCCATACTGTTTTCCACAGTGGTTGCATCAATTTACATTCCTACCAACAGTGTAAGAGGGTTCCCTTTTCTCCACACCCTCTCCAGCATTTATTGTTTGTAGACTTTTTGATAATGGCCATTCTGGCCGGAGCAAGGTGGTACCTCATAGGGGTTTTGATTTGCATTTCTCTAATAATGAGTGATCTTGAACATCTTTTCATGTGTTTTTTGGCCATCTGTATGTCTTCTTTGGAGAACTGTCTGTTTAGATCATCTGCCCATTTTTTGATGGGGTTGTTTGTTTTTTTCGTATTGAGCTGCAGGAGGTGTTTATAAATTTTGGAGATTAATCTCTTGTCAGTCGCTTTGTTTGAAAATATTTTATCCCATTCTGTGGGTTGTCTTTTCATTTTGTTTAGGGTTTCCTTTGCTGTGCAGAAACTTTTAAGTTTAAATTAAATCCCATTTGTTTATTTTTGTTTTTATTGTCATTATTAGTCTAGGAGGTGGATCTGAGAAGATATTGCTATGGTTTATGTCGGAGAGTTTCTGGCCTATGTTTTCTTCTAAGAGTTTTACAGTGTCTGGTCTTACGTTTAGGTCTTTAATTCATTTTGAGTTTATTTTTGTGTATGGTGTTAGGAAGTGTTCTAGTTTCATTCTTTTAGATGTGGCTGTCCAGTTTTCCCAGCACCAATTATTGAAGGGGCTGCCTTTTCTCCATTGTATATTCTTGCCTCCTCTGTCATAGATTAGTTGACTGTCAGTGCATGAGTTTAATTCTGGGCTTTCTATCCTGTTCCACTGATCTATATTTCTGTCTTTGTGCCAGTACCACACAGTTTTGATGACTACAGCTTTGTAGTATAGTCTGAAGCCAGGGAGCCTGATTCCTCTAGCTTCATTTTTCTTTCTCAGGATTGTTTTGGCTCTTCTGGGTCTTTTGTGCTTCTCAAAAAACTTTGAAATATTTTGTTTCAGTGCTGCGAAAAATGTCCTTGGGTAATTTGATAGGGATTGCACTGAACCTGTAGATTGTCCTGGGTAGTATAGTCATTTTGATACACAATTTACTTCTATATAATACCATTAAGTACATCTGACTTTTATATAATGAATGGTCAGTTTTGAAAAGAAAGTTAGCTGTTTCAAAAACAAAGAGATTTATAAGTTAATTTTTGGATAACTGATTTTTAAAGGTAATCTTCTTATTCATGATCACAGAATATCTCAAAATTTTTTCTTATATGCCCTCAATAATTTTATCAATTTCTCTATAAAAGTTTCATTTGCTATTTATAAATGCTATCATTTTTATTATATTTTGAACTTAGTTATTTCTGGCATATAGCAATCTTTTCATTTTTTTATAAAGTAACACTGACCTTGTACTGAGCAATCTAACTGAACTCTTTATTAGTTCAATTAGTTTACTTTCCTTTAAAAATATTACATTTCTTATTGAATATTTATGTTTTGGAACATTGACTAGAACCTCCAAAGACAGAGGTGCTGACATTGAAGAGAATGTGCTTTAATTTTACCCTTAAATGTAAAGTTTCCGATAGGGTTTTGATTGATAACACTTTTTCCTTTTATTCTTAGTTTAATAAGTGTTTCTATCCTAGAAAATTATTTTGAATGTTTTTCTGCAACTAATGAAATGATTATATCATTTTTACCTTTAGTTTGTTAACAGGTAATGGTCACTGATAGACTCTTTCCCTTTAAGCATGCTTGCATTCCTAAAACTATTTCTCTATAAAATAAAATCCAAATGGCTAGTAACACATGAAAACCATTCAACGCCACCAGTAATCAGTGAAATTCACATAAAAAAGTAATGCTATGCCATTTTTCATCTCTAAATTGGGTAAAAATATCTAAAATCTGACAATATTCAATGACGGCAGAGATGAGGGGAATGTTTCTCACATATATGACTGATGAAACATAAAAATAATCTCTATCATATATTGGTTTAGAGCTTACATAACATGACTAGAGTAGATACTGACATAGAAAGATGTCTCCCTTGACTACAAAGCAATTTAATGTATTTTCTAGTCATCTAAAAATGAACTCATACAAGGTTTTCATATTCAGGTTTCGGACTACGTGCTTGAAAAAAAACGTTTAAGAAAAAAAATCAGTAATCTTTCCAGGTTAATGATGTGGGATAATTTCCATTTAATTATTGGGATAATGGATAGTGAGAGTTGATTCTTAATTAAAATCTGAAGGAAGTGATTTTAGAATAGGGGCATTGTTTTAATCATCAGTTGCCTGAGGTTATTTAAACTGTTTTCCTTTGTACCATACACAAATTAGGGTGATAACAAGGCAGCTTTTTTTCTAACATTTTTTTGTTCATCTTCAGGAAAGAAAACAAATGAGTGTTTTCAATTAACTGTGTTTACAGCTTCAAAAATTATATTCCTTTGGAAATCTGCTTGAACTAATCCTTATTTCTTGGTAATGGTCAATAGAGGAATGGGAAACTTATAACTCCAAGGTTAACCAACCTTGATTTGTTCCATCTCAATGTGATTATTACAGCACTTAGAAATGTAACTTGGATTCATATTGATGAGAAAACACAATTGGCAGCATTTGCAAAGTCACTGAGAAACACGGGCATGCATTCATTCTCTGTGCTCTACTAAGCTGAGTTCCCACAGCTATGTTGCAAAATTTTGTTTCAGTATCCAATTCCTTTTTTGGCACATACTTAGATTTTTAACTAACTCAATTAATTTTCTGAGCCTTAATGCCCTTAATTTATCCTAACTTGTGCTGGGTTTTAAGTCTAAACTGGAGAAAAAGACCACAAAAAAAATATCTTTTTTCCTACATATGTTATAGCTATTCTCTTCATCATTTCTCTCCCACTTAGACATAAATATATTTATTTCTTTCTTCTCCTTGAATAGCTCTATATAGAGATTGATTCACTCCTTCCATCTGTCTTTAACATCTCACTCTGTGAGTGCCCTGTTTTGACATTTTACTTCAGATAATTTTGTAAATTTTTGATACCCCTGGCATTCAAAATTTAATCAATAAACTGTTCACCAAAAAAAATCTTTCACTGCCCCCTTCTCAAAGACTATAACCAATTAAATCATACCTGAATAAATGAAGGTAAGTTCTAAATGGTAACCTGAGGTGCGGAATTGTTTCACATCGATAACTACTGTTTAAAAAAAAATCAATTTTTGTCCTTTATCTAAGAAAACTGTCTCTACATTAAAAAGCTTCACAAAGAGGAAAACAGCATTAAATGTGAAGTGGTGTCTGAATAATATAAAAGTACACCTGTGATCACTTGCACAACCAAATTTATTCTTCTCCTTGGATAAAAAAGTATGCATTTATATTCAGGCAGTCTTAAATTAGCTATTTCACACTTAACATTCTGAATGCAGACACATATCTTGTGAAATTTCTATTGGCGTTATTCATTGAAAAATCAACTCAAGTAAGAATATTCCAAAATTCCCTTTGTTAAGAATAACTGAAACATTCAAAAGTTCATACACACATTGTCGAAGCACTGGGGATCACTCTTGACTTACCTTCTATAATAAGTGGCTCAAAAATTTGTGTCAAATGTTCTAACATCCTCACACATCTGTATTTTTCAAATTTACAAATAACTGAGGACTTATTTTCTACATAAAAAGAATCATTTCAAAAAAATAAAATGGTCTAAAAACAGACTGTGTGCAATACCACTGTACTCTTTAATCACTCATTCATTCATTTAAAAATAGTCTCAGGGATCAATTATGTGCTAGGCACTGCAGGGAATAAAAATAGAAGTAAAACATGATCCTTTTCCTCTTAGAGGGTAGAATATAAATTGGGGGATGGGGACACACATACACAAATAACCACACTCTAAGAAAATGGGAATGTTCTAAGAGATTAATAAAGGACTATGGGTGGGGATAGAGAGGAGAGAAGAGAGATTAATCATAATAACTGGGGAAGTACTGCAGGGGATTTGGGGGAATTTTGGAGATCTAGAGACATCTGAAGTGGGCTTTGCAGGAGTTAGGATTTCTTCTATGAAGGCTAGTTGGAAGAGAGCAGAAGGGTATTTCAGACAAAGGAAGTAGCTGATTATATATATATATATAAACAATAATAGCAGATAAACAAGAAATCTAGCTTAAAAATACAGCTGTCAAGTACAAAATAAACATTGATTAAGACAATTCTTAGGGCAAAAAAGAGGGTAGCTATTAACTATTTTTCTCAAGCTACACTGTGAATCCAACAAAGCATGCTGGCCAGGAGTCTGGCGCAGTCCCAGTCTTCTTGAGCCTAGAGAAAAATTGTAGCTGACAGCCTTCCCCTGGCTCCCTCACCTACTTGCTAATAAAGGCTTCACCATCCCTTCCACAAGGCAGAAGTCAGTGGAGTTTAAAATAGCCTCAGAACACTTCCTGCTCTATTCTAATTGTGCTTTCATTCCATTTGACTTAGACCAATTGGAATGTTGAGGGAAAACCCCATGAGGCATCAAGCATGTGAGATAATGTGTCAGCCCCTCAAAAATGTTTGTGCATTATACCCTGTGTATCCATCACTGTTCCCTACCCATGAGAAAGCAGAACATGTAGGGAAAACAGCTCTGAGCACACTGCTATTTCTTTTTTAAAAATAGATCTATCACCTCCATGAATAACAATTTATAATAAGTGTACACACTGCCCAACACAATGAGGTCTAGTATTCTAAACATTTTGTTTGGAAGTTATCCTTCTATAGCCACCTAACAAGGTTGCCACTTGACCCAGGATTTCCTGACACCCTGTAGGTGTTCAATAAATACTGTCATTTATACTGTATTTTATGCCCCTTTAAAGTGAGTGCAATATTGCCTTTATGAGAAAATGTTCTCAGACTTTTCTTCTTCAGCCAATAAACATGTACTATTCCCCTTCTTTTTGGCCCCCAGGGAAGAGGAGTTAATCACTTCACTAATCTACTAGGATGGCTCATACTACCTGGGCAAGAAGTTTTAGCATAGCTGAGGTTAAGCATTGAAAATAGAGGTAAAGATGAATTATTAGGAAGGAGCAATGGTAAAGGGGTTCCACAAGGTCCTTAATTTCCAGTCAACAGCATTAATCCCAGGAAGAGGTCAGCTGAGTCCACCCTCTCTCTTTGAAAAATAGGGAAAAATCATAGCTAATAGCCTTTCCCCTGGCTTTCTCATCAACATACTGATAAAAGTTCCCCCTCTTCATGCACTAGGCAGAGGAGAGTGGAGCCAAAAATAGCTCCCTAACATTTTCTGTTCATTTCTAGCTGTGCTTTCATTCTATTTGACTTAGCCCAAAGGGAATGTTGATGAAAAAAAAAATCTACTTTCATTGGGAAGATATTTTTCATATTGTACCCTTCTCAAAAGGCTTTACCTGACCACTCTAGCTAATACTACCCTGCCACCATTAGTCACTTTATATTCCATTTTTCTATTTTATCTTCCCTTAGCACTTACTACTAACTAAAGTAGCCTTATCTGTTCATCATTCAATTGAACAGTCTACCATGTCCTGTTTCATAGTTGTCTACTCTGTTCCTAGAACAATACCTGGCATGTGGATGGCTCTCAATTTTTTTTTTTTTTTTTGTCTTTTTGCCTTTTCTTGAGCCGCTCCCACGGCATATGGAGGTTCCCAGTCTAGGGGTCGAATCGGAGCTGTAGCTGCCAAGCCTCCACCAGAACCACAGCAACGCGGGATCTGAGCCACGTCTGCGACCTACACCACAGCTCACAGCAACGCCAGATCCTTAACCCACTGAGCAAGGCCAGGGATCGAACCCACAACCTCATGGTTCCCAGTCGGACTCCACGGCGCCACGACGGGAACTCCTCTCAAATATTTTTGAGTGAAAGATGAACAAATGAATGACTAGCTTTCAAAGCTTCAAACAATTACATCACCCTCCCCAAACCTTCAACCTGCTAATTAAGAGTGGTTGGGATGCAACTGGTTCCTATAATTGCTTCTACTTCCACCCTCTGTATTTATTTACATCTTGGCTTCTTTGAGTATACACTGGAATTTGTGTGGTTCCTGTTTTTTGTTTGTCATTTTGCAAATTCCTAATGGTCAGTGGATTCCTTATATTGAGCACAAGCACAAAAATAGTTATCTTTCAAAAAGATAATATGTTTTCAGTAATAACAAAATTATGACTATTCCTACAGAGCTCTAAGTTATACATTCTAAAACATTTTGATTAATGTGTAACATGAAATATATTAACATACCACTTTAACATTTTCATCATCTAACGAGGAGTTAATAATCAGGAAATACAAAATGTCAATTTAACAGATTAAAATCGCAATTCTAATTTTAAAGCAAAATACCAATTACTAAATTCTGAATTAAGCACACAGTTTAAGTGAGCTAAGAGAACAGTTCTCAAAATGTGAAACCATACATTTTATTGTATGTGAAATTTGTTGGGTTCATCAGGTGTTAGTAATACCAGAACAACTAACAAAGGCTTAACCATACTTTTAAAAAATATACTAAAAATATTATCTCATCTATTTAAAATCAGCAACTTAAATTAGTGCATCATAGTCTTGTATAGCTATATTTTATATATTGCTGAAATAAAAGCCAGTAGCATAGATAGTTTTACAGGCATTGTATTATTAAAAGTCACTTAAGATGTATATTCACTTATTTTTCCACAGCTTATAGCCAACCTGCATAATTCATTGTACTTAAAACATTCAATTGTCTTTCATAAACCATCTCTTAAACCCAATCTCCATGGGATTTTAAAAATAATATACATCTATTGGAGAAATTTACCATAATTTAGAGAAAAACAGAATTCTTCCTGCAAAGTAAAAAAAGAAGTGTGTGTGTGTAAAACGCCATTTTCACTGAAGGGTCAACAGAAAGCAGCCCTGTTTATGAACCATATTAACACCAAACAGAGAGCTTAGCCATGTCTGTTTCTAAAAATAAACCCTGTGTGTCTCTTGTTGTCATCATCAACCAGCTTCTTCTGTGCTCTGTGACAGAAAGCATCAAGGCTGCCTCTTTGCCTTTCCATAAGCATTATACATCACTATCCAAAGGCTTCCCCTTTCTGTCAGAGTGGCAGAGATAAAAAGAATTCTGCAATCACCCTAGGCACACATTTAAACATTATTGCCCCTTAAGCAGACAGTTATCATGTTGTTTTGGCAGCAGGAAGGAATCTGTGGTTTCACTTGAATGTTATTCTTCTTTATTTAAACTACTAGAAATAACCCAAAAATGACAGAATGCTCTTTCTATAAATAATCATTCCAGTGTAGAGTTATATTAGGAGGTAACTCAGATGGCATGATAACGCCTAACAAGCTAATCTTAGACCTGCAATGCCATAAGATAGAAATACGGAGGCTAAGAATAACTGACCCAAAGGAGTCAGCCTGCTAAAGAGAGCCACAGACATGTGGACATCTGCAGATTTTAATGCATTTGATGATCTCTGAAAGTGTCTTTCCCCTAGGAAGGCAATAAATTATGTTGGTCATTAACATGAAAATCAATAATGCTTCCACAATGTATTGATTCATAAAGATGGCTTGATATTCTCAGAGCAAATAGAATTATACAAATTAGTTTATGGAAACCAAAGGGTTGGGTCTCAAGTAACTTCATTAGCATCCAATTGGTGAATTTTTATGTATAGGCCAACCGTAGAACATACACTATTCATCCAATGAAATTAACTCAAGATAAAGAAAAATGTAGTATCATATGGATATATACAGACATTTCCATCAAATTTTCACCCAGAATATCCAAATTGGACTCAAATTGGACCACTATATATTCAAAATATTCAACAATGAAATTTTGTTAGAGCATTCTTTTTGGATCAAAAATTAGACATTGCATGTTGAAACCAGGACTTGAGTGGAGACTCAAACTTTATTAACCTCTCTGTGCCCCCCGTTTCTAGGTAGAGACCAAGGTAGGTATAATTCAAACCCTTAAGCTCAAAGAAATCGAACCCTATGGTGCATTTGAAAAGAATACTTTCTCTAGCTAAAACAGATTAATAATTGCGCTTTTTTAAAGTGGTATACACCTTACCTTCCAGGCCAAATGCATTGGAAATATTGGTTCTATCCAGATTGCCTGCTCATTATTTTTTGTATCCTCCAACTCATGGAGTTTTTGAGGTTGCTTAAATCAGTCCCAGCCCTGGATTTTGTGAAGCCCTGGGACTGTGAAGCCAGGCTCTTGCAGCACGATAGTTGCCTATTTGTGCTATAAACCTCCCAGGACTAAGAAGTATAACTAGATATTTGTTTATAGGTGATTCCACACTCTTAGCACCAAACAGATAGGGAAAACATTATCCTATGCTAAGTATTTTGTCTCTTTGAGAAGAAGTGGCAGGGATATGGTAATTAAGAACAAGTTCATACCTGACCCTGACAGTTCTTAGCCATGAGGACCAACTGTAAGTTCCACTGAAACTATATCCTCAACTGCAAAATATGCTGCAACTACTGTATACCTCTTCAAGTTGTAGAGAGGATTAAATGATAAAACACTGCCTGGTACAGCAAAAGCTTTGAAACATTAGGTTATTATATCAATAATAAGAGTGACAGTGATTTTAAAAAAAGATGAGAATACACAGATCCAATCATTGACCTTCTAAATTGAGATTGTAACAACTAGATCAGAGTGGAATGTGGCAGAAAAACCTTTAAAATGATAACTAGTAGTTATTTTTATTTCTAATCTAAAATGAGTACTTCCTAATATAAAATCCCAAGACTCAAAATATATACTTGAATTCTATTTGTAAGCAGATTCAAAAACATTAAGAATAAAACTTAAATCAAGTTCAATTCACCAAGAGCTTTTCTAGTTCACCCTATATGGGGTTCCTTCAAAACTTTCTGAGGAAATGTGTTTCTACTAAAACAAGAACTCCAAGGCCACAATGTAATTTAATGGAAAGTCAGTGAAATTTTCCCAGGTTTTTTTGTTTGTTTGTTTTAATTTCAAAATTTTGAAAAAACTTCATGACATTCTCATATTTTAACCGAGTTTGGAAATGTTGTGCCTTAGCCACCCACCAACACTTACCTAGATTAACTGAAAAAGACATCCACATGACTACAATTGTGTCAATACTGAAATATAAATTACAAATTGAACATTTCAAACACAAGTGGTAGACCAGGAAGGCAAGAAGCAAGAAAGTGAAGTTCTGGGGTATTTCCAACCTTATCAACATGCAAAGAGTTTAATCATAAGTAAATGACTAGTTACACTCTGTGGTTTGGTAAATTTCCTTCTTCCTTAAATGTAGTTTTCATTGGATTTAATTATTGGGTATTTTAAAAACAGTGTATATAAAAGGCCCATCACTTATTTTACTATGGAAAATTTAACATGGGAATAATGAATGGAACTGATACTCTTATAAAACATAAGAATTACTTGTACCCATGAAGCACAGCATTATAGATGAACTCTAAACATATTTCTGATAATGCTTGAAAGTATGCTGTTTAGTATTGTAAAAACACTTGTTTAACTTAAATTTGTTTTGCACAATTGCCTTAGTAGAAGAAGAATGGAACTAGTAGGTATCTTCTTGTCCTTTTATATCCTGATTGTCAGTCTCCTAAGATTAGAAAAGGGAAACCTGTAAGGGTACCTCACAGCTCAAGCTAATAACCACTAGCACTTCAACTTCCTTTTAAGAACCGAACAGACCATGGCACTGACATAGTAATGTGAAGCTTATGCCATAGTACCTTCGATTTTCATCTAGAGAAAGCTTGTTTTAAAAATCAATTTCATGGCTTTTATTCCAATTAAATTATTTTCAAAGTATTCTAATTTAGGAAAAAATGTTAAAATACAGTTACCATTCCAGATTGTTAAAATTGTTCGCTACTCTGAAAATGTAATAATTATAACAACATACTGGCAAAGAAATTGCATTCAGAATATTTTAAAGATAATTTTCCTTTAATGTACTGAAAAGTTTACACATTATTAGATAAATTTATCTTAATATTTTCTGTATCCTTCCAATCTAACAATAATGAACATTTTACCCAAGCTTATAAAAATGTTAGTAATGCACCAGTCCACAATGCTGATTCTTCTCCTTTCTAAAAAAAAAAAAAAAAAAAAAAAAAATGACTTGCAACCTAGAGAGACCTAGTCTTCTTTCACAATTACTTCAAATCTCTTTATTAAGGGCTTCTTCTAACAATAGATAGTACACTAAGAAAGGCGTTCTGTATAATACTAGCAAAAAATAAACGCTATCAGGGTTTAAATGTACATGTATCTTCATGAAAATGAAATAACATACAATTCAATTGATGGTACCAACTGTAAGGTCAGCAGAGTGGAGCAGTATGAAGAACCTGATTGCTGCTGATATTACTGATCCTCTAGTGATGCCTGACTATCATGCTATTTCACTACATAATAAATTCTCTTGTCGTCTGTTGCACTGAATAGGATTTTCTACTACTTGCAGCAGAAAACAACTTAGCTTATATACCTACTAGTTAAGGGTTAATCATTGTTAGTATTTTGTCACAGTAGCTTCATGTTTGGGTGTATAAGAAACACTTTTTAGAAAATATGTACATATTATAAAAACTTATACAAGGGAAAAAAGTATGACAACGAAAACAAAAGTACCACTACCAACCACCACCACCACACACAAAATTTTTCCTGATTTCTTTCTATTTACATATGAATTCTTCTGGGAGATAGATAAAATACACTTTTATAAAATGAGATCATATCACCAAAGTTATTTTTACTTTAAAAAATTACTTTTTTTCCCTTTTTTGGCCACACCCCCACAGCACATGGGGTTCTCCGAGCCAGAGATTGAATCTGAGCCACATCTGTGGCCCACAGCTGAAGCAACGCTGGATCCTTAACCCATTGTGCCACAGCAGGAACTCCAAAAAACATTAATTTTTAAATGAATTTAACAATGAAAAACTATAATTGAAGGGACTATAAACATACTAAAGACTTCCTTCCTATATAAAGTACAATTTCCAAAAAGATATCTCTGAGGTTAAACAAAGAAATTATTTTTAAAAATCAGTGTTGGAGTCTTTTTTAAAAAAAAAAATGTGCTTCTATTTTAAGCAGCAAGGAGTCTGTCCCAGCTCAGAAAGGAGATATTAGCACTTTCACACACCCCTGCATCTCACCTCTTCCCAATGCCTCATATTGATGAAAGCTTTATGAATATTTTTACATTGTCCTACTTCATTAAATTTGCTTTCTGTCCTATAACCATAATCTCACCGCTGTTTGAAAGAATTCAATGCTTTCCATTAACTTTACTATGCTTTCTCCACTTCTCAGTTTCATTCTTTGCTTCAGTTTAAAGCTCATTTCTTCATTGTGTGGGTTTCACTGTCAAGCAGTTTAGTTGGTGTTTGAGAATGTCTAAGTTGCTAATTATTTTCTTTACATTGTAGTAACATCTCATCTGGGTGGAACACTGGGTTGCAATTCTTTCACAACTTCTGAGATTTTTCTCCACTATCTTCTGGCATTGAGTGTTGGGTAAATTTGATAAGCCTTCCTGAGTTTCACACATTCTCTCCCACCTTAGATATTTGCTTTACCTGCCTGAACCCTGAAGAATAATTTATCTCTTGAAATTCAGCACCACAGTGTGGTTATGACTTGGTGCTGAGCACTTACAGCAAATTTTCCCACAAGACGGGAGCTCTTTCAATATGCAGATTTATTTATTTTTTTTCCTTTTCAGTGAAATAATCTTTCTTCATTTTTACAAAATGTTCTTCTATTTCAAAGTTTTGGAATATCAGCTTCAGGGATATAAATAACCTGTCACTGTGTCTTTTGTCTTTCTTATTATTTACCTCTCCCCAATCACTTTAATCCATTTCCCTTTTTCATTCCCTCTGATTGTCTCCAGCCTTTCCTCTTTGTTGGTAAAGATTTTCACTGGTGTCTATTCTGTTTCCTGCTTTTTCTAATGAATTTTTTGTTCTATAATTGCCATGCTTTTTTCATTCTAAGTTTGTTTCCCTAGACTGAAAATACCCTTTTTCATTCCTTTCTACAGTTTTATCATCTCACCTTTGAGCTCTTATTTTACAAAGTTTATGTTCTTATTAAGGCGCTCTATTTGCAAGGAGCAGTTATTAAATAATTTCATGGGTTCACTGAGTTGATGTCTTATTGGTGGGATCTATAAAGTTAGTAGGGGAAGGTATTTCATTGCAAAGACCTATGGGTCATTTTTGCAATTTAGAGTATTGCTCTGAAGCCTTCCCCTGGAGATGTGGTGTTTCTGCACCTTCCCCCATTTCGCCAGTTTCTCTTCCAGAATCTTTTCTGCTGTTTCTCAGTTGCAATAAAAAAACTCCACCACCACCAAAAGCTGAGGATATCCACTCAGTTTGCTCCATTCCAGATTTGGAAATGTTAGAATTTTCAGTACATTGTCATCTTGTCGGTAACAGGCCCTATTAAGCTTCTCTCTTCGGATCAAAGATCCCTGTTTCCATTATTCCCTTGGCTACCAGTTTCTGAGATATGCTGTATTAGGTCATATCATTTCCTTTGCTCAGCTAATGCTGAATATTGTGTATGTGGGGTGGGGAATGATGCTGACTTATACTATTTTAGGATCACTTCATTATCAATCAGTGATGAGAAATTATGTAGTACATTTTCAAATTTCTCATCTCCAAAATCAAAACCACCATTTAAAATTCATCATCGGGCTCATTTTAGTCTCTTGAGGGATTTTATTGAATTGTTTTTACTTAACGCATATGACAAACAATTTTGCCATCCGTGTCATCCACAGAAAAATAATCATTCTTGTCCCCATTCTCAACGGGCCAACTTATAACTAGCTTTTTGATTGCTATCTATCAAACAGCCCAACTGATAACATCCTAGGAAGTGAAGATAACCTGAGGTAGAGAATGGCAAAATAGTAATTATGGGGAATACCAGAAGTGATTCTTAACATGACAGGAGCATTTCACAGACTTACATTTTCATAATTAGATTCTGCTTTCCAAGTAGACATAAATGACTACTGAATCTAAAATGTTCCTTTTCCCCTGACAATACATACCAAGGAGATAAAAGGATTCTGAAAGAGCGAAGATATATTTTCCTTAAAAGAAATTCAGAATTTAGATTTAAATGTGTTTCTTTATACCCTAAAAGAAGAATGCAGAGTGAAAATATGAGTTTTCCTTACTGTAAACATTTTTTACACTAATGCTCTACAAACTCTAGGAAATTCTTTCATAATAATCATTCCAATATCATCTGGGTAACTTTGCTGTCCAATGCATTAAGCAACAAGCCTGGCAATAGGAGAATACCCCAGATTCTGCCAGCTACTGCTGAGTGGCTTGAATCAATGTTTGTAGATGCTTCAGTTTCTGCCACAGTTATCACTCATATTGGTCCACACAAGCCACAAAAGTGGAGACTGACCCAGCAAAATGTGTCACTCATACTGAATTCCAAGATTCAATATTAAAAAGCTTTTTATTTAAAAGATATTAACAGATGACATTGCAGAACCTAACTCTTCCTTAGATGTATAGCTTGGCTGGGTCAATATTAGAGAAAAAAACTGGAGCCATATAAAACACTTGCTATTCAATAGTATAAAAAGCTCTAAAGAAAAAATATCATTTATATTAATACATGGCTAGAATAATAAATGGGAGCTCTAAAGCAACGACTAACAACAAAATAAAGCTTTTTAAACAATCTCAAGAAAGCTGCTGTTGGGATTTCACTGTTCTGTGACATATTCTGCAACTTCTTTACCTTTGATTATAAAGTAATGAGACATTTCACAGAACACACACATACACACATACACAACACTGATTTAGTCACAATCTGTCCAAAGAAATTATTTAATTTTTATCAGACCAGGAAAACTGCCCTTCCCTCCAAAAAAGCTGATTGATAAAGATAACTAGTGAAAACTTACTATCAAAGCAAAAAGTCATTCCCCTAGATGACATACATTCTAGCTCATCTGGCTCATTCAGTGATAAAGACCATGGTATTGCAGAACAAGAACCCAAGATTCATTCGCTAAAAAATGTTAATAGTGAGTTCACACTTTAATGACATGTTACCTTTGAACCTCACAAGAGTACCAAGAGGTGAGCAGGAAGACATCATTGGTTTACAGGTAAGTAAACCACTTCCAACACTTCTACAACTGGCCAGCAGTGGAGTTCTCACAAGAACACAGAGCTTCTGACTCCTAGAAGAATGTTCCCTGCACTGCTACGGTGTACCTTTTTCTCTTTCAGATCCAAAGACTCCCTCCATTTCTAAGCATATCAATCACATCCATGCCACTGGTCCAAAAGGGAGCTGAATAAGATTTGTAGTTTAAATAAATACACCCCTAATTGAGCACTTAACTTAAAAGACAAATCCTACTGATACGGGTCACTAGCATCATTATCACTTCCCTCTACACTATCAGTGATACCCAAAGTTCGCTGCATGTTAGAATTGCTTCCAGGCTGTTTCTCATACTGTTTCAATCAGAAACACTAGCGGTGAACCCCAGGCATCAGTATTTTGTAAAATATTCCTGGTGACCACACCTTTGAGAGCCACTGCCTCAGAAGAAGTACACAAAAAAAGACTAGGGGAATTAAATTTAAGAGCATATTTTATTTAAAAAAAATCAAATGTTACAGGACATGGTAGAAAGAATGCAAATGTTTTTATGCTTCAAATTTTAAAAATATTCAGCACTTGCAGTTCTCTTATTTATATCAGACAGGTTTGGGAGCTGATGTCAATTGACATCACTTTTCATTTAAGAGCTGGTGCTTAAATGTTGCTTCCTGTAAAACTGACAATAACGCAGTCTCAAATGCTTCCCTGCCTGAAAATATTGTTGCGCTGTATAAAAATCATTAAATGTCCGGAAAATGACAATCTCAACTGAAACTGGAGTAAATTTATGTATGATTATCAAAGACACTGAGAAACAGTGAAGCTTGCAAACACCTGTAGCAAGATTCAAGCCAGCAGATAGTCACTGCTTGAAAGGCACAGCTTTGTTTCTACCATGTGAATGAAATTTTAAACTTTTAACAGAGGTGAGGAATAAAAGGGTAAAGGGTAGTACTGAAAAGATATCTAAAATAGTTAATGTTAATAGAATTGGTTGATACATGAAAAATAAAATGCCAAGTAATGAGCTCCATCAGAGACGTAACAGTTGACCCCTCCCCAAACTTTTTTCAACTTTATAGCCACAAAGATAATAAACCGTACTGAAATTCTGGTATGTTTGCTTGAGATAAGCAGACACTACTGATTAATATAATTTCTGTCACTTAAGTGTAAACACACCAAATTACACAAAATTGGTATTTTATTCTGACTCCACAAAAAAATTGGGTCAATGAAGGATCTTAAAATTATCATAACTAACCAAGGTTTAGAGAAAATCTGCCCAAAGATAGAACCATAGATGAGGAGGTGTTCAATACTAAAACAGACATCATGCCAACCTGTGGAGTATCTCCTTCTCATCTAGCTCTACCAAGTAAACGCTGCTTTATGTTGCACTTTTACCATGGAAATCTAGGTAGTGTTCTATAATTATAATTAAGCCCACATAGGAACACAGAAGATGGCAGGGGGAACTTTAAGTCAATTTAGATTGAGACATTCAGAAAAGAAGCAAAACAAAAAGTACCACAAGCTTTAGGAACTAGCTGTAGGGAATAAATATGAAAAGAAACAAGAACGAGTAAGTGCTATTGCCTGGAGAGTCTGCTCTTAGAGAAACTGGTAAAGCTGAGGAGCTTCATCTCCCATCTGCACAGCTCCCTGAAGGGACAAGCACATACACAGAAACTAGAAATCAGAATCTGTTACTATTATTCTTTAAAATATTGCACCTGCGTAAAACACCTTTATATGTGTTACAGCTGTGCATCTGCCTGACAATGCTAGACTTTCCAAATGTTTTAAAGAAAATCAAAATAATCACCTGCTAATAATAATTTTATTTCATCCTAAGCAGTTTCTTTTTGGGATGAGAAGAAAAAAAGCTACGTGAAAACTACCTTCACAACTCCTGTAGCAAACACATTTCATAAGGTAGGTCTATAAATAGAGGTGCTTCTGTAGGCACACTGTCAATATAAAATCATCAGGCTACAGAAGGCTGCAATGTAAACTGCAGCCCCAATATGAACTTACCTTATTTTAAAGTCCCATCAGAATATGCGTACAATCGGAACGGACCTCCTTTTGCTAGTTGCAGAGCAAGGCAAAACACCCCCAACTACATTTTACTTATCTCTGCCCCATCCTTCAGGAGAAGCTTTGCGATTTCATTCAGAAGCAGCCTGTCCCTGAGCAGACTGAATATGCACAGAAAAGAGTAATGGAAGGGATCTAAGTTAAACCCTCCAGAAGCACCAAGAAAATAGCAACATCAACACCAAAAAGCAGCAAACCCTTAAGAGAGTACTTTTCCTAGCTGCCTTTCCCAAGACAGCCCCCTTTCACATGTAAAATGTCTCTGTTAAAAAAAGGCTCTTACCTGAGCTGATCATACTGTGCATTCTCTGCTGAGCCAAGAGCTGCTCTCGTCCAGCCACCCCATCTGAAGGAAAACACGAGTCAGTCTCGTAAATTGTCTGCAGCATATTCCAATCGCTCTTACTTCAGCTACATGAAAGATTCATCGCTGCACGGGCCCCAGGAGCTACCCTGGCTGGTCCTCCCTCCTCCCCGAGGAAAGGCAGCAAAAGATCAACTTCGACAATGACTTCCTCTCTGCTAAGATGGACACACACTTTTCAAAAGACCTGGGTACTTTTGCTACATTACCAACCTGTGTGCAAAGCAGAAAGGACCGAATGGATGCTAAGGCTCTCTGGAGTTTAGGCTATCCCGGAAACTAAAAGCAGGTGGGAACTAGGAATGTGCTTCAGGGTTATTGCTTTGTCAGAATAAGTAGAAAAATATTAACTCGACCCACGAGAAAAAGAAACCAATTAAACCTGGCTTACAGCTCCTCAGGCTGCTAGAGTTTCACTGCAAGAACCCTCAGTCCTGCAAGTGGCTTCAGCTGGTGCCCTTCTCCTATCTGTGTGTGCCTCTTCCCCCTCTCTAGTCTCTCTCAGCTCAAGTTGGCTAAAGCTAGTGATAATCCATTTGCATATGAATCAACAACAGCATGGCCCACAGGCACAGAAATAGAACAATGGTCGGCCTGAGCCAAAAATAGGTCAAGCATGGCCGAGTGATTGGAGCCTGCATTAATGCATTTAAAAATACCCCAGCAAACCCAGCTGTCCAGCCTCTATCTTTCAAACCATAATTCTCTATTGCAGGGCCTTAAAAGCAATTAACTCTTTCCTCCCTTCAAGCTTGCTTTACACACTGTTTCCATACTGGCGATTCACTTCCAAAGAAAGGAAGTGTGGGGGGGAAATAAGAATAATTCTAAGAGGGCAAATGCACATACATTTCATTTCATTTTATTTTTGTAGTATGTGTTTTTGGAAGAGAGAGGAGAGAAGTGCAGAGCTCTGTATTGGTTCTAAAATAATACTGGAAGCTTTTGCTCATAATGTGGTTTCTGCCTCACCCACGCACAGCAATCCTGGTGTTCTATTTTTGTTGCCTGTTTCTCTGGCTACACTGCAGTTGGCTGTAGCACTAGAAGCTTTGCTGCCTTCTAGTTTCAAGACTGACAGGAGATTTAGTAGAGGTAGTTTTGGAAAATAAGCACACCCCAGAATAAAATGTTTATGAAGGACCAGCTTGATTTTTTCTTTTTTTTTTTTTAACTTGCTATTTATGTAAGGCAATTGTCCTGTTTCACAAATCTTTATATGATTTTAGTACCACCTATCAATTTCATTACATCCAGTTTCCATTATATCTAAATTAAAAATATATATGCAACTTAGAGCTAAAAATGTTCCTTCTGTTTCAGCCTCTCAGGCTAAATTCAATTTACCTGCTGAAGGCAAAGAAGGTACTTGTGCTTTCTTATGGATGGTGCAGAATTAAAAAATATATGCACCTGTGCATCAATTATATAGTCAACCCCCAACTATGAAAGTTCTGCATTCATCTCTACCTTGGTTGGCTGAAATACAGACCTCACTTTTCGATAGAAATAGTGTTTATAATAGTTGATTCCCAGATCAACACACACTGCAGAATTTACTTACAAATGAGCTATTGTATATAGCACTAAACATTCTACAGTCTCTGGTACACACATAACATCATTTCTAGATGAGAAATAAATTCTGCATCATAAATTAGGTTGCTAGCATCTAGCCACTCCAAAGAGCAAACCTAAAAGTGAAAATCCATTGGTCATGGGAGCTCTTCTCCTTTTTCTAAACTCAATTGGCAAGAAAAAATATAATTCTTAAGGCATTAGTAGCAACAGAGAAGAAAAGGAAAACAGCGGTGTTTCAAGGTTCCCACAACAATCAGATGAAGGAGAGTTCCTGGTCAATCATAGATTGTGGAGCAGAAGAAAGAGAACAAGAAGATACAGAGTTCCAGTGAAAAGGAGGAAACATATTAAGTCATTAGGCAGATAACTCCCTGTTGAAGAAAATGGCACTGTGAATTTTTCTTTTTTCATAGATTAACTCCCACTTATTGCACAATTATATTTGAACAGTTACAGGATTTTTTTTTTAGAAGTTATTCCAAACTACATTTGACTTAAGCTAAACAGGAAAATCTTATGTGCCCGTCAATGGAAAAAAACGTTTAATTCCATCTGCCATCATAAAGTAAACTTTCACTCAATTAAGACATTGGTGTATAAAATTCAAGGGATGGAAATACTGTAGATCTGGCAGTTTACCTCAGAGATTACATAACCAACCACAGCATTTTAGACCTAGGGGAAATTTAGAGATTGTCTATAATGGTGTCCAAACTCTCTGTCCCCCAGGATGCCAGGGACCCTGGGAGCTGACTCTCAGTGTTACCCAGAAGAGGTTTTTTCCCCAAACCAGAGCAGCCTTGTTTTTATCTGTTTACATTTGGGTAAGATTTCTTTGGAACAATGACTTCTTAGATTAAGAAAAAAATTAAAATATGGTATATGATGACAGATGATAACTAGACTTATCATTGCTATCATTTTGCGCCATATAGAAATATCAAATGATTGTGTTGTGCGCTGGGAACTAATATAATGTTGTAGATCAATTACACTTCATAAACAAATAAACTGACAAAAAAAGAGAGATAAGATGTGACTACCAGAGAGGAGGGGGTGCGGGAAAGGGCATTTTAGATGAAGGTGGTCCAAAGGTATAAACTTCCAGTTAGAAGATAAATAAGTACCAGGGATGTAACATACAACATAATGAATATAGCTAACATTGCAGTGTGTTACCTATGAAAGTTGTTAAGAGTAAATCCTAAAAGTTCATCACAGAAAAACATTTTTGTTCATTTCATTTTGTATCTATATAAGATGATGAATGTACACTAGACTTACTGTGGTAATCATTTGCTGATGGATGTAAGTCATTATGCTGTACACCATGAACTTATACAGTGCCGTATATCAATCATACCTCAGTAAAACTGGAAGGAAAAAAAAATTGAAATCCACTCTTTGAGTACACATGATCTCCCTAATGTACACACGAAGAGAGTAAAGAAACTTTCTGAATGTTACGAAGGATGAAAAAACACTCATTAATGGAGTTATGACTGGAGAGACTCAGTCTCTAGTTGTCTACCCAAGTAGGTCTAGCACTCATATTCTCAAGTACACCCTCTTATTCCTTACAATGCAAATAATTATCTGAAATATTCAGAATAAATTTTAATATTATCTACTGATGTAAAATAGAACCACTCTTAATTGTCTCAGAGTGGCTTTAAACAGAGTATGTTTTAAAAACTAGTGATAAACATAGAAGGACAACAGAAATCCTAGTACAGAATCCTAGTCCTTGACTTAAAGTGACATTACTCCCAGATTAGCCCCATATGAAAATATCAAGCCAAAATGCATCTAATATATCTAACCTACCAAACATCATAGCTTATCCTAGCCTACTTTAAACATGCTCAGAAAACTCACAAGAGTCTATTGGACAAAATACCTAACACACAGTATATTTTATAATGAAGTATTAAATTGAATACTGTGCTGAAAGTGAAAAACACAGTGGTTTTAAGAGTATCAGGTATTTACCCTGTGATCACTGTGGCTCATTGCTGCTGCCTAGCATCTTCCGAGAATATCATAAGGCCTATATCGCTAGCACAGAAAAGGTCAAAATTCCAACTATGACTTCTCCTTAAGGCATATGGTTTTCACTCCATAGTAAAGCCAAAAAATCATAAATGTAACTTAAATTGTGTGTAATGATTAGCCACAAACACACAATTTCACCTGCCTCCATTAATCAAGTTTATTTTGAGATTTGCATGTTCTCCCAGGACCCACAGCCTAAACATCAAGATGTTTGCCTGAGTAGTTTTCTACAAATGTGGCGTCAGCTGCATGTAGTTCGAGCTGAGCTGGTTAAGACACGGACCCTTCAAATGCGTGTGCCAAGTGTGTGCTAGGTGACCTTTTGCAGAGGCCTGTAGCTTAATTACACCTGCACACAGAAAGACCTTTACCACACCTTTTTCCAATCATCGTTCTCCTTGCTCCTCATGCCTCAGACCACCCTGCTTCTTAATTATTTACCCCATCAATACCCCCAGCCCTTTGCCTTGGAGGAGCCGGGTTTGAAATTTGTTCTTTAATCTCCTTGCTGGGCTGCCTTTTGGATAATCCCTCTTTGCTGCAAGTTTCCAGTGTTCCAGCATTTCGGCTGAAACCAGGATGAACCTGGTTTGGTAACAGAATCATCGAAGCTGGGGATCATCTGTATTGACATAATTTACATCTTTGTTGTTTTATATTGAAATTATACCCTTAAAATACAGTTTACAGAAAGTCTCCAAGCTTTTATAATCATTAAAAAAAAAAAACCCAGAACCCAAAAGAGTTAGTAATTCCTCATTCTCAGAGATATCAGGATAGGGCATTCACATAGAAGAGTATAAATAATGGGTCTTATTTTGACCAGGTTAGTTAACTTGAGTTTATTTATATTCTGTCCCTGCATTCTTGCAGCATTTTTTTGCCGGTAGCATTCTTGTCTTTCAACTCTTGATAATGGAAACCTAATTTAGAGTGAAAAGATATTGGTCGCTTATCATTAAATAGATACGACTTGTTTCTGAGAGGAAAAATAACATCATTAAAACCACTATCAAGTATAATGATTATCATAGTTCTATTCTCCAAAAACTTAAATATTAAGAATGTCGAGGTAATTCTTCTCACATTATGTCAACAATGTCGGTAAAGAAATGTGAGTTTCTTTCTGGGTATTTGTAAAACCAATTTTACTGACTGGGAAAAAAGATATTAAATTTTATAAGAACTGTTACAAGCTCATACAAATGTCAGGCTAGAATAGATGGGAAGTTTTACATTTTTTAATAAATTTAAATTCAATTTAATAAACATTTTGGAAATTGATCTAAATGTTGTACTTTACATTTATTTAAATAATAAATGAAAAAGAGTAAGGAAAGAAAACCAGATTCCCAGTTAAATAAAAAATGGGAATGGGCATCAAATCCTAAGGCAAAACATCATTCAAAAGTAATTATGATAATTCCAATTCTTTTCATAGGTATATAAGCACAATGAAAAAAATTAAATATTTTAATTAAATTTTAATTAAAAATTTAAAGTATGGATAAAAAATCTATATGGCATCAAAATATTTCCAGAAAGTTCTAAAGACTGATTTTCTCAAATCTGTCTTAGTTGATGACTGATGAATGACACCACTAGAAAAAGTGAACAAGGACGTATAACCTGATTTATTTCACCACAATAATAAATCCTCGTTCATCTGTAATCAAGCATAGACTTTTCATGCAGTACCAAATCTTACCAAATCTTATGGTTCTAGAACCCAGATGCAGTAAGATTTTAAACTTGTTTGCCTGCAATACTAAACTGTGCTGTAACAAGAAAGCTACAAATTACTTTAACTCTTCCACTGTCCCACTCATGTTGCTGCTTCTTCCATCCTCAAATTTCTCAAAGTATTGTCACAGCAATGAAGTTATACACATTTGCCTGCAGGCAACTGACTTGATTCCTAGGACCCTTGAGGGGTCTACGCCGTAGCCACAGCGAAGCCAGATTGGAGTCACATCTGTGACCTATACTACAGGCCACGGCAATACTGGATCCTTTACCCACTGAGGGAGGTCAGGGATTGAACCCACATCCTCACAGATACTAGTCAGGTTCATAATCCACTGAGCGACAACAGGAACTCCCTAATTTTTATTATTTATCTGAAATTTCTGTGAAGAACATCACCAATTCTTATTAAATAGTGGTGACTCAATTTATAGATGATTCCTTTGTACTATAGCAACTTAATTACCAAATGGTCTTCAGATAAGGAAACCTTGCCTGAACCCAAAGGGTGTGAGTAAACACATCAGCAATGAAATGCCAGGGAGAAAACAAAACAACAAAAAACTCTAGAATTGTTGATCTTACTTCAATTAAAAATTATCTCTTCCTTTACTCTTCAAATTAGATGTCTTGTTCCATGATTTATTCTATTTGGGAGGGATAACGGAGTATAAAGATCACCTGGAAGCTTTTTAGAAATGCAATTTATTGGTCCAGAACTACTAAATGAAAATCTCGGGGTGGGAGGGAGCTCTATTTTACAAGATCTCCAAGTGATTCTGATGCACAATAAAGCTTTAGAACCAGTAGATAAAATCGTCCTTTCCAAAGCAATGATAAGATGGATAAAGATAACAAATTATCTTTTTGGGATCCAATTTCAAATTAAGCACTATTATTAAGGAACATATTTTCAAAATTAAAATAATTAAACTAGGTAATAGACAGAAGAAGAGCATTTAATATTCAAAGTATGAAAAGATGGAGGAGGCTCATCCAGAAAAAGATCTTCTAGCTTGCAGATGCATCCATCATTACACACAAGGTGATTGACATGTGAGCACTGTTTTTCTCCATTAAGCCACATTCTAGGGTCTATTTTTCTGAGTATTTGCCAGTTGCACATTCACCCCTTTTTGCAGAGCTCAGAACAGCCAACCCAGGAGAAGAAAGCAAGATGATCATAAATAGTCCTATAATTAGAGGGACAAGTAAAACTTAATGGTCTTTTATAGAACCAAGTGAAGACTGTTTTTTCTAAGCCAGTCACTCATATATAGAACATTTACTACTTTACAACCACCAGTGCAAGTCCCAAAGATATAAATGTATGCAAGAATGACACAGCCATAAATTTGATAGAATTTTTAGTTGTGAATGAAATACAGTTCAAGGCAAGTACTATATAGTCTGATAAACTATAACTTTAGATCTTACTTTAATATTCCTTGAATTTTAATTTACGACTAAGTATTCAAAATAATAAACCTTGTAGGGTTGCTATGAGGATTACAGAGAACATACTCAGCAAACAGGCATTCAATAAATGATAACTTATTATTATAAATACTACTAATAAAAATATCCTATGGACAGGACCTTTTTTTGACAGGTTCACCTGTGGCATGTGAAAGTTCCCAGGCCCCAGGTAAGGAACCTGCCCCACAGCAGTTACCAGAGCCACAGATGTGATGACACTGGGTCCTTAACCCACTGAACCACCAGGGGACTCCTGGACTAGGCCTTTAATTAATAATTGTTAAAATACTTCAGGGTCAGAATGGCAATCATTAGTAAGTCTACAAATAACAAATGCAAGAGAGGTGTGGAAAAAAGGGTACTCTCCTTCACTGTTGGTGGGAATATAAACTGGTACAACCACTATGGAAAACAGTACTGAGATACCTCAGAAAATTAGTATAGAACTACCATATGATCCAGCAATCTCACTCCTGGGCATATAGCAGAATGAAACTTTCAATGAAAAATATACATGCACTTCCATGTTCATTGCAGCACTATTCATAATAGCCAAGACATGGAAACAACTTCAATGCCCATTGAAAGATGAATGGATTAAGAAGATATGATATATATACACAATGGAATACTACTCAGCCATAAAAAAGAACAAGATAATGCCATTTGCAGCAACATGGATGGAACTAGAGACTCTCATGCTAAGTGAAGTAAGTCAAGACAAATACCATATGATATCCCTTATATCTGGAATCTAATATATGGCACAAATGAATCTATCTGCAGAAAAAAAAAAATTCATGGACATGGAGAACAGACTTGTGGTTGCCAAGGGGGAGGGGAAGGGAGTGGGATGGACTGGGAGTTTGGGGTTAGTAGATACAAACTATTGCATTTGGAGTGGATAAGCAATGAGATTGTGCTGTATAGCACAGGGAACTATATCTAGTCACTTGTGATGGAACATGATGGATGATAATATGAGAAAAAGAATGTATATATGTATGTATGACTGGGTCACTTTGCTATACAGCAGAAATTGAGAGACCCTTGTAAATCAACTATAATAACTGGGTAACCATGCTGTACAGTAGAAAATTGACAGAACACTGTAAACTAGCTATAATGGACAAAAATAAAAATCATAAAAAAAGGATGTTGAAAAAATACTTGAAAACTGTTACTCATCTGGTTTTCCAAGGAACATAAATTGTAATAAAATTATATATTTGACTGAACACTGAATTCCTCACCCATAGTTATAGAAGCTTCATTCCATCAATCGAAATAATTTTACTTCCTGTTATATCACCAGAGTTTAGTATAATGCTATGCACAGAGTATGTCACTAGATAAATATTTAGCTATAAATAAGTGATTCCTTCTCTAGAATATCCTATTAAGTGACTAATGATCTGGCCCAAGTTACTAATATAATATGCAACATCTAATATTTCACTGTTACTCATTTTACCATACTATCTTATTAAAATAGCAAGTTATTTTCAAATCAATAACAAATCATAATTTTAAAAATCTAAGGGCACATCTGAAAAGAACGATTTGTTGGAACCAAGTGCAATTTAATTGCACTTTCATTTTTTGCATTTTTTTCCTTGCCTTGTTGCTGTTTCATAGGATAGAATAACCAGTAAAAAGGTCAGACATCAAACTATATTAGAAATAATCTCATATAGCTTAGATACATAGTTGTATGTAATCCTATTCCAGGACAATTTTAATGAACAAAGTATTCAAATATTTTTCTTGTGAAATATCTTAAAGATATTGGAGCTAAGAAATTAATATAAAATGCAATTGTAGTTTCATTTCATAGTGATAGATTTAGTAACTGCAATGATGGCAGAAGAGTCTGGTTACCAATTTCATTGGATAGTATCCATATGCTCTATTTTCAGTTGGTGAATTTCATTGATCATACTATTTTGACTCAAAATTCTGAAAGAAATATAGCTTCAGATTCAACTTCCTTCCTTGCAAAAGGCACTTGAAAAGCTCATGAACAATATTTTTATGCTTTGTATATACATATTTCCACATTAGTGTATATACTAATATGCCTGAATGTAAATATCAATACACATTAACCAGAAACCTTTGTCTTTGTTGTAAATGGCATATAGTATTACCAATAACGAAGAACCATTTCCTCTTTTTAACAGCATTTACTTTGAAATACAAACTAACTTTGGCTAACCTATACTATATTTACCAAATTATGTATGTACCAAGTATTTATAAGACCAGAAACTCTTAGTAAAATAGTAGTTTCAAGACAAAGGCCCTATTTTGGGCCACTGGGCTATGAAAATAAAACTTCTGGGAGAATTCTAGTTAAGTAAAATTAGCATTCTTATCTTCGCTATTTGGTATGCCTCATATTTTATATTTTTCTATAAAGTGTTTCATTCTTACGTAGCAGCACCTTTCACGTTTATCATCTTGGAAATAAATGGGATTCTAATCATCAAAAATCAATAGGCATATTACCATCTGGATGGATATTATATTTAAGAGCTATAATAAGACTAATTTACACATGCTAATATAAAAGTACAGCAGACATCAGAAAATCATCCCAGAAACGTCATTTCTTGCCAAAAAGGTTAAGTTGATATTTACCATACCAAACTATTATATATCAGCACGTTAAATCAAGAGCCTGCTAGGATGCTTGCTTCTAAAAATAGCAACAACCTTCTTTAAAATGTTGCAATTAAATCCTAACTTCACAATTTGATCTAGTTGGGTGCCAACTACGAAAATTAAGAAATAGCAAGCACCCCAAACATAACTTATTTTTCGCTGATTAAAATATTTATAGCAATGACATGTAATTAAAGTACAAACATTTGAAATTGGCCATATCACTAAGTTTATCAGACATCCCATGGGAATGGAATCTTTCCTATTTCAGGACTCTTAATTCAGTGCCAAGAACAGAGAACCATGGCTTCCAAGGCCATTCATGTTCCAACCACAACTTGACATAGCAACTTAATCCTTTACTTTTTTTTTTTAAACTTCATGAACATACAATTTTTTGGTACTACCCACACAAGTCCTTCATTCTTCCATGCCATTGTACATGCTGTTCTTGTAATCCAGAAAACTTTTCCAAGCTTTCCCATGTGGGAAACTTTTCATTTTAAGAGAATATAATACTTTTCTATGTCCCTTAAAATGTTGTTTGTTTTGCTTCAAAATTAGTATGACACACTTTCTTTTAGTGCTCATTTATCAGTGCCTGATATTTTCCTTTGTGTGTGTGTGTGTGTGTGTGTGTGTGTGTGTGTGTGTGGTTTATCAGCTTCATTCTAATACTGGCTTTTGTTTTGCTTTTTTTTATTGAGGTAGAAATTGGACTTACAATATTATACTAGTTTCAAGTATATAGCATACTGATGCAGTATTTTTACAGATTATATGCCATTAAAAGTTATTGTAAAATAACAGCTATGATTCCATGTGTTACATAATATATCCTTGTTGCATATCTATTTTTTTACATAGTACTTTGTTATCTCTTAGTCCCACCCTATCTTGCTCCTCCTCTTTTCCTTCTCCCCTGTTTATTTTAGTTAGTTTTCTCTATCTATGAGTCTGTTTCTGTTTTGCTATATACATTTATTTGTTTTACTTTTTGGATTCTACATATAACTGATATCACACAGTATTTATCTTTCTCTGACTTATTTCTTGGGCTGCTCCCGCGGCATATGGAGGTTCGCAGGCTAGGGGTTGAAGCAGAGCTGTAGCCGCCGGCCTATGCCAGAGCCACAGCAACGCGGGATCCGAGCCGTGTCTGCAACCTACACCACAGCTCATGGCAACACCTGATCCTTAACCCACTGAGCAAGGCCAGGGATCGAACCTGCAAACTCATGGTTCCCAGTCAGATTCGTTAACCACTGAGCCACGACGGGAACTCCAGATTTTCATTCTTTTAAAAACCTGAATAATAGTCCATTTTATATAAATTTAAATCTACTTTATCTATTCATCTGCTGATGAGCACTTGGGTTCCTTCCCTATCTTAGCTACTGCAAATACTACTGTGAATACTGGGGTGCATGTATCTTTTTGAATTAGTGATTTTGTTTTTTCTGGATATATACCCAGGAATTGAATTGCTATATCACATGGTAGTTCTATTTTCAGTTTTTTGAGGAAACTCTATACCATTTTCCCAGTTTACATTCCCATCCACAGTGTACAAGGGTTTCCTTTTCTCCACATCATTATCAATATTTGTTACTTGTGGTCTTTTTGATGATAGCCATTCTGATGGGTTGGGGGTGATTTTGTTGTTGATTTTGTTGTTGTTTTGATCTGTATTTCTCTAATAAATAGCAATGTTGAACATCCTCTCATGTGCCTATTAGTCATCTGTATGTCTTTGGAAAAATGTCTATTTAAGACTTCTGCACATTTTTTTAAACTGAGTTTTTTTTGATATTGAGTTGTATGAACTGTTTATGTTTTAGGTATTAACACTTTATCTGCCATATCATTTGCAATTATTTCTTTTTGTCAGTGATTTCCTTTCCTATGCAAAAGCTTTTAAGTTTAGTTAGGTCCTATTTGTTTACTTTTGCTTTTATTTCTTTTGCCTTAGAAGATATATCCAAAAAATGTTGCTATGATTTATGTCAAATAGAGTTTTTTCTACATTATCTTCTAAGAGATTTATGGCTTTATATTTTTAATACATTTACATTTCAAGTGTGTTTTTATATAAGATGTGAGGAAATGTTCTAATCTTATTTTACATGCAGCTGTCCAGTTTTCCCAGCACCATTTAATGAAGATAGTGTCTTTTCTCCATTGCACATTCTTGCCTCCTTTTGTCATAGAATAATTCACTAGAGGTTCCTGGGTTTATTTCTGGGCTCCCTATTCTGTTCGTTTGATCTATGTGTCTTTGTGTCAATACCATACTGCTTTGCTTACTGTAAATTTGTGTATAGTCTGAAATCTAGGAGTGTAATACCTACAGCTTTGTTATCTATTCTTAAGATATCTGTGGTAGTTTGGAGTCTTTCATGATTCCATGTGTATTTTAGGATTATTTTTTCTAGTTCTGTGAAAAATGTCATGGGTATTTTGATAGGAATTGAATTAAATCTGTAGATTGCTTTGGGTGGTATAGCCACTTTAACAATATTAATGTTCTGATTCATGAACATGAAATGCCTTCCCATTTCTTTATATCATCTTCAATTTCCTTAATCAATGTTCTATAGTTTTCAGAGTGTAGGTCTTTGACCTCTTGTTAAATTATTCCTAGGTGTTTTATTCTTTTTGATGCAATATTAAATGGGATTTTTAAAACTTTCTCTGTCTAGTATTTCATTATTAGCGTATACAAAAACAACTGATTTCTGTACATTAATCTTGTATCTTTCAACTTTGCTGAATTCATTTATTAGTTCTAATAGTTTTTGATGGAGATTTTAGGATTATTTTGTAAAAACTATCATGTTATCTATAAATAGTGACTGTTTTACTTTTTCCTTTCTAACGTGGATGCCTTTTATGTCTTTTTCTTGTCTGACTGCTGTGGCTAGGACTTCTAATATTATGTTAAATAGAAGTGGTGAGAGTGGGTATCCTTGTCTTTTTCTGATTTTAGAGAGAAAGCTTTCAGTTTTTCACTATTAAGTATGATGTTAGCTGTAAGTTTATCATAAGTAGCCTTCATTATGTTGAGATATGTTCCCTCTACAGCAACTATGATAGGAGTTTTTATAATAAACAGATGCTGGATTTTGTTAAATGCTTTTTCTGTCTGTTGAAATGATCATATGATTCATATCCTTTCTTTTGTTACTATGGTGTATCACATTGATTGATTTGCAAATACTGAACCATCCTTGTATCCCTGGAATAAATCCAACTTGATCATGGTGTAGGACCCTTTTCATATATTGTTGGATTCAGCTTGTTAATATTTTGTTGGTAATTTTTGCATCTATTTTCATCAAATATATTTCCCTGTAACTATTTTTCATGGTATCTGTGTCTGGTTTTGTTATTAGGGTAATGAGAGCCCTGTAGAATGAATTTTGGAATGTTTTGTTTCCTTAACTCTTTTGGAATAGTTTGAGAAGAATAAGTATTATACCCTTATTTTTAAATTATTGTTATTATTATTATTATTTTGCTTTTTAGGGCCACACCCATGGATTATGTAAGCTCCTCGGCTAGGGGTCAAATCAAATCAGAGCTACAGCAGCTGGCCTACACCACAGCCACAGCCACGTGGGATCCAACCATGCCTATGTACCTATACCACAGCTCACAGCAATGTCAGATCCCTGAACCACTGAGTGAGGCCAGGGATTGAACCCACATCCTCATGGATACTAGTCAGATTCGTTTCCGCTGATCCACAATGGGAACTCCCAGATCTTTATATGTTTGGTAGAATTATCCTGTGAAACCATCCAGTCCTGTATTTTTGTTTGATGGGAATTTTTTAAATTACAAATTCAATTTCTCTACCAATGATCAGTATATTCAAATTGTCTGTTTCTACCTCAATGACTGGGACAGACAATTTTCTAACCCTTTATTTTACCCTTTACATCCTTTTAAGTATGGCTTTTATAGGCAGCATATTTCTGGACTTTTTTTTTTCCCACTCATCCCATAAAAAAGTGTCATATTTGTTAAGATCATAGAAGGGAGTTAGTGGCCATTGCTGGTTCACCATTTCAAGAGCAAAAGAGTAGTAAATCCATTTCATCCTTCAAAACTTTGCCCAAATGTTGTCTCCTTAGAAAAACCTTCTCTGATCTGAGTTGCCATGAATGAGAGGACCTAATTCTGTCCTTAATTCCACCATAACATAAATCATTGGGTATTTTAAGATTGGCTACATATCTATTTCCCACACTAGGCCTTGGAAAGTCATGAACAGAGTTCTGTCTTTCATCTATGTGCCTACGCCATAGCCTAGTTTAACTATAAGCACTCTATATATGTTGGCTAGACAGATATATATGAAACGGAATTTCAGAAATTTTAGCAATTGTTCCTATGCTCTTAAGGGTCTCCTTGGCTCTGTCTAATGGCCAGCCTGTGTCCTGCTGCAATTATTCTACAAGACACACTGAGATGACTCTTCTAAAAGATTAAAGCTCTAATCAAAAAAAGTTCCATGTTACATTCTCATTCACTTAAAGGGTTCCTTTTCAGTTGTAAAGAGATCCTCCATGTTCTAAGTCTCTTGAAGGAGAGGCTTTATATTAAGATATTTTCTTATTTTGGAGTTCCTGTCGTTGCGCAGTGGTTAACGAATCCGACTGGGAACCATGAGGTTGCAGGTTCGGTCCCCTGGCCTTTTTCAGTGGATTAAGGATCCGGCGTTGCTGTGAGCTGTGGTGTAGGTCGCAGTCGCGACTCAGATCCCACATTGCTGTGGCTGTGGTGTAGGCTGGCGGCTGCAGCTGCAATTAGACCCCTAGCCTGGGAACCTCCATATGCCACGGGAGCGGCCCTAGGAAAGGCAAAAAGACAAAAAAAAAAAAAAAAAGATATTTTCTTATTTATTCATTTATTTATTTATTTTCCGCTGTACACCATGGGGACCAAGTTACACATACATGTACATGTATACATAATTTTTCCTCCCATTGTTGTGTTGTGATATAAGTATCTAGATATAGTTCTCAATGCTACACAGCAGGATCTCATTGTAAATCCATTCCAAGAGCAATAGTTTGCATCCATTAACCCCAAGCTCTGATCCCTCCCACTCCCTCCCTCTCCCCCTGGGCAACCACAAGTCTATGACTTTCTTTTCTGTGGAAAGGTTCATTTGTGCCTTATATTAGATTCCAGATATAAGTGATAATATGATATCTGTCTTTCTCTTTCTGACTTATTTCACTCAGAATGAGAGTCTAGTTTCATCCACGTTGCTGCAAATGGCATTATTTCATTCTTTTTTTATGGCTGGAGTAGTATTCCATTGTGTATATATACCACATCTTCCTAATCCAATCATCTGTTGGTGGTCATTTGGGTTGTTTCCACGTCTTGGCTATTGTGACTAGTGCTGCAATGAACATGCGGGTGCCTGTGTCTTCTTTAAGGAAAGTTTTGTCCAGATATATGCCCAAGAGTGGGACTGCTGAGTCATATGGTAGTTCTATGTATAGATTTCTAAGGTACCTCCATACTGATCTCTACAGTGGTTGTACCAGCTTACATTCCCACCAACAGTGCAGGAAGGTTCCCTTTTCTCCACAACCCCTCCAGCACTTAAGATATTTTCTAACAAAAGAGGTATATTCTTGAAACTATGGAAACTTAGGCTTTAGATATTAATTTATATTTGATTCACGAGAACCATAGAATCTCTCTTACATGAAGGGCAACTATGTAGCATTCTAATAATATGACTTATTGGATGGAGAAGAGGCTCTGGATTCATATAGAATTTAACCAGAATTCTATCTCTGTCACTTATTAGCCAGTTATGAGCCGTTGAAATTGGGTAAGTTACACATTTGTGAGTCACAATTCCCTCATCTTAAAAATGGGAATTTTAATATCTGTCTTGCAATATTGCTTTAATATTTAGAAATAGTGACTATATTAGAGTTCCTGTTGTGGCACAGAGGAAACGAATCTGACTAGGAACCATGAAGTTGTGGGTTCGATCACCGGCCTTGCTCAGTGGGTTAAGGATCTGGCATTGCCGTGAGCTGTGGTATAGGTTGCAAATCTGGCATTGCTGTGGCTCTGGTATAGGCCGGCAGCATCAGCTCTGATTAGACCCCTAGCCTCGGAACCTCCATGTGCCACAGGTGTGGCCCTGAAAAGACAAAAAGACAAAAAAAAAAAAAAAGAAAAAGGAAATAGTGAATATAAAATTCCTACCATTATAACAAGAACATAATATATGCCCAGTACACTATTATACATTATTAATATATGAATCAAAAGTGAATAGCTGAGGGTCTACTTAGATTTGTATATTATGAATTAACATAATCCTGTTTCTCAAGATCAGCTGTAACATTATAAAAAAGAATCTAAAGATCATCAATTTCTGCTGTTTCCCAAAAGACGAAAATGAGTATATGTAAGTTAAGAAAAATTAGAATGGAAATCCTTATGCTATTAATATCACTCTCTAGACTGATAAACAAACCATGTGCATTCAACAACTCACTGATTCTGAAACAGAAAATAAGAAATGGCAATAATGAACAAGGAATGATTGGTATATGCCAGCCTTCTTTCTATGTTCACTTTGTGAGGACAAATTGGATACTTGAATATAAGGAATGGAGATTAATAACAACACTCACATGAAACACAGAACCTTCACTGGGTACACTGAATCACATCTCTGCTTGTCATTTAATTGAAACTAGGAATATCTTCAATTCACAATGCCTTCCCTGCAGCTATTGTTTTCATTCCAGATGACAGGGACTGTCTATTTAAAACTCAATAAGCTAACATTAGTAATTTCACCTGAAGCTATAACAACCTGTTTTTTGTAATAAAGAGGGGACCATGGTCTTCTTATTTTGACTGTATCTGAAGGAAATTTTCAAAAGTAAGCAGAAGTTCATTTATTTTAAAGTCAGGACCGTACCTAGATTGAAATTTACAACTTTTGGTTAATTAAAGTATTAACAATTAAGTTTTTTGTTTTGTGTTGTGTTGTTTTTTAATGGCTGCACCCTCGGCATATGGAAGTTCCTTGGGCCAGAGATGGAACCTAACCTCACCTGAGACCTATGCTGCAGCTGTGGCAACGCAGGATCCATTAACCCCCTGCACCAGGGCTAAGGATTGAACCCACACCTCTGTAGCGACCGGAGCCCCTGCAGTCAGATTTTGTTTTGCTTTGTTTTCTTTTCTTTTTTAATAGTAATTTCCCCAATACAATTTTTTTCTACTGTACAGCATAGTGACCCAGTTAGACATACATGTACACATTATTTTTTCTCACATTATCATGCTCTGTCATGAGTCACTAGACATAGTTCCCAGGGCTACACAGCAGGATCTCATTGCTAATCCATTCCAAAGGCAATAGTCTGCATCTATTAACCCCAAACTCCCAATCCATCCCACTCCCTCCTCCTCCCCTTTGGCAACCACAAGTCTGTTCTCTAAGTCCATGATTTTCTTTTCTGTAGAAAGGTTTATTTGTGCCGTATATTAGATTCCAGGTATAAGTGATCATGTAGTATTTGTCTTTCTCTTTCTGACTTATTTCACTCAGTATGAGAGTTTCTAGTTTCATCCATGTTGCTGCAAATGGCATTATTTTGTTCTTTTTTATGGCTGAGTAGTATTCCATTGTGGATATATACCACATCTTCCTAATCCAATCATCTGTTGATGGACTTTTGGGTTGTTTCCATGTCTTGGCTACTGTGAATAGAGCTGCAATGAACATGCAGGTGCATGTGTCTTTTTTAAGGAGAGTTTTGTCCAGATATATGCCCAAGAGTGGGATTGCTGTGTTACATGGTAGTTCTATGTACAGATTTCTAAGGTATCTCCATACTGATCTCCACAGTGGTTGTACCAGCTTACATTCCCACCAACAGTGCAGGAGGGTTCCCTTTTCTTCACACCCCCTCCCACATTTGTTATTTGTGGACGTATTAATGATGGCCATTTTGACTGGGGTGAGGTGGTGTCTCATGGTAGTTTTCATTTGCATTTCTCTAATAAACAGTGATGGTGAGCATTTTTTCATGTGCTTGTTGGTCATCCATATATCTTCCTTGGAGAAATATCTATTCAGGTCTTTTGCCCATTTTTCCATTGGGTGGTTGGCTTTTTTGCTCTTGAGTTGTATAAGTTGCTTGTATATTCTAGAGACTAAGCCCTTGTCAGTCGCATCATTTGAAACTATTTTCTCCCATTCTGTAAGTTGTCTTTTTGTTTTCTTTTTGGTTTCCTTTGCTGTGCAAAAGCTTGTCAGTTTGATTAGGTCCCACTAATTTATTTTTGCTTTTATTTCTGTTGCTTTGGGAGACTGGCTTGAGAAAACATTTTGTAAAGTTGATGGCAGAGAATGTTTTGCCTATGTTCTCTTCCAGGAGTTTGAAGGTGTCTTGTCTTATATTTAAGTCTTTAAGCCATTTTGAGTTTATATTTGTGCATGGTGTGAGGGTGTGTTCTTGTTTCACTGACTTACATGCAGCTGTCCAGGTTTCCCAGAAATGCCTGCTGAAAAGACTGTCTTTTTCCCATTTTATGTTCTTGCCTCCTTTGTCAAAGACTAATTGACCATAAGTGTCTGGGTTTATTTCTGGGTTCTCTATTCTGTTCCATTGGTCTATATGTCTGTTTTGGTACCAGTACCACACTGTCTTGATGACTGTGGCTTTGTAATATTGCCTGAAGTCTGGGAGAGTTATGCCTCCTGATTGGTTTTTGTTCTTCAGAATTGCTTTGGCAGTTCTGGGTCTTTTGTGGTTCCATATACATTTTTGGATTGTTTGTTGTAGTTCTGTGTGAAATGTCATGGGTAATTTGATAGGGATTGCTTTGAATCTGCAGATTGCTTTGGGTAATATAGCCATTTTTACAATATTAAAATTGGATGTCAACAAATTTGACAACCTGGAAGAAATGGACAACTTTCTAGAGACTTATAGCCTGCCAAAACTGAAACAAGAAGAAGTGGATCAACTGAACAGACTGATCACTAGAAATGAAATTGAATATGTCATAAAAACACTCCCTACAAATAAAAGTCCAGGACCAGATGGCTTCACAGGCGAATTCTACCAAACATACAAAGAAAAACTTATACCCAAAGTGGGAGGATCTGGTGCCCGTACTCCTTAAACTTTTCCAAAATATTGAAGAAGAAGGAATACTCCCAAAGACATTCTATGACGCCACCATTACCCTAATTCTAAAACCAGACAAAGATACCACCAAAAAAGAAAACTATAGGCCAATATCTTTGATGAATATAGACGCATAAATTCTCAACAAAATTTTAGCCATCCGAATCCAACAACATACAAAAAAGATCATACACCACGACCAGGTGGGATTCATCCCAGGTGCACAAGGATGTTTCAACATATGCAAATCAATCAACGTCATACACCACATTAACAAAAGAAAAGTCAAAAAACACATGATCATCTCAATAGATTCAGAGAAAGCATTTGACAAAGTCCAACATTCATTCATGATAAAAACTCCTACCAAAATGGGTATAGTGGGAACATACCTTAACATAATCAAAGCCATTTATGATAAACCCACAGCAAATATAATACTCAATGGAGAAAAGCTGAAAGCCTTCCCACTAAAATCTGGAACAAGACAAGGATGCCCACTCTCACCACTGTTATTCAACATAGTACTGGAAGTCCTAGCCACAGCAAACAGACAAACAAAAGAAATAAAAGGCATACAAATAGGAAGAGAAGAGGTAAAACTGTCACTGTGTGCAGATGACATGATACTAGGTATAGAAAACCCTAAGGACTCAACCCCAAAACTAACTGAACTGATCAACAAATTCAGCATAGTAGCAGGATATAAGATTAACATTCGGAAATCAGTTGCATTTCTCTATACTAACAATGAAATATTAGAAAAGGAATACAAAAATACAATACTTTTTAAAATTGCACCCTAAAAAATCAAATACCTGGGAGTACACCTGACCAAGGAGGTAAAGGACTTATATGCCAAGAACTATAAAACATTAATCAAGGAAATTAACGAAGATGTAAAGAAGTGCAGTCAGATTTTTAACCCACTGTACCACAGCAGGAACTCCAATATTTAAATACTGACTTGATGGAATGCAAACCTAAAAGGAACTAAAGTCTAGGAGTAATTGATATTCTGAGGGCTAAATTGTAGGGAATTCTCAAACATAGTTTAGTGTTTCCCCTTTATAAGCTAGGAGAAAACATTAGTAAGAAATGTCATTTAAAACCTTCAGGCATTTCATTTCATTTAAAATATGTACTTCACTCAAAACAGGGCCAACCATATATAGAACACTACATTTAAAAAAATGAAAATTTCGAGTTCCTGTCACGGCTCAGGGGTTAATGAACCCGACTAGTATCCATGAGGATGCGGGTTCGATCTGTGGTTTTGCTCAGTGGGTTAAGGATCCGGCTTTCTGTGAGCTGTGCTGTAGATTGCAGATGCAGCTCAGATCCTGCATTGCTGTTGCTGTGGTGTAGGCCGGTAGCTGAAGCTCCGATTTGACCCCTAGCCTGGGAACCTCCATATGCTGTGGTGCTAAAAAGACAATAAATAAATAAATAAATAAATAAATAAATAAATAAATAAATAAATAAAAACTTAAACCAAGGTATGAGAAATGAGAACCCATAGTTATTCTCAAGATCTATGCTGACAGGGCTACCATTTTATCTTATGGTATAATACCTATAATTGTTTTTTGTCTTTTTGTTTTTTTGTTTTTGTCTTTTTGCCTTTTCTAGGGCCGCTCCCATGCCATATGGAAGTTCCCAGGCTAGGGGTCTAATTGGTGAGCTGTAGCCGATGGCCTATGCCAGAGCCACAGCAATGCGGGATCTGAGCGAAGTCTGCAACCTACACCACAGCTCATGGCAACGCCAGATCCTCAACCCACTGAGCAAGGGCAGAGATCGAACCCACAATCTCATGGTTCCTAGTCGGATTCGTTAACCACTGTGCCACGATGGGAACTCCTATAATTGTATTTTTAATATCCAGTGTAGGGTAAACTTTATGTGGTCTTTTGCTATTTTCAAATGAATCATGGATTATCATGCCATCTCAAGAATGTTTAACAGAATCATTAAATAGTATAGTTCGATTGACTTTCATACATCCAGATGTCTATTATCAAATCAGCTGATAAGAAAGAGCAAGATTAAGATGATGCTCAAAAATTTGAGTCTGTGCCCTTGAGTAAAATGTATAAGCAGTCATGATATCATCCTTTCTAATAATGAAAATCTATTAACATTGAATTTTTAACAGAATTAACAAAGTAGCATCAGTCTTGGAAAAGCTGATGGAAAAGACAGAAAGAACTCGATTTATACAAATTTTAAATTTTATTTCCAGAAAAAAATCCCCCAGAAGTTGTTATGTATATCCAGGAGCAATTTTGATTTTCCAGGATAAAGCTTCTTTACATGTAGGTAAACTGAATAAGACATATTAGGTAACAAGGCCACTCTTTCAAGCACACTCTTCCCAGAATTTTCCTATGATTATGACAATGATGACATCTACCAACACAGTTCATAAATCAAAACCCATCTCCTATCAAATAGGTCTCCTTTTCAAAATTTACTTTCCTGTTTTTTAAAAACTTGCCTCATTTTTCATTAGGTTTTTCTTTTTTCTTTTTTTTCTTAGGGCCATATGGAAGCTCTCAAGCTAGGGGTTGATATGGAGCTGCAGTGGATGGCCCAAGTCACAACCAGAGCAATGCCAGATCTGAGCCATGTCTGTGTCCTACACCACAGATCATGGCAACCACAAAGCAGGGCCAGGGATCAAACCCATGTCCTCATGGATGCTAGTCAGGTTCCTTACCGCTGAGCCACAATGGGAACGCTCCATTAGGTTTTTCAAAACCACTGTATCCCAACAGTGATTACATCAATGCTTCTTAAAATGTCCTTTCTAGTTGCATAAAATGACCTCTCCCTCACTTCAGGAATCAACGGTCTGCTCTTTGAGACATTCATTCACACACCACCCTTTGATGCCTTTGTTTTCTCACATAGAAATCAGAAGTCATTTTTTTTTTTTTGCCTCAAACCTAAGCATATAAGGTTTTACCCATTAGCATTTGTACTTTCCCCCCTTCTTTCATCTTTCTTTGTAGCATGTATCAAACACATAATTCAGTGTCTTTTTCTGTGGCTAATTTTCTTACTGGGAAAACTGTAGGAGCAGCAAAAGTAACACTTCCAGTCAATACATTAGTTTTTGCTCTGTTTTTAATTTTAGTTTCCTGTACAACAAATATTGTTTCCTTTGACAAATATTTCTTCTTTCAAAGGCTTCTGGGAAGAAGTGCCTTAGTTGTTCAAAGGAAGTAAGCATGATGAGAAGTGAGCAGATGGAAAGTCTATGAGCTGTAGAACCAGAAAATCCAGGTGTCAGTGTTTGCTCTGTAACACTTTGCACTTGTGGCCCAGGAACAGAAATCATACATACCTTTTTTTTTTTTTTTTTTTTTTTGCATTTTAGGGCTGTGCCCATGGCACATGGAAGTTCTCCAGACTAGCTGGATTCATTCCCGCTGTGCCACAAGGGGAACTCCAGAAGTAATACCCTTTGATACCTAAAACTTTGTCCTTAAAAAAGATATGCAGCTCCAGAAAAAAATAAAATAAATAGGGGCTCAACATGAATAATGAGGGAATAATATTCTTTCAAAATTATGAAGGGAAAGTATTCCTTCATAATTTGTGTTTTTAATCTCTTAAAACTATCTTTTATCCTATCATGTTAACTTTTTTTTATATTTTAGTGCTGTATCCAAGGCATATGGAAGTTCCCAGGCTAGGGGTCAAATTGGAGCTACAGCTGCTGGCCTACACCACAGCCACAGCCATGTCAGATCCGAGCTACATCTGCGACCTATACCACAGCTCACAGCAAAGCTGGATCCCTGACCCACTGAGCAAGGCCAGGGATCGCATGGATACTAGTCGGATTTATTTCCACTGTGCCACATGGAGCTCCTCCTGTCATATTAACTTCTAATATTTGAATAGCAGAACAACATCTTAAGTATTCAGTGCTGGAACATAGCTGAGATCAAGATAAAAATACAAACAATATCTATATAGAGGGGAAATAGTTAAAAATATATCCCTGTAATGTGGCAGCCTTTAATAGTGTGACAAGGCATGATGGCATTCATCACAGAAGGTCAGGTCCATGGTTCTGCCCCTGTTTTCAGTTCAGACCCTTTATCTTCTTGCCAGAGAGAACAGAATCTGATCTTTTTTGTTGCCCCAACGTTACAGAGAAAATGCAGAGCACGGTCAGAAACAGAGAGGCTCCTGGCTGCGTGATCATGCCTAAGGAATACTCAACTTGCAGTCAGGCATTTGATGAACATATTGGAAGAAAACAAAACCCTTTGAGAAATGCTAGTGGTGAAGAGTTGGCACTTAAGTGACCCACAGGCAATTACAGATGCAGAGACTAATCATTTTTCTGAAAATAATAGCAAGGGTCTCAACATGGGGAAGTAACAACCAGACAAAAATCATCATGCTCTAATGTGGCCCACCCAGAAGAGGGATTCCAGCCTTCAGACTATGCAAGACAAGAAGTCTATCTAGCCTTGGACGTGGCGCCACATGGTAACGATGAGAGAGAAACAGGAATCGCCATGTGTCCTATGTAATTTTGTTTACCTTATGAAGTAAAATAAATCACTGTGCAGTTTATCAAATCACATTGGAGTATTTCATGATCTTTCAAAAACCCTGAATTAAAAAGACATTTTCCGGTTTTGTAATGGATGCTGGAGGCAAAACCTGATTACTGGAGACAAAAACTCTAGTACTCAAAGTAAACAGAACCAAGTATAACTCTTATAAAACTGTCCTAAAGAGTTCTGTAGTTCAGTCATGTTTATTAAGGATATGTGTTTGAATAACCCAAAAGTAATATCCAAGCCTTGTATTTATATTTTTGAACACCATGATTGAAGGAAACAATGGGCCCATAGCAATGCGTGCATCAGCTGTAACACGATAATTGCACTCCAGAGAAAGGGTTCATATTCTGCTATATACGTACCCTCAATGACAAGTATATGAGATGGTAGATTTACCAGCAAAGTGTTCAAAAACTATGTTATTTGGTAACTACTACCATCTTCACCAATGATATTTATTAGTATTAATTGGGGAAATAAGTTGATTCCTCCCACCCTACTTCCTCCAAATACAAACACCATAGCTCAGCTTGGCCAGAAACTGCCATTGTGTGGACAAGTGGACAAAACAACAGATGGGCATGTGTGAAGGGGTGGTGGGAGCTGAGCCACTGCTGAGAGAAGCGGAACACTGAGGCAGGGGCTGCATTTCAGGGGGGCCTGGGGAAGAGCCTCCTGCCACAAGCTGACAGCTGAGCCAGCTCTGGTGATGGAAACACAGGAGGCAGGCACTAGTTTTTAGTTTCTTAAATACAGTGAAAATGACTCCTGTTGGCAATGTAGCAGCCCAATGGATAGCTTCTTCCTTTCCTTTTCTTACTGAAAGTTATTATTGTATTTCCACTTTTTGGAATCATATATGAACCAACATTCGTTTTATATTCTTATTATCCCCTAATTCCCAATCACTTTTGATTTAATTTTTGTTATAGGAACATGAGATGGAACAGAACAGCCTGAGCACATTAAAACTCTCTTTATTTTCCCTTTCTCAGGCACTTCTCTGACCGGAGGTCGGTTCTCAGCCCACCAGAGCCACCTTTGAAAGACTCTTCCAGATCTAGCCCTGAGGTTCCTCTCTTTCCTACACAACCCCTTTCCTAGAGACCATCTAAAAATCAGGAACTCCATGGCAATAGGACAGGGGAAGGTTCTGATCCCTCCTCAAGATCAGGTTGTCTGGCTTTAGAAATATTTCATCACAATGTCTCTGATTAAACTTCATTTCTAACACCTTGTTCTGTATTAGATTCAGGATGGCACAGGGAGAAAAGCAAAATAGATTTGACCCTGACTTTGACATTCTGACTTTGTGACCCGAGGCAAACTCTCCTCAGTTTTATCTACATCTTGGCTATTACCATATGTCCCTAACAGGGATGTTGCTGAGATGACATGTGAAATGTCCAACACAAACACTGATGAATAACTGTTAATTAATAAATAGTAACTAATTAATTATCGTGTCTTTAACCTTTCCTCAAAATCAATTTACTTCTAGACAAAATGCTAACAAGCTGGTTCGAAAGGGATCAAAAGAAAAAACAAACAAACAGAGGAAAGGGTGCTGCTAGAAACAGATAATTTCTAATTTCAAAAAAAAGGCAGAGATGAATTCATAAAATAAAGGATAAGAAATATCTTCATAAATATAATGAAGATGTATAACAGTAAATTAGAAGACTTAAAACTTCTCTAAGACTTAACAACTCAGTATAATTGAGTGTTGGCACATCCAAGCCTATTTATCCAACTCAAGGTTATGTGCAATAACAAACCATTAGTATATTATGCAACATTAATGTTAGTAAGTGCCCTTAATGATGGTTAAATTAGATAAAATACCCTCCATTTAAGAAGTCATAGATGAAAGACAAAAAATTAAAAAATTAATAGTGAGATAGATTGTATCTAAGGATAGGAAAAAATCAATATTTAATATCAATATCATTCTTTTTTTTTCCTTTTTTTTTTTGCTTTATTTTAGGGCCGCACCTGCAGCATATGGAAGTTCCCAGGCTAGGGGCGAATCAGAGCTGCAGCTGCCAGCCCGGCCTACACCAAAGCCACAGAAATGCAGGATCCAAGACATGCCTGCAACCTATACCACAGCTCACAGTAACACCAGATGCTTAACCCATTAAGCGAGGCTAGGGATTGAACCCATGTCCTCATGGATACAAGCTGGGTTTGTTACCACTGAGCCACAATGGGAACTCCTAATATCAATACCATTCTTAACTTAATAAGCTAATTCTAAAATTTATGTGAAATAGCAAAGCTCCAAAGAGAGTCAGGAAAATTTTGAAAGACATCAAAATGAGAACACATACCTTACCAGTCTTCAAGACTTCACTGTTAAGATAAACAGACTAAATTGTTGCTTTAAATAAAAACAAATAGGTGAGATAACAGAAAAGATCAACAAAGATTAGGCCTGATATACATGATAATTTTACACATGTCAGTACTAGCACCATAGATAAGTGGAAATCGTCAATAAATAGTGCTTAGATAACTGGGTAATTATTAGATCCCTCGAAATTAGAACTCTATATTAAACTACAAACACATATACACTCACAAAGTCAAGTCCAAGTAGATGAATAATCTATATATAAAGATCAAACTTTAAAAATTTTAGAAAAAAATACAAAACAATATGTTCAAATCCTCAGTTTAGGAATACATTTGTTCAAAAAGACAGAAAAACACAAATCATAAAAGTCTGGTAAATAAAACTCGAGAATACAATTGTTATGCAAATACATTATTAAAAAAGAAAAAAATTAATGGCACATTGGAAGAAAAAACTGACAGTGCATCTAATTAACCAATGATTAGTGTTCAGAATAAGACAATCATATTTACAAATCAATTAGAAAACACCCAACTCGGGAGTTCCCGTCGTGGTGCAGTGCTTAACGAATCTGACTAGGAACCATGAGGTTGTAGGTTCAGTCCCTACCCTTGCTTAGTGGGTTAACGTCATCCGGCGTTGCCGTGAGCTGTGGTGTAGGTTGCAGACGCAGATTCAGATCCCGCGTTGCTGTGGCTCTGGCGTAGGCCGGTGGCTACAGCTCCAATTCGACCCCTAGCCTGGGAGCCTCCATATGCTGCAGGAGCGGCCCAAGAAGGAGTAAAAAGACAAAAAATAAATAAATAAATAAATAATAATAAATAAAAGGAAAACACACAACTCAATAATAAAGTAGGTGAAACATAAAAAGAGGCCTGAACTGGAAACTTTGATGTCCAATCTAAGGATGAAATATGTTTGAGATTGCTAATAATCAGAAAATAAATAAATCCACAATGAGATACAATTATAAATTTGGCTGAAGGGTAAAAAATTGAGTCAAATAATAACAAATATTGGTAAGAATACTGAATAATAAGAATGATCACACATTAACAGCAAAGGTTTATATTTATTGAAGTTATATTTGTTACAAATATTTCATTTAATGAAGGGTAGATATTTCAAACAAATTTCCATTCAAGTGGCAACACTTTATATTTTCTAAGGCAATGAAATATTCTGGGTAAAATCCTAAATTGAGTCTTAACTAAGCTTACCTTTCTCTTTTCTTTTTTGCTTAACTTAAACTAAATGTGTTCTTTTCAAGATTTTCTCATTGTAAGTTTGCTATCAACAATGTAAATTACAATGGCACCTGAAATAAAAGTTGATTCCCAAATAAAGCCATGCAACATAAAAAGAAAGAGCTAAGGTGCAGCCCACCGTACTGAGAGTGCAACATAGAATTAGTAAGTGCATAAACTGCACTTAAAAGTACAATTTCTTTTCCAAAGACGATTACTACTTCAGGGAAAGCTTTATGTCTGTTGACAGCCCTCAGGCAATTAAAGTGTTTTCTGATCTTTGTAGTGTTGAAACAAAAAATTGTTAAATGCAGATACAGCAGTGATAGACAAAGACATTTTTAACCGAATAAAATGAAAACTACTGGAAGCATTATTTTAAATATCTGAATAAACATACCACTGGCAGAAAGGGTATACTGTGAAAGGTTATTAACAGATTAAAGAATATTTGTAATTATTCTAAAGTTCCTTGATTTTCATGAATGTCTGAGATAAACACAATTTGAAAATAATGGCAAATAGTGGGAACCAACATAATATTAAATTCTGGAAATCTCGCTTCTGTGATCTGTCAAGTGATAAGCGTCTCACCAATTTGAGTTTCAGAGATTCATGACTGCTAGGAAATGTAACTAGAGAGGAATTTTGAGACCATCTAAGAGCTCTTAAGTTATAAAAATGTATTTTAGCAGTTAAAAAAGTATTTTCTCCATATGTACACAGTTTGACCTTAATAAACACCCATCTCAGCTATATTTTGTACATATAATTTTTTGGTTCCTGAAATAAATGTGTACGTGCATGTATGTGTGTTTGCTTGTGTGTGTATATATATGTATGTACGTATGTAGCTATCTGTGTATTTATCTATCAATCGATCGATTGATTTTTCTATCTATCAAATGAATTACTTCCTCTCCCAGCTATATTTAGAAATGTTGACATTGAATATTGGGCTTCCTAGGACAGCTTTTAGACAACTATTGTCCATTGTTAAACTCTCAGTTCATGGGGGCCAAAACAGCTCCCAGAGGCTACTGTGATCTCCCTTAAATTCAAGTTCTTAGGGAACAAACTCAAACTTGATAATGTATAATATATTCAGATTAGTAGGAGTTGACTGAAGTATAATTAATTACTTTAAGCTGCTGAATGAAAGAGCCATTAGAAAGGATGTTATCTTTGGAGTCAGAGAAAACATGGAGCACAGAAGTAAATATTGTCACAGCCACCTAAGCTCAGCTCTAGGAGGGGTGTTCAGTCCGAGAGCTGGCAAATTCTTATAATGAGGAATAGGAAGTCCTATTTTTCGTAGCAGCAGAATGTTTTCCTAGGAACTATTATATAACTACTTTGAAAACTGATTTAGCATGGAAAATGAGCTCTCCAGGTGGCAAACTTCAACAGCAAAACTTTGACAACAAAAGAAGAGTTTAGCTAACAGCAGACTCTACTTTTCTGGATGGGAATACAAAACTGGATCTGGAGTTTAATTGCTCGAGACAATACAATATATTCCAGGGAATGTGTGGACAGAAAAATGAGAAGAAGAAAAAAAAGACACACACACACACACACACACACACAGAGATAAGGTTACTGGCTAATATTAGGGGAAGAAACAAGATACTTAATAAAGTAACTTGCTTAAATGAAGTTTTATTGTGTGGTATTCATTAGGCTCTTTTCGCACATTCTTTAGTAGTCTAAAATACTAATGCTTTAAACCTTAATGGTAAAAACTTGAATTCTTCTTTTTGGAGAATGCAGGGAAGTCTGGAAACAGTCATACTGGGTTTGGGGCCAGAACAAGGCTCTCTGTGGTGGTCTTGCCACATCTGGATTCACAGAGGCCAAGCCATCCCTTCATCTTAGCCTCATGCTATTAAACATTCAAACCATATAACTAAGAGGCATGGGTTTCAGTCAAAATCTTCCATCATCTTTCTAATTATAATCTGGTTTCCCAGAATTTGCTGGTCAGGGGTCATGAGGGTACTGTTCCCTGGTGCAGTACTTCATATTGAGATTATTCCTTTGACATTCTTGTTGAATTCATTTGTCTTTGTGGGCAATGCTGATGCGGATTTGCCAAGGTAATGCTACCCTCTGGGGTTATCCCAACAGACACTTGTTGTACAACGGCATACGATCTTTAATCACTGTTTTCCAAAAACACTGCCCCTGCAGACTGACTTAATTAAAATATATATGCTTCTATTTATTTATTTTTCTTTCTTTAAAATTTTTTTCTTTTTACGGCTGCACCTGCGGCGTATGGAAGTTCCCAGGCTAGGGGTTGAATAGGAGCTGCAGCTGCTGGCCTATGCCACAGCTATGCCAGATCTGAGCCACATCTGTGATCTACGCTGCAGCCTGAAGCAACACTGGATCCTCAACCCACCGAATGAGGCCGGGGATTGAACCAGCATCCTCATGGACATTATGTCAGGTTCTTCACCCAATGAGCCACAACGGAACTCCTATATGCTTCTATTTAAGTAAAACTGCATTCAAAATAAAAATCTTAAAGTTTAAATTTGCGATTTTAATACACAGAATACTTGATCTCAAAGAATTGGCCTATCATCCATTATGGGGACCAAACAGTCAATGAGACTTTGCCTTCTAAATACACAGCTGGGTTTCAAGAGACGAGACTTAAACTGTGCTGAAGAAAACACACATGTAAAGGGGCTCTATTGCATATCACTGTACCAGAGAACATTCTTAAGTAGGATGTTTTCATTTTAAGATCACACAGAGCTACATGTAGAGTAAATAATGGTGAAATCACAATGGGATACTCTGGGATATTAGTGATCTTAGTGGATCTGGCTGATATTTTTGCTGTTTGTGACTGACACTCACAGAAGCTGGAGCCTAATACAGTCATTCCAGAAAAAAAATTTCCCTGCAATGAAGAAAGCCCTTTTGAGCTTCTGGTAAAACATGACTCCACTAAGGCAATTAACTGTTTTAAAAATAAACTAATTCATTTTGGAGATCTGCTGTATAATTATGCAGCTGCATGGACTGGGGAGGCATGGTGACCAGCTAGAGTGTTAGTAAGATTAGAAAAAAAATGTGTTTCCATACTGACAGCTAAGGAATCGATTTAATGTCCATTTGCCACCTCTGCCTTGTGTGGAGCTACAACATGAAGCTCTTTCTAAAGTAATTCAAAAATTTTGTGATAATGATACTAGGTTATCTCCAGGAAATGAGGGGATGGTAACTAAAAATATTTATCCAAAACCTTGCTTCTGAGAAGCATGGTACCTTCTGTAAAATTAACTCTTGCATCTCCATAAATATATGACTCGGGGAATTTAACTCACTCATTTCAGAGGCAAAACTGTTCCAGAAGCATAATACTTGATGATATGACACTTTGCATGGGTTCAGGGGCATTTCCAGAAGAAAAACGGCTCTCAATCCATTTTCAGTGATTTGTTACTAAGGCAGCAGCTTTCTTGGGTGGAGAGATCAAGGCCTGGTTATTAACCACAGCAGGATACTTCCAAGCCTTGTTGGCAAAGGGCTCTAACTCATCCTGACAGTGTCCCTGGCTTGGCCAGAAGCCTGAGCTTCCACAAAACCTGCAGGGTAAATTCATACCATATGATAAACATCATCTAAAAATTCTATTAACACTTATTTGACTGCCTTTCAATTATATGATATAATTCCCATTAAGTGAAGACAGCAATATTTGCACAATATGTCTTCATAGATTTGTTTTTCTTTTGGTTTCTTCTTTACTGTTTCCTCTCTCCCTCTCTCTTTTCTTCCTTCTCTGCTTCCCACTCTCCTCCTCCCCTCCTATCTCCACCACCCCTCTCCCTTCTCTCTCCCCCACTTCCTTCCAGAAGTATTTGCATTCACTTTTCTTCCTTTGAGCATTCTATATTCTTGTTATAGATATTTTCAAATCTCACTGTTTTTGTGTATCTGACTTTCAGGTTTCTAATGCTGTCTTTATTAAGAAGTAGTTCTCTTATCCTGAAACTAGAAAATATGAATTTCAGTGCAAGATAATCATATAAAATAATCATTATCATTTCGAACTTGCTTTTGAATTATTTGAGAATGTCAAAGTTTAGCCATATTTGGTAATATATTTGCCTACCTTTCCCAAAATAAAAAACTGTAGTTTAAAGATAAAAAATGCACAGAGGAAAATATTAAAATTCTATTGCTATATAATGTTACTTCCTCTGCATCATTTTGATGCATAGTAAAAATTACATACGTTTAATTTCTTCAAACTTCATTTCCCTAGGTCTCTGATTTCATCAGCTTAGAAGAGCCTTCCCTAGAGATTACTGTGGCCAGAATCTCCCAAGGAAAAACGGATTGCTGCAGAGGCAGCTACAGGGGGATACCTGAGATGGGAAAGCTCAACTGTGACTGCCCTGAAGACTGCTAATATTTGGTTCAACATTTTATTCAGATCATTTAAAACTTATAGAAAATGTACAAGAAGAATACAAAGAACTTTATACTCATATGCAGATTCACTAATTTTTAACATTGTGCCTCATTATATCACTGTTTTAAATTTTAATTTAGCTTCCTTAGAATGCTTCCATACATGCATACACCAAAACAGTTGTGAGATATTACCAAGCCTCGCATCAGTGTTGGGCAAAAAGACTGAAATAGCTTTCTCAGGACAAATACTGGAAGGCCATCCTTCTTAGAAGGTCTGAAATAACACAGGATAAGAAGCTGATAATGACTAGGGCCTGGCAAGTTGAGATCTGCTTGTCCTATTTCTTCATTTTAAGTGATGTGTATGGAACACCATAAACTAACATTATAGCCTTATTATTTATTGTGCAGCTGATATAGCATATAGTCTCTCCTAAACCCTATCCAAAGAGGCTAAAAAAATTGATTTCTCAAGTATTTCAAGACCATTTAAAACTTTTTAAAGTAATTTCACCAAGAGATTAATCCATCAGCATGAAACTCTAAGGAGGAAATCCCGTCACAGCGCAGCAGAAATGAATCCAGCTAGGCACCATGAGGTTGCAGGTCAGTGGATTAGGGATTTGGCATTGCCATGGGCTGTGGTGTAGGTGGCAGAGATGGGTCAGGTCTAGTGTTGCTGTGGCTGTGGCATAGGCCAGGGCTACAGCTCCCATTAGACCCCTAGCCTCCATATGCCGTGGGTGCGGCCATAAAAAGACAAAAGACAAAAGACAAAAAAAAAAAAAACAAACTCTAAGGAAAACATTATAATAAGGCTCTAGTCAGTGAGAAGTAAACAAATTATATATTAAAATAGCTGTGAATAATTAAGCATGCTGCCCAAGGATAGCAATTGGAGGAGGGAAATAAAGGTTTCTAAAGAAAACTAAACACATCTTTTGTTTTTACCTTTTGCTCAAAATTTTCCAAAAGAATTCCCCCTTATAGGTCAGAGGTCATGTCAGTGGCTTAAGCTATGGCTTGGCTTTGGCAATACATTTCAGAGATGCAGTTGCTGGTCTATGTGTGCATGCACATGTGCAGCTGTACATGTAAGTGGAAAAAATATTGTCCTATAGAGACTTATGAGGCTGATGTTTGCATAGGTACCATCAACTGAGCAGAAAATAGAAATGACTGGGTCTTAGGAAAGGATTCCCCCAAAATAAGTGCTCTGGGTTAGTTAAAGTATGCCTTGTGTTAAATTTCCATCACACCTACCACATCTTACTTCTTTCCAGCCTGGGAAAATTCCCTGGTGAGCTCCACAAACACAGAGCTGGCACAAATAATGAGAAGGGTGACCCAAGAGCATAGATATAAAAGCTGCTGCCGAAGACCAACACCTTTCTTTGAATGGGTGTTTGTTTCTGGAACCAGAGATTCCGCCAGTCTAGTGATCTCAGCTCCCTCCAATCTAAAATGTGCTGGTTGCTTAACTTTGTTCTCTCTGGCTTTGATGTATTCCAGATAGGTAAGCCTGTCTTGGTTGCTGTGCATATGGGTAGTTTTGCACTGAAGATTATTTGGAAATTGCAAACTGGCCTTAATTTATTCATTTGTTCAATGAGCACTTACTCTGTTCTAAGCACTGCTCTAATCACCTGAGATACACCAGAGTTAAAATCTATGTTCTCATGGGGCTTATATCTTTTTTTGGAGGGGTGGGGGATGGCACCTTCACAAAGAAGTAGGATTCTAGGTAGTGGTCATTGCAACACTGAAATAAAATAGGGCAATGGGATACAGAATGACTCAGGAGGCAGGTCCATTCAGAAAAGATGGTAGAGAAGGTATATCTACCTGAGTAGGTGACACCTGAGCTGGGATCTCAAAAACTTGAAGGAGCCAGCCTTGTATATATGTAGGAAAGACATATTTCAGGCAGAGTGTCTGCAACAGAAAGCAGACCAGTTGGACGAGAGCAAAGAAAGGAGTGGGGAGAAGTAAAGCAGATGATTTTGGAGGGGAGAATAGTGAGAACCTGTCAATCCTCGTACACTACAGTGACAGAATAGAGAGGTAGAGAGCTCAAGAAGTTGGGTATGGCGCAGATAGGGCCATAAAGTGGGAAAGTACCTAATTCTCTCTAAGAGCCTTCATGCTGCAGAGCAGCCCAGTATCATGCTGGGTAGCACCAGCTAACTGGGGACAGAAACTCAGATGAATAGACTGGAAGGAGTGGTCTAAATATTATCCGTGGCATTTCTTACCATGGATTTGATTTGAGACCTGCCAGTAACAATCTTTTTTTGTAAGTGGGCAGGGATAGATATTTTAAATAAATGTAATCAAAAAGCAAAAACAGGACTGAAAATCAAAATTTCCGGCTAAAGGCTGCTAAAGCAGGGCTCCAAACCAAATCTTCAGGTCTAGAGGAAGTCCACAGTGATTACAGAACAACACCGTCCACGGCAGAGCAGCAGTACAGAGAAGTACTGGCATGGACCACTCAGAGGTCTGCAGCCTGGTTTGTATTAGTAGCAGAATTTAAAGCGGGGAATAGGCTTTAGAAAAACAGTCTAATAAATAGTCACTTATGGGTTTTTCTAAAAAGGCACCAAAAATTAACCTGTCTAAACTAGCTGAACTTTCCTAGAAACTCTTTAGCCCACTCTCACATCCTTTTGGTAGTAATCTCTGATTTTCTCTCCAGAGAGGTGGTTACTAAATAGTACCCCTGTCTCAGTGGCTAATTAAACTAAATAACAGGTACCTGACCTTAGCTGGGTCAATCCTGATCTCTTTTCAAGAATTTAAAACTGGCTTAGAGCACAGCACATGAAAAGCACCAGACATGGGAGAAAGCTGGGAGCTGAGTTAGGCTGGTTGGCATTTTAGAGAGAAGGTCCACAGACTCCTGTTGCTGAGATCTCACCAAATTCATTTTCCTAATAGACATTTTTTTTAAAAAATGGGCCCTGACTTCTGTTGATTACAGTCAAAAGATATATAGCTAATATAATTATCAACGCTTACAGAATGTCATCTTGCTTTGGAATCATGAATCCTGGAGCAACAGTAGTCTTGATGGGAAGATTCATGACCCTCAAATTATTTAAAAGAGATGGAACATTGGATAAAAATGAAAAGTATGGTGTAAAAAGCAGGAAAGTCCATATGATATCACTTATATCTGGAATCTAATTATGGCACAAATGAACCTTTCCACAAAAAAGAAAATCATGGACTTGGAGAATAGACTTGTGGTTGCCAAGGGGGACAAGGAGGGAGTGGGATGGATGGGGAGCTTAGGGTCAATAGATGCAGACTATTGCCTTTGGGATGGATTAGCAATGAGATCCTGCTGTGTAGCACTGGGAACTATGTCTAGTCACTTATGATGGAGCATGATAATGTGAGAAAAAAGAATGTGTACATGTATGTGTAACTGGGTCACTATGCTGTACAGCAAAAAAAAAAATAATGTATTGGGGAAAAAAAAAAAAAAGCAGGAAAGATGTGGCTGGACCTTGACTGCCTGGATATCAAATACAGGCGCAGTCAAGCCACTTGGATGCAGGGCATGGCTGAATGCTCAGAGTGAAGCAAGGGAAAGTGCATTCAGTTCAATCTACAAATACTTATTAACAAACCCATCCTATGCCAGGCACTGGGTGAGACAGGGAGAAAAGATCCCTGTTCTCTTAGAGCTTCTATTTTTAGACGTTAACGCAACAGAAAATTTCCCTTTATGTCTTCTTTGTCAATTATTTAAAACAGAGGTTCCACCTGACAATGTATGCTCCACAAACTTCAAAGTAGTCAAGCTAAATGGAAGTCCCTCAGGGAAACTAGAGTGATACATTGCTAACTCAAGAATCCCAGGAGGTAAAGGAAATGACAGTTCTCAAACTTAAGTGTAAATAGTAAACAAATAATAATAATGACAACTGGATAAACATGCAGTTTCCAAGGGCTTGTCTCTCCAGACTCTGATTCAGGGCATATTAGAATTAGGTCTTTGCATTTTTAACAAATGCCAGAAGTCAGGGAATAGGCAAACTATAGCAAAACTACCCCTTTGCCAGTTTGTCTAAGTATTATTGAAACACAGGCACACCTGTTCATTTACAGAGTGTCTGTGGTTGTTTTCCTGCTAAAAAGCAGAGCTAAGTAGTTGTGATAGACTCTATAGAACTCAAAGTCTGAAATATCTACTATCTGACCTTTTAAAGAAAGTTTGTCAACACCTGCCTTTTTTAAAATTTTTTTTCTTTTTTTTTTTTGGCTGCACCTGAGACATGAGAAGTTCCCAGGCCAGGGATCAAACCCAATGCCAGAGTAGTGACAGTGCTAGATCCTTCACCTACTGAGCCCCTGGGGAACTACAACTCCTGCTTTAAAAGATTCTTAAGCAGGTTATCTAAAGCCTGTTGTGAAAATTTATTCTACTTCTGCATTTTAATGATCCCCCCCCTAAATTTTTAAATGTACTACTAAGAAACAAACAAAAAAATCATAGTTGGCTAAGCACAATGAAAGTAAATTCAAGGAAACACAAATATCCTTGCAAATTAGAGTAGCTTAAGATAAGTGACTTTGGTTTGTTTTTTGTTTCTCAAATTGAAAGAAATATACACTTATTTTAGAAATCATGGAACATAGATAAAATCACTACTAAGCAGCAAGCCCTGAGATCAGCTCTATTAAGTTTCTGACATGTATCCTTATATTCTTCTTTGTAACTGGTTTATTAAATGCAAGAAGACATCATCTAGATGACATGGTTTTATTCTCAAAGTTGATTGTACCTACCATTCATTGTCCAAAAATAAATAATATTAGTGATACACCTATAAGAGCTGTGTTCTCTCCATTAAACTGAGCCACATGCAGGCAGGGGTTGCAACATATTCATTGTGGTTTGCACAGCAACCAGAATCCTTCTGGTACTTAGTTGGGACTCATAAAATGTTGATAGAATAAGTGATAAAGAAAGCTACTAGTCAGTTATGTTCTTGCATTAGGTCTTCTTTGTGGGAACTTTGTGAATTGCTCTCATTCATGAAATACAATGTGGTACCATTAGGTTGTTACTATTGAACACCTACACACTTTCTTTTGCTCTTTCAAGCTCCCTGTTAGATGTGTCACCATTTGAAATGTGCTTTTCTCCTTGTTCATGTGAGTTTTGCAAGGTCAACCCACAGTTTCCCAAAATGACACTATATCTGGTGTTTCCCAGAAATAGAATACACAAATATGACATTTAAAACTGCTCTTTGATTTATGAGATCTGTACTTGATTGTGAGTAACAGTTAGAAGTTCCCAAATTTGAACATGAAAATGTACTGCTCTTCTCTGAATGGAAAGTGGCAGAATATTATAAATAAACCAAGACTATTACCCTGTCAACACATAGCCAACTATATATATATCTATATATGTGTGTGTATAGTCCCATAAATATCTTCTCAGGTTCTGCTTAAAGTCACTAGCCAATGAAGTGACCGATTTTGTCACATTGGCCAATGGCATAAAACTGAAAGTTACCAAACCATCTATGGAAAAACACCGAGGTCACCACATTTATACTTGGATTGAAAATCAATATAGAGTAGGTGACTATAAAACTTGAAGGAACGGCAGAATGACTAATAAGCACAAATAAAAAGCATCAAACCAGAAAAATACTCAAGATAACAATGATCTTATCCTTCTAAACATGAAGAGTCTGACAATACAGGGACATACTTTTTTTTTTTTTTTTTTTTTTTGGTCTTTTTAGGGCCACACCCATGGCAAATGAAGGTTCCCAGGCCAGGGGTTGAATCAGAGCTGTAGCTACCGCCCTATGCCACAGCAACGCAGGATCTGAGCCAAGTCCGCGACCTACACCACAGCTCAGGGCAACACCAGATCCTTAACCCACTGAGTGAGGCCAGGGATCAAACCTGTGTCTTCGTGGAATTCTAGTCAGATTCATTTACGCTGAGCTACGACAAGAACTCCTACTGTTTTTTTTTTTTTTTTTTTTTAAATATCATCTGATTTTTACCTATACAGTAGTCTGGAAGCTCAAAGGAAATGAGCACTGAGAAAATGAAGATAATACAGGAGATATTGAACATTAAAATGCTTAATGATATTTTCTCTTGTTACAGGTTCTATTCATTCATCAGTCACGAACTGACTTTGTGAGAAATAAATATTGATTTCTACCAGGTGCCAGGCTATTTGCTAACCTTTTGGGATAAAACAGACATCATACCTATCCTCAAGGAATTTATATGCTAACCAGGAAAAGAGCTATTATTTTGTCTTTTTGCATTTCTTGGGCCACTCCCGCGGCATATGGAGGTTCCAAGGCTAGGGGTCTAATCAGAGCTGTAGCCACCGGCCTACGCCAGAGCCACAGCAACATGGGATCCGAGCTGCGTCTGCCACCTACCTACACCGCAGCTCATGACAACGCCAGATCCTTAACCCACTAGCAAGGCCAGGGATCAAACCCGCAACCTCATGGTACCTAGTCGGATTCATTAACCACTGAGCCACAATGGGAACTCCAGGAAAAGAGCTATTTAAAAATGTACACTTCCAAGTGGCTAAAGCTATAACAATTTGAATAAGAAATTAAAGGAATATTGAGAGTTGTGATGCCAGGAATAAAACAGGAATAAAAAGAAGACATAGCAAAATATTCAAACATATTATAAAAGGATTTTCTGGCAAAAAGACTAAAATGGAAAATTTAAATAAAATAGACAAATTACTAGAAAAGCAAAACATACAAAATTGACACATGAATAACTAAGAAAATCTAAAGTCATATAACTATTAGAAAAACTGAACCCACAATTTAAAAATCCTCCCACAGAGAAAATTCCAGGCTTCACCAATTGTACCAAAATATTATGGAAGAAGAAACACTAAACTCTTCTAGAAATAGAAAGTTTTGGAAACACTGACCAACTCATTATGCAGATATATCCTAACACTAACGGGATTTCAAGACAGGAAAATTATAAACTATTACGTTCTTTCATGAACATTATAGCAAAAGTCCTATACAGATAGAAGAAGTGAAATCCTGACATAAATAAGAAGAGACGAGCATCCACAGACTGTGGTATTTGAGCGGGTTCCTGGAACCAACTTCATGGATAAGGGACAATTGTATGTTTTTCCCTATATTAATGAGTGGGTGTTATAAACAGACAGGGTAGATATGCCAGGCAAAGGGGTGATTTATTTCCTGAGTCAGATGGATCAGGTAGGGGAGAGATTTCATAACACTACACAGAAGGGCTTGCAACTTAAAATTTACACATTGTGTATTCTATAACTTCCCATTTAATACTTTCAGACTGGGGTTGGCTATGGATAACTGGAGCCATGGAAAGAAAGCAAAACGGTAGATAAGGGAGGACTCCTACATCAGGGGAAAATTATTACACAGTTACATAGAAAATAGATGAGTCTAGATACAAGACAGGAGATATCAGAGAATAATGATGGGGGAATAATTGTGGAAATGAAATTTCTTAATTGAAAGAACACTGTAAACCATCTAGGACAGAAAAAATAAAAATCATTTAAAAAAATCATTACTTGAAAAGTTAAGCTATATCTCTATGTGACAGATTTATAATTCCCAGCCCATTCTTTTTTAAATGTTCAGATTAGAAGTTTCAGACTCTGAGGTTTTGGATTCAGTGACAGGAGACAGATAGTATTGAATGATAATAAGAAGTCCTTTGTCAAGTATAACCACTTCCTCATACAGTGATCATGAGCACATGACTCAATATCTCCAGGCCTTGGTTTTCTCATCCCAATATAATAGCACTTGGGAGGAATAAATGAGATAATCTACGTAAGATGTTTAGCACAATGCCTGGCACATAATAAGCATGTCTTGTTGTGAGCCACTATCATCATCATCATTATCATATAATACTGACTAAAGTCATATTATTTAAATATATTTTAGTATCATAAATAATACTTTTAATCAAATAACTCAATTTATTCAAAATTATTACTTTGTTTCTTATACAAACCAAAAAAGTCACATGCATCCAAACCACAATTGTATGAACTCTTCACCCAGCCATATGCACTTTATAAGCAATAAATTGGTAAAAAAAAAAAGACAGTTTTTTCCTAAAAGAATGCTCTTGCTAACTGCCTAAATTCCACTTAATCCTATTGTTAGACAGTATTGATTAACATCTCAAATAAAAAAAAAATTACAGAAGATTTGTGTTTGGCTTGATTGAAGAACAAAAGTCAAACAAGAAAATATATCTCTTCCTTTAGTTTATGAAAAAAAATCTTCTAACTGTAATGCAGTGAAACTGATCTAAAAATAATTGGGGAAGCTCTTCAGATGCTGCCCCAGAGATACAAGTAGACAATGTAACTTCTAACAAAGTGACAATCTCATTATGAATATGCCAAGAAAAAAATAAGATGATAGAAAATGCAGTTGCTTTGCCTAGTATGAATGTGTTATTTTCTTCACCTCATAATTTTATTTCTCCATTAAAAAAAAACTTTATTGGCATATAGTTGATCTACAATGTTGTATTAAATTCTGCTGTACAGCAAAGTGATTCAGTTACACATACACACATATCCATTCTTTTTCAGATGTTTTTCCCATATAGGTTATAGAACACGGAGTAGGGTTCCCTGTGTGGACAGCAGGGCTCCGTTGACCATCCATTTCATATCCAATAGTGTACATATCCCAATTCCAGGTGGGGTGGAGGGGTGGATTGGGAATTTGGGATTGGTATATGCACACCATTGTACAAGTGCTATTTTTATATAACAAAAAAGTAGGAATCCTATTATCAGATAGCAGGTAGCATAATACTGCTAACAAAATCATGTGCGAATGTTATATTACTAGGGTAAGATTGTGTTAAAATGTTAGGAAATATCAAATTTAAAATCTTTTTGAGCTTTTTTGGGTCTTTCACAAAAATTTGTTAAACAAAATATTTTTAATTCCTTAAATTTTACAAGATAAAATTTCATTCAAAGTCCTCTTTTTATTTATTTTTTTGTCTTTTTAGGGCCGTACCCAGGGCACATGGAAGTTCCCAGGACAGGGGTCAAATCAAATCCACATGCATCTGAGCTGCATCTGTGACCTACACCACAGCTCATGGCTACGCCAGATCCTCAACCCACAGATCAAAGCCAGGGAATGAACCCATCATCTCATTGATACTAGTCAGGTTTGTTACTACTGAGCCACGATGGGAGCTCATCAAGTCCTTTTTTTTTAATCATTTAAACTTATCTAAAATTACCAATATCCATTTCAATTTCAGCTTAACAAATTTTTATTTTTAAATTCCACAAATTTTATAACTTCATAATAGGATTTATCTGTATCAAAGAGTTAATTTGCAATAGATAAATCAATTTGGTACTAGTTTCCAGCATTTTTTTTTTTTTTTTTCTTTTTAGGCCTGAACCATTGGCACATGGAAGTTCCCAGGTTAGGGGTTGAATCAGAGCCAAAGGTGCCGGCCTACATCACAGCCACAGCAATGCCAGATTGGAGCCACATCTGTGACCTACACTGCAGTTTGTGGCATGGCTGGATCCTTAACACACTGAGCAAGGCCAGGGATCAAACCCACATCCTCATGGATACTAGTCAGGTTCTTAACCTGCTGGGCCACAACGGGAACTCCAGTTTCCAGCATTTAACCAATACTTAGGGTTCTAAATTTAACCTAATTGCAGAGTCTATGTATGTCTGAGAGAAGCAGTTATGTGTATATATGGACACACACGCACTCGTGCACACACACACACACAGGAGACTTTTTGCTAGGCTTTATTTGTCTGACTTTGTTATTCTTTTCCACAGTTAATAGAGTTCCCCACAGAAAGAGTGCTACTAATTAAATTTTCTCCTTTTGGCTTTTTCACTATTTTCTAGAAACCACATTTATTTACCAGAGTCTATTAAACATGTTGAGTTGCAAATGTTAGTCACAATAGGGCATCAGGTTGTTTTTATAATTTTTCTGGTCAGTCTACCTTACAGGAAAATGTAGTGGTTTTTCTTGCTAAATATTTTCTATTAGGGTTCAGGAAAATCCACTCTCAATAGCATAGAATAAAGTTGAAAACCAGAAAACATAGAAACCTATGAATTTTGCCCTCCAAATGCAGCTATATACCATAATTTCACAAAATTTTACGTAATTGAAGACATAATTGTTTATACTGCCCTGAAGCTGAGCCTGGACAATGTCAAAAGCTTTGTTTCTTTTTCATCATTGTTTAAAATTTTAACTGAAAGCCCAAGTGCAAGGAATAGTATGAAGTATCATCTCTACGGTGATGGGTTAGATTTCTATATGTTGTATTCATGAACAACTGCAATGATCAGAAGCAAATATACAGTTGACTTTCTCAATCATTTTAAGTTAATTTCATCCATAAGCAGCATGTAAACTTAAGATGTGAAATATTTTGATACAGGACAATCTATGAGGTTTGAAGATTCTGGAGGTTAGGTGGATGCCTTTCTTATAAGTGAGGCCTTGCTATGCTCTAAGGAAACTAAAAGGTAATTTCCTTTCACTTTAATAAGGCAGTTATATGATGTAGCCCAAGGGGGCACATCATCCTCTGAGAACTTTATTAGGCTTCAGCACAATCCCCCAAATCTACACTTGCAAATGTTAATTTGTAATCTGAACACCATGAAAATTAAATCATTGCCTTAGGCAGACTGATTCACTGGCAAGGGAACAAAAATTGGAGGCCAAGGGCCATTTTTCTATGGTTACCATTAGTCAATTATAGTCAATAAAGAAACTTATACTACCTGTTTAAAGAAAATGCTCTCCAGGAAAGAGCCCCCGCACAAAAACAGGGAAAATATTTGAGCTCAAACATTTGAGCATTTCCAAAAGGAAATTTTATTTGTATATTCATTACTATCTTAGAAAATTTATCTCATTCTTACTATTTTAATACATCTTTATGATTTCCTACCCAATTCCTATTCCACTACATTTATTTATTTATTTTATATTATTTTTTGGTCTTTTTGTCTTTTCAGGGTTGCACCCATGGCATGTGGAGGTTCCCAGGCTAGGGGTTCAAGCGGAGCCACAGCAAAGTGGGATCTGAGCCACATCTACGACCTACACTGCAGGTCACGGCAATGCCGGATCCTTAACCTACTGAGTTAAGAATCGAACCCTCATCCTCATGGATGCTAGTTGGGTTCGCTAACCACTGACCCATTTTGGCAACTCCTACAATATCTTTTTTAAATTATCTGAGAGGAAAAAAATTAATTATCAGCATTTTAACCACTGTCTGACTTATTTTTTAACACTTAGTAGGAAGTAACAGATTTCAGGCACTCGGGACTAAGGGAGAGAAGGAATCTAAGGACTTGCTGTAAGAGGTAAGCAAACAAACAAATGAAAAGAATAGGGAAAGGTATAAAGACCACCCCCCCAAAAAAACCCCCCACCTAAACAACCTAAGGATTTTGCCCAGCTGGTAACCCTGCTTCTCAGACCCACGTCAGCTCCCAACAGCAACCTCTTGGTCATTCGCCCATGACAGAACTGGGTCAGCCATATCTTGGCCAAAGTCGGTACTAACCACAGATTTGACTAATAGCCTGGGAAAGAAAATCACCCACTCCTGCTCAGCTTAGCTTCCAACAAACCAATAAAACAGGGCGAACTAAGGATCTACCAGGAAAGAAATGACAGCAGAGAGAATAGAATCCAGGGTAGAAGTTTTAAAAAATGTTAAGTTTACATAGAACACCATTTCTTTTGGCTATGGCCATGGCATGTGGAACTTCCCAGGTCAGAGATTGAATCTGTACCACAGCAGTGACCTTGGCCACCACAGTGACAATGCCAGATCCTCAACCCACTGAGCCAAAAGCGAACTCCTAGAATATCATTTTAATGATTGATCAAAAGTGCTGTTAAACTGGCTTCACTATGTTTGAACTCACAGATTTTGGCATGATAAGATTTTTTTAAGTTGGTTTTTCTTTGCCACCAAATGGGTCTTACTCTGCCAGATAGAGGCTAGCTCTTAGAATAATACAATGTTATTTCTTCCTCAAATTTTTGGTCAGGTTACAGGTAAAGCCCGGAATTTTCTTTGTGGGAAGATTTTAAATTATGGGTTCAAATTTTTACATGAGTGAAGCCTGCTGGGGTAGGATAGTGAGGTTGAATAAGGAAACACCATCCATGGGAGTGGCAGACAAGACCCAGCGTCTTTAGTTTGTTGTTGTTGTTGCTTTGGGTAAAAGATAACATATATTACTTCAAAATCTTGACCAAGTAAACAACAAATACTTATTTTTATGTCAAGATATTCTTTTGCTACCTTTAGAAGACTGCAATAGGAAATCAAAATTCAGTCAACATTGGTTGAATTAATCCAGTCTGAGAATTGATATCTAACAGTTAAAAAAACAGTAAATCTTATTTGCTCCGGAAACAAACCCCAAGAGTGTTAAAACTATCAGCAGGTTAGTACCAGTTTTAGCACAAAGTGATCTGAATTCTATATTTATTGGTATAGCTTGGAGATCACATAATTAGGCGGATTTTCATAGTTTCCTAGTAACCATTTTCTTTCAAAAACATTAACCATATTTCACATATGCTCATCTAAGTTACCAAGCCTAAAAGAGCTTTCCTCTTGTGCATTAGAGATAACTCTGCCTAGTTAAGACTTTCACTTCAATATATTCTTTTGATCATTTTCTCATTAAATCATGGTCAAATGTCCACATTTTAATTACTGGCACACTGGCACTGACAGAGTGGCTGCTTCTTTTGATAATGTAACACTTCCCTGGGGCAAAATGCCAAAGAGTTGTCAGTGCAACTGTACCTACTCCTTGAAGGCGAGGCAGCAAATGTCACAACAAAACAAATGTGATTCATCCCTAACATTTTTATAAAATCCAACCTCATTTGAGGCATCCATGCCCGTACACAGTCTCAAAGTGAGGGAGAAAGAACACGTGCACTTAATCCTTGGTGTCTATGTTTGCATTTGCATACACATGTGTATTCTGTTCAGCTACACATTATAGGATCTCTTCCAATAGCAGAGATCTAGCTTCTATACAGCAGAATAAAACACATCCAGGGGCAAAGAAAAAATATCTAAAAATTCTTTTTTTTTTTTTTTTTTTTTGCTTTTTAGGGCTGCACCCTCTGCATATGGAGGTTCCCAGGATAGGGGTCTAATTGGAGCTACAGATGCCGGCCTATGCCACAGCCGCAGCAATGTCAGATCTGAGCCGCATTTTCGACCTACATCACAGCTCATGTCAACACCAGATCCTTAACTGACTGAGGGACGCCAGGGATCGAACCTGCAACCTTATGGTTCTTACTCAGACTTGTTTCCACTGCACCATGATGGGAACTCCTAAAAATTCTTATCACCTGAAAATTTGTGAGTCCAAACACAGTGAAGTCAGTTTAATAATACTCTTGACCAGGAGTTCTCATCTTGGCGCAGTGGTTAACGAATCCGACTAGAAACCATGAGGTTGTGGGTTCATTCCCTGGCCTTTTTCTGTGGGTTAAGGATCCGGCATTGGGTGAGCTGTGGTGCAGGTTGCAGACACGGCTCGCATCCCGCGTTGCTGTGGCTCTGGCGTAGGCTGGTGGCTACGGCTCCATTCGACCCCTAGCCTGGGAATCTCCTGGGAATTTCTTGGAGTGGCCCTAGAAAAAGGCAAAAAGACAACAATAATAATAATACTCTTGACCAATCAACGAAATGGTGCTTTTCGTAAATATGGTGTTTTTAAAAACTCACTAATGTCTTTAAAAGGATGTCAAATTCCATTGGTATAAAAGAAAGTTAATTAGAGCAGATTTTAATATTGCATAGTTAATTAAAAGGCAAAGAATGGTGAGATTATTCTTTCTAAAACCATACTTTACAATTAATTTGAAAAGTTAAAAATTCAAAAGCAAACACCCTCCTGTCTAATAACTTTTATTCTTTAACTCATAATTCTCTGAGAAGCCCTTTCCCTTTCATTTAATGACGACTCTTTCTATTTAACCCTAAATCAAAAGAGTAAGGCAGTAGAAATTGATGGGATAAACATTGAATAGTTCACTCAAAATACTGTAGGAAAAGTGAAAGCAGAACTGCATACATATATTCCAAGATCTGAAAAATCTATTTCCTTCTTGCTCATTAGAAAACAGTTTAAGTTGACCTGTGAATTAATCAGAACCTTTGAGACTCAAGGAGCATCTGCAAGGAATCCTAGGAAAGGGATATGTATTTTTCCTACTAGTTTAATATTTCAAAAATTGTTGGTACTTGCGCTGTACTGCCTCCTTACTACAACATAAGTGTGAAGCCACCACTGCAGCTGGCAAAAGTGAGGATGGAGAAGGGGAGGGTGAGGATGGAAACAACCATTTTGTGACCCCTGAATATAGCTATGTGAAGTGGGTTCTACATCCAGGGCTTTATGTCATGTGAGCCAATAAATATCTTTATAACTTTAACCAGTGTAAGTTGGACATTTTTTTTTTGTTTTTCTTTTTTTTTTTAATTAAAGTATAAAAATTGACTTACATTTTATATTAGTTTCAGGTATACAGCACGGTACTTCATATTTTACATATTACAAGGTGATCACCATGATAAGTCTAATTACCATCTGTCACCATACAAAGTTATTACAGTATTATTGGCTTTATGCCCTATGCTCTATAGTTCATCCCTGCCACTTATTTATTTTATAGCTAGAAGTCTGTACTTCAATCTCTCTTACCACTTCACTCATTCTCTCTTCTCCCTCCCCTCTGGCAACCAGCAGTTTGTTCTCCATATCTCCGAATCTGTTTTTGTTTTATGTTTTTGTTTATTCTGATTTTTGGATTCCAGATATGAGTGAAACCACAGGTATATGTCCTCCTCCTGACTTATTTAACTTAGCTTAATATCCTTTATATTCATCCATATTGTCACAAATGGCAAGATTTCATTTATGGTTGAGTAATATTCCATTGTATGCATATACCACATCTTTATTCATTTAGAGGTGGACATGTAGGTTGCATCCATATCTTGGCTATTGTAAAAAATGTTGCAATGAACATAGGAGTGCATATATCTTTTCAATTACTATTTTTGCTTTCTTCAGAAAAATACCCAGAAGTGGAATTGCTAGATCCCATGCAGGTCTATTTTTAAAATTTTAAGGAATCTCCACACTGTTTTCCATAGTGGTTGAATCAGTTTACATTCCTACCAACAGTGCATGGTAAAGCCACAATGAGATAATTGACTCCGGCCTTATCTCCACATCCTCACTAAGACCTTATTGTCTTTTTGAGGATAGCCTTTCTGACAGGTATGAGGGGTTATCTCATTGTGGCTTTAATTTGCATTTCCCTGATGTTGCATGGTGTTGAGCATCTTTTCTTGTGTCTGTTGACCATCTGCATGTCTTTTTTGGAAAAATGCCTATTCAGGTCCTCTGTCCATTTTTAAACTGTGTTGTTTGTTTTTTTTGTTGTTGAGTTGTATGAGTTCTTTGTACATTTTTAAGATTAGCTCCTTATCAGATATATTGTTTGCAAATATTGACTCCCATTTAATAAGCTTTTTCATTTTGTTGACACTTTCCATTGCTGTGGAAAAATTTCTTAGTTTGATGTAGTCCCACTTGTTTATTTTTGCTTTTGTTTACTTTGTTTTTTTTTTTTTTTTGTCTTTTGTTGTTGTTGTTGCTATTTCTTGGGCCGCTCCTGCGGCATATGGAGGTTCCCAGGCTAGGGGTTGAATCGGAGCTGTAGCCACCGGCCTACGCCAGAGGCACAGCAACGCAGGATCCGAGCTGCGTCTGCAACCTACACCACAGCTCACGGCAACGCCGGATCGTTAACCCACTGAGCAAGGGCAGGGACCGAACCCGCAACCTCATGGTTCCTAGTCGGATTCGTTAACCACTGCGCCACGACGGGAACTCCTGCTTTTGTTTACTTTGTATGAGGAGATGGATACAAAAAAAATATTGCTAAGACCGATGTCAGAGAGTGTATTACCAATGATTTCTTCTAGAAGTTTTATGAGTGGTTTCAGGTTTTACATTTAATCTACTTTGACTTTATTCTTGTATATGGTGTGAGAAAGTGGTCCAGTTTTAATCTTTTGCAAGTAGTTGTCCAGTCTTCCCAACACCGGTTATTGAAGAAGCTGTATTTTCCACATTGTATATCCTTGCCTCCTTTATCATAGATTAATTGACTATATAAACATAGATTTATTTGTGGTTTCTCTACTCTGTTCCATTGATCTATGTGTCTATTTGGGGCTAGCATCATACTGGTTGATGACTGAGGCTTTGTGGCATAGTTAAAAATCAGAGATCTTAATACACTAGCTTGGTTCCTTCTCACGATTGTTTTGGTTACTCAGGGTCTTTTGTGTTCACATATATGTTTTAGTTCTGTGAAAAATGTCATTGGTATTTTGATAGGGGTCACAATGAATCTGTAGATTGTCTTGGGCAGTATGGTCATTTTAACAATATTAATTCTTCTAATCCATGAGCACAGTATGTGCTCATTTTTAAAACTGTAATCAGAGAGACTTTAAGGGGGCACATTTCTCTATGTTTTTATTTATTTATTTATTTATTGTCTTTTTTTTTTTTTTTTATGGCTGCACCTGTGGTATATGGACATTCCCAGGCTAGGGGTCTAATCAGAGCTGTAGCCACCAGCCTATGCCACAGCTACAGCAACGTGAAATCCCAGCCACATCTGTGACCTACATCACAGCTCACAGCAATGCCAGATCCTTAACCCACTGAGCGAGGCCAGGGATCAAACCCATAACCTCATGGTTCCTAGTCAGATCCATTAACCACTGAGCCACAATGGGAACTCCTCTATGTTCAATTTAGAATCTGAAAAACAACTGTGAATGATCTCAGTTTGATCATTCTATTTAAAGTAGAGAAAAGGGTTGTTATTCCCATTTTAAAGACACAAAAAAAGAGAAGGAATAAAAGAAATCATAAGGTAAACTGATCAGCCAAATTTTAAATTTAGTGTAGTGTCATTCATAACCTAATTTTCTAATATCTTCTACCACTTCAATTTCAGGTTCATGAATCTTATTAGTGAAAGTGGTGAATACATATGAGTTCAAAAGAAAAATGTGGACTAATAATGCAAGTTGGTTAAATTATGTCATAGAATAATTTTCTTCACAAAGCTTATTCTAGTTCAACCATGTCTGTTTCACAGCAGATATCAACATGGGAATGAAATGCAGGGAATGTGTTTATGAAACATGTAATTACATTTCTGTCCTAAGGAAGTTTGGAATATAGAAACAACATAAATATTTCATTAGTAAGTTAAATCTCCCTAGCAGGTAAAAAATATGCTTCTGTTTCTTTTAGGAAGAATTTCCTTGCTTCTTTACTTTGTCTTTTGGTTTCATGTTTTCTGGTTATAGCTGATGTTTTCGAAGTTGACACTAATTGATGATAAAGGAAAATTTTAAAACAGCAAGGAAAACACTTTCTAAAGATACTTTATAGCTCTCAGTAATCTAATTTGTGGGAAATGGAGAGTGGAGCACCACAGAGTGCTTTTCAATAATTTATGGTGGAGATTCATCTCCTAAGTTTGGAAACACGATTTGTGACCCAACTGTGCTGTGAACCTATTAGTGTAATTAGACGGCTGGCTACATCTCCAACCTGGCCCTTTCTTCTTGCACGCTCTTCTGTGTCTTCATAGATTCTGTGCTTAGACCCATCCTTTGGAAAATGAGTCAATGAAAACACTTATTTATAATATATTTTTTTATTTCTGATTACTGCTGAAGCACAGACTGGCTGGTAGATCCTCATTGTCAGAATTTTTCCTTCTGAATTTACAGAAGACGACAAATGCCAATCCAAAGTTCTTGCGTTTTGTTTTCATTTCATTTACATGCTTTAGTAGACCAGGACTTTTTGACTGTGTAATAATCAAGGACCTGGCTAGGACTTCACATTAAATGGGAAAAAGGACCAAGAATATCATGGTCATAAGTATTTCTAGTTCAAGTGTTAAAGATTTATTGAGTTAGACTTAATGTTTAAAAACATTATTTTAAATATCAACTTAAAGTGCAAAAGCAGAGTTATTTTGTCTCTATTTTATTTACATGACCATACCCAAGCTTAAGAATATTAACTTTCTTACGACAGACAAGAAGAGATCTGCCTTTTTCCTACACTCATTTCCATATCCTTGACTCCATTTTATTACCCAAATATTGGGCTTCAAATGAAGGAAATAGACACTCTGGTTTAGAGAAGAAAAAGAAAAGGAAAACTTTAGACAACAGAAGGCTATGAATTATGTATAACCTGCGTGCTCAAGGACAACTAATTAGCAATCAGCTAAGAAGAAAGTAAATTCTGATGCCATCCTCCTCCATTTTTAGGTTAAAGAAAACTTTTATTTTGAATATCTGTTGCCAGCAAGAACCAAGATCCATAATGAAAATTATTTATAGTGTTCTACCTCATACAATTAAAGAAAAATGACTATATTTAACCAAGTAATGAGATCAATAGAATTGTTAAATAAATTTGTATAATTAGTTAATTACCAAATGCCACTTTTTTAAGGATAAATGCTGAAAATTACATCTGCATAATAAGGTGGAAGACAATTTTGCTTAATTAGGGAATTAAGCAAGTTTCCTCCTACCCACAGGTTCTCAACTAAGTAATAAGTAAGGTGTATATTTTTAACCGTTTTCAAGAATATATTATTTTGGACTTATGGTAACATAAGGAAAGAATTTGAAAGTAAAAGTCCAAACACTTGGGTCTGACTCCCAACTCTACTGGCTTTGTGAATTTGAGTAACTAATTTAAACTTTCTGAGACACAGCTGCCTAAAATAGAAAGTGGAGGCAATAACTTAACCCATTTATATTACCAAGTAAAGTATCTGAAAACATAACATTTTGCAAACTGTAAGGCATTGCTCAAACATAAAATACCACTATTATAAACTTTTCTAAAGCTTTAATATCAATATTATAATGACCCACCTAAATTAGGAAGTTAATTACATTGCCCAAGAAGAACTAATTCATCAAACCATTAATTCAAAGGCTTTCTTTAGCACATTTTTTTTTAAATCTCTGATTTTGTAAATCTCTGGTATTTTCATAAAATTAATATATCAGACAAATTCTAGATCTTTTTGCTATATCTAAACTGTTTTAGTAATTCAAAACAAATTTTAGTAATTCTATAATTTTTAACTTAGATCATCATGGTTTCTGAATAATATGACTGTTTTCATATTAGATTATTAGGTTTTCAGCATAATCCAACTCTGAGCATATATTGGTACTTTCCAAATAAGTATCTTTGCAATTGAATTGAAAAGGAACAATTTCCCTATGTAGTCAAGACTTATGAGTCCCCATTTGTCTGTAAGCAAGTCTAAATGGGACTCTGGTTTTCATCTTTTGGTTGCTTGGGCAACTATACAGTTTGAACTAGATCTTATTCACTAATGTTGACAATTTGATCTCTGATAGCTACACACAATAACTGATATTTAGTAGGAACATCTGTAGAAAAATCATGGAAAATAAAACATAAAGTAAGTAATTATTCTATGTAGTGACAGTAAACCAGTTAAAATAATTAGTTAAGGAAAGCTTTTAGACCAGGACTGGTAAATATGTGGCACACCTGTGCCTCCACAACCTCCCAGTTACTGGTTTAGAACTCCAAGATAAGCATTAGTAACTCCTTTCTACCAAGCCTCAGCCTCTTACGTAACACATTAACTCCAGGTAACCACTACCAATTCTGTGGATTTTACAGTGAAGGAGAAAAATAATTACGTGTATATGTCTTAGACCATGTGCTTGTAGCAGCCCGTTCGGTATGCCTTTGGTATGTTTAGCCAAATGAATTTTTACTTCCAGAATTAACATATATTCCTTTTTATAGCAAGACTGATATTGACCTTTGTGCATTTATCATTTTTACCTAGAAATGGGTTAATAGTATTAGAAATAATCCAGTGTGAGAAATGCATAAGAAATAAGATGCAGGTGACTATATTGAATAAGTAAAAAGATAAGCTTCAAATCCCAGTCTCTTGAAACAGCAGATATATATAAAAAAGTATTTTTTACCCTGATCTCATGAATACTGTGAAAAGTATCACAGTAATAATAAAAAAAGTAAAATCATGTTTAACTTGCACTAAGAAACTAGGATAAGCATTACTGGTTTTCTCTGACAGACTATACAAGTTTACATAAAGCATGTCCAAAATTATATTATACATTGATGCAGCTTACAATTCTCCTGGCTACTCATACGCTCTCTCTACATGTAGAAGGCAGCCCTACATATCTGTGATTTCACATGAAGTTCCCTTGACAAATCAGGCCCAAATTCTAGCTTATTAACTCCAACTGTATTGCATAGGCCCTAGCCTCAGCTTCTAAGATTCAGTTCTGATATTACTGGTTGTTTTCTAAGAGAATTATGTTTTTTACAGGTCTAACCTGGCCAATGGTCCAACTGCTACTTCTACTTTAAACTTGGTCCATATTCTCAGTGTGCATCTCAGCCCCTTTCTGCTCTTGAAAGATCGCTGCACGATGCTCACTCAGTGCTTGTCTTCACACCATGGCTCAGCCAGGATGCAGGTCACTGCTCAATGTCCTGGCCACACCACTCCTCACTCTGTTGCTGGCCTCTGTCCTGTAACTTGGTGACTTGCTCCAAGCCACCCACACCACTCTACCCATCTTAAGTCTGCTGATTGATGGAGCAGAGGCTAACTTCATACTTCAGGTGAATCCCACAGTGAAGGTACTTGAGACATCATACTTTTGTGAAACATCTCTTTCAGGTTCCACACAGACCTTAACATCTTGGGATATGCATCTATCATAAGGATTCCTGGGCGGAGGCAGATTCAGTGGAATTGCCATATTCTTTCCAAATTCAGAATTCCTTCCAGTGGCCCAGCTCCCCATTGAGCCCAGGTTACTGATTCAGACTTCTTCCTTTGGATGCATTCTTTCCTGGCGCCAAAAAGTCCTTCCTAAAATTTGCCTTGTAGTTCTCTTCGTACCCCATATCAGACAGTTCACCAAAGAGTGTCAACAGGGCTGAATGGCAGACATGTTTTTTTTCCCCAAAAGTATCTGTATGTCCAGATAAATCAGTGGTTACAAATAATGTAGGGAGGGGCAATGTGTTCTTTCTGTGTACAATCTATATTCCTGGCCAGCTAGGAGTCTCCATTATTTACGCATATCCACCTACCTATCTGTCTACAGGTATGTATGTATATATACACAAATACACACCTATACATACACACATATATTTACATCCATTCTAATTCTTAGGAACATTGGTTTGTTGCCATTCTTTGGCTATTAGTAATAGGACTTCTTCAAATATACTCTACACATATTTTTGGTAAACACATTTTGGTGAACACATTTCTATTGGGTATGTAGTTAAAGGTGTAATGCTAGTTCATAGGGCATATACACATAGGATTTAGTATAAACTGTTTAGAGCTCTCTTGTTATCAGAGAAAAAGGTGAGTTCCATAACAAAGTCTTCAGTTTTGCCAAAATATTTTAGGGCTCTATCAATTTCCCCAAGAGTTTTCTTATTCTCTGATATGCAAGTCATTCTCCCACCCCTCATGTTTCTTTTTAAGCGTCTATCACGCCACAAATATTACAGGTGAACTCTTATTGAATATCAACAGGTTAAGGTCCACCAACATTTCAGAAACTTTGCTGTTCAAACTGTTTTCTAACATCATTCTCAGTAAGTTAATAAAGTCCTTAATCTCTTCCAAAAAACATAATTTCACTTTGCACTGTATTTGCATTATATTTTTAAAAGGAGTTATTTCCAACTTGTATCATTAAATCCACAGGAAGGAAACTGACTGATTAGGTGAGTTTTTTAAAAAGTTAAGCAGGAATATATGACTGGAAATAAGTGTTACAAATATTCAATTTTCCAAGAAATAGTATCTTCCTTCTCTTCCCTATGCAATCTAATAACTGTTAGAAGTCTAATAATGAACATTTAACATGAATATTGTACATATATAAAATCTTGAAAGAAAATTTACCAAAATATTTCTTGGTGGTGAGATCAAAAGGAATACTGTTTTATTTTAGTACTTTCATTTTGTACAATAAACATATGCATTATTTGTATAAGCAGAAAAGAGTCATAAGGATTAGATGAAAAGGGAAATTTCCTTCCCTTTCAACATCTAGTCACTGGTAGATGCTTTATGTTGCTACACAGAATAAATTTAGCTTATTTTCCACATGTGAGCTCTTGAAATAGTTTATAACAATTATGGTTGTTCCTTCTTCATAGGATAAATACTTCCAGATCATTCTATAATTCTTCCTACGACATAGTTTCAAGACTTTCTGCAAATTAACTACTCTTCTTTGGACATGCTTGAGGTATGTTTTTCCAATTATACATTGTAATAGAAATATGTATGTAATAGAAGCCAGTGGAGAATTTTAAATAACCAAACTTATGAATTTCATAAAATTTGTGGTAGTCTTTTTCAATATATATGGTATATGGATATATATTAACATGTTTATATATAAAATATTTATATTTTAGATATAAATATATTAATAATAAAATTCCTGCTATAATATTCAGCCTGGATAATAAAGTACAGCTTATAAACACTGCAAATATAAACATTTCTCCTATTTATGAAAATAATTTCAACTTTAAAATTTAAATGTACCAAGCTAATAAAGTCATTATTTTGATGCTTGTTTTTATATATTTCAAATTCTATGCTACACCTGAATAAAAGGAGCGGTAGATGTAGCTGCATTTTTTTTCTCCCAAATGGGCTAATAACGCAAATGGTTCTACAGTGATTAAATTCAATACATCTTATGTTCTTTGCTTTTATAAACAACATAACCTTATCAGTATTTATTTTTACCTCCCAAATAAAAAATCTACTTAAAAAATAGATTAATATTATAGACCATGGTTTGGCAAAGGGTATAGAAAAGCTTCTGTGAAATATAACAGCATGATGAAGTAGTTCTTCACATAAGGTTATTTTAGGTGTCAATATATTTCATCATAAAGCATTTTAAACTCTCTATTTTTATTTTCTTACCACTGACTCATATCTAGATTTGGATTTTCCAAAAGTCAACGATGCCATAGATACACTAAGGTCAATAAATATTTTCATTATTTTAAATACATCGATAATCCCGTATTATTTTTAGGGTTGCAAGAAAGAATCAATCAACATGGGAATTCAACATTTATCCAAACATTCAGAACTTTTTTTTGAAAATGTAAAGCTCACATGACCACAAGCATTCACTGACTAATATCCATTGGGAGAAATTTTTTTTTTTTGTGATAGAGAAAAACTGGAGACAGACTAAATACCCAACATTAGGAAAAGGGTTAATCTCATGAATAATGTACAACTATTAAAATAGAGATTATTTATAGCTTTTAGCATATAAGGTTGCCCTTGATGTTTCACTGAGTTTAAAAAAGTGTCTTGCAGGAAAATATACATATCACACACACATTTATATTGTAAATGGATAGTAAAAAGTTTAAAAGACCTGTATTATTAACAGCACTTTCCTCAAGGAAGTAGAAGTACAAGGACAAAGACAGCTCTAGTTTAGTTTAGCAAAACTGAAGACTTTGTTATGGAACTCACCCTTTTCTCTGGTACACTTAAGTCCTAAACAGTTTATACTCATGTATGATTTTTTTAAATAATAAACATTTATTATTTTATTACTTAAATACCCAAATATTAAAATTATACTTTACTTAAAAATCAGGGTTAGAGTATAGGAGAAGATCTAACTCCAAATATATATGCCTAATCTTTTTCTTTTCCCAAGGGCTTGTCAAATCTATACTGAACACATTCTTTTTTTATCTCTTTATTAAAACCATCCCCCCACCTTGGCATCGGAAGGAAGAGTGACCAGTGTTGATGAATGTCTGGCTTTAGAGCAGTGAGGTTATACACACCAACCTAGAAAGCCATGAATAAAATCTGAATATGACAATAAACTATTTTTGGCCATCTTCTGAATTCCAAATTAGATACAGTTCTCTAACTTTAGTGGAAGCTCTGTGTATGTGTCTGAGTGTGGGAGCCAACAAAGGGTAGTGTTTGTCCCACTGAATTTAAATGTCTCTGCATATTATCTTCTTGGCTGGCCGGATGACAGGCCCTTGCCAGCCCTACTCTCTTTAAATAGAGACCTACACTTTTTAAATAGAGCCTACTTGTACCAGGGGAAGGTTCTCTTTCCTTGTGCTCAAATTTTGTTCTTTAAGGAGCAAGTCAGCCTTGATACCATCAGTAGCTCATGCACAAACCCAAGACATGTCTGACTTGTAAGCAGGTTTTTGTTCAAAAGGTTAAATAAAAGCTTTCTTTTTTATTCTCTCCTTTTATTTTCAGCACCTAATGAAAAGGTCAAATCACTTTCAGGATATTTCCATATATTACTGTCAACTATCTTTTTACCCATGTAACTAACCATGCATAAAAGGGGTATTTGATTTAAGCAAGCTGAAGTTTCAAAACAATGCATTTCTAACTCTCTGTAAACAGCTCTGCCTTCAGGCATTTGGGAAAAGATAGGACTGGTTATAAAACAGCAAAAAAAAAAAAAATGCTGGCACTGATGAACAGCACTGACTTTAAATTTTCATTATAAAAAGGCTCAGAAAGTTCTATGAACATCAACTGAAATTATCATAGGTACTCATATTTTCTTAAATAATGATATCTGTAATCTCAGCACCACCCAGTATTATGTATTTGAGCATAAATTATACCCATAACAACACAGGGAAATCATTTAGAGAGCAGAAAATGTCAAATATGTAATATAAATTAACACCATCATATAGAAAATAATGTAGACATATAAACAAATTTCATAACTCATTCAAAAGAGCTCACAGTGGAAAACAATGAAGTAATCACCAAAAAAGTTACTCAATATAATTGGATTTATATTATGACTTATAGAAAGTAGTGACTTGAACTAATAGAATTAATTTTACCTTCCATAATTAGTGAAGGCTGATTATCATTGATTAAGTACATAATCTAATGCCATGATATGATCATTGTCTTGAGAAAATGTATAATTCATTTTTCTGTAGCTGTGAATTCTTATACAGTTGATACGGCGAATGCAACCTCCAGCTTTTCTGTAATACAAATACAGCTTTTCCCAACTATCTGAAAGTGGAAGGTTCCTATGAAACCTTTAGTAAAGTGTAACAGCGTAAAGCAAAAAGCAATCTCCTTAAGACATATCTTGCCAGCTGATGCACAAAATAAACGGAGATCAAGCACAGATGCTTATAGACTGAGTTCAAAACTATAATGGATTGATAGTGAGAAGCTGAGTATAGTTCCTGGCAAAGGCGCCACTCTTACTGCTCCTAGTATATGCTATTTAGGGGTGCATGTTATTTAGGGATGTGTGCTATTTGAGGGTGGGGTGTGCGTTTAGGCTCACTGCAAAACAAAGGCTGGAAGCTGGACTTTTCTTATAAAGTTGTAAATATTTTTCAAATATCTTCTGGTTAGTTGAAGCAGGTACTGACAGAAGTTTTCTGTAAAAGCAGAGTGGCATAAAGCAGACTTATGAAGAAGCATTGTATTGGCAATAGGGGCATTACCTTCTTAGGTCATATAATGATTAAGCACTTGCATAATTTGAGAAACTCACATAAAACTATCATTTCCAGCCCTGAATATTACATTGATTGTGTAGTCTAGAGAAATTTAGTCCCCAAGTGAAGGACATGAGAAGATAATATTTCCTATTCTTGGAGTTCCTTTGTGGAGCAGCAACTTCAGGAACCCATATTGTCACTACAGTGGCTCTGGTCACTGCTTGGCATGGGTTCAATCCCTCCCTGGGAACTTCCACATGTGTGGGAGTAACCAAAATTTTTTTTCTCTTCTCAGTACATACAAATTAAATGGATGAAAGTTTTATGATGATATATACTGTTTGGAGGATAAAAATATAGTGATCCAATTTTCCCCTTTTATTTACAAGTTAGGCCACTCAGTATGTAGAAAACATATACTGAGATGTCTATTCAGAGACTTATTTCTTTATTGCTGTTGACAATATATCACCATCTTCATTAGTAACCACCACAGTCAGAATGAAGCATTTCTTCTGCTAGATAGATAGATACATATATGCAAACATACATTTGTATATATTTGTGTGTGTACAATGGGTGTATATATATATAGAGAGAGAGAGACAGACAGACAGAGAGAGAGAGACAGAGAGACACAGAGAGAGAAATATTTGCATGTATGTATGTGTAGAACTGAGTTCTACTGTGATATAAAGCATTTTTAAGTTCCTACATTTTGTTTTATATATGAAGGGTCATGCTCTGCTAGTTAACATGAGAGTTAACTACCTTAGTTAATATCTTGAGAACTTCATTTTACCTCCAGGACTAATATTATTATTACTAAAGCATAACATGTTTTTTAGAATGGACCATAGCTAATACTTGAAAAGCCAAGACTTAAAAAAATGCATTCTCAGAGTTCCCATCATGGCTCAGCAGAAACAAATCTGACTAGCATCCATGAAGATGCAGGTTTGATCCCTAGCTTAGCTCAGTGGGTTAAAGACGTTGCTGTGAGCTGTGCTGTAGGTTGCATCCATGGCTCAGATCCTGATTTGCTGTGGCTGTGGCATAGGCCAGTGGTTACAGCTCCAATTCGAGCCCTTGTCTGGAATATCCATAAGCCATGGGTGCAGCCCTAAAAAAAAAAAAAAAAAAAAAAAAAAAAAAAAAAAAAAAAAAAAAGCAATCTCAATAGTATCACTAGTGCTCACTTCCTATTTATTTAACTCTATTTCCTTCTGTAAGGTGTATGTATGTGCTCCCTATAACTGTTTCCAATCTGGTTTTGTGAGAGAGGTGCGGCTATTTACCCTTTGAATCTCTTTAGTTTAGTTTTCTGTTAGAGAAAATACAGTTACATTAAATTATTAAATGATTTTCCCTGATATCACAGTATACAAAATTAATGCTGAAATATAACATATCCCTGTGGAAATTATATCAAAAGCAATCACAGGAGTTTCCTTCAGAAAAAAAATCTCAAATCAATAAGCCACTTTAAGTGAAGCAGGGCTTTATCATCTCTGGCCAGCAGTGATTATTGAGATTCTATTCCAATTCTATGGAAAATGAATTTGTATCCGGGCAGGGACTATTGTCGATTCTATCTCTATTAGTGATACCCTAGCAAATTAGGGGCTCCTGTTGAGTGTACTGGTTCAGGAAAATAATTCATCTGAATTATCTAATTCAGATAATTGTTAGATATATATTAGATAATATCTATTAGGAGTCAATCAGCCATCAGTCTGGGTGCCTGTGGCATCACTGTAGCTGAATCCTTAACATGCCTCCTTGAGAATCTTATCAGCCCCACATCAAAGTCACCTTTCTGAAGGTGTACATTTTGAAGCTGTACATTTATGTCTGGGCTGAGACTAAATGAGCCTCTGGGGATGTGAACAAACCAGCTGCTAATTAACCAGGTACTGTCTTGACTATCCAACCACTGCAAACCCTAGAGAGAAGGGGAAAATACAGATTTCCCATGACACTACAGCATAAAAAATTATAAATAAATAATTCAAAGTAGTACATGGTGTAAACTTCCACTCAAAAGGCATTATCTGAAATACTGCAGTTCTCAGAGTAATAGAACTAAACCTGTAACAGACATAGTTTAGTTCTATTACTCTGAGAACTGCAGTATTTCAGATAATGCAGGTTCTTACAAATTCACTGAAAATCTAAGGTATCCAACTGATTGTGGGCCCCTCTAATGAAGATTAAGATGACCTTATTAGGCTGGTAGGGTCAGAGAGGGCAGAGAGGAGAATGTACCATGATCACTTGAGTACAAGTCTCAGCCTGAGTACAAGTACAAGCAGGAATGTGAGTCTAGCAGTTAGGGGTGTGTGTGTGTGTGTGTGTGTGTGTGTGTGTGTGTGTGTGTGTGTGTGTGTATTTAGCCTTTTCCATTGATTCAAATTTCCTATTTCCAAGCATTAATGTGACTATTAAGGCTGCATGATGTAATGTATCTTGTAAGAGCATGACTATGATGGAGAAAAAAAATAGTTCTTTCCACCCAATCATGACAACTAATAAAGGGATGGAAAATGCTACATAGGAAAGAAGTACTGTGTATAATATCAATGTACATAAGCATAGTCATTGGTCATCTGTTATCTTCAGTTGCTCTCACTTTGAAGAGTCCCTGCATTTGGAATTGAAAATCTGTGTGAAAATTCATTTACCCTTGGTAATTCTGTAGCCCTTCCAAACTGAAAAGTACCTCTCCAGAAAGAAGATGAATAAAAGAATGGGGCTCTTTTATAGTTTATTTTCTTTTGTTTTAGATTCTAAAATGTAAGTCTCCTGAGAGTCTCACCTCAAAACAGGTGAACAATGAAAAATGTCTTTGGAATGCAAGATAATTTGCAACCTATATCATGCATGTGTGAAAACAAAGGCTGAAATAAATCATACCATATTATTTCCAAGCAAGTGTCATACCACTATGTTAAAAAAAGAACAGATCTTATATGTGCATATATGTGTACATTTATACACTTTTAAATCCTTCTAATTATATTTATTTAAACATTTAACATTTTGCATGCCATACAAGTGCTCAAATATTAAAAAAAGGTAAGCATAAACCCAAAATGGAGAGAAAGAAAAATAACAAATGTCCAAATAAAACATTATAATAAGAGCTGACAGATGATATGGTTGAAGTAATTTAATACTTTTTTAAAAAAAATTGGCCAGACGTCTACATAGCACTGGATATGAAAGAGCTTAAGATGTTGCCATCAGCAACAGAATGACATTGCCTTAGATATATAAATGTGAGATCTAGAAAGGACCTGGAGTCATGATGTGAACATTTGATATTACTATATCCATTTTATATATGAGGGACAAAGGCCAGAGGAGTTTACCGCTTTGCCAAAGTCTCCAAGAGCAAAGGGAGGCAAAGTTGGAACTAGAAGCCAGATCTCTTTTTTCCTAAGGCACTGCCTACATCATTAACTCTTATTATGGAATTGGCTTACAAAAGAACATTAACAAGGAAGCCCAAAGGTCAAGTAGCTTTCAGAAAAGATAATACTTAAATAAAAGCATAAAGGCTCATAAAAGATATATATGAGGCCACAGTAAGAAAAAGGATCAAGTAGATTCTACCTTTATGTTGTGTTATGTCTGTTTATTACAGCAATCACAGTTCTTATAACTTTTGAGAATCATTAGCATCAGATAGAAAGAGAGAGAGTAAAAGAGAGAAATTCAAGTTTTATAAACAATACTGCTCTTACTACATGTTGTGTGCACTCTGATACTTTCAACCCTGTGTTTAAAAATAATGGTCTCAATTTACTAAATTGATTTCTCAGGTTACTGATAGGTCCCCTTGTCAGTAAGAAGATAATAATAATGAAGTCCAGGGCCTCTCAAGTTGTTGAACAAGAAATGCTCAGGTTTCTCAGAGGATTGAAGAAGAAATGATGGTAGTAGGCATATTAGCATCTTCACTGCAGAGGCTCTTAGGATCCTGATGGAACAGAAATGACATGGGCAAAAGATCTTGAGTCTTTATATAAGTGAGAGACTATAATAAGATTGACAACCAGTAAGAGTTTAATTTGTTGCCTTGATTTAACCAATTTCAAGCATTTCAATGTTTAACATCATTAGGAAGTCAAATTATAATTTTTTTTCTGTTTTTTTTAGGGCCACAGCCACAGCAGAAGGAGATTCCCAGGTAAGGGGTCAAATCAGAGCTGCAGCTGCCACCCTACGCCACAGCCACAGCCACCGGGGATCGGAGAGGTGTCTGAGATCTAAACCATAACTCATGGAAACACCGGATCCTTAACCCACTGAGCGAGGCCGGGGATTGAACCTGCGTCCTCATGGATACTAGTCAGATTTGTTCCCGCTGAGCTATGACAGGAACTCCCTCAAATTATAATTTTCTTCAAGTATTTTTATAAAACTATTTTTAGAATCTAAAAGAATAAAAAGATAAAGAGGGAGATGGAAAATAATATTAAAAATACATAAATGTATGACTGAGTCACTTTGCTGTACAGTGGAAGCTGGCACAACACTGTAAATCAACTATATTTTAATAAAAAATGGGGAAAAAAAGGACTTTACCTCATAAAAAAGAGAGGCAGAATGGAGGAAATAGAGTGAACAGAGTTCCAGAGAAAGTGAGACAGAGAGAATGAAAGAGAGATTGATTGAAAACCCCTATATGTGGCATCCTTCCCATTTAATTCTCTGGGATTACCAGAAGAAAAATTTCTACCGTTATTCAAAACCAACATATTCAATAAGTAATAAGCTATGTAGTATAAATTAAGTACTTGTCAAGTGGGGGCTATTCAAATTCATCCAAAATTATTTGATACACACTCTACGTAAATCCAGGCACTAAGGATGAAGTCATACCATGAGGCACACAAACTTCAATGTTTCAAAGTAATTTTTACATTCACTGATTCCCTTAGAGCTTAACAGCACTGTGATATAGACAAGGATAATTTAGAACTTCTGTTGGTTTTTACAAATATTATTATTAAAAGTTTAGTCCTGTATATTTAAAGCAGTTTAGAAGTTTAGGGACTAAGAGAGAAATTACCCCCGTTCCTGGGATTAACGACTGTTAAGTTTGCTGTCTATCCTTTCAGATGCCCTTTTCTACTAAGTATTTATGTGCATACACACACACTAGATAGATAGATGATAGATAACTTATACATAGCATATAATTTCTATTCATTTCTGCAATGTCTTGGACTTTCCGTGTCTAGATACATGTCTCTATCCCATCCTAATGCACAGATATGTTAGTATTTAACTCTTCTGCAATTGCCTTGTGATTTTAAATAAAAAGCCTGTATGCATGAGTTTGCACAAGTGTATAAATATTTCCATATGATAAGGTGAATCTAAAAAATCAAGTTGCAGAGTTCCCACTGTAGCACAGTGAGTTAGGATCCGGCATTGCCACAGCTGTGGCACAGGCCAGCAGCTGAAGCTCAGATTTGAACCCTAGCCTGAAAATGTCCATATGCTGCAGGTGTGGCCAACAACAACAAAATTAAATTAAAAAAATTTTTTAAAGTCAATTTGCTTGCAAAGTATTATATTTAAAATTTTTAAATGACAAATTAGCCCACAAAATGTTTCTAGTAATACATAAGAGTGCTGCATTACCCATACCATTACCAGCACTGGGTAATGCTGATCTTTGCAAAGCTTAACTAATGTTTGGGGCAAAGAAAGGGGTGTCATAGAAGTGTTTTGGGCTTTCTATTTTTGGCCACATGCATGGCATGCAGAAGTTCCCTGACCAGGGATTGAACCCGTGCCACAGGAGTGACCCAAGCCACTGCAGGGACAATGCCAGATCCTTAACCCACTGTGCCACAAGAAAACTCCTCATAGTAATGTTTTCTTCTAAGTGTACGTCATATGGCCATTTGCATAACTTCTATTAATTTTGTTTGCATATCCTTTGTCTATGTTTGCACTGAGTTTGTCTCATGATCTGTAAGAACATTTTATATATTATTTATATATTGATTGTATATTTACGTTTACGTATTTACCCAGTATCTAACTATATGTAACATCTATTATCTGTCAGTCAACAACATTTCAAGACTGTAATCTTTTCCATACAGCTTCTGAGGTATATATTTTCATAATAGAAATTTTAAATAACAAATTATAGATGAACACACAGGGGTTCAGAACCCTTAAATGACTTGTCCACGATCACATAGGTATACACTGGTGATTTAGAGGATTTGACTTTAGTTGGCTGGAGTTCCTTTGGCTAGAGCTCAAAGTACAGTAAAAAAAGCTGTATGATATTTTTGGCAGACTTTATCTTAGTGTTCTTGAATATATTATACATATATAAACATGCACACATATCTCGCACACACACACACCCATATACTCTTTTAAATTTCTTCTTTTATCCTCATACATAATAGACTACTTTCCACCAACCATTTTAGCTTCAGATGAAGTGAAATTGAGCCTAAAATCAACTTTAATTAAAATCAGCTCAGAAAACCTGATACTGAATTGCAAGTGGTAGGAAGAGATTTAGAGTTTTAACTAGTAAATAAAACCTCCAGTCCCACTGGAAGACAGGCTTAGAAATCCCTCTCGCTCACATTAGTCTCATCCAAAAGAGGATCATTAGTTAATGATATGTATATCAGTAGTGTTAGTATAGTTAGACTTATTCATCAGTAAGTGATAACTTCCAGGGTTTGGATTTCAGGAGCAGCAATCCTATTATTTCCATCACATCAAGTCTATTCCTTATCCATTGATAGCTTCCTTCAGTAAATAAACAAGCTTAAACCACCATCTACATTTCATTATCTGGCTACTGCTAACACATGGATGATTTGGAACTATATGTTGTATGTAAAAATAAAGCCTCATTTAGCAATGCAAATTTTTATAAAAACATAATCTATTGAATTTACAATTTATAAGGTATAACCATTTGTAGCAGATGTTAAATGTTTTATGCCCTTTTCCTTGCAAAAAAGTTAAATGAAATATTTATTATATATGCAAAACATTGAACAGTCCTTCAGGATAATTTCACAACTTAAAATTAAGACAGATGGAGTCCTAAAGATCAGCCTATCTTGAAATTAGTATAAAAACAAAACAACCACACGTGAATTTTTTAAATGAAAAATGAATGGAATTGAGGAATCTATCCCCGTTTGCGCCATTATTCACAAGTTTCTGACAGGATTATATCACTCTCAACAACTGCAGATTTCTTCCATTAAGATTACTACCTAAACATTTGAGATAGGTGACCAAAAAATAATCTTTACACAATTTTATTTGGAGTGGAGATCTCTTAAAATATTATTTAAATCAAATTTTGATTAAACAATAATATGTACTTTAGCCATAACAGATTTTATAAAATTTACTTTTTCTCATATATCACTTCAATAGCTTCAAAGAAAGTATGTAAGGGCCATCAAAATAAGTCTTATATATTTACTAGTAATAGTACTACTAGTATAGTACATACATTATTTAACTTTTGTTGACGTGGTCTATGTAACCACAGACTAATCCTCTTGTGCAGAACCTTTCCTTCTAGGTATTTCAAACTCAAGAAGTGAACATTCACATTTCCAACATAATCCCCAGTGTTCAGTAGGTAGAAAGTAACATTAGTCTCAATTCTAGGTGGAAATGCAAACAGAAGTAAATCGGAATGCTTTAACAAAAGCCCCCAAACACCACTATACATAGAAGAGGGGGGTAACAGGAACCGACAATATAGCATAGGGAAATTTACTCAGTACTGCGTGGTGGCCTATATGGGAAAAGAATCTGAAAAGGAACGGATACGTGCACGCGCACGCGCATTCACACACACACACACACACACACACACACACACTGATTTGTTTTGCTTACTGCTGAAATTAATGCAACTTTGTAACTTTGTAAGTCAACTATATCCCAATAAATTTTTTTTTTAAAGACCCAAATCTGAGGGGCTGGGGATAGCTTGCCTCATCAGGCTTGTGATGAGAACTCTATGCCAGTTTTACAAACGTTTTTCCAATTGTTTTTCCATTCATTAATTTAATATTTACTGATTGTCTACCATGTGCAAGGCCCCTTACTAAGCACTGGAAAACCAAAAAAAAAAAAATGATAAAATATATGTCCTCATGAGAGTTTATAATCAGAAAAGAGATAGAATGATTACCAAAGAACGTGCTCAAAGGAGGGACTGAAGAGGGAGCTGGAGTGAGAGCACAGAGCAAGGAGATGTCTCTCAAAGGCAGAGAAAATACCATGATTGCTGCTCTAACACCACAGCCCAGCTCAGAGCTGGGGTCCAGTGGGTGCTCAATAAGCATTTGTTGAGTCGCTCGATGGATGCAACTTGACTCTCCCTTGGAGAAAGAAAGCAACAATTGATAAATAAGGATGTTGAAAGACAAAATTAGATTTGTCAGACAACTAGGGCTAAACAGTTGGGCTAAGGCCCAAAGGCCTGGATGCATGTTTTATTTAGAACCTTTCAAAAGGCACTTGTCTGGGGAGAATGTGAGAAGTAATGCCCAGGAGATAAGACTGAAGAGGTAAAACACACACTAAGGAGTTCTGACTTTATGATGCAGGCAATGGAGATGGTACTCAGCACAATGTTCTTTCTATCTATACCAAGTTTCAATAAATCCTTGTTGAGTAAACTGACTGAATGATTTTCTCACAATAGATAAAGAAATTAATGCTGAAAGGTGGAGCAACTGAAATGTAATTCACAGTCATACTCACCATTAAAAGCATCAGACTGTATTGAAAACAGTATATAATTCCCTCATTCATGAGTACAGCAAGCAGTTAGTTAAGGTTTACTTTTTAAGACATCATAGGGTTACAAGGGAATAACATTAGCAGCAATAATCATATATCAGCAAGGATTCACTGCATGTATTTAGCTTTCTGCTTCTAAAGCCCATTCACAGCTACTATCTTATTTGGTCCTTCTTTGATTTGGAGTCACAGTGTTATTGGGAATATAATACATCTGTATTAAAAACATCCATGAAATTGAAGGTATCAAAATCAGTGTCAGAGACTAGAAAGTAATGAACGGCAAAGATGCACAGGCCTGGTATGCCCATACCATGGGAGTCATTCTCCTGGTTCTCCTGGCTTTATCACACTGGGACCCTTACAAATATGAGAGGAGGAATCCAAGGAATCTCTCCCACTTTTGCACCCTCACAGAAGTAAAAATGTTAAAGGCCTTTCAAATAATATACTGTTTTATATGATTACTATATGTAACCATTAATTTCTTTCCATATACCTATAGATAGGTTCCTTAAGGTCTAATTTTGTCACATTCTGTATCCACAGTGCTTCATGCACATAGAAGCAGTTTCTCGAACAGTGTGTGCATGGTAATGCCCATACAGTGGGTTATGGGACAGGGTGAAATGGGATGGGATATGATGAGATGGGATGCGGGGGAGGATTGAGGAGGGGAGAAGAAAAACAAGAAGAGGAGAGGGAAAAAAAGGAGAGGAAAGGCATGGCATGGCATGACATAGGAAGGGAATAGAACAGAAAACAGAGTCCATTGCATATGGTGAGGGTATTAATGAAAGTTAAGCTTTAATGACATGTATGTATGCAAATAATCATCATTTAAAATTCTTTATTATTGTATGTTATGGTCACAAGGTTGAGAATCACTGGTTTAAGAGAATAAGCTTTACATTCAGACTCAGGCAACTTCCAAGCTTTCCCATTTCTGGCTCTGTGAACTTTGACAAACTAACTGCTCAGAAGCCTTAGTTTTCTAATATGAAATAAGGATGATATTCTTTACATTATAGAACTGTTACAATGTAGCTTTTAAAATTTAAATGAACTAACCTGTGAAATGCCTATAAGGGTTCCTAACACCACAGAAGCAGTCATAAATTATCGGTACTATTTTACATTGTAATCTCTTGGGAAATTTTACTTGAATGCAACTGAATTTTTCTCACATATTTAAATTAAATACTGAAAACACAATTTAAGGAAGAATCTAGTGTATTGAGAAAAGTTTTTTGTTTTGTTTTGTTTTTTGCTTTTTTAGAGCCACACCTGCAGCATATGGAAGTTCCCAGGCTAGGAGTGGAGTTGAAGCTGCAGCTGCCAGCCTATGCCACAGCCACAGCAATATGAGATCCAAGCCACGTCTGCAACCTACACCACAGCTCACGGCAATGTTGGACCCTTTACCCACTAAGCGAGGCCAGGGATTGAACCTGCATCTTCATGGATCCTAGTTGGGTTCGTTAATTGCTAAGCCACAAAGGGAACTCCAAGAAAAGTTTATTTTTGATGTCATGTCTAAGAGTCAACTGGAAATGTATCTAAATAGCATAGGAATTGCAAGATTTGGTTCAAAGAAATTTTGAATGTTTTCCTCTCCAAAGTTAAGCTTCATGCTTTGAAGAATTCATTTATTCTTGAATTATTTGCAACAATATGGGGAAGTTATATCAAAGACATGTAATCCATATTCCTCTTTGTTTTTATTACAAACATTACAATGAAAAGACACGTTTAAAATACATACACAAAATCAAACTTCCTCTGGCCAACTGCAATTGAGAACACGAAAAGAAGTACCAGAATCCAATTGAAAGTAACTTTTTTAGAGATGTGGAAGGATGGGTAACACATCTGTAACTATTCTTGACACATGACTACTTGGCTGAATTAAGGGGCAAGGCATGATACAAAGGAAAGATGATGAGAAAGTAGGTAAAATAATTCTTACTCATGTATTATTCATTTTTTATAGGCATAGAGGATACAACAGTTCCAAAACAAAGTCTCTGCCTCCATAAAGTTTACGTTCTACTCAGACTAAACACAACCAAATAAACACCCACCCTGCTGGCTGGTGATAAGGCCCAGAGTTGTGGAGAAACCAGGGTATGGGAAAGGGAGTATGGGATGGAGTAGGGTGCAGTAGGGATAACATTACTATTTTATACAGGGTGGTCAGGAAAGGCCTCTCTGAGAAGGTGACAACTGAGCATAGCTCAGCTCTGAAGATTCATGCAGGGAGCCACACAAATATCTCGGATGTGAAGCCTATCTAACCAGCTGAGCAGCCAAGAAGGGCAACACACTGAGGTGTGCTTGGCATGTTGACAGTACGGCAAAGAGGTCAGTATGGCAGGAAAGAATGGCAGGAGGTGTATTAGAATGAGGGGAGGCACAGATTCTCATAGGCTCTGGGATACATTTTGGCTTTTACTCTAATGAGAAGCTACTAGAAGGATCTGAACAGAGGAAAGACATGGTATGACTTCTAAAAGTCACTCGGGCTGCTGAATTTAGAACAAACTAGGGTGGAATGGGAGGCTGAGGAATTCAGAGCAGAAGCAAGGACTTCAATTAAGAGTATTGCATCCATTGTGTATATATACCACATCCTCCTAATCTAATCATCCGTCGACAGACATTTGGGTTGTTTCCATGTCTTGGCTATTGTGACTAGTGCTGCAATGAACATGTGGGTGCATGTGTCTTTTCTAAGGAAAGTTTTCTCTGGATATATGTCCAAGAGTGGGATTGTTGGGTCATGTGGTAGTTCTATGTATAGATTTCTAAGGTACCTCCATACTGATCTCTACAGTGGTTGTACCAGCTTACATTCCCACCAACAGTGCAGGAGGGTTCCCATTTTTCCACACCCCCTCCAGCATTTATTTGTGGACTTATTAATGATGGCCATTCTGACTGGTGTGAGAATTGACTTGTGGTTGCCAAGGGGGAGGCAGGAGGAGTGGGATGGATTGGGAGCTTTGGGTTAATAGATGAAAACTGTTGCCTTTGGAATGGATTAGCAATGAGATCCTGCTGTGTAGCACTGGCAACTATGTCCAGTCACTTATGACAGAGCATGATAATGTGTGAAAATAGAATGTGTACATGTATGTGTAACTGGGTCACCATGCTGTACAGTAGAAAAAAAATTGTATTGGGGAAATAACACTTAAAAAAACAAAGAAAGAAAGAAAAAAAAAAAGTATTGCTGTCATTGGAGAGACCTGGTAGAGGCCAGGATCAGGATCAGGATTATAGCAGAAATAGAATTAATAGGATCCAATGATAGATTGGTTTTGGAATGGGAGAGGAAGAAAGAGTCAAGGAAGACTGTCCCAGTTAAGGTAGATATAGAAAAGTGAAATTCTAAAATGAATTATTAAGTAGATAAGGAAGGCAGGAAGAAGGAAGACTTAGCATGCAAATATTTACATTGCGAGAACTCGGAATAAATCTTATCCCTGCAATGACTGAGTGTTCAGTTGTAGGTGGGGGGCTAGGTAAGGTGCTTGGCAAAGATCAGGCTCTAGAGATTGAACAAGCATCTATGTTTCTTTAAGGGCTGGACTTACTACAACAGTAATTTACAAATAGAACAGAGCATTCAATGTGAAATAGTCAGTTATTAGAGGGAAAGCACATTAGCATGTTGTGGTATCTGCAACAGTTGGTTGTTACTCTCCAGCCGGCTAATACAAGGCAGGCAATGAAAGTAATTGTACCAAGGATCAAAGAGCTGAGCTCCTACAGAGAAGCAAGTGCATACGTTGCCAATATTTCATCATTCAGAGCTACTTTTCTTCTTTTCCTAATATGAAAGCTATAAAAAGAAAAAAAAAAAAGCACCTGAAAGTGCTATTGTTAAGACCAAAAACTAATTAGTCATTGCTTCCCAAAGTGTTATGTGAAATGTCTCCAGAAATAATGGTCTGCTTTCTCAGATTTTATAGGTTTGCTGAGTCTAGCGTTCTCTGGAATTTCCTGTTTCCCTTGCTAGGGAAGATTGAGTAAACTTTACAAGTCATCTTGAATAACACAAACCTTTCAATAAAGGCAATCATTTGTGGATTTATAAAGTATACAACTAGACTTGAAATAAGGATGAGAGTGGTAAATAATAGTAACTCCAAGATTGTGTGTATGAGTGTGACTACACTTTTTTGGTTATTTTAAGCCTGAGGTAGTCATTTTACACTCTTTGAAGGTACTGAATGAAAAATTCCCATTCCTTTTAGGGTGTTCAAATGTCAAATAAATTATGGTCTAAATACAGTAATCCAATGACCCTAATGTTTGTAAATAATTTGGGTCAATTCAATTGTGAATTATATAGATATCCCAGGATAAAAGCTGCTGCTTGATATTAAGTACCACTGTCATTGCACTTTAGTAAGATATTCATACTCTATACTTATCACTGAGATTAAAAAAACCATTAGAAACTCACTTGACAAACTGACACTTAAGAGTGAAAGAATGACAAATGACTTTAGTGTAGCAGCTGCTTTAAAAGGCTCCCATGAACAAAAGATAATAAATATAAACCACTGACAATTCTAACAGAAGATAATAAATATAAACCACGGACAATTCTAACAGAAGATAATAAATATAAACCACTGATGTATGTCAATCAATTCCCTTGAATCACCCTACCTGATTTAGTTACATACGACTCTTAATCATGCTTGACTTATTCAGAAGAAATATTATACGTTTTAATACCAAAAATAAAACACAAAAAATGAGTCTGTATGACTGCAATTGTGTATCTAGATATCACTGTGCTAATATATGAGGTCTATTCCCCACTGAGAACCAGAAACTATTCACTTATGTCCAAAGTGCAAAAGTATTTCTCTTCTACTATCTCTTCCAAAAGCTGAAAAATATATGCTGGCTTGGTAGAAGGCAAGTTGACATGAATTCATTACAAGGGGATATAATTACCATGTACAAAAAGGTCCCTCATAAGACATATGATGATTCAACCTATATGCATAGATGACAAGGATAGTGTTAAAGAGACTTGCAGTTTATTCTAGAAAGAGCCCAAACCCTGGATGACGCTTGCCAGGGAGAAACTTCCTCTCAATATTTTCTATAAATGTAATGTATAATGAGTATTTAAATGTTAACTCTCCAGAATCACAACCCACATGGCACTCTAATTCTTTATGCCAAAGTACTGATAATTTAGTATTAACTGGAAAAGGAAGAGCTTCCTCTGGAGCCATGTATAAGATTTAATTAAATGTTAAAATATGCCAAAGAGGTCATCTACTCTGGTATTTTCAAAATTCACCAAAAGTCAACTTAGTTGACAAGCTTTATCAGAGGAAAATTAGAAAGCAGCTCTTTCTCTAACACATGTCACCTATCCATTTAGCTGTGAATGGGGAAAATGTCATGCCACCTTCAGCTCAGTATTTTTCTCTTTTATGGTGAGATGAGCACTTCCTGGATAATCTTACCTCCTATCCAATTTCAAAACAAAGTCCTTGTGATACCTCTCAGATGCAAACTGTCATTTTACAACAATTTCTATATTTCCTTAAACAAAATCATTTTTTATGGTTGCACCCATGGCAAGTACCCAGGCTAGGGACTGAATCCAAGACACAGCTGTGACCTATGCCCCAGCTGCAGCAACGCCACGTCCCTTAACCCACTGCTCCGGGCTGAAGATCAAACCTGCACCTGTGCAGCAACCCAAGCCACTGAAGTTGGATTCTTAACTCACTGTGCCACAGTGGGAATACAACTTTTTTTTTTCAAAATTTTCTGCAAAAATAATTTCATTAATAATAATTTTTCATGTTTCTGAAATTTTTTAATCTATTTGGACACAATCCTGCAATCTGTCTACAAATTCCTGTCCAATTAATTTTACCAAAAGCAAAAAGGTTCAACTTCCTGAAGGCTATTTTATGACAACAGCAGGTTTACTATCCTTAGAGATTAAAATTCATAATTATATTTTCATAAGTCTTTCCTAAGTAAACCACAGATAACTTTGTCATACAACATAAAAGTAATCTGAATAAACAATAAAACACTCTTAATTAGAAAATCACAAAATATATCATCGCTGTTTCATTTAACTTTACTTTCATTAGTAAAGGCTAATGGTGAAGGGAAATACACTATTGGATTTTTTGGTGACCTTTTAGGAAAAATCATATAATCAAATAACATCTATAAAGGCAAAATAAAAATAACTCCAAATGCCTTCCTCTTCTGAGGAATGTTGTTATTATAAAGAGGTAGGAAAAAGTAATCTAAAAAATTGACAACACTGGTTCCTTAACCATATGAGCCACCAGGGAACTCCTAGGGTTAAGAGATACAAACTATGTATGAAATAGATAAGCAATGAGGATATACTGTATAGCACAGGAAATTGTAGCCATTATTTTGTATTAATTTTAATGGAGTATAATCTGTAAAAACACTGAATCACTAAGCTGTACACCTGAAACTAATATAATATTGTAAATCAACTATACTTCATTAAAAATAATAATACATTTATAAGTAAGGAAAAAAGAAAACAAATATTTAAAGAAAAATATTATTGTTATTTGTACTTCATAAAATGTAACTAGAAAAACCAAATCCAAAATTGGGGAAGGCCCTATAGCTCCAAAATATTTTTTAAAAATTTTAGAGACAAATTTAATTACTACGCTGAAGGAAAGTAGGGCAAGGGAAAACCTACTATGTCCCAGTATAGTGTTCTACTTTCTGAAAATAGTGGTTAATTAAGTTTTAAGAAACTGCTTTAAGCATCTTGTAATATTTCATGAATAAAGCCTTCTCCTAATGGGACGTCTAGTACCTAAAAAGTAAACTCTCTTAATATTATCAAAGAAGAAATAAATTAAGATTCTTGACTTTCTAAAACTCTTCATATAGTAGATATAAATAGAATGAATATATAAAATATAGATTATATATAGAAATATGTGACACACACATATATATGTGGAGAGAAAGAGAGATAATGTATACAGGGGGAGAAAAATATATATAGAATAGAAAGTTTCTACAGTACAAATGAAGCACAGCAAAAACTTAGCCAAAAAAGAAAGAAAAAAAAAATCAAGAACTATTTGTTGAAACTTTCACTCAGCAAAACCATACAAAGCTATTAAGTTTTAAACATTCATAAAAATAATATCTTTTTTGAAATAAAAAGATACCTGTTTTTGAATAAACTGTCACATTCCAGGTAATTGGATTGTTAAAAAAACAAAACAAGTATTCATAAAATCTACTAGTTTCAACTTGTTATAATTATAGTAAAGTTTATCTCAATTATCCAATAGCAGTCTGCTATAAAGTAACTTTCGATAGAAAACTAATGTATTGGTAGCTATTAGCTCAGTAGAAGTTTTTCCACATTATACTTTGGAGGCATAACATTGGAACTTTGCAGACAGAACTCTTTCTTCCTCAAACTCAGGACTGTAGAGAAGTAGTAAAATTATTAATACAAACTCAGATAGGAAATGAGTCTAGAGAGGAGAAAAATTACCTTCAGTTCAATCCATTATGAGGTTAGTGGTGGTTTTTTTGTTTTGTTTTGCTTTCAGCTAATGACAGGTTGGGCTGTGGCCTGCTGCTACTTCTTTCTCCAAGTCCAAACCCCATGGTGATTCCTTCCTTTCCCATGACCTCTTGCCAGACTTCTGCTTTCTTTCCCCACAGGCTTGGTTTCCCCCTCCTTTGAAGATTCTGTTTTATAAAACCATTGCCTCATTCTTGCCTATTAGAATGCTCTTTGGAGACCACCATTAGTAGTCAACTGACAGAAAATGGGTAAAGTGGAATTGATTCAGATGTTCCTCAAGTGTTTAAGTATTTGTTTATAATCTCTTTACAATTTGCATATGCCTTCTCCAGCTAGGCTGTCTTACCTGCCAGTATTAAATCTCTTGTGCTTACTTGGCTGATTGTTACTTCCCAATGGCCTCTGCTTTCTATCCTTTCTCCCTTCCGTGGTTCCTTTACTAAAATGGCATAGGATTGAAAAAGGCAACAGGATACGGGGAAACTGAGGAGAATGGGAAGAGTTTATAGACTCTTTTCTCACCATTTTATTGTCCATTAGAAGAGACACTAGGGAAGAAAATACCTTTTTTAGTGTACTTAGAGGGAGAATAAACCAGAACTAAAGCATGTACTTCCAGGTGTGAGAATGTGTCCTCTTTCTCACATCTGGGAAAATAAGAAGAGTAAAATGATAAGATCTACATTTAGACACAGTGAGAAACTGCAAGAATAGGCAGTGCCTCCTAAAAATAGATAACAAAGAAAAATGACATTATGCCAGCCACAGAAAAACAGGGTCAAGGCCTGAAGGATATACTCAGACCAGGAGCCAACCACCGTGATCCCTTCTGGAGCTGATCCAGGGCTCAGCCTCCACCAACAATAACAACCAGACTTTCAAGATTTAGTGCCGTCCTTACAAGAGACTGTTTTCACTCAGGGTCCTCATTAATCTTTTGCATTCACTCGGAGTCTAATCACGTGGTGAGCTAAGGTTAAAGAGTCTGTTCTCAGGGAGCTAACTACTTACTTGAGAGGTAAACTCACTCATCCGTGACAGTGAGCTACCAAGAGGGCAGTGAAAGAAATAATTTAGGAAATTATGCCCTGGAAGTTTCACTTTATGAATGTGTGAATCTGTCTCCCAGCTTCCAAGTCACCTCATTTGGGAAAAAATTTTCTGTATCTTTCCAGACGTATAAAAAACATTGTATTCTTCCTTTCTTTGTCTTTCTAAGGGACATTACATTTGCCAATTTTGATGCAAGTTTGAAAAGATTTTAGGGGAACTGCTTTGAAATGTACCTGTTTCTTATGCAACAGTCACTTTTAAATTAAACTCTTTTGTAAAATTATTCTAAATGTGGAACAATTTTCCTGAAAACACAACAGAATCAGTTATTTAAAGCAGTATTTTTCTAGTCTCCTGATAGAAAAACATAGTTTTCATTAAGAATATACAGATTTGAAGGGTATGGGAGTGGGGGAGAGAGTGCGGACGGAACACTTGAATGGTAAAAGCACAAGCAAATCAGAGTACGAAGTCGAAGTGACGTGATGTGTGTCCCGCCATGCCCACACCATAGCTGTATCTTTACATTTGCTATTACATCTGCTTGGGATGCCTCCCCATCAAATCTTTGCACAGCAGCTGTTTCTCATTTGGCAATCAGCTTAAATGCCACCTCCTTTGAGAGGCCATCCTTGATTGCTTGATCCAAAGCAGGCTTCCAGACGCACTTTATCCCTTCATTTTGTTTAAATTTCTCCTAAGCAGTGTTACTACATGATATAGTCTTGTTCATTTTATTCACCTTCGCTCTACCCTTAAAATTAAAACATGAGGGGTTCTGGTCGTGGCTCAGTGGTTAACAAACCCAACTAATATCCATGAGGACGGGAGTCTGATCGTTGGCCTCACTTAGTGGGTTAAAGATTTGGCGTTGCTGTGAGCTGTGGTATAGGTCACAGACACTGCTCAGATCTTATGTTGCTATATGGCTGTGGTGTAGGCCAGCAGCTACAGTGCCGATTGGACTCCTAGCCTGGGAACCTCCATATGCCAGGGGTAGGGCCCTAAAAAGCCAAAAACAGAAAGACAAAAAAAAAGAAAAAATATTAAAACATGAGCTCTAAAAGAGCAGGACTCTTATCTTTCTTTCTCAACACTGAGGCCCCATGCTCTACAAAATATCTGGCAGAGATTAGATATTTTATTAAAAAAATTGTGGAGTCAATCAATAAACAAATAAATGAAAGCGTTTCCTTAGCCTGAAGTATAAATTTTACAAGTTATTAGTATGAAAAACATCTATATTGAGAGGAAACTGAAGTATCACTGATACAAGGCTGTAGGTGAAACCACAAATAAAGCAGGAACTCTGGTCATTGTGAATTATTCTGCCACCATCTAAACTTCAAATTCAGAGGGATCTACAAGATTTTACTATTACAGATGATGTGAGCACACTAAACTTTAATACTATTAGATCCAGCAATCACAAAAAGTAACAGGAGAGAAGTCAGTGATTTCTGCAAACAAAGTAACGACAGGAAGTACACCTATTCCTGGGCTTGAATTCAGACTTCATGTCAACAGTCTAGAAAGATAAATAAATCATCCTGGGTAATCAGATAGTATGCTTGTCCCAAGTGCAGGGAAACTACAGTTAGGAAGAGAATGTTTGTTCCTGCCTGGCCTTCTAAACAACTCCAGCAATTTATCTAATCTCAGAGGTTTAGGGGTTTTGTTTATCTCATTGAGATTCGCTTCTCTGTCCTAAACATTTCTGTAGATCAGAAGAGCTTTTTTTTTTTTTTTTTTTTTTTTTTTTTACAAAATGGGGGCTGTTCTCACAGTGCTGGTGCCTGAGGATGGAATTTGCAGGTGCAGGCCTCCAAGATTCATGGGCAGCCATCCCTGGAAAGCTGCACCCTTCCCCAAGTGCAGGAAACAGGCTGCAAGACTTTTCGCAGTAATGATGAACACTTGTAACTTTTAATGAACCTACCCAGTGACATATCCTTGCAGCTATTTTCACAAAGAAACCAGAACACCTTTATACAAATGGAAATATTTTTTAGGATATCTTAACCAAAGAAAAGATTTACTTAAAAAAATAGGTTATGGTCATGCTTCTTCAGGAATGTCTGTTTCCTTTGCTTTTCAAGCCTTTTCAAAGGTCTAAAAGGCTTATTTCAACAACAGAGTATAATTTATCATTAGCAACATTCTCCTCTTTAAATAAAAAGCTCTGTATAATAACAGGAGCAATAAACAGTGCATAGAATAGAGTCATTTGCTCCTCTTTCAAGATTCTCAGTAGTGTCTGGAGAGGAACATGTTGCCACAATTTGGAAAACACTGAAACTCATCTTCTCACTTGGAGGCAGTGGGGCACCGTTTTGATCCAGAGCCAGAGCTGAAGTCTTGTCTATAGCTTTTCCTTAGCTGTGACATCTTGAGCGGTTACTTAACTTTCTTAAGGCTAAATTTTTTTATTTGTAAAATAATACTGATGGCCACCTCCCAAAGTTGTTTTATTGTTATTATCATTGAAATATTATCGTAATTAATATCATCACCAAAAAGGCATTTTTCTCACTGACTATGATGATTAATTTTATGTGTTGACATGAGTGGGCTAAGGGATGTCCAAATAGCACATAAAATATGATTTCTGGATGTGTCTATGAGGGGATTTCTGGAAGAAATTATCATTCGAATCAGAAGACCTAATAAAGAAGTCCTAGTGAATGGGAGAAAATAGTTTCAAATGATGCAACTGACAAGGGCTTAATCTCTAGAATATATAAGCAACTTATACAACTCAACAGCAAAAAACCCAATCAATCAATGGAAAAATGGGCAAAAGACCTGAATAGACATTTCTCCAAAGAAGATATACAGATGGCCAACAAACACATGAAAAAATGCTCAACATCACTGATTATAAGAGAAATGCAAATCAAAACTACCATGAGATACCACCTCACACCAGTCAGAATGGCCATCATTAATAAATCCACAAATAACAAGTGCTGGAGGGACTGTGGAGAAAAGGGAACCCTCCTACACTGCTGGTGGGAATGTAAACTGGTACAACCACTATGGAGAACAGTTTGGAGATACCTTAGAAATCTATACATAGAACTTCCATATGACCCCTCAATCCAACTCTTGGGCATCTATCCAGACAAAACTCTACTTAAAAGAGACACATGCACCCGCATGTTCATTGCAGCACTATTCACAATAGCCAGGACATGGAAACAACCCAAATGTCCATCGACAGATGATTGGATTCGGAAGAGGTGGTATATATACACAATGGAATACTACTCAGCCATAAAAAAGAATGACATCATGCCATTTGCAGCAACATGGATGGAACTAGAGAATCTCATACTGAGTGAAATGAGCCAGAAAGACAAAGCCAAATACCATATGATATCACTTATAACTGGAATCTAATATCCAGCACAAATGAACATCTCCTCAGAAAAGAAAATCATGGACTTGGAGAAGAGACTTGTGGTTGCCTGATGGGAGGGGAGGGAGTGGGAGGGATCGGGAGCTTGGGCTTATCAGATACAACTTAGAATAGATTTACAAGGAGATCCTGCTGAATAGCATTGAGAACTATGTCTAGATACTCATGTTGCAACAGAAGAAAGGGTGGGGGAAAAACTGTAATTGTAATGTATACATGTAAGGATAACCTGACCCCCTTGCTGTACAGTGGGAAAATAAAAAAAAAAAAACACACACACACAAAAAATGATAAAAGAATATTATAAACACCTATATACTAACAAGTATATAACTGGTATAAACAGAATTGGAAAATGTGTGAATAGACTCTCACACTAAACAAATGAAAATAATAAACAAGTATCACTGTCCAAAAAAAAAAAAAAAGAAGTGCTAGTGGTCATCATCCAGTCTATTGAGGGCCCAAGTAGAGCAAAAAGGCAGGGAGGAGGTGACTGTTCTTTTTAGCTTCAGTTGGGGCATCCATATTCTGCCTTCAGACCCAGACTCAACCTCAGGCTTATCCTACAGATAGGATATGTTTATTTATATTCTGGAGTATGGTTTTTCCAGAGAACTCTAATATACCGGCCATATGGTCACCACAAAGAGGGAAGAGACCAAGTCAATTCCTGGTTTCTCGTCATATAACAAAGAGAAACAATATAGGGAAACAATAAAAATCAATCATCGGTCTCCAAATACTGCTTATAAGTATTGAGGAAAGAACTGAGTTGTATAGCTATTATGGTATAAAGGGAAAAAGGAAATATAAAGATAACCCAGGAGTTCCCGATGTGGCTGAGTGAGTTATGAACCCACATGAGGTTCGTATCCATAAGGACATGGGTTAGATCCCTGGCCTCTCTCAGAAGGTTAAGGATGTAGCATTGCCATGAGATTCAGTGTAGGTCATAGATGTGGCTTGCATCATGTGGCTGTGGCTGTGGTGTAGGCTGGCAGCTCTGGCTCTGATTCAATCCCTAGCCTGGGAACTTCCATTTGCCAGAGGTGCAGCCCTAAAAAGCAATAATAATAATAATAATAATAGTAATAATAAAGATGACCCAGGTTGGCCATTCAAATACCTTCCCTTGTTCTAAAAGATTTTATGAGCTATTGTGTACAGTAGTGTTATGGTGATCACTATTTGTATAAAAGTGAGTAGAGCTAAAGTATTTGAGCATAACCAAACAGGTTTTTTCCAGACTACTGGAGCACCTAGAGCAATAAAATGAGAATTTTATGGGGAATCAACATAGGATGGCCCACTTGTACGTTTGACAGATAATTACTTTAAAAACAAAACACCTTACCATCCATCTGCTACCATAATAAATTTAATATAGCCTGGAATTATATCACAATTAACAGGTAAGAAGGACATAGTCAAAAATAAACTCAGGAGTTCCCGTCGTGGCGCAGTGGTTAACGAATCCGACTAAGAACCATGAGGTTGCGGGTTCTATCCCTGCCCTTGCTCAATGGGTTGACTATCCGGCGTTGCTGTGAGCTGTGGTGTAGGTTACAGACGCGGCTCAGATCCCTCGTTGCTGTTGCTCTGGCGTAGGCCGGTGGCTGCAGCTCCGATTGGACCCCTAGCCTGGGAACCTCCATATGCCGTGGGAGCGGCCCAAGAAATAGCAAAAAGACAAAAAAAAAAAAAATAAATTAAAAAATAAATAAATAAATAAAATTTAAAAATAAACCCAAATGGAATAAATTTAGTTTTATCAAAAACTATCTACATTTTTCTTATTCTTTATGGTCTGGTGAAATCATTCTTAAAGATAAATATTCATCCATGGATATGACTTTAGGAGCCAGCTACATCATCACACAATGATTTTATTTCATTAATTTATTGAAAAAATTCTAGATATTTGTTTGGCTATAGTCTTTTGGTTTGTATGCTTCTATGATTTTTAATGAACCAGTTTTTATTCTCTGAAAAAACTTAATGTAAAGACTTAGACAATAGTCAAAATATAGGATGTATTCTGAGTTTTACTTTCTGAGGCTGACACTTTAGTATCCAATCTCAAAGACTTCCCACTTCAGCTCTGCACTAAGTGTCAAGGGACTTCTTTCAACTTAAGGCAAAACAATAAGATTTGAATTTATCTTTCTGCCTGAAACAACTAAAATTCTGAAACAAACAAAACCCAAAACTGAAACTATGGTTTTCAAGATCCTAAACTCAAGGTGACAAAGGATAGTAATCCTACGAGATGGAAAACAAATGAGGTGAGCCCTACAATTGTCCAAGTTTGTTGCCTTGAGAGAGTTTCTAGGCTACGGCACAGAGAGGGAAAGCCCAGGAGGAGCCTGAAGGACTAGCAGACTTGAGAAGACAGATCTGAGATTCTAAGGAGTACAACACAGCTGGAGTTTTCAGGGCAGAGAACCAGAGGGAGGAGGGCTGTGCAGAAATGGAACTTGGAAAATCAACAAAGAGTTTCCAATAAGTATTCAGCAGAGTACCAATCACTATATATGTGTGAAGAAACTGTTTGAGGCAGGGAAAGAGCCATCTGGAAAACCTAGAGGTAACAGTGATGAGCACACACAGGCTTAGGAATAGTGTCCGCTCCCACCTCATAAGATTGGGAAGAGTACCCAGAATGATGTTGATACTGAGAATCTACTATACTATATGTATATGCACATATAATATGTAATATTAGACAAATACTTAGAGTTACTTCAGAATCAAAACATCTAAATGCGCTTTGAAGGAAACATATATGCAAAACTTTAAGTAGATATAGCTGCTAGAAAGATCTGATACTGCATAAAAAGTCCTTGCACACTGCTTTGACATTTCTCACCACAAATAAAGAAGAAAGAGGAGGAGGAGGAATCAAAACAAACAAAACCGATCATCAGCATTCTTTTAGGAGATTCAATTTCCCCTCATCACTATGAGAATGAAATAAACCAAAAAGGCAAACGTGATAGACAGTGTAGCTCTGTACACTTGAAGTGCCTCACTAATCATTTTATCTGTCCGCAGCAAAATGTCTCACTTTGATTGCTTTGAGCCTAAGTGTGAGGGCCTTTTGGATTGGAGAGTGACGCCTGAAGAATGTGCTGGGGATGCTGAAGCAAAAAGAGGTACAATTGAGAGGATCAGTGCAGCAGCTACTGATTAGCCATGTGGATATATATATATATATTTTTTTTTTTTCTTTCTTTCTTTTTAGAGCCACACCTGTGGCATATGGAAGTTCCCAGGCTAGGGGTTGAATTGGAACTGCAGCTGCCGACCTACACCACAGCAACAGCAAAGCGGGATCTGAGCTGTGTCTGTGACCTACACCACCGCTCATGGAAACCTGCTGAGCAAGGCCAGGGTTTGAACCCACATCCTCATGGATACTAGTCAGGTTCACTGCTGCTGAGCCACGAAGGAACCCAATAACAACTAATACAAATGTGCCTGTGTGAATGGGCTGAAATTAGCTCTACAGAATTCTAGTTTAGATGGGAAAACTCATTAAAAACATTAAGCAATTGAGAAAACACTGTAGTCTTATCAGCGTCATTTTCTGATATAAGAAACAATTCCATTAGAAAGTCAGGAAAAGCAGTGTACCAGGAGACAGGAGATCAGAGTTCTTGCCCCAGCTTGGACCAATTAGCAACTGTGTAAACTTTGTCAAGTTACTTAATGACTCTAAGAATGAGATGGGAAAACAAAAAGAAGGATGGGAAACTACAAAGTAGAGAGAAAAGAAAGGCACGTGGATCACAGAATGAAGAGCAAGATAGAAAGGTACAAGAAAAATGGAATTAGGATTAAATATGAAGTGCTTTAAGTAAGATTATTTTCTAAAATGAGGATTAAATGAGCAAGAAGTTGAGATAAAAAATATGAACATCAACTATCCTGTATGTCTCCACTAAATTCAATGAGGATAGTCTCCAGAAATGACAAATAGCCTTTATTCATTTGCTACATTTTTTTTTGATTCTAAGAAATGTTTGTATCCACTGTGATAATGTTTTTCTGTATATAAAGGTAAATGTTGATATTTTTAATATATTGGCCATACAACTTATTTACTCATTAAAGATGTAAGAATTTGCAAAAATGATGAAAAAAAGATGCAAAAATTTGTGACATCTCAGAGGTCATTTCTTTACTTATAATTAATTTCTTACAAATATATAAAAGATATTTTTGGTAAGTAGCTTATACAATCAATTCCAAGTAGTTTATACAACCCACTTTCAGCCAAAACAAAAAAATGAGGGGGAGGGGAGTTCCCGTTGTGGCTCAGCAGAAATGAATCTGACTAGGAACCATGAGGACGCAGGTTTCATCCCTTTCCTCACTCAGTGGGATAAGGATTCGGCGTTGCCATGAGCTGGTGTAGGTCGCAGACACGACTCAGGTCTGGCATTGCTGTGGCTGTGGAGTAGGCCACTAGCTGCAGCTCCTATTTGACTCCTAGCCTGGGAATCTCCATATGCCACGGGTATGGCCCTAAAAAGACAAAAAAAAAAAAAAAAAAAAAAAAAAAAAAAAGGAGGGCAGCAGCAGTGAAGACATAGCTTTCATTATTTGAAGAGAATAAATACAAAAGCTACTTCTTTTTTTTTTTTTTTTGCTTCCTTTAATAGATTAAGTCCCCCCATCCTAAATTTAAGAATTTATCCTTTGACTATCATAAAAGGGACACCATGTAATGTAATGGTTAATATCTTTGCCACATCTTTACAGAGTACAAGGGAATTAAATTTTTTCTTTAGCAAATTAAGGAAATATGAAAGTTCTCCTTAGCTCAAATATTTTTCAAGTTTTCACTTCATTGTATTTAAAAAATACATGCAAATAACCATGTTTGAAAAGGCCTAAGTATTTTAGTATCTTAGCAGCATTCTGGTTATGGTACCTCAGTTTTTTCTTTTTTTTTTTTTTCTTCTTTTTGCCTTATCTAGGGCCACTCCCTCAGCACATGGAGATTTCCAGGCTAGGGGTCTAATTGGAGCTGTAGCCACCGGCCTACGCCAGAGCCACAGCAACACGGGATCCGAGCCGCATCTGCACCTACACCACAGCTCACGGCAACGCCGGATCCTTAACCCACTGAGCAAGGCCAGGGATCAAACTGGCAACCTCATGGTTCCTTGTCGGATTCGTTGACCACTGCACCACGACGGGAACTCCAGTACCTCAGTTTTAAAATATCATTAATTTACTTCTAATTTTTTCCCTTTGGCCTTCTAATTCCCTTTAAGCTGAAATTTCTCAAGTGTGGTCTTAGTCTAAAGTGAGTTTATTAGCACTGTCATAAGTGGCTTATACAATATTCAAGGAAAAGAATATTAAAGTATGCTTAGCTTACACTAAGACACAGTGCCTACCACATAGTTAATCATTATTAATCAATAACCCAAATGCTAAATACCTTGAGTTTTATGCATCAAAAACACCAGCCTCAGTTCTACAGACATGTGAGATATTATTTTACTCATCTAAATGTCTAAGTATTCAGGACAGTGATTCCCCAGCTTTTTCATTATACCTTTCATTATTATCTATTCCCCTAAGTATGCACTCATTTTGAAAATTGTGTCTGGCAAGCAACATTTGTAAAGTAAAATTAATATTGTTTCATATGTTTTATAAACAAAGGAACATGTAATAGCCAATCAGAGCTTATACCATATATGAGAGAGATTATCACACTCTGTTACTGTAACAATAATCAGTAAAAAGCTCAACTGGCTAAGTCCTGTGTACCCTAACTGGGGTAAAATAATTAATGTTAAGACTTTTAAATATTAATAAGAACACAAAAACCTTAAGCCGGGGACCATTATAGAGCCAGAGATAGACTCCAGGTGGTAATCATTAGTTCCAAGAATTCTCTTTTTTCTTACAGGTTTTTAATTAAACCTAGAGAACCAGTATTAACTGCAGTCATCATATACTTTTTTTCTCAAATTAAGTTTAATATGTTTATACTTCCTCTTGCTCTACTTTTGTGATATCATTGCATGAAATATCAATTCATAGTAGAAATCTTTGTAGGAAATTATGTATTTTTTTGTATGTTCTTCAAACTATGGTGATTCCTTCTCTATTCAGTGGTTAGTTAAAACTAATAAAGGCTTTGTAACAGATTAGTAATAGATATATATTATTGATTCATATATTTCACAAATTGCTTCTAAAGCTAAATCATATTTACAATTAGGTAATTTGAAGATGGCCATATTTTAAAACCTAGAAGTGAGACTTGTTATTGATGTAGTTTAAATTGTTTCATATAATGCTGATTTCTAAAGTTTTTCAAATCAATACTCTTTTAAACATAAAGAAAAAAATAGCCATATTATTCTACCGCTTTGATTTTTTTCGTTTTCACTAGATGAAGAGTCTTCATTTGTCAGACTGTCATTTCCTCTAATTTGTATGTAATTTTCCCCCCACCATCCCGCTTTCCCCCGTAAGTAATTTTTAGCCTCACAATTGAACTATGAAAATACAGGATATGTGCCCCTATTACATGTGTGACATGTGACAGGTGTGTGTGTGTGTGTGTGTGTGTGTATATATATATTTATATATATATATATATATTAGCTTTGTTTTCTGCCATGTAGTAAAGAGCTCAGACTTTGGAGCAAGTCAGACACAGGAATGAGTCTCTTAGGGATGCAATGCCCAGCAAGTAACTTCAGGGTTCTCATCCAACAGGACAAGTGTTTTTCCACCTAGGTTCCCCTATGACTAAGTGATGAAAATAAGCCATAAGGTACACAGCACAAAGCCTGCCAACAAAGCTGCAAGCAATCACCTCCCTTATCCTTCATAATCCTGGGGAAACCATCTTTTGCTGAAACCCTTGCCTCAGTTTCCTCCTCTGACAGGTATACTTCACCTGTATTTCTTTTATATTTATTACAATTTTCTCATTGAGCTATTTTTGTTAGTTTTCTTGGCTAGGGAATAAAGAATATATAATGTAAGATGAGACATATCCTTATCATCTATTTTTAAGTAAAATTTTCTCCCAGACAGGCACCAAGGGAAAAACATACATACAATGAAAGTAGGTCCCCTGTAGTTCTTATGGACTGACTTGGATCTTTTCCCAAAGGTGAGGTACCACTAGCGCTCTGTGGACACACTACATACCCTGAGCTGGAACTCTTGGCTTATTAGCTTATTAGCACTTCCCAAACATTGACAGACAAGCCTCTGCTGCAAAGTGCTTCTTGCTGAGCAGCTTAGCACCTTTTCACTTGGCAAGAAGTGGATTTCCAAAACTAGGCTTTGATTTGCAAATACTTCCTTGACTAAATACTAATTCTCTAAAGCTGCCCTTTTTTTTTTTACATCTTTCTCACAAAATGGAGTTTGCTTCCCATACCTCTCACCAAAACAGGGCACTTTTTGGTAAAGTTTATATTTACTATTTTTCTAAGGCTATTTGCTTAATAGAAATATCAAGGAGTACTTTTTCATTAAAAAAATTTAGATAGAAATCTTGAAATACATCCCTAGTCACATCTTCTTGTATTTCATCAGGTTGAAAGAACCTGTAAATTATTCCTTCCTGAAGCAAGATATCCTTAAACAAAAATAAAAGTAAGTAAAGTTAAAGGAGCAAGTATTTAAGAGTTATACTCCTTTCTACTTTATTGTATGCTCTATTGTCACACATCTGAAAATGAGATTTTAAAATCTAAACTAAAGAAAGCCATACATTTGATGCTGGAGTCCTTACAAAGATATAATATCTTAACAGCATTAGGAGTGTGTGTGTGTGTGTGTGTGTGTGTGTGTGTGTGTGTGTGTGTGTAACAGTCATGCTCAGAAAGCATTCTATCAAAACAAACTACTAGAGCTTTGGCAGACAGAGTTTTCGAAAGAAGGTTCTTATGACTGATATCAGAACCAAAAGCCTAACAGGATTGTCCACCCAGCACAATTTTCTTTTTGCATTAACACTGCCCAATACCCCAATGCGGTCCGGTCCTCAGCACCTGGACAGCATGCCCCCACCCTGTCTCCCAAAATCTCCATCCTCTGATCCCCTGCCCCTTCCTGCCCAACCCTACCATCCTTGTCACCGCCCTCCCCCCAACCAATCTAACCACAAGCGAAACAAGTTAGAAAATAATCATTTTAAAAAGAATAAAATTTCAGAAAGAGTCTGTTTTTCTTTCTCAGAAACATGTACGAATGGATGCAGCACCTTCAAATTACAATACTTTATACTCACTAATAGAGTGAAGAAACTCAGGCATAATTTAATGTTCCAAAAGAGCTATTTTTATAAGATGATTTAACCATGAGAGAAACAAACAGAATCTGCCCCCAGCAAAATGGGTAAAGACAAATATGGAAATAAAAATTAAAAGTAAAACGAATACCTTCTATTGTTCATCTTTCTACCCATTTCTTAACTAAAATTAATTCAATTCACTATTTCCCCATGCAAAAACAAGATACAATCCCAATTGCAAAGAGCTACTTCTAAATTTTTGGGGGAAATGGTTAATTTAGCCAATATTTGAGGGATTTTCCCTCTAAAACCAGCATAGATTTCAAAAAACTACAATCACATTACTTTTTCCACAATTTGTTTATTAGGTTGAATCATGTCACTCACTCACCACAGTCCCTGATGAAAAGGTGGAGTCAAAAAAGGAAGTAAGCTAACATTTAAATATGGCACAAGTGTAATTAAGCAAACACTGATTTCTGAGAGGAAAAATCAAAACATGAGATTTACAGCACTTCATGTAATAGAAACAAGTAGAAACTTCAGAAACAAGGACAGTTTCCAAAGGCTGAGAGGTGAATGCAGAGGGTGTCACTAAGCTTTTAGTTTTAAAGAGGTACCACTGTGGCTAATTATTTTCTTCTATGCTTCTGTCTATAAGCATTACACTTTTCACTTTGCTATGAAAAAAGACCCATAGTTAATGAGAACCATAAAGATTCCTTAATCAGCTTATATTGTGAAAGAGTATTAAAGTCTCCACTTTCACAACAGGCACATGAAATACACACTTTTATGATATATTACTAGCACAGGAACTTACATCTCTCTCCCCTTGAACCACCTGCAAATTTTAATAGTCATGTATCGCCAGGGTACCAGAAACTCATAAAAGTTTAACCTGCTAATTAACAAGTAGGTAAAGTTCCAGCCCTGCACCATAATTCGTTTGCTTTCAAGGCACAGTCAGCAAAACCTAGAAAATATTCCTTTTTTTTTCCCCCAATGGAAACTTTATTCCAGGGCTGATTCCTTACCTAGGTCATCAAGAAATAATAGCACAAAAATACACATCAAAAATCATGTATGTCTTTACAAAGGGTAAAAAGCTAGCGAAAACATAGACGTCTAAAAATGGATCCGATTACCTCCAAAAAACGGCTACCAGAAGGATTTTACTTGGATTAGGTCACTCTTGCTTCAAATTTAATCTGGGCCTTTCCTAGTGTTGTTGCACTATAGGTCTGTGCCTTGTTTCATTCTTTTTACCTAGAGGCTGCATTCAAAATTATAATATATTTATTAGGACTGTTTGTTCTTATGTAAATATCCAAACCAGGATCCCCAATGTGGGACCCATAAAATACAGAAATCTACAGAAAGCACAGCGAGAAAGAAAAAAACCTCCCAATTTTTGCCTGAAACAATGGTGATGGCTACTAACGACATTCCGTTAAGATGACTTCAGGCTACATAAGTTTCATAAAAGGCCCATTAGTGTCAGGGCCTTGGTCTCAGTCCCAGCCCAGCTGGTCGTACTAGGAATTACTACCATATTAAGAAATTGGTTATTTTTCTGAACTTACAATACCAGGCAGAGCCATTTTCTTTTTCTGGTGTTTTATTTATGTGAACTAGCCTCCTAAGAGGGTAATTAAAAGATTTATGCCAGAAAGCTAGTGGAGGTATTATATGATGTCTGATTTTTCTATAGCTGGGAGAATATGTGCCTAAGTAAAAGCCAACAGACAGACACAAATTAGCAAATAGTTCATTCATTCACTCTTTTTTTTCTGGTCCAAGAATTATTTTATGCTGCTTTGTTTTGTTTTGTTTTTTATTATTTTTATTTTTTCCATTATAGTTGATTTACAGTGTTCTGTCAATTTCTACTGTATAGCAAAGTGAGCCTGTCATACATTCACTCTTATTTTATTGAATTCCTTCTGTAACTCAAGAACTATGTACTGTAGGTACAGTGATAAAAAAGATAACACAACCCTACACTCATATATCTGATAATGTAGTGAGGATAATCATTAGACTTGTTCTTCAATATCTGCTGATTTTTGTAATTTCTTTCTACATCAAATTCACACACACACAAAATAATAATAACTAGTATTACTGAGTACCAACTTTGCAGCAGTATAATGCTAAGCATTATACATACATACATATATATATATACATAGCATTATACACACATACACACACACACATATATATATGTACACACATAGTCTCATTTAATCCTCCCAGTAATTTCATGGTTTAAGTACTAGTTAAGTCCAATTATTTATGAGGTTAAATAACTCGACCATCAACACACAATTAAATATGGCAAATCTCAAACCCACTTCTGTTAGACTCCAAAGCATTTGTTCTTGTGACTTCATTATCTCTGTCTAAAAAATAATTTATACTCTAATTTTAGAGGATCTCAATCTACCCAAATAAAGACATTTTCTACAGAATTTATATACCTAGACAAAAAGACACACAATCAGATTTCCTTTAACAATTAAGAAGAGTAATATCGTTTTCCTTAACCATCTCCAGAGAACAATCCCAAGTAAAATCTAAAAAACACTTCTGCCAGCTTTACTATTGTTCTATATAACAGATGCACCCCCAATGTTCTTACATTTAACTCAGAAATGCTTCAAAGAGTTTCAAGAATTTGAGCCCCATGTAACACACTAAGTGCCTATACACACTGTGCCATGGGCTTTGTGAGCCATGGGACTGTTGATCTCTTTTTTTTTGGTCAGAGATCTTTCTCCCTGAACTGACCAATCATAGAAGGCTGAGTGCTGACTTTGAATCTCCTGTTCCAGTTGGTTGTTCATATATTTTTTTGATTCTTTATTTGCCTAAATAAATGTCACCCTTTCAGAATTGTTACAGTAGTTTAAGACTTCAGAATGGAATCAGCAGAAAAGCAAAATTTTAATGTACAATGTTATTTGTGCCTGGTAAACAAGGGGTACCTACTGTAGGGGATATTCAAGGTTCACTTTCCTTCTGCAGAGAAGCAATGATTCTTGGCTCACAAAAAGAGATGATCAAGTAAAACTCAGAGGTAATTTCTAGAAATAGAGCAAAGAACTATAAATAAAATATCTGAAGAGTAGGAAAGCTGAGTATTCTCTAACATATTGAGAAGTAAGTGAGATCTAAAATAAAAGAAAAAAGAATCAAGTCTTGGACTTAGGGAGATTTAGAAAGAAATAGTTACAGTGATCAGAGATTTCAGTAAGAGACTACCTAGCTGGTTCCTACATTTATTGATATTGATGTACTTTTAATTGCTTCCAGGCATAAAGTATATATGGTTGTGTGACTGTTTTCAAGGTCTGTAACCAAGACGTTTCTTTTGATTCATCTAAGAAGATGTATTTATTATTTCTGGGAGCCTATCTTGGTGAATAATTGAAACAATTCTCATTTATGTGTATGAATACAGTCATTCTCAATGTATTGTTTCTAATAGCCAAAGACGGAGATTGAGATAGAATGTGGGGGTGGGGGAGAGAAATTTTCAACCAAATATATTGCCTTACCCTTATTATTTTCTGATTGAATTCCATCCCCTTTCTATTTTCTATTTCTGCCTTTCCACTACCCTAACATGCCACATTTCCACAGTCCTCAACTTTAAAAAAAAAAATTCTCTACCCAAAAGGTCTCTCCCTTCTTCATTAAACCAACACTTAATCATTCTTCAGGTTTCTGCTCGAAGACTACTTCCTCCAAGAAGTCCACCTGACCTCCTTAGAGTGGGTCAAGTCTCTGTTTAAGTATGGTCATAGCAAGGTCTTCTTTTCCTTCACAACACTTTGGGATGTTTTAATTACATAGTTTCTTCTATAATTATTTGACTAACACATCTTGCTCTTGAGAGCAAGAACTCCAAAGGTAAGAATCACCGGTGTATCAGCTCAGAGCCTGGGACATAATAGGTCCTCAAAACACTCACAGTCTTAAAGTGAGGCCAACTCACTTACAGTTCATTTACTTACTCATGTATTGATTTACTCATTCATTTATTTACATGTGTTTACTCAATTTATCTTGCCATTTAATTCTAACAAATATATACAGAGCAATCACTGTGATGAGATGCTGTGTTAAACTCCGAGGTTACTCTGGGGTTTCAAGTAAATACACAGCAGATCCTGCCTTCATAGTACACACAACCTAGATGAAAAATACAGGAAAATAATGAGTGCAATAAGGTATTAAGCTCCACAATAGAAATAAGCATGAGAACATGTGGAAAGAAATAGTTAATAAATAGTTGTCCATTCTTCTTCCCACAAATAAATGATTACTGATCAATTACTAAGACCTAATATACCATTCTAAGTAATGAGGATTTGATCACAAGGGTAACTGAATTTCATTATTGTATCTTGTATATGTTTCTATATGAAATGAAATGGCAAATTGGCAGTATCTTACCATGTAAGGATATACCTTACTGCATTTACATACTTAAATGGGAAACTTAAGTCTGTATGCACACAGAGTCAATATAATTCCCTACTCCAAATTTGTAAATAAAGAAGTTTTGTATCCAACTCTCAAAACATGCAATCAGATGTATAATAAGAAATGAAATGTAAACATATTTCCCTAAGCCACTAATTTGCTATCAAGCAAGGACTTTAAGGACCAAGTCGACTCTGACTCATAGCTATGCAATTCTATGATTGCGTTTGCTTAAGCCACAAGCCAGTGTTTTATATAATCACTCTGTTTAGAACATCAGATTTCCCGTGGATTTTATTTTAGACTTGCTATGCCACCCAAATTTTTTTCTCTGAAGGTTAACATAATGTATATGGTGCTTTACTGAGATCGTTCTTGAAAGAGATGCTCAATCAATGAAGGACATGAAAGCAGCTTTCTCTTAAACTCTTTGTAGGTGCTGTTATAGCTACAAAATTCATTCCAACCATCAGTGATCCCAAATATTAATCAGCCCCTTCATGTCCAGATCCATTATCTCCCTTGGTACAAGAATGGGTCCTCTGAACCAACAATCTTATCATGGCTCTCACATGTCTGAAATCTTCATGATCCTCTAACACAGTCTGGATAAAATTCAAGTTCCTTGGCTTAGCAAACAAAAGCCTCCATGAACTGGGCCCTTTCTTCCACTCAAGTTCAGCCCCTATCTCACCCAATCTTGCATTTTATACTCTGCTGTTCTGGAAAAGTTCGTGGTTCCTATTACACACTATAATGTCTCATGCCTTGGTGACTTTGTTCATGCTCTCTCCTGAGCCCAAAACTTGCTCCTGTCCTGACTGGTATTCCTAATTAAACTTTAAATTTTACTTCAAGAGTTTTCTCCTCTAGGAGGTCTTTTATGAGCTTACCACTCCAGGTTAGCTGACTTAATTTCTCAGAACAATTTGACAAGCTATACTGTTATATTTATTACACTACATTGATAGGATCTGCTTACCTCTCATACTTCTGGCTGGACAACAAGATCCTTGAGAACTGAAGAACAGGAAAGTATGTCTTTTTATTTTTTTGTCTCTTCTGAACCTAAGTCAACCATGGTATTTAACACAAGGTTGGTGTTTTGTTTTCTTTTTTTTTTTTTTTTTTTTTTTTTTTTGCCACATCTGTGGCATACAGAAGTTCCCCGGCCAGGGATCCAACCTGCGCCAGAGCAGCAACAATGCCTGACCATTAACCCACTGGGCCACAAGGGAACTCCCAAGATTGGTGTTTAATAAATATTAGTTATTTCCATTATCAAAAAGGAATTGATAAAGGAATTTCCTTTATTAAAGGAATTTCCCAAATAGATTTCAGGAAAGGAGTTAGACAAGTACATAACAGGTATAAATTAGGAAATAAATATGAGAAATGCCACAATGTAGTGTATGAATAAAGGCTAAAGGGAATTGAAAGAAGAGAAAGTTGAGAAAATCAAAAAAGCCTTCCTCCACAAAAGTTCTACTTGAATTGTGCCCCTCAGAAAGGATAAAATCTTGATAGGATGGAAAATGCAAAGAAGGTCAGAGGAAACACCTGTATAAATAAATCCCAGAAGCAGGTAATGACAGATGGTGAACTATGAGCAGTAACTCTGGCCAAGGAAGTATAGGGAGCCGGATAATGTGGGACAAAAATGAAAAAGAGGAGAGGACAGGGTTAGAGCAATAGGATTCTTTGAAGGCTCTGCATTTAATGAGTTTAGTCTACAAGAAGCAAGTAAGGCAAAATCACTGCAGATTCCTGAGCATGGTTTTGACAAGAGGACAGAGCATTGTTCATTGCCTCTGTAATGGTGCTGAGGCATTTCAGCTATTTCCTGTCACCATCACCACCACTCCAGCTCTGGCACTTTAAATGTGCCTAATTGGAAGACCCTAAGTATTACTACGCAAAGCACAAGGATCCCAGGTTAGAGAAGGTACAGAACAGTGGGTCTTTTACAGGATTACAAGGCCATCCAACCCCCTGGCAATTTGCTCACACCTCTACACCACAACTACATCTCCAGTTGAAGTAACAGCTGCAGAATCCTGCAAAGAAACTGCAAAGGTGAAAAGGCATGTCCTGTAAGTGTATAAAGGTTAGGGAGGAGCTGTCCTTTCTTTGAGTACAAGTCCCTCTCAGGGGTTCACCCCTGTAAGAGAGCATCAGATCACTTTGTTTTAGCCTGTAAAATCATAACTGCATCATACTTTAAATAAATGTACAGTATTTCATAAAAATTCCACCTAGAGTAGTTTTCAAAGAGCAAATATTTGACATACCACAATCAAAAGGACTAAATGTAGTAAAACCTGGGGAAACATAGGAAGACTTATTTCCTTCGGAATAGTCACAAACAGCCTAAAAATGATTAAGTTTAGATTTAAGCATTTCTCATTATTTTCATACCACAACTAAGATTTCTCGGCCTAGCTTATGCAAATTGGATTGCTGTGTTTATTTAACATTCCATCATTTAAACTGAACACTCATGCCCCACTCCATTAGGGAAAGAAAACCTACAGGAAAGTTAGTTTTACAAAATTCAGACTTGATTTACATGAAAAATCTCCAGTCCTTGAAGGAGATGACCAGTGAAGGCTGCTCTTCCTTTTCCAAGCCTAATTGTTTCCATCCCACTTCTGAGTTCTCCTTTCTCTGCCTCACCTATCCAGCAGAGCCCCAATTCATCTCCATCCTGCCCCACTTGACTCACTTCATTCCATGTATAAATTGAAGTAGGACTCTCAATTTTTCTATGTCTCACTGGTCAGCATCCTCTCATTGCAGGGACTGTCCACTAAACTCATCTACTGGCTTCAGGTTCCTGTTCACACCTATGGGATACTCTCTCAGTCAATGTCCATGTGTCCACTTCACAGTGACATTGAGAGGTCATCTGATGGGAGGGGACACTGCAAACCTTGGGCTCCTACAAAAAGACACTTGTCTGACTCCATGCCCATCCTTAACACCTGTTTGCATATCAGTAGTAGGATGTGGCCTTCTCCCTGCCAATCACTATCCCAACCAATTCTACAGTTATTAGACAGCAGTGTATCAGAAATTTATGCTTCTAACATGATAACCCAAAAGTCTCTCTCACAATTACACACCCCATGCCTTTACATTTCTGTTGTAAAATTGAATTTTAAAGGGGGGAATAAGTTCTTTGGCTACATTCCACCAAAGGGGCTTAGAATTGTTTTTATCTTTTCACCTTCATCTACAATATGGCTCCAAGGTAGCATGTTACTTCTTCTATCTAATATCCATAGTAGTGACCTAAATAAAAATCATCCAAGGGAGACTCAACAATAAATTCTCCTAATCCCTGCAGTTCCTGATTCTTCCCTTGGGCTCTGAGGGGAATAGGCCAGTATGAGGATGCCCTGGGTATCTTTACACAAGGATGGTAGAAAGGGGATGCACGGTGACCTAAGCAAAACTGGCACCATGCATTTTATGATTCCCCAGCCTGAAGAAGTAGAGAAAGAAACGTGACTTCAAACTTACTGGGATGACAGCTGCTTGTCTCACAGGTGCCAGGGCGTGTTACACTGCCCCACTCCCAATTTCCTTTCTGGAGGGTGGCCTGTGAATATGCTGGAGAGACAGAAGGGATGTGAAGTTTCTTGCTGTCATGCTCTGCCAGATGCACAGCCAACACTCTGCCAAACCTCAAGGGAAGAAGCCCAGTTTTTGTTGATTACAGTGTTCTCCTGAAGCTCCTCTGAGAAAACATGATGCTTGGGGAAAAGGAGCCTTGTGGAGAAGTGATCTGAATGACAACCTCTGTCTGGGTTGCTATGATATGACTTGCCTCACTCACGCTTACTACTATAAGGTTCCTTTGTCAACAAAACAAGTGAAAGCTGTTTTTTTTTAAACAATGACTGCCATTTGTGTCTGATTTTAAAATCTCCATTAACTAAGATTTTCTATACACTTTAGTTTTCCCTTCTGTACTCTTTGTATCTCAGAACTTTTGTTGTGGTTGTTGTAGAAATCTAGAAGAAAAATGTGTCATTTTTCCCCCCTTTTTGTGACATTGGGAATAACTCTCACCCTTGTAAATTTGGTACAGAATGGTGAGTTTTTCAGTTTTCCCATATTGTTTCACTCAGTACCACCTGATAAAAAGCTTATAGAAATTAGCTTTGCCACACACCATTGACCTGCGGAGTCATTTTTCAGCTTCATGAACAAGTCCAAAGGAGAGGAAATTATTTTTTATTAACCAGGTACTAAAAACTAAAGCCTTTTATAAGGGTTGCTTGCTTCTTTCCACTGAGACCAGTAGGCAGAGGAAAAGAAATCCAACTGCAATAACTTTGCCCATAGGCGGCTTTATTAAAATCTATAAGGTGAAATTTTTTAATAGAATCAAATCATCATAAAATATGTTAGGTATTTATGGTAAATACAACTATTATTATACACCTTCCTCCCGTGACACCACCCTTGGGAGAAAAGGATTTTGTGTTTCAAAAATGTGCTATTGTAAGGTGCATTTGGGCTTCTCTAGCTAAGGTCAAGTTGCATTTTCCATTATAAACCTGTTTCCAGGGGTTCATTACTTTGTCATAAAAATCTGCTTGAGGCTGAAATATGGCATAGAGAGTCTTAGCTCAGCAGCATACTCTTTTTAAAAATGTATTAGAATTGGCTAAACTCAGTTTAGTCATTAAATGATAAAATTATGACTGAAATATATCTTGGAGAATCCAGTAGGCTAACACAGCTCAACCATTGAATTGAGCAAAGGATCACACCCTCAATCTTATATATTTCCACTTGTCAAATTTAAGGATCTAGAATGTCCACCACAATACTTCTAATCAAGGAAGGTAGCAAATATTTTAAGCTGTTAAAAGACAAAAGAAACAAATAAGAAAAATAAACTTAAATCTAAATCAGTGTTTTACTTTCTGGGGTTTAAATATTACTTTTCCAAGAACAAAATCTTATTTTTTTAATCAAATTTCACATTGAAAAATACCTTCTTCCCTGCAGGGAAAATAAGAAGATATTACTAAATCACTCAAAAACCTCAGAAGTTCCTTATTAAATAATGCTCATCTGTGATATGCCTTTTTTGAATAGGGTTCTGAATATTTTTTGCTTACTTTATTTATTTTTTTATTTATTTTTATTTAATTTATTTTTTTTTAGGGCCACACCCGCAGCATATGGGAGGTTCCTAGGCTAGGGGTCAAATTGGAACCACAGCTGCGGGCCTACACTACAGCCACAGCAATGCTGGATCCGAGCCATGTCTGTGACCTACACCACAGCTCACGGCAACGCCAGATACTTAACCCACTAAGCAAGGCCAGGGATCGAACACACAACTTCATGGTTCCTAGTCAGATTCATTTCTACTGTGCCATGACAGGAACTCCTTTTGCTTACTTTAAAATATGGTTAGTTGAGGAGTTCCCGTCGTGGCGCAGTGGTTAACGAATCCGACTAGGAACCATGAGGTTGCGGGTTCGATCCTTGCCCTTGCTCAGTGGGTTAACGATCCGGCGTTGCCGTGAGCTGTGGTGTAGGTTGCAGACACAGCTCGGATCCCACATTGCTGTGGCTCTGGTGTAGGCCGGTGGCTACAGCTCCGATTCAACCCCTAGCCTGGGAACCTCCATATGCCGCGGGAGCGGCCCAAGAAATAGCAACAACAACAACAACAACAAAAAGACAAAAAGACAAAAAAAAAAATATATGGTTAGTTGAAGAGGGTGGTCCTTTGAAGCAGTTGTGGAAATAGTCATAAATTAAAGTCACAAGGGCTATCGTCTAGGATTAGGGTTTAGAAATACAAACTTACTTTGCAATAAACTGGAATTTAAGATTTTGTATTGTAACCTTGGATAATCACTTAATCTCAGAATATTTCAGATTCCTCATATGTAAGATGATGTAACTGGACTCATTATTACCAGAATCCCTTCCAGTTCCCTCATCATAGGGTGAGATACATACACAATACCTGTTTTGGAGGCTTGCTATTTTGTGACTTTGTTAGAATTACAACCCAGGAAGCTCCCTCTCCAGGCCTCCTGATTGATTTAGTACTACAAATCAGGTCCATAAAAATTGGGCACATGGGATTTTTTTGTCTTTTTATCTCTGCTGTAAAACTCAGGACAACTAACTTTTTCTTAGGTAATAAAGGGAAAATGCCATAGAAAATGTACACCCATTCAGCAGAATGCTTAAAATCACTTATATTTTAATCTTTCCACATATTACATAAATTTTTAAAAAGCATATTGCATTTCTTAATGATGTCTGGCTCGGGAAAACACTGAAAGACTCTTGCATTCTCAAAGACATCCCATTAATAGAGGGAGGAGCGAAAACTAGATGTGTTCTCAGGAGGTGACAGTGTTCGAATTTTCCTAAAACAGTAAATAAAATGAATGATCCATCTGCCAAAACCCCACACAGGGAATAATCTCTATACTGATCATACCTAGCGAAGAGCTTTATTGATTTCAGACTGCCACTTCCAGATTCCATGACCTGTTTTTCTTTCTATAATAAACAAGCATTTGCTTGCTTCTCAGTGTATTGAGTTGAAAATACGCTGCCATTTTCATCAACAAATTTCTTATTCAAATCAGTCAATATCATTTATCAATATTATTTTCATTTCTTGAGAAACAAAAACTAGATGAACACGAACATATAATGGCCATCCGCTTCTGTTCCTATTCTCTTTCACACACCATCAACCATTTATACCCGAAAGCTTCTACATCCATTCCTATCCATTATCTCCCTTAATCACCTACTTTCATGCAGCTCAAATCTGTTCCCTCTGTTCCTTTCTTGGTTCTGCCCAAAGATATGAAACCAAAATGATTTTTTTCCAACATGACAATGATTCTTCTCCTTAGAAAAGGGAGGGGGTCAACGAAGAAGGCAAGGCATTATAAGTCAAAAATAAATGAATCAACTAAAGAAATTTGTTTTGGAACAAGATGACAACCATCATCCCAAGTTAATTTTACCATCGAAGTAAGCAAAAAAATGAATCAGGAGAGCTTGTTTTTCCAAGGAGAACACGTTAACTGAAGAACTTTTCCCAAGTAAAATCTCAGTATTTAGCAGTCTTTAATGTATTGGTTGAATGCAATCATCACCACTAATCAGACACATGGAATTTTTACACCTGGAAATAGGGAGTGTGAAAGTTAAGGGCATCATCTTTTAATAGTGCCAGTCATGGGTAAAAATTAACATTCTGACCGCTACCACTTGAAACCACTTACAGGGACAGAATCAGGTTCAAATAAAAAGGCAAGTTAAGTCTCAAAGAGTAAATAAAATTACAAAGGAGAATATATGGGGAGGATATGAGAGAGGGAAATAGCAAATCTCTGTTTCTAAGCTGTAGGGAATATTGATATCGTATTTGCCCATCCTATGTTTCATGTAATGACATGAGCTCATCTGTACTCTTGTTCTCTATAGAACAAGACCTTGCTAGTATGTGCCTAGAATTTACCATTTCTGCAATCATCACACACACACACACACACACACACACACACACACACACACACACACACACGTATTTAACCTAGTTATTATTTGTCTCCCTCTTGAGAATGTAAGTTCTATATGAGCCAGGATTTTGTGGTTTTTATTTGTACCTATTCCCCATGCCTAGTACAGGGCCTGGCACACAGTGTCCCTCAATACACAGTGTCCAACAAATAAATAAGTTTGTAGAAGGAAAGAGGGAGGAGGATAAGAGGGAATTTGGGAGAGATGACAAGCAATCTGATAGTCACTGTCAGGACAATCTACTTAACTAGTTATAATATTAAAAGAATGCCTACATCCTTCCTGATAGAATACAAAGTATAATTCAAAATATTGTACTTCATCTTGTGAGAAAACATAACCTAAGGTAGAATTAACTGCTAGACTAAAAATACATAAAATTTCAAAACAGGTCTCTCTGAAGTTTTTCTCACTAATTTTTTTTTAAATATTATGGTGTCAACAAGAAGTCCTACAACTCTAGTATTCTGAAGCAAAATTAAAAGCTTCAGGCTTCTTCTCTGAAATACTGTAATGGCCTTGGGGGAACAAGTTTCATGCTAAAAAGTCTTACATTGTGTTGGCAATGTCAAGTTTCTAACATATGGAATATGTCTTTTATGTAATCATAAGTAATATCAAAGAAATCCAATCTCTGAGAGGATAACCACACCTGAGAACACTGTAACAAAGAATGCTCTCCTTCCCCCAAAGAGTACAGAGATATTTACAATTCCCTTTTGGAAGGCTTAGGTTGCCAAAAATATAAATGTGAAAATGTTTGGCATAATCCCTTTCTTCTGCAATTCCACAATCTACATACACATGATATACCCGTGCCATAGGTACATCATTTCCAGTATACAAAAAAATGTGCAAAATGAGTCTCGATCCAAATAGTGATACTGCTTTATATTTAGGTAGCATTTCATACATTATCTCATTTAATCTTTAAAATAACTCTGTAAGGTTGATAAAATTAGCCCTATTTTAAGGTTAATTACTTGCAAGGTCACCGAGCTAGTGGCAGGGCTATGATTCAAAGCCTGAACTTACTTCAACTATCCTGTCTATCCAGTTTATTGTAACTGCCCCATACACTATAATATTTAAAAAAAAAAATCCTCTCCTGCTAGGATGTCAAATTAGTCCAAATATCCATTCAATCTATTTCAATCCACACTGTAAAATTAATATCATGTTTATGGAAATTTTTTCTTATAAATCATGTTAATCAGAATCTTATTAAATTTCTTAATATTTCTATACTTAACTCAGTGAGGGTTTTATTTTGTTAACTTATGGTAAATAAAGATTTTAAGAACTGACATACATAACTAAAAATACATAAATGACTGTGTTATTGATTTGTAAAGTGTCCTTTGGTATAAGAAATGACACACTCATAATTTAACAGTTTTACTTTGCACTCTCACAAGCAGTAGTCCTATTACAACTTGGCATGCATGAAATGTGCAGAATGTAGCTCTTAAACAATGAATTTCTACAGAGCAGGAGTTTAGTATATTGGCAAACCTTTGATCCTTGGATCTTCTTCAGAATAAGTTGTGGAATTTGCCACACATAGACACAGACAGATACACACACATACACATACACAGACACATGCACACACACACACAGGCCCATCCTCTTGAACTGGTGAATTGGAATTTCCAAAACAGAGCCCCAATATACACATTTTTAAGAACTTTCACAGGGGATTCTGATTAAGAATGAAGATTCAGAAGGCTATAAAGTATAACTTTCATTTCCTCTGACAATTTTTGAAATAATATTTTATGGCATTAAAGGAAAATGATGCTGAGCAATATCTTTGAGGATTTCAGCCTTTGCTGTCTCTCAGAATTTCACAATTACTCCCAATAGGCACAACTTTCCCAGTCGTCATTTTAATTTGTTAAAATCAATGGATGCCTAAAGAATTTTAGCAATAAAATTAAGACTGGCCCCACCTCTAAGTATCCCTTTAACAAACAAGTTAAGATTGTAAAAGTTAGCCTTTTCCTAAATATTTAAGGCCCCTTGCAGAAAAGCTAAGTGGAGATTATTTAAAGACTTAAGTACACAGAAACCTGACACACTCATTTTTAATGGGGAGGTAGACTGTTGTTTATTTAGCTTTTGAAATCTATCCTAAATTTGGCTTTATGGAACCAAAAAAGTCTAGCTTTAAATTAACAGACTGCCTTCTACTGTCCAAGGGATAATTTGAACTTCACTGAGACATGTCTATGAATGGAAATAAAAATAACTCACATTAAATTCTAAGTACTTCCCCACACACATTTTACTTGCCACAAGGTCCATTGTTCCATGCATTGCTTTTAAGCAGCCTGTAGGAAATTTTCACTGAAACAATTTCCTATAACTGAGAAAGGGAAGGCCAAAATGATTTCACTTAAAAAAAACAAAACAAAACATACTTTGCAAGCTTTCAGCATCTAGGGTATTAAAAGCAGCTCTGTCAGAGTAGCGGGAATGGGAAATGAGAGGCTCACACAATACTCAAAAATTCACTGGCTTTAATTTTACTTACTCTCTTCCTGCTCTTCTAAACAAAAATCTATCCCAGATGAAGTGTTCTGCTCCTCATTCCCACCTCTCTCACCCATTCTTTTAAAAACTTCGTTTTAAACTTAGAAATATTTAAAATATCCAAAAAATAAGAAGCATTTCTGATTGAAAACAGATTAATACTGTGCCCTATTTACTTTAAAGCTCTTTTACCCTCCCTTCCCCTTTATCATCCAGGTCTAATGCATCCTATGGAACCATCCCTGATCATACCATATCAGAATACTCTCTTCTGCAAAACTCTTTTTCCTCTTAAAATCTTTCATCAATTTTTGTTTTATCTCCTATCCAGGATAAGTCTATGAACTTTACTAGTTTAATTCATTCTATATCTTGGCCTGAATTAATTTCTTCACTGCTTGCTGTTTTTGTGTTTTCTCTCTCGAGTCAATTTCTGTTTTTCTTTTTAAATAATACAGTTTAAGTTTTAAAAAATTATTGATACATAGATTTTCACATTTCCTTATGATTTTAATATCCTTACTGAAGTATCATTATCCACTTCCTTTTCTAATGTTGTTTATTTGTACCTCCACACATTTTAAAAAATACGTCTTGGCAGAATTTTGCTACTTTATTAATCTTTTCAATTACTTTTTGTCAATCATGTCCAAACTTACATTCATCTTTCATGCTTCTTGAGCCTTCCAGTGGAATGTTTACTGTGACTGCCACAGTCCAGAAAATAAACAGGGTATCAGGAAAGTATATTCAACTGTTTCCCCAGCCCTCCTGGCTCATTTTGAAGTTAAACTGCATCCATTTGAGCCCTCCTCTGTGAAAAGTAAAATGCCATGCTCTCTAGTAAAATAAAAAACATAAAATGTAGATTCCTAACTACAAAGCCTTGGCTTATAAGGCAGAATATTAAAAATGCTAATAATAAAATGATGCAGACATGTGACACACAGAAGTTAAGCTCTTATAGTTCTGGGGAAAAACACATTACTTGGACAACAATGGTCAGGGAAAGTGACAATGTGAGACAAGGATTTAAACTAATTTTAAAAAATTGTAATGAAATAGCAACAGTCTTCACTCACCAAACACTTATGTGTGCCTGAGATTAGCACCACCTACATAGAACACATATTCTGTGTGTTGGGGGGGGAGTACACGCAGAAAACATGTAAGTCATGATCATAATCCCAGTTTGCAGGGAAGCTGAAGTCAAGGTAGATCTAGTAACCCACTCAGGCAACACGACTTGTGAGCTGTGGTCATGGGCTGAGGACACACATCACAACTGCTCTCCTTTCACCCTATCTCGCTCGCCACATTCAAGAAGGTGTCAGCTAAATTATGAGGGTGAGGTCATTTAATGTAAGGGAAAATACATAAGTAAAGGTAAAAGTATAGGAAAAGAAATGTCACATGGAGGGGACAGAGACTAGTAATAAATAATAGGCAACATTTACGAAGGGTGTACCTCATTCCTGATTTGGCTCTGAGCATTAACCTGGATAAACACATGAAATCCTTAAAACAACCCCATGAGGCAAAAACTACTATTTCCCCTTGTTTTTCAAAGTGGGGAAATTTTGGGAAGGTTCTTAATGCCATCAAATCTAGTTCACTGGTGTGTCTTCTGGGGAATGCTATTTGCTGGGAGTATCAATAAGTGATGTGTGAATAAAAGGATCTGAAGGTCAATAATGAGAAATATGCATGGTTGAGTCCAGGTAAGCAGGTGTCTTTGTGGCAAGATTTCTCAGAACCCTTAAAATATACTATTATGCAATTTTATATTAGTCATAAAAAGAGTGTGCAATGTTTTCTAATCGTCTATGACCAAGAAATAGTTATTGATTTGGAGATAGAGCAGCTGGTGGCACTTGGAGTCTCCAAAGTGACTTCTCCGTGGTCATACAGCTGATTGCCATGAACTTGAAGCCACAATTAAAGATCTCTGACCACCAAGCCAGGCCCTTTCTAGGCACAGGCAGTGAAAAATCTTGGAATGTATCCTATCAAAAACGTAGGGCAGTTTCAGCTTTTATGAGCTGGAGAAAGCAGGAGAAAGAATATATGAAAGTGAGGAAACATTAACAGTCATTACAAAACTACTGCAGGAATTCAGAAATGACATGTCAAGTGCCCTGGTCTAGGAGGTGCCAGAAAAAAAAGCAGGAAGCAAGAGTAAAATCAAATATTCAAGAATAGAATTAAACCTTCAGAGTTGCTGGGAATTGGTGGTTCCTGTGAGAGAAAGAATGTGCCGACCTACTGGGATCTTAGGTAAGATTCTGCAGAAACCTAATTGCTGGCACCAAAACCTCCTCTCCAGCTCTATCAGCTTATTCCAGGGAGTAGATAGCTGCTGAGAGCCACATGAACACCAGCTTTTCATTACTTAAGAATTACTTTTAAATATAGCTATATTCTTTCCCAACAAGTGCCAAGAAAATCATGGTCAAACCTTGAAACAAAGTTTTCATCCTCAAGTTTGCCTCATCCCCCACTACCTCCCTTTTGAATCGTGTGTGTGTGTGTGTGTGTGTGTGTGTGTGTGTGTGTGTGTGTGTGTGTGTGTGTGTGTGTGTGTGTGTTCCTCCAGGGGCAAGCACAGTTGAGATCTAAAAATACCCTATTTTTTTCAAAACAAATACACTAATTGATGTGTGTAAAGAACATGTTAGTAATGTTCACAAAATGCCAAGATAAACAAAACACAATCCTCGGGAAGCCACACACTCTTTAAAGCATACAATCATAGAGACACTTTTATTAACCATCCTTTCGGGTATTAGATTTAAGAAATCATAACAGTTTTACCTTTCAGAATGTCACATGACAGTAATAACTAGTTCCAAGTTGCTTTTTGTACCTTTTGGTGTTTACTATCTAGTCATTAAGTCTAACTGCCATTCAAATATTCTCTTTTCTTATGTGTATCCTTGACACGCTTAAATTCTTTCTCACCATCTTGTGGCAGAGATGACCAGCTAACTACTAACAGCTTCTCTCCTACCATTCACATCATGATCAGCCTCTCCTGCAGTTACAGAGATTTTATTTTATTTTATTGCTTTTTAGGGCCGAACTTGGGGCATATGGATGTTCCTAGGCTAGGAGTCCAATTGGAGCGGTAGCAGCTGGCCTACACCATGGCCACAGCATCACAGGATCCAAGCCACCTCTGTGACCTATATCACAGATCACAGCAACACTGGATCCTTAACCCACTGAGCAAGGCCAGGGATCGAACCCACATCCTCATGGATACTAGTCGGATTCGTTTCCACTGCGCCATAATGGGAACTCTCCAAAACTTTAATATTGGCTTAGTGGTCTGAATCTGGTAGTAAGAAAACAAATGTGCAACTGAAAGCTGGTGATTCATGCCACCAAACAAAAACAAAAACAAAAACAAAAACAAACAAACAAACAAAAAAACATTTAGTAAGACTAAAGCCTACAATTTCTCAAAAGGCAATTCAAGTGCCTTATGAATTTGAAGCTCTAGAAGAAGAAGATGTAAAAAGCCATGACATCAGTGTGTATTAATTTTTCCTTGTGGCTTGGTGCTAGGTATGACAAGAAAGAGATGAGCTCAGGCAAAACTTGGTCGTTTAGGGACAGAAATGAGAGGGAGTAGAGAGTTTGAAAATTTAGGACTTTACAGAACTAAAAAAAAAAATCAGACTGCTTCTTATCCTCAAATAAAAATAAACCTAACTGTAAAAGGCTTTAAACATTAAAAAAAAAAAAAACCATTAAAAACTCCAAAAACAAAAATACTTAACTCTGTGACAAAAAAGACTAGTTAGTGCTCCTCTTGCTAATTCTCCTAGCCTTTGTTTCAGGTGGATTCATGATGGCCATCAATGAACTGAGAAAGAAGCAAAGAAGATAAATGGAAAGTAAAAAAGCAGAGTTAAGAAATGTGCTTAGGAGTTCCCGTTGTGACTCGGCGGTAATGAACCCAACTAGTATCCATGAGGATGCAGGCTTGATCCTTGGCCCCACTCAGTGGGTTAAGGATCTGGCATTGCTGTAAGCTGTGGTGTAGGGTGAATACGTGGCTGGGATCCTGCATGGCTCTGGCTTGTGGTGTAGACCGGCAGTTGCAGCTCTGACATCTCTAGCCTGAACTTCCATATGTCACAGGTGTGGCCCTAAAAAGCAGGAAAAAATGTCTGTATTGAGAAAAATGTTGATGAAGCTGGAAGCAATGTATCAGAAGCCTACTAAATTTCTGAGACAACTGTTAAAGAAATTTGGAGCCTTTGGTAAAAGAAGTAGCTACCTGAATTTCTAGAAGACACTCTGAAGCTAGTCGTCAGAAAATTTTCTCCCTTTATTTCTCTTCTATCCTCAGGAGCTGTACAAAACAATACTGGGACTCCAGGCATACGCTAACGGGCAGTGGGCTGGGAAAGCTATGCGGCCCAGACACTGGGCACCTTCCCCACTGCCCACTTCAGATGTGTCGTGGAGGGTCATGAACAGGGAGAACCTCTCAGAGGATTATGTCAGGGGCCACTGAGAACATAACTAAAATACTCTGGGCACAATTTGGGGAGTAGTATCATTGATTATCTTAGCCATAGAGACAAACACACCAGAGTGTTTTAGGTCAGAATATTTACGCTGCTTTCAGAAAACAATCTCATGTGCTCAGGTTGGTTAAGTATATAGATTCTTCTCTCCTGGACAAGATAAAGCCCCACACCTCCTACATATAATTGAAAATATTACTATTAGAATTTAAAGCTAAAAATTCAGTAACATTTTAAAGTACAGGAAATCACTGAGTTACTGCAATCTAATATGAATGGAAAGCTTTTTCTTTCCTTCCCACCCCCATAATCTAATTTAAAACATACCAAAGAAATTAAGGTATTTTTTTTTCAAATAATGAGTTGATATAATTTATTTTACCCACATACACACACTCTCTAACAAAGCATATAACCACATCATACTACTGGAATTAGTATCAATAATGCCAAGACAGGGGATATACCGTTCAACAATTTAACCCTATACCAACCATCATTATTGTTTCATCATTTACTTTTGCCACTGATAAGATTTTTTAAAAATCACCCTTCCTTAGTTATTTCTAAAATTCTAAAAAGAAGCAATGTTCCTCCACCACTGGCTTGGCTAGAAGTACTATTTCAGTTGGAATTTCTCTCTGTTCAGCCCACCTCCTTCCTCATTTTCTATGAGTAGTCAAAATAGCAGAGTATCACTTTTGGAGTGACATGGCATTTCAGGAAAAGCCCACACGACAACTGTTTAAAATATTCTTTGCAAGCTTCTGACTGAGAAATACAACACAGACAGTTTGGAGAAGGATTTAATTGTACTCAGATTCTATAATAGCAGGAGAGAATAAGATGTGGGATTTTTTTTTTTTTTCTTTTTTAGCGGCACTAGCAGCATATGGAAGTTCCCAGACCAGGGATCAAAACTGAGGCTCAGCTGAGACCTGTGCCACAGCTGCAGCAACATGGGATTCTTAACCAACTGCACTTGGTCGGGGACTGAACCAGCACCGCCTCAAAGACTATGCCAGATCCTTAACTCGCTGGGCCACAGAGGGAACTCAAAGATGTGGGAATTTTTAAAAAGTAGACAAGACTATGAATCTAGCGTTAACTGAGCACCTTCTAAGTGCAAGACTTCTAGCTGGGTATCAGTTGGCAATAACAAGATGAATAGAGCAAGAATAGTTATGACATGTCAGGCTTTCACCTTAACCCATCCCATGCTGAAACATGAAAATGGCTAAGGTTATAAAAAGGGAGCTGTTTAAAGCAAAGGTAGAGAAGGGCACTCTTTTGATCCGGAGAAATTCTTCTTCTTTAGGTCTCCTTCTATCCTCAGAAGCTGAAGTTTACACTCCTTGTCTATCAGAAAGAGATAGATATGAGACTAACAATCTCCATAAAAAGCACAAGGCAGACACAAGAGGGGTACAAAGACATGAAAAGGCTGAGAATTGCTAGGTTCAGGGAAGGGAGGAAAATGGAGAGAATGCTAAATGGAGAGGACCCAGGAGGGATGTCTCTGCCAAAAGTAGAGAATGGATTTGGCCGCATGGTATGTCTCAAGAGACTAGGACTAAATTCCATGAGAAGACCTCAGTAAAAGAGCAGAAAAGGCTAAAGAAGGAAGTCTAGAGTCTTCTTCACCATGAACAGAAGTGGGAACAGATTGCTTGAAGCTGAAGAGACTGAACATTCTCCATTCCAGCTGGGACTTCGTTAGAAAAGGGCACTTCTGTTCTCCTAACAAGGTTCCATAAAAGGGATTGGGGAACCGCCTCAAATAATGCAATGTTAGGTGGGATATTTTTGCAGGTGTTTAAGTCTCCTCCTCTAGAAAGCGGGGCCAAGTGCAGTCTAGCTTTAAGGTGAGAGTGACCTGGGTCTCAAGTTATTGTTCGGTCTCAAGGTCCTTCTGGTCTCAAAAGGTCTAAGTGACATGCACAAGGCCAGAGACTTGTCCAGGAGAAGCCATTTCAAAATAAAAATTAGAAAATTAGATTATATATATAAAAATAAGACCCCATTTAAAGATGTAAAACTTAAGTAAATGGAAAATAGAAACCAAATAAGGTGAAGATGGAGGAAATGAAAAAAAGAAAGAAGTGGGAGAACTGCAGACACTTGATGCAGGTGCTCAGGGTGCCCAATGCCAAGCTGTAACAGGCTCAGCAGGAAGCCAGAAAGAGAACTTAACAAAGAGTCTACACATGGCCTATGGGATCAGAGGTACACATAAGCATGAATGGGAATTCAGAGCTGGGAGTGAGAGGAAGCTTCACAATGAGTTAAGTGGGGCCATCAAGGCAGGATCTCACCAGAGAGAGAGAGAGAGAGGAAATCAAGATCATGATCAAAGGAAATAGAAAATGAGTACATCTCATCAGCTGAATAGTGAATGGTACAATTTTGCTGAGGCAAGGGGTATATGAAATAATAAAAGTGGCTTAAAAATTAGCCTTTGGCTACATGAACTGTGACCTTTTTTTTTGACAAGCAGTGGGGAAGCTACTAAAAATTTGGAAGAAAGAAAAGAGCTTAGCAAAAGGCACTGTGCTGGGGAATTCTTTCCTCCAGCTCTTCAAGAATGTCAATAATGGCTACAATGTTATAAACTGTACTTAAAAATAAAAGGATCAGAAGCTTCAGTGCATTGGGTTTGTTTGCGCAAATTGGCAGACAGTGGCCACAATCTTGTTTAGAAATATTTTCTAAGCTAATTTAGAAGAAAACTGCCATCAGCAAATAGTTCTAGAAAAACAATATCCTAAAAATAACCAAGATCCCTTTTTAAATCAATTTGAAATTTGTAATATCTAGCTGGATGCTTTCAAATAATGTTCCCCTGGGTCCAGAAGAAGCAGAGAAAAGGCACCAAACCCAGTCCAGAGAACAATAAAACATATCAATAATATGTACATATCGATCATACCAATCAACATATCAAATACAAAAAATGTATTTCCAAAATATATGCAAATTTACTTCAGTAGACTTCAGTAGACTAAAACTCTAAACTCAAAGCATAAATTGGCTACATTCAATAGCATCCGATAACATAAATATGTTCATTTCTTTATTATCTGAAAAGAAAATGATGGGATTTGAGAAGTGTGCATGCTGAGAGAAGAAAGATTTACTGAAAATATAATTAACTACATATAATATTTCTGCATTTGAGAGTGCTTATTTCTTACCTGGAACTGTAATGCATACATTTGATTCCATCACTTTGCCACTTTTTGCAGCAAGGTGCCTGTAATACACAAAATTAAAGGCTCCAGAATGTCTGTAATAAGGAAATAATTTTTTCTCTTTCAATAGTAACACTCTTGCAACCACAAGATCTCAAATACAAGGTGTACAAGTTGGTAGGACAGAAAAAGAACAGTCAAAGAATTATCTTCAAGCAGAGACTCATATTTGCAAATGGTATATAAGAACAGAAAGAGCTCACTTTTTGCCCAGCTACCATTATTTCATCTTCAAAAGCTTATCATCTATAAGACAAGCATCTAATACACACTCCACTGAAGGACTGAATGGAGATACATGAAGGGAATAAAATAATCTCCTTCCTGCTGCCGACCTGAATATAAACGTAATTTTTTTCCCCTTCTATCTGATTCTGACAGCAAGCAGAACAAAGCTCCATCACTGATGCTGGATAATGGCCTATGGGGTCAGATAAACATTTCCTTCAGACCACAACCCTGCCTCTGTCTACCTAAGTTATCTTGAGGCATTTACTTAATCTCACTGAAACTCAGGTCCCTGATGTTTGAAAGTAGAATATTATTACACACGTCAAGATTGTTATGGGAGTTCCCCTTGTGGCTCAGCTGTAATACTACCAACTAGTATCCATGATGATGCAGGTTCAATCCCTGGCCTTGCACAGTGGGTTAAGGTTCTGGCGTTGCCGTGAGCTGTGGTGTAAACCACAGATATAGCCTGGATCCCATGTTGCTGTGGCTGTGACATAGACTGGCAGCTGTTGCTTTGACTGGACAATTGGATCCCTAGCCTGGGAACTTCTATATGCTGCAGAAATGACATATGTAAAAATATTGAATATTAGATTTTTTTCAAAATGTTAGTTTCCTATATTACCCTTCACAAATTTGATAGTTACTCCTTTTTAGAAAAACATATTTATAATAAAAAATTTTTAAATAAAATCATCTATAACTTCTCTACCTTAAATAGATGGCTGAAAATATTTTTGTATGTTTCAGTCTAATCTCTTCAGTATGTATGTGTTTGAGTATATCTACATACTTTCAAACAATGTTTTACAAAATATGGGAAAACATTCCCAGTGTGTTTTGTAAATAATACTTTTAAGATGTACAGAAATGAAAATTTTTGGAGTAATTTCATCTATCTATCCTTTCTTTTATTGATTTCTTCCTTTGTTTTCATGCTAAAAAGATCTACATAACTTTGATGTTAGATAAATATCTATATTATCATCAAGCGTTTTCCTGCTTTCTTTTTTTTATATTCACTCCTTTGATTCATCTGGAATTTATTTTTATAATGTGAAGTAAAGGTCTAAATGCTCTTTGCAAAGACTTGGCCAGTTTTTCTAGAATTGTTGCCGAGAATAATCCTTCCTTTCTTTACTAATTTTGTATCACACATCTGAACATGATGCCAATATGTTTTAACCCAGGTACCAACTTTGACGACCTAACAGTGTCTGTCTTAAGTATTCTGAGGCCATGTCCAGGCCCAGCAGGAAAGGTGCCCAGGTAATTTATAAATGAATGACTGCCATGGTGAGGAAGATGGGAGAAGATGATAACTATGCCACAAAGGTGCTGTCCCTGCACTATTTACTTGACTTTTGCATTTTCTAGCTCAATTCCCTTGCTGCTTTATGATATATTTTAACATCTTAAGCCCAGATGTCCTTTTATGTTGCTCTTCAATCAAATTATTTATGACTGGTTTTTAATGTGTATTATCCCAGATGTCATAATGTCATATTCTCTTTACAAGTGTCCCAAAGAAGTTTTTTAGGATTATAGTAGTGATAAATTTATAAAGAAAATATAAAGAGTATCTTTACAACCATAAGCCCTTCTAGCCAGAAACATAATTTTATCCATTTATTTAGTCATGCATTCTCTCAATTAAAAAAAAATATGATGACATATGGATGGTGAGTAGGCACATGAAAAAATGTTCAACATCATTAATTATTAGAGAAATGCAAATAAAAACTACTATAAGACACCAGTCAGAATGGCCATCATTAATAAGTCTACAAATAACAAAGGCTGGAAAGGATGTGGAGAAAAGGGAACCCTCCTACACTGTTTGTAGGACTATAAATTGGTATAGCCCCTAAGGAAAACAATATAGAAGTTTCTCAAAAAAACTAAATATAGAAGTACTATATGATCCAGAAATCCCACTCCTTGGCATACATCTGAAAGAGACTACAATTCAAAAAGATACTTGCATCCGCATATTCATAGTAGCACTATTATGACACTATTCTAACTGATGAATGGTTTAAAAAGATGTGGTACATATATACAATGGAATACTATTCAGCCATAAAAATAATGAAATAATGGCATTTGCAGGAACATGGATGCAACTAGAGATTCTCAAACCAAGTGAAGTAAGTCAGAATGAGAGACAAATACCATTTGATATCTCTTATATGTGGAATCTAAAATATGGCACAAATAAACCAATCTACAAAACAGAAACTGACTCACAGACATAGAGAACAGATTTGTGGTTGCCAAGGAGGTGCGAGAAGAGGAAGTGGGATGGACTAGAAATTTGGGGTTTAGTAGATGCAAACTGTTACATTTAGAATGCACAAGCAATGCGATCCTACTGAATAGCACAGGGAACTACATCCAATCTCTTGGGGTAGACCAGGATGGAAGATAACAAAGAAAGGGATTGTATATATATGTATGACTGGGTCCCTTTGCTGTACAGCAGAAATTAGCACAACATTATAAATCAACTATACTCTAATAAAAAAATGAAAAAATAAAAAATATGTATATATGTATGTATGTATATTCATATATGATGTTTGTGTGTGTCTGTATACATATATACACACATTCATATCTATGACATGCAGATGGCCACATCTATGACATGCAGAAATTCCTGGACCAGGAATCAAACCTCCACCACAGCTATAAGCAGAGCCACAGCAATGACAACACCTGATCCTCAACCCTCTGAGCTACAAGGGAACTCCTAGATTTTTTTCATTATATGTTCAGTACTTTTTTGCTAATTTCATTCCTATCTATTTTATTTTATTTGTTGCTATCATGAGTGGAAATATTTTTTCATTATATTTTCTATATGATTATTTAAAACTATTACTTTTATACATTGGTTACATCCTCCTAACTTGTTACTTCCTCATGTTATTTCTTATAATTTTTCTGATGACACATTTTGACTTTTCAGTTAAGCAAGACATCATACCTGAAATCATTAGATCTCTATCTGGAATCTCATGAATTTCCTTCTTTATTGCCATCCTCCATTTACCCACAGTAAACTACATACTCCATGGGAGGGGGCCTTGCCAGTCCTTTGGACTCCAGTGCCTAGAATAGTGCTTGCCACATAGCAGCAGTTCAATAAATAAATATTTGTTGCTTGAAATAATCTTCCAAAAATAACAGCAATTTTCTCTTCATATTTCTAAGAGTTATATCTCAAAATTTCGATTCCTGACTTAGTAGAAACAAGAATTTCATAAATATCATGGTGGAGGGAGGTAAATTTTCTTGTTCTTTATCAAGCTATCCATAGTAGTTCTCTGTTAGATACAACTGATGCTTAAATATTGGTTGGGAATAACCTGTTACTGTTACGAAGGCATCTTCCCACAACTCAGAAATTTGTTTCTTGCTTCTTTTCCCCCTTTTTTGGCCACACCCATGGCATATGGAATTTCCTGGGCTAGGGACCCAATCCAAGCCACATCTACGAACTATGCCACAGCTACAGCAACACTGGATCTTTAATCCACTGTGCCAGGCCTGGGATCGAACTGGCAATGCCATAGAAAGGAGTGGTATCATTACCCCACTGCACCACAATGGGAACTCCTTGCTTGTTTTTTGAATAGAGAATTAACATGGACTCCATTTTGGAGATTTCCTAAAAAAGATTACCCTGTGGGTTTTTCTCTTTGGTCTAACAAGGTAATTTACTGTTTCAGTGAAAACAATTCTGGGAGGAAAGGGGGTTCCAGACAATCTTGAGATGTTAATATTGATTCTTCCCAGGAAAACAGCTCTCACACACAAGTTTGTATTTAACCTGAAATCCACAAGTTTGTAAATAACTTGTATAAAAACAAGTTTAATGTCTTCTAATAAAAAGGCATTAAATATTTTCATGAACTATCCAAGGGTCCATTCATAATCAGAGGCAAAAAACCATTAAACAAGCAACCAAAAAAATATGTAAAATATTAAAATACTTTCTAATACTGCCAAATTTTGAAATAATACCCATAAAATCAGGATGTATTTTTCCTAAAATGCACTCTTCAACTTATTTGTCTATCGTATTTGTCTCTAATCAATACTTTATTTTGAAAAAGATTTCCTTCATATTCTTTCCATAGCATGATGTAAACTTTATTATTTAGTATATAGTTTACCTCCGTCTTTTTTACTTAATAAGCCTAGGTCTGATATGTACCTATTTATTTATTTTTTGTCTTTTTAGGGCCGCACCCACTGCATATAAAGGTTCTCAGGCTAGGGGTCTAATCAGATCTGTAGCTGCTGGTTTACGCCACAGCCACAGCAATGCCAGATCCGAGCTGCGACTGTGACCTACACCACAGGTCACGGCAACGCCAGATCCTTAACCCACTGAGCAAGGCCAGGGATCGAACCTGCATCCTCGTGGTTACCAGTCAGATTTGTTTCCGCTAAGTCACGACAGGAACTCCTGAAATGTACCTATTTATTACAGTTTTATCCCATCCCAACATTTTGACACACAATTTCACCATTGCCAACATTTTCTTAATTGTCAGTAATTACAGTTACTTCCTTTTTGATTCAAAAACTTTGAAAAAGAGGTTTTATTTTTATATCTCCAGTATTTTTATTAAACCTTCATTTTAATTTCTACTTTATTGCTTTGTCTTAATGTAAACTGTGCTCTTTCTAGTTTGAAATATTTATTCAACCACATTAATTACATCCTTCAAGCCTTTCCCTAAACCATTTGTCAAAGACCCAAAATAATTGTGTTTCTAAAACAATTAATCTTCTTTCCAAAAGTTTCACTTTATAAATATGAAGAGAACTCCAGAGAGCTGGAAGTAAAGGTATTTGTGGGGAAGGGGGAATTCCAGGACACTAGGTATTCTCCCCCCGAGAGGACAATGCAGCTTTGTAAATAATGTACTTGTTTAACGAACCAAAAGCCCCTATAAAGAGAAGCTTATAGATTGCTAGTGTGTGTTCTTCTGAATGGTGATGGAAGCTTGTGTGCAAAACATATTCCAACATAGCAAGAATTCAGCCTCCCTTCAGACTCTGTGAGGACCACAGTAGCTATGCCATAAGAGTCAGGGGTGACAGCATTGGGAGCAAAAGAAAAACCAGGCAGTGATTTGCTGCAGCCTTCCTCTCTGTTCAGCCAACTCTCCTCCCTTTAATCATGAACACTTGGCAAATTTTATGACAAACTTAACAACAGTTATTGTTTTGGTCTCTTCCTTGCTTTTCTGAATCACAATGTTTTCACTGTGGATATTTCCTTAAATTATTTAAAATAAGCCCATTTTTCTCATTTATTGCTTTTCTGATTTATAGTCTATGGGTTGTTATATCATTTTTCCTATTTTCATTTAGCTGATGTATTTTAACCTATTATTTGATTTTTAAACTTGTTATGTCATTTTAAGTCTTTTAGAAAGAGGCCTTTTTAAGCCTAATCTGAAAGAAGCTCTTTGTCTTTTAAGTGGAAATTTGATGCATTTTCTATTAATCGAAACAATTATATGTCTCACTTTACACAGGGATCAACGGCTTTATTTTAGGAGCCCAACTGGTTTTAGAGCAAGATTAAAACAGGTACTTCACTCATCCTACTCCAGGTAGGGAAAAGCATGAAAGATATCACACCTACTTTTTGATTACTTTCTTGGATAAGAGTTTAGTCACAAGATACAAATCCAAGGGTGCCCAGGTAGTTCCAACCAATCCTCTCCATTCTGCAAAGTCTACATGGAATAGAGATCACTTAGATATGTTCGAAAAAAAACCACAGGGGAAGTCAAGAAATAGAAACTCTATAATTATTTACCAATAATGTACTGTGAGCCCCAAAGAAACCACTCCACAATGAAAAAATACGATACTCACAGTAAAATAGGAAAAACAAATATTGAAAAAAAAAAAAACCTCAGTATTTTTGTGACAGATTCTGAAACTAAGACAGAAAAAGGTGGCATACATCAGGTTAATCTTAAAATTTAAGTTTGTGAGGTCAGACTTGTATGTATCTGTGAGTTCAATAAAACAATTGGTGGGGTAGCCAATTCCTTACCTAATTCAGCTCAATTTTTGATACAGAATAGAGGCCTTTTAAAGCTAGAATAATACAATATGGACAAAGATCCATGAAAAACTAGTATTGATTTCCCTAAGAAGATGTTCCCAGAATAAACAGGTTTTTTGATACAAGACAAAACAGCTGTTTCCCTAGTATATATGAATTAGGGACCTATTTGCTGCACTGGCAAATTTAATTGTTTGTGCTACTAAAAGAAATACTAGGAACCAAACAGCAACTACTAATAGGGGATAATACAGCTACAATTTCAATCTATACTTATCTAAGGATCAATATAAACTGATCAATGACACACTAAAAGCAAGGTAGCTCTTACATTCATCTTTTAAGTGCATCGTCTATTATTCTGAGAACCAAATTTTTGAGTGGTGGTTTTCAAAAGTATTACTAAAAAAAGAAGTCATTTATGAGTTATGAAGTTATAAATTTCAATAACTGTACCTCAAGTAAAAACATGGATTCCTATGTGTAGAATAATGATTTTCAGATATAAGTCCTTGAAAAAACAAGGTTTTATTTTGGTATTTGAATAAAACTAATGTGCCCATAGCTCAAATAACCAATTATAGCTTTAGATAAAATTGAATTAAGAGAAGGCTTTCCATATTTAGTTCTACTAAAAGCAATACAGATGTCATTTAATAAAAACAAGCTCTCTTTTCTATTTGCTTTATCGCTTCAATTGCTTAGACATACTGAAGTGAAGACATTTTGTTTTGTTTTGGTATGAGCTCTGCTTTTATAAAATTTGTATGTTTATTCCAAAATAGAGACTATACCTGGACAAAAACATATTTATATGCATATAAACACATGTGCATAAATAAATATATTTCTGCATGAGATATGGATTTATATATAAAATTCACTTTATTCTGGTAAACAGCCACAGGAAAAATTAGACACTAAAATCTGACTATCTGTGGTTAGGTTCCTTTTCTCCTTAATTATTTTTAATATTAATGTAATTCATTCTTAGATATTTTTATCTGGTATTATTATAAAATACTATACTGTAATGTTCAATGAAATAAAATAAATACATTTTCTAAATGTATATAAAAATATAAAATATGTGTATACAAATACATAAATATAGATCCATACACACACTAAATGATTTACTCTCTCAACAATTTAGCTGTGGTATTTGTTTAAACTTTAAAAAGAACATTTATATTTGCTTTGACATTTCATACAGTTGAAACTCCTTTGACATGTCACCTGCTAGTTATCTTAATAATCTCTTCTATTTTCCTAAACTTGCACTAAATCATACAGTCCTATTTGCTAGTCCCAATGTGCTATCAGGGTGGGTTCAGTAGACAAAGAGTGGCACCTAATTTAGCTATTATGTCCCTCTGTTTTTCAAGTCTCTAGATTTACTAGTTTTGCTCCACCTACTGAGGAATCTGAGACCTCCTTTAGGTTTTCTGGAATGAAAGCTAAGTATTTTTCAATGTGTAAAACTGAACTGATTCCATGTTCCCTTGTCTATCTAAAGGACCAGGTTTCTACTTTAAATCTTGAGAACAACAGGAGAAATAATAAAAAACCCAAATCCCTACCTTTATATGAATAACTGTAGTTTCTAAATGCTTAAATGTAATGATATCTTTAACAATGAATCATTATTACATTATTATCCTCAGAGGATGAATCATAAAAGATTGATCAGAATAGCTGATGAATATATATCTGTAGCCTACTTGATTTACTGAAAGAAAAAAATATCCCTGAACTCTGGAGGCTGATATTTAAATTTCAAATCATACTAAATACCTCTGCCACATTCACTCTAAGAGGATTTAAGACTGGAATTTATTAACTTTACTATACTTAAGCTTCAACCAAAACAATTAGCATGCATATCTGTGAACACTGAGTATATTTTCCCTTCTTAAAGAAAAAAAGAAAAAAGAAATTTTCCTACGTAAATAAGGAGTTAATATAATCAATAAATACTAATGACAAGTAAAACACCTTACGGCATTTTGTACATAAAACTACTGCTTATTTTTAAAGGAAACCTCCAGAAAACCAAGACACCATTTTTTTAAGAGGAAAAGGATTATTGATGAATTAGAATGCTTGTAAAATAAAAGTTCTAGGCTAGAGATGAGCAAAGCATTGGCCTATAATAAGTTTCGAGGCTACTGACTGGATCTTAGCTTCAGCATCTCTGATAGCTCTTTCTTAATTCAAACAAAAGGAAGGCAACATTACATTAGCATTATGGTTAGTAGCCAGAAGCTACTGTCAATACGGTTCCAGAATTATTTCAGGATTTCCAAGATCCCATGGCAATAGAAATATACAATAATTTGTTCAATAATTTAATGGTAAAAATGGAAATATGTGTCAATTTAGGGTGCCAGAGTGTGCAATATGGCAAAGATGATAAAGCAAAGCATTCTGCATAATGCATTTATTCTACAAATCAAAATTATAGCACACAACCAAATTTAGTATTATTTTTATAATATTTATGTCTCAGATACAGAATTACTACAAATGTACATATTTCACATATTTAGGAAAAAAACTGTAATTCTATTCCTAGATTAAATTTATTTTGATTAAATCTGTAATTAAGCAAAGCACCTCTTCCTTCATGGTGTCTTTTGGCCCAAGCAACATCACTGTCATGCTCTAATCACTACTTTTCCTGTTGACTTCACATGTCTCTCACTCCCTTACTTACTTCTTGGATCACTTTTCCTTAGGTTCACTTCTAAACCTTGATTAATCTTCAAACACGGCAACTCTGGCCCAGAGGAGTTACAAAGATCTCTTGGCCTCTTTTTAAAAATCACCCACTTAACTAAAGAATTCTCCGTGTTTAAGAAGATGTGATGTGTATATATAGTACAATGGAATACTACTCAGCCATAAAAAGGAACAATATAACGCTATTTGCAGCAACATGGATGGAACTAGAGACTATCATACTAAGTGAAATAAGAAAGAGATAGACAAATACCATATGATATCATTTATATAGGGAATGTAATATACTGCACAGATGAATCTTTGTACAGAAAGAAAATCATAGAATTGGAAGACTTGTGGTTGCCAAGGGGGAAGGGGAAGGAGTGAATGGACTGGGAGTTTGGAGTTAGTAGATGCAAACTGTTGCATTTGGAGTAGAAGGGCAATGAGATCCTGATGTATAGTATAGGGAACTATATCTAGTCACTTGTAATGGAACATGATGGAGGATAATGTGAGAAAAAGAATATGTGTGTGTGTGTGTGTGTGTGTGTGTGTGTGTGTGTGTGTGTGTGTGTGTGTGTGACTGGGTCACTTTGCTGTACAGAGGAAATTGACAGAACACTGTAAATCAACATAATGGAAAAAAATCTTAAACAACAAAAAAAAAGAATTCTTCATGTCATTGATCAAAATACTTTTTATGATCTTTCCTATTCTGTATAAAAATCCGTGTTATCCAGGAATGTACATAAAACACTGCTTTTATATTTTTTCATAGACATTATGCTATTTCATCTTCAAAAAATGACATCAGGATTAGCATTAAAGGACAGATAGTACTGCCTTCTCTCTGTATTGAAGGGATAGATACAAAGTTGTGACATGATTAGGGTCTCGTGTCTGGCTGGAACTAAGCAGGATTCAATCCTAGACCTCAGGTGCCCACCTCAGGGTTTTGAGGGACAGGGCTGCCACCAGGCCATGCTGGTGTGAATGCAGTTCCACAGAGGGTTTGAGGCTGATTAAAGGAGGGCAGGCTGGATTTTAGCATCCACTTACCCTTAGCCAAGTGCAGTGTGCAGAGTCCCATCTGAACCACCTGTGTGGTGGCTCGACAAGGGAAAGGAAAGGGACAATTTATTAAAAGTCTGTATATATTAAGTCCATTATATAAACTATCTACTTTATTCTCACAACAACCTTACACAGTTAGTGTTATTAGACTCATTTTATTGAGGAGGAACATAAACCTCTACTTGGTTAAGTGATCCTGTTCAAGTCACACAGTCAATAAATTGTGGAAAACTAATATTCGCAACAGGTAAGCCTGACTGTTTAATCTCAATGACCATCCTCTTTTCTTGGAACACCACTGCTTCCTACTGCATATGCCATAGGGGCAAGAAATGTGCGCGCGACACACACACACACACAGTGATTTAGTGTATAATACAGATGTAATGTATAGATAGAGGTAGACAGAGACAGAGCATAGTTTGGAGAATAAACATTCAGACTAAAAGAAATATATATGAGAGAGAACTAATCACATTTTAATTCCATTTTATAATTTTAATAATGTTTATATTCTAAAAAATTTTACAGCACTAATAAATTAATATCTGCCACTATATTTAGAAGTACTCAGGTCAAATACCTAATTATAGAGTGCTTTCCATATTTCTAAAAATATCAAGTATCAACCACAAAAAAATAATGCAAAGGGTCACAAGTGTAAGTCTACTATTTGTCTTTAATAGTTAGCATGTCTTAAATGCCAGGATAAATACATTATAAATTTCTTTCAAAAACAAATGAAATTTTAAGGCAAAGCTGGAAAATGTCAATGATTAGTAAAGAAGGGTTACCTCAAAAGTTCAGGTTTTGGTGTGTTCATTCAAAGCTCCTTCAGTCTCACCTCGATTTCAGGGAAGTAGCATTGCAAAGTGGCACTTACACCTCATTTCTGGCATAGAATCTCTAACCTACCATGAAATCCTATTAAAGTAGAAAAATGTCTTAAATATTCAAATAAAAGAGTGTCAGAATTTCTGAATTACATGGGCACAAAACAATAGAATAGTTGTTAATATTAGCATTATGACCCTCTGTATATATATGTGTGTGTGTGTGTATATATATATATATATATACACACATACACATAAATATATATACACACACATATACATTATATATTTTTTTCCATGTATCATAATAACTCCATAAGGTAGACACCATTATTTTTCCCATTTTGGAGATGGTAATAAACTGAGAAACAGCTAAACGACCCTTTCTTTCTTTCTTTCTTTCTTTTTTTCTTTCTTTCTTTCTTTCTTTCTCTCTCTCTCTCTCTCTCTCTCTCTCTCTCTCTCTCTCTCTCTCTCTCTCTCTCTCTTTTTTTTTGTCTTTTTGCCATTTCTTGGGCCACTGCCGCGGTATACAGAGGTTCCCAGGCTAGGGGTCTAATTGGAGCTGTAGCCACCGGCCTATGCCAGAGCCACAGCAACGCAGGATCCGAGCTGCGTCTGCAACCTACACCACAGCTCACAGCAACGCCGGATCCTTAACCCACTGAGCAAGGCCAGGGATTGAACCCGCAACCTCATGGTTGCTAGTCGGATTCGTTAACCACTGAGCCACTACGGGAACTCCCCTTCTATCTTTCTTATGTTAGAAAAAATTTACTACAGGTCCTCATTAAAATTTTCTGAAACAAGATGGACTTTACATAAATAACTTTAAATAAGTAAACAAACATACACACCTTTTCTCACTACACTATAAAAGTTACATTCTCAGTAGAGCTCAGCTATAACCGCTAATAAAAAAACTCAAGTCTTTTAGCTCCAATTTATTTACGTTTTGAATAAAGTTAAGCAAATGACTATGTAGATGAGAAATTTCTAATTTATTAAAATCCACTGCTTTGGATGGAAGTAGTTATATGGCTACCTGTACAAAACAACTTATCCCTTCTTACAAGCCATAATACTTAGCCATTTTATTCATAGCATTGCCGACATAATCACTGAAGCCATCTGACAGAAGCTGTTCAGTTGTTTAAGAAAGATTGCTCTACTAGCCCTGCAAGGTCATGGGCTAGACTAGGTCTGGTCTGAGCCCGGGTTGGTCTCAACTTTAAATTTTTGCAGGAAATAATTACAGCTCTGTCCGTCTTACTCTTCTACAAAAAATGTTTTCAACCACTCAAGAAGGACCCTTAGAGTGGGAAAGGATGTCTATATTAAGCAAAACCTTTAAAGGGTCAAAAGTTTTATTTAACTCCTGAAGTGATCATCAACTAAATCTAAATCCAGACCTGGCAAGCCGATTACTCTTGCCTTATAAGCCCTCTGCTGCAGGTTCAGCCATTGCTCTCTCATGCCTGTCCTGGTTCTCAGGATTGAAAAGCCCTCCGAAGATCAGCAAGGCAAGCCATCACTCTGCGTGGCCCACTGGTGTCCACGTAATTCATTCTTCCTGGACAGTGAGATAATCTCACAATTCCAATCACTGTGTTGAATCTCCCTAGAACAGTCATTCTCAAATCTGCCTGCACATTGGAATCACCAGGAGAACTTCCAGAAATACTAATGGCTTGACCTCACTGAAGACAAAATCAGAATTTGTTAGGTATGTTACCTTATCAGGCTGCCCTGGCTTATTCAGATTCCCTGATTCACCTCATTTGTAGTGAGAAAACTGATGCAGGGAGATAATCAGTGTCAAAGGAGAGTTAAGATTCAGTTTCAATTCAAAAGGTTCCCCAAACTGACAAAAGATCTGCTCTTACTTTAAGAATCTCACAACAAAAATAGCACCAATACTTCAGTGTCCAAATTAAGCAAAGACACACAACCACTGTCAAAAGATCTCTGAATTATTTTTGGCCATTGCAAGGTAAGTTAGTCTGCAAAATGGAACAAGTACATATTTTCTTGACCATAGAAAATTGATTCAGTTTTTAAACCAACTGAGATAAAATAAGGAGGAAAAAAACCCCTTCATTCCATTAATTACTAAAAAGATATGAGAAATGAAAGAAAAGAAAGGATAGCTGTGAAAGAATATAGCAATTAATAATTCACTAATTTATTCTGCTTTTGTGCCTCTATAGTACTTTCAATATAATTAGTTCTTAATTTTGTTTGTGATTTTGTTGTAGAATTTCAAACATGTTCTAACACATATATTATAATAGACATAATAGATAGTAAAATAGGCCTGCTATTTTATATTAGAATACTCAAGTCAATGAAATGAAATATACACTCAAAAAGATACTTCATCTCCACCATTCATTTAGTTAGTTCCTTTCATAAGAATTGCAGAAAAAAATTCATTTAAAAAATTAATTAATCATCTTTCTTAACATTAATAGTTAGTAAAGGTGCTAGATGTGTCCTGTAGAAAAAATAAATAAATAAAATCTCCTATACCTAAATATCCACATTAAGGTTGCTTTTGAAAGTAAAAAAGTTTACCTACGTACTGTTAAACCGAAATCCACACCTTGATTATTGCTGCAAAGCAACTGGCAAGGTTTGTTTAGCAAATTTCACGCCAAGCTTCTGAAGTACGCACCCTACCCCTTTCCACACATAATTCAATATAAACACTTTTCTTCTGACAGACATTTTGAAAGATCAAAGTGCAGAACAAAGGAAAAGAGTGACATGAAACGCGAGTTCTGGACCATTGAGATGAATGGATGGATTAGCCAGAAAATTCATGATGACACCTTGGACCTGCAGAAGTGGTTTTGTTTATGTGATTACGGTTTCAATGCTTAGGAGACCCAAAGCTCTAAACAGCAATTTTCCTCTATGCCCCTACAGGAAACCCCGCTATATTTCAACAAGCTCATCCATCAATGCCAATCAGTGCAATTCACCTGACATCTCATTATAGGTTTTAAGCAACTGGATGTCATCTAGAAGGGGGCAAACAGATCATTACACCAACCATTATGGACCAAATAGAACCCTTATGAAAAATGCATCACACAAAATCCAGTATATTGCTAGCAAGGGCTAAATAAAAGTCAAATATAATACACTGACTATTGTGGAATGTGCCTCATACTTATGATTTACAAACATATATTATAAGAAGCAGTGTTGAGCTTGCTAAACAAAAAAATATGGTTTTATGCATACATACTTGAAATAGAGAATTAGATTAGGAGTGAAGTTTTAACTACACAGACTTCTCTGATCTAGGAGGAGGGAAAAAAAAGGAGAATGTTTGAGTTCACTACCTGGTGTTCAATATTTTCAGCAATTTCCAGCCACCCTCTAAATTAATGTTTTCAGCAGTGTCATACGGCATCATGTTGATTTCAGAATATGGCAACACATCAAAATCCTGGCCAGTGTTACTCCTTTCACTGCTAGCTCGAAAGGATATGCTATTAATTATATTGCAGATTTATGAGATTCTAACTAGAACCACACTGACTGGCTTGCTATGAGTACAGGAAGAAGGTAACCCACTTGGGGCTTGAAGAACCTATAGGACTATGTGCACAGTGGTTTGCAGGAATAAATTACTTTCTTAATAGCTTGTGCTCCAGTCTATTAAAATCCATACTTTTTTCCTTTTTCAGTATCATTATGTCTATGGATAAGTTACATTATAGTTATGAAAAAAGAAACTGAAAAAGCAAGTTGACCTTACAAAAAGAAAAAGAAAAAAAAAAGCAACTCCTCTTGAGTAAGCTTCGAACTTACAAAAAAATTATTGCATTGGCAGGTGGTAGTAAAGTTGACCTTATAATTCCTTTTCACCCTGGAATAATTTAAAGATTCTCTATAAACCTTTTCCTCCCCTCAGAGCAGCAGTTAGACTGATGCAAACAATCCCATTCTGGGATAATGGAGGCACAGACTCAGGGAGCAGCACAATTCCCGAATCATCCCTCTGAATCTCTCCTTGATCCACCATGAAACACTTTTCCTGATTTGCTCTGTACCATTCTAAAATAAATTTTAGAACAATACTAGCTATCTTGAGTTAATCGGTCTAGTGTACAGCTTCCTTTAGTGCAAAGCCCACAGTACATAGGGGATATTTATTCCACACATAACTAGAAACTCCACTGAAGGAGTCATTAAATCGATCAAGACTGGCTAAGGAGCTCAAAATATTCTCAAGATTGCAAAGTAAGAACATAAACGCAAAGATATTTTAAAAAGAAAACAAAAAGGAAAGGAAAGAGAAAAGGGAAAGGAAATGGGGAAAAAAGAGAATAGATCTGTAATCTAACCCTCTTGGTTCACTTTCAGATAACACGATAAGCATATCATTACAATAGTCTAAATACTCCTGCAGAATATAATGACATAAGTTGTTAATTACTTTTTTCTTGAATTTGAGCTCACTAAAAGAGAATTTAAGTGTAAAAAATGGTTTATAAAAGCATTTCAATATTCTACTGTTATCTGAAGCAGAAAAGACTCAAAATAGTTCACTAACAATCCAAGATTTCCTTTCTTTTTTAATTCAGAAAAATGGAGGACATATAGCATGACCTAGTCAACTTTTTAAAAGTCTGAGATATGGAAAATATGGAAGTACATTTCACTTTGAACACATAAAGTATACTAAAGTAGAACAAAGGGGAAAAATTAAGAAAACCCTAAATAACCCATATATAAGTAGCGTGAAAACACTTAGCCAGGTGGTAGATTTCAGGGGTTGAAAAAAGGGTCCAGTAGATTTTTAAACTCTTAGCAGATGGGAAAAAAAGATAATTTATAATCATTATGTCTAGATATTTCTAAGGATTTGTGTCAGCAATATATTTGAGCACAAGGCAGTGTTTGCAGCATGAGTTCAACAATTATAAGCCCTGCTCCTTCTCAAAGACACCACAGAGAGGCACCTCTCTCTTTTGCATGGGCACTGGTTACGTGAGGGCTTCCATATTCAGTTTTCTTGCCCTGAATATATGTCTGAAACTTGGATATGTCCTTTCTTCTTCAACAGAACTTAAGTGTATCATCATGAAGCTCAGACAGTGGGAAGCGTGAATCCTCATAACCAATACAAAAGGGATAGAAAAGAACAGGCAAGAAATTAAACTGAAGGCCTTTTTTCCCCCTAAAATTAATTAAAACTTTTTTTCAGACAATAAAGCGCATTTTAACAAAATAGTATGTTTTGCTTTATAAACAAAGAGTGTGTTTTAATCATTGAAACCAAATGGAGTTCAGAAATAAAACTGTGAGCTTGATGTGTGACAAATTTGATAGACAACAATGCAAGTCACTAACTAGGCTGGACACTCAGTTAACCACATAGAACACAAAAATGAAAGAGGATTCCTACCTCATACCAAATAAACAAAAATCCCAAGTGGATTTAAAGGTAAAATGGGATAGGTAACTTAAATTTTAGAGTAAAATAAAGGAAGATATCTTTATGATCTTTCATATGAAAGCAGGTTTAAATAAGACAAAAGAGTATTAACTATTAAAATAAAAGTTCGAATCTACTGAAATTAAAAACTTCTGTTCAAGAAAGCAATAAATAAATGGAAAAGACAACCTACAAAATGGGAGAGATATTAGCAGCATAAATTTGACACAGGGTTATTATCAGATTGTTCTAACAACTTCGATAAGTCAATCGGAGATGGATGCAACCTATAAGAAAAGGAGACGAAAGTGTTTTTCATGAAAAGAAACACCATGTTGTGTAAATACATTCAAAGATACTGAATTCCATGCTAATCAGAGAAGTGCAAATTAAGATCATAATAATATCCTCCAGTTGACAAAAAGTAAGAAATTTGAATATACAAGTGTTGGGGAAAATATGGAGAAAACAAGAACTCTCAGTCATGGAGTTCCCATCGTGGCTCAATGGCTAACGAATCCGAATAGGTTGTGGGTTCGATCCCTGCCCTTGCTCAGTGGGTTAACAATCCGGTGTTGCCATGAGCTGTGTTGTAGGTTGCAGATGCGGCTCAGATCTGGCATTGCTGTGGCTGTGGTGTAGGCCGGTGGCTGGGAACCTCCATAGGCCGCGGGAGGCAAAAAGGCAAAAAGACAAAAAAAAAAAAAAAAAAAAAAAAAAAGAACTCTCAGTCACTGATAATGAGTGTATAAATTGGTTCCAATCATTTCTGAAAATAATTTGGCATTATAAAATTTTCTGTACCCATCTCATGGCTCCATAATTCCGCCTCCAGGAAATCCTAAAAAAAGCTACACACATATATAGGACACATGCATAGGCAGCATGTTCATAAAAGTGTTGATATAATAGCAAAAACCTAAAACAACATAAATGCCTATTAGGAGGGAAACAGATAAGCAAATGTGGTTTATTCAAGTAATAAAATATTAAACTACAGTAAAAAAAAAAGAATAAATTTCCACTATACCTAATAAGTTACAGAAGACTTCATTCATTATCATGCTATGTTTACAAAGCTCCAAAACAAATAAAACTAAAGATTATTTTGGCATATATGTAGATATAGGTAAAAAAATGAGAATGAGAAATAAGAATGGTGGTTAGTGGTCAATATGGAAATGGACTGGTATAAAACAAAAGAGTAGTGCCTATTTTGATAATGTTCTAGAGTGGGACGGTGGTATTCATTTTATTATAAATTATATGCTATATACTCATCTATAAGGTATGTATAAAACCTTACCTGAAAAAATTAGAAATACAATTGTAATTTCTAATGTTAGATTTTAAACATACAAAGGAAAGAATGAAAAATGTCTACACACCTGTTCTGTTTGGTTTATACATGGTCTTTACTAATTTTTATGTCATTCAAACTTCAAAATGAAAAATATTATAAAATATCTGGTACTCTTCTTCTCTTGGAACATGGGAAGAACTGGTGACACCAGGACATGGTCCCTCATGGTGCAAAAGCAGTGGAGCTAAACAAAAACTGTCCCATCTAGTCCCATGGTCCCTACCCAGCTTGATTCATTTCTTTGTCATCACCCTGGGCCCTCTAAGTATCTGAGTTTGCAGTCTCTTGGAATATACTGGAATTAACAATGGCTCTATCAGAATGGTGGGATTAAATATGATTTTATTTCCTCTCTTTGCTTAACTGTGCTTCTTACTCTTCTACAGTGAATATCCATTACTTACGAAAAAGAAACACAGGCATTATTTAAATGGATATTCCAGGAGAAAAATGAAGAAATCTCATACAGATGGAAGAGAATGAGAAACAGGTTTATCTAGAAATGGAGTCAATGCTACATGTTAATAAGAACTGAACGCTAATAAAACCAGCCAAATTTATGACATTTTAATAAACACTTTTTTTTTTTTTTTTTTTTGTCTTTTTGCCCTTTCTAGGGCTGTTCCCACAGCATATGGAAATTCCCAGGCTAGGGGTCTAATCAGAACTGCAGCTGCCGGCCTACACCACAGCCACAGCGCCACAGCAATGCAGGATCCGAGCCGTGTCTGCGACTTACAGCACAGCTCATGGCAACACCGGATCCTTAACCTACTGAGCAAGACCAGGGATTGAAATTGCAACCTCATGGTTCCTGGTCAGATTCGTTAACCACTGCACCACGACGGGAACTCCCTAATAAACATCTCTAATCCAAACATTTTCAATAGCTGTTTTCTTATTAAACTAAGTGAAGTAAACAATATATAGAAGATATGACTATTTAACTAAAAGCATCACTTTTACATAAAAATAGGAGAGTCAATTCACAGGAATTTCAAACGGAGGATGGAATATGAGCTAGGTGAATAGCTACGAGCATTTCTTTTAGAAACCAAGTTATAACTTTGCAACTGCAAAGATGGAAAGCTGCCGTGTAGCAAGGGCCTAACAGCCTTGTCAAAAAATGCCATAATCTGTTAGTATCATATTTTCTTAAACTTTCTTGAATAAAAAGAAAAAGGTGGTTGTGGAATTTATGCATCCTACCCTTTAGCTCTCAGCCCTGCTCCTCTGGAGTACACTCATGTGAAAGTTCATCAGCCAAGGTGATTCTTGGCCAAGTGTAACTGAAAATTCAGAGCCCATGTGAGAGTAAGCACATGTCTTGACTGGGAAGTTCTCTGCATGCAGAGAACTTCCACTGGAGCATATTCTAGATTTTACACCTGAGCCAGCTGCCATGATCTAGAAATCTTTCTTTCTAATGTCTGAAGCTATTCCAGCCATCATTCTCTTTTCAAAACTTAAGAGGATACCGACCACCCTGTGTTCTGTGATGGAACTTCTATTTCCAAGAGTCACTTGATAAAGAATTCATCAGTTTCTGAAGAAACCCGTTCAAAACTATTCTGCAAAGTAATGTCACCCCGAAAGGATTTTCCTCCAGTTTATCTCTCCATAACACATGAAGCAATGGAAGTTAAGGAGATTAAGAATTAAATTACAATAGTAGAAATGATTACGGGAATGCAAGTTTGCCATTTTATTATTCAATCCTAATCCTTGATTCTTGGTTGCTCTGAGTGCTCACAGAAAATTAGAAGAAATGGAGGAGAAACTAACAGATAAAACAAACAGCTGAAAACAACATAAAAGGGGGAAAAGATCTAACATGAGATAATTCATCAGGCATAATATTGTATTCATTTAACTTCTCTTTAACTCTATTTGGAAATTAATATTATTATTCCCAGGTTAAAGTTGCAGAGACTGAGTTTTTCATCTTAGCAATAGGTTAACTATAATTTACCCAATGACACAGCTAATAAGTAGTAGATCTGATGTTCAAATTCCGTAATATGTGTTTTCCCATTAGGCTACACTTAATAGAGTATGGGATTTTGCAAATTCAGGCTTTATTTGCCTCTGCATGAAATATAGAACTCATAGTCAGGCACTTCAAAAATAAACTTATTATTGCTTTATTCCATTGACTGTATTTCCTATTCCTTGGCTAAGTATTATTACAGAAAGATCAAATACTGCACAAATGATTTATCATAAGTTCATGTTGAAGTTATTTCTTCATTTCTACTAAATAGTTTTCATACAATGCCAGGAAATCCGCTATACCATGACTGGCAAATGTGTGGAGCACACACCATTGTTTCTCCCTGATTGCCAACGCCAGGAACTGCTCATTAAGCATAGTTCTCTTAACTATGCTATACTACAGTGACTTCAGAATCCTTCTCAATACCATACTCTGTGCCACTACTACCAATCAAGCAGAGTTAGCACTGAATCTAAAATTTAGTTACACTCTACCCTTACCTCACTCACCACAATGATTCCAAACCTACCAGTTGTCTTCCTGTCCTACTCACCCATAGCAACTAGCCTTGCAGCCTAAAAAATGTTTAATTAGAGCAATGGCTTTCCTCTTCCTGACCTCAAAATCCTTCCATCTTTGCACTTGCCTCAGAAGAGGTGTTTTAATCAAATTTGCCAGTCATCAATGTTTTTCCTCCTTGTCCCATATCTTAGTTGTCCTTGCCTTCATTCATTCCTTTTCAATCTTTTACCCACTATGTAGTATTCTACCTTCATGTATAAATTCATGCTCAACTTTTTCTGCGTCATAAAAATAAACAAATTTCCCTTCAACACTGATGAATTTAAAAGTTGCATCTAACTATTTTTCAACTCTGCTTACTTTTTTTTTTTTTTTTTTTTTTTTTTGGTTTTTATGGCTGCACCTGCAGCACATGAAAGTTCCCAAGTGAGGGGTCAAATTGGAGCTGCAGCTGCCAGTCTACACCACAACCACAGCAACGCCACATCCAAGTCACATCAGTGACCTACGGCAATGCCAAATCCTCTGTGGGTTACAGAGCAAAGCTAAGGATTGAAAGGATAGTAGTTGGATTCTTAACCCGCTAAACCATAATGGGAACTCGTTTTTAAAAATTATTTTTCAACCCTGCTTACTTTTTAAGCTCCTTAAAGAGTTCTCAATAACTCTTTTATTTGCCACCTATTCATTCCTTCCCCTTTTCCATCTAAGGCCTAGTATACAAATTCAACGGTTTGTTTAGCCTTAATCCCGCTCAATCCCAATCTGATGATTTTTGAGCAAATTCCCTGGGAAATCTTGTTGAAATGCAGATTTAGATTCTTTGGGCCTTTCCAGGGCCTGAAATTCTGAATTTCTGGCAAGTTTCCAGGCAAAGTTCACTGACCACACTCTGAGTGTTAGGGTGATAAACAACTCTCTAAATGAAAAACAACTCTCTAATTTTTTTAATCATTCTTTCTTTTAAACTTTTGAGGCAGACCCCCTGCTGGTTCTCTCCCTTTTTGTCCCCTTATTGACTTCTTTTATCCTTCCTTGTGCCTAACTAATTTCTGCTAATATTAATAAAAATGTTATTTTGAACATTTTCTGTGACTCACTACGTTACAAAACATATTAATTACCTTAATTAGACCTCAGAAGAATCCATGAGAATCTTTTTCATTTAAAGATGGTAAATTAATGTACCATCACCGACACAGCACAGCCAGCTTGAAGCAGGAATTCAGCTCCAAGCTATTTAACTGAAAAGCCTGGGATCTTCACTTTGCCAACCCTGAGTCACACCAGTGTTGTTTAAGAAGCCGTGAGGGAGCCAGTGATGCCAACTGTACACCTTGAGAATAAGTGACTGAAAGGTGTGATGAAGAAGAAAAGGCTGCCAAAAGAGGGATTATACACTTTTGCAGGAATTCTGATGGAACAACATGAGAGGGTGAACAGATTGCTTTCCAAAGTAATCAGATATAGCCCATCCATTCAGAATTAAGTGTCTGAACCTGAAGAATCTTTAGGAAAAGGAGGACTCTGAAAACAAGATTTATGATAAAGCATTCCACTAGGATAATCAAACTCTGGGGCAATTCATCTCCTTCCTTACAATGCAAATCTTTGAACTAACTAACAATGTGATGTCCTTTACATAAAAATGCAAAAGCAAGAGTCACAGAATTAAGATCAACCATATACAGAAAAGAGGAGACACCTGGTAATGTGTCCTTTGTCTCTATGTATGCCTTCCTCAGAGCTCAGTCTATTGGCCTTCTCTAATTAATCCTTATAACACTGCACTTCTGAGGGGCAAATTAGAAGCAGAAAACATCTCCATTCTGTAAATAGAAAGCAGATGCGGTGACTTAGTGGCACTTAGTGAATCAATAGCAGAACTTCAAAATTAAGCCTAACTTAGATTGCACTGATTTATCTACATAACATAGCACCACGTATAAATTTTAAACAAAAACAAAAAACGGTGCTTACTTTAAGAAACTGAACAACCAGGAATCTCTAAAAATTATTTTTTTCCTCACTAATCTAGACCAAAATGTACGAAACAAGCAAAAAAAATGCACCAGTTCTTTCTCTAGGATTAATGTTTCTCCTAAAACACAAAATTACTAGACAGAAGTCTTACTCATTAATCCTCACAATTAGCGTTAGAAGTATCTGAGATCAGACACCAGGAAGTTACAAAAGATATATATGCCTCATTGGACATTAAGAAAAAGTAAAGAAGGAAATTATATGAAAATCCACTGTGGCTAAAATAAAAGTCATGGATTAAAGGCTTTATGAAAAACCACCTTATTAAATCTTATCCTTCCTTAAGAAAGATAAATAGAATTAGTATAATTAATGGTTGTCATTACTTTCATAATATGCTTTTCTTGACATAAACATTCTTTAATCAATCCAGAATGCAAAAGATGTTTATTAGTGAGCTTACTATTTTTGATATTAGCTTTACCAACACATATCTAAAACTGGCACCCTTAGGTACTTAAAACAATAAATTCCACACTTTGGGTAACTCTGAGGCATAGATTTTTTACTAGAAGAAATATGTAAACTAAACATAACAACAAACATTTTCTGACATTTAAACACATAAGCTAGAACTCTTAATTCAGGACTGCTCTATCTTCAAATATGAGGCTAATAAATAATTTCTGCTAAGAGATAAATGCAGCATTAGAGCTGGTACATGAAATTTAAAACCATCATCATAGTAACCTGATGTATGATGTGAAAAAAGGTTGTAAACAAACAAACAAAATCACCATTCATTGGTCACTTTTTGATCATTTTTAAGAAAAATCACTGCTTTTTCTTTTTTCTTTTCTTTTTTTTTTTTCTTTTTAGGGCTGCTGCACCCATGGCACATGGAGGTTCCCAGGCTAGGGGTCCAATCAGAGCTATGGCAGCTGGCCTACATGACAGCCACAGCAATGTGGGATCTGAGCTTCATCTGCAACCTACACCACAGCTCATGGCAACGCCAGATCCTTAATCCCCTGAGCAAGGCCAGGGATCGAACCCGAAACTTCATGATTCCTAGTTGGATTCATTTCCTCTGCGCCACGACAAGAACTCCGAAAAATCACTGCTTTCACACTAGTAATAATTCCAAGATATATATTGGAATAATTCTTCAATGTTTAGAATCTACATCATGATTTTGATGAACAGGATATATTGTTTCTAAGTTACTAAGATTTGCATTTTTAAAAACCAAAGTTCTTCTACATATAGAGTATAAACATATCACTTTTCTCTAACATAGATGTATAGGGAAACTAGGGGCGAACATATCAACATCACAGATTTCTATTCTGTGAAAACAGAATCTAATATTTGTAGCTCTGCAGTGAAATTTGGAAAGGAGGACTGAACATCGTAAATACTGAAAGTCCACATGGCCAAGTATTAAAGGTTAGATCATTTGCAGCCTAACAGCTCATTCTGTTCTCCCAGAAACAATTCATAATCAGTGAGGAGAGCTCTGACTCCTAGGAGATTTGGGGAATTCACTGCTGCTCCATTTGCTCCCCTCCAGAGCAACTCCTTAGAAGCAGCACAAACACTAAGTCAGTTTAAGACAGTGGTGCATGCTGAGTCAGCACTGGTCCTTGAATCAAGAAATTCCAGAAGGGTGGGGAGCTGGCAAGGAGAGGAGGGAAGAAAGAAGGAGGAGACTTGGAGGAAAAGAGCATATCATGTACTGACAACGGGTCTCTCGAGTGTATCAGTAAGAAATTGGCTTTCTGCCAAAACGTCTCTCCGTTTCCCTCTCTCTTTCTGCAATAAAGGAAATAGTACATTAAAGTGTTTTGTGGACTATGGACAATTTGGAAAATTACACATTTGCAGCGGTATTGCTCTACGAGTTAAAGTGAAGGTATTTTCCTTCAACAGAAGTAGTATTAACTATATATTCAATAGAAATCTAACTCTCAGTAAAATTTTATGCCTATTGAGGCAGTTAAAGTGTTTTCAAAAGAGAGAAATGAATGTTTCTTTTGGTTTCCCTAGTGTACTATAATGGAATGTAATTATTTACCAAATCTACAGAATGAGAATGTTTAAATTTAAATTTAATTTAAAGGTTTAAGTTCTTTCCTGAGGGAAAAATGCTACCCAAACAAGAAAGCAACACGCAATAGACAAAATGTTTTAAAGGGATAGAAAACACTGGTCTGGATAACTTCAGGAGAGACCTGCGGGTGGGATAAAGGAGATAGCCACTGTCTGCTTTCACTTGCCTGTGCATTGTTTGAGATTTCCAAGGAGCACTTACAATTTTAATAATGTAGTATTTTAGGAGAAAATAACCTACTCCTTCTCTTTGTTACCATGACCAGAGAAAAGAATAAATTCCTCCATCTTTTAGAAACATTAGTATATTCTCTAAATTACACTACTGTTAATAGTTAGAAGGTACAGAGACAAAGAATCAGCTGGGGGGAATCAATTTTGCCTACTAAAACACTTAATAATTCTCAGCAGAGGCGAAATACCCTTCTAATCTAACAACCAGGTTATTTGAGAATAAGCCTAATGAACTGAGCAATTGCTTAAAAACTGTGGCATGTTACACAACTGTTATGAGACAAAGATGATTCTACCATGTTTCAGGCATGAGACTCAATCAATCAATCAAGAATTATGTACAAGGAAATGAGCTAGACCCGGTGGGAATAAATAGACAAATAGGAGGAAATCACCCCAGCCCTTGGAAGGTACATGCTTTTATTCGTAAAGACATATAAGTAAGAAAAAAAAATAGTGTACAACAACTTTGAAATGAATAGAATCAAGACTGCCATATTAACTAAAGGAAGAGGATAAAATTACTGATAGAAGTGCATGGAAATCTTCAGGGAAATGAAATAAATGTGGACCTTGGAGGAAGTGCAGAATCTATCATGCTGAAGTGACAGTGAGAAGGAGGGCAGTGGAGAGAAGGCACAGAGGGGAAAACGGTGATTCTGAACGTTTTTCCTTTTTTCCTAGCAAATGGGAAGGCTCTGGAAACTTTTGTCAAGAAGACATTTTAGGAATTAGAGGGGAAATGATTAAAGTAGGGATAACAATCAGGAGGTTAATAGTAATATAACAGTCCAATCATGAGGTTCATACATGAGCAAGGAAATAAATAAAGAAAATATGCTAAAAACTGTTACCAATGAAGACTGGGACTCAGTGAAAGCAAGGGGGAAGAACTCAAATTTTTCAGTGATGTAAAGTGAGGACTATAATAACACAACGGGGAGAGAGGGGATGACTATTCAGAAATGCTTAAATGTGACTGAATATGTGGGAATATACTTAGGGTAAGAGGTCAGGACTGGAGATAAGAGTAGTCCCCATCTAAACTGGAATTATAGTTGAGTCCAAAAAAGTAGAGGAACATTCTTAGAAAAATCTAGAAAAAGAAAAGCAGAGGGACAAAGGAAACAATGATTTGATAAAAGAAGATCTGAGGAGTGAAGAAGGTGACAGTACAGGGTGGTGAAGCTACAACAGGAGGGGGAAGTGCTGGCCATCTGGATGCTCTGCTGGTGAGGAAAATGGGACAGAAAATGCTCTTGGGTTGCCTATCTACCCTGGTAGATAACTAAAACCACAAAGCAGGTAGTGGGGGTTATGGCTACACAGAGGGTCACTGTACTATTCTCTCTACTTTTGTGCGATTCTGAAAAGGTCTCTCTAAAGTTTCAGAAAATGTGAATATGAGTCAAGGCAGTGAAACTGAAATGAAGAATGATAGTTTAGGAACAACGGTAAATGTCTCTTCTTCCCTTTCCCCTCACCACCCCAATATAAGGAAGAAGTACAGCCACTGTGTATTCTTTAAAAGCACAGTTTAGCACCTGTGAGCTGGTGTTCTGCAGCAAACTACTTGATTTTGAACACTGACCATGAGACAACTCCTTTGCCTACATTATTTCATTTTAATCTTCACATTCTTATAACACGGAGGGTCAGTGAGAGTACATGTGTCAAAAGTTATAGATAGAAAGTAGTAAAGCCAGGAAGAAAACTGAGCTCTGTCAATCCTAGAGCCTGTGTTCACTACTACTAACTGAAACAGAGAGGGAATCACCAAGGGTAGAATGTACTCCACGCTCTCTGTGGTGCGTTTCTGAGCATAAGTACCATACCTGAGATGTGAGTGCCTTCTAGATCTTCGTGTTTACAGCTCTTATTTAACATGCACTTAGCCTACAGCTGTCTCAAAGGTGAAGTCAAATGCCTGCAAAAGCCAGGTAGGTAACACATGAGTTCAGGGGCTGGAGAGCTCACCCTAACTGTGAGACAGTTTTTAAGAAATAATCACCACTCAGTACCAGTCAATGCAGCAATGTGAAAAACCAGGTGGTCCAAGTTTACAGGTCTTTACTTTTTTTTAATTCTTTTTAGGGCTGCACCCACAACATGTGGAAGTTTCCAGGCTGGGGATCGATTAAAAGCTGCAGCTGCCAGCCTTAGCCACAGCCACAGCCACAGCCACAGCAACATGGGATTCAAGCATCTGTGAGCCACTTGCATCACAGCTCACCACAATGCTGGCTCCTTAACCTACCAAGCAAGGCCAGGGGATGAACCTGTGTCCTCAAGGATACTAGTTGGATTCATTACCACTGAGCCACGATAGGAACTCCCCTAATTTTTTTTCACTTGTGTTTTTTTTTTTTTAATTGAAGTATGGCTGATTTTCAATATTGTGTTAGTTTCTGGTATACAGCAAAGTGATTTGGTTATACATGCAGGATATATTCTCTTTAATATTCTTTCTCATTATAGCTTATTACGTGATATTGAATATAGTTCCCTGTGCTAGGACCTTGTTGGTTATCTGTTTTACATATAGCAGTTTGTATACAAATCTTTAATTTTTCAAAAGAGTATGGAAATGAGGATTTTCACATTGACAACTAATTCAAAGTGTTCTAAAGCTACTATGTAGAGTAAATAAAATAGGAAAGTCCTTGGAGGCTGGGTCACAACTTTGGCATGACCAGGCAAAGGTCCACTTTTACTCTAGTGGTCACTAATAGAGCAATGCTATTCATAACTCTTGCAGTTTCTGGTAAAAGCAAAAGATGCCCAGAAAGTGGGCACTATCCAAAAATGGTGCCTAAAACAGCACATCATATGTTCCCCAAGAAATACCCTGCAGCACCTCATCAGGTGTCATCCATATTTGGGCTTGTATAAGAGCTTAACAAATACCTTGAGTGACTAACTGATGCTACTGGGAATACTACTAACATATAACGCTTCATATGTGCCAGATACTGTTCTACATGCTTTTCGTACACCCTCTCTTAATCATCCTAGTGAGATCAGTGAATTTATTTTCCCCATTGTACAGAGGAGAAAACTGAGATGTAGACACATTAAATAACTTGCTCAAGTCACAAAGCTACTAAGCATCAGAGGCAGGATGTAGACCTAAGTAGCTGGCCTCCACCTGAGCCCTTCAGCTCTGTTAGCACTACATTCCTGACTTTGAATGGGGGGAGTGGGGGGTTGATGACGCTGGATGATGCTGGATGGAGTTTGTCTGTGCTCTGTCCCTCAGAGGTCCTGCAATGGAGATATGTGATACTTTTATTTTTAGCATTACACATCATATTAGCCACCTCAGCAGAAAGGAGTCTTATGTGGTAAGTACATAATATCTCAAATGCTGTTTTCCATATCGTTTCTGCTCATATCAAGATCACCAATATACACTTATACAACAGCTAAGCAGTATTCACGAATGTATAAGTTCATTTTATTTTAACATATTACTGAAATACTTTAGGCATTCATGAGCAAAAGTATATATGTATTTGTAGATACACATGCAGGAAGTCTCCTTGGAAGTTTTTTGTTTTTCTTTTTATGGTTGCACCTGTAGCATGTGGAAGTTCCCAGAGCTGTTGATGTCTATGCCACAGCCACAGCAACACTGGAACAGAGCCATATCTGTGACCTAAACTACAGCTTGAGGTAACACCAGATCCTTAACCCACTGAGCGAGGCCAGGGATCAAACCTGCATCCTCATGGAGGTTTAGGTCACGTTCTTCACCTACTGAGCAACAGGAATCCCATTTTTAATATTAATCGCAGGGGGCGTTTTTGCTGTTTTTTTTTTTTTTTTTTTTGGACATTTTAAGTCTCAGCAGTCTATCACTATATTTGTTTAAAATAGAAGTTCCTAACATAATAATATTAAGGGGTATGTAAACATACTTATCAAATTCTTAGTGTTCTCATCCTCTCCCATATTTCATCGGCAATTTTAAAACCCTCAGAGAGAAAACAATCATTTGAAGGTGTTTGGATTGTCTCTACTTTTCACAATCAATGTCATTTTACATAAAACTAGAAACACAAGACATTAATGTTTCTAAGAGTACTTTTTACTATCCCACCAGTCATTAACTGCTCTCTCAATGTTTACATGATTAACAAGCTGAAAACTCTTTACCTTTAAAGAATCAGAAAAAAAAAAAAGCTTTTTCCTCTACTCCCAACTTGCAAGTGAAAGTCAGTTACAAAATTACTTTTGTCTAGATTTCTGCAACTGCCTACTACTCCCACATTCACTTGAGTCCCTCTCCAATCCCTTCTCCATGAAGCAGCCAGAATGAGCCCTTAAAAAGCTAAATCATGCAAACTATTGTCTTTGGAAAGATAAGCAATGAGATCCTGCTGTACAGCAATGGGAACTATATCTAGTTACTTATGATGGAGCATGATAATGTGAGAAAAAAGAATGTATACAGGTATGTGTGACTGGATCACCTTGCTATACAGTAGAAAATTGACAGAGCACTGTAAACCAGCTGTAATGGAAAAAATAAAAATCATTATTTAAAAAAAGCTAAATCAGATGATGATGCCACTGTTTTGCTTTTGTTCTTTAAAAACCATCACTGCACCTAGAAATAACTCCAAGCTCTTCACAGAGACCTTTCTGAACTGGTCCATCACCCCTCCAGCTGCATCTTAGCGCCCTTCCTCATTCACACCAAGATACCTAGACACCCACTTAGTTCTTAGAATGTGTCACCTGCTAATCCCCTTCCTGAAGAGCCCTTCCCCCAATCCTTTATGTGGCTGGAGTCACCTAACCTCATCTCCTCAGAAAGAGCTTTCCTGACTACTTAGCATAAAAGTTGATCACAAGAGTTACTCTCACTGCCACTTTTCCTTCTCAGAAATGATGTATTTACTTTTCGTTTTGTCTGCGTTTCCCACTGGCTATAATTCCACAAAGTTTTAAACTATGCTTGTGTCTTTACCACTGCATAGGTGGAACCTAATAAAAGGTCTAGCAAACAATTAGCATGCAATCAAAGTTTACTGAGAGAAATGAAGACAGGAAAAGGGAGAGGAGAAAAAGAAGACTGGAAGTAGAAGAAATTAATTTAATGCTTAATTTCACTCATTTAATTTTTTATCATTGGACTATGAGGTCTATTCATTCAACATAAATTTCAGACAATTCTCAAGTTATTTCTCTCGCTCTCTTTTTTTTGGTCTTTCTGTCTCTTTAGGGCCATACCCACGGCATATGGAGGTTCCCAGGCTAAGGGTCCAATCGGAGCTGTAGCCGCCGGCCTACTGCCAGAGCCATAGCAACTCGGGATTCGAGCCATGTCTGTGACCTACACCACAGCTCACAGCAATGCCAGATCCTCAACCTGCTGAGTGAGACCAGGGATCAAACCGACGTTTTCATGGATGCTAGTCATGTTCGATAATTGCTGAGCCATGACAGGAACTCCTATTTCTCTCTCTCTCTCTCTCTTTTTTTTTTTTTTTTTTGTCCGCTCTTTTTTAAAATAAACTGGGTTGTATATGTAGGAAGAATTTCAGAACCAGAGTAGAGACACATCGCAGGGAGCCTAAAATTGTTTCCGATCCCTACATCAAAATCAGTGCCTATAAGCTAGAATGTATATACATGTATGTTTAACTGGTTCACCTTCCTGTACAGTGGAAAACTGACAGAACACCATAAACTAGCTAGAATGGAAAAAATAAAAATCATTATAAAGTTTAAAAAAAATCAATGCCTATAAATCCTATGCCTTGACGGGACCCTAGAATAGTATAACTTTGCAAGTATTTTTTAATTTAAGTGACCATAAGGAAAATGCCATCAACTGTGGTATAAGAGGAGCCTAGTCATTCCTTAAAATGCCAATAATTTACCCTTTAAATTATTATTTGATGATTTCTACTCTACACAAGACTAATAATAGTTGCTTGAAAAGAACAGGAGTTCCCTCGTGGCACAGTGGGTTAAGAATCTGGTATTGTCACTGCAGCAGCTCAGGTCACTGCTGTGGCTCGGGTTCCATCTCTAGCCCAGGAACCTCCACATGCTGCTTGTGTGGCAAGAAAGAAAAGGAAGGAAGGTAGGTAGGAAGGAAAGAAGGAAGGAAGGAAGAGAAAGAAAAAAAAGAACAGGAAAAAAAAATTCCAGAATGCTTATGCCTCACAATTCAAATAATTCTTACAGATTTTTAAGCCCTGCATTCTAACCATTCATACACTGATGAGAATAGTGGCATTGCTTTTGCCTTGTGTCGGTCCAATTCTTCCAATATAACCTTACAACTTTACGAGGTTCACAATTTCCTGGATCTTCCCACTCTCCCTAAGTGCAAATACTGATTTTGTTCTTTATTGTCTTTACCTAAAAATCAAGCCTTCCAAAGGAAAAATATTTTGAAAGGCTCAAGTGAAATTATTCCTACACGGCCCTGTAGATAGAGCCAAAAGAAATTTCTAGGGCATAAATATCCAAAGGTGGAAAGGACAGTTGACAAGGAGAAAGAAATGACTCATTCCAGTAAGTCACGAAGGAAGACCCTCAACTGTTGAGGTCCTCATGATGGACTCCTGAAATCAGAAAGTTCCTCTAAAACAATCTGACTTTCCTACTGCTTGCAAATTACTGCTTTTTGTTTGAGGAAGTTAAGACTTCCGAGAAGACACTGTTCTTTCAAATAAAAACACATGTGCTGCCCTCTAGAGGCTACAAGGAAAATGACTCAAGAGGGGAATAGGATGGAAAAAGTAAAAAGAAGGAGGGTGGGAGGCCCCCATGTTTATTTTATCTTTACTGTTTTTGAGCTAATCAATTATATTCAGACTTTAAATCTGAGAAATAAATTGTTAGAAAGAGGAAATTCTGAATATGATGCAAAAATAAACCTCTGAAAACAATCTGAATCTTTCTTTTCTTTTTAAATTTGTTACCTTCATTTTAAAACAACAATATTGAGGTTATATAAGTTCATTCATTTTAAGATTAATAAGTAATAAATTCAATGATTATTTTTATGAAATTTAAACCAGGTTGTGCAACTATCACCCTAATCCAGTTTCAGAACATTTCCATCACCCCCAAAAATATCCCTTCTGCCAGCCTACTTACAGCTAATACCCACTCCCTCTCCAGCCTTTGGAATCAGCTAAGCAACTTCATTTCTCTATGGATTTGCATCTAATTTCAATTTTGAAATATGAAAGTCTGGAATTAAATACTCTACAACATAACAAGACAATTCCTTTTGTAATGCTTGTCCTTCAAAATGTCCTGCTTTTGATCAATGTCATGAAAAGGGGGTTAAATCTCTTACCAAAACAAACTTTTGAGAAGTAAATACCTACTTTTCAATGTCTCACACAGAGAGTATTTAACATTCCCCAGTTATATTAAATTTGTCTCTAATTATCTATGGGAAAATTGACCATGGATACACTTTTAACACCCAAGTCAACAGAATTCTAGGTTGGAAATTTTTTCCTTCTACCCCTTTATTTTTTTTATTTTATTTTTTTTCCTTCTACCCCTTTAAACATCCACCCTATTCTCTTCCTGCTTATTTCAAAATAAGGTTTCATTCACATCCCAAGGTTTTGTAAAGGATCAATGGTTTTTAGATTTGCCATAATTATATGAGCAATCAATTTTCAATTAAAAATAGGAAAGTCCTGAATTATTCTCTAAATATTCTTTGCTAATGAGCTTTTTTAAAAAAAATCTCCATTCTGAATCTGTCGAGAACATTTTATTTATTTATTTATTTATTTATTTTTTGTCTTTTTGCCTTTTCTAGGGCCGCACCCATGGCATATGGAGGTTCCCAAGCTAGGGGTCGAATCAGAGCTGTAGTTGCGAGCCTGTACCAGAGCCCAGCAATGCTGGATTGGAGCCACATCTTCGACCTACACCACAGCTCACGGCAACACAGATAATTAACCCACTGAGCGAGGCCAGGGATCAAACCCACAGCCTCACAGTTCCTACTCAGATTCCTTAACCACTGAGCCATGACTGGAATTCCGTGAGAACATTTTTAATTGTGGTGTGTGACACAGACCGAATGCTGATAATGAAGATTCTCTCAAAAACTCAGATTCTCTGGAGATTAAGCCCTGGAGCTATAGACTGCTTCTTTGGAGAAGGCACCCTGCCCTGCAATTTACCAGGTTATTCTGGACAAGGCACATAGGTTTCTGTATCTTAGCTTCCTCACCCATATAATGGAGATAATAAGAGTTTATTTCAGATGTAAAGGTGCTGAGATGTGTGCCTGGAACACAGCCCACAGTGAACATTTACAATCAGTATTATCTGAAAGTTATTTTACCAAGGATAATTATCTTCACTTCTTTTTAAGAGTAAAGAATGCATCTATGACTGGTGGTATGACTGGCAATTGGCAGACAGGAATTTTAATCATTAATTTACAATTACTTATATGGCATGCTTTGTGGATCTTCAAGGCCAAGTGTGGTTTTAGTTCATTTCCAAGTCTAAGAACAAAGCCAGAAGAAATTCAAAGGCTGCTCTCAAAGAAGGTAACAATTCACTTCAGGCCCTATGTGCCAAGAACTTGCTCACCTCCTCTAACACATTTTGTATGCTCTGTTTTTTACTGCCTCACCCCATTCAAATGGTAAATTACCTACTTCATGAAGGGCAGATAATGGGATTGCAGCAAGGTGGAAGTGGAATAAATTTAGGTCTGGATAAGTAAAACAAATCAAACCAAACAAGAAAGCAAAGATGGGTATTTATAGTTTGAGTTTTAGGTTCCCTTTTTTCCTAAGCAATTTATACTTCAAAGCATTAAGTTACGAAGAGTGTGTATCTTTGTGAATCAATACCAGTGGAGACTCAAACCACTATAATTAATGTAACAAGACCTACTGACTTACCTCCACTGAACACAGTTTCTAAAAGCCCAAAACTGCACATTAATCGCGATTAATGTTTCTCTCCTCTTTCAAGCACCATGAAGCAGAGTTTTATAAACAGCAAAGTGTGTTAATTTAAACAAAATATAAAAAAACCAACTCTTTCTAGGTGGTAAAGCTCAGTCTGCATATTTTCATTATTACATAATGGTTACCTTTAGCCCATAAACTACAAGGTCATAATAAGGTCACGATGAAGTGGTAAATGTAATAACTGAGAAGAAAAATAACTAGAAGCTATATTTAAGAGTATTTTAGTGTAGCTCATTCAGTAGTGCTGATTTAAAATAGGTTTTCTATTATAATTCTTCACCTATACTCTGTATTAAAATTTCTTAAAAATTTATTTTTTATGCTTTTCCTTTCCCCACTTAAAACACACAAGCCAGAATTTGCTGTGGTCCAAATAGTGAGATTTAAATTAAAAGTTAAAGCTATCACTGGCTTAGAATGTGCATATACTAACATTCAAAATAAAATAATATGAAACTGGTCACTGTTCCAAGTGTTAAGAATACATTAAAATAAACACAGAGGATCAAAATAAAAAGTTCAAGCTTTCTGTGTCTCTAAAAAACTTACCCCTTACACCAGATGATGGTAAACCAATACTAGGCATTAATAATTTTAAAAGTTGTGTACTTGCTACTTCACATAAAATGCAAAAGTGCCAAGTCTGCTTAGGCAGGAAACAGCTTGAGATCTTTCTCCAACTGTGTTGGTCAGAGTGATAACTGTGTTTTTCATTTATATGCTGTTGATACCCAAGATACAGCAAATAATGTCATCAATTTCCTTCAATTACCTCATAAAGGATTCATTTGCACTCAGGGAATAAAAAGGTTGTGACAGTAGCTTCAGGATCACTCAGCGGCAAGAATCGACATTAATAACTATCCTCAGAGGCACAGAGGGAGGGAAAAAAAGTCATTTACTTAACATTCTCTAATTCTTTGTGGTATAACAAGACTATGTCATGATTTAGGGTTGAAAAGCACAGTTGTGCTCACGAGGAAAGTCTTTCATAATCTACACATTCTATGACACTTGGAATTATGAGATTTTAGGCAACCTTTAAATGTGGTGTATCCCCCTGCTGAAAGCTTTCAAATAGCCTTCAGAGGAAAAAGAAAATCCTGATATTACTTTACTCCTGAGACTTCAAATAGCCCAGGCCTTATTGTGTAAAGACATTTCTTTATACAATAGTGAGATAGTGCTGAAGAAAATAACTTTGGTACGCCTGTATTGTAACAGAGGGTCATGTATAGCTAATTAAGCATTCTTCCTTTGGTTTGATTACATAAAGAGTTGGTTTTGTAATATGATAACACGTGAAGGTCAGTATGGTTATGAGAGAAACCTTAGATGCTGTGACAAATCCAATAACTATCAGGGTATTTTGTTCAGAAAAGTAGGGAATTTCTCAAAATATTTTGCTGATTTGTTAAGGTACTGGGAGATATTTTGCTGGCTGCAGGGTTGACCTTCTCCAGGATACTATATAGTGTCAACAGATTTGACAACAGCAGATTTCCTTACAAGGTACAGATTTGTACTTTGGAGTAAGGAAGAGACCAAAAAAGGATAATTAAGTTGAGGTTCACATGTATCTGAAACGAGTAGGGGAAAAAAGACAAATATCAGTTGGCCCCTCATTTATACACTGAGCTTCACCAGTTTGCTGTAAACAATGTTGACACATTTTTCATAAGGGATTTGAAAGTCCTTTTTCAGGTAACTCCCCCACTCCAATTTAACAGGCTAACCATCTTAGCAGAAAAGACTTTACTTTCATGTTTATGTCTCCTTCGAGTATTTAAAACAAGGGTGATGCATACCTTAACAAGGCCAGGAAACTTTGAAATGAAATTCAGGAAAAATTTCAAACTACCTGAGGCTCCTGCAACAAATATAAGACTGCACTGCCCTCCAGAGGTGATTCTTTGGCAAATACTTTTAATCAATTAATGCAAGAACCAAGGAACTATGCTGGAGTAATCCGCTTTGCAAACTATTTAACTCCTGCCATCTCAAATACTTTAAAAAATACACATCTAAAATCAACCTACCATTTCCCCCTAAGTGGACTATTACATTTTCTTGGTTCTTCCATCTTATTTCATTCCCTTTTGTTCTGTTCAAAACTAATAATTCCCTCAACTTTTGCTAAATGTTAAATATTGTTTGTTATTTAGAAGAGCCTATTAAGTCATTTAAATATTTTCAGAGAAATGAGACTATATAGGTTGCCTAAGGAAGCCTTACTAAAACTGAGAAACCTTAAGGATGACAAATGAGTACTTAAAATTGAATATGGTACAGTCTAATTACATTGTCATCACTTAACTAAAATTTGAAGGGTACTCACAGCAACTATGAGAAAAATAGCAATTTATTTTCAATTATTTTCTTCTTCAGCTTTTGTTCTCCAAAGCTATATAAACTCTTCCTGCCCCACATACCACCACAAATAAGGAACAATTTGTGGGTTTTCACTTTCCCTTTATTCTGTATCAGTTCAAAAATTTTAAGATTCTAGACAAAACTAATAATTTCCTGACAAAAGTGTGGTAACCAGTATGAATGACTTAAAACACATACATGAAAAGAATTTCTTCACAAACATTTTGTTGGGAAATTTAAACTTTATCTCTCTATAAAATATTTATGTGGACCATTGTAAATATTGACTTATTTAGTTATCATAACACCTATGAGGTAGGTGTTATTGCTACCATCTACCTTTTACAAGTGAGACATAGAGAGGTGAACTAACTGCTTAAGTTTATGAGCTGGGATGTGATGGAGCTGGGACTCAAACCCGAGGACTTTGCCTCCAGAGTCCTAATTTTTAACTTCTTGAATTTAACTTAAATGGTAACTTACATATATAGATTTTCCTCTCGCATCATAAAAAGTATTAATAAGATTTCAAATAAAGTTAATACCTTTCAGGTAGTTTTTTAAAAGTCCATGGCACAAAGAAAGCTTGAAAAGTATTAAAACCCTGGGAGACGGAAATACCGGAAGAAGGAATGAATGAAATTATAAATCATTTTTCCGTGATGACTTGCAAATATTTACTAAGTCATTAATCTTTGGGGGAAGGTAAAAAAACACAGAAAATATTGAAAGATTATGGAAGAATATTAACTATCTTCTAATATTAAAAATGAATTACATAAGTAAATCAGCCATGGACTTATCAGAGTCAGTTATCAAACATATAGTTGATCCTTAAATATCAAGCTACTCACCATATTTCAAAACAAATAATTATTTTATGCATTATAATGAGAAAGAAATGTGGAAAAAAATTATAAGCAAATACTAAATTCATTTTTTAAAAAAGAAAGAGTTAATATAAGACTTTAGACTCAGTCATAAAAGCAACATCACAAACCAACAGTCATTTAATGCAGACAGGGATTATAAAATGTACTTCAGGTTGCACTTAAAAACAATGTTCTTGCACCAACCATGAGCTGGCCAGCTACCCAGCAGCTGGGTTCAGAAACTTAAAGGCCTCTGGGAAAGCAGTTCGGTAACAACAAAGCAAATGTGGTCAATGCCCAGTGTCGTTATGGGGATTAGACCAGGGTCACGGCTTCACTGCAGCACCTGCGCGGCTATGACATAAGCTTATATCCTACATAAATCATATCCCCTCTGTTTTGAAAGCAAATAATAAAAAAGTTGTACCATGTCTCTTGACCTTTATTTCTGGGAAACTTGGATTTTTCTCTTATAGCTATGGAATGCACTAACCATCCCCAGTGGGACAGACTTAGAAACCCCTGTCACCTAACACATGTATAAATTTACACCTTCTCACTTCCAAAGTGATTTGCATCTTAAGTGTCACTAAATTATTAGTTTTTAAAACAGCTTAAAGTGAGGAGAAAAGAGAGAATGAGAAGGAAGGAAAAACAGAAAGACACCTGAAAGAAGAAATTACAATACCAGTATTGACGAAGATACATAATTGATCAATTAGGGAATAAGGGAAGCTAGATGGACGTTGCCATTGACAGTTGCTAAACGATACACTACACAAATGACAACATACAATTTGCTCCCAAGTTCTCTTTGTGATTTGCTTCATGGAATCTACTCAAAACTACTCTCTCCCTCAAATAAGCTATTTTTCAAAACTTAGCATTAATAATACTTAAGATATCAATGAAATAATGTTGCTAGAACTTGAGAAAAGACAAGGTAGGTGGCTAACTACCCTTAAATCACTAAGTTACATATATGTACCATAATTCTGGGCACCTGTATATCAAGTTGTCACAGGGCAAATTCTAGAGTAAAGCCAAAATAATAACAGGTTAAAAAAAGCCTAGAAACCCAATGAATTAGCATCACCACACTTACATGATAACACTGCTACTAATAATGAAAGACCAGAGCTAGCACACAGTTTCTCGGCAGGTTGAGTACTTCCTAATACTGGAGTAATGCTTAATCCTCACTCCTCACATACATTTTTTTTTTTTTTTTTTTTGGTCTTTGCTATTTCTTTGGGCCGCTCCCGCGACATATGGAGATTCCCAGGCTAGGTGTCGAATCGGAGCTGTAGCCACTGGCCTACGCCAGAGCCACAGCCACGCGGGATCCGAGCTGCGCCTGCAACCTACACCACAGCTCATGGCAACGCCGGATCGTTAACCCACTGAGCGAGGGCAGGGACCGAACCCGCAACCTCATGGTTTCTAGTCGGATTCGTTAACCACTGCGCCACGATGGGAACTCCCTCACATACATTCTATTGCTGTAGCTTCTAAAGTAAAGAGTAAATGAAATGTACTGCGTATTACTTCTGAAGAGCTAGTAAGTTACTTGAGTTAGGGAGTCTTCTTAAAAAACTATTTTAGGAGTTCCCGCTGTGGCACAGTGGGTTAATGATCCAACTTGTCTCTGTGGCACTGGCAGTTTGACAGTGGCCCAGCGCAGCTGTGGGTTGTGGAGTAGATGGCAGGTGCTACTCAGGTTCAATCCCTGGATTCCTGACGCAGGAATTTCCATGTGCCATAGGTGTGGCAAAAAAAATCCCACAAAACCCCTCTTTCATTCTAGATATTCTATCTAGAAAAATACTTTTCATTTTCTTCTAATGATATTCCTGTTGGTACAAAAAGTGAAATCTAAGGGTACATTTTTTTGGTCAGGAACTCGTTATGCAGAGTACAGCTAATATCAATAATATTAGGATAATTACTAACACATTATCTATGAGGCTGTAACGCTGTGAAAATTATAAAATTACTAATATAAAGAATATCAAATATGTCCCCCAATTCAATGTTTAATATTCAAATATTTCCTTGCTGCATGTGAGGTACTGAGGATGCAGCAATGAACTGAAATAAGCCTGTTGTCTTGAGTACTTGTGTTATACTTAGAAGAAGAAACACAAAATGCAAAATAACTTTTAAAGTGCCTAGTACATGTTAGCTATTGATTCCTGCTACAGAAAAATCAGCCAGAAAGGAGGAAGGGCAAATGGCTGTGTGTATATGTCAGCAAAAGGCAACAGCTGTGTGGAAGCTCTTATGTAAGGTGATCTGGTAAAGCATCTCTGGTGAGATGAGGAGAGCTGTGGTGTATCCAGGGTAAGTTACTTCCAGACAGGGGGGACAGGAAGATCAGAAGTTCTTGAACACATAAGGTGTATCATTCAGTGCTTTGTGGGCCCATGTAAGAGCTCTGAACTTCATTCTGAGTAAGAAGAAAGCCACTGAGAAGCCATTGCGAGAACTGCACTTTCCAATCTTGGGGAAAAATTAATTGTACTCAACTTACCAGAAAGGTTTACATGACATAGTAACCAGAACTTGTGCTTGAAGGCAAACATATCTGAGTTAATTTCTTTTCTTCAATGTCATAGCTCTAAGACCCTGTCTTATTTACGACATATCTCAGTCTCCACTTAAATGGTCATAATAGCTTTTACTGCAGTACCATTGTGAAGATTAAATTACACATCTAGTAAAGTGTCCTCAAACCTAGTCTGCAGTAAGTGCTCAATGAATGTTTCTTAAATGAGCATATGAATCTTTACTCCAAATCTCAGGTCTAAAATGCTTTTATGGCCTCTACAATTTACTAAGCCAGATAAATGTTTCTCAAATTCTCTGAATGATAAGAATTATCTTTTTCCTATGTCCCAGTGCAGGACCCAGAATCTTTTGTGAAACGGCCTAGAAATAGACTTCTTTTTCTTTTTATGGCTGCACCTGTGGCATATGAAAGTTCTTGGGTTAGGAGTTAAATTGGAGCTGCAGCTGCAGCAATGCCGGATCCATAACCCACTGAGCAGGCCCAGGAATCGAACCTGCATCCTCACAGACAATATGTTGGGTTCTTAACATGCTGAGCCACAATGAGAACTCCAAAATAGATATTTTTAACAAACAATCCAGAAGATCCATATACTTAGGGAGTTTTGAGATAGTGGATAGTTACTGTACCATGGTCCTTTCATTTCCATAACTGCTACCCAGATCTTCTCTCATAAAAAGAGGTAAAAATATATACCCCTTTCACCCTTCTATCCATTTCAAAACCCAATACTTATCTTTTATTTTGCACAGATATAGGGCTCTGATACACAGACTTCTAAATGTCGCAATACATCAACTATGTTGAAAATGTCCTTATTAATTTTAACTGAATGGGAATAAAGACAATGTACATGGAAGATGTTTTATTTTTGCTTTCCATTTATGAGCTACAAATCCAGGCAAATGTTTATGGATGGATTTTCAAATACTGGACGTTTTTACATAGACTTCATTATAAAAAGCATCCCCTCCTAAACCCCTGCAGAATTGTGATCAAGGTCACACAGTATCTAGAAACTTTTCTTCATGTCTTATTTCTCGGTAACATAATTTAGAATGTTGCTGACGAAGTGCACGTTTTCCTTTCCACTTTCCGGTAAGACTGGGAAACAGACTTCATTTGGAAAGTTTTTAATATGTTTTAAAAATACACATTGCTGTATATTCTGGCAACTGCTGGGTGGTATGTACTTTGCAGTGCTGGTAACCAGGATTGGATGACTTTACATTAAAACGGTGAATTACTACATTTTTTCTCACAAAGTTTTGCATTCTAAAAAGAAGAGCTAAAAAATATTCATTCCGCATGATGCAGAGAACAAACAAGAGCAGTTTTTAAAACTCCCATCCCGTTGTATGTTATCTTTGTGGCACACGAATGAATTAGGAAAAACTCTGGACACAGGAAAAAAGTAAAGTGGTGGCCTGGCTATTCTATTCTCCTTGGACCAAGAAAAATAATTTTAACTATCATCCTCTGACTCCCAAGCAAATAATGGGGTATTTCCATCTTCTCTTGCTTTGAGATTTCAGTGAATATTAACGATGAGAGTGACTAATCAAACATACAGATGTCTATTATGAATATGTGAGATGAAAGTATCTTCCAATCCTATTGACCATTAGCTATCAAAAACAGCACCATTCTACAAATTTCAAGGTGGGAAAAAGATTCTGAAGGTATTCTTACTAAAAAATACAATTTCTTGGTCAGAAGGTTTTTTTTTCTTTTAATAACAACAAAAGAACAATGTTTTAGCAACTCTTCAGCCTAAAACAAATAGCTCTCAGGAAATATTCATATTCATCTTTTAGACCAACAAAAATAACAGGGAAAAAAGTTAAGCTGTAAGAGGGAAGTTGAGGCATCCAACAAAAGCAAAATGTAAATGTACTTTGAAATCAGCTAGTTAAATTATCCAAATTCTCTCATAAAGAAAGTTATAAAGATTTAATGATGGAGTTCCCCATCATGGTCCAGTGAAAACGAATCCGACTAGGATCCATGAGGTTGCAGGTTTGATCCCTGGCCTCATTCAGTGGGTTAAGGATCTGGCGTTGCCAAGAGCTGTGGTGTAGGTAGCAGAGGAGGCTCAGATCTGGCGTTGCTGTCTGTGGCTGTGATGTAAGCCGACATCTGTAGCTCTGATTTGATTTTGATCCCTGGCCTGGGAACCTCCATGTGCCACTGCTGCAGCCCTAAAAAGCAAAAAAAAGAAAAAGATTTAATGACAATGGGTGGTCCTTGTTCGAAAGCATTGTCAATGTACTTTGAGATCAACTAGTTTCATTTATTTGTAACATCAAGCTATCTATTTCAAAGGTTTTATGAATCTTTTAAAGCACAGTTTTCTTTTTTGTAACACAATTACTGCTATCCTTAAAGGGAGAAAGAAACTTTCTTCATTATGAAAAAAACATAACTTTTCTTTAGCAAATGACTTTTAATTAAACCAATTATAGTTAACATTCAGAAATTCAGAATGCCTTTTCTGTATTTTCTAAATTAGCATCAGTGTATTATAGCCTCTCTAGGAATTTTTAAAGAAAATATGGTGCCTAAAAACTTTATCTACCCTTAAACTTATACAGTTGCTGCTGTGTTTGGAACATAAATATTACCAAACATGAGACATGAAGGGAAACAGACAGGAACGATTTAACTAGATTCCTTGGAAAAGATTCAAAACTAATGCATGCCAGGGGCCAGCAGGGGGAGTAAAATCCCCAAAATATATGTGAAATACAATTAAAAATACTGAATGAAGGGATATCCAGCACAAACCTAGAATCAAGTCACCTAGTCAAACCACGATGATAACCATATTCTTTACGGCTTTAGTCTAGAGATAAAATAAAGTTGAATTATCCAATACTCTGGGGATCGAAATAAGCTAATACAAATTTCTTCTTTGGTCCACTTATACTTAAAAATTGTCCTTTTTTTTTTTCCATTCTTCTGTTGATTAATAAAGCTAATAATTTACTAGAGGACAATCATGTATCTTTTAAGAGTATATTAAGAAAATTTTAGGTTTACATATCATACACTTTTTTTTTTTTTTTTTTCACAGGGGCACCTGCAGCGTATGGAAGTTTCCTGGCCAGGAGTCCAATTGGAGCTAGAGGTGAGGCCTACACCACAGCAAGGGCAACACCGGATTGGAGCCACATTTGCAAACTACACTGTAGCTTGTGGAGGCAATGTCAGATCCTTAACCCACTGAGTGACGCCAGGCAGGGATCAAACCTGAATCCTCACAGAGACATTAGGTTCTTAACCCGCTGAACCATATCGGAGAACTCCCTTATACATTTTTTTTTTTTTTTTTTTTTTTAGGGACACAGGTACAGCAGATGGAAGTTCCCAGGCTAGGAGTCGAATCAGAACCACAGCTGGTACCACAGCAACATCAGATCCGAGCTGTTCTGCAACCTACACCACAGTTCACGACAACGGCAGATCCTTAGCCCACTGAGCAGTGGGGACCGGGATCAAACCTGTGCCCTCACGGATACTAGTTGAGCTCATTTCCGCTGATCTTCAATGGGAAATCTCCTCATACACTTTTTTAATTGTGAAATTACTTTTTTTAATGAAGTATAGTAGATTTACAATGTCTCAGGTATACAGCAAAGTGCTTCAGTTATAAATATATATGCACACCTATTCTTTCTCAGATTCATTTCCATTAGTCATGCACTTTTATTAAATAAGAATTTATTAAATTAATAATTTTTTGAATTGCACTGTGTAATCTGCTAGGAAGATTGGGCTTCCTATTGTCAATGATCTTTTAATCAGATATTTTTCTAGCACATGAGTGAAAATGATGCTTAACATGATCTGTATGAATTAGCAACACCTCATACACAGAGGGGGTTGAAATTTCTAAAAGCTTTGAAGAAACAAGCCAGGAAAAAATCTTCAACAATACGATAAAGTACATTCCATTGTTCATACTGTTGAATTTAAAGTCATTTTATCCATAGGGACAAAACATTATCTAGAAGAAAGGAAATCCTGGCCTTTGGAAATACAATAACCCTTTCAGGTCACAGAATTACCAATGCATCTGATTAATATGTTACCTGTCAAATCTCTCAGAAGCACCTACTACCATCTGACAGGTGTTTGCTGGCTGTTTGTTTCACTCACTAAGGCAGTAAAGAGCTATAAACCCCATCCTCTCTTATTCCCATTAAGATGTAAGGCCATGAGGTTTTAGGAGAGATGCCAGATTATCCAAACCCCAACTATATTAACTCTCTGTGTAATGACCTCACTGATTATCCTTTAATAGAAGGCTTTGTTCCTCAAAACAAACAAACAAAAAAATCCATATCTCCTTAAGGATTTTACTTATCAACCCTCAAAAGTTGTTGAAAGAATTTTTTTAAGTTAAAAAGAGAAAGAGATTTGCTAGAAAATCTTCAACTGTGCAGTTAACACTGAATTTGATAAACAGTACATTCCCAGTAACAGCCACCAAAATTCCAAGTTAAATCTGTGCCCTTGGAATAATGCCAAAATGCCACAGCATATTTGCACTTTGAACAAATTGCACATTTTTAACTCCTATTTTTTTTCTGCCAAAACAAAAGCTCAAAATATGCAGATTCTATCTTCCTTGAAAACTTTACAATGGTAATTTTGGAGGCAAAGAAAAATGCTTTTAAGACCAACAGAATGATAGATTAACTTGACTTGCTATTTTATTACTAAAACTACCTGAACTATTTCTGGAGATCGTATGTCAACACAGGTATCATAAAATTGTCACTATTATCATTAGGCTTAAAACTGGACAACCTTATTAGAATTCTTTCTTTGCTACTTGGCCCATGTCATTAACCTCTCAGCCTCAATTTCTGTTAGAGGGAGATATTTAATACTTCATAGTCTAGTTCCTACCATTTGGTAGCTAATCAATAAATGAAGTCCCTACTATGATGTCCTATTAGACATTTGCACCTATTGAGTTCAAGATACTAATTATGGAATTGTAAAGGGAAAAATTTTTTTAAAAAGGTATTTCGAGGAGTTCCCATTGCAGCTCAGCAGTCATGAACCCAACTGGTATCCATGAGGACGGGTGTTCAACCCCTGGCCTCGCTCAGTGGGGATCTGGCATTGCTGTGAGCTGTGGTGTAGGCAGGCAGCTGTAGCTCTGACTGGACCTCTAGCCTGGGAACATCCATAAGGTGTGGGTATGGCCCTAAAAAGCAAAAAAAAAAAACAAAAAACAAAAAAAAAGAGGTATTTCGAATTTTCATTTAAAATGAAATGTCCTCATTTTTAGACAATGTATTAGTAAGAAAAGTCTATAAAAACCTGAATATTTTCTGCCAAAAATGCCATTCCCTCCCCTACAAACAATTATTCCTTAAGACTGTGCTGACGGATCTTCCTAAAGAATTGCTCACTATAGAAGAAATTCTAGTAAAAATAGATATAATTTGGTTAGGTTTTAGGACCAAAAAGAGGTGAGTTACAAAAAAATTAAATTTCCTCAAACTATTTTGAGATTACATTAGACTACTATTCAGCAATAAATATTATGTTTCTACTTTTTGATAGAAGAACGCTGTGATTCTTTTTAGTGTAAATAAATACACATATAAAGGTGAATTTACTAGAATGAAACTAATTATTTTGAGGAAACTCAGGTTAGTATAGTTAAAAATCTATGGCAAAAATCATTGTTTGTTTACTGAATCCAAGAAAAGTGGAGAAAATAAAGAGTCTTCTAGATGGAACCAAGATAGAAATTTATTTTTTAAATACGTATTGTCTTTTGAACTGTATTTTACTTAAAAACAAAAATACGAAAATATGAACTTGTGCTTTGATTTTAATTTTGATATAAGGAATACTTCTTTCTCATCATTGTCTACATTCTGCAAACAGACACAACTGAGCTGCACACACCATACACATTCTGTAATCTGAATGCTGTGATAACTTAAAATGTGCCTAAAATTGTTTCCATTAAATTATGTCTAATATATTATAACTGTTTTAAGAATTTATATACCATAAATTCCCTTAGAGGTTTTAAATAGCAAATTACTAATTTCCTCTCTTGCAAAAAGTTCATGAGATATCAAATATTTACTATTACATAGCTTTTATATTTCACCTTTGGGAATGCTGAAATGTTTCCCAATGGGTAAATTTAGTGACCTAAGCATTAAAAAAAAGTAGTGCGTAAGGTACCATAAAGATACAAAGTTAAAATTCCAAGATGCTGAGTTTGTTTTGATTAAAAAGCCCTGCTTTTATTGAGAAAGACAATGTTAAATGCATATTTTTACTGAAGGACACTTTATGCAAGTAGGGTACAGAGATGATCTAAATCACAAATAAATGACTTGGTGAATTGTTACTGAGAATATTTTGTCTAGATAGAGACTTTCATTTTTATAAGAATATTATGAGCACCATACGAAGGGTTCTGAAATTTTAACCAACTGACTAGAGAAATAGTTCCTCCCTGCTCTTTAAGACATATGAGTCTTCTTTCTCATTCAGTAGATCCATTTATCCCTTTGCTTGAATATAACATAAATATTAATCTTGTTTAACAGAAATAGAAAATAAATCAAGAGGGGGAGGGAGTGGGGTGGTTGGGGAGCTCGGGTACAAACTATTGCCTTTGGAATGGATTAGCAATGAGATCCTGCTGTATAGCACTGGGAACTATGTCTAGTCACTTATGATGGAGCATGATAATGTGTGAAAATAGAATGTGTACATGTATGTGCAACTGGGTCACCATGCTGTACAGTAGAAAAAAATTTTATTGGAGAAATAACTATTAAAATAATAATAATAAAAGTATATATATAATGGAAAAAAAAATTCCCACCAGAGAAGATCTAGATGGAATTATCAACAAAGACATGAAAAACTGATGGGAAAAAAAAAAAAAGAAATCAAATTAAATGAACGTACACTAGAAAATGAGAGATTTGTCATGTGATTTGTAACATAAAAATAATAATAAAATAAGTAATTAATTGGGGGTGTTCCATGTGTTTATCAAATATTTCACAATGCTATCTCATTTAAATCTTTCAACAACCCTAAAAGTAAGCAAAACTATAAGTCTAATTTTATAGATGAGGAAATTGAAGTACACAGAAGTTAGAAAATTACCTTCTTAAAAAGAAGGAAAATAAGAAATTAAAACATTATTCTTATGACATAAAAATGGCTATGCATCGGAAACCTCCATTTCTTGTCAAGATGGAATAATGTACTAGATTTACTCCCCTACCTGAAATAACAACAAAAAATGGACAAAATATTTGAAGCAATGGTTTTAAGACCTTTAAATTACTAGACATCAGGGAGTTCCCATCGTGGCTCAGTGGTTAATGAATCCGACTAGGAACCATGAGGTTGCGGGTTCGATCCCTGGCCTTGCTCAGTGGGTTAAAGATCCGGCATTGCCGTGAGCTGTAGTGTAGGTTGCAGACGTGGCTCGGATCCCGTGTTGCTGTGGCTGTGGTGTAGGCTGGCGGTTATAGCTCCGATTCGACCCCTAGCCTGGGAACCTCCATAAGCTGTGGGAGCAGCCCAAGAAAATGGCAAAAAGACCAAAAATAAATAAATAAATAAATAAATAAATAAATTACTAGACATCAGGCAACAAAGTATAGTGATGCTTGAGAGGCATGAAATATACAAGGTGAGTCTAAAAATTGCTCTAGTTTATTGACTTGAAAGGTTTTCTAGCAATGATATAATGTGTAAAAACCCAGGAAGAACTCAGCCAACTTACACATTTGAAGAGAGAAAGCTGAAAGTCACAGAACACTGAAGTGTGCACAGGAGAGGGTACTTGGACAGGAGAATGCAGCACCAAGTGATAGAGCTCAGAGCTATGCAGAAGGAGTAACTCATCAGGACATGCAAGTAAGGAAAACCACCATATTAGAGGTAATAGTGTGCAATGATCACAAAGTGCTATAAATAGTGCTTATTACCACCAACTAGAGAGGTAAATAAAATGAATCATTGGGAACACTGAGTACAGTAAATTAAAGGGGCTTCTCATAGTAGTAAGAAATAATAAGCCCTAAGCAGCACTACTCCAGTCATGCCTAACTAGAACCAAAAGAATAAAACTGTTTTCAATAACTTAAGTGTATCCTTGAATAAAGATCAAAAATATTTATAGGAAAATATTCAGCAGTCAAGAAGATAAAATTTACAATGTTTGGGACATAACAAAAATTATTAGGCATGTAAAGGAGGAAAATATGACCCCAACTAAGGAGAAAAATCAATCAGTCAAATAGAAACTGACGAAGACTCTAAAATTAACAGAGAAAGAAAAGTAAAACAGTTATGAAACTATATCTCATATATTCAAAAAGCTAAGTAGTGATATAAAAGATATTATTTAAAAAAAAACAAATGAAAGTTTTAGAGATAGAAACTAAATGTGTCAGATGAAAAATACATTGGGATGAGACTAACAGCCGGTTAGACATTCCAGAAAAAGAGATTAGTGGACTTGAAGACATAGCAACAGAAACTACTGAAATGGAACACACAGAGAAAAAATATTTCTTTTAAAAAATCAGAACATTGTCAAGATATGGGAAAATTTCAAGAGGCCCAAAGTACATATATTTGAAGCCTCAAAAGGGCAGGGGGTATTTGAAGAAATAATGGCTCCATAATTTCCAAATTTAATGGAAAGTATATACTCAGAGATCCAACAAGCTCAACAAAACAGATCTAAGGAGTGGGTGGATCTTGAAAGAAGCCCACAGGGTGGGAGTGAAGGAAGACACACTAAAGTAAAGAGAAACTAAAATAAAAGACTGACAGCTTATTTTATGTCAGAAACAGATAGTGGAGCCATATCTTTAAAGTACTGATAGAAAAAAAAAATCAATATCGAATACCATACCCAGCCAAAATATATTTACATAATGAAAGTGAAATAAAGACTCCCTCAGACATAGAGAAGCTGGAAGAATTCATCTCCAGCAAATCTGTACTTCAAGACATGTTAGAGAAAGTCCTTCATGCAGATGGAAAATAATATCAGATGGAAACACACACACACAAAAAGAGAAGCACCTGAAGTAACTCTGCAGAAAAACATAAAATTTTTCTTATTATTTAAATCACTTTTAAAAATAATCTAATGTTTAAAAAGAAGTTGTAACAATGCAGTGTAGGGTTTATAACTAATGTAAAAAAAAAGCCTATGACAGTAAGAGTTAATAGTCAAGATGGGGAAACTGCAAATGTACTTTTAATAATCTCCTCATATTACGTACATGAAATAGCATAATATAATTTGAAAATATACTATGATAAATTAGACATGTATAGTATAAACCCTAATACAACAACTAAAATAACAAAACAACATCTGCTGATGGTAACCTAACAAAATAAAAATAAGATAAAATGGAATCATTTTTTAAAGATCAATTTATCAAAAAGAAGGCACAAAAGGAGAAGAGGAGAAAAAGAACAGATAGAAAAAGTAGAAAATAAATAGCAAGGTGATAGATTTACCCTAAATATATCAATAACCATACTAAATGTAAATGTTCCAATACTCCAATTAAGAGTCAGAGGTTTCCAGATTCCATACCAAAACAAGATTCAACTATATTCTGCCTTCAATATACTCACTATAAATATAATGACATAAATAGGTTAAAAGTAAGAGAAATGAAAACAATATACTATGCTAACACTAATAGAAAGTTTGAGAAAAAAGTGGATTCCAGAAAAATGTATACAGTAAAAAAAAAAGGATTGCCATTTCATAATGATGACAGGATCAATTTATCAGTATGATATACCAATCCTAAGTGTTTACACACCTAATACATGAGCTTACAAATACATGAACCAAAAAATGAAAAAATTACAAGAAGAAATAGGCAATTCCACAATTACAGTAGGAGATTTCAATATTCCTCTCTCAATTTTATATAAAAAGTAGATATAAAATCAGTAACGGTATATAATAATTGACAGAGTAGATAGAAAATCAGTAAGTTGAATATCACTATCAAAAAATTTGATCTCACAAACATTTACAGAAAACATCAAGATACACATTTTTTAAAGTGCACATTGGACATTTATCTGGGAATGTGGTACCATATTCTGTTATAAAACAAATCTCAGGAAATTGAAAAGGATTCAGTTCATGCAAGTTAGGTTTTCTGACCCAAATGGAATAAATTAGAAATCACTAACAGAAAAATACCTAGGAAAATTTCAAGTATTTGAAAAATAAATAACATATTTATAACTTATCCACAGATAAAAGAACAAATCAAAAGGGAAATTAGAAAGTATTCTATGACACCAAAGCAAAGACAACAGAAGCAAAAACAAACAAGTGGGACTACATCAAACTAAAAAGCTTCTGCTCAGCAAAATAAAACATCAAAAAATGAAAAGGCAACCTATTAAATGGGAGAAAATATCTGCAAACCACATATCTGATACAGGGTTAATATCCAAAATATACAAGGAACTCATACAACTCAATAAAAAAACAAAACTACCTAATTAAAAAAATAGGCAGAGAACCTGAGTAGATATTTTTACAAAAAAGACATGAAACACGGCCAACAGGCACATAAAAAGGTGCTTAATCACTAATGATCAGGGAAATTCAAATCAAAAGTACAATGAGGCATCACATTGAACCTGTTAGGGTAGCTATTATCAAAAAGATGAGATAAGAAATGCTGTCAAAATGTGTAGAAAAGGCAACTCTTTTATACTGCTGGTGGGAATATAAACTGGTACAGCCTTTACAAAAAACAGTATGGAAGCCCTCCAAAAAATTAACGATATAATTACCACAGGATTCAGAAATCTCACTTCTGGATATATTTTCAAAGGAAATAAAATCATTATCTTGAAGAGATATCTGTACTCTCATGTTCATTGTGGCATTATTCACAATAGTCAAGGTAAGGAAACAACTTAAGTGCCAACTGATGAGTGGATCAAAAAAAATATGTGTGTGTATTAGATATGTATGTATATAATGCATACCTATTATGTGTTAGATATAGACACTATATATAATACATATCATTATATGATCTATCTGTATAATACATATGCTATATATTATATATATATATTTTTTTTCTTTGACCATGCCCATGATATGCAGAAGTTCCCAGGCCAGAGATTTAAGTCATGCCACAGCGGTGACAATGCTAAATCCTTTAACCACCAGACCACCAGGGAACTCCCATATTGCATATAAAATTATTTAGCACTAAAGAAAAGTGTTGTCATCCTGACAATATGAATGAACCCTGAATCTAAAGGGCATTATGCTAAGTGAAATAAGCCAGACATGGAACAGCAAAAAATGCATGGTATAACTTACATGTCTTACCTTTTCTAAAAAAATTGAATTCATGGAAACTGAATAGAAAAGTGGTCACCAGGAATTGGGAGCATGTGGGGGAAATAGGGAGAGATTGGTAAAAGGATACAAACTTTCAGTTACAATATGAATACCGTCTGAGGATCTAATGTATAGCATAATGACCAGAGTTGATAACACTGGACTGTATAGTTAAAACTTGCCCAAAGAGTAGAACTTAACCCCCCCAACACACACACACCGCACACATACACACACACACCACACACATACACACACACACCACACACATACACACACACATCAGTAAATGTGTGAGATGATGTTTTATTATCTTAATTCCTTTCATAATATATACATAATAGATGATGATATTGTATACTTTCTTTAAAAAAAGGTATTACTGTAAATCGAATGAAAATGAAAACAACATTTCACAATCCATGAGATATAGCTAAAGCGGTATTTAAGGGAAATTTTATAGTACTAAAGTTATATATTAGAAAAGAAGGAAGTTCTAAAATTAATTATCTCAGCTTCCACCTTAAGAAACTAGAAAAAGGGGAGAGAATAAAATACAAAGTAAGTAGAATAAAGGTAATAATGAAGATCAGAGTGAAATCAATGAAATAGAAAACAATTACTTTAGGGAAAATTAGTTATTTAAGAAGATCTATAATACTGATAAACTTCTAGTCTGACTGATCATTAAAAAAAAAGAGAGAAGAAAATAGCTAACGATATCAGTAATCAAAATTGTGACATCATTATAATTCTACAGATATTCAAAGGATAATAAGAGAATATTACCAAAAACTTTTTGCCTATACATTTGAAAACTTAGAGGAAACGGACAAAAATTCCTTGAAAAATACAAGCCAATAAATTCAAGAAGAAATGGGTAGTATGAATAATATTATACCTATCAAAGAATTTGCATTTGTAATTAAAAATCTCGTCACAAAGAAAGCTCCAATTCTGATGGAGCTACTTAATTCTACCAAATATTTAAAGAAGAAAATAACACAAACTATTTCAGAAAATTAGAGATCAGTGACTCCTCAATGCATTATAAGAGGCAAACATTACCCTGATACCAAAATCTCACAAATACATTATAAGAAAAGAAAATTAATAGACCATTATTCCTTAAACAGAACCCATCAATATGTACTATCCACCTTGACCAAGTGGGATTTATCCTAGTAATGCTAGATTGGTTTACCATCTAAAAATCGATTATAAAAGACAACATATTAACAGAATAAATGACAAAAAATACATGATCATCTCAATAAAAGTAGAAAAATACTGAGTAAATTCTTGATGAGTTACATGGAAACAAGTACAAGTTTCAGATGTATCTAATAATAAATTTTATTCATTCACTAACATTATCAAGTATAAGAACCTACTAGGTGCCTAGCCTAATTCTTGGCTAAGAAAACAACAGGAAAAAAATAGATAAAACCCTTCCTTCAGTGAAGGTTATATCTTTCTTACTGTTGCAATTATCACACTAAGGTCATTACCATTACTTTTACATTGTTGTAAGATCTTTCTTTGAACAGCAATGGCACTCTAGCACACTTTGACCTGACACATAGGAAGGCGCATATCCAGTTGATTATACATATAGCTTGCCTTATCTCGATGCAGACTTGTGCACATTCTATTTCTAATTTCTTAAACCTGAATTAACTTAAATGCAATAGTTTTCTATTTCTCTTCTCGTTTAGCAGAATAAAATAAAGGCATGTAACTGCAGTGTGGCTCTAGATAAAACAATAAGGAAAAATCATAATCCCTTATATCTGCAAATGCTTTACACCTTTCGAAGCATTTGACCTTGATTTTACCATGATCTGATTTGAGAAACTCTGTGAGCTCACTAGAGAGGGCCACAATGTTTTCATTTTATAGATTAGAAAACTTGAGATTGAGGGGTTAAATGATTTCTCCATCACTCACAGCTATATAATTTCTAGACAAACATAGATGGTATTTTTTCATCTCCAAGTTTCAGAAAGAGAGATGGTTTCATAAATATACAACATCTTTCTTGAATATAGCAGCACATGCCCAATTACTTCCTAAATAGGTGCCTTTAAATACACACAATAATGAAACCCTTCCAGTATGGTTACTAAGCTTTCTGCCCAATGGTAATGAAGTTAATCACAGAATGTACACACTGCTAAAGTCTTACATTTTTATGTTATCAGACCACTGTACATGTATAACTGAATCACTTTGTTGTACAGCAGAAATTACCACAACATTGTAAATCAGCTAACATTAATAAAACTTAAAAAAAAAAAAGTGAGCAAGTGCCCATATGAGGAAAATTCTAGATCAGGGAACTGAGAATTTACAGTATTATAATATTAGAATCCAAAATATAAATAATATTCATTGCACTTCCACGAAATTAATCTATAAAAATAAATTCCCTTTACTGAAGGAATTTTTAAAGTTTTATATAGAAGCGTTTTTTAAAAAATAAGCTGTTTTTTAGCTCCATATCAACTTTGCTGGAAAAATAATCATCTTAATTTATTTACCAGAGACTAACTCAAAGTGCTAAAAAGTGTTCTGGATATTCTTTTACCCAATTTCAGTAAAACTGCCTCTGCACAGCTGACAGGAAGAAATGAAGAAAGGTTTTCCTCTGCTATAAATAAAATACAGAAGTATGAGAAGGAGAGGGGCATTTGAAGCTGGTTATTTTGCTGTTCCTCTTTTAAAAATCACTAAACTGAATGTGAAAAAAAATGCAACATAGTAAGTTGTTCACGAATTTCTCCAAATGATTGCAAATCTCTGGAAAACAACCTTACTCTGTCACTGTTTCTGAAATAAATAATATATGTACATATTACAAAACAATGTCATTGGAGATAAACTAACAAAAGCATTAAGAGATTATGTTTCTAGGCAAATGCAGAGCTCATTTTACTTTAATTACATAGTTCTTTAATTTGGTAATTATAAAATATTCTCTAACAAATTAGTTTTAGTTACAAACTTAGGCATGTAAATTTCATACAGCCACTTTTTTTGACACACTGTCAGAATGTCACAGTTTTTAAATAATGACAGTACGTGGTATGGCACCACTACTTTTTAAAGAAATACATCCCCAAGAACTTAATGTTCAGTTGGCTTCCTCAAAAGAAAATAGATGAGAATAAACAGTGGCAATAGTTTGCCAGCTTATAAGAAATGAAATTAACAGGGTAAAATTTCATACTTCACTCATTGTCAGTCTTACCATCTACATCCATACCCCCCTCAACTTGATGAGTGACTTTTTAGAAATATTTTGCATGAGATTAATCTAGCAATAATAACTCTATCTCTCCCAAATGGCTAGGAATGCTACCAAATTTCTATTTGAGAGAATGATTTTACATATTCATAGTGAAAATTATGTATGTCAAAATGAAGATATTATTACTTATAATACATAAAACAATATGTTAACAAGCCTCTGTTTATAGAATTCTTCTCACTGTGCCTTGTTTGCCTGTCTGTAATTACATATGGACTACATTTGTTTCAATGTTTGAATATTAAGATATAACAAAAGAATAATCAGAGTTAGGCTACATCTCAAGGCTAGACCAAAATTTTATAATAATAATAATAATAGATCCTAACACCACATGTGCCATGTGCTATTATTATTTCCATTTTATAGGTGAGAAAACTGAAGCACAAGAGGTTAAAATACTTATCTAAGATCCAATAGCTAGCAAGCAGTTGAGTAAAAATTCCATCCCAGGCACTTTGACTAGAGAAGATGAATTCTCAATTTTTCTAAGAAAAATTTAAAATGGCTTTAAGCTACCTATTTTTTACATTACTGCATTTATATCACTTGCATGACATTATGAACAATAAATTAACAAGTAAAAAAACTGCAAAGCCCAAATGTTTGTGTGGCTGAAAAGCTTTCTGAATTTTACTAATTCACAACTGATCAACAATTGCTTCTTACAGTTGGAACAATTTCCCAAACATAAAACTCCCTCTCCCATCATTGCATCTGCCATGATCCCTTCCCTATTCATTACTTCTGCTAATAGACAGGGAATAGGGTGAACCGGGATCATTCTATATACAGCATGGCTTATAGTTCTGCCCTTTCTTCATTACCTCCTTCTATGAGAAGGACTTTCTAAGCATTCTTAGAAAGATACACAGCTTTGCATTTATCCCCACCCCTTACCTGAGATTAAGTCTACTTTCCCCATTTTTGGGGAATGTTTTTCCCACATGTTTTGAAAATAGAAATGTCTCATTCTCACCTTTTTCTTCTCCCAGTCTCCAGTAGTATCTTGGAGGCTAAGGCAATGAAAATCAGGCAGCCTTCTGCCTTGGACTAGGGTTTTCAGCAAATCCATCTATATCGGGACTCTTCTTGGCCCTTATCTAATCTTAGAACACATCCTTGAGCAATCCAGGAGAACCTGGAAGATGGGATCTCTCAGTCCTAGTTCTCCTGGCCAAAGAAGCCACAGGACTAGGAACTTAGGATTGTTGGTGGCATAAAAACTATGTAGGACTAAGAAATGGAAAAAAATTGAAAAGAGTCAAAGAAAGAGAGAAGACTGACTAAGTCAGAGAAAAAGGATCTATGGGAGAACAAAAATAGCACCCTTTTCTTGTTTAATTACTATATTTCTTACCTCTGAGATTATTATTAGATTATTTTATATTTTCTTCTGTTCCTTGCATTAAGTATATTTCTTCAGAGTTTTTTTTTTTTTCCTCTTACTGTTTGAGGTTTTATTTCTCTCTTGAAAGTTCTAAGCTCTTCTGAAAGATCAGATCATTTTGCCGGCAGGTGGAAAATAGGTTGACAATTGTCACATTTAGTATACAGTGTTTCACTTAATCTCCTACTTACCAGTTCAGTTTCTCAGCCCCAGCTTCCCATACCCCTGGTGTCCCAAAATCTCAAAACTCTATGGATTCATTTCTTCAAATAATTAACTTCCCAAATCCTGCTGGGCAAGAAATGGATTGGCATATAGGGCAAAGCCTAAGTATAGGCCTGGATTTGGTCTACTGACATATATTTTTTGTGATAATTTCTGTTAGGTTTTAGATTCAGGATTATGTTTTAATTGGAATACTTTCTATCGATATCTATTCACACAAACAATAATTTACATCTTAAAAATTTGAAAAGCTTACTGGTAAAAAACACGTTGAGGAGTAATTCTTAGGTAGGGTTTTTAAAATATTTCTCTACTTCAGATATTGCCTATTTTTACTCCAAAATTATAATTAACCAGACACTGAATTTTTTCTTGCTCTCAAGTTTCACAGAGAATCAGGTTATAATTTCTATTTTTATTTAAATTTCTATTTCATTTAAACGTCTTCATTCATTTAAAAAATAACCATGCTTCACATTTTCCCTTAGTAGTATTTCCAAATTTTTTAAACTATTATTTTTAAGAACCAGCTCTTGGATATATGAACTCAACCTTTCACTGTTTTTTAAATTTTAAAACAAATTAATGTTTTTATTTCATCCACTTCACATTTATATTTCATTTTATGTTAAATTCCATACTCTAAAAAAATTTCCTAAAATATTTCGTGTTTTATTTTTTGTAGTTTATTTTGTTGTTGTTGTTTTTGGCCATGCCCATGGCATGTGGAAGCTCCCTGTACAGGGATCAAACCCGTGCCACAGCAGTGATCCAAGCAGATGCAGTGACAATACTGGATCTTAACCTGCTGCTCCACAAAAGAACCCCTACTTTTCTGTAGTTGAAAGTGAAATTCTTTAACTCTATATATTGCCTGTGAGTACAGTTTTCCTGTATTTCATGAGGGTTTTGTCCCCTTGAATAGTGTTACTATTTTCTAAATGATTCACAATTGCAGTTTTAATTGCCTCTGACCGAACAGATTTTAATGGCTTATTTCTTCCCAGACAAAAATTTACAGCTTTTTGTTAATAATTTCTGATTTTATTGTACTGTGATTAGAGAATACTACAGTAGTATCTTTTGGCACACAATACCTAACAATTTAAGCAGCTAAATTTGGTATGCTAACTAGACTTCTCACTTTACAGTAAACACTTTGTGTCAGGAAGTTTTTGTAAGTTTACCCTCTCATATTGGCTGTTCTGTCAAAAGGTCTTCCACTTCTGAAATAAAGCCAGGTCTCTGCTTGCTCAGTGCTATAGGGCACGTGTTGATTTCACTGCCCATAACAAAATTATTAGCTCACAATCTATTGTACATGAAAAGAGTACATAAAGCTATTTCCTTTAGCTTCAACACAAAAAGCAGCCAAAATGAGAAGTGATATTTTTCAACCACTTAAATAACCACCATCTTAAATGTTTAAAAAGTATTTTACAGATGCATTAATTGAAATCTACAGAGGTTCAGTGATTGGCCTTACTGTCTCACATCCAGTATAGAGTAGCCTGGCAGAACTTTTTTTTTTTTTTTTTTGGATTCTGCTGCCTTATTTCCCTTCCAGTATGCTCCCTCATTTAATTGGCTTGGTTATGGAATGTAATGACTAATTTTAAGTATTTTTAATTAATTTTATTAGAAAAACTTTCTGCCAGAAGAAAAGCAACAATCAAATTTAAGTGATTAGGGAGAGGATTTTAAGAAAAATCATACATACACACACAGATACAAATTGCAGACTTCTGAAAAAATGAAACATTATCTTTGAGCTGGGAAGAGGAAAGTCTCTGAGAGGAATTCTGGACACATACCATGTTATGGTATTTGCTGGTCAGCCTCATTTCCACCAGGATATTGTGATTATTACTTTGAAAATGTTTAAGTGAGGGATTAATCAAGAGAAGTATTTAGTGTCTGCATAAAGTCCTCACTTCTCTCCTAGAAAGAGTACACAAAAATTGAATTCATCAGGGAGGTCTAGAAAAACCTCTACAGTTAGGTGCTAACTAAGGCCAGGGAGCCAGGACTAGAGCAAACACACCAGAATTCCATCAGCCTCTGGAATTGTTTGGCTCCCTGACTTTAGTTAGCACCTAACTCCAGAGGTTTTTCTAGACCTCCCTTTCCTGAGAGACTTTGCAATGACAGTCCCACCATGCTGATGAACTCAATTTTTGTGACCCTAAATCTGCAAATGATGGTGTTCTTTATTTCAGGTAAGAGTCTATCATTATTAAGAGTCTGTCCTCCAGACAGTAGTGCTAGGTAATGAAATATGGCATGAAAAAGGGTAGTTATGGTCCCAACCCTAATGAACTTATAGTAAGTAGTCCACTATTTCTTCCCCTCAAAGAGGATAATTCATTTATAATCATTATTCTAATATTTTTTGATGTGCACACAACAGCCATTTTGTATTTCTTTGGGAGTTACTGAAAGGTGATAAAAACAAAAAGGATAAAGTGAAACATTACCTTTACATCCTGCAAGCTACAATACAGATCCCAAAAGTTATATCTTACCACAGCTAACAAAGTATAATCCTCAGCTCCACTTTTGTCTATGATTATTAGAACTATTTCACATTTTAATTTAAAAATGTATTTCTGAAAACTAAGTTAATTGAACATGGTTGTCCTTTTATCAAAACAATAGCAACAATAACAACAAAAAACAGCTTTCCATTATGTCAGTAGTATCAGGGATTTGTAACAAAAGTAAAATATAATTAAGCAGGGACATTTAAAATAATAGGACTCAAAATGTATCAAATGCTCAACTGTTTGACTAAAACTAAAAACTAATCTGAATATGACTGATGGGAATGATGCTGAAGGAACAATTAAAACAACTCAATTTCAAAAAGGTTAGATCTGTTTTTATTTTCAATTTGTCTTTTGTTATTTATACCTACAATGCAAAACCTTATATCAATTTCTAATCTCTGTTTATGGTTGTGGAAATAGTGAAATCAATTTTTAATTAGCTCAAACTGTACTCCTTTACTTACTATGTCTGCATCTCTCCTTCCTTGATCTTAAATATACCTATGATTCTTCACAGGGTGATTTGCCCTCTGTTAGTAAAACCAGGATGCCACAGAGCTAAACTTACTGCTCTGCCTTTTGTTTAAGATTATTCTTCCTACATGCTCCAATTTGCATAACTTTATTGTTTTGTGGATTCTAAGCTTGTGAATTTATTACCAAGGCACCTGCCAGTGTTACTGTATTTAAGGAACTGTCAGCAGTTTCTATTTTGGGGTTCTAAGCTGGCTACAAAAATTCACTCTGGGCTGAATTTTGGCATGTGTTACAGGGTAACAAACCAAAAGTGAATTATTTTTAGAAATGGGGGGAGAGAGTGGAGGGGAAATAGTTTTTTGGTTGGCTTTTTTGAGGTACAGAAATATAAAACAGAAAACAGAAGTTGGTAGTTTCAAGAAGAATTCTGAAAAATTAATTCTCTTGGGTTTTTCTCAAGCTGATATTTTTTTCAACTCATTAGTCTACACTGCCGATTCACACCTTGAGGGGATTGTGGCAAAATACTAAAACTACCTGTTCTATTTACAGGCCAAATACATTGTATATACATTAATTTTAATAATGGGACAGTGGTTATAGGAGAAACATATCCATTTAGTGAATATTAGATTGGAATCAACAATAAGTTTCAGGTTCTTGAAAAATGACCAGGAATCTGAAGTATGTCCTTCAAGAGTTCGAAGATATGTTCTCCCTACTCACTTTCCCAAAATATACAAACAGCTTCCCTAAACTGGGAAGAATTAGGGATACTCTGTGTTTCATTTAGTTTTGAAAGTCTAGAAAGGACTTCCAAGTCTTTATTTGGAAAGAAAAAAAAAGCATAAGTATATCCTGAACTTTACCAAAATAATATAATCAGTACATTTTTATTTCCCTTGATGCTTTTATTTCCAAAGCATCAAGGCATGGAAGGTATCATGACCTTACCATTAGACATACACACACACACACTCTCTCTCTCTCTCTCTCTCGCTCTCTCCCCCTCTCACCCACACACCTCACACCCTAAAATGAAACAATAAACTACACCCAAACTATCTTAGAACTAAAATATGTATTATTACTACAGAAAAAAATAATAACAATCTTGTAGGTAGCTAAATGGCAGTATCAATTGATTAAACATTTCTTGAGCAAATTTTGGGGGCGAGGCATTAGGTCTTGAGTTAGTATGCATACAATACTGAGGCAGGAAAGAAAGTGTAATGTGAAATTGAGAAAAGACAGCGAAGTCTTCTAAAGAAGTAATCTGGATACAAGCACTCTCTATAGGAACGTTAGTCTGGTCCATAATCTTGAGCATATGTGTCCTCTGGCAGGTCCATCACTATCATGGAATTTGAGGCATCAGAATATGAGGAGACCAATATCAAACATTGAGTTGATTTTTCCCTGAAGAGTAACTTCCAGAGAGACAGTGCTGAGTAGGTTCACATATGCATTCTAAATCATCTGCAGCAAAGACATTCTTATTGTGAACCAACATATTTGCATTTTGGTTCATACATTAACATCTTGTGAGTTTGGTTAATGCAATCCTGTCCCTGCATGAATTCTCTAGTCTAGTCCAAATATCCTAACCAAATGATCTCCATTGCTAAGGTCCACATCCTAGAATCTGTGAGACCAGCCCTGACATATAATAGATACTTAATAAATGAACAAGTAAAGATAGTGACACATTGTGAAAGTCCTGGAGGGTAGTGACCTCTTCTAGTAGCACACATAAATTGCTACATGGTTTTCTCTCCAATTTCAACAGGAACTAAAGTTCAAAGAGGAAAAACAGTCATAGTTTAAGTTTATAATTTCATTTTATTTTAATGAACTCCAAAAAAAGCAAAATGGCTTCTAAACCATACATCATTTCCACCCTGATGTTTTCTGGTCATAATTACTGCTTAAATAAATATTCCTTAAACTTTCATGTTAGATTTTTTTTTTTCCTATTTGTATGACAGCCTATTGCTGAAAGGCACCTTAAAATACTTCTAACACATCCTCTTTTCCAAAGCAGCAAACTGTTGTTATTATTTCATCTACTCCTGCAACAATAAAAAAGGAAATAAGTACCAAAAGTAGATTAAAATAACCAAGAAGTTGTTCCTTACTAATTAAAATCAGGAAGTTTAGTTAGTGTGATGCTAGTTAGGAAACAAAAATTATTTGAGAGTAACTCATACGTTTTTTTCCCTATGTATACAACTTTTGTTGGTATAGGCTTTTCAACTTTACCTTCAATTTTCTGGTTATTAATAGTTTTAATTAGCTTTTTCACATTTACATGATGATAATAAAAACAGCAAGTTCCTCAGAAATATGTATTTCTTCTTGGTTTTTATTTTTTAGCATAAAAATGTGTACCCCAAGACTGAGCTGTTGACTATTCTCTGTTTTGTTTTGTTACTGTTTTAATTAGTGTAACATCCCATAGTTTGGCTTTTAATATTAGGTTGAACCACATGTACCTGCTATACCTGTAAGTCAAAAATGGCAACACTAGATCCTTTAACCCACTGCGGCAGGCTGAGGATTGAACCTGTGTCCTGGCTTTGCAGAGATGCCGCCATCCTTGTTTTTTATTTGAACTTTAAGGTCATGTATTTTGCCTCTTTAAGTGAGAGTCTAAAATTTCTAAGTTTGGGGATATTTCCTTTCAATTTGTTGTAGAACCATATGGCCTAGTTACAATATAGGCAGAAATAATAATTTGAAATAAGTTTAACTTTTTGTCACTGGCTATACAGTTGACCCTTGAACAATGGAGGGTAGGTTAGAAGCTCAGGCCCTCCCTGCAGCAGAAAATGCATGCATAATTTATAGATGGCCCTTTGTGTAGGTGGTTCCTCTGTATCTGCAGTTCTGCATTTGTGGATTCCACCAAATATGGATCGTGTAGTACTATAGCATTTACTGTTGAAAAAAATCTGAGTGTAAGTGGACCCCTGACATTCAAACTCGTGATACTCAAATAGCCAACTATAATTAATGGTGTTTGACAAAAATGAATAAATTCAGCTGAGTTTTGCTCTCACTACAGAGATGCTGTAAATAGTGAAAGTACTTTTCAGGTAATAGATTCGACCAATGGACTTCTGATAAAGCCAAAGTGAAATTGTTCATGGTTAATTTTATTTAATATTATTTTTGTTATTAGTAAACACAAAGATTTCTTATTGTCTTGTTTCAAATTGCATTTTTGTCTGGTAATGGTTTCACTTTCCAGAACTTACTTCAAATTGAAATTTCCTACTTATATTCTTCAAATAATGTATATTTGAGTAAAATTTCCTAGCAAAATCTTTCCAAAAAGGAGAAAGAAAAAAAAAAAAAAGCAATGATCTAGTTAGTATTACTGAAACAGCTTTCAAATTCAAAGATATCTCCTTCTACATAAACTCAACAATTTCCATTCCATCAGTGGAAGGGACTGAATCATTGCAAGTGATAAAAATTATTTTTTCTATTTAGCCTGTCTCTACTTTTTTTTGGAAGTGGCAAGAGTAGGATAGAGAGTGTAGTTTTTCTTAAATCCTACACTTACATATCTCTGCCTCAGATATATTAAACGGTGCTCATTTCCTTCTATATTTTAATAATTACTTTAATTCATTTTGCTGGTAACACTTTCAATAATAAGTACAGCGCAGTGATTATACAGAGTTTAATCATTTCCTTTGCCAAACTGCTTTACTTTTGACTGTTCTGGTAACTTGCAATGGTAAACTTGACAAGATGAAATCAGTACTGCTAAAAGGAGAATAATTAATAAACCAAACTATTGTTATTAATGTCATCAGGGGAAATTATAGGACATTTTTATTGTTTTATTCATTTATTCTGAATTTAAAAGGTAGGGTTTTATTTTCAAAAGGACTGAGTATCAAAAACTAGAGACTTACTATTTCCATTCACTTGTTTTATCTTAACCTTGACTTCTCTCTAGGAAGTCTATTTAATCTCTTAGACTTAACATTAGTGGGTCATTTTTATTGCTTTTTAATATTTGTTCCTTCCCTTTAACTCAATAATTCAACTTGTACTTATAGGTTAACTGTCCCTAACTAGCATAAAGCAAATGTAGTTCTCTACTTACATATATGTTCAGCTTTGCAGTTTATAGCATTTGGAGGATGGCAGAAAAGGAAATGGCTCATGGTAACTTTAAGAACTTTCAGACTGTATCAGTCAGAAAAGGAACTTTATACTATTTTCAAATTGAGCTGCAACAATCTGTGTATTTTAGCATTTGGCGTGGATGCCTCATGTCACTTATCACATTATACCCTGCATTATAATTATTTCTGTAAATACTAAAGTTGTTTTAGGGACCTCTAAGCTCCAGAAGGGCAAGAGCTGTTTCTTATTCTTCTTTTTATGCTTTAAAAAAATGCTCCTCAAATTTGAGGTGCACACAAATCACCTGGGGTTCTTAATAGAAAGCAGACCCTGTTCAGCAGTTCTGGGATGAAGCCTGAGCCTTGCAATTCTGACCAATTGCAAGGTTATGCTGAACCCGATGGTCTCAAAACCACACTGTGTGTAGTTAGGGTATTAAGAACCCTCCACATGCCTTTAATACCAAAGCTAAAAGTTAGCTTTGGTATTAAAGGTATCAAATACAGTTGGTAATTCTCAAATCCTTAGGAGGTGGATAATATTATTAATTTCCATTTTACAGGTAGAGAAATTGAGCACTAAGAGGTGAAATAATTTGCCTAATTAAACAGTTTTGTCTGATTCAAAGGTCTCAGCTTTTAGTCACACCAACACGCTTCCTCTTAGCATTTCAGAGCCATAACAAGTGAGGTTGTCCGGGAAGCACTTTCTCCCCTTCTTTCGCTCTCTCTCTCTCTCAGAAAATCTTCCATTCTTCCAGGTCCAGCAGATGTTGATTCTTTGACTTCCTTCCACTGTGTGTAATTTCCTGGCTTCCTCTGAGCATCCCCAGAAATTTTTTCATCATACAATCATAGTACTTGCCAAAGAGTATTAACAATTATCTGGGGGGGACCTCTGGTCTTCCTCGCCAGGGGTCAAGAGCAAGAGAGCTGGAACTTGATCTTACTCATTGTTGATACCCAAAACTTGAAGCATGGGATCTTTTGAAAAATATAGGGCCCAGGCACCACTCGCAGGGATACAAATTAATTTGCTTTGGGGTAGAGCCTAGGCATCGGCTAAAAATAATTAAGCCTAGTGAGAAAGGTATGTCAAAATGCATGACAGACCAAAAGCTAGGCCTCTTGTACCTAACAGCCAAGTTGTGAATGTAAAGGAAAAGTTCTTAAAGAAAATGGAAATTGTTACTCTAGTGAAAATACAAATGATAAGAAATCAAAACAGCCTTATTGCTGATGTGGAGAAAGTTACAGTGTTCTGGACAGAAGATCAAGCCAGCCGCAACATTCCATTATCAAGTGCCTAATCCAGAGCAAGGCATAAACTTAAATCTATGAATGCTCAGAGAGGTAAGGAAGCTGCAGAGAAAAAGTTCAAAGGTAGCAGAAGTCGCTTTATAAATTTAAGGAAAGAAGCCATCTCTACAATGTAACAGAGCAAGGTGAAGCAGCAAGTGCTGATATAAAAGCTACAGCAGGTTATCAGAAAATCTAGCTAAGATAATTAATGAAGGTGGCTATGCTAAGTAACAGAATTTCAATGTAGACAAAACAGCCTTATTTTGGAAGATGTCATTTAGGACTTTCATAGCTAGAGAGGAGAAGTCAGTGCCTGGTTTCAAAGGACAGACTGACTCTCTTATTAGGCACTAATGCAGCTAGTGACTTTAAGTTGAAGCCAATGCTCGTTTACTGTTGTGAAAATCCTAGGGCCCTTAAGAATTATACTAGACCTACTTTGCCTGTACTCTATCAAAGGAACAACAAAGCTTGGATGACAGCACATCTGCTTATAATATAGATTACTGAATATTTTAAGCCCATGGTTGAGATCTACTGCTCAGAAAAAAAGAATATTTTCAAAATATTACTGCTCATTGACAATGTACCTAGTCACCCAAGAGCTCTGATGAAAATGCACAATGAGACTAATGTTCTTTGCATGCTTGCTAACACAACATCCATTTTGTAGCCCATGGATCAAAGAGTAATTCTGACTTTCAAGTCTCATTATTGAAGAAATACTTTTCATAAGACTAGAGCTGCCATGGTGATTCCTCTGATGAATCTGGGCAAAGTTAACTGAAACTTTCTGGAAATGATTCACCATTCTAAATGTCATGAAGAACACTTGTGATTCATGGGAAGAGGTCAAAATACCAATGAACAAGGATTTGGAAGAAGTTGATTACAACGCTCATGGATGACTTTTAGAACTTCGAGAATTCATTGGAAAAATCACTGCAGATGTGGTAGAAACAGCAAGAGAACTAGAATTAGAAGTGGAGCCTAAAAATGTGCCTGAATTGCTGCAATCTATGATAAAACTTTCACAGATGAGAAGATGCTACTTACAGAATGAGCAAAGAATGTGATCTCTTAAAACAGAAATTATCCCTGGTGAAGATGCTATGAAGGTTGTTGAAATGACAACAAAAAATTAGAAAATTACATAAACTTAGTTGATAAAGTAGCAGCAGTGCTGAAGAGCACTGACTCCAATTTTGAAAGAAGTTCTACTGTGAGTAGATACTATCAAACAGAACTGCATACTACAAAAAAAATTACCCATGAAAGGAAAAGTCTATAAATGTTGCATACCTCATTGTTATCTTATTTTAAGAAACTGCCACAGCCACCCTAACTTTCACCAACCACCACTCTGATCTGTCAGCCAACAAGGAGGCAAGACCCTCCACCAGCAAAAAGATTACAACTTAATGAAGTCTCAGATACTTTTTAGCAATAAAGTATTTTTTATTTAAGGTATGTGCATGGTTTTATTAGACATAATGCTGTTGCACTCTTAACAGACTACAATATAATGTAAACACAACTTTTACAGGCACTGGGAAACCAAAAAGTTCCTGTGCCTTGCTTTCTTACCATATTTGCTTTACTGTGGTGGTCTGGAACTCAACCAACAATATCTCTGAAGTATGCTTGTATTCGTATCTGTTTTTTCCTCCTGTGCCCTTAAGTAGAAATGCACCTGTGTCCCTGTAGAGTTGGTAATCAGCAGGTTCTACACCAGCATACTATCAAGTTGAAAACAAACAAAAAAACACTCTACCTCTGTCTACAGAATTAAACCTTTTCAATAAGAAAATCTAATCTCTTGATAGGTGGCAGATGAGAGCTGCTGTGTACCCAAAGTGATATGCTCACATTTAAGTAAACTGTGAACATTATTTTCCCTGACCACAAAGATACACGTAAATATACTCTTGGAAGGAAATTAGACTCTATGGTATCTAATGTGGTAATCCACAAAAATTAGCTACTCTGTGATAGTTTATGTCCATGAAAATGACACTCAATCCCTCCTTCAATATCTAAAACCACTTTATCCTACACCCAAAGTCTGTGATTATGATAAAGAAACAAGCTAAGTAATCCAAATTATAATGCTTATATTCAAATCCTGAAGTACTGGGGCATAATTTTTTGCTTTTTTTTTTTTTTTTTTTTTTTTTTTTTTTTTGCTTTTAAGGGCCACACCAGTGACATATGGAAGTTCCTAGGCTAGGGGTGGAATAGGAGCTACAGCTGTCGGCCTGTACCACAGCCACAGCAACACCAGATCGGAGCCACGTCTGTGACCCACACCAAAGCTCATGGCAGCACTGGATTGTTAACCCACTGAGCGAGGCCAGGGATTGAACCTGCATTCTCATGGCTACTAGCTGGATTCACTTATGCTGTGCCACAACAGGAACTCCAAAAAACAATTTTTTGATTACACTGCAACTTTACAGATGAACAGTGTTTAATGATGCTAAATCGACAGAAAAGAAGCCATAATTTTATGTTAGCTTTACCTATAGATGAGTTTTTTCCACATGCCATTGTTAAAAGTTATTTTAAATAAAAGAGGAAGGAGAAGAGGCTTAGTGATATGAACACTACATATTTCTTCCTCTAGATATCTCAAAGGAATTCTCACCTAGAAGAATGAAATAAATTTAACTAGTGTGAAATGTTAAGTTTCTCTCTGACATTGAGGCTAATATATAATGGAAAACAGAAATACTTCAACTTTTGCCCTACTTTTTATATCAATTCTAAATGAAATATTCAAAGCTACACAAAAAGTTACAGCTCTCTAATTTAAAAAAAAAAAATGGCTACCAACATTAATATGGTCCTATTGTGATCAGGGTGCATCTCACCTGAGGCTCACTACACAATTTGATTGGAACTTGGCTTAGTTCAGGAGAGAAAAGTTAATAAGGCAATTATTCACGTGCTATCTAAAATCAGACAGGAATATGAAGCTTCACAAAAGCACAGCAGGTAAAGTTACTCTCAGGACTCACCTTTCTAGAACTCACCAATACCTACCATTTTAAGATTGCTCTCTGAACCACATCAAGCAACCACATTCCATTTAATCTTTATCATTGCTAGAATTCCACAATTACGTGTATACATGCTCTTTAAAAGCCTAAAAAGTGATTCTGTGGTTAAAGTGGAGTTCTCTTTAGCAACATCAAGGCAAACCACCTATTTAATATGGCCTTGATTGAATTTATCATTGATTTTGAACTCTTCTTGTTATATATCACAGAGTGCATAGAGTATGAAAAATGTTGAAAACATATGTAACACAAATAAGGAGATGAATGAGGTGGATGACATCATGAACAGGTAGGATGGGAAGATCATGAAGGTTCTTAAGGCCTGGATTTAACCTGAAAAGCTAGAGAATATTACGAAAGGGAAGAAATAGAAAAAAAAATAGTTGCAGATACTAAGAACAATTTCCATCCACTTCACTATTTAAAGTCAGATCTGACTGTGAGAGAGGGAAATTTGCTAAGTGATCTGCAGAACTTGCAACATATCTATATCTGTCTATCTATCTATCTATCTATCTATATATATAGATAGATAGATGTGTGTGTGTGTGTGTATCCTTAGGTCTTTAAATGTGGATAGTAGAATCTATTGCAGTTGACCACTGAACAACATGAGTTCGAACTGTATAGGTGCACTTACATGTGGATTTTTTTCAATAAATATATCATGTGATCCTAGTCCAGTTGAATCCTAGGATTGGAACTGCAGATATAAAATGCCTACTTTAAAGCCAGAGGTGGATTTTCAACTGTGCCCACATTGCTCAAGAGTCAACTGTACTTTAAACCATATGAAACTGCCTGATCTACAGAAATGGCCACTGCATATGGTTCAACCCAAGATAAATATTTTTACAGTTAATGCTAATTACTCACCTCTCTCCTCCTCCTAACCATGACTTAGATAATATGCCAGAAATTGGGCAATTGAAAAGTTCCCTAAAGAGGCTATGGGACTGCTTAAGATCACACTGCTAGTCACAGGTGCAGCAGGAACCATCGATCAGGGTTTAGTCCTAGCCCAGTGCTCTTTCCACAGCAGCATTTTGACAGTGAGAGGGTCCAAAGAGAGAAACAAAGTGGAAGGAAGAGCGAATGTCAGACTTATCTGCTACTCAGAATTTCACTAAGGGACAAAATTGTATCTACCAAAATAGAGCACCCTTCCTCCTCATGTGCCGGAGAACAATGAGGGAATAAAAATGAGTCAGCAGAAAGAATGACAGTTCCCTTAATTTCCATGAGTTAGTGGCATTTTTTAAAGTATATTCCACGTTTGCCAATATCAAGAGAATCCTCTGCTGGTGATTAATCAATGTGATTGACAACAGGGATACTTTAAAGAGCTTTTGTCCTGCCACGACACATCTTTCAGGGTTGGACAGGAGAGCCAGTGCAAAGAATTATATACCCTCAAGCATTATTATTGTCATCCTGAAAAATAAGAGTTCATATCATTCACAGGACAGCTCTTCCTTCAGCTCAGAGTTAAAGACAGAATTTCAGGTTTCAAGGAAATGTCACTAGTGGATTTTATGAGAGATCAACCATGGAGCACATGGAGGAGAGAAGATAAAGAACAAAGTATCTGATCAACCCAAATTACTCACAGAAGTAGATAATATGGGGTGGGAATGTTCAAAGCTGATGTAAAGATCTTCACAGGTCTAATAGACTCAAACTTGCTAATGAAATGTAATAGGCTATTACTGTAAGCATCCTTGATGATCAGTGGGCCCCTCAATGTAGTTGAATGTCCTCAAGAATTTTCTCCCCCAGATTTGCTGATGAGCCTGTTAAAAGCCAGGCTGCCTATGGTGAGCAGCAGGTGCTGAAATAACTTGGGCTGTAGAGTGTGAGAAAATCTTTTGTTCCCACCATCATGAGTTGTTAAGGTTATAAAATTTGGAGCTGAAAATCAGTCAACAACAACAAAAACCTGCTGCACTAAAATAGATTCTATATGTGAAAAAGAAAATTACTTTTCTCACTCAGTTTGTGCTCCAAGGGTGAGGGGGGTGGGGAGACAAAATTCTAGGTGAATGCTAGAACTGTCTGCTATTAATGGCAATGCTATTATTTTAAATAATTGTAAAGACATTTCAAAATCCTTCAGTAATGGTTTCAACAAATTTTAACCCTAGATCTAGATGGCAAATACATCTTCACCTTTTATTTTCAAAGTTGGATCCCTAAAAACTTTTCTCAGGAACAGGTGCCCCTTAAATTCAGTATTTTCTGTTTTGTTGCCAGGGCTAAGTTACGAACAGTGTATTGGGTGAGTTGTAAAAGTCAAATAAAGAAATTAAATTTAGCATAGTGTTTACAATGGTGATTTCTCAAACCAATAATATTGGGAACTCATAAAATTTAAGCTGTGCAAATCTGTTAGAGCTGTTAGACTTATTTTTAAATTTATGAGCATCAACAAATAGCATAGTTTGAAAATATTTTATTTGATCTTATTTTTAAAAATCTGGAAGGCAATTTGCTTAAAACATTCACAAGTTTCCATTTTATTGGTTGCTGGATGAGCTTTTATTTGTAAATATATTATGTCTACTTTTAAACTGCTTCTTTGGCTTTAGAGTTTATGTTTAAATGCATAAACATAAAAATGAGATAACTAAAAGCTATTTTAAGATCTGAGAAGCAATTCTGAAAGTTGTACTGAACCCTAAACTAATCTTTACCAGCAACAGAAACTACTCTTGTTAGTAAAGAATAATATAGAGAACCTACCCTCTAAAACCTATTAAAATATTTTTGTTTCAACCATGTATTTTTAAGGTTATCTGCTTAGAACTGTAAGGCATTCAACAAATCACAACCATTATTACTAACTACCAAAATTTAATGTTTGTCTATTATGAGTGCTTGTCATACTTGAACAAAGGAATCTTTCTTTCCTCTCCCACAGTGCAGATTCTGACTGAGAAGGTCTGGGAGGGCTCTAAGAGTCTGCATTTCCAACATCTCTCGGGTGCAGTCCTGCTGCTACTGATCCAAAGGTCAGGTATCAAAAGTACCAAAAGTCTATCAGGTACTAAGCACTATACTAGGTGTATGTTTTTATACTTAACATTCTTAACCACCCTATGATATGGGTAATACTATCCCCACCTATCAAATGAAGAAATTGAGTAAAAGAGAGATTTCAAACAGCCAGTTAGTGACAGAAGCAAAATAAGAACACAGATCTCTTTGAAGTCAAAGCCCTTAGTCTATAAAATTTCACTGCCTTCATTTCTCAACAAAAGAATTTCTAACTACTAGCAGCTAATGCTATATACAAACAACATTCTAATCCAAAATGAATTAATTCAAATCAATGGTAGAGCAGTTTAAAAGTTCAGAGGCTCAGGCTCCCCTGCAATATATCTATTTTTCAATAAATATGGTGGGAATTGAGAATTTAAATATTTCTGCCCTCTCTACAGGTGACTCTTAGAATCACTAAAGTTATTCACTTGTTATTCTATTTGAATAAAAAACTCTGCAATAAACACCATCCACATTCCACTTGTTATTTAAAATGGCAATTATAACGTATGGATACTGAGCAAGTATGTGGGCTGAAGGGAAAACATTTCACCTTTAGAAAAAGTTCGATGTTTATTTAGCATTTTCTATTGGATAACAACACAAAATGCAATCTTTCAATTAATCCCTAGACAAGCACCATAGTCCTTTCACAGTTCTCCCTTCATAAGTTTCCCTTGTTCCACGATAGTCCTTTCATAATTCTCCCAAAAAGCTCTGATCCAGAAGATGCTGGCATATTAGCACTGTATGTAGACAACCCTTCTATTCTAAACATTTCCTAGGAGGCCAGGACATTGGAATGAAGCTGGAATGAAGCCAAGACATAGTTCTTTTCCTCTCTACCCTCATACTGCTTTGAAGGCAAACATATGTCATCAGAAAATATACGACTAGTCACAGTGCCCCCGATGATCATTTTCATATTTTCGAGAGTTTAAGCAGGGAAGTCTTCTCTCTCCATTTCCACTTACGCAGGCACATTTTTCAGTAGAATCAACCATTTTAAAGAAATTTTATACTGAGCCATTTGTGCAAGATGGAACAATAATATTTATGAAGAAAACTCAGCAACACAAAAGTATAGTTTAATGAAAAGAAATGGAACACAGAGCAGGGCCTGACAACATCAGTTTTCTCCAAAGCAGAAGGTTCTACCAGCTTTCACAATTTCAAGGTTGTAGAAGCTTTTCACCTGTTTCAACATAACTTTTGGGAAGCAGTTGATTCAGTAGTTATCAGAGAAAACTGATTCAGCACCAGGGTAGCATGTTATCAGTGATCAAGGCCATACTGAGAAAAGATACATCTAAGTCAGAGATTCTACTAATTTTGTCAACATTAGATATTCATATATAGCTTTTCTTCTCATGTCTTCAAAAGTCTGTTTTAAAACTCAAGTTTACCAGACCAAACTCCAGCATAACTTAATTTTAGCAGTTCCTTATTCGAAGTATGCAAAGAGCAATGCTCTCAAGAGAACATAATGAAGGTATTTTTTATTTTTATTTTGGTCTTTTTAGAGCCATACCCAAGGCATATGGAGGTTCCTAGGCTGGGGTGGAATTGGAGCTGTAGCTGCCAGGCTACACCACAGCCACAGCAACTGGGGATCCGAGCTGCTTCTGCGACCTACACCACAGCTCATGGCAACGCTAGATCCTTCACCCACTGAGCAAAGCCAGGGATCAAACTCACCTCCTCATGGATACCAGTCAGGTTTGTTAACCACTGAGCCATGAAGGGAACTCCCCCAATCACATCTTTAATTCACTATTACAAACATAAAAATCTTTAATATGGATCATTTCCAAGGGAATTTTATTCCAAAGAGGACACCCTATTGATTTCGGGGGTACAGTACACTACAATACCAGCACACAATAAGTTATTTCCCAAGGAGAAGATTTCAAATGCCATACTTCTCAATAGGTATGTATCATATGTGCATATTGATACATATCTTAGCAGATAATCACAAACTAAGCAGCGTTATCAATGAAAATATTCTGTTGATACTTAAGAGTAATTATTAATAGAAACATTTCTTTTCTGCATATTTTGTAGCACTCTGCCATTCACAATGTGGCCCTGGGACCAGCAGCAGCAGCACCTAAGAGCCTGTCAGAAATGTAAAATCTCAGGCCTCACCTCAGACCTCCTGAATCAGTCTCTGCATTTTAACAAGACCACCAGGTAATGCCTGGGCATTTTAAAGCTTGAGAAACACTGGTGTAGCAGTTAGCGAGTAGGCATTTTCTTTTCTTTTTCTTTCTTTCATTTTTTTTTTTTCTTGTCTTTTTAGGGCTGCACACACAGCATATGGAGGTTCCCAGGCTAGGGGTCTAATCGGAGCTGTAGCTGCCAGCCTACACCACAGCCACAGCAACTGGGGATCTGAGCCTCGTCTGAGACCTATACCACAGATCACAGCGACACTGGATCCTTAACCCACTGAGCAAGGCCGGGGATCGAACCTGCATCCTCATGGATTCTAGTCAGATTTGCTTCCACTGAGCCACGACAGGAACTCTTCAGGTAGGCATTTTTCTATTAGATAGGTATTATTCATTTCATTATTACCATTTTATGGACAAAGAAATAAGACTCAATAATAACTTTCTAAAGGTCACATAAACAGGAAGAGACAAATGCCAAGTCAGAACCACCAGATATAAAAGCCCAACATGTTTCTCTGCTGTGTTCTCTCTAAGGTGAATGTCTTCATACAGAGCCTACAGCTAGATGCTGAATAGTATAGAAAGTTTAGTGTACCTTCCTCATGTGAAGGTTCACAGTTTTCAACTGATCTTCAAATGGATCTATGTCCTCAAAAAGTTTAACACTCTCTTCTTGAAATTCTTATTTCAAGACAGGAGCAAATAATTGAGAAGTAAGCCATGAATATTTATTTTCTTAACATTAATCTTTTAGTTCTTGAAATTTGAAGAGGACCACTACAAATGATGAAGTCATATTCCAAGCAGCAATTTTCATTTTTTACAATTCCTCTGAAAAGTCTATGGTCATGCAAGTTTTTCCCCCTGCTGACCTAAGGGTGCTTCAATAAAAGGAGAAATGAAAATGAGAACACTTGGTGCTGAAACTTTAAGCCTAACTCAAATTCAGCTCATCCCTGTAGATTTTCAAAAACATGGTGGCCAAGAGCATAGCTTTTTGAACTCATCCATTATCTGGGTTGCAATTTTAGCTCTACCTCAGGTTGTATACATAATTTTGAGAAAGTAAGGTGGTTCTCTAAACCTTAGTTTCCAAATCCAAAATAAAGATAAGATAAGAACAGCCCCGATCCCTATGCTTTTTGTTTTATTATGTAAGCTAACACAGGCAATGGGCCCAACCAAGGGCCTGGCGATGTAGTAAGCACTCAATAAATGCAGTCAGTTATTATCAAAATTGCTATATCTTATCAATGATCATTATATTATCAACAGATTTATTGGAATTTTCCAGGGCCCAAGAAGGCTGTTCACCAAGTTTTCTAATCCTTGTAAATAAATAGCTAGGCATTTTAGGAGTGAGCACAGGCTTAAAAGCAAAGAGAAGGAAGGGGAGGAATAACTTAAATCCTTTCAGTTACAATTTTAGGGTGAATCCATGGTTCTCAAAGTGTGGTCTCCAGACGAGCAGCTTCACCTTCACTGGGTACTTAGAAAAGCCAGTTTTCAGGTCCCTCCCTTGGCCCACTGAACCCAAACTCTGGAGGCAGGACAGGTAATCTGTGTTATTTTATAAGTGTTCCAGCTGCTTCTGATGCATGCTGAAGGTGGAGATTCGCTGGTACAGATGAAAAGGAGTACTGGGCAAGGACCAGTTCTGAAAGCAAATATACCCACTCAGTCTCTAAACGTACGCTTCAGTGTGTGAACACCCAAGGCTGTAACTGAGTCTCTTGTGACACATGTAATCACAAGGATCTTCCCAGGAAGAGATGAGATGGAGGAGGCAGAGAAAATGCACATTTGCATAAATATGCAGCTCTCAACTTCCTAAAGTTAGGGTGTTATCCTCCTAGAACTCCCCCACCTCACCAAAGGGGATTAATTTAATCACTAAATTATGTAGTGCTGTGAACATTTGCATCAAAATAACATATCATCATTTTCTACAGAAATAAATTTCAAGTGTCTGATTCTAGCTTAAGGCCTGTATTTCACTAGGGCAAACTGAATGTCTATTCAGGTTTAAAGTAGAGAGGTGTTAACTAATAAGAAGCAAAATGAGAGACAGTATAAAGCACAGAGGTGAGCAGTTGATAGTAAAGCCCTGCTGCCTGTTTTCCTAACCCAGCTCCCTCATTTATGAGTCTGTGACTGTGAGCTAGTAAACAATCATTCTTTGCCCCAGTTCCTTTATCTACTCCAAGGGGATAATAATAGCAGTACCCATCTTGTAAGATATCTACGATTAAAGGAAATCGAGTTCCCATTTTGGCACAACAAAAACAAATCCGACTAGGAATCATGAGGTTGAGGGTTCGATTCCTGGCCTCCCTCAGTGGGTTAAGGATCTGGTGTTGCCATGAGCTGTGGTGTAGGTCACAGATGAGGCTCAGACTCCACGTTGCTATGGCTCTGGTATAGGCCAGCAGCTACAGCTCCGACTGGACCCCTAGCCTGGGAACCTCCATACATATGCCATGAGTGTGGCCCTAAAAAGACAAAAAGACCAAAAAAAAAAAAAAAAAAAAAAAGATTAAAGGAAATTATATGTGTAGAACACAGAGAACAGTGCCTGACTGTAAGCAGCTTTTTGGCAGTAAGGAGCTCTTTGCGGGAATGAGCTCTCTGCAGGAGGCACCCCTTTGTCTTGTCACTAATCTTAAACCAGGCATCCCTGTGCTCGCCTCATCTCGGGCTTTAGGGCCCTAGAACACCTTTTCCAGCTTTTGATCACATGATACATTGCCTAACCTGTTCATTCTCTCTATAGACAAAAGAAGATCTTTCCCCTAGCTTCCCCTTCAGTAATCTCAAACTGTGTGAACAAGACAGCATTTAAAGAAAAATCACAAGAAGTCCTCAAGCTTGCACATAGCAAAGGATGGTGACAATTCTGACCCCCATCTCAATGATTAACTGAGATTACTTCCCTTTTTCCTTGTAAAAACTCTCCTGGCTGAGCAGAACAGCTGGCTTTTGGGGGACACTGAGTTCACCATCTCTCCAGATTGCCAGGATTCTGATTAAAAACAAATTTCCTTTCCAGCAACATTTGCTTCTCTCAGTTTTTGAGCGGCAAGCAGCCAGACTTGATTTGGTGATGTTATAGTAAGTCCTCAATAAATGTTCATTTTAGGAGAGTTTTTTTTGCTGGCGGCGGGGGGGGTGGGGTGGGGGGTGGGCACACCTGTGGCATATGGATGTTCCCATGCCAGGAGTCAAACTGGAGCCGTAGCTGCCGGCCTACACCACAGCCACAGCAATGTGGGATTGAGCTGTGTCTGCAACCTACACCACAGCTCAGGGCAACGCCAGACCCTTAATCCACCAGGCAAGGCCAGAATCGAACCCCTGTCCTCAGGGATGCTAGTCGAGTTAGTTAACCGCTGACCCACGACAGGAACTCCATAAATGTCCATTTTAAGAAGGTACGTGAAACAGAACAAAAAGCTTAGTTTCTTCTATCTTTGTTAGTATTATAAAAAGGAATCTCTGCTCTTTAACACAGGGGTATAGACAAATGTATTATGTTTTGATACTCTACATGACATCTACAATAAGAACATAAACTTTGTATAATTATTGTTACTGAATCATTTCATGTACTTTTGCCAGGTTTTTTTTTCAACCAGATTTCTGAGAACCATTGAGGGCAAAGGCCTTTCTTATGTTTCCTTGAATCTTCCACTATGCCTTCCTTATAGTAGCTGCCTAACACATATTTATCTGTGATGAAATGACATAAATAGTAAAATAGGAATTATAAAATGTAAAAGTCAGAATTCATTGATTTTTTAAAAGGCCACAAAATTAGAAATATAGGCATATAATTAAATATCACTAAACTTATTTTATATTTATTGCAAAAACACATCTATCTATCAGGTGATTTCTATATTATCACCTATAACAACTCAACCCATTTGTTTCATGGACCTAGGGTCAAGTCACCTTATTTCTCAATGACATTAAAAACCTGTTTATGATATTGAACATAAAGACTGATGAAGATTATACCATCTAGCCCTTCTAAAATTCTGTTAGGCTGTTTTACTGATGCTACACATAGATAAAATAAGAAAGTTATTACCTAAAGTAAAACCTCAGATTCAAGGTATTGCCACATTTCCAGGCATCCCTTATCAAACATAACTATAAATAGTAGAATCCTCAAACTGCAAGTCCAATCTAATTTGTGAGTTATTTCCCCACTCCTGTCTCTCTGTACTGGAATGCTTCGGCCTAAAAGAAACACCATCATGTTTAACAGTTTGGTTTAGAAACTGTCACTGTAGATCCACTGCAAATGAGGCATTCATTGTTCCCTTGGCTGAGCTGTGATGTGGAGATAGGGCAGACATATTACTATCTCCAGAATACAATGGCTTCCTTGCCCACATTTCCTTCCTTCTGTCTCACATTGCTAACAGCGCAGCCACAAGTTTCTATAGTACCTGTCAGCAGAGAACTACCCAACATAATTTGGCAAAGGAATTATTTCACCCTGTAAGAAAAGAGGATAGGATGATACTAAAAGGAATAATCTCTTGTTTGGATGCTGGCCATCTAATTAAATTCAGAAGGGTACTGATTCTGTCCACTTAGATGAACTTTAATTTTACATACAACCAAATTATATAGAATAAAATTAGCTAACATAGGTTCCCAAAACTCCTCCAAAAATGTATCAAATATCTCTACATGAAATTCTGCACGTGATTGCAGTTTAACTTGGATTCTTATTTTCTATTTTAACATGGAATACCTAGCAAAAAAGGATAAAGTGAGGCAGTGTATCAAGTAGAGTGGAGGCTATATGATTTAGCAAACAAACAAACAAAAAAAGCCAAAACGTTCTAATGCTCATTATGGGTATATTATTATTCCAGACATTTATTAAACACTCAGGAGTAGTATTTTAAATTAAGTTGTTGGCATGTGTAATATTTTTTCACTGAACACATAACACGTTATAAAATCATTTGCATATATTAAAATCCAAATATTCCAAAGTTCACACATGATGACAGGGATATCAAATCTTGAATCCTAAGCCTGGCTAACCAGTATCCGGTTAATGTATTCCACATCTTTACTAAATGCTGAGCAAGAGGAAATGAACTAAGTATTTGGATCTGAGCCTTTAAAATTTTCAATGTCAGGTCATAAATCTCCTGACAGGAAAATATTAAATTCTGAAATCACTTCTCAAAGAATCTGCAGCATTGTTTTCTTCAGAGTATGTGCTACACAGCACCAATTTTGTCATCTCTGAGTTAGTGTGAATATAATTGAAACAGAAAAATATAGGATGGACCAAATCACTCATCCATACATTTCTATGAACTTTCTACTTGATTGCTTTGCTGGTCTATTTCTCACGTAATTATCACTCACTAATATTGAATATTCTTTTCCTGAAATTGGAAAAAAATTCTTAAAATGCATGAATGACAGAAAACTCAGACAGTGAAGAAATATTTTCTTTGTAAACCTGAAGAGTTTTCAGAATTTTTTTCAAAGGACAAAGAAATAGTCAATCATGCCTTTAAGAAAATATGCATCTCCTATATAATCTTCCAAATCTCCATGAATAATAGGAAAATAGATCTGAAGTTTTAATGGTTGTGGAGAATAAAACAGATAGAATTTTCTCCACATTTTGTCCTTTTAGAAATAAACATTCAATGTGCACATTTTGTCCTTTTAGAAATAAACACTCAACATCCCTACACAATCCCCTAAACTGTTAGAAAATTGTGTTCCTTGAACCCTTTCATGGGACCACTTTAATCTTCCAAGAGAAGATTATCTAGGGCAAAATATAAAGATTTCTTACCATGATTACTGTTCAGAAGCTAAAAATAGATATCCAAGAAAACTGAGATCAAGCAACTTCCTGACACAAACCTGACCTTATTCAACAGTCTGATCTTTATCAGTCCTTGCAGAAGATATAGAGGGCTGTGAATCTTCTTCTAAGAATAAAAAGCCACAGAGAGGATTCTGAGCCCTAAGGGCAATCTGCATGCAAAATAATCAGGCATGCAAAAGATACGAAATTACTTAATATCTGCTAATAGAAAACCTATTAAATAAATTTAAGAAAGTTCTTACAAGGAAATACTATGTAACTGTGAAAAATGAGCACGCAGGGTGGCGTGCCTATATATTGAAAAACTCTGAGAAGTACTGTAAGAGGAATAAAAGCAAGGCATAGGAAATGTGTTATGTTTGTTTATATTTAACACGCACACACACACACCCCATAGTACACACACACACATACACACCACAGCACCAGATTCTGAAGGACCATAAAAGAAAGGAGTAGAGGTGATTCATTCCAAGGAGGGAAAACAATAAAGGAAAAAGGGAGAGAGATACAGACTTTGTACTCTACAGTTTTCTATCTTTGAATTTTGTATCTGGATATCTAATACATATTTTTTTAAATCATACCTAACAGCACTAGGGAAAGGAGAATGCCTGTGTCCAAAAGCACTCAGCCAAATTAGCAGTCTTTCACATTAACTGCAGGTCTTACAAGGAATTAGGACAAAAAGCCTGACAACACACAAATAATTTCCATTTCATCTACTCTTCACTCACCAGGAAACCCCACATAACAAAGCGTGTTTCAACTCTGAGTAAACATCTTTTCCACCCATGGTTTCTTGGATTGTTTAAAGTAAGTTTCCCATGGAAGCACAAAGAAGGTGGTTTGGTGGCAATAGCCACTTCCCTTCCACATTAATCTCCATCACCCTCTTTACTAAGCTTCCCCAAATAACCACATATTCTAAGTTGAAAACAGGTGACTTCAATGGAAAAGCAGCTCCAAAGCCAGTCCCTCACCAATGTCTACCCTTCATCTCTAAGCCCTTCTATTTGGAAATTTGGAGGCCAAGAGTATACGGTCCCCACACTTGAGAGGAAATATTCCTCATGTGATACAGTCCTCCTTGACTGTATCACAATCTGAAGGTTCTAAGTAGACAAGACAGACATAGTATTACAAATGAGAGCTTTGAAGAGCGACTGTCCAAGTTTGAAATCTGGACTTGCCACTTACTAAGTAAATTTGAGAAACTTATGTAGTAACCTCCATATGCTTATCTCCTTATCTATAAAATACGGATAACACAACTTTTCATTCTGCAGGTTGCAACCCATTAGGGTGAGGAACAAAATCAAATTACTGGGTCACAACTGTCATTTATTTAATTGAAGGAAACAGAACAAAATGAAATACAATAGAAAAAAATGGGTATTAAACATAGCAAAAGTTTATCATGATTTTTTCCATTCATATATAATATATACATAATGGAACTATATATGTACTAAGTTTCAATTTCTCAGTGGTGATTGTATTCAGAAGTTTAAAACACTGTGCTTAGATTGACTATGAAGGAAAAAATATATTAATGAATACCGAGCATTTAGTACAATACCTAGCATTTAGTTCGCACTGTTACCTCCTATGATCTTTGCTACGATTATGATAATCTATTTTTGTCATCATCATCTGCGGAACTCAGAAAAGTAGACAAAAAAATCACTGTATAATTGACTGTAGCAAAAAATTATATAGAAGTACAGATTTTATTAAAATTTAATTAATAATACTAAGATATCTAAAAAATAATTGTCAAAAATCACTCGGGAAAATTATAAAAACAGAAAATAGAAAGAAATAATATACTGAGTTTATAAACATGGTTTTAGGAAAGAGAGATACTGGATTAGTGGCCTTCAGCAATCTGGTAAATAATAAATGTGTGTGTGTGTGTGTGTGTGTGTGTGTGTGTAGGGGATTCACACAGGTTCATGAGGACCTGGAGAAAATATCAACGTCTCTTGCCTTTGATTCTGTTTTCAAAAGAACAATCCATTATTAATTCTACATCTCACCTCCAGCAATACCTGAACCAGGTTTATCAGTGATCCAACTTCTAGTCAAGGATACCCCCAATTCTAAATGTTATCGTATGCACAATAAGAAGAAGCTAGAGAAGTTAAACATGAGTATTGTATAATTTTTATGCTTCTCATTGTAATTTGAAAAATAAAACTGGCATTCTAATTTGCACATATGTTCCTTAGGAGTCTGGTGAGCATAAAGCTATTGCTGAGACACAGAGCAATTCTTCCTTTACCAGCCAAACTCAGTTTCAAGACCACATGGCTAGAATGATATGAACACGGTAAAAGATAATGTCACCATGAGAAATCTTTCTGGCCACCAAACCATGAACTCCAAAGAAGGATGCATCCCAGTGGTTTCTAAGATGTTGCTGAGTGGCAGAACCCAATCTAAAACCTTGTTATACAAAACCAAGACCCTCCTTTAGCTGACATAGGGTGAGGACTTGGGAGAAGCCTGGAAAACTTTCCTCATCATTCCCCACCAATTTTTTCTCTTTCCATGTTGCAGACTTTGAAGAAGCTCTGTGGGATCATCTGACAGCCTCTATTCTATCTCTGTAGTTCTCAAATTACAGCATGCATTCATTGCAGCACTATTCACAATAGCCAAGACATGGAAACAACCCAAATGTCCATCGACAGATGATTGGATTAGGAAGATGTGGTATATATACACAATGGAATACTACTCAGCCATAAAAAAGAATGACATAATGCCACTTGCAGCAACATGGATGGAACTAGAGAATCTCATCCTGAGTGAAATGAGCCAGAAAGACAAAGACAAATACCATATGATATCACTTATAACTGGAATCTAATATCCAGCACAAATGAACATCTCCTTAGAAAAGAAAATCATGGACTTGGAGAAGAGACTTGTGGCTGCCTGATGGGAGGGGGAGGGAGTGGGAGGGATCGGGAGCTGGGGCTTATCAGACACAACCTAGAATAGATTTACAAGGAGATCCTGCTGAATAGCATTGAGAACTTTGTCTAGATACTCATGTTGCAACAGAAGAAAGGGTGGGGGAAAAACTGTAATTGTAATGTATACATGTAAGGATAACCTGACCCCCTTGCTGTACAGTGGGAAAATTAAAAAAAAAAAAATTACAGCATGCATCAGAACCATCAAGAAGGCTTATAGAACCCAGATGGCTGGACTCTACCAGTGTCTGATTCAAAAGGTCTATGTGAGGCCTGAGAATTTGCATTTCTTACAAGCTTTTCAGGTGATCCTGCTCATGGAAGTTCCTGGGCCAGGGATCGAACCCCCTGCTGCCTCTGAGACAATGTCAGATTCTCAGCCAGCTGCACCACAGCGGGAAATAACTCCTAGTGATTCAGCATCATTAATTGAGCGCATACTCAATACAGCATGAGAAAGCTCTAATAAAGTACTATGGTAACAAATGTTCCTAAAAGTTCTTTAGGTTCTGTTTGCTTACAGAACAATAAATGTTCCCTGTTTGGAAATAATCCCCAAATGTTCCCTCTTGTTTTAACTGCCTGAATTCTTAACATACGCAGTACACATATTGTAATCTATGACTGAATGGAGCCCTTTCTTTTCTCAGGGAGAGTGGAAGGATGTTATTTTGGGGAACAGTGAGGCTACCTTTACCATTTTTTTTCTAACCGGCAAAATACTGCAATAAAGCATTGCTCAACTCAGACTGAAACAATTTTCCCATCTGTCAAAATATTTTAAATAGTATCAAGCTGGTATTACTTTGTCAAAACATTTCATCAGAAACAGTATCTAAATTTAAATAAGCAGTTCCTCGAACTATGTAAGTAAGGTGAATAAACTGTCACCGACACTATATATTTTTTGGAAAATCCGCAGTCTCATTAAAAAGATCTTTAAAGAAAATGGGTGTTTAAATCAAGGATAAATGTCCAGTGGGTAGAGAAAAATGAATACTGCATAAAGGGATGAACATTTCATTGTCCCAGAAATGACATCCTTCAATTCTTCCCAAACAGCATAAAACAAATAATTCTGGTTTGTCTCAGTAAACATACAATTGTGTAATAAAGTATAGGCAATGTAGATTGATGTAGAGACATCGACAAGCATAAACAAGAGCATGAGACTTGGAGTTGATGCTAATTCTCCCCTTACCAGACTTGTGACTTTGTATAGGTTTCCTAAGGCTTCTAGACTTCACTTTCTACAACTGGACACACAGCTAAAACCTGCTTTATAAAGTGGATTTAAGATTAGGCACCAAGAAGGCCTTTGATCCACTCTGTTTCCTTGTCTTTGTGTTCATACATAAAACCCCACAATAATCCCCAGAATTTGAGTTTAAATTGGGAGATGTATGAATAAGAGGAACCTATAACCAATATACGTAACATATTCTGCCTTTATACAGTCACTACTTCTTTTTGTTATAAACCTACCACAGAAAAGGATTAAAAAAACATCTCTTGGAGTTCCTGTCGAGGCGCAGTGGTTAACGAATCCAATTAGGAACCATGAGGTTGCGGGTTCGGTCCCTGCCCTTGCTCAGTGGGTTAACGATCCGGCGTTGCCGTGAGCTGTGGTGTAGGTTGCAGACGTGGCTCAGATCCCACGTTGCTGTGGCTCTGGAGTAGGCCGGTGGTTACAGCTCCGATGAGACCCCTAGCCTGGGAACCTCGATATGCCGTGGCAGCGGCCCAAGAAATAGCAAAAAGAAAAGACAAAAAAAAAAAAAAAAAAAAAAAAAAAAAAAAAAAAAAAAAAAAAATCTCTCCAGGTATACCTAACACTTTCACCCTTAAAAAAAAAAAAAAAAAAAAAAGTGTATCTTCAATTATATACAAAGACTACCAAAACTTTTACATCTTTAAAAAATTTTAAATCCACTATCATGCACAAAATACAAATCAACCATCACTTTAGGAAGAAGTAGGGTGCATAGTCACAAGAAGGCTGTGAACTTTCCAAAGGTTAAATAATTACAGAGTAGAGTTCAAGTTTAATTTTTTTTCTTACAGGAAAGATTTTCCCTTCTTGTAGGTGGTCTAACAAACAAACAAGACTATGAAGTGGGGCCATAATAGTGACTTTTTTTCCCTCTTTGATGTTTAAAATGTTCTATGTAGGCTTGGTTTTGCAAATTGCACATTTTAAGTAATCTAGTTGGCCAGAACCAAGTTTATCCAATGAATTAAAAAGTCTTTAGCAATCAGAATGGCTGAAAACAGCATTAAGGAGTTCCCAACGTGGCACAGCAGAAACTAATCTGACCAGGAACCAAGAGGTTGAGGGTTTGATCCTGGCCTCGGTCAGTGGGTTAAGGATCCAGTGTTGCTGTGAGCTGTGGTATAGGTTGAAGATGTGGCTCCGATTTGGTGTTGCTGTGGCTCTGGCATAGGCTGGCAGCTGTAGTTTCAATTAGACCCCTAGCCTGAGAACCTCCATATGCCCTGGGTGCGGCTCTAAAAAAAAAAAAAAAAAAAAAAGCAAAACAATAAAACAAAAAAAACACCGGCATTAAAATGTTAAACTGGTCAGAACTGTAAATACAAACTAAGACAATGCATTGAAATTTTGATTTAAATTGAGGAAACTGCTTATGCATACGTAAAAAGTGTTTTCTTCACTTTTCAGAATCATAGGATAACTTTTCACAAAGAAACTATCTTTTTTGTCAATATACATTTTTGCTAGCTTCAGAAATATTTCTCTTCTACTTTTTGCAGTACTTCAAGAGTTTTCATTATTAGAAAGTCCAGTGGTCAGATGGAAAATCACAGATGCATAGGCTGCTTTTCCCACAGTGATCTCTGGGTATTCATCAATGATTACTATTTTTAAAATATACTATGATTTTGATTATTAGGATTCTATAATATTAGAAAATATTTTTAAAATCTAAGGATGGCTAAGCACTTAATTTGAGAAGATGGCATGGTATAACAAGGACTTGGGCTTTTTTAAATGCTCCTAAATAATAAACCTTATTTTCACAAGAGTCAATGTTTAAGATGATTCTCACAATAAAAGACTTTTCTAATATGTATCAGGCAGAAGTGGCACCCATGTGCATTCTTTTTGTACTCTCATTATCAGCGTAAATGTCCATGCAGATTAAGACATCAATTACTTGCCCATGGACACAAAACTCATAAATGGTGGAGCCTGGATTTTAAGCCAGGAAGTATGGTTTCAAAGCAGATAGTCTTGCCAAAACTCCCCCACCCCAAAAAGGATAGACCTGTCTCTCTCAAAGAGTTCTCAATCTCAATGGGGAGGCAAAGACATAAGTATACAACATACTTAATAATAAAAGTGAGAAATAATAATTCAAGTTAATCAACAGAAGACATGTCACAAGGGGCAGTGAGGATAAGGGATGAGGCCACTGCTGCCTGTGCATATGGCCATGAGAGATGGCTATACAACGGGATTACTGCAGCAAATAGAATGGGAAGAACATTAGTAAGTGGGAGGTATTTCACATGTCCATAACAAGAAGAATGTGAGGAATGTGAGTAAACAACCTGGTTGGATTGAAGAATTTATATTGAAAAATATTGGATGAAGCTAGAAAAACAGTGGTAAAGATGTTAAAAGTCTTAGATCTGGAGTTAAGATTTAATCTTACTGGCACTAGTATCCATCCAAGGATTGTGAGCAGGGAAGTGCTTTGACCAAAAGGTGTTTGAGAAAAGTATTCAGCAGTGGCATGAATATAACAGCATATGAGGAGAGACCAAAGCTGTGTGCGCAAGGACCAGAAAGCACCAGAATCCACTGGTCAATTTCAAACTACTCCTACATTATGCAATGTTAGTTAAACTTGTCTTACTATTGGAGTTCCATGGTGGCACAAAAGAAATGAACCTGACTAGTATCCAAGAGAATGAGGTTTCAATCCCTGGCCTCACTCAATTGCTGTGAGCTGTGGTATAGTCACATATGTGGCTTGGATCCTGCATTGCTGTGGCTGTGGTGTAGATCAGCAGCTGTAGCTCTGATTCGGCCCCTAGCCTGGGAACTTCCATATGCTGTGGGTTCAGCCCTAAAAAGCAAAAAACAAAAACAAAAATCCAAACAAACCAAAAACTTGTTTTACTATCATCTTTTATTTTCTTACAAATGTTGCTACCTCAGAACCACATAAACACAGTTTGGGAACAAGTCTAAAGCTGCTTCACTCAGATTAGCTTCTGAAAACACGCACACTACATACTGGCTAGACTTTGATTTCCAACTGCCTGTACCTGTATTTCTTTTCCAGTGCACACATAATGCTGGAGACATAACACTCCCACATCCACCCTAAGTCCTGCTCAGGAGCCCTCAACCAACGACTAGGTCCTAAGTTGGCATATAAATACCTCGATTCCCTCACCCTGGGTAGAATATCTCTGGCAAGCCTAGTTTCCTGGAAGAGTTAAGCCTTAGTTATCCAGAGCAGCAACCTACTTGATATTCTATTGTCGTGGGGGCTGCCTTCCATTCCCTTGCTCATTTCCCCTATTAAGAGTTTTCTCGAATCTCCTCCCAAATAAATGACTTAAACTTGATTCCTTGCCTCAGGGCCTGCCTAGGGTTGGGGTAGACCCAAACTAAAATACATCATGGTCTGTCAGCCCACTCATTTTGGCTCAAGTTACTTTCCTTGCTCTAATGGTCTCTTAAGACCCTGAACAGTCTCTCCACCCCCACTCCAAGCTTCCCTGATTAGCCCAGCACATTGTGCCAGCTCCTTTTCATGAACCTTTAAACCATTATTGCCGGTTACCTTTTATTTATTCTATTCACATGATGTGTTATGTGCATGTCTTATCTTTTCATCAACTAGATAGACCCCCACCTAAAGATAAGAAACTTTATTTCTCTGCAGCCTTCACAGGGTAGAGCAGAGCTTTATGTCGTCCAATGGCTATTGAGAACTACTTCTCTCTGTTGCCTTGCCTATCAGAAAGTCTGCTGATAAAATGGGAGTCACACTTGCCTTAGAGTTAGATACGGTTTGTTGGAAGTACATGGTTTAGAAGAGTAAGAGAACTTTTGTCAACATATGGTTGATGCTGGATCAAAACCATTTGAGTTTCCAGCCAGCAGGAGAGGGAAAGAGCATGGAAAGTAACAAACAAATGTCTTATTTAAAGTACAGATCCAGAAGTGATACACATCATTCACATTCTGTTCTTAAGAACTTAGTCACAAAGCCACAGCTACTGAAATGGGAAATGAGAACTGTAGTGCCTAGTTGGTCAGTCATGTGCTCAGCTACATTTTTATTTCTGTGGAACAAAGGGGAATGGATTTTGGTAGAAAGCTAACAAGTCTCTGCCATAGACTCCCACATCTATGCTTTTCAACAACAAGAATCTAAAGTCTCATTCCACAGCTACCCTTCTGCCATCTCTGAAAATTTAACTAGCTTTTATGCTAGTTACTTGACCACATTACAATGGGGATGAGTTTACCACGCACTTAATAATTACACTAACTTGTGTTCTCCTCTTTCTATGAAAAACCATCCATCTCTTAGTGGCTAATTTTTGCTACTGTACCCAGAAAAATCTAATGCTTTTAGGAAAAGCCATGAAAAGACCAACTAACAAATTGCACTTAATATTGCATATGTGGGAAATTAGGACCCCCGCCCCCACCAAAAGTTACTTAACTGAAGTCTTTACCTGCTGTTAACTAGTAAATCAATGAGATATAGAAGCCCCCAAACAGAAAAAGTATGGAACTAGTATTTGTTGACCACCTACCATTCTAAGTGCCTTAACTAATGCAGACAAATAATTACTAGGTACTCAATATGCCCGAAACACTGTACTACAGACTAGACACTATGCTTTCCAGAAGTTTTGTTTCTAGTTTTACATCATTATTTCATTTTACCTTTTTACTACCACCTTACAGAATGGACACTGTAGATGAGGGAACTGAGACTCATAAAGTCAATTTGCCTATGTCTTCTCAAAGGTTAAGTTCAAGCTTTACATAAAGCATTTCATTTTACCTTCGTTTACCACCTCACAAAGTAGACATTATAGATGAGGAAATTAAGACTCGGAAAGGAAAGGTCAATTTGAAAATATAACTCAGCTAATCAATGATACTGTTTATTTTAAAACTGAGATCATCTTGTCTTCAAGACCAATGCCCTTTTCCATGACAACTTGACCCCCTCCTCAGCCCCACCCCTACCACACGTTCTCAATGACAACCAAAAAAAAAAAAAAAAAAAACTGAACCACACACTTAATATAATCATCTGGATTTTTCTCATTTGCTGACTGAAATGATGCATAAAAATTACATATGCCGAGTAAGTCCCCATTGGAACCTTTATTAGAGAAGTGTGCACATGGGCATACGTCACAAGTGGCAATTAAGTGCATAAAATCAGCAGCACTGACCCAAGAGTATAAACAAACAAGCAGACAGGGGAGTATTATTAATCACATGCACATTGTCTACTTAATTGCAACTTGGGCTCTTAAAGTTAGAAGAGAAATACCCACTTAAGGAAACTGCCAACTAATGACACCTCTGTTCTTAATATCTGAGTATTTTAGATTTCAGAGTTAACAAACATATAAGTGAATCACTCAGTCAGATACAGATACACAAAAATAACTAAAGTAGATTTATACAAAATCCATTTTCTTTGGTATTGAATCCTGTGGCAATTGAGAGGGAATAGGAAAACATACATATGGGAGTTCCCGTCGTGGCGCAGTGGTTAACGAATCCGACTAGGAACCATGAGGTTGCGGGTTCGATCCCTGCCCTTGCTCAGTGGGTTAACGATCCGGCGTTGCCTTGAGCTGTGGTGTAGGTTGCAGACGCGGCTCGGATCCCGCGTTGCTGTGGCTCTGGCGTAGGCCGGTGGCTACAGCTCCGATTCAACCCCTAGCTTGGGAACCTCCATATGCCACGGGAGCAGCCCAAGAAATAGCAACAACAACAACAAAAAAGACAAAAAAAAAAAAAAAAAAAAACCAAAAACATACATATGTTAGGACCTTATCACCTGCGATCATCTAAATAAAAACGTAGACCTTTTCCTACTGCATCATTCTTTCACCCTCATTATTGAACATGAGTACCTGATAGAGAAGTGGGAGAAGGGGATGGCAGTCCTCACGTGAAGGCAGATTTACTTTGATTTCTTTATTTTGTATTTCACGAGCTAAAAATAAATGCTATTGTGATACATTCCATACACAAATTTATTATACACATGCATATGTATAGATACATAAATTCATATACCAAATGCAGGAATCAAAGTTTGGTCTCTATTTCTACAAGTCCTTAGATAGTAACATGAAAGAAAGTATTAAGCTCTTTACTGTCTCAGTGGGATACTAAATGAAAACTAAAGTCTCTAGAATAAAATAGAGGATTATATCACTTCATGCAAAAAAAGAAGCTATAATGTGTCTAAATTGTTTTTTCCTATAATTATATTCAGTGCAAGTTTAAAATAAAAACAATCTCACATTCTAAGATAAAATACAACATCAACTACCATACTTAAATTAACTTGCTCCACCTGACATTGTACCTTCTAGCGCTTAGACAAACGCTCATGATATTATGACCTTAAATATGATGCTGATGCTTATGCTGAAAAGCTGGAAAGTTCCAAGTGAGTGTGTAACTTGAGGGACTATTTCTTTAAGCAATTTCACACAAAATGAGTATGGTGTAGTCTTCCAATGTACATGCAATAAACAGTTTATTTATTTATTTATTTATTTATTTTGCCTTTTCTAGGGCCGTTCCTGCGGCATATGGAGGTTCCCAGGCTCGGGGTCCAATCGGAGCTGTAGCCACCAGCCTACGCCAGAGCCACAGCAACATGGGATCTGAGCCGCGTCTGCAACCTACACCACGGCTCACGGCAACACCAGATCCTTTAACCCACTGAACAAGGGCAGGGACCGAACCCGCAACCTCATGGTTCTTAGTCGGATTCGTTAACCACTGCGCCACGACGGGAACTCCCCAGTTTATTTTTTAAAAGCTGTATTGTAGGAAAAAAAGCGTTTTCACCTAAAGGACAAAAATGCTTGCATTTCTTAATTTCAGCTTGAAAAAAATCAATTAAATTCTTCAACTCTACTGAATTCTTTACCTGACAGTTTTTCAGGATGGTTCATGAAGAATTATGCAGGAACTTCTTTATTATAATAACTAGAATCCATGATTTCAGAGTTTTCAACTGCTGTTTCATAGCCATTCGTAAAATGATTGTGTTTCTCCTAAAAGTAATTTTTTGTCAATTACATATATGAAATCATGTTTGTCTTCCAAAATATGCAGAGATTTTTTTTTCTGGAATATGGAGATGACACGTGGTTTTGCATAGCTTTAAAATAACCTACATGTTTACTTGGAATAGTCTGTGTTGTATATAGTTGAAGAACTTTATATATTTACTAAGATATTTACTCAAAAAGATATTTGCAACTTGAAAAACTGACTCAATTTGTTCTTGTGGTATGTCTTAATTTTATTTGGGGAAAAACTCTCTGCATATAATTAACATATTGCTTATAATCTTTTTTTTTTCTTAGTCTTTTGTCTTTTTAGGGCCGCACCCGAGACTTATGGAGGTTCCCAGGCTAGGGGTGTAATTGGAGCTACAGCTGCCAGCCTATGCCACAGCCACAGCAATGCCAGATCCGAGCTGCATCTGTAACCTACACCACAGCTCACAGCCACACCAGATCCTTAACCCACTGAGTGAGGCCAGGGATTAAACCTGCAACCTCATGGTTCCTAGTCAGATTCGTTTCCACTGTGCCACGATGGGAACTCCTTTATTATCTGTTTTATTTTACTTAATACAGAAGGTATACTAATACACTTTTAAATATATTTTTTGTAATGGCTTACAAACCTCATTTGCTGTGCTTTTAAAACATCATTCACTGTGTTTCTTAAAGGACTGATAAGTCAAAGCAAATCTGATATTTACAGAAGAATGCCTTTTGTTAAAATCAGATCCTATTCTTGACATTCCTTGGAAAAGTCAGTATTTTATCTAGACAGAGGCAGCACTAGGAGGAGAAAGACTTGAATTTTAGGATGGTGATACTGAGTTCATGGGAAAGTTGTTTAATATCTCTTGGGACCTAAAACATTTCATCTATAAAAGTCTAGATAATAAAGATTATCATACTTGTCAAGAGAGTCTCTTGAGAAGCCTTCAAAATTGAACATCTATGACTAAAATATGCAGCTCACTGGAATCCAGCAGGGAAAAGCGTTTGCTAAGGTGAAGTTAAATCAGGGTCCTTTCCTCTGTGCAGCTTCCCTCTCCACACCAAAGCACCAAATCACTGATCCTGGAGATCCTTTACTGCAGACTAATGGTACTTTCAACCAAGTAGGAATTATTTCCAGCTTTCTTGAGCTGGCACCAACCCATTTTTTTTTTTTTAATTATGTCAAGCCGTGCATTTTATTAAAGGACAACTTTTCTTTCTATAACCTCTCAAGATGAACAAATACTTTTTTTTCTTCTGGCTGTAAAAAATCAAATTATGTCACCTAATTTCAAGGAAAAGATTGGCAATGGCAAGCCAGACCAAAAACACCATTTGTATGCAAAGAGAGTTAAACTACTTGGAAAAGTACCCTTGCCAGTAGAGTGTGGTATCATTAAACACAGAACTAAATTTGAAGCAGAGTAGTAGGAAAAAAAATATATCTTGAAATGTGATAGGGTCCATTACGCTTCTTGATGAGATTACTTGCCTCTCCAATACATTACCCAAAGGCGCTTACAAAACTGAGGGAATATATTACATTGGAATTATCAGAACTTTTTAAAGTAGGTCAAATTTTGAAGCAAAAAACATTTCAAATTTTATGCAGTGTTACAAAAAAAAAAAAAAAAAAACTTAGAAGCTGTACAGCCAAGGTGCTAATCACTTTTTAAAATAAAGTTTTTTAAAAAAGTCTTACTCTTGCATAAACATTAAATGTACCACTTTGAAATGCAGAGTCACATACCTGAGGCTGTTCTTTCACCGTCATCTTAATTCAGTTTTTAATAATAAACTGAATTTTAATTATATAAATATCTTTATTAATTCGGAAACAAGAAAAGTTGGGTTCCAAAAAAGGTTGAAATATAACTCATCATTTTGAAACAGATTCAATCCTAACAGTAAATATAAAATACTGTTTCTCCTACCTACTAGGTTTTCATTCATGGTGTTATTACAAAACCACAAAATTCTGGTATAATATTTTTAATAAAATTTTAATTTTCTTATAGTTAAATCTAAAATAGCAGGCTTACTATTTGTTTGTGTAATTTGTCATATGAGAATACTTAAAACACTCAGAAGCTGTAGCAGTGCCTAAGCGTGTCCTATGTGGGAACATGATAACACAAAAAACTGATTTAAGAACCTAGGTAATTAATTCAAGTGCAAGTGGAACAAAAGAAGGCTGACTACTTTAAAAGTAAACAATTTCTTCTGAAAATCATGTCAAGTAAGAAAGTTGTAAAAATTTAGGTCTTTCTTAAATTTCTAATATTACATTAATACAGGTTAGATAAATATGGACACAAAAGAGTACTTGTAAAAATAAATAATACTATTATAGATTTGTTTGGCTTACATCTGCCATAGTACCTGAATAATCTTCCAATAAGCTCCACTTTAGGTGCAGACAAGAAGCCCCCAGTGAAGATGCCATCTGGGAGTGAATACATTAGGCCAATAATAGCGTATTGTGAATTACTGTGAATAACACAGACTTGACACATTAGCATGAGTAACTAGCAGGCCTCTGAGAAAAGGGAATGTATAACTGCAACATTTAAATTGGGTGTGTGGTGGGGGAAAGCAGAGTGAAAGAAACTCTTTAGGTTTAGGCCTTGATGGGTAGGAAGAAGGTTCATGAAAAGAGAAAAGCTCAAAAAGTAGAAAAAACTCTTTAAATAGTCTCACACATTATTGAAAACAATGTCTTATTTTGAAAAGATGAAAATTTAGGATCAAAGAAGTCACTTAAAAGAGGAATGGCTCTAGAAACAAACTGCTGATGTCACAATTTTACCTAGGACCAATGCCACTTTGGTTCCTCCAATAATTATACTCTTTTGATCAGTGTAATTTAAACACTTATTCCAGGTAATACAAAAATTGCAAATCAAAATATATCATAGTTATTGTCACAAGAATCCAATTTAGTTTTAAATGTTAATCCACAATAATACATATTGAAAAAAAGACAGAGGATATACATATGGAATAGAAATAAATTGATAAAGGATTTTAAACCAAAATAAGCAAAAAGCAACAGAAAAAGCCCATATATTTTTTTAATCCCACCATTACCTATGGGCATTTTGCAAGTATAAGATCCCTTTTGTCCCTACTTTTCTTCCTTCCATATGGCTTCAACTTGCACCCTACACGGACACCTCTCAAATACCTGCCTCCAGCTCTGCCATCTTGACAATGACTGTATCCCTATCTAGAATTGCCCTGAGAGAGCAAGCTCTTGGATGTCCTGTTGCCATGGCAAATGCAGGTCCAGATAATGAACATGGTGCTTCAATCTTCTTGAAGGAAGGCACAAAATCAATCTCACTCTGTATGCTTCTGTCCCCTGTCTTTCTGTGCTTCTGTTAATAAAACCTCCATTCTATCACCATGCTTATAACAGTCATTTTGATCTTACACTCATCCTTTATCCATGGATACAGTCACAAAAAGATGTCTACTCCTTTATAATGGTGCCACTATTCTCATTCTTGGTGCAAGGCCTCACAGCCACATGGCTATGTTTCTCAGTCATTGACCTTATTTTATTCTTTCCATCCTTCTCTTTGCCTATCCATTCTAAAGGTATACAAGCTTTTTTTTTTTTTAATTGTGGAAAAAAAACACATAGAATCTACTCCGAACAATTTTTAAGTGTAATAGTACAGTACAGTATTAACTCTAAGTATAATGTTGCACACCAGATCTCTAGAACTTCTTCATCGTCCTTGACTGAAATTCTATATCTACTGCAGAGCAATTTCCCAGTTCTCCCTCTCCCAACCCCCAGTGACCAGCATCCCTGCTTTTAACTATGAGTTTGACTATTTTAGTTAACTCAAATAAGTGGAATCATTGAGTATCTGTCCTTCTGTGACTGATTTATTTCACTTAGCATAATATGCTCAAGGTTCATCCATGTTGGAGAAAACGACAGGATTTTCTTCTTTTTATGGCTAAGTAATATCCCATTTTATATATGCAGTTATCCATTCATCTGTTGAAGAATAGATAGTTTTCATCTCTTAGCTATTGTGAATTGAATATTGCAATGAACACAGAAGTGCTAATATCTCTATGAGATCCTGATTTCCTGATTTAAATTCATATGGATAAATATCCAGAATTGAGACTGCTGAATCATATTAGTTTTATTTTTAATTTTTGAGGGAATTCCATATTGTTTTGGATAGCTGCTGCACCATTTTACATTCCTACCAATAGTACATAAGGGTTCCATTCTCTCCACATGCTCATCAATACTTTTTTTTTAATGTCCATCTAATAGGTGTGAGGTGATATATCATTGTTTTGATTTGTATTTTCCTGACAATCAGCAACTGTGATCATCTTTTCATAGATGTCTAGCCATTTGTATGTCTTCTTTGGAGAAATATCTATATAAGTCCTTGGCCCATTTTAATCAAGTTACTCAGCTTTTTGCTATTGAGTTGTAGGAGGTCCTTATATTTTGTGGATATTAGCTCTTTATTGGATACATGGTTTGCAAATATCTTCTCCCACTCCCTAAGTTGTCTTTTCATTCGGTGTTGATGGTTTCCTTTGCTATGCAGAAGCTATTTAGTTTGATGTAGTCTCACTTGGCTACTTTTGATTTTGTTGCCTGTACTTTTGGTGCCGAATTCAAGAAATCATTGCCAAGACCGGTAATATGAAGCATTCTTTCTATATTATTTCTTAGGAGATTTATAGTTGCAGATATTATGCTAAATAAACTTTATTCCATTTTGAGTTGATTTTTGTGAATGGTATAAGATACTAGTCTAAATTCATAGATACAAACATTTTAAAAACTCTAATTTCATATCTTACTTGGGTATACATATATATGGAGTAAGAATTTAATACAAATTAAAGAAACAATAAACAAAAATTCAAAACTGGCATTCCCATTGTGGCTCAGCAGTAACAAAACCAACTAGTATCCATAAGGATGCAGGTTTGATCCCTGGATCTGCTCATTGGGATAAGGACGTGGTGTTGTAGTGAGCTGCAGTGTAGGTTACAGATGCAGCTCAGATCTGGCATTGCTGTGGCTGTGGCATAGGCCAGCAATTGCAGCTTGTATTCAACCCCCAGCCTGGGAACTTTCATATGCAGCAGGTGTGGCCCTTGAAAGAAAAAAAAAAAAAATGCAAACTATGTTTACCTGTGGAGGTGGGGAATCACATAGGAGGCTTCATTAATAATGGTCATATTTGATTTTGTAAATTTGTTATGTGTACCTTGTAGTTTATCATATTTGTACTTACACACAATTTTAGATAAATGAACTATTTTATGATAAACTGAAAGTAAGAATGTTAATTTTTGAAGAAAAAGATGGAACCTTATAGGTTTTTAAAAATGAATCTAATAACTTTCAAAATCATTTTTTAACATTAAAACTTCCTTAATAGACACACTTTAGCATAGGAACTAAGTCTATTTAAAGGTTCCAGCCCTGATGTAAAAAGTCTAACATTCATTGGGTGGAGCACTGTCTTCTACTTCTAACCATACTAGATGAATTGCATTATAAATTAATTCTGCAAAGGCAGTTCATACAAATGCAGTTTACTTTTATTGATTCGCTTCTTTCTACCAAGTCTCAGAATGAAAATTAAATGCAAAGATTTCTTACTACACAAATTTATAGGTAGACCATGAAAAACACAATAAGAGATCCCACCCTTTTGCAGAAAAACTCAAGTCAAGAAATACTATTTCCAACACTTCATGGTGGGCACTGAGCAGGTCTTCATCATAGTCAATGTCAGAGTTTCTCAACTTCAGCATTACTGACATTTTGAGCCAAATAATTCTTTTTTTTCATTTTTGAAAAAGTTTTATTGAAGTATAGTTGGTTTACAGTATTTTGATAATTTCTACTATACAACAGTGATTCAGTTATACATGTACACACATCCATTCTTTTTCAGATTTTTTCCCCACATAGACCATCATAGAATATTGGGTAGAGTTCCCTGTGCTCCCCATTGTCAGGACAAGTAAGTCTTTGTTGTGTGAGGATGTCCTTGTATTGTAGGATATTTAGCATTCCTGGCCTCCTCCCACTAAAAGGTAGTAGCATACTTTGCCCCAAATGTGACATTCAAAACTGTCTTCAGATGTTTCCCAATCTCTCCAGAAGATAAAATTGCCTCCGGTTGAGAACCCCCCATCTATGTGAATGGCACCCCCTAGAAGTGCCCTCAGTAACAGTATCCAGCTACCTAGACACTGGAAATACAAATATGAAGAAAGCGCTGAATTCAAGCAATTTACACTTTAGGGGAAATAAATTTAGATTGACACAAATAGTTTATTATTATTTCCCTGAATACTATCAAGTTACATGAAAATAAAACAAGGAAACTTATAAATATATTGCCACTTAGGAAAACAACATGACTCTTAAATAGAATTAATCTTAAGTGTTTATTAAATTAATCAATAATAAAATTGATTAGTCAATATGTCAAAATGCAAAAACACTTTAAAGAAATTCAATTTTCTGCCTATTTATTGTACGCCAATGAGCTCCACATTACCAACTCCCATGACTTTTCTGATAATTTATTGGCTCTTTAATTAGCATTTTATATGGGTAACCATTTATTTCTTCTGAATAGTCTATGCTCTCTGGTTTTCTCTTTTTTCTACCTATTACTTGTACATCTCCTTTACTGTCTACTTCTTTACATCTTCTAAATTTTGGAATTTGCCATGGTTGAGTACTGAGCCCTCAGCTTTTCTCACTTCCTACCATCTCCCTAAGTGATTACATCTATTTCTATGCTGTCACATACCATCTATACACCAACAATTGCCTACTGGGCATGTTCCCTCAAATCTTTCGAGAGCAGTTCAATTGAGATGTCTAAGACTCCTCTTCTTCCAATTTGTCCCATCTTCATACGTGACAACTCCCTTGACCCAGCTGTTCAAGACACAGAATCATAACTGCCATTTACTCTCACTTTCACATCCAATTCTTTACCAAATCCTATTGATTATACTAGATCTCTCAGCTCTGTCCACTGGTACTACTTATTCCAGGCTGGACTCATTTCTAGACTAGGCTATTCCAAGGGCCTTCTATCCTGTTTCCATGCGTCTTTATCTTGCTTCTTGAGAATCTATCACTTACGCTGTAACTAATTTAAAAATAGTGCTCAGATCATGCAACTTCCTGTGTAAACTTTCAATCACTTCTCACTGCACTTAGAATAATAAGTAACCTCCTCCTTACCATGACCTACTAGGCCCTGGAAGACCTGGACTCTTTGGCTTATACCTCTAAGCAACTTTCCCTTTTTACATGTTTCAACCACACTGGCCTTTACTCTTTTTCTCTGGACAACCTCTTTATCACTTTGGTACTGGTGGTTCCCCTGTGACTAGAAGGCTCTTTCTGTGTCATTCAGGCTCGTCTTAAAGTAAACCTCTTCTGGGAGAGACTTTCTCTGATCCCCCAAATTACATATGCTATATTATATAAATATTTAACATGCATTATACCATATGATTCATACAACACTTCTAGGAGCTCAGTATCATTCTGCAGGTAAAGAAATCAAGGCTTAAGAAGGTTAGTAAAATACCCCAAATCACAGAGTAACAGGATTTGAACCATGGCTCTCTTATCTCTTATCCACACACATACTACCTTTCCCAATGTAGCTGGTCCAAGGAAGACAGATATGTTTTATGAACCACAGCCACAGAATATGTTTTATGTTTTATGAATCCACTTCATCCACATTTACTTCACCCACTAATCTATAAATTTCTGAGGGTAGGAGCTGTGATTATTGATCTCCAAATCTCCAGGGCGGGTGACACTAAAATATTGTGACCACATGGCTGAAAGAACAAAAAAGAAAGAACTCATCTCAAGGAAAAACAATGCTTTAACTATTTAAGACTTTTAATAAAACACTCAGTCCTCAAACAGCAGTGACATAAAAGAAGGTCAAATGTTAAACATTCGGTCCGGACAGAAGTGGAGGATTTGGAAGCATGAGTGCACTGGTATTCAGTCATCCAGTGGGGCTGACCAAGACCATCAGAAATTACATTAGTGCATAAAGAAGGGGATCCTGACAAGCTAAATGGCACTTCTGAACATATTTCTAACCATAGATGGATATGGAAATTTCCAACCCTGAATCTTGCTTTTCTAGTTGTGTTCTTATGAGATAAAGATATTAGAGGAAAAAAAATAAAACACAGATAAAGGAACAATTCCGGAAAAAGTAGTTTGCAGTTGCCACAACTACTGCCTCTTTGTTTTCTCAATGGTTTAAGAATCTAAGGATAAAAAAATAATAATAATTATAATTAAAAAAATAATCCAAGGATGATTTATAACTATGATCCTTCCTGTAGTTCCCACTGTGGCTCAGTGGGTTAAGAATCCAACTAGGATCCATGAGGATGCGAGTTTGATCCCTGGCCTCACTCACTGGGTTAAAGATACTGTGTTGCCACAAGCTACAGCGTAGGTCACAGATGCAGCTTAGATCTAGCATTGTTGTGGCTCTGATAGCTGTGGCCAGCAGCTGCAGCTCCAATTCCACCTCTAGCCTGGGAACTCCCATGTGCTTCAGGTGTGGCCCTAAAAAGAAAACAAACAAACAAAAAACAATATCCTTCCTACCTCACTCCCTCCCCCACCAACAGCCTCAACTTCATTTATCCCCCCACTTCTCTCCAAAAAGATAGCAAGATCTCAAAGCTCTACCAATGTTTCTACAAGGAACATTTGGCTGAGTCTATCAAGATTGACAAAAGTATTCTCACCAATGAAAGAAAGATAAAAGTAAGTATGGGAGATCCTGTCTTGGCGCAGCAGAAAGGAATCCAACTAGGAACCATGAGGTTTCGGATTCGATCCCTGGCCTTGCTCAGCGGGTTAAGGATCCGGGCGTTCTCGTGAGCTGTGGTGTAGGTCACAGAGGTGAGGCGGCTCAGAACTGGCGTTGCTGTGGCTCTGGCCTAGGCAGCAGCTGCAGCTCCCATTGGACCCCTAGCCTGGGAACCTTCATATGCTGGGAGTGCAGCCCTAAAAAGACAAAAAGACAAAAAAAAAAAAAAAAAAAAAAAAGTAAGTATGAAGATTGCTGAATGTATCCAATTGCCTGATAAGAGAAGTTGATCATGTTATAGCTGATGTTTTCATTTTTAGCTAGGAATTCCAGACAGTGTCCCTTTCAGTGAAAGAAAATTTTTATAAACACCATTATTCCACTGAAAGAAAAATTCTCCCAAGTTGTGAAATTAACCTCTTCATTCACACATTTGGTTCTATTTTTACAGTTATACCAGTAATCTAAAAGAAAAAGCACTGAAAGTTAATTCCAGGTTTCTAAAATGTCTGTGTGTGTCCCAGTTCTCTGCAACACCTCTCAGAAGATTTGGCCAGTTTTTACTTCTGCATCGCATCAGTGTAGATCATTTGTTTTACAACAGCACTGCATGTTTCTCGAAAACTGACTTAGATGAATTTCACCCATCATTTACAAAAACTCAAGAGAGACAAATGGCCTTAAAAACAAAATCCACCACTGAGGCATGGTTAATATACTAAAAGAGTATTCCTTTTTGTAACATTCTCAATTCAACATTTACTTTATTAAACTCCACAACTACCCCCACCAGCCTTTGTATTTGTCAAGATTTCTGACAAATTTCCAGCTTATAATTACACATTATGAAAATTCACTGTGGGGAAACTATTGCTAGAAAAAAGCTTTTCCATTTAACTTGCTTTAAAGGAATACTGAAGACTTTCACCTTTAGGAAGGCTATGAGCAAAGTCATGAATTGCAGTTTGATTGCAAACATATGAATAAATTGATTTCTAATGGACAAATGCTCTGAGAAGTAGTTAAGTCAGACAGACCAGGAACAAAATCAAGGCTGCCTCTTATTAACTAGGTAATCAAAGTAAATTGCTTAATCTCTTCATGCCTCAGTTCCCTTATCTATATTATATATGTTAGCTGTGAAAGCACCATCCAGTGCAAGATCAGGCACATAGTAGTTACTCAATAAATAGCAGTCATTAATATTTATAAGATGGAGAAATAACAGAGTGGGGAAGGTCCTCACCTGTCCATTGGTTGCCATCTTTAGAATTTTTCCTTCCTCATTACTAATGAAAAAAGTATCTGGCAGCTTGTGGCCCTGGAAGGTGAAAGTAAGCCTGGAGAGCTCTGTCCCTTAGGGGAAAGGGCATGAGCTTGTATGTGAGGTAGCCTCCCAGGCCCAGCAGAGTTGCCCAAACCCAAACACATCACACCCCTTGCAGGGTTTAGAGGAGCCCATGATGCTTCTCTCAGATCCACTACTCCTTGCCCCACGAGCTTAGATGAATTCCTACTCCCTCATCTTCAAAGTGAGAGGATGGACAAGACCAGCTTTGACACTGTTTTCAGAAAAAAACTAACTCAGAGTTGGTGGGGAAGAGTTTTCCAAGGGCCAGGAGCTAGAAAGGGATCTTAGTGGAGATTTTTATTAGCTTCATCTCATCAAATAACCAAGAGAAAAACAATGGTCAGAAGACAACCAAGTATATTCAAACACACATTTGCTTCCTGTCTGAATGCATCTCTTTCCGACTATCCTTCTAACAATTTCAGCAAACAGCTGTGGGACTAACCTACAGTGAGCATTCTCTGTTCTCAGCAATTTGCCAAGTCTTTACAGGCGCTATTTCATTATTTCCTACCCTGGAAAGAACTGTTATTATTTTCATTCATCAGGTGAAGGAAGAAGCAAAGCATAGAAAGACTGTGAAACTTCCACAAGGACGCTGAATTGCAACAGAACCAAAATCTGACCCCAAACAATCTTGCTCCACAATCTGACCTACTATCCTTTACACCCACTCCCACAGGTAAAGCGGCCATTGGAAACTTGGTCTTGCTTTCTCTGACTCATAAGTGAATTTTCTGTAATAATATTTCTCTAAAACTTACCTTACTGAACTGGGGTCTGAGCCTTTAGGAGACTCTTGCCCTCTTTCATTTAATGTTCCCAACAGGCATACTTCAAATATTATAAAGCAACTAGACTCAAGTGCCACAGAAGTGTGGATGAAAGGGCGTGGGTCCTGCCTTCATAACTCTTAGATCTGTGTGATAGGTGCATGGGGACTCTATACACTGTTCACTTTCCTTTTGTTTGCATTTCAGATTTTCCATAATACGGGTTAAAAGCAATAAACATCTAAACCACAGAGAAGATAACCTAAGATCTTAAGCTGTTCCACAATGCAGAAGGACACTTTGAGTAAAGCAATGTCTCTGCTGATAATTCTGAAGTCTGGATTTTAAGAACTGAGAGTGTAGGAACTTATTTCTCAAAAGCTTTATGAATACAAGAATCCTCTCCTCAGAATATTTTAGTCTTGTCTATCTGGAACAGTAAAGATAGTCCAGGAGTTGAATCTTTTGCTCACTCCAATGTTTGTTGTTGTTGGAGATACTGTTGCTGATTGGAAACGCTTTTGCTTCCCTCCTGTAACAGCCTACAAATGACTAAAAACCGCTTGCATAATCAAACTTTAAAGCTTCTACCCCAATATCCTTTTCACAGTTCTCTTAAAAGGTTAACAGAAAGAAACTTACCCGTTCTGTTGTGCATTCCCTCTTTGCCAAAGTGTGCTGTGGTTTCGAAAGCTAGCCCAGTCCTTCTGAACTTTTCTGTATCCGTTATAATATTAAAGAGCCACAAGGAAGGGAAGTGGTTAGTCAACTTGCTAATTTTATCAGTCCCTCCCACTGGTTAAATAGTACCTGATGCTACAGACACAAAATCAGTTTTCCAGCTCACTTCCCTGCTACAGCGCGGCTTTATAAAAACAGCAGAACTTGAAGGAAAAGAAAGTGACAAGATCTAGTGTGTAGGCATGAGACAGTTAATGAATGAACACTTTATTATATGAATAAGAAGCCTAATAGACTACAGAAACCAGTGATTCAACAGAATGAAGAAGAGAGAGAATGTCAGCTCCATACTCAATACAAACTCTGTCAGCTGGGTGGGAGAGGGAGTGATTTTTAATGCCCTCACAGTACGTGTGGGAAGTAGCTGGTGCTTCATTTGTTGATAAATCATTCTGTCCTGGAATGGAGCCAGTTTACCGGATATAGAAACTTCCACAACTTGAGGCCCTGGCCTAGATGATTGTCTTCCTTTGGAATTTAGCCATTAAAACATAGGACATAGCAGGCAATGTGTGCTTCTAGATGAGGAAAAATTAAATGTTCTCTGAAGAAGCTATGAAATATTTTCTAGGTATAAATTTCTGTAAAACAAGAAGAAAATGAAGGACCTAAAACACATTTTAATGAATAAAATACTTTTCATATGTTGATTCAACTCCAACAGATTGTAGCCTACAAAACACTGTCACCGAAGGAACACCGGCATCCATAACTGGCTCCCACTAACTGCAGGCAAAAAGATTTTGAGCACTGCAGGTGTTCCTATCTTGCAAGAGTAAATACAACTGGATTTTTATGTGAGATTTCCTTTTTCATAAGATTGGCAAACATGCTTCAAATTATACAAAATTTGTCTGCAGGCTGACATGGTCTCTACCCTAGGTATTAGTTGCTTAATAAAAAATATATATTAATGACATTTACAAAATATGTAGTATCAAAGGTATGATTAATATTCAGTGTAACATGCCACTGACCAAGACTTTGGTCTCATCTTGTAAAAATCTTCATAGACGAATGATACAGAATAGACTCTGAGTAGCTGCCAGTATATAAACAGGAATTCTGCATGGCTATTTTTTCCCTATTTAATTTTCAGTATTTTCTAATTTTTCCAAAATAAACATAAGGTTTTACAGTAAGAAATAAGCTATGGAAAGTATTTTTAAAAAGTCAGAGGACATTAACTATGAAAAGCTCTTTGAACATATTCAGAAAGGACCACAAGTGAAATGGACAAACAAATGAAACATCTTTGGAGTTCCCATTGCTGCTCAATGGTAATGAACCCAACGAAGCGATCCCTGGCCTTGCTGGGTGGGTTAAGGATCTGGCATTGCCATGAGTTGTGGTATAAGTTGCAGATGCAGCACGGATCTAGGGTTGCTGTGGCTGTGGTGTACGCCGGCAGCTATAGCTCTGATTCCACCCCCTAGCTGGGAACTTCCATATGCCATGGGTAAGGCCCTAAAAAGACAAAACAAACAGAACAAATGAAGTATCTCTCAAACACTCAATTCTGCTCCATCTCAAGCACTAGCTAAAGACCAGATGTAAAAATTAAGCTGTCTGCAAATCAGAAGAGGGATGTACCCAAGTAATAGGATTCATTACCTTGTGTTCCAGATATATAGGTCATTATTTTACCTCCTTTATGAGATATCCAGCCCTCACACAGGCAGGATTTAAGAGAGAATGCATAACACAGAAAGCATGTAAACAGCTGTATGCTGATCTAGCACTTTAAAAGAGGTAAAAAAATAAATTTCTCTATGAGTGAAATAATACTAAGAAAGTTAACCTTTAAAGTGAAGGTGCTTTAATAATTTAATTACCTATTTCCTATTTACGAAATTAATATTAGAAGCTGAATCATGTTTGAATTCAATAAAAATTATTTTATTAACTTTCTCCAAGGCTTAAGAAATACTTTATAAAACTTCTCTTCTTATAAGCCAGTATTATCCTTCAATCTGCTGAAGATTTGGATCATATTCATATTTTACTCCTTTAAAAACTTATTTTCCCCCAAATTAGAAATATTTAATTAGAAATGTTTTAAAAAGCTGGTCCTCTGAGGCATCAAGTATGACATTCTGGAAAAAGAAGCTAACATCTTTTTAAAAATCATACCTAGTAAGATGATTTAAAACGTGGTCTATATACACTAAATATTCTGCAATTACTGCTGATTTTTTGCAAATTATAAAATGTATAAGCAGACTAAATAAAGTGACCAGTAGAATCATAGTAATTGGTGAAGAAATGATGATATAATTTTGGAGATGTTATTTTTTTTTTCATTAGAGAGTACAGTCATGCTGGTGCTTACATTAAAATAAAATTCACTCTTTCTCCAGTCTTAAGCTCTATGTTTACTGAACCTTCATTTTTTTTTCTTATAGTGATTTTTAATTTTTCTCTTATAGTTAGTTTACTTCAGTTCTTAAATACATTTTCAAGTTTATCATTTCAATTCTGCAGAATTGGAAGATTACACAGTCTATAAAATAAATCTCTCCTTTCAATTATATCTTCCAATTTTGATGACAAAAGCAGATGTTCACAAGTTGAAAAAACTTGCTAGTTCGACATCATTGGGGAACACAGGGTAAACGCAACAAAACTACCAACTGCCCAGCATAAAAGGATATACGAAAAGCTACCTCATAAGCATAATATCATGCAACACATCTTTCTGAAGAAAGCATCCCAAATGTAGTCTTTTTAAGACACTTTAAACATTTGATTAAATTTGCTGCCAAAGTGATTATTTTTAGCCAAGATCTTGCTTATTGACATTTACTTGAATCATTATTATAACTTCCATGAGAATACAACATATCTTCTACTTGCTGAAAAGAAAGGAAGACACTCCAGGGTCTGTGTGTATGTGGTTGTGTGTGTGCTTCCTCAATAAACATAGCACACAGTATTCAACTTCACTCATAAGCAACTAAATGCAGATTATTAAAGATTAACATTTTTACTTACCAACTGATGCTGACACATGAAAGCATATTATGTGAAAAGGATTCTCATATACTACTGATGGGAGTGTAAATTGGTACACCCTTCCTGTAGAAAAAAATTGTCACAGTATATCAAGAATCTTTTTAAAAGTACACACTCTTGGAGAGTGATTATATTTCTAGGAATCACTTGGAAAGAAAAAAAAATCATGTTGGTGGAAATGTAAATTGGTGCAGCCATTAAGGAGAACAGCATGGAGTTTCCTTAAAGAACTAAAAACGGAGTCACCGTATGATCCTGGCATATATTCGGAGAAAACTGTAATTTGTGTGTGTGTGTGTGTGTGTGTGTGTGTGTGTGTGTGTGTATAATTTTTTTTTGTCTTTTTGCCTTTTCTAGGGCCTCTCCCGCAGCATATGGAGGTTCCCAGGCTAGGGGTCAAATGGGAGCTGTAGCTGCCAGCCTACAGCAGAGCCACAGCAACGCGGGATCTGAGCCACATCTGCAACCTGCACCACAGCTCATGGCAATGCCGGATCCTTAACCCACTGAGCAAGGCCAGGGACCAAACCCGCAACCTCATGGTTCCTAGTCAGATTCATTAACCACCGTGCCACGACGGGAACGCCGAGAAAATTCTAATTTGAAAAGATCTATGTACCCCAGTGTTCACAGCAGCACTATTTACAACAGCCAAGACATGGAAGCAACCTAAATGTCCATCAAAAGATGAATGGATAAAGAAGATGTGGTATATATACACAATGGAATATTACTCAACCATAAAAAGAATAAAATAATGCCACTTGCAGCAGCATGGATGTAACTAGAGATTCTCATGCTGAGTGAAGTAAGTAACACAAAGACAAATATCAAATGATAACACATATATGAAATCTAAAAAATGATACAAATAAACATATTCACAAAACAGAAACAGACACACAGACATAGAAAACAAACTATGGTTACCAGAGGGAATAGTAGAGGGGGAGGGAGATAAATCAGGAGTTTGGGATTAACATATACATACTACTTTGTATAAAATAGATAAACAAGAAGGTCCTACTGTATAGCACAGAGAACTACATTCAATGTCTTATAAAAACCATAATGGAAAAGAATCTAAAAAGTATGTGTGTATATAAAATATATACTGAATTACTTTGCCATACACTTTGTCATACACTTTTCCATACACACGAAGCTAACACAACATGAGTAAATTAACTGTACTTCAATTTAATAAAAAGAAGAAAAATCAAAGATGTGGATGTTGATTTATGTAAGTGAATATCTGTCATGCTGTTATTTTAAAATCTGAACAACTGCAAACTGCCTATTGGGAAATAATAAAGGAAATTATGGTATAATTACAGAATGGATTATAAAATACAACTTCTATAAATCATGACACAAAAAAATATTTAATGACACTAAAAACTTTCATAATACAATGTTGAGTAAGGGAAAAAGATACAAAAATATGTAGTTATAATTATCCATAAATTGGAACAGAAACACACACTTCTCTCATACCTTCCCATCTCTCATGGAAAACTTATCCACATATTCAATAGAAAACAGAATTTTTTTTTCTTTTAGGGCCACACCCACTGCATATGGAGGTTCCCAGGCTAGGTGTCTAATTGGAGCTATAGCTGCTAGCCTATGCCACAGCCACAGCAACACAGGATCTGAGCCAAGTCTGCAAACTACAACACAGCTCCCAGCAATGTCAGATCCTTAACCCACTGAGTGAGGCCAGGGATCAAACTTGCATCCTCATGGATACAAGTCAGATTTGTTTCCATTGAGCCACAATAGGAACTCCCAGAAAACAGAATTTTTTAAAAAGCTCAAAATGTGAAGAGAGATAATCTGGGTTTTGGGGTTGGCATATGCACACTGAGCTATATGGAATGACTGGCCAAGGGGATCTGTTGTACAGCACAGGGAACTCTACCCAAAATTCTGTCATTATCTGTATGGTGAAAGAAACTGAAAAAGAATAGATGTTTGTATATGTATAATTGAATCACTTTGTTGTACAGAAGAATTTATCATAACACTGTAAATTAACTATACTTAATAAAACTGCAAAAATGGGGGAAAAAAGCTCAAAATGTGAAGAGGGCTTATCTCTGAATATATAATTATAGATAATTTTATAATCTTATTTTTACCTATATTTTTAAAGCAAGTTTTCTACTTTGAACACCAGGGGTGAAATTACTTCATAAATCTGAAGACGTAAAAAACATTTGTAATACTGTTCACCAGCGCTAGAATCTCATGTAACGCAATGCCCTTTAATTGATATTTTGGACTAAATTTATTTTATTGTTACTTGAGCTTTGTGGATTTCTATTTCATTCCTTTGACAAAGTGAAGCGAGACTGGCAATCCGGATACTTAGGCTGAAATCAGCCTCATGTTAATGTAGAAAAGATTGTCAGTGGGCCATCTTTTTAGTTACTCCGTGAGGGATTCAATTGCTCTTAAAAACAGAAGATGCACATCCAATTTATTATAAAATGAATAAACAAATTTTTACTGTGACAACAGCAATACTAAGTACTTGATTTAACTCAAGTGAAAGAGAATTTGTTTAGTCTCCATAATACCAGACACTTGAAATATTTAATTCATTTAACTATCACAACAATCCTCAGGGTTAGATTTTTTAACATTGATTTTATAGATGAAGAGCTATAAAGATGGGATAAATTGATTACATTTTCATATTTGGTAAATGGAGGAACAGAATTGACTACAGGTATTTCTGACTGTAAAACCCGTGTCTAGCACTACACACAGAGGTTTCTGCTGGAACCCAGATAGTTCACTGGGGGTAGTCTTAAAATTACAGACAACTTAAAGAACAAAATCCTTGAGGACTGTGAAATTAAGGAGATAATAATGGGAAATCAAAATGCTTTTCTCCTCTAGAGTAACTACAGTGAATGTGAAATAAAAGCTAAAAAAAATTGGAAAAAGTACACAAGTAAGACCCTGTTTCTGAAATAAGAGGAGGATATAATATCTAAACATATGAAATAGGAATAATTGTGTGTGTGTTTAAACTGGTATCTCATATATTATTTGCAAATATTAAATAAAATTTCTAATTATATTTTTGACTTTAAAGGGAAAGTTTAAATTATTCCACAAATTACATATGATCATAAAACCAAATACTACGTGAGGACAAAAGTAAGAAATGCCTCATAATCCTATACTACAAAAACAGCCATTGCTAAGTGGCTGCTTCTCAGACTTTTTCTATTCAGGTACAGAAGATCATGGTAGAAATTAAGAAAACAAAGTTCGGATAAATTGGTCAAGCTTATAGTTAGTGACATGAGGCACAGTTTGAACAGATATCTGTCTAGTTCTCATAATAATATGTTTTCTACCTCCTCATTTTGCATGGGGTGGGGCAGGGGGTGGGCAGAATATTCCATAAACACAGACACTGAGAGGAGGTTTGTTTTGATTTGTTTGTTTTTAACACTTTTCTAAAATTCAAAGTATTAGATGGCTGATCCTGCCATATACTACTGTTTCCCTTTTAGCAAATCATTTAATTCTTCAGACTAAATGTTCCTATCAATGAATAACGGCAATAACCACCAAAATATTTGAAAAAGTCAATGACACAGTGACTAAATGGAATTATAATTTAGTACTTTAAAATCTCTGTTTTAGAATAACACATATGACACAAAACTCCAGTGCTATCCTTTAGAACTGCAAATGAAGCATTAAGATACCACTTGGGCCATGTGTACTGATAACTCATTCTTCAAAGAGGAATGATAATCAGATCACCAAATCATAGTCTGCTGTTTTACTTTCTGTTACATAAACTTGGTATTCCACCAAGTTTAAACATAGATCTCTAACTCTCCTTTGATTTACTCTCTCTTTCTCTCATATTACTATGCCAAACTATGAAATGTCTCCCAATGCTGAGTTGAAGTGTATTCTGAGCATTTGAACACCAAGTATCAGAAAAGGGTCAAAGGATTTGACATGCTCTTTATTCTTTTCTAAAAGCAGTGTCTAAAAATTATCCAGAATTTCCAATAACTCTTTCAGCTCCAATGAGAATCTTTAACCATTCACACAGCCTTGGGTTCTAGTTGGTGCTGCTCACAAGGAGCCTGTTGTACAAGGAATAAAGAGGAGGGAGTGTCCAGGTTCCATTAAGTTGTACACTCAATATGCAATGCAATTACAACTTTCTTTTGCCTGGTGGAATAAAAAGGGATAAGTTTTGGAGCTCCTGCTATGGCACAGTGGATTAATGATTCAGCTTGTCTCTGTGGAGGCACCGGTTTCATCTCCTGCCTGCCACAGTAGGTTAAGAATTCAGTTTTGGTGCACAGTAGGTTAAGAATTCAGTTTTGGTACAGGCCATAGCTCAAGCCTGGATTCAATCCCTAGCCCAGGAACTTCCAAATGCTGCAGGCAACTAGAACCCAAGGCTGTATAAATAGTTAAAGATTCTCTTTGGAGCTGAAAGAGTTATTGGAAATTCTGGATAATTTTTAGACACTGCTTTTAGAAAAGAAAAAAAAAGGATAAGTTTCTCATCAAGTTACACACAATCCAAGTGAATTGAATTCTTCAAGAAGTTTTCAAGTGATAATCACTTTTCCTCAGCACAAACATATGATTTCCATTTTTGGATAAGGTCTTTGGACCTTGCAATTTCTTATTTAAGAATAATAATCATGAGGGCATTCCCATCATGGCACAGAGGAAATGAATCTGACTAGGAACCACGAGGTTGTGGGTTTGCTCCCTGGCCTTGCTCAGTGGGTTAAGGATCTGGCGTTGCCATGAGCCGTGGTGTAGGTCACGAACGTGGCTCAGATCTGGCATTGCTGTGGCACCAGGGTAGGCCAGTGGCAACAGCTCCAATTGGACCCCTAGCCTGGAAACTTCTACATGCCACAGGTGCAGCCCTAAAAGGACAAAATATATTAAAAAAAAAAAAAGAATAATAATCATGATGTATCACTCTCATCTGTTTCCCTAATAAGTGAAATATTTTCATTTCTCAGTACTAGGAATCTTGGCCACCATATCTGGAATTTCCTAAGAAATATCCACAACAGAAAAATCAACTCGAATACAACACTAAAGATAGTCATCAAACCACAAGAGGGGAGAACAAGAGAGGAAGGGAAGAAAAAAGAGCAGCAAAAACAAATCCAAAGCAATACATAAAATGGCAATAAGAACATACATATCAATAATTACCTTAAATGTTAGTGGAATAAATGCCCCAACCAAAAGACACAGACTGAATGGACACAAAAACAAGACCCATATATATGCTGTCTTCAAGAGACCCACTTCATTTCTAGGGACACATACAAATGGAAAGTGAGAGGATAGAAGAAAATATTCCATGCAAATGGGAATCAAAAGAAAGCTGGAGTAGCACTACTCATATCAGACAAAATAGACTTTAAAATGAAGAATAATTTAAGGGACAAGGAAGGTGACTACATAATGATCAAAGGATCAATCCAAAAAGAAGATATAACAATTTTAAATATCTACGCACCCAACACAGGTTCACCACAATATATAAGGCAACTGCTAACAACCTTAAAAGGACAAATCAACAATAACACAATTATAGTGGGGGACTTTTACACCCCACTTACAGCAATGGACAGATCATACAGACAGAAAATCAATATGAAAACATAGGTCCTGAATGAAGTATTAGACCAGATGGACTTAATAGATATTTATAGGACATTCCATCCAAAAGCAAGAGAATACACATTCTTCTCAAGGGCACATGGAAATTTCTCTAAGATGGATCACATCCTGGGCTACAAATCAAACCTTGGTAACTTTAAGAAAATTGAAATCATATCAAGCATTTTTTCCAACCACAATGTTATATGACCGGAAATCAAAAAAAAAGAAAAAAACCGCAAAAAACATAACACGTGGAGACTCAACAACATGCTACTAAACAGCCAATGGATCACTGAAGAAATCAAAGAGGAAATTTAAAAATACTTAGAAGCAGGAGTTTCCGTCGTGGCGCAGTGGTTAACGAATCCGACTAGGAACCATGAGGTTGTGGGTTCGGTCCCTGCCCTTGCTCAGTGGGTTAACGATCTGGCGTTGCCGTGAGCTGTGGTGTAGGTTGCAGACGCGGCTCGGATCCTGCGTTGCTGTGGCTCTGGCGTAGGCCAGTGGCTACAGCTCCAATTCGACCCCTAGCCCGGGAACCTCCATATGCCACAGGAGCGGCCGAAAGAAATAGCAAAAAGACAAAAATAAATAAATAAATAAATAAATAAATAAATAAATAAATAAGTAAATAAATAAAAATACTTAGAAGCAAATGACAACAAAGATATGATACTCCAAAACCTATGTGATGCAGCAAAAGCCATTCTAAGAGGAAAGTTTATAGCAATACAAGCCCACCTCAGTAAACAAGAAAAAGCTCAAATAAACAAGCTAACTTTACGTTTAAAGCAGCTCGAGAGAGAAGAAAAGACAAAACATAAAGTTAGTAGAAGGAAAGAAATCATAAAATCAGAGCAGAAATCAATGAAATAGAAACAAAGAAAACCACAGAAAAGATCAATGAAACGAAAAGCTGGTTCTTTGAAAAGATCAACAAAATTGACAAGCCCTTAGCTAGACTTATCAAGAAAAAAAGAGAGAGGACTCAAATCAATAAAATTAGAAATGAAAAAAAGAGAAGTAACAGTGGACATCATAGAAATACAAAGGATCCTAAGAGACTACTATATGCAACTATACACCAATAAAACAGAAATATCCATAACATACTACCATTCACTGACTATACAGTCTTAGGAATGTTATTAAACACTCTGGTTTTTATTTTATCATTTATAAAATGGGGCTTATAATGCCTATTTTATAGAATTGCTGTGAATATTGAATAAGGTCAATTACATGAAAGGCCTTCAAACAGTGATGAGCACATTGTAAATAGCCCCAAACTGAAACCTACAGTTGCTACAACTAGTCATAGACAAATTTAAATAGTTTTCTCCTCCCTATTCTGAGAGGGATATTATAATGCCTTTGTGTTGTGTGTGTACATGGCTATTCTTTCAATATTTTCAAGGTGGCTATAGGCTCATTTTGGCCTTTTTTCTAGAAGCTTTATTATACAATTTAAAAAATCCTTTTAGGATACATAATCCTACTGAATAGGAATAAAACGTGTACTTAGATTCAGGCCAACAATTGTTCAACAGAAGTCCCTTCAATTTTTAATTACTCCCTCTTCCCGCTCCAAGTTCACTGTTATTCTCTGATGTTTTAATCTTGAAAGCCAGTCAGGGTACATTATTTATGTTATATTCAATAGGGATAAAAAGAAGAAAAGGAATTTTATTCAGGACACTAACTCTAACCTTGAAATGTTATTTTCTGAACATTTGTTCTGCTCACTGAGCAAATTTTAGTCTTCAAGTCAGATGTCTAAATACAGTGCTTGAGCTCTGCTTAAAGGCTAAAAATATAGACTTCTGCACAAGGTGATAGTTACAAAGGAAGGTGTTTAGAATATGGCTCAATAGAAGCTAAGGTAATTGAATACAGTTCAGTCAGAGGAATTTCTCATCTCCACTGAAGCTTTGGAGTCAATTCTTCAGCTATTATTCTTCGAAATACATTTTACTTGAAAAGCGAGTCAAGTGGTTTCCTAAAATCTTTCACCAGGTTCTCACTTTCCATCATTTGGAGACTGGAAGTCATGGAAGCCTTTGTCAGCCTCTCTCTTAAATAGAGTATCAATAAAAGCATGTTCCATAAAGTACAAGTCTGAACAAAAAGAATGGCCACAAAGCCCATGCAATATGTTCCTTCCCTTAGGAAAAATTTATTAATAGAAGTCAATGAATACTTATGATGCTTACTAATAACACATAACATATGGCCAGCATTTTAAAAGTATATCCTACTTCAAGAAACATATATCATTGCCTGATCCTGTTTTAAGACTCAAAGACAAAGCTCTGTTCCATCTAGAAGCTCATACTTGGTTTTCCTCAGGCATATCTTCCTGAGTAAAGTATTAGGAAGATCTAAATGGGAATGGCAAAACACACAAAATCTTGGGATGGATAATCCTGACTTTGTTTTCAAAAGACATGTTAATTTTATTCAATTTTTTTAAAAATGTTACTCCTTTTGAGAACTGGAAAAGATAAAATTGGATGATGAAAGGGAGATTAAGGTACATAAAAGTTTTTAGATGTGTTTAATGAGCAAATACTGTGTGAATGAATGATTGAATGGAAAAAGGCATAACTACTATATTAGAAAAATCTCAATAGGTTATTTTATTATCCAAGTCCCCTCTTTAAATATTTATTATATGTAATTTTCATGAAGTTATTCTCTCTTTTTCAATACTTTATCTCCAGTGTCTAGAAACATACCTGATAGAGGTAGTCCCTTAATAAATATTTGCTGAATGGATGAATACATACTCATTTTACTTTATTTCCTTTTCAACCTTCCAATCATTTACAAGAATGATTCACAATTATTCTCCTGAACCTCTGAGAATTCCCCTTTCAACATGCAAAATTCCCCTTTCAACACTAGACAGAGGAGATATGTGAAAAATGAAGTCATAATTTCTTAATAAAATTTTCATGCAAGAAATAATATTTAGCCAATTTACACATAGTGCATGAATTAAGCCTTTGAGAAAACTAGTTTCCAGCAACATTTGTCCCTCTTAAATGGCTAAAATGCAAACATACACATACCGGATATACATTTGACAATTTTTTTTGGCATCATCCTCATCATGAGTAGAAAAAATCAGAGCATGAAAATTTCCCTAATAATTTCATTTATGATTACAACATAACAATAAGATCTGCCTACACATTTACTTTTTAGTAAGAACAAGGGTAAGATTGGTGATAGGATTGCCAGGCAGGCAGCAAGACAGAGCAACTAACAAAAGAAAACAAAATTTTAAATTCCAAAGGAAGTCTCTAACTGGACTATGTTATATCAAATACATTTAATAAAAAGCAGTTCGTTACAGAGAAAAAAAAATTTTTTGCAGAAGTGTAGTTGTGCTTTATTGAATGGTTAATTAAATTTGATACATGCCTGAAATTGGAGTTCAATTCATTTTAAATTTATTTCTAAAACGATAAAAGTTTTTTATAACTCCCAAACTTCCACATTCATTTTTTTGAGTTTCCAGATTTGGACTTTCAGAATAGAATACCTATTTCCATAGTAGAAGCAATGCTTGTTATGGTAGATAAATGTTCAATATGAAAAAAAAAATTTTTTTCTTTCTTGATTTACCAAACACCTCTTTCATATCTTTCAAAGTGACCCTCTAAAATAGAATGTTAACTGCATAAAAGATTATGTCTTTCTCCATAAGCATGTATTCACAATGTCCTAGGGCATTATTTCAGCAAGGAAAATTCCTGATGTTTTAAAATCAATTTTTAAAAAATGCTAAAGAAATAATTACATCATATAGAATTTAAGTACTTCTCTTTTACCATGTTACATAAAAGGCACATCTAAATTTAGACATATGTAGATAAACATTCCAATCTCTGAAAAACCCGAGACCACAGAAGTTCTAGGGAAAAGTCTGTATTATATTAAACATGAGACTCCATTTCCTTGTTTTGAATTATTGGTGCTGCTGTGGCAACAGCACAATAGAGAACTTTGTTGCACTCTCAGCGGAGCTATTTATATTATTTAACCTCTTCCCTGGGAGTTCTTCCTCTACTAAGTTATTCCATTATTTTAATAAAGCAGTCCATTCAAATTAAAAAAAAAACCTGTTACTAAATGTGCACAAACAAAACTTAGCTTTGAACTGTTTAGGGAAGTATTCTGGACATAAAACTAATATATTGAAGTGTTTTAAAAGTAACTGAACACCCATTTCACAGATAACAGAATTCTGAAATAAAACGATCATTTCCAGAAGCTTTAAGAAGTGGCTTATGACTCCTAAATGCTCTAAAAGACACCAAGAAAACCCAGAAATGTGAAATAGCTAGTTAAGTAATAGTTAAAATACTTCAAAAGAGAACTTTTCAAAGAAAAGTTTAAGATGATGTTCCTTCATGATTGTAGGATGAAGCAATTGCAGTGACACAGGCTTGGGGACGGACTAATGTCAACTATTTTCATAAAGATACACATCACAAAATTTTCTTTGATACTTTCCTCTGGAATGGTTAAATTAATCAATCAAAGAGATGAACTAATCAATTTGATTTAAACTGTTAACATGTTGAACTATACAAAATGTTTCCTTTTAACCAGTAAATTGGTTAACCATTTAGCTGGATCAAGGTAAAACATTTTAATAAAATCTTTCTTTTTTGGCTCTTTAGGGCTGCACCTGCAGCATATAGAAGTTCCAGGCTAGGGGTTGAATCAGAGCTACAGCTGCCAGCCTATGCCACAGCCACAGCAACACAGGATTCAAGCCACGTCTGCAACCTACATCACAGCTCACAGCAACACCAGATCCTTAATCCACTGAGCGAGGCCAGGGATTGAACCCACATCCTCAGTGATACTAGTTGGGCTCGTTACCACTGAGCCACAACAGGAACTTCCTTTAATAAAATCTTTGAAACACAGTAACTGGAATTAATTCTTATATTTGGAAATGACTAAAACAGTTGAAAGGAGTTTTTAAGAAGGGAAAAAATTAAGTAGGAAAATTAACTACCAGTAATTCTGTTCAAATGACTGAGAAATATTTGGGGTGAGGGTGGTTTAAGACAAGATATCAGAACCAGGCATAAATGATTTAAATGGAAGAAAAGGACAGTAAATCCTATGTTAAAAGTGAAAATTCCACTTCTCCATTTTCATCTATCATTTCTCCCACACACCTGCTACTCCAGGTACAAGGAATTTCTCCTTTTTTCTTTAAAATGGCCAAGGCCTTTCACCCTTCTACTCATCTCCGCCTGTAGGCTCCCTTTGCCTATCCTTTTTTGCTGGAAAGCTCACAATCACTTTTTTGGGTCAGTGGTCTTCGCTGTCACCCTGCCTCATGTCCCACATTCATTCAGAGCTTGCTGCTGCTTCTTCAGCGACACAGATCATCGCTCCTACTTCTGCCTGGGAAATTAAGAAGGTGTTTTGTCTGACTCTCACACTAATCTGGGGCCTCTTCTATGGTAGAATCCACAGAAAATTCATTCATTCATCTTTGTACCTCCATTTATTTTAGAATTGTTACTGCAATTACTGAATGACTGGAAATAATGATATAAAATGAATTGAAAATTAGTAATAGAAACTAAATGTTTCCAAAAATTACAACATGTTTCAAAATATATGTTTGTTCATGTAACAGAACACAGGAAGAAGTTTAGAGAAGTGGTAAGCACACAGAAAGAAAAATTAGGAGAAAAAAGAAGTCACTTTTGTTACTGTTTACTAGGACTACGAGTAATCTTATTTCGCAAATATTCTATTAAAATTTATTTCAAACTTAAGATTATTAAGGCTAAGATAATAAGCATTATTTCTAGTTTTATATTTGGCTCATATAAAGCTAATTGGATAAGCTGTCATTTCAACTATTCATTATTTCATTATAAAATGTAACACCACCCACTTTCTATGGAAGAAAAAAAAAATCACATTTTCTCTCTTATTAAAACCTATGCCCTCTAGAGGTGCTCTGTCAAGCTGAGAAATGGCATGTCAGTAGACATAATATGCTGAAGAGACAGATGTCCCTATTCAAAAATGCATGTGCAATGATCAATCACAACTCAGAACACTCCTGAAAACTCAAGTGCCACACTTAAAAAAACAATTACAGAGAGACATGTTAAAATAATATCAAGAAGCTGATACAGGCTGAATGCTTTACCCAAGAAAGTCAAAAGAGTATGTGCAGAACATGAGAGGATTTTCTGTTTTGCTAAGATTCTATGCAAGAGTTTAAAAGGTATTGTTAGAGGAATGATTGTGCCAAGGTCCATGCTTGCTATTGGGTGAGCCCCCCTTGCTTCATCCTTCTTTGCTCTGAGCTATCCATTCAATATACACACCTTGCCTATCATTAATTCCATGTCTAGTTTCAAGTACTTAGTATTTATTACTCTAAGCATGTCTTTGATTTTATTTCATATGTATGTAAACCTAAGTAATACATAGCAGTCTAAACATATTTTTGAGATTCATGTGATTGTGTACTGATATATCTATACACAGAATACACCTGGTTCATTCATTATTAAAGCCACATAACCCAAAAAATCAAATACCTGGGAATACAGCTGACCAAAGAGGTGAAGGACTTATATGCTGAGAACTATAAAACATTAATCAAGGAAATTAAAGAAGATGTAAAGAAATGGAAAGATATTCCATGCTCCTGGGTTGGAAAAATTAATATGGTAAAAATGACCACACTACTCAAAGCAATCTACAGATTCAGTGCAATCCCTATCAAATTACCCATGACATTTTTCACACAACTACAACAAACAATCCAAAAATGTATATGGAACCACAAAAGACCCAGAATTGCCAAAGCAACCCTGAGGAACAAAAACCAAGCAGGAGGCGTCACTCTCCCACACTTCAGGCAATATTACAAAGCCACAGTCATCAGGACAGTGTGGTAGGGATACCAAAACAGACAGGCAGACCAATGGAACGGAATGGAGAACCCAGAAATACACCCAGACACCTCTGGTCAGTGAATCTTTGACAAAGGAGGCAAGAACATCAAATGGGAAAAAGATAGTCTTTTTAGCAAGTATTGCTGGGAAACCTGGACAGCTGTATGTAAATCAGTGAAACTAGAACACACCCTCACACCATACGTGAAAATAAACTCAAAATGGCTGAAAGATGTAAATATAACACAAGATACCATCAAACTCCTGGAAGAGAACATAGGCAAAAAATTCTCTGACATTAACCTTATAAATATTTTCTCAGGTCAGTCTCCCAAAGCAACAGAAATAAGAGCAAAAATAAACCAATGGGACCTAATCAAACTGGCAAGCTTTTGCACAGCAAAGGAAACCAAAAAGAAAACAAAAAGACAACTTACAGAATGGGAGAAAATAGTTTAAAATAATGCGACCAATTGACAAGGACTTAATCTCTAGAATAGACAAACAACTTCTAAATATATGGGTTTTTTTTGCCAAACACTCAATGGAAAAATGGGCAAAAGAGCTGAATAGACATCTCTCCAAGGAAGATGTACAGATGGCCAACAAGCACATGAAAAAATGTTCAACATCCCTGATTATTAGAGAAATGCAAAGCAAAACTACCACGAGATTCCACCTCACACCAGTCAGAAAGGCCATCATTAAAAAGTCCACAAATAACAAAGGCTGGATGGGGTGTGGAAAAAAGGGAACCCTCCTGCACTGTTGGTGGGAATGATAGCTGGTACAACCACTATGGAGATCGGTATGAAGATACCTTAGAAATCTATACATAGAACTACCATGTGACCCAGCAGTCCCACTCTTGGGCATATATCTGGACAAAACTTGCCTTAAAAAAGACACATGCACTGGCATGTTCATTGCAGCACTATTCACAGTAGCCAAGACAGGGAAACAACCCAAATGTCCATCGACAGATGATTGGATTAGGAAGATGTGGTATAAATACATGATGGAGTACTAGTCAACCATAAAAAAAGAACAGAATAATGCCATTTGCAGCAACATGGATGGAACTAGAGACTCTCATCCTGAGTGAAATAAGTCAGAAAGACAAATACCATAAGATATCACTTATATCTGGAATCTAATATAAGGCACAAATGAACCTTTCCACAGAAAAGAAAATCATGCACTTGCAGAATAGACTTGAGGTTGCCAAGGGGGAGGTGGAGGGAGTGGGGTGTTTGGGGAGCTTGTGGTTAATAGATACAAACTATTGTCTTTGGAATGGATTAGCAATGAGATCCTGCTGTGTAGCACTGGGAACTATGCCTAGTCACTTATGATGGAGCATGACATTGTGCAAGAATAGAATGTGTACATGTATGTGTAACTGGGTCAGCATACTGTACAGTAGGAAAAAATGTATTGGGGAAAGAAGTATTTTTAAAAAGCCACATAATATTCCATTGCATGAAAATACTCAAGTTCTGTACCCAATTTCTTTGTGTGTGTGTGTCTTTTTAGGGCCACACCCACGAGGCCAGGGATCGAACCTGCGTCCTCATGGAAGCTAGTCAGATTCATTTCCACAGAGTGATAATGGGAACTCCCCCAATTTCTTATTGATGGATATTTAGATAGATTCCAATTTTCAGTATTATAAAGAAAAATGAAATGAACATTCCTATACATGTCTTTCTGTATGCATGAGAGTATCCCTATTATAACTCCCAGTTAAATTTCTGGGCCCTTGCAAGAGACACAACCTGACTATGTACGATGAACAAATGACTCTCTTAAGTGGTACTAACTTACACTCCCCAGTATTGTGAAATTTTCTACTACTCTACACTTGGTGTTGTTGAACTTTATATTTTGTCCATCTGATGACTGTATGAAATTGAATAACACCACAGTATTGATTTGTATTTTCCTGATCACTAGTTTGGCTTTTTGTAGCCATGTGAAGTTCATTTTATCAGAACTATTTTTATTTACCGTTTTTCCACTGGGTTTTTGTCTTTCTTTCTGATTATCTGGAATGCTAATCCTTTGTCATATTTATGTCACACTTATCTTTCCCGGGTCTTTGATTCATTTTTCTCTTTTGCTATACCAATTTTAAATTTTTATAATTAATGTTCGTAACAATCAACCCCTTCCATCAAGATTAGTGTTTTTTTATATGTTGTTCAGTACATTCTCCCATTCTCTATATCATAAAGATATTCTCCCATTTGCATTTCAAATTTAAATCCTTAATTCATCTGGAATTGCTTTTGGGTTTTTATGAGGTAAGGATACAAATTTAACTTTTGTCCCAGTGCCATTTATTAAATAACTCATCCTTTTGATGATCAACAATGTCACTTAAATCACATATCTGCTTTTCATGTGTAAATTGATGCTTTCTGGGCTATATAGTCTTATCCACTTGACTTATACATTTGGTCCAACACACAATACTATGATTTTGTAAGACATCTAGCTATATTACAATGCCATTCTTCCCACTTTGTCCTTTTTATTCAGTTTATTTTTTCTTTTCTTTAGCCCTTTACTCTTCCACATAAATTTGAGAATTACATGCAGAATTCCACAGACACTTCTGTTAGCGTCTTGATTAGAATTTCATTGAATCCATAGCTCAGTTTGGGGGAGAACTAATGACTTAATAATACTGAGTATTCCAATCCATGAGAACAGTAATTCTTTTTATTTACTTAAATCTTCTCAAATGACTTTCATTAAAGATCATTTTTGTACATGAAGATGTTTTGTATCTTTTATTACCTTTTTTCATACATTCCTTTTATTTTTGTGGCTAACATTGGAGTTATCTTCACCTGTATTTTCTAGTTATGGAAATAAATCTTGTCTGTGTGTGTGTGTCTTAGGGCCTCACCCACAGCATAAGAAGTTCCCAGGCTAGGGGTCAAACCAGTGCTGTAGGTGCCGGCCTATGCCACAGCCACAGCAATGTGAGATCCAAGTTGCTTCTGTGACCTACACCACAGGTCACAGCAACACCAGATCCTTAACCCACTGAGCAAGACCAGGGATGGAACCCACATCCTCATGGATACTATTCATTACTTCTGAGCCACAACAGAAACTCCTGGAAGTATATCTTCTTGAGACTTGTATCCATTTCTCATTACATATTTAGTGTTCCTTATACGTACGTTGACCATGAATAAATGAATGATAAACTAATCCCATTCTCTATAAAATGTTGTAATATTTAAGGGAGAAGTAAAATTCTATAATGATGGTGAATTATAAATATAATATTGGGCATTATTTTGTTTTAATTTCAATTGAGCTATAATTAATATATAAAAAAATCAGGCAAGAACTACCCCAAATATTAGGGATGGTTTCGAAACAAACTGTCTAAGGAAGGGAAAAAAATGTTGCAGAAGGCTGTCTTTCAGACAATAGCAAGAGAAAGCTAAAACCAAGGGGAAAAAATTAAACTTTTAAAACCTGACTTATAATAAAGGGTCTAGAAATATTTATCAGAGAAAAAATATTACTCCTACATCCTACTGACTCCTTCAAGGTGTTTTACTACAACACACACAGAACACAATGTATGTATTATTTTAATCTTAACTATGTGCCTGTCAAGAAAGAATATGTTTACATGGTTAAAATATAGTGGTGTTACTTTCCAGATGTGAAAAAGCACTTAACCAGCACTGTTAGGATTAAAAATGTTTCCTTTAACAGAAAATATCTGATCTAAATGAGAAAACTATAATTGCTAGCAAAGCTAGCATTCATCTTACAAAAAATAGTAAATAAACATTTGGAATATTGCTTATTCTATAACAATTTATTGTGTAACTAAAATTCACACACTTCCAAAATTCCATTTCATCCAAATCAAAACTCTTGGTAGTAAAAGAAAAACTGAGCATTTGACGTCTTGCCATTGTTCAGTAAATGTTGTACTATTTTACATTATTTGAGTATCACCCTGATGCATCTTTCTCTTTCCTCTTAAAGAGACTGGAATTATGATCTCTTCCTTCATTCAGGCATGCAATGGTTTATCAATTATTAAATTTTACCTATGTGCTGGGCACTTTGTTAGATGCTTGAGGTATAGCGGTGAATGGAATGAGGCTGATTTCTGCTTTATCAGAAGCTTACAGGCTCCTAGAGAAGGCAGACATTAAAAAAAAAGAGACTCACCACTCAATATTAGAATGCTGTGGCAAGAAGAACAGGGTGCTATGAGCACGACTGAGGTCCCACGAGTGAAGGCATCATGGAATGCCCATCTTGAGGAAATGCTTTTAAACTAAGGCTTGATGTCAACTTAGGAATTGGGGAGAAAAAAAAAGTATTCAGGCTGAAGGGAAGGCATGGGGTGCATGAAATGTGAGATCACAGCATTTCTAGGATCTGAACTTAGTCTACACAGTTGCATAGAGAAAAGCAAGAGGAAAAACCAGTGCCAAATGTTTGATCTTTGACTTATTACTCAAACATATGGCAGCCTGAAATACATGAACTTTCAGGTTTAACATAATGATGAGGAGACAGAATTGGGAACTCCTAATGTTCTAAGCCGTGGATCTTTCTAAGAAATAAATGTGTACCTGAAATGTACTTATGCTTGGATTAATTCACAAATAGCTTTGATACAATTTCATTTAAATCTACACATCTATATATAGATTATATGTGCAGCTATACAGGCACATACACTTATCTCTCTGATAACTGAGAATGTGTAATTCTTTTAAAATCACACCTTGCATACTTGCAGCATATACATTTCCTCCCCTAATCATAGTTTCTACAAGATAACTTACGGTAAAATAATGACAAGGAATAATGGTGAAACATGATCAACATTACACAGAGACATCCACAATTCAGAAAACTATGTAGAAATTGTTTCTTCTACATTTTAAGGAATTTCTATACAATAGTTACTAAATGCACTAGGTATTTATGTTAAGTATACGAAATCAATTTTAATGCCATATTTGTTCTTGCCTAACAACAATGCTATAACAAAAAATCAAATAATACAATTTCAGGAAAATTTAGGTAACTTAATATCAGAAATAGTAAGTAGAGCTTGTAACTTATTCTTGGCTTTTCATTTAAAAAATGAATAAAATGCCATTTCAAATGATTACATAAAATTCACTCAGACTTAGCTGATTTTCTATTCCTTTTATTTGGATTTTCTAAAGACCAAAGAAAAAGAAGCATCTTAATAATGATTTAGAAGGTGCACATAAAATCTAATCATAATGCCAGAAGCAACCAAGATTAATAATCCAGCATTTACCATGCTGTTGTTGTTTTCTTACCTAAAAACAAGATAGATATATAGATATTAAAAAATATTAAAGTTTATAACCTACTTTTCACAAAAATAATGTCATTTAAAAGATGTTGCCAGATAACCTATTTTATGAATGTGCAATATTCCACAGCAGAAATGCACCATATTAACTTGGCCATTTTCTATATTAGTAGGCATTCAGATGTATTTCTGATTTTTTTTGCTCCTTATAAATAATGGAGTATTGATCCTTTTTATTCTGTGCTATTCAGCTAAAAACATGGGAAATCAATGGCAGAGAAGGTGACAGTAAATTACCTTTCTTCTCTAAGTTACCTTTTAAAATATTATGCAAACATTTATTGAAGTCCAACTCTATGACAGGCACCTTGATAGGCACTGAAAATACAGAAATGAGTAAGCACCAATACCACTTGCTAGGAACCCACTATCAACCACAGTGGTTCTCAGCTGGGGATAACTCCATAGGGGATATCTATCAAACGATTGGAGACATTTTTGGTTATTACAACATGTGGTGATGACACTAATGCATTTAGTGGGTAGAGGCCAGAGATACTTCCAAATGTCCTACAGTATACAAGACAGGCCCTCACAACCAAGAATTATCCAGTACAGAGGCTAATAAAAAAGTTGCCAAGGTTGAGAAACTCTGGACAAGCCCTTTCCTACTGTTTGCCCACCTCTATCAAACTCAAGTGATCTCCTCACCCCAATAGTAACATTAGTCATAAAAATCAATAAGCACATCAATAATCTCTAAGAAACTACATATTTAGATCAACAGAATGGCCCAATTTCCATGCTACACTTAAAACACAATGACTCCATATACTCATCAGTGAAGTCTGGAGACAGGCAAGTATGGGGATTTTACATCTGGGACATACACTTCAGGCTCTCTTCATACAGACTTTTAAACCTTTAGACTTTAAGATTTTCTCAGGCAAGGAAATGAAAACAAGGTATTTTTAACTACCTGCTCAATTGCTTGGAAAATTACCTCTTAAAACATTTAAACACCCACTTCTCATTTTTTCCAAAGCCCTAGAGTGGCCAAGTGATATTAATCACTGGAATTCCATGATGAAGAAATGTTAATTTTTCAAAGTAGTTTAGACAATTTGTTCTATTTTTCAAGCTGTTTATTTTGGAACAGATATATATATGTATACACACACACACACACACACATACACATCTGCAAGACAAATAATCATGAATTTGCTGCAAACCCTGCAGCTGCAGTACCTTCTCTAAAATTCAACAAGACTCGACTTTGATAGACCTACATGAGGGCAGCAAAATCATTAGAGCAGTGGAAATATAAGTAATTATAAGTTCCTCCACTAAAAGTGCAATATTTATTAGGCAAAAGAATCCTGATTCTGTGTAATGCTGTATATAATGAGAATGTACAATTCCTTTAGTCTTCCATTTGTTCAAATAACCATAGCACAGCTGGTGGCAATAAAAGCTACTCAATTTTCTCACTGCCTGAACTTGGAATAAATGGTCCAGCTCTAGAAAAGAGATGTTCTTTTGTCTGATAAATTCTTTTCAAGTGGTTATCAATTTGATGAAGAAGTCAAAGCAGCCCATCAGTAAATACCTCATCACAAAAAAAGCATCAAATATCAGCCACCTCCCATTATGGAAAACACTGGTTTGGAAAATAAACAAGGGCAAAATGGCTCACTGCTTTTAATCAGTGTAATGAATACCATTAACTCAAACTGCAAACTCCCTATTCACCAGAAGTGAATTATTTAGTTCCAATATCTTTCCAATGGTTTCTTTTTCTCTTTAAACTTTAATTAAAATCAACCACATTTGAAAATTGAGGAGCCTAAGCCTAAGAAAGGATTTTCAGCAGGAAAAAATATTTTCTTAACTTCGGCTCTGACAACCTCTCTGACATTTGAAAATTCTTCACTCAGTTGGAAACACAGTTCATATAACTCAAACATCCATAAAAGGAGATATAAAATTCAAGCTATTCAACAAACTTCTGTGGAAAAAATTCAATGTGCTGAATACTACAGGTACATGGCAAATAAGATACAGTTATCAAAGTATCAGCTCAAGCAATTTATGCATCAATTGTATGTTAATGAAACATGGAAATTGCTAAGTTTTTTAAAGAACACTATGAAGCACACAGATAATTGACATTTTGTAAAACTCTTATAAAATTTTTCTATTGTACTTTTTGATTTATGAACACTCTAATAGTTTTAGTGGTTTTATTAGCTCTATTCAATATCCAGGTTCTCATGAAAATATTAATTTATCAAGAAACATTTTAAATTACTCCAGTAGCCGTTAAGTAGCACCAATATCAATTACAAATCTGTGTTTACTCATGTTACTCAGCATGCTATCAAATTCTAAGAGAAGAATGGTAAAATGGGAAATATACCATAAGAATGTGTCACAGGTTTTTTTGTTGATATCCTCATGGTATTTATATATCTACCTAATACTTGTCTACCATATACATAGCTTTGTAAATATAGAACCAGAAACGCAAAATATTTCCAGTTGAGGAAACAAATGACAAAAGCGTATTTAATAAGGATATGCTAGATATCATGAGGGAAACAAGCTCCCAAACTAAAAAAAAAGAAAAAAAAAGAAAAACAGACTCTCCTCTGACCCAACTCTAATATCTGTGTGTTTATCAGAAATACCACAATAGTTTTCTCAGAAAACAAAATTATTTGTAAACTGATACAATACTCCTCTTTGGCGGGTATTTATACATTAAAAAATAATAATAACAACATCTTATCGCCAAACTTAAAATTCTTTGAAAGAAATTAACATGAGCAGATAGCTCTTAAAACATTGCTTACAGCAACATTTTTGTGCATACTTTGGTTTTTGCTTTGGTTGACTGTTTCAACAATCATAGAGATTACGACAAATGAAAGTGAAACACTATTCAATTGAGGCCCCTAATATTGATTCCTCCTTGATCTGAAGAAAGACTAAGTTTTCTCAGAATAACTGCAGGATGTACTTTTTTTCACCACCTAACACAGACCGAAATTAATTCAAACCCACTATAATAAAAGTTCTTGCTCTTCTTCAATAAGCATCAAGTATATGTTAAACACATATACTGAATATAACGATGCATTGTGATGGACATATGTAGATATTTCTGAGTACAATTCTAGAATATCTCTAGAGTAACTAACTAGTTTACCCTTAATGGCAATAAAGTATACAGCAAAAAGTAAATTAAAAAGACGTTGCCCATCTAACACCATTTAGATGGAGTCAACATTTTTCAAGGACACACAACCAAAAGAAAAAAAACCATACTTATCTAAATTTGTAAATTCACTTACATAAACAACTTTTTCTTACAACTTGAAATTTTGTCTAATTAAAACCTACATTTCAAGCAGAGGCTTTGAGATGTCAATAAGAAAGTAAATCATTCCTCCCCCTAAGAACTGTCATATTGCAGGCATACATGGGTAAGACTGTCTCAACAGAAATCATCTTTTCTAAAACAAAAATGTGTTAATCCTACAAAATGAATTGTTGACCTCTATATCCATGTCCTTCTTACATAATGAGTATATGCACAATCAATTTTAGCAAGCTAAAATCTCTCAAAACATAATTTTAGCATTGCTATGAATAAAATACTCTGCTAGTACAACAGCACAATAACTTTTAAAAAATTATATGTCTACAACTACTTTAAAATTAATTCATAAATATTTACACATGTATGTTTACACCTTTTTTGTTCTTCTTTGACCATTGGTTACTAGGAGTGTGTGGTTTAAACTCCCACATGTTTGTAAATTTACCAAATTTACTTCTGTTTTTTTTATTGTTATTTCCCCAATACAATTTTTTTTCTACTGTATAGCAGATGACCCAGTTACACATACATGTACACATTCTAATTTCACACATTATCATGCTCCATCATAAGTGACTAGACAAGAGTTCCCAGTTCCACACAGCAGGATCTCATTGTAAATCTATTCCAAAGGCAACAGTTTGTGTCTATTAACCCCAAGCTCCCCAACCATCCCACTCCCTCCCCCTCCCCCTTAGCAACCACAAGTCTATTCTCCAAGTCCATGAAATTAAAGAAGATGTAAAGAAATGGAAAGATATTCCATGCTCCTGGGTTGGAAAAATTAATATGGTAAAAATGGCCATACTACTCAAAGCAATCTACAGATTCAGTGCAATCCCTATCAAATTACCCATGACATTTTTCACAGAACTACAACAAACAATCTAAAAATGTATATGGAACCACAAAAGACCCAGAATTGCCAAAGCAACCCTGAGGAACAAAAACCAAGCAGGAGGCGTCACTCTCCCACACTTCAGGCAATATTACAAAGCCACAGTCATCAGGACAGTGTGGTACGGCTACCAAAACAGACAGGCAGACCAATGGAACAGAATAGAGAACCCAGAAATAATCCCAGACACCTATGGTCACTGAATCTTTGACAAAGGAGGCAAGAACATCAAATGGGAAAAGACAGTCTTTTTAGCAAGTATTGCTGGGAAACATGGACAGCTGCAAGCAAATCAATGAAACTAGAACACACCCTCATACCATGCACAAAAATAAACTCAAAATGTCTTAGAGACTTAAATGTAAGACAAGATGAATGGATTAGGAAATGTGGTATATATACGAAATGGAATACTACTCAGCCATAAAAAAGAACGACATAATGCCATTTGCAGCAACATGGATGGAACTAGAGACTCTCATCCTGAGTGAAATAAGCAAGAAAGAGAAAGACAAATACCATATTATATTACCTATATCTGGAATCTAATATAAGGCACAAATGAACATTTCCACAGAAAAGAAAGACTTGGAGAATAGACTTGTGGCTGCCGGGGGGCGGGGGGGAGAAGGAGGGAGTGGGAGGGATCAGGAACTTGGGGTTAATGGATGCAATCTAATGCTCTTGGAATGGAGTTACAATGAGATCCTGCTGTGAAGCATTGAGAACTATGTCTAGATACTTACATCACAACACAACAGTGGGAGGAAAAAGTATGTACATGTGTAGGTGTAACTTGGTCCCTATGCTGTACGTCGGAAAAGAAAGAAAGAAAGAGAGAGAGAGAGAGAAGGAAGGGAGGAAGGGAGGGAGGGAGGGAGGGAGGAAGGAAGGAAGGAAGGAAGGAAGGAAGGAAGGAAGGAAGGAAGGAAGGAAGGAAGGGACAAACAGACAGACAAGACACCATCAAACTCCTGGAAGAGAACATGGGCAAGACATTCTCTCACATCAACCTTAAAGAGGTTTTTTCAGGTCAGTCTCCCAAAGCAACAGAAATAAGAGCAAAAATAAACCAATGGGACCTAATCAAACTGGCAAGCTTTTGCACAGCAAAGGAAACCAAAAAGACAACTACAGAATGGGAGAAAATAGTTTCAAATGATGTGACTGACAAGGTCTTAATCTCTAGAATATACAAACAGCTTATACAACTCAAGAGCAAATAAGCCAACCACCCAATGGAAAAATGGGCAAAAGAGCTGAATAGACATCTCTCCAAGGAAGATGTACAGATGGCCAACAAGCACATGAAAAAATGTTCAACATCCCTGATTATTAGAGAAATGCAAAGCAAAACTACCACAAGACATTACCTCACACCAGTCAGAAAGGCCATCATTAGAAAGTCCACAAATAACAAAGGCTGGAGGGGGTGTGGAGAGAAGGGAACCCTCCTGCACTGTTGGTGGGAAGGTAAGCTGTACAACCACTATAGAGATCAGTAGGGAGGTACCTTAGAAATCTATACATAGAACTACCATACGACCGAGCAATCCCACTCTTGGCCATTTATGCGGACAAAACTTGCCTTAAAAAAGACACATGCACCCGCATGTACATTGCAGTTCTATTCACAGTAGCCAAGACTGGGAAACAACCCAAATGTCCATCGACAGACAATTGGATTAGGAAGATGCAGTATATACACACAATGGAATACTACTCAGCCATAAAAAAGAACAAAATAATGCCATTTGCAGTAACATGGATGGAACTAGAGACTCTAACACTGAGTGAAGTACTCTTGTTTTTTTGTTGTTGTTGTTACTGCTTTTGCTTTTTTTTAGGGCCACACCTGTCGCATATGGAGGTTCCCAGGCTAGGGGTCAAATTGGAGCTACAGCTGCTGACTATGCCACAGCCACAGCAACGTGGGATCCAAGCCATGTCTGTGACTTACACCACAGCTCACAGCAATGCCAGGTCCTCATCCCAAAGAGGAAGGCAGGGATTGAACCGGCAACCTCATGGTTCCTAGTCGGATTTGTTTCTGCTGTGCCACTATGGGATCTCCTCCTTCTGTTTTTTATTTTAAATTTGATCCTATTGTGGTGGGAGAATAACCTTTGCATTTCAATGTTTTAAAATTTCTTGAAATTTGTTTTAAGCCCTAGCATATGTGGTCTGTGCTAGAGGATAATCTTTTGCACGTGAGAAGAAGTGTACTCTGCTGCTCTTGGGTGGAATGTTTTATTGGTGTTTGTTAGGTCAAACTAGGTTATAGTTTTATTAAAGTATTCTATTCTTATAGATCATATCTCTAATTCTTCTGTCCATTATTGAAAAGGGAGTGCTGAAGTCTCCAATACTGTTGAATTTTCTATTTCTCTCTTGAATTTTGTCAGTTTTTGATTCAGATATTTTGGGGCTAAATCTAGCAACAATTTTTGTTTGAAAGTCTATTAAACCTAATATTAGTATTGCTATTTCAGCTCTCTTTGGGTTATTGTTTGTATGATGTACTTTCTTCTATCCTTTCACTTTCAAACAATTTGTGTCTTTGTAGCTAACATATATTTCTTATATATAAGACACAGATAGATGATGTTTTCTTATCCATTCTGCCAATATCTCACTTTCAATTGGACTATTTAATCCACTTACAATAAATAAACTACTGGTAATATTTATGTCTTACATTTTGTTATGGTTTTCTATGTCCTGTCTCTTTTGTTCTTTTGTTTTTTTCATTACTAGCTTTTTTTATGTTAGATATTTTATGGTGTACTATTTTAATTCCATTGTTTTTTCTTTTGATATATTTTTGAATTATTTCTTAATCTCTAATGATTAAAATTATTTTATAATCTAATTTAGATTAATACTAAGTCAATTTAAATAGCACATAAAATATTTGCTACCATATAGTTTTGTTTCCTCCCCCTTCTTTGTGTTATTATTGTCATAGAAATTATTTCTTTATACACTATAAGCATGGTTTTATATTTTATATAGTCTTTCATATCAGGAGAAAAAGAATTATAAACTAAAATAAATTTATACTATCTTTTATATTTACTTATACAGTTAGCTTTTATCAGTGTTCTTTATTGCTTCATGTGATTTTTTTTTTTTTTTTTTTTGTCTTTTGTCTTTTTTTGTTGTTATTGTTGCTATTTCTTGGGCCTCTCCCACGGCATATGGAGGTTCCCAGGCTAGGGGTTGAATCGGAGCTGTAGCCACCGGCCTACGCCAGAGCCACAGCAACTCGGGATCCGAGCCGCGGCTGCAACCTACACCACAGCTCACGGCAACGCCGGATCGTTAACCCACTGAGCAAGGGCAGGGATCGAACCCGCAACCTCATGGTTCCTAGTCGGATTCGTTAACCACTGCGCCACGAAGGGAACTCCTTCATGTGATTTTTTAATTGTGGTCTAGTATTCTTTTAGTATTTCTTACAGGGAAGATCTGCTAATGAGAAGTTTTCTCAGTTTTTGTTTATCTTGGAATATCTTGATTCCCCCCCCCCCTTTTTTTGTCTCTTTTATGGCCCCACCGGCAGCATATGGAAGTTCCCAGACTAGGGGTCTAATTGGAGCTGCAGCTACCAGCCTATACCACAGCCACAGCAACGCCAGGTCCAAGCCGCATCTGCAACCTACAGCACAGCTCACGGCAATACCAGATCCTTAACCCATTGGGCAGGGTCAGGGATCAAACTTGGCATTCTCATGAATGCTAGTTGGGTCTGTTACTTATGAGCCACAATGGGAACTCCTCTCCTTCATTTTCAAAGGACAGTTTTCCTGGATATAAAATTTTTGGCTAATTTGTCTTTCAGCACATTGAATATGTAACTGACTGCCTTCTGGTCTCCAGAAGTGAAATCAGTTGTCAGCCTTATTGAAGATTCCTTGATTTGAAGAGTCACTTATCTTTCACTGCTTTCAAGATTCTGGGTTTTTTGTTTTTGTTTTTGGCTACACCTGTGACATGCAGAAATTCCCAGGCCAGGGACTGAACACATGCTGCAGCTGTGACTGGAGCCACAACAGTGAGAATGCTGGATCCTTAACACACTGAGCCACCAGGGAACTCCTCAACTCTTTGGTTTTTGCTTCATCAGTTTGATTTTGAGGTGTCTAAGTGTGGATCTCTTCAAATATGTACTACCTGGGTTTGTTGAGCTTCTTGTATATGTAGATTAATGTTTATTATTAAATTTGGGAAGGTTTTAGCCATTATTTCTTGAAATATTCTTTCTCTCCTTTCTTTCTCTCTTGTCCTTTTGGGACTGTCATCATGCACATATTAGTACACCTGATGGGGTCCCTCAAGTGTCTGAGGTTCTGTTCATTTTTCATTATTCTTTTACTTCTCAGTTCCTCAGAATGAATAATCACAATTGACATATCTTCAAGTTCACAATTTCTTCCCTTCTGTCAGGTCAAATGTGATGTTAAGCTCCTCTAGTATGTTTTTTCATTTCCATTATTATATCTTTCAACCCCAGAATTTCTATTTTTAATAGTCCAGCTTTTTATTAATATTGTCTATTTGGTGACAAATTGTTGTCATAGTTTAATTCTTTAATACTGTTTATTTTTTAAACATATTTATACTATCTGATTTAACTTCTTTGTCTAGTAAGTACAATGTCTGGGCTACCAGGCCAGGGTTTTTTTCCATTTTTTTTTGTTTTTTGCTTTTTAGGGCTGAATCTGCAGCATATGAAAGCTCCCAGGCTAGGGGTCGAATTAGAGCTACAGCTTCCAGTCTGTGTCATAGCCAGAGTAATGCAGAATCCAAGCCGCATCTGTGACCTACACCACAGCTCACAGCAACACCAGATCCCAATCCACTGAGCAAGGCCAGGGTTCGAATTTGCATCCTCATAGATACTAGTCAGATTTGTTTCTACTGCACCACAACAGGAAATCCCTTCAGGGGCAGTTTTAATTGATTTTTTTTCCTGTGTATGGCCTATGCTTTTCCATTTTTTAATTTTCATTTATTTATTTATTTATTTTGCAAATCTCGTAATTTTTTTTTTGTTGTTGAAAACCAGACATGCTAAATAATTTAATGTGGTAACCCTGAAATCAAATTTCTCTCTCACCCCCCAAGATTTGTTCTTTTGGTTATTTGTGTTATTGTTACTGCTGCTACTGCTTCTGCCATTGTTTGCTGAGTGGTTTTCCCAAATTCTCTAAAGTTTGTACTTTGTCATGTATATGTATATGGCCACTTAAATCACTACTTAGTTAGATTTATGATCAGCTAATGATTGTACAAGGACTTCTTTAAATGACATGACCAATATGTCTCCCAGCCATACTATGGCAGATAGGTAACAATTCTGCCCTTAGTCTTCACTTCCTGCTTGCACTGAAACTAAGGGTCAGGCAGAAGTGAGAGATTAAGTCATTCTCAGTATTTCCTGGGCATATATACTTCTCTACACATCCTCCATAAAGCAGCCTCTGACAAAGGTTCCATTTTATATAAAGCAAGACACTTCAGTATCTGTGTCATTTAATTAATTCTTATTAAATGACACAGAACTAAATTTATTTTAGAGCTGTTCTTTTTCCAGTAGCTAATATTTCTCTGGTTGGCTCTGAATGAATCATGGCCCCGTGCTCATCAGAACAAATTTTTCTTTTCATATTTTATAGATGAGTTAAAATACACAGAACCCAGTTCAAGCATTAAAAGTCAGAATGTTATAAAGTTTGCATATTTCAACAATATCTTGAAGTTGACAGTGTCCAGAAAATGCCAAAGTGCTTCTTTTTTCAATTAAAATTTTAAATTGTTATATGAAAAGCTCCCAAAATCAGCATGTTCTCCTATAGCCTGCTCCCCCACCAGAAGTTCTTTGGTTTTCACACATGCTCAGCACATACAGCTTATTTAGAAAATGACTTATATTAGCAAAGTCTTTGACTTCACAGGCTTGTTCAGGGATGTTCTTTTGAAATGATAATTGAATCTTTTCAGTGCTGCTTTCTTGTTCAGAGACTATCTTATGAGTGCTCTCCAGGAAGACGAGAAAGAGCACAGTATTACCTCAAACACACCCAATTCTTTCACTAAAATTCATCAGATGCTCTGTATTAGGACATTTCTGGGATCAATAAGTCATCTTCCATTTTGTCCCCAGATACACCTAGGTGAGAAGGAGTTAGCCAAATAAGAAAATTATTATGCTTGGAATTTGCCATATCAAAATCAATTCACACATTTTAGAATTTCCACCTGACTAAATTCCTACAAAATGAGAATCTGCTTTTAAGATGTTATTGGATTTCATGTTATGTTGATGAAAATTAATGTGTGATATTTTTCATATGAAAGCTTTTAGTTAATAAATAATGTCTGGATTAAAATTAGCTAACTTGATGATCACAGTTGGATACAACAGATTTTCCTAAATTTTATTAAACCTCAACCATGTTTACTTTTCTGAAATGAGTAAACTGACTTTTATTCAGAGTTGTGGTAAGAGATAATTAAAATACCACTGTATTTTTAACTCTTTCAAAAGGAAAAAAGTTGCACGAGTGAGAAAATGTATTAATGAAATGTAAAGTGCAAATTTATACACAAAAGAACCAAGAAAGGCAAAAGTTAAGATCCTCAGGTTAATGACTATTCACTTATGTTAAACTAAATACATGGTTTAATTAGGCTATTAAATATGTATTTTAGGGTGCCACAGGTGAAATGCAGAGGAGTTAATGTTTCTATGAGAACTTAATGTCTACTTTTCCTTACTTCCTCATGTTTAAAAATGCAACCTTTGAGTTGGATTAAGACAGCAGTTAATTGCTTTGTTTTAGTTTTAGTTTTAAAAGAAAAGAATAAAGCAATTGACAGTATCCTTTTGAAGAAAAGAATAAAGCAACTGACAGTATTTAGTATTATTCATGTTTAAATGGATCTTGTTGGTTTTAAAAATAATACCTTAATAAAAGGAATATAATAGAGGATGTGTTTATATCTTTGCTAGAGCCAACCTGCTTGACTAGAGATCACTTTCGGATTTTTGCCAGATTGTATTAATAAGCAGCAAATCACTATGTTAAAAGTGAATCAAAAGAAGTAATCATTTTGTTGTACTGTTTTATTTTTAGAATAAGTAGCCATAACATACATGTGAGATCCTTAGCATTCCCACTCACTTAAGCAAGAAGAGCAAAAAAACCTAAGGGAGTATGCCTTTGACTTCACCAAAACACTCTTCACAAAACTTCTAAACATTGGCAGAAAAAGATAGTAAAATATCCCTTCTTGGAGTTCCTGTTGTAGCTCAGCAGTAAACTAATCTGACTAGTATAGGTTTTGGTTCTATCCCTAGCCCTGCTCAGTGGGTTAAGGATCTGGCATTGCCATGAGCTGTGGGGGAGGTCGCAGATGCAACTCGGATCTGGCATGGCTGTGGCTGTGGCCTAGGCCAGCAGCTACAGATCGGATTCAACCCTGACTCCTAGCCTGGAAATCTCCATAGGCCACAGGTGTGACCCTAAATTAAAAAAAAAAAAAAAAAAATCCCTTCTTGTTTTTTATGAAAAGAATATGCCCCAGAAAACCCATTTTAATCCCCGGCTTGTTTTCCCAAGCTTGTTTTCTTTAAAAGCCTTTTTTTTTTTTTTTTGTGCTCTCTATTGCATCTTAGATGCAGAAGGTAAACTTTATTTTATAGCAGAAATGAAGATGAAAATCCTTTCTATTAGTCCCATGTAGTTACAGCCTGATGGTTCCTGAACTTGGGTGATTACTCTGTGATATACGGGCCCAGTGGACTGGACTGTGATGCATATATTGTGATCCTTCAGAATCCATTCCTAAGTGAACAGGAGAGAATGGCAATGCCAGCTTTGGAGAAGAGGAGTAGGGTTTCCAATAGAATACATTTTGTTAGGATAGAAATAGCTATAAAGTTGTCTAACATGTCCACTTATGTTTTAGAGCCATAAAGTACCCATCCTAGGGCTGGTTCAGTTGATTTAACAGACTAACTCTTAGCTTCTTTGTACACAGCTGTTGATTCAGCTCTGGATGACTTCCCAAGCAGAAGCCTAGCCAAAGTCAATTTCCAGGAAGAGAGGACTACAATGTCCCGAATCAGCCTTCTTTATATATTTATGCTCTGTGAGAATAAATGGACTGGTCATTCATTACCTCCTAGTCATTCATTTACTCCTACTCTTGTACTGTAAGCAGAGCTTTAAAAGCAAATCTAAATCCCAGCTTCCAACACTTACTAGCTCCATGACTTTGCATAAATTGTTAATTCCTTATAAATTTCAGTTTTCTTATCCCCAAAGTAGAGAAACTAAGGTTTTCTCCTAAGATTATTGTGTTGACTAAATGAGTTAACGATGTTTTTTTTAAAAGCTCTAAAAAAAGTTCCTGGAAAAGAATAAGCACCCAGAAAATGCCAGCTTTCTCAACAGCAATATTGTAAGTACTCAAAAATATTGTCAAAGAACACTTTTGATTATCAAGGCTTTGACCAGGTTTAAAAGGAAGTGATTAAAGGCATAGGCTGCTAGACTAGATTTGACTTAAAATTATTGTAGTGATCATCATTCATTGTTCATTCAAATATTTACTAAACCCCTCATGGGTGCTAACTATACTCTATGCAGGGAAAAAAAATATGACTATCTCCAAAAGTCTTACATTACAGTGGAAATACACACATCAGTATGTGTGTATGGGAATAATTACAGCCAATGTCAACTGAAGTATAAACTGCTTAGAGGTGGGAGCTCATATTTGGTAAAAAGTATTATTGAACTGTGAAATACTTCCAAAGAAGGTAGGATTTTTAGTTTTTTTTGTTTATTTGTTTTTGTTTTTTGTTTTTGTTTTTGTTTTAATACCCCTGCAGCACCTGTAAGTTCCTGGCCAAAATGGAACCTGTGCCACAGCAATACCAATGTCAAATCCTTAACCCACTGAGCCACCCAGGAACTCCAAGAAGTAAGATTCTTAAAATTCTGAATATATCCCTTTGATTCATTTGCTAGGTAAAATTGGGCTCAAAGGTGATTTTAAGGGTAAATATTCTTTTTTTTTATTCAGGCAATATTTATTCAGGACCTACTATTTGCTAAATACTTCAATCCACTAAATCTCACATGGCACTCCTGAATAAAAATAGCTTGTCTTCATAAATCAATAAAATCTTGTGTTTATTTCAGGGGAAAAAACTTGCAATAATGACACTCTATTTTGGCAGAATTTTAATTCCTACTTAAATATTTCCTGAGGAAAACATCAGGATTCATTTCAGTTTACATTAACTAAAAACAGCACTTGCTCTTAAAGATGTGAATCAAAATTATTACATTGTCTGAACAATGAAGTTGAATGGAGAAGTCTACTGTTTTGTAAGACTATTTTTCTCACTTATTTTTAAAATGACTTTCCCAGGAGTTCCTGTTGTGGCTCAGTGAAAACGAATCCGAATAGTATCCATGAGGATGAGGGTTCGATCCCTGGCCTCGCTCAGGGGGTCAGGGGTCCAGCATTGCCCTGAGCTGTGCTGTAGGTCGTAGACCCGGCTGGGATCCCTCATTGCTGTGGCTGCGGTGTAGGCCGGCAGCTATAGCTCCAATTCGACACCTAGCCTGGGAACTTCCATATGCCACAGGTGGCCCTAAAAAGCAAAAACAAACAAACAAATAAATAAAATGGCTTTTCCTTCTTTTCTTTTTCCTTTTCTTTAAGAAGCTGTATTTTAAAAGTGTAAAGATCACACAGATCTTGAGTTATTGAGCTAAGACAAGTTATTTCTCTGAGCCAAGGTTTCCTCATCTGTAAAAATCTGCAGAACAGGAATAATTATCACAGCACATTGTTTGTAACTTGTGATTGTTTCATTCAGTAAGCTTGTTTACAACCAAGTCTCTCTGCTAAATTGCTTCTTAGAAACAGCTACCATGTCTTGTTCATCTTTACAATCCCAAAGTACTTAAACATAGCTCCTCACACATATTAGGCAACATCCAAATTATCTAAATGTCTAAAATATTTCCCCCTGCTTGGATGACAACAAAAACATAAGATCTACCCTTAATCAGTAAAATAATATATTTTTATATCATGTACTTTGTCGAGGAAACAACCTCCAAATCCACTTGTATATAAAGACTAGATAAAACTCAGTTATGAGTTTTAAATTTTATTTATGTATTTATTTATTCATTTATTTTTGTTTTATATATATTTTTACATTTTTTAAATTTATTTTTGACAAATAAAAAATTGTATATATTTAAGGTGTGCCACATGGTGGTTTGATATATATACAAACTGTAAAATAAGTACCACGATCAAATTAATGAACATATCCATCACCTCCCATAGGCACTGTTTTGTATGTGTGTGGTGAGAACATTTGATATATACTTTCTTAGCAAATTTAAAGTATATACTACATTATTATTAACTGTAGTCACATTTGATCCAGAACTTATTCATCTTATAGCTGAAAGCTTGTACCCTTTGATCTATAAAAGATTATCTAAATGTACAATAAGTCATCTTCGATACTTGAAGTCAGTGTTCCTCAACAACGCCCTGAAGATTTGGATTCAGTAGGTCTGAGACGGGGGTCTGAGAGCCTGCATATCTAACAATCCCCAGGTGATGCTGAAACTGCTGGTCAGCAAACCACTCTCTTATTGCCCTGGCTCAAAATCATGCTTATACTTTGTGCCTGGTATTCATCTTTTGGCCTTTATAGATGTGTTTTCCCAAATGCTATTTAGCATTAAAGAATTAGCCAAAACCACTATAAAAGCATACTTTTAAAAGTCATAAGATAAGCTTTGTCCTATTTACTCGTAAGGATGTTTTTGAGGAGTTCATGATTTACTACATTCTGTGGAGCTTCTCTTGGAGGACCTGTTACAGAGATTTCTCCCCATCATCGGAATTAGAAAGAGTGGTGCTCCTCCTGAGAAGGTGGCTTGTTCTTACACTGCAGACAGTATCGATCATATAAACCTATGGTTTTCCCTGTTTTCGTGGCTGCTAGAAAACTCAGAGACAGCTATGCCGGCCCTTTATTTATAGAAAATGGTTACAACCTTAGCAACTGGAATTTATGCACAACCTCATCTTAAATAATTCATCCACCTTTTTTCTTTCCTTATTTTTTATTAGCTCTTATTTCCCCATATTTTGGCTTCTGTATTGTTATGTTTACATATTTTAAAGAGACTTAAAATCCTCTTCAAAATGAGTGAGGAATGGAAGTAGAAAGGGAAAATAGGACATATTTTAAGAAAGAGAGAACACATGCATCCTGCATTCTTAAACATTCTGCCATTATCTGCTATAAAAAACCACAAAGCTGCTAACTTAAATTTCTATTAGCTGACTTAAAAATACTTTTAAGAAGATCAAGTTCCAAAATCATCACTATCACTCCCATTACTAATGGCAACAGATCATCTTAGACCAGTAAAAGAGAAGGACACTGGTTGGAAAAATATGAATGGCTTGTCATTGGTTGTCTGATTTACTTGAAGCTCTCTGATGATATACCATGAATTTCATCACTCAGTCTGGGGGTTAAGAGCCCTTGGAATTCTCCTACCTATCTTCTCTGATATCTAATCACGATTCTGAACTCCTATAGAACTTACTTTCTATACTTTTTTTTGCTATTCCCAAATGCAATGCAGTGTTGTTATAACATCATATTTTATATTTTTGTGTGTGCCTCACTTCACCTAGCACCCTAATTTCCATGCCATCAGAATCAATGTTACTTTCTGCTTACTAAGTAACACATTGCTATTTTTATACAGGGACCCTACAATAGGGGGCATTGCATAATAATCTTGGAGGCAACACAGTGGTAAGAAAAAAAAAATCTAAAAATCTGGGGCAAAAGAAAAAAAAAAAAAAGCCCTCCAAGTTATTAAGAAAAGAAAAGCCCTTGGTTTGCTAAGATGGCAAGGTTTCTGAGCCCCCAAGTATAATTATAAATGCACCTTAGCAATTAAGATGTTTCAGTATTGCTTTCAAAGCTCTCTTAATCATTTCACCTCATTGTAGAAACTCATCAATGTCTCATCAAAGTTGTCCTTAAAGTTGCCTGGCTTTTAAGGCTTTCTGTTATGGCCACAATCTGTTCCCAGTTGAATAATTTCCCTAAATTCTTTTATGGATCTAAATCTCCAGCCAAATCAATCCCCTAAGTCATAGCCAATGGCTCCCCTCTCATCCCCATGTCTTGCTCATGCCATGTTCCCTGCCTAAAGAACCACTTATGCCTGTCTCACAGCTAAATTCTATCCATCTTCCAAGAACCAATGCAAAGTAGCTCCTTCATGACATCTTTCCCTGTTCTCCAATCTGAAAGGAATCTCATAGGGCTACTTTTATGCCACTAATAACCTGCCTCCTGACTCCTTACAAAATACTGGCTTTGATGACATTTTTTTTTCTGTATACAATATCTGCAAATTGGTTAGCCCCCTGAAGAAAGTTATGGCTACTTTTTGTTAATATCCTGAAAACACTTACTTTAATCCCTACAATTTAGTTTTCAAATGTCTGTTGAATGAACCCTGACAAACTCCTGGTAGACATGCATCAGCAGGTCATTATAAAGCAAAGAGAGGCCTGCTTGTTTATTTGTTTGACTTATGAAACAAGCCTCTTTTAATCACACCTACCATTTATGTGTGTGTGTGTGTGTGTAAGCAAACATTCATAATTTTGCAAAACACACATTAAGTATATAAACAGTTTACTTTGTGTTTTTCACTTTTGATTATTCAGAGCATAGTTTCCCTCACAGAGGTTGATAAGAGCTACTCATAAAATGCAACTCTACGTAATAGTGCTCGCCTTGGTATTACTGCACTTAATAAAGCACTTCAAAATTCATGTCAGAGGACAGAGTGCTCTAAACTACAGGATTCAAATTATTATAGATGTGATTAAATACACTATAAAATTATTCTTCAGAACACTTATTTGTTGAAGAACATATGTTCTTTCTCAAAATAACTTGCTATTTTTGCACTATTACTCAGCCACATACTTCTTACAAGCAGCAAAGGTTACCTCAGATAAACCTAGATTTTACAATATTTGAAAGATTTTCCTCTGCTACTCTATGCCAACTGAAAATTCATGAGTCATAGGTGAATAACAGGAACAGTCATGGAGGTAATTTTTCCTTAACACAAGTAGCTTGAAATAAAATTTGTTTAGCAATTAATATTTTATAAATCCCCTCATATATATGATTTTGTTTGCTTCAAAGTAAGAAAGAAAACAATTATGAATATTATTTCAATTTTTCAGAGGATGCAATCAAGCCTTAGAGCAATTATATGAATCACTCAAGGATGCAGGTCCAGTTAATGGCAATACTGATGTATCTACCTCTTTCCACTATCATATTTAGTTTAAGAGTTGAGACACCCTTCATTTTTGTTTGGACTGTCTTTGGATAGCCATTTCTTTAAATATAGCTGCTTCGAAAAAGGCCAATTAATTTATATGCCTTCCTTTTGTTATGTTTTTGGCCATTTATTTTTCATTTGATCTATTGAATTTATTATGTTAAGTTGGAAAATTTTAAGGGATTTCAAATGCTCAGATCATTTTAAATCAATGCTCCATGTTTAAACCCTGGCAGAAATAGTGCTATATGTTTCAACCCTGTTTCCTTTTCTTCCAGGGCACAGGACTAGATTATATCTCCCAGGCTCCCTCAAGTTCAGTGGAACCATGTGCTTAAATTATGGCCAAGGACAAGTGGTCAGGAGTGATGGCTAACACTTCCAGGTCTGAAATAAAGCAACACTCTTCAATGCAATCTTCCACCTTCTCCTCTCCTGTTTATAGGCCAGATGCAGAGGATCCACTGGGAACTCCAAGGCCTTCCTTGACACCAAAACTGCTCAGTGGAAGAAGCCAGGATTCCTGAATGGCTGAAGAAAGCAAAGGCTCCCAATACTTGCCCTACTACCACCAACACTAACTTGAATTAGATGATGACATAGTAAGAGATAATCCTTGAGTGTATCAAAACCTCAAGATTTGGTTTTGTTAGTTATATTCACCTATCCTAATTTAAATATAAATAAATAATTTAATTTCTATTTTAACAAACAGTATAAGCAATGAATATGATTTCAGGTAAAATTCCTCAGATATTAATTTTCATAATCAGTTAAGTGCTTTTATGAGTATGTTTTGGTGATAAGCAGGCTTGAGACAAAGAAAATAAGTTCAAAGTGTTAATAAGTGGATTATATACAGCTCTTTTAAAACATGGCAATAGTATTCTTAATTTTGGTATTTTTAATTTCTTTTTTTTTTTTTTTTTTTTTTTTTTTGTCTTTTTCAGGGCCGCACTCATGGCATAGGGAGGTTCCCGGGCTAGGGGTTGAATCAGAGCTGTAGCTGCCGGCCTACACCACAGCCACAACAACATGGGAGCCAAGTCGTGTCTGCAACCTACACCATAGCTCACCGCCATGCCGGATCCTTAACCCACTTGAGCACCTGAAGTCAGGAATCAAATCCGTGTCCTCATGGATAATAGTTGGGTTCGTTTAACCACTGAGCCATGACAAGAACTTCAATTTTGGTATTTTTAAAGTCATTCCTGACTATGTTTCATGAACCTGGGGTCAAATATATATACATACACACATAGGATAGGATAGAGACACACACATATATATATACACATATTGAATAGGCCAGATTCATTTTATAGGACATATAAGTAAACTACTCTTGTATAGTTATAAAAACATTAGATGTATAATGTCCACATTTTAATGACATAGCAAGTGTTATCTGTCACCCACGAAGAGAGGAGAAAGGTGACATACTCCTCAGCTTTCAGATAGTTCATCTATGGTTCTCCAAACCACTCCTGGAATTATTGACTACCCTGGCTCAGGCTACCTGTCTGGATTTGAGGATCACTACAACTGGTTGTAGTTACACATATTGCTTATTAATATCTCAGATATTTCACTTTTTGTTTTGTTTTGTTTTTGTCTTTTTAGTGCCGCACCCATGGCATAGGAGGTTCCCAGGCTAGGGGTCCAATCAGAGCTATAGCTGCCAGACTACACCGGAGCCACAGCAATGCACGATCCAAGCTACAACTGTGACCTACACCACAGCTCACAGAACACCAAATCCTTAACCCACTGAGCGAGGCCAGGGATTGAACCTGCATCCTCATGGATGCTAGTTGAGTTCTTTAACCACCAAATCATGACAGGAACTCCAGGTATTTCACTTTTTTTGGTCCAGCTTCCTTATTGAAACGTTAACTTCAGGTAGGTAGAAGACTCTGTCTTTTACTTTTTTATATTGCTCTTTGCTGGTAAATGCCGAGTGTTTTCAAGACCAGCTTACTTGCATGTAAAATGATTTGTAGATATTTTCTTATGTGGCAGTGATAGAAGTGAAAACATAGAAGAATATAAAAATGCAATGCATCATTTTTTTGTAAAGCATACTCTCAAGAGACATAAGTGTATATGGTACACATAATTCCCTTTAACTCATGCCTCAAATATACAAAAATACATTTCTGATGCTAACTTCATCATAGTTTGTAGAATTGGTAAATATCTAAATCTGTAAGCCACATACATATATAAAGTCACTCACTTGTTATCACTCAAATTATTAAAGCCCATATATTAAATGAAAATTTTATAAATGAAGATGACAGCGCTATCTCGACACAGTATTAAAAGCTCTTCATCCTTTTTTTAAAGTGCAGGTAAAGCCTTATCTGAAAAGGCTCAAAGGATCAACTGCTAATGTAGCTTCCATTTGTCTTTACTAGTATCATAAAAATTTGTTCTTAGAACCTTCCACCTTCTACCTGCCCCAAATTCTGCCCTAGAGCTTAATATAGTAAAGGCTCTGATATCTGGGTGATAAGTCATTCACTGATATTGGGCACTGACTATATGCCAGGACTTCAGCTAAGTACTAGTCTACTAATCTTGCCTTTCTGTTGGAGATAAATTACAAGAAATGTGCATATTAAGCCCACAATTAGGATTGAGAAATATGAGATGATGGAAAGTCAAATGTTAACCACCAACAGCAACTGAAGGTTTCAGGAACATGAAAACTAGAAGGTTGTTGAGTGAGAAGTATCTTTGCTTTCTGTCGAGGATTCAGACTACACTGGAAGAACATGAGATACGTTTTTAGTCACCCAGGAAGTGTATTCTCCTTTACTAAGACACTAGCTAGGGGCAAATAATCACTTTCTTCTACTCAATGCCATTTTCTGATTTACCTTATATAGGCCCATCCCAATTTCAATAATATGATAACTCAGAGAGATAAAAGCATTTCAACAACTTTACAGAAGTATAATATCTAAATACAGAACGAATTTCCTTCCTATTTCATCCTAGTCCACTGATGCTCCCATTTAAAAAATCTCATTAGCAAGAGGTTTTCAATTCAATTCTATATAAATAATGTGTGGTTCTCTCTATGTACCCACTAGATTGTTACCTACTTCAGAGCTGGAAAACATACATTTTCTTTGAAGTTCTTTAGCTCCTAGGGAAGAATCATACATAAAATTAGCAGGCATCTTTATAATGGATTAAACACTTATTTTAAAAATATTTACAACCTCCCATCTTAGATTTCTACCTGCAGAGGAGGTATAACATATTTATTAAAAAAGAAGATTAACAGGTATCAAAAATAAATCTTAAAGAAACTAGTACATAATTACCTAATTACTTAATTGGTATATTCTCCCAGAAAATTAGAAAGAGCATGCATTGATAAGGAAGAGTTTATTTGAGGGTGGGAGGATAGATGGCTATAAGCAGCAGGCGACACTGACAGGTTTGCCCACTTCAAGGAACCTTAAGAAAGAATCCAGAGTTCTCATTATGGCTCAGCGGAAACAAATCTGACTAGTATTCATGTTGACGCAGGTTCCATCCTTCACCTCGCTCAGTGGGTTAACGATCCAGCTTTGCAGTGAGCTATGGCGTAGGTCACAGACGTGGCTCGAATCTGGAGTTGCTGAGGCTGTGGCGAAGACTGGCAGCTACAGCTCTGATTTGACCCCTAGCCTGGAAACCTCCATATGCCACGGGTATGGCCCTAAAAAGACCAAAAAAAAAAAAAAAAAGAATCCCTCACCTGTAAACTGTTCATTTAAAAGACAGATATGTGAGAAAGATTTTATGAAAATATTGTTTTCTATTTAAAATTCATTTAAATGTTTGCCTGTTTAAAAATGTATCTTGAAATAAGGAAATATAAAGAAAATGAAATATTAAAAACAAATTTAAGATTTTCCTTCTGAATTTCATGATGAAAGATGTAATAGCTTCCCCCCAATTATATCACTAAGATTCCAGCTGCAAGACATTTGACTTAGATTTAAAACTAGAAATGCAAGTGATATAACTGGCATAGTAGTTTATTTGATTAAATTACAAAGGAAAAAAATAAGCCTTATTTCTCTTTTCAATTGCTAAAGAATGACTGTCTTTCTATATTTGTTTGAACAATCCAGACAATGCTGAATAAATGTTGAGTGAGTGAATAAATTAATTATTAAATGAATGAATCTAGCTCTTATCTTTGTATCACAACACTTAATACAATGCTTGGCACACTGTACCCCAAAAATGTTCAGTGAAGTGGACATTTCCTCCCACAGCCTGGTGAGAAGACTTGTGCAGAATCATTTCTCTAAGATTTCTCTTGAATCTCATATTTCAGCCTCCTCCATCTCATGTACTGGATTAAAGAAACTGACCTTCATTTGGAAATATTCAGGTTACAAAACAACTATCACATGAAAGAGTAGAGCAGCTTGCCTCAATCCAGTGTAATCCTCGGTTTCCAAGCACCCATAAAATAATCTGCTAGAATTTATAAACATTCCTTTGGTATTTAAGTGGGTAAAGAAATAAGCTAAGCATGAAATGATGCACCAGAAGATACTATGGCAGGTGGTGGCTCGAAAAGTACAAACAATTCAACCAAATTTCATGTCAAAATAGCAAGTCCAATGAATGCAATAGTTCACTCTGCTTTACACATATCTACTTTTCAGAAAACTAAAACTTTGTTTTTTTGGCGGTGGGGGGGGTGTCTTTTTTGGGGGGGGACTGCACCCATGGCATATGGAGGTTCCCAGGCTAGGGGTCAAATTGGAGCTGTAGCTGCCGGCCTACACCATGGCCACAGCAACGTGGGATCCGAGCCAAGTATGCAACTTACACCACAGCTCACAGTAACACCTGATCCTTAATCCACGGAGCAAGGACAGGGATCAAACCGTCGTCCTCATGGACACTAGTCAGATTCATTTCTGCTGAGCCACGATTGGACTTCCCTTTTTTTTTTTGAGAAAACTAAAACTTTGTAACTCATAAGAGCACAAAACAAGTTTAAACAGCACATTTATTTGTAATACTGGTGTAGATGGTTGTCCAGGGTTGATCTGCTTTTCAATTACTGTAACATGTAAGAAAAGTTAAATTCTTTTCACCTCAGCAACTATAGAACCCTATTTGTGATTTAAAAAAATTAGAAACATCGAATAGCAAATTCAATTAGTAAATTTGCAGCCGCTTTCTTAATCTACCATATTTAAAAAATTTAATTATCCCAAACAAAGCTTTATTAGCTAAGTTATACATAATGCATTTTTATGTACCTAAATAAATTAAGCATTGTAAAGGCCTTAAAATAAGCTTTGCATATAATTTCCTGTTCTTCCAAGGGGCTGGGAGGAATGACGATTGAGATTCTCTCCATGACTTATAAACTTTTCAAATTTTCTTACGTTTTGTGTAAATAGCTATAAACTAACTTATAAGAAATACATGAACAAAATCTTTACTGGATAGTTTTTAAAGGTATTTTATTTTGTAAAGTACTAGGTTTAGCATCAGTGATTCACAAAGAAGAATCTTATCTCAGATCTGTTCTTACCCCTCACTATCTTGCTCATAAACCTATGTTTATTTTTAAAAGATAGGGATGGTCCTGAGAAGCTATGGGGAAGGAAATGAAACAATACTTTTCAAAGAAAAGTGTTACTCACATAATTAACTATGTAACTTACAAAATAGGAGATGATAAGATTTCTAGTCAAAGTGAAGAACTGAAGAAGCAGGTACTACCTCCATTTCCTTCAGCCCTTTACCAAGAAAATCCTCCAAATATTTGTCTGTACTCACTATTCCAGTTCCTCTTTCCCACTTTCCCTTAAGCCCATTACAATCTGATTTACAGGCTCATCACACAACTGAAACTGCTAGATCCAATAGTAAGTCAATTCAACAGCCTTTCATTCAGTTGACTACTCTCTTCTCCTTGGTTCACTTTCTTCACTTGGCTTCCTCCTACACTGGTTTCTCCTTTTTGTACCCTCATTATTTAGGGAGGATGCACCCCAGTGCTCAGCACTTGGACTCTTCTCATTATACATTCACATTCAATTCCTGGGTGACTTCCCTCCACTCTCACAGTGTGAAATACTATGTCCATACTAATGACTCCCCAGTTTTTATCTCCACTCCAGGCCACTTGCCAGAATCCCAGGCACACACACATCTAACCATCTACTTCACATTTTCATTTGGATGAACAGAGGTTTTAGAGACTCACTATGCCCAAGCTGTTCTCCTGATATGTGCACACTCCTGCCCCTGCCAAAACCTGCTGCTGCAGCTGCTTCCCATCTTAGTTGATGGCAACTTCATTCTTCTCATTACTGGAGCAATCCTTGACATCACTTTTCTATCACACACCAAATCCAGTTCATCTGCAAGCCCTGTTGGTCCTAGCTTTAGAATATTTCTAAAATTCAGAGTTCTTGCTGTGGCCCAGCGGAAACGAATCCCACTAGGAATCATGAGGCTGCAGATTCAATCCCTGGCCTGGCTCAGTGGGTAAGGATCTGGCGTTGCCATGAGCTGTGGTGTAGGTTGCAGATTCGGCTTGGATCCTGTGTTGCTGTGGTGTAGGCTGGCAGTTGTAGCTCTGATTCGACCCCTAGACTGGAAATTTCCATATGCCATGAGTGTGGCCCTAAAAAGTAAAAAAAAAAAAAAAAAAAAAAGGAGTATTTCTAGAATTCAACCCTTTCTTAGCACTTCATTACCGCCAACCTTGCCTCTTAGTCAATCTTCTTCCTTCCCCACTTCTCTCTTTCTTCCCCCCGCTCTCACCCCTCAATCTACTCTCCCAGAGATTTTTATCCTTGTTTCAGACTCTGGAATGGTTCTCTATTTCATTCAGAGTAAAAGTCATGGTTCTTAAAACAGCTAAAAAAGATTCGTTTCCTGTTCCTTCACTGACTGTCTCCCATACGAAGCTCCCTTTCACTTATGAGGCTCCTGTCCACATTAGCTTCCTGGTCTTCCTCCAAAAGCCAAGCGCATCTATAGAAGCAGAAAGCAGATTAGAGATTGCCAGATGCTGGGGGGAGGAAAGATAGGGGGTGACTTTCAACGAGTATGGAATCTTCTTTCAGGGTAACAAAAATGTTCTAGAACTAGATAATAGTGATACTTGCACACTGTGAATGTACTAAACACCACAAAATTATACACTTAAAATAGTGAAAATGATGAATTTTATGTTATGTGCATTTTGTTACAATTTTTAAAAATGCCAAACACACTTCCCACCTTTGCTGCGGTTGTTTTTTCTCTACCCAGAGAGTGTTACTGCTCTAAACATGTGCTTGAGTAACTCTGGTCCACCCGTGTTTGTTCTATACCACGTTCTCTATGAGGTCAACTCTGACCTCTCTGCTTAATAAGGTGAATTGCCCCTTATGCAGTATCTCCTTCGCTCTGCTTGGCCTTATTTTTTCCCATAATACTTATTTCCTAACACATTTAACAACTCATTTTTGAATATATGTATTGTTCATTGCCACCTCGGCTAGGATGAAAGCTCCATGAGGGCAGGGGTCCTTGTCTGTTGTGTGCAGTGATGGACTCCAAGTACTGAAACAGTGCCCAGAACACATAAGGACTCTGTAAATATCTGTGAATAAATGCTCTCTGGTGTTCTCAGAGATGGACAATCACCAAAGCAGTCACATTAACGCATGTCTGTTAATTATTTAACTGCCTGATGCATTCACTATTTATTCAAAAAAGTACAGTAGACCTATGATAAGCAAGGCAATTTGATAGATGTTAGGAATTCAATGGTGAACAAACAGACACACTACTTCCTCTTCTCAAGTATAGCAGGAACTTTATGGAGAAATCAGTGTGGCAGAATAACCTCTTGAGAACTTCAGTTAGCCTGGTTTTTCTCAAATTTAGCTTCACTAATGAGAAATAAAAGCTTTTGGGATTTTTTTCTGTTTGTTTTTCCATCTGCACATCCCCCAGAACTTAAAAGCCATTTCACTATCCTTGAAATTGGTTTTTTTGAATGATAGGCTGCAAAGAAGGTCCAGATGGGTAGGCACCTCCAAGACAAACCCTAACTGGGCCCTGCATTGGAAGCCACAGTACTGAGCTTGAATTTTGTGTGAGAATGGAGGAGCAGATGAGAATTCAATGATAGAAGTGGCCCCATCCCTTGGTTGTGGGGATGGAGTCAAATTGTTTCCAAATAGTTAGAAAAGACAGGGAAAGCAGTTCTACATGGTAAAGGATGCATGAGCCCATCTGACAGGGTGTCTTCTGAGGTGACAATACCATAAGGGGATGCCTGCTGGCAGCCAGTGAGGGGGAAAGAATGTGGACTAAGCACTAAGGCTTTGGGAGCTGAAGTAACATTTTCCCAGCTGTCCCAGAGTAAAACCAGCTGCCAGTGGAGCCACCCAAATTGAACTGATGCCACACGTCTAAGTGAAGAGCCCGGAAGGAGTGACCAACATGGACTGAGGATTGAATCCCATCCCTCCTCCATTTTCTAGAACCAAATAAGCTCTGACATGCCTATATACATGTGGGGGTAAGGAGGAATCCCCAAGACTGAGTGAGATTTGCTTCTGGTCAGTCATTGTTACAGAAGAAAAACTGAAGACTGAGCTCTTTTGCCAGCTTATTAGCAGTACTGATCTGCAAGCTCATAGAAACAAAGGATAATATGCCATTTGTCTGTAACTGCTGCTGTAACTAATGTAGCCCCTTCCACATAGTAACTTGTCAAGCACGAATGAACAATGACTTAAAATGAGATGAATGAAAATACACTTGCATTCTGCAGTAGTTAATACTTTTCTAGAAAAATACCACTTCATTTCAGCTGCCAATATGTATGCTAGTGAGGATTTGTTTTTGTTTTTATTTTGGATCCTGGAAATTTTGTCTCCTTTTACTAGAACTCCAGTTTCCATTGCATAAAAGAATACTGTCTCCACCCCACAAGCCCCCCATCCTCCTGCACAACGTGCTTTTCTTTTACTGCTGCTTGGCTGTTCACTTGCTCAAATTTGGGAAGTTACTCATTTTATTTTAAAACTTACTTTTAAACCCTCACTTTGAAAAAGAAAAAGCCTTACTGTCATGCTGGGTTATTCAGCAACAATCTATTGCCCTCCATGGGATAAACTCAGCCTTCACCCCCATAGTTTATCTGCTTTGGGAGCTGGATTACTGCCTCATAAAACAGCACAACAGTACTATTATCACATAATCATTATCATTACCTCACTTTCAGCCATACAGATCCTTCTAATCCTGAACATCTTGCCTCTCTAATCTTGCTGTATCTATCTTCCCCTGCTGTGAAACTGGTGTGTTCCATTTTCACGGAAGCTTAATGTAATCACAAATGGAAAAATAAAATACATTTTTTTAACTAGGCTACATTTTATTGATACCATTGTGTTATGTGGGAATTTAAAATAGCTCCATATTTCATTCAAGTAAGCAAAACAAATGTGCAAGGCGGCGGAGGGTGGGGGCAGTGAAGGTTGATCTTACCCTAGCTCTGTGTTTTCTTCCCCAATCCCATCTGTCTGGCTTTTGTCACATTATTTAGGCCAGATTCAATATGACACTTCCAAGTGGGGACCCTTCAATCAGCAACAGAATTGTCTCCTCCCTGAGTGGAGTTTGGAAGAAGCACTGCCATTCTACTGAGATGAACCCAGAGGCTAGAAGTCATCATTGTTTAATTGTGCCTTCTCTGTGCCCATGTAAAGTCACAATGGATATCCAGAATGAATTCCTTCCCTGATGACCTAGACAAAAAATGGGTCATGGTGCTAACTTTATGTAGAAGATATAATCCATGCCCTCTAAAATTTGGAAGTAGGCATTGGACTTTTAGTCCTTCCAAATAAGTGGGAAAAAAAAAAAAAAAGAAAACTTTATAGGAGTTCTCTTGTGGCACAGTGGGTTAAGGACCTGATGCTGTCACTGCAGTGGCGTGTCTTTGCTGTGGCATGGGTTTGATCCCTGGCCTGTGAAATTCCATACACCATGGGTACAGCCAAAAAAAAGAAGAAGTAGAAGTCAAATCAAATCATCAAAGAGCTCAGATTTATTCATGTGCATAGAACTCTTCTTTTTAACATATGTTTTCTATTTAGTGTTTGTTTTTAACACTAACACAGAAATTTTGAAAATAAAACTAAACAATTAAAAATGAATGAATTAAACAAAAAAGAGAAAGAAAACTATAATCACCAATTCCATTATCCTCAAATAAACACAGTTAATATTTTGGTATTTAACCTTCTATATCTTTTCATACACAAATAGCTACTACAAATTATTTGTTTTCCAAAAAACTGAAACACACCACATGCATGCTTTTGCTCACTTAACGACTGAACAACTGGTCTTCTCTGTCAATAAATCTGAAATAGATAAATTTATTTTTTTAATGAACCTCTTATATTCTAAAGGCACATAATAGACCAAGAGATTCATAGGAACTGAACTGTATAGAATAGGGAGCCAACAGAAACAAGGAGAATGTGAGTGAAGGATCTGAGGTGGAAAAATAGGGAAAAAGTAGAAGGCAAAGAAGAAAAATATAAAAAACTATGATTAGCACACAAATTAAGTACAATTTTACTTTAATGTTCCTCTAAAACACAGATTAAAGAGAAAATAATTATTGGCTCTAATTCTTAAGAATAGTAAATGGGGAGTTCCCATCATGGTGAGCGGAAGCAAATCTGACTAGGAACCATGAGGTTGTGGGTTTGAACCCTGGCTTTACTCAGTGGGTTAAGGATCCAGCGTTGCCATGAGCTGTGGTACAGGTCGCAGACGCGGCTCAGATCTGGCATTGCTGGCATTGCCAGCAGCTATAGCTCTGATTAGACCCCTAGCCTGGGAACCTCCATATGCTGCGGGTGGGGCCCTAAAAAGACAAAGGACAAAAAAAAAAAAAAGAAAGAAAGAAATCAAGACTAGAAGATGGCATAAACATATGCCATAAATTCCTCTCTAAAGAAAAAAATGAGAAAGTATTATAGAGTGATGGTGATACATTATCAGACCAGGTAATCCCAAGGGTTTAAATTCAACTCTATATTCCTAACTTTTCTATCCAGTAATTTTTTTCTCAATCAATTAGATTCCTGCTTCTTCCTATAACTTAGGGCTCATAATAGCTGATAAAAGTTCTTCCCATGCAAAAACAGTACAGGGAATAATGATAAGAAAATAAATAACAATCATATAATTTCAACTCTTAATTAAGATGTATCAAATGCTTTACATACCAGAAGCTAGGCTATATGTTCACTGATCCCCTCCACAGGCAAGTGGAGGAAAGTGGTAGCAAGGAAGTTTTAAGTCTCAGAACATGACACAGCATTGTGTACTTAGGAATGACAGACACCCCAATGGCTCCCTATCCTAGACTGGGAAAAACAGAAGATTCAGAAGAGTCTGAAATAGGTAGAGCACCCTAGTGACTGGAAGTTAGGTCCTCAAATGCCATAAACTTAGACCCTATGCTATTTCCAAAGGTTTGCTGAAATTCCAGAGCTGAGTTGGTGCTATATAACAGAAGTTGGGTATGTAATAGAAGCATCCCAATCTCCAGACAGACCCCTACTCTGCCTTCCCTTCCTCCATATCACAGCACCTCCTTATAGCTTATATTTAAAAGCTGCTGCATTTCATGGCCCAAGTATCAAGTCCCCCTATTCTATTAGCCATGAATGTTGAGACTTATACTGCAACCAGCAACAGCATCCAATCAAGCATACGACCACTATGATACTCAGTCAATTCAGTATCAGGGAATAGCAAAACTTTACATGTAACCACAGGTAAGCCAAGTGATCAGAAGGTTTCGAGCTAAATTACACTAAAATGTTGTTGACTTGGGCTTCTAATTGAATGGTGGTAGTGCCTTTTAAATCATTAATAAAATAGAAACAATTTTTCTTTATTCTTTTGTCTTACTGTGATACCTTGGCTTACCTATAGTGGAAAATACAATTAGGTGGTAAGTAAGGAGCCACAGTTGACTTCATAGACAGAGCTGTAAACAACTCCTGAAGCAGCTAAGAGTTAGGGAGAGCAGAAGCAAAGAAGAAAAAAAAAAGGAGATTCCTTTCTCTATGTAACACCAGGTAAGGCTATAAACCCATCTGTAGTAAGAATTGGGCATTTCCCAGGAAAAATTCCCAAGAGAACATGAGCAGATCACATTTTCATTTGAGAAGAGATATGTTCTCTGAATATTCAGTATACAGTTTTGTAAAGTAGCAAACTAAATGGCTAAAGTAACATAGTGATTAAATGGTATAGCTTGAGCAGAAAGTATTTGTACTTGGAATTTAATCATATTTTGGCCCTATTTAAGGGTCTTCCTGGCCTAATTCTCAATTCTAGGGCCTGGGGAGCTCTAAGTCTAAGAATGTCTCCAAATTCCCAGAGTTAAATTTTTGTGCCTGGGCCCTGAATCCACTTAGGGTAGTGGCCCTACTGAATGGTCAAATAAGGTCTCAATGATAAGATGACATATGAGCTGAGACCTGAAGGAGAGGAAAAGTAGCCTCAGCATTGCAAATATCTGGGGGGAAGAGGGAAAGGGAAATACAAAGGAACAGAGGCAGATCTTCTTGCTGTATGTAAGGACCAGCAAGGAGGTCAGTGTGGAGTAAAGTCAGCAAGGTAGAGGTTTTGCAGATGAAATCAGAAAGGCATATGTGGGGTGCATATCACTTACAGCTCTATGGAAGAAGGTGGGGATTCTAGATTTTGCTTTAGATGAGAAGCCATTGGATAGTTATGAGAAGAGGAGTTAACATGAAAGGAATTTTTAGTAAGATCACTCTGGCTACTGTGTAAGAAATTAACCATATGGGGGCCAGTTAAGTTAGGAGACTTCTGTGAGAGTCCAGGCAATATTTTCTCAGAGGAATTCTTCTACCAGCTGTTTAGAGAACAGAATAAAATATTCTTCATATTTTTGCGGGAAAACTAGAAACATGAATAATTAATGAATCATAAATAACAAATACCTACAATCTCTTAATAAGTTCTAACACAAAAAAGACAATTTTTTAGTAGGGGAAAATGCAGTATAGAATAGGAAAGCATCACACAGTGCAAGTCCAACATGACAAAAAACCCAAATCAAATTGAGTCTAACCTAAGCATTTTTGGTTAAGGCTTTCACTCATTCTCAAGTAGGAAGACTTGTGAGGAATACCATGTAGTTTTAATTATATAGTATCTGCAGGGATAAATCTAGGAAATAGCTAGACATTTTAAAGATAACTGACTCCAAAGTACTTGCATTTAGATCCCAAAAAGAATTTTCTATTACCTTTATAAAGTTCCAAGTTAAAAGATCTCTTCTGACATTGTCAAGGAGATAACACTGACCACATGGAATTTGCTGTCTTGAATGAAGTCCTGATTAACTGGGGAAAACACGAAGCACATCTCATGGAAAAGGCAAACTGCATGGAGATTACATCCTTTTAAATATGTCACATCTGACATTTCACGCAATATTCCTTTAAATGTTCTTTGTCTTTATTTACCTCAGAACTTTTACCCTGTATCATGATAAAAGAAGATTAAAATTCCGGGAACTATTAACTGTTCCCAAAAGGCACTCTCATTCTCCTGTGGCAACCTAATATATTTGAAGCTGAGCCCATTTTTGATTAAACTGTAGGAAGACTCTGCCAGGTCTCTGCTAAAATTTATCACTCTATTTCTCTTTGCTATCATCTGAAATGTATTTGAAGAAAATCACAAAGGTACATCTAAAATAGAACTTTATTTTTAACTTCTTTTACCACTTGAAAAGAACAGGGTTGTCAATGACGCTGATCTATGGGTGAAGGGAAGAAACCAAGGTGGTCAAGAAGGCAGCTCAAAGTTTTCACAAAGTCCTTGGTCAGCTTTTATGTACATCAAAATGAAACCTATGGCCCTGGTGACTGAAAGCCTTCATCTGCTGGCAGCCTCTCTCGAACCTCCCCTTCATGCTGTGTGGTTGCAGGGCCTCTTCCTTTCCAAGACAGAATTCATATTCCTCTTTTGTGAGAGTAAGGTCTGTTCAAAGCAAGCCACATAAAATGGGGTTCCTTCTATTTCTCATGGCAGTTTAAACTATTTTAAAAGGATGTGTCCTTCTGTTTGCACATGATCCTAATTTTTCTCCAGCCTGCTGGGGATATTCTGTCACCTTTTCTTTGGGGCTTTGTCAAGGGTGGGGAGGAGGGGGGAATGCCAAATTTGACACTTTAAAGTATTGTGATAAACTAGGCAGTTTCCAATCATGAGTGCAAAAATAGTGAAAAATCTTTCAGATACACTTAAAATACCTATTAGTAGGAGAAGGATTGTACCCAGGGTTAAAAATTACTTCAGGAAAACAACTTGTAAGCATTATCATTACAAAGCTGAACGCCTAAGGCAATGTTCCTGACCACCACAAAAGCTGGTGATTTGCCTCTGGAGTCTCTTCCACACCTCACTAATAGGCCTGGAAGTTACAGACAATTAATTATTAGATTATGTAACTCCCACTGCTTCAAGTTAGCGGAACATTCTATGGTTTTACTGCAAGTGTGCTGCTTTTCTGCGAGGGGTGCAATTTCATCAGCTCGCTCATCTGCATCTTTGTGCCACTTAATCCTGGCTTCCCAGGGTTTTTCTTTAATTGGCTCAGCCCTCTTCTACCCTCAGCCAGCCTGATTTTATTCATGGGTTTCCAATGAAGATGACTGAATCTGAAAATGATGGTGCTGAAGCCTTATAGCGGTGTTATATGTATTCATCTAAAACTTCTACATTGAAAGGATCTGTCTTTCTGTAATGAATGAAGGCACATTTTGCAAGCTTCTGAAATCTACACTGTGCTAGTGAAAAACTGAAGGAAACACTCGCTGCACTAGGTTATGCCTACGTGAGGTAGGCAGCATGCGTTTCTGGCACCCTGGAAAGTACATTGGCCAAGGAACCACAAGTCCTGCCTTGTGGCTGCAGATTATTTCACTGTATGGATGTCTTTTGCAGGCAATGTCATCACTCTGAGCATCAGTTTACTCACCTATAAACTGGGGATTAAACCACCTTTCTCAATGAATTATGGTCAGAGATAAATGTCCCGGGAGGACAGAGATAGACCCCCCACCCCCCAAAAGCAGCTGTTCACCTTGGAGACCTGCTGTGGACACCCTCTCCCAGAATGTGGATGCTCAAGTTGAGCAACAAGAAACAATGGCCAGCAGAAAACAACTGCCTGTATAGATAGATTAACCTCCTACAAGGATTAACTGCCCTGTGTCATAGGATTTAACCCCCTAGCCCTCCCTTGACCTTCTTCTCCTTCTTCATTGTCCCTGCCACAAGTTCCCACCATGAACTCCAGCCAAAGTGCCTTTATAAGCCTAGCACCTCCTCACAGTCAGAGCTAGCACCATCTTGAGTTCAGCCTGTGCCCCTCTGATGCCTTAATAAATCTCTTTTGCTTTACTAACTTGGCCTTGTGTGTTCCTCCCTTGGAAAACATAACATGAAATAATAAATAATAAAAAAGCTTTGTAAATTATGAATGCTATAGAAATTAAGGGATTAGACAATTATTGGTATTCCCAAACCCTAATTTCCTTATCGTTGTGGCAGTACATAGCTCTTGAGAACTTGATGTTTTTATTAAGAAGTTAATTAAGAAGATCTTCATTAGCATGTGCAATCAAGTTCACTGTTCTCACTGCAATGCTGAAATTTCTACTGCTGAAATAGCATGGAAAGAGCCACAATAAAATCCTGAATAAGTGTTAATCACATTGCATCAAAATATGCTGAGGAATAACCAAATGATTTATGGCCATTGATATGACTCAACTCAATTTCAATTGCTAAATCTAGACCCGCTTATTTTTTTAGTCAATGGCATCATCAATGTCTCAATCACCCAGGTTAGTACTTTATGCATTTTTTTATTCAAAACATATTTCGGTAATAATTTTATCTTATTCTGACCATTAACTCTCTAGTGTACCTTTATCATCTCAATTCTGAACAGATCTGGTTCCTTACACACCTCTTCACTGCGGAACTCCTGTATTTTTTTTTTTTTTTGGCTTTTTAAAAAAAATTATTGGAATATAGTTGACTTACAAAGTTGTGCTAATTTCAGGTGTATCACAAAACAAATCAAATACACACACACACACACACACACACACACACACACACACACACAGAGGTGACACATATCCATTCCTTTTCAGACTCTTTTCCCATATAGGTTACTACACAGTATTGAGTACATTTCCCTGTGCTATACAGTAGGTTGCCATTACCCATCTATTCTATATGTAGTAGTGTGTATATACCAATTCCTATCTCCCCCACCACATTTCCCCTTTAGAAACCTAAGTTTGAGAACCTCTGTATTCTGAGGCAGGAAATAGATGGGTCCCAGGCTGAACATCTGGAATCTGTCCCCTGTGGGAAGATACTTCAAGATAAAGACTGTGGCAGGAGCAAGAAGGAACTAAGTCCTGCTTGGATAAAAGATAAAGAGACCACATATTTCTCATTCTTGAGGTCAAGGAGACCTTCCAAACTATACATAAACAGAAAGGTTCTTGAAGGGTCAGAGAACGGAGGGGGTGCCAGATCATAATACATCCTGTCAACTTGTCAGAAACCTTTGTGCTAGAATCCATCTTGGTTAAAAGATGCTCACACAGGAAGTTCCCACTGTAGCTCAGCAGTAATGAGCCCGACTAGTATCCATAAGGACGCAGGTTCGATCCTTGACTTACTCAGTGGGTTAAGGATCTGGCATTACTGTGAGCTGTGGTGCAGGTCACAGCTGCAGCTTGGATCCAGGGTTGCTGTGGCTGTGGTGTAGTTCTGATTCAATCCCTAACCCTGGCAACTTCCATATGCTGCAAGCGTGGCCCTAAAAAAAAAAAAAAAAAAAGGATGCTCACATACAGGGGAGGGCCCCAAGTCAGGTGAAATATGGACTCAAAGCCAGACAAAATAAGATGACTGGCCAGAAAAAACCCAGAGGAAGTGCCCCCAAATAAGTGATTTAAACCACGCCCAAAGCAGCTGGCTCTTTCTGTTTCTTGGTCTCTCTGTCTGTCTGCCTCTCCTCTCTCTCTCTCTAGCCCACCCCATGCTTTCTCTACATATATCCTCTCTCTTAGTAAACACTTTACTTGCCTCACTACTCTCAGTCTTTTTGCTAAACGTTTTCTCCAAAGGGACGAGGACTGTGGACCTATGTCAAGCCTGCTGGCCTTTGAGATCTAGGGGTTACAGTTCAGTGCTCTCACTTCACAACCGCACAAGAACATATTCTATTCCACAAGTGGCAGGATTAATTTTCTTTAAGCCCAACATCCAGGTGTCACCCAAGTAATCAATACCACAGTGCCAGGCCAAGCTTTAATATTCCAGTCTTAGTGATTTTCCTTAATTAAAGTCACTCAATACCAAGAAGACGTTTCCAAGCTTTAATATAAAGCAGTTAATAATCTGGCTGTGTCAGTAATTGTGACTAGATATTTTCAATTCAGTAAGAAATACTTCACACAGTGCTAAAAATAACTACTATGCATGCCTTCTACAAATATTTGTTATAAGTACTAGAAGTAGTAAGTGTTTCACAGGGATTCTCAGTAGCCAGAGGCCCCAGAGTTCCCCAAGAGCAGCATAAACTGGGATCACCAGCCTGTCAAGACATGAGATCAATCTGCACCAGTGAAAGAAGCAAAGGAAAAGCCCAGTCAAGGTCCTAAATTAGGTGGGTTAAGATTAGAGCGATCAATTATCAATTTTCCCAGGACTAGGAGGTTCCTGGGACATGGGACACTCCATTTCAAAAGTGGAAAAATCTCAGGCACTCTGGGTCACCCTAGTTAGGACCATAATGAGATATGCCATGCTGAAGGAGAAGCACAAAGCACAATCACATGAGGGAAGTTAAAGCCTGGGGGCAGGGTCACAGTGCAAAGGCCAAGGAAAAGTTATATGGGTCATATTTTGCCACAGCTTACAATTTCAAATGCTTTACCTGCCCACCCTACAGCTGTACATAAGAGTCTTAATTCAGTCAAGTGTATGAACGGCCACCTGACACTATAAAAGGTCACCGAGGTCTGTATGTTCACTTCATCTGTTTGGTTCATTGCAGGACAGAATTCCAAGTGCATCCAAAGTGTACCTAGAAGATTCAATTTTATGAGACACAAACTCAGGTATTATTGCAGTGTAAATATCTTAATTTTCCTCAAACTAAACTTATTTCTGCCTTAAATTCTCAATTCCATCTAATAGCAGACAACTTAATTAGTCACTTCAAGTAAATGCAATCAAATTAGTGATTACTCAGTTATTTCTGATGTCAGCTTGATCAATTTGGAATGAGATACCAAGGTCTTCTCTTCTTTAAGATCCCCAAACTCTCAAGTTCCTACATCTGGGGAGAGGGAAGACCTAGGGCACTTCTCAAATTTCAGCAAGCATCAGAATTACCAGGAGGGCTTGTTGATTACAAATCACTGACATCAGCCCCAAGAATTTGATTTCCACGAAGTTCCCTGGAGATAATGATGCTGTTAGCCTCAAGGACTACACTTTGAGACTATTGGCATTATGTTTAGAGCCCTTCCAGGTGACTTTAGTGCATCACTAGTTTTCTTCCACTCTCTGAATTATCTCCCTTGAGCTTTTTGATCTCTCCTTGTGGCCAGAAACAACTGCTAGTGAGGGTGGAATCAATCAATGTTCTACCTATCTATACTTGGGGATGGGATAAAGAGTATAACACAAGGACATATGAGCACTACTCCAACTAATACCTCAGAATCATCATGTTGTTATATCCATAGCATCATTCTCTCAGCATTGTACACACAGCACCCCCTGGATGCATCCTGTAGCTTGTTAAGTAACACAAGCAAAAAGTAAATGAAAATGACTTGAGCAATAGTCCAGAAACTTCTAAATCAGGCTTTGAATCTTAACAGCCACATAATATTGGATGAGTTCTTCACATTTGTCAGCTCTGTTTTCTCTTCTCTAACATAAAACTGAGGAGTTCCTGCTGTGGTGCAGTGGGTTAAGAATCCAACTGCAGTGGCTTAGGTGGCTATGGGGGCGAAGGTTCAATACCCAGCCTGGGGCAATGGGTTAAAGGATCCAGCATTGCTGCAATCAGTGGTAAAGCTGATATTATCTTCCCTGCCATGGCAATCTCGGAACTCAAAGATAATGTCTGAGAACATGCTTTGAAAATAATTAATGTGGAATTCCCGTTGTGGTTCAGCAGGTTAAGAACCTGACCAGTATCTATGAGAATGTGGTTTCAATCCCCGGCCTGACTCAGTGGGTCAAGGATCTGGCGTTGCCACAAGCTGTGGTGTAAGTCACAAAGTGGTTTGAATCTGGTATTGCTGTGGCTGTGATGTAGGCTGGTGGCTACAACTCTGACTCAAACCCTAGCTTGGGAACCTCCATATACTGCAGATACGGCCCTACAAAGACAAACAAAATTAATTGTTATATTTAAGGTAAAATATTTGTTATCATGCACATAACTTCCCATTAGCCTATACAGTTATTTTTGCAAAAACTGGATATTTGTCCCTTAGCATGTCTGAGGGATTGGTTTAAGGACCCTCCTCCTCATACCAAAATCCATGGATTCTCAAGTCCCTTATATAAAATGCTTTAGCTGGCCCTTCATGTCCATGGGTTCCACATCTGTGCATTCAACCAACCACGGACTACATCTTGTTTCAACTTCTTCTTGTTTCCAATTCCACATTTAATGACACTAAGTTGGTAGCTTTAAATCAGCAAATTATACAAGCAGGACTTATGTGTGATTGGGTTATTTTCAGAGTGCTAGTTCTTAAACATTTACCCACATAACACTGCTTATAGGACATACTGGGCCTTTTGTAGGTATATTTCTTTTTTTTTTTTTTTTTTTTTTTTTTTGTCTTTTTGTCATTTCTTGGACCGCTCCCGCAGCATATGGAGGTTCCCAGGCTAGGAGTCCAATCAGAGCTGCAGCCACCGGCCTACACCAGAGCCACAGCAACGCAGGATCTGAGCCACGTCTGCAACCTACACCACAGCTCACAGCAACGCTGGATTATTAACCCACTGAGCAAGGACAGGGATCGAACCCACAACCTCATGGTTCCTAGTCGGATTCGTTAACCACTGAGCCACGATGGGAACTCCTTTTTTTTTTTTTTTTTTTTTTAGGTATATTTCTAAAGTTAGTTTTCAATAAAGTGATAAGCATATAGTTTCTTTTAAAACTACACAAAAGTTTGACCATCTGAAGAGAACATATTCAAATATATACAAATACGGTGTTACTAAATTCTCTCCTTTACCTGCAGCAGTGATTTCAACCCGAAGTGGGATATGAATAATCTGGGGCACTTGTTTAAAAATAAAATTTCAGGACCCTATCCCTAAGACTATGAACAAGAGTCTGAGAAAGGATCTGGAAGGGTCAGTTTTTACAAACTCTGGGGGTATCCCAAATAGATGGTCTTAGACGACATTTGGAGCTACGGATAAAATATAAACCCCACATTCTGGCTTTTAAGTCCTCTACCACTGTTAGCGAAAGTTGACTTTCCACTCTAAAGCTAACAAAGAGGGGCAAGGTTGGTGGAAAGGAAAGTTTGCCTCATTTTGGACGCAGGCAACCAGTGGGGCAGGGCGGGGGAGGAGCGAGAGGTGTGTGCTTCTGTCCAAAGGCTGATTCCCCTACAGACAACTAGTGGGCAAGGGCTTTAAAGGGGAGTTTCAGAGGTGTATAGGTGGAGGGGGGGCTAGATGCATCAACAGCACAGTCAGCTCTGATAGTCATCTTGTAACTGGTCATGTGGTATCTGATTGGCATTATCTTGATTTTGTTAAGCACAGTTAATCTTCATGTCCAGGGTCAGTTTGTTCCCATGTCCTTGAGGCCAGTTCTCAGAACTGTGGCAGCTGATGTCATGGCTACAATCTGGTCATCATGTAGTTAACTTCTTTCACCTGGTGGGGGTTTTAGTCTCTATGAGATACGGCTCAGAATATTATCTACAGTCCTTGAGGGGAAACTAAAAGTCCCTGACTCTGCTTAATGACTAAACTCTTATTATTTGGTTTTGCCTTCCTTTGCTTCTGCATGTTCTCATTTCTCTGGTTGAACTCTTTTTTTTTTTTTTTTTTGGTCTTTTTAGGACCATACCCATGGCATATGGAGGTTCCCAGGCTAGGGGTCCAATCGGAGCTGCAGCTGCAGGCCTACACCACAGCCACAACAATGGGGGATCCAAGCCGCGTCTGCAACCTACACCATAGCTCACGGCAACGCTGAATCCTTAGCCCACTCAGCGAGGCCAGGGATCAAACCCGAGTCCTCATGGATACTTGTCGGGTTTGTTAACCACTGAGCCACGATGGGAACTCTTGGTTAAACTTATTTTTGACTAAAGTTTTTCTATAGACAAAAGGCAGGTGGAAAACATGGGGGTGGTGGGGAGGACCATAGGGTCCTGCTCTGTTTCACCACCTGTTCAAAAAAACTCCTTCTCCCCATTTCCAACTGCTCCCCAAAATATGCCAGTTCTGACTGAGAAGATACCATCACTCTCCTGTAACAGAGTCTTAGGAATTTTGTTTTATCTGTATGCCAAGTTTCCCATAATATGGCTTGAGAGCTTTCCAGTGTGGACTCTGGGTTGAGGACATAAAATAGATTTCATAACCTTTTATACCAGCAAACATAGTAACTGTTTCAAGGGCATATGCTGGCAATGAGTCAGGACCAACTGAAATCTTGCAAAAAGAGGCAAGAAAAGGGGATCAAGAGAGAAGAATAAAGGTCTGTGTATTCATTCCCCCACAGACTAGGGAATAATGCTGAGCATTTTTGTTGAAGCAATTGTACTTTAGTCACAGAAGTCTTACTATATAAAAATAACTTGTTTTATAAATTAGCTGTCAAATCCTTGGAGAAGCCAACCATGAACAATTTGTTGTTGGTTATATTTCCATTATTGTCACTATTTAATCCATAGTTTAGTGATTAATGATTTTCTAAGAAAACTTGTTTGAAGAATGAAATCTGTTAAACAGAATAAAATCCAACAAGATTCATTTGTCTTGGTGTCTCATCAGTACTGAAACCACCATGGCATAATTAATGGTCCAAGAGATGAAACGGGACCCCTGTCATGTCTCCTCTATTTAAGTCTTCAAAAATGAAAAATAATTAGTAAAGGTGTAAAACAAATTGCTTGACATGCTAAGAAGCAAAATAATCTCATTAAAATAATTAGAATTTCATCTCAAATTATTAGCCACTGCTGTTTCACTGGAGAAAAATCCCAGTCTGAGGTGATCCCCTGATACACGTGGGCATAATTTATGACACTGTTATTACAAATCTGTGAAAGAATGTACTTTCTGAAGCTTGATAAGAAGCCACTAGACATGTTTCAGAATTAAAAAGCTGCTTTGGCACAACAATCTCAAAAGCCATATATTTATTGACAAAATTGCTCATTTCTTCAGTTTAAGATCTTAGTCTCCTACATACCTGAAAGAGTACAGAACTCATAACTGAGTATACTATGAGTTCAGAGATTCATAGAAATTATGTTTGCAAATATACCAGACTGGAAAAGGCAAATGAAAATGATGACAATACTCTATTTGTTCAGGAATAGGAGGCTGGGCATTAAATTTTCTGCTGCACAATAAATACAAATTAAAAATGCTGACAGTACTACAACTTGGCTCTAGACCATATGAATGATCAATGTGTGTCCCTGAATAGTCAACAGGTAAATTATTATTTTAATCCAATCCCATTTCATCTGGTAAATTTTTTTTTTCTTTTTAGGGCTGCATCCATGGCATATGGAGGTTCCCAGGCTAGGGGTCCAACTGGAGCTATAGCTGCCAGCCACAGCCACAGCCACAGCAATGCAGAATCCAAGCCACATCTATGACCTATACAATAGCTCACAACAATGCCGGATCTTTAACCCACTAAGTGAGGCCAGGGATCAAACTTGCAACCTGATGGTTCCTAGTCGGATTTGTTTCCGCTGTGCCATGAAGGGAACTCCTATCTGGTAAACTATTTTTGAGCACCAACTATGATAAAGGCATTTTGCTAACATCATGAAGAAGACAGAGTTGAGAATTCATTTGAACCCATGATATTAGGGAACTTGAAATCTAGGGCGAATAAAGGCATGAATAGAAATAACTATGATAGAAAAGTAAAATATGAAGTGCCCTGGAAAACACAGGGTCAAAGTGACTAGCTCCACATAGAGGAATGGGTGAAGAATTTTACAGAAAGACAGCAAAGAGAAAAGCCTATAGTTTTCCTACGATGCAGAAGCTTGCAAGAGTGGTTGAAAGACATCTCAGAAAGTATAGGGGACTATAGTGACAGGGGGAGGAAAAAGGAAGAGAGGCTTTAATCTTAACATTTCCTAACTATACTGCAACCCTGGGGGCTTCTGCTTGCATATCCTCCAGCACCATGCTCGGTACACAGCAAGCACTTGACATATTTGGTAGAAAGGGAGTCCAGCCCAGAAGTATCAAGAAGGAAAAACACTCTAGCTAGTACAGCCATGCAAGTGTAAGATTCTATCTAGAAGATAACTAGTGTTTTAAATGTGAAAGTGCAGGCTAAGTCTCATTTCATATGCACTTAAATGTCATGTCTCATAATTATGATGAGCAAGCAGCACAAATCGCAAATGTGCTCATTATTTTATCTTCAATGGAAATTAACTTGCTCTCATTCTGCTATTACAAAAATGTTATCTAATTTATCATGTGTATTTTTCCATGTGTTCATATATGATTTTACATCGTTTCACTAGTTTTAACAAGGAAATACAAATATAATTTCTTAGATACTTAAAGGATAAGAAAAACTCAGAGACTATTATTCTCAAATCAAGTAGTATTTCAATTAACACAATCTAGTAATAGTTTAATTAACAAACACCCTTGGAAGATGATGCCTAAATCAAAGCCAAAGTGGTGAAAACTAATGTATCTATTTCATTCTGCATCCATTTCTCCCATTCCCTGGTCTCCAACTCACTGAAAGGTTCTAGGTCTTCACACACCAGGATCCTAGCAAAACAATGAAGAATGACTACTCTTTCCATTCTACCTTAACTAGGACTCTCAGACTGAAATTAACTAAAAATATTATTATTAGAGTTCTCTAATTGGAAATATTTTTTATTCCTAGTAAGAAAAGGCATTTTCTTTCTTTAAAGGACTCCTGAATACTTAGATCTCTACTAAGCCTACTTAGCTGATTCTCAGGCTGGCCTAAACACCAGCCCATATGTTTCTCTTCTTACAGAGGACACAGTTCCATATGAAGAGATACAGCTTGATCATCATAAAGTAGGGAGGAATTCAGATGTCACTTGCCCATTACCCAGTGGATCTGTGCAGTGAAAAACCTTGCACAACTGAATCTAGCAACTCTACTTGATGGACAATCCAGTTTAATTCATATGGGATGACTTGGGGAGAGAGGCCCAAAGCACAGTCTCCATAACTGGCTCCTTGCTCTTCACAGATCCTAGCTAAGGCTGCAGAAAACTTTAGGGAATAGAAGAGCATATGTTACATTTGAAATGAACCTACATCACCCCAGCAAAGGGCTGTCTACCAGCAGGTCCCTTTCCTCTAAGCTTAACCCCAATGGATTTTCCTTCCCAAAATATACACCAAACTCCAACCTTTATCTCCTTTAACCTTAACTGCTTAAGCTTTTGCTTAAGACTATGATATTTTTATTGCTATTTAAAATTGCTGATGTATACTCTTGCTTATCTGAAATGCATCCTCTGCTTCCCAGATTATTTCTGCCTGAGGTTATGAAGTTTCCAGCAAATAATTATGTTGTTAGAAAACATTAATTTCATTAATAGAGTTATTATTGCACCCAGTAAACTACGCTGATGATGACAGGCTTTTTAAATTAACTTTTAAAACCACTTTTAAGAGTTTTGTTTATTTATGCTTTTCACCTATTTCCAAGAGAAGATTTGTGATGGCTTCAAACACAAAAGACAAAACCCATTAACACTGGCTACAAAACCAAAATCAAATAATAAAGAAGAAATGACATCAGAAAAAAAACCAGACTGGGGAAGCCCACTGGATCACAACAGTTAACTCTTTCATACAAAGGCAAATTTGACAAGTCATTTTGGATGATATAAACGCTATTCTGGTGCTGTGATCAAAGAGGAATTTATCACATGGGACTTTATCATTGAGCAGGCAACATAGTGAGTAAGCAGCTTTCACAATCCATCTAAGGCATCTGGCAGGGTCAGCTTCATTGCTGTGCAACCCATGCAGCTGCATAGCACCTCAAGCTTAAAAGAGCCCCACACTTGCTTTAACCTCTGCTGTTGTCATCTTGAAATTCTTAATTTTTTTTCTTTTTAGGGCCACACTTGTGGCACACTGAAGTTCCCAGGTTAGGGGTTGAATCGGAGCTGCAGCTGCCAGCCACAGCCACAGCAACATGGGATTCAAGTTGCATCTGCAACCTACACCACAGCTCACGGTAACACCGGATCCTTAAACCTACAGAGCAAGGCCAGGGATCAAACCTGAATCCTCGTGAATACTAGCCGGGTTCATTACCCAGGAACTCCTCTTAATTATTTTTTAGTAAGGTTTCCCACATTTTCATTTTGCACTGGGCATGGCAAATTACACAGCCAGTCCTGTCACTTTTCATACAGCTAGTTCTTATACCAGCCCCCAAATTTCTTGTTTAAGGAGGTATTCTCCTTTGGCAATATAAAGTATAGTATTTGCAGAATTTATCCTACATTTTACTGAGTACAAAAAATAATTCACTATGGACATGTAAACACCTCCCCACCAAACCCACCAATATTAAATCTTATAAATAAACGCTAAACCTAAGCAATAACATTCTTTTATTTTAGGGAAAGAAGAGAAGCCATTATTCTTCTCCCTTCATATATTTAAACTCAAGACATCTTTACTGGAAATAATGTATTTATTATGATATTTTACATATAGCTTTCTTAGCTATAAAATTTGAAAAGAGCCTTCTGGTTTAAAATTAGTTTTCCAGGAGTTCCCGTCGTGGCGCAGTGGTTAACGAATCTGACTAGGAACCATGAGGTTGCGGGTTCGGCCTCTGCCCTTGCTCAGTGGGTTAACGATCCGGCCTTGCCGTGAGGTGTGGTGTAGGTTGCAGACTCGGCTCGGATCCCGCGTTGCTGTGGCTCTGGCGTAGGCCAGAGGATACAGCTCTGATTAGACCCCTAGCCTGGGAACCTCCATATGCCTCGGGAGCGGTCCAAGAAATAGCAAAAAGATAAAAAAATAAAATAGAATAAAAAATAAAACTGTTAAAATAAATAAATAAATAAATAAATAAATAAAATAAAATAAAATTAGTTTTCCAGTTAGCTAAAGCACAACTTCATCAAACTGAGGAATTTGATCTCTGAATTATGCCCTCCATGTTTTTCCCCTTAAACGTACTATATTAGGCAACAAATTTTTAAATGTTCAAAGAAAAGTAAAATATCCTCAGAAGCCACTTTGCACTTTACTCTGACTTCAGATCTGTCATAATAACCCTTTTTTACCAGAGGGATGGACTCCTAGCCTGTTCTTTATGAAGTTTTGTGCATAGCTGAAAGACATTTTTCCCATATATAATATAACAAGTAAAACAGAACTTGGCAGTTGCTGTCCATATGATTGATGAAAACTGTTTCTGCATGTAATAGCACTAGAGGCCTCTGTTAGCATATCAAGTACAACACTAGAGCTGCTGCTGGAAGGTGCCTGAAGGTACCATGATCCCAGCATCCTGCTATTCTAAACAACTACAATCTTCTAAACACAGTGCTTGGCACAAAAGATCCCTCACTGAGCGAGACATCACAGCCTGCCTATAGCTTAGAATGTAGCAGGCAACAGAGACAAATAAGTGTATAATTACAACACTATGTATACATGACATGGTCAAATTACAAAGGAAGGAATCAAGGAAGGTTTCTCCAAGAATGTGACATTCAAGATAATTTGCCTTGATTATCAACTCAGAATTGAACTTAATATGTATGAGGCTACGGTGGATTAACTGTGAACTAATGAAGCTTAAGTTCAGAGCCCTTTACTTGCAGAGGCTCTTTCCAAGACTTTTTCACTAATTTTTTGTATGTAATTTTGTATTTGTTTTCTTAAAGAAGGCCCCCAAACTGTGTGAGAGCCACAGTCCACAAAGCTTGTGTTCTCCTTTGCCTGGGTTAAACTGACTTTTGACCTCCCTCTGAGTCGCTTTCGGAATGACAGGCTCACACAGCTGTATGCTTTTAGCTAATAGTAGTTCCATTTACTGCCTCATGGATTTATAAAGAGAACAGGGCTAGTTTATAAGGCTGCAAACATTACCCTGTAACAGCTGACTTTTCTCAGACTAGACTCTCTTCCTGAGCACTCAAAGTGCTAATTCCAGCCTTTCTACTAAAAGCATAAAGACAAGAGCAGGAGGACATCAGCATTTCCATGCTGATCCCAGAACCAAAGAGAGGCCAAGGGTAAAAACAGGGAAACGTGTGCAGGGAAGGAAAATATCATTCGACTGCAGCTCCTTTCTTGAACTTCTCACTTTTTGATCCTGCCCCACAGTCTGTTTAAACTTTCTAGACATCCTCCTTGGAGGGAAGGAGATATAATTTGTCTATTTTTCTCTAGAAATATTTCCCTCTAATGTCACAGTTTCCTTTATAACAATGACAGAGGGAGTTCCTGTCGTGGCTCAGCAGTTAGTGAACCCGACTAGCATCCATGAGGATGCAGATTTGATCCCTGGCCTTGATCAGTGGGTTAAGGATCCAGTGTTGCTGCGAGCTATAGCGTAGGTCGTGTAGGTCGCAGATGCGGCTCGGATCCCGAATTGCAGTGGCTGTGGTGTAGGCCAACAGCTGTACCTCTGATTAGACCCCTAGCCTGGGAACCTCCATCGGCCGTGGGTAAGGCCCTAAAAGGCAAAAAGACAAAAACCAAACAAACAAACAAAAAAAAAACAATGACAGAGAACATCAGGACCATTGTATGGGTGAATTTGTGTAGGGGATATGGTGTTATAAAATGCTTTTTAATCAAAGGAGCATGTACTGACTACAAAAAAAATTGTTTTAAGCCTCATTTTTAGTAAGCTCTTCTGCTTTTAATGATGAAGTTATCTAAAAAATAACAATGAAGTTATTTATAAAGGTGATTTTTCTTAATTATAAAAACACTTGGCAAAAATAAAAATAATAAAATCAGGTTAGGAATGGTAAATACACTAATTATTAGACTGCAAATCAAAACTACAATGGGATGTCACCTCACACTGGTCAGAATGGCCATCATCAAAAAATCTACAAATAATAAATGCTGGAGAGGGTGTGGAGAAAAGAGAAACCTCCTACACTGTTGGTAAGAATGTAAATTGGTGCAACCACTATGGAGAACAGTATGGAAGTTCCCTAAAAAACTACCATATGAGCCAGCAAAGAAATTCAATCCACATGATGCTATGTCCAGCAAAATTCATTTAATCTGAAAAGACATGTAAATAAATCTTTTAATCACATACAGACTAAAGAAGACTGCCATGAAACTTAAACATAATTATTATAGGACAAGGGAAGAAAATTTTAAAAAATGTATTAGCAGGACTGCTTAGAAAAAGCCACTTTCAAAGCATATAATTCATCTGGTAATCGCTAACAGGTCACTATTTCAAATCATGAGGGCAAACAGAAGTTCTCAAAGTACTAAGAAAAAAATTCTTTGGAAGCTGTTATAAAATGACAGAAAAGTTGTAAAAATAACAATACATAATATTCTCATAGAGGAAAAATGACAGCAGGCAATAGACTGCAATGCTAGCTGATGTGGAGGGACCTTCAGCTAGGTAGCATAAGATTATCTTTGCAAAGTAGTTTCTCATATAAATTTGGAAGTTTTATCAGATAGAGTTTCAGGTTCTTTATCTGTACCTAAAAAGAATGCTGATAATAAATCATTACCTTTGGAACTAGTGCAGCCTTTTAACAGTTGTATTTTTGTAGTGTCACAGAAAAACTGGCTGTACAATGCATTTTGGGTATAATTTTGCATGTTTAGCAAGTTCAGTTTCAATAGAAATGTGCCTTCCCAAAAATAAACTTAAATTTTCCTTTGTTCTCCCATAAACTAGAACACTTAAAAGATATCAACAGCACCTTGCAGTAAACAGTGGAAGTAAACAGTAAAATTGTGTTATGTTCTTTCAAAAACTGTCTTTAAGGAATTTTATTCAAATAACTGGATTCACCAGAAAACTAAAGAAAATACTCAAAAGTATTACAAAGTTTCTATCAGAAGGTGAGACGTCTAATTAAATTTACAGCTGCACCAGCTAACATAAATTCAGTGACCAATATTTCAAATATAAGGCATTCATAACAGATTTATCTACATGTATGCTCTCCACTAACCTTTTATTTCTACTTGAATGTCTTGCCCTTCAAAGACAAAAGGTACAAAATTATACTAATCCCCTATCCATTTCCTGCCATACACCTCCTTTTCTTGCATATAACTAACAGGTCTCCCTCTCTCCAGCTCTTCCCTCCAAGCTCTAGCCAGAATGGACTCCCCTTTAAACACAGATCTGATTATGTCATTGCTCTGTTTGAAACACTCCACATGTTTCCCATTGCCTTTCATTCACCTGAAACTGGCTCAAAATGCACTTTGAGATTAGGTCACAACTCTTCGGTTTCCTTTGCTGTGCAAAAGCTTGTCAGTTTGATTAGGTCCCATTGGGTTATTTTTGCTTTTATTTCTGTTGCTTGAGGTTAAGAGATACAGACTATTGCCTTTGGAATGGATTAGCAATGAGATCCTGCTCTGTAGCACTGGGAACTATGTCTAGTCATTTATGGAGCCTGATAATGTGAGAAAAAAGAATGTATACATGTATGTGTAACTGGGTCACCATGCTGTACAGTAGAATATTGACAGAACACTGTAACCCAGTTATAATGGAAAAAACAAAAATGATTATTTTAAAAAAAGAGAGATTTGGTCACAACTCACCTATCCTGCTGCATTACTATCCACCCCTTGTCCCACAGTCCAGGCTGTTACCAGCCAGACTGAATTGCTCTGAATTCCACAGATGCATCTAATGTCTCTCATCACATCCAAAAAATCTTTCTCCAGTATGATCCCCTATTCCTTCAGCTTAAATTTCACTTGACTGGAAGCTCTAGACTAACTCAGGCTGCTTTAGTGTTCCATACTTGACTGAAAGCTCTAGACTAACTCAGGCTGCTTTAGTGTTCCATACTTCCTTTCTCACAAACCCCAAATGTACCAAATATCATTACTGTTCTACTGCTAGGGGGGAGTAGGGGAAATGCTTCTTTCCCACTCCTGAAGTTTTTCTCACATGCAAGGAGCACTACTAGTGCGACACTCTTACTCTTCCCCCATAGGAGGAAAGAATGAAGTGACTTGGGGAATTTTAGAGGGCAACACAGAGTCTCTCCTTTTTCTTCCTGGGAGCCATTTTCTGCACAGGGAACACAGGCTTTGCTTCTCAATGCTCTATGTCTCATGGCCACAGGTGCTTCTCTCCATAGAGGAGCATGTAGCTGTGCACCACTCCCAGGACACTATAAGTACACTTCTCACAGCATTAAAAAGCTGCACACTCTAATACCAGCTTTATCATTATAAAGGTGATAGTTCTGTTTTTCTACCATCATACTCTCTTTTTTGATTTCTCAATTCATTTAGAAATCAGTTAGGGACAATGAGCAATTTTTATTGGGAACACACAAACCCCCAAATTATAATTAATTTTATTCTGTCTTTGATGATAATCTATAAATTCTAGAAAAAGATCGTATGTCTGGTTTAGTATTTATTGTACTCCCTGGAAACAAGTGTCTGGTCAATAGTAGGTGATTCATAAATTATTGCTTATTGAATAAACAAATGAATAGATGCCATCCTTCCATATTTTCCACTATTCCAGCACCAGTTAAGTTGTAGCTACTCTTAATACATTTGTTATTTCCAAACCCCATCCAACATTTTCTATCTAATAAATTTTAGACTCTTGTCACCAACCTGGTATACTTTTAAAATTCCTATTAATAGCAGTCTATTTAAGTAAACGCTAAACTGGAAACCAATGAGTTAGCACATTAAGAATTCACTAATTTGCAGATCATTTTCATCCATTAGTTCATTGCAGAAAAATCACACATTTAGAAAATAGTTCAAACAGCAATTTCACCAACATTTCAACCTTAAACTTCTATATAATCTAAATGTTTTTATCCAGGAACATACAATAAAGCCTAGAAATGTTAGGTATAGTTCAAGATAGTGAAAAGAGTCAAGTTACCATTTTGGAAAATAAAATAATGGATTAATGAATAACATTATGAATAAAGTTAGGACAGATTATGATATCTTGAGAGTTTCTGAAACTCTCATATTTAATTTTAAAATTTTTGTTAAGTACAAGAACAGCTTTTAGTATTATAAACATGTTTGATAAGTTTATAAAATTACTATTTTATGTTTAAATATACTACTTTAAAAGAACTTACACACATTCCTGAATATGACTTCTCATTTACAATCGAAGTTTTCCCTTTTATAAAACATCTACAATTTTATGATGAAACCTAACAAGAAAATACAAATGTTATAATAAAAATATCTGTCAGAGAATGTTTTCTCGTAAAGTATGTTATTTTAAGTGAAGAATGACTGTATAAACTGATTTGTGGCAACTTCATTTTTATTCATTCAATTATATTTAAAAGTCCATGTATATGCATGAATACATAATTAAACATTCTTATAAGATTTGTCTCTACATTTGAAGAAAAAAAACATATATTCTAAAAATTTCAGAATTATGATGCTACTGCATAAAACACAGTAAAGAATTATATGTCAATATCTTCCTTTTGTACTTATGACAAAAGGAAAAGCATTCCACAAAGAATTATAAATGAAGCTCTAACTCACACAGGACAGGAACAAAATGTGCAATAACCAGAAGTCTTTGGGGATGTATTTTTAAACAGGAGGTTTTGAAAACTCCAAATTTAGCTTCATAAAAAGAGGTAGTGCAAGTGTGAAGCATGTGGTCATTTTGGCATACTCTGTGTATAACTTCTCTCTTTACCTATATAAGGATATAATAAAGCTGCAGAAATGTGCAAAGCAGAAATCCTCCAGTTCTGTTTATTCACTTTCAGTCAGGTAGTAAAATATCCCAATGTTCCATGAAGACATCTTCAAAATGCAATACCAAAATTACTTGCTAAAGAGAAAACAACTTCTTTATTTAGATACTGAGCAGTTTAAAGGAAAGGACTGGTGAAGTTTTTGTTTTTTAGGGTTTTTTTTTTTTTAAGCCAAGTATATCTGCATGCATCAGTCAATTTTACTAAATTTTTTAAGCTTTACTTTGTTGCATTTTTTTTCATACTGTCATGCCCCTTTCTTCCTCTTCTATCCCCCATACACTCCAACTTCCTCTCAAGCAGTGGGTGGGGGTCGGGGTGGCCTCAATGTCCTTCATCTTTTTCCATTTTGTTTCTTCTTCATTATCCTTTCTCCTCTTTCTGGCTTCCCCTGGACTTATTTCACTACTATAATTACTTTCCAGCGTCATATTTCTTTTAGGAATTCAATTTCCAAGACACTCTCCATTCACTTCTAATTCTACACTCTTTGGCAATGCTTTGTAAAGAAAGTGTAAACTAAGGTGCCCTTTCTCTTGGTCTTCTGAGACACAGCAATGGAAGGAACAGCAAAGAGTTCTGTGTGTGATGTGTGTGACGTTATTGTAGCCTCAGTCTCAAGGGAATACTGAACTCTTCCTATAACCCACATGTATGGAAAAAGCATTCACAGCTTGGAAAAAAATCAAATCTGTTCACATAGAACTACTCTGCTGACAATTTAAATGTGAAATTTTGAATATTTAAATGGTGCGCCCTGTGACTTTCAGTTTGATTTTGAAGAATTTTGATCTTTGAAGACCACTGTGGTTTCAAATATAATTTTAAATGGATATCCAGGATCCAAATCAACCAATAACTATGAGAATATCTACAAATTGTACAATGTACAGGAAAACTGGATTTTCAGATGCTAATAGGTCATTAAGTAGAGTCTTTGGCCACCAAGATATTGAAACCATTCCTCACTCTCTGCTATGCAGTATACAAAAAGAAGACACAAATTAGTATAATAAATCACAAAATGGAAATCAAATTAATAAACATTAATGATAAGTAACATACACCCACTGTCAAAATGGCACATAGTTATAAATATGAATGATAATCAGTACAATCAAGATCTAAATCAAGAATACACTTAAAATAAAATGTCCAAAATCTAAATGAAGACAACTGTACAACTTCACTAAGAACATTAATTAAAAGGCATACTCTTTTCCTGAATAAAATGATCAATATTGTAAAGATGCTAATTGTTCAATTACAATTATTGCAATTACACACTATTTTAGCGGAGAATTTGCAAACTGACTTTAACGAATTGATTCTGGAAGAAAAGTGTAAGAATAGTCAAGAGGAGTTTTTAAAGAGAAAAAAAATAATGGAGACTTTCCTTTAGATATGAAAATTACTCTAAAACTAAAGTAATTTAAACAGTATGACACTAGCAAAGAAATAATGATTACATAATAAAAAAGTCTATAAATGTGTATATATAGACTTAGTGTAAGAAAATGAAATTAAACATTGTCACATCACAGTGTTAAAAAGATAAATTCAATAGGAATTATTATATTTAAAAATGTATAACGAAAGCAAAACATAGAAACAATAGAGGAACTTTTATTGTCTGTTTCAGTAATCTTGGGGTCTGGGAGGTATCTGATTACCTGTATTTGAACTGTAGCATTATCACTTAAAACTATATAACCTTGAATAAATTACTTACCCATCAACTATTAAAGGAGAATTAATAGTATCCTATTCATAGGATTGTTGTGAGGGTTCAGTGAGGATGTACATGTAAAGTGATTAGGTGCCCAACAAACATTAGCTGTGATTTTTATTCTTAGTATGGAAACAAAAGCGAGAAACCATAGACAACAAGAATGACATATGTAAATATGTCAAGTTTTAAGATATTTTTTACAACAAATATCACAATAAAAATAAAACAAAAAAATGTAAATACACTCAGTCTGTCATATCTGTGGCTGCAGAATTTGCAGATACCAAGGGCCCACCATAACAGGCCAATTTACATAAGAAACTTGAGCATCCTCAGATTTTGGTATCCACAGGAGTCCTGGCACCAATCCACCATGGATACCAAGGCACAACTATATTTACCACATATATCAAGAACATATTAAAAATTCTTTAAATCAATATGAGAAATAAGTACCTTAAGAAAAATGTGGCAAATGTTATAAGAAAGCTATTCCCAAGAGAAATAGATTCCAAAGATGACATTTTTCAACCTCACTAATAACCAAAGAAACACATTTCTTTTTTCTTACGTGATTAGCAAAAACTGATTATTCATAGTATTGTACATCAATAAGTCAAAAAAACGTGTTCATGCAATACCAATAAATGAACAAACTGGTGAAACCTTTTAGAGGAGCAGTTCATGAAGGCATATGGAAATTTATGCATCACCTTTCCCTCTTTCCCTTAATAATTCTATTGGTATGAATTTAGCCTAAAGAAATAAAGTGTACAAAAACATACAAAAGAGGTATTTCTTCACAACTGTTGTAAAATAGCAAGAGAAACAAATCAATAACCTAAGAGCTAAATTAGTAATTATTGAAGCTGAAAATAGATCAGTAGATCAATATTCAGTAAGAAAAATCAAATTAAAGAATAGTATATGTAGCATGTATAATTAATCCTATTGAAACTGTGTGTAGAAAGCAATATAGGTTTAGAATTATTACAAAGAAAAAGTTATGCAAGAATACATATCAAACTGTAATCAGGGGGTAATATTATGGGAGGCTTTTACTTTTTAACTTATACCATTCAGTATTGTTTGAATACTTTTTAAGGTTTAAGAATTGCTTTTATAATAATAAAGGGATATTTCCATTTTTGAAAAAACAAAAGATTAAGAAATTCATATAATAATTACTCTCCTAGTTTCAGATTCTCACATAACACTAACAGCTACCTGCCTTTTTAAAACACCTTTTACTTAGGTTCAATAGGTCCTTGTCAAGAATTAATATATACTTAAGTGTTAACTCCTTTTTAAAAGAGCTGTAATTAAAAGAGCCATTTATAAAGGAATTCACAAGCATGTTTTTCAGTTCACAGTTTAATATGGAAGTAACATCTCCAATTAGTACTTGAAACCAAGAATTATAACCCATAGCAGGCAGAGCATTTAAAGAAATCTTAACAACAAGAATGAGTTCAATTTAATTCAACTTTCAAAATGTTTTTTATACTTTAGAAACTAAGACTTTTCCTACAGCTTATAAAACCTGAACCTTTCATCACATTTACCATTTTTACCTTTCATCATTAATGGTAAACTAATTCATTTCCTTCAGAAACTATAGTTATGTGGAAAATTCATGATTATTACAGCAGGAACAAAACTTGGTAGACTTTTTCATCAATGAGGAGTATGAGAATCTTCTTAAAATCAAATAGTTTGCATTTTCCATGGTTTTTAACTTTTTTTTTACTAATGCAAGCTTTTACTATATTTAAAAATGGAAGGCCACCACCAAATTCAGTGAAGAATTTCACTTCCTCAGGAAGCAGAGGAACAGCCTTATGACTAGATATTATACTCCTCAGTAAGAATTAAGTTGGATTCCTCCAAGAGAGACTAACTTCCTTATCTCTATGGCATAAAAAGTGAACAATACTCTTCTTAGTTTAGAGTTCATTTCTCCTGCCAAAAGTTGTGCAACTCCATATTCTCTTAGGAAGCACCATGGTACAAAGCAAAGCATAACACTCAGCAGATGCCTGATTTTGAGAAAGATTAGTGTACACATTAGTAAAATGGGAGTAACATTACCTTTTTAAGAAAGGATGTGTGGTGACTAAATAGGATGATCAAAAAATGCTACTTCCTTTCAAGCTTATCTGAAGTCAGAATAATTCAAAATGAGCACACCAAGAAAGAAAAAAATGTGAAATATTTATATAATTATATGATTTTCAAAGTATGTGTTTTCTTGGTCTACTTGAAAAATAAAGACAGTCTAAACAAAGGTAAGTAATCATTAATCAACCAACTGTCTTACATTTTAATGTTTCCCTATTTTTTCCCTTGTTTTTCTGTTTGTTTGCTTGTTTGTTTTTGGCCAGGGAATCAAACCCAACTAACAACAGCAACCTGAGCCTCAGCAGTGACAATGCCAGATCCTTAGTGGCATGGGAACCCCTCCCCTTTTTAGACAACATATTCATAAGGGAACAACAAGAGAGCAACTGGAAGCTTCCTGATCAGTAGAGAAGTAATGGTTCCAGTGTTTTAAACCAGACTACCATCATCACATCCCTGGGTTACTGAGGTGACTTTCAGCACACATCTTCATATCTTTACATCCTTCAAACGCTAGCCTCATCACATCTTCTCCTGTTCCAGAAGCTTCAAGTCATGGTTTATGTCTGTTTAATCTCTTCTGCCTGATATTCAAGGTTCTTGGTATTCTGATTACACCTTCCCTATCCAAAGAGAATGCCAAACAAAGATGCTCTGCTGGAGGTTAGGTCAATTTACCGAGGGCAGAACACCTCATGGATATCAGTTTCTATGCAGGTGTGCAGACCATCCCCATTCTAGGGACACTCCTCCCTTACTCATGTGCAAACCAACCCATTCGTCAAATCCAGTTCAAAACCTTGCCTTTCCTCACTGAAATCATAAATGTGGATACTTTAGAGTCAGCGACACAGAATTTATCATATCTGTCAATTCAATTTTTATGTTCAGACTCTTAGTCTATGGCTTGTTTTGTCTGGCATTGTCCTCAGTTCAGCACAGAGATCATGGCAATGATGATTCTATTTTGAATCTTTTAGAAAACCTTTATAATAAGTATAATAATAATAAAATTCTTCATTAGTACAAAAATAAGTATTTTCCCATGCTCCCCCCATCATATAAATTCTTGATCAGAATTATGGCATACATTTAATATTTATATATAAATCACTGAATCTTTTATTCTGTTTAGGTCTGGTAAAGATACTGTTTTCCAAGAATAGCAGACATTTCTCTAGTTATTCTGGTTGCTTCATACACACATCACGCACTTGTGTATGCCAGGCACTATGTGTATATTACACAATATAATTTTGACAACAATGTGGCAAAGTAGGCATGTTACTCCTTTTTTACAGGTCAGAAAACAGAAACTGAAAGGGTCAAGGCCACAAAGCAAGTAAGCAAAAGCTGATCGTCAACCTTTAGATCCCAAGGTCCATCTGCTGTGCTCTGCTCCTGTCTCACCAAGTGTTCTCATATTATACCCCTGGCTCAGTGCCTCACCCACTTAATGACATTTAAGTTTAAGATAATTATTATCAAAAAGTCAAAGTAACATTTTTGAGATCCAGAAAACCGTTCAGCAGGTTAATTTTTTTGGTACAACAGTGGAAACACCAGTGACACAAAAGTGCTGGGCAGGAACTTTTTTCAAGTACTAACAGTCATTCTATCACATGGGAATACTAAGAGTGCTTTTTTATTTTTTTGACTAGACAACTTTCAGTCATGCCTCAGCCCTGGACAAATGTTCTTCACCACATATCAGATTTTGGCAGATGGCTGACAACAACAAAAAAGCATCTTCTCACTTTTAATGTATTAATTCTAGCAAATGCTCAGACAAAATACAAGTTATGGAAACTTCAGTAACCATAAACCTAATTGATGAACTCTCTGAAGTGCTTCCTGTAGCCAATTATTTTCCAGTATTTCCAAGTTCACTACAGAACAACCTGTACCTCATTGTGTAGCCCTAGTAGAAAAGTCCAATGATGTATATTTTCAAAGAAAAACAACATAAAATTTTTCAAAGATAATGATTTACACCTTTGAAAGTAATTATAAGGAAGATATACTTTTAAAAAACAAGAAGAAAAATACAATACAGATTCAGTAATAAGGTTTTTAAAATAATTGCCCTACCTTATTAGTAACCCAAAAATAAAATTAAAACAACAATTAGATGCTATGTTCCCAACCAGGCTCTTATTATTTTTCAAATATCATACCTAGTACTGATAAGCATACAGGAAATCTGGTACTCTTTACTATGTCAATAGTAGCATAAATTTGGAACACTTTTCCAGTGAACATTTTGGCAATATGTGTTTAAAGATTTAAAACACTTATACACCTTAACCCAGCAATAGCATTTCTAAGAATTTATTTTAGGTAAATGGTAGAAGATGCACTCAAGGAATTATGGGCAAAAGCATTTAATAAACAATTTATAATAATCAAACACTCAAAACAACCGGAGACGGCATTATTAGATTGGTTTAAAAAAAAAATTTATGGCATGCCCACAAAATGGTTGCTAAGCAAACATATAAAAGTCTTATTTTAGAAAACTATTTTATAGTATAAAAATGTTTATTATCTGCTCTTTTGTTAGAATAGGTTACATGGCCCTAATTCATTATTTTTTTTAATGTTCAAAGTCATATCTGCATACGAAGGGGGAAGAAAAACCTGGAAGATCCACTATTTGTGGATGGTGGACTTAAGGTAATTTTTAAAATACTGTATAAGTTTCAAGTGTATAGCACAGCCATTTAACATCTATATATATACTATAGAGCGATCACCACCACAAGTCCATTTATTATTCATCACCATATAATTGACTCCCCTTCCCAATTTTTCCCACCCTCAACCTCCTTCCCCTCTCGAAACTGCTAATCTGTTCTCTGTTTCCATGAGTTTGTTTTTGATATGTTTTGCCTGTTAATTTTGTTTTTGTTTCTTTGTTTTTTAGAATCCACATACAAGTGAAATCATACAGTATTTGTCTTTCTCCTTCTGACTTATTTCACTTAGCACATTAGCCTCAAAGTCCATCTATGTTGTCACAAACAGAAGGATTTCATTCTTTTATAACTGAGTATTGTTCCTGTGTGTGTGTGTGTGTGTGTGTGTGTGTGTGTAAGTATCATGTCTTCCTTCTCCTAGTATCTATCAATGGACACTTATAAACTCAAGTTGCTTCCATATCATGACTATTGTAAGTAATACTGCCATGAACACAGGGCTGAATATATTGTTTCTAATTAGTGTTTTTGTGTTATTTGGATAAATATCCAGAAGGGAATAAATGGGTCATATGGTAGTTTTAGTCTTAGTTTTTTGTAGAATCCCCAAACTGTTTTCCAAAATGGCTAGACTAATTTAAAGTTTGTACAAAGGTTTCCATATCCTCTCCAGCATTCACTATTCTGTGACATTTTGATAGCAGTCATTCAAACAGGTATGAGATGATATCTTACTGTGATTTTGATTTATATTTCTCTGATAAATAGTGATGTTGAACATCTTTTCATGTTTCTGTTGGCCAAAACTATGTTTTCTTTGGAAAATGTCAATTCAGATTCTCTGCTATTTTTTTATTTGAACTGTTTGGGTTTTATTAGGTTTAGCTGAGTTGTATGAGTTCTCTGCATATTTTGGATATTAGCCTATTATTGGATGTATGATTTGAAAAAAAGTCTCCCATTCAGTGGGTTGCTTTTTTGTTTTTTGAGGGTTTCCTTCACTGCACAGAAGTTTTTTAACTGGATGGAATTCCCATTTGGTAATTTTTTTTTTTTTTGTCTTTTTGTCTTTTTGCCTTTTCTATGGCCGCTCCCATAGCATATGGAGGTTCCCAGGCTAGGGGTCTAATCAGAGCTGTATCCACCGGTCTACACCAGAGCCACAGCAACACAGGATCTGACCTACATCTGCAACCTACACCACAGCTCACAGCAACACCAGATCCTTAACCCACAGAGCAAGGCCAGAGATCGAACCCGCAACCTCATGGTTCCTAATAGAATTCGTTAACCACGGCACCACGATGGGAACTCCCCCATTTGGTAATTTTTGCTTTTTGTTTCCCTTGCCTTTGGAGTCAGATCTTCAAAAACCTTGCTAAGGCTGAAATCACTGAGGTTACTGCCTTTTCTTCTAGGAATTTTATGGCTTCAGGTCTTCATTCAAGTCTTTAATCCATTTTGACTTAATTTTTGTGTACTAAGACAGTGGTCTAGTTTCATTCTTTTCCATGTGGCTATTGGTTTTCCCAACATTATTTATTAAAAAGACTGTCCTTTCTGTATTGTACGTTCTTTGCTCCTTTAGTGTTAGATTAATTGTCCATATATTGTCCATACAGGTGCGCATTTATTCCAGATTCTCAATTATGGTCCATTTATGGTCTCAATTATGATCTATGTGGTATTTTGTGCCACAGAACTTTTAAAACTATGTTAAATAAAAGTAGTAAAGGTAGGTAGGCATCCTTGTCTTGTTCCTGATCTTTGAGGAAGTATCATACTGTTTTGATTACTATAGCTTTGTAGTGTGGTTTGAAATCAGGAAGCATGATTCATCCAGCTTTGTTATTCTTTCTCAAGATTGTATTGACTATTCAGGGTTTTTTGCGGTTTCATACAAATTTTAGAAAGCCTTGTAATTTCCTTTTTCTGCAGTGTTCTATCTGTTTTGGGTATCAGGGTAACACTGGCTTTGTAAAATGTGGAAGATTTCCTTCCTCTTCAATTTTTTGGAAGAGTTTGAGAACAATAGGCATTAAATCTTCTTTGAATGTTCATAGAAATTGCCAGTGAAGCCATCTGGTCCTGGGCTTTGATGGCCCATGCTTTTAATCCACTCAACTATTTCATCTCTTTTGATAGGCAATTTTAGACCACTTACATTTAAAGTAATTATTGATAAGTATGTATGTATTGTTATTTCTTAAATTATGTTCCGGCTGTTTTTGTGGCTGCTCTCTGTTCCCCTCTTGTTCTCTTTCTCTCTTCCTTTACATTTTGGTGGTTTTCTTTAGTGGTGTTTTAGATTCCTTTCTTATTTTCTTTTGTGCATTTACTGTAAGTTTTTTTCCTTCTGTTTACTATGAGATTCACATATAATATCCTACATAAATAGTAGTGTTTTAAGTTGGCGGCAGTGTAAACTGAACATATTCCAGAGCTTTATCATTTTACTCCCCAACGTTTTATACTTTTGATGACACAGTTTATATCTTTTTATTTTTTTGTATCCATTAACTGATAGAAATTTACCTAATTTTACCAACTTTGACTTTTAACCTTCATGCTTCCTTTATAAATGACTGACTCACTACTTTTATTACATATTTACCTTTTCAGTGAAATTTTTACTCTCATACATTTCCTTGTTTTTAATTTGTGCCATTTCTTTTTAGCTTAAAGAAATGTCTCTAACATTTTTCATAGGGCTAGTTTAGTGGTGGTGAACTTCTTTAGCATTTACTTACCCAGGAAACTCTTAATTTCCCCATCAATTCTGAATAACCTTGCTTGGTAGAAAATTCATGGTTGTAAGTATTTTTTTCATCACTTTGAATATGTCATACAACTCCCCTATAGCCTGTAAAGTTTCTGCTGAAATATCTGACAGCCTTAAGAGGTTTCCCTTGTATATAATAAATTATATTTTTGTGATGATTTTAGGATTCTCATTATCCTAAAATCTTATTATTTTAATTTATAATGTGTCTTGGGGTGTGTCTCTTTGGATTCATCTTATTTGAAACTATCTGGGCTTCCTGTACCTAGATATCTGTTTCCTTCTTCAGATTAGAAATGTTTTCAGTCATTACTTTTTCAAATACATTTTCTGGCCTTTCCCCTCTCTCCTTCTAAGGACCCTTATTCTACTTGATGTTTGCTAAAATATTCCTTAAAGTAGCTCCACTTTCTAAAATTCTATTTTCATTTTTGTTGCTCTGCCTAGGTGAGTTCCATTGGTTTATCTTTCAACTTGCTCTTCTATCTCATCCAATTTGCTGCTGAACCTCTCTACTGTATTTTTCAATTCAGCTAAAACTTGTTCGGTATTTTCTTATATTTCTATGTCTTTGTTGAATTTTCACAACAAAGAAAACAAGTTCAGTGAACATTTTTATGAACATCACTTTTAACTCTTTATCAGGTAGACTGCTTATCTCTGTTTCAGTTAGTTCTTTTTCTTTTTTCTTTTTTTTTTTTTTGTCTTTTTTTGTTGTTGTTGTTGTTGTTGCTATTTCTTGGGCTGCTCCCGCGGCATATGGAGGTTCCCAGGCTAGAGGTCCAATCGGAGCTGGAGCCACCGGCCTACTCCAGAGCCACAGCAACGCGGGATCCGAGCCGCGTCTGCAACCTACACCACAGCTCACGGCAACGCCAGATCGTTAACCCACTGAGCAAGGGCAGGGACCGAACCCGCAACCTCATGGTTCCTAGTCGGATTCGTTAACCACTGCACCACGACAGGAACTCCTGTTTCAGTTAGTTCTTTTTCTGAGGTTTTGTCTTCTCCTTTTACTTAGAATATATTACTTTGTCTCCTCACTTTGCCCTATTCTCTACATTTGTGTCTATGTATTAGGTAAATCAGCTACCTCTCTCAGTCTTGAAGGAGTGGCCTATGTAAGAGATGTCCTATGGAACTCAAAAGCTCAATGTCACCTGGCCACCAGAGCCAAGCATTCAAGGGATGTTCCTATGTGAACTATGTGTGCTCTCCTGTTTTTGTGAAGTTGTGGCTGTTGCCAAGTACTGGTGGGTGAAGCTGGCCCCTACAAGAGCTTCAGGGTCCAGCCATGGTGACTGCCAGGTAGTAGTGCATGGGCTAGCCCCTAGACTGGCCATGGGGTTAGTCTGCAGCTGCTGTTGCCAGGTGCTGGTGAGTGGGGTAAAAGCCTTGCCAGCTGTAAGGCCCTGACAAGGTATATGGCTGGCAGGGCTCTTGGTGGCATGTGCTGATTGGTGTTAACAGGTTAGAGAAAGAATTCTATAATAATGCCTGCCAGTACTGGTATTAGTAAGGTAGCCTGAGATCACAAAAATAGCTTCTGCCAGTGTCTAATACCCCAGGGAGCATCCAAAATGGTTCTCGTCTCACCAGCAGATGATTCAAGCTTACTTAAGTATGTTCCCTTTATCAATGGCCCATGTACTTTTCAATCTGTTGGTTTTGCTCTAGTTTTAAGGTTAAAGGAATCTGCACTTGAACATTTTAAGAGCAGATTTTCTGTTTTCTGTAGTTCTACAGTTTTTCTGGATGTATTCTCATTGGTTTTCAAAGCCAGATATTTGAGTGGCTCATCTCTCCTGCACAAGATACAAGAACTGGGGTGCATGATGTGGAGCTCAAATTCCTCATTCTGCAGGGAAATAACCATACCTTCATGATCCTTCCTGGTTGTGGATCACTGCAGCAAGGGAGTGGTTTTCCCCCTGGCAAGGCCTACTTCTGTTTTTCCCGTCTCAATGCTGTCTTTTCATCCTTTGTTGTAGAGTCTCTATTAATCCAGATTTCAAAGAGAATTATTACATATGCAGGTATAGATTTGTTGCGTCTGTGGGAGCAGACAAGTTCAGGATTTTCCCACACCACCATCTATGATTGGTAGTTTCTCTAAAGAGTTACTTAAGGTAATTTTTAGACCCTTAGGTATGTGTGGTGACTAGCTTTCCAGGTGACCCAGTGATCCCCATTTTCTGGCATTCATTCCTTTTTATCATAACCTCTGACACTGTATCAAGGTTGGTGGGTGGGATCAGTAGGATACAGCATAAGAGATAATATGTCACTTCTGATAGTAGTTCATGAAAGACACCCTCTTGCTCATACTCTACCTCACTCTCTCTTGGATCATTATTCACCTTGGAGGAAGTAAGCACCCTTATGGAGAGACCTACATGGCAAGGATCTGAGATCTTCTGCCAATAGCTAGTGAGGAACTGAGGCTTCTAACTAATAGTTACAAGTGGACAGTATTAGAAATGGGCTCTCTAGCCTTGTTCAATCCTTCAGATGACAACAGCCAGAGTCAATAGCTTGACTGCAGCTTTATGAGCGACAAAGAGCCAGAAGAGCTCAGCAAAGCCACTCCCAGATTCCTAACACTCAGAAACTGTATAAGAAAATAAACGTTTGTTGTTTTAAGTTATTAAACTTTAGGGCAATCTGTTACACACTAGTGGTAACTCTTTTTTTTTTTTTTTTTTTTTTTGTCTTTTGTCTTTTTTTTTGTTGTTGTTGTTGTTGTTGTTGCTATTTCTTGGGCCGATCCCGCGGCATATGGAGGTTCCCAGGCTAGGGGTCTAATCGGAGCTGTAGCCACCGGCCTACGCCAGAGCCACAGCAACGCAGGATCCGAGCCACGTATGCAACCTACACTAGTGGTAACTCTTAAGCATATATTCCAAGTTTTTATGCATAACATGTACTGCTTTTAAAATTACAGAGAGAACAAAATGTCATTTTAAAACGTAAACATTGCTTGTCAGTATAATCTTGATGTAAACTATTAACATTAAATCTGCTGTCAATTTTTTGAGCTAAATTCTTCCAAAAGTTCTAACACAGGTAACATACATGTTCTAATCCTGCTGCAGAGAGGCTCTATGTTAATAATAAAATGAATTCTCCACTTACAGTAAATTAGAGAGCCCTAAAAGTACCTGGAATGGCCCTCTGCAAATAAAGAATAAAAGTATATTAACTAAATAGTCAATGCAGATAAGGAGTTTTTTCTTAAGTGAACAAACTATAAGGAAAGCTGAAAGAAAGAATTACCAAAGATAAAAATAATTATTAATTTTTAAAATAGTAAAACATGATACATTCTGGTAAATATAGCCAAAGGTATTTGGAGAGGGAAAGAAGAAGAAAAAAAATAAAAGCCAACCTCTATACTCAAGAAAAAGACCAAAAAGTAAGATGAGAAAATAAGAGGCAGATAAAATCACTAACACGAAAGAGATTAAAAGAATTTTAAAGAGTGATATGTATAGTTGGTTGTTTAAAAAATATTTTATTTTTGGAGTTCCCGTCGTGGCGCAGTGGTTAGCAAATCCGACTAGGAACCATGAGGTTGCGGGTTCGGTCCCTGCCCTTGCTCAGTGGGTTGACGATCTGGCGTTGCCGTATGCTGTGGTGTAGGTTGCAGACGCGGCTCGGATCCTGAGTTGCTGTGGCTCTGGCGTAGGCTGGAGGCTACAGTTCCGATTAGACCCCTAGCCTGAGAATCTCCATATGCCTCGGGAGCGGCCCTAGAAAAGACCAAAAAAAAAAAAAAAAAAAAAATTATTTTTTTCTTCTTTTTATTAAAGTATAGTTGATTTACAATGTTCATTCAATCTCTGCTTTATAGCAAAGTGACCCAATTACACACAGTAGGACCCCACTGAGCATCCATTCCAAATGTAACAGTAAAAGATTTCCTCAGAAGAGTAGAATATATACCTAAACAGACCAAGAGTATTAGAAGAAACTGAAGTAAAGAACTATCACTAAATAGAGTTGCCAGATCACAATTATTATGTGTTAGTTCTTTTAAAAACAGAAGGAATAGAAAAATATGTAGATATTTTTTTAAAAATCTACTTTAGGATGTTAAATGACTTTGTGCAAGCCAATATGGTAAGTCTGCCTTAAAAAATTCCCTTCCTCAAGATATTTTACTGCCTTCATCAGGAAAACTATCATAAGTATACAAATCACAATACGATAAGTGACAGTGTGCAAGCTGTACAATTATAAGTGATGGGCCTAGTAAACCTTACACTAAAACCTGAAAAATAGCTGACAAAACAGAAAACCTCAGGTTAGTATTATTTATGAACGCAGAGGCAAAAATGTTAGATGAAATTCACATCAAACCCATAAGCATGTTAAAATAATAACAAAACATGTCTAGTTGAGTTTATTCCAGTAACCTCAGAATGATTTAATAAATTTATGATGTTAATAGGTCAAGAGCAATTAAAACAGAACCACCTTCTTGGAGAAAAAAACATGTAGTCATCTGGACAGATGTGTCTATAGACTAGTAAGCCAAGATAGCTCAATAATATAATAAAGACTCTGTCTTCAACTTAGAGTAAGCATCCTATCAAACATTTAGCAACCAGATGTACGTTTGCCCTTCACTAACATTAGGATGACGTTCTGACATTATTACCAACAAAATAGATAAAAATCTAAGATTTATAAACAATGGAATGGCAGGTTATATGTGTGTATAATATTGTTGCTTATCTTTTTTTTTTTTTTTTGTCTTTTTAGGGCTACACCTGCAGCATATAGAGGTTCCCAGGCTAGCTGCCAGCCTATGCCACAGCCACAGCAACATCAGATCCAAGCTGCATCTGTGACCCACACCACAGCTCACAGCAACACCAGATCCTTCACCCGCTTGAGCAAGGCCAAGGATCGAACCCCTGTCCTCATGGATACTAGTCAGATTTGTTTCCCCTAAGCCAAGACAAGAACTCCCTGCTGCTTATCTTTAAAAAGCAAGAGATTTAAATAACTGAAATCCATTAAAAGTAATGCGATTTTGGTAAACTTTTCAACAACAGCTGTAAATTTTTCAGAAAAAAAGCTCCTTTCATTTCAACCAACAAATCATTCAATCATTCAATCTTCCCTCTCCTCTCCTCTCCTCATCATTTCCCCTTCCACTCCCCACCCTCACCCCAAAACACACATATACACACTCATACTGCTTCACACCTAGAAATACAATCATAGTTATCTAATGAAAACAGGGGTAACAGGCCTTTGGAAGAATTGCAGGACAAGAGAAGTCATAGTGAAGAAATAACACAACTCTGGAAAGCCATCTTACATATTAATCTGATGTGCCAAGATAAGTGGCACCTCTCTTTTCAAGGAATAAGAAGTGTTTCAAAAACTGTCTAAATATTTATGTATCTGATTGATAATAACAGCTTGGAATACACCAATGGAGCCCAAGGGTATATATAACATACATTTTCAGGCCAATACTTGTCTTTTTTTCAGGAAGCCAAAGGCTGTAAGTCTCACATAGAATAAGGAGAATAAAAGGTTTCCTTTCATCTACTTTACTTTCTTTGGAGTCACTAACCTCCAGAAGTCACAATATTCTGGGACCACATTTTAAGTCACACAAGAACAATGCTTCCTTTTGTTGCCAAGTGCCTAAAGCTCTTTGAGGACAAGGACAAATCACTTCCTTAGATGCTCAATACTTCCTTATTAAATAATTTAAACAAAGTGTACTGATTATTAAACTACTAAACCTTCTTATACTGAAAAAGGAAAATTGACCCACATTAGCATAAACATGGATAAACTTGGCAAAGATTGATTTTCATGGATCCTTTCTCTTTGCATTGCGCCAATGTCAACACCTCATACGGTTTCAGAGAACTCACTAAATCAGCCTTTTTGGGTCATTCCAAGTTCTATTTATCCAACGAAAAGAAAGAACTGAAACTTTCTCCTGGCCATGTATAATGTCTCTCATCTAATGATAAGATGCTTTTTCAATTGGGCCAAGCAAGTATCAGATTTCGGTTTAAATCTGCATCTTAAATGACTATAATTGTGTGAGATATGAAAAAAGGGCTAAGTAAATATTTAAATATAATGTTGTAGAATAGAATATAAATATTCAGTTTATTAGAAAGTAATATTTTTGATCCATTTCTCCCTTTCATTTTGGGAAAACAACAAATAACATCAACTACTCACTGAGAGACAGCATAGGTCCGTTATTAAACCACAGTACTTACATAAAAGTTTTTCTACTATTTTATATTATCTGTCAAGAAGTACCATTATATGCTTCCATATGTAAATATTCACAATAATATAATCTCCCCAAACAGAAATAATAACATCTTTTCCATGATCCATCAGTTTACTTTGGGCAGACAGAGCCACAACCAAGAAGTTTTTATAAATAATGTTTTGCTTTTCTCCTGCTGCATGTGACACAGTATGTAGATACAACCTGCTGCATTCATTACTGAATTTCTTTATCTTATTAGTCTGTTAGATAAAGGCAAAAAAGTAGGATTTAGCTTAGCTAAGTTTTACAAACATTAGCTTCCTATTGCTGTTTCGTATCACACAAGTGATTACACAGTTTCTCCAAGTACTACATGCCAGCAGAATTATCTACGTATTGGAGAAGCACCAAAATGAGCTTTTCTTCATTTATGTGAATTTTACTTTTAAAGTGCATCATTTATGGTGTAGCTAATGAAGTGGAGTGAGAGAGATTAGGCCATTTCACATATTAATCTGAGCTTAAAATAAATTCCAAGAAGTATCACTGTGATATAAGGATGGGCAGAGCCATGTGTTTATCTCTGAGGAGAAGAAAAAAAAAAAAAAAAAAAAACAGCTCTGGCTAAGTCAAATGCCACTTTTCAGAGTTTAATGGGTGGAATTAAAGACAATGAGTCAGACAGACCATTGAAACAAGTGTAGCTTCAAATTCTGACTCTGACACTTTCTGTATGATGTGAATAATTATACTCCAGAGCCACTGCTTCCTTATCTGTAAAAGAGGATAAAAATATGCACCATGTAATGTTGTTGTGTTGTTGTGTTGTTGTGATGCTTAGATGCAGTAATGTATAAAATGATCATCAGAGTTCCCAGTATTACAGGAAGAGTAAAGAAACCTGTAGGTACTATTATAGTGAAGTTTATGTTCTAATACCACTAATCCTATAGAGGAAATACCCTCTCCTTTTGAAACTGGGTAAGAAGGAAGGGAAAAAAAACAAAAAACAAAAAACAAAAAACTACTGAGGGACTCCTAAACTTACATTGCTGGAAGCCTTGGAACTATGGAAAATTTATGACATAGGAGATCTTTCAGAGGTACTTAGCAATCAATTATTTGCTGCTTGGTAGATGTCTCAAGAAATAAAGTAGAGAATACTTCATCACGTGTAATGGGAGACCAGGGTTTCAAAATGCTTTTCCAAGAAGTGGTGCCACCAGCTAAAATAGAACTGCTAGTTTCAAAAAGTCTTAAAAGCGGGCTAGACCTGAGCTTAGGTCTTAGGAGTTTGAATAGCCCTAAAAACTTAGCTTTTCTATTTTACCTGAGCTTATTCAGAGCTGGATGAAATTAAAAAGCTAATATCAATGGCTATGTTTACAATCATCTTCAGTAGATAAAAGTCAGTCATGGTTACATCAGGCTAATAAAGTTTCTTCTCAAAGAACATGGTAATAAAAGTAAAAACCCCAGAAATACCACATTGATAATGGTCTATGGACAAACAATAATTCAATACCTATTATCAGAGTTTGTAGTAATTAGATCTGTATAGAAGAAAGTTGAAAACTAGCCAAACCACCCTTCTACAGATAAAGCAAACATAATTACAAAATATGGAAAAATCACCATACTTCATCAATACACTAGATTTTAAGAAGGAAAATGGAGGGGTAAGTCATGAATACTCCCCATCATTACTTAAACGCCAAACTGAAAAACAACCACTGGCATACAATAAACCTTGAACAGTAATCTCTCCTGTAAACAGATATTTCTGTAACCTGTTAAAAGTCTGCTTTGTCTTACCCTAGAGGGAAAAATTATTAAAATAAATTAACATTTTACTGGGTCTCTAATTGGAAGTGGCTGTTCTCAACAAATATGTTTATCAAACAGTGTGACTGGCAAAATGTATTACTGTAGCTGTAGTTATCCAAATTACATGCTGTCTAAAGCAAAAAGGGCAAAAGCCATCTGGCTCATATAACTTGCATTTTCTAGACAGCTTGCAGCTGGTTCTGATTAAGCAGCATCTCAGAACTCTGAAGAGATCTATTTTTATCCCTGGAAGTATATTTTTAGGGTTCACACACCCAAGGCACAAGGCATTTGCATTAATAAATGAACAACCACCTTTGACTGGGAAAAGGTTTATGTGAAACTGTGGTTTGGTCTTTAGCTGTGCAAGATAGACGCATGTTGAATATGACAGTATGAAACCTAATTTTGAGAACCTGTCCCTCTCTGGATGTTTTAGTGTTTCTGAAGAAGGACACAGAAAAGATGCCTCCTCTGTCTTATGAAATAATCAAAAGGAGAGAGCTCAGCAAGAAAATTGACTATATTATTTTACTCCATCCTAGGAGGCTGGTACAAATTATTATCCCATTGTGCATGTGAGGTAACAATGGTTTAGAAAGGCTAAATAACATGCTCAATGTGGAAAAGGTAGTGAAAGATGCAACCAGGATTCAACTCCTTATCTTCTGGCTCTAGAGTCTGAGCTATTAAGTACAAAATTATGATTTCTCACCAATGACAGAGTTAATAATGAATTTTAATAATTCATTTTATCATAATAAAATTTAATAATATCATACAAAGTAGTAATCATAAATTTTGAAGGAAGAAACATATTAGAACCCTCTAGATCTGAATCTTATAATAATAAAGATAATGAATAATAAAGAAGGAAAGTTTTGCCTCTAATTTAAATCTCCATAGTGTTATTACTTATCATCCTATTCATCATCACCCTACGCATCAAAGAAGATGACGTCAGGCTTGGGAACTAGATATAAACATGCAAAAAACATTGAGATGCCTAAAAGACATGGGCATTCTTATTTTTATAGACCTCTGTGCAAAGAAACACAGTGAATCAATGATCCAAGTCTGTAGCTTGATCTTTTATTAACTACTAAGAATTCTCTCTCAAGACAATTTTCTCTCTCAAACACCCACTCTCTGCCCTCCCACTGCCCCATCCTTCATGACTTCCTACACCCTTCCAAGTTTCCTCCTCACCCTTCCATTACTCCTCCTTCTCAGCTCAGTGACCCCTCCTCACTTTTCTCGCTCTTTCCTTTATACACTCACATAACACTCTGTCCTCACCAGGAGAAAAAAATTGCAATGGCCTGCTTGACATTAACAAATCTAGGCTATCACATTAAACATTATTGATTTACATTCTTCCAGCTAGACTGCAATGTCTAACATTTTAGGGGATGGATCTTCACTGCACATTTTTCATCCCTGGAGCTTAGCACAATAACCAGCACTCAGAAGTACTTGCTGAGGTCATGAACAGAGAAAGTCATTCTCTCCAGTCACAGATTCAGAATACCAAGACTCCCCAGTTCTCTCCAGATTAGAGCTTTTGTCCTACTCATCATCAATTTAGGAGATACCAGTGAAAAAGAGCACCTGTGTGACTCTGTCATAAGGACTAAGTCAAATAACAGCCATAGAATACTAAGACTGAATCAGGAAAAAAAATCAAGACAACATCAGCACTTTCAGAGAAGTTCTGAATTCTCATATGCAAAGGCAAATGTCAAATCATTTCAGATGTCCTTGATACCAGATTTTCCTTAACATACCATTTTGAGCTGTCAGGCTCAAAACATCAGAAACTCACTCACTTGGCCCACATTTATATTTAAGAGATTGTATCAGGGCCTGAAATTCTAATTTTTTTAAAACCTCTTAGAATGTTGGGACTGTGAGTTAGTGGGCTTCTCCGATGAGTGGATTTTTACACAAGCGTGAAGATGCTGAAGCACAGCTCATCAAGAATTTTGTAAGCTGCTTTAAAAGGTAGATGAAATATTGTTGCATAGATGGTCACTGATGGGATTCCCAAATTACTAATTCAAAACTGACATTTTCCTCTTTTATTATCAAACATTCTTCTTCCACATGTATACTTACCATGCTTTTGCATTTCCAGGGGGCTTTGCCAGGCATTTTAAGTAATTATGGTCACATTTACCTTTATGACTCCAAAGGAAAGGCCATACTGTATAAAAATGTCAGGGAGTATTTCATTCTTACCTTTGATGTCATTGCCACGTCCTCCTTATAAATAAATACTTTCTGATAGTAAAAACAGATAATAATGAATGGTTGCCAAGTTTCCTCTCCTCCAGACTGTCATGGAGGATTAAGTGTTAAAATGATGAACTTGGCTATAAATAAAAATGATTACCCCATCACAAATAAATAAAAATTGTCAATTTATAACATGAGAAACTACTTCATGCCCAAAATTAAAAGAAGAAAAAAGAAAATTTCAATTTAATTCTCTACCATGCGCTGAACACTATGCATATTGGTTTTGGTTCTACATAATGCAGCAACTCCCTAGAAACAAAAACAATACTTCCCTGATTCTAGAAGTCTATATGTCACAGGGTGCAAAGAAAGAAAAGGAAGCAACTGTTTTAAAATAGGCCTGGTAAGTGATTCAATTACATTATAATGAACTCTTTTCAACATCCTTTAGTTCTAAAGGTAAAATGTGGGTTACATTTGAAAAAGGTTTAAAATCATGCTGATTACTTTACATTGTCTAAAATAAGAAATGTTCCCAGCTGAAAGTTACATTCTTTATTAGATAAATGAATGAATACCCAAAGCTAATGAATCTACTGAATTTGATTTTTTTAATTTAGTAATTTCACTATAAATTCAAAGTTTCTTCACTAAACTATAAGTTCTATGAGAGTTAGGTCTATGTGTTATTTATTTTATTTATTTATTTATTTATTTTTTGTCTTTTGTCTTTTTGTCTTTTGTTGTTGTTGTTGCTATTTCTTGGGCCGCTCCCGCGGCATATGGAGGTTCCCAGGCTAGGGGTTGAATCGGAGCTGGAGCCACCGGCCTAAGCCAGAGCCACAGCAAGGCAGGATCCGAGCAGCGTCTGCAACCTAAACCACAGCTCACGGCAACGCCGGATCGTTAACCCACTGAGCAAGGGCAGGGACAGAACCCGCAACCTCATGGTTCCTAGTCGGATTCGTTAACCACTGCACCACGACGGGAACTCCAGATCTATATGTTATTTAAAGTTGTATCAGTGAACACAAACAGAATATCTGGATTATACTGGGTGCTCAATAAATTTTTAACGAACAGAATTCAACTTGAAAAACTTCCTGTTATGTGTCTCAGTTTCTTTATTATATCAGATAAAAAGTTTATAGTATATAATATTTGTACTAGTTGTCCTTAACAGACAAAAAGAGCACTAACATCAGTGTCAAAAAATTACACTCTTTTTTCTTAAGCTCCATCCACTCTGACTTCAACCAATCGAAATTTGATCTCACTCTTTTGATTGCTGTACAGTCAACAACGAGATCTTCATCCCAATGCTTCAATTCCACAATCTGACCCTGAGAATAATAGCCCTAGATTCAGTTTACTTAACAGATTACATTTAACACAAAAGTAATTCATAAACAGAGAGCAGAGTATATCTTAAGTAAAGTCAGAAATGCTTATTAGCAAGAGACATGGCTGTGGAATTTCAAAGTCAAAAACTTGAATTGAATTGAAATTCAGCTCTTATTAGTAATGTGACCTTGAGCTAATCTCTCCCTAAATTTAGCATTCTGCCATATTAAATGAGGACCATAAAGTACTTACTTCATGGAGGCATTATGGGAAGTAATGTGTGATAAAATATGAAAAAGCTCCTAGCATTGTGCTGCTACATAAGTAGGTGATCAATAAACTTTTATTCAATCATAATGTAAAAGGGCACAAAACCAGATCTTTTATTTTTATTTTTATAGAAGAGCAAGTCATTAGCTCTTGCCATTAAGACAGCCATCCTGCAATAGTATAGGAGTGGTAACAGACCAAAAGAACGAAAACAGCTTAGAAATAACAACATAATAAATAAAGAAAATAAGAGTTGATGAAAGGGAAAACTGCCAAATAAGGTATGTTGACAGTTAATTTTGTATATTCAGTAGATTAGGACTTAACTGAAGGGTAATTAAGAGGTATGTACTCAAAACCAAATGCAGAAAATGTGCATCTGAGTAAGTCAGGGGTCCTTTTCTGGCTGAATATCATCTCAAGATTCTTACTCAGGATTTACATACAACATAATTTATATGGTATCTTTCAGTCTCTTGTTTTTTATTTCCTCATGCTAGTTTTATTATTAAACTTTCTTTCCTTTTCTCATTGATGGCTGGATCAAAATTTTTTGCTAAATTTTCTTTCTACATGCTATGCTACCAATGATAACTTTGTTGCAATTCGGAATGGATAAGGTAGGAGACTTTGGATACAAGTGACCAAGTCCAACCCACAAGTTAAAAATGATTTCTGAGGAGCTCCCCTGTGGCTCAGTGGTAACAAACCCGACTAGTATCTGTGAGTATCAGGTTTGATCCCTGGCCTCACTCAGTGGGTTAAGGGTCGGGTGATGCTGTGAGCAGTGGCGTGGGTCACAGACACAGCTCGGATGTGGTGTTACTGTGGCGTAGGTTGGCAGCTACAGCTCCAATTGGACCCCTAGTCTGGGAACTTTCATATGCCATGGGTGCAGTCCTAAAAAAGACAAACAAAACAAAACAAAACAAAACAAGAATTCATTCTAGAAATTAGAGATTGACATAGTTGTGTTTCTCCTAAGGACCATGAATGCAATTTCTTATTCTTAAAATAAAACAAATAATAAGATCTAATATACATAAAACGAATAGCTATAATAAATAAATGTATGTGTATAAGTGATAGGAGACAAGATATGAATAATAAGTAAAAAAATATATTTCCTTTCTACTTCCTAGTTAAGACTTCCTATTGATTTATAAATGTTCTCCTGATAGTAAGTCCTTTCTTCTCTATACACTTCCTCATTATTAAGTTGAATAAATATGTTCTTATAAGATGTCTCAAATGATTTTTAAATGAGGCAATGCATATATTAAATAAAATAAACACCTGGATTAAATTTACTATCAAATGCCTGCCACTTATCTCCCTGCACTTGAACTTACTCTGAAGTCACAGAATTTGGACTGCTAAAACAATTTCACTGCTCCTCCGCAAACTGTGTTCCCCAAAAAGAGAACTGTTTAAAGGCCATGGTTTTTATTCAAGTCAAGAGCCCTGTGTATATCCATATTGTCTAATATGATTCATAAAGGAAATGAACTTCTCATTATTCTTTCATCTCCCATAGCCATAAGAATAATCAAGTAATCGAAAGGTTGAAATTCAAGCAGTCTCTCTAGGAATATTTATCCCCCTTCATCCCCACCTTTCTTTCCTTTTTTATAATGGGATCCTGGCCAAGAGAAGTGTTCTTCCATATAAAAAGAATTACACAAAAGAGAAAGTCCACAGACAGGCTTCCACTAGGATTTGTTTATTTACATCACCAAGGTCCTGCTTACTCCTGACCTAGTTTGCAAATACAAAAATATTTTTAAATAAAACACAGATTAGAAAACTGAAATAATGAAATAAACTTTCTTCTGCATCTGAAAAGTAGGGCTGAAACAACTGATTTAAGCAGAAATCCAGAAATAATTACCCTTTAATGCGTGTTTGTTTCATTTCCCACAACTCCTTAACATCTCTTAAGCCCTCATTGTCACCAATTAACAGCTCCAACAATAGAAACTATAATTCGCATGCCAAAGATGATAAATCTAAAGTTTCCAAGGCCACAGAATATAAATTTTTCCCCACAAATTCAATCAAGTTTAATATGGTTTTCTTTGCACAAGAATTTCTCATTGGCTTCCTGTTGGTTTCAAAAATTAACTACTAGTAAACATCAATGATGCTTCCATGCTTGTGTCTTATATATATGCTAAACCCAATCAAATCCCAGAAATATTACCAGTGAATACTTGACTGCTTCCAAATAAAAAAAAGATGAAGAAGTATGTACTCCAATTTTCCATGAGAGTGTTAAATCCAAAATAAAGGCTTTTTGAAAAGAAATAAATCAAACCTAGAGACTGTCACAAACAATACTGATAACATATATATGTTTAACTTAAAATTTCTCTAATAAGAACTTCATATTAAAGAAAACTATAAAACTTAATAGGGAAATAAATAACACAAACAATAATCCTATGTGAGAAGATTACAAAATTCAAAAAAATCAAAAGTTATTTTGTAGACATAATAAAATAGCAATTATAATTAAAGTAGATCTGTCACTAGCACTAGAAAATAGACTATTCATTATGCTACCACAGTTCTGTAGTCACTTCTCTTCTATGGTTTTTATCACATTAGTGTAAAATACATTTTACATGCCTGTTTTCCTGGCAAGCCTTTAATTATCAGAGGTATAGAAACAGGATAATTTTAATTTCTATATCCATACTTTTTCTAGAACACAGGAGAAACTCAATGATTTTTGAAAAGATTACTCTAGATTTTAAAACATATTGCACAACAATAATAATTTAAGTAATGTGGTTTTGATATATAATTTGAAATAGTTCAATGAATAAGGGCATAAAATCTAGGAAAATACCTAATTATATGTAATAATGTAATAATGCAACATGAAAAGAAAATTCAAAACAATGGGTCCAGGGGAAGAAAGCTATTAAATAAATGATAGAGAGATAACTGGTCAGTAATTTGAGGAAAAAATGAGTCAAAATTTACACCCTACATGTTGCCACAAGCTGCAGCATAGGTCATAAATGTGGCTCAGATCCCGTGTTGCCATGGCTGTGGCATAGGCCAACAGCTGCAGCTCCAATTCGACCCCTAGCCCAAGAACTTCCTCAGGTATGGGCATAAAAAGAAAAAAAATTACACCATACCATATAATTATAATACTAACCTCTCCTCTTTCTCTCTATATGCATGTATATATGTATCTATATTTAACAGATACAATTTAGCTCATTAAACATTAGCATGAAACAGAACTGGGTATTTTTGAAAGAATGATAGCACTCTAAACTTTGAGTCAATAAAAAAACAAAAAGATGTAAATTTTGTGTAACAATTTAATCTTTAATACTAATAAATTAATAGTCATTGGAAAAGGAAAACAACTTAAGGAAAAGGAAATATATTTAAGAAGTACAAGAGACAAAAGATTGTTTTCTATATTACAAACAAAGGATAAACAATGTGACAGAAAAACATAAAATCCAGAAGAAAAGTCAGTCAATAACATGAACATGCATAGGGGGAAATCAGATTATGAAGCACACATAAAAAAAGAACATTCAAACATTTATCAAACCAATGCAAATTAAAATGATACCAAAGTGCTATTTTTCATTTAACTAACAGATACAAAAATTCTAAGAAATAATTCACAACACTGTCCAGGTTCCTGGAAAAGTAAAACTGATAAACCTATATGTGATTGTTGGCAATTTACATTAGAAAGCAATTTGACAAAGCACTTTAAGAGCCATTTTAAAAAATCATATCCTTTGATCCATAAAAATATTCAAAACCTTTAGCCTAACAATGTCAAGCCAGAAAGTTTAAAATGAGTAAATAACTCTAAAAATGAAGGAAGGAAGGAGGGGAAGAAGGGAGGGAGGGAGAATCGAAAGAACGACAGAAAGAAGGAAGGAAAAAAGGAAAGGAAAGAAAGAAAGACATCCTCAAATAGATTTTCTGTGGTAATGTAATTTATAATAGCAAAAGATTATAAATCTAAATCTCTAACTTTATAGAAATGATTAAGTAAACTAGATGATTAAACAATCACTCTTGAAAATCATTCATCAAAGGGTATAATACATGTAAAGGGCAATATAAATTGAAACCAAATACAATCTGAAACTGAAAAGAAACAGACTAAATGCACAAGTTATTAAGTTAAATAACAGTTTCTTTCTAATGGTAATATTGCTTATTCTATAATTAAAAAATGAGAGGAAAAGTATTAAATAAATTACTAGTAGATGATCAAAATTAGGGACACACAGAAAGATCACATATAAGGGCAAAGCTAAAAACAAAATTAATTCCTTTGAAATAAATTACAATTTCTGGGGTGTAGTACTTACTCTGGCATTTAAATTGAAAAAAGGCTAAGAATAATTAGAAAATTAGTACAGTAAATAAATGAAAGGCAAAATAAATATGCCTAAAGAAAGTATTTTCTCCATGGAGATCAAGAACCAAAGCTGATTTTAAGCTAAAAAACAGCAAGTTAATTGGCCTATTCAAAAAGCCTGGAAAATAGAAAAGGGAATATTATTTATAAACCTTTCCCTGTGACTAATTCTTTTTTCACTTTTCTCCAAAAATCATCCCTCTTCATTCTTATGCCTCAAAGTAGCCCTTTGGTATCTAACTATGAAAAACAAGAAGCTTTTATGTACATTCACCACGTGGACACAAACTTTAATGTTAGCTTAGTGAAAGAACACTGATGCAGAGGTTTAGAGAAAGGGCAGGCTAACCCTCCTATCTGTATCACAGCATCTGAAAAATAGTGGCCCTTCTACTTTTAGTTTCATTAATGTAATCCAAATGAAAAAATTTGTTATGCCACAATCACGGTTGTTCACACAACTCTACCCAGATCAGCAACTGTGTTGAGACACATCTGGTGTGCCAGAAACAAACTAGGAAGTGGTGTGTGGGAGGGAAGAAAATTAAAAGTTGTCAAACATATTTCTTTAGGCATTCAACATAATCTGTGATTCTAATTATTTTCCCAGTATTTATGTAGTCAAGTTAATTATTATACAAACTAAAGTAAAACTTTTAGATTTCCCCAAAAACTTTCTCTTCAATATTCCTGAAATTAGCATATTCACATAACACTCCCCCAACACACACATAGCATTATTATTATGAAATTTTTTACATGATATGTTATACCCTGGGCATTTGATTATCCTGCCTTCCTCTAAAATACCCAAATATTTTATGTTTGTTGAGATGTGTCAATAATTGGAGAACTGCTTATATTTCCCTTCTAATGTGAGCAGCTATGCATACAGAACAATTTTAGTGCCAAAATCAATGTCAATGATAGAGACAATATGTATACATTGCTTGACAATGGGAAATACATTGCTTAAAACCATCAAAAAATGTCACCCAACTAAAGAGCCTGGGTTATTTATCAATGTTAATTTATATAAAGTTTAAGCACAGAATCTTTTGAAGCACAATTTGCTTTTTAAAATACAAGCCAGAAACACCTCAGAAAAAAACCTTGCTGGTCCAGCTTTCCTAAATAATCATGTAGTGAGAAAAACACTTGAAAATACATATGTACCCTGATCCATTAACCCGACTGGGAATGGGAAGATTATTGAACAGCTAACATTTTTAGAACATATATGATATTTCAGACACTTTTCTAAAATGCTTTATACATAGAAATTCATTTAATTTCTCACAAAAACTTTTAAGGTAGATATCATTAGTCAGTATTCCCACTGTGCAGATGAGCAAACTGAAAAAGAAATCATGAAAGTCAGTACTGGAACTAAGTTTCCACAGCTTTGGAACCCATGGTCTCCACCATACTCTCTATTGCTGAGGCACCTTCTACTGTGTAGCATGCCTTTCTCTGTGAAATTTCCTGTGTGCAATCTCTCCATTTCATACTGAAACAGATACATGACATCCCCATAAACAATGTGATGATTCAAGAGGCATCAGCTACATCACTTCTTCAGAAACGATTCACTTTAAAGATGATTTCTATTTCAAGAATAGAAATTGCAACATCATAAATCTTAATATCTTGACAAGAAGGGCAGACATCAGAAACAAGAAAGGCCACAACTCTATGGTCCCCAAAAAAGGATATCACGCCAAAAATATACACAAAATGAAAAGGCAAAAAATTATTACTCAGATAAGGGAGTAAGGGAAAAAAACCCAGAAAACAGCTAAGTGATCTGGAGATTACCAATAAAAGCCTCCATGAAAAAGACTTTAGACGGATAATAGTAAAGATGATTCAAGATCTTAAAAATAAACTTGAGGCAAATATTGATAAATTAAAAGAAACATTGAGCAAAGAAATAGAAGATCTAAGGATTAAGCAAGCAGAGATGCAAAATACAATAACTGAAATAGAAAATTTCCTAGAAGGAACCAACAGCAGAATACATGGGGCAGAAGAATGAATAAGCAAGGTGGAGGGCAGACTAGTGGAAATCACTGATTGAAACAGAAAAGAGAAGAAAGATTGAAAAGAAATGAAAACAGTTTAGGGAGTTCCCGTCGTGGTGCAGTGGTTAACGAATCCGACTAGGAACCATGAGGTTGAAGGTTTGGTCCCTGCCCTTGCTCAGTGGGTTAAGGATCTGGCGTTGCTGTTAGCTGTGGTGTAGGTTGCAGACACAGCTTGGATTCCACGTTGCTGTGGCTCTGGCGTAGGCTGGCAGCTACAGCTCTGATTCGACCCCTAGCCTGGGAACCTCCATATGCCACGGAGCGGCCCAAGAAATGGCAAAAAGACAAAAAAAAAAAAAAAAAAAAAAAAAAAAAAAAAAAAAAAAAAAGAAAGAAAGAAAGAAGAAAACAGTTTAAGAGAACTCTGGGATAATGTTAAATGCACCCAGCATCTGTATTACAGGGGAACCAGAATGAGGAGACAGAGAGAAAGGGCCAGAGAAAATACCTGAGGAGATAACAGCCAAAAACTTGCCTAACATGGGAAAAGAATCACTCACTCAAATCCAGGAAGCACAACAAGTACCGTATAAAATAAACCCAAGGAGTCTCCATCATGGCTCAGTGGCAACAAACATGACTAGTATCCATGAGGACTAAGGTTTGATTCCTGGCCTCATGCAATGGGTTAAAGATCTGGCATTGCCATGAACTGTGGTGCAGGTTGCAGATGCGGCTCAGATCTGGCATTGCTACGACTGTGGTGTAGGCCAGCAGCTACAGTTCCGAACCTCCATATGACATGGTGCGGCCCTAAAAAGATCAAAAAAAAATAAAATAAAATAAAGAAATAAAAATAAAATAAACCCAAGGAAGAATATCCCAAGACACTAATTAACAAAATGAACTGAAATTAAAGACAAAGAGAAAATACTGAAAGCAGCTAGGGAAAAGAAACAAATAAAACAAATAACAAACAAGGGAACCCCGATAAGGTTACTGGCAGATTTTTCAGCAGAAACTCTGTAGGCCAGAGGGAGTGGCAAGATATACTTAAAGTGATAAAAGGAAAAGAACTCCAACCAAGATTACTCTACATAGCAAGGCTCTCATTCAGATTTGAAGGAGAAATCAAAAGCTTTGCAGACATGCAAAAGCTAAGAGAATTAAGCACCACTAAACCACCTTTACAATAAATACTAAAGAAACTTCTCTAGATGGAAAAGTCCACAACTAGAAATAAAAATATTACAAATGACAAGACTCACCAGTAAAGGGATACATATAGTAAAGGTAGGAAATCATCCACACACAAAAGCACTACCAAAATCAGAAATTGTGAGAAGAGGAGGGTACAAATGCAGGACACAGGAGAGGCACTTGCAATTAAAAGACCAACCACTTAAAACAATCTCATATATGTATATGTATATGTGTATATATATATATGTAAAAACACTCCTATATCAAAACTTCAGAGTAACTGCAAACCAAAAATCTACAATAGATACACACACAAATAAGAAAAAGCAATCCAATTACAACACTAAAGATACTTATCAAAGCACAAGATAATAAGGGAAGAAAAAAGAGCAACAAAAACAAATCCAAAACAGTTAATAAAATGACAATAAGAAAGTACATATCAATAATTACCTTAAATGTAATTGGACTAAATGCCCCAACCAAAAGACATAGACTGGCTGAATGGATACAAAAATAAGACCCATATATATGCTGTCTCCAAGAGACCCACTTCACTTTTAGGGACACACACAAATTGAAAGTGAGAGGATGGAAGAAAATATTCCATGCAAATGGTAATCAAAAGAAAGCTGGAGTAGCAAAACTCATATCAGACAAAATAGACCTTAAAGAATATTATAAGAGACAAAGAAAGACATTACATAATGATCAAGGGAATCAAGCCAAGAAGATATAACAATTATAAATATATATGTACCCAACATAGTATTACCTCAATATATAAGGCAACTGCTAACAACCTTAAAAGGAGAAATCAACAATACTACAATAATAGTGGGGGACTTTATCACCCCACTTACAGTGATAGATCATCCAGACTGAAAATCAACAAGGAAGCAAAGACCCTGAATGACACATTAGAATAGATGGACTTAATAGATATTTATAGGACATTCCATCCAAAAGCAACAGAATACACATTCTTCTCAAGTGCACATGGAACATTCTCTAGGACTGATCACATTCTGGGCTACAAATCCAACCTCGGTAACTTTAAGAAAATTGAAATCATATCAAGCATCTTTTCCAACCACAATGCTATACGACTGGAAATCAACAAGAAAAAAACCTGCAAAAAATACACATGGAGACTAAACAACATGCTACTAAACAACCAATGGATCACTGAAGAAATTAACAAGGAAATTAAAAAATACCAAGAAGCAAATGACAATGAAGATAACAACACTCCAAAAACTATGGGATGCAGCAAAAGCATTTATAAATGGGAAGTTTATATCAATACAGTCCTACCACAGCAAACAAGAGAAAGCTCAAACAACCTAACTTTATACCTAAAGCAACTAGAGGGAGAAGTACAGACAAGACCCAAAGTTAGCAGAAAGCATAAAGATCAGAGCAGAAATAAATGAACTAGAAATGAAGAAAACCATAAAAAAGATCAATAAAACCAAAAGCTGGTTCTTTGAAAAGATCAACAAAATTGATAAACCCTTAGCCAGACTCATCAAAAAAAGGACACAAATCAATAAAATTAGAAATGAAAAAAGGAGAAGTTTCAATGGACATCCCAGAAATACAAAGGATCAGAAGAGACTACTACAAGCAACTATATGCCAACAAAATGGACAACCTAGAAGAAATGGAAAAATTCTTAGAAAAGTAAAATCTTCCAAGACTAAATAAACCAAGACATAATAGAAAAGATGAATGGACCAATCACAACTATTGAAATTGAAACTGATTAAAAAACTCCCAACAAAAGTCCAGGACAAGATGGCTTCACAGGCAAATTCTATCAAACATTTAGAGAAGAGCTAACACCTACCCTGAAACTATTCCAAAAAATTGCAGAGGAAGGAACACTCCCAAACTCATTCTATGAGGCCACCATCACCCTGATATCAAAAGCAGACAAAAAGACCACAAAAAAAGAAAATTACAGGCTGATATCACTGATGAACATAGATGAAAAAATCCTTGACAAAATACTAGTAAACTGAATCCAACAATACATTAAAAGGATTGTACGCCATTATCAAGTGAGATTTACTCCAGCAATGCAAGGATTTTTCAACGTCCATAAATCAATCAGTGCGACACATCACATTAACCAACTGAAGAATAAAAACCATATGATCCTCACAATACATGCAGAAAAAGCTTCTGACAAAATCCAACACCCATTTCTGGTTAAAAAAAAAAAAAAAAAAAAAACCTTCCAGAAAATGGGCATAGAGGGAACCTACCTCAACATAATAGAGGCCATATATAACAAACTCAGAGCTAACATCATTCTCAATGGTGAAAAGCTGAAAGAAGTCCTACTGAGATCAGGAACAAGACAAGGATGTCCGCTCTCATTACTACTATCCAGCATTGTTTTGGAAGTCCTAGCCACGGCAATCAGAGAAGAAAAAGAAATAAAAGAATCCAAATTGAAAAGGAAGACATAAAACTATCAATGTTTGCAAATGACATGATACTATACCTAAATCTTAAAAATGCTACCAGAAAACTGTTAGAGCTCATCAATGAATTTGGTAAAGTTGCAGGATACAAAATTAATACACAGAAATCGATGGCATTTCTATAAACTAACAATGAAAGATGAGAAAGAGAAAATACGGAAACAACCCCAGTTACCATTACATCGAAAAGAATAAAATACCTAGAAATAAACCTACCTAAACAGACAAAAGACCTGTACTCTGAAAACTATAAGACACTGATGAAAGAAATCAAAGATGACACAAATAGATGGAAAGACATACCATGCTCTTGGACTGGAAGAATCAATATTGTCAAAATGAGTATACTATCCAAGGGAATCTACAGATTTGATGCAATCCCTATCAAATTACCAAAGACATTTTTCAAAGAACTAGAACAAAATATTTTAAAGTTTGGAAGCACAAAAGACCCAGAATCATCAAAACAGTATGGTACTGGTACAAAAACTGAAATATAAACCAACGAAACAGGATAGAAAGCCCAGGATTAAATCCATGCACCTATGGTCAACTAATCTATGACAAAGGAGGCAAAAATATACAATGGAGAAAAGACAGTCCCTTCAATAAGTGGTGCTGGGAAAACTGGAAAGCTATATATAAAAGAATGAAATTAGAATACTTCCTAACAACATACACAAAGATAAACACAAAATGGATTAAAGACCTAAACATAAGACTAGATACTATAAAACTCTTAGAGGAAAACATAGGCCAAACACTCTCTGACATAAACCACAGCAGTGTCTTCTCTGACCCACCTTCTAGATTAACGACAATAAAAACAAAAATAAACAAATGTGACCTAATTAAATTTAAAAGTTTTTGCACAGCAAAAGAAACCCTAAATGAAATGAAAAGGCAACCTGAGATCAGGAGAAATATCTGCAAATGAATCAACTGACAAGGGATTAATCTCCAAATTTTATAAATACCTCCTATAGCTCAATACCAAAAACAAAACAAAACAAAACAAACAAACAAAAAAAAAAAACCACCATCAAAAAACAGGCAGATCTAAATGGACAATTCTATAAAAAAGACATACGGACAGCCAAAAAACACATGAAAAGGTGTTCAACATCACTAATTAGAGATGTGCAAATCAAAACTACTATGAGGTACCACCACCTTATACCAGTCGGAATGACCATCATCAAAAAATCTACAAACAATAAATGCTGGAGAGGGTATGGAGAAAAGGGAACCCCATTACATTGTTCATGGGGATGTAAATTGGTGCAGCCAATGTGGAAAACAGTTTGGAGAGTCCTCAAAAAACTAAAAATAGAATTATCATTTGATCCAGCAATCCCACTCCTGGGCATCTATCCAGAGAAAATCATGATTCAAGAAAAATACATGTACTTCAGTGTTCACTGAAGCACCATATACAACAACCAAGACATGGAAGCAACCTAAATGTCCATGGACAGAGGAGTGGATAAAGAAGATGTGGTACATATACATGATGGAATATAACTCAGGTATAAAAAGGAAAGAAATAATGGCATTTGCAGCAACATGGATGGACCTAGAAATTATCGTGCTAAGTGAGGTTAGTCAGACAGTTAGACACCCACGTCATAAGCTATCACTTATATGTGGAATCTAAAACATGGATACAATGAACTTCTCTGCAGAACAGATACTGAGTCACGGACTTTGAAAAACTCTTGGTTTCCAAAGCAGACAAGTTGGGAGGGGGAGGGATGGGCTGGGGGTTTGGGATGGAAATGCTATAAAATTGGGTTGTGATGATCACTGCACAATTATAAATGTAATAAAATTCATTGAGTTAAAAAAATGTGTTGGTATAGGACTTCCTTTGTGGTACAGTGGGTTAATCTGGTGTTATCACTGCTGCAGCCTGGGTTGCTGCTGCGGCACAGGTTCAATCCCTTGCCCGGTAACTTTCACATTCCTCAGGTCCACCCAAAAAAAATAAAAAATAAAGTGTGTTGTGTAAATAAATAAGTACATTTTAATATCTTAAAACATAAAATCTCAGACTTACTCATCTGCAATTCAGTACCTTTTAATCCAAAAGGCTTTGAACCTACTAAAATGAAGCAAATGCCTAGGAAGCATAAGAATAACAGTAAGGGGAGAAGGCATGAGTATCCAGAACATTCAAATTCTAAATTATATTTAATTTACCTCTGAATCAAGAACAAGTGTCTGCACATACATGCAACATGCTTCACAAGGCAAGAAATTCTAAGGGGAAAAAAATCCCTTTAGGAACTGTTAAATTATCATAGGCAATTATTTTAAAGACCTACTATAGGAGGTAAAGAAACAAGATAATCATTAAACAATATCTTCAGAAAAATGAAGTTGTAAAACCTAATAGAAACCTGCCCACATAAAATAAAAAATTAACTAAAATTTCCAAGAGAGTTCTATGACCTGAAATTTTACTTAATTCAGGCCCAGAGGTACACAAAAGCAAAACAAACAAAACAACATTTGAATCTGCCTTTAGACAGCCAGAGGATATATATAAAATATGACAGTGGGTGCTGGCAAAAGTCTAGGACTTAAACGAAGACGGCAAATAGAGAGGCAAATGTCTTCCCCAGCATTCTCTTCTTAAAAATGTCAGGAGTTCCCTTCGTGGCGCAGTGGTTAACGAATCTGACTAGGAACCATGAGGTTGCAGGTTCGATCCCTGGCCTTGCTCAGTGGGTTAAAGGATCCGGCGTTGCCCTGAGCTGTGGTGTAGGCTGCAGACATGGCTCGGATCCTACGTTGCTGTGGCTCTGGTGTAGGCTGGTGGCTACAGCTCCGATTCGACCTCTAGCCTGGGAACCTCCACATGCCGTGGGAGCGGCCCTAAATAAAGCAAAAAAAAAAAAAAAAAAAGAAGAATACAAGCTGGATGATGACAGAGTAGAGAAGTTTATCATTTCCCACTACTGTGAACTATTCTGAGTTATGTGCAAGGTCTCATTGCTAGCTGCTTAATTCTCATTTATTTTTCTTATCTGCAAATAGTAAATAATCAGTTGCCTAGAATAACCTCACTAGCCTTGCTTTTTCGACTCTAATCAGGAGAACAATGTGAACATAATCCATCTTTCAGGGAAAAAAATGTAAATGACACTGGTGTCAGGACATTGGCAGTAAAGCAAGAAGAAAAGACAAAGACACCAGAAGGAGAGTTACTTGAAAGGAGCTGCTTCCTAGGGGTGGGGAGGGGCTGTTCTGATTGCCTGAAAAGGATCCTGGCAGGAAGCCCTTGTCTCCTGGGGTCTCTCAGAAGCACTCCTCCCTGAGAGCTGCCCTCCAGGGAATTGGATGAGGACCTGCAGTTAGTTCCACACTTCTCCATCTATGACCCAGTGGCTAAGTTCAATAGGGATCTGGTGGAGGCACAGGAAGCCAGGTTCGGCCTTGGGACCATGATGTGTTCTAAGACCCAACATTATTTGTAATAAAGCAGTTATTCTGAACCCCTTCTCTTTCCTATATTCACTTCTTTGTGGCTCACAAGAAGAAAGGAAGTAATATATAATATTCTGGAATCCCACCCAAATAAAATTTTTGGCTTATTTCCCAAATTGACATAAAGTATGGAGAACTAAACACAAAAAGGACTAAGGAAAACTACCTAAAGATATAAACTCTGAGACAAGGAATGGGGGCGGATCTTTAAGCAATCCCTGGGGGGTCTCTACAGATTGGCTCTGCTGCAAAGTGGTCATAAGTTCCAGCCTAATGACGCCATAGCTTCCTGTGACAATTAAGGAACTGAGTATGGTCTCCTACGTTTAAAATGAGAAGGATGGAGTTCTCGTCGTGGCGCAGTGGTTAACGAATCCGACTAGGAACCATGAGGTTGCGGGTTCGATCCCTGCCCTTGCTCCGTGGGTTAACGATCCGGCGTTGCTGTGAGCTGTGGTGTAGGTCGCAGATGCGGCTCGGATCCCGCGTTGCTGTGGCTCTGGCGTAGGCTGGTGTCACAGCTCCGATTAGACCCCTAGCCTGGGAACCTACATATGCCGCAGGAGCGGCCCAACGAATGGCAAAAGACCAAAAAAATAAATAAATAAATAAAATAAAATAAAATGAGAAGGATGAACTAAAGCATCTCTAGGGCACCGTCCCCACTCCCTTCTCGAGTTTATATAACAACACAAGTTATAACCAAAATTAATTTCAAGGTGCTTTGGTAGCACCTTTAAAGGGAAAAATGAAAACCCGTATCAGTCCCAAATCATAAGACTAAAGCCAGCCAAGAAACAAAGCAATCTCTCTTTAAGAAAAAAGAAAAAACTAAAGATCTGCAGCAGCTTTAGAAACAGCTAAGGAGGGAAAAAATTATAATAAGGAATTCAAATAGGACCTTGACCTCTGTAAAAGATAAGATACAAACAAGAAGAATAAGCATTGGGCTAAAAAAAAAAAAAGTAGTCTTGGTCTTATTTTTAAAGTAAACGTGTCCTTAGAAATATTATTAAAAGTAACTGAATCCTCCAATTGCCCAGTGGTATTAGTCAACTACCAAAACTCAATAAAATCCCAAATTAGCTAGCAGATGAATTACGGCTTTTACACTTTATCCCAAATCCAATGTAATCCTATAGACACGATGGGCCAAACTCCTCAGAAAATGCCAAGAAACATTTGAGCCAGGCCAAAAAGTGCTAAAATGTTCCACTGACAAAGAATCCATAAGTCAACATGAAGCTTTCACTGGAAGACATAGCCTTTGAAGAGCAGTTTTCCAGCAATTCAGCCAAAACTCAGAGATTACTGAAAAAAGCTCTAAAACTCAAAATGGTTCCAAACAGAGGTGTGTATGAGGGGAATTTTTCATGGAAATTTATCATTTACAACCAGTGGATTCAACCCCTGATCCCATTACACCAGAGGATTTTAATTCTTCCTGGAAATTCCGCACAAAATACAGGTAACTACAGTCTGAGCAGAACTAGAACTTCTACGTATTTTTAAACAAGTCAATTGTTTCAATGAGATAAGTACATTATTTCCAGTAGACAGATAATTGTTTTCTTGTTCAATTGCATTACATTTGTGTATCCAGGTATAAAATGTTACAAATGGAAAATTACTGAGAAGCAAAGCAGTCATTAGTGTGACTTATAAATAAATGGAGTAAAGGTGTCGCAAAAGTTTTACTAAGGCTTTTTTATGTTCCTGAATAAGATGATTTTATTTTTTTTAATCCTATAAATCTGAATGCAGAGCAAACAGTAAAAGTAGATCCTTGTGCCTATACACAATACAGACCGAATTAAGATGTCTGCTGATCAACATGAATGGCTAAGTTGCCTGGATACATATACAAAAGTAAAATTAAAGGATAAATTATCCACCTTCACAAGAAATCCAGATATTTGGAATCTGTGGGAAGTAAAAATTAATTTTGTAGTATTACTCTTGGAATTAAATAACATTTCCAGATTTTACTTCGTAGACAGAGAAATTGTATCACAAAAGTACATGTCTAACTATTGTGGTCACACTGTCTATTTCTCAGGAGAATTCTAAACTGTTTATTGTCCTCAATTAAGGAAACACAAAATAAATAAAAGAGACATTAAAAGACATTAAAAAAATCAGCATTTTGTTAGTTTAAGACAAATTATTTCCAGATGTTAGCTGCACACTGTACATGGTCACTAAGCAAGGATGGCCACAGAAAGTGTCTATTCGTAACAGCAAGTAAGAAGGCAGACAATGAGAACGATAATATCTAACAAATGACACATTCAAGGGCTTGAGAAGTTTCATTTAACTTAATCTGAAGGGGTTAAAGTTTATGCCATTTATTCCCAACTACTCAATAGTTTCTGTGCCAAATATATCAACATACACATTATTATACACTGTACATTTTTAAAATAGAGAGGTCATTATTTTCCAAACTACCTTTAGAAATTCACCATATTTCAAATTATGCAGTCATAGAAAATTGTTAAACGGTATAGACTACAATGTAAACATCACACATTGATCAAATACCCAAAACTTATACTGGATATGCCTTAGAGGAATATGCCATTCAGAACAGAATGTATTCTTCCAAAGTAAATTAAAAATAGGTATTGTGAGATGATCTGATGTTAACACAGATCAAGAAACACATGAGGAGTTGTGATATAATTTTGACTAAAATATGGGAAACATTTAAAGGATCATTTTAACTAGTGACTTCTCTTTTATTAATTATATAACTTGATTCTATAAGGGTTTTTTTGTTTGTTTGTTTTTTGTTTTCTAGGGCCGCACCCGCAGCATATGGAAGTTCTCAGGATAGGGGTCAAATCGGAGCTATAACTGCCAGCCTACCCCACAGCCATAGCAACTCGGGATCCAAGCCATGTCTGTGACCTACACCATAGCTCATGGCAATGTTGGATCCTTAACCCACTAAGCAAGGCAGGGATTGAATCCACATCCTCATGGATCCTAGTCAGGTTCCTTAACCGCTAAGCCACGAAGGGAACTCCCTATAAGGAGATTTTAAAAGTAAAAAATCTTTGTAATAGAATAAAAATTCCCTAAAAACTAAAATTTCTTCACAGTGTTGGGATTTAAGAAAAAGTTCTGCTTACATTTTTCCTGTTTTTTTTTTCAAAGTTTTATTAATTTTAACTATATAAAGTAGAGTTAGGCTCCTGTTTAAAAAAAAAAAAAGTTTTTTTAAAATGCACCTTTAATGTTTAGGAAGAATTTCTTTTTGGTCCAAAGCTGTTTTTAGACAAGGTGATATAAAATCTTTGACTTATTTCATATATGTTGCAATATTTTTATTGATATTAAATTAATAAAAACTTCCCCCGAAGAGGTGAGAAAGATTAACTGAAATTTTTGATTTATTTTCTGAATTTACTCAACATCACTTCTGCAGCTTAGAACAATTTTTTGACATACAAAAATTTTTCCCCAGGACTATTCAGCTATAAGGAACCTTGAAAATTCTTAAACCAACCTTTATATTTTTGAAAAGAAAATTAACGTTCTAGGAATTAAATGGTGAAACATGCCTATATATCTACTTAAATGTCACGTCAGGTTTAGAGAAAAGAATCCTAATTCCTGTTTCAGTCTTCATTTAAAGTGAAAAATAAAGGTAAAAGCAATGTCCAGAGATCTTGAGTATCTGAAGAACATCATTTAAAGCTGGGAACAGGAGTGGGTAAATAGTTGTCCACATGGAACTCACACATTCCCAGGCACAAGGCAGAAAAACCAATGTCAAGAGTGAAGACTGTCAACAACTAGTTTTCTGCATACTGACTCCTCTAGCTCCTCTAGCTCCAAAATTCCCACCTAGAGAGCCTCAATCAAATCTTTGCCCTCTGCTCCTCTTTCTCACTTTCCTGAGGACTTTATTCTGTCAAGTGACATTTGTTCACCAGCTTGCAAATGATTCAAAGATGTCACTCCCAGCCTAACACACACAGGCTACCTACCTTACTTAAGCTGCTTAAAATAACTTCACCTGAATCTCCAGTATCCCTTTAGAGTCAACAAAACCAAAACCATATTCTCCCTCAAAACTGACCGCCTATTTTCAATTTTCCCATTCCTATTGTTACAGTTATTATTCTCCAGAATTCTCACTCCCAAATTTTAAGTCCTCTTCAACTCCTCCCAGATCTGGTCACTCTCCATATCCTATGAATATTAGTCAGAGTGCTCCAAAAAAACAAAGCTATATTAAAAGAAATTAGCTCTCACAATATGTGGGCTATCCCAATTCGTATGGGAAGGCCAGCAGGCTGCTGTAGAACTGGTAAGAACCAGTATTCCAATGTGAGGGCTGTCTGGCAGACTGCTCTCTTATTCAAGGAAGGTGAGAGTGTTCTTCTACTCAGGACCTCAACGAATTGGATGAGGCCCACTCACATTACAGTCTACAAGTTCAAATTTTAATCTCCAAAAGCACCATCAGAAAAACACCCAGGATAATGTTTAACCAAGTATCTTGGCACCCAGTGGCATAGTCAAATTGACACAAAAAAATTAACCATTATACTATGGTTTTACTATTCAAAAATTTCACACCCTTTTCTCTACTTTCATTCTCACTACCATTATCTTAGTTCAGATCCTTATGATCTCCTACTAGTTTTGAGCAGAAGGATGTAAACCAGCCCCTTCCCATTCTTTAGTTCACATATCACTGAATAGGAGGTAGATACACTTATTTTCAGAAACATTTCTACCACATCATTCTTATTCTGTTCCTTAATTCACAATGGCATCTTACTCTAAATAGATCCAATTCTTTTCTTATACTGTTGTACATAATCCAGACCTACCTGGCCTACTGACCTGTTTCTGCTGTCACTCTCCTAGATCAGAACTCACAATATAAGCGACCAATAGCTAAAGTATGTTCATTGCTCATTAATGCCCTTTTTCTACTCAAAGAAACACCCTTTCTCTACTCAACGTCCTTTCTCTACTTTCCTCTGGAAAGCACTGTGCATTCTTCTCTGCCTATTCCTATCTACCTGCTGAGATGTGTCTCCGGCTTCAACTCCTTTTGGAAGTTTTCCTAATTCTATAAATGCTATAAATCTTTTAATTTTCTAAACCTCATATGTATTTAAGCTAAACAAAACCATTCTTATTCTAAACTACTCTGTTTTGTACTCTAATTTATTTCTTTTGTACATTCATCTTTCCCTAGTCCCCAGTCTCACCCTATTACCTCCAAATACATACCCTCTATTTATCTTGGGCTGAAAATCTGTGATCTGAATCTGTGATGTGTTAATAAGCAATGGATATGCAAAGAAGTACTATTCTCAAGAACCTTAGAATTTGATGAGAAATACATTACTATACAAATCATTATGGAGCAATGTAGTACATGCTCTAAGAAAGGTACAAAGCTCTAAGAGGATACAGGGAGTATAACAGAGGGAGAATCTAAATAGTGGAATAATGTGGTATCGGATAAATTTAATAGGAGGAGAGGAAAAGGCATTTCAGTACTGAGAATAATCAGTGCAAAGGAATAAAGGCAATGAAGAAAAAAAAGGTAAAGAGACATTTACCAAAATGGTACCTGTACTAGGCATAAAGGACCAGAACCCAGGCACAGAATGGCTGAAAAACAAGAGATTAAATTCAGCAGCAGAATAACTGAGTAATAGATAGAGCCCCAGAGCAAAAACGTCTGTAATATTGAGAATGCTAAGTCCACAACTTGGGTTGGGCCAAGGAGAAACAGGCATGATTGGAGGATGGAGCCAAGTCATTTCTAACCAAGGGAGTTGGAAGTCCCTGAAGTATAGGTGAAATTATGTTTGCTCCTTATCCAGAATCCTAAAGAACAAAGACTCTCCAAAACTCATTGGGCATTAAATCTAAACTCATCTGGCAACAAAAACTGGCCTAAACACACATGAAGCTACCAGTAGTTCCCTGTGGTGCAGTGGGTTAAGGATCCAGCATTGTCAGTGCAGCAGCTCAGGTCGCTGCTGCGGCTTGGGTTTGATGCCTGGCCTAGGAACTTCTACATGCTGCAGGCACAGCGAAAGCAAAACAAAGAAAACCAGACATGGAGTTCCCATCGTGGCTCAGTGGTTAACGTATCTGACTAGGAACCATGAGGCTGAGGCTTTGATCCCTGGCCTTGCTCAGTGGTTTAAGAATACAGCATTGTCGTGAGCTGTGGTGTAGGTCGCAGATGCGGCTCGGATCCCGTGTTGCTGTGGCTCTGGCGTAGGCCGGTGGCTATAGCTACTATTAGACTCCTAGCCTGGGAACCTCCATATGCCATGGGAGCAGCCCAAGAAAATGACAAAAAGACAAAAAAAAAAAAAAAAAAAAAAAAAAAAACTGACATGAGGCTACTTATTGTCTTCATCTCATTTAGTGTTAATATCTATAAATTTCACTGCAGAAATACTGTTTTTATTATAGGAAGCTGTTCCAAATCCCATTAAAGACGACATAATACTAAGTTTGTGTGCCATATTAACTTTTTAAAAATCTGGTAATTTTTCAATTCCAAAACACACCTGACCCCTAGGGTTTTGGAAAGATTCTATGGACCTTAGATTTTGAGGTTCCATAGAACCACTCAGATACACAAAGGGATCTATTGTCCAAAAAAAGGTTTCAGAGGTTATGATTAGTGGCAAACAAATAACATTAAAAACAAAAAACAAACTGCCATCATGAACTCTTAAATCAACCTTCTTCCTCCCCTTATAATGCCAAGAATACCAGAAAAAAACTTGTAAAACAACATTCTCTTTGCCTCCTATAACCTTAATAGATAGTTTCCTGGAATTGTCTATTCAAATAAAAAATTAATTTCCATGCACAGCTGGAAATACCACATTGGCAAGCATGAAAAAAACATCAAACACCAGTAAAGTAAATAAAAAGTATAAGCACTATAAAGACTCAACAAAATAGAGCTCGCTCAGTAAGATGGTCATATGGGAAAAGCTTTTTGTCTGTATCATATACGAATGTACCTTTTAAAGTGAATTAGCAATACTCAAGGACACTTTGGATCCAGAAAAACAATTAGTGGATATTATTATTCAAGAGTGTTTCTAGAGTTGTATGAAAGGAGAAAAGTAAGCAATCCTCCTGCCAGGGAAGAAAGAGGTCCTTAGGCCTGCACAGCACATGTATGGTTAAGACACTGCCACCTATATCATAGCATTTAACCATGGTTTTTGTTTTTGCTTTTTTTCACTTTGAGATGACAGAAAGGTTTTGAAGTTGAATATTGGTGATGGTTGCACAATTACACGAATTACTTAATAACACTAAAGTGTATACTCAGTATAGATTTGATGATATACATGTATTTTAACACAATAAAAAATACTTCAAAAAATATATAAAAACCTCCAATTAATAACAAAACAGAGCAATCTAAAAGAAAAATGGGCAAAGGATACAAACAGAAATTCAGAACAGGGGAAGAAATTCCAGCACTTATTGTGGGGAAAATGTTCAAAATCACTACAAACCAAGAAGGCGGGTTAAAAAAAAGACGACAATATCATGTTTAATCTCTCAAATTAGCAGAGATTTTAAAGATTGAGAATTAAAAAAATAAAAAAAGAAGAAGTACTTTTCTCTACCCACTGACAAGATTAGACTCTGGTTATAGATCTCCCTCCATTGGCTTGGACCTAATGGGTTTCCCTCTTTGTACTGACAGCCATCTAACAAAAGCAGGCTCATGGTGCCATCTGGGGACTACTCCTTGATGCTGTAACTGCCTCAGGAAATGACTTATGTGGCCAATATTCAACTAAGAACCAAACTAAATGAAATAATACACTTTGTACAAACACTTTAAAAACAAAAGAGGGAAAGACAGAAAACAGAACACCACTTTCAGAAACTGCCACACAGAAAGGCAAACAAGCAGCAGCAACAACGTGGGAAGGACAAAATCCCACATGGCATCCAGACAATGGGTCCCCTTGGCCCTCCTGCCTTGATTCTCAGGTTGTCAGAGCAATATAAAAAGCCTCCATCAGCTCTTAGTGCAGAACTGACACTTTGTAAAAAGCAACAGGGATAAAGTTCAATAAAAAAATCAATGTGCTATGAAAGCAAGATAGAGAAAAACATTCTACATGAACTTCATCACTTCAGGACTCCTTAACAAATGAAAGGTTGAGTTCAGGATACCAGGAACATTTCCAGACAACAGAGTTTCAAAGCGTCATCTTGTGTTATAAAACATGGAGCTACACTGCTATTTTCTTTGGCAAACAACCCCCAAATATCTCGTACTTTGTAAATCCAAAGGGATATCCCACAAGCAAAGTGAGGGATCAGTTTAACTATTTGAATATTTGTTCCCATATAGGAAGAGATACATGGCTGGTACAAAGCAGGAGCTCAATAAATATCTGTGGAACTCAACTGAGCAAGTGGTAGAAGCCAATAAAGATTACTTGCATCTATTGATGAAATTTATCAGATTACTGTTCCAACTTTCCACCTGATTTAACCTATGAAAAACTACACCTTATCAATGGAGAGAGATTATGTTCTTTTCCACATGGTATCGCAAGTACCAACCACCACAGAGCAAGGTGCTCAGAGGCTCAATGAAGATTCATCTCCCCAGAATCAGCATCTTTGATCCAACTCCTGCTGACAAAAACATAGGAATTTTAAAGTATGAGGCAGGGGATGTGGAAGAAGCATGGGTGGTCAAAACAAAATTCTAAGGAGAGAGAGACCTGTGGATAGATAAACTACCTCAAGGAGACCCACTCAAATCAACTGGGAGTCAGACTCTTTCAATATCTTCATCTCAAAAATGGGAGAAAGACTCAATCAATGGCTTTCAAGCTTCTTCAACTTCTTCTCACACTGAAAAATACATTTCATATTAATGCACTATATCTATACATAAATAGGAACATGTTTATCTGTATAAAACTCAAACATCAAATTTTGCAAATTAATCCTTAAGTCTTACAATGTGGGTTCACTTTGGTATGTAGTAGTGTATTTCATTCTGTTCCATTTTTTTTTTTTTTTTTTTTGGTCTTTTCTTGGGCCGCTCCCGCGGCATATGGAGGTTCCCAGGCTAGGGGTCCAATCAGAGCTGCAGCCACAGGCCTACGCCAGAGCCACAGCAATGCAGGATCCGAGCCGCGTCTGTGACCTACACCACAGCTCACAGCAATGCCGGATCGTTAACCCGCTGAGCAAGGGCAGGGATTGAACCCGCAACCTCGTGGTTCCTAGTCAGATTCATTAACCACTGCGCCACGACGGGAACTCCCTGTTCCATTATTTAACTGAAACTACTAAATCGATTTCCTGACACACAAACAGTTCATGATATGAAGTCTAGAAAACACTGGACTAGATGATTTCTTTCCAGTTCGTTAAATGAAAAAGCATGATTTTTACTTAGAAGCAATTTAAAAATATCTGCCACTCCCAAATACCAGTTCCTCAATGACTTTTCCAAAGCTAATTCCTGAATGAAATGATATAATCCCTACAACATGCTTGCCTTCTCTTCTTCAACGTAAATACCCATGTTCTTTTCTACTAAGACGTCTTTAAAAGTGATCTTACCAGAGTGTATGACTATTGCCAAACCTGACAGCAGAAGCAAGAGCAAGGGATTCTGCAATAAAAAATTAAAATTTACCAAAGGAATTCCCTTTTATTTATAACAAAGTACATCTGAATCTTTGTAAATCATCAGGCAGTAGCTAAATCAAGCAAAAGTCAAAAGGATACTCATGCGGCAGAAGCGAACCATTTGAGTCTTGATTTTAATTAAATAAAAGATATTCCAAACGGTTGCATTCTCTCTTTCCCCTGAAATGAGAATATTCAGACTTTCTAGAATAGCATACATTGTCACTTTTATATACTTTCTTAATTGCCTGCCTTCTGCTGAAACACCCGCACCTCATTCCATCTCCCTTCCACCAACTTTAGTAATGCCCCAAACTAATGCATATGCAGGAATCTCTGGTGAAAAATGAGCTTGCTTTGAGTAAAACAAAACTTCTCAATCACAATAGCGTTTTCTTCAGTATATAGCTGGGGAAAGGCCTTGTTTACTTCTTCCCACCCAAAACATGGTCTCTCCAAAGACATTACAATCTTAACATGATATCCTAACATACCATTTGTGCTTGTCAATGATTTCAAAATGCTTTATTCTAAACCTTCTCTTGATTTCTAAGTCTACAGGATAAAGAAGAGATAAATTCTTCTTTATAATATATAATCTTATAGTTCATATTATATTTATAATTTATAATAAATTATAAAAATAAATATTTAATCATTATATAAAATAAAACACAAAGCCTCCAATTTTCAAATTTAAAAAGCATGTTAGGGAGTTCCTGTCATGGCACAGCAGAAACGAATCTGACTAGGAACCATGAGGTTGCAGGTTCAATCCCTGGCCTTGTTCAGTGGGTTAAGGATCCAGCGTTGTTGTGAGCTGTGGTGTAGGTCACAGACGGGGCTCAAATCTGGTGTTGCTGTGGCTCTAGCATAGGCCGGCAGCTGTAGCTCTGATTAGACCCCTAGCCTGGGAACCTCCACATGCCACGGGTGCGGCCCTAAAAAAACAATAAATAAATAAATAATAAATAAATAAATAAATAGCGTGTTAATAAATATCAAAGAAATACTAATATCAAACAAATACTAATGTCAAAAAATTAGGTCCGTTGTAATCCCACAATCAAAGCATTCTGTGTATTTTCCACACTTGGCAAGACATATTCTTAATTTTTGAACTACTAATTCTGGAGGAGAAACAAACATCATTAACTTCCTCTTCAGTCACTAGCTCTCTGTGCCATGTGTTTTTATCGCTTCCTGACACAAGGAAATACGTGTGGAACAAAGAAAGATATTCAAAGAGAGTTCCCTAGGTTAATTTAAAACCATTCTTTCAGGAATTGAGAGAGTGTAAACATTTTAAAATAATGGTTCAGGATGACAAAAACTACTCAGAAAACCTTCACATTTCTTTATTACATGATTTCATCTAATGTTCAAAACAGGTTTGCAAAGATTGATGAATAAACTGAGCTGGTTAAGTTAGATAACTTTCCTTCACCCACACAGCTAATAAATGACAGACGCAGAATTTAAATTCAGTTTCACACCTAACCTCATGGTAGACACTATATTATACTGTGTTCCCTCTGATCCTTTTGACCAAAGTACAGGTTTTTACATTAGCCTATCTATCCAAACCATCATGGTTTTTTTGTGTATCAGTGGTAGGGAAAGTAATCAATAGAGGCTGTAGATGATGATAAGAACATGTGGAGTGATTTATCATTTTATAGCTAAATTGTATTCAAGTTATTTATTGAATCCTAGGTACCAGGTAGTACCCTAAATACTCGGGATCCTAAACAAAGATACAAGTTTAGCTCATGCTCTAAGGAATTAGTAGGAAATTTAGTAAAAACTGTCTTAGGATGCTTGAGTTGCTATAACAAAATACCATAGACTGAGTATTTTAAACAACACAAATTTGTTTCTCACAGTCCAAGATCTAGGTGCTCACAGATTTGGTATTGGTGAGGGCCTGCTTCCTGGTTTGCGGATGGCTGCCATCTAGTTCTGTGCTCATATGGCATTTCTTGGGTACATGTATGCTCATGAAGAGAGATCTCTCTTTCTTGATCTTCTTAAACATACTAATCCCATCGTGAGGGTCTATTCTTACGACCTCATCGAAATCTAATTATTTTGAAAGGCCCCATCTCAATATACACATTGGGGGCTAGGGCTTCAGTATGAATTTTCAACATATGAACTTCAATATAAGAATGGGCTTCAGCATATGAATTCTAGCCCATAGCAGCAATCTAAAAGGTAAACCAGTAAAGTCATAATTAGTTTGATACATGTAATTCCTAAAATATTACCACTTGACTGCATTCACCAAGCATTTATTGATAGTGAAAGGAAAATAAACTTTTGACAGTAGATAAAAATCTATGAGATAGATAATATTCTCCACATGATACAAATGAAGAAACAGGCTCAGAGATGATAATTTGTCCAAGATCAAAGTAGGAAGTGAGGGAGATTGGATTTACACATGAATCCACCTGGATTCAAAATTCAGCCTCTTTCCACTGGAACAGAAGAAGACAAGAGCCTCCCTCACAGCCTGTTGTAGGGTGTGCCTACCATGGCCCTCCCTAGCAAGAAAGAGAATAGCCTCAGAAGCCAGGTTCAAACACATATAGCACCTACAATCCCTCTTTGGATAAGAGGTGACTAAGGAGACAAAGACAAATACTGTAGGATATCACTATATGTGGAATCTAAAAAATGCCACACACTAGTAAGTATAACAAAAAGAAGCAGATTCATAGATATAGAGAACAAACTAGTGGCTACTAGTGGGGAGGGGTAGGCTGGCAGCTGCAGCTTCGATTTGACCCCTAGTCCAATACCTTCCATATGCCTCGGGTGTGGCCTTAAAAGACCAAAAAAAAAAAAAAAAAAAAAAAAAAAGATGCATACATATTTGAAATATTAAATCAGTATTTTAAAAGTGTTTTAGGATGGTGACCCCAATCCATTTACCTTTCTTCAGCTCTGAGAAAGTCAATGATATTCAGTGAATATCAAGTACAGCAAAATTTAAAGGGTATACATCTGTTCTGTATTGTGTATAGTATGTACCTAATAAATGTGCTGTGGATGAATGGATGGATAAATAGCTAGATGCAGAAAAGAATGAATTAATATTCACATTACTTTTATCATTTTCAGAATATATAATTAAATTTAATTAATAATTTGTTTTACTCAGGGGTTTAAAATGATTTCTTCAACTTCCAGTTAAACATCTACCATATTTACTTCTAATTTGTATGATAGCCAAAGGGCCTAGATTTTTCCTTTCCAAAAAGAAAACAATTACACATTGCTATTTTATTTGCAATTTTTAAAATTTGAGGTTTATAAAAATACTATATTTAAAAGGAATCTGGAGAAAACAGAAATTACTGAGAAGAAAAAATATGTATGTAGTATGATAAGAGATTTTTCTTTCTTTTTTTGGCTGCACCCACAGCATATTAAAGTTCCTGGGCCAGGGATTGAACCAGTGACACAGCAGCTGCAGTAACACCACCAGATCCTTAACCTGTTGTGCCATAAGGGAACTCCAGAAGATTTTAAAAGCTTATTAGTTTTGCTTATTAGTGGTGCAAATTGGGAAGGAGAAAAGAAAAAGAAAAAAGCAATAATCTTTATTCAATGTTCTATTTAACAGCCATTTCACTAATAATGTAGAAAGTTTTACAGAACAATGACTTTTTGGTCATTATCTTTCTCTTGTTTCATAATCTTATTTCATAAAACTTTTATCTTGCAATATTAGGGCTCTTTTTGTAATCTAGTTTGTATCATTTAGGGGGAAGATAAGCCATACATGTTATGTGTGTGTATCTAGGCCTGTTTTTCTGTCTTTGTCTCTCTCTCTAAATTACACATATAACTTAGAAGTGGAACAATTCATGTGTTAGTTAAACACTTATTTACAAGTTAAATTCCTTTATGTATTTCATACTGCGCTCACATAAAAATATCTTACGCTCGTATAGATGTGAGAATTCACCTCTTTGGAGAATTCATTTTAATGTCTTTGGGTTTTTCAGAACATAGTTTGCATCTTAGTGATGTGCATGAAAGAGTGGCCAGGAGAACTCAGGTATGACTTACTGTTACAACATAGGTGGTACTGGCTGATTTCCTCAACACACAGTGGTAGCATGAGTTCTTGGATGGTCACAGCTGTGAGCTTATACTCTGAGTCTGTCTAAGGACCACCAGGCTTTACCACTCCCCACAAGGCCTGGTAAATACCTGAGAATTTTGGCTCAGTAGGCTCACGCAGAGCCTGGGAACTTGTGTATTAATACACCCCAGGCAATTCTTATCACACAAGCCTGAAAAACAGTGATATCATACATGGAAAGGAGCACATTGAAGGAGAAGGCTGGAAATGTGGTTTGACATATACTCTGGACACTAAGAATATCTCAGGAGTACTGGCAATTTTTATAGACCATGGCAAACCATGCAAGATTTTTGAAGAAGGAAATAATCAGATTTGGGCTTTGTAGGAGTTACTAGGCAGTATTGTACAATTAAGCTAAATGGTGAAGAGACTAAAAATGTACTAGTTGGAAGACTACTACAACAGTTAGAAGAAGTAATAAGCACGAAAAGTCGGCAACAAAAATGGAAGACTGAGTCAATCAAGATTGAGCTCAACTTGATGTGGAAGGGAGCAGAGTAAGAGTTCCAAAAATGACACCACTGACGGGAGTTCCTGTCGTGGCTCAGTGGTTAATGAATCTGACTAAAAACCATGAGGTTGCAGGTTCAATCCCTGACCTTGCTCAGTGGGTTAAGGATTCAGCGTTGCCATGATCTGTGTTGCAGACTCGGCTCGGATCCCACGTTGCTGTGGCTCTGGCATAGGCCGGCAGCTACAGCTCCAATCAGACATCTCCTTTGCTAGGAGGTGCTAGATACATCTTCTCAGCTCTTTGAAACTCATTTACAAATCATACTGGTAAAACCTATCTTGCAGGACTGCTTTCAAGATTAAATGATATTATTTGTGGAGTTTCCATGGTGGCTCAGCAGAAACGAATCTGACTAGGATCCATGAGGATGCAGGTTTGATCCCTGGCCTCACTCAAGGGTTAAGGGTCCAGCATTGCCATGAGCTGTGGTGTAGTGTAGGTCCCAGATGCAGCTCGGATGTGGCGTTGCTGTGGCTGAGGTGTAGGCCAGCAGCTACTGCTCCAATTCGACCCCTAGCCTGGGAACCTCCATATGCCATGGGTGTGGCCCTAAAAAGACCAAAAAAAAGATCCACAGTAGGTGGTTATAGGCAATTTCACTTTTACCTGCTTTCATCTTCACTGGCTTTAATTTCAATGACTTAAATTTATTCCAGACACACAGTAGGCTCTCAATATACACTTTTTGAATGAATGAATTATTACTGCTATTAGCAATTCTATTGAAGACTGAGAAAAGATCATGGGATTTGCCCATTAGACTGTAATTGCTGCACTCAGAGATTGCTCAAATGCCTAGGGGTTTTGAACACTGGGGGAAATCAAAGTCAGTCCAAGTGGTAATGACATTCTAAATCAAGTAGCATTATAGAGTAAAAGAGTTTTTCAGGTTTTATTGGTTTGTCTTTTATATTCTGCATGTTAAAGAAACAAAGCCTTCCAGCTAGGAAGTAAAAATATGCTTTATTAACATTAACAGGTTTTAAAATACCTTAGGTTTTATTTAGTTTTTATAGTATATTATCTCATTCACTCTTTAGCTCCTTGAGTTAAGGAATTCAGTTACTACTATTGCCATTTCTATTTTAAAGATGCACAAAGTGAAGAGATCTCTTGTGGTGCAATAATGTTGTCACTGCTGCAGCTCAGGGTCACTGCAGTGACGTGGGTTTGATCCCTGACCTGGGAACTTCCACATCTCCTCAGCATGGTCACAAAAAAAAAAAAAAAAAAAAAATGAAAGAAAGAAAGAAAGAAAGAAGAAGAAAAGATGCACAGTTTCAGAGAAGTTGAGCAACCTTTAGCGTCAGAGCCAGGAATTTAACTGAGGTCTTGTGACCACACGTTTGCAGTTTTCTACTACCTGCATTCATCAAGCCCATTCACATTATTCCAAATAAGCTGTCTTCTCTGCTTCCCCCACCCTAAGTGGTGTTCCCCCATACAAATTGGAAGCAAAGAGTAGGGCAGAGTCTTGAGGGCTTTGGGAAGTTTTGAGAGTACTGGTCCTTCCTCAAAACCCAACCAGTACAAGAGAACACCTACCCTCCTGCTAGTCCAGTGCCAGCAGCAGACACTAATGCCTGGAGTTCGCCTGCGCCCTCTTAGCTTCAGAAAATATCAGGACAGTTTTTTTGTAAACCTTTCCTACAAAGAAAGCACAAGCTTTAACTTCCGATCTTAACCAATTGGTTAAAGAGAAAAACTGGTCTTCATACTGTGTTACTGTTACCTTGCACTACTGCCTTTGGTGTTGGGCTGCTTGAATTCACAATCTGGCTTTACCCTCAACTAGATGCACAACTTTAGATGTTATTTGTGTCTCTGAAACTGGTTTCTCCTCTTTAAAATGGGAATTTTAGAAAAGAGCACCTACCCCATAGGGTTTTCACTATGATTAAATGAGACAGTACATAATAAAGCACTAAAAATATAACAACTAAGAACTTGAAATATAATGAACACTCAACACATGCTCATTGCTGTTGAGCAATGTGTGATATACCCAGTCTTACCGAGAAAGCAACCCATGCCCAGAATGATCAGGACATTTTGCACACAATGACCAAACATCACTCTGTAACAGTAAACCATGATTTCACTATGGAGGAAAAAACACCCACTGAATCACTGAATTTTTCATTGACTGCAAGTGTCACATTCACTCCACTGATTTTGAATTACTTATTTGTAAACTAATGTACACTTAAGAGTTCATAAATTGGAATAATGGGGGAGAGGACTAGACTCACAGTTGAGACTCAACAATCTTAAAAATAATAAAGGAGTTTAGAGATACACAGAAAAAAGTCTTTTTAAAACACATGACTATGTACTTTCATATGTCCTTGTAACAATTAATGCATAAATGAGATTAATTTGTCTCCTTTCAAAATATAAGAACTAAGAGTTTAATTTTCATAACTAATTAGATAACATTTCCTTTTTTAGAAAGTATATGTCATCTCCTAAAGGGTAAGAATTTTATATTTACTTTCTCCTGCTCCTTTGTGCTTCCTTGATGTTTCTTTTAATAGCAGTTCTCAACACTGGTTGCATAATATAATCACATTGGGGTTTAATGAATACCCATGCCTCGGCCTCTCAGAAGTCCAATTAAGTCAGAATCACTGAGATTGGGGGTCCCATTTCAGGTTTTCTTTTCTTTTCTTTTCTTTTTTTTTAAGCTCTATGGATGATTTTTAATACATAGACCAAACTCTACCTTAACCAATGTCTTTCAAATAAGAGCGATGGACATATTTGCCTTGATTGTTGTCTGTAAATAAAGTTGTTTAACTTCAAACTGTAAAACCACTTATTCTGGAAGTCGACCTTGACTGTTAATGCGAGTTAGTTTGATTTCCCTTGGTTCTAACCAAACACTTTTGTGAGAGTCTCATTTCATTAATTTTGCTAATAAAGTTAGGTGGGGTGAGTTATATAAGAAAATCACATTATACCCAGCACTAAACTACAGTACTAAAAAAAAATACAACATACAGGATACATATTAAAGCTCTTCAGCATTTTTTAAAAGAACTTAGGTATGATGCTAGTTTTGTAAGAGGTAAAATTATAAATCAAGGAGAAAAATGAGATTTCATGAAAACCAGTACCAAAAAATATAATATTATAACATTATTTGACACAACTACAAAGCTATTCTAAATTTTTTTTTATTTAATATCTGAAGTCTTCAAGTAAACATGCTGGATACAGATGTGGGCAAATGGGGGTGAGGGAGAGCAAGACCAGCATGAAAAACTTGATCTGGTATACCAACAGCTAACAAAAAAAGAACGTAACATATATTTCAAAGGCAGTAATTTTATGGATTATTTAATAGTGTCCTTTTTGCATACTCTGTGAGAAGGGTGCAATAAAATAGTTTCAGGCATTCTGAGAGGAGGGGGAGGAAAAAGCTCAACAGTCTAGGATTCTCACCATTTATGTATTATCTGTCCTTTCAATATCTTTGTTTACAAACTGTTTAAAATGACAATGATATTGAATTATTCTGACAATCCTCTTACACTGCCATAACCCCTCTTTAGATTAGGCCTCCTCTATTGGGAAAAACATGGAGTAAGGTGGGAAAATGGAATCCCACAAAGGAGCTAAGGATTTGAAACAAAATCAGGTTCACAGACACAGGTGACATTAGTTAAGAAAATATTTAGATTTATCTCCTTCAAGCAACTCAAGTTATTAAGTGGAATCTTATACATAGTGGAAATAACTCAGGACTGAAAGACTGGTTTATTTGCCTGCTTAAATATTCAGACGTTGTAAAATGAATCATCGACTGAAAGCTTTTTTTTTAAATTTCTTTTATTGTTATTTCCCCAATACAATTTTTTTTTTCTACTGTACAGCATGGTGACCCAGTTGCACATACAAGTACCATTCTATTTTAGCCCATTATCATGCTCCATCATAAGTGACTAGACATAGTTCCCAGAGCCACACAGCAGGATCTCATTGCTAATCCGTTCCAAAGGCAATAGTTCGCATCTATTAACCACAAACTCCCAGTCCATCCCACTCCCTCCTCCTCCTCCTCGGCAACCACAAGTCTGTTCTCCAAGACCATGATTTTCTTTTCTGTGGAAAGGTTCATTGTGCCGTATATTAGATTCCAGATGTGTGATATCATATGGCATTTGTCTTTCTCTTTCTGACTTACTTCACTCAGGATGAGAGTCCCTAGTTCCATCCATGTTGCCGCAAGTGGCATTATTTTGGTTTTTTTTATGCTGAGTAGTATTCCATTGTGTATCTATACCACATCTTCCTAATCCAATCACCTGTCAGTGGACATTTGGGTTGTTTCCCTGTCTTGGCTATTGTGAGTAGAGCTGCAATGAACATGCCGGTGCGTGTGTCTTTTTCAAGGAAAGTTTTTGTCTGGATTTATGCCCAAGAGTGGGACTGCTGGGTGGTCACATGGTAGTTCTGTGTATAGTTTTCTAAGATATTCCATACTGTTCTCCATAGTGGTTGTACCAGTTTCCATTGCCACCAACAGTGCCAGAGGGTTCCCTTTTCTCCACACCCCATCCAGCCTTTGTTATTTGTGGACTTTTTAATGATGGCCTTTCTGACTGGTGTGAGGTGGAGTCTCGTGGTAGTTTTGCTTTGCATTTCTCTAATAATCAGGGATGTTGAACATTTTTTCATGTGCTTGTTGGCCATCTGTACATCTTCCTTGGAGAGATGTCTATTCAGCTCTTTTGCCCATTTTTCCATTGGGTGGTTGGCTTTTTTGCTCTTGAGTTGTATAAGTTGCTTGTATATTCTAGAGATTAAGTCCTTGTCAGCAGCATCATTTGAAACTATTTTTTCCCGTTCTGTAAGTTGTCTTTTTGTTTTCTTTTTGGTTTCCTTTGCTGTGCAAAAGCTTGCCAGTTTGATTAGGTCCCATTGGTTTATTTTTGCTCTTATTTCTGTTGCTTTGGGAGACTGACCTGAGAAAATATTCATAAGGTTGATATCAGAGAATGTTTTGCCTATGTTCTCTTCCAGGAGTTTGATGGCGTCTTGTCTTATATTTAAGTCTTTCAGCCACTTTGAGTTTATTTTCGTGCATGGTGTGAGGGTGTGTTGTAGTTTCGTTGATTTGCATGCAGCTGTCCAGGTTTCCCAGCAATACTTGCTGAAAAGACTGTCTTTTTCCCCTTTGATGTTCTTGCCTCCTTTGTCAAAGATTCACTGACCAGAGGTGTCTGGGTGTATTTCTGGGTTCTCCATTCCGTTCCATTGGTCTGCCTGTCTGTTTTGGTATCCGTACCACACTGTCCTGATGACTGTGGCTTTGTAATATTGCCTGAAGTGTGGGAGAGTGACGCCTCCTGCTTGGTTTTTGTTCCTCAGGGTTGCTTTGGCAATTCTGGGTCTTTTGTGGTTCCATATACATTTTTGGATTGTTTGTTGTAGTTGTGTGAAAAATGTCATGGGTAATTTGATAGGGATTGCACTGAATCTGTAGATTGCTTTGCGTAGTGTGGTCATTTTTACCATATTAATTTTTCCAACCCAGGAGCATGGAATAGCTTTCCATTTCTTTACATCTTCTTTAATTTCCTTGATTAATGTTTTATAGTTCTCGGCATATAAGTCCTTCACCTCTTTGGTCAGCTGTATTCCCAGGTGCTTGATTTTTGGGGGTGCAATTTTAAAAGGTATTGTATTTTTGTATCCTTTTCTAATATTTCGTTGTTAGTGTGGAGAAATGTGACTGATTTCTGAATGTTAATCTTACATCCTGCTACTTTGCTGAATTTGTTGATCAGTTCAAGTAGTTTTGGGGTTGAGTCCTTAGGGTTTTCTATATCTAGTATCATGTCATCTGCATACAGTGACAGTTTTACCTCTTCTCTTCCTATTTGGATGCCTTTTATTTCTTTTGTTTGTCTGATTGCTGTGGCTAGGACTTCCACTACTATGTTGAATAAAGGTGGTAAGAGGGGCATCCTTGTCTCATTCCAGATTTTGGTGGACAGGCTTTCAGCTTTTCTCCATTGAGTATTATATTTGCTGTGGGTTTGTCGTACATGGCTTTTTATTATGTTAAGGTATGTTCCCACTATACTCACTTTGGTAAGAGTTTTGATCAGAAATGAATGTTGGACTTTGTCAAATGCTCTCTCTGAATCTGTTGAGATGATCATGTGGTTTTTAACTTTTCTTCTGTGAATGTGGTGTATGATGTTGATTGATTTGCACATATTGAACTATCCTTGTGAACCTGGGAGACTGGCAGCTTTAAACAGGGATAAGAGACAATACCTGAAAGTTACAATGAGGCTTGCTCTAAGGCCATCTGCTCTTTTCTCTTTCTCCCATTTTTTAATTGATAAGTTGATGTTTGCTAATTTGAAGCCACTCATGTGCAACTTCTCTTCAGATCACTCTTAAATTCTTATCTTTGGGTCCAACTTTTCTTCAACTTTATCCTCAGGCTAGCCTCATGATAACTGTTTTTTATTGTCAACAATACAAACTCGAGAAATCACGTACCTGATCTGAGTCCTATTTCCACTCTATAAGACTTTGGTGGAGCAAGATACTTAACCTCTCAAATATCAACTTCCTCACTTATAAAATGGGGATAAGAACAATACTGACCTTGGGAGTTTCGAAAAGAAATTCATGATATAAAGAAAATGTAATGGTAAGACCCTGGCCTGTGGAAAAACTCAACAAATGTTAGCTACCATTTATCAATATCTCTTACTCTCAATAATTCTAGCCTCAGTCTTGAAGTTTAAATTCCCACTGTGTTTTTCTGTCTTCTAATCCATTACTTTATCCTGGATATTCCTCTTTTGAAACTTTTTTTTTTTAATTTACCTCTCCATTTTTTTCACTGATGTCTGCTCCCAATATTTACAGAATGGACATGACAGCAAGAATACAAAGAGGTCTGCCTGTCATGTTTTCTAATTTTTTAAAAAATTATAAATCAATCTATCAGCTATTAAAAAATATGTTCTACCTTCTCATCTTGAAAATATATACCTTAGAAATAACCTAGAAGAAGAGGTTTAAACTTAGATTTCTCGGGTGCCTATGGGTTCTGGGCCAGAATGTCTGAGCAAAAGGTGAACGGGGTCCTAGATTTTGGACCCTGGCTCCTGCCTTCAGCCATGACCCACCTCCTTTCCCCACCTCCACACCTTGTGGATTCTCTTCCCATCTCCCTCCCCTAATGCCTTCTGAACTCCTACCCATCCATCAAGGACATTTCATATACATCCTTCTCCAAATTTCCACTGAGCCAGGTATGATCTCATCTTCCCCTGAGTATCCAAATTATTTTGTTTCTGTATATTCTAATGGAACTAATGGCATTTTGTGTTACATTTTTGTCAGTCCCTGTTATTTGTTTTCCTAGTTATAGGTGGCTTCTATTCCATCACAGATTCTCTGAGCTCAAGGGCAACAGCATGAAAGAATCTCCGATGAGCTTTAAACAAAACAAAACAAAAATCCTCTGGGCTCCATGGAAAACCAAGCACAATTTGGGTGAAGAAGCAGGCATCATTATCTTTGAAAACTCTACTGCTGATGTTGATGTGCAGCCAGGGTTGGTAAGAATTGTATAAGATTATATATTCTTTGGTGGGGGAGGACAAAGTTTATGCTTTATTTTGTACTCAACACATTCTTTTGTATTGAACTGAAGCTGATACATCTTTTCCCCATTGCAAAACACTTTTCGGGTCTACAGGCTGCACATAACTCCTAGAGTTACTGAAATAATTTACAAGCATTGAGGCATGATGATTGCTTATGCTCTAAAATTATATGAAAGGACACATACACGGAGTTAATCTAATTATCTGGGTCAAGTTGTCTCTCTTACCTTTATACCTGCATTTATTCTGTATGATATATTATTGAAAACAGAATGAACCTCTTAAAGGCATGGTTAGCACGTTATTCCTAATATCTAGCACAGTGTCTGGCATATAGTGGGCATGAAATAAAAGTTTAATAAGTAGGTAGATGAATGAACAAAGACATAAATACACATTACAAACCGTCACGACTTCAGAAACGATTTCAGTTGTTTGGTAGGCTGAATAATGACCCCCCCAAAAGATATCCACATATCTCTATCCCTGGAACCTACGACTGTTACCTCATATGGCACAGAAGTACTTTGCAAATGTGATTAAAGATTTTGAGATGAAGAGATTAATCATATGTATCATTATAACAGAGAGGCAATGAGAGATTTGATACATGTAGAAGAGGAGAAGTCCCTACACTCTTGGTGGGTATGTAAATTGTTATAACGACTATGTAGAACAGCATGGAGGTTTCTCAGAAAACTAAATATAAAACTACCATATAATCCATCAGTCCCACTCCTGGGCATCTATCCAAACAAAACTTTCATTCAAAAAGATACCTGTACTCTACACTCATAGCAGCATAATTCACAATATCCATGACAGGGAAACAACCTAAATGTCCAATGACAGATGAATGCATTAAGAAGATATGGTACGGAGTTCCTGTCGTAGCACAGTGGTTAACAAATCCGACTAGGAACCATGAGGTTGCGGGTTCGGTCCCTGCCCTTGCTCAGTGGGTTAAGGATCCGGCGTTGCCTTGAGCTGTGGTGTAGGTTGCAGACGCGGCTCGGATCCCGCGTTGCTGTGGCTCTGGCGTAGGCCGGTGGCTACAGCTCCGATTCGACCCCTAGCCTGGGAACCTCCATATGCCGCAGGAGTGGCCCAAGAAATAGCTAAAAAGACAAAAAAAAAAAAAAGATATGGTACATATATACAGTGGAATACTACTCAGCCTTTAAAGAGAAAGAAATAATGTCATCTGTAGCAACATGGACGCAAATAGCAATTCTGAATACTAAGTAAATCAAAAAGAGAAAGACAAATACCATATGATAGCACTTATATGTGGAATCTACATTATGGCACAAATGAACAGGTCTACAAAACAGAAACAGATTCACATACACAGAGAATAGACTTCTGGTTGCCAAGGGGAAAGGGGAGGGAGTGGGATGGATGGGAACTTGGGGTTAGTAGATACAGACTATTACACTTAGAATGGGTAAGCAATGAGGTCCTGCTGTATAGCACAGAGAACTATATGTAATCTCCTGGGATAGATCATAATGGAAGATAATATAAGAAAGGGAATGTATATTTATGTATGCCTGGATCACTTTGCTGTACAGTGGAAACTGGCACAACAATATAAATCAACTATACTCTGATACAAAAAAAAAAAAAAAAAAGAGGAGAAGGCAGTGTGACCTTGGAGGCAGAGCCTGGAGTGATGCAACCACAGACTAAGAAAGGATGGCAGCCACCAGAAACTGGAAGAGACAAGAACACATTCTCTCCCTAGAGCCTCTGGAGGGAGTGCGACCCTGCCAACACCTTGATTTCAGCCCAGTGAAACTGATTTTAGACTTGTAACTCTGGAACTATAAGAGAATACATTTCTGTTGTCCTAAGCCGTAAAGTTTGTGGTAATTACAACAGCCACAGGAAACTAACACAAGATGGAAAACCTAACCAAAGAGGTAAAACAACTTTTCCAAAGCCCCCAGTTAGTGCAGAACTGAGTTTCTAACAGAGATTTCCTGACTCCTTCGGGTATTCTTACTCTTCCCATTTTACTATGCTGCCTACTACCTATTATAAAGCCCACAGAGTCCTCTAACTGTTTGATCTAAATCTGAGTACCATATATAACCTCATCTATGGCCACAGAATGGAAACTATAAAAATGATAAATCCCTCATCAATTTCATCAGCAGCATATCTAATTTGACTAAAAAAAAATGACAAAAATGACAAGACAATGTTGTTAGTTATCAGTTACAAAAACATATTCAGGTCAAATGTTTTTATGAAACCACATGTAATCAATGTACAACAGCAAATGTTGATAGGGACTGAGGGCAGGAGAGGCAGAGGGAAGGTACTCACAGCAAATGTTGGCATTGCAAATGGTATAAAAATACACCAAGTAGGTGAAGCAAGGCAACAAAATCTTTCACTATTGGGGTATGGATCAGAGAGCTAGCATATAGTAAGAAAGAGGAAAGGCATAATTCCATTTGCTCAAAAGTGAACAAACTTGAGACAGAGACAAAACTAAAAACTGTGATAGAGCCTGGAAATGATGGTCTTCCTCATCAGTGAGATCTATAGACATCAGAGTTTATAGAGACATTCACAAAAGGATAGTTTTAAGTTCCAGTTGAGAAAAAATTATAAATTTATGTGTAATATTTCTAAAAGAACTTGAGATCCTTTACTATTTTTATAATTATACCTTTTATGTACCAATATAACAAATTCATTATATATTTTCCAAATAAGGAAACTGAAACAAAGTGAGATTTAATGAATAACAGAGAGATGACAGGTAACACTTGTTTTCCAGAGCTTATGTTTTAAGTCTCTGAGCTTTTACTAAGTTCAAATATGCTTCTGTATAATTTCGCATTAACAGATAAGGTAACAAAGTATGCAAAGCAAGATACATGGGTTTATTTAGGCCTGATGAGGGTGATAACTTTTTTTCATAGGAGTGGTGGTGGGTGGGTAGAGAATGTTAAGAAATATACAGGAAGTAGAACCAAAAAGATCAAACCTCTTCACCTCATACATTGGTTAAGAGCGTATGACCACAACAGGATGTAAACATTTCCTTAATGATCCTACAGTTATATCGGGCAAAATAAACAATCCAACCTTCACATGTTTCTACTCCCTAAGGACCTCAGGTTTACCTTGTAGTTTAAGAATTAGCCACTCATTTAGACTGGGGCAATTCCCTATGGTTTCAGGGAGTTTGCAATCAACTAACGGGTTATGGCGTTATTGTCAGTGGAAGTTACCCCACAGGAGGCTGGATCATTGCATCATTCAGGGTAAAGACATACTTGTTACGTGTGTGACAAACAAAAACCTACCTAAAGAGGTTCCCCAGAGAGCTGTGAATGAAAGACATACAGTGCTTGCTTGGTCTACATCTGTTCTTTTCATGATCTTTAGAAATATTAACATCCTTGGCAGATATAAAGGAACCTGTATCTGTGTGACTAGATATATATACCAAAGTAAGAGGTCACTCTGTCCATCAAATATCAAGCTGCAAAAATATATCTTTAATGGACACACAGAAAGTTTAGGATCCTAATTTAATCTTTATGAAGACTTCAACTATTAAAGCAAAATGCTTACAAGTTCATCATTTTAAATAAGAGGAGTTGAAAACATATCAATCACAAAGCCATAAGTTTTAAACCAGCTATTTTGCCTTGTTACATATTTTACGGAAGGTCTTCAAATACTTAGTACACAAAAGGTTACTGTTTTAATAATATAGTATGCAAAAACTGCATTAATTTTTTAAAGTTTAAAGGACATTGGACTAATGAGCTCTACACTGACTTAAAACAATTTCCTGCTAAATCACAATTCAAAATCCATTTTACTCTTTGTTCTATTCTTAACTATGGTGTGTATTTTTTATAGGGAAGGAGGTAGCTCAAAAGTGTTGCAACAGGGAGAGCTCCAAGGTACTAAAAGTAAAAAGGCTGTAGGTCTGTTTCTACCACTGTGCTAGCTAAAGCCAGTCCAAATTTAGAGACTTCCCATTTAGAGAACTCTGCATGTGGCTGCAAGTCTTGCCAACGATAAGCACCCTATTGCAATGTTTATTATTCAAGGACAGACAAGACACCCTAGAAAGAGAAAAAAAACTTCAAAGGGTAGCACTAAATAGAGGCAAAAGAGCATCTCGAAACTGTCATTCAGAAGAAGTGAAAAGAACAGAAAATCAACAAATGAGCACGTGTGAAGAAACAAAGGGAAGGGATATGATTTTCCCAAGATCAAGCAGCTTGGTTTTGCTCACATATTTTCAACAGCTTCCCCACCCTTGCAGATAGCACTACTATCATCAGCCTCCCCTCAAAGTGCCCTTTCTTCCTCACTTATCTGGCTCCTTTTACATGTTAGGCAGCATATTGGTTAACTAAGCAAGCAGCTAGGAGTAAAACAGCCCATTGCTCTATTTTATATCAAAAAAAAAAAAATCAGAAAGATGTTCCTTGCTCTCCAAAGCTTGTTTTATTACCAAGCCATTACTAAGACAACTCCCAGTATCAGGAGATAAGTTCCATAATCAACAGAGGTAACAGATGTCAGAGGAGCTCAGGTTCACCCAGGAGGCCTCACACAATAGAAATGGAGTCATGTCTTGAATGATAAATAAAGACATTACTGGAGTTCCCCTTGTGGCTCAGTGGAAACAAACTCAACTAGTTTCCATGAGGCTGTGGGTTTGATACCTGGCCTTGCTCAGTGTGTTAAGGATCCTGCATTGCCACAAGCTGTGGTATAGGTTGTAGACGCAGCTTAGATCTGCTGTTGCTGTGGCTGTGGTGTTGGCTGGCAGCTACAGCTCCATTTGACCACTAGCCTGGGAACTTCCATGCGCCACGCCTTTGGCTCTAAAAAAAAAAAAAAAGACATTATCCAAGACCTGGACAGGTAGAAGGTACAGGAATCGGGGGAAGGCACACCCAGCAATGAGTAAGGTGCACTTAAAAGGTCTGCAGGCAAGAAAGCAGAGCCTATAGAAAGGCACACAGCTCCATGAGGTGACCAGAACAGAGTTCCTGGTTCATTGAAGAAAAAAAGGAAGACAAACCTGGAAAGGGTGCAGATATACCTCAAGTAGAGGTGATGGGCAGCCACTGACTTTTTTTTTTTTTCTTTTTAGGGCTGAACCTGCGGCATATGGAATTCCACAACCACAGCAACCTGGGATCCAAGCCACATCTGCAACCTACACCACAGCTCATAGCAACGTCAGATCCTTAACCCACTGAGCAAGGCCAGAGAGCAAACCTGTATCCTCACGGACACTAGTCAGGTTGGTTTCCACTGAGCCATGATGGAAATTCCCTAACTTTTTTTATTATTATTATTTTTTTTGTCTTTCTACTTTATTTTATTTTTTTAATCATTTTTATTACCCTAACATTTTTTAAAGAGGACAATGACTTGATCAGATTTAGGCTGAAGGAAGAGTAACCTCAGAGGAGAAAACAGACTTGCTACCAGGAAGCTCAAAGCCAAATCCATTACTCTAGCAACTTCACAGAATCTTAGTATATGTACTAAACACGTTCATCTGATTTTCCTTCCTTAATTTCCTTTCTTTTTTTCATGTATTTTTATTTTTTAAAACTTATTATATAGATCCCAAATCCTTTTTGGAGTTAAGCAGGATAAAAGCAAAATAAAGAAAGAAAACTCAGAAATGTAGGAAGGCAGATGGGTAAGCGGATTATCAATTCTCCCAACAGAAGGGAAAATGAACTCTACTTTGACATGTTTCATTAAAATTCAGAGATTGAATAGCACACATTACCTAACACAAGTTATGGTATATATTATTTTTCCTCTTTCTATAATTGGCTTCCTGACTTTTCCTACTAATTTGTAGATCCTTTCACTGAAATAGTATTACCTTTAAAATCTGTTTTCTAATTTATTATTTCAATTTAAACATAAAACCAAAATAAGATACATCTAATTCTCCATTAAAAAATCAATCATCAAATTATAGACACAAAGATACAGATACAATCAAGAGTAACATAAAAACAATGCAAAAATAATTTTCATATCCATGTGCTCTTATTTTCTTAAAGCGGTTAAAAATATCTCTCATAAATACTTATTTAATAAAACATATAATGAGGGGAAATAGGGCTTCAGAAAGAATTACTTCACAATCACTGTGTTAATAATATATTACAACAGTATGCCCTAAAGACAATAATATTTCCAAAATATCCACACCTATGAACACACTGGGAAGACATCTGAGGTCCCAGTGACAAACCAAACACTATAATTACTTGCCATATTTTTTCCTATCAGATAGAGATTTTTAAAAGAGAGGTTCAAGATAATGTTCTGGTTTTTCCAATATGTACAGCAGTCTTAGATCTCCAGAAAGCACTCAAGATCAGAAAAACATAAGTAAGGTAATCAAGTAGCCTTTTTAGTAACAATAGACCCAGGAGGTACCACCAGCTTTTATTAAATATGCTCACAATTTGAGAGAGTCCAAACCTCATAAGCGGTTTTTCTTATTAACAATATGTTTCATTGTCATTTCAGCATTTCTTTCTGAAGAACAATTTCCTCTGAGAGTGAAAGATAAAAGATGAGTGCCCATATATGTGTAGCTATGACTACCTGCCTTCTCTCAGGACTCAAAGAATTCCAAGGAGGGCAAAATTATTAGGGCAAATTCCAACTGCAGAGGAAATTCCCCAGCTCAGCCAGTTGCCAGTGTAGCTGTAATATCAATAATGAAGAGAAAGTTTTCTTGGAAGAGTCTGGAAGTAAAGGTTAATTATGCAGTGCTGTCTGATGAGCAAGCATCTATCATAAAAGGAAAGAGCCTTATATAATCAAATGCCAGAAAGTTATCATGAAAAAAGACTTCAAACAATTTCACAGGCTACCCCAGAGTTTTCTATTTCCTGTTAATCAAACAAGATTTTAAAGAAAAACTTACAATAATTTAGTAAGGAGTCTTTCATTTTGAGTATTAAAGTGCCTCTGAAGTAACATAAACTAACATATGGAGCATACATTGATAGAATGTATTGATCATAATTTGCAAGGATAAGCATGACAAAATCAAACCTGCAACAATGCTTCACGTATTGGAAACTCAGAATTTTCTTGATCTATATAGCAAGACAGAAAGAACCAAGAAAATAAAAGGGCTAGGGAAACAGGTAAAGTATAATTACAATGTATAAGAAAAAACAAACATGTATTTTGGTCATAAAAGACACTTTTGCACATTTCCTCAGAACATACAGAACTTATTCTTATCTTACTAAACAATTTTATTTAGCATAATTTTTGTTTTCTAACTGTACGACAAATTGGAAGCAATAAATCGTAAACAGAGAAGACTGCTTATATACTGATATTCTCAAAAGATGAAAGATAAAAATTAAGAAATACAGAGAGAATCAAAGAAAGTAAAATATATTCGTGGCGCTTATATGGTCCTACATATCTCTGTATTCCCTGAAAGTTATTGTAATGTTGCAACACAATCACACATGGGCACATACACATGCATACACACAATTTTGGTACTCTGAAGAGCCAACCCCAAAGTACACAGAGGAAAAAACAAAAACTCTATAAAGGTCCACATACTGCTATAAACAAAAAACTGCCCATGTGCATTTTTCAGAAGTACCAAATTTTTGCTTATGGATCTTCAAATAGCCTAGCATTATTTTATAACTGCATTCATGAAAAGATCAGTATAAAAGAAGTATCTATCATCCATTGCTTATCTGGCCTAGATTTTCATGATCATATTTAAAACTATGAAGATGTTTAAAAGTGTGACTCCAATATACAATAAAAAGCAGACATAAGATATTGTGAATATTACTTTTCCTCAGTATACATGCAACTATACATTCAGATATATGATTTTTTTTTTGCAGTCTTCAGCTGTCACTGACATGACTTTTATACACTAGTTAAGAACACACAATATTCTACATTATACATATTATTCCCACTTTATGGGGAGTTCCACTAACAACAAGAACCTGAATTTTCTAACAGACAGACTGTTTTATGATTTAGCATAATTCTAAAGAAAGGCTTCATTAAGCAGCTCTTAGAAAATATACATAAATGGACATGCCCTGACTATAATATGCTTCTATCTCTCTAAAGGAATCTTATTTAACTCTGTAATAATTGGTTTAATGAAGAGTACATTAGGAAATCTTCCACCTCTTGCAAGAAATACCATATTTGTACTCCCAGGTAAATGTTTAAGATAAATGTGGTAGGGACTGGCCAGATATTCACAAAACCTTTTTTGTCCTCTTCCTGGAGTCCTGCTGGACTACATTTCCCAGCATCCTTTATAGTTACTTAACGACCATGTGACTAAATTCTACCCAATGAAATGTGAGTAGAAGCACTATGGCTATGGAAACTTTTTGAACATAATCCACTTCTTCCATTTCTCTTCCGCTTGATGTAGGGATGCACATTGACCTTAGAATCTATGAGCTGAAGAAGTATGAGTCACAGAATAGAAGCTGTCTGGGGCTCTGAATAGTCATTAGAAAAAGAACAGCCTACCATTTAGGAAAACCTTTTTAGTTTTTATTTATGTGAGCCAGAACTAACCTTTTCTGTTTGAATTAGTGCTACAATACTGAACACAATGAGAAACATATAAACTGAAATACGCACAAAAACTAATTGTTAAAAGCAAAGCTGAGAACAAATAAATGTACAAAGTAAAGGTTTGTATCTCTCTTTTAAAGCACTGTCTCTCAGGAACTGGAAAATGAATAAAATGCTCTTTCTGGTATATCTTTGAGACTTGAATATCTAGTTGAGAAGTTTAGATTTAGCAAAAGAAAAAGAATGAATCACTTAACTGTGAAGTTATAGTAATAAAAAATCTAAAACAATATTTAATAAATTTAGCACGCAGTATTTCCAACCAATACTATACTCTGTGATCATATTCTGTTACACCAAACTTAAAGGGACTAATTTATTTCATTATCTTAAAATATTTTTCTTGAACACTACTTGAAACAGATAATTAGCTGGGAGCTAGAAAATATTTTAGTTACATAGAGCTTAATGCAATAATATTTGACCTGCATTTCATTAAAAAGTCAACTGATTACTCATCCAGAGAAACTGTAACCTACTTGATCTGTCTTATAATTCTTTTACCATTCATTTTTTACAGTAACATATTACGGACAAATTGAAGAAAAAATACTCACTTGGACACCGTGATATTTGTTTGTAGCTTTGTCCTGGTTTTAGTTTCCTGCTTAATGACTAAATGGCACCACAGTGGGTAATGCACTGGAGTAAAAGTGGTGAATCATTAAAGAGTTTGTAAATTTTAAAAACAGGGGCAGGCCTTCTGGGTCCCATATGCTTCTAGAAAACCCAATGTTGTGCTGTATTAATTGAACCGTAAAGCTTTTATTAGTCCTCTTTAAAAATGCTTGCAGTGAAGCTTTTATTAATGTTTGCCCTCAAATTGTTTATACTACTTAGCATTTCCATAACAATTTTTATTTCAAAGAACTTTTTGATCATTAGTTAAATCTACTCTATATTTCTGTAAGAGAATTCAGCTGTTCAGCAAAACAGAGGCATGAAGGAAAAACTCAATGAATTTTTGCCCAAGATTTGCTGAAGAAAAAAGAAAAGGAAATGAATAGAAGATCTTGCCACAAAACTTTAGCTTATATAAATAGCTAGGTCCTCTCACTCAGTGGGTGGAATAGCTGTTATAAGTGTTCCCACAATGGTGAAAAAAGGAGAAATTAGCTTTTTTTTTTTTTTTTGCATTGGGCTTTGAAAACTAATGTTATAGGACTTGGCCATACAGCTATCGTAACTCTACCATTCAAACTCAGTGAAGAGTCCACAAGGCCAGAACCTTATGTAATTTCAGGGGGCATCACATCCACTGTGCTCTATGTTTGTAAAATTCCTTTGGTTGCCTATTCATCAAAATTAAATTACATAAATTAGATTCATCAAAATTAAAAGTCATACTGGAATCATTCTAGGGTTGATGCAGCCTAATTCATTTACTCTTAAAAACATCCAGGCACAAATCATGTTTTCTATAATTTTGGGACCATACTACAAATATGACCTGGGTTAAATTAGTTAGAAATTTGTTCTAAGGAAAAAAAATGTACTCTATTTATTAAGAATCTCTTTGGTTCGAATCCACATAAAATCATGATGGTTTATTAGCAGAGAATACACATAAAGCCCTACAATTTTCCTGAAAAGTATTACCTCCTCTAGTTTTCAACAGCACTATCTTTTTGTTTATCAGAAAGCAAGATACCTGAGTTACAGCTTAGCTCACAGGAGAAATACCTATATTGAGATAGAATTTAATGATGTACTTTTTTATTTTTCCAGAGTCTCAATGAGGAACACTAGTATTTATCAGACAAATTAAAGAACACTTCTAGACTTTTGAAAAGTCACAGTGGAGAGCAACATGCAATATGTTATTTAATATCCCCTCCAGATCTACTGCATTAAGTCTTTGGGGGGAGGGCAGAGAGAATGGGGGAGGTCTTAGAATCTGTATTCTTAACAAGAACATCACATAATTTTTATTATCTGATATGTTAGGAAAACTCTAGCTTAGATGAGCCTTAAAAGCCGTTTCTTCTGCCACCTAGCAATCCTGATAAAAATTAACTAAATGGCACCTATATGCTGTACAGAAGAAATTAACTTCTGTTCCCCTATTTATTAAAACACTTAACACAGTGAATGGGCCAAAACTCTTTACTCTGTCTCCCCCACTAAATGATACTGTTGATAAAGGGTGGAAACGTTTTTAGTACTCTTTGTGTCCCCACTGCCTAACACAGAATGTATGCTTAATAAGATTTAAATGAATGACTCTGGGGTGTGGGATGGAAATCCTACAAAATTGGATTGTGATGATCATTGTACAACCATAAATGTAATAAATTCGTTGAGTAATTTAAAAAATAAAATAATAAATAAATGACTCTCAATTGCAGCAGCTGGCTGCCAGTCTTATTCATATAGTCTTCTCTCCATTCAGGCTCCTCAGGGTCCAAAAGCAATACCTAGTACTCTAACTTAGATCCTTCTTGGGGCAGCAAGATCAAAATAAAAACCAGTGAATTCTATATTCAAAGATCAGTACTTCTTGTTTGATTGAACACATGATCAAGACAGTAATATTTAGTACTTGATATCAACTATAGCTGAATATTGAGATAAAATTCTCATGAGAATGGGATCAATGCATGGGGAAAATAAGACTTCACACTATCCCAGAGAAAAGTTTCAAAAAAAAAACAAAAAACCCACTCTATTTCAAACATTGACTATAAAGAATTTCTGGAGCAATCGACGTTAAGTCTACTTTTTCTGGTGCATAATAACTCTTTAGAGCCCCTCGTGGAACAAAAGCAAAATAAATGGATGATTATTGCACAAGGTCGATTTAATTCCCTTTACGTAGTTTTTTTTTAAAAGGAGATGTAAGAAAAATCCTTTTTTTAAGTCAAACAATTAGGTTATTTCTTACCGGTAGAAAATACATGGCATCATAAGATACACACTAATAGTAGCAGAAGAATGTTTTAATGCCTGTGGCCAGAACGTTTTCCTTTTTATATGCAGAATGCATTTCAGGTCTCTAATCATAGATTGTACTTACAATAAATATAGGATTCCTACCCACCTGATCTATTTGCTATGACTTTCTTCAGTTCAGACTTCATTCATAAAAACTTCCCAAACACAATTGGTTAAGACCGCTGTAGGAGTTCCTGTCATGGCTCAGCAGTTAGCAAACCTGACTAGCATCCATGAGGACGTGGGTTCGATCCTTGGCCTCCAGCGTTGCCATGAGATGTGGTGTAGGTCGCAGATGCTGCTTGGATCCAGTGTTGCTATGGCTCTGGAGTAGACTGTTGGCTACAGTTCCAATTGCCCCTAGCCTGGAAACCTCCATATGCTGTGACTGCAGCCCTAAAAGACAAAAAGACCAAAAAAAAAAAAAAAAAACCCTCTGTAAAATGCTGTTCTCAACAGACCAGACTAGAATCATGCATAGGAAAGAAAGTACATAACGAAATTTTAATGACTCAAAAGTCAAATGAGCTTCACTTTGTGGCTGTCTCATTTCTCACTCCCTCTTCTAGCTGAACAAGTATCATGGCCAGCAAGAACTTCCTCATCAAAATAGCAGCCTCAAAGGACATTTTCAAATTATAAAATCAACATTCTCAGGGTCAGTGTATGCTGATTGCAACCGTCAAATATTACTAGTTGTGAGCCAGTGTCAGGTATATGTGGAATTAATCAAAGTCTTTGGTATTACTTCACTTTGTGTTTTTGAAAAGAAGTCCAATGTATCTGACCATCTTAAGTATTCCATTTACATACAGGAACTCTGTATTTTAAAATAATGCTATAAATTGTTATCATCCTGAGCATAAGAAGCTGAGCTATACATACACACACAGCTATACATATACATCTCTGTCTTCACATGCGCCTTGAAGCATGACTTCACAGCCACTTTCTACATAACCAACAACATACACTGCATGGACAAGAAGATTTCTATTTAACCTCAAATCCTCTTTAATCATGTTTCCTTCTTCTCCCTTAAGCGTTAGATGCATGCACTCTTCTGTTTTCCTTTTCTTCTTTATCTCACAAAGTTCAGTAAATGTTACTTCTGACCATGTATTTTACACACACACACACACACACACACACACACACACACACACCCACCCCATTTCTATAGTTTTCTTTCCCAGTATACTTTATCTCTTAAGTAGTTAGCAATGAAAATCTCACTTCTACCCTCCCTCTGTTCCATACATAAGATGAGAAAAGGAATAGTGAAATCACCCTAACACTGGCCTCCCCAAAATCATTACTTTTAGAATGAAATTAGAAGTAATGCTGATCCTTCTGAGAAATGATCTAAGGTGCCCATAGTTCACATGAACTATCTCCATCAAATTTTCTCACTTGTTTGTTTTCCTGTCAAATTGGTCCACTTTTCTCTAAACATGCAAAATTTTTAAATATTCCTTACTACATTGTATTGATTCTCTTTTTCAAAGGCTGTCAAAATTTTTCTGTATTCATTCACTGCAAAGTAGTTATCTTTAAGTAGGGTTCAATGGGTTAAACTGGAAGTCTAACCACTTACGATAGTGTCTAATGGTATTACATGTTTCGCATTAAAAATAAGTGGGTCCATTGTGAAATTCTACCATATGCAACAGATGAATGGACTGGAAGGGTATTATGCTAAGTGAAACAAAGCAAAGAAAGACAGATACATGGAATCTAAAAAAAAACCCAACAAACTAGTGAATGTAACAAAAAAGAAACAGACTCAGGGATATAGAGAGCAATCTAGTTGGCTACCAGTGGGGAGAGGGAAGAGGGAAGGGGCAATATGGGGTTAAGGGGTTAAGAGGTACAAACCAATACGTATAAAATAAGCTACAAGGATATATTATACAGCACAGAAAATATAGCCAATGTTTTATAATAACTATAAATGGAGTATAAGCTTTAAAAATTGTGACTCATTATACTGTAACCTGTAAAATAAATATTATTATACATTAATTATACTTAAATTTAAAAAGGAAAGAAAAAAATAAGTGGGTCCAAGTCCATACATCCTAGAAAGATGCTAAAAAAAGACCATATAGACACTGAAATTGCTGTACTTGCACTATTTACAAGTTAGTTAAGTATGATAAATTGGGTTTAATTATAATTTGGATTCAAAATTTCCCCATATAGTTGCATCCTTCAACCTTCAACCATCAAGGGTATCTGCACTTTTTACCCATTTAATGATTACATAGAAATGCCATTTCAAATGTTTCACTTGGATACAGTTGCTGTCACTGTCAAAAATTCCATTTTCCCATGGTTCAATCTGCCCTGCCACTCTTCTGTGAAGTAAAACTGGGAGGTAAACAATGTGGACAGGATATGGGGGAGGAAGGCAGAGAATAAAGGGACAGGGACAATTTTATAAAAGTCTAGTTTCTGTCCTTTACAATTAAAGACAATCCCCTATATAAATTTTAGACAGTAACTTTAGAAATGGAGGAAATTTTCTGCCACATTCATACTTAGCCAATTTGTTCCAATTGCTTGTAATATGTTTTTAATGACTCTAACATATTCTACCACAAGAAAAAAAAATGTTTGACTATGGTAGTTCTAAATTAAATGCCTCTTTTAAATTATGTAATTTTGAAACATTAAAGTTATATACAAATCAATATATAATGTATATTTAAATGTAATATATGCATATATAAAACACACACATCATTTTAAGTCCAACTCAATAGAAAGGACAGTAATAATACACCATAATTGTGATAAGTAATGCACAGAGGGCTGCCTGTAAGGGTGGGGGTGTGGAGGGAGGAGAGGATGGAGGCAAGCAGAGGTGGAGGAAGGAACGGGACTAGCAAGCTAGATCAGTGCTTTCCAAAGTGTAGTCCTCAGGCAGCAGTAGCCTCACCGGGGGGAAACTTATAAGTATCACAATTCCTGGGACCCACCTAAGATCTACTGAATCAAAAACTTTGAGAATGGGGCTTGATTTTAACAAGCCCTCCCAGTGATGCTAAAGTTGGAGAAACACTGCACTGCAAGGACTCAGAGATAAGAGGCCTGTGTAACTCTTCATGTGCTTATTCAGATGACAACGCCAATTATAAATCATGATTGTGAAGAAAGATTCTGGAATATCTTTACTACATCATTTAGAATCAACAATTACAGTTGTACGCGCCAAAACCTTTCAGTTCCAAATTCAACATACAAGCTGGCAGCCTGTTGGAGCTCTGGGAAAGGTTGATGAGACATTGGAATTCCAGAGCAGCTGATCTGGGTGTGGCACTCCACAGACTGAAAATCTTGGCAAAAGATTTCCCTTTATAAACTCTGAATAAAATATTACATTAGCTTCAACCTCAGGAGTTGGATAACTCAAAGATACCAACGTGCTGAGAGATTTTTTTTTAAAGAATATATAGAAATAAATACTCCTACAATGATTCAAACAGAAAATTCTTTTTAAATTTCTCTATGTTTAACATATGATATCTGAAACTACTCCATCATTTTTAAGACTTGGATTGTGTTTGTTCCCAAAGTGACACCCTGTTCCTGGAGAAATGGGTGTTGGCTGTGCTTATCACAACACTACATGAGCCACACATTACACTGGACTCAGAGGAAGCAGGTGCTGAGATTATAATTAAACATGTATGTAGGAAACAGGAGTGGCAGCAAAGAAGGGCAGGGAGGAGAAATATCCTTCCTGTGTGTCAAAGAGAAGGAGGAGGAAAATGAGTCCACAAGCTGATATCCAAAGCCTATGACACAATTTAAAACATACAGACACGGACTCAGAAAGACTATGGATATGAATTAGATGCCTACAACATATTTAATAAATATTTATAACTTCATAAAATTCAATCCAAATGTTACATTAGCAGAAGAACTAAAGCCCAGTGCTCAGATAATAATTCAAATGAAATTAATTGCCTGGAAAGCAAGATGGTTACATAACAAAGGATTAGCTATAGAACACAAAATTCAAAATTCATTGTATCCACACATCCTCATCAGAATAAAAAGTCCTTTCATAAGTTAAATTGCTTGGTTTGAAGCAACACAAAGCAACATCTTTCATATTACATCTGTTAATAGCTTAAGAAACAACCAAACTGACCAGGCTGCACTGGTGAACTCATCACGGGAATCAGGAGAAGGACTAATGGGCTGGGATGCAGATTCACAACCTTCCTTCAGCTGGCAACGCTGGTCCACGAGAGGCTGGGAAAGGGGAAACCTAGAACATAGAAAAATGAATGTATATTATATAGATTATGGCAAGCCACCCAGGAAAATAAACAGAGAACCAGCCTTAGAGTCTCAGCTCAGCCACAGCTCAACCTAGAGGCTTTGAGGCCAGGTTGAATCCATCAATCTTAAGTTTTCATTTCTAAAAGAGCAAATTTACCAGTCTGTTTAAAGCACAAAAATACTGCAAACATCAAAGTAAAATAATAGGGAATATTGTTACAAAGTACTGTTACACATATTACCATATTTTGTATCATTTTCACATCAATAAAAAGCACTTCACATAATTATAATTAGCTTCCTATGTACTTCCTATTCTAACTTGTTTGCTGTTATCATTATTACAGAATTTTTTTTTTTTTTTTTGCAATTTTGGGATACAGGTATCTTATTACATAGTGTCCTTAACTATCATGGTCAAAGGTTACTACAGACAAGGACTTGTTGGTAAAACAAAAAACAAACAAAAAAGTTTCAATGGATTAAAAAAAAAAAAAAATGGAACAAACACACCATAAACTATAAGGGTGACCGAAAAGTCCCATTACAACTTCCATTTCCTCTTGAAGTCTTTTGCAATCTTGTTCCAGCCAAAAGTAATAACAACCATAGTCTTTCTAGGAGTGGCACTTACAGGATGGACTTCTTGAAAGGAATTTAAGGGACTTTCTGCTTTTAATTTGAATATACTCTCACTTCTAGACATTGCAGCAGAGGAAAAGCAATTGGAAGGACATTCTCCTCACAGTTTACTGGAACGTCAAAGTTTAAAAAAAAAAAGAAGAGGAAGAAGAAACTTTTAAAGTTGTACTTAATTAGTTTCTTACAAAAATAGTATATCCCAATTGCACTATTTTTATAGACAGAATGCTGTAACTCTGAGAATTGTACATCTCCTTATCTTGAGAATCCAACATATTTATTGTGACTCGTTTTCCCTTCAGTATTTTGAAAGTGTTATTACTATTTTTGCCCAAGTGTATAAATCAGGATATAAATACATATCTCCTTTGAAGAACTATATAACATCACTAAAAATACCTATAATACTTCAAATGGCCTCAAAATAGAAGTATGCTAGTTATTAAAAACAATTAAGAGTTAAGTAGAGTCATCAGTTCTATCAGGCTACTTTTTACCACATCTTTTGCGCTGGATATACATTAAAATTTAGAAACAATATAATGTAAGTTTTTATAAATCTCCTTCAAATATTATACTGATATGCTTATTTTGTCAGCATTATTTAAAGAATCTTTATTTCCAGGTTCATAAGAAAGTTATATTTCTACAAAAAAAAAAGATGAAACTTGAAGAGTGGAAAATTCCTTTGATTTCTGTATCAGCAAACAGATATTCTCATAGTAGCTTCTACATAAAAAGATGTCAATGTCATACTTTAAAGTAATAACATCATTTGCATAGTTCTTTATTGTTACAAAGTACTGTTACACATACTACCATATTTTGTATCATTTTCACATCAACCATACTAATAGATACTTGTAACTTCCCTCCCCACCCTCATAGATGAGAAAATTGAGATGTCATGTGCTTCATAATTAAAAGGTAATGATGCAAAATCAAAGTTGAGAGAGATTTGGAGTTCCCCTTGGTTCAGCATAAACAAACCTGACTGGCATCCATGAGGATGTGGGTTCAATCCCTGACCTTGCTCAGTGGGTTAAGGATCTGGCATTGCCCCAAGATGCAGCATAGATCACAGATGCAGCCCATATCTAGCATTGCTGGGGCTGTGGCATAGGCTGGTGGCTGCAGCTCTGATTTGACCCCTAGCCTGGGAACTTCCACATGCTGCAAGTGCAGCCCTAAAAAGGAAAAAAAAAAAAAGTTGAGTGAGATTTGAATTTATAGACTATCTAAAATCAGTGAGTGTGGACTTGGAGTTATCTGGCATTTTAATTTCTTTATGGCAACTGAAATATTTATAAATGCTCTTGATACATTCTTGATTCTCAGTGTCATTACTTGATTTTAAATTAAAAATAACAAAAGGGAAGGGACAGGAAACTTTAAGAAAATGTAAATGAAGCAGCATGGAAGTGTACCTCCCATTGGATGCATAGCTATTTTGTTTAAAAAAAAAATCTTTTTAATCAATAATGTTGCTTTGTACAATTGACATTGCATATTTACAAATACAACTCAACTGAATCAATACTCTCCAACAGCTGAACAGTGGTAATACATACCAAAGCCAAAGTTTTGCTATTTATTCCAAAATCCAAAATTAAAAAGATGTTTCTATTTCTACATACTTCTGCCATTTATTTCCACAAACACACATAACAACTGTCCACGAAAAGCTGATTCATGTCTAGTTATATAATTGCTGAGTTTCATCTTCATAGCTCTAGACTTGAGTTGCAAAGTGAATCTCAGACAGAAATATAAATTTTGCTTCCAAAATACCATCATTAAATACCTTTTTAAAATTTAAACTACTCTCCTTGCCATTCAACCTTTTTAATAACTGCCTAATCATAATATATTCTTCTAAAATTATGAAAGCCTTGTTATCTGAACACTATTATAAAGAAAATTAATATGCAATTCTATGAAACTAGTTGATGCATACTAATTTCCATTTATTACATCTACATTCCCAATGAGCCACATTAAACCAAAGTTATCACAAAACCTATAGCTGCATAACTGACATATGGTCATTTAAAGAGCTCTCCTAAAATGTTTCCAATGTTTCAGGGGTATCGATACTCTACGTGTATATGCATATTGTGTGTGTGTGCATGTGTGTACACACAAGCTTCCCTCTATTCATAGACAGCAAAATTAGTGGGTTAGCAGCCCTATTCAAAACTGATACAGAATTTGACACAAATTAAGACCGTTCTGAGCTGCTTGTGTCAGTAGGGGAACATTTGTCCATGAGAAAGGGGAATTTATTCTTAAACCTTCCCACACTTCTTTATCTAAATGGACTAGAGAGAAATAGACTATTTTCTTAGGAAAGGAAAGTTTTCCCTTGTATATTAGTCATTCTTATGATAAGTCTAGGAAACCAGCCTTCTCTTGGGTAGATAAGTGAAAAAAAGAAAAAGAAAGTTATGCTGATTGTAAGTACAGACTATTAAAGCAGATACAGAAATACATCCACCTTCAATAATAGTTTCAATTAATTTTCACACTAATTTGTCTATGCTGTAAAAATTTATATATGTATATATATGCACATTTCATGACATAAATACAAACACAATGAGTGCAAAACCGATGCTATAAATCTTTTACCCACTGAGATTCCAGAAGCATTATTTTTCAATTATATTCCTTGAACCACCCAAATCTACAATAAGGGCCTAAGAGTTTTGGCTTCAAAAAGGTCATCTCTGACTACATTTTGGTCAGCTGTCCATAAGTAAATTATTTCTATACTGTCCTGGGATATAGCTCAGGGCAACAGCCCAAAGAAGTGACATCTTGCAACAGCTTAGCTTACCTGTACAGACAGGGAAAGTGAGGAAATTAACACATTACACTGGCCCAGACTACCCTCTCTCATTAACATCATTGATCATTGTGGAGGTGGTTCCACAGGTCCTTGAACCAGTCCACCTACAAGATCTATTCCATAGTAATAACATGGCAAATCAGCAGAGCCTTACAGGTCATAAAGAAATTGCATAAAGATTATTTCCTCAATCTTCGCAACAGCCCTCAGGAACAGACTGAGGAAACCATTTTTATTTCCATTTTACAGATGAGGAATTTGAGGCTAATGAGAGTTTCAGGAATTTATTCAAAGACATGTAGCTGACAAATGGGAGGACTGGCCTCTTAGTCCAGTGATCTCTTTGTTTTATCATAGGGGATTACAGGTCATTCTAACAAAGCTTCATGAATACCAAGACTTACCTACCTACTCATCACAATTTCAGAACTGACTCACTGAGTTACAGGTCCTTACCAAAGAACTTATCTAGCCATTGAATAGACTGAACTCAATCACAAAAACAATCAAATAAATTGAAAAGTTATAATGAATGTCTACAAGGATTGTCACAGTATAAGCTTTCATATTTGACTTAGACTTCATCTGACCACTACAATCTTTATTTTTGCTTTTTGGTTTTTTCAGCCACACCAGCAGCATATGGAAGTTCCCGGGCCAGGGATCAAATCTGAGCCAGAGCTGCGACCTACGCCACACTTGTGGCAACACCAGATCCTTAACCCATTGTGCTGGGCTGGGACTTGAACCTGTGCCTCCACAGCAATAAGCAAGATCGTTAACCCAGTACACCACAACAGGAACTCCAACATCAGTTTTTTTAAAACTGTGACCTGACTTCTTATTTCTGTTTCCTTTTTTTTTTTTCCCTTTCAGGCAAGTGGCATTATTTTGGACAGGATGTCAATGAGAAAGTAGAATATTTTTGTAGTCTGTGTAGTTAACAAAAACTATGCGTTTCTAATATATCTTTCACAGACTTAGGTCACATTGTAAAGCACAGTTCAGCCTACAAAGCCACTGACATGTATCTGCAAATCCTGCTCTTCTGAGATTGGAACCACTAGTCCCAGGTCCTCTGTATAGTAGGCTTAAGGGGCAGATTCAATTCATGGCATCCACTGTACAGGGTATTGAGTTTCAGGAGGTTCATCAGACCTAGAAACTCTGTCCTATGCCTCAGAACCTGAAATTCTACCATAATTTCATTTTTAGAGAAAATACACTAGAAAATCACTTTTTTTCTTTAAAAAGTATTATTTTTATCTTTTATACAATTTTAAAGGTTATGCTTTAATGACCAGTTATTTCAAAATACTGGCTATTGGGAGTTCCCATAGTGCTCAGTAGAAACGAATCCAACTAGTGTCCATGAGGCCTCAGGTTTGATCCCTGGCCTCATTTAGTAGGTTAAGGCTCTGGCATTGCCGTGAGCAGTGGTGTGGGTTGCAGACGCGGCTCTGGTCTGGCATTGCTGTGGCTGTGGCAAAGGCCGGCAGAGACAGCTCTGATTCAACCCCTAACCTGGGAACCTCCTCATGAAGTGGGTGCAGGCCTTAAAAAAAAAAAAAAAAAAAAGGAGTTCCCGTTGTGGCACAGTTAAAACAAATCCAACTAGCAACCATGAGGTTGTGGGTTCGATCCCTGGCCTTGCTCAGTGGGTTAAGGATCTAGCATTGCTGTGAGCTGTGGGGTAGGTCACAGACTCGGCTCAGATCCCGAGTTGTTGTGGCTGTGGTGTAGACCAGCAGCTGTAGCTCCGATTTGACCCCAGCCTAGGAACCTCCATATGCTGTCAGTATGACCCTAAAAAAGAAAAGAAAAGAAAAGAAAAAAAAAAAGAAAAAGACAAAATACTGGGTATAGTCACCATGTTATACAATACATCCTAGAAGCCAATCTTACACCCAATAGTTTGTACCTGAAAGTTCAGAATTAAACTAAGTAGTATAGCTTGCTTATATTCTGTGAGAGATGTCACTCTCTCTAAACCATGATCAAATTCTGGACTGAAAGTTTTCTCCTACTGGTGAAATACAAGTGTAACCATTTTTCAACAACCAGGCAACTTGAGTTTTTACTTGTTAATCGAAACAGCCAGGCAGGCTATTTCTAGCACACATCTGTGTATCCTATAGGATTGCAGCCTGTACACTCTTACCCTCAAATCATTTCTCTTATTTCAAATTTAGACTTTCATCCAGCAACTATCAAGCACTACCTACCTTATCTCGGCCTATCAGTATACTACTATCTCATCTCTGTCATTCAACCTGTTTGGTTTCTTTTTTCTTTTTGCTCATCCCAAATGTTTTAACTTTTTTTTTTTTTTTTCTTTTTAGAGCCCCACCTGTGGCATATCGAAGTTCCCAGGCTAGGGGTCGAATTGGAGCTGCAGCTGCCAGCCTACACCACAGCCACAGCCACAGCCACAAAGGATCCAAGCCACATCTGTGACCTATTATGCAGCTTGCAGCAAACACTAGATCTTAAACCCACTGAATGAGTCAGGGAACCGAACCCACATCCTCATAGAGACAATGTCAGGGCCTTAACTTGTGGAGCCACAATGGGAATTCCTATTTTTTTTTTTTTTTTTTTAGTTATTTTCATTTTTTTTTTTTTATTTATTTTATTTTCCCACTGTACAGCAAGGGGGTCAGGTCATCCTTACATGTATACATTACAATTACAGTTTTTCCCCCACCATTTCTTCTGTTGCACCATGAGTATCTAGACATAGTTCTCAATGCTATTCAGCGGGATCTCCTTGTAAATCTATTCTAGGTCGTGTCTGATAAGCCTAAGCTCCCGATCCCTCCCACTCCCTCCCCCTCCCATCAGGCAACCACAAGTCTCTTCTCCAAGTCCATGATTTTCTTTTCTGAGGAGATGTTCATTTGTGCTGGATATTAGATTCCAGTTATAAGTGATATCATATGGTATTTGTCTTTGTCTTTCTGGCTCATTTCACTCAGGATGAGATTCTCTAGTTCCATCCATGTTGCTGCAAATGGCATGATGTCATCCTTTTTTATGGCTGAGTAGTATTCCATTGTGTATATATACCACCTCTTCCGAATCCAATCCTCTGTCGATGGACATTTGGATTGTTTCCATGTCCTGGCTATTGTGAATAGTGCTGCAATGAACATGCAGGTGCATGTGTCTCTTTTAAGTAGAGCTTTGTCTGGATAGATGCCCAAGAGTGGGATTGCAGGGTCATATGGAAGTTCTATGTATAGATTTCTAAGGTATCTCCATACTGTTCTCCATAGTGGCTGTACCAGTTGACATTCCCACCAACAATGCAGGAGGGTTCCCTTTTCTCCACAGCCCCTCCAGCACTTGTTATTTGTGGATTTATTAATGATGGCCATTCTGACTGGTGTGAGGTGGTATCTCATGGTAGTTTTGATTTGCATTTCTCTTATAATCAGCGATGTTGAGCATTTTTTCATGTGTTTGTTGGCCATCTGTATATCTTCTTTGGAGAAATGTCTATTCAGGTCTTTTGCCCATTTTTCCATTGATTGATTGGTTTTTTTGCTGTTGAGTTGTATAAGTTGCTTATATATTCTAGAGATTAAGCCCTTGTCAGTTGCATCATTTGAAACTGTTTTCTCCCATTCTGTAAGTTGTCGTTTTGTTTTCTTTTGGGTTTCCTTTGCTGTGCAAAAGCTTTTCAGTTTGATGAGGTCCCATGGGTTTATTTTTGCTCTAATTTCTATTGCTTTGGGAGACTGACCTGAGAAAATATTCATGATGTTGATGTCAGAGAGTGTTTTGCCTATGTTTTCTTCTAGGAGTTTGATGGTGTCCTGTCGTATATTTAAGTCTTTCAGCCATTTGGAGTTTATTTTTGTGCATGGTGTGAGGGTGTGTTCTAGTTTCATTGCTTTGCATGCAGCTGTCCAGGTTTCCCAGCAATGCTTGCTGAATAGACTTTCCTTTTCCCATTTTATGTTCTTGCCTCCCTTGTCAAAGATTAATTGACCATAGGTGTCAGGGTTAATTTCCGGATTCTCTATTCTGTTCCATTGGTCTGTCTGTCTGTTTTGATACCAGTACCACACTGTTTTGATGACTGTGGCTTTGTAGTATTTCTTGAAGTCTGGGAGAGTTATGCCTCCTGCTTGGTTTTTGTTTCTCAGGATTGCTTTGGCGATTCTGGGTCTTTTGTGGTTCCATATAAATGTTTGGATTGTTTGTTCTAGTTCTGTGAACAATGTCATGGGTAATTTGATAGGGATTGCATTGAATCTGTAGATTGCTTTGGGTAGGATGGCCATTTTCACAATATTGATTTTTCCAATCCAGGAACATGGAATATCTTTCCATTTCTTTACATCTTCTTTGATTTCTTTGATTAAGGTTTTATAGTTCTCGGCATATAGGTCCTTTACTTCTTTGGTCAGGTGTATTCCGAGGTATTTGATTTTGTGTGGTACAATTTTAAAAGGTATCGTATTTTTGTATTCCTTTTCTAATGTTTCATTGCTGGTATACAGAAATGCAACTGACTTCTGAATGTTAATCTTATATCCTGCCACTTTGCTGAATTTATTAATCAGTTCAAGGAGTTTTGGGGTTGAGTCCTTAGGGTTTTCTAGGTATAGTATCATGTCATCTGCCTACAGTGACAGTTTGATCTCTTCTCTTCCTATATGGATGCCTTTGATTTCTTTTGTTTGTCTAATTGCTGTGGCTAAGACTTCCAAAACGATGTTGAAGAGCAGTGGTGAGAGTGGGCATCCCTGTCTTGTTCCAGATTTGAGTGAGAAGGCTTTCAGTTTTTCCCCATTGAGGATTATATTTGCTGTGGGTTTCTCATAAATGGCTTTGATTATATTCAGGAATGTTCCCTCTATACCCACTTTGGCGAGGGTCTTGATCATGAATGGATGTTGAACTTTGTCAAATGCTTTTTCTGCGTCTATTGAGATGATCATATGATTTTTGACTTTTTTTGGGGGGAATTCCTATTTTTTATTGTTATTTTATTGAAGTTTAGTTGATTTACAATGTTGTATTGGTTTCAGGTGTACAGCAAAGTCATTCAGTTTGTATATATGTATTCCTTTTCAGATCCTTTTCTCTTATAGGTTATTACAAAATGGTGAGTATACTTACTGTGGTATATACAACACGTCCCTGTTGATTATCTGTTTTATACATAGTAGTGTGTATATGTTAACCCCAACCTCCTAATTTATCCAGCCCCCACCTTTCCCCTTTGGTAACTACAAGTTTATTTTCTATATCCATGCGTCTATTTCTGTTTGGTAAATAAGTTCATTTTTATCTTTTTAAATATTCTCTATATAAGTGATATTGTCAAAATGACTATAATACATAAGACAATCTACAGAGTTAATGCAATCCCTACCAAGTTACCAATGATGGCGTTCACATTGTGGCTCAATGGTAATGAATCTGACTAGTATCCATGAGGACTCAGGTTCAATCTCTGGCCTTGCTCAATGGGTTAAGGATCTGTCCTTGCTGTGAGCTACTGCGTAGGTTGTAGATGTAGCTTCGATCTGACATTGTTGTGGCTGTGGCATAGGCTGGCAGCTATAGCTCCAATTTGACCCATAACCTGGGAACTTCCATATGCCACACGTTCACCCATTAAAAACAAAAAAAATTACCAATAACATTCTTAACAGAACTAGAACAAAATATTTTAAAATTTGCATGGATACACAAAATACCCTGAACACCCAAAGCAATATTGAAAAAGAAAAAAGGAACTGAAGGAAACAGTGATAGAAAATCACTTTTAACATTCTATTCAATTCAACAAACTCATATTTGTAGACTATTTGATGACAGCCATTCTGACCAGTGTGAGGTGATACCTCATTACACTTTTGATTTGCTCTTCTTTACTATGAGAATATATTTTCATGTCCCTTTTGGTCATCTGTATGTCTTCTTCAGAGAAACATCTACTTAGAACTTGTGCCCATTTTTTAACTGGGTTGTTTGGTTTTTTGATATTGAGCTGTTGGAGCTGTTTGTATAACTGGGAGATTAAGCCCTTGTTCATCGCATTATTTGTAAATACTTTCTCCCATTGTGTAAACTGTCTTTTCATCTTGGTGTTTTTTTTTTTTTTTTTTTTTTTTTTTTTTTTTTTTTTTTTGTCTTTTGTCTTTTTTTTAGGGCAACACCCATGGCATATGGAGGTTCCCAGGCTAGAAGGTGAATTGGAATTGTAGTCGCCGCCTTACTCCAGAGCCACAGAAACACCAGGTCTGAGCCATGTCTGCGATGTACACCACAGCTCATGGCAACACCAGATCCTTAACCCACTGAGGGAGGCCAGGGATCGAACCTGCAACCTCATGGTTCTTAGTCAAATTCGTTTCCACTGTGCCATTACGGGAACTCCTGTCTTTTAATTTTCTTTATGGTTTTCTTTGCTATCCAAAAGCTTTTAAGTTTAATTAGGTATCATTTGTTTATTCTTATTTTTATTTACATTATTATTATTACTATCATTTTTTTTTGTCTTTTTGCCATTTCTTGGAACACTCCTGCGGCATATGGAGGTTCCTGGGCTAGGGGTCGAATCGGAGCTGTAGCTGCCAGCCTACGCCAGAGCCACAGCAACGTGGGATCCGAGCCGTGTCTGCGACCTACACCACAGCTCGCGGCAACGCCGGAACATTGACCCACTGAGCAAGAGCAGGGATCGAACCCACAACCTCATGGTGCCTGGTTGGATTCGTTAACCACTGCACCACGACGGGAACTCCTATTTACATTACTTTAGAAGATGGACACAATGCACAAAAAGCATTTGACAAAGTCCAACATCCATTCCTGATCAAAACTCTTACCAAAGTGAGTATAGTGGGAACATACCTTAACATAATAAAAAGCCATGTACGACAAACCCACAGCAAATATAATACTCAATGGAGAAAAGCTGAAAGCCTGTCCACCAAAATCTGGAATGAGACAAGGATGCCCCTCTTACCACCTTTATTCAACATAGTAGTGGAAGTCCTAGCCACAGCAATCAGACAAACAAAAGAAATAAAAGGCATCCAAATAGGAAGAGAAGAGGTAAAACTGTCACTGTATGCAGATGACATGATACTAGATATAGAAAACCCTAAGGACTCAACCCCAAAACTACTTGAACTGATCAACAAATTCAGCAAAGTAGCAGGATGTAAGATTAACATTCAGAAATCAGTCACATTTCTCCACACTAACAACGAAATATTAGAAAAGGATACAAAAATACAATACCTTTTAAAATTGCACCCCCAAAAATCAAGCACCTGGGAATACAGCTGACCAAAGAGGTGAAGGACTTATATGCCGAGAACTATAAAACATTAATCAAGGAAATTAAAGAAGATGTAAAGAAATGGAAAGCTATTCCATGCTCCTGGGTTGGAAAAATTAATATGGTAAAAATGACCACACTACGCAAAGCAATCTACAGATTCAGTGCAATCCCTATCAAATTACCCATGACATTTTTCACACAACTACAACAAACAATCCAAAAATGTATATGGAACCACAAAAGACCCAGAATTGCCAAAGCAACCCTGAGGAACAAAAACCAAGCAGGAGGCGTCACTCTCCCACACTTCAGGCAATATTACAAAGCCACAGTCATCAGGACAGTGTGGTACGGATACCAAAACAGACAGGCAGACCAATGGAACGGAATGGAGAACCCAGAAATACACCCAGACACCTCTGGTCAGTGAATCTTTGACAAAGGAGGCAAGAACATCAAAGGGGAAAAAGACAGTCTTTTCAGCAAGTATTGCTGGGAAACCTGGACAGCTGCATGCAAATCAACGAAACTACAACACACCCTCACACCATGCACGAAAATAAACTCAAAGTGGCTGAAAGACTTAAATATAAGACAAGACGCCATCAAACTCCTGGAAGAGAACATAGGCAAAACATTCTCTGATATCAACCTTATGAATATTTTCTCAGGTCAGTCTCCCAAAGCAACAGAAATAAGAGCAAAAATAAACCAATGGGACCTAATCAAACTGGCAAGCTTTTGCACAGCAAAGGAAACCAAAAAGAAAACAAAAAGACAACTTACAGAACGGGAAAAAATAGTTTCAAATGATGCTGCTGACAAGGACTTAATCTCTAGAATATACAAGCAACTTATACAACTCAAGAGCAAAAAAGCCAACCACCCAATGGAAAAATGGGCAAAAGAGCTGAATAGACATTTCTCCAAAGAAGATGTACAGATGGCCAACAAGCACATGAAAAAATGTTCAACATCCTGATTATTAGAGAAATGCAAAGCAAAACTACCACGAGACTCCACCTCACACCAGTCAGAAAGGCCATCATTAAAAAGTCCACAAATAACAAAGGCTGGATGGGGTGTGGAGAAAAGGGAACCCTCTGGCACTGTTGGTGGCAATGGAAGCTGGTACAACCACTATGGAGAACAGTATGGACTATCTTAGAAAACTATACACAGAACTACCATGTGACCACCCAGCAGTCCCACTCTTGGGCATAAATCCAGACAAAAACTTTCCTTGAAAAAGACACACGCACCGGCATGTTCATTGCAGCTCTACTCACAATAGCCAAGACAGGGAAACAACCCAAATGTCCATTGACAGGTGATTGGATTAGGAAGATGTGGTATAGATACACAATGGAATACTACTCAGCATAAAAAAAACCAAAATAATGCCACTTGCGGCAACATGGATGGAACTAGGGACTCTCATCCTGAGTGAAGTAAGTCAGAAAGAGAAAGACAAATGCCATATGATATCACACATCTGGAATCTAATATACGGCACAATGAACCTTTCCACAGAAAAGAAAATCATGGTCTTGGAGAACAGACTTGTGGTTGCCGAGGAGGAGGAGGAGGGAGTGGGATGGACTGGGAGTTTGTGGTTAATAGATGCGAACTATTGCCTTTGGAACGGATTAGCAATGAGATCCTGCTGTGTGGCTCTGGGAACTATGTCTAGTCACTTATGATGGAGCATGATAATGGGCTAAAATAGAATGGTACTTGTATGTGCAACTGGGTCACCATGCTGTACAGTAGAAAAAAAATTTGTATTGGAGAAATAACTATTAAAAATAATAATAATAATAATAAAAAGATGGATCCAAAAATATATTGCTTTGATTTATGTCAAAGTGCTCTATGTTTTCCTCTAGGAGTTTGAGAGTAAACAGTCTTACATTTAGGTTTTTAATCCACTTTGAGTTCATTTTTGTGCATGGTGTTAGAATTTCTAATTTCATTCTTTTACACCTAGCTGTCCAATTTTCCCAGCACCACTTATTGAAGAGACTGTCTTTTCTACATTGTATATTCTTGTCTCCTCTGTCATAGATTAATTGACCATAAATGTATGCGTTTATATCTGGGCTTTCTATCCTGTTTCATTGATCTATATGTCCCTTTATGTGCCAGCACCATACTGTTTTGATGACTGTAGCTTTGTAATATAGTCTGAAGCAAGGGGGCTTATTCCTCCAGCCCCATTTTTCTTTCTCAGAGTTGCCTTGGCTATTCAGGTACTTTTTGTTTCCAAATAAATGTTAAAATTCTTTGTTTCAGTTCTGTGAAGAATGCCATTGGTAATTTGATCAGGATTGCATTAAATTTTTAGATTGCTTGGGAAGTATAATCATTTTATCAATATTGATTCTTCCAATTCAAGAACGTGGTATATCTTTCCATATGTTTGTGTCATCTTCAATTTCTTTCATCAGTGTCATAGTTTGTGTAGTTATAAGTCTCTTGTCTCCTTAAGTAGGTTTATTCTCTAGGTGTTTTATTCTTTTTGATGCAATGGTAAATAAGATTGTTTCATTAGTTTCTCTTTCTGTTTTATTGTTGTTGGTTATAGAAATGCAACAGATTTTTGTATATTAACTTTTTATCCTGAAACCTTACTGAATTCATTGATTAGCTCTAGAAGTTTTTTTGGTAGCATCTTCAGGATTTTATATGTATAGTATCATGTCACCTGCAAATAGTGACAGTTATACTTCTTTTCCAATTTGGACGTCTTTTATTTCTTTTTCTTCTCTGATTGCTGTGGCTAGAACTTCTAAAACTATGCTGAGTAAAAGTGGCAGGAATGGGCATCCTTGTCTTATTCCAGATCTTAGAGGAATTGCTTTCAGCTTTTCATGGCTGAGTATGCTGTTACCTGTGGGTCTGGCATATACAGTCTTTATTATGTTCAAGTATGTTCCTTCTATGCCCACTTTCTGATAGAAAAATTACTCTTGGAGTTCCCATCATGGCTCAGCAGTTAATGAACTCAACTAGCATCCATGAGGACGCGCACTCAATCCCTGGCCTTGCTCAGTGGGTTAAGGATCCGGCGTTGCTGTGAGCTGTGGTACAGGTCACAGACGTGGCTCTGATCCTGGGTTGCTGTAGTTCTGGTGTAGGTTGGTGGCTACAGCTCTAATTGGACCCCTAGCCTGGGAAAGTCCACATGCCTCAAGTGCAGCCCTATAAAGACAAAAAGACAAAAAATAAAAATAAAAAAAGAAAGAAAAGAAAAATCACTCTTAACGTTCTATTCAATTCAACAAATTCTTATTGAATACACACGACAGAAAGCTCAGATTCCATGTAATTTCTCTTGTAATTACTTGCATTTCCCATAGACAACCACCAAAGCCAGAACTGATGTCTTAAAAATATTTGATACCTCAGCTCTCCTTTCACTTTCAATGAACACTGCCTTGACTCAAGTAATCATTCATTCTTAATTGCATTCTTTAGCCTTCTATCTGGTATCCCTGCCTTTAAGGAATGTCTGAACAAATGAATGAGTAAAAAAAAATGTGGTGATGTGTAAACTAATTAGTTGACATCCACATTTCTTCATAATCTTTTCATCTCACCCCATGTTCTCTCCTTCCTTTTCTTAACACATAACTGTGCTATGTGTGTGGTATGGTTCTAGACAATCTGTCATTATTCCACGGATGATATTCTACACTGTTAATTACTGCTGGGCACTATAAAAATCAGCCACTTGTATAAGTACCCATGTGGCTGCCGCAAAGCACACAGCTGAATGTGAGATTTAATTATTCCTGCATAGTATCATTCACATTTCTGTTTCCATGCTTTTGTGCCTCCTCTCCCAAAGGATACTATCACCTCTATTTTTAAGGCCATGTTCAAATGTGAATTTTTAACCAGTCACTCCAAGTAAAAGGTCAGCTTTCTCATCTATATTCCCACCGTGTCTTATACCATACCTATAAAGAAACCCCTTATGTTAAATAATAATAGCACTTCTTATATTAGTGAAGTACTTTTATCCTAAGACTACATTCCCTGGTTCAGGAATTGCACTATCTCATCTCAGCAATCTCCACACCTACCACCATGCCTGGTACTACAGATACACAATAAATTATTAAAGGGGAAGGGATAAACCAGTGAATCTGTACTTGCCTGACTTTGGGCATTTATCCCAAAGTCATTTATTCAATTTGTTAATCTAAAGTTCTGAAAGACTAGAATGTGATTGTCTGACTTACATCAAATAAAGAAGAAAAATAGAGTGTAGACCACCACCTAGAAAGAGCAGACCCAGACAAGATATGTCCTTCATGAAGGGCAAGATACTGGACACCAAAAACAAAATTTGTCTATGAATTACGTTGTCCAAGACAGAATCATTACCAAACCTCTTCAACTAAAGTGATTTCTCAGATCATTGGAAGGCTTCAGCTTCTCACCTTACTAGCTTCAGATTTTTCTCTGCCCAAGGAAATCTATTTCTTTATTAGACAAACTTCACAATTCATAATTGTACCAAAATAATTTAACCACTGTTTATTAAGACACAGGAGAATGAGATACAGAGATTTAAGAGTATTTGTTCCCCTTCAACTTCAGTAGCAGAAGCAGGCCTGCAAAAGTAATGCCCATGACAATTCTTAAGCTGTTAAACAATAGGGCCCTGGGGACCTTGGGGTCTCTGGAGATTGGAAACTAGTGGACAGGCACTCTCAGAGTACAGCTAAGAACAGAATGGTCACTGGAGGGCAACATATCTCACATATACTCCCTGTGCTGACATTTTAAAAGCAAATAATAAGCTCCATTCAAAGACTTAGGAGAATCATTTAAGCACAGGCTAACTTGCAGGGTGTAACAACAGAACAGGGAATGCAGTTTGGAAGTTAGTTATGCATGTATTTTGCATATTTAAGATAGGAACCCATAGCCTATACTATAACTCAATGGTAGTATATAAAAATATATAAAACACCATAAATGGTCTGCTGAATATTTCATTTTATAAGAAAAAATTCTGCCAACTTCAGGAGATGCACTAACACAAATAGACCTTTTCTTAATAAGTCACGACTTTAAAAACACTGGGGCTTAGCCCCAGGGTATCCAGTACACAAGTCATATCCCACACAGCTCCTATGGAGCCCATTTCATCAAAAAGCCTTTCTACATTGATTTTTATGACTTTTGAAAGTCTCTACCTGCAACTTCCCTCTTGGACAATAGGGAACAGGAAGTCACAGCCACCATTATCATCAGTTTGAGTTTAAAACGAGAATCACAATGCTTAGAAACTGCAGGACATACAAGGCTCCTCCTCAGTCATGGCAAAGGGGCTGTTAAAAAAAAGCTTTGTCTACCTGTAAATACACACGAGACAGAAGTCCAAAAGAGAATTGAGAAAAGGAAGTAATAGTCGAAGTGAAGGAACTTGCAGCAGACAACCTCTGATACCTGTGCAGCAGGAGGGCTTTGTAATCTGTACACTATAACCTTCTCTGCAGAAAACTTGCCCCCTTGCAAGCTTAAAAGAAACTGGCTCCCAGTCTACTAGCTTGCCAGTGTGAAGGCACGGGTCATGATCAGCCAGCCAAATACAAAAGATCTTTATCTACCGTTGCAATTTAGATTGACATGGTTCTTTATTTCACACTTCAAAACTTAATACATTTAAATTTTTTTCTGTGATTTTTTTTTTTTTTTTTTAATGCTGCAAACTACCTCCCGAGGATGTGAAAATCCCTTCATGCAGCAAAGTGCCCATGGAAAATGTCTCACTAGCTGGGTGATCCAGAAGTCAATTAACCTCTCTGAGCCTCAGTTGTTTAAACACGAATTATTTAACTTACCAGGTCGCTGTGAGGCTTGGAGAAAATAAATGTAAAGTAGTCGGTAAGGAGCAGGTGCTCAAAAATGTTGGATATTATTATTAGTAGTAGTATAGAAATCACGTTTTACTTCAGGCCAAGTTCCATCCCAGGAGAAAACAGTGACACACGGTGCCTCTCACCCTGGAACAGAGCTCTGCAGCACAGCTATTAATCTTTCTCACTCCCCTAGGGTTACAACAGGGATCTAATTACTAAAGCTTTTTCCTTTCTTTGCTTTTTTCTTTTATTAGGCAAATGTGTACTCTAAGGAAAAATATTGTGCCACATATGATTGTGAATATACTACGATTATTCTAATCTTTCACTGATATAACTATAAATTTTAACATTAAAAAAATTTAGGTAGAGATAGAAAGGAAAACATAATATCAAAAATAGTAAATTAGGAACAACTATCATTTTGTAGAAATTTGAAGAGAAACATGAAATATATTCCATGGGTACTGTATAAATCCTTCTTTAAAGAACTTTTCTATTGTTTTAACAGAACATCTTGGGAATTTCAATAGACCTAAGACCTCTCTCTCTATTTCAGACAGAATTTCACTGGTCATGTTACTCATACTCTATCTAATGCTAGTGTTCAGTCCAATTCTGAGCCAGCCAAGACACATCTTCAGACATGGATAGGTGTGCACCTCAGGGGAAGAAATGACAACAGCAGAATACCTACAGGATAAAGGAAAGCAGGAGGAGCCTTGAGCTGCCAGAGCCACTCAAAAAATGTGAGGTACACAAAACCATCCCCTAACCAAGACCTACGTTGTCACTGATGCTTTTTACTCCTTATCCTCCTGCCTTTCGCCTTCTTTCCCACTAGGCTTCTTCAAGACCTCCTGCAATTGTATAGGTTACTTACAATTTACTTCTTTTGATCCCTTTCCTAAGAACCCACATTCACAAAGAGTTGAACTAACCTCCCATCTCCTATCTTTATCTCCTTCTCATCCCCTCCCAAAGAACTCAATTTTATACCTAAGATTTACCTCAGTTCTATTCCTCTCTGGTTCTTTTCTCAGTTACACTTTTCCTTTTTCTACATATGTTGCCTTTGAACACACACAATAGACCAGAATACACCTAAATTTCCAGAATACACTGATAGGGAAAAGATAAATCATTGTGTCAGATATCTTTGATCTTCACCCTACTAATTAGCATTGACTTTTTCTAACTTGCACAAACTTTACATTCAAGTTAAGGTCCACCCAGGTTCATGCCATGAAACTTTGCGGGCTATTTTTAGCACAGGAGCAACAGTTTTAACAATGTTTGAATTTAACATGTACTTGCTGAGTGCTTACTATGAATTTTCAGTACAGAGTTGAGAAGGTAGCTCAGCTAATTCCTGTCTTACAGATTTCACACCAGGGATTTCTCAGAGTGTGACCTAAAGACACTCCTAAAAACTTAGATTCAGACAGGTGGGCCTTATTTAGGATCTACTCTATCAGAATCCTTGTGACAAGGGTTCAAAAACTGCATTTTTAACAAGCTTCCACGGTGATTCTTAAGTGAGCTAAAGAATGAGAACCGCTGGAGAAATAACATACATGTATGAGTAATTAAGAAACAGCAAAACCTACACAGAGGATAACACAGTGAAAAATGGCTTTGAAGTCTGACTGACTGTAATGCAAATTCCATTGCTCTCATTTTCTTGCTATATTTTTATAAGCAAATTACTCTACCACTCTGACCTTCCTTATCAGTTAAGACACTGGCTCTAATAACTACTTGTAGGATCACTAGGGACAAATGATAATGTATTTCAAATATTTAGTACTGTGCTCAATAAATGTGAGATATCATTACGAAAGTCAGGACCTCTGTGTTACAAATGACCCCTGTAATTGTGAAACATTGCAGCCCTCATACATATTATTTATTTAAAAGAATAGGACAGCATAAGCACTATAGGAATTTGGAAAGGGAAAAGTTTTCACTTTAATTAGAGGTATAAGAGAAAAGTACCCTGGAAAGGCTGGCAAACAGCTTTAGGATACTAAATTTTATTCAAACATGCATGACTGGTAAAAATGTCCTTTCCCAAGGTTCCTCAAAACTTAACGAACTCTAACATTTCAAGGAACAATTTCAAAATTACCTTGCTGTGTCCTTCAAATGTTTTGTGATTGAAATGATCTACTTTTGTATTTCTGTATCATAAAACGCTTTCAGTGTTAAAATTATCCTCAAAATTATCTCAAGCTCTGTGCTAGTAACAGGATGTTGGTAATAGGTTATATGTAGCACCTTCTATTCTCAGCAAGATGACAGAATTTTATACAAACTGCGTCTCAAGTATACCATGTTGTTTATATACAAAATGATAGTGCTGACCTCCGGCAGGGAGGGGACACTCTTTGGGTTACTATATTATCATTATTATTATTACTACTACTATTGATGTGTTGCAGCTTTTCTATCATTACTTAGAAGACGCTATGTCCACTGAGGGTCAGGAAGGTCAGGAGTATGAAGATCCACTGCTCTAGGAAGCTAACTGGCTCATGATGGAACGAAGCCTCTTGAACCCATTAGCAAAACACACTAATCAATTAGGCTAACTCACTCAGAGCCAAACTTATTAAAACTCATTATTCCTGTGAAGAATAAAGAGCAACTACTACTTCATTTCAAAAAATAGAGGGAAGTTTCAAATTATGAAACCTGTAAAAATAAGGTAACAACAATTACTGAATACATAAATACAGTCTGAGAACTTAAACACAGCACTCAATCCACAGGACACTTATTCCCTCTGAGTGAGAAACCTTCCTTTGAAACTGAGTATCTGAATAAAAACAAAGGGGTTAAAACAAATGATTTTATTGAAGGCAACTTCTATTAATGTCACACAGGGGAAGAAATACAGTCATTGCTTTCATACCCCAGTTCTGCAGGAAAAAATATGCATATGTACATATATATATGCACATATTAAAATAGACTGAGACAGATCAACACATATAAATAGCTCAATGCAACATCTGTAACAGTCCTTAAGATTGTATTAAAGTCCTTGCTGTTTATCTGGTTGGTAAATCATATCAGCTCCTAGATATTTAAATTGCCAGTTGCTGGGCAACCACAGCTCTGTCAACTGTCACTCACTCTTAAGTTCCTCTACAACACTCCTTTAAGGAAAAAAATAGTGAAAAATTCTTGAGATGCTTATTTTGGGCATAAGAAATGCACTTAATTTTATTCCTGATGTATTTAAAGAATATCCCTAAAGAGTCTAGGAATTAAATGATATTGTGAAAATAAACACATTTAGAGAGTTGGAGAAGGGGCAGACACAAAAGTTGAGGGACTTTGCTAAAGGATGTTTCGCTTTTGGAACCTGGTCCACAGTAAAGGCATGTTTGTTGCATAAGAAAATGTGTTCTCTAGGGAAAACAGGTGATTCTCAACAAAACTGATGTCTAGTTAATTTTATATTTATATAAAATACTGTAAGATGAATAAGCATTAAAGCCACAGTAATCAACTATTCTTTGCTTCTGATACTGTCTTTTTTTCTGATTAGAAACAAAGTTGATTTGCTATGTCTCATAAAAATTTCTACTATGTAAATGTTTTATTTTTTTGGATGTAAGTAAGCATCCACTATTTGACTCAATCCAAGAGTTAAGTTATCTACCAGTAGTAGAAAACTTCTCTTCAAGGTAAGGTAGGCTCTGCTGTGAAGAAAATATAATGCACTGTCTATGCAGTTCACTCTGTCAACGCAAATAGTTCTAGAATTGCCACTCCCCGCCTCTCTCGGCTTCAGTTTCAGATCATGTCTAAAGTTTTTCCTAGTAATAGCATTTCATAAACCTATCAATCTTTAAATTACATGGTTCTCAGTTTCAGTCTATATAAAACTGAGCTGTAGTTCCCGTTGTGGCGCAGTGGTTAACAAATCCGACTAGGAACCATGAGGTTGCGGGTTCGGTCCCTGCCCTTGCTCAGTGGGTTAAGGATCTGGGGTTGCCCTGAGCTGTGGTGTAGGTCACAGATGCGGCTCAGATCCTGCGTTGCTGTGGCTCTGGCATAGGCTGGCAGCTACAGCTCTGATGAGACCCCTAGCCTGGGAACCTCCATATGCCACAGGAGTGGCCCAAGAAATGGCAAAGAGACCAAAAAAAAAAAAAAAAAAAAAAAAAACCTGAGTTAATTCAGTAAATCAGACTTGTGTTGCTACATCTCACAAACACAGATAGAAACATACACATCTACGACAAAGAAATTATTAAATTGTATAATCTGCTCTGTTGCACAAAATTTTAAAATCTAAAGAAGGATATCTTTATAACTTCAAGTAGGATATTCTTTCTTAAACAAGACAATTTGTCAACTTCGAAATTAAAGCCTTTATGCAATAAAACAAACTCTTAAAACATATAAAGATAAATCACACTGAGGAAAAAATATTGCAGTACAAATAACTAAAAAAACAGTAATGGGAATAAAGAACACCTATAAATCAGTAAAAAAACAAAAGAAACTAACAAAGAACAATTTAAAACAGAAAAGAAATGGGCAATAAACAGAAAGTAAAACTTTACCAGTCAATAATAATGTGAAAAGATGCTCAGCAAGATACCAGTCATATTCATCAGACTGGGTATCACTTTAAAATCTTAAAATCCTAGTGTTGGCAAGGATATGGAACAACTAAAATTCTCATATACTTTCAGAGACAGTGTAATGCATGCACTATTTAGAATGGCAATTTAAACCTATCTAGTCAAGTGAAAGATTCATAATACCCTATGACCTGCGGTAGGCAGAATAATGGCCTCTCCAAAGATGTTCATGACCTAATCCCCCAAAGCTGTCAATATGCTACTTACAAAGCAAAGGAGAATTAAGATGGCTGATGGACTAGGAGGGTCATTCTGGGAACTGGTGTTGTCCTTGTTATTTGTACCTCGATAGATTAAGGCTCTACCCTGCCTGCCCTTTAACAAACCATTTTTGAATCTGTCATCTGTGAACCCATTAAATATTTAGCTGAAACTAAAAAAAAAAAAAAAAAAAGATTGCAGATGGAATTGAGTATGTTAATAAAATGACCTTAATATAGGGAGATTACCCTGCATTATTCATATGGGCCCAGTATAGTGACAAAAGTTGTTAAAAGTGGAGGTCAGGCAGAAATAGAGTCAAATGGATATGTGACAATGGAATAATAGAGAGATGCAATGCAGCATCACTGGCTTGGAAGACAGAGGAATGAGGCCACAATCCAAAAAATGTTAGCACTCTCTAGAAGTGGTAAAAGGCAGGAAAGGAATTCTCCCCTAGAAGTTCCATAAGAAACACAGCGCTGCCAACACCTGGATTGTGCCCACTGAGACTTCTTATGTCTGACTTCTAATCTCTATAACTGTAAAACAATAAAGTTCGGCTGTTGTAACCCAGCACGTTTGGAGTTGTTTGTTTCAACAGCATTAAGAAACTAACAAAATGACCCAGAAATTCTAATCCTAGTGAAATTCTCCCATGTGTCTTCTGGGACAAAATTACAAGGATGTTCACAGCAAGATTACTTAGAACAGAATTTTTGGAAACTACCTGAATATTCATCAACAGGGGAATGGATATCTAAGCATAGTGATAACTTGTATAATAGAATGCTATAGAGTAGTTAACATAAAGGACTTATGCCTGTATAAATCAATATGGATACATCTTAAAATTTATGGTAAATTAATGAAATAACCTAAAGCACAATTTGTATAAAATACCATGTGTATAAGAGTCAAAATCATACAAAATGATATGATGATATTTGTAGATAAACATAGTGTAGCTAACAAATAAATAAATGGATGGAAATGATCTACACCATATCCAGGACAGTGGCTACCTCTGGGGAGTGAGTGAATTATACAGAATGCTACAAGTTTGCCCTGAATGCTTTATTTTGTAAAACAAAAAGTCCTAAGGTAAATAACACAAAACAGGAAGGTCTGACAATTACACCGTGAGTAGATGACTATTAACTGTATTATTCATCTTTTTCTGTATTACTGAAATATTTCATAATAAAAAAATAAACATATGTTTTGATGATGTATTTTCCATGTGTCTGTCCACTGGCAAACAGGCGAAGTGATTCTTCCCAAACTCACAGAAAATGATCTCACCCAAGGAAGTACCCCTATTAACTTGCCAATTAAAAGACAAAAATACCAAAAAGCAAATATCAATATTTGACCCAGTTTTTATAACCTTCCAACTGCATACTGCAGCAAGCAGATTTTTATTTTCCCTTTTATTTTAAGCAATGTCACCTTAACATCTGAATCCAAGAAGTAATTCACATTGAGAGGATTTCTTCTGTGTGTCTCCAAATAGCCACACCCAGGTATGAAGAAGTCTATTTGTGAGTATTTATGAAATGGACCATAATAAGTACGCTGTCACCTTTCAGATAAAAAAGTGAGGTGGTTCATTTAGAAACACAGTGTTGAAATAAGCTGTTAAACAGACAAAATAAACTCTATTTGTCATCATCAAAACCCTTCACCAATAAAGATAAATAATCCTGTTATTCTGAAGACACCAAGAATGAGGAAAAAATATAAATCTACCTGTTTGGTTTAATATTTTTCCTTTATTACTTATACTTCTATCAAACATGTATCAATTCCTATTTTTTCTCTTTTTTAAGTAGCACTGTCTAATGCCTCAAGGGTATTATGAGAAGATTAGGAAATGACTATTCTTGGGAAATGTAAAAAATGGAGGGGGTTTCCACTTTGACTGCTTTTACTTCTGGACTAGAAAACTTTAACTCTTTCTCCAGGAAGTATTCATAACTTAAAATATTGGCAGTACATTTTTTTTGCTAGAGAAAAAAATAAGCACAAGAATAATCCAAGAATAATGTTGAATTTAAATATATGACATGAAATTAGAAGTATTGTATTGCAAACTATTGTCTTCAAATAAAGTTTACTTAATTTCTTAAAAAACCCAAGGTCCCTTTCTTTTAAGCCATAGAAGCTAAGTTAATTATATTTAGTTCTCAGCGGCATACAATTTAATACCTGTGCCTGCCAAAATGCCAACTATAGTATAAAAGGCAATAAAAGCAGCTCCAAAGAAAAAGTTGTCTCCCTGAACTAGCTAAGCTCAAGTCCAAATACATTTATGCTTCAATCAATAATCCTGAATATCAAAAATGAAGACTTGCCATATTATTGTCCTAAAATAAAAGATAAACATACTATTCTAATTTAATTTACTTGATTCTTTTTTCTTTTGTGTTCTTTTCTCTCCAGTCATTCAGCATGAAGACCCTTTGGTTGGTGAATCAACGATCTTAGCTATTTTTTACTTGCACTTTCTCCAGAGAAATGTCAACTCTGGTTCCATCCAGTTCTCAGGGGTCTTTCTTCTCTGCCTAGGATCATTTCCTCTTTAAGCACCTAATTGTATTCCAAGTCAAGCACCTTCAACATAACACAATAGGTATCCTCAAACCATCTTAGCTGCTTTTCTCTCCTTTACAGGAAATTCTCCACTGACCTCCATGGATCATCTTGACCTAAATTCAATCCCTGTGAAAGGCTCACCAAATCCATTCTACTAATGAGTAAAAGATAAACATTTAAAAGATATTCTCTACCTTAAGAGATAGGTAAGTTCTATCTATTGGTTTACTTCAGTCTTCTGTGACTGATTCATAATATCTTTGTTAAGTATAATGTCACTTGATTATTTGCATGCTACCAAGTTTCCTTCGAATCTTAATTAAATGCCCTCTGTTGATTCAAATAAGCCTTTACCTTAATACCTTTAGCCCGATAAATGTTCACAGCTCTCACTACCTACTAGTGTTGATCTAAGATATGACTGGCATATGCCTGCATAATACATTAGCAAATATGAAATAGCACAGCCTTGACCAGCTCAGTCAATCTAAAAACATACTATTAAATCCCACCATATCACCCTGGCTTATTACTTAAAATTATTTACTCCAAGCATTTATCTTGCTTATTCATTGTTTTCTGTTGAGTGTATATCTCCTACTGCCAGATTACAAATCTCATGGAAGTAAAGATTAGGACTAAATCACAGGAACCAGATAAAAGTGCCTGCATATGACAGACAGTCCACATATACTGTTGAATGTTTAAATAAAATCCATCTAAAATATTGCTTCTCAGCAATTTTCACCTGACATATATATTCAGGATCATTTAATTACCTAATTTTATGATGCTTAAGAGCTGGCTGTAAATCACGAAAACACAAAAGCAGTGAAACTTAGTCTTTGTGAATAGGCAGATTTCCCAGAGTTGGTGATGACAAGGAACATGTTCAAAATATTTGTAATAAAATCACAATACCACAGTGTCTTTGTGTTTCACTTTTTTAGACTTTAGGAGGTATGAGACTTCAAGGATGTTGGGGAAAATGTATCATAGATACAAAGAACAGAAGAGTAAACATCGTGGAAGAAAAGGATGGTCTAGGAACTGTCTGGGGTGATAGCTGAGAAGAGACAGGGAGAGGAAGGGCAAGGAGTGAGACTGGGGAGTTACCAGGATGGATGACAAAAACGAGGGCAGTGGGAGTTTCTAGAGGGACCTAAACAAGAATAGGACCTAATTGGGTTAACGTTTAGAGGAAAAAAAAAGAAGAAGAATTTGCTAGTCTCAGAACAGTGCATACTTCAGAGGAAGGAATCATGAGGAGCAGGAAGACTAGGTGAGAAGCTGCTGCAGTATTCCTATTGAGAGGTGAAGGGTGACTGAGATAATGGCAGTGGAATGGACCAGAGAGAATGGAGCACAAGGATACTCGGGAAGGTAGAACCAATAGGGCTAAATGAGAAAGGGATGAATGAAAGAGGAAGTCAAAGATGACTCCCAAGCTTTCCGATTTGGTGAACCAGAAGGAGGTTCCCATCACAGAAATTCAGAATAAAAAACGAGGAAAGGTAACTCAGAAGCCTTTACTTTCCCTGAACTGAGGAAAGGAAATATAATATGCTAATTGTTCCCTCTGAAAACTGGTATTTAAGGTGATTTTAATCTCCTTTGGCCTTTTTCTTAATGTCCAAATTTTCTAAAATAAAAAAAATGTATTTTTCATAATTCAAAAATGTTTTCATTTCTGAATTTTTCAATAAAACTATTTTTATTATTTAGTTTACTTCCCACTGAAGAGTATGAAAGTCATTAAAATCAAAAGCAAGTTGACATGTAGATAGACTTAGAGGGTTGGAGAGGTTTTTTTGCATAAAAAGAGCTAGCAATACAAGTCTCTGACATGACCAGGCAATCCATGTCAACTTGGGCTTTTTTTCTTCTAATGAGGTTATCTGCCACATGCCATAGAAATTTTGTGTAACGCCTCCTGTTAGAATAATGTCATGCTCAGCCATACTCTGTACCAAATTAATAGGTAAAATAAAAGAAGCATTCATTTCCTATAAACTAAGTGCTTTCAATTTTTCCTTAATTATAGCAGGAACTCATCTTACTTAACATACTTAACATCTTGATATGTTAATTGGAAATGATTCTGCCATACCTGTAAATAAGCAGAACTTATATCACAGGCTGGCTTCATAAAAAGAATGGCCGCAAGCATCATACATAATTTTCTCAAAGTGTCTTAATGTAGTCAGTTGTCTGGTAGGATTAACAAGTAGCATAGCTTCATCTCCTGATTTCTTTGGGGAATTTTTTTCTCTAGGTTTTGGAAGGAATTATTATTAGTATTTGCCAAAAAATGCAAATATGCCACTGTAGAGATTTATTCATTCAACAAGAAGGCTAGATGAATGGAGGATGCCAGTGTACAGAAGATGAGGGGAATAAAACTTCTTGCCTTCCTGTAGCCTACATTTGGGTAAGAAAGCAGCAGTGGGCAGAGTGTTGAAAATATCTTCACCAGGTCACTATAAATGGAAAGTAGTTCAAAACCTATGGGTTCCAAAGATTGGAAGTGAAGGAATCTGGTGGGACTGAATGTATATAACAACTAATCCAGTGCTTCTGTGCAAGCTGCTGATATAATTGAAGATTTTAAGGGAAAAGGCCCCTTCAGCTTGGTGTAATGTTTGCTCCTATGAGATTACTCCACAGACTTAGGAACAGAAAGAGCTGAAATCACAAAAGGTGTAGGAAAGACAAAGACAAATACCATATGATATCACTTATAACTGGAACCTAATATACAACACAAATGAACATCTCCACAGAAAAGAAAATCATGGACTTGGAGAATAGACTTGCGGCTGCCCCATGGGAGGGAGTGGGAGGGATCGAGAGTTTGGGATTATCAGATATAATTTAGAATAGATTTACAAGGACATCCTGCTGAGTAGCATTGAGAACTATGTCTAGATACTCATACTGCAACAGAACAAAGGGTGGGGGGAAAAATGTATACATGTAAGTGTACCTTGATCCCCACGCTGTACAGCGGGAAAAAATTTTTAAAAATTAAAAAAAAAAAAGTAAAACTGAATACGAATATGCTTACCTTGCCAAACCTTCTGGTAGGGAGCGTGACTGAGTTCCACTTCAGGGAAGTAAAAGCCTGTAGCCCTTTGGCGTTGAGAAAAGGGGCTGGGAGAGGGCAAGCTGGAGAGCTGGTCCTTGAAAGGACAAAATTATATGGCCACTTATGCTAGAATCAGATAACTAGTGAGGGAATTAACAGAACTCTAATTCCCTTGCATGATGAAGACAGGACACAAAATTCTATGTGGTGATGTTGACCTCATTCCAGTAACAATAGATGTTTCTATAGCAAGGTACGGCACCAATGCACTTTAATCTTCAAACATATTATTTGTTCGGTAGGGGTAGAACTTCAGGGATAAGAAGGAGAATTGTCAGAGAGGGTAGGAAGAATGAATAGAAGTGAGGAGTCCCCCCTAGGGGATTACTCTGCTCTAATTATTTTGGAAGGAGCTTATACTTTAAGGGTAGCATTCATTTGGGTAAAATTAAGTTATTTCTTTTGGCCAGATGAAGACATTTTTAATCCCTTTGATATCCCCTAAAATATGCTCAAGTTACCAAACACAGTTCGTGTGCCCAATGCACAGTGAGGCCAAACCAAAATGCCTGAGTTTGGAGCACAGAAAGATTTATTGCAGGGCCATGCAAGGAGAACAGGTGGCTCATGTCCCCCAAACCCCAAACTCCCCAAAGGGGTTCAGCGAAGCATTTGTTAATTTTATTTTTGGCCATGCCCACAGCATATGGAAGTTCCTGGGCCAAGGATCAAACCTGCACCACCGCAATGCCCCAAGCTGCTGTAATAACAATGCTAGAATCTTAGCCCACTGGATCCCTGGAGCCACCAGGGAACTTCAGCAAAGCATTTCTAAAGGCCAAGTGACAGAGTGGCATCCCAGGGTATGTGATCAGCTAGTACACAATTCTCTGACTGGTTGATGTTGAGGTAACAGAATGGTTAACAATATCAATCCTTAGGCACCAGAAGGTTTGGGGGCTGCATGCTTATGATCATCAAGTAGTTTATGTCTTCCATCTGTTGGTGGTTTTTAGCATCTGGAAAATTTAGGAAATAGGCATGAGATACTGTTATCTGGGTATTTAAGACAGGAGCTACAGCAGAGGATATGGGGGAGGGGTCTGTCCCAGGAAGGCCTCAGAGGCTCCTGCTCAGTTACACCACAGGTTGGGTAATGGGGAAGACCATTGGAGGTATGGGTTCTTCATTGTCCTGGGTCAAGAAAGGATTAGGATCAAGTCATTAAATTAAGAACCCAAGAACCTGTCAAGGGAAATAGTCAATTAACTATTGAGTTAATTGAGAGGTATTGTAGGCCCTGGGCAATATTTGCCCCTTGTATTCCAAACTCTGCTTACATAAAGATATTTAAAGTCTATATGGCATTTTTTTTTTCTTTTTAAGCCACATTTTCACCATATGGAAGTTCCCAGGGTAGGGGTCAAACTGCAGCTGTAGCTGCAGGTCTACACCACAGCCACAGCAACACCAGATCCCAGCCGTGTCTGTGACCTACACCACAGCTCTCCGCAACACCAGATCCTTAACCTACTGAATGAGGCCAGGGATCAAACTTGCTTCCTCACACACACTATATTGGGTTCTTAACCCACTGAACCACAAGGGGAACTCCATACATAGCAAATTTTTTTTTTAAATAATACATTAGAATATGACCAAGACCATGGTTATTTCAACTTGGTAATAATGAAATGACACAGTACCTAAGAAGAAAGGACATATGAAAATGAAAAGTTCTAAAAGATGAGCTCCAATTCCATACCATCCACCCCTCCCCTCAGCCCCACACTACACTAAGAGCCCCACAATAGACATTTCATCAGAAAATACAAATGAGCTAAATGCCCTAGCATGTGACATTTTATGATCAATGAGGCTATCTCAATATCTATACCATAAGTACCCTGGCATGTTGAAAATTTGCCCTATTTATTCAGAACTGTTAGTCTTGCTCTGGACTTAATACTCCTTTCTGAATACAAAAGTTTTAAAGTATTTACTATGCAAAATTTCCTGCCCAACCAAACCTGCAGCGCAGGAAGCAGAAGCCTGCCTGTGGGCTCTGAAGGGTTTTGGACTCTGCACACCTGGGATCAAAGGCAGGATTTTCAGATAATTTTAATGCCTTTGCTAGAGCATTCAGAAAATGTTCAAGGTTTTTAAATTCATCAACAGACGTAGGGGGGAAAAGTATTTCTTCAAATAGATAATTTTTCTGCAGTCCTGAAAGTGCTTTTTAACAAATCATAATCACCTCACTCAGATGTACTGCAACTAGCAAGGGAACAATACAGTTTACTTTTGAAAGGACTCTGCAAAATACTCATTACCAAACAATAGAAGCTGTGCTTCAGCAGGGCCGTTGGTTCAGCTCTAAAATGCTTGAAGTCTAGTGTGGCTTGCTTGCTCATCAGGGCACACAACTTATCACCAGCTAAAGAAGCTTGTTTTACATTGGCTAGCTGGTTTATTCTTCTTTTTTTTTTTTTTTTGTTTTTTTTTTTTTTTGGCTGGTTTATTCTAAAGAGAAATGCTGCTCATTGAAAACTTTAGTTTTATGAAGGGACTGGAAGTCAAATTCCATGGTAGCCACTAAATTAAAAAAACCATACAATCTGATATCCCCATTCAAAATATAAGTGACCTCCAAATTAAATGCTGTATCAACAGAACTGCTTTGTTTTAAATTTGACATTACTAGAGAAATTTAAAGAAGTAACAGAATACATATACTCCATGCCATAGACATAGAGATTCAAATCTCTGGTACTGGAAAGAAAAAAACAAATTTTCCTTTTCCTTTTTTTGTTTTGGCTGCACCCATGGTATAAAGAGGTTCTCGGGGCAGGGACTGAACCTGTGCCACAGCAGTGACCCAAGCCACAGCAGTGAAAGTGCTGGATCCTTAACCACTAGGCCACCAGGGAACTCCTAATTTTACTTTTTCAAAGTACTGTATGCCAAGCAGGAACATAAAAAAAGTCTAAGTTATTCTAATTAGCTGAGTGTAGTTATTTGCACAGCTAAATAGGAAAATCTTGAATAATCAACTCTCTAAACATAATTACTAACAATTTCCTCTACATAATACAAAGTAGTGATGCAGTTTTTTAATTTTGTTTACTTGAATTAAAACAATAATAAGAAGATGGGAAGGAATCTAGATCTAGTCAGAATGACAATTTATTCTAAGTTCTGGGGAGGATGATATATTTTACTATTTTTCTTACTTTGGTATGCTCAAAGAGAAAAACCTGTAAAATAACTTGTATGCTGGCATTCCAATTTTTTAAAATATAATAAAATTTCTATTATTTAAATCTCTTCTTTAGACCAATTCTTTAAGGAGTCTTTAAGGAGGTAGAGGCCATTCCTCTGGTACCAAGAATCCCTAAGCAGAGGATTATCTTGCCACCACTACTTTCTCATCAGAGGTTCTCTTCCACAGTCCTCGCTTTGGGAGGAAAAGTCTGAACCCTGCCCTTAATTTTTCATAGACTGAGGTTATTTGAAGGCTTGGATTGCTCTGCGATTTTTGTATTAGTTTCCCAGGGTTGTCATAACAAATTATCACAAACTTGGTGCTTTAAAACAACAGAATTTATTCTCCCACAAAAGTTCTGGAGGCCAATAGTCCAATATCAATCTCTTTGGACAAAACCAAGGATTTTACTAGATGACACTCCAACTGAGGCTCTAGGAGAGAATCTGTTCCTTCTGTTCCTTGTTTCCAACTTCTTATAGCTGAATATATCAAATATCCCTCTGCCTCCCTCTTAAAGGGAAATATGTGATTGCATTTAGGGCCCACATAGATAACACAGAACAATCAAAATAATCTCAAATTCCTTCATGTAATCATACCTGCCAAGACCCTTTGTAGCCATATAAGGTAAAACTCACAGGTTCCAAGGATTTGGAAGTGGATATCTTATGGGTGCCATTATTCAGTCTACCACAGGGCTCTCATACACTCTAATATATTATAAAACAGTTTGTAAAACCTGCCAATTTATTTCTCTGTGATTCTCCAAAAACAAAAAATAGTAAAACACAGTATGTGAGGATTATAAAGTACTATATGTTTCATAATTGTTTGGAAAATTTTCTGAAATGTTATGAAATAAAATGTCATAACGAGGCCAGATCATAATGGTATGATGATGATATCTGATGAAATAAAATATTTAGTATTCCTAAGTATACTTTTCTCTCTAAAATACATTATTTTAAAAAATAAACATATCTGATGACCCAGTTTAGAAATTGAAGATTTCTAGCACTAGTAAACACAGATATAACCATAACATTTATTTGTTGAGACTCTACCATGTCTCGGGCTAGAAGTCATTATTCTAGAGTTCCAGAATGAAAAAAGACAAGTATGCTGAACTGACAGAGTCCCTGACTGATTCCAGCCTTGCCCCTGAAAAGGTGAGTGACTTCAGGAAAGCACTTATGCTCAGTTGCTGACCTGTGAGCTGAGAGATGTCCCTTGGCATTTCCCTTCAATTGAGATTCATAATGAAATACACTTAAGCCCCTAATTCTTTGGCTGGTGCAAGTCCAAAGCAATCCTATCTCTTCTGCTACCAGTTCCTGGAAAGGTTGCAGCATGTCACCCTCACTGCTTCTTGGGCTCTCTCCAACACTGTCTCTACCTGGGCCAAGAGCCCAAGTCTGCGCATGTGTGTGTGTGTGCATGTGTGTGTGCATGAATGTGTGCATGCACACACACAATAATAATAATAAACAAAAAACAACAACTCTATCAAAAGATTCCCACAATCTCATTCTTTGTCTCTTTTTTTCTCCCCTCTCATCTCTATTCTAAAGACCCTGGATCTCAGATAAACCTAGAAACTCCAAATCTTTCTCACGCTACTCTGCCATGTGATTGTCACTGAAGTCTTGGCATTAGTGACAAGAAAGAGGGCCCTTGAAAGAGAGAGGGAAAGGAAGGCACTGGGTAGGTCAGAGGCTCACAGTCTTCCCAGAACCTTTATCAAGACTGCAGACTAACACATATCTCTTCCTAAGAGTAATTGAGTAATTTTTACTTTTGTCAAATTGATAAACATTTTCTCCACCTTCCTACATATCAAATGGAGATAATACTACCCATTTGGAAAGGCAGTGGTATGAATCAAAAGAGAAAATAGATGTAAAATAATTTAGCACACTGCCATGCACATACTACGAAATGAATAAATATTATCGTTATCATTATTATTATTAATATTATGCTAGAGGGATTTAAATTAGACCTGCTTAGATATAAACCATATAGGAGAACCTATACTCTGTATTCTTAAACTGACTATAAAAATCATTGTAGCCAGAATCATACTTTGATTCAATGCTATATTCTAAAGAGTTGTCATGCATAAAAACAAATGCCAATGAATTCCATTCTGAAAACAATTTTGCATAGCTGTATTTTTAGTTTCTCAGAACTGGCCTGATTTTCTTTCCCCTGAGTGAATAGAATTCCCTCTGCAATCCGTAATGTAGCAAATAAAGAGAGAATAGTTATGGTTTTAGTCAAATATTATTTGGGTTGAGGGTAAGAATGGGCATGGAGCTGAGGCTGAGAACTAGAAAATAAATCTGATTCAGAATCATTCTCATGTTTAAGAATGAGAAATAAAGTTGCTCACTAATGTCGACAACTACAACTGATCTACTTTTTTTCCTTTTACACAGTCCCTGTAACTAACCTCTGCCTTTAAAGTGTCATATCCAATTTCTACAGCCTCAAAAAGGGCCGTGCATGAGAACCTCTAAGCTATATTCAATCCATGAATTTTATTAATGATAGGTTTAAGTACAGCTAATGGTGGAAATTAACCACTAGCCTCATTGGTCTTGAAACATCAGAGTTATAAAAGAATTTAAATGGTCAACCAAAGGCTCATTTCTTTCCCTAGCAGTCCTTTACAATACTTCTTAATTAATATCTACTATGACATTAGTGAAAAATAATGTGCTATCCAGCAGAATTAGGAATAAAGCAAGTCAATTTTGTATTGCTCAGCCACATGGGAATTTAATCTCTGAAATACCAAGCCTCTTGGTAAGGAGACTTGAACTTTAAAACAGCCCCATAGCACGAACACAGAAAACACTATGGTGCCAAGGGGCCAGCACAGTTACAGGAAACTTCCACAAAGTTATTCATACAATGGTTGTAATGGACCAATTTCAGAAGGGTGAAATTATAATCAATGCTAAATTTTACTTTATTGGCTTGCCTGAAAAGGAGCACTCAGGCATTTTTTAAAAAGTGTATATATACATACACACACACACACGTATATACGTATATATACATAAATTTATATAAACACATATTATGTGTGTATACACATAGATATATATGTATATATGTGTAAATCTATTTGTGCAGAGATATATAGATACAGGTTTTTTTAAAAGAATAACTTCAAACAAGAAAATAAAATGTAATGCTGCAGAAATGTTGTGTGCTTCCCATAGCAACTTCCAATAGCCAAATGGTTTTCTCTGAGTAAGCGACATGAAAGCATTTAAAGAAACATGCTGTTTTCTCTTCTTTTCTGCAATAATCATTTTTTCCATTTGATGCCTTTGTTTATTTGATTCAAGTGCCATTTTAAATGCAAAACAATCAAAGAAAACTGAACCTACTAACTCGTTAAAAAGGTGTTCATGTATACAGAGTATACTGAGTGAAAATGTTCATATCTGCTGAATAACGTGTGTATCTTATAATTGCAAAATTAAGCCCAGAGATAATAACCGGAAAAAAAAAGAGACATCACATGCTGCTAAAAATAAGCTGATGCCAAAGCTCCCAGACTTAGTTCCTAAGTCTCCCTAAAATGACAAGAAGTCATGCTGTTTCTAGTTTGAAGTCATGGATATTTGACAAGTCTTCTCATACGTCATCTAGAATATCACCACCGCTTAACTAAAAGCCCAGAGGATTTTTTTTTTTTTTCTTAAGAGGGTGATATGAGGAATGAACAGCTCTAAATATACTATGAGGTTCTGACATGTCCAAAGACTACAATTAATTTCTGTGATTAATCCTGTTTTTTACTGACATGCCATGGGTAATTTGGGGGAATTTGTTCTGCTTTGCACCAGAGTTCACATCTCTGTTGGTTTTTTTGTTATTGTTATTAATTTCCAAAGCAATTTATTGACAGAAGCTTAAAGATGATGGGTTGGGGGGGTAGGGAGTAGAGGTCTGAATCAAGATATGCTTTCCTTAACAAACAGACCACTGGTACCAACTATTTCCATGGTAAGCAGTTTCTTCTATGTTTGGGGCCAGAGGACTCAGTTAGGCCAGGACCCAAAGTTCACAGCCAGTTGATTCAATTTTGAGAGTTATTTTAAAAGACCGTTAACCCTAGGATGCTTAACAAAAATAAAATCAAATAAAAAATAAAGTCACCTTTCTCAGGGGAAGGGGATTGGGGCACTCTGGAATTCTGATATAAAGAAACAATTATATCAATTATATCATTTGGAAAAGTTTTTCCTCACTAAAAACTGATTTAGGCTAAACTCTCCAATTTTACAGATAATAAAACTAAAGTTTCACAGTCCAAAGGACTCAGCCAATGTCATTTAATGATTCTATGCCATTTGCTGAATAACCTTACATGAAAGAACATGGTGTCTTTTTTGGAAATTATTAATTTCTTCCACGTAATTCAGAAGGTGATATTATATTTTTGGACCCCCACAAAGAATAAGACTAAAATCTTCAATCATAACCTTTGAGTATATTCAGCTATGACAAAATATTTTGCCTATTATTCTTCATACTACCACAATCTTATGAGAGTTTCTAAACACTTTGAATATAGTTATATTTTGCTTCTCTAGTTAGCAATTTGCAGACTGCTGTGGATTTTGGAAGCTACTAATTGTCTGAAGAAAAGAGAAATAACGTCATTGGGACACGTTGGCACACTGAAGGCAAGAAAAAGTCCTTAATTGCCGTGACTTGGGAGCAAAGAAAGGGAAGCAAATGAACAGGCAATAGAGAATTTTTCAAAAGAGGCGTGTGAAGGTGTTAGAGAATGGAACACATTCAACTCTTATTTCTTTAAGTCTCTAATTACCACCTGGCCCAAAGAACAAGCAGCGACTCTCCGTAATCTATCTGTTGCCGCTAGCTGAAATAGCTCTTAAATACTTGACGTCAGCCTTTTCTTTGCCTAAAACAAATTGGGGAAGGGTTTGTCTTAAATTTTGACTATACTTAATTATTCGTACATCTAATTTTTAAATTTTGTATTGCTCAAATCCAAAGACCAAAAATGAGTGAGCACAATAGCCCACCTGGCTCTTCTTTCTTTGAGGAGAGGGTATAAAGTCCTTTGCTAGGATTAAGCCATTCACTGCCATCTGATGGCAGTGTTTGATTTCACTCTCCTCCCTTGCTCATACATTAGCATTCTTTCTTTCTCTGGAGTGACCAAGCTCTGGCCCAGGAGAGACATTCACTAATCCTTTCCTGTCTTCAAAATATGTTTTTTCTATAACTGACTTCAGCAAGTGGTTCAATAGTATACACTGTACCTCCCAATCCATCCCACAAGTAGTCAGGTCAAAAATAAATGAAGATTAATACCTCTTAATTTTTTTCCTGAGTAGGAAGAAACTGACCTAATTTCCCAGAAGCCAAGGAATTCTAATTAATGCTAGTAAACTAGTTTGTCAACCATAACATTCTGATTCTTAGCAGACTGGGGATATCTAACCAGCAACCAAATAGTGCTATTAGTTATCAAGCAATCAAGTTTATAAAAACAAAGTATTAAGAACTAAATTATTAGTAAATTCTCTTGGGGGGGGGGGCGTGGTTAAACCTGCAGCATGTAGAAGTTCCCAGGCCAAGAATCGAACCTGTGCCATAGCAGCAACCCAAGCCTCTGCAGTGACAACACCGATCCTTAACTCACTGGGCCACAAGAAAACTCCCACTGGTCTATCTTTAAAATGGAGTTGACTTTTTAAAAATAACTGAAATTGTCTTTAAGTATTTTTCCTTACATACTCTGTCTAGAATTCCATTTAGATACTCCCAGAGTTTTGTTTTGTTTGTAAACCAATACACAGATCTTCCTCAATATACAATGGGATTCCATTTTAATAAACCATCATAAGTTTAGAACTTACATAATTGTTAAGCTGAAAATATATTTAATTCACCTAATATACTGGACAGCATAACCTAGCCTAGCCTACCTTAAATGTGCTCAGAACACCTATAGTAGCCTCAGTTGGGCAAAATCACTTAATATGAAGTCTATTTTATAATAAAGTGTCGACTATCTCATGTAACTTATTGAATACTGTACTGAAAGTGTAAAGCAGAATGGTTTGGTTGTGGGTACAGAATGGTTCTATGTGTATCCACTGTTCACTCTCATGATCCCATGGCTGACTGGGAGCTCAGGCTCGCTGTGGCCGTCCAGCATCATGAGAGAGTATCATACTGCATAACGCAAGCCCAGGAAATGATCAAAATTCAAAATATGGTTTCTACTGAATACACATCTCTTTAGCACCACGGTAAAGTCAAAAAATAAAAAATCAAACCATTGTAAGTCAGGGGCTATCTCCATTTGAAAGGCTTAGGTGCTTGTGTTGTTTTCTCTCTGGTTAGATAGCAGATGAAGAGAAATCAGCTCTGGAAATCCACATAAGGTAATAAATGCAACTGCATTATTTCTGGAAAAATGATCCTCTAAAAGTCCTGTCCTTTCCATGTTAAAATGGCAGGGAAAGAAAGAAGGGAATAAAGGAAGGAGGGAGAGAAGGGAGGAAGGAAGAGAAGGAAAGAGAAAAGAATCAAGATTTAGATGGATTAATTATAAGGGAAGAGAGGCACAGCACAATTAAAGGCCATTAAGAAGATATTTCACAAGGACTTCTCTTGTGACACAGCAGGTTAAGGTTCCAGTGTTGTCACTGCAGTGGCCTGGGTCTCTGCTGTGACGTGTGTTCAATCCCCAGTGTGGGAACTTCCACATGCCAAGAGCACAGACAAAAAAAGAAAAAAAAAAGGTATTTTATTTAACTTCCATTTTACAGATGAAACATGCCTTTCAACCCATGAACATACCTGCCCTGTCTGTAGTCAAAGCTGAGTGCATCACTGCCTGCAGAGACTGTGGAGAACAGCCCTTCCAGACCCACCACTTCTATTCCAACAGATCTGCACATAGTTGAAGTGGTTTGTAATCACTCAGCTATCCTAAGTTAACCTGAGAAGTATTTCTGGAAAAGCTTCAAATGACTCTGGGGCTTCCCAACTCTGCTGGAGCCTGTACCAAAGTAATAAAGGTCTCAGAGTTCATGCCGTCCCACCCCCACTTTATTTGACAGATGAAAAAGCAAAGGTCCATAGAGATGAAATGACCTGTTTCATAGTATAGTCAACAACACACCATTTCTGCTCAGTAGTCTGAAAACGGTTTGGGAGCCCTATTACATGCTTCGTGGTAACTCGATAATAAAACCATCCCCCTAATATACCCAGTGGTTTCCCAGACCATTCTCTGAGATTTTGGGGTTAAAGATACAAGTGTCCTGGAACTTTGGCAGAGTACGTAAGGCACTGGCTTGGATTAGCTGCACTGTGAAGTGCCTGATTTACTACCATTTTGGTATATGGTAACCCATTTGGATGCCGAGAACTAACTTCTCCCACTGTATTCTGATTGCTCAAGAAAGAAAAAACACATACTGTACATTACCTTTTACTAAAAGTGAATGTATAGTTTCAGAATTGTTAGCAATCTCAATCATCCACTAAATTTTAAAAAAGTATTTTATAACACAGTTTGAAAATGCACCAAAATTGTCGTTAAAATGTATAAAGTACATGGGCATTATAAGCAAGAAAATGAACAACTATGATAATCAAGTTTCAGATGAAATAAAAAATATAGCTATAATCATAAACTGAGGTTATGTGAGGAAAAACCACACTACCAGAATAACTAAAAAGAATGGTTTTGAAACTCATTTCCATCTTCTGCATGGAGTCTGAAATCCTGGGCCATTTGGCAGGGCCTTTACAAATAGGATCAGTGCCCTTATTAAAGAGGCCCCAGGGAGACCCCTAAGCCCTTTGACCATGTGAGGTTACAGCAGGCCCCCACCAGACTCTGAGTCTGTCAGCTCCTTGATCTTGGATTTCCCAGCCTCCAGAACTGTGAGAAATAAACTGTTCTTTAAAAACCACTGAGTTCATGGCATTCTGTTACAGCAGCCTGAACCTACTAGAACAGGGTTAATAAAGCCGGCAGTGGGGTCCCCTGGACGTGACTGAGCGGAGGAGGAGCGAGGTGAGGAAGACATTACCAGGGTTGCCAGATTTAGCACATAATAATAATGATAGTACAAAATGCCCAAGTAAGTTTAAATTTCAGATGGACAACAAATATTTGCAGTATAAATATGTCCCATGCCATATTAGAGACATGACTGTACTAAAAAATTATTTGTTGATGTGACAAAATTCCCATTTAATTGAGAATCCTGTATTTTATCTGGCAATCTAGACACCAGTGAAGAGGAATATAAACTCACACATCTTATGACTTTGGTTCATATCCCAGTTCCACTGCTGACCTTAGGCAAGCTCTTTAAATTCTTGGAAAATTGCCTAAACCTGAAAGTGTTGTTGCAACACCAAAATTAAATAATATTAAAGTGCCAATGCATTAATAACTATTCATTTATCCCCTTGCCCCCGTATACTTAATAATCCATCTGAGGTTGATTTGGACTCAGAAGAATTTTTTTATGTAGGTTACTAATTTTATTCCCAACTGCTCCTCCTTAAACCTAGACAGCATATAAGGTGCTTAAAACCTTGACTTAAAATCAAACACTAATATCCTTAATCCAAGCCAAAACACAATATGACTTGGGGAAATGTTTATAGCAAACTGATAGCCAGCATTAATAAATCTCTCACCCTCAGAAACTGGTAGTTTCCACAGAAGGATTGGACATTCTGTGGCCAATAAACTAAATTGAAAAATCTCCAGCCAACTGTAATAAACACAAAATTGAAAGCTAATAAAACACCACAGGGCATTTCAAGGTAACACAGCAGGAGAGAGCTCACCAATATAGATGTGTTTACAGATGGTGACTAAAGATATAATAATTAATCTGCTTTTGAACTAATGAACAAATCACATGCTTCCTTAAAATACAAAGAACAAAGCTCTTAGCTGCTAATTAAGTTCAGGAGTGGAATAAACACTTGATTTTCAGTAAAGGATAAGGCTCATAAACAGTAATATACAGCCATATAAGTCTTGCCTGTCTGTCTCAGAAAACACAAGAGCCCTATTGAGGATGTAAAACGTGACATGACACTATCATTCATCTGTGGTTTTCAAGTCTCAACAAGATCCAAGATCATTTATTATTAGACAAAAAGTACATTTTACAAAAGCATTACTCAAAATTGGCTATAAAATGCTAAATATAGTATTTTTACAATAATAATGATAATATTTAAAGCTTGTACAGGTTACAAAATAAAAGTGAATCAATACTAGAAATTCAATAAATCAGTTGTTCTCTACCTCTTTTACAAGTGTTTAGGTGGTTGACTACATGAATAAGAATTCATCATAAAAAATTGAATGGAATCATATTCTTGCTCACAGATAAGATAGGGGAGAAGGAAAACAGACAGACAAACAGATGTGAATCAGACCAGGAGCAAACAAATTAGGGCCCAAGAGAAAAATCTGACCCTTGGCCTCTCAACATGGCTCACAAGGTGAGAGTAGCTTTCACACTTTTAAACAGTTGAAAAAAAAAAAAAAAAGTCATGACCCTAAATTATATGAAATTGAAGGAAACACAAATAAGTTGTCCATAAATAAGTTTCACGCACTCAGCCACGCCCATTTGTTTACCAAAACGATGCATTTGTGGTACAGCAGCAGAAAGGAATACTTAGAAAACAGGCCATATGGCCCACAAAAGCTAAAATATTTACTTTCTTGTCCTTTGCAGAAAAAGTATGCCCACTCCTGAGGTAGAACAGATAAGTAAGTGGATAACACAATAATCTACCTCTATTGTAATCTACACTATCCCAAAAGGTTTCACTAGAATTCCAAAGCAGAGTAATTAAAAATCACCATAGCAGAGTTCCCTTTGTGGTTCAGTGGTAACGAACCCGACTAGTATCCATGAGGACGCAGGTTCGATCCCTCGCCTTGCACACTGGGTTAAGGATCTGGTGTCGCCATGAGCTGCGGTGTAGGTTGCAGACAGGGCTCGGATCTGGTGTTGCTGTGGCTGTAGTGTAGGTTGGCAGCTACAGCTCCGATTCGACCCCTAGCTTGGGAACTTTCGTATGCTGCAGGTGTGGCCCTAAAAAGAGAAAAAAAGAATCAAAAAAACAAACAAACAAAAAAAAAAACATAGTACTTTGTAAGGTATTTTAGCATCACTTAAAAAACAAAATCTAGGGAGTTCGATCATGGCGCAGTGATTAACGAATCCGACTAGGAACCATGAGGTTGCGGGTTCGGTCCCTGCCCTTGCTCAGTGGGTTAACGATCCAATGTTGTCGTGAACTGTGGTGTAGGTTGCAGATGTGGCTCGGATCCCGCCTTGCTGTGGCTCTGGTGTAGGCTGGTGGCTACAGCTCCAATTGGACCCCTAGGCTGGGAACCTCCATATGCCGCGGGAGCAGCCTAAGAAACAGCAAAAAGACAATAAATAAATAAATAAATAAATAAATAAATAAATAAATAAAAATAAAAATAAACAAAATCTATTTCTCCTAAGCCAGTATTATTAGCACATTTGATTATATGCATAGTTTCCCATAGAAATGGACTTTCAAGAAAGAACCAGAAACTCAAGTTGCCTCAGGATTTCTGCTGTTCCCTCTGCAGAGGATTTCTTTGCTTCTCTCTCCCCCTTTCCTCATCACCCACACTCTGATGTTGCCTGCATAGCCTCTTCCCTTGCCCAGTCCTTGATCTCAGGCAGGCTGGGGCAGTGTTCCTGGTGGCAGGAATGACTACCACTGAGACCTAGGCTAGAAGACGAGTGGGTAACCTCAGTACCCTGCAGCTCTTCTCATTTACCCGTCAGCACACTTCTCTCTTCCTCACTCAATTCTAGATACTTCTCTGAAATGTAAGTAGATCCTACTTCAGAACTTCAGATTCTAGGAAGCACTAGTATGCTCCGTATGCACTTTTAACGCCCCCAGCAGGTGTAAGAGAAAAAAATAGGAGAAGGTGAAGATGGTCCTTTCATACCATCATCATCATCTACTCTGATAGTACTTTAAAACAAAATTTAGAAAACATCAATCAAGTTATCTGTGCCTAAAATACTGCTTGTAACAAAGAAGATGACCAATAAACATTTCTTGAGTGAATAAACTGAGGAATAAATGGATCTATCCTACCTGCTTCTTTTATAGAAACTAGAGCCAGGGATGGAATCACATGACTTTTCAGCTAGCTGGAGACAGTTAAAACAAAAATGTGGATTTTAGGACCATCTCTTTCTCCCAGGCCATTGCTCCCTAGTGGCAGACAATGTGCACGACATGGATGACATTCACCTGACAGACGTTCCACCTTCATCTTTATCAGCAGATCTTCAAATGAGTTTGGGAATGTGCTCAGAGAAGGTGAACATGTGCCTCACACCCTAGACTCTAAGCCAGTTCTGGCAACTGGATGTTTGGTGGCCACTGAGTGGCTTAGGAGCAGACTGCTGACTCAGAGTTCTGGTCAACGGTATGTAAAGGGAAATACTCCAAGCAAAGGGCTTTCTGGGAGATATTTTCCTACCTAGTAAGATTAAGAGATCACTCCACATCATTTCACCAGAGTCTGTTACACAAGGACAAGATTCTTGTGCCTTAGTGGGTAGCTTATAACTGTGGGGTTACAAAGATTTCTAAGAACATAACCTAACTTAGAGCCTTGACTTCTTGAGCTGTTGGATTAACTAGTGCTGAAACTGCCTGTCACAAACTTCTTATGTGGGAATAAATCTTATATTCAAATTGAGTAGTCTCTTGCTTGGAGCCAAAAGCAGGCTGAATTATGTATTTACCCTTAAACGATGACCCATTCCCTGACTGAGACTTCATCTTGCCATATTCTTCACCCCAGGATACTGAAATTGTAGACAGCATCATAAGAAAAAGATGCTGATTCTCACTGCCAAGATGGCAGGAGGACTTCAAGTGCCCAGATCTCTTCCAGTGAAGCTCCAATCTATTCCAAGCCAAACTTCAAATGCACTTATAATAATAGAAATATTATTATATATGTTGTGTGGGCCCCATGATGATTTTAGAGCAAAAACTGTACAATATGGTTTAAATAGGCTCTTGTGGGTTGGCCTGGAAACCTAACATTGTTTCTATGGAAAAATGTTTCAAACTCCAAACTCTATTTGAACTGAACTTTTGAATGCAACCTGTTTTACACTGGGGATTGCATATTTATTTATAATTAAAATACACAGGGATGGAAGTGAGTTATCAGCTGCAAAAATCACATGTAGACTGTGGCTTTAAATTTATCAACGGCCCTTTGCCATTTTGGATAAAATGGCTCTGAATTAAAAAGCGTTGTGATTCTTGCAGTACCAAATAACAAAGCAAAATCAGAACTAAGGTCACCTACAAGACTATTTTTAAAGTAATTTTCTGTTGGAGGATGAGGTTACCTTACAAATTAAAAAGTGTCCTCTGTACCAAAACCTGTCATTGTAACCAATGTGTCTTTAGGGCCATTGGGAAATATTTCAAGTATATGAATAAGTGTATTAAAATATTCCCTCCAAATAAAGAAAAAAAAAACACCAGAGATCTTTGTATTGAAGGATGAATCCAAATCCTTTGTGTTCAAGTCAGCCGATAACTATAACCTGATCTCCTCCTGAAAAAACAAAAAAAAAAACAACAACAACAACAAAAACAACCAAACAAACCCCATTTCTTGGTCCAGATAATAGAAATGGATCAGGGTAGAGCAAGAAAAAAAAAAAACTACATCCTCATTATTGTAGCTTTTTTGTCTCTATTTTCTCAAGTGTAAAAAGGAAATAATACCACTGAGGTCCCAGAGCTGTTGTGACCTTTACATGATCTAGCAAATCCCCTGCCCAGTGCTATGCCTGAATCCCATCATGCACTCAATGTCACTTCCATTGCTTTCTATCCTCTTCTGCCCCTACAAGAATACTGCCCTCATATAACATATCCAAATTCTCTCCAACATACACACATAACTGACAACCAGAGTTTACTCTACTGGTAAATATGCATATGGTGTCTAAAGAAAATCAAGTCTAGCATAATCTTTCAACTGTATGTGAAAGTGAATTAACATTTCTCTCTGCCTTTTATAAAATATTATGATTGAATGCTATGGGGACTTTTCAATACTGCAATTACTGTAACTTATATTTAGATTCGGCTGAAACCATGGATCTTGATGTTGGCTTTCTGGGGAATTAGAATTAGCATGTTGAAGAAACACAGGGGCAGCTTTGTTTCATAAAAGGGTGAAAAAGAAGGTTTGATATGATTCAGAGAATCTCATCTTTTCTTAAAGATTTCATCTTTTCCTTGCAAAATATTAAGTTTTAGAGTGTCTAAAACTCTTCTCATTAGCACAGTAACTTTTTTTTTTACTTAAAAATAAATTGCAATCATCAGTGAATGCCTATGAAAATAGTGATGTCTGTAGCTAATATCAGGCAGTAAATAAACCTCAGTGTTCTTAATGCACTGAAATTGACGCTGAAAAGCTGGAATTCATTCTTTTGGTTAACTTGACTGCCACACTGAGCATATCTCTGTGTATTGCTCCCTTAAAATGTTCAGTGATGATTAGAGGCTGTCTGTTTTCAACTCTCTAAAGATAATTTTGAGGTGCCATTTGTATACTGCTATGGTGCTCTTCTTACCTTGGCTACATGTCCTGTCCCTCCTTTGTTCATTAAACCTACTAACAGAATGAACACCAGATAAATCAAAGAGGTGCCTTTGTTCTATGTGATTATTGTGTAAAAAGCAACTGAAGCTGCTGCCCAAGTCTCCAGAATAAAGCCTGACTCTGTGCAAGTGTAAAACTTCATGGCAAATGTAACCCTACCCAGGGCAGTGGTCTATATTTTTCGATGTACAAGTCTCAAAATACACCATTCAAAAGGTAATTTAATATTTTAGCAAGAAATTCAGAGGAATGAGTCCTATCAATTTTCTTAAGTCACATTTCCCACCCATAAAATGTAAGCGTTCAAATAAAATAACTTTCCCCACCTCTTTCACCTCAATAACCTCATTTACCTTTCAGGCTTTATCCCAAAATTGAGACTTAATAGTGACAGGAGGAGTAAATAAAACATAGTTTTTTATCTCAGGGGGCTCTCCACACTTCTTTCCCCAAAGTGCAATTTGGCCTTCCTCACATATCTATATCTCTGTCATGTTTTAAGTCCACACACCACAATCTACCCTACTGCCTGCATGGAAGTAAACTCTCGTCCTTAAGTACCCACAAAGAGTCTTCGATTCTTTAACAACTAGCAAGCTCTACAAATCACCATCACGCCCAAGAGAAGAGCAAATCAAATTGCTTTTGAAAGATACAAAGAGAAGCAAAAACTAAAAGCTCTCATTCTTAATCTAAAAACAATGCATATGTATGAGCAACACTAAACTCTAAATATACATTTTGTATTTCACCCACACTGCTTATGACTACAGATTTTTGCCAAAAATATTACATTTAAGTATAATACCTCAACTTTTTGAAAATCTCTAAACCCTTAATCTTTCCTCCCTACTACCTACCTCCAACCCAAATATATTACTACAGACTTCTAGGTAAAGGATAGAAAATCTTCTCATATTAAAGATGAAGAGACTGAGGTGAAGGACACTCAGGAAAAAAAAGAGTATTTAGAACAACAACAAAAAAAGGACACTGTAGAAAAAAAGAGTTTGTGTTTGGAGGAATAAGCATTAGAAACAGATAAAATGCTGGCTAATAAACATTAAGAAATTATGTTTTTCTTAATGAATCTCAGTTGTAAGACAGGTTTATATCTTTCATGATCACCATATATATAAATTAAATAAGACACTGGCTTAAAGCAGGGTTTCTCAGCCTTGGCATTACTAGAATTTGAGCCAGATAATTCTTTGCTGTGGGGGCCAGTCTGTGCATTTTAGGATGTTCAGCAGCATCCCTGGCCTCTACCCACTAGATGCCAGTAGCACTCCTCTCTTCCTTTATAATAACCCATTATGTCTTCAGACATTGCCAAATGTCCCAGGGGTAGGGGAGGAGCCACAAAGTCTTCCCCTGTAGAATATCAGTGAATTATCTGGCCCATAATAAATGCTTACTTTCTTAATGGTAGTAGTTAACACTATCATTATCCATTAGATTTTGGTTTTCAGATAAAAATTATGGTATCATTTGCATTTCAAACTTCCTACATATTACCCAAGAAAATGCTCTTTGGTCGCAAAGATGGCAAGCAGGGCAAGGTCATGGCAAATATCCAGGGGGTTGATCAACACTTGATAAAATACATTCTCAATATAACTCCTATGAGTTTTTGTAAGTTGAAAAGGAGTTTGGGGGAAGTTAAATGGAACGTAAAAACCCACAGCTTTGACATTATGAAGTTATTGCCACAATGCACCGCTTTCCAGTCCTAATGTGAATTTATACAGAGGTGTGACCAAAATACTGACACACTTACTCCCAGACCAATAGATATTTCACTTCACCATGACAGGTATATGGAGAAATCCAAATTAGACAGTCAGACTTTCCAGTGTCTATTTACTGTCCAAGTACATTTTCCCAATAAATGCTTCTGGTAAACTGGCTAAACCCTTCAAACTCTCTTCCTGTTTCCTACACTATACTGTCCAATTCTTCAGGAGACTGACAGTTCTCTAGGCTCTAGAAGACAGAAGACAAATTTAACCAAGGCAAGTTTGGGTAGTAGCAAGAAACCAGTAGCTTCAGTCTCTCTACTGTGCCATAACAAACATTTTCCATGGCAAACATCCTCCTTAGCTGAGATAGAACAGACAGTCTTTCATATTTCACTTAACCAATATACATTGCTTGGTCAAATCAGTTTTGCCTCTATGACCTACTGAAACACCACTGCTGGCTGTATTTTCTAAGAATTTTTCATATTAGAGGCATATGACACAGTATCTATACCTTCCAAGGAAGTGGAATGGAATGGACTTATTATGCATGCACTCTGATTTTAACTATAACATCTTTCCTATTACCGAGTTATAACCTACCATTTACTCAATGATCCACGTTAGCAGTAGAGTGTAAAGTCTGTTAACATATTCTCAGAAGGAAGAATATAAGCAACCAAAAAGCTAGGTACAAGATACTGAATTTTTGCTTGGCCCTAATTACGGTAACTAAGGATCAATTAGTCCCATTCTAGAATAGCTTTAAATATTCTGAAGGAAAGCAAGTTCATCTTTGATATCCCTGTGCTGACACATCTGCCATCCTCATGTCATTACCTCCCAAAACTTAAGCTACTCCATTCAGCATACTACTTTTCAAATGTTTCCAGATTTCCCATACTAACCTATTTCAGCCAGTATCTCTCAGAGTCCAGATGCCTAGCTTCCAAGTTGATCATTAATCTGATAAATTGGTCCAAGTGCCTGGGTTAATGGCCTTCTCTAACAGAAACGTACAAAAATAGACTCTGGAGGCCAAATAGAGAAGAACTTAAAGACCAGCAATTTTGACCAAGTCACTTTTCTATGCTTCAGTCTGTAAGCTGCAGAATAATAACATTGCCAACCTCATAGGCTGCCGTACATAAAACAGTGCCTAAGACATTGTGAGTATCAATAATGGCAGTTATACCAGTAAATTTCCTTATTATATCTTAACCTGAATTAGCTCCAATAATGAAATTTTCAAGCTAGCTACAAAATAAGGAAACTATATTAAGATTTTTTTCATAATTAAAAAGGATAAAGTATAATAAAAATAAATTTTAAAAAAGAAAATAGGTACCCTCTGTTCTGCACATGAAAAAACTGAAAAATGGCCAAAGTGAGAGTAAAAACCCTTTCCAATAGCTCCCCTCCTTTCTACTTAGATTAGGTCAAGTTTTGTATCTGTTGTTACCTTTTTTATCAAGGATACATAAATTCTAACAGTATTTCAGCTCTGACTCCCATGTTCAAGTCTCTAAAGGGATAAGACAAGACAAAGTGAGAAGTCACACAGAAAGGTAATTATTTAGTTCATTTGTAAAGTAGGGGTAATAATAATACATTCCTCATGGAATACTTAGGAGAAGTAGATAAAATAATGCACATTAAGCACTGTGTCCTGGGTCTGGATGGGCAAAATTCCTATAAATGTTGGCCATTAATTATTATTCAAAAGGGTAGGAGATCCTCTCTTCACCAATAAAGCAAATGAAACTCAGAGTAATTAAGTAATGTTGCAAAGGCATGTGATGGAGAAAGAAACAAAACCCAGTTTTCTGATGTTCATAATAATAACTTAGGGAGAAGAAGGAAGATGTGGAGCTACAGGAGAAAAGGCAAATCCACGAAGCTCCCGTCGTGGTGCAGTAATTAACGAATCTGACTAGGAACCATGAGGTTGCAGGTTCAATCCCTGGCTTTGCTCAGTGGCTTGAGGATCCAGTGTTGCCATGAGCTGTGGTGTAGGTTGCAGACTCAGCTTGGATCCCGCGTTGCTGTGGCTCTGGTGTAGGCCGGTGGCTATGGCTCCGATTAGACCCCAGCCTGGGGATCTCCATATGCCACCGGAGTGGCCCTAGAAAAGGCAAAAAGACAAAAAAAAAAAAAAAAAAGAAAAGGCAAATCCACAGAGCACTACCACTGACACTTTCCATCACTGCCCCCATTGTTACCTCTCCTATGTTTCTTAGGGCTGCTGTAGCTTCTATAGACTAAGTGGTTTACAACAATAGATGTTTTTTCTCTCATGGTTCTAGACACTTGAAGTCTGAGATCAAGGTGTCAGCAAGGCCATGCTCCCTCTGAGGCTCTGGGTAGATCCCTCCCTTGCCTCTCCCTAGCTTCTGCTAGTGGCTTGCAATCCTTAGCATCCGTTGGGTTGCTTGGTGCCGCATCGTCATCTCTGTCTCTGTTGGCACAGGTGCTCTCCCTGTGTGTCTCTTTTCCTTGCATAAGGACACCAATCATATTGGATTAATGGCCCACCCTACCGCAGTATGACCTCATCTTAACTTGATTTTATCTACAATGACCTTTTTTCTAAATAAGGTCACTTTCACAGGTACCAGGGGTTAGGACTTGAACCTATATTTTGGGGGAACATAATCCAACCCACAATAGCTCTCTCATTTGTAGACTTTTTTTGGATTAGTTTTTTTTTTTTTTCTTTTAGTCAGTTCTAAAGCTACTATTTTGAAGTTCACTGAAATGATATTCATGCTAATGGTCCAATCCAGAATTACTGTAACAAAAAGGCAACTATGTCTACTTAACCATGTTTACTTCCCAAGCTCATTAGTGGTTCCATGTGGTGAGAAAAATTTCCCACTCACTGTATCAAATTTAGCACATTTATTTAGTCTGAGTCAATGCCTGAAATATCCTTTCATACATTTAAGCCAATTTTCCCCAAGGTCATGCAGCAAGATAGAAGTCACAGATCTTTTTCTCCTATGAGTCAATTACTATAAAATATAGCATTGAATTTGGGTGAAAGGGAGTTAGGTGATGAAATGTGCCTGGAATAATACAGAGCTGATTTTTTTTTCACATACCGATTTTTATTATATTTTATTTTACATACATTTGAATCAAAATCAAATATCACTGGCCTAGAATGAACTATAATTTAATATGAATGTTTCTGTAATGAAGTAGATTATTTTTTGAGACTGAATAGCAATCACATTTTCTTCTCAAACACAATCCACAGTATAAGGAAGCACACATTACTTTCTATTAATATCCTTTAAGCAAAGTGGTATTTAGAGAATAAAAATGATCACTTTTCCCTTATTGTAAAATATCAGGAAGTAACACAAAACATAACTTTTCCAGGCAGCCATAGTCTTTCATAATTGCCGAATTTTTGTGTGAAATTTTCTCAGTTCAGAATTTTCCTAATATAAATTTTGTTAATTTTGATTTTTAAAAATTTACTCAGTCAATCAAAAGTGGCTCTCATCATATGTGCAAGAATCAAAGCAATTCATATCAAATTTTCATTAACGTACACTAAATTTGATCTGGCAGAAGAAAGTTGTCTCTTAGCATGAAACCACTGAGAAACACCAGAAGGATTTTCTGGAATTTTACAATGTGTATGAAACTTTCTCTTTAGAAGTAAACATTACATTTTACAGAAAACTACCAAGATACAAGTCAAACATGTGACTAACTCTACAGCAGTGTAGTAAAGAGCTTAGGGTTCATATGAAGTCAGGTCAGACCACCTCGGCTGGAAGCCATGCCTTGGAAGCTGTGAAAAATTGAGACAGCCACTGAATCTCTCAGTGTCCTCAGCTGTAAAACAGGGATGATGATAATAGTACCAACATCTAGGATTTTAATGAATCATAAATGAAATGACTATAAAATCTTTGGCACAATGCCTAATTGTTATTATTATTAAGAGCACAGATCCCACACCTGGCAGGTAAGGCAAATTGCCTGGTTTCAAATCACAGCTGCTATGAATGCTGGCATTGAAACCTTGGGCAAGTAACCTAACCTCTACGAGCATCACATTCTTCAAAAAGGGAAAAATAACAGAAACTACATACGTCAAGGATATAAAACAGTATATATTAATCGCTTAGCCCAATACTGGAATACAATAAGATCTGAGAAAAATATATATATACATATATCTAAATATATCATTATATCTTCATGGTGGGATTTATCTTTGCAAATAGTTTAATAATTGGCTTTTCATTTATGTACATAGCAAATTTTCTGTCCTTTAAAAATTATTCTCACAAATCAAAAATAAAGACTTATTCCATGCCTAAAGGGTCAGAAATATTTTATTCTTGCAGGTGTGAATAGTGCGAGATTCATTTAAACATGGATTTTGGAAATATTTCCACTTCAGACCTTCAGAACCATTCTCAGGGCTCCCAAGTATCCCGCAGTTAACTTAAATTTCATTCTTTTCTAGTATATTTAGCTGCAAGGAAAAAAAAAAACCTAACATTCCAAACAAGAAGTTTTGATGCACAGTCCCACACCAACCAGGCAACAACCCAGTAACGTATGCAGCTATATACCTGTTTAAAACATTCAGACACAAAAAGTATTATTAGGCAAATTCTGAAATTATTTTTTTCCTTGCTAATCTTTTTCACGGGAGCTTTCCCAGCAGCCACACTTGTTACTGAGATGCTGTTAACACTGGTACCCTTTCAACTGCAGGGCTGTGTCTCATTTCTTGGACTGCTCTATCTAGACTGGCACTGAAGAATGGATTGTCTCATACCTTACTTCCTAATTAAAAGTAAAGTCGAGGGAGTTCTCATCTTGGCACAGTGGAAACAAATCCAACTGGGAACTATGAGGTTGCATGTTCGATCCCTGGCCTTGCTCAGTGGGTTAAGGATCTGGCATTGCCATGAGCTGTGGTGTAGGTCGCAGATGCAGCTCGGATCTAGTATTGCTGTTGCTCTGGCATAGGCCGGCAGCTACGGATCCCGTGTTGCTGTTGGCTGTGGTGTAGGCCGGCGGCAACAGCTCCGATTAGACCCCTAGCCTGGGAACGTCCATATGTTGTGGGTGAGGCCCTAAAAAGACAAAAGACAAAAAAAAAAAAAAGTAAAGTCTAGATGTAGGCCAGCAAAACTTCTCCCAGGCCTGCAGGGAAGGAGACTAAAAATGCTGCTCTCCAGGCAAAACAGTCCTAAATTGATAAGTAACAGACATGTGAAGGCTGGCTCTAGACAGGACTTAAGATCCTCCCCTCTGGCAAACACTATTAATGAACCAACCAAAGTCTTTCTCTATCAACTTCTCCATTGCTGTCTCCCACTAATAATACTACAAGGCCAAATAAATACTTTCCAAACTCTCCTATCCCTATGCGTGGCCAATAAGGTCTAAGCAGAACTCCCCCAAAGAAGTATCTCTAAAGCTTCTGCTTTCCTGTTAGACAGGACACATACATGCCCGGTGCTGTCCCTTCCCTGTCCTGCTCTTTTTTCTATATTAAACATGAATAGGATATTTAGACTAGCAGTAGCATCTTGCAATCATGAATTGGTCAACAAGCACAAGGACCAGCTGTCTGAGCAGGGCTACCAGTGTTCTAACTAACAACACTAAACAAAGAATGAGGCATTATTCTTCCAAAAGTTAAGGCTGAGGCCTTGAGATCCTCAGCCAGATGGATGAGGTGCTATTAAACTGCAAAGAAGGTAACCACAGTGTCAGACTCAAAAACCAATAGCTATTTTAACAACTGAGAACCAGATGCATGTAATATTCAATATCAATACCCATACTGAGCATAATCAGTACCAGTACTTCTGAGTATTTAAGATAATCTGAAAAGACTTGAGATGTTAAAGCACAATGACAATAAACAGTTCTTCATTTTACTATGCTTCAATTGAGAGAAAAATAAAGACCATAAATTTTAATAGTGGAAAACTAATAGAACTGAGACAGTATAAGCAAAATGTTATGCATGTCTTTGATTGAAGCATATATATAAATACAAGTGTGTTTAAAAGCAAGAATCCAAGTGAAAAAGTCATAAATTATAATGCTGAAAAAAGTCATGTTCCAAAATAAATCTTGTTTTCTTCAGCAGTCTGGATAACATTTTACCTTGTGTTCAAACTATCCATGCATGCAATGAATGCAGTTTAGTCAACCTCAAATTATACCCCATTTCTGATCATCTTGTAGAAACTCAACCTGTGTCCATGGAAATGTAGCATTACATTGCAGGGCTCAGTAAAACAAATAAAACTTGGCATTTAAGTACATGAGGTGCTTTTAAATTGTCTCTCACTTTTATTTAAACATTTCCACCTGAAAAAACAGACTAAAAATAGAACACAATATTTCAGAGATTAAATCAGCATAAAAACTTGCCCTGGTCAGTCACCTCTTATTCCATAATTTATTCATAAATTAACAGATACCTTTCTTTTCTTGATCTCATCCTGTCTACTTCTTAAATTATAATTCACTGGTATAAATGATCTTAATGTCCATGTACTTGAATTTATCATGTCTTATGTTATCATTCCTCCTCCTTACAGGAATAAGGGCCCTCCTTGTGTTCAAGGTTAATTTTCCCACCATGGTCTGCATTTTATTTCCTACCATATCTTTGTCACCTTCTTCCAACATTGCTTTTACCTTGTTCTGCACCATCAATCTCTCCCTCACTGCTGGCTCCTCTCTTTAGGGCTATAAAATCCATTCAAGTAAAGACAAAAACAAAACGAAACAAAAACTCCACAAATCTGCAAATGTCTTCTGGCTACCTACCACTTAGTGCCTAGGAAACACCCCTTCTCTGCCATGCTTTTCAAAGGAGTAGATTCCACTTGAATCCATACATCCTATATATACAGCCATTGTATGCTGGTAAATGTTTAGCAAGCAGCTCTCCTAACATAAATATGCACATATGTGTGTATATATATATACATTTATTATAAATTTTTACCAGTCTAAAGCACATAATTTATACATAATAATAAAATATATAATATTCTTTACTATAAATTCCATATAGCCATAGCCAACCATTTCTTACAAAATGCTTTCAATGATATTTACCAAATCTGGTACGTTCTGACACGAATGCTGGTTGATAGCTTCCTCTGCATTAATGAATAAGATGAAAGTGAAACAATGAATACATATGTCAAAACTTCTCTTGCTCATCAATAATGAGAGCAACTTCCTTGAACTTTATAACAGTTTATATATTTAGAGAATATTTAAAAGACCATTTCCTCACTTTTTTGTGTCATTCACAATGTAACTGCTACATTTCCAACATACATTTGCATTTAGTCTGCATTATTAACAATATATCACTTTAAGTCTAGAAAATCAGCAACACAATCTGTGATTTGCAGCATTTGCCAGTTCATGTGGTGTAAATACTCTAAGGCTAATTTTGAGATACCAAAGCGAAGTCAACAAACACAGACCTCAGAAGAGATGTGCACTGGCACACCATGACAGAGCACATCTACCATTCAGAGAAAATAGATGTAAGTAAACTTAAAAGCATAGATAATAGGAAAATAACAATAGAATAATTGAGTATGAGTTTTGAATATTTGTTACATTTATTTTTAATATAATTTATTTAATTGTAAGTGTACATAACTTAATTTTCAAAAATGGCTTTTTTTTTTAAACAACCAACTTGCACAATTCCTGAAAATGTAACAATCAGCTCTCACAAACCAGTATAAGCCAGCTCCGGCATACTATATGGCTTGTACACCTCCCACTTTCCTCTACCTGCCCTTGTTACATCCAACATGTACTTGAAGTTCCAAAGCCACAGAACTCTGTATACCTATCTTATTTGACCTCTCTGCCACATTCCTAATCCTTTCCATACACCTTCCAACTATTGTGCAATTCTTTTCCAGATGTATCTTAGGGCTTTATTAATCCACCACTCTCCTTAAATGTTCATGCTATTTTAACCTCAGTCCCCTTTCCTGCTCATTCTGCAAACCTAGCCTACGGGATATAACGGTTTTGGTTAGCAACTATTCACCAAGGACCCCGAAATCTCTATCACACACCAGACTGCTCTGCTAAGCTCCAGAACAGACTGCACATGGCCTTATGAGTTAGGTCCCTTTCTTATTTACATACTAATTAAGTGATTAGTTAAGTAATTACTTGTTTATATCTGTCTCTCCCCCAGGCTGTAAGCTTCACAGGCACAGAAAACTTGTGACTTTTTTTCTTGCCCCTGTCCTCCGAGTCTACTACATTATCTTTTAGAGTAGTTACTCTAAGAACCAATAAAGCTTCAAATGAATAACCAATAAGCATTTCAAATTCAGCAAGTACAAAAGGGAACTCTGCAAATGTCCCCCAAAATGTATTTCTCTCCTGAATCACAATCACACCGAATGATGCCAATATTCAACCCTGCCCCATCTGGGGAATCCCAGATTTCCCCTTCTCTTTATTCTTCCTATCCAGTCATTCATGATAGTCTAACTCCTCATCTCTTAAACATCTTTCAGAGTTGTTCCCTTTTCCCCATTGTCACTCCCACTACACCTTAGTTTAGACTCATCCTGTTTGGACCACTGCAACAGGCTCCTAAGCTCCTTACTCCTGTCTTCCCTACCCCAACTAAACTCATAGTGCCACCAAAACAATCTTTTTAAAATTATGACTTTGGGTATCTCTGTCTAATAATCTACAAGTGGTTCTCTACCATCTAGAGGACAACCCCAGACTCTGTACCCCAGAACTTATAAGGGCCCTTTAGGACTTCCCAGCCTCATCTCATCCACCTTCCCAGGAAGAGTTTATCCTCCATCTGCACTCGCATGGTTGCAGTTCCCCACCCTCTTTCCCATTTCTGGGTCTGTGTACCTTTACTTCTCTCAGCCTGGAATATCCTCTCTCTACCACTCACAGGGTAGTCAAGGCTCATCATAAGTATCCTTGATGTTGCGAAGCTTTTTTTAACCCCCAAGGCAGACCCCTCCTTCATACTTTCAAAGTACACAGATCCTTCCATGAATGTATTTATGCCCTCCCATGATGGTTCACGTTGAACATTTATTTTCCTCCACTAGACTATGAATGTCTGCCCAGGATTGACCATATCCACCACAGGGACAAGCAAAGAGTAGGAACTCTGCACTCCCTGCATGACTATAAAATGATAAACCTTTTATTCTGCAGAGAAAGTAACATCTAAGTAGCCTCTGTCCCTTTTAAATCCATTCACCTTGAAAGTTATCTGCCTAGTTTAATGATGGTGGCATTACTCCAAGTATTTTTGGAAGGCGGCTTTCAGAATTGTCTGGGGAATGTTCTTTAAATTATCTCAAGTCAGGCCAAAAAACATCATTTGGAACATATCTAAGGCCTAGGAGAAATCATAGGGCAAGCGATACATTCTGTATAGAAAATGAGGGATGAGACAGTAAAAGATCATGTAATAATTGATGTGGGGGAAATGATTAGCAAAGTGCCTTAGAGACATACAGAATCTCAGAGAACCTCAAAAATATTTTATTACTTATCATTTACTATAGATTGATGATATTAATGTAGATCTATAAGTACCAGTAAATCTGCTTGATCTACCTCATGAAGCTCTTCAAATTGGCATCTCCCAAAGATTATACAATGTGACTATAAGGGAAGGTAGTGATTAAAGAAATTTCATATACAGTATTAAACAAAGTCAAAAAGGTCTATTCACTCCCAGATGTTTCAGCACTATTAATATCTTAATGTGACTCTCCATGAAGTCCATCTATGATCCACAGGGTTTCTCAATTTTTTTTTCACTTCATAATCCTTTTTTCTCGTAGATGTTGTATGATTAATGTTCCATATACTTTGGGAAATCTTTCATGGCATGGACTAGATGCCTCTTCAAGAAATAAGATGTGATCTGAAACTCCACTGGTACCAAAAGCTACAGACGAGGTTACTGAAAATTTATTCTGTCTTACATAATGTATCTCATTTATCCTTACAAAATACTCTTAAAACAATCTTATAGGTAGTACCAAGATCCCCAATGTACAGTTAAGGAAAGAAAGGCTAAGAAAACGTAAGTAACCAATCAGACATCACACAGCTAGTTGGCAACCGAGAAAGATTGTCACCCTGTCCTAGGTAATTCATGGACCCAAAAATTTAACCTGGGCACTGAGTATATTCTCACCTGCACTGCCTCCTGAACTCAATATCTCCAGAAATGCACTGTTTATAAACTCCCCGTTTCCACTAATTCCTACCTTTTACGTGAGTGTTCATATTATCCACTTTCCCTGGGATGCCTTCAGTGCCAGCTGGCTAAAAATAATCATTTCCATGGTACCTTATTCCTTTCATGGAACTTATATATTTACTATTATATACAAACTGCATGGAGAGGCCAGTTTCACAAAGCCTTAAGAAAAAAAGGCTTTTGACTGGCTAACAGATCCCTGATAAGAGAGAAGTTTATGAAGTTAACCCCATTTCTACTGCTTTCTCAGGGTAAATACTGTAACAATAAATGTGAAATACTGCTTTAAACATTTCAACGCATTTTCAGGAACGTCATCTCATTTATGTGTCAACTTTGAAAGGAGGAAAATAGGTTTACCTTTAAAAATGAAGAACCTGAGGTTTAAAAAGCTAAGCACCTCAACAAATAAATCAGCATATCCCATCACCTAGCACAATACTCAGCACATAATCTAACGGTTGAGGAAATGCCTAAGTTAGGCCAACTCCAATTCTCTATTTTTCACACTCTAGCACTCCTCTCACAGTGGTGCACCATCTCCATATATAGCGGATTCTGCCGATGCCCACCCACGGCCCCTGGCCATTACTACTCTCATGTATGCCCACAGACTTCCAACTGCCAACACTTCTATTTTGCTGCGTGGGGGTTTTCACTGGACCTACACAGCAGCCTGGAAGCGGCCTCCATAAGGAGTCCTATGGTATAACACCCAACTCCTATGGTATAACACCCAACTCCCTTGCTTCTTGGATAGATAATTCTAATTCCTCTAGTTTCCTCGGAAGAATTAAGCATCAGTTGCCTAAAAGTGTAGCTGGCTTAATACACGCCCTCTCCTGACTGTTTTCCCCACTTCTACTCACATGTTCTCTGCCTCCTAAATAAGGTACCAGCTCTCAAACCTTTGTCTCAGGGTCTGAGAACAGACACTATAGGATAGAAAGAACTGCTAGATTTTCAAAATCAAAAGTAAAAAAAAGTAAGGGATCATTTATAAACAATTAGGTTTAATCACATTTTTCAAAGAGAAAACATTAACCAGCCACTATTTGCTACTGCACAGTGAAAAAAATCCAAACTGGGAGTTAATGTTAGTACATGAATTTTAACTTATGAGTTTTCTGACATGAAAAGGAAAAGTACAAAAAACACTTCAAAAATCTGTTGGGGAAAGTGCCATTTTAATACCCCCTTTAGGCCTTAAATCTAACACCCTCCTTAGGTGCACAGGTTGAGAAAAGTGAAAATTCTCACATGTTTTTTATTCTAGTCTTTTTGAAATGGCTTTTTAAAGGGCTGTGTGTCTGTGCCTCTGTGTGGCGGGGGTGGGGGAGGAGGGAGAGAGGGAGAATATTTGGGGAGGGGAGAGAGAAAGAAGGAAAGATCAGATTGTGTTTAACGAAGGCATCTTTAAACAGTCTTTAGATCTCTGATCTTTAGTAAAGCAAATATAAGCTACCTCTCCCACTTGATGTCCACTGAGGATGTCCACTCATTTATTCAAATTTTGCCAAATACTCTATATGGAGAATTAGTAGGATTTACTTGTATAGCTAGAAAAACGAGAGAGACAGAGCTGTGCCCAGGGAGTCGCCTTGGAGACGGGGAGACAGAAAAATAAACAGTTAGCATTCGGGGTGACAAGGAGTGTCCAGAGTGTTTGGGGGGTCACAAAAGTGATACTCCTAGCCTACACAGCATGGGGGTGGGCAGTAAAAGTGGGTTAAGACTCTGACATGATGTTTGCTTTAAAATATGGTTCCCCACACCTCGTCCATCATATTTTACTAAAACTAAAAACTATAAAAATGAATACGTATGCATGCTGAAACTTAAAAGAGCTTCTTTATAGATTTTCTGACTGCAAAATTTGGATAATCGCCTCCAAGTTAATTTCTTTTCATTTTATAGGGTGCTCCTGCTTGGCTCTGGAGATTCTACCTAATCCCCCTTAAGTAATCCAGCACTGATGCACAAGAAGAAATTCCAGAGGAGGTGAAGGAAAACTGGAGATTAGTATACTAGCACAAGGAGAAAGGGGCAAGTTAGAGAAGTGGGAAGATGAAAGTACCAGGAAATGAGCCTGGAGAGAGTAGCAAAAGCCGTATCAGTTACGTTCTCTGATTTCTTTGGAGATAAAATTGACATAACAAAAATTCACCCTTTACACTTTATAATTCAGTGATTTTTTAAGGATATTCAGTTTGCTACCATCAGCCCTACCCAATTCCAGAACATTTTTATCACCCTAAAAAAGAAACCCATATCCATTAGCAGTCACATCCCATTTCCTCTCCCGCCAGCCCCTGGCAACCACTACTCTATTTTTGTCACTGGATATTTCATATAAATTGAGTTAAACAATACATGACCTTACAAAAGGGCCTTACAGTCTAGCCTTTCTCACTTGGCATAAAGTTTTCAAGTTTCATCCATGTTGTAACATGAAACAGTTCTTGATCCTTTTCCTTATGGACCACTGTATTAATATCCCATGTCTATCTGTTCATCAGTTAGTGGACATTTGGGTTGTTTCCACTTCTTAGCTGATATAATAGTTATGAACATTCATGTACACATTTTTGTCTAGAAATATGTTTTTAATTCCCTTGGGCATACAACTTGGGGTGGAACTGCTGAGTAATACAGTAACTTTATGTTTAACATTTGGAGGAACTGCTAGATTGTTTTCCAAGTGGCTGTACCATTTTACACTCACAATGATTCTAGGGAGCCTGCTGTCATTTAGAAGGTAGGTGAGCCACTCAAAAATCTTAGGGCTGGATAGAGGCATATTAAAATTTTAACTTTAAGAAGGTCACTCTAGAATCAGTATGGAGGATGATTAGAGGATGTGGATAAAAAAAGAAGCATAGAAGTCTGTTTGAATTCTACTGTGAGCAAGCCAGGTGAAAGTTAACTAGGAGAGTATTAGTAGGGATCAAGAGGAGGGACTGGAATTACAAAGGATAGGGAAGAAAAGCGAAATCACTTTTAGAAAAGATTATTTTAAAACTTAAATTAGCCAGGAAGATAAGAATCAGAAACTTAAATGCCTAAAAGATCAGACAAGTAATGAAAATAAATGCAACATACAAGATGTAAGTAATAGGGAGTGATGGGGATTATAACAAAGAAGAAAGAATATATCCAGTCTTAGGAAGTACCTATAACTCAGCTAAAACCATCTAATATTATGAGGATGTTGGTGCAGTGTTGTCAGAAATTCTCCTTGGTCAAAAGAAACCAAAATCTGAATTTCATGTTAAATATCATGATTTTTAAATACTGCCAATTAATACAATATTTCTTTAAATCCTATGCATTATCAACTAGCTGTCAATTTGTTATCTCCCTAACACACGGTAAAAGGAATAATGAGCCAAGAATCAGAGTATATCCACAAGGAAGGGGAGGATTAAAGACGATTCCATAAAGGAGACCAAGGAGAGAGCAGAAGCAGGGGAGGAAACTCATGGTGTGACATCTCAGAGGTTCAGGGATGATAGGTTCCAAAAAGGGGAGTAGTAAATGGTGTAGAATAGCACAGAGAGCCATCCCAGTAGACTTTGGGATCTGACAGCTATGAAATACAAAACACAGAAAAACAGAAAAAATATTTGGTGAATGTGAGCAAAGTAGAAAGTTGAATAATTCAGCTTTTTCTCTCTCTTCAAACCATGTTTTCCTCCAAAGTCAACATAAAGATTATGTGCCTCAAATCTTTATTTAAGGTTCTCAGAGAACAGCCAGATAGGTTTAAATGCATTGGCCTCTTCAGCTGATCAATATTAAACTAGTCCATTTTTTTTTAATGAGGTCCTTTGAAAAACTTTGGATTATGATGCATGGAAAAAGGAATTACTAACATGGCTTATAAACAAAACAAAATAAAAAAATGGTGGGAATAATGTGTCTAGCTTTGCCTATGTGTGACAAAGGCACCAAACAACAGTGGCTTAGACAATCTAGAAGTTTCTACCTCACTCACAAGAAACTCCAAGCTGTTATGGCATCTCTGCTTGAGAAGCCATCATCACTGCCCCAGACCTTTTTTAAAAATGTGTTCCTCTGCCACCCTTAGAGTGCTGGCCTCTTCAGCAATTTCTAAGGGAGTCCAACACCATAGCCACCTCCCAGCAAGTGAGAAGGGGAAGGAGAGAGCACCCCTTCCTTTAATGGGCATCAGGAAGTCACACAAATCACTTCTGCTTCCATCATATGACCAGAACTACATGCCACATGGCATAATTCCTAGCTCCAAGGGAAGCTGAGAAAGGTCATCTTTATTCTCCAATGGTCTATCCCCAGTACAAAGTCAGGGGCTCTATGTCTGATGGAGAAGGGGGATCTGTGAGACAACTAGTGGTCTCCACCACAGAGTACTATTCAATTTTTAGAGTCTGTTCTTAAAATTCTATAAATAATTTATATTTTGGTTCGGTTTTACAAGGGAATATAAATCTAGCCTAACCTTTATGCTTAAATATTGGAAACATCGCAATGTAACATTGCCACAATTTTGGCTTCATCCTGCTGGTATTTATGACAGTGCTGAAGAAAGTTAAAGTTAATTTTAATCTGTTCCTACAAAATTATTTTCCTAAGAATTCTAAAGCAATTCTAGTCTTCTTGCCATGCTTAACAACTAGCTTTCAAAAGACTACATTAAAAACTCAAATTATAAAATAAAAAAAAAATCATTGACATATTCCTACAGCATATGGAACTATACTACCTCAAAGATTCTTTTAAATTAACACAGTCAATTGTGCCCTTACTGCCAGAAAACTCTTGAAGTAACAAGTATGCACTACAGCAAGATATGCTCCTGAATTTTGACGCTTTAGTCCCATATCAGTTCACAGTACTCTATCAAATACTAGAAATAAAATGAAAATGAAATAGTTCACCAGCACCTGTTTCACTACTAGTTGGTATGTGAACATTCAAAAGGCCTACCCATGAACTAAAGACTCTTCTAAATAAATAAAAAGAACTCCATAAAGAGTGATATAATTTGAAAAGACAGCAATTTACTGGCTGTTTTATGATGATTCAGATCTACAAATTCAAGAATAGATTATTTAAAAGCTACTTGGCTTCAATCCTTCTTAAAAAACAAGCTAATAAAAACATGGTACTTCCCTACAGTAGCATCTTTTATTCACTTAAAAATACGTAAATTATTATTTTTAAAAAATTTAACATCTTAATTTTTGACTGGCTAGCCTTAGGAATGAGTGGTTTTGAATAGGGCAATGATTGAAATCATCAAGCATAATGCAGGACATAACTGACTCTTAAAACAATTTTTGAAAATATATTTACAGTGAAAAGCACTCATCATAGAAAGTTTTCTAACTGAAAAGTAGAAAGAATGTTTCAACAAACTGCATTAAATTGAGTATTAAATATGTATACTGTGTCCAAAATTATATTGACCAATAAGATGCTACATGAAAGAGAAGATGAATGGAGGATTACCACTTCCAATCAAGTCAAAGTAAGAGAGATGGGAATTGCCCTTCTGCCAGAGAAAATGAAACCACTGTACAAGTTTTCAAGCAGTAGAGACCAGGCATTGAGAAAGGAAAAACATAAGGTGAACCCTAAGAAACAAGAAATAGATGACATGAGCCCTATTACTGACCCAGCTTCCAGACCATGAACCTAGGAAGGAAAATCGAGACAGAGCTCAGCACAATCCCTCATTGAAGAGAGGTATCTGAGAAACCAGGGAAATCAATACAACTGAAAATCTCAGGACAGGGTACCAGAAAGAGGAAATCTGAACAGAAAGAGATCTCCAGAGATCAGAAGATACCTCCGCAGGTTTTCAGCTGAGTACCAATCAGCATATGTATATGAGGAAACAACCTACAGCCAGGAGAGGAACTGCCTGAAAGTATCTGAGAGAACAGTACCTAGCATTCACCAGGGCTGAGAATTGTGCCTGTTCTTACCAGCCAGACTGGAAAAACTTATAATTCATAGGGTTTGGGGTAGAGGACTCAGACACTAATCTAAAAACCAAGACATGAAAAGATCAAACTGTTTCCAAGAAACTAACTGCATCCCACTAAAAAAAAAATGCTCAAGAAGATTTATAGAAATATAAAATACATCCAGCACTCTACAAGATAAAATTCACAATGTCTGACATCCACCAAAAATTATCAGGTGTGCAAATAAATAGGAAAATATAACCTATAATGTGGAGAAAAATCAACCAAACAAAATTGACCAAAAACTTAAAAATATGTTTACATATCTATACACCAACAATGAAAGATCAGATAGAGGAATTAAGGAAACAATCCCATTTACCAATGCATCAAAAAGAATAAAATACTTAAAAGTGAACCTACTTAAGGAGGCAAAAGGCCTGTACTTCACAAACTATAAGACACTGATGAAAGAAACTGAAGATGACACAAACAGATGGTAAGATATAACATGTCCCTGGACTGGAAGAATTAATATGGTTAAAATGACACTACTTTCCAAGGTAATCTAGAGATTCAATGCAATCCCTATCAAATTACCAATGGCATTCTTCACGGAAATAGGACAAAAAATTTTTAAATTTGTATGAAAACACAAAAGACCCTGAATAGCCAAAGCAACCCTGAGAAAGAAAAAAAGGGAGCTGGAGGAATCAGGCTCCCTGGCTTCAGATTATACAAAGCTACAGTCATCAAAACAGTATGGTACTGACACAAAATCAAACACGCAGATCAATGAAACAGGATAGAAAGCCCAGAAATAAACTCATGCACCTATGGTCAATTAATCTATGACAAAGGAGACAAGAATATACAGAGGAGAAAACACAATCTCTTCAATAAGTGGTAGTGCGAAAGCTGGACAGATTCATGAAAAAGAATGAAATTAGAACATTCTCCAACACCATGTACAAAAATAAACTCAAAACAGATTGAAGACCTAATATAAAACTAGATACTATAGAATTCCTAGAGGAAAACATAGCCTTCTTTGACATAAATTGCAGTGATATCTTTTTGGATCTATCTCCTAGAGTAATGGAAATAAAAACAAGAATAAAAAGTGGGACCTAATTAAACTTAAATGCTTTGCACAGCAAAGAAAACCATAAACAAAACAAAAAGACAACTTACACAATGGGAGAAAGTATTAGTAAATGATGTGGGCAACAAGGATTTAATTTCCAAAATACGCAAATAGCTCCTATAGCTCAATTATCAAAAAAACAAAAAACCCAATCAAAAAATAGCCGGAAGATGTAAATAAGACATTTCTCCAAAGAATACACACATATGGCCAGTAGGCACATGAAAAGATGTTCAATATCACTAATTATTAGAGAAGTGCAAATCTAAACTACAATAAGTTTCCACCTCACACTGGTCAAAATGGCCATCATTAATAAGTCTATAAATAACAAATGCTAGGGAGGGTGTGTAGTAAAAGGAACCCTTCTACACTGTTAGTGGGAATGTAAACTGGCACAGCCAGTATGGAAAACAGTATGGAGGTTCCTTAAAAAACTAAAAATAGTTACCTTATGATACAGAAATCCCACTCCTGGGTACATATCCAGATAAAACTATAATTCAAAAAGATACATGCACCCTAAAGTTCATGGTAGCACTATTTATAACAGCCATGGAAGCAACTTAAATGTCCTTCAAGCAATGAATGGATAAAAAAGATTTGGCGAGTGTGTGTGTGTGTGTGTGTGTGTGTGTATAAATATATATATTTATATATATATATATATATATATATATATATATATATATTTTTTTTAGGGCCACACCGTGGCATATGGAGGTTTCCAGGCTAAGGGTTGAATCAGAGCTGTAGCCACCAGCCTACGCCACAGCCACAGCAATGCAGGATCTGAGCCACGTCTGGAACCTATACCACAGCTCGTGGCAACGCCAGATCCTTAACCCACTGAGCAAGGCCAGGATCAAACCCATGTCCTCATGGTTACTAGTCGGGTTTTTTAACCACTGAGCCACAACAGGAACTCCAGATTTGGTACGTTTATACATGGAATATCATCCTTAAAAAAGAATAAAATAATGCCATATGCAACAACATGCATGGACCTATAGATTATTGCACTAGGTAAGGTAAGCTAGATAGAGAAAGACAAATATCATATGATATCACTTATACATAGAATCTAAAAAAGATACAAATGAACTTATTTACAAAATAGAAAAAGACCCAGATATAGAAAACAAATTTATGATTATCAAAGGGGGAAAGGGAGGAGAGGATAAATTTGGAGTTTGGGATTAACATAGCTACATTACAATACATAAAATATATAACCAACAAGGACCTTATGTATAGCACAGGGGATTTTATTCAGTATTTTAAAATAATCTATAAGAGAAAAGAAACTGAAAAAGAATAGATATATACATATATGTATAATGGAATCACTGTGCTGTACACCTGAAACTAACACAACATTGCAAATTACCTATACTTCTATTTTAAAAGGGAGGAGAAGAATTCTGAATAAGGTATGGACTTTAGTTAATAATAATGTATTAATATTGATTCATTAATTGTAATAAGTGTATCATACTAATGTAAAATATTACTAATAGGGGAAATTTAATAGGGAATAAGTGTGAACCCTCTGCAATATGCCATTGAATTTTTCTGTAAATCTAAAACCATTCTTTTTAAAAAAAATTTTTTAATAGAATAAATTTCTCGAAAAAAAGATATTAGAATTTACAGACTAGGTCATTAAATCAGTTATTATAAATCTACTCCATATGTTCAGCAGTTAAATAGAGACATGGAAGATTTTTTAAATATCCAAATCAAATTTCAAGAGATGAAAATTACAATATATGAGATGAAAAACACACTAAACATGATTATTAGTAGTGCACTTAAAGACACAGCAATAAAAACTATCCAAAATGAAGTACACAGATAAAAATGAATTTTTTAAAAAGAGCATCAATAATCCTAATATACATGTAATTGGAGTTCCTGAAAGACAGGAGGGAGAGGAGGGAAACCAAAACAATTAAAGATATGAGGACTATTTTTTTTAATTTGATGGAAATTAACAATCCACACACCCAAGTTCAATAAACCCAAAACATAAGAAACATGAAGAAAGCTTTACCAAGACACACTGTAATCAACTTGTTCAAAACCAATGAAAAAGAGAAAATCCTTAAGGACTTATATATAAGAGGAACAAAAATAAATATGACAGTAAATTCCTCAAAAAAAAATAGGATAACAAACACAGCAGAGCAACATTTTTAATTAAAGTATTAAAAGGAAAAAAGTCAATCTAGAATTCAATATCCAACAAAAATCTTACATTTTTGGAACATGGAAATAAAATGTTTTCAAACATACAAAAGCTGAAAGGATCCATCACCAACAGACATGTGCTAGAAAGAAAGAGTAAAAGAAGCTCTTCAGGGAGAAGGGAGATGATATCAGATGGAAATGTTGTGAAAAAGCATGAAAGGAAATGAAGGAATGAAAGGAAAGAAGAGCATTGACAATGACAACTAAGTAAATACAAAAGATTTGATTACAACTAAGTAAATACGAAAGACTTGTTTTTATCATTATTTAAAAGATTATTTTCAGAGTTCCCGTCTCGGTGCAGTGGTTAACGAATCTGACTATGAACCATGAGATTTCGGGTTTGATCCCTGGCCTTGCTCAGTGGGTTAAGGATCCGGCGTTGCCGTGAGCTGTGGTGTAGGTTGCAGATGCGGCTTGGATCCCACGTTGCTGTGGCTGTGGCGTAGGCCGGTGGCTACAGCTCCAATTAGACCCCTAGCCTGGGAACCTCCATATGCCATGGAAGCGACCCAAGAAACGGCAAAAAGACAAAAAAATAAAATTAAAAAATTAAAAAAATAAAAGATTATTTGCTGTTTAAGGAAAACTGATAAATTAGTGAGGCGTTTATAAGATAGGTAAGAAAAACAAATAAATTTTAATGTGTTTTCAATAGTTACTTGATAATTATAAATTCACACAAGAATATTTCAGAGCTACTATTCTAGAGAAATTAAAATTGTAGCTATTATTCTGAAATCCCACTCCATTTGGCCTACACTTTCCCATTTGGCTTGAGTAGTCTTAGCATTATGCTATGGAAAATATAATTTAAGTTGAACTTATTACATTTGTTTTCATAAAGGAAAAAGTAATAAGTAACTCAAAAAGGGTGTCCTTGTTGGTAAGCAAATTATCTCACAAGGTTTGGCAATGGCTTTTGCTGAACTTTATAAGTAAAACCAAACAACTATTGTTTCACTAAAAAGCTAAACTCATCAAATATTTATTTTAATGTAGGTAACTTTTAAAAATTGGGTCAAACGGAGAAGTAGGAAATAAAAAAATCCTATTTATAGCACAAGGCATTGAAGAATGCTCCCTTTATTGCCCCCCAATCAGCCCAAAATGAGCAATTAGCATAATATATATCATTAGGGCTTTTAGGAGAATGTTTATCAGGAAGGTTAGGGGAAGAAGATGATAAAGCAGTTCTCGCCATTAACAGGCAGATGAAAGCACTCATAAGACCAAAGCACAGTTGGCAATTCATGAGTCCAAAATTCTAAACATCACTACTGAATTCTTCTCCCGTTTTGTGAAACCTATTCAAAAGCACACCTGTAAGCTCTCTCAATGAGTAGCTCTGTGCTAGCATGAAAGTAGAAGTTTAAAAAAAAAACAAAAAAGGACTACCTTTTTTGTAGTAAGGAGAAAAAAGTAGATTCCAATATGAAAATCTAATATATCTAAATTTGTCCTAGAAAGGTGTTAATTCAGCTGTAACATACAGTTTACAGTCATTTGTGCAAATCTCCGAAAAGAAATTCTGATGTACTAGTCTAGACTAAAAGAATGAACAAAAGTTAAGTCCAATGACAAAGTCTATGCATTCAAATGCTATCCTATAAGACAACTGTTAAACCTCTAGCAAAAAAGAATGAGTGGAAAATTCTAAAGTGTTTCTGCTTCTCAGCAGAATTTATTTCAATTTATTTGAATATTAAGTCTCTATAACCATTACATATTACTAGATTCAGCATTCTCAAAAGAATTAAATGAGATAATATACATGATTATACCCAATACTGGGCTCAATAAATGTGTGATAGATTTTAATCTAAGTCTTGTTCTGGAAGTGCACAAGTGGCATGAAAGATCTTCATTACTTACTGGAAGTAATTCCTGCTGTTCTAAATAGAAAATCCTGTTGCATTTATTTCATACATTTTGATACCAGCTATGAAACTTGTTATGGGGGGATTATGTCTTATGTATGGATTGAGTTATAATATGTTTAAATGCATGTAATGCTCCTTCATTCTTCTCCTATACCAGAAGGGGTAAAAGGACAAGAAAAGCAAGGAAATCAAGAGAAGAGAAGGATTATTTAGAGACATCTTAAGAACACAGTAAATTCAAATTTTGCTCAATTAAAACAGTGGGACTAGCAAACACAGGGAAACCTGGGACATTAAAAAAAAAAAGTGAATGTTAACTTTATCTGGTAAAGTGGCCAGTTTCAGGCTTCTAGACTAATAAGGAAATGATGAAAAACCAAATCAGATGGAAGGATGAGTGAGGAGTAATATGCAATGTTGTTGGTCGCTTGGGAAAAGAATGAAAACAATCTGGTGGAATATACTGCTCTATGTTTTTAAGTGATATAGCTCACTTTACCCATCCATTAACAACAATATCCAATAACAATATAGGATTACAACCAAAAAAAGTAATTGTACTGGAGATATGGACAAATAAGTTTGAGAATGGAAGCATTATATCTGGACCTAGGCTGCCTCCTAGCCACATGATATATACATATACACACACATATACCCACGCACACACACATATACACACACATATCAATGTTTATGCTTTTATATATATATAGCATATATATGTGCTTATGACTAAGTTTAATTTATAAATTAGGCACAGTAAAAGAATATCCAAATTGCCAGCATCACTATTCCTGCACTTTGGGGGCATTATTAAGTAAAATGAGGATTACGTGAACATAAGCACAAAGATGCCAAGACAGTCAGTCTGATAACCAAGACAGCTACTGACAAACAGTGTTGCCACACTGGACAAAGAGATGATTCATATCCCAGGCAGGACAGAGCAGGACAGTAAGAGATTTCATCGCACTGCACACAATGGCGTGCAAACTAAAACTTGTGAACTGTTCATTTCTGGAATTTCCCATTTAATATTTTCAGACCATGGTTGACCACGGTAACTGAAACCACAGAAACTGAAACCATGAATAAGGAGGTACTACTGTATTTTATAACTAATATTAAATAAAAGTAAATTCAGGCTCTCAGCCTCACTTACTACCTTCATTTCAAGTGCTCAAAAGTCACATGTGCCTAGTGGCTATGATATTATAGAACACAGACAAATAATATTTCTCCTGAACAGCACTGACCTATACAGCTATTAGAGAGCCCTTGTCTGTGAAAGATGAAATCTAAAACACACATAGACACAAAGCCAGTTACTTACCCATTCTTTCTTTCAGGAAGTTTACTGAGCATTTCTCATGTGAGAGTCACTGTGCTAGGAGCTAGGAGGTCACAGATTAAAACAGTCCCTCCCTCAAGGAACTCACAAGCACAGTAGGAAATTATGACATGTAAATAAAGAGTTGGTCAATCAGTAAACACTAGTTGGGCACCAACTATAAGAAATGCACTGAGTGCTGTGGAAGGAAAAAAAGCAGTTACTAAGTTATCTCTGCCTTCAAGGGACTTAAAGTCTAATTAATGACACACAACCTATAGTAAGATGTAAAACCTTTTAAGTGGCAATTAATATTTGAGACTATGTACTTCAGACTGAGCTCAATGAGTACAATGTGGAACTATTTCTCCCCTTTTGGATTTTCACTGGAATGATAATCTTAAAAAAAAATACATATATTATTAGTAATGTCTGAACAAACATCTTAAAACTAAATACCACCAATGAATTTTCATTCTGGCATTTGCTCTTGGTGTTCTCAATTATGCATGTGCTAGGTGAAGGCCAAATAACATACAGTTTGCTAAATAAATAGAGCCTGATTACAAAAAAAGGTAAGGATGAATTGAGTCATTATAGAACACATGGTAGCAGAGGCATCCAAAAGTACTTGCACTGTAGTGGATAAAATCATCATGTTCAGAGTGAAGGTGATACATGCATCCTATCTCTGTGTAGTTTCCACACAATCTGTTCCACACTCCTGCAGTCTTTGGGTATGGCTTACACATTTGATTTAGAATTCAATAACTTCACAACGCTAATCTCATCTTTAAGAGAACAAAAAACATTATCAAGTTCTCAGGAGATACTTCATTAAAACTGACACTTGAAGATTATTTAGTTACTGGTAGAGTTTTCATCACGTATGAAATGTGATTACCCTGAAAAAGCAAACAAAGCTTTGAAGTTAATGTTTTAATCTGCTTTTTATTTTTTTAATCTGCTTTTTAAAAGGATGCTTTCTACATGAATATGAAACACAGAAACAGATTAAATAAGAACAGAATCTGTGGCTACATCTTTATACTCTTAAACTCAACACTGGCAATGTAATTTTTCATAACACAGTATCTTTTTTTTTTTTTTTTTAGGGCCACACCCGCAGCATATGTTTGCTCCCAGGCTAGGGGTCTAATTGGAACTACAGCCGCTGGCCTATAACACAGCACAGCAATGCCAGATCTGAACCGTGTCTGCAGTCTGCGACCTACACCACAGCTCACAGCAGTGCCGGATCCTTAACCCACTGAACAAGGCTAGAGATTGAACCCACAACCTCATGGTTCCTAGTCGGATTTGTTTCCACCGTGCCATGACGGGAACTCCAACACAGTATCATTTTTAACATAAGCCAATGTTGTTCCTTTTAATTTCTTCAATTTTGTTGTTCACATTAATATTTTCTTATTGGTTCTGGTTTTATAATTTGTGAAATCTATAAATGAAAGGGTTTGTATTTTATTTTATGTTCCTATATACTTAAGTGAAATGTTAAAAGAATAACTTAGATTAACACTGTACAGACCAGCAGTCTTTGCTAAAATCAAACCATTCTTCTTATGGCATTTTATTTAAAGAGGGTGCTCATTAAGAGGACAAACTTCTCTCCTTTCCACCAAGTCATGGGAAACCATGGACCTCTCTCTAGTGGGCCACAGAGGAATTATAAAGAAATCCCAAATACATATATAAATCATTCCATTTACTAAATTTACCACTATATTTCAAAAGTATAAAGATGCTGTTCTGGGCAATTAAAGAAATTCTTTTAAAGATTTCACTCATACAGTAATCTTTTTTTTTTCCTTATGGATTTTCTCAATCAATTAATACTAACATTCAACTTGTAAGCCTGTGTGAACCAGTGCCATAGTTCTAAATTACTGCAAGAATTCAGAGAAGAACAAGATCACAGTGAGGAAGCATGACAAAAGAGGAGGGACTTAATTAAGTTGGGACTAGAGGAAAAGGAAAGCAGAGAAGGTGCAGCTTCTTAAGTAAAACCACAGAGGAGGAAAGTCTGAGTTTGGCTAAGAGATGGCCAGGAGTTCTAGGAGTACTAGCTTCAAAAAATACACTGAAAATGCTAGGCTGATAGAAACTTCTGCTACTGAGTCCTCTTTCAATTGCAAGGATAGAAAATCAATTTATGGATGATTTATTGCTTATATATCATAATTCCAGAAAAATCTGTAGTAGAATGGCCTCAAGAATACTGGGATGCCAGAAATGAAAAACTGAAATGTTCTTAGTATTTGTTCCCTACCCACCATGTGTGCAAACACTTACACACACACACACACACAGGCACGCATGCAAGAACATGCATGCATATCTTTTCTTTACATGTTGATTTATTCTCTTAGGCTGGCTGTTCCCATTATCTAAAATCTAAGCCACTTGCCAGCTCCAAGCTTATGGCTTAATTCCTTAAAGCCATAAGGCAGAGAATGACAAGATTTAAAAAGGTAAAGGTGGAGTTCCCATCATGGCGCAGCGGAAACGAATCCAACTAGGAACCATGAGATTTCAGGTTCAATCCCAGGCCTTGCTCAGTGGGTTAAGGATCTGGTGTTGCCGTGAGCTGTGGTATAGGTCACAGACGTGACTCAGAACTGGTGTTGCTATGGCTCTGGCGTAGGCCGGCAGCTACAGCTCCAATTAGACCCCTAGCCTGGGAACCTCCATATGCCGCCAGTGCGGCCCTAAAAAGACAAAAGAAAAAAAAAAAAGGCAAAAAATATAAAGGTAATAAAAATATACTAGGTCTAGTCCACAAGAGAATCTAGGTGCCACACTAAGGAGTTCTGACTTTTATTAGAGTCAACTCTAGTCTAAGCTAAATTAGTAAATCAAAAACCCATATGAAGAATTAAGTTTATTTCAAAAACTCCTCAGCTATCACTTTGGATGAGGTCATTGTGGTCAATCATAATCAGGCTGAGCGATTCACAATTCCCCTGTTTGAGAACAGTCGTACTCTAGAAAGGCAGATACCTGAGCCCTGATGGGGCCAGTCCAATGTTCTGTATACCTGGCCACAGATGATATACACCTGACCTAACACAATCCAATCAGAGTGTAGTTTGGGATATTCAGTTTAAAATGTTTACAGTTTGACTCAAACCAGGGAAATCTTAGTCTTCCTCAGACCATGCTGGGATATAGGGTACAACTCTGTAAAATTAACAGAACACAGATGCGTCGCACACTGAGCTGGTATTTTGCAGCAGAGCAGCAAGGGGATCTGGGCCAATGATCCCGATCAATGGAATGAGATTCATTTAAAGAAGAGACTTAAAGAAGAGATTTAAGTACATAAAACAGAAGGGGAAAAAAAGTAAAATATCTATGAATAGAATTCAGAGGCACCACAGAGTAGAAAGGGGGACTGAGTAATAGAAGAACAAAGGAGGAATGTCTCAATAGACTTTTCAGGTAGATCAAAACAGTGGTATCTACTGAAAAAGAGATAGAAAGAACCCTCTGGCCAAAAAGGCAATGAGAATTCATAAAGTTTCCTGATTGAATTTAATAGTAGAAATCTACATATAAGAGAGAAAGGAGACACAGATTTCTGCCAAAATGATAAGCAGAAATAAAAATACACAGCCTCCACTCCACACTCTTATTTTCATATGGAAGAGAGACCTATAATGTGTACTTCCTGCTGGGAAAATAAAAGAAGGCATGATACAGCACAGTCTCTCACTCCTCTCTTTAACCTTCATCTTCCAGTATCCAGTTCTCTCAGAAAGAATGAAGTGATTTGAGAGCAATTATAGTGCCGACATTCACTTCAATGGAAAAAAGCAAGTTTTTCTCCAGTAAATTTCACTTACTATTTTGAGTATGGGATGTGTATTTCAAGGTTATACCTTTTGGAGTTCCCACTGTGGCTCAGCAGTAATGAACCCAACTAGTATCCATGAGGATGTGGGTTCAATCCCTGGCCCCGTTCAGTGGGTTAAGGATCCACTGTTGTCATGAGCTGCAATCTAACTCGCAGATGTGGCTTAGATCTAGTGTGGCTGTGACAGGCCAGCCGAAGCTCTGATTCAGCCCCTAGCCTGGGAACTTCCATATGCCACACATGCTGCCCTAAAAAGCGAAGAGCAACAAAAAAAAAAAAAAAGAAAAAAAAAAGAAAGGTTTTGAAATCAGACCTATATTCAAACCCTAGTGCCACTCCTATCTGAATGACCCTTAGCATTAAACCTTTCAAAGTATCCATTTACTTGGGGGGAGGAGGAATGAGTGAGGGGAAGTGGAAATAGGGAAACTTGAACTCACTCAGTTGCCAGAGATGAGATGCACGAGTTATATAAAATCATTCCCGCAAAGGGCTTGGAGCATGCGCTATGCTCAATAGGCCCCAATGCCCATATACAAGGCCCCATAGTCATTGGGCCACCAGTTATTTGGCCACAGACATATAGTGGATCTGAGATGGTCTCCGGCTCGGTTCCCTCCTGCAGATACTCAGAAGCCACATTGTGGGACTCCAAATCACAAGGTTGGTTCCCTGTTATGATTGGGGGGCCCAGTCTCTTAAAAAATCTTTCACATATGTGGAGTTCCCATCATGATGCAGGGAAACAAATACAACTGGAAACCATAAGGTTGCAAGTTCGATTCCTTGGCCTCGCTCAATGGTTAAGGATCCGGTGTTGCAGTGAGCTGTGGTGTAGGCCACAGATGCGGCTTGGATCTGATGATGTTTTATCTGTGGTGTAAGCCGGTGGCCATAGCTGTGATTGGACCCCTGGTCTGGAAACCTCCAGAAGCCAGGAGTGTGGCCCTAAAAAGCAAAAAAAAAAAAAATCTTTCATATGTGGAATGTATTAGAGACTAAAATGAGGTCAATTCTTAGACTTACATACACATTAGTCATTCATCTTTTTAAAGCTTCGCTTCGTTATCACTGTAATTCTTAAATGGGGCCTCATCATCACCATTCTCATAAATCCTAGAAAATTTTTCTAAGGAGGTGCACAACCCTAGCTACTCTCCAATTCAATTCTACCTCCAGGTGGTCATCATGTCTCCATGGTGGAAAACTTCAACATTTCATTAAACAATCATCTGCTCATATTTTTTCTCCTTCCTTCCTTTGCAGTGAAGAATGCATCATTCTTTTTGGTCATGAACAACTGAACCGCACTGTTAGTTATGTGGAATCCTCTCTCTTATGAAAGAACCCACCTTCCACTAAGGAGCTGGTTTACCATCAGTGACAGCAATACTATCTCACAGAATCAGTTCTGCAGAGTGATTCTGAGCATTGTTCTGATGGAGTGGCTTCTAAGCCAGGTCTGCCGTCTATCCCAGAGACTGTACGAACCAGTCAATATGGCTGACACAATGCTAAGGTGACTTCCAATGAGTCACGTCCTTGTATGGTCCCCTCCTCTTAACCTTAGGTAGAATATGTGACTTTCTTCTAACCAAGAGAGTATTGCAGAAGTGACGGATGTCACTCCCTTGATTAGATTGTTATCTGACAAAAGTGACATCATGGCACTCCCTTAGATCATACTTGAGCAAGAGACTCTTCCTTGCTGGCTTTGATAAGTAAGCTGCCATGTTGTAAAAGGGTCACTCATGCCTGTGAGAGGGTCACATGGCAAAGAAAGTGGTCACTGGCTGATAGCCAGCAAGAATATAAAGACCTCAGCAAGAATATAAAGACCTCAGTCCTACAACCATAGTGAGGTAAATTCTGCCAACAATCTAAGGAAGTTTGGAAGCAGATATTTTCACAGTGAGCCTATGCTAACACTGTGGCACTGACCAACACCTAGTGAAATCCTCAAATAGAGGATATAGTTGAGCCATGTGTGAACTTCTGAGCAATGACACCGAGACCATAAACGTGTGTTTTTCAAGCTGTTAAATTTGTGCTATTGTGTTACAAAACAAGAGAAAACAAATTGAGTCACTATCCTCTAATAAGTTCATTTAATGCTTAAATTAACTACAGTTAGTTTCAGTGATTTGCTACCAAATATCTTCAGTGACATCTGAGGGATTCAAATCTTATTTTTTCTTTAGTGGCCATTTTAAATTCTACTCATCACTGTCACATTCATACTAGACTAGTTCACACTCATCTCATCACAGATTCTATAGAAATGGTAAGAAAGTACCATTTCCAGCAACCTCAACTCTTCTCCATCCCACCAGCAGCATGCTATCTTCCCTCTGGTACATCAGGGAATATAAAAAATGAGAATTTTCCTCTCTTTGGGGCTCTAAATAGAATTTGTAATAGTAAATAGCAAACCACATTTGAATAATCATGTTTTTCAACATTTCACATTTAAAAATGATTTGGATGAGCTACTATAAACCATACATTTAGAGAAAAGAACAGTATGTATATATATAAATGCATGTGTGTATATATATATGTGCGTGTAAATGCATATATATATATATATATATATGTACATTTTAACCTAATAGAGAGCTCCTGGTAACATCTGCTTATTCAAAACTGCTGAAAGTATTTTCATCAAATACATGTGACTTTGAAAAAGTTGACATATTACTATTTTCTTTAAAATTACAATGGCTTCTCCTACATCCTAGATAAAGTATTCCACTTTGAATCTAATAATCCAATATCAACAGTCTATCAACTTGGCTCTCAGAAACATGTGAACAAATACTCTAAAAAATCCTGGCAAATTTTAAGGCGAGGGGATTTGGGAGGAAGAAGACAGTCATAAAAGTACCCTCTCTACAGAAAAACAGTTGTAATCCTTTTTCTTTCATTTTGAGTCTGGTTTATCAAGGTAAGAGGTCTACACGGAATGAAATGACTAGATAAATGCAAAACTCTGTTCACTTTGATTTCCATAAATTTAGCTCAAAAGAAAGTGGATGTCCTGACACTCAGAAGGACGTGATCCCTAATTGACATAAGCTGCCTCTAGAGGGAGCAGTCCATTACTGTCTTCTGTCAATACTATCTTCAAAAATCAGGTTCTGAGTTTTCTCACCAGTGAGCCTGATGATCCTCAAGCTTGACAACTATTCTGATAAACCTCAAGGAAACTTTAGGGAATTCCTGCTTTGCTCAGTGGTTAAGAACACAACTAGCACTAGGAGGGTGCAGGTTCAATCCCTGGCCTTGCTCAGTGGGTTAAGGATCAGGGGTTGCTGTGGCACTAGCATAGGCTGGCAGCTGCAGCTCCAATTCGACCCCTAGCCTGGGAACTTCCATATGCCATATGTGCAACCCTAAAAAGAGGGCGGGGGAAGCAGCTTTGACCAATAAAAGGTCAGTATGTGGTTGATAAGGTGCAGCCAGTGGGGCAAAGGGATGTGTGGGATACAGACTGACTGCAGAGTGGCTGCTCCTCATAGGTGGGTATGATTGATTGAACACTAGCTATTGGAATCAAGGCTCTCCCCCATCAGCAGGCAATAGTAAGGGTCCTTTCCCTTAGGACTACATTGACTGGCATAAAATCTGAATTGCACATCTACAAATTTCAGTATTTTTAAAACTAAGGAATATATTAATTTATGAAAATGTCATAACATAGACATGGGAGCAGCTTGCCATTGTGAATAGGACACAGGAAATATAGATGTTATTCTCAGCTTCACACTGATTCACTAGTGTGTAATTCTGGGTCTATCAGTGTACTGCTGTCTCCTTCTGAAAATGAAAATGGTATGTCTTCCTACCCATCTCTCAGGTGTTTTGAAGAATCACAGAGAAAGGCAAGAGCTCTAATAACAAGCTAGAAAACAATGGTATGTATCTGTGGATAGGTGCAATAAAAATTAAGTATGATGTCTTTGATGAAAGGAAAGGGTTTGAAATGATAAAAGCCCCCACCAACTTAAACATTCATATAAATTACATTTTTAAAAAAATCTATTGAAGCAAAAATAAAAAAGCCATATTTGGATGTAATAGCAAAAAAATAGCCATAACTACAATATTTCACTAATGAGAAGGTACAGATGCTGCATACAGAAGGATTTTATGATGTCCATATGCTTCTCAAATCACTCTCCTTGTTAGCTACTTCTCCATATCTCTATTTAAGAATAACCTACACCTACCCCACCAAGCGGGTATAAATTACAGTATAATATGTTGTAATATTTAAACAAATTCAAAATAGAAATAACTCTAATAAAAAGAAATGAAAGCTATATAATACTAATACAACTTTCGATGCATATATTTACAAATCTGAACTATGTATATCATTTAAACTAGTTAATTTAAAAGGTTATCTGGTCAGCTGGCTTAACGATTTAAAACTCCTTAAAACCCAAATATAACCCAAATATATACAATAAATATTTACATTTAATTGCAGTAACTTCGTAAAGCAACTCTGTCTACTATAATAACGGGCATAATAATGGGCATAAAACAGTCCTAACAGTCTGTGACAATATATAAAATTACCTTTTTAATTTCAGAAGAGTTAATATCTTTACACAAGATAGCAATTTAATTTGCCACTCTTTAGCCAAAGTGTGTCTGGTCTGATTTTCCAATAAAGGCCAGCCCAATAGGCTGAATCAATTACAGGAGAGAAACAGGAAGACTGAGGGAAAAAAAAAAAAAAAAAAAGAACAAAAAAACCACCTACTTCCTAATTATAAACTGGTACTTAATTTAAAACTCCTTACTTCCTTCTGCACAAACTTATGTGCATCTAATCATGTCCATTCTTTAGCGAAAATGATTAATTCAGGAGAAGAGCTGGGAAAGCATTTTTCCCTTTAACTGGCATGCTGACAACAAAGGTCAGAAACAGGGCTCCTACCCTACATGCACCTGTTTGTGTCTGAAACATATATGAAAACATTCACTTTCTCCCACACAGAAAATGACATATCCCAAGAAAATGCCTTTCTCCTTGAGAGTTGCCTCATTCAAACAAAATGGATGAAAATGACTTACAAGAAAGTTTTAGAACTGACAAAATTATTTGCTCTTTTGAATATATAACATTTCTACTGAGCATTTTAAATACACAAGCTTTCCAGAAGGCATGTCAGTGATTTGGTGTTTGGGTAATTAAATTGGTCCGAACTTCAACAGTGGTTTAAAAGGAAAAGAAGGGCTAATTATCGGTGGTAAAATGTAAATATATAAAACAACAAATTTTCTGTCACAATAAATCCCACAATAAACACCCAAGGTACCATGGCATAGTTCAAAACATACCCTTTCCAAACAATATTTTTAATTGTCCTCATTTACTAGCTGCAACTTATTCTGTGCTGCTATTAATTACAGGATTAAAAAGATTTTTACAGCATCAGAAAATAACATCCAGACCTTTTCTAATGTCAAATGACTTTTTTTCAAATAATTTAGTTTTCCTTTAATACAGATTCTCTACTTTTTCCCTTTTCCCAGATTTCAATAATGCCTGCAAAATGTGAAAACATGACTGTACTCCAAATACCTGTAATTCCTAAATCCTGCCCTTTGTGAGAAATCTCAGCACACCAAGAGCATTTAGTTGTATAAGCATTGTTATACTACTTGGGGAGAAAAAAATTAACTCTTCATTTTCTTTTCTAAAGTTAAACTTTTTAAACCCTTCTTACCCTGACTCCCACATTTTACATATACACACGCAAGACACGCGAATAATGATATTTACGCAGACATCCCATTTCTCACAGATTTCAAAATGCTATCGTTCCTTAATCTAAAACTTCCTTTTAGGAGATTACGCACACCTCCCTGGCAGGGACAACACGCGCGACAGATCTTCTTGAAATGAGAGCAGAGGAGACTCACTAGAACATTTCCAGTTCCAGAGCCCAGGAGCCGCGTCCTCAGCTCCCCGCCGCAGCCTCCTCTCCTCTCAGCCTCGGTCCGGCTCCAACCACACCACTGCCGCCCAGGCCTCTGACCCTGCACCTCTCACTGCGGACCAGGGGGCGACCGCTTCAAAGCCAAACAGAAGCCGCCTGGTAGGCACTCAAGTAACGCCCCCGTCCTCTGCTCCCTCTGGTCCCCGCAGTGACAGCCTAGGTTGGTGTTTAATTAATCAGTTTACTCCAAGAAGTTTACGATTCATCACTCCACTAGCCAAGGATCTGCTTTATCTCCCATCCCCCAGGCTCCGGAACTTTTCTTAAAACCCAGAATTCTGATGTACGGACTTGGAACTCAAGTCCCCCACGAAACCTCACAGGTACCCCCACTAAATATTTCTCCCCTCAAGCAACACGTTGGCAGTACAAACTTTTCATTCATAACTCGGCTCCAACATCAACGGGGGCGCGGGGGGGGGGGGGCCTGTCATGCTGTCGACCCCTTGTCTCACTAGCCTAGCAGATGTCAGAGTCTGCACCACAAAGATCACCTGGCCCCGAACTTACGACAATGGCCCCCTTAAACCTCCCACCTCTGGGCAGCAAGAGGCCAGGCAAGCTGTGTCGGGGTCCTGACTGGGATGCTGTGAACCTGGGGAGCCCGAGCAGGTAATACACCGGCGCACACGGAGGAGGCTTGGCCCCCAGTTCCCCCGGCTTTCCCCGGGTACCAGCCGTGGACCCGGCTGTAGTGCCACTCACCTCCGTCCGCTCCCGCCGAGGCTGTCGCGCCCTCCTTCGCCCCGCGCCGAGGACCCCCTAACTTCGCCCCCTTCTCCAAACAGCCATCTTTCACGGAGAAGAGAATGGTGAGGCAGAAGCAGAGGGGGAATTGAAAGTTGATTCGGGGACCTCCGCTGCTCTGCCAGCAGGGACTTGCCAGCCGCGGTAGGCGCCTGAAGAGAAGACCGCGGCGAGGACGGCGGGCGCGGCGGGGCAGGCTGGGTGCGCGCTACGCTATGTGCGGGACGCGCCGCCGCCGCCTCCGCGGCCGCCGCACGGGAGGGGGAACTCGGGAGGGCGGCCGAGTGGCTGCGAGCTGCGAGCTGAGCCCCTGGCGGCGCGCTGAGGATTTGCTAAAAATAGCTCCTCTTTGGGAGGGGGTGGAGGATGGAGGTGGGAGAGACACAGAAGCAGGGCCCGGAGCCCCGGCGCGGCGGAGGCTGGGCGGGGCCGGGTGGGAAGGGAGGCAGGACCCGCGGCGGGAACGCGGACCAGGCTCCGGAGAGCCCCAGGCCCGGGAGGGGAGGGCCGAGGGGTGGGGGGACACCTGGGCGCGCGGCCAAGGATGTGCGTGGGGTAGGAGGACCCAGAGAGCGGCCTGCGGTGTAGCGGAGGGGAGCTAGGGCTGGACCAGCGATCGTTCCCGGGCGGGCACCAGAAATGACTTGGGATTTCTGAAGCAAAGCACGCCCACGCGAGGCGCAAGGTGCTGGCCCGCCCGCCCGGGCTCAGCTTCTCCTGGCGAGGCCCTCGAGGGCCCAGGAGGAAGACCGTGCCGGGAGGGAGCCGGCTACTCAGGTGCGCGCCACCCAGCGCCAGGGCTCCAGGGCTCCTCGACTTCTTTTTGAGGGAAGGGAGGCTTGTGGGTTGGTACCTGGAGCGTTCCCACTGCTGCTTGGAGTTGAAAGAATCATTCGAGGGAATTTTCTTTTTGAGGTTTTAACGACAAAATGGGAAACGCGAGGAAATATGGTGACTGCTATTGGGAACATAAATTAGGTTTGTCATGTTTTAAGGCTGAACAGAGAGCACCATCCACTCTGAAACCAACTCTGAGAGAAGGCATGTTGAATTAGTAAGTTCAAGAATTGATGATGTGACCCCCTTCAGTGTAGTATTTTCAATTTGTGGACTTTATTTTTAACTTGTATAATTTAGTACATACCTATCACTAATACCTATGGAATCCTTTATAAAGCATAGAACACTGATTAGATGTTTTTAAAAATATAATCCTAAACATACTTATTTCATGCCAACATGTGATCACTAGAAGTGGCTATATTAATAATGTATGTACCCCGTGTCTAATTTGACCTTCACATGAAATAAAGCTAGTGTCTCTATATGTGCATTTATGTTATAATCAGTGTCCATCTAAAACACAGCTGGCTGGTGGATGATATGGATGCAGGGAACAAGAGAGACCTAACCCAGTGCCATCATTTTCAGAGGGGGGAACATGGATCCAGAGGAGTGATGTGATTTGACCAAGGTCTCTCAGTTAGTGGCAGAGTTCAGTGTAACCCTAGGATTAAAACAAAACTATCAATGTCATAAGACCAGGATAACTCTTGATAAAGTTAGTGGTATGGTGCCTGTAATTTAACTTAAAATATTCTGCGTTAGCACTATTTATAATAGCCAATACTTAGAAGCAACCTAAATGTCCATCAACAGAGGAATGGATAAAGATGTGGTACATATAAATGATGGAATATTACTCAGCCATAAAAATGAAGGAAATAATGCCATTTGCAGCAACATGAATGGATTTGAGATTATCATACTAAGTGGAGTAAGAAAAACAAGAGAAATATATAATATTGCTTATATGTGGAACCTAAAAAAATGATACAAATGAACTTAGACCAGAAATAGACCTGCAGGAATAGAAAACAAACTTATGGTTACCAAAGGGGAAAGGTGGTGGGGAAGAAATAAATTAGGAATTTGAGGTTAACATATACACACTACTACAAATAAAATAGCCAACAAAGACCTGTATAGCAGAGGGAACTATATTCAATATTTTGTACTAACCTATAAGGGAAAAGAATCTGAAAAAAATTATATATATATATATATATATATATATATATATATATATATATATAATTGAATCACTTGAACCACTTTGCTATACACCTGAAACTAACACAACATTGTAAATGAACTATATGTCAATAAAAAATATTTCAGCATTCATTGTAAAATGAAGGCATGTTATGGTTAGATTTAACCCTCACTTTAGTCTAGTCAAAAATTTATACTCCAAGCATGGTCAGCTACCTTTAGTAAAAAAAAAAAAAAGTGACACTCCTAAGGCCTAAGGCCCTTGGTGCTACAAGCTTCATCTGGCCTAACTTTCTGTCTATACTAGGGATTCTATTCATACCATGAAGAATCTTAGTAAAGTACTCTCAGTGGTGAAATCTGTTGTGTTGACTAAAATATTTTAGAGAAAGTCTTATATTAACTAGCTAGAATCAGGTGTAAACATCTAGCAACCTTTCGCCCTTTACCTTCCAAAATGGAGCCCTTTCTGAAATAGTCCAATGTCCAGCCTTTTTTTAATTTTTTTTAGTGATGTTTATATTGGCCTACTACTTACTCAAATGGAAACAATTTTCCCTCTATTTTCTCTCAATAAAAGTTTCATGTGATAGATTGCTGGAACTTCACTAGATATTTATATAATAAAGATGTATATGGCTGAACTGAACTTGTTTTCACCTTTTCTGAAGGTGGTATAGGGCATAGCTAAGCTTCACTTATCTCCAATCATTTATGTCTACTTCATCTAGGTCATAAGCAACAAGAAGGTGAATTCCTCATTATTCTCTCAGATATTTGAATGCAGACTTGGAGCAAGGTGCTACTGAAGATTCAAATAATTTAAAGGTATGGTTTAATAGAAAAGACTTTAGTTTCTCTTAAAAGTCCTGATGGCACTTCCATAAGTCTCTGTTCCAATCTAAACTACAGCATTCATGACACTGTGTTATCTTTTTTTTTTCTGGTTTTACTCTCTCCTCAACTGAGCAGCAGGAAAATACAGATAATTTCTTCACATGTTTTGTAGTTAAAAAAAGGGGGGGGGGCTATATTTTAGAACAGTTTTAGTTTCACAGAGAAATTGAGAAGATAGTAACAGAACATTCCCATGTATTTTCCCACATTTACACTTAATTTTCCATTATTAACATATTACATTAGTATTGTATACTTGTACAATTAGGAAACTAATGTTAATGCATTAATTGAAGTCCATAGTTTATTCATATTTCCTTAGTTTTTATCTAATGTCCTTTTTCTGTTTCAGGATACCATGGGAGGATCCTTATATTTAATGATCATGTCTTCTTAGGCTCCCCTTGGCTATAACAGTTTCTCAGGCGTTCCCTGTTTTTCTGGACCATGACAGTTTTCAGAGGTAATGATAAGGTATACTGTAGGACATCCAACTTTTGTAATTTGCTTGACATTTTTCTCACGATGAGACTAGGTTTATGGGCTTGGGGAGGAAGATCATAAAGTGCCTTTTCTACACACTATATAAATGGGACATACTAGCAACATGATTTATCACTGTTGATGGTGTTTGCTAGGTTTCCCCACTGTAAATTTACCCTTTTTCTCCCCCTTTCCATACTATACACTTTAGAAGGAAATCACTATGTACAGCCACACATATGAAGTGGTGAGTTAGTCCTGCTTCCTTTAGGGAAGAGTCTCTACATAATTTGGGGGGAATTCTTATGCATTCATATATACTTTCTTCTCCAGGGATTAGCATAATACCCTCAACACTATAGGCTATTATGGACTGCAAGACGAGGTTTAAACAAAAATTGTCCTCTGAGGAAATGGATAATAGGAATTCCTTTTTGGTGCAGTGGGTTAAGGACCTGGTATTGTCAATGCAGCAGCTTGGGTTGCTATTGTGGCACAAATTCGATCCCTGGCCCAGGAACTTCCACATGCCACAGGTATGGCCAAAAAAAAAAAAAAAAAAAGAAAGAAAGAAAGAAAGAAAGGAAATGTTGCTGTACAGTGGGAAAATAATAATAAAAAAAAAAAAGAAAGAAAGGAAATGTAAAATGGTCTCTGCATTTTAGCAGAAAAAATGCATTATGTTAAATCTCCATTTGTTTAATGTTAACTTAAGCATAAAAGAGAAGATAAATAAGGTGTTGTGGTGATGATGGTACATGTTTTGTAATTTTCTTTATAGAAAAAAGTACTGCATAGCTCTATTATTATTTAAAATGATTGTAGCACCCTCCAGAGGACTAGACTTCCCACTCCATTTATTAGTCATATGACTTATTTTGACGAATGAAATGTTAGCAGAAGTGACTTGTGGCACTCTCAAGTGGAATCTTGAACAGGCTTCCTGTCATTCTTCTATTTCCCTTTGCCTTCAACTACTAGATCAGCATTTTTCCAGTTAACTACAGCCCCTTCCAGAAATGAAGGCCACACAGAGCCCTCTACCAAATCACAGAGAACATAAACAAGAGCAAGAAATAAACCACTGAGATTTGGGGGTTTGTTGTGACCACACCTTCACCTAATCTATCCAGTCTGATTGCAAAGTCCTTTCTGCATTCCTAAAATTGGACTTACCAAGTGCTTGATTCAATTCTCTCAGTGATAGCCTTTGTAGTACAGCTTTTTAGAACATGTTTGTGTTTTGTTATGACACAAATGTTTACAAATGGTGTTCCATTATGTTTATAAATAAATTTGTCTTGTGAATAAAAAAACTCATCCTTTAGTCATAACACAGTCTACAAAATTAACTGAACACCCACTATGTGCAAACCCTGTAAATTTTTTATGAATACTAATTTTAGAGTGATGCCATTTTAAAAGTAAAGATATCTTATTTTTTAAACATTTTAAGGAGTTCCCGTCATGGTGCAGCAGAAATGAATCCGACTAGGAACCATGAGGTTACGGGTTTGATCCCTGGCCTCACTCAGTGGGTTAAGGATCTGATGTTGCCATGAGCTGTGGTGTAGGGTCACAGACGTGGCTTGGATCCTGCATTGCTGTGGCTGTGGCATAGGCTGGCAGCTGTAGCTCCAATTCAGTCCCTAGCCTGGGAACTTCCATATGCCACAGGTGTGGTCCTAAAAAGCAAAATTAATTAATTAATTTTTAAAAATTTTAAATATTTTATTGAAGTAGAGTTGATTTACAATGTATTAATATCTGCCATAGAGCAAAATGGTTCAGTTAGACATATACATACATTCTTTTTTATATTCTTTTCCATTATGGTTTATCACAAGATACTGAACATAGTTCCCTGCGCTATACAGTAGGACTTTGTTGTTTATCTGTTCTATATATACTAGTTTGCATCTTCTAACCCCAAAATCCCAATCCATTCCTCCCTCAGCTCCCTCTTCCTTGGCATCCACAAATCTGTTCTTTATGTCTGTGAATCTGTTTCTGTTTCATAGATAGGTTCATTTGTCATATTTTAGATTCCACACAGAAGTGATATCATATGGAATTTGTCTTTCTCTGACTTACCTCACCTAATATGAGAAGCTCTAGGTTCATCCATGTTGTTGCAAATGGCATTATTTCCTTATTTTTATGATTGAGTAATATTCCATTGTATATCTATACCACATCTTCTTTATCCATTCATCTATTGATGGAGATTTAGGTTGTTTCCATGTCTTGTTGCTGTGAACACAGAGGTGCATGTAAAAGACACAATATCTCGAAATAATAAAGACATTTAGCTAGAATGATATACCAGGTGTGGATTTTACTATGACGCTAATGAGGCTTAGGCTTCAGAGACCCTTATTTCACAGATGCCTTCTAAGTCCCTGTATTCATAATTAAGTAATATTTTACTTAACAGGGCCCCAAATACATATACTCCTGAGGCACCACCAAATCTAGCTCTTTCTTTGTATACTACCAAATATGAAAGGATGGAAAAAAAGTTATAGGAACAACAGGTACATTGCCACTTATGCATCTGACCCCCTAGAAAGGGTTCCATGCTGAGTGGCCCTGAAGATTGGGTTCCCCAAGTCAGCATGTGCTGTCGATTATAAGAGGATATATTCAGCCTCAGGCAGAGGTACTTGAACTCAGAAATTACCCAACCTGCAAGGCCAATCATTCCCACCATAACATTTTCCTATCATGTGGCTTTCATTTTGTTTGTAACCCCAAAATATCTTTGAGTACATTATTAGTCCCCTCCATAAAAGTTGCAATTTTCACTGAAATCATTTTTTCCTAGAAGTCATTCCATTTTGAAAATAATTTTTCTCATGGTTGCTGGTAATACCTCCTCAGGAGGTTTAAGTGACTATTTTTTTTCTGAATTAATTTTGTCCATTTCTAGGTCTGCAACAATGGATATTGTATTGCTCATCATCTCTTCAGGAATTTCCCATTGAAGGGATAGGTCTGTGCAGTAAAAGAGGGTGTAATGTGACCTGTTAAGGATTTTTTTCCCCCTACTAAATTTTGAATGGGAATGAGATGAATATGCTGCCTCTATTTTTAATAATTCCTTTATTATGCAAAAATGTGTGGGTCATAGTAAGGTTTAATCACAACCCATTGCTCATTTATGAAATACTCTGAACTGCAATTAGTCACATACAAATGTGAAGTGCTGCTATCACGTGCATGTTAGCAGGCTGTCAAACCAAGTTTTTGAATTGTGAAACAATCAAAGAAAAGCCTTTGCTTTTTATTCTTTCACTGTGAGTTTCCTTTAAAAGAACAGTTTTTACATCCATATTAAAGTGATCTATGTACCTCAAATTTATAGCTAATCAGCTTACACTGAAAGAAAAGATTTCAAAATCTAGATATATATTAAATGTATATGCCTGTATTCATACATAATACTGGTGGGTAAATTAAAGTCCTTATTAGAAAATCATCCTTAACATAAGTAAGTTTTATGTCAATTAAGTTAAAGGGAGAACTTGAACAAATTAATGCTATTCATGGGATTTTTTCAGTATGCTTAAACTAATCATTAGGTTATATTTTAGCCCTTATAAAATGTTACCTTATGATGTGAGAGTATAAATTTAATGTTGCCTTTTAAACTTCGGCTGTTCAACCAGCTGCATGATGTTTTTTGCCGGATAAATAAACATATACAAATTTTAGGATACCTTTTTAAAGGAATCTATTTTTAGTCCTCTAAGAGTTAAGGTTTGCTTTCAGCTGTGAAAAATCTAAATAAAGGAGTTCCCATCTTGGCTCAGTGGTTAACGAATTCAACTAGGAACCATGGGGTTGCGGGTTAGATCCCTGGCCTTGCTCAGTGGGTTAAGGATCCAGCCTTGCCGTGAGCTGCGGTGTGGGTTGCAGACGCGGCTCGAATCCTGAGTTGCTGTGGCTCTGGTGTAGGCCGGCGGCTACAGCTTCGATTAGACCCCTAGCCTGGGAACCTCCATATGCTGAGGGAGTGGCCCTAGAAATGGCAAAAAGACAAAAAAAAAAAAAAAAACAAAAAAACAAAACTAAATGAACAGTGCCTTTAATAAACTACTTTTTTTTTTAAATTATTTTTAACACAGAAGTCTGAAGACTGGAAGCTGCTAGTATTGGTCTGGTAGCTCAAGGACAGAAGGCCAAGGGTTTCTGATTTTTCAAGGCCTGTTCCTTACTGTCAAAATGGCTGTTGTAGCTCCTTCTCTCAAATCTACTTTCTACAAGGTAAGAAAAGGCAAGGGTGAGGCAAAATATAACAGAGGCACCACATGCATCAAGGAAACAGAGCCTTTCTCAGAAGTCCCAGAGTACTACTTAGTTCTCACTAGCCACATCTATGTCACACCATTAAACCTGTCTGCAAGGGAGGCTGGGATAGCAAATTTTATTTCATATGTATTTATTATTTATTTTTCCAGACTCTATACTAGAGAATGACAAGGGAAAGAGACTTTGAATGGGTGAGTGAACCAACCTATAATATCTGCCATAGCTCCAAGTTTAAGTTTCCAAAAAAAGGATATTGACGCTACTAGAAAATTTTTGTTACTTAATATTTTTTAAAAGACTGCTTATTTCAGAATTTCATGGAGTTTCAGAAGTCCATTACCTTGATTTTAGTGATCACATCTAATCTAAGTCAGTTTAACAAGTAGGGGAACTGAGATCCACAAGTTTTAAGTAATTATCCCAAACCTGCTGTCAGGTATTAATTATTCCAGAACTAACAAGCCTTTAGAACTAATCCAGCATACACCTTCTATGTCCGCTTCCCCCACCAAGTGTAATTCTTTTCCTCTCTGACGTTTTTGTTGAAGCAGAAAGAAAGAGCGGGGGAAGGGAGGGAGAGAGAGAGAGAGAAGGGGGAGAGAGGGAGGGAGGCAGGAAGGGAGGAAGAGTATGCCTACTATCCTCTTCTAACTTACTCCCTTCTTTAGAGCCAAAATTCCATATTATTTAGATTACCATTTAAAGACAATTTAACATTATAGCCCTCCTTTTCTGCTGTCCCATTCTAAATCTCCTGCTGTTAACTTTGCAGTTATTATTTCTTGAATTTCAGAATACTGGAATGCAACTTCCTTCTTTATAGAAAATTGTAATTGCCTATAAAGGAGTTCATTTTCTTCTTTAGTTCCTATGGCTGCTGAAGAAAATAGGATAAAACCATAAAATAGTCTTAAGAAAGTTTAAATTTAGAAAAAAAATTAATTTCAGGAGTTATTAATAAAAGAATTATTTGTTTTATAAATTTTTTTGTTTGTTTTGTTTTTGGTTTTGGTTTTGGGGGGGCTGCTTTTTTTTAGGGCTGCACCACCTAAGGTATGTGGAAGTTCCCAAGCCAGGGGTCCAGTCCAAGTTATAGCTGCTGGCTTACACCTCAGCCACAGCAGCACCAGATCTGAGCCATATCTATGATCTACACCACAGCTTATGGCAACACCAGATCTTTTAACCCCCTGACCAAGGCCAGGGATCAAACCCACATCCTTGTGGATACTAGTCAGATTTTTAATCCACTGAGCCACAATAGGAACTCCCTGTTTTATAATAGTTTTGATCATTGAAATCTATAGTCATGTAAGTGTTAAGTATAACTGGAAAATCTATAGGAATTTTCCATAAAATTTATGAAGTGTTAAAAAACAAATCTCTGGATTTTATTACATGATGAGCTTTTCTAGTGACTTCAAACTTCCCAATTTTGATTTTCATGCAATTCAGAATCACATAGAAAGCATTAAGTAAATTAATTTCCATTAAGCTATTATCTTTTTTTTTAAATAATTCATGGTAATGTGGAATTGTGTTTGAAATATTTAAGCATTATTGCTTCCAAGCAAAAGAATAGAAATAAACAGCTTTTAAATTATCCGAGCATCATTGGCAGAAAATTCTTGAAAGAAAACACCAAGATTTGATAATCAAATTTTCATAAATTACAATGTTACTATGAACAGAGTATCAAGTATTTAAGACATGATGGAACAAAGTAGAGGGTAACATGAACTTGTCTTAAGGGCAGCACTGCTCTGAGGGCTAGTCTTTTACTGGACAAATGATTAACTTCACTAAGCAGCAAACATACATTTTACTCTATAAAAAAGGAAACAAATCACTGGAGTTCCCACTGTGGCGCAGAAGAGTCTGACTAAGAACCATGGGGTTATGGGTTCAATCCCTGCCCTCACCCAGTGGGTTAAGGATCTGATGTTGCCGTGAGCTGTGGTGTACGCTGCAGATCTGGCTCAGATCTGATGCTATGGCTGTGGTGTAGGCTGGTAGCTGTAGCTTGGATTCAACCCCTAGCCTGGGAATCTCCATATGCTGCGGATGTGGCCCTAAAAAGCAAAGAAAAAAAAAAAAAAAAGGAAACAAATCCCTACAGATATAAAGATAGTGAACAAATAACATCCTGACAATGAATTCTATTAGCATATTTTCCATTTTTTAATTTAACTTAATTTTTTTAATGATTTTAAATTTTTTCCATTATAGCTGTTTTCATATTTTCTTTCTTTAAGTTAGGCACAATTACAAAGAACTTCCTCAAATCTCAAAGATTTATTTCATGTTCATGAAATTGGTCCTTGGCAATTCAGCTGCCAGTTTCCTCCACGATGTGCCTGTTCTTGGGTCTGGTCACATGGAGCACAGTCATCTCAAAAGTATACTCTTGGCAGAGGGAGCAAAGCTCTGGTGGACACTGGTTCTAAAAGCTTCTGCTTAAAAGTGGCATACACCAATTACCTTCATATTTCATTAGCAAAGGCAAGTCACTTAGCCAAGTTTAACTTCAATGCAGTAAAAAGTACAATCCTCTCACAGGAAGAAGCCTCAAGTAGTATTAATAATAATATAATAATAATATTTATTAAGGATTTCCTATACACCAGGCACTCGGCTAGGTACTGTTATACACACTGTCCTGTTTAACTGTTATAACAACCCTAAAATTTGGGTACTAATAGTTATCACCAAGGAAGCAGAGGAAAATGAGACAAAGTAAAGTTAATTAATGCTAAAATCCCACAGCTAACAAGTGACTATTGAAGCCTAAGTTCAAACAAGGCAGTCTATCTCCAGAGCCTAACTCCTAACCAGTGTGCTGAAGTAGCACACAAAAGTCCTAGTTCACAGTTTACTGATTATGGAAGGAAAGAAATAAAAGATGCAGTACTGAGAAATATGAGGTAAATAAAAGAAGCTCATAAGACTTGAACACTAAGTCAGCAAGTCCTGGTAATACACATATTCAGTAAACCTGAATACTTGCAAAAGTAATCCATGCATCCTTTGCAATATCCATAGAAGAATAGAAAGACATTTCTGGAGATTGAGGCTAAGAAGACCAAGAGGGACAGGGTGGGACAGATTACACTTTTGAAAAAAACAAAACAAACAAAACCAAAGATCAAGACCAAAGGGACCTAAGAAATTAACTAAGATATGGATGCCTAGTAATCTTAATGTGGTAATAGTTTTGTCTATAATACATACTTGTGACTCATTCTCAAACGACACCATTTTATCAAATCTGAAATGTAGCTTCTATTGTTCCTAGCAATAATAATCATCAGAAAGCACCATTCTGGCATTCCCATTGTAACCACATTTGTATCATCAACATCACAGCAGCTAGCATTTAGTGAGATTAAGTAAGTATTAGGCATTTTGCTCTACATCATTATTTCAATCAATTCAAATAACAACTTTAGGAGAAATATACCAGTATTACCCATTTTCCACACTGGAGGAAACTGAGTCTTCAGGGTTTAAGAAACTTGCCTAAGGTCACAGAGCTGGTAAGTGGCGGGCCAAGATTAGCTCTGTTTGAGCCTACAGAGCCCAGCTTTTACATAAGTGCCTAGGCAGTCACTTCTACTGTCACCCTTGTATTACTCCAGATGAGTTTAGAGGATGAGGCAAGAGTGCATAGAATTAAAGCCCATATTTACACTATATGAAAGGTAAGTAGAATCAATCAATTCAATACTTTTTTTCCAAACCTACTGTACTTTTCATTCTTCTTTTCACACCATTGGTTCTTCCACTATGTCCCACATCCATCAAAATAAGAAAGAATCTGATGTTGATTATATTCTAGCACAAATAGATTTCCATCTAGAGGATAAACTCACTACTGTTACTAAAGAATTGCTGTTACTATAGAATTGTTTCACTGCTGCTACTGTATAGACTTGTACTATAGAACTAAGTGTAGACCAATGACTATGTCTGCTATGCTGCTACCCATTTTTCCGGATTGTTGGTTCCACTCTCTCCCTACTAACCTAAATCAGCCCAGTCCTCTCTCTTTTGTCTCAATAGCTTCTTTCTCTAGCTCATCAACAAAAAACTGTCCAGGTGTGTCTGCGTATGTTCTTAGAACCTAATTATCACGTACCCCTGTATACATCACAAATGTTGTATACATCTGACCCTTGAACAAGAGGAGGGTTAGGGGCACCAATTCTGTGCAGTCAGAGCCCCATCCCTGATTCTACATCCACAAATTTGACCAACCATGGACCGTGTGATACTATATTACATATTTGTTGAAAAAAATCTGCATATAAGTAGACCTGAATAGCATTGTGTTGTTCAAGGGTCAATTGTATTTGTTTTATTTTTATTATTCCTGAGTTCTAATCCTGGCCATCTGATAAATTAAAAAAAGAAAAGGGAAAAGTTTTTGTTTTTAATTAAAATTTAAGTTAGGCTTTGAATATAAATCACATTTTATGGTAAACCACTCACCTTGAATAGACAAACAGATGACTGAATGAATAAATAAATTAACAAAATACTGACACAGCACATTATTAAACATGTCAATTCATTTTGCATTCCAATCATAACTGTTCATTTATACTTTGCTCTTCATTATTGTGCTTTTGTGTAATCAGTAATTAATACATGAGATTTACTGCGTCATATTTTAAGTTTAATCTCAACGTAGATTTTGGTTTCATAGTAATTGGGTCACAGTTTCAGTTTAAAGGGAATATTTTATCTACTCCTTCCAGGCTCACTCTCTTCTCATTCTGGCTCTGTGCCCAAAAGGCTGGTCTCTGCAGACAGTATCACCTGGGCTTCCTTGCCTTTGGGCTCCTGGTTGGATGTTGCCTGTGGGAGGCTTAGAGAGAGAAGTCACACCATATTCAGTCCAATCACTCTGCCTGCTGGGCCATAATTGGGTAGTGACTGCATTCATCAGCCTGCAGATCCCACAGAAGTAGTTCTCATAAGGTTCTGCTCAACTGCTTTTACCCCTCAACTTGTCAGGCTGAGGGAAATTAAGGACTTGGCTATTGCTGGGCTATAGGTTCTTCTCTACAATTTGTTGACTACTGAAAAAGGGCAGTGTGTTGGGAAAATATGAAAGTAACCTATAAAAATAGTCCTAAATGAATTCAAAATAGTCAGCAAAGTACAGATAACTCAAGGAATGGGGATCAGTCCCCTAAAACAGTGAAGAAAAATTTAAACTCTTTCTGTTGGTTTGGAACTACATGCTTCCATATTACTCCTCCAGTCTTGGTATTTATTTGTATTTTCTAAAAGTAACATCAGCATTATACCTCTTATGGATGCTTTTTTTTTATACCTTAAAGAAAGTGACTTCCTCTGAACTAATCCAGAATACGGTAATCCCCAGTTCCATCAATGATATCTTCCTACTCTTCAAAAAGAGACTTTGGAGGAGGCTATTATTCAAGATGGTGGTATAGGAACAGACTGAACTTACTTCCTCTCAAGAACATGATAGACATACACCTATGAAAAAAGCCTGAAGATTAGCTGAACGCCTACTCCAGAACAAAGAATAAAAGGATGTCATCAAACTGATTAAACGCCCTTACTATACATCTCCCACACCCAGTGGTGACACACAATAGGGAGGGAATCTCGACAGACAGATACTTCTCCTAGAGAAGGAAGGGACTGGCATCCTACATCAGGTATCCCAGCCCCTGGAACCTACACCAGAGAGAGGGCACCCAAAATGCCTACCTTAGAAAACCACTGAGGCTGCCATCCAAGGGTTCCAAAGAGCAATAGGAAATAGAGACTCTCCTTTTAAAGGGCTCTCATGCAATCTCACACACCCTGGGACCCAGTGAAACAACTGTAGTTTGAAAAGCACCAACACTATATATGAAAGAGAGCCATTTATGAATATAAAAGCATCAGACAGAGAGACAGGGATGGTGGAAACACTCCCTGGAAACTGAGACACTGACAGACACTATTGTTGTATCTCACCTAACCTGCCAGCATAGTGCACAGTGGGTGCACATAGTAAGGTCATTTTCTGGCTGCCTTTCTGAAGCAAGAGAACAAATCCCACCCCCTATACTCTCCAGCTACCTAGCTAAGGCCAGCAGGTGCCTCCAATTCACAACAAGGGACACACCTTGATCTCTTGGCCCCAGTGGCCAAGGGGCCCCATTTGTGAGCTCTACAGGACTGTAATAATCAGAAAGAGAATTCTTGGCAAGCCACCACCCCAAGGACACTGGACAGATGGCAGACTGAAACATAACCCCAGTTATGTTTTTCCTATGGGAAAAAAATCTTTGTACTTAGCCTGAAGCTTCACCCTGCAGGACAGGCTTCACATTGGCCTCAAATATGGAGGTTAAAGAGGTTGCTTTCAAGAAACATAAGCAGGGAGATACCATCCTTGCACACTCCCTTAACCTCCCTACAGTTTGACAAAACTCCCCAGAAAAGAGCTTATGCACTCATCAGGAGCCCCGATTTTCACAAGTCTTCCCATAGAGTGGCATGGTGGCTCTGCTGGCCAGGAGCAATTGTGCTTCTTGGTCACACAGAAAAGCTCATACATAAGACCACCCCATCAAGACTGAGGGAGGTAGATGTTTCACCTAATACATACAGATAAACACAGAGAGACAGGTAAAATGAGACAAAGGAATATATTCCAAGCCAAAGAACAAGGCAAATCCACAGAAAAAGACCTTAATTAAATGAAGATAAACAATCCACCTGATAAAGAGTTCAAAGACAAAAAAGGGCATTTCATAGTGATAAATGGGACAATCCAACAAGAGGATACAATATTTGTAAACATTTACACACCCAATATAGAAGTATCTAAATAGGAGTTCCTATTGGGGCACAGTGGAAACGAATCCAACTAGTATCCATGAGAATGTGGGTGTGATCCCTGGCCTCATTCAGTGGGTCAGGGATCTGGCTTGCCATGAGTTGTGGTGTAGGTCACAGATGTAGCTTGGATTCCATGTTACTGTAGGTGTGGCACAGGCTGGCAAATGTAGCTCCAATGCTCTGATTCAACCTCTAGCCTGGGACCTTCCATATGCCATGGATACAGCCCCAGAAAGCAAAAAAAAAAAACTAAATATACAAAGCAAATATTAACAGAAATAAAGAGAGAAACAGACAGCAATGCAATAATAGTAAGATACTTTAATACCTCACTCACATCAATGGGTAGATCATTAAGACAGAAAATCAATAAGGAAACTTCGGCCTTAATCAATATATTGGACCACAAAGATGTAATAGGTACATAAAGCACATTCCTACCAAAAGTAGCAGAATACATACACATTCTTTTTAAGTGCACATGGAACATTCTCCAGGATAGATCACATTCCAGGCCATAAAACAAGTCTCAATGTATTTAAGAAGACTGAAATCACATCAAGCATCTTTTCCAACCAAATAGTAGAAACTAGAGATAAATTATAAGATGAAACTGGAAAAAACACAAACATGTGGAGCCTAAACAACATAATACTAAACAACTAATGGCCAATGATGAAATCAAAGAGAATAGCAAACAAATGCTTTAAGACAAATGAAAATGGAAACAAAAAGAATCAAAATCTATCAGACACAGGAAAAGCAGTTCTAAGAGGGAAGTTCATAGCAATACAGGTCTATTTCAAGGAATAAAAATCTCAAATAAACAATTTAACTTTACATTTAAAAGAACTAGAAAAAAAATATAAAGCCCAAAATTAGTAAAAGGAAGGAAATAATAAAAGTCAGATATGAAATAAATGAAACAGAGACTAAAGAAACAATAGAAAAGATCAATAAAATCAAAAGCTACTTCCTTGGAAAGATAAACAAATTGAAAACCTTTAGCCAGGCTCATCAAGGGAAAAAAAGAGACAAAATAAAATCAGAAATGAAAGAAGAGAAATTACGGTTGATACAAAGGATCATAAGAGAATATTAAAATAATTAGACAACAAATTAGACAATCTAGAAATTTCTAGAAACATAAAATCTGAGATTAAATCATGATGAAACAGAAAATCTGAATAGACCAATTACTAGTAAAAAGAATTGAATCAGTAAACAGAAAATTCCCCAAAAACAAAAGTTCAGGTCCAAATGGCTTCACAGGTAAATTCTGCCCAACATTTAAAGAGTTAATACCTAGCCTTCTCAAATTATTCCAAAAAATATTGAAGAGGAGGAAATACTTCCAAACTTATTTTACAAGGCATTACCTTGATACCAAAACCAGACAAAGACAATATGAAAAAAGAAAATTGCAGGCCATCGTATGTGGTGAACATAGATGCAAAAAGCCTCAAGAAAATATCAACAAATGGAGTTCCTGTCATGGTGCAGTGGTTAATGAATCTGATTAGAAACCATGAGGTTGCAGGTGCGATCCCTGACCTTGCTCAGTGGGTTAAGGATCTGGCATTGCCGTGAGCTGTGGTGTGGGTCACAGACGTGGCTCAGATCCCGCATTGTTGTGGCTCTGGCGTAGGCCAGTGGCTACAGCTCCGATTAAACTCCTAGCCTGGGAAACTCCAAATGCCGCAGGAGCAGCTCAAGAAAAGGCAAAAAGACAAATAAAATAAAATAAAATAAAATATCCACAAATGGAATTCAACAGTATATTAAAGGATCACATACCATGAGCAAGTGGGATTCATTCTAGGGATACAAGGGTGGTTTAATTTCCACAAATCAAACAACATGATACACTAAATTAAAAAAACAAAAAAACAAAAATCATATTATTATCTAAATAGAGGCAGAAAAAAAATTAATTCCAGAGTTTCCATCATGGCTCAGTGGAAACGTGTCTGATTAGTATCCATGAGAACACATGTTTGATCCCTGGCTTTGCTCACTGGGTTAAGGATCCAGTGTTGCCATGAGCTGTGGTGTGTGCCACAGATGTGGCTTGGATCTGGCATTACTAGGGCTGAGGCACAGGCCAGAGGCCACAGCTCTGATTCAACCCCTAATCTGGGGACCTCCATATGCTGTGGGTGTGGCCCTAAAAAAAAATAAATAAATAAAATCAATGTTCATTTATGATAATAACACTCAACAAAGAAGGTACAGAAGGAATAATAAAGGCTATATATGACAAACTCACAGTTAACATCATACTCAACAACAAAATCTGATCACTTTTCCTCTAGAATAAACAAGGACTCCCATTCATCATTTTTATTCAGCATAGTATTGGAAGTCCTAGTCATGGCAGTTAGGCAAGAAAAAGAAATAAATGTATCCAAATGGTAAAAGAAGAAATAAAACTACCACTATTTGCAGATGGCAGGATAATACAAATAGAAACCCATAAGACGTCATCAAAAAACTACTAAAACTAACAAATTCAGTAAAGTTGCAGGATATGAAATTAATATATAAAAATGTCTTGCACTTCAATACATGAACAATAAAGTATTAAAAAGAAAAATGAAAACCATCTCATTTACAATTTAATCAAAAGAATAAAACACCTAGGAATAACTTTAGTCAAGGAGGTAAAAGACCTGTAGTCTTACAACTATAAGACATTGAAGAAATTGGAAGACTACATAAATAAATGGAAAGATATACTGTGTTCATGGACTAAAAGAATCAATATTGTTAAAATGTCCATACTATCCAGAGCAATCTATAGATTCAATGCAATTCCTATCAAAATACTAATGACATTTTCACAGAACTAGAACAAATAATCCTAAAATATGTATGGGACCACAAAGGACCCTGAATTACCAAAGCAATCTTGAGAAAAAGGAACAAAGCTAAATGAATCATACTCTGATTTCAAATTATACTACAAAGCTATAGTAATCAAAATAGTATGATACTGACACAAAATAGACATATAGATCACTGAAACAAAATGGAGCCCAGAAATAAACCTATGCTTATATAATCAATTAATGTATGACAAAGGAGGAAAGCATATACAATGAGGAAAAGACAGTCTTTTCAATAAGTGGTGTTGGGAAAACTAGCAGCTGCATGCAAAAGAATGAAACTGGACCACTTTCTTATATCATATACAAAAATAAATTCAAAAAGGATTACAGGAAAATGTAATGCCTGAAACCATAAAACTCCCATAAGAAAACAAAGGCAGTACTCTCTGTTTTAGCAATATTTTTTGTATAGGTCTCCTCAGGCCAGGGTAGCAAAAGCAAAAACAAAAAAAGTGGAACTATATCAAACTGAAAAGCTTTTGCACAATGAAAAAGCCATCAGTAAAAGAAAAAGGCAGCCTACTGAATGGCAGAATATTTGGAAAGTGATATATCTAATAAGGGGTTAATATTGAAAATATATTAAGAACACTAAACTAAATATCAAAGAAATAAAAAAAAATCAATTAAAAAAATGTGTAGAGGATCTGAGTAGACACTTTTCCAAAGAAGACATACAGATGACCAAAGACACATAAAAAAATGCTCGACATCACCAATCATGAGGGAAATGCAAATCAAACCACAATGAATTACTATCTCATACCTGTTAGAATAGCTATTATGGAAAATATTATGAGAAAAAGAATGTATACATATGCATAACTGGGACACTTTGCTGCCCAGCAGAAATTGACAGAACAATGTATAAATAAATTAAATAATAAAATTATATTATACTATATTATAATTATAATAAAAAACTATTTTTAACTATAATAAAAAAATAAAAAGAAAGCAAATGAACCTAAAAAAAAAAAAAAGATATGAAACAAGTGTTGGCAAGGAGGTGGAGAAAGGGGAACAGAAGGGAATACCCGTGCACCTTGGTGGGAATGTAAATTGTTGCAGCCACTATGGAAAACAGTATGGAAGTTCCTCAAAAAAACTAAAAATACAACTATCATATAATCCAGCAATTCCACTTCTGGGTATTTAACCAATGAATACAAAAACACTAATTTGAAAAGATATATGTACCCCTCTGTTCACTGCAGCATTTGTTCTAGAACAAAAATTGTCTAGTGTCTGTTGAAAACCCTTGAAAAATAGAAATCACACTGTATTTTATGGGATATTACTCACTTCATAGCAGTTGCATATTTCACTGCTTTAAAAAAGCATTTTAGCTATGGTATATATTTCTTAAATATATATCTTTTGTTCCCATTGCCTTGTCTATTGCTCAGACTTGCCCATTTAATACTCAAGAACAAAGGGCTATTTTTCCTAATTCTTTGGCTTTCTGGTAATAAAGGCATATTTTGTCATTTTTAAATATGAAATGCATCGATGATTTTAAAAATACGCTACTTTATGGCCTGACAAAGACAGAGGTAAAAAATAGGACACAAGAGACATAAATTAATGTTAAGAAAAAGCTTACAGTGGAAAATATTCTTTCCTGACTGCTTTTCTTACTTAGGAGTTTAAAAAGATGAAGAAGCCTTCCCCAGAAAGGACTGAGGAATTTTAGAAGAACTGATAGGCTATATTCACAAATCCTTATATTGAAATGCTATTTTAATATATTTCATATGGAATTACAGAAAATCCTCTTTCCTCTTCTTTCAATGTGATTTAACCTCAATGGTAGCCAAAATATTCTACAACAAATTCTTTGAGACTAATTCCTATATTTCATTATAATGACTTTTCTACAATTTTAATATAGACCTAGCATCTATGAGACAAAGTTTAACTGTTTGAGAATATTTTATTTGGAATTTTGACTTAAACATAGTGGATTGAACATGCATTTGTCTTGGGTTCTCCTAAAACCCCATTAAAATGACCACAAAGATTTTTAAAGCATAAATCCATGACAACAAAAGGAAGGGGAAAAAAGATGACAGCACAATTTTCGAGGTCGGAAACCAACTTATAAGCCAAGAGAAAATGAAAACCAGAGATAAGTCAACTCAAAACTCAAGAACTGGAAGTAACAGGTACCTCTCTAAGTGGAACTGGCTAGTGGACACAGTACTACAGAGTTAGATAATACCAGCTCTGAAATTTTTCATTTTCTCTTAGGAGATGATTTAATAGTGAACCTCTCAGACTAGGGTAACTGAGACAGATCTGTACATTACATTGATAACTAGACTCCACAGTAAACTTACTTGATGTGCCAGTGCCCACGTGAGACTGTCCAACTGACGCCCAGATTTAGGATTATATTAACACTCCGTTAAAAGAACTGAGGGAGATGATCCTAGAAATCTTGTATGTTGAAGAATGGGTTTTCCCTAAAAGAGAAGGAAGAGGTATACTATGGATATTTGAAAAAGGAGACCCTTATTGCAGTGTGTGTGTAGTGGTGGGAGAAGGAGAGAGACAAGGATTTGAAAACAAAGATGGTTTGTGTCCATGAGAATCCCCAATGATGGGTTTAACATTTTGCGCTTCTCTTCTTTGCACTGTGGAGTCAGTCATATTTACTTGTGATAGCTTTTAGTTGCCTGCAATGCTTCAATAATTCTGATATCTGCTTATAGCCTGGTGCACGTGATATTGTAGAGGAAAAAAATAAGACAGCAAAGGGAGTGATGCCTGCCCCACGTGGAATCCTCTCGCAGAGCACCTGCTGGGAGAGAACAGCAGCGTCATTCAGGAAGTGGTCAGCAGCAAAGCAAGTGGTGACAGAGAGCAGCACATGAGGAGAAGCATCTGAGGGCAGGCAGCTCAGGAAAAGGTGTGAGCAAAACTCTCTCAACCTCAAATATTCTGGAAGGTGGTGACAATGAGAGAGTGTTGCAGTCGGCTTCCCCAGAAAGCAGACACTGAGATGGAGATTAGTGTGCAGAAGGTTTCTTAAGCACAGTTCTCAGGACCAATGCCTTTTGGGAAAGGGAAGACAGCAGGATGAGGTAGGGGAAGTTGGGCTGTGATGCAGCCAGAATACAGCCTTGGCAGATTGAGCCCTGGCCCTTCTGAGTTGGCCTGAGTTAGATGAGGAAATTGAGCCATTTTTATCCTTAGTTCAAAGGCATGAGTTTGATTAAGGAAGCTCTCTTTTTAACAGAGGACAGTTCTTCCCATCAGCTGAGGAAATAGGTCCCTCTGTTCCGAAAAGGGGATTTGGACAGCACAGTACAATATCCATGATAGTAGAGAGAACTCGTATAAGGAAAAATGTTAAAATAGAACATATACTGGTTTATATCCAATTATCCAATTATGCATATTTATATGGCAGAGGAAGAGAGTTTGAAAATAATTATATTAACATGAATAAGTAATAGGATGGTAAAGATTAGTAAAAAGATTATGAAGATATGATCAAAATTTTCTTGGCATTTTATATTGTTCCTTATTCAAATTATGACCAAATAAAAATAATACATTCTCAGCCTACATTGTAGTTCTTATCCAAACTTGGGAACAAATGTGCATTGATTTGGAGAGCTACCTCTTCAATACTCAGTCTCTTTCTTTCTTTTTTTTCTCTCTTTACCTCCCTTACAACACACACAAGCAAAAACACACACTTAAGAAGACCTGGTAATTTTGGTAGCTATTTGGATAAGTACTTGGGATGGCTGGTCACCTAAAAGACAAACTTGAGTTACAGTAGAAAGTTCATAAACGGCTTTATAAGAAAAGTAGATTTGGTTAAATATAGGTAGCAGTTTTGTTCTGTGGAGGGTGAAGGGTAAGCAAGCCTAAAACCAAAAGTGAATAGTTTGGATAGTAAGGAGGGTTCTGAGAAGTAGTGGAGGGGGTGGGGAAAGAGAATGAAAATGTGACAGCTGGCAGTCTAAGAAAAACTGAGGGGGAAGGGCAAAGGAGGAGGAATTTTCATTAATTTTATCTATGTAGTATGCAGTGTCAACTTTCTTCTCCATAAGACCACAAAATCAGCAATAAATTTTTCATGATCAGTCAATACATTCTGGGTTGGATGTTTTCTGCTATGTTTTATTTTGTTTTGTTTTGAACTGCAACAAAATGTGAGCAGTATGGTCTCCTAGGGGCTTTGAGGTTAGAAGGCTCACTACTGCACACTAGTGGCCAGCCCTATCTTGCAAAAAAAAAAAAAAAATGTTCTCATAGTGAAGAACGTAATGGTAACAATTGGAAGCTAAAACTAGAGAAAGGATCTGTGTTCAATATTTTCATCAAACCAACTCTAAGTGTGTCAAATAACCTAAAATCAAATTGTTTACACCACCATCGGAAAAGACAAGAGCATTGGAACTGAGACTTTAATCTCATAAGCAAATCCAGTCTTGTCTCTTTAAATATCACCTAAATATGAATGATTATGAAATTTATATCCTGGTCCAGATATCATCTCTCATTCTAGGCTTTGCACCTGCTACTCCACAACCTCACTTAGATGTCCAAAACCAGGCATCTGATCCTCCCTCCGCAATCCAGCATCACTTACAGTTTTTCTCATCCTGGTTAATAATAACCCCCAAACTTCCAAGTACTCAAGCTAAAAATTTAGATTCATGCTCAATAGCTCTCTTTCTCTTATAAACTACAGCCAATCGATAGCAAAGTACCCTTACCTTCGAAATATGTCCAGAGTCTGACCACATGTCACCACCTACACCATTTCTTAAAGCTGTCATTACCTCTCACATGGATTGCTTCAGCAGCTTCTTAACTAGTCTCTCTGCTTGCACTCTTGACACAATGCAGCTTAGTTTCAAGACAGAAGCCAACACAAATAAAAATCAAACTCTTGACAGTGGCCTGCAAGATCCCTAGATGACCTCCTTCCCACTGACTTCTGACCTCATGATTTACGGCTCTATGGCTCCCTCGAACATACCAGGCACACCAGTGCCCAGACCCCCTACAGCAATGCTTTTCTCCCAAATATATGCACAACACATTCAATCATGTGAGTTAGTGTTTACTCAAAAGTCACTTACTAACGTTGAACCCCCTTCACATTCTGTCATTCCTTATCTCCCTCCCCTCCTTATTTCTATGTTATCTATATTACCTACCTCCATTTAATGTACTATATTTTTTACTTCATTTTTGAGTACTATGTCTTTTCTTACCTCTACTTGATGCAAACTCCACGTTAAAGATTTCTGTTCTGTTCAGTGCTGTATCCCTAACAACCTGGAAGAGTATTTAGTAGATAGTAGACATGTGGTAAAAATTGAATGAATGAATTTAATAAGTAATTTTTCACTGAGTATTTGAGCATGTTAATGGCTGCATTTTGACCTTTACTTTGAGGATTTTTATCAAGTCTCAATACTATAGTGATCTTCTGATTCTTCTAACTGATCCTTCTATAAGTTTAATTTGTCTACTTCATTTTCTAGTATTTTTTTTCCTTTTTTTTTTTTTTTTTCTGTGACCTATACCCACTGTTCACAGCAGCGCCAGATCCTTTACCCACTGAGCAAGGCCAGGGATGGAATCTGGATCCTCATAGATGCTAGTCAGATTCATTTCTGCTGAGCCATGATGGGAACTCCTTTAGTATTTTTTAATTCCAAGTTGCTCATGTTTGCTGTTAAGGAAGGTTACCCACTGAACATAATCTTATTATGAGTATATGCAGGAGGAAATATAATACATGTTTGTGGTCCAAAATCCAAATCTCAACCCCCTTCTGGCAAGTTACTTCTTGCGTAAATGCAGAATTACATATAACATTTCTAACAGAATGGAATCATTTGAGGTATGTAGAATGGAAAACCAAGTGGATTGCTTGAGAGAAAAACATTGGAAGTCATAATTTGCCTTTCATAAATTCACACAAGTGAGAAATTCATCTAAAAATGGAAATTCTAAAACAACCAGGAAAAAAAAAATTACAAACCAAATCTTTGTTTTTCTTTGTCCTCTTTGGTAGAAGCAGCTTCCCTTTCCTGAGATTTCATCCCCCAAAAGGGATTATCTACATTGGTAAATGCACTCCTGGGGCACATCTGTCCTTTCATCCTCATCAGTCAACACCTAGTGGGTAGCAGATACAGTGGTATATATAAAAAGAATCAGACAACGCTTTCCTTACTCTCCTTAATTTTCCAAAAGGAATGAGGAGCATTGGAAAAGCAATAATGCTTCTTTAACTCACACTCCACTAAAGCTGAATTTGTAATTACTCAGAAGGCCAGGCTAATGTTTATACTATCTCTAAAGAAAGTCTTTATTTTAAAAGTAAATAAATTTTCCACAAAATTTCATAAAAACTGTTTAAACTATGTTAATTACCTTTAAGCATTTAAGAACATTTATTTACACATGACTTACTGTTATGCTATTTAGAAGTGATTTTGCTATTTTTTCTTTTGTCTTTTGTCTTTTATGGGTGACACCTGTGTCATATGGAGGTTCCCAGGCTAGGGGTCTAATCAGAGCTGCAACTGCTAGCCTACACCACAGTCACGGCAATACCAGATCTGAGCCGAGTCTGTGAGCTACACCACAGCTCAAGGCAATGCCGGCTCTTTAACCCACTGAGCCAGGCCAGGGGTTGACCCCACAACCTCACAGTTCCTAGTCAGATTTGTTTCTGCTGCACCACAACAGGAACTCTCCTGATTTTGCTCTGTTTACTAGAAGCCAATCAGCAACTTTTCTCTCAGACTTCATTATAGTATCTTCCTTAAAAGAGCAAAGCAGCAGTAATTATTTGTAAATATTTTCTCCAGACCTCATAAATATAGCTGAAGATCTCTCATAGTAAATATGAGTGTTCTCTCTATACTTATAACAAGTTTTAAATGTTCTCATAACTAACTGAAGTTATAGAGAAATACACCTAAATGCTATATATGTGGGGAAAAAAGAAAGGGATATTGAAAGAGGGGAGGGAGAAAGAAACAAAGGAAGAAAGTGTATTAGATTTAAAGTCATTGACCACATACATTAACATTACATTTGATATAACTATAACCAACCATGCTATAACCACAGATTACTTAGCTTGAAAGTCAAAGCTCTCCAAGAACTGGTTTTATCTCCTTCAATTCATCCTCCAAATAAAGATACTTTGTGCTTTTATTGCTGGTCTGGAAATTTTCCCAAAGATGAGTACCATGTAATTTACATATTTTGTATCCCCTATTAGTATATAGTTTTAAACATGCTGCATAGTTAGGGCTTCTTATCCAAGAAAAACAGTGGACTAGAAGCCAGAAGCTTTAGTCCTAACCCTTCCACTTATCATTTTTGAGTGGCAACATAGCATAGGTGGTTAAGAGCTCTAGAGCCAGTATCCTGGGTTGCTGGCTTCACCCCTTAGCTCAACAGACATGACACAATTTCTCTGTGCCTTAGTTTCCTCATCTGTAAATTGGAGGCTTAAGAGTCGCATATATTTCATAGGTTGTTGCTGTCAATATTAAATGAGTTATTGCCTATAAAGTACAGACCCTGGCACAAAGCAAGTGCTCCATAAATGTTATCATTAATCATTACTACTATTGTTATTATGACTATAACTTATTCATTACCTTTATGTTTATTTTCCTCATGTTCTTGGTGATGACGACATTCCTATCACACACCCGCATTTCAAGCCAGGACAGCAATGTAGCCAAGGCTCATGGAGGCAAGCTGGATTCAGTCTGTTAAATGGAAGGTGAATAATAAACACTGAGATAATAAATCAAGAGAGAAAAAAATCAGGATCATACAATTAAAAGCTATTAAAAGTTGTGTGAACCTGTATTCACTATCTGGATAGGACAAGTTTGCGATTGATGATTGCTGAAATAAGACTGCTATAGTCAGTAATACAGTAAAGGTTTTAATATAGGTTCCTACCTATAGATGCCCATCTTTGTCTTAAAGACTCTCTTTTCAGAGTGTTGAGTAAAGGAAATAAATTATACCTTCATCGATAAATCCATAGGCACTTACACAATCAAGTGAGTACTAAATTCTTGCCTTTATGATAAGCAAGGAAAACAGTCCAGATGCCTTTACTTTCTGACAAAAGAAAGTTAAAAGGGCTACAATGTCACTTACAAAAGAAGGACTTTATGGTACTTATTGTTCAGCAACTATTTTCTCTAGAACAGCAGTAGTTTGTATATATCATTCTCTTTTAAAGTGAATTCCTACTTTCCACAATTTACAGTAAGTATTTGCATATATTATTTCAATCAAGTAAGGGATAAATATTATTGCCATGTAAAGTAGATATTAATATTTTTTAAAACTATGTCTTAGATAACCTAAGGGTCTAAGCCAACTTCAAATGGGTAATAAATACAAGAACCAGATTCAAAGTTAAACTTAGCATTCAGTAACTTTTTATCTAGCATACATTATGTGCAAAGTATTATGCTAAGTTTTAAGGCTGTAATTACTCTTTGCTCTTTAAATGGTTTTTAGTCTTGAGATAAAAGAAAAGCAAAAATGATAATGGAAGTTTCTTGCATTCATTCATTCATTCAATAGGTATTGTCTGCTGAATCAGTCAGTGTTCTGGCCAGAAACAAATGGCATACTCAAAGAATTTAACTGAGAAGAGTTCAGTGAATGCCTTTTTATGGACTTATAGGTAGCTAAGGAACCAACAGTGGATAATGATGAAGTACCCAGGAATCAGCAGCAGGGAGACTTCATTACCAGAAATCATGGAAAAGAAGCCAGAGAGTCACTACCAACCACAGTAATTTAGTCAGGATTCCAACCACAAACAGGGGGTACTTTCAAATTAGGATAGTCCAAGTAAGGTTTAAAGGCATTCTTTACAAAGGTAGAATAGTGTAGTTCCCCAGTACTAGCAACAGTGAGGTGTTACCACTGAGAAGCCTAAAGACTCAAGATAAGGATGCAGTCCCTGTAATCTAGGAAGTGTTCTGTAGAGAGGGCCATGTTGAAAGGAACTATATCCTTTGATTGTGAAACATCATCACCATCATGATGGTCCAGGGAGGGGACCAGGGAGATAAACATACCAAATTCACTTCCCTCTGACTCCTGATGAGACTCCCATTGGCTGAACCCAACTGGAAGCAAGTGGTCAGGGAAGACCATAGTTATAGTACATACACAGTAGCCTCATAAGGCATAGAAGAGGAAAGGAGAAGTACAGAACTTGGATTTGGAGGGGCCAATTGTTCTGAAAGGCAAAAATCTGAAATCAGTTTCACTGCGCTGAAATCAGGGTTTGGAAAAGGTTTCTTTCCCTCCAAAGATTCTAGAGGAAAATCTACTCCTTGTCCCTTTCAGTTTCTGCTAGCTTCTGGCAATTCTTGGTTTGTGGTCACATCATTGTAATCTGTGTCTCCAAGGCCTCAGTGCCTTCGCTTTTGTGTGTGTAATCCCCCTCTGCCTCCCATTTATAAAGACCCTCAGGATAGACATGGCCCACCTGGATGATCTGAGATAATCTTATCTCAAAATCCTTAACCAAAATCCTTAACTCAAAATCCTTAATCATTTACATAAAGACACTTTTTCCAAATAAGATAACATTTATAGGAATCACAGTGATAAAGCAGCATATAATGTCTAATGCCAAATAATCAAGCAGTAACAACACAAGCATATTTTTTAGGGCCATACAGGTAAATACCAAAAGAATCAGCTAAAAAGACTGAAAGTGGCTATCTCTGTGGAAAGGGAAACAATAGTGAGGAGGCCATTCTCAGCCAGGGTTCTACTAAGGTAGAGATGTAAGACTTAATGCCCTAAAGCATCCATTGTATGTTGTAAATTAATCTCTCTCCCGTGCATCGTGAAAGGTACTACTGCTCTACTAGCCATGGGAGATTTGAAAAAAATAGTCTCTCAAATCATATTCTGTAGGGCTTAGTTCTCTCATGTAACTTCTGTCCATCTAACATCTGTATAGATGGACAGGAAGGTAAAAGTAAATTTTTAAAAAATAAGATAAAAGGAAAAGGAGTGGAAATGATATCTTTCAAAGGCTTTCAAAAGCTTGGCTGTTAAGAGATGAGAAAGAACACGTTCTGGTGGAGGCACAAAGTTCCTAGAGGAAGCAGGAAAGTTTAGTTTTAGGTAGGAGAGGCACTTCTTTCTTCACAACTGATAAAGAAAGAAGGAAATGGGATAAAGGCTCATAAATTTTAGGTGTGAAGCGGGAAGCTGAAGAAACTCAAACATGGTAACTCTCATTTTCTCTGTGCAAGATAAGAAATTTTGCATAATTCTATTTTCCCCACTCTATTATGGCTGTCAGCTATAAAATGAAGCCATTAGGATACAACCTGAGGAGATGACTTTTTCTTTTTTAAAATGAGTAATCCAACTTCAACTTGGTATTTGAGTTAATATCAACTAATAATCATTTTCTGAAGTATTCTGTTCAATTTACATCTCTCGCCTCCTAGAAGGATGAATGTTAGTGGTGAGGAAAGCTGTCAAGTCTCTGATTACTGCCTACAAATGTTATCACTTGCTACTGTTCAACAATGTTCTGATGAAAATATTACTACTAATGGAACAACATGCATATGTTCTTAGGATAGAAATAGTATCGCTACATTCTGTTTGCTTACAAGTAAAGTAAATTAACACTGAACTCTGGTGAAAAGTAATTCCTTGAGCAAAGTTCTCATAAAATTTTAACTCTGCATGCACACATGTCATTGATATTGCAAGAGACTTCAGGATTAAGTACTTTCCTAAATAAAACCTCAGTTCTGAGTAGACATTATTACAGAATGAAATGCCATTCGAAAAAACCAAGTTCATACTTTGGGTATGCTACACTGTGTTTAGTGTTATAAACCTTCTCAAAGGGCTGACAAAAGACAAAAGATAGGGCTAGAAACTATCATTAAATCAATCTACAAACATTCACACACACCAGCTATCTATCCAATTGTCTTTCTTGAATTCGAATTTAACAAAAGCACTGTGAAAGCATATCCAACATCTTTAATGATAATTACAAATTTAAATGTAAAAAATTTTTAGGATATAGGGGGTCAAAAAAGTAAAAGGTATGTAGATATAAGAATTTTACATAAAATAAGAAATAGAGGAGAAATTTTAAAATTAAAACTATGGGAGTTCCCGTCGTGGCTCAACGGTTAACGAATCTGACTAGGAACCATGGGGTTGCGGGTTTGATCCCTGGCCTTGCTCAGTGGGTTGAGGATCTGGCGTTGCCCTGAGCTGTGGTGTAGGTTGCAGGCGCAGCTCGGATTACAGGCGCAGCTCGGATCCCGCTTTGCTGTGGCTCTGGCATAGGCCGGTGGCTACAGCTCTGATTAGACCCCTAGCCTAGGAATCTCCATATGCTGCGGGAGCGGCCCTAGAAAAGGCAAAAAGACATTAAAAAAAAATAAAATTAAAACTATGGAAAATTTATATTTATCAAGAATCTTAAGCTTTTCACAGTGGAGCTCTATAAAGGAAATAATTTTGTGTGGATACTCTTTATGAGTAAAGACGTTCATCACAGCATTTTTTTTTTTTTCATATTTTTAGGGCCGCACCCATGGCATATGGAGGTTCCCAGGCCAGGGTTCTAATCAGAGCTGTCGCCGCCTGGCCTACACTACAGCCACAGCAATGCCAGAACTGAGCCACGTCTGTGACCTACACCACAGCCCACGGCAACGTCGGATCCCCAACCCACTGAGCAAGGCCAGGGATAGAACCTGCAACCCCATGGTTCCTAGTCACATTCGTTTCCGCTGTGCCACAATGGGAACTCCACACAGCATTATTTTTAATTTAGAATTATCTTTAGTTTTAAAAGTTAAGAAAACAAACTAAGTCTCAGTCAGTGGGAAAGTGGGAGTGAGCAGTGAGGAGAGGTTAAGTACACCATACACATCAATTCAGTAGAATTTTATATAAACATTAAAATTGTTTTTATGATATAATACCATACATCTGTTTAATGGGGTAAAGAATAAACATATAGATGATAAATATTAAAATATTAAAAAAATGTATTAAGTGAAAAATGTAGGTTGCCAAACTGTATAAACAGTGTAAACCCAGGGCTGCATGTTTATGTGTATTTGTTTTATCTGTATATGTGCATACAGGTTTGTGTTTAAATGCATGGGCAAAAATCTGGAAGGATATACACTGAATTTCACTGCATTTATTTCTGTAAGGTGGATTATTATTGCTATATACACTTATGTATTATTTGAAATTTCTATAACTAGCAGGAATTATTCATATAATGAGAATAGAAGACAAAGAAATATCCATTTTTGCCTTAAAAATTATTTTTGCTAGGTATTTCATATGACTAAGGAAAATCCTTGTCTTAATACTAAATGCAAAAGCAGAATGTGAAATCGTATGTACATTAAAGTCTCAAATATATAACAGAAAATTCAGGAAATATGCCAAAATGAGTAGTAGGATTTCAAGTGGTTTTTTTTCCTACTAATCTAAACCTTTTCACACTTTTCAAAATCTCCACAACAAACATATATTAATTTAAAAATAGGAAATAAACAGAATTACATATTTACATGAATTCTGTGTAAAAACACTAGGAACTAATGTTTACCAATGAAAACTCCCATTCAAATGCTCTTTGATGTATATGGTGTTTGTGATAGGCATTTCCTGACAAGTATCCATTTATTCCTTTTTAAAAACTATCTCGAAATTTTTCACAGACTAAAATAAAGGTCCCAAATTTCTAGCTCCTGGGGCTACAGTATGTCTAACTCAATCGAATATGAACAAATCAGTGGCTAAGGTGATCAAGTTTTTAATGAAAGGCTAACCAATCACATAATGTGTGCTTAATCCATTGTCAAATGGACACAAAATACAGGTAATAGTGCTTTAAATTCAGATATTTTAAAAAAAAAAAAAGAGTGCTAGAGTGATTTAAGAAAATTTAATAAACTGGCGGTGAGATATTTGACTAAAATCAAGGGAAGAGTTTCATATATAGTAGTCATCATTTACATATAACTGTGTTGAAAATTAACAACTTATTACCCAGATGTGCAAAAAAAAAAAAAAAAAAAGTTTCTTTGTGTTTTATAATGCTCGTGAATCTTAAGCCCAATACTGCAGGGAGTTAGTTGGTAGGGAGAAAGTGCTATAGGTGAGAGATGCAAACTTACCAAATACTGGTTTCTCAGTCTCTTAAACTCTTACTAATTGCTCAGTATTTAAGATTAATGTTCAACCTTTCAGACTTCCTCCTGGAGGCAACAGAGGAATAAGTTATTCTGTGTAAAAAGAATAGTTGATGTAGTCACAAGGTCATAAAAATTCCTGATCATATTTCCTTTTCCATAGACCCACCAAGGTAAAATGGAGACATGCCGTATCCTTTAAGTAATGGACGGGTTGAATTTAGCCATGCTATCTTTACCAAGAACAGATGTTAGCTGGGGGATAGTATAGTCTAAATCTCAGTCTAGAGACTGTGAATAGAAATGTTTTCTCAATTAGCGAGATGCCTCCCCCTTCCCAGATTGTGAAATGTCACATTTGGTTTCTTCTCTCTGAGAGACCCTACAGAGAAATAATCTCTTCTAAGCAGTTACAAGGCACTTTAAACGCTGTTACCTTGTTTCTCTAAGAATGAGCCCAGGTTCTAGAAATTTCTTTAGGCTTAGTAGTTTGGAAGTATGAAGAATCAGGGAGACAGGGATGCCAGTAATTTTTTTAAGCATCCTATTCTTCCTATTGAGCTTTCCAACTGTGCTGCCCTCCTGCATTGCTTACTAAAGACATGAATTGCCCACCATCTGCTTGGTGGTTCTCACTTACAAGACATCTCCCCAGGATTCTGCCATAAACCCTGAGAAAGGTAGGAGGTAAGGAGAGAAGATCTAAGTCAAAGGACCAACTACACGTTATGCTTTCTGATTCATTCGAAATTGACTTTCCCTTCCGACTTCCATCCACTGTCTGTAGACCAAGTCTGTGAATCTCGGCTCCCCTGCCATTCAGGCTGCACTCATTCTCCAACAAGCATTCTGCCAGGGAAGTTTAAACATTACTTTTGTTACCAGCCTGAGGAGAGCAGCCATCAATTTTAACAATTCTAGGCATTGGCTTTCTCATAAAGGACAAGACATGTTTGATTTCTCCATAGCCTAGCTTAGGCCTCTCTGAGTCACCCCCTCCAGCACTCACCATGTGCCAAGGTCCAAGCTTAAGATCAAGTTGGAATAAACAGATGGAAAAGGCATGTCTCTACACTAGAATACAACAGAGGCTAAGAAGGAATTAAAGACAGAGGTGGGAAAAATCCATCTTAAGACTGGAGTGTAGAGGGTCTGGGAAAGGGGTGGGTGCAGGAGGTGTCTGAGAGGTAAACTGGGGCTAGATTCTGGAGGATCTTTAATTCCAAGTAAAAAGGATGAAATGTGACAAATCTTATTTCTTAAGCAGTGGTATTTCTGTGATTTATGTCAACAGTTTATTTTTGAATCTTAAAAAAAGTTATTTTGGTCACTTTAAATATACCACAAGCACATTTTTAAACTCTTAGATTTTGTTAACACCTGCAGCTTTGTCATTGTACAAAATAAGTCACATTAAATGCTAAGTGGAAAAGCTTAAATTAAGTCTTTCAAGAATAGCCTCATCTGGAAACCAGTGCTTATGCTGAGGTTTTGGAGGACTACTGCTCTTCTACCAGGCTAATCATTCTTAAATTTGATTCTGGATAGAACCTTAAGGAGATGTGAAGAAAGAAGTAAATTTGCTTGCTGATCATTCATTAAAATCATTAGTGAGTGTCAGTTAACACATGCTATATATACTAAGTGCTTTTCAGGAGGCAGTTAAAAACATGACTCTCTCCTTTTCACATTTATATCCCCAAATGAATTTAATTCTAAATCTAATGCCTTAAATCAAAATTCAAATTGATTTTTAAGCTATCATCTTAAATCTGGTGTATGATCTTCAGTTTTTCAAAAATCCCCCAATAATGCCATACACATTTTAGATATCGAGTGCCTACTTTATTATTTATTTACTGAGCACCAAGTATGTGCTTGATCTTTACACATAGTACCTAATTTAATCTTCATAACGCCTATTGGGATAGACTTTACTATCTTCATTTTAGAACAAGTAACCTGACTCCCAGCAAGGTTAAAAAACAGAGCGTAGTTACACAGCTAAAAAGGACCCAACCCAGTTTTGCCTGATTAAAAACCTGTGCTTTTCTTCTGTCATGGGTTACCTGAGCATCAAGTTAAGAAAATATAAAGTACAGGAGTTCCTGTTGTGGTCCAGTGGTTAACGAATCCCGCTAGGAACCATGAGGTTGCGGGTTCGACCCCTGGCCTTGCTCAGTAGGTTAAGGATCCAGCATTGCCATGAGCTGTGGTGTAGGTTGCAGACATGGCTCGGATCCCACATTGCTGTGGCTCTGGTGTAGGCCGGTGGCTATGGCTCCGATTAGACCCCTAGCCTGGGAACCTCCATATGCCAGGGGAAGCAGGCCAAGAAAAGGCAAAAAGACAAAAAAAAAAAAAAAAGCAAAGTACAGAGGATTACAGTGAGGATATATACCAGGCATGAAGGAGTCATAAACGTTGGCATGTCTGGTTCTGCCTAACGGACTCAGTTAGCAAAGAAATCTCACAGAGAGACAGAGATCCAGGTCCAGATTTAAAGGATAAGTACTTTACTAGACAGAGAGATCAGCTGGTTCAAAGACAAATATGAGTAAAAAGGTTTTAGAGACTTGCCTGTGATATGTGACTTGAGGAAGTTAAAATAAAAAGTAAGCATGGATGAATGACAGTAAGGTAAATTAGGCAGGGAATAAGCCACAAAAAAAACTTCCTAGAATTTTTTGTTTCCAGAAAATATGTTTCATTTAAGGGAATTCTATGGTTGTAACTGAAGCTCAAGTTGCCACCTGAAAAATGTGGCACTCAGGCAAAAATGACTTGGGGATATAAAGATGGGTAATATACCTTCCTATCTGGAATACTCTGTAATTGATGAAGTTGACTCTCCATCATCCATCCCAGCACTCCCTATTGCTGTGAGAATAATGTAACTTTGAGGATTGGCCCCCGTCACTATGCCGTAATCATTTGCCAAGTCAAATACAGTAATTCTATCTCCCTTTCAGTGACAGGTTCAGGAAACCAGATTTAAACAAATCAGGATTTTAAGATGCCTCTGAGATTTTTTTGTATTTAGGTAGACTCATAATCCAGAGACTGAAGATGAATTGATTATTCCAAAAAGAATTTGGGGCAGCCTGCAAATATGCATGCAGGGAGTTCCCTTCGTGGCACAGAGGAAATGAATCTGACTAGTATCCATGAGGATGTGGGTTCGATCCCTGGCTTCGCTCAGTGGGTCAGGGATCCTGCATTGCTGTTGCCACGAGCTGTGGTATAGGTTGCACACATGGCTCGGATCCCACCTTGCTGTGGCTGTGGTATAGGCAGGCAGCTATAGCTCTGATTGGACCCCTAGCCTGGGAGCTTCCATATGCTGTGAGTGCAGCCCTAGAAAGAAAAAAAATGCATGCAGAACAGCAGAATAAAGATCAAACTGATGGAGAATTGAGAATAAGAGGAATAAAAGAGTAGTGAACAGCTACTAGAAGAACAACAGACTGATCCTTAAATTTCCTAGGAGAAAAGGAAAAAAAGAAAACATGAACAGTTATAAGAATCACCAATTCCATGAAACGAAACAGTAACAACCACAATAATAATAGCGTACACTTAAATACATATGTTCCAAGCACTGTTCTAAGCACTTATGAAATATTAATTCATTTAATCTATGGACAACTCTATAAAGTGGGTAAAATTTTTGTCCCCACCTTTGAAATGAGAGAAAGTGGGGACCATAAAAGTTGAATATATTATCAAAGACTTAAATCTAATAAATGACAGAGCTAAGAAAAAGATAAAAACAAATGAATAACTCAGGGGAAGCACAGTATTTTTAACACCTTGTCAGAGAGAAATATCCCTCATGAGTCTTTATGAAGGTAGATTTTACATTATAATAGTTAATTTGGTTGTGAAATAATGCAGAAAATTCCTTGGCAGATAAATAAGATTTCTTAAAAGTGTAGGGAAAAGTCCTTGAAGATTAAGATTTAAAAGTAAAATCTGGATGCTCTAAAAGATCTTCCTATTTCCTCTCAGAGGTTATGAGTCTTTCCTCTGCCAGATGAGTAAGGTTTCAAGTTTCAAAAATATAGGCTTAAGCTGATTGTGGAATGAATCTTGCACTGGGGTCTGGAAAATCTACCTGCCTACCAACTATCTTTCAAAAAAAACCAAATACATATATATATATATATATAATTCTAATTTGCTACTTGAAGTTTCCAGTATAATTACTTTTTAAAAGCAATACTAATTTCTGTATTCTTTTTTACAATAAATTAATGGGAAAAAAAACACCTTTAAAGACTCAAATATTTTCACAACACAATCATCTTACATGTATTTCCTTATCATCAACTCTTTGGATTGTTTTCCATTTGGACAATGATTCTGGTGTTAAAATCATGGATAAAATCACTGGTGATCTATTAGCAGGCATACAACCCAGACAGACAGGGCCTACTTTGGTGGTATCCCCTCTCTACCCCTGAATCACTCAGTTCCCCCCAGGCTGTCCTTGTCTCCTTTTTGTTAAGAGCCATTATCAAGAAAGGATCTGATCAACACTGAGGCTAAATACAGGGTGAGGCTTAATACACATCTACTTAGATTTAAACCTAGCAAAGAACCGGAAGGATCCAGTCACTGATTGTCTGAAGCTGGCCACATCTAGCCTCTTAAAGATGTACAACAAGTTGAGGTTGCAGAATAAGGGAACTTGCTTATTTTGGTGAAAAAATTTCAAACTTACAAAAATATAAAGTCAAACCTGCTTTTCAAGACCAGTGCAATTCAGCATCTTATCCACAGATCAGTACAATTCTATGAATGTTTTGCTTTTGCTTTATGACAAGTATAGACATTGAGAATAAAAATTTGAGAGGACTAATTTTAAATAAGTTTGACAATGATTTGATGTCTATTGCAACAAATAATTTTAAAAATTATGTTTGTATTCTCAGTTTTTTAAAAATGTCCTTTTTCTCGGGAGTTCCCATCGCGGCGCAGTGGTTAACGAATCCAACTAGGAACCATGAGGTTGCGGGTTCGATCTCTGGCCTTGCTCAATGGGTTGAGGATCTGGCGTTGCGACGAACTGTGGTGTAGGTCGCAGACGCGGCTCGGATCCAGTGTTGCTATGGCTCTGGCGTAGGCGGGTAGCTACATCTCCAATTAGACCCCTAGCCTGGGAACCTCCATATGCCGCGGGAAGCAGCCCTAGAAAAGACAAAGAATTATTTCTAGTAATTAATTTGTATTTTTTCAAAAGAATTGGTCTACAATGAACTGGATATTAAAAAAAGAATTATCCTTTCAATACATTTAGTTTGAGAATCACTATATTGTAATATAAATGATTTTGTGTTAAATGGTATATTCTGTCATATTTTATTCTAACACAAACAAATGGCACCAGGTGCCACAGGTTTAAAAATATTTTATGAAAGAAGTCATCTATCCAGTAATTCTTTTACATGTGTGAATTAAAAAAAAAGAATTCCACTATTTGTGTAATCAAATGTGTATCCAAGAATAATCAGAATATAAAATGTGTATCCACTATAATCAGGTAATAAAATACTGGATGAGAGAGGATAAAGCAATTTTCCAGGAATTATTAAAGAGTAACCAAGGAAGAGATCTCTAGTAACAGCAACTGTTACATTTTTGTCAAATGGCTGATATTGGAGGAAAGAATAATAGAATCAGTAAAAAAAAAAGTCAGCACTCATAGAATCTGATTGCTTGTTTTTGACAGATGAGCTCAGAATAAGGACAAGAATGTTAGAACTAAAAAGATGAACTGGTAGGTGAGAACTGTAGTTCCCATTATATACAGTTTACATATATAAATATATTCTTGTTGCAATTTTATAATATCCAGAATCACATAATATTAGAGCAAGAAGAAGCCATCACTATCATATAATGCATCTTTGAAATTTACATATATGGCAACTAAAGACTTAAGCGGTTAAGTGAACATGCCTGAAACTACTTGGTACTTAGAGAAAGAACCCTAGGAAAAATAGAATCCATGTGTTCTGACTCTCACTTCAGTAATTTTTTTTGGCATATGGAAGCTCCTGGGCCAGGGGTCAAATCTGAGCCACAGCTGCAACCTATACCACAGCTGCAGCAATGCTGGATCCTTAACCTGCTGCACCACAGTGGGAACTTCTCCACTTCAGTAATTTTATGTGGCACCATGTTGAGATTTTTAAGTGAGCTACCATACTGATTCCTCTGGAAAAGTCTTTTAGCTAGTACCTAAAGTAGTATATTTAGCAAGAATGAAGCTCTGCTTTTCTTATGCAAATCAATGAAAAAAATAATACTCAATAAACTAAAATGATTAACCATAACAGTAGGACCAGAGCAATTTTGCCAAGAAGAGATAATGTATCTAGGTGAGTGATGCAATTTATGAAAATTAGAGAATTTCAGGGTTAGAATAAACCTTAACTAATCTAGATGCACAGACTGAAATAATCTAGCCTACCCACAGGAAGAATGGCAATGAATCCAAACCCAAAATTTCTGTGCTTTTGGACTTGTAAACTGTGCTAACTTATGAAAAGAGTTCCCTGGTGGCCTAACGGGTTGTGGATCTGGTGTTGTCACTGCTGTGGCTCAAGTCCCTGCTTAGTGCAGGTTTTATATCTAGCCCAGGAAACTTCTGCATGCCGTGGACATGCCCCCCACGCCCCCCAAAAAAGACATCATTTCCTTTACACATGTATAATCCAGGCACCAAGCTAACCTTTTATTTAAAGACTCATAATTAACACTGTGAAGAAGATATTATTATTAACCCCATTTTATAGATGTCATAATTGAGAAGTAAAGTTGTACACATTAACGTGAAATCAGACTTCGCTGTGGTTATATACTCCTCATTCATATCTGTTATACCATATTGTGGTCTAGCAAGTCAGTCAAGGTAATGTTATAGGCAGTCTTAAGGGCCATGGAGTCAGGCTGCCTGGGTTCAAAGCCAGCCTTTACTACATACAAATGTGTATGCACTGTGTATGACTCTGGAAAAGTTACTTAATCTCCCTGTGTTTGCCATTTGCCTTTTTATAAAATTGCATTGGGGGAATTCCCTTTGTGGCTCAGTGGTTAACGAACCTGACGGGTTCATGAGGATGTGGGTTTGATCCCTGGCCTTGCTCAGTGGGTTAGGGATCCAGTGCTGCCAAGAGCCATGGTATAGGTTGCAGAGGTGGCTCAGATCCCATGTTGCTGTGGCTGTGGTCTAGGCCGGCAGCTACAGCTCTGATTTGACCCCTAGCCTGGGAACTTCCATATGCCACAGGTGCAGCCCCAAAATGCAAAAAAAAAACAAAAAACAAAAACAAAAACACAATAGGGCCATAGTGAGGAACTCTTAAGTATTGACCTAATAGTAGGCACTCAATGAATGCTAGGTATGATTACTAAGGGTCAAGGAATCAACTCAAGCTAAAGCAGGCCTCCTGGTTGCCCTAGGCACAGCAATATCAACTTATTAAATTCTACCATGCTTAATCTGTCTGCAGACTCTCCATCTGGTAGAAGGAAGGCAATCTAGCCTCTGTAGTATTTCTCACAGAAGGCATATATTTCTTCTGCTGAGGTAAAATGGTTCAGACATCTTCCCATGACAGAACTTGCTGGGAGGTATTAGCCTTTGCTTCTCCCAGGGGTTATCAGTATAACTTTATAAACAAAAAGAAAAAAAGAGGGAAATACTTGAAGATGGTAATGACATTGTAAAACTGTAAACAAAATCAATATTCACTATAACAAACAATGAATATCATACTTCCAATCAAGAAACATTTTTCAGATATATATCAGAAAACAAATTTAGAGACGAGATTAAGATGGCAGAATAGAAGGATTAGAGTTCCACTGCTCTCCTAAAAACAACAAAGTTTACAACCAAATGCTGAGCATCTTCAACCACATGGACTGGAAACTTTCAAAAAGACATCCTACTCCAGAAGACAAAGAGGGGGCCAAATCAAGAGGTACAAGGGGTGATTATATGATATAAGCAACCCCATACCTTCCAGGTGGGAAGCCCCACAGACTGGAAAGGAACTGTATCACAGAGACTCACCTACAGGAGTGAAAGTTCTGAGCCCCACATCAAGCCCTCATGCCTAGGGATCTGGCATTGGGAAAAAGAGACCCTGGGGCATCTGGCATTGAAGGCCAGTGGGGCTTGTGTGAAGGAGCTCCACAGGACTGGGGGAAATGGAGACCCCATTCTTAAAAGGCACACACAGACTTTCACGTGCACTGGATCCCAGGGCAAACCAAAGTCTCCATGGGAATCTGGGTCAGACCTGACTGCAGTTCTCGGAGGATCTCCTGGGAAAACAGGGGGTGACTTTGGCTTGTTATGGGGGAAGGGCATTGGAAGCAAAGCTCTTGGGAATATTCAGCAGCATGCCTTTCTCTGGAGGTGGCCATTTTGGGAAAATCTGGGCCCACCCATCAGTGCTGAGAAACCCCAGGCCAAACAACAATCCAAGTGGGATCACAGCCCCACCCATCAGTAAACAGCCTACCTAAAGACCACCCAGGCACATGGCTGCCTCTAATCTCACCCAGAGACAAAACCCCATCGACCAGAGGGATAGGAATCAGCTCCACCTACCAGTCCCTCCCATCAGAAAGCCTACAGCAAATCCCAGTACCAACTTCAGCCACAAGGGGGGCAGACACCAGAAGTAAGAGTGGCTAAAACTCTATTGTCTGTGAAAAGGTCACCACACCAAAAACCTATAAAAATGAAAGAGAACTATAACTCAGATGAGGGAGAAAGGAAAAAAACCCCAGAAAAACAGCTAAGTGATCAGATTATCAGCCTCCAGGAAAGACTTTAGACTGCTGATGCTGAAGATGATGCCAGACATTGGAAATAAACTGGAAGCAAAGCTGGATAACTCACAGGAAACACTGAGCAAAGAGATACAAGATATAAAACTTAAACAAGATGCAAAATACAATAACTGAAATAAAAAATTCATTAGAAGCAGCTAACAGCAGGATACAGGAGGCAGAAGAACAAATAAGCAAGATGGAGGACAGATTAGTAGAAATCATGGATGCAGGAGGAAAAAGTATGTATACATGTATGTGTAACTTGGTCCCCATGCTGTACAGTGGAATGAATGAATGAATAAATAAATAAATAAATAAATAAATAAATAAATAAAAAGAAATCATGGATGCAGAACAGAAAAGAGAAAAAAGATTGAAAACAAATGAAGAGAGTCTCAGAGAACTCTGGGACAACGTTAAACATCAACATCTATATTACCAGTGTGCCAGAAGAAGAAGAGAGAGAGAAAGGGACAGAAGAAATATTCTAAGAGATAATAGCTGAAAACTTCCCTAACATGGGAAAGGAATCACTCACTCAAATCCAGGAAGCACAAGTACCATATAAAATAAACCTAAGAAGTAATACTCTGAGACACATTTTAATCAAACTGACCAAAATTAAAGACAAAGAGAAAATATTGAAAGCAGCTAAGGAAAAGAAACAAATAGCATAGAAGGGAACCCCAATAGGGTTATCGGCAGACTTTTCAGCAGAAACTCTGCAGGCCAGAAGGGAGTGGCATGATATACTTAACGTGATGAAAGGAAAAAACCTCCAACCAAGATTACTTTACCCAGGTAAGGCTCTCATTCAGATTTGAAGGAGAAATCAAAAGCTTCACAGGTAAGCAAAAGCTAAGAGAATTCAGCAACACTAAACCAGCCTTACAACAAATACTAAAGGAACTTCTCTAGACAGAAAAGAAAAAGCTGCAACCAGAAACAAAAATACCACAAATGACAAGGATCACCAGTAAAGGTATATATACAGTAAAGATATGAAATCATCTATGCACAATTATGCTGCCAAAATCAGAAAGCATGAGAAGAGAAGGGTAAAAATGCAGGACACTGGAGATGCACTTGCAATTAGGAGACCAACAACTTAAAACAATCTCATTTATATATATAGACTCCTATATTAAAACTTCAGAATAACTGCAAACCAAAAATGTACAATTGATACACAAACAAACAAGAAAAATCAACTCAAATACAACACTAAAGATAGTCATCAAACCACAAGAGGAGAGAATAAGAGAAGATGGGAAGAAAAAAGAGGAACAAAAACAAATCCAAAGCAATCAATAACACGGCAATGAGAACGTACATATCAATAATTACCTTAAATGTTAATGGAATAAATGCCCCAACCAAAAGACACAGACTGGCTGAATGGACACAGAAACAAGACCCATATATATATGCTGTCTTCAAGAGAACCACTTCACTTCTAGGGACACATACAAATGGAAAGTGAGAGGATGGAGAAAATATTCCATGCAAATGGGAATCAAAAGAAAGCTGGAGTAGCAATACTCGTGTCAGACAAAATAGACTTTAAAATGAAGAATATTTTAAAAGACAAAGAAGGTCTCTATATAATGATCAAGGGATCAATCCAAGAAGAAGATATAACAATTTTAAATATCTACGCACCAAACACAGGTTCACCACAATATATAAGGCACCTGCTAACAACCTTAAAAGGACAAATCAACAATAACACAATTATAGTGGGGGACTTTTACACCCCACTTACAGCAATGGACAGATCATACAGTCAGAAAATCAATACGGAAGCACAGGTCCTGAATAAAGTATTAGACCAGATGGACTTAATAGATATTTATAGGACATTCCATCCAAAAGCAACAGAATACACATTCTTCTCAAGTGCACATGGAACATTCTCTAAGATGGATCACATCCTGGGCTACAAATCCAACCTTAGTAACTTTAAGAAAATTGAAATCATGTCAAGCATCTTTCCTGACCACAACGCTATACGACCGGAAATCAACAAGAAAAAAACTGCAAAAAATGCAAACATGTGGAGACTCAACAACATGCTACTAAACAACCAATGGATCACTGAAGAAATCAAAGAGGAAATTAAAATATACCTAGAAGTAAATGACAACAAAGATAGGACACTCCAAAATCTATGGGATACAGCAAAAGCCGTTCTAAGAGGAAAGTTTATAGCAATACAAGCCCACCTCAGTAAACAAGAAAAAGCTCAAGTAAACAAGCTAACTTTACATCTAAAGCAGCTAGAGAGAGAAGAATGGACAAGACCTAAAATTAGCAGAAGGAAAGAAATATAAAGATCAGAGCAGAAATCAAAGAAATAGAAACAAAGAAAACCACAGAAAAGATCAATGAAACGAGAAGCTGGTTCTTTGAAAAGATCAACAAAATTGACAAGCCCTTAGCCAGACTTATCAAGAAAAAAAGAGAGAGGACTCAAATCAATAAAATTAGAAATGTAAAAAGAGAAGTAACAATGGACATCACAGGAATACAAAAGATCCTAAGAGACTACTATATGCAACAATACGCCAATAAAATGGAAAACCTAGAAGAAATGCACAAATTCTTAGAAGAGTACAATCTTCAAAGACTAAATCAAGATGAAATAAAAAAGATGAACAGACCAATCACAAGTACCGAAATTGAAACTATGATTTAAAAACTTCCAGCAGGAGTTCCCATCATGGCACAGTGGAAATGATTCTGACTACGAATCATGAGGTTGTGGGTTCGATCCCTGGCCTTGCTTGGTGGGTTAAGGATCTGGCGTTGCTGTGAGCTGTGGTGTAGGTCACAGACATGGCTCAGACCTGGTGTTGCTGTGGCTGTGGCGCAGGCCAGCGCTACAGCTCTGATGAGACCCCTATACTGGAAACCTCCATATGCCACTGATGGGACCCTGAAAAGACAAAAAAAAAAAAAAAAAAAAAAAAAAAAAAAATACAAAAAACTTCCAACAAACAAAAGTCCAGGACCAGATGGCTTTATAGGCGAATTCTATCAAACATTTAGAGAAGAGCTAACACCAATCCTGAAACTATTTCAAAAAATCGCAGAGGAAGGAACACTCTCAAACTCATTCTATAGGCCACCATCACCCTGATACCAAACCCAGACAAAGATACCACAAAAAAGAAAATTACAAGCTGATATCACTGATGAACATAGATGAAAAAATCTTCAACAAGATACCAGCAAACAGAATCCAACAAAACATTAAAAGGATTGTACACCATGATCAAGTGGGATTTATCCCAGGGATACAAGCTTTCTTCAATATCCACAAATCAGTGTGATTCTCCACATTAACAAACTGATGAATAAAAACCATATGATCCTCTCATTAGATGCAGAAAAAGCCTTTGACAAAATCCAACACCCGTTTCTGATAAAAACCCTTCAGAAAGTGGGCACAGAGGGAACCTACCTCAACATAATAAAGGCCATATATGACAAACCCACAGCTAACATGACTCTCAGTGGCAAAAAGCTGAAAGAATTCCCACTGAGAGCAGGAACAAGACAAGGATGTCCACTCTCGCCACTACTCTTCAGCATAGTTCTGGAAGTCCCAGCCACGTCAATCAGAGAAGTAAAAGAAATAAAAGAATCCAAATGGGAAAGGAAGAAGTAAAACTATCACTATTTGCAGATGACATGATACTATACCTAGAGAATCCTTAAGATTATACCAGAAAACTTTTAGAGCTCATCATTGAATTTGGCAAAGGTGCAGGATACAAAATTAAATCGACAGCATTTCTATACACTAACAATGAAAGATCGGAAAGAGAAATTAGGGAAGCAATCCCGTTTACCATCGCATCCAAAAGAATAAAATACCGAGGAGTAAACCTACCTAAAGAGACAAAAGACCTGTACTCTGAAAACTATGAGACACTGATGAAAGAAATCAAAGATGACACAAATAGATGGAAAGACATACCATGATCTTGGATTGGAAGAGTCAATATTATCAAAATGGCTATACTGCCCAAAGCAATCTACAGATTCAATGCAATCCCTATCAAATTACCAAGGACATGTTTCACAGAACTTGAACAAAATATTTTAAAGTTTGTTTAGAAGCACAAAAGACCCAGCATAGCCAAATTCATCCTGAAAAAGAAAAAAGGAGCTGGAGGCATCATGCTCCCTGTCTTCAGACTGTACTACAAAGCAACAGTCATGAAAACCATATGATTCTGGCACAAAGACAGAAATATAGATCAGTGGAACAGGATAGAAAGCCCAGAATTAAACCCATGCACCTATAGCCAACTCATCTATGACAAAGGAGGCAAGAATATACAATAGAGAAAAGACAGCCATTCAATAAGTGGCGCTGGGAAAACTGGACAGCCACATGGAAAAGAATGAAATTAGAACACTCCCTAACACCATACACAAAAATAAACTCAAAATGGATTAAAGACCTAGATATATGACCAGATACTATCAAACTCCTAGAGGAAAACATAGGCCAAACACTCTCCGACATAAATGACAGCAACATCTTCTCAGATCCACCTTTTAGAGTAATGACAGTAAAAACAAAAAATAAACAAATGGGACAATTAAACTTAAAAGTTTCTGCCCAGCAAGGGAAACCCTAAACAAAACAAAAAGACAACCCACAGAATGGGAAAACATATTTGCAAAGGAATCGACTGACAAGGGATTAATCTCCAAAATTTATAAGCACCTCCTACCACTCAATACTAAAAAAGCACACAACCCCATCAAAAAATGGGCAGATCTAAACAGACAGTTCCCCAAAGAAGACATACGGAGGGCCAAAAAACACATGAAAAGATGTTCAACATCACTCATCATTAGAGAAATGCAAATCAAAACCAGTACGAGGTACCTACCACATTACACCAGCCAGAATGGCCATCATCCAAAAGTCTACAAACAATAAGTGCTGGAGAGGGTGTGGAGAAAAAGGAACCCTAGTACACTGTCAGTGGGATTGTAAATTGGTGCAACCACTGTGGAAAACAGTATGGAGATGCCTCAGAAAACTCAAAATAGAACTACCATTTGATCCAACAATCCCACTCCTGGGCATCTATCCAGACAACACCATGACTCGAAAAGACACATGTATCACAATGTTCAGTGCAGCACTATTTGCAATAGCCAAGACATGGAAACAACCTAAATGTCCATTGACAGAGGAGTGGATCAAGAAGATGTGGTACGTATACACGATGGAATATTACTCAGCCGTTAAAAGGAACGAAATACCAGCATTTTTAGCAACATGGATGGACCTAGAAATTATCATGCTAAGTGAAGTCAGTCAGACAATGAGACACCAACATCACATGCTATCATTGACATGTGGAATCTGATAAAAGGACAAAATGAACTTCTTTGCAGGACAGATACTGACTCACAGGCTTTGAAAAACTTATGGTTTCCAAAGGAGACAGTTTGGGGGGGCTGGGGGATGCTATATCATTGTACAACTATAAATGTAATAAATTCATTGAGTAATATAAAAAATTAATTAATTAATTTAAAAAAAGAAACATTGTTCAAAGCAGTGGTTCTCAAAAGTGGGTGGATGTTAGCCTGAAAAGCTCTTAAAGTTAGGGTGACCCAGAATAAGATATATTCACATTTTGGGATGGTGTTGAGGCATTAGGTTTGGGGGTTTCTTTTGTTTTGTTTTTATCTCCCCAGAGGACTCTAATGTGCTGCCAAGATTGGGAATTTCTGATTTTATGCTACCAAGTAAAAAAAATTTCCTAAGGTTGAGTCTGGAAATCTGTATTTTCAGAAAACAAAGGTCATACCAATGATTGGCCATACTGGGAATCACTGGTTTAAAACACATATCACCCTAATAAAATAGCTGAGGGCCTCTATTTACAGTTATGAAGTTTAAAGAAACACTGCCAATAAAGCTTTCAAACTACAGTTGGTAAAAATTTGGATTCCAGATCACAAAGTTGGAAATAGAGTCTTAAGATTTCACTATTTACTAACTTATAAACAACATAAACGTGTTGGAGGTTAAAGGTGAAATTTAAATGTGTATGTCCCACTCCCATTACACTTAAACCATAACCCTTAATACTGAACCAATGTAATTCGTCCTTCACCTACCAGGAATTATTTCCATAGGCAAAGTATATGAAAATCAGCCCTATAATACAGAAGAGGCAGCACAAAAATCATGACGATGTAGCAACCAAGCAAAAACAGTGCTGATTTATGAAACTTCACAGACTTAGAAATAGAAACAAAGCACTAAATATTCATGAAATCCCATATAGTGCTTGCACATAAGTTATATCTCAGTGATTTGTAACTCAGTTATAGGCAAAAAATAATAATCTGGACATATCCAAACATATGGAACCTTTCAAGTGTTAAGTTTCACTATTTTTTGGTCCTAGTTTGAGTCATAAATAAATTATGAACATGCTATAAACAGTTGGCCCTAATCTTAACCTCCCAAAGAAAAGTAAACAAAGATTTCATTAGCAAAACAAGGGAGTAACTATGGAAAGAAGGATTTAATGAAAATCTTCTCTGATTGCAATGTTTTCAGAAAGTGGTTAAAATCTCTTTAAAGACACAAAGACACAGTGAAAGAGGCAAGTAAAAGCCTGTCATTCAACAAAGCAACATTTTAAACCCATCATGCAGAGTTAAAGAAAAAAAAATCTGTCATGTACTCTTTGGGTTAATCATAAATTCAAGATATAATCTGAGAGCTGATACAATAATGAAGGAAATCTTAAATTTCAGTGAGTTACCTTGCCAATTTTGGTTCCAGTTTCATAATGTAATACAATTTTATTTAACTATACTAACGACAGATGCAGACTTCAAATACAAACACTATGCCTATAAACTTATAAAGTGGAAAAATTAAAAGAATACCATTGGTGGAGTTCACGTTGTGGCTGAGCAGGTTAAGAACCCAACATAGTGTCCTCAAGGATGCAGGTTCAATCCCTGGTCTCACTCAGTGGGTTAAGTATTCAGTGTTGCAGCAAGCTGTGGCACAGGTCACAGATGCAGCTCATCTAGCATTGCTGTGGCTATGGCACAGGCTGGCAGCTGCAGCTCCGATTCCATCTCTAGCCTAAAAGAGAAGAAGAAGAAGGTTAAAAAATACCACTGGTAAAATCTAACAATTCAACCCCAAATCTGCTTATTACTTTCAAATGTATTGTCTTTTTAAGAAGAATGTAGTTCAATTAATTGCTGAAAATTCATTCTTTTAATTCTTTTTGCACCCTGTGTTTTTTGGTTTTTTTTTTCTTGAATGTGTGATAAACCAGAATTAACTCCAAGAAGCTCTGGAACATAGTGCCATTCTCTTAACAACTGTTTAAAAAAAAAACCAAATACTTGGTTAATTAGAAAAAAATTTTCACTCAAGAGAAGTGTGTGTGTGTGTGTGTGTGTGTGGGTGTGTGTGTGTGTGTGTATGAAGGAAGGGTGTTTATTTTCAAATGGCCTTAGTTTACCTGTGGCACAAATAAATGCTTGGAGATAATGTATCACCTCCATTGAAATGCTTTTGTTCTTAAAAAAGAAAGTGTGATACTGGGATGCATAAATAGTATTTAAGCATTAGGAATGTGAGGTGACACATCCATAATAATACCTCACTGGTCAGACCCACATAAGCACAAACTGTTTAGATTCAGAGATTTAAGAGAGAGGTGTGCAGAGCAGTAAAAATGATCAAAGGATTTTAAAACAGAACCTATAATAAAAGCCTTGACAAAATGAGATTATTCAGCAAAGGAATTTTTTAATAATGCTTCTCACATACGTGAAGAGGATGATATCAGCTGCTCTCCATCTTTATTGAGCAATGAATAAGCAAGAATAAGATTAAACTTCAGGAAGGTAGAGACATGAAATAGAAAAGAATTTCTCAAATGAGTTCTATTTTCAAAAATCATCAAAAGGGTCTGTGGAATTTCCATCCCTGGGGATATGCATAAATAAGGTATGTATTCTCATCCAAAATGTTGCAGTGCCATCTTGCTGGGAGGGATAGTCTACCATCATAGTCCCTCAGGAGAGGAGGATCATGTGTCCCAATTGCTATTTATTGCTTTCAAATATTCTAAAAATAGAGAGTTATGATATAGTTATAAGAATTAAACATTGAAATATTCAAAAGATTTTATGACCTGTAGTTAAAATATGCTTAATCACTGTTAGATAAGGAAAATGAGAAACCACCTTTTAGTTAACCAGCAATTTTCTATATGGCCTTCTTTTTTTTCAAGGGACCTTACTCTATCCTTATATATGGAGAAAACCTGCTATCATAAAGATGCATTCAGATGTCAGTACCTTCCCAACTCTCACCTGGCCTAGGAGTACTTGGGTAAAGACTCACTCCAGTTCAATATAGAGCCATGCTCTCTTTGGAACAGGAATACCTTCAGCATGGGACCCTCTCATCACAGCTCTCTCTAACCCCATGGGAGAGATGTGGACACAGCAATAACTTGCCGGTTATACTACGCTGTTATCAAACCCCCCGACTTCCTCTAGGAAGAAGATAAATGGAAAGGAAAAGCAGAGCATAGAACAAGTTTCCATGCAGACCATTTCTGCTATTCTTTTTCAAACTTGTCAATGCTTATCTGTATTCTACACACATAAATAGTAACATTTATAAAGTACATGTGACATACATATAATATATAAAGCGCTGCTAATGATGGTTCATATTTGCTCTACTCATTTATTCCTCACACTCCTAAGATGGTGGTACTATTATTATCATCCCTTTTACAAATGAAAAGACTTTGGCAAAGACATGCTAAGTAATATGCCCAAAGTCACTCAGATATTAAGAAGCTATCAAGCCAGAATTCAAACCCAAACAGTTTGGCACCACAGTCTGCATGCAAATCCATAACCTCAAACTTCCCCTCTGAAGTAGATTAAACACACAGAAAATTAAAAATCAACTATTTCCACTCTCCTCCTTGTACTTGGAAACACTATTGATCTCTACTTTTCTGGGCACCAAACACAGAACAGAACTCTCCAAAGTTAGTGAAAATAAAATACTGCCTTGAATGTGTATATAATTTTCAAGAAATAAAATAATAGCTCATTGTCATAAATTCATTTATCTACTGGCAAAAATCTCTTTTTTTATGTATACAAAAGGAACAAGACAGATTGACATTAATAAGCTGTCTCTTGTTTTTCACTGTAGTTTATTTGAAAAGCGAGATCATGAATTGAATTGATAAGAAGTAAATTAACATATAAGGATGTGAAGCAGAATGTATTTACACAAAAAATGACTGTTGGTGAAGTAAACTGCTAAAGTCAACAATAACCACAAGTAATACTTTTTTAAAGACACAATTCTAGAAGGTATTATATAGAATATATATTTATTATATATTTTTAGTCTTCTCACTGACCTCAAGTTTATCATAAATATAAGAATAACCATGATTTCAAAGGTCCTAGAAGATGGGAAAACCAGGCTGAAACCATAAATGATAGTTAGTACCATGGCACAAGCATACCTTAGCTAATTCAGAAAATAAACCTCATCTCAAAGTGTCCCACAGTGAGCTATTTCTAACAATTTCTCAGACTACTGGTTTCTGTTACTTATAAATAGCCTGCAAGTAGTCCATTCCAGTCTCTATCAGCTTCCATGGCACAGCGTCTTGTTTCCATTAACCTTCCAGAGATGGCCTCTCCCCCAAGACAGGTGTTCTCTGCCAGTGGCAACTGCTGCTTGGTACCTCCACCGCTCTGCTCTCAGGGATGGAATACAAGCGCCAGCTCATCCTAAATTCTTGATACAAGAGCTAAGACTAGCTATGATTATCTAAGGTTTCAGTTTTATAGACTTCATGGGTCAAGGGTGAAGTCTATAAAAGAAGTTAAGGCCCAGGGCCTGCTCACAGTGAACAGTCCCAAAGGAGACTTTCTTTCTACTCATTAAATTGGGACCCAAAACTCTCTGTCTTCAAAATAATGGGGACCCAGAATTAAACCTGCCTCCATGGTCTAAAAGAGAGGGATGGTTTGGTGGGGAACACAGCAGACAACAGAGAAAAATAGCGTGAGATATGGAGGTGAAAAGGTTGGGAGATGTGGCTCCCTGAGAAGTTGTGACCTTAGGCTACTCTTTTTTCTTTTTTCCATTTTTTAAATTTTCATTGAGGTATAGCTGATTTACAAGGTTGAAAAAATTTCTTCTGTATAACAGAGTGATTCAGTTATACATGTATACACATCCATTCTTTTTCAGATTATTTTCCCACATAGATGATCACAGAATATTGGGTGAGTTCCCTGTGCTAAATAGCAGGTCCCCATTAGCCAACCATTTCATATACCACAGTGTGCATATGCCAATCCCAAACCCCCAGTCCATCCCTTCCCACCCTCCACCTGTCCCCTTTGGTAACCATAAGTTTTTCGAAGTCTGTGAGTCTGTTCCTGTTCTGCAAATAAATTCATTTGTATCCTTTTTTTAGATTCCACATATAAGTGATATCATATGTTTTTTCTTTCACTATCTAACTTCACTTAGTATGATGACCTTAGGATACTCTTGCATAGTTCTGCAGTCTGGAGTTATAGCACCTGGACAGTCCAAGGAAACTTAAGGTAGTCCCAGACTAACAGCAACTCCATACAGAAGTCAGAAGCAATGCGCTCTGGAAGAGGAAACTTTCATTATAAAATCAGAGAATTTCCTCAAATAAAGTTTCATATGCCATAATGGTACATAGTAAAGCATAAACAAGAAAAAAGACAACATGAGCAAGAAAAATAGACAGCAGATACAGATCCCCAAACTTCAGACATTGGAATTACCAGATGCATGTTATAAAACAGCTGTCATACTATGTTTTTAAAAATAGTCTGAAATAAGAACAAGTTTGAAGAATGTTCAGAGAGCAGTGAACTCTAAAAACTGCCCCAGTAGAATTTACAAGGACTAAACAAAATATATTCAAATGAAAAATGTAATACCTAAAACTAAAAACTCAACAGTTACACACACCTATTAGAGTGGCCAAAATCCAGAACACTGACAATACCAAACACTGGTGAGAATGTGGAGCAATCAAACTTTCCATACATTGCTGGTAGAAATACAAAATGGTACAGCTACCTTGGAAGACAGGTGGGTGATTTTCCTACAAATTAAATATACTCATACTATATGATCCAGATATCACACTCCTTTATATTTAACCAAACGAGTTGAAAATTTATGTCTACCCAAAAACCTCCACACGGATGTTTATAGCAGTCTTATTCATAGTTGCCAAAGCTTGTAAGCAACCAAGATGTCCTTCAGTAGGTGAAGAGATACATAAACTGTGGTATATCCAAATAATGGAATACTATTCTGTGCTAAAAATAAGTGAACTACAGAGCCATGAAAAGACATGAATGAAACTTTAATATTTATTCCTAAGTGAAAGAAATAAATCTGAAAATGCTACATACTGCATAAGTCAAACAATATGAAACTATGGAAAAGGCAAACTATGGAGACACTGAAAAGATCAGAGGCAGGTTAGGGGGAGAGAGATGAGTAGACAGAGCACAGAAGATTTTATGGTAGTGAAAATACTCTGTATGATACAATAATGATGGATACATATCATTGTCCAAACCCATGGAATGTAGATCAGTACAAAGGAACCCAAAGGTAAACTGTGGACTTTGGGTAATTATGATGTCAATGTAGGTCCACGCTTGGTTAAAAAAAAAAAAAAAGTACCATTCTTGTGAATGAGGTTGATAATAAGGGAGACTATACGTGGGGGGGGCACACACTTGGGATATCTTAACCTTCTCGATGTTGTTGTAAAGCTAAACCTGCTCTTAAAAAAAAGTTGTGTAAAAAAAAAAATCAATGAACTGGTCTTATAGCAGAAGAGACCTTTATGAAAAGAGAATGAGTAGGCTGGAAGATAGGTCAGAAGAAGGGAGGCAGAATAGAGCACACACACACAAATTTCTGAAAAGAAACTTTGAAAGAGAGGTTCATAGAAAATGGAATGAGAGATATATTTTGTGTTTCATCAGAGTTCCAGCAAGAGAAGAGAGAATTAGACAGAGGTAATATCTGAAGAAGTAATAAAAATAATTTTCACAACTGATGAAAAACAACAACCCATAGATTCAAGAAATCAAGTGAATCCAAAGAAAGTAATTACTTTATAAAATTCCACATCTAGGTATATAATAGTGAATCTGCATCAGAGAGAAAGAGGAAGGAAAAAGAGAAGGGAGGGAAGGAAGGAAAGAAGTAATGAAGGAAGAGAGGGAGAGAGGAAAGAAAATCTTAAAAAGCACCCAGAGAGAAAAAAATGTATTATCTTCAAAAGAATAACATTAAAAGAGATTGACTTCTAAAATCAAAACCAAATTTCCTCAATAGCAATATCTCAAAAAAATTTTAGGGAGTTCCCATCGTGGCTCGATGGTTAACAAATCTGACTAGGAACCAGGAGGTTGCAGGTTCAATCCCTGGCCTTGCTCAGTGGGTTAAGGATCCGGCATTGCTGTGAGCTGTGCTGTAGGTCGCAGACACAGCTCGGATCCCACGTTGCTGTGGCTCTGGCGTAGGCTGGCAGCTACAGCTCGGATTAGACCCCTAGCCTGGGAACCTCCATATGCCGTAGGAGCGGCCCTAGAAAAGGCAAAAAGACAAAAAAAAAGGAAAAAAAAAATTTAAGGATAGCAAAGGCAAATGATCCCAAATGGAAGGTTTAAGATGCAAGAATAAAAGTGAAGCAAAAAGAGTAACACATAGGTAGATATATATAAATGAATACAGATTTTATAAAACAATAATAATAATGATTGTAGGAGTAAAAAAGGGAAGAAAGGACGGCAAAATGATAATACCTGGCCACACTATGTCAGAAGAGGATAAATGAGGTTAAATGATGTGAAGTTGACATAAATTAATATAAAATTAAATGACATTTATAAGCAATGCATGTAACATAAACACATAGTAAGGTTAAACTAAAAAAGAAACTCAACCAAATGCTACTTAAAATATAACTAATATAACTACACTAACACCAGAAACAGAATTTAAGGCAAAAGGCATTCATTACTAAACAATAGTGTTACTTTAAACTGCTATCTCAATTCATCAAAAAGATACAACGAATCGTAGATAACCAATAAGCCTCAAAATATGGAAAAATAAAAAAAGAGAAATGTATAAGGAGAGACATAGACCAACAATCACTGTGAAAATTTTAACAAATTTCTCTCAATATTTAATAAGATAAATTAAAAAAGCAGTAAAGATAGAAGAGATATAAATAACACTACAAACAAAACCAGATCTAATGTGTGTATTTGTGTGTGTGTGTGTGTGTAGCTCTTAATCATTCAAGAGCACATGTTTTTCCTAACATACATGGAATATTTATAAAAAGTGACCACTTAGGACTAAAATAAAAGTTTCAACAAATTTCAAAGGACTTAAATCACACAGAGAATGTTTTCTGACTTCAGTGCAAATAATCTAGAAATGAAAACCAAAACCAATAAGACATCTAAAAATTCCTTATCTATCCAGTTAATTAAGAAGGAAACTAAAAAATCCCTGAAACAAACAAACAAAAAATTGTTATCAAAATTGGAAAATAGATTTACCAGAATACCAATAGATATACTATAAAAATATTACACATAAATCTTTAGTTAAAACAGTACTTAGAAGAAAAATGAATAGCTTTGAATCTTAATAAATAATATGCTGAGTACGCTTTAAGAATATTTAAAAAGAACAGCAATATTAACACAAAAAAAGGTCGAAAGAACACAATAAAAATAATCTGAAAATCAACAAAGTTTAAAACAAGCAGCCAGTAAGGGTGCATCATCAACAATTTCCACCCTTAGCTCTTTTGGAAAAGACTAATGAAATTAATAGACTTCTGATGAAACTGATCAAAAAAGAAAGAATATAGTTTCAAAAATCCAATACCAGCAACGACAAAGGGAAATATTTAAAATGTTGCAGATATGAAAAGAGGCTATCATAGGAAGCACTTTCAATAAATTTGAAAATTTAGTTAAAATAGGAAATTTTTTAGAAAAATAAAACTTAACAAAACTGACCAAAAAATTGGAAATCCTGAATATAACCAATAATCTATAACCTGAATGTAACTGAGAGAAATTGAATAAGTAGTCAAATGTCTTCTGGTCAGTTTTATTTAGTGTCATTATTTTATACAATTCTTCCATAGGATAGAAAAAGATAAGATGCTCTTCAACTCATACAGAGCTAACTTAATCTTGTTTTCTTAACCTAATAAGTATAGACAGAGAATTATGGGCCAAATTCCCTCATAAAGATACATGAAAACATTCTAAATAAAATATTAGCCAGCCGAATCAAGTAATATATAAAAGGACAATACATCGTGATTAAATTGGGTTTATCCCATGAATATAACATCTGTTTAACATAAGAAAAGAAATCATTGTAATTTACCATATTAAGAGGTTATACAAGAAAAATCATATTATAATCTTCAAATATGCCCCGAAAGCCCTTGACATAATTCAAGCCCTTGTTAAAAAAAAAAAGAAGAAACTTTCAACAAATAATAAGAAGGACTTGACCTTATACAGTATTTCTTGATAAAATACAACATGCAAACATCACACATAATGGTAAAATATTAAAAGTTTTCCCTTTTGAGATTAGGATTAAGGCAAGAATGCCCACTGTCACCACTTCTAGACAACCTGACCTTAGAGATCCTAACTCACCACAAGGCAAGGGGGAAAGTGCAAGGAAGAGCCATACTGCCATTTATTTCCAGATAATATGATAGCTTATTTAGAAACTTAAAATTCACAAATTTTAAGAATGGATAAAATTTTAGAATATTAAATATATTACTATGTAACAGAAAATACAATAAATTAGTAGATACCATTGAAATCACATAAAAATGAAGCGCCTGGAAATATCTTTAAAAATGTAAAAAAGGGAGTTCCCGTCGTGGCTCAGTGGTTAACGAATCCGACTAGGAACCATGAGGTTGTGGGTTCGATCCCTGCCCTTGCTCAGTGGGTTAACGATCCGGCGTTGCCGTGAGCTGTGGTGTAGGTTGCAGACGCGGCTCGGATCCCCCGTTGCTGTGGCTCTGGCGTAGGCCGTGGCTACAGCTCCGATTCAACCCCTAGCCTGGGAACCTCCATATGCCGCGGGAGCGGCCCAAGAAATAGCAACAATAACAACAACAACAAAGACAAAAGACAAAAAAAAAAAAAAAAAAAAAAAGTAAAAAGGGATATTTGAGAAAAAGATTTTCTTTTTTTTTTTTTACTCTTTAGAAGAGTTTATTAAAGGCAATATTTAAAGACTAAATTCCCTGAAACCTTAACAACCCAAGATTTTATTCTCAACCTAGTTTGAATCAGTATATTTGAAAAAATATTTCTATGGAAAAATTATAAGAACTTATTGTCATTTTAAAGAGTAATTTAAAAGAGAAATAGCATGTTCATGAATTGGAAAACAATACTATAATGCCAATTTTTCCTAACTGACTTACAGATTTAATGTAATTCCAATCAAATTCCAACAGAAATTGTTGTGGAACTTTAAAGGTGATTCTAAAAAGGAACATGGAGAGTTCCCGTCATGGCTCAGTGGTTAACGAATCCGACTAGGAACCACGAAGTTGCAGGTTTGATCCCTGGCCTTGCTCAGTGAGTTAAGGATCTGGCGTTGCCTTGAGCTGTGGTGTAGGTTGCAGATGCGGCTTGGATCCCCTGTTGCTGTGGCTCTGGCATAGGCCTGCAGCTACAGCTCCAATTAGACCCCTAGCCTGGGAATCTCCATGTCCACAGGAGCGGTCCTAGAAAACTCAAAAAGACAAAAAAAAAAAAAAAAAAAAAAAGTACATGGGATTGTCATATGTACACAGTGGTATATGGAATGGTTGCCCAATAGGGACTTGCTGTATAGCACAGGGAACTCTACCCATTATTCTGTAATAATCTATATGAGAAAAGAATCCAAAAAATAATGGGTGTGTATATATGCATAATTGAATCACTCTGTTGTGCAGCAGAAATGATTACAACACTATAAATCCACTATACTGCAATAAAACTTTTTTAAAAATGAAAAAAAGAAATAAAATATACATGGGAGTATGTGGGAATATAAATAGCCAAGGTACCCTTGAGGAAAAACAATATGGAGTGCTTAAGGTTCTACTCATTCTAACATGCATTTGAATAGAGAAATTCTTTTGTTTTTACTTGTTTTGTTTATAAACTGATTCATAGATCTTTCTCAACTTATGATGTGGTTACACCTAGATAAAGCCCATTGTAAGTTGAAAATATCAAGTCGAAAATGCATTTAATAACTTAACCTACCAAACATCACAGCTCAGCCTAGCCTACTTGAAGTATGCTCAGAACACTTGCATTAGCCTACAGACAAAATCATTTAACACAAAGTCTATCTTATAATAAAGTGTTGAATATCTCATGTAATTTATTGAATACTGCACTGAAAGTGAAAAACTGAACGGTTACAAGGGAACAGAATGGTTGTTAAGTGTTTAAATCTTGTGGATGTCTGGGAGCTGCAGCTGCTGCCCCTGCCGAGCATCGGGAGAGAGTATCATATCATACTCCACAGTTCCAACCCCGGGAAAAAATCAGAATTCAAAGTTCAGTTTCAAATGAATGTGTATTGCTTTTGCAGTGGTATAGTTGAAATATTGTTAATTGAATCACTGTAAATTGGAGACAGGCTATACAACGGTTTCCTCCTAAAGGGCAACATCAAATCAAATTAGCAAATATTTACTCTGTACAATATTTGGTATCATTAGGGATAACCAAGTGGTTTCCAGAGTTTGAAAAAGGTCTTTCTCAGTGATGAATTCTGTAAGAGATTCAAGGAAGGTAAATAGGATAATAAATAGGAGACCCTCTTAGTTTCATTCAACTCTTAGTTTGCAATAGGTAGAAATTCATTTTTTAATTAATTTTTATTAATTTTTTTTTGTCTTTTTTGCCATTTCTTGGGCCACTCCCGTGGCATATGGAGGTTCTCAGGCTAGGGGTCTAATCGGAGCTGTAGCTGCAGGCCTACGCCAGAGCCACAGCAACGCAGGATCCTTAACCCACTGAGCAAGGCCAGGGATCAAACCTGCAACCTCGTGGTTCCTAGTCGGATTCATTAACCTCTGAGCCACGACAGGAACTCCTAGAAATTCATTTTTAAATGTTCAGATGTTTAATGGATTTTTAAATCTCCCCATATAACAAGAATTCACCTCTTAACATGTATTTGTCAAGGTATTTCTGGAACACAATACAGGTATTTTAAGTGGAACTGTGTATGTGTACAATTTTTAAAGAATTATTTGATATTTGAAAGTGATATATTCAAACATAGAAAATAACATGAAAAGATCTAAAAGCAAAATAAAATATGCCACATTACAAGGTCTAGTGAAATGAATAAAAGCAAAATAAATAAATATCGATGATGCCAGCCAGTGGTTCTCAACAGTGCGGTCACCAGAATGGCAGCATCAGCATTACATGGCGTCTTATAAAAAAACGTGAAGCCTGGATCCCCACTCTGGACCTAGTGATCAGTAACTCTGGGGATGGGGCTTGAGACCTTATGTCTAACACTCCCTACCAGTGATCCCACTGCCCTTGAAGTCAGAGAATAAAAGAATCATTTCAAACCACACTACATTTGGTTTTTACTTATGTGACTAGACAACTACCTCTATGCTTATTATGAAGATTAAATAAATGGTCATAATGGAAGATAAAAGTCTTAAAAATAGGTTTGAATAGCATAAATGGAGCTTGCATTTTTCAAAATATAATTAACATGAGTTTCTTTCTTACTTTCTTTTTATGGCAGTTCCTGCAGTATGTGAAAATTCCCAGGCTAGGGATCAAACCTACGCAATAGCAGAGACCCAAGTCTCTGCAGTGACAATGCTGGATCCTTAACCCAATGCACCACAGAGAACTCCAACATGAGTATCTTTTTACTAATTTCATGAAACTAATATTCTATACCAAAAGGGAAAGATCCATTATCAATAACTACTTAAAAACATTTCACATAAATATTAGGAAGATATTTTCTTATTTGCAATGAACTAGCTATAGGACCTCTCCATATGCTTGCCTCATCTGTTATTACAATTATATATTATTTAGCACATATAACCTCATTATTATTTCAAGGCTATTATTTCATACTACGGTTTTTAAGTTCACTAGAATTTTTTGTCTTAAATTCCAATGTGTTTCAGAAATAGCCTCATGAGTCTAACATAATACTCAGAATTAAAGTTGAATTTCTGAATCAAAAAACTTTCTCCTTTTCCCCTATTTGTTTCACTCAGCTTTATTTACGTAATCACCATCTTCACATCTATTGTATAAAATGACAAGATTTCCAACTAAAAGTTCAGTAAACACACACAGTAGTCAACTTTAATTGTAAACAATCACAAAACAAACTTTAAAGCATTTCTACCAATGTGAAGCTCTGTGGGAAACTGCTTTCTCAAAGTATTGTGGATGATTATTATGAACAAAATAAATGAGGTAAGGTAATGTTACAATAATGATCTGGAACTGTGAGTCAAATGAGGAAGATTAAAGGCACAAAGAAACTCTTCCTAATAAACAAGCAGATAACTGCTGGAAAGAAAAATATGTTCCTTTTTGAAATTAACTGCCAAACATTCTCAACCTACACAAAGCTGTCATAAAGGACATCTAAATCTGTCCTTGTTTGTAACATGTGTTGTGACAAGATTTGACAGTTTATCAAAGAACTATAATTGCCACCTAAACATCGAGCATTTTGTCAACTCCAAGTGTATTTAGTGAAAGCATTTATTTTACTTAAATACAACAACAATTTTTCTCCACTTTCTGAAAGAACTGACTGAATTTCTCTTCTCCTTAGCTCATCAAGCTGCATCAGGGCTCTCCAAATTATTTATGTGGGAACGGTGAAGGGTAAAAGAATAATCAGTAAAGCAAGAAACTATTTCCAAGGTAATATATATATTCTGGGTATTGACTCAAAAGACCTTCAAGATACAACAATTCTTGCAGCTCTGTAGAGATGACATTTAAATATGCTTGCCCTAGGAAGGAAAAAGATCAGGCATTTTCTCTATTCCACAATTTTTTTCCAGAGTAATTTATTAAGAAACGTCTTATATGGAATGTGTTGTTCAGTGGGCATCATTCCTACCTGTAACTTTCATCGAAAATAGTGATAAGATAGATGTCTTTCTCAACCTAGAGACTAAAATAAACAGAGGCTAAATCCTCTTACAATAGATCCATGTAACAAAAATATGAGAGTAATAAAGATGTTTCCATGGCATGACTAATCGTTCACTTGTTTTTCTGGAAATAATTTTTCAAAGTAAAAGAATTGTCAGATCTCAGCTTTGGGGCTTTGTTCTTTGTTGTAGTTGTTTAATAAAAGAGTAAAAATTTTGTGCAAAAATTTCCACACAATCTTTTGATTTTTCCTTCATTTTAATAAGCCTCAAAGAAAAGGCCTAGACATGACACAGTGAGAAATATTTGGAATATATTTGGAAATTCAGGAATCTTTTGAGTTCTAATTCACACTCTGCCTCTAATTGGCTTTTAGATCCTAGGCAACTTGCTTCATTTCTCTGGGTCTCAGTTTTCTGTCTGTGAATTGAGATATTAGTTAGACTGGGTGGTTTCTAAGGCCATTTCCATCTTTAACATTTTATAATTCTAGACAAATCCCTGAAACTGTAAGATGTTGCAACAGCCAGAGCATGGAGCAAAAATAGCACAACACAAAAATTTTTCTTACTTAACACCTTAAGTAAAATGCAACCAACTATGGGGTTTTTAATGTTTACATTAGCATTCAGTCCTATTTAGGTAATAATAAGTCTATTTAAAAATCTGTTTTGTTTTTCTTCAAAAACTGAAAAATGTGTGACACATTGAGAACACTAAGAAAAAAAATCATTTTAATCGAAGCTGCAAGTACTTTTTAAGTGCTGCTAAATTAAGCCACAGAATTTTCTTTAGAAATCACTGTATGTAGTCTGGCTGAGGATGAGAATTATATACTATAGGTGGGTCTGTTGATTTTATGATACGAAAGAACATGAATGAAGGGTTGTAAACTGAAATGAGCCAGCATACACAGTCAACCATGAAGAGTGTGAATTGAAGAGAAAATCATGTTGATATCTTGAGAGATGTGACTGGATCAGCAGGACATTCAGATTTAGCCTGTTTGACATAGCTGTTTATACAGCTTTATAATGAGCACATTCAATATATAAAAACATTGTTTTCTAGCAATGTGTTTCATAGACACTGCCAAATCTTAACCTATTTCTGTTGCCTCCCCCATTCCTTATCTCATTCCTGAGCTTATCCTATCCATGAATCGAACCCAGTGGAGAAGATGAAAAGCAGGGTGAGAAAATACATTCAAAGAGTTATTTAGTAATTTCAAAATATTATAAAATGATGATTTGATTTAGCCTAAATGATGGTTTTAGGCTAAATCAAAATATACCAAAACCAAATGCAGATACATATTTAGCAGGATAAAACATTCTGATCTCTATCTGATGCCTCAATTATTTTTATAACACAGTTTATTGTTGAAATTCCTGGTACTTATGATCTCTTTCACGTCTTAGCCCATTACTCCAACCCCCAATTCACTTTGAAAACTATGCATTTAAAATTTGCAACAAAGACTTAATCATCATATACGTTTTGATAGTCTTTTTTTAACTTCACTATAAAAGTAGTGAAAGTTCAAATACTAGGTTAACAGATGTCAATAAAATGTCATTCTTGACTACCACCAACCTATTCTCCACTGCAAAGATAATCATAATAAAAAGGACTTCCATAATGATTTAATGCTTTGACTATTACTTAATTTTAAATACAGAAATATCATACTATGTATAATTTTGTGAATGGGTTTTTTACATTTAAAAATATCTTGGAGACACTTCCATATGACTACACACAAATCGTCTCTTTTTTTTTTTTTTTTTTTTTGTCTTTTTGCCTTTTCTAGGGCATATGGAGGTTCTCAGGCTATGGAGGTTCTCAGGCTAAGAGTCGAATCAGAGCTGTAGCCACCAGCCTACACCACAGCCATAGCCACAGCAACGCGGGATCCGAGCCACGTCTGCGACCTACAGCACAGCTCACGGCAATGCCAGATCCTTTAACCCACTGAGCAAGTCCAGGAATCGACCCCACAACCTCATGGTTCCTAGTTGGATTCTTTAACCACTGAACCACGACGGGAACTCCCTAAATCGTCTCTTTAATGGCTGCCTGTGTATGTAAAAAACATTTTCGATAATTTAACCTATTAAGACATTTTTTAGTTTACAAATTTTGCTTTTATAAACAATTCCAGAGAGGTCATTATTTGTCATTCACCATCTTCTGCTCTGTAAGTGGTGCAACACATGACACACACAACACCTCAGGAAATACTGACTGAATGGATTAAGAAATACTGTTATCAATATATTTGAGAGGTGCCTGTGAATATTTCTGAGTATATTCCTAAAGCTAAACACAGTGAGTCAAAAGTTAATTTTCCTTGCAAAATCTACACACTACACATTTCATTAGAATATAAGGAGTTAGCTATCTTGTAATTTTGGCCTTCTTGGTGTGTGAAAATAATTGACATTTTTCTCGATTACTAACATTTTTTTCAATGTTTATTTCTACTTATTTTCCCTATGAATTACATATTTATACCATTTTCAAACTTCTTTTTGGTTATCTTTTTCTCACTCAATTAGAAGGACTCTTTCAAAAACACGTTTTAAACACTTCCTCCAGTCCGAAACTTACCTTTCAAACTTCTGTCTTCTAGCTTGCAGAAATACATTTTCACGTATTCAAATTTCTTCAAGCAGCCTTTGAAAACTAATACAGGCACTAATAGAAGGGGGAAAAAATCCATAAACTGAAAAAATATTTGACTTCAGTGTAGAAGTGTGGAATGTGTGACAAGCAGGAACTTACTTGCAGACCTGGGGCAGCTTAGAGCTGCGCGCCACCGGAAGGAACTGTGAAAGCAGAATAACAACCGGAAGCCGTTAGTTAAGAGTCCGTGCTCTGGAGCATCTGGGATAACGCTTAAGAGTAGTTTCTGGGCTGACTTCCATTCCCAAGGCAGCAGCTGGGTGACACTGGACTTAAGAGAGTCTAAGGCAGTTGACCAAAATGCCAAATATCAAAATCTTCAGCGGCAGCTCCCACCAGGATTTATCCCAGAAAATTGCTGGCCGTCTGGGTTTGAAGCTAGGCAAGGTGGTGACGAAGAAATTCAGCAACCAGGAGACCTGTGTGGAAATTGGTGAGAGTGTGCGAGGAGAAGATGTCTACATAATGCAGAGTGGTTGTGGTGAAATCAACGACAATCTGATGGAGCTTTTGATCATGATTAATGCCTGCAAGACTGCTTCAGCCAGTCGGGTAACTGCAGTCATCCCCTGCTTCCCGTATGCCCGGCAGGATAAGAAGGATAAGAACCAGGCGCCAATCTCTGCCAAGCTTGTTGCAAATATGCTGTCTGTAGCAGGAGCAGATCACATCATCACCATGGATTTACATGCTTCTCAAATTCAGGGCTTTTTTGATATCCCAGTAGACAATTTGTATGCAGAGCCAGCTGTCCTGAAGTGGATAAAGGAGAATATCTCTGAGTGGAGGAATTGCACAATTGTCTCCCCAGATGCTGATGGAGCTAAGAGAGTGACTTCCATTGCAGACAGATTGAATGTGGACTTTGCCTTGATTCACAAAGAAAAAAAGAAGGCCAATGAAGTAAACCGAATGGTGCTAGTGGGAGATGTGAAAGATCGTGTGGCTATCCTTGTGGATGACATAGCTGACACTTGTGGCACAATCTGCCATGCAGCTGACAAACTTCTCTCAGCTGGAGCCATCAGAGTTTATGCAATCTTGTCTCATGGAATCTTTTCTGGTCCAGCCATTACTCACATCAACAGTGCATGCTTTGAAGCAGTAGTAGTCACCAACACCATACCTCAGGAAGATAAGATGAAGCGTTGCTCCAAAATACAGGTTATCGACATCTCCATGATCCTTGCAGAAGCCATCAGAAGAACTCACAATGGGGAATCTGTCTCCTACCTGTTCAGCCATGTCCCATTATGATAGAGTAATATTGGAGTTATTGTATTTTAAATAAGATAAAAATATACCCTGATCATTGGTTTCTTTTGTTATTTAATGAAATGTTCAGCAGAAGACCTTTCTTTCTCCAGGGTGGCTTTCTACATCCCACATCATGTATATTAGGTCTTTATTTTAGATTGGAGAGAGAGGGATAGAGAATAATTGTTGGGATTTTCTATCTGGGTAGTCTCAGTATGGCTTTGATGATTTTGTGAGACTTGAAGCTTTAACTACAGTTCAGCTGCTGATTTCGGACTTTGAAGGTGGTGTGGGGAGATTTTTGAAAGTAAATGGGGGAAACTTAGACTGCTTCACATGTGAATGCTTCAGGGTTTATTTTGTTTAGAACTAGCTCTGCACCCAACCCATTCCACCATTACCGCCATATCTCCATCCCTGAACCTCTTCAAATGCCCTCTATTCCACACCCCCTGCCCCATTTATCACAAGTTCCCTAAGATCTATGCTAAATTGCATCAAGAGTCCTGCACAACCCAAATATAGTTCATGTGATTGCTGAGCCACCTGCAAGGCAAGAGCTTCAGCTTTCAGCTTGAATATCCATTGGGTAGGCTCATGAGGCAACAAAAGTGCAGCAAATGCTTTTTGAGAGGAAAAAGATAAATGTGCCAACATCTGATTGGAGGCTGTGAATTTTAGATTCTCCATTGTACCTGTTCTCTTTTACTTAGCTTTACTTCCAACCATCTTGACATTTTCCTGGCTAAACATCCTGTTGGATACAAATGATCAGTGTACTAGTCTTCTGGAAAATAAGTCCACTTCCTGTAATCTCTAAAATTTGCACCAGATGTTTTTGCTATAGCTTGATCTTAACCTACTACTTACCATAGTAGTAGATTTTAGGTGGTGCTTAGTGTCTTTTGTTTAGGCATTTAATTTTAATCTTTCTTCTTTGCATTTGTTTGGCCTCTCAGATGACTGCACCTTTATATTTAAAATTTTATGTTATTCTCTCTTGGGGTGAAAACCAATAAAATGTCTTCATGTATGAAACAAAAATAAAATCCACATTTAGATATATCATGAAATTTCTGATCTTCAAGAAAAGACAGGTCCTAATAGTTTCTAGAAGGCAAAGCATAAACAAGATAGTTTTAAAGAATGTTCAGATTGCTATCAGACTTCTCATTTGATCCCTCAGGTAATAAGCACAATGGAGCAATATTTTTGAAGTTCTAATGGAATATTTTTTTAACCTAAATTTCTGTGTTCTGCCAAACTATCATTTAAATTTGAGGGCAAAATTAAGACTCTGAAGCTTTACCACCATGAATGCTTCCTGAAAGTATCACTTAAGGATACCAAAAATTAAAAATATGTAACTAAGAACACATGAAATAAAAGAGATTATGATGTGCAAAGAAAGGGTGAAAAGTAAAGTACAAGTGAAAAGAAAGAAGTGATAGAAAATATTTTTCATAAAATTATTATGAATATTATCACAGTTATTAAAGTAAAATTCACATAAAAATTGAGTCACAAGGTAAAGCAAATTACTTAAAAATCTGTAAAGTTCCTGATGACACCCACAAAAGATGGGAGTTTAGGATTAGTCCACATATATTAATTGTCTTATTTAATTTGGAAAGGATATTACTGATACCAGTGATTGACATTATAGAAAAAAAAAAACAAAACTGAGTTTAAATGTGTTTTCTAAAATTCAAGGACAAACCAGAGAAGAAAATATTGGAATAAATTACTTCCAAACTCCTAGACAGAAAAAAAATGGCATAATGGCCATTATAATGGCATGATGGCACAATAAACAAAGTAAACAAATTCAGCTGAAGACAGAAAATTGGAAGAAAACATCAAATTAAAAATATCAAATATAACTAAAGTCAATATATTAAGTTAATCTTCTAAGAGATAAATTATCAGAATGATATACTCTTCATGAGAGACACATCTAAATAAAAATTTGGATATAAAAGGATGATGAGTTCCTGTCGTGGCTCAGTAGTTAACGAATCTGTCTAGGAACCATGAGGTTGCTGGTTTGATCCATGGCCTCGCTCAGTGGGTTAAGGATCTGGCATTGCTGTGAGCTGTGCTGTAGGTCGCAGACGCGGCTCGGATCTTGCATTGCTGTGGCTGTGGCATAGGCCAGCGGCTACAGCTCCGATTAGACCCCTAGCCTGGGAACCTCCATATGCCGCGGGAGCGGCCCTAGAAAAGGCGAAAAGACAAAAAAATAAATAATTAAATAACAAATAAATAAATATATAAATAAAGGGATGATGAAAAACATACCAAGTAAATGCTAGAAAAGAGAAACTAAGAATGATACTTCCAGTCAAAGTAAAAGCATAGAAGTGTTCTGCTGATTAGGAAGCTTTATGCACCTAACAATTCAACATTAAGAATAAGAAGAAAGATAAGAAAAATAAAACAGTGAGAATATAAGTAGAAATATATAATCTATATTAATTTAGGGAAATATAACAAAACTCAAAGAAATAATCAAGAAAAAATATTATAGGATTTAAATAACTCTATATCACAATTTAATACCAAACATGGAAACTAAAACAGATAATTCACATTTTTCCAGCATGATGGAAAACTTTCATGGTATTAAAAATATAAAAAATCATCATAGGAGTTCATGTCATGGCTCAGAGTTAATGAACCTGACTGGTATCCATAAGGGATGTGGGTTCAATCCCTGGCCTCAATAAGTGGGTTAAGAATTTGACATTGCCATGAGCTTTGGTGTAAGTCGCAGATGTGTCACAGATCCCGTGGTGCTGTGGCTGTGGCATAGGCCAGCAGCTGCAACTCCAATTATAACCTTAAGCTGGAAACCTCCATTAGCTGTGGGTGCGACCATAAGAAGACAAAAAAAAAATAAAAAAAATAAAAAAAAATAAAAATTTTTTAAAAGGGATTTATAAGACTATATGTAATAAAGTGGATTTACTACAATCATCCCAAATATATTATTAAAAAAAACTCTCAGTAAAATAGAAATAGAATGAAACTTGGCTTGATCTGATTTTTAAAAAATTTCCTGGAGACTTAACAAAAATATACTTAATGATGAAACATTGAAAATGTTCCCATTAAAATCAGGCAAATTTCCAAGCCAGTGGAATAAGTCAAGAAAAAGAAAAGATACTGGGGGAAAAAAAGAGGCAAACCTGTGATTACTTGCAGATGGCATGACTGTCAACAAAAAATCCATCAATCAAAAGAAATACTTTTTACAAGAGGTCAGTAAAGTGACTGTACATCTGATGCATAAAATAATTGCCTTTCCTAAATATCAACAAATTATAATTGAAAAATATAACTGAAAAAAATTTTCACAACCTAGAGCAATAAAATCTGCAAAATAACCAGTAATAAACTCCCAAACACTAAGACTTATATGAAGAAAAATTACTAAATAATACAGAAAATATGTGAATAAATATATTATGAACCTGGAGATGAACAGTATGAGACACCTCAAATTATTTTCTCAGTGTAAAACGAGTAAAAATCCAAAGAGGGTTTTTTTTTAAGAGAACGTAATAAGTTTTTCTTAAAGTTGATCTAGAAAAACAAGAAGTCAAAAATATTCAAGATTTTTTTGAAAATGTTTTTGTACTAAATATGTTGAAACATTGTAAAGCTACAGTAATAAAACTGTTGTGTTGATAACAAGATTGAACACATGAATTAATATTGCAGAATTTAGATTCCTGAAACAGACCTATGTATACTTTACGGGAATTTAGTACACGCATACCCCATCTAATGGAGGGACTGTGTTACTGGAAAAAGGAGTGCGACTGAATCAATTCTATAGGAGAATCACTATTACAAAGTCCCTGTGGAGATGCTTTCTTGATACCTTGCCTTGGCAACCACTCCTGCAATCTACTCAGATTCTCTGAAATGGGGGTTGAGATTCCTGCCATACTTTTTTTCCCCTAGTATCTTCATACAGTGGTTGATCAATTAGATGACAGTGATGCTTATAATGGGCTTCTTAATTTCAGTTTTCATATATCAATATCTAGCTATCTGATGATCCCAACTTTCTGCTTCCTTGATTATACCCTGGAAAGAACCTCTAGCCTCTTTAAAACTTCCACTTCAAATACTTTATAACATTATTACCTTGTTTATATGAAGTCATTAGCCAATATTATTTTTACACATATAAGCAGTCATTTTAGAGAAACTGTTCTCAGAATACAAAATAGATGAAAGAGGCCATAGCATAGCAAATAACACACACTGTAGAATATATTTATCCCATGGTTATCAAAGTAGCAGTTTCCCTATCTGAAAGCTATAATGCACTTATGTTTTTTGGGTAAAAACCATTTTATACAGTCAATCATACTACATACCAGCTCATATATAAATGGTAAAACTGCATTTCATGCCAGTATAGGAATAATGCACTGATCAGTCAGTGATGTTGGATGACTGACTATTAACTGGGATACCATTTTTTTTTCTCATCTTTAAATGATGCACAAAAATAAATTCCAGAGGAATGGTTGTAAAGAACAAAACTGTGAAGCACCAGAAGAAAATGTGGAATAACTTTTATATTATTGTAATGGAGAATTTCTAAAAATTTATAAAAAAATAAAATTGAGACATAGATTCAGGGGTTCTACAGGTAGGAAACAGGCTGATAGAGGTACTCAACTGCAAACACGTGTCATCCTTTGAGAAGAAGAAAGACTGATTCCAAGGACAGAGTGCCAAGAAGTGGTGCAGAGATCAGTGGGATCATGGAGAACGGGGTAGAGGCTGGCTAAGCCACTGCTATGAACCCAGAGGCTAATGAAGCCACTGTCATAGGCCCATCAGCTGGAGGCTGGAGCTGTGGACCTGTGAGTGGAGCATCAAGCCACAGAGAATGAATTATTCTCAGGCCTTAAAACCTAACGCAATTTGCCCTAGTGGATTTCAAACTTGCTTAGGGTGGGCAATCCCTTTATTCCTTCCAGTTTCTCTAATTGGAAGTGAGAGTGTATATCCCACACCTGTCCCACCATTGTATTTTGGAAGCAGGTAGCTCACTTTCTACATTCACAAGTCCACAGATAGAGAAGTCCAGGGTAGTTCATACCCAGAGTTTCACTCATCCCTGATTCAGATGATTTAAACATGAGATTTGAGATGTTTGAGCTGATATTTAGATGACATTTTGAACTTTTTGTACTGGGCTGAGACTTAGGAGGATGTTTGGGTTAGGTGAATGTGTTTTGCATATGGGAGAGAAGTGAATTTGGCAGGGGCTAGAGAGCAGATGGTAATGAGTTGAGTAGAGCTCCTCCCCAAAAAATATATCCATGTCATAACCCCCAGAATCTTATTTGGATAAGGTGCCCTTATTTTGATAAATCATCTTAGTAGATGTAATTAAGTTTAGGATTTCCAGATGAGATCATCCTGGATTTAGTGTGAGCCTTGAAAACAGTGATAGGTATCCTTATAAGTGAAAAGCAGAGGGAAGAATTGAGACACAGAAAGAGAGGCTCAGGGGAGAAAGTGATATGAAGATGTAGGCAGGTATTGGAGTGGTGCGGCCACATGCCAAGAAATGTCAAGGATTACAGCAGTCACCAGAAGATAAGAGAAAGTCATGAACGAAATTCTCCCTTGGAGCTTCCAGAAAGAGCTAAGTCTACTAACACCTTGATTTCAGACTTTGGTCCTACAGAACTATGAAAGAATAAATTTTTGTCATCTCTAGCCATCCAGTTCGTGGTAATTTGTTACCAGAGTCATAGGAAACTAATACAGATTTTATACCAGGAAATGGGGTGCTGCTATAACAAATACCTAAAAATATAGACACAACTTTGGAATGAGGTATTGGGAATAGGCTTGGAAATTTTTTTATTTTAATGCATTTTTTATTTTTAAAAAGTTAAACAGAAGATAAATTTCAAACTTAGGTTGTGTTTGGACAATCTATATAAACTTCAAGGTGAAGCCAGCATCATTCACTATGACATTCTGGATTTGCTGCAGGCATTCTATTTAAAGGGAGCATTTTGCAATGCATCTTGGGATGCAATCATTAGTTATTTTATGGGAAAATTGATTTCTGTGGGTAACAGAGTAACATGGTACAGGTCAGCATCCATGAATTTAGAGAACAGAACTGTGATATACTGAATGCTTATTGAGCAAAGCAGAAATTTCTAATCTTGGTAAACCACTGGATCTATGGCCTTTCAGTGCCCAAAAAGCACTCCCTTAAAAAAGACCACATGAGGAGTTACCATTGTGGTGCAGTGGTTAACGAATCTGACTGGGAACCATGAGGTTGGTTTGATACCTGGCCTTGCTCAGTGAGTTACAGATCCAGCGTTGCCGTGAGCTGTGGTGTAGGCTGGTGGCTACAGCTCCGATTCAATCCCTAGCCTAAGAACCTCCATGTGTCACAGGAGTGCCCAAGAAATTGCAAAAAGACCAAAAAAAAAAAAAAAAAAACCCACATGATTAAAATTACTTTAAAAAAACATTCTTCAAATCTATGAGGTGGTATTTCTCTTATACTATAAAATATATATATATATATATATATTATATATATATATATATGTATTTGTCTTTTGTCCTTTTAGGGCTGCACATGTGGCATATGGAGGTTCCCAGGCTAGGGGTCAAATCAGAGCTATAGCTGCTGGCCTACGCCACAGCCACAACAACACCAGATCCAAGCTGCATCTGCGAACTACACTACAGCTCACAGCAATGCTGGATCCTTAACCCACAGAGTAAGGCCGGGGATCAAAACTTCAACCTCTTGGTTACTAGTTGGATTCGTTTCTGGTCCACTATTCCCAGTATAAACTTTCCACTCCATTCTTATTGGTCTGGTCATTGCCCAGAAAATACCTACACATATTGGCTGTGATTCCTCTTCATCACTCACCTAATCTCCAGTAGCCTCTTTGTGATCCTCCATTTGACTAAATCTTACTTTTCTTCAAGGCCCATTTCTTACATAAACATCCCAGGATCTGATCTCTTTATTTCTCCTGTAAACTCCCGTGGTCTTTATCATTCTCTAAAATGTTGCCTACTCTTATGAGATTAATTGGGATAGTCATTAAGAACTGGGAATGTTTCATCTTCAAGTTGCCTCATATAATGTTTAATACTAAGCAGTCATGTAGTATGCTTATGATCATGTATAATTTATGTAAATTGATATAAACCTTACTTAATGATGGATAAACCTAGAAATACTTAAATACCAACCTAAAGGTTTTTATTTGTTTAAAAAGTAATAGGGAAAAGTTCCCACTGTGGTGTGATGGGATGGGGGCATCTCTGGGGCACTGGGATGCAGGTTTGATACCAGGCCCACACAGTGGGTTAAGATCCGGCATTGCCACAGCTGTGAATCAGGTTGCAACTGTAGTTCCAATCTGATCCCTGGCCCCCCAGGAACTCCATATTCCACAGTGCAGCCAAAAAAAAAAAAAAGCAATAGAGAATTCTTGTAGCTTTTTCAGTATTTTTTCAGTAAATGGCTGTTGCAGTGAAAATAGTATTTTCTGAAGAGAATGTATCAGCATTGTGCAAAGTGAACTGGACTAGAAAGCCTATGCAATTGGCAGACCAAATGTGTGCAGGTAGGTTCCATTTTGAGAAATTAGGTTTAAATAATATTTTTTAGACTTACAGTAAACAAAGAAGTCTTCACTTTTCCTAATCCCTAATGCACATAAGGGTTGTTTACTGGAATTCAGTCTGAGTATAAATTTCTAGATGTTAACACTGACAATATCTTATCAGATGACATGATTAATGATGTTTTCTTCAGAGTGGTTTCAGTTAGTGTTTATTAAGATGCTTCCCAAATTCTAATGCTATTTCAAAGATACAGTCAGATGATTATACTTATGAGAACCCTGCAAGAATCAGAAAAGATAAGGCAGTGATTGAATGGTTTTAAATAATACATTTTACCCAGATTTAATTCGTATGCAACTAGTGATTCTTTTCTCTGTTTTTAATACTTGTCATTGTTTCTTTCTTTTCAAGGAAAACCGTTACGTTCTTTATCCTGATTTCATTGCAGACACTATTCAATGACTGGCATAACTCATTGCTTAGAGCTAGGGAAGAGATAAGCGCCTCCTTTTTATAACTTTAAAGAATTCGGTTGTCAGAAAGGCAATAACTCTGCTTCACAGACTTAAAATTGTGCTTTTCATCTTCCTCTTTGCTTACCACTTGGCTTTTTCACTTAATAGCCCTCCCACTTAAGAGAGGATTATGGGCATTAGCCCTGTGAAGTTCTCCAGGAATGACACACCATGCAGGGGAACATCAAGGGCAAAGACTTTGAGGTGGGAACGTGCACATGTTAGAGCAACAGAAAGACCAGTATGGCTAGAGTAGAATGCAAAAGAGGAAAAGCAGAATGAGGTTAAGTCAGTAAGCTGGGCAGAGCCAGCTAAAATAGAGAAGCTATTCCATGTTCTGAATTTTTCTAATCAACAGTCACTTTCAAAGTGATCTGTTGTTTACCCCTGCCTGTAAGTGCTCAAATTTCTACTAGGAAGATTACATCTTAAATTATTGCTGCTTAATTAGTTAATGTTTGTCTTTCACAGTGGCTTTCTGAATGTAAAAGCAACTCAAATATTCCCAAACTTGCCAGACCGTAAAATTCCTGACCTCCCATTCTTTTCCTTTTTTTTAAATTTTATAGTCACACCCACAACACATGGTAGTTCCCCTGCCAGGGACTGAACCTGAGCTGCAGCTGTGGCAACACCAGGCCCTTTAACCCACCGAGCTGAGCCAAGGATCAAATCCATGCTTCTGAAACGACCTGAGCTGCTTCAGTCAGATTTTTTTTTTTTTTTGGTCTTTTTAGGGGTGTACCCATGGCACAGGGAGGTCCAATCAGAGCTATAGTTGCCAGCTTACCCTACAGCCACAGCAACACCAGATCTGAGCCGTTTCTATGACCTACACCACAACTCACGGCAACGCCAGATCCTTAACACACTGAGTGAGGCTAGGGATGGAGCCATGCCCTCATGGATATTAGTCAGGTTTGTCACCACTGAGCCACAGTGGGAATTCCTGCAGTCGGATTCTTAACACTACGCCATAGTGGGAGATCCCTGATCTCCTGTTCTTAACCTCTTGAATCTTCAGAGGAGGCCTGAGAAACAATATTTTTAAACAATTAACCTGAATTATTCTTATGATCAGACAAGCTTAGGAAACACTAAGCACCAAAAGTGAGATTGATAGAATTTTGAATGTGGAAGTCAATTTTGAGTTTACATACCACTCTAGTAATATATGTGGCAGTTATAGCTAATACATGGTACATGAGTTGCCACTGTCGTCTCTGTAACCATGATCGTCATCTCTAATGGATCCCAATGCTCCTTCCTACTAACTCTAGAAATAACCTCAGATTTCCTCTCCATGTAGAGATCCAGGGAGCCACTACCAATTGATGAGAGCTGATACAGAAAATGAAACTTATATGACATCCCTCTTATTGGGTTATCTCTAGACCAGGAAGACTTCTTAGCTGATATTTAGTTTGAGCAACATTGAATTACTACATAGAAAAAAATGTATTTGTGTGTTTGCAGATTAGTCTGTAGGGATAGTTTTGTTTTATTGACTCAGATATATATATGTATATTGACATACATTTCATAGCTGCAGTATCTGAAAAAATAGATTCTGAAATTTCCTTTTTAAAAGTTTATATACACAGACATATTTCTGAAGTATGGGGCATTGAAAATAAAAATGAGCCTGAGAATTAAATAGACCTTAATTTCAATCCTGGGGCAACTATATTACCAACTATATTACTACCCAGTTAATATATGTCTTTGAATCTCTGATTTCTCATCTCCATAATGGAGATGAAATATCTCACATAAATGCTATGATTCAAGATGAACATGTGTGAAACAGCTAGAACAGTTTTGGTCACATGGTGTGTACATGAAATAAAGCCTAGATTTCCTCCTTTCCTTTGCTTGAAACAGAAATCTCCCTCTATTAATAGACTTGCTTATAAGACTGTTTCCTGTGTTCCTCTATTTGGTAACAGAATTTGGATAGTATAATGTGGAAATTTTAAGAAATACTCTAAATTGCTATTTATTCAAAGTTTGATAACTTATATGTATTCACACAAGCAAAATCCTCAATTAACCTTTTTTGTGTGTGTGTACAGGTGTATGCCCTAGACTTGTAAAGAAACCAAGGAATCAGTCCCTTAAAATTAGATGGGACCCTCAAGATCACTAGTAAAATACACTGAATTCCTCCTGGCAAATGATGAAAAAATAAGCTCAAAATGGGGTCTCATTTACAAAAATGTATGTCCTGGAGTTAATAAAGTATTATCCAAAACTTCATAAAAAAGTAATGATTATGAGTTATATGCAGTCTCCAATTGGCAAAATAATATTAAGTCCTATGAATCATACTATCAGGATTAGTCAATAAAGTTAAGCTGACCTAACAAAATAAATACAAGAAGAGTTTATGCCCCAAAAAGTTTCCTACACATCTTATATAACCAGAAATCTAAATGAATCAAAATAATCCAATCTCTGAACTTGACAGTTATTCAACATTGTACAGAAGTTGAATGTAATGCCTTTCAAATTTTTCCAACTTCTCTGCTTCCTCTGCCCTCAAGCATGTATACTTCTTCAAATAGTGGATCATTCAGTTAAAATATCAAAAAGTTAAATTACTGGCTCTTACTACCTATATTATTGCATCAGTTCCAAGGGTCTATCCTTATTTTATGTCTCTCACCTCTCATTCCTCAGCTATTCTCACAAGGATTTGCCAGTTTCTGAACTAATCCTAAAAAAAATCAGAATCTGTAAACTGGCATAGGCCCAGAATTAATCCAAATGATACAGCAGCCACCCCCAGTGGGTGGGCTCCCATATGTTCTCCATTTCTTCTTTACCATCAACAAAGCTCAGCCTAAGGTCCTGAGCAATGACAACCCTCAGGTCTTGGCATTCCTTGGGTTGGCACACTCTGACGCTCTTCCTGTGCTAGCCATTAGACCAGCATTTTCTTTCATTATCTTTCTTTTCCATATTCCATCCTCTCTGTGCCCCACTTCCTATGTGGACTAGGGCCCTACACTGCACCCCAAGTCATATAAAGGCCTTAGAAGGATGCTGCCTCTGGTGTCTACCTTCCCTTCTGAGGAGAAGCCTGCAATGGTTTCTCCCACACCTGCTGCATTAGCACATCTAATTCACTCTCTTGCACCATCAACTAAACTTCCTATCACTGTGTTCTGTCCATCAAATCAACTCTTCTGATTCTGGTGGTTACCAATATCATGCCCAGGCATGACTTTTGGATTCTGTGCTTTTGGACCCCGATTCTAACCTCATTGGAGCTATTCTCCCACTTCCCATACCTTTACCTCTGTCACAATGAATAAGTAGCTTGCCACCCAGTCTTGACCTTGACCTGTTCCTTGCCAAGTTCCCCATGTGCTTTCTAACAAGGCCCACCTAAGTTACATCTATTTGTTCTCCTGCCACCAGTCTTTGCCTATACCTTTACCTTTTATTGTCATAAAGCTGACAGATTAATCTTCAAATACCTCCTTTTAAACAGCATTCTGATATTAAAAAGACCTATAGGAGTTCCCGTCGTGGCGCAGTGGTTAACGAATCCGACTAGGAACCATGAGGTTGCGGGTTCGGTCCCTGCCCTTGCTCAGTGGGTTAACGATCCGGCGTTGCCGTGAGCTGTGGTGTAGGTTGCAGACGCGGCTCGGATCCCGCGTTGCTGTGGCTCTGGCGTAGGCCGGTGGCTACAGCTCCAATTAGACCCCTAGCCTGGGAACCTCCATATGCCGCGGGAGCGGCCCAAAGAAATAGCAAAAAGACAAAAAAAAAAATAAAAAAAAAAAAATAAAAAGACCTATAATAGTTTCTGATTTCCTGTTGCATTTAAAAAATTATTGTTTTGGCTTTTAAAAACCTCCCAGGATTGATCCAAATTTCCTAATAATTCCCTAGAGTCAAATATGACCTGCTAACAGGCCAAGTCTTTTGCTTCTGCTATTGGTCCCACACAGACTGAACTACTTCTTCCTTTCTGCACACCTCAGTCCTAGTCAAAGGCCAGTTCAAGAAGAAATACCAACACAATTCTATCCTGATCCCTCCAGCAATTGACATTGACCCAGTTTTTTAACAATTTAGTATTTAATTCTTTCCTGTTTGCTTCATATGTTTCATTTGTCTGGACTTTCCTGAAAAGTTTGGAAGGATTCCATAAGAAATGACCATTGGCTCCCTTACAGTGCTCAGGGCAGTAATAGGATGCATGAAATAAACTGATTAAACAAGTTCATTTGGTTTAAAAAGTGCCTTTAGGCAAATCTTTTATTTCCATTGAAAAGACACCAGTTACTTAGCTGAGAAGTGATTCATTACGTATGATATAGTGATGCAATTATGTGATGCTTTCCTCTGTCAAAGCCTTCTAAGTATCAGAGAAAACATAAGGTGACTCTGCTTGTGTAAAGAATAAACAGGTGTTATAATTGTGGAAACATGTTTGGAATGGTAACTGGGATAGTTAATGACTCAACTGAGTTGAAAGGTCTGGGAAAAATTGTTTCCTGGCGGTTCCATTTGGAGAGAATTTTTGGTATATTTATTTCAAACAGGGTGGAGGACTGAGAAAAAGTGGAAGAGGATGGTATATACTCCCAGGAGGAAAGAGAGAGAGAGAGGAGGATGGGTGGAGAAGAAAGAATATAAATATACAGATTCTTCTCCTATGAACCAGTAAAGAGTTTAATCAGAACAGTCACAATAGGAGAGCTATGCCTAATGACATTTACTGGCTTTGGAAAAGTATGGTGCTAGTAGAGGTTTAATAACTAACTCTTCAGAAAACAAAAGTCCTGATTTGTACTGTTTGTACATTTCCATGGAATAAATACTCCTATTGCCAAATTCAAGCTACAAGTATGCCCTCACTGAACAGGAAATTGGCAAGAATATGCCCATTCAGGTCCAGTGGGCAGTAAGTAAGAACTGGCTCCAGTTCACTCTGGCATATAAGTTTAGGATAATCACTAAGAGAACTTCCTAAAATTAACTTGAGGGTTAATAAATTCGCTTATATTATTCAGTCTCTTGAGATGGTATCTAGTGAACACTTTATTGAAAAGGGCCTAATTGCTTTTATTAAAATAACACCAATGAAATCGTGTTTTTAAAAGACTAAGTCCTAATCTTCAAACAGTCTTTGGAGCTAAGCCACACAATGTTCAGAATATAAACATTTCCCATTAATTTTTCTGTTCTTAAAATGTCTTATGCAGCACTATTTATAATAGACAAGACATGTAAACAATGTAAATGTCCATGACAGATGAATGTATAAAGAAGAGGTGATACATATATACAATGGAGTGTTACTCCGCCATAAAAAAGAATGAAATAATGCCATTTGCAGCAACATGGACAAATCTAGAGATTATCGTACTAAGTCAGAAAAACAAAGATAAATATAATATGATACCATTTATATACGGAATATAAACTATGACACAAATAAACTTATCTAGGAAACAGAAACAGACTCACAGACATAGAGAACAGACTTGTGGTTGCCAAGGGGGAGTAGTAGTGGAGGAGGGATGGACTGGAGTTTGGGATTAGCAGAGGCAAACCATTATATACGGAATGAATAAACAAGTTCATACTGTATAGCACAGGGAACTATATTCAATATCCTATAATAAACCATAGTGAAAAAGAATGTATTTATATGGATAACTGAATCACTTATTCTATACAGTAAAAATTAGCCCAATATTGTAGATCAAGTATATATCTATAAGTAAATTGTTAAAAATAAATTTTTAAAACGAATAATAATCTTTCATATAGCAACCTTGAGAGGACTTTTAAAGTTTACTGTGAGCCTGCATGGTCCCAACTGTTGTTCTAAGTGAAAGCCTAAAAGGATCAATGGCTCGATACCCACCTCAGTATCTTAGAAAGTCTTTCTTTTGATAGAGGCTCTAGAGGATTCTTAGGAGAAGAATTTGTTTTTGTTTTTTTTTTCAGTGGTAACCTATCTTAGTCCATTCGGGCTGCTATAACAACATACTATAGACTGGGAGGTTTAAACAACAAACATTTATTTTTCACATTCCTAGAGGCTGGAAAGTCCAAGATCAAGGTGTTGGCAGATTTGATGTTTGGTGAGAGCATACTTCCTTGTTTGCAGCCTTCTTGCTGTCACAACATGGAGAGAGATTTTGTATCTTCTCTCTTTTTTTTTTTTTTTTTTAAATGGCTGCACACATGGCATATGAAAGTTCTCAGGCGAGGGATTAAATCCAAGCCACAGCTGCAACCTATGCCACAGCAACACTGCTTCCTTTAACCCATTGCACCTGGTCAGGACTGAACCTGTGCCTCTGCAGCTACCTGAGCCGCTGCAGCTACAGTCGGATTTTTAACCCACCGTACCACAGTGGGAACCCTTCCTCTTCTTTTTATAAGCACAGTGATCCCATCATAAGGCCCCACCCCTACCCCATGTCCTAATCTAAGACTAATTGCCCCCCAAAGGCCTCACTTCCCAAAACCATCACACTGGAGTTTGGGACCTCAAAGTATGAGTTTGGGGGAGTCACAAACATTCAATCCATAGCACAGCCATTTTCATGTAACCAATAGAAACAGCAGATCAGGGGCTGTAGTCAGGATTGGGGACAGGAGGAATCAGAGAAAGGGTAAACTAAAGCAAGGAGCCTGATGGGGAGCTCAGCTTAACTGAAAAAAATTTTTTTTCTTCCATATGAGCCAACAGGGACAATAACCTAGCTATAGTAGTTGTAGAAAAGTAAGAAACCATTTAAGAATTAGTTGACCAAAAATAGGTAATCTGATCGAGCTAAAAGGTTACAAAAATAAACTGGTACTGGAGTGATCTCTGCAAAATAAGTTTGGACAACTTTGATTTATTTAAATGAATAAAAACAAAATGTTAATTTATGGACATAATTCGGTAGGCTAATTAGTCATGCAGTACAGCATTGCCCTTCGACAGTTTATTTCCATCAGCAGAATTAATCACAGCAGAGCAGATGTAGTAGGGACAATCCAAGGTTAAAACAAATGATACAAAATAATGAACTAGAGTACAAGATGATAACCTGGAGAAAGTAATGATTTATTATTCTGCCAGAGTCTTCTGTGGATTGTGCAGCCACTTTATGCAAGCCTGTCTCCCTTTTAACCAGATATCTCTGATTGTAGTGGTCTTTTACTTTGCATTAATTTTATCTGCCTTTGAAGGTAATGTAACTGTGATAAGAGCCAATTAGTTTTGCACCATCGAGAAGAACAATGAAATGTGACTTAAGAAAACAAAGATAAAATTAACTGTCTAAATGAGACTACAAGGCAATCTCATCTTTGCTCTTTTCTTTTAGGGCTACAGCACCATACGTTCAGCATCATAAACTGAAGGACAACTATAAGGATATTTAAGTTGGTTCAAAGACATGCTGTACTGAACACGATTCTTCCAGAGTTACATTAACTAGTAATTTAGTGCTAACTTTCCACAGGACTTGAGATCTATATCTAAGGATTGCATTACAGACAAACACAAATATCAGGGTAACACTATGGGGAACTAAATCCCTTTTAAACCCTTTTTGGGATTTTGATTATGAAATAAAATGAGCAAGAGTCTTCAGCTGAACATCATCTGGCTTTATTATACCATTATTGTTTCCCTGTTGCTTCAGTATACCCAGGAAAATTTCAGTGTTTCAATGGCAGAAGTGCTGCAAAAAGGAAAAACTCTGAAGTTGAACTTTTGCATGTCTTTTGTGTTTATTAGCTTATGTTTCTGATAATAAGGCAGGCTGGGACCTGGGATCTGGGACCTGGGACCTGGGACCCTTTGCTGCAGTGCTTGCACCTGGACAAACATCTCATTCAGCAAGAAAATACAAAATACAAAAAAAAAAAAAAAACAAAACTATAAGGGACTAAAAATAACTGCATGCGTGTGCAATTGGAGCAAATTATGAAGAACAAGGGACAAAAAGATTGAAAACCCACCACTGCCCACATCTGAGACGCTGGGAGCAAAAGCAGGGTACTGTGCATGCACCGTGTACACAGCAGCACCAAGGCGGGTGGGTGAACCACCTAAGCCACCCCTCAGGTCCGAACTCTGAACCCACACTACTCTCACCCCATAGAAGGAACCAGCACACCCACCCTCAGAGAACAAGCAAGGGAACTTGTTACTAGTTTTTGCTTCCTTGTACTGCAACATAACTCCCAATAAAGCCTTGCCTGATTTCCTTGTCTGGCCTCTTACCAATATCTATTAACTAAGGAGGCCAAGAACCCTGGCTGGTGACAGTAAGAAATGGATGCAAATAATGGCTAAATATACACACCTGTTATATCATTCAGATCTCATTTATTTATCGTAAAAATAACAACCAGTTTTAATCTTGCTAAAGGTTATTTGCTGAGGGTTCAAAAAATTGATAATGAAAAATTTTATTTTTTAAGTCAAGAAACTGGTACACATAGGTCAATGGAACAGAATAAGGAGCCCAGAAATAAACTCATACTTACATGGTCAATTAACCTACAAAAAAGGAAGCAAGAACATAAAACAGGGAAAGGATAGTCTCTCAAATAAATAGTGTTGGGAAAACTGAGCAGCCACATGCAGAAGAATGAAAGTAGACTACTTCTTTCATTATGCACACAAATTAACCTAAAATTGATTAAAGATTTAAAAGTAAGACCTGAAACCATAAAACCTTTAGAAGAAAACATAGGCAGTAAGCTCCTTGATATTGGTCTTGGCAATGATTTTTTGAACCTGACTCCAAAAGCAAAGGCAACAAAAGCAGAAATACACAACTGGGACTACATCAAACTAAAAAGCTTCTGCACAGCAAAGAAATCATCAATAAAACAAAAAGGCAATCTATTGAATGGAAGAAAATATTTGCACATAATATAGCTGATAAGGGGTTATTATCAAAAATACAAAGAACTCAAACACTTCAATTTAAATTTTTTTATTAAAAATGGGTAAGAGATCCAAATAGGCATTTTTCCAGAGAGGACATACAGATATCCAATAGGCACATAAAAAATCGCTCAGCATCACTAATTATCAGGGAAATGCAAATCAAAATCACAATAAGGTGGTACCTCACAGCTGTTAAACTGGCTATTAGCAAAAAGACAAGGACTAAGATGTGTTGGCAAGGATGCGGAGAAAAGAAAACCTTTAACCATTAAGGAAAACAATATGAAGTTTTCTCAAAAAATTAAAAATGGAACTACTTTACAATGCAGCAATTCTACTTTTGTGTAGTTACCTGAAGAAAATGAAAACACTATTCCAAAAAGATATTCATACCCCATATTCACTGCACCATTATTTACAACAGCCAAGATTTGGAAACAACCTAAGTGTCCATCAAAGAAAATGGTACACACACGTACACACACACACATACACACACACACACACACACACACTGTACTACTATTCAGCCTTAAAAGAAATGAAATCTTACCATTTTTGTAAACATGAGTAGATCTTGAGGGCAATTGGTTGAATGAAATGTCAGAGAAAGACATATAATGTATGATCTCACTTATACGTGGAATCTGAAAAAAAAAATGAAATAAAAAAACTCAAGCTCACAGATACAGAGAACAGATTGGTGGTTGCCAAGGTGGGCAAAAAGGTAAAGGGAGTCAAAAGTACAAACTTCTCATTATAAAACAAAGAGATGGAGTTCCTGTCGTGGCACAGTGGTTAATGAATCATGGCCACTAGGAACCATGAGGTTTCAGGTTCGATCCCTGGCCTTGCTCAGTGGGTTAAGGATCCGGTGTTGCTGTGAGCTGTGGTGTAGGTTGCAGACACGGCTCGGATCCTGCGTTGCTGTGGCTGTGATGTGGGCCAGCAGCTACAGCTCCGATTCGACCCCTAGTCTGGGAACCTCCATATGCCGCAGGATCGGCCCAAGAAATGGCAAAAAGACAAACAAATAAACAAAAAAAACACAAAGAGGTTATGAGGATGTAATGTACAGCACGGTGACTATTCTTAATAATTCTGTATTGCATATTTGAAAGTTGCTGAGAGAGTGAATCTTAAAAACCCTCTTCAGGAGTTCCTGTTGTGGCTCAGTGGTTAACGAATTCGACTAGGAACCATGAGGCTTCTGGTTCAATCCCTGGCCTTGCTCAGTGGGTTGAGGATCCCGCGCTGCCGTGAGCTGTGGTGTAGGTCACAGACTCAGCTCGGATCCGGCGTTGCTGTGGCTCTGGCTTAGGCCAGTGGCTATGGCTCCGATTCGACCCCTAGCCTGGGAACCTCCATATGCTGCAGGAGCGGCCCAAGAAATGGCAAAAAGACAAAAAAAAAAAACCTCTTCACAAGAAAAAGGAAGGAAAAAACTTTCATAACTATGTATGGTGATCAATGGTAACTAGACTTATCGTGGGGTGATCACTTCACAATACATGCAAATATTGAATCATTATGTTGTACATCTGAAACTAATCTAATGCTATGTGTCAATCATACCTTGATTTCCAAAATACATTAAAAACATGGATACTTCCAGGTCTGGCGTCCTGAGGGTCCCAGCCCTCCACCCCGCACAGGATTCAGGGCTCCTGGGTGCTGCTGCTGCTGCTGCTGGGCCTGCAGCTACGGCTCTCCCTTGGCTTCATCCCAGTTGAGGATGAAGACCCAGCCTTCTGGAACCGCCAGGCAGCCCAGGCCCTGGATGTCACCAAGAAGCTGCAACGCACCCAGACTCCAGAAACCTCATTCTCTTCTTGGGGGATGGGATAGGGGTGTCCACCCAGACGGATTCTAAAGGGGCAGATGAATAGCAAGCTGGTACCTGAGACGCCCCTGGCCATGGACCGATTCCGTAGACATACAATGTGGACAGACAAGTGCCAGACTGCATAGGCACCACCACCGCCTACCTGTGTGGGGTCAAAACCAACATGCAGACCATTGGTGTAAGCGCAGCCGCCCGCTATAACCAGTGCAACACGACCCATGGCCACGAGATCTTCTCTGTGATGAACCGGGCCAAGAAAACAGGGAAGTCGGTGGGAGTGGTGACCACCTCGAGGGGGCAGCATGCCTCGCCAGCTGGAGCCTATGCGCACGCGGTGAACAGAAATTTGTACTCCGATGCCGACTTGCCTGCAGAGGCAAAGAAGAATGGCTGTCAGGACATCGCCACGCAGCTCATCTGCAACATGGACATTGATGTGATCCTGGGTGGAGGCTGAATTTACATGTTTCTCGTGGGGACCCCGGACCCTGAATACCCAGATGACGCCAGTCAGAACGGAGTCTGGAAGGACAAGCGGAACCTGGTACAAGAGTGGCAGGACAAGCACCAGGGAGCCCAGTATGTGTGGAACCGCACGGCGCTCATTCAGGCATCCCAGGACCCAGGCGTAACACACCTCATGGGCCTCTTTGAGCCAGGAAACACGAATCATGAAAAGGAACAAGACCTCATCAGGGACCCATCCCTGGTGGAGATGACAGAGGTGGCCCTGTAGGTGCTGAGCAGGAACCCCCGTGGCCTCTTCCTCTTCGTCACCATGAAGGTATAGTTTATAGGGTGCTGAGCGAGGCCGTGATGTTTGACACCGCCATCGACAAGGCTGGCCAGTTCACTAGCGAAGAGGACACAGTGACCCTGGTCATTGCCGACCACTCTCATGTCTTCACCTATGGTGGCTGCCCACTGCGTAGAAGCTCCGTTTTGGGGCTGGCGGATGGATGGCAAGGCCTCAGATGGCAAGGCCTACACCTCCATCCTTTATGGCAATGGCCCGGAGTATCAGCTCAGCGGAGGCTCAAGGCCTGATGTTGATGAAACCAAGAGCAGGGACCTCGCGTACCGGCAGCAGGCGGCCGTGCCCCTGAGTGGTGAGACCCACGGCTGCGAGGACATGGCGGTGTTCGCGCGCGGCCCTCGAGCGCACCTGGTGCACGGCGTGCAGGAGCAGAGCTTCGTGGCACACGTCCTGGCCTTTGCCGTCTGCCTGGAGCCCTACGCCACCGACTGCGACTTGCCGGCACCCTCTGGCCCCACCGCCGCCGGGCACCCCGGGCCGGCAGCCTGCGCCCCGCTGCTGGCCATGCTGGAGGCGGCGCTGCTGCTGCTGCTGGCGGCCCCCGCCCTGAACTAACCCCCGCTGGCCTTGAAGCCGGAGCCCTGGCTTCAACCAAGCTGCCACATCGGTGTCCCCACCTGGGACCGTCCTCCAGACCTTCTCCTCCCGGCAATAAAGGAGCCTCAGTCCCTCCGCGGACCTACCCTCCGGAGCTGAGGCGCCGCCCTTCCTGAGACACCCATAGTCCTCCTCCCCGCCCCCATCTCAGCAGCCCGGATTTTGTGCTGTGCCGCCCAGGACCCCAGGAAAGAAGTAAGCTGGGACCAGCCAGTCTGTTCCCTAGCCCCCATCATAGCCCTGCCTAAGGACAAGGTGGCACCATCCCAAAAGTGTCCCCACTAAACTAAGACTGGCCAGGCCCAACAAAGCGTGCCTGGAGGGGCGGGGTTGCCGGAGGGGCGGAGCTTCCTGTTGACCAGGAAGGGACTCTGGAAGCACCTTGCTGGCCAAGGAGGCTGCTGGGGTCAGGACACCCAGGAGGCCTTTGACACAGAGGCCTCAGCTGCCGCCCCTAGGAACCCAGGGGGATCATTCCAGAGAGGAGATGGCGACACAGAAAGGAGAGGAGACCTGTCCCAAGTCACTCAGCCACTGTGGTGGTGGCCCCCCAGTGCCCATTCCAAGCTGGGAGATCCACAGAGCAGCCAAGCAGGCTATGGGTCAGGGCAGGTCCCCTCCCTCCTGGACGGGACAGAGCAGTTGTCAAATAAACAGTTGTATAGTGAAACAACAACAACAAAAAACATAAACTAGCACTAAAAAGTAGACGAAGTTTTAAAAGATTGAATTATTTGCCTTTATAAAAAAATCTATATGGCAAAGTAATGAAGGCAAACAGCAGTATTGAATATATACACAATATAATGACAAAGGAGCTATGGCTTTGGTATGTAAAGAGAAATGACCAAATCAGAGAAAAGATGATCACCTCAGAGAAAAATGAACAAAAACAGGTATGAATAATTCACAGAAGAAATGAAAAAGCAAATAAACAAAATGGCAGGGAATTCAACATTCCTAGAAATGCAAGAAATAAAATTAAAACATACTGTTTTTACTTCCGGATAAAAAAAATAATAGATACTCAATATTAACTGAGAATAGAAAAAGATATTAATAAACACATTGTTTGCAAAGGTATAAATTTATAAATTTTTCTGAGAGTAGTTTGGAAATATTCATGCTTTTTGATCCAATAATTCTAGTAGTAGGAATTTGGCCTAAAAAATTAGCCACAGCTGTACTCAAAAATTTTGCTAAGAGGGGAGGTCCCGTCGTGGCGCAGTGGTTAACGAATCCAGCTAGGAACCATGAGGTTGCGGGTTCGATCCCTGGCCTTGCTCAGTGGGTGAAGGATCCGGCATTGCTGTGAGCTGTGGTGTAGGTCACAGATGCAGCTCGGATCTGGCATTGCTGTGGCTCTGGTGTAGGCCAGCAGCTACAGCTCCGATTAGACCCCTAGCCTGGGAACCCTCCTTATGCCGCAGGAGCGGCCCTAGAAAAGACAAATAAACAAACAAAAAAAAGACACCAAAAAAAAAAAAAATTCTGCTAAGAGGATATTCTTGTTAGTGTTTCTCAAAGTAGTGAAAATCTAAAAACAACCTTAAACTGTATCTATTGAGAAAACATTTATTAAGTACATTCATTCAAGGACACTCTGCAGCCATTAAAGTCATGGTTCCCAAACTTGCCTGCAATTCAGAATCATTTTAAGGTGTTTTAAGAATTCCAAAGCATGGGTCCCATTCCACACAATTTAAATCATAATTTCTGAGAATGAGACACAGGCATCATTATTTTTTAAGCTCCCCAGCAATGTGCAATGTTGTTTGGAAACTATTACATTGAGATGATATCAAAACATTATTACTATGGAGCTCCCACTGTGGCAAAACAGGATCAGCAGCATTGTGGGAGTCCAGGTTTCGGGTTCGATCCCAGGCCAGCACGGTGGGTTAGGGATCTGGCATGGCTACAGCTGTGGCTTAGTTTGCAGCTGGGGCTTGGATCTGATCCCTGGCCTGGGAGCTTCATACGCCGCAGGGTGGTCAAAAAAATTATGAAAGGATGTTTATAGTATATTGCTTTGTTTAAAAAAAATCAAGATGCAAAATAGTATTATTGAAGATATAAAGCAGTGTTCTTTAGAAAGACGGGTGTTCTATGGGCAAGGTGGATCATCTTACTGGAAGGACAATCTCAAGCTTTTAGTGACATGCCCGCTCTTTACCATATCTGACTAGGCAGGCAGTGTGTGAGCTGGCCAAAAGCTCAGTGTAGCTTGGCATCAAAATCTGTGACCAAGCAGAAATAAGCTGAGTCAATAGAACCTTGCTCTAAGGAAATGGCAATTATGACTTTTGAAAGAATCAGGCAGTGAGACTGAAGCTGAAGAGATGTATAAAGAAATGTACTGAGACAGAGAAGGGGGCCAAAAGAAAATCAAAGTAGTTAGAAAGCAGAAGGCATTAGGTAACAAAAGCTTTAAAGTACTCAAAGAGAGACTGATGGATAAGCAAGCAGGTGGTAGGAGAGACAAGTTTAAAAAAACTTGCAAAATGAGGAAAAACCAAGAGAATATCTGAAATGCGGCATTAGTTCAGCTTCACAAACACTTGTTGATGGTCTTCAGAGTTATCTTGGATTCAGACACCCACATGTGTCCAGTCTCTATGAGACCCATTAGAATCCCAAAGAGAATTGTCAGAGTGAGTGCAATACATGGTGAAGAAATTCTCTAGACAGGAGTGCAGAAGCTAAAGCCTCCAAAGACCAAGAAGGCAAACATTGTTTGCAGTGAACCCCTTCACCAGGTGATCTGTACCTGGCACTTGGCATTTTTTGAATTCTACTTTAATTGGAGCTCGCATCCTGGCACAGTGGCTTAATGATCTGGCATTGTCTCTGTTGGAGGGCAGGTTAAGTCCCTGACCCCCAGCACAGTGGGTTAAAGGATCCAGCATTGCTGCAGCTGAGCTATGGTTTATGTCACAGCTGCAGCTCAGATTTGGTCTGTCCTAGCCCTGAAACTTCTATATGCCACATGCATGGCCGAAAAAAGAAAAAGAAACTATATTAAGGCTGGTCTTTAAGGAATAAATAAAAGACAATTTCTTTCCTAAGCACCATGGTTCATAAAAAAGGCACTTGGGTTCTGATCCTAGTTGCTCTCTTTGCACTATGTAGATGACAAGGAAAGAATCATTTCCTTTCCAGGGCATCTCAGCTTTCCATCTATAACCAGAAGAATGAGCTAGTTTTTTTGACCAGACATAAACTATTATTATTCGATTTTTATATAACTAAATGCAGAATGGTTAGAATTTTCTCTTTCTGAGTAACCATCTTAAAACCAACTATGCTTTAATATTAATCATTTTTAAGTGTGTGTGGGTGTATTTTTTTTCTTTAGGCTGCCCAGTGGCATATGGAGTTCCGGGGATCTGATACGAGCTGCAGTTGCGATCTAAGCTGCAGCTGCGGCAGTGCAGATCCTTGACCCACTGAACCGGGGGATCAAACATGTGTCTCAGCACTCTCAAGATGCCACCAATCCTGCTGTGCCACAGAGGGAACTCTTGCTCGTAAGTATATTTACGTAAATGATTTAATATTAAAGCCCCAGCACACCAACAATGTTAAACCCAAGGTTCAGTATCTTTGGGGATATTTGAGGGCACTCTATATGGAACACAGGTATTGACAGTACATGTTAAGGAGTTCCCGTCATGGCGCATGGTTAACAAATCCGACTAGGAACCATGAGGTTGTGGGTTCGATCCCTGGCCTTGCTCAGTGGGTTAAGGACCCGGTGTTGCCGTGAGCTGTGGTGTAGGTTGCAGACGAGGTTCAGATCCTGCATTGCTGTGGCTCTGGCGTAGGTCGGCAGCTACAGCTCTGATTAGACCCCTAGCCTGGGAACCTCCATATGCCACAGGAGCGGCCCTAGAAAAGGCAAACACACACACACACACACACACACACACACACACACACACACACACACACACACAAAATCAATTTCCAGATCTTTATTTTTTTTAATGAATTTTTTCTTAAGCCTGTTAAAGTGCTTATGGTTGAAACATCATGTCTATTTTCCTTCTATAGCTTCACTTTCCCTAATGCCTTTGTTTACTTTACAAAAAAAAAAAAAAAAAAACACACTTCTCTCCCATTCTGAATTTATGAAGGCTGTGTTTCTTCAGATTCTATAAACACTTTGGGGTGCCAAACAAAGGAAAATTCAAAATTTTGTTGTCTGTGAAGCCTCCTTCAGTCAAGACACTGGGTATCTGTTACTTTTTTTAAAATGATTTCAAGGAGGAGCTAGTGAAATATATATATTTACTTTCTACTACTCCAGATGAGTGTTACAGGTTTGGGTGAAAAGAGCAATGGTGGAGGTAAGTTAATAGGGTTTCAGGAGTTTTTTTAGCATACCCTCAGACTCACAGGATATATATTTTTATTAACGTTTGCTAAAATGTTATTGATACTGTAAAGTTATATTTGTCTTTTTGGGGGGAAGGTCTCTTGTTTACCGTCACATGTCAACCACGTCTCTACTTATTTTTAAATTCCTGCCTTGTGCTTATTCAATTCAGACTACTGTAGAGGGGATGTGCTGTGGATTCTTTCATAAGTAATGCACTTAGAAATAATAATGAAAAAATTTATGTAAACCATACCCTTACAAGTGAATATTTAATTTCCACTAAAACTTGTCTCATTTAAAAATAAGGCATGGATATGCCCTTTTTTGAAAAAATTTGCATGCATGTTATTAAGAAATGTATTTCTGGAGTTCCCATTGTGGCTCAGTGGGTTAAGAACCTGACTAATATTTGTGAGGATGCAGGTTAGATCCCTGGCCTCGCTCAGTGGTTAAGGATCTGGTGTTACAAATGAAACTCAGATCCGGCATTGCTGTGGTCAATTTGCTGCCTAGCCTAGGAACTTCTGTATGCCGCAGGTGCAGCCCTAAAAAGAAAAGAAAAGAAAAAAGAAATGCATTTCTGAAAATCTTACTTTAATGTCTAATAATAAATTATAAAAAGCACAACACATTTATCTATTTTTGATCAATCATTTAATATTAAATATAATTATAACTCAATCCAAAAGACTTGTTTAGCAAATGGCAGTAGACAAAAAAATGAATTTTCAAATGTCCTTATATATATATATAGATATACTTTGAGAGGTATAAAGATGTAATCAATAAGTGTTTTAAAAATACTTCAAGAATAAAAATAGATTATATTAGTTTAAAAAATAAGCAGTGAAAATGTAATGGAAAATGAGTATAAGAAGGAAAAGGAGCAATGTATACTTTCCAACAAAAAGTTCTTATTGAGTATCTTTCAAATGTAGGACTGTGTGGGCACCAAATCACCACGATATTAGATTCTGTTAGCTGTACTTAAAAGCTCTGTAACAGTTTTAATTTAAAATATTAATATTTTGGATTCCCATTGTGGGGCAGTGGAAATGAATCTGACTAGTATCCATGAGGATGTGGGTTTGATCCCTGCCCTTGCTCAGTGGGTTGAGGGATCCAGTGTTGCTATGAACTGGGGTGTAGGTTGCACATGAGGCTCAGATCCTGAATTGCTGTGGCTGTGGTGTAGGCCGGCAGCTATAGCTGCAATTTGACCCCTAGCCTAGGAACCTCCATATGCCGCAGATATGGCCCTAAAAAGCAAAAATAAAATAAAATAAAAAATAAAGGGTTAGTATTTTATATTACGGAAATGGCACATTTAGTAACTATTAAACTCATGATAAAAAATGTATATAAATACTTTCACGCACCTACAGCCAACTAATCAATGACAAAGGAGGCAAGAATATACAATAGAGAAAAGACAGCCTATTCAATAAGTGGTGCTGGGAAAACTGGACAGCCACATGGAAAAGAATGAAATTAGAACACTCCCTAACACCATACACAAAAATAAACTCAAAATGGATTAAAGACCTAGATATATGACCAGATACTATCAAACTCCTAGAGAAAACATAGGCCAAACACTCTCCGACATAAATGACAGCAACATCTTCTCAGATCCACCTTTTAGAGTAATGACAGTAAAAACAAAAAATAAACAAATGGGACAATTAAACTTAAAAGTTTCTGCCCAGCAAGGGAAACCCTAAACAAAACAAAAAGACAACCCACAGAATGGGAAAACATATTTGCAAAGGAATCGACTGACAAGGGATTAATCTCCAAAATTTATAAGCACCTCCTACCACTCAATACTAAAAAAGCACACAACCCCATCAAAAAATGGGCAGATCTAAACAGACAGTTCCCCAAAGAAGACATACGGAGGGCCAAAAAACACATGAAAAGATGTTCAACATCACTCATCATTAGAGAAATGCAAATCAAAACCAGTACGAGGTACCTACCACATTACACCAGCCAGAATGGCCATCATCCAAAAGTCTACAAACAATAAGTGCTGGAGAGGGTGTGGAGAAAAAGGAACCCTAGTACACTGTCAGTGGGATTGTAAATTGGTGCAACCACTGTGGAAAACAGTATGGAGATGCCTCAGAAAACTCAAAATAGAACTACCATTTGATCCAACAATCCCACTCCTGGGCATCTATCCAGACAACACCATGACTCGAAAAGACACATGTATCACAATGTTCAGTGCAGCACTATTTGCAATAGCCAAGACATGGAAACAACCTAAATGTCCATTGACAGAGGAGTGGATCAAGAAGATGTGGTACGTATACACGATGGAATATTACTCAGCCGTTAAAAGGAACGAAATACCAGCATTTTTAGCAACATGGATGGACCTAGAAATTATCATGCTGGAGTTCCTGTCCTGGCTCAGTGGTTAACAAATCCGACTAGGAACCATGAGGTTGCGGGTTCGATCCCTGGCCTTGCTCAGTGGGTTAAGGATCTGGTGTTGCTGTGAGCTGTGGTGTAGGTCACAGACACAGCTCAGATCCTGCGTGGCTGTGGCTGTGGTATAGGCCAGCAGCTACAGCTCCAGTTCAACCCCCTAGCTGAAAACCTCCATATGCCACAGGAGAGGCTCAAGAAATGGCAAAAAGGCAAAAAAAAAAAAGAAAAGAAAGAAAGAAAGAAAGAAAGAAATTATCATGCTAAGTGAAGTCAATCAGACAATGAGACACCAACATCAAATGCTATCACTGACATGTGGAATCTGAAAAAAGGACAGAATGAACTTCTTTGCAGAACAGATACTGACTCACAGACTTTGAAGAATTTGTGGTTTCCAAAGGAGATAGTTTGGGGGGGTGGAGGGATACCCTGATGTCATGGGATGGAAATCCTATAAAATTGGATTGTGATGATCATTGTACAACAATAAATGTAATAAATTCTGGAGTTCCCGTCGTGGTGCAGTGGTTAACGAATCCGACTAGGAACCATGAGGTTGCGGGTTCGGTCCCTGCCCTTGCTCAGTGGGTTAAGGATCCGGTGTTGCCGTGAGCTGTGGTGTAGGTTGCAGACACGGCTCGGATCCTGCGTTGCTGTGCCTCTGGCGTAGGCCGGTGGCTACAGCTCCGATTCAACCCCTAGCCTGGGAACCTCCATATGCCGTGGGAGCGGCCCAAGAAATAGCAACAACAACAACAACAAAAAGACAAAAAGACAAAAAAAAGACAAAAAAAAAATGTAATAAATTCAAAAAGGTATATAAATACTGACTTAAAATGATTAATTAGGTGTCTACATTTTTCAAAACAGTTTTAGAGAATAATAAAAAGACAATTGAAGATTCATGTATGGAACACTTTGCATTTAGCCTTTAATATTTTCATACAATCGCAAATGGGCTTATTGAACACATGAAAGATTATTCAAAATATGTACATATACACAATGGAATATTACTCAGCCATAAAAAGAATGAAATAATGGCATTGGCAGCAACACGGTTATCATGCTAAGTGAAGTTAGTCAAATAGTAAGATACTAATGTCATATGCTATCACTTACATGTGGAATCTAAAAATATGATGCAATGAACTTATTTGCAGAACAGAAACTGACTCATAGACTTCAAAAAACTTATGGTTACCAAAAGAGACAGATTTGGGTGGGGAGGCTGGGGGTTTGGGATGGAAATGCTGCAAAATTAGGTTGTGATGATGGTTCTACAACTATAAATATAATAAAATTCACTGAGTTTGAATATATATATATTATTTACTAAATGACAGTCATAATATGATACATTGTAACTTTTTAAATCTAGAAGAAAATACTAAAAATTTAACACTGTTGTCAACCCTAGCATATTATGTCAATTACTTAAAAATGTTCATTAGATTATATGTTAATATTAAATATTAAATGTTAACAATATTTATCTCTGGGTGTTGAAATTACAAGTGACTTTTATATTCACTTTTATTTATCTCTTTTCCTAATTGTTATATCCTGAGCACATGTTATTTACATTGCAACAAAAACTATTTAAAATAAAACAATAAGGTGTATTCTTTGATCTGGACATCAACAGCTTTTCTAAGCAAAAGCAATAACAACAACAATGATAAAAATCCCTACAGAATTAGACGTTTTAATAGTAATTCTGAAGTTTAGTCCTGACAAATACTAAAATAAAAGCTTGACTCTTGATACTAAATTCAGGTGTCTTTATCTAGGATTCTCAGGACATTTATACTGAACAAGGAACACAAAATCAGGCCCCCTAGTAGCTATGGTACTACATCTCTAAAAATATGCTGCATAAATCTTTGTAAAAAGGCCAATCAGCAGAAAACATATTCAATAAAGTCACCTCCTGCATGGTCCTGAATTATAACTTATCTTAACTGAAAAATATAGAAAATAAACAACACAGAAATAGTAGTCAACTTACATTCTACATTAAGTGGGAATTATTATTCTTCAAGGAGTTCTGAGGCTGTTCAGTGTGTATTAAATCTTGAACAAGTTACAGAATTTTGGAACTGAGCAGTAATTGGTTTGTAAAACTGGCTTAAGCATTTCCATCTGCACACATAAAATTTTGATTAATTTTCTTTCTAGCTATGTGGTGAAGCATAGCAATGTATTCTGACATTGAGCTCTTATCCACATTTAGAGGACTGAAAGGTCATTATACTTTCACTCTCTGTAAAGACATTTCTTGATAATGATAGACTGTACCAAAATAGTACCAGGTGATACTTGGCTCCCAGTCAAAATGGAACTCTGCTTTGTCTATAACTACAATTTTCAAAGGACTCAATTCTACAAATATTTGACTAAATACTTCACTCGTGTTAGTTTCATCTTGCATATTTTGGAAATATCCTGACCAGATGCTATCCTGATAACCATATATCAATATATGTCTCTTTCCTCAACTCCACAATTTCCCCTTAACTTAAAATATACAACAAAGTTTTACAGGGGATGTAAGTAACTATAATAAGCTACATTCTAATAAAATAGAATGTTCTAATAAAAGCATTCTAAAAGGAAAGATGGAATTTTACTTAATCTAGCTCAGTGGGTTAATGAAATAGAATTTTGAATGCCAATAGATATTAAGGCAAGACCATCATGTCTTGAACTTACACTTATTTCAAATGTATGACATTCTGTTTGTTATATCTAAACACTTAGTGAAGAGAGAGCACTTGAGTTTCATGTAGAGATAGGAGATATTACTCCCCTAGAAGTGGGACTTTGATTGAAATAGAAGTAGCTTAAAATAAACAGTGATGAACAATTCTAATGCCCTTTGATCTGAAATGAGGGCTCATGGAGAGGAGAAACTGTACCAAGTTTGAACTGCCTACCAAACTAATCCTCACCTATTAAAAAAAATGATTTTTCATTTTAATATATGATTTATTGCCCTGTGGTATTATTAATATACAAAATTCTTCATAAAAGCAGATTTTTGAGCTATCTCAGCTATGATTTTCCTATCTCAACTATGGATCTCCATCATATTCTCACTCTAAAATTATTTACACAGTTACCCCACAAACTTTCACTAGATTATTTAGAGACCAACAGTGACTACCATAATTCCTCAATTACTTCTCTGGACGTGTTAGGAACAACAGACTTGAACAACAAAATTTGAAACCCAACGCTAATAATACTGACTGGTTGTTTGACTTTTGACAAGTTACTTAAACATCCCAAACATTTGTTTCATCATCATTTAAGTGGAAATGGTAATATCCACCTCACATTAGTACAAGGAATAAATGAGGTAATATAGGAAAATATCTACCATTGTTTATAATAAGTAATAATTCTTTAAGAATTGTTCTGTCACACTGCATTCTACTGTGCTACTTATTATGTTACATTTATTAAAAATTAGACATGGGAGAAGCTCTGTAGCATTAATGCTAAGATATCAGTAACTCTGCGAAAAAAAATATTCTTTTCATCAAAAGTCCATTGGGTTAGGTCAGAAATGTCTATGTTAAACTGAATTCCAGGCTGTAATTATACTGTGCTCTGTATTAACCATCATATGCTCCAACGCACTTACTTTATGTGTGTGTTTGTTTAATGAATGTCCTTAATAATTCTGTCAATGTCAGTGCTATTTACTCTAAACTTTGTAATTGTCTTTGGACCTTAGTTATCACAGAGTTGTTACATCAAAAAATTGGAAGATAAAGCTTAAGAACTTAAGTGATGAACAAACGTGGTTTGATTTGGCTAGAAGTTCAAAGGCAAATGGTGAAATAAGAACTTGCCAATATGGATAGATTTACTTTTAGTGAAGATCAAATTATTGAAGGCTTACTGCAAGGGAAAATGTATTAATAGCAATATTCTTGCAAACGTAGGATTAACTACAAAGCAATTAATGCAAAACAGCATCATTCATTCACAGGTGAAGAAGAATTGAATAGTCATTTCAGTGCTGTTCCAACAACTTTAGAAGCAATCAAAGCTTACTCAATAATTATATTAGTAATTGGGTCTATTTGCCATATAGAATTTTCCTTGGGACTCCAACTTTTCTTTTTCTTGTGGAGATATTTTAAAAATATTAAAGAGTACTATTCAATAACCCCATGAAATGCTACTCTGGAAAATTCCATGGATATGTTAAAAGGGAAAATTAATTAGAATAAAAAGAAACAACGACTAGTTTTCTTCGTCAGCTTCCATTTGTTGTTTAGGAATCATGATTAAAACATACTTTCACTGATAAAAAGCACAGACATATAATAGGAAACAGAAGAGACATTTACAATCCCTTTTCCTATTGGAAAGGTTCTAGCTCAATTCACCTGTAAGTGGAACACTGAGTAGATAAAAGCTCTGTGTAGTAAAATCTCTACTTACTCAATTCAGCATCACCATGGAAACATCTCCCTCTCAGTGAAATAATGAGATGGTAATGAAAACAGCTGCCACATCATGAACCTAGGCACAAGTGGAGTTACTCCTGCCAAAAAGCGAGTGACAGGAGGGTCGAATACATGGAGGTGGGATGAGCGAGGAGTAAGAAGAAAGCCCTCACTGGGTATGGTGGGTAAGGGCAGGAATAACTTCATAAAATTCTAATACTGAAACTCTCAGATCTTGAATTTTGCAAATTTTGGTTCTGAGTTTGTATCATTCCCATTGCAGAGACAATGGACTATGCAACTTGAGTTTTGATTATCTGGGTTCAAGAATAATGTCTCACACATTTAACACTTCGAACACGAATATGTAGCTTGACCATTCAAGGTTCTATATTCTGCTGGATCCTAAGGAATAAGTGTAGAATGGGAAAAACATCAGGAGGCCAGGAGGACTGTTACGTTTTGAGGGCATGAAAGAATATGATGCCATCCACTAAAGTACTCCCAAATAAATACAAATTAAACCTACCTCTTCCAAAGTAAATGGGCCCACCAATATGAAGATCATGGAACAAAAATATATTAGAACAAATTAATAGACTTGGGTGCATCAAACATAGGTAGACTGATGAGAAAATGGGTCTTCTGAAAAAATTCATACTAAAGGGCATGAATCAAAAAGATCGGGACCAAGAATCAGGAACAAAGAATATAACAACATGGCATATAATTGCATATAAATTAATTTAAATATCATGCTTATCATATACATGATGCATATAATATATAGATATAGATGTACATGATACTTATATACATATTAGCAATTGATCTAAAAATCTCTTTTAAGGAAAAAGCCACTTGTGTGGAATGTATTTAATCAACTCCTGGGAGTTTGCTGCTCACCAAAATGGATCAGAAAATTGTGGACCTTGACCTAGATCTTATCCAGAACTAGGGAGAAACCAGTCCCAGAAAAAAAAAAATTTTCAAAGGAGAGTTGTAGACAAATGTAAATTTGTATTAATCTACTAGTTTGATGTAATAGTTGTACCTGTAACTTGTTGCATATGTGAGTTAAGGGAGAAGAAATTATTACAAAAGGAGAAACAGACATGCAGAAGAAAAATAATGAATTTGACTTCAGATGAATCAGGATGACCAAAATTTTCAAATTTTACTTATTTCTTCCATGCATTCAATCATTAAGTGAATAAAACCTTAATAAGTGCCTATTAGTGCCTCAACAGTACTAAGCATGGAGGGTGAATGGGGAGAACCATAAAGAAGATAGATGTGGTCTCTGTCCTCATGGGTCTCACAATTTCAAGGGTTTAGACCAGAGGTATAGACTATTCTTTCACAAAACTTGGCTATGAGAGTGAAAAATGGAATTAGCTTGCTGAGCTAATAATTTTTTTTTTTTTTGCTTTTTTTTTTTTAGGGCTGCTCCTGTGGCATATGGAGGTTCCCAGGCTAGGGGTCAAATCGGAGCTACAGCTCAGGCCTACACCACAGCCACAGCAACACCAGATCCAAACCATGTCTGAAACCTATGCCACAGCTCACAGCAACACCTAATCCTTAACCCACTGAGCAAGGCCAGGGATTGAACATGCAACTTCATGGTTCCAAGTCGGATTTGTTTCTGCTGAGCCAAGACGGGAACTCCTACTTCAATTTTTTAAAAATTAAAAGGTTAAAAAAAAAAAAAAAAAAGAATAGCCTGTTGAAAAGTGTGCAGAGCTGCCTAGTGGTTAAAATACATTGTTTCCAAATCAGAGAAGAATTGATTTGAATTCTGACTCTTTCATATACTAAAAGTGACCAGGAGCAAATGTCTCTAATCCTAAATTTATTCACCTGAAAGATGAGGTCAATAATAGTACCCATTCTAAAGTGGTTTTGAAAATCAAGTGAGATAATGCCTGGAGTTCCCATCGTGGTGCAGCAGAAACCAATCTGACTGGGAACCATGAGGTTGTGGGTTCAATCCCTGGCCTCACTCAGTGGGTTAAAGATCTAGCATTGCTCTGAGCTGTAGTATAGGTCGCTGATGCAGCTCAGATCTGGCACTGCTGTGACTGTGGCACAGGCCGGCAGCTGTAGCTCCAGTTAGACCCCTGGCCTGGGAACCTCCACATGGTGCAGATGAGGCCCTAAAAAAGCACAAACAAAAGAGAGAGAGAGAGAGAGAGATAATGCTTGTAGAACACCAATTACAATAAATGTTCAATAAACACTAGCTATTATTTATTTCAATACAAGTAAATGAGATGACAGATTACCAGAGCTTTGGAGACTATGTATACTAACACACTACATTTTTAAAAGGAATTTCATACAGTATTAAAAGACCAGCTGAGACTGGGTGGCCTGCATTTGGAATTACCCCATTCTACACAGTTAGGCAATACTTTATAGCCATGGTTTACAGCCAAAAAATCATACAACTGGTATACAGAGTTGAGAATTTGCTGGAAGGGTAGGCAAAAGAAACTTTAAGGGTGCTAGTGAGAGATTTGTCATTTACTGTGAGGTATATTGCTTATAGAGAAGCGAGTGTCCTGGGCAAATAAAAGTGAAGTTGTTAAAAATCTATGGGTATGGAGTTCCCATTGTGGTGCAGCAGAAACGAATCCGACTAGGAACAATGAGGTTGTTGGTTCAATGCTTGGCCTCAATCAGTGGATTAAGGATCCAGCGTTGCTGTGAGCTGTGGCGTAGGTTGAAGTTGTGGCTCAGATCCCGAGTTGCTGTGGCTCTGGTGTAGGCTGGCAGCTGTAGCTCCAATTAGACCCCTAATCTTGGAACCTCCATATGCCAAAGGTGCAGTCCTAAAAAGACAAAGGGCAAAAAAAAAAAAACAAAACTCTATTGGTTGCCATAAAAGCAGTTCTTAGAGGGAAGTTCATAGCTATACAGGCCTTCCTTAAAAAAAGAAGAAAAATCTCAAATAAACAATTTAACCTACCACTTAAAAGAATTAGAAGAAGAACAAACAAACCTAAAGTCAACAGAAGGAAAGGAAATCAAAGATCAGAGAAGAAATCAATAAAACAGAGATTAATAAAATAAGAAAAAAAATCCATAAAACCAAGAGCTGGTTCTTTGAAAGGGTAAACAAAATTGACAAACCTCTGGCCAGACTCACCAAAAGGAGAGCGAAAACACACACACACACAAAAAATAAAATAAGAAATGAAAAAGGAGAAATCTCAATGGATATTGCAGAAATTCCAAAAAAAAAAAAAAAATACTATGGGCAATTATATACCAACAAATTTGACAGCCTAGAAGAAATGGACAACTTTTTAGAGACATACAGCCAGCCAAAACTGAATCAGGAAGAAATAGATCATTTAAACAGACACATCACTAGAAATGAAATTGAATATGTAATAAAAACACTCCCTACAAACAAAAGTCCAGGACCAGATGGCTTCACAGGCGAATTCTACCAAACATACAAAGAAGAACTTATATCAATCCTTCTTAAATTTTTCCAACAGATTGAAGAAGGAACACTCCCAAAAACATTCTATGAAGCTACCATCACCCTAATAAAAAAATCAGACAAAGATACTACCAAAAAGGAAAATTACAGTTCAATATATATATATATATACACACACACACACACACACACACACACAAATATATATACACACACACACGTATACACACACACACACATATATACATATATATATATATATATATATATATGTATTTTTTTTTTTGCTTTTTAGGGCCACACTCACAGCAAATGGAGGTTCCCAAGCTAAGGGTCTAATCCAAGCTGTAGCTGCCAGCCTACACCACAGCCACAGCAACTTGGGATCTGAGCCACCTCTGTGACCTACACCACAGCTCATGGCAACACCAGGTCCTTAACCCACTGAGCGAGGCCAGGGATCAAACCAGCAACCTCATGGTTCCCAGTCAAATTTGTTTCCACTGTGCCACAACAGGAACTCTGGACAGGTCAATATTTTTGATGAATATAGACCTAAAAATTCTCAGCGAAATTTCAGCCAACCAAATCCAACAACACATAAAAAATACTATACCCCATGACTAAGTGGGTTTCATCCTAAGTTCACAAGGATGGTTCAATATATGCAAATCAATCAATGTCATATACCACATTAACAAAAGTCAAAAACTGCATGATGGTCTCAATAGATGCAAAAAAGCATTTCACAATATCCAACATTCATTCATGATAAAAATTCTTATCAAAGTGTGTATGAAGGGAATTTATATATCTTAACATAATAAAAGGCATTTATGACAAACCCACAGCCAATATAATAGTCAAGGGAGAAAAGTTGAAAGCCTTCCTGCTAAAATCTGGAATAAGACAAAGATACTCACTCTTAACAATTTTATTCAACATAGTATTGGAAGTCTAGCCACAGCAATCAGACAAACAAAAGAAATGAAAGGCATCCAAATAGGAAGAGAAGAGGTAAAACTGTCACTCTATGCAGATGATATGATACTATATATAGGAAACCCTAAGGACTCAACCCCGAAACTTCTTAAACTGATCAACAAATTCAGCAAAGTAGCAGGATATAAGATTAACATTTAGAAATCAGTTGCATTTCTGCTATGAACCATGAGGTTTCAGGTTCGATCCCTGGCCTGGATCAGTGGATTAAGGATCTGGTGTTGCCGTGAGCTGTTGTGTAGGTCACAGACGCAGCTCAGATCTGGCATTGTTGTGGCTCTTGCATAGGCTGGCAGCATCAGCTTCAATTAGACCCCTAGCCTGGGAACCTCCACGTGCCCTGGGTGTGGCTCTTAAAAAAGACAAAAAAGAAAAAAAAAAAGAAAAAGGGAAAGAAATCAGTGGCATTTCTGTATACTAACAATGAAATATTAGAAAAGGAATACAAAAATACCTTTTAAAATTGCTCCCCAAAAAATCAAATACCTGGGAATAAACCTGATCAAGGAGGAGAAAGACTTACATGCTGAGAACTAATAAACATTAATCAAGGAAATTAAAGAGGATTCAAAGATAGTCCATGCTCCTGGGCTGGAAAAATTAGTATCATAAAATGGCCTTACTACTTAAAGAAATCTGCAGATTTAATGCCATCCCTATCAAATTACCCATGACATTTTTCACAGAACTACAACAAACAATCCAAAAATTTATATGGAACCATAAAAGACTCAAAATTACCAAACAAATCCTGAGGGGGAAAAAAAAACAAACAGCAGGCATAACTCTCCCAGACTTCAGACAATATTACAAAGCTACAGTAATCAAGACAGTGTGGTACTGGTATCAAAACAGACATACACACCAATGGAAAAGAATAGAGAATCCAGAAATAAACGCAGACACCTACAGTCAATTAATCTTCGACAAAAGGGGCAAGAATATAAAATGGGGAAAAGACAGTCTCCTCAGAAAGTGGTGCTGCGAAAACTGGACCACTGAATGTAAATCAGTGAAATAAGAACACACCCTCACACCATGCACAAAAATAAACTGAAAATGGCTTAACAACTTAAACATAAGACAAGACACCATAAAACTTCTAGACAAGAACATAGACAAAACATTCTCCGATATCAACTGTATAAATGTTTTCTTAGGTCCGTCTCCCAAGGCAACAGAAATAAAAATAAAAATAAAAATAAACCAATGGGACCTAATCAGACTTAAAAGCATTTGCACAGCAAAGAAAAGCATTAAAAAAAAACACAACATACAGAATGGGAGAAAATAGTTTCAAATGATGCAACCAATAAGGGCTTAATCTCCAAAATATGCAATCAACTCATGCAACTCAACAGCAAAAAAACAACCTACCTGACAAATGGGCAAATGACCTGAATAGACATTTCTCCCAAGAAGATATTTCAGTCCAACAGGCACATGAAAAAATGCTCAACATCACTAATTATTAGAGCAGTGCAAATCAAAACTGTAATGAGGTACCACTTCACACTTGTCAGAGTGGCTATCATTAAAATATCTACAAATAACAAATGCTGGAGAGGTTGGGGAGAAAAGGGAACCCTCCTACACTGTTGGTGGGAATGTAAATCAGTATAACCACTATTGAAAACAGTGTCGAGGTTCCTCAGAAAACTAAATATACAACTACCATATGATCCAGCAATCTCTCTCTTTGGCATGTATCTGGACAAAACTTTGATTAAAAAAGATACATGCACTCATATGTTCATTGCAGCACTATTCACAATAGCCAAGACATGGAAACAACATAAATGTCCATGAACAGATGAATGGATTAAGAAGATGTGGTACATATACAGACTGGAATACTAATCAGCCATAAAAAGGACAAACTAATGCCATTTGCAGCAACATGGGTGCAACTAGTGATTATCATACTAAGTGAAGTAAGTCAGAAAGAGAAAAACACATACCATATGATATCACTTGTATGTGAAATCTAAAATACAGCACAAATGAACCTATCTACAGAACAGAAACAGATTCACAGTCATAAAGAATAGACTTGTGGTTGCGAAAGAGGAGGGGGAGGAAGGGAGATGGACTGGGAGATTGGGGTTAATAGATGCAAACTGTTAGATTAAGAATGGATAGGCAGGAGTTCTCGTCATGGCTCAGTGGTTAACAAATCCGACTAGGAACCATGACGTTTCAGGTTCAATCCCTGACCTTGCTCAGTGGGTTAAGGATCCAGCATTACCATGAGCTGTGGTGTAGGTTGCAGATGCGGCTCAGATCTGGCATTGCTGTGGCTCTGGTGTAGGCCGGAAGCTACAGCTCCGATTCTACCCCTAGCCTGGGAACCTCCATGTGCCGTGGGATCGGGCTAAGAAATGGCAAAAAAAAAAAAAAGAATGGATAGGCAATGTGGTCCTGCTGCATAGCCCAGGGAACTATGTCCAATCACTTGTAATGGGACATGATGAAAGGTAATACGAGAAAAATAATGTATGTATATGTATGACTGGGTCACTTTGCTATACAGCAGAAATTGACAGAACAATGTAAATCAACTACAGTAGAAAAATTTTTTTTAAGTGGAGGCTTTGAGAGAATGAGGTATCCTCGAAGTTGAAGGGAGCCATCCAAATGTTGAGGAAACAAAATGGTGCTGCTATGATGACTGGTCACAAGATCTCATGCATTTGGAGTTCCCTCACCTGAATTTCAGGCCTTTTCTAGTCTGCCAGATCTCTCAGCTCTTCCATAAATAGCTTGAGACTTCCAGGACACGCTGCTATTTCCCCTGCCCATGCTAGCAGGTGTATGGACCTCTGTAAGTGCACCTTCAGCCTCTGCTGCTCAATCTCCTCCTCCAGTCTCAGACATCAAAGCCCTGGAGCAGCTAGCTTCCTGCAAAGCTTCTCTAAGGGACCCGTGTTCGTCTTCACTGATTTCTTTGAATTTCCTCTAAACCTATTTGAGTTTTCTAGGTAAGACAGGATCTAAATTTTTGTTATGCCCCTCTCATCCACTTCTTGACAGCTAGCTGAAATTTTACCACTTTTCTTTTTCCTGTTTTTTTGTTTTTGTTTTTGTTTTTTTTTGTCTTTTTGCCTTTTCTAGGGCTGATCCTGCGGCATATGGAGGTTCCCAGGCTTAGGGGTAGAATTGGAGCTGTAGCCGCTGGCCTACGCCACAACTCGGGATCCGAGCCATGTCTGCGACCTACACCACAGCTCATGGCAACGCCAGATCCTTAACTCACTGAGCAAGGCCAGGGATGGAACCTGAAACCTCATGGTTCCTAGTCAGATTTGTTAACCACTGAGCCACCACGGGAACTCCTATCACTTTTCCTAATGGTGAGAAAGGTGTCCCTACATTAAAGAGTTAATTCTTCCCATTTTAGAATTTAGAGTATAAGTCACAGATTTTCAAGGGATAAATTGTTACTCATTAATAGGGTATATAATATTTTAAAAAATTAAACAAGCGAACTGAATAGAAAATACTACTCTATCACATAATAAGAGTAAATATTGTTTTGTGAAACTTCTCTTTTACTTCTCTGTGTGTATGTTTGTGTGTGTGTGTTGTATATTGGATCAAAATGTAATAGATATTTACTTCTGTGAGTTATTATCCAAAAAATTTGAAAGACTCTAGTATAAACTATGCTCATTTCTCCAAACTCTGACTTTGGGGAAACTAAAATATTTTTCTCCTTCGAATTGTGTGGTTCTAGCAAATCAAGGTGGTTCTAGCAAATCAAGGTGCTTTACCTTATTATTAGCCTTTGACATAAATTTGTGGAAATAAGTATTAGTGCTTTATTCTAGTTCCTAGCACATCTTCCTCCAAGGCAATGAATAGCACTGGAAAATTGGGTAAAGATGCTTGAGATGAGAAGAAAAAGAAGAAAAAAAGAAACTTGGGACCGAAGTCTTCATAAATTTTCCAGTTAAATGGTCTCAGAAGGCATACCAACAATTAACTCTTCAAATAGGTGGAAATAAAAGGATTCACACGGTTTTGTATAAATGAAACCATGATCCTTTTATGCAGTACTACATCTACCTATGTCTAATATTTATTGATCATCTAACATGTACCAGGGATAAGAACACAGTGATAGATAAGAAATTTCTACTCACATCCTAACTGGGTAGAGAGACATAAATAATTAATAATTCAGTACATGCTAGTAATGTAATTCAGTACAAAGAGATAAAGATCCATAGAGGAAGAATGTCAATTTTCAGAAGTTCAGAAAGGCTACTACTCCATTTAAATTCTGAAAATAAAATGTTTCCCAGGTAAAGAATGAGGATGGGTATGCCAGGCAGAAGGAATAGTAAACACGGGAAAAGTACACAAATGCACAGTGCATTAGAATAACTAAACAGAAGGTACAGGGCAGAAATGCAACCAGTTGAGGCTGAAACAAAGACTGAGGACAGACTGAAAAATGGGAGGTTCTTAAAACTGTTCTGGCAATCATATACATTGTTAATTTTATTGTTATGGACCATCTTTGGGAACTTGTACTTAACTTTTGTAGGCAGATGGATGCCAGGAAGTTTTGTTTAATTGTGTGTGTGTGTGTGTGTGTGTGTTTAATTTTTACTTTTTATGAAAGTACAGTTGATTTATAATGTTGGGCCAATTTCTGAAGTACAGTTATAAACATATGCATATACACATATATGTATACATTGTTTTTTTTGTATTCTTTTCCATCATGGTCTATCCCAGGAGACTGGATACTGTTCCCTGTGCTATATAGTAGGACCTCCTTGCTTATCCATTCTAAATGTAATAGTTTGCATCTACTAACCCCAAACTCCCAGTCCATTCCACTCCTTCTCCCTCCCCCTTGGCAACCACATGTCAGTGAGTCTGTTTCTGCCTTGTAGATAGGTTCATCTGTGCCATTTTTTTTAGATTCTACATACAAGTGGTATCATATGGTATTTGTCTTTCTCTTTCTGACTTAGTATGATAATCTCTAGCTATATCCATGTTGCTGCAAATGGCACTATTTCATTCTTTTTTTTTTACATTCTTAATTTGCATCTTATTTATTTATGTATTAAGAGAAAAGCCACCATTTTCTGATACCATATTGACAGCTAAGTTTTGAAAACAACCCCAATCCTCAGGTCTAAATTTTATTTTTACATATAATTCAGTTACTTGCTTCACTCTGTTCCCTTAAAGAGAGGACAGCTTTTAAAAAGCAAATATTAGTAGATTCCTTTAGACAGATACATTTTAATCAAGATTGGATTTTTTAAAAATCCAGTTACAGGAGTTCCTGTCGTGGCGCAGTGGTTAACGAATCCGACTAGGAACCATGAGGTTGCAGGTTCAATCCCTGCCCTTGCTCAGTGGATTAACGATCCGGCGTTGCAGTGAGCTGTGGTGTAGGTTGCAGATGTGGCTCGGATCCTGCGTTGCCGTGGCTTTGGTGTAGGCGGGCAGCTATAGCTCCGATTTGACCCCTAGCCTGGGAACTCCATATGCCGTGGGAGCGGCCCAAGATATAGCAAAAAGACAAAAAAAATCCAGTTACATGTAAGAGAAAAAAAAGGAAAAAGAGTCTTAGGAGAAGCAAATTGAATTCTTACGCTTTTTTCTTCGGGTAAACAAAGGACCACCCTTTATACTGGGGATGGAGTACGTTCTTATTGAAAATACTCTGAACACATGATGCCAAACCCAACATCATACCAAGGATATTTAAAAATTGTTTGATACCTAGCCTTTGAATCAGAGGAATCTTTAAGGTACAAGGTACATTTACATGAGCAGGGTGTTTTAAAAAGTATACAGGAAGAATAATTCCAAACAAAGCCTTCAAGTACCCAAATTACAGTGTTCTTGGTCTAAATGTGCAAGGTAGGAGAGAGATACTTATGTTTACATTAGTTGGGTATGTCTTATTCATATGGAAGCCTATGCTGGCTAGCTTACACATCCCTCCAAGACCTCTGTGAAATTAGTATATCTCAAATATTATACCTGAAGAAAGACTGAGGCACTAAGAGGTTAAGAGTCCAGTCTATGTGGTTTACCAGTTGCAGAAAAGTGATTTTTGTGTGTTTCCTTTTTGATCTTTGTAAAAACAGTATAAATAAGTTTTTCATTTTATATTTCAAAGCACCCTATGAAGCAGAAACAAGATATCCTCAGTTAAAGAAAAACAAAGGAATCCATGTGTATGACTGATTACAAAGGAATCCATGTGTATGATTGAGTATAAATCTTATTAATGATCTGTAGGTTCAGAATACACTGTCAAACCTACTTTAAGCCATTCTTCTTCATTTCCCTTAGCAGGTTATGTCTATTCTGTGAATCATTTGTAAAAACTAAGCCTGGGATGCAGGGCTCTCCTTTGCATGCATGAACACTAAATTAAGGGCTATGAATGCCCAGGAAAGATTCTGAGCAGCCCACAAGTGAACGAGGAAAAGATTCTTCTAGCTGTTTTTTGCTCCTTGGCATGGCGATTCAGTGACTAAGGAAGAAAGCTGATTTAATCTCATCTGAAATTCACTCCTGGTTTGCAATATTTCTCATATTTAGAAAATTTAAAATGCTCAATTATAAATCTGTTCTCATTATCACAACTGTACCTTGGAAAAGCAGCTTATATTTTTCTATGGGAGATAATCAGGTAAACATGTTACCAAACAATTATTAATAATTTAATGTCCTTCAAGTTCAAGGGTAGGGTAAATCTTCACATGCTATGTACAACCTAGTTGAGACTGATTATTCAAGTATCAGCAACATTAGTCCTTAAAATGCTATCATTTGTGTAGTGCAAAAAAATATGTATGTATATATGTACACAAACCAAACTACTGGACAACAAAAAGAAGTATAATCATCACAAACTAGAATTTTCATGTGAGCTCCACAATCCATTTCATCCTGAGGTCATCCAAACCCAGGAGTCTTCTTCAGTAAAATATCATTTTCTTCAGTTCAGTTTTCTTCTTCTTTGATAGTAAAAATGCACCAACCACTGGGCAATAAAAGGCCATATGATAGCAAAAACTAATGCACCAGGAGACATCTTCAAGGGCCACCAAGATAGTCTCAGTAAAGGGAACTGACTACTGGTCTGTAACGCTGATGATTTTGCCTGCGAAGTTGTCAGCATCTCCAGCTTGTAGAGTCTCTGGAGGATGTTCTGCATGTCCTCCTGCAGACACAAGAGCACAAGAACCATCTGCTCATTGAGGCCGCCCCTCAACCCTCTGTCTGAACCCCAGCGTCCCCATCACCTCCACTTCCCACTTGTCGACCCTTGCTTCCTTTGCTCATATGTTGCATCCTGTGCCTTCTCCCTCTTCTGACATTAGGGAATTCCTCACTTTCTCCAGCCCATTTCTCTCAGTGCAGTGCTTGCTGTTACTCCCGCCATCGTCTCCTCCACGCTTTTCTTCACTTTTTCCTTCGACTCCTTCCGCCTTCATATCCCCAATGCTGCCATTTCCAGAAGATACTTGAACATCTTCAGGAAAACCAGAGCTTTCCAAGGACTGACTGGGATTACCGGCCAAATAATAACAAAAAATTGTCTGTTGTTCGACATAAAGCTAACTAAAGACTCTTCTTGTCCAAATTGTTCCATGGAATCACAATAAACTTCACTGTCTGAATCACTAGTCAGATGCTGAATTGCTGAAACATCCTCAACATGATCATCATTTATCTCTTGAGGGAGGCAGACAGTAGTTTTTCCAGTTGGCTCCAAGTTTTGATCTACAGGTTTTACTTCCTCAGTGCCTCTGCTATTCAGGGAGGAACTGGCATGAATGTCGATCTATAAACCCTAAACAAGCTGTCTTTATCATAGCCATTATTGACAACAACTTCCAAATTCTCATGGTCTGCAGATTTCTTCATCATTTTCTTTTCATTATCACTTTGTTCTTCTCCTTTCACTTCTTCATGGGCCTCTTCTTCCTCAGATTCAGCTCCACTATCACTGCTTTCAGCTTTCCCATGAACAGTTTTGGCATTTGGAATAGAAATTAGAACATCACCATATTTCATTCTTTTTGGTGACTGAGTAGTATTCTATTGTATATATGTACTGCATCCTCTTAATCCATTCTTCTGTTGATGGACATTTATGTTGTTTCCATGTTCTGGCTATTGTGAATAGTGCTTCTATGAACATGGGGGTGCATGTACCTTTTTGATTATAGTTTCAATGCATTTTAAAAAGATACATGCAGTGGAGAAATATTGCAATGTGAAGGAAATTGATAGAATCTGAAAAGAACATGGTGACCAACTGGAATAAAAGAGAAAAGAGCATTCCCAATTTTCTTAGCTCAGGTAAATGTGTGGCCTGAGATGAGGCCCATAAGAGAATGGGCCAACTTGAGAATCACGGGATTCTAAGTGTAATTTGGCATAAGAATAAAATTAGGGGAAGAAATCATAATCATGTACAGTAAAAGGGAATTTAGTGCGAGCTTCCTGGAAAGGAGCACTGACAAATCACTAAGACATTCCTTCTCATGGGTTTGGTGAGATTTTTTTGGTTGCCTCAGAATGGGGCAGAGTGGGAGAATATATAACCTGGATATAATACTAGGGTGAGGCCTGTGCTGAGGTGATAAACACAGTGGAAGGCTGAGGAAGTTTGTGGCACCTGAGACAATAAGTAGCTGGTAGTAGAACAAATCCCTGCCAATGAGAAAATCTATTGTGAGGTGAGAAAAGTGTCCTATGGGCAACCAAACAATGATATAAAATTCAGAGAAGGGTAATATTTGTGTATCTCGGCAGGCAGATGACTGTTTCAAATGATGTCCTTCAGCATGTGACCTATTTACTGGGTGGAGTCTTGGGAGAGAATTCTAGTGCCTGAAGGGGAAACTAATAAGGCAAGGGACTACAGCTCTATGGGAAATGGAATAGTATGTTGGTATTAAGTGGAGACCTAGGTAGGGAAACAAAAATGAGAATCAAAGAGTAAGGCTCTTGGTAGACTTTGGAAAGTAAATCTTGAAACCAAGGTGGAAATCTATTATCAGCTGATAAGAAGATCATAAATTTGCTGGCAGAAAACTGAATTTGAAGGTGTCTGTGAAAGTTTCTCCACCTGGCTTGTACATTATTGCTTGGGGGAAACTGTAGTAAATATCTTTGCCTAATACCAAATCTAAAATCAGAAACTCTGAGGGAATCTAAAATCAGAAACTCTGAGGGACGGAGATTGAGCATTGCTATTTAAATCAAAACTATATAAATGTTCTAAGCCAAAGTTGAGAAACACTAGCTGCTTAGGAGTGGGATTTTTATGGCTGCATCTGTAGCATATGGAAGTCCCTGGGCTAGGGGTTGAAATGGAGTAGCAGCTGAAGCCTATGCCACAGCCATGGCAACACTGGCTCTGAGCCACATCTGTGACTGTCACCGCAACTTGTGGCAACACTGGATCCTTAACCTACTGAGTGAGGCCAAGGATCAAACCAAACCCCTACCCTCACAGAGACTACATTGGGTCCTTAACCTGCTGAGCCTCAGTGGGAACACTGACCACCTGAGTATCTTAAAAAAAAAAAAAATCCTGAGGCTGGGTTCCACCCCAAGTAGATTCTAATTTAATGAGTTTGGGGTTTGGCTTGGACATCAGGGCTTTTAAAATGTCCCTAGATGACTATAATGTACAGTGAAGGTGGAAATTCATGGTCTAGAGCTACACTGTCCAATACAGTAGCTCCTAGACACATGTGGCTATTAAGGTACATGAAATGTTACTAGTCTGAATTGAAATGTGCTTTGAGTGTTAAATAAACATTGAATTTCAAAGATATACTAGGAAAATAATAACCTAAAATATTCATTAATAATTTAATGTTGATTGCATGTCGAAATGCCAATATTTTAAATTCATTGGGTTAAATTAAATTTAATTTTTTCACTATTTTTTTTCTTTTTTCAGCTGCACCCATGCATATGGAAGTTCCCAGGCCAGGGATCAAGTCCGAGTGTGGCTGCAACCTATGCCACAGCTGTAGCAACACTGAATCCTTAACACACTGTGCCACAGTAGAAACTACTTTTTTCACTTTTTAAAATATGGCTACTAAAACATTCAAAATTATATATGTGACTCGTTATATGTCTGTTGGACAGAGATTCTTACATGTTTCCAGCCCAAAGTCCTAATTGGTCCTAAGAATTGCAATGAGCTAATCCTGGGATAGACATGATAGAGCAACTCCTGAGGAGGGAAAAAGGCCTGTAGCCAAAAATCTCTGTCTCTTATAATGACCTCTATTTTGTCACAAAATTAAAAAACATCAGAGCTAGGAGTTCCCGTCATGGCTCAGTGGTTAATGAACCCTACTAGTATCCATGAGGATGAGTGTTCGATCACTGGCCTCGCCCAGTGAGTTAAGGATCTGGCGTAGCCATGAGCTGTGGTGTAGGTCATAGACATAGCTCGGATCCTACGTTGCTGTGGCTGTGGCAGAGGCTGGCAGCTGTAGCTACCATTCGACCCCTAGCCTGGGAAACTCCATATGCCATGACTGCGGCCCTAAAAAGACAGAAGACCGGAAAAACAAACAAACAAACAAAAAAACCCAAAAACCGTCAGGGCTAAAGGGGGTATTAAAAGTCATCCAATTCAACTCCTTCATCTTATTGTAGGAACAATATAATGTACTTTGCTTTGTTGTCCTTAATGAAATTCTTCCTTGGAGCTGTTCTTATTAGGTAACAAGCATTCTCCTTTAATAATGTGAATAACTTGAGACTGAAGAAGTTATTAATTCAATGACACAAGAATTCAGACTAATCCAATCTGATTGTTCTCATAATGCCTAAGGAAAGGCTGTGGAAGAAGAGTTTGGACTCAGAGAGGGGAGGGAAGATAACTGGAAACAGTGGGCCCTGGAGAATAGAATGGCCTCAGAGAGATCTAGCAAAAGACACTTGGGCAGAAAGAAGACAATGTGAATTTGAGTGAACCAGGAAGAGACAATGGAAAAAAAAAAAAAAAAAAAAAACACTAAAAGGGAATCAAGAAGTTTTTTTTTTTTTTTTATTTTGAAAATTTACGTATTTCCAAGGAAGCCAGGGGAAGAAAACTGGACTTCCTTTCTAGCAGTCCCTTCCCATAAATCTGACTAATACCACAGTATTATAGTCTAGTGATACTGAAAGTTAAATAGGCTCTTAAAAATTAAGACTTGCCCATGTAGAACATTAACTGCTAAATGGAAAATTCCTCACAAAACTTATCTATAAACATCACCTGCACTTTCTAAATGGAAGAAGTGAAATATATGTGGATAAAACTAAGCATACACTATACTCAGGGAGTGGTAGCCTTACAGCTTGGAAATTTTGCAATTTTGATGGCTAACATCCTTGAGCTGGATACTTTGGACAAGAAGCTAAGCGTTCATTTCCCTTTCCTACATCAGAGTCTACCCTGATGGGCAGTTTTACAGTTAAGAACAATATAATGGGCTTAGAAATCTATATCTGATTGGTAACATTTTGGCAGCCAATAATTATTTAAATAAATTGTTTCATGTACCTTGAGAAAGGTTTCTGTTTCTCCTAATCGGTTCCTCATATGAGACTGTGTATCATTTAAAACCAGTTTTCTATGAACAACATGTACCAAATGCAAGATTTTTCTTTTCCTTGAGGCATTCTGCTTTGGGATACAAAAATAGAATCTCAGGAGAGTGGTAAAAAGAATCCCTAGCCAAGCAGAGGGGGACATATGAACACACAAGTTTGAACTGATATTGTACTCCAAATGCATTATTGGCTTACAAAGGAAATTTTAAAAAAACCCTACAAACCAAAAAAAGAATTGTTAGCAATTAGAGAAAATTCTAAGATTACAAGAGCAATGTGTTCATTTAGTATGTTTGGGAACCCTTAGATCCTCACTTGTATCTTGGGGGCTTTATATTTCCCAGTTCGTAAACCAAGATCCATGGTCCAGAACTTTTGACTATCAGACTGGTTTCTGACCAGATCCCCTTCATCCAGGGCAGTTCATTTTAAACCCTCAGGCTCGGAGTTCCTGTCGTGGCTCAGTGGTTAACAAATCTGATTAGGAACCATGAGGTTGTGGGTTCGATCCGTGGCCTTGCTCAGTGGGTTAAGAATCCAGCGTTGCCATGAGCTATGATGTAGGTCACAGATGCAGCTTGGATCCCGCATTGCTGTGGCTCTGGTGTAGGCTGGCGGCTATAGCTCCGATTAGACCCCTAGCCTGGGAACCTCCATGTGCCTCAGGAAGGGCCCTAGAAAAGGCAAAAATAAATAAATAAATAAATAAATAAACCCTCAGGCTTTATCTATCTTTCTCAACGTGACAGAAAAATGTTCTGATTCAACTGAGTATACAGTCCATTACCTCTTTACAATAAGAAACATTTTATTGCCCTCAAATTATAGGTCTATGAGTTTAACAGATTTTTCTTCTCAAAGGTAAACTGATTTATTTCTTGATTTAAAAACCAGTCTGTGTTGGAGTTCCCGTCGTGGCGCAGTGGTTAACGAATCCGACTAGGAACCGTGAGGTTGCGGGTTCGGTCCCTGCCCTTGCTCAGTGGGTTAACGATCCGGCGTTGCCGTGAGCTGTGGTGTAGGTTGCAGACGCGGCTCGGATCCCGCGTTGCTGTGGTTCTGGCGTAGGCCGGTGGCTACAGCTCCGATTCAACCCCTAGCCTGGGAACCTCCATATGCCATGGGAGCGGCCCAAGAAATAGCAACAACAACAACAACAAAACAAAAAGACAAATAAAATAAAATAAAATAAAATAAAAAATAAATAAATAAATAAATAAAAGCTCCACAAGTGATTCTAACTTGCTGCAAAAAAAAAAAAAAAAATAAAAAATAAAAACCAGTCTGTGGTTCTCAGACTTTATTAGGAGCTAGAGTTAAGGCACAGAGAAGCAACTGCAAGAGGAGCTGAAGAGGCTCTTGTGAAGTAAGCCTCACAAACTCTTTAGGAAAATCTAAGTCTCACAAACACTTTAGGAAAATGTGGCAATTATGGAGTTGGTCGTGCACCAAATTCCTAGAGGGGCTTCTACTGTTTTTTCTTTAGAAGTAATTACTATTTAAAATGTTTACAATGCATACAAGTCTAACTTCTTAAAATTAACATTGGCCCAAATGGACAAGTGTGTTTTATTAATCCATAGCATTGCTAAATAATTTTTATTAAAATCATACCATGTTTACTTGTGATTATTGGTGGAACTCCTGGTTTTTAACTGAGTATGTGGTCACCCAGAATAAAGACTACATTTCTCATCTGTACAAGTAGATAGGTATGGCTACTAAGTAAGATCTGTTCAATGGGATAAAAGTGGAAGTGATGAGCACAACTTGTAGGAAGCGAAGTTAAAGTCTGAGGGGATAGTGTGTTAAACCCTAACTCTCTGAGAAGTATGTCCACTTGAAAACTGTAAATGTGAACTTGTTTAGTAAAAGGGTCTTTGCAAATGCAATTAAGTGAAGGACCCTGAGACAAGATCACCCTGGATTTAGGATGGGCCCTGAACCCAATGACAGTGTCCTTATAAGAGAAAGGCAGATGAAACATTTGCGACCCAGAGACACACCAAGGAGAGGCAATGTGAAGACAGAGCAGAGATTTGAGCTTTACAGCCCCAAGCCAAGGACCACCCAGAGCCATCAGAAAGCAGTAGAACAAGGAAGGATTCTCCAGCAGGAACTCTGGAGGGAGCATGGCCCTGTCCATGCCTTGATTTCAAATTTCTGGTCTTCAAAACTGTAAGGGAATACATTTCTTTTGTTTTAAACCTCCAATTTTGTAGCAATTTATTTCGGCAGAACTAGGAAACTAATACAGAGGGTACGTGCTCTTCTTTCCCTTCCCCTTCCCGCTGACTGGTAACAAAGGCTGCAACCCCAAAGCAACATGTACCACGAAGGAACCTTGGAAATGGAGGGGTGGCACAGCATAGTAAACCTGCCACCATGGTTCATTGTTGGAACCTCTACAGTTCTTAAAATGGAGAAGAAATACCTTCTTTAAACCACTGCTGTCTTGAGTTTCCCTGTTACTCACACTTAAACCTAATGCTGACCAATACCTCTTATATGATGCTCATTTTGAGTGGTTTTCTTGTCATCTTCCTGAAAGCCAGCCTGATATGGGATTTCATTCTAGATATTGATGTTTGTACCTTACGTAGTATGGCCACTCAAGTATTTGTTAAATGGATGTCTGGATTTGATTTTAAAATCCTCCTCTCAGCTTACAGAAGATTGAGTTTCTGAACTTAATCAAAACCCAGTAAATTCTAAGTCTTAATGATAAAGTCTACTCTATGGTAATAGGCACGCCAAAAAAACTCAGAGGTGGGAGTTCCCGTTGTGGCTCAGTGGTTAATGAATCTGACTAGGAACCATGAGGTTGTGGGTTTGACCCCTGGCCTTGCTCACTGGGTTAAGGATCCGGCGTTGCCGTGAGCTGTGGTGTAGGTCACAGGTGGCTTGGATCCCGTGTTGCTGTGGTTCTGGCATAGGCCAGTGGCTACAGCTCTGATTAGACCCCTAGCCTGGGAACCTCCATATGCCGCAGAAGCGGCTCTAGAAAAGGCAAAAAAACAAAAAACAAAGAACAAACCTCAGAGGAAATTAAGAGATTGTAGCCATTTTTGACAGAATGTAAGAGACAAAGGTACAACTTATTTTTAAGTTCTGATAGTTTAGTTTCTATTCCCCTTTTCTTACCCAAATGAAAGGTCCTCTTCTCACAATAATGTGTCTGTGTGTTGTTTAGGAAATGTTTTAAACCTTCATGTAAAACATGACAGAAAGTTCTAGAGGCATACATACTGACCCATAGAAAGAGAACTAGGAAGTGAAATTCAACAGCCTTCTACCAAAATCACAGTGTAAGAATGGAGCTAGGGACATCAAATTATAAATTATAATGTGGGGGAGATGTTGGGGGCTCTTATAATGATATGTCTTAACCTCTCCAAAGCCAACATCTTCCAGTAGCTATTAGTGACAAAATGGCACAACCTATCACTAGCTTCAGACAGAAAAGAACAAGGAGAGTGATCCAGATTTATTCTCCTTTTAATTTGTAATTGACAATCCCAATGTTCCCAATAATCAGGAAAAAGACATTTGTATATGTACCTGCGCCCATGCAGGTAGTTGGAATAGAGCAATGGCAATAAACTTGCCAATAATAACATTCAAATTTTGTGTTAAGTAATTCCTTTCGTGTCTCAGTGGGTTAAGGACCTAATGAGGATGCGGGTTCAACCCCTGTTGTCTCTGAGGATGCGGGGTCAACCCCTGGCCTTGCTCAGTGGGTTAAGGATCTGGTGTTGCCATGGCTGTGGCTAGACTGGCAGCAACAGTTCCAATTTGCCCCTAGCCTGTGAATTTCCATATGCCACAGGCGTGGCTATTTAAAAACAAAACAAAACAAAACGGTATTAAAACTGTGATGCACACAGTTTCAGATTTCCATTGTCCAAATGTTCAGAGTGAGATCTTTCCATTGTACTACCCCACATTTAAATATCACTTTGGTTCTCATTGTCCTGCAGTCAGGTGTGCATATTAAAACAAAATAAACTCCAAATATACACAAACTCAAAATTCAATGTCACTTGAAGTAATGCAATCAATAAAAGAATAGATGACCAATATCCTCATATCTTACTCTTATGTATGCACACATTTATTCAACATGAGTGTGTATAACATGTATTTCTTCTCTATTCCAGAATGACAAAGTTAAATCAAATATGGATCTGTTTTTCAAAAAGTTTGTATTTCTGGGAGTTCTCTTCATGGCTCAGTGGTTAACAAACCTGATTAGCATCCATTAAGATGCGTGTTCTATCCCTGGTCTTGCTCAGTGGGTTAAGGATCTGATGTTATCCCACAGGTCCCATATGGTGTTCCTGTGGCTATAGCGTAGGTCGGTAGCTGTAGCTCTGATTAGACCTTTAGCCTGGGAACTTTCCATATTTTAGGGTTTGGCCCTAAAAAGCAGAAAGAAAAAAAAAGTTCATAATCCTTATAGATGAATGAAGCAGAGATTAATAGTTGGTTCCCTTTATCATCTTATCTTTCTCCTTTAGTAATATAACCTCTAGTTTTGTTTTTTTGTTTTTTTTCTTTTTTTAAATTACACATATGGCCATGTAGAATAAAGGGTGCCTTTTCAGCTGACCTGGTTGCTTGATTCGATCCCGGCTAATAGAATATGCGTAGAAATGGTATATACAACTTTCAGAAAAGTCCTTAAAGTGCAAAGGTTATGCTCGTCTTCCTTCAGCTGGTTAGATTGCTGGTATAATGGCACCAGCTTGAGCAACCATCTTGGGCCATGAGGTTGGAGCCATGTGCCAAGTTAAACAAAGCAACAACAAAGAAGAACTTAAGTTGGTGACACTGTGTAGCACTGAAACAGCTCTTAGCTGCCTCCTTCTGGACGTTATCTATGTGAATGAGAAAACAAAATTATTTGCTTAAGATCTTATTATTTGGGGTAATTTTGGTAATTTTTATTTACATAGAGCTGAGTTCAATCCTAGTTAACACCGGAATACAAGATGCATTTATAGAACATAAGAACGGCCATATAGAGAGAGGGAAAAAAATTGAGGTTACTCAGAAAACCAAGGAGTTAGTTCTAGTTGGAGAAATCAAGAAGGCTTTTTAGAGACCATTGTATTTGAACCACACAGGATTTGGATATGTAGAAAAAGGTGAAGAAATTTCATTCCAATGTCAGGTGGGAAATAGACCTGGAAGGAAATAGCCTGGAGCCAGGCAGTGTACGGGCTGGAATCAACAGGCAACTGGGAGTCATCAAAAGCTTTTTGCATATGATCAGTACCTTCTGGAGTTCCCGTCAGGGCACAGTGGTTAACGAATCCGCCTAGGAACCATGAGGTTGTAGGTTCGATCCATGGCCTTCTTCAGTGGGTTAAGGATCCAGCGTTGCCCTGAGTTATGGTGTAGGTTGCAGACACAGCTCGGATCCTGCATTGCTGTGTCTGTGGCGCAGGCCGGTGGCTACAGCTCTGATTAGACCCCTAGCCTGGGAACCTCCATATGCCGCGGGAAGTGGCTCTAGAAAAGGCAAAAAGACAAAAAATAAAAGTATTCTTCTTTTGGAAGATTTTTGAGAGATAGTATACAATTGTGGAGCATATCCAGCATGTGATAGTGAGAATACCTGGCGATGCTAGAATAGTTCTTTCCAAATGTTTTCATGTAGGAATAATATTTGTATAACATCCTGGGTTAAATGGTTGAGGCTGCATATGCTAAGGACAACAGGCTCCATGCAGAGATGCTCCAGGCCCCACCTGGGAGCCCTGAACACCTTTGAGGATCAATATGTCGGCATATTATTATCTGTTCCCTTTGTGGTACTGCAGTTAGGAAGCTCTGCCATACAAATGTTTTACCGAGACATATTTACATGAATAATTTGGAAATGGAACTTGAGTGAAATAAAACATTATTTTCTATTAGGGTTAGTATTTCTTACTTCTATATAAACCTTGAAGAATATCATTCAATAAAATGAGAGAGCAGGAGTTCCCCTTGTGGCTCAGTGGGTTAAGAAACTGACTAGTATCCATGAGGAAGCAGGTTCGACCCCTGGCCTCACTCAGGGGGTTAAGGATCTGGCATTGCTGAAAGCTATGGTGTAGGTCACAGATGTGGCTTGGATCTGACATTACTGTGGCTGTGGTGTAGAATGGCAGCTGCAGCTCAGATTCAACCCCTAGCCTGGGAACTTTCATATGCTGCAGGTGTGGCCCTAAAAAGACAAAAAAAAAAAAAAGTGAGAGTGCAGATGATGATGACATTACAGCACATATATCTCTCTCTATCCACAAACCTTATATATATATAGACATATACATATATCAAGGAGAAATACAGAAACCTAGTTTTACCATATATAGTTTTATTATTCATTTTTATAAACAATTAGACACATTTTGGAAATTGTTCATTTTTTCACTTCGGTGACTAATATTCTTACCCCGTATGCCCATGCCATATGGCTTTTTCCTATGTTTCTTTTTACATGTAGGAGAGTATGGAGACAGGGCTAGGCCCAGGGGAGCCAAAGGCATATAACTCCATAAGTAGAAACTCTTCATGAGTTTGTCACATTGACCAGTCTCTTTGAGAGTCTAGCTGATAACTTTCATTAATTAAAAAAAAGGAATTAGTAAGAATAACTAATTGTTTGGTGCCCAGCACTGTGTATGAACATAATCTTACTCATGCAGTCAAATAGGAAGTACTATCATCATCCCTACTTTATAGGAAACACAACTTTGGGACAGTTTAAGTCCTTATCCATTTTTCACTTGCTAAAACTAAAAAATAAAAGAACTATGGGGAGTTCCCATCGTGGCTCAGTGGTTAACAAATCCGACTAGGAACCATGAGGTTGCAGGTTTGATCCCTGGCCTTGCTTAGTGGGTTAAGGATCTGGTGTTGCCGAGAGCTGTGGTGTAGGTTGCAGACGCGGCTTGGGTCCTAAGTTGCTGTGGCTCTGGTGTAGGCTGGCAGCTACAGCTCCGATTTGACCCCTAGCCTGGGAACTTCCCATATGCCGTGGGAGCAGCCCAAAAAATGGCAAAAAGACAAAAAAAAAAAAAAAAAGAAAGAAAGAAAGAAAAGAAAAAAGAAAAAAAGAAAGAAAGAAAAGAAAAAGAACTATGAATTGCAGCAAATCATTTGGGTGATAAATGCATAAAAAGTTATTCTGGTAGTTCCCATCGTGATGCAGTGGAAACGAATCCGACTAGGAACCATGAGGTTGTGAGGGTTCAATCCCTGGCTTTGCTCAGTGGGTTAAGGATCCGGTGTTGCTGGGAGCTTTGGTGTAGGTAGCAGGCGAGGCTCGGATCCCACGTTGCTGCGGCTCTGGTGTCGGACGGCAGCAACAGCTCCAATTAGACCCCTAGCCTGGGAACCTCCATATGCCGTGGGTGTGGCACTAAAAAGACAAAAAGACAAAAAAAAAAAAAAGTTATTCGGCATTAATTCACTGTTAGGGTCCTTATGAATGTAAGACAAAATAAAATTCATCATGCAGAGGTATTTAGGGAAAGCATAGTTTTTAATCGAGCAATCTGACTGTTTTGAATCTTGGTGACCCAAATAAACTCTCGATTTAGCTATTTCCATCAATGGAATTCAAAGGGAAACACAGATATGAGTCATTTACCTTTTTTATAGTATATTTTTCCTTCAACTAAATTAATATCATTAAAAAAATCTGAGAAAATTCAGAGTCATGGACATCCTTGATATTTCTGAGAATTAGTGTATTCACAAAAAAAATTATTCATTCTAAATTCTATTCTGCATGATAGAAATACAACTTTGCCATAGAATGGTTCCCATGATTTGAGAATTATATTCCTCAAAAAATTTGTTAAAATGTTCATCCTTATTCTTTTTTGCTTCATCTCATCAACTCGATGAAACCAAGAATGACAAGATACACAGAAACCTGCATCTCAAGCCATGATTTTATTCCTAAAATCAAATCTATTTTTAACAGCTACTGAGAGCCAGGGACTAATTTTTACACAAAATTATGCATTCATAGAAAAACTGTGAATGAATCTACTGCTTGTTAAATGAACATAAGTAAGTGATGGAGTAAACTGCCACCTAGAGTTAAGATTTTAACTCAGCTCAAAATACAATATAAAAATGATTCTAACAATCTGAGATCTTTTAATGTCTCAATATTTACATGTACACAGAAGTTCTTTACTTCTGAAAGTTAATGTCTCCAAATAGTCAGAAATTATTCCAAAAAAATAAATATTTTTATGAAGAAAATATAAGATTACTAGAAGTATAATATGTTGATATTTATTGGCTATAATTTTGAAAAAATGAGACTCTGGGAAAATACATTTAATATACTAACATATGTATATTCTCCAAAAAAAGTCAAATTATTTAGAATGCCTTATAAATTCGTAGAACAGAAATATATTTAGCCCAATTCTTCCATTCATAACCTATTTGATTTCCTGCTTCACATAAAGTCACACTGGGGGACAGAGGCTTCTACTGCACACCAGGAGCACTGTCAAAATCTGGGTGAACTATTCAGATTTGAATATGACAGTTATTTGTTCTAAGTTCTGGAAAGCTGAATTTTCACTTCCTTAACTAGGTTGTTCTAAAATCATACCCTTGTCAGAAACCCTGAAATTAATACAGTAGCCATAATAGAACCCAGTCAGCTTAATAAATGATGAACAGCTCATTCTCATTCTAAAATTGTACCTACCCACAGTGTGAAAAGGGCTTCATCTTAACTGCTCATATGCAGCATGGATCAAGCTATAATTCTGTGTGTGTGTCATTCTTCGAGTATGCATTTTCTGGGTCAAGCAGAGAATGTCTATGAGATGAGGGTTTAAAGTAAGCCATGTAACTCTGTGCCTGTACAACTCTCTGACTGCGTGTTTATCACCTGCTACTCTCACTTTCAATCCTGGCCACGTACCTGATTTATCTTTAAGTCACTTGGTGTGTGGAAAATAGGTTGTTGATTCTTTTCTGCCTCGTATAACATCTACTTCTTTTCTCCTGCTCCAGTACTTCCTCATTCTTACTTTCCCCACCTACTTTCCAGCCCAAACTTATTATCCTCGTTCTTCTCCATAAAATTATCTTTCAACAATCCATTCCCCCTCCTTTTCCATTTTTCTCTTTGGGACCTCCATGGCCCAATCCACTGAGAGCATATTTGTGCTTAATCCTGTCTATTTTTTGTAACTTTCCATCTCCTCCGAGTCCTCAATAGGTGTTTCTGCAACTCTTACAACTTCCCCTAGGAAGCTTTTGCCATCACTGCTTTCACAATCAGCCAGAAAGGAGGTTTCCTCCTCACTCCCTAGCAATTTCTATATTGTTAAATCTTATTTTACTTCTCCGTATTTGAAATCTGCACCTTAGTCCTTCCTTTCAACTTACCTGGAGTCTCTTTGTACCTTCACTTTTCTCTTTCTTCTGCTACCACTAAGCCATTTTGGCCTGTTTTGGAGGATTTCAATCCTCAGTCTTCATTGCCCTCTTGGTTTCTACTCCCATGTCCAATCATAACATTAGGGTCTTGATATTTATGTTGAAATCTCTTACGACACAAACTGAACACTCCCTGGGTGAAAAGTAGTATTCTCTGGGCTTTGCCATGTTTATTACTTAATGCAACAAACAAACAAACAAACAAACAGACAGACAGACAAAACCCCCTCAGAGTTCTCCATGTGGCGCAACGGATCAGCACCGTCTTGGGAGTGTTGGGAGAAAGGTTTGATCCCCAGCCCAGCACAGTGGATTAAGGATCAGGCATTGCCTCAGCTGCAGCTTAGGTTGCAACTGTGGCTCAGATCTGATACCTGGCTCAGAAACTCCGTGGGTCATGAGGCGGCCAAAAAGAAAAAACAAAGCTCCTTGAAGTAGGTGTTATTATTGTCCCCATTTCGCAGCTAGGGAAACTTATTCATGAAAAGTGAAAGTAAGTGGCCCCAGGGAACACAGGTGGTAAGCAGTAAAGTAGGAATCTGAGCATCGAAATGTTAGGCTCCAGAGTCTGTAGACTAGTCACTAGGCTCTATTGCTTCCATGCCTCAGCACTTCTCTTAACTTTTCTTCCTAATTGGTCCTTTTGCACACTAGCCTTGAATCTCAAAAGACATCAGACAACCTAGATTTAGGTTGCTTTGCGAAAAGGCCAGGAATGTCAGCTCACCTCAGACTATTGCAATAAAGGAGCACCGAGTGTTCAGGCAGCACTACTGTAAATAGAAAAATGGTAGGAAAGATCTGGAATCAGACAGACTGGGATTTAATTCCAGAGTCTACCACCTGTGTGACTTTGTGTGGTTGTTTGACCTTTCCAGTTCCTTTTATGTGAAATGGAAATAGGCATCTGTCTTTAGCTTAGCTTATGATTCTAATATAGAGCTAATTCTCTTTCTTTTTTAAGTCAAATTGTTGTTGACTCTCTCAAGTTGGATCCCATCAAGGGTCCTCCTTCCTGGTTGCTCACACCTTTTGGTTCAGAAGCAAAAAGAAGTCTTATTCTTTGATGAGGGAATGGAGAGGTGTGAGCTCAGGCTTTAGAGCACACAACTCTCTTCACAGGCTGTGGGCATGGCTGCTTTATAAGGGGTGGAGTTTAGTGGGTGGGGCCAGCTGCACTCCAGACCTGGCTGCCAGGGACAGATTCAGCGCACCCTTTTGAATCCAGGTGTGTGCACAATGTTTTGCTTCTGCATCAGGCTTCAGAGTTGAGGTGTCTGGGGCAGCTGTTCTGTGCTGGGACCTCTAATACCATACGTCAGGTGAAAGCCTCAGAACACAGCCCCCTATTGGCAAGTGGAACTAGACTAAGCACAAAAGAATAGGTTGGAACTTATCTTACTAACTATATTCCTTCTTATTTTTCCAGGAGACTCCAGTGGACTTCGCTAGTGACAAAATGCAAAGTGCTCAAAAAATATTAGCTACTGTTTTCATTACTCATAGTCCTATGAGCCTGTCACTTGACTATTAAAAGCCTGATTAATATTCTATGCAAATAAAAACAATTGGGGATGCCCACTTGAGAAGCAGACAACTCTGCTTTAACAATTTTGTCTTTTCAGATATATGTAGTAGATTATACTACTCACAGACAACCAATTGTAATTTACTTGAATTTTGATCTATATTTGCCTTTTTTTAAATGCCATAGTCTGAATAGGGCTTTCAGAGTATATCCTCTAAAGGGAAATTTTACCCCATCTCGATATTGCTTAGTAAACTTGTTGCTGAAATCATTTGCTTCCATTAATATTTTTGAGAACAATGAGAATGCACTACAAGAAGGTGCATGTTCAAGGTACTTAGAAAACAAAAAAGTATTTTTCTAGGGGATTATTTAGGTGTGTATTATTATCTAATGTCATATCCTAACCCTGGCAAAGAGGAAACTGGGGATTGGTCTGGTCAGTAAAATGGGCCTATGGCAGTTTCTAAATTCAAGGAAGTGGCATCGAATTTGGACAAGAAATTCAGAAGTAGGAGTTCCCGTCGTGGCGCAGTGGTTAACGAATCCGGTTAGGAACCATGAGGTTGCGGGTTCGATCTCTGCCCTTGCTCAGTGGGTTAAGGATCCGGCGTTGCTGTGAGCTGTGGTGTAAGTTGCAGACTTGGCTCGGATCCCGCGTTCCTGTGGCTCTGGCGTAGGCCGGTGGCTACAGCTCCGATTTGACCCCTAGCCTGGGAACCTCCATATGCCGCGGGAGCGGCCCAAGAAATAGCAAAAAGACAAAAAAAAAAAAAAAAAAAAAAAAAAGAAAAAAAGGAAAAAAAAGAAATTCAGAAGTAGTTATGCACCAGAAAAAAAGCATATTCATGACTGTTCCTCAGGAAAAAGTCAGAAATCCTTCATGATCTTCCCGGCAGTTGAAATGGAAAATAGATGGGGAAACTAAACATTATCAGCAAAAGTGATCAGTGAAAAACTCAATTCAGCTTACCTTTTCCATAGGAGTTGCCTTCTAAAATAATGATTTTTCATGGACTTAGAGAATAGACTTGTGGTTGCCGAGGAGGAGAAAGGGAGTGGGGTGTATTGGAAGCTTGGGCTTAATAGATGCAACTATTGCCTTTGGAATGGATTGGCAATGAGATCCTGCTGTGTAGCACAGGGAACTATGTTTAGTCACTAATGATGGAGCATGATAATGTGAGAAAATGGAATATGTGTAATGTATGTGTAACTGGGTCACCATGCTGTACAGTAGAAAAAAAATTGTATTGGGGAAATGACAATTAAAAATAAATAAATTAATTAATTAAATAAAATAAATTAAAATGCAAAAAATATAGTAAAGCAAAATAAAATAATGATTTTTATTAATCCAGTCACACATACAAAAGTTTTACCCTAAGTACGGTGGTACTTTAAAGGCATTGTTGTGCCCATGAAACTTATAGGGAAATCGTGGGTGGCATGAAAATATAGAGAAAGAGTTTAGGGCTACCTGAGTACTCCGGCCTACTGCTAGACCCATGAGCAGCGGAGGTTACTGAGTGGCCCTGGTCCCGTTCATAAACTCTCTGTGCCCGCACTTCATGATCTGTAAGACAGGGATAGCAATAAACCTACGGCATAACGTTGTCTAGAGAATTTTAAAAGATAATACATGGAAGAGCACTTTGAACAATTTCCAGAACACAGTATTTGTTTATTAGGTGTTAGTTATTATCATCCTCACCCTCATCGCCATCACCATCCTTTGCATTTAAATTTTAAAATGGACAATCTGAATACTTGTTCCCTGGAAGCTCCTTCCAGTGAAGGTCACTCTGAAAATGTTCCCATATTAAAATTTTCCCATCTGCTGTCAAGTTTCAACCTTGTGATGGAATGATCATGCCTTTTCTATTTTCTTTCATCCGAGATCATTAAAGCCATGGCAGTAGGAAGTCCTTTAGTGTAAGGGAAAGGGAACCAACAATTACTTTCATCATTACCTTTATTCCAGTCTAAAGATTTAAAAATCATGCTGCCTTCTGTTAACACAGCTTGCAAGGAAGTTGTACTCGTTCTTCACATTTAAGAAGGACTTGGTATTTTCCTTTTTTTTCTTTTTTTTCTTTTTAGGGGCCACACCTCTGGCATATGGAATTTCCCAGGTTAGAGGTCAAATTGGAACTATAGCTGTGAGCCTACGCCACAACCACAGCCACAGCCATGCCAGATCTGAGTGCGTCTGGGACCTACACTACAGCTCACGGCAACACCAGATCTTTAACCCACTGAGCAAGGCCAGGGATCAAACCAGGATCTTCATGGATTCTAGCCAGCTGAATCACAATGAGAACTCCCGGGACTTGGTATTTTCAAAGTAACTTCAAATATTAATTAAAATTAAACAACAACCTTATGAAGCAGGTCAGTACCTTTATCTTTCAGAGTAGGTAATTAGGACTCGGTGAGGTAAAATAGTCATTTGCCTTAGGTAATGAATTAGCTCATTATTTGAATTCACTTCCTGTAAGTTAACTGGTCTGTGGCTCAACCTGATAGGCCAAGCTACAACAAACAAAAATACTGATTTGTATATTGTTATATTTAGTGAGTCACCAGTGTATCCTGTCCTGGACTTCATGAATCTAGCTTTGCATCTCATGTTCTCACTGCCTGAGGTGACCTTCTTTCCTGAGCCCCCCTGCCCCTTATTTTTCTAGCTAATTTCTCCTCGTATGAGTTATACCTTAACTCATAAGTGACCTCCTCCAAGAAGCCTTTCCTCACTTGCTTCAGATTTAACTCCTATTTGACACCTGGCCTTGGAATTTCCATATGCAGGTGCAGCTGTAAAAAGAATAAATAAATAAATAAATAAATAACCTGAACAGTGGAGTCTATAACTGTCTTCAGTCTGATATCTTAGTACAGTTGTATTCAGTATAAGCCTTAAACATTGTTTATTCACTTCCTCACTGAGAAAATATTTGTAATGTTGTCCATTGGCTCTGATGACAAAGTGTTTTTATTTTTTAGAAATTTAAATGTGTTGGAGTTCCCGTCATGGCTCAGTGGTTAACGAATCCGACCAGGAACTATGAGGTTGCAGGTTCTATCCCTGACCTTGCTCAGTGGGATAAGGATCCAGCATTGCCGTGAGCTGTGGTGTAGGTTGCAGACGCAGCTCAGATCCCGAGTTGCTGTGGCCCTGGTGTAAGCCAGTGGCTACAGCTCTGATTAGACCCCTAGCCTGGGAACCTCCATATGCCAAGGGATGGCCCTAGAAATGGCAAAAAGACAAAAAAAAAAAAAAAGAAAAAGAAATTTAAATGTGTCACATTTTAATTCAAACCATATTTATTTTCAAAGGCATTTTACTATATCCCACTATACTTACTATATTACTGTATTACTTTATTATGTCCATTCTGTTTTAAATGAGATTTAAATAATTTCTTTTCAGTGCAATTGGTACAATCAACCAAAACCTTTGCAAAGGCTAATAAAATATTACTTCAGTTAGGTGAGTGGAAGCTGCCCAGCCTTCTCTGTCATGCTTATCCAAGCAATAAATTACTTTTCTTAGACAAAAATCATCCTTGGAAATTGCTTTAGCTTTTTCAGAATACGTTGAATACATAGTGTTGGGAACATTTTATTTTCTTTTGATCAAACACAATTATTTTCCACTTGAGTGCTAATATCACAAGAGAACAAGATGGGTTTCTTACATTTTACTGTTTTCTCATTCATGTTGAGCCCAGTTTTAATTTGCCCCCAATAAAGATGCTTCCTGCCCTATAATTTAATTTCATTAGCCTCTTACCCTAGAAATCTCCTTAAATGTAATCGTAAAACAACTGAGATATATTTATCAAAGTAGAATTTAATGTTTGATATTATTTCCTTGAAAGTTATTTCCAAAGGTATGTAAAAGTCATTTTTTAAAATTTTGATAGACTATATAGATACTGACTTCTTTGAGGTTTCATAAGTCAAGTAAATAACAAGTGCCTCCCATTTTAGTCTCTCTTGAGAAATATGCTAACAATATCACACATATAGAAATAGGCTAGTATGTGAAGAAAGCAACAACAATGAAGGAATTAAATGAAAATTAAGTGCCTTTGGGATTCAAGTCTCTTAGGATACCTTAAAATCTAGGTTAAAAAATCAGGCAAAGACAAACTCAAATTCACCCTCAGTTGACTATAACCACCTCTAGGATGATGTAGTATATATGCTGAGCAAATTTTGACACAGAAATCTATTGGTTATTTTATTTTGATGCACATTAACTTAAGTAAGCTTTTACGGGTTTATAGAAATCTAAGGGACGCTATAAACCCTATTATTTGGGGGGGAATGCACTATACACAAACACAAAATCTTGCATACAATTTTGGGCTATTGATAGACTCACTGAAGTCAGTCCATTAATTGCACTGGAATTTGTATTAGTCCAGAACTCTAATATTGAAGATAAGAGAAAATCAGCTCATATTATCTCAAGTCAAAGTAAATGTATTGGTCCATGTATCTGGGAAGATACTGAAATTACTCAAAGAAATAGCTATAGAAAGCAATGCCTTTCAGAGGAACTAGATCTAGAAACTCAAGATCACTGGAAGACACTCTGTCACTCATTTCTATTTGTCTTTTACTTCTCTCGGCATATTAATTTCATTTTCTCTTGTTGCAGAGATGCCTTCTTTATGGGGCTGAGAACATACCTGTTAGCAGATCCGGCTTAGCAATCCCAGGGAAAACAGCCCTCTTGAGCATCCAGGTATCAAAATCAGAGAAGGACTTTCTCATTCAAGTCATAACCAACCAAATGTGAGACTGGAGAAGGGGAAATAAGCTGACAACCAATTAATAAAATGATGCTGTGTGAAGAGAGTCAGAGCCTCAGTACTAGATAGTAGTGAGCTCCTAAACTGGCTCTCTGGGGAAAAAAAAAAGCATGTGTATAATTATAGATGCATACAAATGTATTATATATTTTACTGATATAAAGAATGGGTGGCATACAGCTTATTAAAAATGATACAACATTCAAGATTTTTATTATTTGAGTATAGCCAATTGATTAACTTTTAATGCTTTTGTTGATTTTTGCTCTTCTTTTATTCTGGCTAAATTGTGCTTGCAACTGGCAAGAGTTTTATGAACATGAATTTTGGTTGATATTTTCTTTTTTGTTAACAAGTAATATGCCAGAACTTCATTCATTTGTCAGTGGTGTGAACAACTTCTTTTTTGAACTTGTTAATAATTTTTTTATACTGGAAGGATAGTTTCCCAATTTTTTGTGTTATTCACAATGTAACAGCTAGTCACGACACTTTTAAAGTGTAATATGCATTATTAACATGTTCTCGATCACTTCCTTAATTCTAGAAAATCAACAAAATGGTAATTCAAGCCTCGATTTGTAATAACTGCCAGTTTCCATGATGTAAATACTCCCACCACAATCAGTTTTATGCTATTAAAAAGGACATCAATGAATAAAGAGTTGGGAAGAAATGAGAACTAGAACACTATTCTATGGTATTTTCACCATGGCCTAAGCATTAAATAACCTCAAAAACAATCACTCTGAATCAGATCCAGCACAACACTAGTGATGGTCTGCATGATTCCTATGAAGAAATGGGTAGTTAAGAAATAATAACTTGAAGTCATTGTAAATAGAGAGCTAGCATGTGAAATCAAAGTCCTGCTATGGCATCTCAATGATTTATCTAAAATAATATATTCTATGGAGTTCCCACAGTGCAGCGGGTGAAAAATCCAACTGCAGCAGCTTGGTCTCTGCAGAGGTGTGGGTTGGATCCCTGGCCTGCTGCAGTGGGTAAAGGATCTTGAGTTACCACAGCTGCAGCTTGGATTCAATCCCTGGCCCAGGACCTTCCATATACTGCAGGTGTGACTATAAAAAGAAAAAAAAAAATTAAGGATTTCCTGTCATGGCTCAGTGGAAATGAACCTGAGTAGAAACCGTGAGTTTGCGGGTTCGATCCCTGGCCTCGCTCAGTGGGTTAAGGATCCGTTGCCATGAGCTGTGGTGTAGGTCACAGACGGGGCTCAGATCTGGTATTGCTGTGGCTGTGGTGTAGGCCGGCATCTGTAGCTCAGATTAGACCCCTAGCCTGGGAACCTCCATATGCCCCGGGTGTGGCCCTAAAGAGACAAAAGACCAAAAAAAAAAAAAAAATTAAAAACAATGTAGTATATTCTATGAAGATAGCCATGTGGATATCCAGTATTAAGTACATTCAAATTTCAGTGGCTTTTATAGTTTGACAAATTTTAGGTTAATCTCTATTTTGGATTTTTCAAATTTCTCTTTTATTAGTGTAAGTGATTGACTTTTTTTTATCACATTTACAAAAAGTATATTTTCCATAAGCTTTACATTTTAGTTAGAAAAGGAAGCAAAAACAGAATCTCTGAATGCCTTTTCTGCTCCTTCACTGATGTGTGTGATTAAAATCTGCCTTCTATTTCTTCACATTATAAACTGAATTGGAATCTTTTTCACACTCTGATAATTTCCTAAAAAACAGTATTTGACAAAGTGGGACAAGGAACACTAGGAATATGCTGTTTATCTCAGATATACTCCTGGCTTTCAGTGAATATGATTTGGCTAAGAAGTAGGAATAAAGGAAAATAGTGAGAAACACATGATATTTTACTTTACTTTTATGTACTTAGCATTGAACACAGAAATGTCTGCTTGTCGGTTTCCTGGGAACTCAAAAACCTCTTGTGCTTTAAGCAATAAAATAAATGGATAAATGAAAGTAATTATTGAGTAAATTAAGTTGAAAACTTGATAGTAATTGTGTCACTTAGTAATTATTTTGTCTTTGATGTTGAGTATAGACTTGTTGCTTTTAAAATTGCATAGTTGTAAAAACATTGGTTTTCTCAGTGTACATTTTACATTTTAGTGTCTTTATTTCTCAAAATGAGCAAGGCAAAGAAAAAACATACAATTATGTGAGATACAATGTAACAAATGTGTTTCTACAGAACTGGTTAAAAGGAAAAGGATAATGAATGAGACTAATAAAAAATGAAAAGATTATCTGGTGCTTAGGATAAAAATCATCAGAAATGACAAAATAAATTTACATTAGTGGTCTGTGATCACTACTGGGAGACTTTGCAAATCAGCTGGACTTCTCATAAACGTCCATGTGCTTCAGCAAAATAGGCCTGCTAACAAGTTACAATCTGGACTTTGTGGTTTGTTCCTTCTGTAGATTTTATTCACACACATCAGTGAAGGAGCAGAAAAGGCATTCAAGGTTATAGATCCCAGGGTTATCCCTCTGCTCTAATGGGGCTCAGAGGCATCTTATGACTATGGTCATGAAAGACATTTTAGGGACTAGGGATAAGCCTAAGGAGAAAGAGCAAGAATTGATTCATGATGGATTTGTCAATATTAGAAGCAAATGAGGAGAGGGAGGTGTACTTAAACTGGAAAAGCACTAAACCGTAAGCCTCTGAGGGGAAAAAGTGGAGAACAGGATTGACACAGTTGAAGTCTGGCACCTCATGTGGAAAGGGACGCAGAAGGAAGAAACAGACCAGATACCCTTTGGTTTACAGTATAGGCATGAGGCAGAGGCCAATAGGCCCAAGGCAGATATATGAAGATCACACTGCTGTCAGTGATGTAGTGGGCTCTGTGAGATTAGCTGAATGTATAATGCATGCCAGTCAATAAGAAAAATTCAATAAATATGTGAGGATAGTATTTTACAATCAGGAGAAGTAAAGAGTGTTTACATTAGAGAAGAACTATGGTTAGATTTTGATAAATTAACAGAAAAAATCAGATAAAATTGCTACTGGGCTCATTCGATTGTCTCTTCTAATATGAGGCAGGGGGGAAAGTGAGTAAAGTGGAAAAGCAAATCATCATTAGATAAATAAATGATAGTCAAGAGCTCCTCAAGAGATCTGGACTGTAAAAAGCCAGAAATGCTTTGGGAAAAGAGACAGGATTTTTTTGGGCTGTTCAAAGGGCATACTATCTCTCAGATTTGAGACTGAGCTTGTGGGAGGTATAGAAGGGAAAAAAGAGTCTTTCAAGTCAGAAACTTGAAATTGATTGCTATTCATTAGCAGAGAAATCTTAGACTAATTAAATAACCTCTGAGCTTTAATTTCCTCATTTTACAAATGGAGATAAAGTTTAAAGATAGGGTATATAATGCACCTAGCAGAGAGGAGACATTTGGTAAACTTTAGTTCCCTTGTTCCCAAGTGTTCCCTTGTTCCCTGTTCAGTGTGGGAGACTCCTGTCAGAGGTGAGGAGTACCTGTAAGATGTCCCCAGGGCAAAACCTTCCAAGTGACCAGGAAGTCATTCTTTGATGGAATTCCTGAGGCAAGCAGCAGTCTGTACTCCCTCCTTTGTTCCTAATTGGTCCACATATTGGGTAATGGCTCTAAGAACTCTCTGGGAATGTTCTCAGGATTTTCAGAGCACCTGGTCCTTGATTCTGGTTCATGCCTGTCTCTTACTCACTCTTTCTTTTTTCTATTCCATTAACTTTCTTGGTTTTCTTTTCTGAGAAGGCTGGATGGATTAATGTGTTCAAGCCCATGCCCCACCCCCCAGAAATTTCTGGGAGTCATCTTTGTGTGTCTATCTAATATGTAACGCCCAGGCTGTGACTTATTAAAGTGGTTCTCCTTAAGAAAAACATGTAATTGTTGAAGATCTACTTAAGTAATATCACTTTTAAAAAACAGTCCCCTCATTTGGCGGGGGAAAGGTGGAAGGAGAACAGGGATTTCTTCGACACTTTCTACCATCAGTAAATAGAGTGAGAAAGTGTTGCATTTTAACACTGTAACAACAGCCCACAATAATAAAAAATTTGTCACTTGTGCAAAGTCCAAGATTATTATTACTGTTATTATTATTTTGGATCTAGTGGACAGATTCTCCTGTGTGCTTCCTTCCATCTGCAGTCTCTGTTAACTCAAGCATCCAAGGTCACCTTGGAAGAGGGAGAGAGTGGAGGATTGGTACATTCCATTGAGCTGGTTACTCCACCCCACCTAGTTAGGCAGGATTTGTAATCTCCTTCACTGCCCTGAAGGAAAATGAGATCACTAGGCCAACACAACATCATCAGGCCACAGGATGATTTAGAGATATGAAATATTCCCTTTTTCCCAAAAGCCAGTGGTTCATAGATTAACAGTTTACTTCTAAAGACAAAAAATGAAATTTGGGATGTTCCTGTGGTGGCTCAGTGGTTAACGAATCCGACTAGGAACCATGAGGTTGTGGGTTCAATCCCTGGCCTCGCTCAGGGGGTTAAGGATCGGTGTTGCCATGAGCTGGGGTATAGGTCGCAGACTCAGCTTGGATCCCAAGTTGCTGTGGCTGTGGCATAGGCTGGTGGCTGCAGCTCCGATTAGACCCCTAGCCTGGGAACCTCCATATGCCGTGGGTGCGGCCCTAGAAAAGAAAAAAAAAAAAAAAAAAATTTGGAAGATAGGAACTCAATTACTTTTTTACAGCACATAAAATTTTGTTACCAAAATTTCCAGCATCACAGTAAAGTAGAACTTGATGGATTATCCAGAGACACAGCTTCAAGTAAAATAAAAGCTCTTGTTTAAGAAATCAGTAGTCTTTCATGGAGTAGTACAATACAATTAAGGTTGTGATCATATAGAATTTAGTTTCAGGTTAAGAGAATTACATTTAAAAATAATTTTGTAATTTTTACCTTAAGCTTAGGACAGCAAAAATGGAATTTTTTTTTCACGCAGTTTTTAAGCATAGTATACACCAAATAAATATTTGGTTCATATTTGCTTGTCTGTCTTGTTTCCCCCTTCAGCTTCCTGCCCTAAATAGTGCAGAGTAATATATAATGATGAAAAGCAAGATGGCTTGTATTTTAATATGATCATAAGGTTTGAAGGCGAAACCAGGTCTCATCTGTTTCTAGTCCCCCTCCCTGCTTTGAGCTTAAATTTTATCAGGCAAAAATGCGAAGATGATAAATAAACTCTTTGTACCTTCTAACCATTAGAGATTGAGCGGTAATAGCTGTTTCAATATGAATTCCATAACCCTATGATCTTTAAAAATTGAATAGTTAGCTCATTCAAGGTTTAGTGAATAAAATAATTTGTAAACAAATGAGCAAATTCCATGATTCTACTAAAGGATACTCTGGTAAATAGCCAATCATATGCCTTTACCCAGAAGGCAGACATTTCACTTATAGAAACAGTTTTTTTTAAAAAAAGAGATTCTTTCATTCATCCTTCTGCCACTTCTACTGATAAAAACAAACATGTCCCATTCAGAGCAGAACATTTAGCTCTCTGTTAGCAACAGAAAGAACACTTCCCCAGCAACAGGAAAACCCGAAAAGGACATCTATTTTTAAAAATAAAATGTGAAGCACTAAGCATTTTGCTGCTTTAGTGAATAAGATAAATCTTATCCTTTCAAATTAGGTGAACATCCTATAGATTTCAGGAATAACCAGATTTTACATACTTTTTGATTATTTGCTTTGTTTTTTATACACCAGCGCTTTTCCTGACATTTCTGCTGATTTCTCTGTTCATGGATATTTACGTACATGGCTATTATACGGTAGGAGGTGTCTCATTTTAAATGAAAATGTGGTAATTCAAGGAGTTCTTTACTACATGCAGAATTGTTCACAGCAGCCTCTGCTCGGTAGCAAGGTTTTTGGAAAAGGTGATGATGAATATGCCTGTTGAAGGAAAGTGATAGGAAAATGAACTGCAACTTACTTGCTATCATAAGAAGTACAGTTTTAAAATTGAAAGAAAGCTTAGAGTATTTGATCTTGAGCGGCTGTGCATTGTCCAATGCTTCAAATAACAGCTTGACTGCATTAAATGTACACAATATATTAGTGTAATTTAATTATATGTTTCAACTTCTTGACTTTACAGAAAAAGACATTAAAACTTAAAAAATGATGAATGTTCACTTCAATGTTTTAATCCTATGTAACAGCAGATACCACAATGCAAATCTTCCCAGGCTTCTTTCTATTCTTCTCATTCCATAGCCAACATTATGAGGCATATGTCTAACATTTCTTCCATTCAATTGTGTGTACATCTATTATACTTATTTAAAATCTAAAATTTTTGTTGAAGACAGAAAGATCACCATATATGCAAGGCTGAAGGCAGGTCTATTAACTTTGTGCCAATTAATGTCATATGTTACTATTTAAAAACACTGGTGATTCTTAGAACAATCTCATTTATTTTTTTTACCTTAGTGTTAAGCTAGTAAAGTAGGAGGCAGATTAATAGCAGTCTTTGATTTCACCCTTACTCTGTAAAAGTGGAACTAGCTGAAGTAAGCCTTAAATGTGGGGACATATTAGATTCTGTCTATGACTACTAATTCCTCTTCTCGTTTCCTCCTTTGGCTGAAGGCAGAAACAGAAGGTCAAAATATAATCACTATTCTTATTATTCACATAAGAAACTGGGGACAAGCGAGTTCCTGTTGTGGCACAGCAGAAACAAACCCGACTGGTATCCATGAGGACGTGGGTTCAATCCCTGGTCTCACTCAGTGGGTTAAGGGTCCAGCATTGCCGTGAGCTGTGGTGTAGGTGGCAGATGTGGCTCAGATCTAGTGTTGCTGTGGCTGGCATAGGCTGGCAGCTGTAGCTCTGATTAGACCCCCTAGCCTGGGTGTATCCCTAAAAAAGAAAGAAAAGAAAGAAATTGGGAACAAGGTCATTGAAAACATTTAGTTTTTAAAGTTAATTGATTTCATGTACTTGAAGACATAGCATACATACACAATTCTGAATTATGTAACTATATAGTGAGGCAGAATACTAACTCACGTAGTCAGTGTAGGAGCATGGGCTTTGATGTATTCTTTGACATGGCCATTGATTAACATTTGTGCCTTAAGGGCTCCAGGGAGTAACATCCCCACAGGCCTAGTTTATGATAGGGAGTGTACCTAAACCCAGATGGACATTAATCCCTAATCCCCTGTGACTCAGTTTACAGGGAAGAGAAGGACAAAGACACCATAAAACTTGTGGGACATTTCCACCCCTAAAGTCCTTATTGGATAAGGACTGATATAGGTAATTGAGTAAGGCTGATGGAAGAAAAACCACATCTTTCTGGACTCCACGTTGGTATCCCCCATCTTTAAAGGATATAAACCCTTATAGGACAATAGAGAGCAAGGGCTCTTCTCCCCTCTTCCAGCAGCCCTGGGAGCTATTTGCTTTCCTTTAATAAATATTTTGCTTGCTTGCTGCCTGTGTATTCACAGAGTTCATTCTTCGACTACATGAATAAGAACCCGGATTCTGGTAACATCTTTCAGGCATTGATAGTATATATATACACATATGTATGTATATTTTAAAATTTTTCATTAAATATTATCTCTGCTACTAGTTGCATAACTTAGACAAAAAATTTGACTCTCCAGGCCCCAATTTCTTCATTTGTAAAATGGGAATAATAACAGTTCCTATCTTCTGTGGTTGTTGTGTATCACTTAGAATTTCTAGCACATGGCAAGAATTTAATATCAGGTATCATAGAGGATTACGTGTTTAATATATCTAATATATATGTATATAATATATATGCATATATACTTATTGATATCTCTTTGTCCAAGTGAAATTTATTGCATAAAATCATTAGCTGTTTACATCTACAGATAAAAATGTAAAAATAATTTCATAATGCATTTCTCTTTTGCTTTACATTTTAAGGCCATGAAACTATTCTGTATGATGTGACATGCCTTTGTCAAAGGTCAGCACAAAAAATGAAACTTAAGCTATGCAAATTTAAAAATTCAAATTACTTAGGAGGTTGGGGGAATCTCAAGAAGGAAAGTAGACTGCAACAAGAGAATCTAACTGTATTACAGATATAAAAAATCATCTTACTGAAGGAGGCAGAGGAATAGGTGTTGAACTAAGCAACTTTGAAAACGACTGAAGTTTGTAAGACTAAAGATAAAAGAAACTACATTTAGACATTGTACTCTAATTTATAAAGTTGCTTTACAAGGGGTTATGGGTTAGCAATTCTAATACTGCTATCCATGTATGCTGAAACTGAACAAGTAAATAAATGGGTGGCTAACAGTAGAAACCAGCTTTCTCATGGTTGGAATGAAAATTTATAGGTAAGAAAAGGAAGACTAGAATGATCTATCTGGTAATAGGTTTGAGCTGGAGACATCAATATGAATTCATGTTTAGTTTAATATAGGTGCAGGTGGTTCCATACAGAAATTAGATAGTGTTCATGCACATATTTCCTTGCTTTCTCAACTTCAAAGAAAGGACATTATGGTGAGCAGAGAACATATCTCATGCCTAGATCTTGGTTTCTAACACCATTTCCCAATAAAGGAACCAAAGTTCCTTAGAGAAATGGCTGATTCTAGGCCTGAGGTGTGATGAGCCTGGAGTACCTTGAAGGACCTGAATATAAAGCAGTGCTCAAAAACAAAACAAAAACCCTTCCCACATTGATGAGAATATACTAAAAGGACATAGGACAACTGAAAGAGCTCTCAATAGCCGAAGCTAAGACAATATAAGCACAAAATAAAAGTGTATTGGATTTAACTCAAAGTATAAATAAGTATCTATGTGTACATACTCATATAAACAAATGGTTGACTCATAAACAATGGAGAATCGACATGTCCTATGCAAAATAATTTGAAAAAATTTATGTAGATTTATACTCAGAGAGGAGCATAAGATACTGCTGCTTAAGTGTGGGCTGTGCATATTGCCTTCCTTCTAAGAAATATAGTAAAGAAGGGTGGGGGGGGAATAGTAACTTTGCAGTGAAGATACCTAATGCATCTCAATCAGGTGATCAAGGTCAACATGAAGGCATGCAGGTGATATGTATCCTCGATTGATGTCCCAGGAAAAATTACTAAATCTCTCATGGCTAGGAGGGTACTAAGATCTACTGTGACAGTCTTTTTCAATTGTTAAATGTATGTGAAATGCCTTCCACAGCACCTAGCTCATATACTGAAAAATAGTACTCATGATTGAGAATTAACTGTTTAAAAAATACTCACGGTCTAATTTTTATGGTGTAACTATTGACTGGGGTTGTCAGTAGTCTGGTAAAACCTCTGAAATATACCACAGACCTGCACATATTTATAAAATGTTTCTTTCTATTAAGATATTGGTACCATTGTGGAGCTATTAATTTAGAGACTTATGAATATTATTATTTTACAGCTGCATCTGTTGTTAGGAAAGCTTCATATTATTACTACCTCTCTCTTAGTCTAGAGTTGCTTCAGTATTTCCTCAAAAAATTCCACGTAAGAAAAAAGCACATGCTGAGCTATTTGAAGCTAGACTTCAGAGCGCTCTTAAATGCTCTGAAATTTCTGCTTACTATTGCCATACTAAAGCTTAAGAAAGAATGAAGATATCCTGCTGTTGTCTGTTCTTATAATGTGTCTCCTCTGTTGGCAATGCGTTATTTCAACACTGATTCATTGGCTTTGATATTGGACCTTATTAATGAATGTATATACTATTTAATGTTCAGCAGCAGTGGTAGGTGACACTGATGATACTGCATTATGAAGAAACTGGAGTTAATAAAATGGCTTAAGAAACCAGAAGATTAAATGTGACAACTGTTTGATAGATGAAATTTGCTTGGGAGGTTGATGCTATACTTTTCCAGTTTCTCAAGAAGGATTATAGCCAATACTTGACAACCTGAATATACACATCTTTTTCTTTGCTTTAAAATTAAAAAAGAACTGGATATTCTGAATTGTTGCTTGGAGGTTTAGAAATCACTGGCAGTAGCCTGTTTAAAAGCAACACACTTCATTTTTGCCTCTGACCTCTTTTTGTCATCATTTCCTGTGTTAATTGGACAGACTGGACACTGCTGTTCAGGAATCAAATCTTTTGCCATAACAGCTACAGATGTATCCTTATCATGTGTTTCTTAAGATGGATTGTTTTGTTTTGTTTTAAATTTCTGATTGATAGCCAAAGAACCCAGCAGCTCAGGTCAGCCTGTCCCAGGTTTCCTCTATAATAACTGATAGGATGTTTTTAAGACTACATGGAATGAAACTGCAATCTGTGCCAAATTAGGTGCTTACTTTTTTTTCCTAGCTGCTTCTGTAAGCATTTTCCTTCCCAACTTCCAAAATGCTCTGAAATGGCATATCTTATTTACTTTGTTGTTTTCCTCACTAGCAAATTAACTTTGACTAATGTCCACCATATACACACACACACAAGTTTTTTAAAAAAACATATATCTATGTTATATATATAATTTTATATATATATATATAATCTGTATTTTCCCTCCCATCCTTTTACCACCACTGAAAATGTCAGCAGTGATATAAGGTGAAGGGAAAGGCTTAGTTTAAAATTCTATTATAAATTTCTCTGGCATGTTTGTGACAGTAAAAGTAATTCCCCCACTATTTCAAGATAAGAACACACAATGGTCAATTAAAAAAATTCTTTCAACACCAAGGATTTTGTTTTCGATGTTTTAATTAGGCCTTTTCCTTTCTGGGTCTTTTAGGAGGAAGCTGGGGTAGGGGCAACATTTTAAATGGATGGTTCTAGTAGGCTTCCTTGAAAAGGGTGACATTTGAGCAAAGATGAAACAGAAGTGAGAGATATAGCTTGTAGGTCTTTGGTGGAAAGATCCTTCCAGATAAAGAGACTAGTCAGTGAAAATGCCCCAGGCTAGAGGATGCCTTACAGTTACAGGAGCAAGATAGCTAGAACCAAGTGCTTATTAGAAATGAGGTCAGAGAGGTGCATGTGGGTTGGGACAGGGAGGCTAGTCAGCATAGGTTTTTTTTTTTTTTTTTTTTTTAGGTCACAGAAAGAATTCTGGCTGAGAAAACCTGGAGTTAATGAATTTGGCTTGCTTCTAGGTTTATGGACAAACTTCTAAATGTTAAAAGCATATTAATGTCATTTCACAGGTTGGTACAGATCTCAAGTTGTGTCTACAGTTATTTTACCTTAAAAATAAGTAAAAATGCTTTGCTTCTGGCATGAGGAAAATGTGAAAGAAGACTACTCAGGCCAGACACCTAAATTACAGTTTTAATTTACTAGTTGGTGTCTTAAATATTGATAAGCCTCCTCTGTTTTCTTATTTATAGGTTGGAACAGTTATCTTTTTCCAGGTTCCTTGTGGTCTCTAGTATCTCTTCATTTCCCTTAATGTCTTAGGCCAGATAGTATTTTCCAATCTTATTTTCTGTTTGTGGCTTATTCTGTCAATACCAGTAACAGATTTTTTTTCTGTTGCAGAGGTCAGAATCTTGCCGGCCCAGTAATATGGAAATTATATATCAGATGAAGATTAAAACAACAGCAAGGAGTTCCTGTGGTGACTCAATGGTTAACAAATCCTACTAGGAACCATGAGGTTAGGTTGATGGTTCGATCCCTGGACTTGCTCAGTGGGTTAGGCCCACTGAGCCTACAGCTCTGATTCAACCCCTAGCCTAGGAACCTCCATATGCCGCGGGAGCCGCTCAAGAAATGGCAAAAAGACAAAAAGACAAAAAAAAAAAAAAAAAAAAAAAATTGAAAGTAAAACAACAGCAAAACTACTTTTCTCAATTAGTTGAACTGAGTAAAATCAGGATTTATTTTGAATTCCCACCTACCAAAATGAACCATTCGGCTTCCTTGATGAAGACACAACGGAGGTAACACAAGGTTTGTAAGGCCTTTACTTAAGGGTTTGAGAATTTAAAAGTAATGTATTAAGTAAATTTCATTTTACACAATAGTACTATTGTTAAGAAAGGGGAAGCGGGAGATTCTTAGCTTTACAGAATGCCTTTGTTTCACCTTAAAAGAGATGGAAGGATTCTGTGTGTCAAGTCTGAAAACTCACTTGTCAATTTCCTTGTAAACTTGTTTCTAACGTACAGCAGGGCAACACACACTTTGACAGCAGGTTCAGGTAAATTACAACCATTACAATTCAGGTAGAGGTGATTGCATTTATTTTCACACATTGTAACTCATCTAGCAACAGATTCAGGGGCTTTTATGCACACTGTTGCATTAAGTTGGGACTATTTGTGTCAATACCTGCTGAAATTTGCTCACCATCACACACACAGTATCAAGAAACTAGTAAAGCACAGATTGCGGTTAAAAAGCAAAATAGGCTTAGACTTAGATTTTTTTTTTTTTTTAAGAGGTCTTTTATGAGGAGCAAGACGAAGCCCTCGTTGTTATACAGGTGCTGGCCAATCACCAAATCAGCGAAAGTAAAGCTGATATGCTGGTATCACTTCCACAACCTGTCGCGCACCCCAGTAGAGAACTTGCTAAGGATTGGTAAAGACAAAGGAAAGTTTCTGTCAAAGTTTAGCAGGAGAGAGCGGCTGAGCGGGGAGAAGTGTCAGATCACATTTAAGCCCAGACCGTGGAGGAAGCCGAACATCCCCTTTCTGCTCTTTGGTCGCCGCGGAGCCAGGGAAATGCGAGAGGGAAGTTTTTCTACTGGACATCTGCCGCCTTGTCCCCGAGACGCGGGAGGTTCACAGCGCCATCAGTGCAAGTCTCGGCCGCCGCCGGTCTTGCTCCACCCCAGGGTCAGCCGACCCCGGCGTGCGGCGGAGGAAGAGCGGCCGCCGCAGGCATGCACGCCTGCTCCCAGGTGGACCCAGCGCTGGGGCGTTTCTGAACTCCCCTCGGTCCCCGGTCGGCCAGTGAGCCCAGCGGCGGAACCCTTGAAGCAGGCGCCTAGTGGATCTCCGGCCATCCGCCTCCGCCTCCTCGCGCGCCGGCGCTATGGCGACAGTCACGAGACGCCAGCTGCCCCGGCGCCCGCCAATGGGAGCGCACGTCGCGGGGAGACGCGGACGTCGCTCTTCCAAGATGGCGGCGCGTCCGTCGCGAGCAGCCGGGCCGGGGGGAAGCCAGCGAAGCCGAGTAAAGCCGCCGCCCGGGAGAGGACTGAAGGAGCTGTCGCCGCCGTTGGCGGCGGCTTGGGCAGTTTTCGCTGCTGCTACGGCTGTTGCCATGCGGCGAGGCTAGGGAGGAGCTCACTTCCCCGGGGTGTAATAATGTTAACAGAGGTAAGCGGCGACGGCGGCCAGTGTTTACCCGTGAAATGGGGAAGGGGCCGACCCCGGCTAGTCAGATAACATCATTTCTGCCGCCGCCAGGCCGGACCATAGGCAGCAGGCCCTGGGGCCGGAGGAGCAGCGGGGGTCCTACAAGTGCCCCCTGAATAAGAGCTGTGCTGACTCAACAGAGTCCCACCACCTCTGGCTTCCTGTGCCTCTTTCGCAGTTGCCACTTGCCCCTGGCACTGATCTTCCTCCTGCTGTCGCTACTGCCTAACCTGCCGCTCCCTTCGTGGCGTCTCCTTACACGCTCTCTGTGGCAGCGTTAGGTCTCTCTGCGTTGCTGCTGGTTCCTGTTCCCCTACGGTTTGTCCGAGGTCTCTGCCTTCTCGGGTCCTGGCCTCCAGGGCCCTCCACCTCCAAGCTCGGTCAGCATCCTGGGTTTGTCACTCAGCCAGACTGGCTTGTTTCCCACCCCCTACTTTGACTACTTGGTGAAGAGGACCTTTTTCTCAGGGGACACTTGGATAGCCCAGTTATGTCACCTCCCTCTCCCACACCCCGTCATTTTTCGCTTAATTCGTGGGTATGAGAAAGTTCATTTTAGCATCTCACCTCTTGATTTGCTCAAGGCTGCCTTGGTACTCTCAGTGGGACAGTTTTTTTGCTTTGGTCCTGAAATGGAAGTAGGGCAACTATGACGAGCCAATCAGTTTCTCTTTCTAGTGCTTGATGTCCATTGCAAAAAGCAGACTTTTTGAAGAAGTTTGCCTTTATTAGCAGTACTTTTAAGGGGAAGAACGAAATTGATGTAACTAGGTACTTGATCCCAGTTAACAGTTACGTGTTGTGGTATACGCTTGTAGATTTGAGGAAATATCTTAGAAGCTACTCGGAGTCCTGTGAAGATTCCAGTGTCAGCTGTCAGGGACTAGTTTGGGCATTTTTGAGGGCTGAACTAAGGATAGGAAACAATTTTAATGGACAAAGGGGAGTATTCTTGCTTGGGCTAACAAGGAAATAAACGTTTGTAAGTGAGTGGTTGTTGATGTGTGAAATTGTGGTAATAAGGGACTTGGCTTTCCAACTTTATTAACACTGAGGAACTTAATACTTTAGTATTTGTTCTTAATAACGACACAGAGCCTGATATTATTATGTGCCTGGTAAATACTTATTGGCTAATTTTAACTCATAAGCTACTTCTAGTAGTTTGTACTGCACTTTATTGTCTAAATTCTACAAACTTTTCATTCCTGTAATTTTATTTTCAGGATTATGGTATATCATAAGCTTCTGTTGTTGTTAGAAGTATTAGTTTAAAAAAAAAGACTTAGAAGTAGCAAAAGTTCTATTTTTACCTTTAGTGTGACATTTTGATGAGAATAATTAGGCTTCTAATACATTTTTGATAGTGTATATTAATACACTATTTTATGAGATGATCTTTTGATTAAAGATCTTTGATTAAGGATCTTTTGGCTTAGGCTAGGACACTTAGAGGAGTTGTAATGCTTTCACATGAACTCAGCACGGGCTAGTAAAATGAGAGTCTTGATTTGGAAAAGCTGAACTTTCAAAGCTTCTATGTTTTAAAATAATTTCATGTTTCAGAGAAGTATTTTAAACAGTAAGTTATGATAGTAGTTAGATGTGCTTCAGTGTTTTGTGTGTGTGTGCCATGCATAGCTTTCAAGTGGCAGCCCCATGGTTCTACCCTCACCTGTCTCTGCCCAGTTTATTGTTAACCACTAAGCTGGATTGCCTCTCCAAAGTAAGGTTCAGATTGAATGGTGCTTGGATCTTATCTGTGGTTGTTAGTAGTCATTTTATAGATTAGGAAACTGAAGCCCAGAGACTTGTCCAAGGCCAAACAATTTTCAGTGGCAAAGGTGAAACTAGAATCTCATCTCCTGACTCTCAGCGCAGAACCATTTTGCTCTCAATGAGTAATTTTCAGCTCTCTTGTTAGATTTTATTTTATTTATTTATTTTTGTCTTTTTGCTATTTCTTGGGCCGCTCCCGCGGCATATGGAGGTTCCCAGGCTAGAGGTCAGATCAGAGCCAGAGCCACAGCAATGTGGGATCCGAGCCTCGTCTGCAACCTACACCACAGCTCACGGCAATGCCGGATCTTTAACCCACTGAGCAAAACCAGGGACCCAACCTGCAACCTCATGGTTCCTAGTCGGATTCGTTAACCACTGCGCCACGATGGGAACTCCTCTCTTGTTAGATTTTAAAACATACTACTTCCTTGTCTGAATATTGTAGTAGATAAACTGAAAATTATCATTACTTGATAAAGACTTTTTGCTTTACCTTAGCTTTTTTTTTGGACCAGGTTCATAAATAGTACTATTCTGAAATATTTTGGACATAAAACTACTCAATATTGATGACTAAAAAATTTGTAGCATAGGATTTCTTTTTACCACTTCCCTTAGTGCTAATGTACATCAGCAGGTTTTGGGGATGTGATTTGTTTTATGTTAGATCTCAAAATGTATAATGGTGAGCTATGCTCTGAAAGATTTTCATGTTCAACAACCATTTACTGTGCTCAGAAAGTGGGGAGTCATACATGTGATTGGTTCTTTTACATCTCAGCATTAAGTAGGTGAAATTTTCCCACGAGCCAGATGAGAACACGAGATTGAGAGTTAAAATAGCTTGCTTAAAAATCATACAACTGTGAGAGTCAGGAGTCACCATGGGACCTCTTATTCCAAATTATGTGCTGTTGGAGTTCCCGTCGTGGCTCAGTGGTTAACGAATCCAACTAGTAACCGTGAGGTTGCGGGTTCGGTCCCTGACCTTGCCCAGTGGGTTAAGGATCCGGCGTTGCCGTGAGCTGTGGTGTAGGTTGCACAGGTGGCTTGGATCTGGTGCGGCTGTGGCTGTGACTGTGGCTGGCAGCTGTAGCTCTGATTCAGCCCCTAGCCTGGAAACCTCCATATAGTGAAGGTGCGGCCCTAAAAAGCAAAAAAAAAAAAAAAGAAGTTTCTTTGGTACTTGGTAATCATCAGTATACTTTTTTTGTTTGTTTTTTTAAACGGAGGTAGGGATATCAAATATATAGATACATAATAATAAAATTCATGTGAGGTGATAGTGATAAACATGAAACTTTTCAGTTTTGCATTTTGTCATAATAGATCTTTGAAACCTTTTCAGAGCTAAGAAACCATGTGAGTGATCAATTAAGGGCTACATTAAGTTAAACTAAAAGGGGAAATTACTCAGTTGAGGAAATTAATATGTACATTGAACTTAGTAACCTGTGAGATATTATAGAATTGTGTGATGATAGAATTGTGTGAATTGAAAGTACAGCCCCATTAGGCATTAGTTCTCAGTTTAAACTTTTGGGCTTCAATTTGTATTACTTTCATTCCAAATATTATTGAAATATTTAGGAGACTTAGCTATTTTGAAGTGCTTGTATCTTTTTCATTTTAATCATATAGGGTTGAGAGGTGTCCTCCTCTACACTGCCCCCCCACCTACCTCCACCCCTGCCAATGTCCATTTAAATTTTCTCAGCACTTGTTACTCTTAGTGTTCCTCCTACATTTGTCCAAAAATCTGCCATAGTATACTTGAAAATTATTTGTTTACTACTTATCCACTCAACCTCCATCTATTCTTTTTTAAGTAGGAGTAAACTTCCATATATCAGATTTAGAGTATGGGATATTTAACTGAGAATTTGTTTCATTTAATCTGAATTTTCACAACATTTGAATATAATGAAATATAACAGAAAACTGAAAGGTATAGAAGATGTAGGAAAATAGGCTGAATTTGTACCAGTGCATGTTCTGGAGGTTATTTTTATATAAAAATCAATTATTAGCCTGTTGACATTTGTGCTTTTAAAAATAGTGAATGAAAATTGTAGTTAATAAAAATTGTAGTTATTTAAACTTAGTAGTGTTCGGGTTGTAAATGTAGGGCATTAATAAATATATAAAAATTGTAGTATTAAGTTACTTCCAGATTTATTGATTTTTATATAGTAACACTAACTTTTGATTTTGTGGTTAACAAATATGATACAGATGGGTAAGGCATAAATTGCACTTTAAGAAGTCCCAGATTAATAGTTAAGGGAGTAAAATTTTGTGGTTCAAATAAATTTGGAAGATTTGCCTAAAGGAAATTAAATAGGACTTCTCCGTTTTGAAACGTGATTTATTCTCTGAGCTGGAGATAGAATTTGCATTGTACTGCAAAGTTGTTTATCCACTGAGACTGTGGTGGTTAATTTTTTGTGTCAACTTGACAGGCCATGGAGTGCCACATTAAACGTTATTTCTTGGTATTGCTTGGAGGGTGTAGCAGGATGAGGATAAATAAGATTAGCATTTGAATTGGTGGACGCCTTAAAGTAGATTGCCCTTTACAGGTGAGCACCACCAAATCTGTTGAGAATTTCTATTCACTGGCACGAATAGAACAATAGAAAGAAGGAATATGCCCCTTTTTTATGCATATCTGTTTGAGCTGGGACATCTTATATCTTCTTTTGCTCTTGGGCTGTGATTTATACCATCATCTCCCCTGATTACTAGGCCTTTGGGCTGAATCACAGCACTGGCTTTCCTGGCTCTCCAGCCTGTAGATGATAGATGATGGAACTTTCTTAGCTTTCATAATCTTGTGAGATAGTCCCTCAAATTAAATTGCCTTTAGGAATTCCCTGGTGGTGCAGTGAGTTAAGGATCTGGTGTTGCCACTGCCATGGCACACGGGATTGATCCCTGGCCAGGAAACTTATGCATACTGCAGGTGCAGCCAAAAAAGATCTGGTTTATTTATTTATTTATTTTGCTTTTTAGGGCCGCTTCTGCGGCATATGTAGTTTCCCAGGCTAGGGGTCGAACCAGAGCTATAGCTGCCAGCCTACTCCATAGCCACCACAACATCAGATCCCAGCCTCGTCTTCGACCTATGTCATAGCTCACGGCAACACCGGATCCTTAACACACTGAACAAAGCCAGGGATCAAACCTGCCTCCTCATGGATGCTAGTTAGATTCGTTAACTCCAAAAAAGATCTCCTTTAAGGAAAATTAATTAGTTCTGTTTCTCTGGAGAACTCTTAATATAGAGAATTATGGAGTTTCTTGTATTTCACTTTGGGAGATTCTGAAATATGGTAAGTTGTGAGTCAAGGGAGTCTTTGGACTTTCATAGCTCTTTTGAAAGACACACACACACACACACTCATTCCCATATTAAGTGCTTAGTAAAAAGATGTGACTTGAGGAGTTCCTGTCGTGGCGCAGTGGTTAAGGAATCCGACTAGGAACCATGAGGTTGTGGGTTCAATCCCTGACCCTGCTCAGTGGGTTAAGGATCCGGCATTGCAGTGAGCTGTGATATAGGTTGCAAACACGGCTCGGATCCCACGTTGCTGTGGCTCTGGCCTCGGCTGGTGGCTACAGCTCCAATTAGACCCCTAGCCTGGGAACCGACATATGCTGCTGGAAGCAGCTCTAGAAAAGGCAAAAAGACAAAAAAAAAAAAAAAAAAAAAAAAGATGTGACTTGATTTTGTTGGTTAATATATTTGTTAAGAGAAATACTCATGGGATGACTACATGAGCTATTTCTTTAATTATTAATTAATGACATTATAAAGGCTACTAACCAGAACAAGAAACATAGGTCCATTGACATTTAAAGGATGTTAAGAGTTGGGAAAGAGATTTTATAAGGGAAGTGAAAGGACATCACTGTCTAGAATGAGCCTAGCTTGCTACTCTGCCAAGCCAAGTTGAATATTGCCAGCCATTTCTCAGGAATTCTATAGGGCCTTTGTTTTATTTTTTTCCCCGTTGATTACAGCTTTTCAGATAATTTATAAATAAATTATATTTTAGTGATTATTTTTATTATATTTTATTCTAGCCCATTTTTCATCACATTTCATTAGCAAGAAGCTAACTAGTTGTTAGAACTGCAAACAAAAGCAATATGTGTGATTTTTTTTTGTTTTTTTTAGTCTACAACTAGTCTGTGGTTTAAAAGTTTTGAATTAATTACTGCAAGTTATAAAATTATTTTATTTGAGGAAATAGGGAATTAAATTTGAGAGAACTGAGAAATAAGTACAGATGTTTGTACTTTTAAAGATACAAGGCAGGAGGAGTTCCCGTTGTGGCTCAGTGGTTAACGAATCCGACTAGGAACCATGAGGTTGCGGGTTCGATCCCTGCCCTTGCTTAGTGGGTTAAGGATCTGGCATTGCCGTGAGCTGTGGTGTTAGTTGCAGATGCGGCCTGGGTCCCTCGTTGCTGTGCCTCTGGCATAGGCCGGTGGTCACAGCTCCAATTGGACCCCTAGCCTGGGAACTTCCATATGCCACAGGAGCGGCCCTAGAAAAGGCATAAAATTAAATAAAAAAGAAAGATCCAAGGCGTTGGTTTGTGAATCATAAGGCCACTGCAAAATGAATGGCTTTTTATTTCTGTATGTAGTAACTACCAGCAACATAAAAAGATTTTTATGTAAATGGTGCTTTATCTCTTAATTTCATTACACTGTTAGATGTGCTCATGCTTACTTATATTTAGTGTCATTTCTGTATTAACTGTGGACTAAAGAGTATGCTTATGGAGTAAAAAGAGTTTGAGAGGATGCTTGAAATAGATTGTTTTAGGTGGAATCAACTAATTTCTGTTAGCTGAGTAATGATGAAAAAAGGGGGAACATTAGCTTCTGGAAGAGGAATAAAACAGGTTCTAGCATGGGAAGGAGTTTCCAGTGCTGGCTTCTTACCAACTAGCCATTTGGTGGCAAAGCTAAGTGATTTTATGGCATTCCTGAGTGAGGTTTTCAGGGTTGGCTTTTTAAATTGTGTTTTGAAATTCTTTGTTTTCATGGACTATCAAGTGCCACGCAATTGACTATTTCTGAGTCAAGGTTTTTTTTTCCCATTTTTAAAAGTTTTATTGAAGTATAGTTTGTACAGTGTGATAATTCAAATTTAATTTTGATATTACAGTGTCTTATATTCTTGTGACTAGAGGGAACTTTGATTAAGTCATGTTTAAAGATGGTCAAAATTGAATAATGGTGATTGAATAATGGTGATGTATATTTACCATAGTGAGGCTACCCAAATCTGACCTGTATGTTAAGCATTATAAGGATGAGTCTTAATTTCACTGCTTATTTATGATGTGATATTGGAGAAGTTGTTTGAACTTTCTGAGCCTTAGTTTCCTACTGTGTAAAATCGGGATAATAACAGCACCTTCCTAGCTACTCACGTTGTTGTGAAAATCAAATAAAAGGAGAGTAAATCTGTAAACTGTCAATCAGAATACAAGTATTAGTGGTTAAAACATCAGTTTTTTAATCCGTATGTCTTGCAGTAATATGAATTCAAATCCTAGGCTCCATCTAGCTTTATGGCTTTGCTAGCTTCTCAGTGGTTGAGTGGGGGGATCCTAGTAGAAAAAGGAGGTCCCTGGCCAGTGGTATAGTTACAAGAGAGGCAGGGAATAGACTAAAAGAAAAAAGAAAAGAACAAAAGCATGCCTTGCCACCTAATAACGAGGGTACTTTCTTGTGTAATTGGTAAACTGATTCCAAATAATTTCTGAAAGGTAAGTTCCCAAAAATATTTTGAAAAGTTTACTTATTTGAGGGTTAGTAGTCATTTTGGGTGTACATATTATGAAATATTTGTGAGAAAAAAACTTTTATTTTTAATCAACCTTGGTAAGTTATTATTATTTTTTGGTCTTTTTTGCCTTTTCTAGGGTGACACCCTCGGCATATGAAGGTTCCCAGGCTAGGGGTTTAATTGGAGCTGTAGCCGCCGGCCTACGCCAGAGCCACAGCAATGCAGGATCCGAGCTGAGTCTGTGACCTCCACCACAGCTCATGGCAACGCTGGATCCTTAACCCCCTGAGCGAGGCCAGGGATCGAACCCGAAACCTCATGGTTCCTAGTCGGAACTCCAACCTTGGTAAATTCTTAAAATCTATTGTTTTGTACAGTTTTTATAAAGCTTTGGTTGCAGCTTGCATTGGTGATAAATTTTTTGGGTCACTTTATTCCCCAAACATACCTACTGTGTGGTAGGCACATGCTAAGTTCTGGTGCTGAAACCTGCCCTTAGAAAATTCACTGTTAGAGCTGAGTTGTGCCAGCTTGGCCATCATTCACCTGAAGCCTTGAGGTCTTTTGTCAGAATAAAACAAATCACATAATTAAAGGGTGAAAAATTAAAAGGAAGGAAAGGTTGGAGAATGTAATTAAAAGGTAATTACTTCCCTTTGCTTTATAACTCCAGGTAAAACTTACCAGTTTGGATGAGATGGCAGATCTAAAATGAGCTTCTCGCAACTGAAGAGTCACCTCATTTCTGCTGTCATTGTTTGCTCCAAGCTAATTCACAGTGAAAAGTGGGGAAAAAAGGAGAATAGAGATTTGAAACATACACTAAACTGTGAATCTGCCTTTTTTTGTTTCGTTTTGTTTTTCTGAAGACTCTTTACATCTCCTTAGAGGTGTACCAAATTTTACTGAAAGATTTAGCTTGGTTACTACTCCCATATATTACATATTCATGTAAACTCCTGAATATGTGGCTTACCATTATAGTCACAGTGCCTGGAACAGAGTTTAACATTTAACACTTAGTCTTCACTAAATATCTCTTGAATAAAAGAATGTCAAATATTCCCTCTGGTAAAATAAAAGTAAAAGTGAAATATTACTAAGTTAAAAATTGTCTTTGATAAATTTAAACTGTCACACTAATTGCCCTTCTAGGATTGGCTATCATCTATGTCCATGAGGCATTTAAAATTTTAAAAAAATTTATTTAGTCTTTTTTGTTTTTAGGGTGACACCCTCGGCATATGGAAGTTCCCAGGCTAGGGCTCGAATCAGAGCTGCAGCTGCCAGTCTGCGCCACAGTCACAGCAACACAGGATCCCAGCCGCGTGTGTGACCTACACCACAGCTCACAGCAACACCAGACCCCTTAACCGACTGAGTGAGGCCAGGGATCGAACCTGCATCCTCATGGATACTAGGGATTCTTAACCTGCTGGGCCACAACGGGAACTCCCATCAGGCATTTTTAAATAGTACACTGTGGTTGAATATTTTGGTTGGGATCACAGTACAGACAAAAAAAAGTAGGAAAAAAGGTGATTACCAGACAGAATGTAATTCTGTTTTAATTTTTCCTATAGGGAAAAATCTAATTAGATTGATGTTATTTTCATATAACAGATTGTAGGGTAAGAGTAAATTGGATTTCATTTTGTATCTCTTGCTGAATTTTATTGTGACTCTGTGTATTCCTGAACTGAACTTAAAGAAAACTTTATTTATAATAGTACAGTAATGCAGATTTTTGTGCTACTACAATCTCTTAACTAAAATACCTCTCCATGTCACTGTTAGAGCATTGTTAGATTATTTCACTCATCTATAATTACATTGTATATTCAAAAATAATACATACCAGAAAAATTCAGTGAAATAATTCTACTGTGTTCAGTGGTGAAAATTAAAATAATGGTCTATCAGTTGGTACCAGAGGCTCACATAGAGTTAACTGGAATAATTCACTGTAATAATTCACTGTTGTTAGATTACTGCACTGTTTTCTCCAGTTTCCTGAGAGATCTTTTAATTTTGATGCATCTGTGAAACTCATAATGTGAGTCCTGCTTTACTTTTGACCTTAGTCCTGCATTATTGGAGAGTCCTTGGATGTTACTACATTTAAACCTGAATTGGTTTTGCTCCTGGAACCCTGAAGCTATTTTTAGCCTGGCTATGGTTTGGTGCGTGAGAGAGTATGTGATTCTTCCTATTGTGACGTCTTTTATTTTCAGGCTAGAGTTGTGTCACAACAGGACATGTACGGAGAATGGTTCTTGGATTCACTATCATTTGAGTCTTGAAAATTATAAAACTGATGGAGCTTGTACAATTTTAATTGAAGAGTTAAGTCTGAAATGAAATTTTGCCTCAATTTAGTTCTTACATAGATTCTGGGAAATAATGGTCTGATTTTAAGATAGTGTGATATTATGTGTCATCCAGTATTTTCTCCAAGTCACATTATGGTACATTTAGAATTTGTTCTTGATTTCTCTTCCTGAGATTACTTGAGGTGGCATTTTTATTCCTAGAATTTTCCTCAAGGTGTTGAATCAGATTGCAACTGTTAATATACTCAGCTACTTTAACATCTAGTATTAATTAGTAATATCTGATGCTCTTTTCCTGAATAGTACCTAAGTGTTCAACACTTAAACTGTTGCAGTAGTCTAATCCTGGTAAGAGTTAGCCAAATAGGAGAAAATGGACTAAAGGGAGGTTGGAGACAACTTGAAAGGTGAACACAACAAAGGTACAGAAAAATAAACAAATAAAGGACTTAACAAATAGTGGGTGTGTTGATTATATAAAAACTTTAAAAAAATCAATTAGGTTGAAGAGTATTTTATAATTTATAAAAGTATATTTTTTGAATCAAAAAGCTCTACAAGTTAATGTCTGATAGCTAAGAATATTCAGTCAAATAATAGGCACTACTAATGGGAAATTTATAGGACTACCTAAGTTAGTGAGATTGTCTTTGTGCTGGGATTTGGTGTTAATCATCTCCCCCTTTCTTACCCCACACATATGTATCTTCTAATCACAAATTGGTGAGTTTATGCATTATTTTTTTCCTCCCAGCCCATTCTGAGTCTCTGGGTCTTAACTTTGCAGATCCCTAACTGGCTGGCTTATTTTTTTCAGCAGCATTCCTTGTCCAGGAATTATAGCTCAGATCATGATATTCTTGAGGATCTACTCTGATTATGGTCCAGCTGCCTCTTCACAGTCACTTGGAGCAGTCTCTTGCTCATTACTTCCACCTTCTTAGTGTTAAACTTACTCGTTTTAAAATTTTTATTTACTAATAATTAAAACTTGATAATATAAAAATACTGTCATTTTTTAATATTTTCCATATCAAATCCATTTTAAAGGTGTGCATTAAGCTGTTCCCTTGTTATTACCGTCATTTGACCAACTGTTTTGTCTTGCTTTCTCAAAGAGGATGTTAGTTTCATATTTTTAACTTGGTGGAGTACAAGTTTTATGACATCCTTTTATGATCATTGCTTGATAGAAATAAATGTTCATAATATTGTATTCACTTAAATATTTTATATGACTGTTAATTGAATATAAATAAAATGAGTTAGGAGTTCCCATTGTGGCACAATGGTTAACAGATCCTACTAGGAACCATGAGGTTGCAGGTTCGATCCCTGGCCTCACTCAGTGGGTTAAGGATCCGGCATTGCCATGAGCTGTGGTGTAGTTTGTAGACTTGGCTCGGATCTGGCGTTGCTGTGGCTGAGGTGTAGGCCATCAGCTACAGCTCTGATTAGACTCTTAGCCTGGGAAGCTTCATTTGCCGAGGGTGTGGCCCTAGAAAGACAAAAAAAAAAAAAAAAAAAAAGAAAAAGAAATGAGTTAAAGGATATGGTGTGTCTTTAGTAGGAAAAGTGGTGTATGTAATCTAAAGGCAATAAAGTAGTAGTTGCAATATATATATTTAAAAGTTTATGCTGCTTGAAAAGTAGACTAGTATAGAAGTGTATTTAGTAAAAAGTGAAAGTATTTGCCTTTTTTGTTTTGAAAACAGTCTGAGTGTTACACATTGTTACACTTGATATTCTTATCCTTCCCCCTTCCCTCTGCTTGGTAAATTGTAGTTGCTCACTGAACTGATTTGACACAGAAACCAGGGACAAGTGAAATCTAAGTATTACAATGCCAATTAATGATGAGAAAGGAATTGATGTACATATACTCTTGATTTAGATGATTAATGTGAAGATCTATTGTGTATTCGATATATACTTAACTCAGAATGTACTGGATGTGCCGAATGTTATACTTGGCACTAGGAATATGTCAGTGAACAAAACAGGCACAAATTATGTCCTCATGAGACTTAGAGCATATGTTATATACAGAAAAATAAACAGGCAATTCCAGCGTAATGTGATAGATGAGGATACTGGCAAGAGAGTGGTTGAAATGGTGAACTGTGGAGTCCGATCTGGGTAGGGAAGGGAATACAGAAGTGGGCTAAGGAGAGAGTAGAAGAATTAAATGTCTGCAACTCTAAATGATAATGAAAAATAGATGCAGTAGGTATAACTAATTTAGAACTGAAAGATTGTGGTCAGAGAGTTGGATGTTTACTTTTCACATTTCCCATTCAGAGAAGACAAAGTGATGATGAAGTCTGGAGTGTAGTCTTATAAATTCCACTTTGGTGGCTAAAGTGGAGTTGCAGTGAAAGTTGGTGGAGGCAAAATGCTTGTGATATTAAAAGTGGTGTTGGATGGATGTATGTTGAAATAATTCAGGGTTATGTAGTATTTAGGATAGAGAAAAATAGTCTGCTGTGTGTCAAAGGGTTTTGAGTGAATGATGAGGAGTGCCTTGGGGATTAGTGATTTGCACTTGTGATTGCACATTGGAATCACCTGGGGAACTTTACCAACTACTAATGCTCTTACCCCAATTTTTCTGCATGCTGGAAATTCCAGTGGCTAGCTCCCATCCTCTGTTAATTCTCATTTAGTTTGTACAGGGTGTAACTTGGGCACTGAGACTTTAAAATGCCTCTAGGTAATTCTAATGTGCAACAATTCAGCACAGCAAGACACTGGGTTTTTTTAAACAGGAAACTAGCTGGGAATTATGGTTGGGACCATGACCTTGCATGATGAAATTGGGGTATATGATAAATGAAAGAATGAGAGTGCTGTAGGAAAAGCAGTTTTTATTTAAAGCAAACAGTGAAATTGTTAAGGATATAGATGTGTTTATTTTTACCATGGAACAGAGTAAACCTAGAGGGAGGTTTTGGGAGGAAGGAAAGCAGAGGGAAGTTGGATAAAGGAGGGAATAAGGAGGACGACCCAGTGGGTAGAGTAGAGGAGAGGACTAATAACTGCATAAATTTATCTGTTGGTGGTGACCAAAAGTAACAGGGCATAGCGGGTTCATAATTAGTCTGGAAAATACTATTCAGCTGTCTCAGGGTGGACGACAGTTGGGAATTTGGTAAATGGTTCTCAGGAGACACTTTAACATCTAGATGGGTTGAACTTCATAGGAAGTCCTAGTCTTATATATATTTTTTTTGTTTAGGGGTTTGACTTGATTGTGTAAGATGTGGGAGAGGCCCAGAGTTTCATATTGTTGTTCCACAGGCTTCCGGGGGAGTGGTTAGAGGCCTGGTCTCCCCCTCCCCCCTTTTGCATGGGTTTAACAGTGCTGTACCTAACGAAGGCAAAGCCTTTGCTGTTTCTTTACTTTTACTCTTGATTCTTTTCATGAACAATTTTAATTGTCCAACTCCAGATTTTTGTCAATATTGAAGAAATGGTACAGATTCAGAATCAGTGAAAAGGGACTTTGTATGTTATCTAGCAAGACTTCCCTTATTTATAGATTAGAGTTTTATGCATAGAGAATTGAAGTGAATTTTACAAAGAAACCACTCAGCCTCTGTTATTTAAAGTATTCACTATATATGAGACTTGAAATTTAATAATTGTTCCACTCATTCAAATTTGTTGTCAGAATAAGTTGATTAACCGCACCTCATTTGATTAATTTGACACGCTTGATTTTTTTTGCATTGTTAAACTTGAAAAATGAGAATGATAGGTATTTATTTTTATTATAAAGAAAACTTTATTTTAAAGAGAGCTCTTTATAGAAGGCTTCAAAAGCTACCCTCGTTATGCAAATGAACTATGAAGTTACTTTTGAATGAAAGTTCATTTAAAACATGAACAAAAATTTTAAATCTCTTTTTGGTCAGAATAGGGAAAATAGTACAGTAGTAAATTTGGTAACAATTTGATGTAGAAATAAGGAAATTGTATGCTAAGTGAAAAACATACTTTTGCATAATTACAGTATATCATGTTAAACCTGTATGCTCTTACTAAGCAAAATATATGTCCGTGATTAAAGCTTTTATACTTAAAATTAGATGATTTGGGGGGTTCTCTGGTACTGTAGTGGTTAGGATTCAGTGCTTTCACTGCTGTGGCCCGGATTCAATCCCTCATCTGGGAACTGAGATCCCACTGCCAGCCACTGCAAGCTGTGCCCTCCCCCCACCCCCGCAAAAAAAAGATGATTTCATATACAGTGACCTTATTTCATATGTGTTTGAATTATGAAAGTAACTTTTTGAGGTTATAACACCAAACAGATGATGCCCATGATGGGTCTCTAGCGAATTTTTTTTTTTTTCCCTGTCTTTTTGCCTTTTCTAGGGCCTCTTCCCATGGCATATGGAGGTTCCCAGGCTAGGGGTCTAATCACAGCGGTAGCCGCTGGCCTATGCCACAGCCGCAGCAATGTGGGATCCGAGCTGCATCTGCAACCTATACCACAGCTCACAGCAACGCTGGATCCTTAACCCACTGAGCAAGGTCAGGGATTGAACCCGCAACCTCATGGTTCCCAGTTGGAGTCGTTAACTACTTCTTCACGGACGGGAACTCCAGGGTCCTAGCGATTTAGTTTATGTAAAAAGGATGCTTTTAACGGCTGGGTTATGACTTGACTTTTTTTTTTATGTGTCTTTTGTATTCATAGTTTTCAAATGTGTTTAGCAGCAGGAAAACTGAAGAGTAATTATGCCAAAGGGTGCTTGCTTTTCATCTTTTTGGGTTGCATGCATTGATTTACCTATGTTTAGGTGGATATGAATGGTACCCATTTTTCTAAAACTCAGTTGATATTTATTTAAAAAAAACTCTGCACAGCTAGTCATTTCTCAGTCATTTGTGGGCACATTTCATAGTTTAGTTTTGCCAATACGGAGTCGCACTATACATAGGAATGTTATTAAGGTTTTTCTTTGGCTGTAGCAAGTGAAGTCATTTGGCTTAAATTTTCTAGGCCAAAATTACTTTTGCTGTACTGTCGGGTGGGAGATTCTGATAGCTCAGGTCAATATTTATTATGTTAGACTATATCCAAGGCTGCTTCCTGAGGAAAATTTTGGCGTGCTTATGTGGCTTTAGTCTGACACCTTGTAAAGTAGCGTTGTGAGAACACTAGTTAGACTCTTTAGTTTTTTTGTGGTTTACCTTATTTTTAGGTGTATATGGATTAAATCAAAATCAGAAATACAGACTGTTAACACTCAGTGACTGCAGACTGTATGATACTTAGCACCTCTCGAAGCCCAAAAGAACTGATATTAGGGAAAAATGCCGAGAGTTATTTACTCCAACCTTTCTTCAGATTCTGAATTTCATCTATTTATTTATTTATAATTATGGTTAGATTCTCTAATTTCTATCCTTGAATTTAGTTTGACTGCTAGAAAATTGTAATCTTAGAACACATTTGTTTTACCTTTTGCAGAGTTGCTCTTCATTGACTTGCCTTTTAATGTTTATGTCCACTTTATTTAAAGTCATTGTGAGAAGCAATTTTGTTAAACTTTCTAATGACTTTCCTGTAAAAACTGCCAAAAACATTAACCAGTACTTCATGCTTTGTTGTTCAGATAAATTCCTATATGGTACAATTGTTTAAAAAATCAGAGCTGCAGATATAGAGCACCAGTTAATGAGAGGAACCTTGGATATCATCTGTTCCCACCTTGTTTACAGATGAAGAAATTGAGGCTCAAGAGAGGTCAGCTATAAGTGGCTGACCTAGAACCTGGGTCTAGAAATTGGGTCTTCTAACAACTGACCCAGTTTTTCTTTTCTTTTTTTTTTGAGTGTTCACAAAATTGAGGTGAAGTTGAAAGTGCTATCACATAAGTTTACTGTTTTAAACTGAGCAATTCAGGAGTTCTTATTGTGGCTCAGCGGGTTAAGAACCTGATAAAGGTTCTGTGAGGATGTGGGTTCAATCCCTGGCTTTACTTAGTGGGTTAAGGATCCGGCATTGCCTCAAGCTGTGGCATAGGTCACAGATACAGCTTGGATCCAGTGTTATTGTGGCTGTGGTATAGGCCTCAGCTGCAGCTCTGATTCAGCCCCTAAACTGGTAACTTCCATATGCTGCAAGTATGGCTGTAAAAATTAAAAAAAATAAGGTGAACAGTTCATTGGCATTTAGTACAATCACTATGTTGTGCAAGTATCACCTCTGTCTAGTTCCAAAACATTTTCATCACCAAAGGAAGATGGTATCCATTATAGTTGCTCCCCATTTTCTTCTCTCCCCGTCAATTGGCAGCCGTCATTCTGCATTCTGTCTCTATGGATTTGTCTGTTCTGGGTATTTCATATGAATGGAATCATACGATATTTGACCATCTGTGGCTGGCTTCTTTCACTTAGCATAATGTACTATATCCATGTTGTAGCATGTGTCAGTACCGCTTCATTCCTTTAAAGAAATACTCTGTTATAAGTAGAGACCACAATTTGTTTGTCCATTCATTCATTGGTGGACATTTCGGCTATTTCCATCTTTTGGCTATTATGAAGAATGCTGCTGGGAACATATATGTACATATGTTTGTTTGAGTTTTCAGATCTTTTGGGTATATACCTAGGGGTGACATTTCTCAGTCCTATGCTAGTTATACATTTAAATTTTTGAGTAACTGTCAAACCATTTTACACAATGACTGCACCATTTTAACATATTTCCAGTTTTGTTTGTTAATTTGTTTTCCTTCTCCCCTATGTAAGATACTGATGACTTAAAAAAGAAAGTGACAAAGATCAATTTTTTTTAAGATAATCAACTCTTATTTGGTATATCTTATGCAATAGATTTTTCAAACAGGTTTATCTTTTTTCCAGTGGTTTATTGGCTTTTTGAATATGGTTTTGATTTGTTCATTTCATTCAAACTGAAGTAAAGTTGTGCTCCTTCATTTCTTTTCTTTCACTGTATTTATATCCTTAGAAACTATGAGAATGGTTTTAGAGGTCTAAGTAAATATAAATCTATTTACTGTACAAAATAAAATGAAAATAATGATAAAGAAAAAATAGAGGAAAAAAGAGTAATGTAATAGTTTTGGGTTTCTTCAAGGAGTTATTTATAGGTTTTAATCTACTTAAGTGCCGGTCAAATTTCTTTGTCTCCTACTTTTGCTATAGAAGTCAATTGGTAGGGCTTGGCAGTGGTTTTTAGAGTCTCTTTACATCTGGAGCCATCCTATCACTATGGCATCTTTATGAAAACAATGCTTTGTGTTAACACTTGATAAATGGATACTGTAGAAAATTTAAATGGTTTAAGATAGGTTAAATAGTTATCAGATCTCTTAGGTTTTTGAGGTAAGGCCCATTTTGATTTAGTTTGGACTAAATAATGACCTGATATAATTGAAGTCTGCTTATTTCTTTAAGTATTTCATTTTTTAATTTGTTTTTTTCTAAATAATTAAATGACCCTCACCAAATTATCTCTTTGCCAAGAAAGAAAAAAAATTAAGAAGCTAATGTTAACTCTGGAAGACCTAATTGAGTTTTTCTGTTAAGAGGGAAATCTATAGTATATATAAACTTGTATCTTTAGTACTGAGGAAAGAATCAAGGTCGTTATTTTTATTTCTTTAGTTTTAGAAGATTGAGACCTACTAACAGGTACATAGGATAGTTTTATGAAAAGTATTAGGTATGTTAGACTTTTTTCTCTCTCTTTTTTTAAAGGATGGATTCTGCACAGAGGGATTCTGAAATTACCTTGGGTGATGCAAATTTTATTATAAGGTACCAGTACGGTCAGTGAAGGAAGAGCCTTATTAGATAGCAAGACTTCACAATTCAGCAGAAATGGCTGCCCTGCCTGGTTTCAGATAGTTTGAGATGTAGACTGAAATTATGGATACAACACGTATCTGGCCACCAGAAGGATATATATATATATATATATATATATATATATAGCAGTAACTATGTGGTTACCTTGTGACAATTCTAACTACCATTAGGCTTTTGTCAGTCTTTATGCTGGTGTTATGCCATTATGATCAACCCTGTGACTGTCTCACTGCTGCTTTTTGTTTTGTTTTTGTCTTTTTAGGGCAGCACCTGTGGCATATGGAAGTTCCCAGGCTAGGGATAGAATTGGAGCTGTAGTCGCTGGCCTACACCATAGCTCACAGCAATGTGGGATCTTCAACCCACTGAGGCCAGGGATTGAACCCGCATCCTCATGGATACTAGTTGGGTTCATTTCCGCTGAGCCACAATGGGAGCTCCTCACTGCTGCTTTTATTCCCATCACCATCAACTGACAGTCTCAAGAGAAGATTTTATTGGTTATATTAGAGTCCTTATTTATTCTAAGGTACCTGTATTATTTAATAGCACTATTCTGTCAGGTTGTCTCAGAGACCATTAAGCCATCTGTAGAAATCCACCCTTGGAACTGTGGCCCAGTGTGGTTGGGGACATTCTTATTATTCAGAGGATGATGATCTGTACTTAAGGAATCCCTTAGAAGATGGTTTAAGCTATATCAGGTAAGCATTTTTTTTTTTTTTTTTTCTGTTTTTTTGCCTTTTCCAGGGCCGTTCCCGCAGCATATGGAGGTTCCCAGACTAGGGGTCGAATTGGAGCTGTAGCCACCGGCCTACACCACAGCCACAGCAATGCAGGATCTGAGCTGTGTCTGCGACCTACACCACAGCTCACGGCAACGCTGGGTCCTTAACCCACTGAGCAAGGGCAGGGATCGAACCCGCAACTTCATGGTTCCTAGTCGGATTCGTTAACCGCTGCGCCACGACGGGAACTCCTATCAGGTAAGCATTTTTAAGAAGTTCAAGAAGGCAGGTACTGTATCAGGTTAGTATTTTTTATTTTTTTTGTCCTGAATGTCAGTTTCATATTTTCACATAGATATATTACATTTATTTCAGGTACTGCTTTTTGGATTTCTAGTAGCCTTAGTGATGATCCTAATGGCAAAATAATTTGTTACATTTAACCCAGTTCAGGGTTTTAGGAAAGAGCCATTTTATACTCAAAGTTTACTCTTTTCTTGGAGTTACATTCGTAAGTGACTTCCTAAGAGTTGCTTTGAGTCTATCTTTGAATTTCTTGTGTATACACAAAACCACACACACTCCTCACACTATCATCTCAAATTAATTTTTAAGCCATTTAAGCAGAAGAAGTCTATAATCCAGTTCCTTCTTTTAGCAGTGAGTGAATAAAGGTTGAGAGACATTTTTATTGCCCAGGTTCACATGATATCTTTGAGCAGAGCTAGCATTAGAAACCAGAATTCCTAATTATTTCTTTGTTACAGTGTGCAGTATCTATTTAGTGACTTAGAAAAACAAAAGACTTCTGTGTTCTTGGCATTTATCTAATCTTGCTTAGGAATTTTTCCAGTTGGGAGTCCACTGTAAGGAATAAAAATATACCCCAGTTACCTCACATTAAAAGGAGGATTTGGGGAAGTAAAAAGCTGACTAAAGTGTTAGTTCTCTCTCTTTCAGGGAACTGCAGTCTCCCTTCTTCGCTTTTCAGAGTGTACCTGCTTCATTTCACTTTCTCAGTTGGCTTCCTTGCTCACTGATTGGCCTGTATGTCCCCTTAAAATGGCTCCTCCAGTCCCAGGATATATATATATATCCTTTTTCAGGTTCATTGCCCATCATTGGCTAGCAACAGCTTTTAGCTTTTCACATTACTGAGAGAGAGTCCAGCTCAGATCATTGATAGAGCCTGGTGTCACAAAATATATACTGTCTGCTAAACATAAGTTGGCTGTGTTTGTGTCAGTTATACATCCTGGTGTGGGCAAGGGTGGGGATGAAGGAGGGAAAAGTAGGTAGGATAATAGTATTTTCAGGGCTGTGGATGAGAGGATGGGATAGGCACAGACCTTTTACAGTGTGACCCTAATTTCTTATTTAGTCATTTGTTTAGTAAACTTCTAAGTAGATTTTACATTTGGATGGTAAAGACCGAACAGATCTTATCTTGGTACATCACTCCCTATCATGCATTTGTGTATTTTTAAGTTCATTAGCTGTAATTGAATGTCTAAAGTAGTAATTCTTAAGGTGCAGATACATGCTTCTAGGGAATATTTCTTTTTTCTTTTCTTTCTTTTTTTTTTTTTTGGTCTTTTTGTCTTTTTACGGCCATACCTGCAGCATATGGAGGTTCCCAGGCTAGGGGTCTAATCAGAGCTGTAGCCTCCTACCTACACCACAGCCACAACAATGCAGGATTGGAGCCGGGTCTGCAACCCATACCACAGGTCACGGCAACTCCAGATCCTTAATCCACCGAGCAAGGCCAGGGATCGAACCTGCAACCTCATGGTTCCTAGTTGGATTCGTTAACCACTGAGCTACAACAGGAACTCCAGAATATTTCTTTTTAGCTACCCTCTGCCCTGTCAGATTGTTTATTTTAATGCTTGTTTTTAATATTTTATGGTCCGTTGTTTTGTGAATGAGTGTTTAGTATATTAGAAAGGGAGACTCCTGAATTTATTCATGTGTTCATGCATGTCACAGAATCTTTGAGCTCATATTATGTTTCAAGAAGTTTGGGAGTTCCCCTTGTGGCTCAGTGGATAATGAATCTGACTAGGAGTCATGAGGCTGAGGGTTCGATCGCTGGCCTCGCTCAGTGGGTTAAGGATTCGGTGTTGTTGTGAGCTGTGGTGTAGGTTGCAGACACGGCTCGGATCCTGCGTTGCTGTGGCTCTGGCGTAGGACGGCAGCTACAGCTCTGATTACACCCCTGGCCCGGGAACCTCCATATGCCACTGGAGCAGCCCTAGAAAAGGCAAAAAGACAAAAAAAAAAAAAAAGGAAAAAATTTTGCTAGCTATGGGCAGATAAGGTTAAATATTCTCAGCCCTTAAAGAATTCTGTGTTTTGGAAACTGAGCTCTCATGCAGTTATCAGAGGTAATTAATACCTTTGTACCTTTGACTCCTTCACCTACTGCTCCATGAGTCCTGTACTCTCTTTATTGGACCCTTCCCTAGAGTCTGGCACTTACACAGATCTATTGCCATTTAACCCTAAACTAATGTAGTCTAGTTTTATGTTCATTAGTCTGTTGATGTCACTCTCTGTAAGATTAGCAGTTACCTTCTCATTGTCAAATCCCCTGGACATTTACTAGTTTTTAATCTTTGTTAACTGTTCTCTTGCTTTTGATATGTTGATCATTCTTGGCTTTTAGGACTTCATCCATTACTACTGGTTCTTTTTATACCTTTCTGAGCTTGCCTTCTGAGACATCTTCATGGACTTCATTTTTCTTTTTCTACCCTTTGAAATGCTGATGTTACCAATATTTCATCCTTAACTTACTGCTCTTTTCATGATGACCCTTCATTCTCATTTTTTTTTTTTTTTAGATGACTCTGTATGGTAATCAGATTTTACATTTCTCTGGCCCTGAGTACTCCCTTGAAACTAACTTGTGTTACTAACTTTACTTGCTGGCTACCTTCACTTGAGGTCTGTATGTATCTATTCTGAACATGTCCCATACTGAATTTCACTTCTTCACTCACAAAGCAACATATTGTCCCCCAAACCTTCTTCTTTTGTGTCTTGTTGGGGATAACAAGCTATTTAGCCAGTTATTACTGAAGCTTATTTAAAAAGCAATGATGATGGCTCTTTCTTCTATGCTCCATGCAATCTATTGATCTCTTGATTGGGTCATCTAGATAATTCTCCAATATGAAGACTTCTTTTCATCCCCACTACTTCTGCTCTTTCTGGTTTTTAGATAATATGACCATAATTGCTATTCATAGATTTTCCTGTCTATTTCAGATTTTGCATATGGTTGATAGAATGATTTAATCTTGAATGTCCCATATGCTTTTCACAGCCTTCAGTGGCTTCCTCATGGAATACTGTTTCTTACTTCAGTGCCTGCTCCTGTTGTCTTCTATTTATCAGTTACCCTCTACCTCACCTGGCTGTGTCCTATTATCCTCTGAGACTAATCTTTGGTGTCACCTTTTTCAGGATGCTTCTTCTCATTTGTTGTCCTTCCTCCCCTTTAGGCTGAGTCACATTACCTGCTGTTTCTTATTAGTGCCTTGTAATAGCTGATGCTTGTTTTAACATTTTTCTTACTGTGTTGTTTTATAATTTTGCATGCAATTCTCTTCCTCTAAAAGGCTATGAGCTTCTTGAGGTTGGGAACAATCCTTACTAAAATTGGAAGGCTGGCTATAGGGCACACATGCCAGGCTGTAATATATGCTTGATCAATGAATGAAAGAATATTTAGTCTAGGCAGGGAGATATATATGAATAATTACTGTAGAACTTTTTTTTTTTTTTTTTTGGTCCTTTCTTTTTTTTTTTTTAGGGCCGCACTGCAGCATATGGGTGTTCCCAGGCTAGGGGTCGAATCGGAGCTATAGCTGCCTGCCTGTGCCATAGCCACAGCCACATCAGATCCAAGCCTTGTCTGCAACCCTCACCAATTACTGTAGAACTTTAAATAGTACGGGGAAGGAAGACAATGCAAGGACTGACATTATATCTGGGAAGAAGGAAGAGTTGCTTATGAGGGATGACTCACTTCATGGAAGACCTAAGTTTGAGCTGGTTCTTGAAGGGAACTTGATGAAGGTTTTGCTGGACAGAAGAGGTAATCCATCCTAGATGACAGAAGCAAGAGAACAGATCTTACTCATGTAAAAGTCAGGTATTTCAGAATCTTTTTTCAAAGGTCATTTGGGCAATAAGGATGGAATAGAAGACAGACAGGAATTGTAGTCTTGCAGGCTCAATGAAAGCCTTGTCTAAAGCTTTGGAGGTGAGGACAGGGCTCAAGAAATATTGGATGTAAAATATAACTAATTTGTTCGATGTGAGAGTTCTGAGGGCATTTCTAGATAACTCTTAAGATTTCTCTTAACAGTGTTTGGTTAGGCACTGATGCCTCCTTTTACTTTAAATAAGGGTTATAGAAAACTTGGGGTATGGAATGAATTTAGTTTTAGACTTGATGAGCTTTAGGTACCTATGAGAAATGCAGACAGAAGCTTTCAGTATGTTTAAGAATATAAGTTTTAGATACTAGGGAAGTGCTGTATCTGGGCTGGAGGCACAGCTTCAGAAGTAAGAGTACATACGATGTAGTTAAAGCGGTGGATTAGAAAACAGGATTACTCAGGGGTTGCATATATAGTAGGACTGTAGGAGAATGAAAACAAAATCCTGGGAATTGCAGGCTTTCTTCTGCTTAAAGGTATCAGTGTATACTGAAAGTAGTGCCAGTTTCCTTATCTCTTTAATTTCCTTCTATTCTTTCCCACTCTGACAGATATGAGAAATTTCCCCTTTGCAGCCCCTATTTGTTCTTTCCATTCTTCACTCCACTGGATTCTTCTTGAGGATATTAGTTTATTCCTCTTTGAAGTGTCTCTTGTTAGACTAAATTAGGGTAAAAGGAAATACTTAACATCAGATATGTGAATTTAGATCTCTTCATGAAATAGATATATATATTTATAACTTTACTTCTATTAAGAAATGGGTTAGCTGTCATTTTTTAAACATTACTCTCTTATTTATCTTTTATTTTTTCTCTTTTGATAGTGACATAGGTAAAGATAAATATTTTGCTTCTTTCATTAAAACACCTATAAAGATATGGTAAATCACATCTTGGATTCATATCAGGTGTAAACCTTACGCAGGTGTTGGGACTGTGGCAGTATTGAAGAATTCATGGTTCATTTTCATGGGCATTATTGCCACTCAACTTTTATCCCATTATTGCCTTGCAGGGATGTTATTCCACTGATTCTAGATTTTTCTATTTTTCAAGAAAAGCCAGAAATCCTGATATTTATGTGATTTTTAAAAAACATTTATTCTGAAAAATGTATATTCAGAATTTAAAAAAATATTATATTGTTCAAATGAAACATACGAGTTTTTGATCCCTTTCTCAAACCTTAAGTTCTTTGTAAAAGTGACCAAGCAGCATCACCTACTGCGATGTTTGAGATGCTTTTGGTTCTTTGGCATCCTAGGGTAAGAGAGGAGACTTGACTGAAAGCGTAGAAGACTGTAGTGGAAAAGGAGACAGGCTCAGACCCTTGATTTAGAAGATTGATTAATAATGGGGTCCTGAAATCAGATAGCTGAGACCTAGCCCATCTGCACTAAGTATTTTGGTAGTGAATCCTCATGCGTGCTGATCAAGGCACCATAATCAGTGACTTGAAACTGGAGTGTTTAATTAGGAGGAATATTTTTCTGTTACTGTATCATGCATATTTAAGTACAAAATTAAAACACACACACACACACACACACACACACAACTTTGGTGTTTTGCCACCAGAACTCAGTGGCAAATAATGTTTCTGAGACTCAGTGGGTTTCAAGTTGTGAACACCTGATTTCCTGAATGTACTCAAGGTGTAATTTATTAAGGCTTACTGTGTTACCTTTTATTTATTTTTGTTGAGTCGAAGTAAAGAATTTTTATAGGAAATCTGCTACTTGCTCTTTGGAAAATCAGAGAGATAGGTTGGAACAGACTAGAACTGCTTTTCTGTTGATTTTCTGTGGGAGGGAAAAGTAATGATTCCTGCAGGTAGAACTTTCAGAGTTTTGAGCATGCGTGTTCCCTTTTAGCAACAACTTTTCTTTGTAAATAAATTCCATTTGTGTAAAAATTAGATCTTAGAATTAAAAATTCTATTGAAAAAATGTGCCACAAAATGTTAGAATTTGATTGTTGATTCTCTATCTGATTGGTTTTGCCCATATTAGATTAGATTATGAGAGGGTTATATACGGTATATTCATTATCCTGAATAATGCAAGTGTAATTTTCTTTGGAAGAAAGTGAAGCTAGGTGAAGCTAGTGGAAGTGTGTGTTTATATATTTTGTCAGCTAAAATTCTGATCATCTAACAATTTTCCTTGATTATGTATATTTTATATCCAAATAATATGTATTTATAGTTTTCCTTAAGGGTTTCTGTATCAGAGATGTTTCTCTTTTATTTCCTATACTGAGAAATGAATCTAAATAAATTTTAACATCATGTAAAAATAAGTTTCTTTACATTTTATCAAAAATTGAATGAATTTTGAGCGGTTTGATGTTCAGGTTTTTTTTTTTTTTTTTTTTTTTTTTTTTTTGGTGTCTCTCCTATAGGGCCACACACGCGGCTTATGGAGGTTCCCAGGCAAGGGGTCTATGGAGCTGTAGCTGCCGGCCTGTGCCAAAGCCACAGCAACGTGGGATCCAAGCCACATCTGCGACCTACACCACAGCTCATGGCAACGCTGGATCCTTAACCACTGAGTGAGGCCAGGTATCGAACCTGCACCCTCATGGTTCCTAGTTGGATTTGTTAACCACTAAGCCACGACGGGACCTCCTGTACAGGTTTTGTACTTTTGGGTATTGATAAGGCTGACGCTTTACTAGTTTATTGAAATTCATGACCGGTGGCATCTTGTCATTCTCTTCCTTTGTAAAATAAATCATCTTATATTTGTGATTATTTGTATGTAGTTTTTTAAACATTAAAATATTTTTATTTTTATTATACTTGATTTACAGTGTTGGGTTAGTTTCCGCTACAGCGTAGGGACCCAGTCTCTCTGTCTTTTCACACACACACACACACAAACACACACACACACACACACACACAGACACACATTCTTTTTCTCATACTGTCTTCCATCATGTTCTATCCCGAAAGATTGGATATAGTTCCCTGTGCTGTACAGTAGGACCCAATTTCTTATCCATTCTAAATACAATATTTTGCATCTCCCAACCCCAAAATTCCCATCTGCCATCCATCTCACTTCCTCTACCACCCACCTCCTGGCCACCTCAAGTCTGTTCTGTATGTCTGTGAGTCTGTTTCTGTTTGTAGGTGGGTTAGTATGTGCCATATTTTATTTTCCACATATAAGTGATATTGTAAGATATTTGTCTTTATCTTTCTGACTTACTTCACTTAGTATGTGTATGTAGTGTTTTTCGTTTTTTGTTTTTTTTTTTTTTGGTTTTTGTGCCTTTTGAGGGCTGCACCCGCTGCATGCGGAGGTTCCCCAGGCTGGGGGTCCAGTTGGAACTGTAGCCACTGGCCTATGCCAGAGTCACAGAAATGTGGGATCCGAGCTGCATCTGCGACCTACACCACAGCTCACAGCAACATCAGACCCTTAACCCACTGAGCAAGGCCAGGGATCGAACCCGCATCCTCATGGACACTAGTCGGGTTTGCTCACTGCTGTGTCACAACGGGAATTCCTGTGTATGTAGTTTTTAAAGAGTAGTTTTAGATTTATAACAAAATTAAAAGTATAGAGATTTTCTCTATACTCCCTGCTCTCACGCATGCATAGTCCCCCCACCCCCATCATTATCAACCTCACTCACCAGAGTGGTAAATTTTTTACCAAGGATAAACCTATATAGATACATGATAACCACGCAGAGTCCAGCGTTTACCTTGGAGTTCGCTGTTGGTATTATACATTCTATGTTTTTGGAGAAAAATATAGCAACATATATCTGTTATTTTAGTATCTTGCAGGGTATTTTCACTCTAATAGTTCTGTGCTCTGCCTCTTCATTTCTCCATAAACCCACTGATCTTTTTATTGTCTATATAATTTTGTGTTTTCCAGAATGTCATATGGTTGGAATTATACAATATGTAGCCTTTTCACATTAATTTCTTTCACTCTGTAATATGCATTTAAAGTTCATCAGTATCTTTTCATGGTTTGATAGTTCTTTTTAGCACTGAATAATATTCCATTGTCAGCATGTACCACAGTTTATGTATCAATTCACCTACTTTAGGACATCTATATTGCTTCCAGTTTTGGCAGTTGTGAATAAGTTGCTCTAAACATTTGTGTGCAAGTTTTTGTGCAGGCATGTTTTCAGCTCCTTTGGGTGAGTACCAAGGAGTAAGATTGCTGGATTGTATGGTAAGAGTATATTTAGTTTTGTAAGGAATTGCCAAACTGTTGTCCAAAGTGGCTGTGTGATTTGCCTTCCTGCCAGTAAGTCCTGTTGCTCCACATCTTCACCAGCATTTAATGTTGTTGTTATTCTGGATTTTAGCTATTCTGATAGGTGTGTAGTGGTTTTAATTTATATCTTCCTGATACCATATGATGGGGAATCATCTTTTCATGTATTTATTTACCATCTATATATCTTCTTTGGTGAGGTGTCTGTTAAAGTCTTTGGCCCATTTTTAAAAATCAGCGTTATTTTCTTACTGTTAAGTTTTAAGAGTTATTTGTAATTTTGGATAAAAGTCCTTTGTTAGATGTATCTTTTGTAAATATTTCACTAGCCTGTGGTCTTTTAATTATCATAATCCTAGCTTTTACAGATGAGGAGTTTTTAATTTAATGAAGTGCTTTTCTCACTTATTTTTTTCTTAGATTATGTCCGGTGTTATATCTAAAAAGTCATTACCCGGCCAGTAGGCACATGAAAAGATACTTGTCATCACTAGTTATTAGAGAACTGTAAATCAGAACTGCAATGAAGTACCACCTCACACCACTCAGAATGGCCATCATTAAAAGGTCTGCAAATAACAAATGTTGGAGAGGGTGTGGAGAAAAGGGAGCCTTCCTGTACAGTTGGTAGGAATGTAAATTGGTACAACCGCTATGGAAAACAGTATGGAGTTTTCTCAAAAAAACTAAAAGTAGAGTTGCCGTATGATCTTACAATCCAACACCTGGCCATCTATCTGGAGAAAACCGTAATTCAAAAACATGCACCTCTGGGTTCATCACTGCAGCACTGTTCACAATAGCCACACATGGAACAACCTAAATGTCCATCAACAGATGAATGGATAAAGAAGATGGTACTTCTATATTAGGGAATATTATTCAGCCATTAAAAAATAGTGAAATAATGCCTTTGCAGCAACATGAATGGATCTAGAGATTCTCATGCTATGTAAAAAGTCAGAAAGAGAAAGGCAAATACCATGTATTATCACTTATACGTGGAATCTAAAATATGACACAAATGAATTTATGTACAAGACAAACATACAGACCTAAAGAACATACTTGTGGCTGGCAAGGGGGGTTGGTGGTGAGGGAGGGCTGGATTGGGAGTTTGGGATTGACAGATACAAACTATTATATATAGAATGGATAAACAACAGGTAGAGTGTAGAGAACTTTATTTGATATCCTGTAATAAACCATAATGAAAAAAATATGAAAAAAAATATATAACTGGATCACTTTGGTGTACAGCAGAAATTAACACAACTTTGTAAACCAAGTGTACTTCAATAAAATAGATTTTTAAAAAAGGCATCACCATGTCCAAGTTCATCTAGGTTTTCTCCTAATTTTTCTTCTGTAGTTTTATAGTTTGATGTTTTACATTTAGGCCTGTGATCCATTTTGAGTTAATTTTTCTGAAAGGTATAATATCCCTGTCTCAGATTAAAATTTTTTGCATGTGGATGTTTTAACATAACAGCACCATTCATTGAAAAGACTGTCTTTGGTTATGTTTAGTATTTGGGAAATTCTTGAATAGTGCATTTATCCCTCACAGCTTACTTTGTTGCTGTTTATAAATGGAATCTTTAAATATATTTAGAGATAAAAGTATAAATAGCCTCGAGGGTTGGGCTTAAGTTCAATAAACAAATGATATTCTCTTTCCTACTTTTGAATCAAAAAGTACTTCCCCTGTGGCACACTTTTGTGTAGTCTTAGCATTTATGAATCTTTGTTCACTTAGAATTTTTATTTTTGAAAATTACCAAAACGTTGTTAAATAAACTTTGGTATCAGTTTTGAGTAATATCATTTTGGTGGAAAGAAGTGGATAACTGTAGACAAGAGATTGATTTTTCTTTGAAACTGCAAAATTGTGTTTTGAAGACAAGTTGAAAGGCGTGTCAATACTGTGTACGCTCTGGAGGCATCATCTTTCTTATTTCCAGTTTGTAAATCTTTTTATTATGTCACTTATCACATTTATTTTATCATTACATGTGTATTTTACCTTTTTAGTTTGTGAACGTATGGAGGGCAGAAATTTCCCAATTCATCCTTGTATAATTAAGGCCCAGTACATAGCTACCTAATTATAGGATCATTATAACCCCCAAATAATTATTTTGAAAGAGTAATTCTTATGTAAAATAATATAAAACCCACACATAAAATAGGATATTAAAACTCATTACTTAAAGTAGTTACATATTTAAAATAATTTTTTTAAATTTCAGTTAAGAAAAGTATATATTGGTCTACTAGTAGCTAATCATAGGAATTTTTAATTCCAAGTTAATTTCTGGGCTGTGAACAGGTAGCCTGTTTGTGGGCTGTTTATTTCATCCCTTGGTTACTTAAGAAATGCAAGTGCACTTATTGTGTAAGTGAATTTTGTGATTATTGTGTGTGTTTAAAAAAATTTTTAGTGAAAAATTTCAAACATTAAAAGTAGATGAGTGTAATTAACTTCCTCTGTCATGCTCAGCTTGGACATTTATCAGCTCATTGCTAATTATATTTTTGTCTATATCCGTTTTCATTTTTACTCTACTTTCTATTTCCATATTATTATTATTTTCTTTTTTTATTTCCATATTATTTTGAAGCATATTCCAGACATGCCATTTCATCTTTAAATATTCCATCATGCATATAAGGAATAGCATTCAGTAAATATGATCTTTTTGTTTTTTCAACACTGTAGTTTTTTTTCTAGGCTCTAATTCAGTGATTCCCAGTGTATGAGCTGTAAAGATGGGGAAGGATTGTTCAGCCTTAATTTGTATCCTGAATTAACAAATGCATATGGGAGTTCCCCTCATGGCTCAGTGGTTAACAAATCTGACGAGGAACCATTAGGTTGTGGGTTCGATCCCTGGCCTTGCTCAGGGAGTTGGGGATCTAGCGTTGCCATGAGCTGTGGTGTAGGTCGCAGACTTGGCTTGGATGCTGAGTTGCTGAGGCTTTGGCGTAGGCCTGCGGCTACAGCTCCAATTAGACCGGTAGCCTGGGAACCTCCATATGCTGCAGGTGTGGCCCTAGAAATGACGAAAAAAAAAAAAAGACCAAAAAAACAAAAACAAATGCATATGAATGTATCTGCTATTACTTCAAACTATGTATGTTTATTGTGTGACTGATACAATCTCTTTTAAAAAACACTGCATTAATTGCACCTTTTTTTGTTTTCTTCTGTTTTCTTGGTCATTGAATGCCAGGAGTCCTAGTTATATAGTAATATATGACCTTTTATAACTACTGCTCTAAAAAATATGAAGTGTTTGTTAAAGTAATTACCTACATATGTGCACATAATTCATTTTTGAAAATAGATAAAAATTGAGCAAGTGAAAAAAATATAAAAATTAAACAATAGACTTCCTTTGTAAGGGAGTGAGTTCTGTTACCAAAGAACTAAAAATATAGGGGCTGATATATATTTGTGTATATAACTTTCTCTGGGCAGCCCTAGTTAGGAGGGAGAAAAGCAATTCCACAGGGATCCAGTGGCCCTTATCTTTGCCAGCTGGACAGGTAGTCTTATTGGAGATAAGGCCCTCTAGCCCTTCTGGCTCAATAGCTGGATGGAAAGCATGCACCATATCATACTAGTCTTTTTTTTTTTTTTTTAAATTTTTTATTTCTTAAAGATTTTTATTTTTTTTCTATTATAGTTGATTTACAGTGTTCTGTCAATTTCTGCTGTACAGCAAAGTGACCCAGTCATACATATATGTGTACATTCTTTTCCTTACATTATCCTCCATTATGTCCTATCACAAATGACTGTATATAGTTCCCTGTGCTGTACTGCAGGATCTCATTGTATCCACTCCAGATACAATAGTTTGCATCTACTAACCTCAAACTCCTGGTCCATTCCACTCCCACCACCTCCCCCATGGCAACCACAAGTCTGTTCTCCAACTCCATGAGTTTCTTTTCTGTACAAAGGTTCATCTGTGCTGTATATTAGATTCCAGATAGAAGTGATATCATATGGTATTTGTCTTTCTCTCTCTGACTTACTTCACTTAGTATGAGAATCTTCAGTTGCATCCATGTTGCTACAAATGGCATTATTATGTGCTTTTTTATGGTCGAGTAGTATTCCTTTGAATATATATACCACATCTTCTTAATCCATTCATCTGTCAATGGACATTTAAGTTGTTTCCATATCTTGGCTATTGTGAATAGTGCTGCAGTGAACATAGGGCTGCATGTGTCTTTTTCAGTGAAAGTTTTGTCTGGATATATGCCCAGGAGTGGGATTGCTGGGTCATATGGTAGTTCTGTATTTAGTTTTCTAGGGTACCTCCATAATGTTTTCTACAGTGGTTGTACCAATTTACATTCCCACCAACAGTGAAGGAGGGTACCCTTTTCTCCACACTCTGTCCAGTATTTGTTATTTGTTAACTTGCTAATGATGGGCATTCTGACTGATGTGAGGTCATTGTAGTTTCGATTTACATTTCTCTAATAGTTAGTGATGATAATTAGTGATAGTGATGCTGAGCATAAACCAGTGGGACCTAATCAAACTTAGAAGCTTTTGCACAGCAAAGGAAACCATAAAAAAACAAAACCCCAAAAGACAACCTACAGAATGGGAGAAAATAATTTCAAACGTTGCCACTGATAAGGGCTTAATCTCTAAAAGATGCAAACATCTTAAACAACTCAACAGCAAAAAAATCAACAACCCAATTGAAAAATGGGCAGAAGACCTGAATAGACGTCTCTCAAAAGAAGATATACATATCACACTAGTCTTTAGTCATCTTCTCAAGGATACTTGGTATCTTAGATAGGTGTGAATGGAAAAGGACATTTATTTCCTAGTCCCAGGCGTATGAAAAGAGGGTTTGGGGACCAACTTAGCTAACAGACATAATGATGATCCCTGTGTGGCTGCCTCCCTGAAAAGGAAGTAGTGATGTAGGCTGGTGTAGGGTATGTTGAGATAGCCAACAGAACATTATTTCTATACATCAATCCTGTAGGAGAAAAAGAACCAAACTCTTGGGAATTTTTTTTTTTTTTTTCTTTTTGTGGGTGGGGGCTTGGTGTGGGTTGTGCTGGTGAGAATGTGTACTCTGCCTAAAGTCTTAAGGTGTGAGTGAGAGGAGGACTTAAATGTCCTTTTTTCCTTTTCTCTGTTCCTTTTCTTGCCCTTTCACCTTTCCTCTTTTTTTCCCTCCTCCCTTCTCTTTCCATTCCCCCCTTCATTTCTCTTCTCTAGTTAGTATAAATTAACTAGTTCCATACTTAGCAGCTTCTATGTAGCAGACCTTGGTTAAATTATTATATAATGTTGAGTGGGCCAAAGTTCAATGTCACAAGCAGATTCTATTGAAATTACTTGGAGAAGAACTTCCAATTAATTATAGCTGGAATAAGGTGGACGGAAAACAAGTTACAGTTGGAGTAAGGCTCTTCTTATGGGTACTTATTTTTTTTATTAAACTCTTAATTGTTGTTATACAAGTTGGCCCTGAGGTATTATCTGCTATAAAATTCTCACCCCTCTGTGTTGGCTCAATGCTATGAAATGTGTTGAGACACACCAGGTGAATATAACTTAAGAGTGGTTGACTCACTTCAGCGAGACTCATGAGAGTCCAAGGTCCATTCTCTGGGAGCTCTGACAGTCTGTTCTTCATGTGATCTAAAATAGCTGTTTCCACTTAGCCCCACTTTCCACGTGCAGCCAGAAGAGTCTGTGCCTGGCTCTACATCAAATTAGCTGTGTCAGACCAAAGTTACTTAATCAGTCTGCTTTAGATAGACTTCACTTGAGAGATGATCTCACAACTCAGCTCCTTCATTGTGCTAGTGTGAATTCTGGATTTTTGTAGAGGTTACGCAATGTTAGTGGCACACCGCAACCTGTAATGTTTAATTCTTTGTTCTTAGTACTTTGTTATACTACCTTTTCTAAAAGTCTGTGATGAGGATCAAATGAGATGAATGTCAGTATGACTTGATAGGCATAATATATCACAATGTAAATTATTTCTACTTTCTATTATCAGGAGGTGTTAAGATTCTGTGCATTGTCATTTCTTGATTCTTACGCATCTTGGCAGCAGGGATCATTTTTTATGACATTGTATGTCTCTCTGCTCAAGGCTAAACTGATACATATAAGTATCAGGGCATGCTAACATCCTTTGAAACCAAAGTTCTTTCTATTATTTATGTAGAGTATATGTGGATAAACTAATAAAAGTTGGAATTTTATTTATGTACTTTATAGTCAAACCAGGAATTTATTACACTCATTACAAGTAGTTTTCTGCCTATTTTCTTGGGAGACATATTAAGTTGATTAATATTTAGATAAAGCACTCATGATTTTAACATGATTTTCTTATCATGCCTTTTAACTTTGGTGTTGTCAGTTGACAAATTGTAAGGTTCATAAAGGAGTCAGGATTTAAATAGGATAAAATCCCATTCTTATTAACTGTGTGGTCTTGGATCATTTTTTTTTTTAAACTTCTTTACCTCAGTTTCTCTGTTGTTATATTAGAAATAATAATAAGCTAAAATTGACCACTACACCATGGTCTCATTTACTTCCCATGAAAACTACATGACATAAGTGAGGAAGTGAAGGCATGGAGTGGTTACACAGCTTAAAAATAGTAAAGGTGAGGTTAGCACTCAGTCTAATTTCACAGTGCTTTTGAGCACTATGCTATGTTCTTGACAACTTCATAAGTTACTTTGAAGAATAAATGAGATATGTATATGGAATGCTTAGTACAGTTTTGAGTTTCAGATGTTTTGGGGTTCTAGAATTGTGACTAAGATTTTGTGGGCCTAAAGGTTCATTTAAGGAAAATTATAAATATATAGTTGTCCTTAGTCCTGAACAGTTCGCTTGCTTATGAAAGTATCACAGACCCCACTGCTGACATAATGGATCAGAATCTGCATGTAAGACCATTTAGCTTAGAGGAGTACTGCAGTAGATGATCTGAAGTTTTCTACCATCTCATAGTTAATGTGTTGGTGATTTTAGGGAACCAGTCTCATGGATAATTTCAGTGTTGGTTATTGTATTTGGAGTGTTTGGAGGAGAAAATAGTAATGTATCAAGTATCTTAATGTAATTCACTGTATGTAGATTTATTTCTATTTTTTGGCTTCCATTTTAGGTCAACTCTTGAGGTAATACCTGTTTCAATTTGTAAAGTTTCTGTTGTAGTACAAAATAATCCTAAATTTTATCATCCTATATCATCTTAGGAAATAATTAGAACTGAAAAATTTTAAATGGTTTTAGATCAAATGTTTTTCGGGAGTTCCCTTCGTGCCTGAGTGGTTAACGAATCCAACTAGGAACGATGAGGTTGCGGGTTCGATCCCTGGCTTTGCTCAGTGGGTTAAGGATCTGGCGTTGCTGTGAGCTGTGGTGTAGGTTGCAGACGCGGCTCGGATCCCGCATTGCTGTGGCTCTGGTGTAGGCTGGTGGCTACAGCTCCGATTCGACCCCTAGCCTGGGAACCTCCATATATGCCGCAGGAAGCGGCCTTAGAAAAGACAAAAAAAAAAAAGTTTTTCTTAATCTCACCACATAATGAGGTTATAATATTAGCTAGATGTATGTAGGGGAACACTAAATATAACATGAAAATTTCTTAGTTTTGGAAAATTTTTTATTCTGATGTTTCACTGAATAATTGAATATTTGAAGTTAAATACAAAGTTAGATACAAAGCAAAACAGCCCCTGACTTGCTTGAGCATCTCCCTCATGTTAAATAATTGAGTTAAATAATCTTTCCTATGTTATATAATTGTGATTCTTTTTTGAAAATTCCCTTGATTGTGAAAGACATGATTCAAACAAATGGAGAAATAACACATTTATTTAGTTTCAAGCAAACACTTGATTAAAAAAATAGAACATTTGAGTATTTGAGAAGCCCACTGTGTTTTATCCTCCAGTTACATTCTCCTTTTTTTCCTTTATCTCCAGAGAGCCGTTTTGCTTGGTTTCATTTTTAAAACCTCTGAATATATCCTTAAATAAGTTGCTTAGCTTTGAAAACTGTCTAGCAAGATAAATATAAGTTTTTAAAGAAAGAGTAATATTGCTAATAGAAGGTCAAATCTCAGTGATGAGGGTAGGTAGGATAAAGTATCTGGGTTATAGTCTGGTTTCAGCTTTCTTGAACATTTAGTAGAACTCTTTTCATGGAAAAGGTTTTGAGTGACTCTTGGGAAATACCATCTGTTTCTTCTAGCTGGTCATGTGGTAGTACTATAGTGTGGATCAGGTACGGGATGTCTAGCAGAGGTATCAGAAGGACTAGACTGCTCTGTACTTTATTCTAAACCTCACAACCTACTTACAGCTCTTGGAAAGAAATCAGGGAGTTTACTTGTGTAGGTAAAATAGTATTCACAGCTGATTCAAAGAGGAGCTCACGAGGGCAGAATAGAAATTTCATTAGCAGGCATTCTGTCTTCTAGTTAAAAAGATGAGTGGCGAGGATGTGAAAAAAAGATAATAAAAATATGAATGAACAAGAGTTGTGTAGGGCTTATATAGAAGAAATAAAAAAAATCCCTTCAATAAGGGATATAAAAGGAGGTATAAATAAATGGAAAAAATATATTATTTGAGGGTAGGAAGACTCACTGTTGTAAATTCTCCTTGGATAAATCTTATTTAAGATTTCTGTTCATGTGGTCATGTAATTATGGAAAGCTTCTTAGGCCAACCATATGCAATTGCTTTGTTTTTCTCCATAGCACTTAACCCCCTCTCATATAACTGCCTGTTTACTTATTTGTCTTTTCCTCTTATGGAATGCAAGTTTATGAAGGTATGTAAATTTATGAGTGTGCTTGTTCTTCCTTTCTTAGAATATAGACTTATGAAGGTGTATTTTATTCATTGTGGTATCTCTAGCACCTTAAACTTAACAGCACAAAGGAAGAGCAGTCAGTGACTGGTGAATGATCAAAGGAATAAATTAAAACTGTTCTTTCATAATCCACAGCACTTAATGTCTATTCCATAGTTTTTTGGTCATTAATTTTGTCAGTTTAGCATCTTATAATGCTTTCTGTTTTTTCTTTTGGTTCAGTGTCTAATTGTTTTATTCCTATAAGACATTCTTTTCTGTGCTCCTTGATGGCAGGAGGGGGACAAATGCTTTCTTTGTATACCTCACAGTACAAGGCAAATGGATGTAGGAACTTGTGGAACTGAATACATTTATTTATTCCTAATGACTTAAATTGCTAAAGTCCGGTTTGCCTTGAACAAAAGGAGTATTTTTAGTAGATAATACAGTATAATTCTAAATGAAAGGGTTTTTTGTTTACTTTTAAGGATAGGGTTTTTAGAGATGTCTTGTCGAACTCAGGGTTAATTTTGGTAACTGAAAGTTCTAAGTTGTGCAATTATAATTTCACAAATTTCTGCACTCAGTTTGAGTAAAATAACAATTTTTAGTGAGATATAGATTTCTTACCTTGAAGTTTTAACTTTTAAAAAGTCATGCTGTAGTTGTATTGGGATTAAATTTTAAAATAAAATATTCTAAAAAGGTACCACTCTGGAGTCTACTTAACCTTTTTTTTTTTTTTTTGAATTTTTATTTAGTTGATTTACAGTGTTGTGCCAATTTCTGCTGTGCAACAAGGCAACCCAGTCATCCATATATACATATGTGTGTGTGTATACACACACACATACTCACTCCCTTTTTTTTTTTTTTTTTTTTTTTGTCTTTTTGCTATTTCTTTGGGCCGCTCCAGCGGCATATGGAGGTTCCCAGGCTAGGGGTCAAATCAGAGGTGTAGCCACTGGCCTACGCCAGAGCCACAGCAACACGGGATCCGAGCTGCATCTGCAACCTACACCACAGCTCATGGCAACGCCGGGTCGTTAACCCACTGAGCAAGGGCAGGGACCGAACCCGCAACCTCATGGTTCCTAGTCGGATTCGTCAACTACTGCGCCACGATGGGAACTCCCTCACTCCCTTTCTTATCTTCCATCATGATCTATCCCAAGATATTGGATATAGTTCCCTGTGCTGTACCTTAGGACCTCATTGCTTATCCATTCTAAATGTAACAGTTTGCATCTACCAACCCAAACTCTCAGTCTATCCCACTCCCTCCTCTCTCCCCCCTTGGCAACCACAAATCTGTCCTCTGTTTCTGTTTTGCAGATAGGTTCATTTGTGTCATATTTTATATTGCACATGTAAGTGATATCATAATGGTATTTGTCTTTCTGACTTATTTCACTTAGTATGAGAATCTCCAGTTGCATCCTGTTGCTGCAAATGGCATTTTTTCATTCTTTTTTATGGTTGAGTAGTATTCCTTTGAATATGTGTACCACATCTAATCCATTCATCTGTCTATGGACATTTAGGTTGTTTCCATTTCTTGGCTGTTGTGAATAGTGCTGCTATGAACATATGGGTGCATGTATCTTTTTGAATTATAGTTTTGTTTGGATATATGCCTGGGAGTGGGGTTGCTGGATCATATGGTAGTTGTATATTTAGTTTTCTGAGGAATCTCCATACTGTTTTCCATAGTGATTGTACCAATTTACATTCCCACCAACAGTGTTGGAGGGGTTCTCTTTTCTCCACATCCTCTCCAGCATTTGTTATTTGTAGACTTACCAATGATGGACATTCTGACCAGTGTGAGGTGGTGGCTCATTGTAGTTTTGATTTGCATTTCTCTATAATTAATGACATTGAGCATTTTTTCATGTACCTACTGGCCATCTATGGGTCTTCTTTGGAGATATGTCTATTTATGTCTATTTTTTTCAATTTGGGCTGTTTGTTTTTTTTTGATGTTGAGTTGTGTGAGTACTTTACCTTTTCTACATGCTTTTGAATGTATAAATGTTTTCATAAATGCTTTGTTATCACTTCTCATACCAGCATATCATTCAACAATTTATTTTTAGCTGTGCCTTCGGCACATGGAAGTTCCTGGTCCAGGAATTGAATCCATGCCACAGTTGTGACCTGTGCCACAGCTGTGGCAATGCCAGATCCTTAAACCACTGTACCACATGGAAACTTCCTCATTCAACGATTTGTGTAACAACTTCTTATTGTACATTTATGTTGCCACTAGATTTTTTTTAAAATCTTTGCTGATATGCTATGAATTTGTTTCTATATATAGATTTTGTATATTGTTTCTTGGAGATAAATTTCCAAGAGTGTACTTAATACTTCAGTTAACTGAAACAGTACCGTAAATGCTTAAAAGGAGAAATATAAACTATGTGTAAGGTTTGTTCTTTTCTAGTTCATATGAAAAATTATTTCTTAATTTTTTTTTCCTGCTTTATTTCAGACAAGTCTATCCATATGGGGATGGGGAAGCCTTGGCATTGTCCTCTCTCTGATAACATTTGGACCCTTTGTAATATTTTATTTGGCATTTTATATCCTCTGCTTTGTGGGTGGGTAAGTATTCTCATTGATAATTTTATAATTCATGTCATGTTCAGTTCAGAATTGAAACAAATGACCATGAGACCTCAAGAAGAAAAAAAATGACCGTGAGAAATGGCAGTATAATTTATTTGTGAATGCTGTTTTTGCACATTGTTTTTTACCAAAGTTAAAAATAGTAAAATTAAGATACTTGTAAAAATAAAAGCGACGATGCTTATTGTTTATACTAGTACTATGAGTAGTCATCTTCAAAAATAAGTTTCAATTTATGATGCTATAAACATTTTTGTATAATTTGAAAAGTTTTAGAGATTTTAAAATTCCTTTTGGTGTTATTTGCCCCTTAAGGTTGAAATATACTTGTCCGTTATAATAATTAATAAGTTAAATTGAGATGATTCATCAAGTTTTATGTATTAGAACATACTATTTCATTGATTAGAGTTCAGACAGTAGTGTTAATTATTTCATTTAAGGCTGTCATTATGTTCCAGAAAATTCCAACAAACATTTGATTTTACCGTTTTCTCTTCATGGTTATTTGGCTTCTAATGTTTATGCTTTACCTTGAATTGATAAACCTTTACAGGAAAGGTTTCAGTCATGATTTAGTATAGCTTCCCATGTAGAAGTATTTGGTATCAGATATGAATTGTACGTGAGACAATATATAGACACGAGAGATGCATGCTACTTAGATACTCTGAACAAGGTAGTTTCACTGAAGTGAATATTTTGTTTGTGTGTGTATATGCGCTTGTGTGGGTGTGTGAATGCATATGTATATATAGGATACATTTATATAATTATTTGTGAAGTGATACCTATGAGTTCTTTTTGAAAAAGTCTTTTGATGGATTTCCCTTGTGGCATAGTGAGTTAAGTATCTGGTGTTGCTGCAGTTGTGGCACAGGTCGTAACTGTGGCATGGGTTTGTTTTCCGGACTGGGAATTTCTGCATGCCGCAGGCATGGCCAAGAAAACAAAGTCTTTCGAGACCCCAAACATCTGGAGAAGTTGTTTGAGCCTATAGGTTTAGAGACTTAGCTGATTTAAATAGCAGATATAAACTGTGGCCTGAGAGGTTATATTCCAGACTCTAAAGGGATGGCTTCTGGATGTATCTACCACCTATCACCTCTTTCAGAACATGGGTTTGAAAGTCTTGTGTCACCATTTTATAGGGAGGTCACCTGCTGATTGTTGAACAGGTGAGAAGTAATTAAACTGAGAAGGTGCCTCACAGACTATTCCTAAAACTACATTTTATTTTAGACCTAATATTTTCATTATAATTGCTTGGGCATGGTACTGTGTACTAAAACAATTAAGAAATAAGCCATAGGAACCAGATAAATGAAATTCTGAATATTTTTATTGATAATAAAGATGATCAAAGACTTAATAGATTGCAGCCATTTTGGCTTCCTAAATTATAGTCCTTAGTCACAAATTAAGGCCAGAGTTACATGGTTGCATAGCTGCATGGTTGCACTACTCTCTCACAAGGTCATGGCTACTTTCACTGATTGGAAAGGAAATTGTCTTGAAATGTTTCTCTGAAAAGGAAAGATTTCTTTCATTTCGCTAGTTGACTAAGCCTTTGGCAAAAGTGAAGAAGGATTTCAGAATATTTTTCAATACTTTAGAAAGGAAGGAAATCATAGCTTTATAGATGAAGATAGGAGCCCTAAGAACTGTTTGAAGATAGAGGGCTGGAGAATCATATCTCTGAGACTGAACTCCTCCATATAAAATTTAGGAAAGGGAAAGGGTGATGAGTCCATCATTTCAAAATCACAGGACCCTTTGTTGTTCCCTCTTTGAGTCTGCTAATTTATCAAGGAATAATTTCAAAAAAATTTTTTGGATACTTGGAAAGTTCTGTAATCTTTTTTAGATACTTATAAAATTCTGTAAATTCTTTGAGATAAGATAGAGTATTGTTAGGTATGGGAAAGCCACTATAAATTCTTTAGGTAATATTAAGTCACATGGAAGAGTCTGAAGTTTCAGGTTCATGTTATATCATAAATGGACTTGACATTCTGGTCCAGACTGTTGATCTCCATGAAACTCACAGCCACAGTAAGGGACAGGACTTCAATTTATATACTAGCAATCTTTTCAAAATCATCTCAGGGGATTAGTTAATTAAGCATTCCTAGGTTACTCAGTTATTGTCAATGAATATCATAATTCCTGAGTCAGAGATCTTTCCAATTTTGGCTCTAATTATGAAGAATGATTGTCCTTCCTTCCTTCCTCCCTCCCTGTGTCCCTCTCTTTTTTTTTTTCCCCTGCTTTGTAGGGCTGCACTCACAGCACATGGACGTTCCTAGGCTAGGAGTCTAATTGGAGCTACAGCTGCCAGTCTACGCCACAGCCACAGCAACAGCAATGCCAGATCTGAGTCGTGTCTGTGACCTACACCACAGCTCATGGCAATGCCAGATCCTTAATCCACTGAGCGAGGCCAGGGATTGAACACTCATCCTCATGGATACTAGTCGGGTTTGTTACTGTTTTAATATAACTTAGTACAGTTTAATGCCTTATGGATTTTAATAGCAAAAATAGGCTTTAAATATCCATATTAAGTAACAGTTACATTTCATATAATTAAAAATTTCTTAGTTTTAGTGGAATTTTTTGTTCTTGTGTAAGTTTTTAAGGATGTGTTTTGTTCTTTTTTCTACATGAAGTGCAGGTCAGAGAGGAGTTAATACAGTTTCTTATGGAAACTACCTTTTTTTTGGCTACTAAAACTTTTAAGTTGGGTGCTGCAGTTTACCTGTAGACAGTGTTGATAATGTATATAGTTTGTTTATAGTCAAAGCCAATCCTTTATTTTCTAATGTAAAGAAAATCTTTGGGAAGAAAAATGCCGCTCAGGGATTATTTTTGGTTTTTCTTTTTTTTTGGTTTTGGTTTTTGTTTGGTTGTCATTTTGGGATACCTTTAACACCGATATAGGTTATTTAATGCTATCCATTACATTTGTTTGGTTATGCAGTCATTCTTAGCACCTGTTTTTACTTAAACCTCAAAGCTGAAGCTATTAATTAGGTTCTTTCTAATCAGACTGTTTCTTAGGTTACTTTCCTGAAGTCACACTGTGGGCAGAAGTTAATGTTTTATCAGTCTGTTTCATGATCATGTATTTCAGAGTACACTGTTAATTTAAGCATTTTTTGTGTGTCTTTGTAAATAAGCTTACAGCCAGGTAAACCTGAAATATAAGACAAATTTTGTTTTTTAATAATAATATCAGATACAGTTCAGACATGTGAAATTCACTGATAATTCTGAAGCCAGCCTTTTAAAAAGAAAAAGAATTGATGACTTGAGTTGATTTGACTTGATCTGTTTCTACACCCTCCTCCCTGTTTTTGTGGTGCCTGTACTGAATGAAGAGCAGTGAAGTGGCAGTTAGCTCCAAAGAACAAAGGACCTTGATAATCTTACTTTCAGTGGCTGAGACTGACCATATTTAATTTTTCACTGTTCTTTTGTTGTCACTACACTGTCAGTCATTGTAATATTGCTATAAATCCTTGTAAAATTAAAATTTAGGGAGTGCTCATTGTGGCTCAGCAGTAATGAACCCACCTAGTATCCATGATGGCATGAGTTCAATCCCCGGCCTCATTCAATGGTTAAGGATCTAGCATTGCTGTGAGCTGTGGTATAGGTCACAGATGCGGTTTGGATACCGAGTTGCTGTGCCTGTGGTGTAGGCCAGCAGCTAAAGCTGCTATTCCACCCCTAGCCTAGGAACTTCCATATACTGTGGGTGCTGCCCTAAAAAGCCAAAAACAAAAAAAGAACCCAAACAAAATTTAATTTTATTTTCTAGATTTCCTGTCTACTTAGTAGTGTTTTGATTTATTTGGTAAATTTTAAGTATCAGAAATACTGATTGCATTTAGTCAGTACTTATATTAGTTCTAAACCAGGGTTTATCTTGACTCCATTAATTGTTTGAAAGTAATTACCCTTTGGGATGATATATTTATACTTCTTTTTAAAATTCCAGGCTTATTTTAAAGAAGTTGTAAATTGAATCTTTTTTTTTCTACTGTTGCCTTTATTTGTTTATTCTGTATTCATAGTGGCAAGTTATATCTTTAATTAGTTAACAGAACTGTAGAAATGTGTGATTTAGCTATATAGATGTATATCTTGTTTATCTTTATCCTTGGCTATTATCTTTATTTAATGAAGGCTTATTTTCCTAAAGTTCAAAAATTTTGCCTGAGGTTTTTATGAAATATATTGGATGAAAATTTGGAATGGCATTATTATATAAATTCACAAAATGTTTATAGTTGTTTTAAACTTAAGAACATAACAAAATCTGTCCGTTTTCCTTGCTTTGTTAAAGTCACAAACTGACTTTTTATTGGATGGTAAGCTATCTATTAAATCTGAAAAATATATTTGGTAATAAATATGTTAAGTTGTAGTAAAATTTTGTTTTTGTATCTGTAATTAATGTTTTTCTCAGGGGTTTTGTGGTTACTCTCCTGTTTGGGAAAACCAACTCAGAGAAGTACCTAGAACAGTGTGAACACTCATTTCTTCCTCCAACATCAACAGGGATTCCTAAGGTAAGTAGTGTAAAGGAGTGTGAAACATTAAAGTCCTTTTGTATGCAATGGTGATGATGTGGTCATCTTTGTGTGGCTTGGCAGATTTTCCTATAATTCAGTAATGCTCACTATAAATTTATGAGAGACTATCTGATCAAGCTTAGAAAATTTGTGTTAGATGTTAAAAGTGAGTGCAGATTGGAGAAAAGATAGAAATTTGGGGTCTTTTTCTGCAGTCTTAACATAGAATTTCAAAGCAGCATGCAGCATCATATGTATAATTTGTGGAAATGTCAATGAATATACTATTTTGAATAAAATAAATGCATAGGAACCAGAGGAAGAAAAATGGGCACTTTTTCTTTTGCTCACTTGAGAAATAGAGCTTGCACTTAGGCTATGCAGTGTCTGTAATTTTAATAATTCAAGCCCAATTTTTTGTCATTTTTCATGTTGCTATTTTTCTATAAAAAATTATACTTTTTAAATAAAATTAGAATTGTGTAATAGAGGTAGGCTTCAGATTCTCATTGCCTTCAATTATTATTGTGGGATTAAGATGGTTTTTCTTTTGTGATTTTTTTTTTTTTTTTTTTTTTTTTTTTGTCTTTTTGCCTTTTCTAGGGCCACTCCTATGGCATATGGAGGTTCCCAGGCTAGGGGTCTAATCGGAGCTTTAGCCCCTGGTCTGCGCCAGAGCCACAGCAACGCCAGATCTGAGCCGGGTCTGCTACTACACCACAGCTCACAGCAATACTGAATCCTTAACCCACTGAGCAAGGCCAGAGATCGAATCCGCAACCTCATGGTTCCTAGTCAGATTGGTTAACCACTGAGCCACGATGGGAACTCCGGTTTTTCTTTTATGAAGAGAGGCAAATGGTTTGGAGTTGATGCCAGTAACTTAATTTTACAGTTATTAACTTGTCCATTATGTGCTAGTAAGACTTTCATATTGATAAATATATATATTTTTAATACCTACTGTAACTCGTAATCTCTGAAACATATTTCTATCCTTCTATAAAGCATTAAACTGTATTCTTTGAAGTTTTGCTCACAAATCTTTCTGAGGAAATGAACCTTTTCTTTATTTAGAATCATTTCTTAAGAAGTTCATTCATAGTTTCCGTTCATTTGAGTGATACATAGAGAGGATGCAAAATATTTTAAAAATTAAGATCCTAAACAGTGGAGTTTCTATCATGGCTCATCAGAAATGAATCTGACTAGCATCCATGAGGACTCAGGTTCGATCCCTGGCCTCGCTCAGTGGGTTAAGGATCTGGCCTTGCCCTGAGCTGTAGTATAGGCTGCAGACGCAGCTTGGATCCTGTGTTGCTGTGGCTGTGGTATAGGCCAGTGGCTACAGCTCCGGTTTGACCCCTAGTTTGTGAACCTCAGTATGCCATGGGTGTGACCCTAAAAAGAGGGAAAAAAAAATCCTAAGCAGTAATAAATCATATTCAATACTGGTTACATCTTTATAATCAGTTTTTTAGTACATGGTATAAAAATAGTGATTTTGATTTGGTATTTCTAAAGTTATTTGTAAGTATGTTTTATGAGAAAATCTTAGAGGTTGTATGTGATAACTTGAAGTGTATTTTTTTAAAATAGTATTTGTGCTTTGTTGTACATTTTTCTTTTTTTCTTTTTTGTCTTTTCTAGGGCCACTCCAGAGGCATATGAAGGTTCCCAAGCTAGGGGTCAAATCGGAGCTGTAGCTGCTGGCCTACGCCAGAGCCACAGCAGCGCAGGATCCGAACCACGTCTGCGACCCACACCACAGCTCACGGCAACGCCAGATCCTTAACCCACTGAGCAAGGCCAGGGATCGAACCTGCAACCTCATGGTTCCTAGTCACATTCATTAACCACTGTGCTACAACGGGAACTCCTGTTGTACATTTTTCATTGAGGCGTAGTCTACTACTTTTCACCCTGTTTCTATGTCACTGGTCTTTCTGAAGGCTACAGAGAAAAAGAAATTCATTTTCTTTAGTTGCTAAAAACCATGCCTAAGTGAAATCAATTAAGAGTATATTCATTTGGCAGCTGGTATCCCTGGCCTCCTCAGTGGGTTAAGGATCTGGCATTGCTGTGCGCTATGGTGTAGGTCACAGACATGGCTCAGATCTGGTGTTGCTGTGGCTGTGGCATAGGCTGGCAGCTGTAACTCCTATTGGACCCCTAGTCTGGGAACCTCCATATGCCATAGGTGCAGCCCTAAAACAAACAAACAAACAAAAAAACCAAAAAAGAATCTATGCAATAAAATATTATGGTTTCCTTTCAGTGCTTAGAAGAAATGAAACGGGAAGCCAGGACTATAAAGATTGATAGAAGATTGACAGGTGCCAATATTATTGATGAGCCTCTCCAGCAAGTGAGTTTCAGTATGTGGTATTTGAATTTTTATTGTGTGCTAGGTGTACTTCTCTTGAAACAAATAATAAATAGGGAGTTCCTATTGTGGCTCAGCGGTAATGAACCCTACTATCCATGAGGATGTGGGTTCCATCCCTGGCTTCACTGAGTGGTATAAGGATCCAGCATTGCCATGAGCTGTGGTGTATGTCGAAGATGAAGCTTGGATCCTGTGTTGCCGTGGCTGTGACATAGGCCAGCAGCTGCAGCTCTCATTCTACCCCTAGGCTGGAAACTTCCATATGCTGCATGTGTGGCCCTAAAAAAAAAAAGAAAAAAGAAAATACTAAGAAATAAATTTTAGTAATTATGTAATATACTGGGAATTTATTATAATGCCCTCCTTTGATTCTGTAATAAAGATGCTGCTGTATATATGAATTTACTTATAATAAGGTCTTTGCTTAATATTAAGGCATGTTGATTGAATTTGCATTTAAGAAAGTTTTTACTGACGTTTGATAATGTTTCTAATTATTCTGTAGTTAAAATGTTACTCTAATGGATGAACAAGCTTAGTGGTTTGATAAATCAGCGATTTTTCCTACTAGTTTTATTCCTTTTTAAAGTGGATGTTATTGGTTTGATCCAAAAATATTAAAAAAATTAGAATTAAAATTATTCTCTCCCAAAGTATTTTTCATTGATGCTTGATTATATGATTCTTATAAATAATGTGTACCTTAATAGCCTGCTATTGTATAGATGAACCCATATTTAGTTTATCTCATTTGTAAAAACATTATGAATTAAGTTGTACTATTTGCTGTTTATTGGCTAAGTTAATGCTGTTGGCAGTTATCAGAGGTATTAGAATTAGGTGATCTATGTCATTTTTGTAATTTGACTGCAGTGAATCTGATGATATAATTTTGGAAAAATGTTTTCTTTTGAGAATTAGGGTCTTTTTATGTTATTTTGCCTCTAGATCCATCAAGCTGATTAAAATTCATTATATTATAGCATTGGAAATTTATTCTTTCTGCAAGCTCTTTCTTTACCTGAATTTGGGTGGTGCTTGGCCATAGATAATTCTTTAATTTTTTTAAAAAAATTGGGCAGTGGATGAATTGAGCTACCAAGATAATTAAAATGTTTTTGAAATGGTTTTTAGCATATTGATGCTTTTGTAACGAAGGGAGTTATTTACTACCACAATTTAGTATGTAGAGAATAAATGTAAATTGCAAAGAACTCTTTTAGGTTTTAGTTTGTTGTTACTTTTTAAGCCTTAAAAATTTGTATTTTTTCCCCATATTTTTGTTTTAGGTTATCCAGTTTTCCTTAAGGGATTATGTCCAATATTGGTATTATACATTAAGTGACGATGAATCTTTTCTTCTTGAAATTAGGCAGACTCTTCAAAATGCACTCATTCAGTTTGCTACTAGGTAAGGTCACTGCATTGTATTTATGCAGAAAAATTTAAATATATTGTTTATATCAATAGTGAAAATAACTTTTAAATGGGAGGAGAAAATTGTTTATTACAAGGTAAGTATAATTATGGATTATTTTGTGGGATAAATCTTAGATTATAGAACTAGAGCCCTAAAAGCCTTTACACCTTTAAACTTAACCTTTCCATTTATAGAATGTTTATCTTGATTAATCCCCGTTCTCTTAGTCTGTATGTCAGTTTCTTTCTCAGGGTCCAATTGTCCAGTCATGTGACTGTTCGCAGTCTTTCATCCCACTTATTGATAATACTTTCTTCCCCTCTTACCCAGATACTCTAGTTATGTTTTATTTTTAAGTGCATATCCCTCCTTTATTTTACTGTTCTGGAAATAAAATTTAGTACAGTTATGTGCAAAATGAGTACTGGGCTGAGCCACAGGGCTGGAAAACTGGAACATGATTCAGAAATCTGACATATGGAGTTCCCGTCGTGGTGCAGTGGTTAACGAATCCGACTAGGAACCATGAGGTTGCAGGTTCGGTCCCTGCCCTTGCTCAGTGGGTTAACGATCCGTTGCCGTGAACTGTGGTGTAGGTTGCAGACGTGGCTCGGATTCCGCGTTGCTGTGGCTCTGGCATAGGCCGGTGGCTACAGCTCTGATTCAGCCCCTAGCCTGGGAACCTCCATATGCCGCGGGAGCGGCCCAAGAAATAGCAACAACAACAACAACAACAACAACAACAACAAAAAAGACAAAAGACAAAAAAAAAAAAAAAAATCTGACATATTGAAACACACACTTGGACGTGATCAGGAGGCATTTTCACTGTTATAAAATAGTAATGTGGGGGTTCCTGTCGTGGCGCAGTGGTTGACAAATCCGACTAGGAACCATGAGGTTGCAGGTTCGGTCCCTGGCCTTGTTCAGTGGGTTAAGGATCCAGTGTTGCCGTGAGCTGTGGTGTTGGTTGCAGAAGTGGCTGGAATCCCGCATTGCTGTGGCTCTGGCGTAGGCCAGTGGCTACAGCTCCGATTAGACCCCTAGCCTGGGAACCTCCATATGCTGCAGGAGCGGCCCTAGAAAAGACAAAAAAATAAATAAATAAAATCAATCAATCAATCAATAGTAATATGGGGAAGGGATTCTAAAACACACAGCAGGATGAAGTCCTTTACCTTAGAAGTCAAGGGGCTTATCTCATGTTGATGCAAGGAATGGCTTATTTTCTGATGTCAACCACCACTAAAAACCCCAGAGGGTTTATTTTGTTGTTCGTATTTTTTTAGTATTTACATTTATATATAAATAACATATGAATTATATGTTATTTAATATGTTTAATATCTAAAATATATATACAAATATAGACATATATATGTATATGTATGTATGCACATATGCACATACACATGTATACATATGTGTATACATAATGTACATGTATGTATGCATGCATGTATTTTTTGGTAAAAGTAAATGCAGCACATAAAACATTTAGGATTGATTCCAGTCTTCTGGAGCCAGCTCCTCTGGAATAAGGGAAGAAACATGTGTTTGAATCACCATGCAGGTTGCATTCATCTACTGGAGTAGCTAATGCCTCCCAAACAGTCATCTGACTACAGAGTGTTATAGGACTGGCTTTTGGGAACACAACTAAGCTGTCTTGCTCCTCCTCATTGGTCACACATTAGCATATTTCCTCCCTATCAGCTAATCAAATGGGGCCTTAGTAATAGGCAAAACACTAGCAAAAAACCCCTGAGTTACTGCCTCTCCATCCTCTTGATTAAGTCTTTCCTTGTCTTGGACTGAGGACCCATGCCCCATAGATGCTGTTCTGATTAGATTGATTAAGGGAGTAGGAGTAATAAACAAAACGGCTGAAATGAAATTGGAAGCCACTAATCTCCATAGAACTACAACTTAAGATGCCTACACATGTGGTCAGTGTGACATGTGCTAAGAACAGGTGCAAAGGATGGGATGGTAGGGAGGGTGTCCTTGGAAAAGTAGTCTGCCTGCTTGCCTTTACCTCTTGGCTTTGACCTGGGCAGCCATATTCTCCATGACTTTACACATGGGCATTTCATTTCCCAGGAACTCCATGAGCTTGATCGACTTTGAATTCTTGTCCGATTCATAGACAGTTGGAATATCAGTGGGCAGGTGCAGTTCTGTGATAGCCTTTTCAGAGATACCCTCCAATCCAGATGGTTTACAGTGTCTTGAAGGCTGTTGCCATGGACCGTTTTCAGTATGCCCTTCTCCTCCTCCATTGGGAACCTATTTTTTTTTATTCCACAAGGGCAGAATTTTGGCAGTAGTGTCCTTCAGATAATTGCAGGAGGGTAACTGATCTTAAGTGAGATCTTCCTGCCAGCAGTCCTTGTTGATGTTGCTATAGAAGGGATGGCTGAGCTTCATCTGAGGTGGTGGGACATGATAGCATTTCCAGATCTTTACCCAGGCTTGGTGGCAGTTTCTGCATTATTGAGGCCAAGTCCTCACTACAGGCTACCACCCTTGGTCAGTGGCATCCAGCACTGTCCAGAGGGTCCATATTGCTTCCTTCTGCACCATGGTGAAGCAGATGTCAAACTCATAGCCAGCATCTTATAGTACCTGTGTGTAGTGTTGCACTTCTTCATGCTCATTGAGCTCAGATTGGATTTGCACCAGCCCCTGAAGCCATTCTTCAGGTTCTGTGTACTTTCCTTATGTGAGCTCAGCACCACCTTGATTAGGGGGCCATGGAAATGGCTCTGGGCTCAGCATGGAGCTTATTGAGATTCTGAAATCACCCCGATACTGTTTTATATGAGTGCTATAGAAATAGTTCATTATAACTGCTCACTTATTTTTAGCACATACCTAATGGAGTCCTTTTAGAGGAAGAAGAAACCAAAGGAACATAGATCAGTGGAGAATAATGTTTATTTATTTACTTTGAAAAGAGAAATTTATTTTGATGTGTTTCCTTTAAGAAACTTTTCTTTTGTGAAATAGACTAAAATTCTTACTTTACAAAACCTACTTATACACTGCCTCCTAAATGACAAAATGTTTTGGTCTATATCCTTGTATTTAAGCTATTTGAGTTTTGAGGGGGCCATGTCATATCCAGAATTTATTTATTTGTTTATCTATTGGCTGTCCCTGCAGCATGCAGAAGTTCCTGAGCCAGGGTTGAACCCATTCCATAGCAGTGACCCAAGCCACAACAGTGGCAACGCCAGATCCTCACCCCCACCGAGACACCAGGGAACTCCCAGAAATTATTTTTGAAATAAAGGATTTTTTGTTTGGATAAGTTTGAATTTTTTTTTTTTTTTTTAAGTAAAAGATTTTGCTACCCAATACACACAGTGATTTCCTACAAGCCTGTCAACTTAAGGCAGGAGGCTAAACTCTCAAATCTGAAGGTGTTATTCTCCAGCTAACTCGCCTTCTTCTCCACTTAGGTTCTTGAAATATAGTTTTATTTATTTATTTATTTATTTATTTTTTCATTTTTTTTATTACTCAAATGAATTTATCACATCTGTAGTTGTATAATGATCATAACAATCTGATTTCACAGGATTTCCATCCCACAGCCAAGCACAGCTCCCCACCCCCTGAATTATAGTTTTATACTTCTGAGAGTCTTGAAGAATAGAGCTTTGCCCTAGGGCTCTAACTGTGTTTTCATCTCTGTCCACTTAGATATTTCTAGCTCATGCTGCCCTGTCAGGACTTCTTTCTATAATTCAGTTGGTCTTAAGCTTTAGAATGGGAGGAGAGTTCTTCAGCCTCAGGTCCCTGAAGAGGCCTTTAGTAAGATTCATGGTTTGAATTATAACCTTACTTAGAGAGATAGATTTGAGCTCCTTCTCCTTTATGATTAACACCATACAACTAACAGCAAACATTTGTAAAGTAGCCAGCCATAATTATGAGTCTAGACTCACTGTGGAACACAGAAAATATAATATAGTAAAGTCAGAAATTGTATTTTATTTCCTATATTTCACATATGTAACATTATTGAATGTTAGGTATTTTTTAAGAACTCTTCTGAATCAGTCCTTCACAGCTTTTTTATAGTAACACCATCCTAATGATTTTTTTTCCCTTTGGAAAAGCGAGAATAAAAAGAATACATTATTTTTATGTCTGACTGCTTAAGAGTATATTAAAATGTAATAAATTTTAGACCAGGAAAGAATTTTGAACTAGTAATTGGAAGACTTGTTTGTATCCCTCTCTGCCATCTAGCAGTGGGACTGTGAGTGAGTTTTTAAAATTTTTTGGACCTTGTTTTTTCTCATATGGCCTTGTTCTCATATGACCTTGTTCATTCTCATAATATGCATAATAATACCTGCTGCATTCCTCACAGTTATTGTCAGGATCAAATTCATCTCTTCATTCAGCTAATATTTTGTGTCAGTTTGAACCAGGTAGGTGCCATGAATATAGCAGTGAATAAGACAAGATCCCTGTTCAGAGGAATGTAATGAAAATAATACTTGTGGAAATATTTTTAAAATTATGAAGGCATTTAGAAATTTAAGTTTTCATGTCATCCAGCATCTATAATCTCACAGACAAGGAAGCTAAATTCCAGGAACATTAAGTGATGTAGTCCAAGATTATCCTTTGAGTTGGGTAAGAAGTAGAATCAGATTGTTCTTAACAGTGTTCTTTCCTTCATTCCCGATCAGGTATATTATGATCTAGATTATTCATCTTAATTTTCCCCACCTTTCTTTTGTCTCATCGTAATACCTTTGCTGTTTTTAATCTTCTAACCACCTTGTCTTTAAACTTCCTGGTTTTTTTTTTCCCCTTTTCTAACATTCTATACTATCAAGCTAAATATTTGAGTGATTATAGGAAGAGCCAAGCTTCTTCCATCTTAGACTGATCTGAATTTATATCTTTGATTTGTCATTGGTCTTAAGTTTTTGGGCAAATTAGTCACTTTCTCTTAAGCTTTAGTTTCCTTATTTCTAAAAAGCTTATAATAATTAAGTTAATTTTGAGGCTTCTTTCAGGATAAAAGTGATAAGACATAAAGTCAGTAGCATACATGAAGTTCACTTATTGTTTCTGCCTTCTCTGTGAATGACTTTTTGTCCTTAATTGGTTTTTTTCTGTTACTACTAAAATGTATTCTTTACTGAGACTCCATGACTATTTTCAATACCAATATCAAGAGATTTAGATCTGGTTATGGTTATTTAAATACTTTTAAAATTCTTGTTTTGTGCTGTCTGCTGTGTACTGTGAAACATGTTATTACTGCTCTCCTTCAAATTACAATCTTGTGTAGGATTCTTCATCAGGGGTCCATGAAAGCCCTGCAGGTGTATACAAAATTGTCTCTGCCTTTTTTCCTGTTGCGTGGTTCCATAGATTTCATTTTTGAAAAAGGCCTATGAACCCAGAAAAGGTTTAGAACCACCAAATCCTGTGTTCATATTTATTTATCAACTTGTGAAAGCAATTGGTTGATACAAGCATAAAACAAAATGCTAATTTTGAGATATAACAGGAAGAAAAGAATTTTTTGAGCTTCAGCTCTGTTTATTAAGCTCTATGGTCTTGAATGGGTAAAAAACATAAATTCTTTGAGTCTGGTGATAACCCATATTTACAGGTTGCTGTTAGGATTAAATGATATCACAAGTGAGAGGGTACTTTGTAAAAACACCTCAGATTAACCTTAGTACCTGATATTCTAGTGGAAGTTTGGGGAAGGAAACCTTCCTAGAAGGAAACCTTCTTGAGTTCTCTCTGGAACCTGAGTATAATTTAGACCATAGTTTTAAGGGATGAATCTGTGATAACTTATTTTTTTAAATTCTCTCTCCAGATAAGGTATCATGACATAGGATAGACAGCCCTGGGAGATCTGTATTATAATTCTCCCTATACTGTTAATTTACAGGATCTTAAAAGAAAACGTCTTACCATCTCTGTAAAACAGTGGTACTGATACTTGTAACAAACTCTGAGTTTTGAGCGGCAAAGGAGATTATATGGGTGAAATATTTCATAAGGTATTCGTCAACCAATAAATGACTTCTTGGGCAAGTTATTTAACTTCTTTTGCCTCAATCTCTACATCAGTAAAGTGGGATAATTATAGGGTTGTTGTAATGATCATGTGGGGGGAAAGGACATGTAAAACACCACAGTAAGTGGCACATAGTAAGTGTTCAGTAAATGTTAACTTTGTTGTTGTTGTTGTTCTTATTACTTACTGTATTCCTAGGAGATATAACAGATTTTTTGAACTTGTCTTCTTAGCTTTATTTCTTTTTAAGGGGGAAAGGAAAGGGAAACAAAATTAAAATACATGAAATGGAGAGAAATAAAGTAGCCATTTGTGTGGTATTTAGAGCATTTCATTTAGAAATAGAATGGACCAAAGTAACTGATGAAGACCTCAAATAGAATGGACCAGAGTAACTGATGAAGACCTCATGTGGATTGAGACCAAAACTGGACTTAGGAATGAGTATATTGAGATAGAGAGGACATCTTAGGAAGGAGGAGTAATATGGTCACAGTTCTTAGAAGGAGGATAAGGTTAGTGTGTGAGGAGGTACAAGTGAAAGGGAACCTTGTTCTTGAAAGTGAAAAGTGGTTGCTAACTCTACACCTCTGTTCCTCTGAACTGTAAGATTTGCAGAAAGAGTATGTATTCTAATGATTTTCTGTTCCTTCTTGAAGGGTTTTTCCCATGGAGGAAGGACATATGGATATGTAGGTTCTAAGATTCAGTGGTTCTGCTACTGATAGCATCATATTTCTGGAATGACAGGTTTTTGTTTTTTTTGTTTTTTTTTTTAACTGAACTCAGGTCTGTCTGCTTGTGCTTAAAAGCTCATACTTGAGAGACAAATGTTGGTTGGAAAGGAAAGGCTGCTTTATTTAAGTTAGCAACCTGGGGAGAAAGTGGACTCCCATCCAAAAGCAAACTGCACACTGTTGATCAAGGGATCTGGGGGCTAGAGCTTTTAAAAGGAAGTTCCAGGGTTATAGGTGGAGAGAGGGGGGCTTTGTGCAGAGCAGCATCGTCAGCTCTGACAGTCATCTGGAAATTGTCATGTGGTCTGATGGGCATCATATTTGTTGTTTTAAGGCTAGTCAGGGTCTGTTTGTTCCATTTTCTTTCTTTCTTTTTTTTTTTTTTTTTTTTTTTTTTGTCTTTTTTGTCTTTTTGTTGTTGTTGTTGTTGCTATTTCTTGGGCCGCTCCTGCGGCATATGGAGGTTCCCAGGCTAGGGGTTGAATCGGAGCTGTAGCCACCGGCCTACGCCAGAGCCACAGCAACGTGGGATCCGAGCCGAGTCTGCAACCTACAACACAGCTCACGGCAACGCCGGATCGTTAACCCACTGAGCAAGGGCAGGGACCGAACCCGCAACCTCATGGTTCCTAGTCGGATTCGTTAACCACTGCGCCACGACGGGAACTCCCATTTTCTTTCTTTTTTTTTTTTTGTCTTTTTGCCATTTCTAGGGCCACTCCTGCAGCGTATGGAGATTTCCAGGCTAGGGGTCTAATCAGAGCTGAGTCTGCAACCTACACCACAGCTCAGGGCAATGCCAGATCCTTAACCCACTGAGTGAGGCCAGGGACCGAACCCGCAACCTCATGGTTCCTAGTCAGATTCATTAACCACTGAGCCACGACGGGAACTCCTGTTCCATTTTCTTGAGGCTATTTCTTGGAATTGTGTAAGATGGAGCAGTTTATATCATGGCAGTCTGGTCATCATGTAGTTAACTTTTTCCACCTGATGGGGCTTTTACTATCTGTAAAACAGGTTGAAGGACATGGCTTGATGTTATCTTTAGCCCTTGAGGAAGAATGAAAAGTTCTCAACTTTGTTTAATGACCAAGCTATTATATTTTGTCATGTTGGACTATTTTTCTTTGTTTCTGTATTTTCTCGTTTATCTGATTAAATTTAGTTTTTGGCTAAACTTCTTTTACAGACAAGGGGCAGACAGAGGACATGGGGCCAGGGGATTCTTTCCCCATAGAGTCCGGCTTGATTTGTTCATTCTGGAAGTTTTCTAATTTTCTCACTACCTTTTGCTATAGAAATATAAATCATATATCTTCTTAGGCTTGTCCAGAAGGCAAATACTACCCAAATAATGAACATTTGCAACAACAAAGTTTTACACTCTTGTTATTTTATTTTCTTATTTGTTTCTTTTTCTTTGTTTTTTTGCCACCACATGGCATATGGATTTCCTGGATCAGTGTCAGATCCTTAACCTGCTGTGCCTGGCCAGGGATTGCCCCTGCATCCTAGCACTCCGGAGACAGTGCCACTCATCCTATTGTGCCACCACGGGAACTCTTCCTCTTGTCATTTTGTATTCTTGCCATTTGGAAACTTAGCTGAAAAGAGATGTTAATCTGAAAGATGCAAAAAAAATTTTGGAACTATCTAAATATTTAAAAGGGGGGAAATAAGTTAAAGTTAAATCTATAGAATAGACCTTTGGTGGTTAATTGTATATTTTTTTTTTTTTTGTAATTTACATACCATACCATTCACCCACCTAGAGTTAGCGGCTTTTAGTGTATTCACAGAGTTGTGTAGTCATCATCACAGTCAATTTAAGAACATTTTAATGACCCCCACATGGAAACTTGATATTCTCTATCAGTTTCTCCTCAGATTTCCCCAAAGCTTCTAGCTTTAGGCAGTCAGTTACACACTTTTTCTCTGTATGGATCTGGACTTTTTTTTTTTTTGTCTTTTTGTCTTTTCTAGGGCTGCACTCACAGAATATGGAGGTTCCCAGGCTAGGGTTCCAATCAGAGCTGTAGCTGCTGGCCTACGCCAGAGCCATAGCAATGCGGAATCCAAGCCGTGTCTGCGACCTACACCACAGCTTATGGCAACTCCAGATCCTTAACCCACTGAGTGAGGCCAGGGATTGAACCTGCAACCTCATGGTTCCTAGTCAGATTCGTTAACCACTGAGCCACGACAGGAACTCCCTCTCTCTCTCTTTTTTTTTTTTTGGATTTTTTTTTTTTTTTTTTTTTTTCTTTTTTGCCACACAGCAGTATGTGGAAATTCCTGGGCCAGGGATTGAACCTATGCCGCACAACAGCAACCAGAGCCACAGCAGTGAGAACTCAGGAGCCTCAACCTGCTAGGCCATCAGAGAACTTGCTCTTTTCCTTATTTTAAAACTGGGTTACTTGTCATTTTATTTTTGAGTGTACTGTGCTGCTGCTAGGATTTGTAAAGACAGTTTTATTGGACAGTCATGCTCATTTGTTTGCATTTTGTCTATGGCTGCTTTTTGCTGCATTGGCAGGGTTGACTAATGGCAATCAAGAGGAAGTGGCATGCAAAGCCTAAAATAGTTACTATTTGGCTCTTTAGAGAGTTCGTTGACCCCTGGAATACATAGATTTACATCCATTAAAATACTAAGTATTTTTTTAAAAATAGGAAATGTATTAGAATAAAAATCATGCACAGTAGTATATGATTTTAGCTATTAAGTATGTGAGCATAGCAGAGAGACTAAAAAATTAAAAGTGAGCTTTGGATTGTGGGTTTATGACTGATTCATAGCTGATGCAGAAAATCTAAAGGAGGAAATTACATTTTAGAAAATGAGCATGTATTAATCTTATAGCCCAAGACAGATAGAAACATTTGGTGATTAGCAATAAAAATATCTAGGATGTCTTTTTTCAACTAAATTCATTTTCTAGTTTTTCTGTTTTTTATATTCTCATGAACACATAAATAAGAATCCTTGTTTCAGCTATAGTTCACATGGTTTTGTATACGCAGCCATTGTATCTTTATTTCCTTGGGAAGTGATCTTGAAATTAATGTTTAATGTAGTGTTTTGTACGTGTTAGAATAGTGAATACTCAATAATTTATTAATTGAGTTTCACTTATGACTTCCCCATTAATTTTTTCCCACAAAATTTAATATATTTCACTGTTCGGTCTAGGAATGTTCGATTTATCATGTAAATTACACTGAAAATCTTATTAAAATACTTAATAGCATGATTTTAACTGTTAACACTTTACTGTAAACATTATACCTAAGAGGATTCACACTTAGCCCCAGGTTATTTTTTTTTTTTCTTTTCCTATAGCTTGATTAAAGCTTCTAGCTCTGTGTTGTTTATATTCAACCCCTAAAATAGGTGAGTGTGTTTCATGTGTGTTCCTCTGAGTTGTTCTTTATATTCAGAGATCCAAGTTTTTTAGAAATCTTTATCATTGACCTCTTTGAAGCATTGTTATATGTAGAACTGGATGGACTTCTTATGTGGAATTCACTCAATACCATTTTCTTTACTATGGTTATATAAAATAGCATGCCTAAATTTTTCTGTTTCTACCAATTTGTTTATAACTTTTATGAGTTGCAGGGTTACATGATGTTAAAAGTGTAGCAGAGAAGATACCGTGTTAAAAATTAGGAACTCTGTTAACATAGCCTTGAACTTAATAACTATATAATCTACAATAAGTAATTTAAGTTCTAACTCTGTAATTGTAGGGGCTTGTAGTAATTATTTCAGATCTCTTTCAGTTCTAAAATACTAAGATTCCCTGGTCAGGTTGGTACTTGACATCTTGATTTGTTTGTTTTCTATTGTTCCTCCTCTTTGAAACACTCACTCACACTCTCTGTTACACCTACATTTTGAGTACCATTTGGGGAGTGATTTTTTTTTTTTAATAGTGTGTGGGGTTGCTAATTAGATTTAATTTACTTTGGGATTAAAGTACTGCTCTGGTCTTTTGTTTTACTGGTGGAAGATCCTAGAGTAAGATGATGATAAACTTTATTTAAACCTTTTATTTATTTATTTTGTCTTTTTAGGGCCACACCAGCAGCATATGGAAGTTCTCAGACTAGGGGTCGAATTGGAGCTGCAGCTGCCAGCCTGTGCCATAGCAACAGCAACACCAGATCCTTAACCCACCCACTGAATGAGGCCAGGAATCGAACCCACATCCTCCTGGATCCTAGTTGGGTCCTTAACCCACTGAGCCAGAGAGGAACTCCTAAACTTTTTATTATATTTCTACATGATCAGAAAGAATGCATGCTTTCAAACATGAAAGATTATTCTTTTCTCTGTTGTTAAAAGTCTTGTATCAATGAAACTTTATTTATGCAGACTACTGCTGTTCTCTATAGAATACTGAAAACAACAAATTTGTAGTTTCCTAAGTCTACTACTTTATGTTTTGCAAAGTGTAAATACTCCCACCATGGTTAATTTTAAGCTGTCAGCATGAAGTCACTGAACTTGGGCTTAGGGAAGAGATGTGCACAGTTGGCACTCCCACCTCAGCACTCCAAGGGGAGGAGATCCAGCTGAAGGAAAGGAAAGGACAGATTAGTAACCATGAAGTAATGAAACTTGTTTCCTCCTGTGGTTGCTAATTTAGCTTCCATGACAGAGGAATTCTCTGTATATTTTTGAGGATTATGGTAGGGAGTAATAGTAAATTTAATGTAAATTCAGGAATGTTGTGAATAAAATTGGTTTTATTATTTTTCACTCAATCCTCACAACTAATTATTTAAAGTAGAATTAAAAAGGGAAGCAATGGTGCTATAGGGAGGTGGTTACGGTAACGTGAAGTGTTTATGAGCATATTGAGACCAGAAGAAGAGGAAATCTTTTAATGTATTTAGGAGCAAGTTTATAATTCTGTGCCTTTAAAATATTGCTCAAATTCAATTTTAGGCTGAAGCTTTTGATGCTAACAGAGTACTCCCTCAGGGACTCTTGAAGAATGGAAAATATATAAAGGTTTATGTATTTTAGAGAGTATATTCTTTATAGTAGTGAATTCTGAGGGGAAAGTTACTATCAGATTCAATGACTCAAGGAAGGAATTTTTTTCGTGGCAACAAAAGATGTCTTGAGTCAGTTGATCAAAAAACCTTTGAATGGTATAAAACTTCTCCAAATCTCTTCAAACATGCTTGTCAAAATCTACACAGAGAAACTAGGAATTTTACTGTACTAATGATTTTTTTAAATGTCTGATTTTTCTACACAGAGGTAAAAGACCTTATATAGGAGATTAATGCATATTATTGTAATTTTATGCCATTGGTTATTATATCACCCTTATCGATTAATAGACATTTAAAAAGCCTTTCTATGTAAGTACATATATACATATATAAAACACACATGCTATGCAGTGTACAGTATACTGTGTCACTCTTACTGTTTGTAAATAAGGTCTTAGTAGTTATTTCTGTGAAAAAATAATATAGCATCTGGAGCAACATTTATTATAGGATTGTTTCTGAGGAAAAATCAATTTTCACTTTTATCACTTTGATATAAAGGACCTTTTCAGGGTAAGTAGTCTGCTAAGTGTGTGAAGATTGCCTCTACTGCCAAGCGTCACCTGGTTTCTGGTTAGCCAAGTCTACATGATAGCTTTTGCATATACCATAATCATTCTCTTCTTTTGCTTTTACTGTATCCTTCTTTTTCCTATTGAAATAATACTCATTCATTAAGATATTTTTTTAAAATGTGGCCTCTTTAATCTTTTTTGACTTATGACATAGCATTTAATTAACTTCTACTTAATTCTGTGTGTATCGTCAACAAAATTTTAAGCTGTTTTTGGAATGGTACCAATTCTGTACTATACTTTATAATAATATTTATTCTGTATATATTTTATATATTATATATATTAAATATATGTATTGTATATTATACATAATAGCCAGTATTCTCCTTTCCCTTTATAGGATGTTCTAATTCATGCCCCTAGCATTAAAGCTAAGCTAATAATAGACTACTTTCTAGTACCTCTCCTCACTTCTGTCCCCATCTTTTGAATTTGAGCTTAGCAAAAGTTGCTTATAGGGAGTTCCTGCTATGGTGCAATGGGTCAAGAATAAGACTGCATCAGCTTGGGTCGCTGCACAGGTGTGGGTTCAATCTCAAGCCCTGTACTAAAGGATCTGGCCTTGGTGCAGCAGTGGCTTGGATTCAGTCACTGGTCTGGGAACTTCCATATGCTGTGGGTGCAGCTGTTAAAAAAAAAAAGTTGCTGGTGGATTCCTGGGCTCATAAAATCTGACATAATTGGTCTTTGGTTTGCGCTTAATTTAGAGGGGGAAGACAATTAGGTGTGTTAAAAAAGGAAGTTGTATTTGGTTTTGAGACTGTGTACCATAGTTATGTATTTTTTATAATCATATGATTTAATTTACTCCCACATAGATTGAAGAAATATGAGTATGGCAGAGTTGTACCTATGAAAACGGGGTATAGTTGCTAAATAATATATTGCAGTTGAATTTGGTGTGCAAAAGGCAGCCATAAAAAGTCTTGAAGGACTCTGCATTTGGATTTGTTCACAAATGTGTTTTGTTGTTATGCCATTTAAAAGAAACTGGAAACTATAACTTTCTCAATGAGAATGGTTTCCTCAAGACAAAGGCCTCATTAATATCACTTAGCAAAACATTAGTCAAATGAATGGTCTTATTTTAGTCTTATGCTGAAAGATTTATATGATTTAAGTTAAAATGACATAGTTCATGATTCCCTCTTTTGATCAAATATTTTGATTTACTTAGCAATTGCCACTTTTCCATGTACTGTGTTCCTGCGTGTGTGTGTGTGTGTGTGTGTGTGTGTGTGTTGGAAATTTAATCAGAAATTCTTAAAGCTGTAAGTGTCCCTAGAGAAAAACCCTGGAAGGTGATGTGACTTGCTGAATTTCACAATGAATGGAATGGTGTATCTTTTTTTTGTTGTTGTTGTTGTTTTTTTTTTTTTTTTTTTTTTTTTTGTCTTTTTGCTATTTCTTTGGGCCGCTCCCGCGGCATATGGAGGTTCCCAGGCTAGGGGTCCAATCGGAGCTGTAGCCACTGGCCTACGCCAGAGCCACAGCAACGCGGGATCCGAGCCGCGTCTGCAACCTACACCACAGCTCACGGCAACGCCGGATCGTTAACCCACTGAGCAAGGGCAGGGACCGAACCCACAACCTCATGGTTCCTAGTCAGATTCGTTAACCACTGCGCCACGACGGGAACTCCGGAATGGTGTATCTTTTACTTGAATCAAAAACATGTGTGCTAGGCCATTGCTCTTTACATGTTTGTGTGTGTGTGTGAGTGTTACTGATGATGAGCTGGAACCGGTGAAGCAATTTATGTAATCTCATTCTCAGGCCACATATTTGGCACATTCATTGCCCTTTTATAGGCATTAGCATTAAGTAGTTTTAGAGTTTGGAGAGGCAAAAAGAGCTTCTCAATATATGTCAGAACTTTAAGGGGTGGAAAATCAACTGTTGTCGGTGTTTCACGTGGCTATTCTACAACCACAGGTCTGTTCTTCATGTTTGTGAGTCTGCTTTTGCTTTGTAGATAGGTTCATCTGAGCCATATTTTAGATTTCACATATAAGTGATATCATGTGGCTATTGTGAATAGTTCTGTAATGAACATAGAGGTGCAGGTATCTTTTTGAATACAAGTTTTTTCTGGGTATATGCCCAGGAGTGGGATTGCTGGATCATAGGTAGTTCTCTATTTAATTTTCTGAGGAACCTCCATACTGTTTTCCATAATGGTTGTACCCAGTTTACATTTCCACTAGCAGTATAAGGGTTCCCTTCTCTCCACTCCTCTCCAACATTTGTTATTTGTGGACTTTTTAGTGATAGCCATTCTGATCAGCGTGAGGTGGCACCTCATTGTAGTTTTGATTTGCATTTCTCTAATAGTGATGTTGAATATTTTTTCATGGGCTGTGTACCATTTTTAGAAAGTACTTAACTGTCACCAAAATATTTTCAAATTTTATAAGACAGAAACTACTAGAAATTGTTAATAGATATTTTCCTAATTTATAAACGGGAAGCCATGTACTACTATTGCTTTTATCTTCCTAACCTAGAAAGGTTCCTTTGAATTGAGATTTATATTAGATTTGCATGTATTCAATGTAGAGGGAAAATAATGACCTTGGATATGACACTGTGCTCCCTGTTTTCCCCACTTTCAATGTATTTGTTAATTGAGTGTAGAAATCTATATTTAAAACTTAAAATGATTTTTATACTTTTCTATGTCACTTGTTAACTGTCACTCGTTTTAAATGTCATTACATCTTCTGTAATAGGTTTCTATGTCACTTGTTAACTGTCACTCATTTTAAATGTCATTACATCTTCTATAATAGGTTTTAAAAATGCCTTTTAATTTGGTTGTGATGATTGTTATACATCTATAAATGTATAATGTATAAAATTTATTAAGTAATTAAGAAAAATTAAATCTGAGAAAAATAAAAATGCCTTTTAAAATTAATGAATTTTATGGAGTTCCTATTGTGCAGCAGAAGAAATGAACCTGACTAGTATCCCTTAGGACGCGGGTTTGATCCCTGCCCTTGCTCAGTGGGTTAAGGATCTGGCGCTGCTGTGAGCTGTGGTGTAGGTCACAGATGCAGCTTGGATCCTGCTTTGCTGTGGCTGTGGTGTAGGCTGGCAGCTCTAATTCTGGTTTGACCCCTAGCCTGGGAACCTCCATATGCCCTGAGTGTGGCCCTAAGAAGCAAAAAAAAATTTTTTAAATAAAAATTAATGAATTTTATTTTGTTTGAAACTTTCAGTAAACTCTATAAATAGCACTCTACCATGAATCAGAGCACATGTAACTTGAAAGATTATATATTCTACTTTCCTCTAAATTTCCTAGAATGAACGTTTTAAGAATTAAATGAGCTAATAGCCTATACCAAATAAATTTTATTTTTATGAAATTTTCAAGTTCGGGTGATTTTGTACAAATATTCATGTAAAGATTGTTGAAAGATGCTTGTATAGATTGTGATTTTCTTTTTAAAATATGGAAAAAGAGATGAGAGATTTCTAGGTTTTAAGTTTTTATTTTAGGTTTTATGTTGAGGCTGAGTATTGTTAATAACTTAGTATATGTTTATATACATGGCTCTTATATTCTAAAAAATGGTAACCCCTCCTTAGTTCCCTGTGCTTAGATTACCTTTATTTTTGTTAAATTGATTTGTGTTCATGTACTTATAATTTACCCTTTCTTTCCATTATATTATACATATATAAAACAAAATCATAATTGTGTTAAAAGTTATGTTAGTGATTTACACTTTTAATTGAAAATAGACAACTGTATTCCTCAATGCCATCACCACCTTTAAAAGTTTTTTCTCAGAGTTCCTGTCATGGCTCAGTGGTTAACAGATCCGACTAGGAACCATGAGGTTGCGGCTTTGATCCCTGGCCTTGCTCAGTGTGTTAAGAATCCAGCGTTGCCATGAGCTGTGGTGTAGGTTGCAGACAGGGCTCCAATCCTGCATTGCTGTGGCTGTGGCTTAGCTGGTGGCTACAGCTCTGATTCAACCCCTAGCCTGGGAATCTCCATATGCTGCAGGAGTGGCCCTAGAAATGGCAAAAAGACAAAAAAAAAAAAAGTTTTTTCTCAAAAGATAGTAATCAAGTCAGTTTATTCATTAGCTTTTCTTTTTTTGCTTTTTAGGGCCACACCTGTGCGGCATATGGAGATTCCCAGGTTAGGGGTCGAATCGGAGCTATAGCTGCCTGCCTGTGCCATAGCCACAGCAATGCCAGATCCGAGCCACGTCTGTAACCTGCACCACAGCTCACTGCAATGCCAGATCCTTAACCCACTGAGCAAGGCCAGGGATCAAACTTGATACTTCATGGTTCCTAGTTGAATTTGTTTCTCCTGCGTCACAATAGGAACTCCTTCACCAGCTTCTTTATTGTACATGTGTGGGTGATTAGCATAGTGAATTATGGTATACTTTTTTGCTCTCCCATTTCCCAGCATCTTTATGAATAGACTCTTTGTCTTCTATCTGGTATGTTCCTAAAGGGGTGAATTAATTTTAGTGCTAATTTAAGAAAAACAGCATTGAAAAAAAAATGTTTGTTTAAAAATAACAATCCAGGAGTTCCCATTTGGCTTAGTGGGTTAAGAACCCTACATTGTGTCCTTGAGGATACAGGTTAGATCCCTGGCCTTGCTCAGTGGATTAAGGATCTAGCGTTGACACAAGCTGCTACATAGTTCCCAGGCATAGCTCTGATCTGATATTGCTGTGGCTATGACATAGGCCTGCAGCCTCAGCTCCTATTAGACCCCTACCTAGCCCAGGAACTTCCATATGCTGCTGGTGCGAACATTAAAAAAAAAAAAAAAAATATATATATATATATATATATACACATACACACACATACATACATATATATGAAGTATATGTCATATATATGTATGTATATATATGTATACATGTATATATGTATATATGTATAAGTATATATGTATATATGTATATATATGTATATATGTATATGTATATATGTGTATATGTATATATGTATGTGTATATGTATACATATGTATATATGTATACATATATATGTATATATACATATATATACACACACATACATACATATATATGAAGTATATGTCATATATATGAAGTATATATGAAGTATATGCCATATATATATGTCATATATATATATGAAGTATATGAAGTATATTATATTATAAATATAATATATATAATATATATCACTTAATCCAAGGAAAGGTATAAACCATTTTTGATTATCTGCTGTGTTTGTTATCTGTCTCACTGGTATACTAAATTAACAATGTTTCTCAAGGTCAGTTACTGTTACTCTAGTACTAGGTAACTTAATAAAATTTGTAGTCACCTTTTTCGTGGGTTAAATGTGGTATTTTACGTCATTCTTGTAAGACTATAGTTATTTCTAATAATCAAATTTTTAAGTGCTTTTATATGCAAACAGAAACTCCTCTGGCACATACCAGAGGTATTTGTAACTAAAAAGAAGAATGTGGAGAAGTCAAAAAGGGTTCAGAAGGAACCAGGAAATGGCCCAACTGCTCTTTTAAATGCAAGAAAAACCATTCTGAATTCCTAATGTATTATTGTGTCCAGGATGAGAAATTGCATGATATACCTGTTGTCAGACTCATCTCAGATTTAACTGGATTTTTAAAAATTTCTTTTAAGCACTTGGTACTGTTAAACTTTGGAACATAAAGTACCTCAAATAATACTGTTCAAGGGCTTAGGTAGATTTGATGCACCTTGGATCTTGTGGAAGGGAATGCTAAATATAATAGTAATTCAATGAACAAAATTTCAGTATAAATAAATCTAGTCTCTGTGATAATGTTGTCTTTCATTAGTCATTAAATTGATCTTGACTAAAAAGCATTTATTTAATGCATTTATGTAATGTGTTTTTTATAAGGTCAAAAGAAATAGACTGGCAACCTTATTTTACTACACGCATCGTAGATGATTTTGGCACACACCTAAGAGTATTCAGAAAGGCTCAACAGAAGATAACAGAGAAAGATGATCAAGTGAAAGGTAGTGTCTTTATTCCATTTGAAAATTAGGATTTTAAAATCTGTTTTTCTTTGTCATTCTGTATATCTGGAGTTATTTCTTCTTTGTCCAGGTACAGCAGAAGATCTTATAGATACCTTCTTTGAAGTTGAAGTAGAAATGGAGAAGGACGTTTGCCGTGATCTAGTGTGCACCTCTCCCAAAGATGAAGAAGGTTTTCTTTTCAATTTAACTCTTTTGAGAATAGTCACTGTTCAAGTTGGTTAGAAACAAGTTAGCAGAACTAGTGAACAAATAGAAGGGTAAAATCTAAGGGTGAAATTATTCTTAGAACAGGCAGTATAGTAAAACACTGTTACTATTCATTTTATTTTATTTTTTTAACTCTTAAAAATAGTTTCCAGGTTCTTTTTTTTTTTTTTTTTTTTTGTCTTTTTGCCTTTTCTAGGGCTGCTCCCACGGCATATGGAGATTCCCAGGCTAGGAGTCAAATTGGAGCTGTAGCCACTGGCCTATGCCAGAGCCACAGCAACACGGGTTCTGAGCCACGTCTGCGACCTACACCACAGCTCACGGCAACGCCAGATCCTTAACCCACTGAGCAAGGCCAGGGGTTGAACCTGCAACCTCATGGTTGCTAGTCGGATTCGTTAACCACTGCGCTGCGACGGGAACTCCGGTTCTTTTTTGTTTTTAAAGGTCATCTATAAAATTTAAAGATAGCATTTACAGAGTACCTCTCTTGTTACCTTTTAAAATATAGCAAGCCCAAACATTTTATAATTGTCAGGTTACTTGTTATTTATAACTTATTAGTAATTTATTAGTCATTTATCTTCCTCTTGAATTTATTAATTTTTCAAGAGAGCTCCTGCTAACCCTAAAATATTTTCTAAGGGAATGATTATAATAATTTCAAATAAAATTTATAGAGTTGAATGGGCTTGTCTTTTCTTTGTTGAGAGAGTAAACCAGATAAGCTTTACCTGAGGATGTTGCCTTTTCCTAATTTTACAACAACTAAGAATCTGTGCTACTTGGCACATTTTTTTGATTAACAAGATCAGCTATGTAATTATGTTCCCAGGATGTGTCAGCCTATGAACAACTACGGAAAAGTGTTTCTAGTTGTGGAAATTGTCAGATTTTTAAAATGTGCCCAGCTTTTTTTATTTCTTTGTCTTCTTTCCTCTTTTCCCTTATTTTCTTCTTTCCTTTTTATATTTATTGTGTAATTAAGTTTTTAATTGCTGCTTCATTAGCACTAGTCTGAAATAACTAAATTTAAGAAATAAAGATGTGTAGTCCTTTTATGTAAATCAAGCCCTAATTAATAAGTAAAATAGAAGAGCATGTTCATCTTGTTATTCCCTGCTAGAATAGTGGAGTTTCTTTCTTGAAAAAGGAATTAGTATATTTTTAAATGCGCTGGTAACTATTAACTATGCAAAAGTAATGTGTGGTAGAAGTGTAGAATATGTGGTACAACTAAAATTTTGTTGGGGAAAACACTTGTAATTGAAGTTTCTCAACAATTCAAAATGTGGGGTAGAACAGAACAGAATAAAAAATATTTGATTAATGAATAGTTGCTGTTTGGAGAATAATGAAGGAATTTTTAATGAATATAGTTTAATTACTAAGATAATAAGCAATGTAATCAGGAGACTGCTTATTTCTATTGTTTTTTTTTTTTTTTTTTTTTTTTTTTTTTTGTCTTTTTGCCTTTTCTAGGGCTGCTCCTTCGGCATATGGAGGTTCCCAGGCTAGGGGTCTAATCAGAGCTGTGGCCGCCAGCCTACACCAGAGCCACAGCAGCAAGGGATCCGAGCTGCATCTGCAACGTACACCACAGCTCACAGCAACGCTGGATCCTTAACCCATTGAGCAAGGCTAGGGATCGAACCTGCAATCTTATGGTTCCTAGTTGGATTTGTTAACCACTGGGCCACATTGGGAACTCCGCTTATTTCTACTGTTATTTGTGTTTTATATCAAGAATAGGTGGGGACTTCATATTTTCTAATGTTATTATAGCTACTTTTTTATTTCTAGGATTCCTAAGGGATTTATGTGAGGTCTTATTATATTTATTGCTACCTCCTGGAGATTTTCAGAACAAGACCATGCGATACTTTGTCAGGGTAAGTTTAAACTCATATCAAATAAATGGCTATAAAGCAGTTTAGAGTAGTAATTGTCAAAATTTTTGGTTCCAAGATGCTGTTATACTCTTAAAAATTATTGAGAACCCCAAAGAGCTTCTGTTTATTTTTATCTGGCAATATTTACCACATTATAAATTAAAACTAAGAAATTACGGAATACAGGAATACACAAGCACTCATTGCATTGATGATATCACAGCATCATGTTCCTTTCTCAAGGAGCAGCATTGTGTTCGGAATTTTATATTATGCTATTGATTTGAGAAGTATATAAGATTAAATTTGCTTTTGTGTTTTGAAATTTTTGTCCAGGAAATCATTGCACGAGGAATTCTTCTTCCATTAATAAATCAACTCAGTGATCCTGATTATATTAATCAATATATCATATGGATGGTATGTATTTTCTAAAATTACAACTCTTGTTTTCTTTTTTTTTGCCTTTTTAGGGCCATACCGCGGCATATGGAGATTCCCAGGCTAGGGGTCTAATTGGAGCTGTTGCTGCCGGCCTACGCCAGAGCCACAGCAATGCCAGATCCGAGCCACGTCTGCGACCTACACCACAGCTCATGGCAATGCCGGATCCTTAATCCAGTGAGCGAGGCCAGGGATTGAACCCTCAACCTCATGGTTCCTAGTTGGATTTGTTTCTGCTGCTCCACGACAGGAACTCCACAACTCTTTTTTTTAAAAATACTTTATTAAAGTGTACAAATATGATTTGGAAGTCAGGATGATGAGGCAATAATTTATTAAAGAAGTTAAGTAAAATTATATCTAATTTTTGTATTTCCAGTATTACTGTTTGCTAATACGTTGAATGTACCAGCCAGCTTCTCTTTAAGAAAGTTCATTGATAGGATAATCTTCCCTGCAATTTTGGTGCTGTTACTACTTATTTAAATTGGAAAAAGGATATTTTATTGCCTGTGTATATAGATGATGAGCACTGAAAAAAGGATATTTTATTGCCTGTGTGTATAGATGATGAGCATTTTTAAAAACTGCTATTTGATTTTAACTACAACTTGTGATTTGAACTACTTAAATAGTACTTTACTCTTCATATTAAATAGTGGAGGAAAATACGGAGAAAAGAACCTAGATTGAGAATGAGATCTGTGTTCTAAATCTCTCTAAGTTGCTTTGTATGTCTATAAGTTAGATAATTCATAGTTTTCTCATCCATCAGGCATATCAAAGAGTTAGTAGTTATTAAGTTTACTAGCTCTGATTTTTTTCTTTTCTCACTTTGTATCTCTTCTGGTTATACATGCTTTTCATCAGTAAATTCATAGTTGAGGAAGAGTTGTAAGTAAGCTATTGCTGGAATTACTTTGGTAGGTGTTTCTAGGTCTAGCGTTTATTTCCTTGAATCTGGAATTTCTTCCCCTCAGTCTCTTCTGTTCACTCAGTCTAGCTTTCCTAGGAAGGAACCACTTGATTGTTTTTTGTTTTATCATATTCATTATCAGACTTGCTATTTTTTAAAAAATAAATTTATTGGAGTATGATTGACTATAATGTTATGTTAGTTTCAGGGATATAGAAAATGATTTAGTTATGCATTTACATATATTCATTCTTTTTTCCCATATAAGTTATTACAGAATATTGAGTAGATTGCCCTGTGCTATAGAGTATGTCTTTGTTAATTATCTATTTTATATACAGTAGTGTGTATATGTTAGACCCATTCTTCCAATTTACCCCTCCCCCCAGTGGTGTCCCCTGTGGTAACCCAAAGTTTGATTTTGAGATCTATGAGTTTGTTTCTCTTTTATAAATAAGTTCTTTTGTATCATTTTTTATTAGATTCCACATATAAGTGATATCATATGATATTTGTCTTTCTTTTGTCAGCCTTCACTTAGCATGATAATCATGTTGCCACAAATGACATTATTTCATTTGTTTTTATGGACTTGCTATTTTTATTATTGTTGTTACTGTTGCATTGTTTGTCCCTCCAACCAGATTGTGGGTTTCTTCCAGGCAGAAATTGTCTTAGCATTGTATTCCTGGAGCCTTTCATGGAAGCTCTTTTCCTTTCCTTTGTCAGCTTCTTTAGAGTCCTGCTAGGCTCTACCAAGAGCTTTAAAATTGTGTACATTCACTTTATTAAAATTAAAAAAAATACATATCCTTTGGTTAGGAATTTTACTCCTAAAATTTATTGTAAAGTGATAAGAAGCAAGTGTGCAACACTCTGTATTTAAGGCCATTAGTGGCAGTGTTGTTTATAATACTAAAAAATTGAAAGCAATTTAAATGTTTTACACAGATGGATAGTCTAGCTATATTGATACAGTAGAGTACTGTGCAGCCATTAAAAATAATAGTAGAGAGTTCCCTTCATGGCTCAGTGGTTAATGAACCTGACTAGGATCCATGAATGTGAGATGGATCCCTGGCCTCACTCAGTGGGTTAAAGATCCGGTGTTGCCGTGAGCTGTGGTGTAGGTCACAGACGCGGCTCGGATCCTGCATTGCTATGGCTGAGGTATTGGCTGGCAACTGTAGCTTTGATTCGAGCCCTAGCCTGGGAACTTCCATATGCTGCAGGTGTGGCCCTAAAACAAAACAAAACAAAAAAGTAGTGTATCTTTACGAATATGAAAAGATATTTATATTTTTTATGTGAAAAGGATAACTAAAAATGTCATGTGTGTGGAAATCTAATCCTTTAACAATAAATATTTAAATAATTATATATTTTTGAATGACTGTAATTCTAATAGGATATATACTGACTGAATTGTTAATAGATGGGATCATGAAAGTTTTAATTTTTCTCTTTTATTTGTATATTTTACTTACACGGAGTATTGGTTATGTAACAAAAAGTAATTTTCTAAGTAGGAAAACGGGTAAAATTTAAAAACATTTAAGAGTAAAATTGCATTGTAACACACAAAAATGGATATTGTATACTAACTTTAAATAACTGGGGTACAATACTGTATAATCTTTTAACTATAGTGCAGAAATGGATGCATGTTTACCAGAATGTTATAATTATCTCTCACTCTTGGGATTAGGAATTATTTTTTATTCATATTTGTATTTTTCTTTTGCTGAGCTTATGTTAATTAGTTAATTAGCTTATGTTAATTAGTTATATGATAAAAACATTTTGGGCAGACTTAACACATACTCAGAGAATTCAGGCAGCTAAGTTTTTACTTGTTTTCCCCATAGGTAGGCTCATATTATTATTGTGTATGATGGTTGGGTCTTTTTGTTATTTTAATGAACAGGAATTGATCTGTTGTACTTTGCTATAAAATATGAGAAAAATCAGAAACGGTAAAAACATCAAAAGATCTTTGGGCTGCTTTGTTGTCTGGTTTTACACTCAATATTTGTATGGAAAATCCTTTATGTATAGGTATTTATTATTAATAATGAATATTAAATTTGGTTCAGTTCTTACTCTTTCATGCAGGTAACTTTCATATTAATGGTATCTAATTGTATAGTTTATTTCTATTTGAAAGGAAAAGTTTAGAGCAGTGTAGTAGTAACATATATTCTCTCTATATTAAGTGTTCATGTTACCCAACAATAGTTTTAAGCTATTAAGTCATTTCTAAAAACAGTATGGATATATTTGCCTTTCTCATCTCAAAATGTATATTTTATTTCTTTTTAAGACAAACTAGTTAATGTTAAGTCATGTCTCTGACTGTGGAATAGGTTACCTAATTGGTTCACATTGTTTATCCCCCCTGGAGCAGATAAGTGAACAGCTATTTAGTTGTTTCTTAAAGTTTTCTTTGAAAAAAATAGGTCTTTGTTAACCTACTTCTTTTCTCTTATTATTGAAGTAAAATTTTTATAAAGTGAGAGAAAAAGCTAAATAGTCTTCCAAAGTTGTGTTATAATTTTGTGTTTCCACACACACTGAGAGTTTGGTCTCTCCACATTCCGATTGACATTTGGCATTATCATTTTGTTGCAGTTAACTTGCATATCCTTGATGACTAATGATTTTGAGCACTTTTTCATGTGTTCATTGGCCATTTGTTCTGTAGTTCTGGACTTAAAACAGTCCCGAATACCTTGACTCCCTTTTGAGAATGGACAGTATCCTAAGCTGGCTGCCTCTTTATATCCCCTTACTGTTTTACTTAGCTCAAATTTTATTGGCAGTCATAGTATGATTAGTTCCTTCACAGCATCCTGAACTCTCTTTCTCTCTGTCACTCTATTATTTTCTTAGTGAAACCACACTCTGTTTAAGTCCAATTTAACCTTTTACTCCATAACAATTTAAAGAGCAAGTGGCTGGAGAAAAGATAAAATAACAGTTATTCATGTCATCACAGTGATTCTGTTAAATGTAGGTCAGAGAATGCCACTCCTCTGTTTAAAACTCTCCAGGAACTTTTCATTTCATTCAGAGTGAAAGCCAAAACATATACTAAACCCTACCGTATTTGCCCTTCCTTACCACTGTTCTCCATTACTATTCTACATTCCTTTGGTTTAGCTCTAGCCATCATGGCTTCCTGGCTATCAACAGACATTCTGAACATGCTCTGTACTTGCTAGTGTGCTGTATATTTCACTTACTTTGTTAATAGTCTATGAGAATTTAAATGCTGTGATATAGAGATTTTCATTGTGTCCTGTTATAAATACTGAGTATGTAGAAAGATATGCCTGGCCCAGGGTAGGCACTCAAGATTCTGTTTTCCCTTAAGTGAGTCCCCCTTCCATCTATTTTTTAAACTTTATTTTCAGATCCGTGATTCTAATTGCAATTATGAGGCCTTTATGAACATTATTAAATTGAGTGACAATATTGGAGAGCTAGAAGCAGTCAGAGATAAAGCAGCAGAAGAATTACAGTATCTCCGATCTCTAGATACAGCTGGTGATGGTAAGTAATTTATTTAAGTATAAGAATGTTTTACTTCTTTAATGATTATAATCTCTTCAAATGAAACTTTACCTAATGTCATTTTATGCTATTAGTTGATTTTACCTTAACTAAATTTGCCTCTTATTATGCTGGTATGTGCTGAGTATAAGGTACAATAATTTTCTGAATGTGAGACTGTTATTATTGCAATTATCTCTAAAGTAAAGATAATTCCAGTGGTTTAATTTTAATTAATTTCACTATAAAATTTCTGATTATTCCATTAAAGTAATTTCTCTATTCATTGGTTATTATGTAAAATTACAGTAAGTGCATGTTTAAAGTATTTCAAAGTAACATGGCCACTTTTTACTTCATAATCAATTTGTTTATTTTTAGATATCAACACTATCAAAAATCAAATCAATAGCTTATTATTTGTAAAAAAAGTATGTGACTCAAGAATACAACGGTTGCAGTCAGGCAAAGTAAGTACTTTTGAATTAATATTTAGTTATAAATACTTTATATTGATTAAAATGTCTAGTGAATGATTAGAGGTGGAATATTAACCAGTGTGGCACTCTACAAAACAACTTTTAGGAAAAAATTTCTCTTATACGATATAGTGTAAGTATTTGTTAAAACAAACCAAAGAGATTAAAATGATACATGAAAAATACTGAAACAGTTAAAGATTTTATTTCTAAATTCATTTATCTACTCATGTATTATTTTTTTATTCAAAATTCAGTTTCTATTGAATTTTTTTTTTTTTTTTTTTTTGTCTTTTGTCTTTTTGTCTTTTGTTGTTGTTGTTGTTGCTATTTCTTGGGCCGCTCCCGCGGCATATGGAGGTTCCCAGGCTAGGGGTTGAATCGGAGCTGTAGCCACCGGCTTATGCCAGAGCCACAGCAACGCAGGATCCGAGCCGCGTCTGCAACCTACACCACAGCTCACGGCAACGCCGGATCGTTAACCCACTGAGCAAGGGCAGGGACCGAACCCGCAACCTCATGGTTCCTAGTCGGATTCGTTAACCACTGCGCCATGATGGGAACTCCTCTATTGAATTTTGTACATTGGTTACCATTTTAGATGGACTTGATAGACAAATCTCTCTCATGGAGCTTCAATTTTAGTTGCAGAATCAGAAAATAAACCAGTAAATAAATTGATATATAATGTAAAAATAAGTAAAATGTGAAAAAAGTAATAACTAAAGCAAAGTAAAGTCATAGAGAATATCTGGGAGTGTTTTAGATAGATGTTGAGAGGTTTGATGACATTGAGCATAGAGAGATCTGCATAATATTCGAGAGTCATGTGAATTTAAAATTTTTTTTATTTTTAAGAATCTTTTCAGGCAAAGGTTAGAATACATGCAAAGGCCCTGAAATAGAAAATTGTCTGTTGAGTTAGAGGACATCGTTGTGGCTGGGATAGGGTGGATGAGAGGGGTTTGTGGTAGGAATAAAATTGGAGAGAAACCTTGGAGGTTAGAACATAAATAATTTTACCTGCCTTAGTAAGATTTTTTTGATATTCTGATGGTGATAGGAATCCATCAGAGATTTGCCCTGGTGAGTGACATGATCTGACTTGTAAGTTAAAGTGATTACATTGGCTCTTTGTGATGAATAGATTGTGGTGGAGTGGTGGGGGCAAGAATGAAAACTGATAGGTGATTTACAAGACTCTTGTTTTAGTTCAGTAAGAGCTGTACATAGAGGTTGGGAGAAGTAATTAGAGACTAGATATAGTGCTAACAGGATTTGTTAATGAATTAAATATGGGATGATAAAGAAAAAAGGACTCAAGTTTCCATCATGGTGCAGCTGAAACGAATCTGACTAGTAACCATGAGGATGCAGGTTCAATCCCTGGCCTTGCTCAGTGGGTTAAGGATCTGGTATTGCCATGAGCTGTGGTGTAAGTCGCAGACATGGATCGGCTCTGGTGTTGCTGTGGCTATGGTGTAGGCCGTCAGGTGTAGCTTCAATTTGACCCCAAGCCTGGGAACTTCCATATGCTGTAGGTGCAGCCCTAAAAAGCAGAAAAATGGAAAAAAGAAAGGAAGAAAAAAAGAAAGAAAGAAAGAAAGAGAGAGAAAAGGAAGAAGTGGGACCAGGTATCAGATATGTCAAAGGCTACTAATAAGTTGAGTAATATTAAGAATTAGAATTGACTATTGGGTTTGCCTATAGGGGGATTACTGGTGATTAATGATAGCATTTTGGTGGAATGGTGGAGAGAAACCCTGATTGAAGTCAGTCCAGTAGAAAATGGGAAGAATGAGTTAGAAACTGATTATAGATAGCTATTTGTTTGCTTTTGTAAAGGAAAGCAGAAATTCGGGGCTTTAAAACGGGAAAAAAAACCCATTTTTACTACCTTTAGTTTTTAGTGTAGTCACCTTTTTCATGCTTGTTTTCTATTGGAAATTTGTGACTCTCTTGTAATTTTGTAGTGTACTTAAATTCCTTAAGGAATGGAAGACTTATTTTTAAAAATCTTGAGTTTAGTATGCTAGTTTAATTATTACTTGAGACCCACATTTGTCATACATGTGTGTGCGGGTGTGTCTGTATGTCCTTGTTTCAAGTAACTATTTTAAATTGAGTTTATATACCCATGTAAACTCTGAATGGAAGAATAATATGATCTCATTGTGCTTAGTATTTCTTTATGTAGTTTCCTTATGTAGATATTAGATTAATGATCTTTAAGCATCGTTATTTAAAGTCTACTTACCTAAACACTTTAGGATATTGCCTGTTAAAATTTAGATACCCTGTTTGGAAGCCCATCAATTCTTATCATTTTGAATATCAAGCTTTACTTTTTAATAGCTCAATCATAGGTTTTCCTTCAGAAGAAAACTCAGAATCTTCACAGAGATGTAGTTTTTTTAACCAAGCCCCTCATCTTAAAATCTTAAGAGACTCTTTATTCTTTTTAATACAAACAGAGTTATAGCGAATACTTTTCCCCATCCTGTATCCATAGAGATGCTGCTGGGCAGGATAAAGAGGTGATAAAATTTGAGGAAGGAAGACTAAGATAGGAGAAATCACGTGTTGGTACTAGATTGCTTTACGCCACACATTTTAAGTCAGTGATCTGTTATTATTAAGTACTTACATGAAGAGGAAATAAATAATAAATACAGAGGAAGTATTTTTCTCCTTTTTTCAAATAGTCTTCCTTTCCTTTATGTGCCACTTATGCCTAATTTAGTATCTGACCCTGAATAAAGCAGCCTATGTAACTTTCAGAAAACTTGCATCTTTTTATAAAATAGTGGGTTGTGATATAAGAATTTGGGAATAGAGAGAAGCTGGTGAAAATTGTTCCCAGAAGCTCAGGGTTTTTTTGAAAAGGGCAGTAGTGAGGGTTTACTAATTTTACCTTGTGAGTAAATAGATGAAATAATAACCTACATTCACTTGTATTTGTAGGAAATAAATACTGTGAAACTTGCAGCAAACTTTGGGAAACTTTGCACAGTCCCCCTGGACAGCATTCTTGTAGACAATGTTGCACTACAATTTTTTATGGGTAGGTAAATCTATTTTATAAAAATAATAATAAACCTTGACATTTTTAATTATTATAAATATTAAATTTTAAGTACTTGATATTAGGCATCCCATATATATCTGTCCTCTTCCCCTCATTGTCTGAAATGTTCCTTTTTCTTTGGAAATCATAGGGGTGTGAGATTTATATTCAAGGAAAAAATGCTTGTTATAATTCATGTGCATTTGCTAACATGTGCATTTGCTAACCTTTTAAATAAACCCCAGGAGATTCTACTTGATTTTAAAAAATTATTTGAGAAGGAGTACTTTATCAGAAATACATATGTAACCTCTTTATATCATTTTTGTGCATGAATGGGGTAAGGACTTTGTTTTTATGCCATTTTAAAATATATTTATTAATTTTATTAGTATTACATCAAAATTGCTTTTACCTGGGGAACGTTTTCAGCACAACTCCCCAATTCTTCATTTTTACTATCAAAAACAAATGAATGGCTTATTGAAGCCCAAACCTTATTTCTAATATTTATGATGATAGTAATATTCTGATTAATCATCTATGTTGAGAATGGAAGCTGAATGTTTGTGAAGTAGGTTGTTTTCTCTTTCTCGGCTGCCCCTGCAGCATATGGAAATTCTTGGGCCAGGGATCCCGGGATCGAATCTGAGCTGTAGCAGTGACCGATACCATAGCTACAGCAGTGCCAGATTCTTAACTGACTGTGCTGGGCCTGTGATTAAATCGGCACCTCCAAAGAGACAAGCTAGATCATTAACCCACTGTACCACAGCAGGAACTCCAGAAGCAGTGTATTTCTGATGAAGCCTTCTCCCATAGAGATTGGATCAGGAAAAATCAGTTTTTTTTTGTTTGTTTGTTTGTTTGTTTGTAATATGTGCTTAATTTATCTTTTTCTCTGTAACTGATCTTTTTAGTTTAATCAATTTATAACTTTTTTTTTTTTTTTTTAAATCTTTTCCAGGGCTGCACCTGCAGCATATGGAGGTTCCCAGGCTAGGGGTCTAATCTGAGCTGTAACTGCCGGCCTACACCACGGCCACAGCAACGCCAGATCTGAGCCACATATGTGACCTGCACCACAGCTCATAGCAATGCCAGATCCTTAACCCACTGAGCAAGGCCAGGAATTGAACCTGCAACTTCATGGTTCCTAGTCGGATTTGTTAACCACTGAGCCACCATGGGAACTCCTATAACTTTTTTTAACCTCAAGCATTTACTAAATGTTTGAAATGTGAAGTGTTAAGTATTTGAAAGTTTAATCCTTCTTAATTTGTCATACAGGTGTATGTGTCTCAAAATGTGACATTAATATATATGTTGTTATGGATTTTGTTTGGTAGATTACATGCAGCAAACTGGAGGTCAAGCACATCTCTTCTTCTGGATGACAGTGGAAGGGTACCGCGTTACAGCCCAACAGCAGCTGGAAGTTTTATCAAGTCGGCAGAAAGATGGAAAACATCAAACCAACCAAACCAAAGGTCTTTTAAGAGCAGCTGCTGTTGGAATTTATGAACAATATTTATCAGAAAAGGTGAGGATATATTTTGTTTACTTTTTTTTTCTTCTTTAGCAGTATCATTAATAATGATTTTAATAAGTTTGTAAATATCCATTATGCTGCTATGCACAATTGCCTTGTATTGCCTTATTTAATCCTGATAATAGTATTATTGTGTATTATCCTCATTTTATAGGTGAAGAAACTGATTCGATTAGAAAATTGAATTAACTTGGCCAAAGTCATGCATATACTAAGTGACAGAGTTAAGATTCAAGGTCACACACACTTTAGATAATAAGTAGAAATTAAGAGGATGGAAAAAGGTCCACCATGCAAATAGTAACCAAAACAGAACTGGAGTGGGTATACTAATATTAGAAAATAGATTTTGAGACAAAAAAAATTGTTAGTAGAAAAATGAAAAACATTTTATAATTATAAAAGGGTCAGTTGATCTGGATGATAAAACAACAAAGCCCACACATATGTGAAACACAAACTGACAGGATTGAGGGACAAATAAATAATTCACCAATAATGGCTGGAGAATTCTATACCCACTCTCAAAAACTGATAAACAGAAAATAACCAAGGGTATACAAGAATTAAGCAACACTATAAACCAATTAGATGTAATACATCTGTAGAATACTTCTAAGAATAGTAGAATGTACATTATTTTCCAGCATACGTGGAATATTCTTCTGATAGATCATATGTTCAGACATAAAACAACTGTCATTGAAAAAGCATTGAGGTCATATATAAGCATGACCATTTCTCATGAAAGAATTAATTAGAAATCAAGAACAGAAGGAATTTGGGGGAAATCTGTACATATTTGAAAATTAATACATTTCTTTTTTTTTTTCAATTTTTTTATTTTCCCGCTGTACAGCAAGGGGATCAGGTTATCCTTACATGTATACATTACAGTTACATTTTTTTTCCCCCACCCTTTGTTCTGTTGCAGCATGAGTATCTAGACAAAGTTCTCAATGCTATTCAGCAGGATCTCCTTGTAAATCTATTCTAAGTTGTGTCTGATAAGTCCAAGCTCCCGATCCCTCCCACTCCCTCCCCCTCCCATCAGGCAGCCGCAAGTCTTTTCTCCAAGTCCATAATTTTTTTTTCTGAGGAGATGTTCATTTGTGCTGGATAAGAAAAAAAAAAAAAAAGAAAATTAATACGTTTCTAAATAGTGTCTACATCAAAAGTGAATCAGGGATTCCCATCGTGGCTCAGTGGTTAACAAATTCTACTAGGAACCATGAGGTTGTGGGTTCACTCAGTGGGTTAAGGATAAACATACACCTATATAAACAAGTAACAAGTATCCTCCTTCCCCTCCAAACCCCCATAAAACCCAAAACACAATCATCACACAACCTGCTTGGGTTTACTACTAAGAGTGTTAAATTATCAAGGGAGCATTAGAAATTGTGTAGCCCTTTTGCTTCACATTTAGACCCTTCTGTTTACTTTTCTTAATTTATCTGTTTTGTTCCTTAGCTATTCTATGAGATAGCGTAATTAAACAATGCATTCTTATGGTACTTTTCTGAAAGTTACCATCCTTATCACTCATTTACTCTTCAGAGTCTTCAGAACTAAAAATTCAAAAGTTGATATGCCAAAGATGACCGTATTTCTAGCTTCTCAGCATTTTTTTTCAATAAAGTATTGAACATCACATTTTATCTTTCTGTGTGGTGTCTGCCACAATATGCATTTTGAGATGGAAATTGTTGGAACAAATTAACCTTTCAGATTTATTCCCTCCCGTATCACACTGGAACTTTACTGTGGTATTATAAAACCAAATTAGGATAAAGATAGTCTCTTTTAAGTGCCATTCAAAAAGGATCGTTTCTAGTGTTAAAGAAGTTACAAATGGCTTATTCTTTTGGTAGTTATATTAAATACACATCCAAGTCTACAGAGTGCTCAACACTAATTCTTTTTTTTTTTTTTTTTTTTTTTATGTCTTTTTTCTTTTCTAGGGCTGCTTCCTACGGCATATGGAGGTTCCCAGGCTGGGGTCGAATCAGAGCTGTAGCCGCTGGCCTACGCCAAAGCCACAGCAATGCCAGATCCCAGCCATATCTGTGACCTACACCACAGCTCATGGCAACACTGGATCCTTAACCCACTGAGCAAGGCCAGGGATCGAACCTGCATCCTCATGGACACTGATCGGGTTCATTAACCACTGTGCCATGATGGGAACTCCTCAACACTAACTCCTAATGACAGTGTTTTCTGTGTGCTAGACACATACACCTACGTAAATCTCTTTTCATCCCATAATAACCATGTGTACTGTTCTCCTTTGCAGATTGAGTAAATGAAGACTAGAGAGAGGTAACTCACTTAGCAAAGTTAGAAAAAGTCAAGACTTAAATCCATGTTTGTCTAATAGTCTACTATGTAGTACCTGATGACAAGAAGGTTCTACTCACATTTTAGCCTTAAACATCAAAGTGTCATTTACAAACCTAGGATTTTCTGCCAATTACTTTCAATAATATGATTCGGTTATTTAATTCTCTTTCTGTCAAGGCTTAACTTGTGTTTAAAAATTCCAAAGAGCAATAATGCTACTATTATTTTTTTCTGTTTGTCAGGCGTCTCCAAGGGTTACTGTTGATGACTATTTGGTAGCAAAACTAGCAGATACTTTGAATCATGAAGATCCAACTCCTGAAATCTTTGATGACATTCAAAGGAAGGTATTATATACAACATTGATCATTATATCTTTCTTTAAAAAATGGTTTTTTTCTTTATATTTATGAATTCATTTATAAAAAGGTTTTGAAACAAGGAAAGTATAGTGGTAACTCAAAAGATGAATTAATAATACTTCACAGTTACAAAAAAGGCAGGCTAGTTTTTGATTTTTGTTACTTATTTATTTATTTATTTGACAAGTGAGGAAAATCATTATGCTGGATTGTTAAATTTGAATCTAGCCAGATATAGATCCTAGAATTTTATGAATTGATAATGTATGAAAAACATGACTCATTTATTTCAGTATGTGCCCTGAGCCTTTATGTGGACTTGTTTCTTAGAGAACACCACTTCCTATATATAACCTGCTGTCATGTGACTTGTGTTGCAGTAGGACCCTTTTCAGTACAATTCAGGTACCAGAGGGACCAGAAAAAAATTGTTAGTGGTGACATAGTCTTATTGCTGACAGCTTGTAAATATGGAGCTATATTTCATTACAGAAAGAACTCTAGATTTGTTGAAATCCTATTAGTGGGAATTAGTACAGTATCTGTATTAATGACTGAATATCTTGGTTTATTTTGAATAAGGTATATGAATTGATGCTACGAGACGAAAGATTTTATCCTTCCTTCAGACAGAATGCACTTTATGTGCGTATGTTAGCTGAGCTGGATATGTTAAAAGATCCTAGTTTCAGAGGATCAGATGATGGGGATGGAGGTAAGGTGGTACACATTGTACACTTATGTGTATATATGTATGTATTTCTATGTGTATTCTGCTTACCAAAGAAAGTCCTTTCAAACAAGATTAAAAAATGTTCTTGAAGACCAAATATAAATTGTAATATATTTAAAATCTATAGTAAATGACAGAATTTACTTACTATACTAAGTTAAAATGTTGAAATTTAGTAGGGGATTAGACGTTAACTATAGAAGCCTTCAATTCTTAAAGCTTGTTTTTAATTATGTCACCCAGACATCTTATGGTAGTTTCCCTTTCATTATAAGTAATAATATTCATGACTAACAAGAGGATTATTGAGAAGATTAAATAACAAGTATTGATTCTGAAAGTGTACCATAAAAAATAAAACATTGTAAAAAAATAGTTTTTTTCTCTCTTTAATTGTATCCTTTTCCAAATCCTGTGCAATATAAGCCAGAAGAAGCTACAGGAGTCATTTATTCCAATCTTTCGGTTTTTTTCTCTTACATGGTATAATGAAGAAATCAGACTTAACGATTTTACTCCTTTCCTACTACATCATTACTTGTGTGATGTTGTCCAAATGGCTTCTTTAAGCCTCATTTTTCTTAGATGTAAATTTGGAATAATATTCTTCTCAGAATGAATAATGTTCCTCAGAATGAATCTGATTTTAATGGAATTCTATGTATAAAAATGATTTATAATCAAAAACACAAAAATCAGTCTTTATTAGTAATAAATATTCAGTTATTTAAGAATAGTGCGGAGTTCCCGTCGTGGTGCAGTGGTTAACGAATCCGACTAGGAACCATGAGGTTGCGGGTTCGGTCCCTGCCCTTGCTCAGTGGGTTAACGATCCGGCGTTGCCGTGAGCTGTGGTGTAGGTTGCAGACGCGGCTCGGATCCCGCGTTGCTGTGGCTCTGGCATAGGCCGGTGGCTCCAGCTCCGATTCAACCCCTAGCCTGGGAACCTCCATATGCCGCGGGAGCGGCCCAAGAAATAGCAACAACAACAACAAAAGACAAAAAGACAAAAAAAAAAAAAAAAAAAAAGAATAGTGGGAGAGGCAGCCCTTAGAGCACAGTTTGCAGATTTTAGGCCCAATGACCATTTTACTTGTGATCCAGTTCAGAAATACTTCCTTAAACTCTAATTCACTATCTGGGCATTGACAAACTTTCTAGCAAATAAGCAATGTAAATTCAAAGTAAATGGGAAAGATTTGACTAAATAATTATTTTAAGAGAGCGCTTTAATTGTAAATTACTACTATAATATTACTGGTTTATAAATTACTAAATAAATTATAATTTAATTATAAATTATAAGTGCATTTACTTATAAATAGATTTTATGGATGGGACCACTTGAAGGTGGTGACATAAGAGTTGTATTGGTAATGAGTACTGCTTTAAAAATGCCTCTATTATGGAAGCTTCCTTGTATCCCCTTTTTTCCTGACTCTTCCCCACTTCCTAGTCTGTAATAGTGAGATTTTACCTTTTAAATAATCTATGAAATCTAATTACAAAAGTTTGCATTTGAGTTTAAATAACTTTTATATTGATCACTGAGCTAGTATCTTGGTCATTTGTAAAACTGGTATAATATGGTATTAACTGAATTTGATTGCATAATTGAAGAAGTTTGTTTTTCTTTTTAGAGCTACACCTGTGGCACATGGAAGTTCCCAGTCTAGGGGTCCAATTGGAGCTGCAGCTGCCAGCCTACACTGTAACCACACCAACACTAGATCCGAGCCACATCTGTGACCTATGCTGCAGCTCATGAGAATGACAGATTCATAACCCACTGAGCGAGGACAGGGATGGAACCCACATCCTCATGGATCCTAGTAACCCGCTGAGCCACAATGGAAACTCCTGGGATTTTTTATTTGTTTGTTTTGTTTTGTTTTTTAAGAGCATTTCCGAGGGAGCTGAATAGTAAAATTCAGTGTATCTTAAGCTTATGTATCTGTGTTTATGGTGTTGAAATTCTTTTACAGAGCTGCTGTGAATTTGCAGTAGAAACTCTCTAATTCAAAAAAGGATTATTGTGATTGTTTTTGGTGTCTATTTTAATTGTTTTAGAAATTTCCTTAATATTGTAAATGGATTTGACCCAGAATGAAAGAAGATAAATTGAATCATAATCAGCTGATTTATGAGCATCTAAATATTTTATAATTTAAAATGATGATAGTAGCAATATATTCTTTGGGAGTAGATTTTGATACTATAGTGTCAGAACTCTTCCAGAATCTCCTAAGTTAACTTTTAGCTTCCATTCATATTTTTCTTATATATGACTAATGGAAGCAAATTATTTATGTCATCTCAAACTTGCCCAAACCACATATCTATTTAACACATAAAGTAGATTAAAAGTTTTTTTCGGAGTTCTCGTCGGGGCACAGTGGAGAAGAATCTGACTAGGAACCATGAGGTTGCGGGTTTGTTTCCTGGCCTCGCTCAGTGGGTTAAGGATCCTTTGCCGTTAACTGTGGTATAGATGGCAAATGTGACTGATGTTGCTGTGGCTCTGGCATAGGCTGGCAGCTGTAGCTCTGATTAGATCCCTAGCCTCAACCTCCTTATGCCGTGGGTGTGGCCCTAAAAAAGACAAAAAAAAAAAAAAAGACAAAGTTTTTTTTGCAACTGGTTTTTATCTGAAGTAAGTGTACTTCTCTTATATATCATTTATTGAATAGTCCCTCACACTGGAATCATTGATTGTAGCTTGGAATTAGTACATACATATATACTTTTTGTCTAAGATATTGTTTTTTTTAACATTCAGTGTCCTAATTGATGAATTTTTATATATTTTATAACTAAGAAATCCTAACTTTTTTTAAGGCATTTGAGAAAAGTGTGTGGAATGATGGCTGTAATTTGAAACATTATTATTAAAAATGGCTATTAGGTTTATTTGTTGGTGTTTAGATTTTAGGCAATTGCTTACAATTTTTTCAGATAATAGTGTTTATGATTTTGTTGTCTTTTATAAGATTGTTTTAATTAAAAACTGACATTCCCCACTTTTTTTGATAGAAATTAATTTTCTGATTTTTAAAATTAAGCTTCCTGACACATTGTATACTTTTTAAAGTCCTGAAATTTTGGTTGTTTTTTATACATTGAAATAATTTTGTAATCTAGTGTTTAATATGTAGCTGATTTTTGAAAAATGCAGCCCACAGTTGAGCCCCAAATTAATGGCTCAAATCTTATTACGTGTAATAATATCTTCCGGTGGTTTTTATTGCTGGGGAAGAAATTTCATATCTATTTAACTAAACTTCAGTAGGTAGGTAGCTGGATGACTTGCTTATTACCCATACTCTTTTTCCTGATCTCCTCCCCTTTCTTCCTTCTTTTTTTCTTTGTTCATGGTTGCTTTCTTTAGGTAGTTCAGCTTTAAATTATTTTAAGAGTAGCTATTTTCTCCTTTACTAAAACATACTCTCACAGTGTTTTATTTTATTTATGTTTTTACAATTTTTTATAGTTAATTTACAGTGTTCTGTCAATTTCTGCTGTACAGTGGATAAGCAATGAGATTCTGCTGTATAGCACAGGAAACTATATCCAATCTCTTGTGATGGAACGTGATGGAGGATAATGTGAGAAAAAGAATGTATATATATGTATAACTGGGTCTTACAGTATTTTAAGAATATTTAAATTATACTCTCTTTTAAATTTCAATCACATCTTTTTTCTCATCTTTTCAAACAATAGTTTCTTTTGTTTTCTAATATTTAGAGGCAGTTACTGAATTCTCGGTTAAGGTTGAACCTCGATTGGCTTTAGAGTCTCTTTTTGTATCTTATCGTTGATCAAGAAAGCAAACTATGCTTTGTTTGCTCCTAAAGTCTTCTTTGATATGACATGTATTTGGTGGGAAGATTTAAGAGGTGGGCTGACCACAGAAGGAGATAGGAGGCATATAATTGAATAAGGAAGATAGGGAACTGTTTGTTTACTCTCTTTAATTATTACCTTGCTGTTAATCCTAGATGGAATTTCCTATTTTTGTGGCCAAAAATTTGAGGAACCAAGAAATGCTGTTGGGCATTGAGAATTGTTGAAGTTGGAAAAATAATATAATAGAAGTTTGCTTTAAAGACCTATTTTGAGATCCAAATCCATAGTTAATCTCTTAAGTGCTAGAAGCCATATCTTTTAAACTGTTCATGAAAATTGCTTTACCATATATTAATTTGTGTTTTTAACAAAGGGCATCTTTTTTTTTTTTTTTTGTCTTTTTAGGGCCTTACCTGGGGCATGTGGAAATTCCCAGGCTAAGGGTCGAATTGGAGCTGCAGCTGCTGCTCTACATCACAGCCACAGCCACACTGGATCTCAGCCACATCTGCAACCTATACGCTAGATCCATAACCCACTGAACAGGGCCAGCGATTGAACCTGCATCCTCTTGAGTACTAGTTGGGTTCGTTACTGCTGAGCCACAACAGGAACTCCCAAAGGGGCATCTTAATTGGTTTTAATTTGATCAGATAGATAGACAAATTCTGAAGGAGAAGATGTTAATTTTCATAATGTATAATTGACTAACATTAATTTTTAAAAATAATTTTAATTGCTTTTAAATTAAATGATTGCACGTGGAATTTTACATATGTTTTGTTCTGTTTATTTTATGTTGATTCAAGAATCTAGACTCCATTGTTTCTGATCCATATCTGTGAACAGGTGGGCTTCATAGATATATTAAAAATCAATCTGTTTATCCTTCATATTAGAGAATAATTTTATTTGTAATATTTCTTCATCTAGTGAGATAGAAATAACAGAACTCCTCTGACATTTCCTAGTGGACTTCACTCTGCAGTATTTGCCTCATGTTTATATTAGAGAACTTAATATGATATGGTGAAGAAAAATACATAATAATTCCTTTCCATATTTCACTGAAATATATGGCTTGGAAAATCATGAGAACAGGTGTTTGGGCATAGTGTACCACAGGTTATAGTTCTGTTATGTCTTGGTTAGTGTAATTTTCATTCTAGTGTTTGAACCTTAGATAGATAAAGCAGTATTTTCAGAAGCTTTTTGAGTGTATACTAAGTTGAATTTCTCTTCCTATAGAATCTTTTAATGGGTCTCCTACAGGAAGCATAAATTTGGTAAGTACTATTATGGGTACTTTAATATGAAAGATAAAGCCTTAATGTACATAAATAAATGATATTCTAGGAGCTTCCAAATGATCCTTTGTAAAAAGTTGTTATGCTTTTATTTTATTTATTTATTTATTTATTTATTTTTGTCTTTTTGCTATTTCTTTGGGCCTCTCCCACTGCATATGGAGGTTCCCAGGCTAGGGGTTGAATCGGAGCTGTAGCCCCCGGCCTGCGCCAGAGCCACAGCAACGCAGGATCCGAGCCGCGTCTGCAACCTACACCACAGCTCACGGCAACGCCGGATCTTTAACCCACTGAGCAAGGGCAGGAACCGAACACACAACCTCATGGTTCCTAGTCGGATTCGTTAACCACTGCACCACGACGGGAACTCCAAAAAGTCGTTATGCTTTTAAAGAAATATAAAATTCACATGGGGATCTGTGAATTAGAACTTAAATGAAATTTATTTTCATTTTTAAAAATAGGCTTAGGCCACCCCTGCATGATTTAATTCAATGTAATAAAAATGATTTAATTATTATCAACCTGAATATTGAGTATTTGAAGATGACTGATTAGTATTATAATTGACAGTAAATTCGTGACATTTAAATATTTCCATTGGAATTAGTTTTATCTTAGTATATTTAGAAAACAGATATAAAATTAGCTGGGATATCTGACAACTTAAAGATACTTCTTAAAGTCTATACTATAATAAATTCAGGTTATTGTGAAAAAAAAAAAAAAAAAACCCATCTTAGCTTGGTCGGTTTTACAGGAATTAAGCAAGTGTGTTTCAAGATTACAGGTTTAAGAATGACATGTTTTTAGCATATAAACTGTCATTAACATTTCATATATTTAAGGTGAAGTGTGAAATAGTGAACATTTCAATTCTTTTATATATCCTTGCTTGTCATTGAATAATTTATCTCATAAAAATGCTGCCAGAAAGAAATATTACTATTCTATGAATGTTTCAGTCCAGAGTTCATGTGGCATGGGGGAGATTTTTCACTTTGTTTTTCCTTCTACTCCTTACATTTTCTTTCAAACTTTTTGTAATAGCTAAATAGTTTAGAGGTCCATTATCTATGTGCCTTAGTACTACATTTATTTCTAAAGTTACCTTACTGTATAAATGTTCAATTTTTGTACAAAACATAATCTTTAACAAAACACTAAAGCCCAATCAGCCATGGTGTTATGTCAGATATTTTACAACATTTTAAATATTTTCCTGAATTATTTGGTATCATTGCCATTTACTTGTAATATTCCATAGTGTTATAACTAAAACGAATGGCTCCTAGAGCATGAAAAATGTTAGCAATATAATGTTCATTATATTGAAAAAGTTGCTAAATGTGATGAAAGTTTTTCTTCTTGGTTGGATTTTTTTTTTTAGTGTATTTGTAGTGCTTTTGCAAGTGTTTGAGTACTAGTTAAGACATTTTGTCTTTATTTCCTATCTGGAATAAATGCTTTTTCAGATAAAGGGATCCATTTGATCACATAGTAATATAAACCAGAACAGTCTCTGGATTAAAAAAGATTACACTTGAGGTCAGTGACGTACAGTATTTTGTTATTCACATAAATCTGATGAATCCAAGCTTTTGAATAGCTAAGTCTTTTGGATTCTTTTTTAAAAAAATCTATAGACAGATTTTAATGAATGGCTGAATTTAAAAAATAGTTTAATTGGAGTTCCCGTCATGGCTCAGTGGTTAACGAATCCGACTAGGAACCATGAGGTTGCAGGTTTGATCCCTGACCTCGCTTAGTGGGTTAAGGATTCGGCATTGCTGTGAGTTGTGGTGTAGGTTGCAGATGTGGCTCAGATCCCGCATTGCTGTGGCTCTGGCTTAGGCCCGTGGCTACAGCTCCGATTCGACCCCTAGCCTGGGAACCTCCATCTGCCGCGGGAGCGGCCCAAGAAATGGCAAAAAAAAAAAAAAAAGTTGAATTATAAAAAAAAGTTTCAAAAATGGTCATATTTTTTCATATTTAATGAAAATATTTATTGTATTAAAACTATAAACTACATCATGATAGTTTATTCCAGTTTACTAAGCAAAGAAAATATTCAGTGTAGTAGTTTTCATTTCATGATTAAGATTGGAAGATAAATTATAAAGATTTCTGGAAGTGCCATTATAGTTGTGTTTGCTGAATTGATTATCATAGTAGATTTGGATTTTTAGTTTTTATCTTAGTATAATGTTACAAAAAAAAAAAAGTTTTGTTTTTTTTTCTGAGAAGTTCAAGAGTCTTACCCCAAGCATTATTTTACAAACTGTATTTTATTTCATGACAACAGTAATAGCACTAGTTTTGAAATCACAGTTTTGTTTTACTAATCAGTCTAAATAACAGTGTAGTTCTGTAGTTAATATTATTTCATCAGTTGTAACTTTATATATAGTCTGCTTGATATTTGTGTGTTATACCTGTGACTCATGTTTAAGAGACGTCATTGCATTTTTCATATTTAACAAAAATAGTACTTATTCCATATTTAAAATATGCTAAAAAGACATTTATACACAAAGTTTTTTTAAACAATTTCTGTGTTGTGGAGTTCCCGTCATGACCCAGCAGAAATGAATCCAACTGGGAACCATGAGGTTGTGGGTTTGATCCCTGGCTTTGCTCTGTGGGTTAAGGATCTGGTGTTGCTATGAGCTGTGGTGTAGGTTGCAGACGCTGCTTGGATCTGGTGTGGCTGTGGCCGTGCCTGGCAGCTGCAGCTCCAGTTCGACCCCTAGCCTGGGAACCTCCATATGCTGCTGGTGCGGCCCTCAAAAGACAAAAGATTAAGAAAAACCAAAAACAACCCCCCACCAGTTTCTGTGTTGCATAGTGTAAGATGCCAGTAAGTTTAAAGTAATTAAGTAACATTTAGCTTTTTAAATGGTTACCTGCAAGAGAAGATTACCAGTAATAATGCTTTTTTGAAAAAAAGGTGATTGTTTTATTGTTCCTGTTCTACCTTATAGTTAGAAGATTGTAGTAGATAAGTCTTAAATTTTGTAAGGTATTCCATTTCCTCTGGGACCTCAATCTTTCTTATAAAAGTAATAGTAATACAAAGTTGTACTGTTTCTATCAAAATGACATAGGTCAAATGAGCCTTTAAAAAATAAATAAGTGCATTCTAATTTTTTCAAAGTATTGTCTTTTACATTGTATCCTGATGGAGTTGTAGAACAGGTATTACACCATTACGCCACTGGGAAAACTAAGATACAAGAAAGTCTAGTTGTTATGACTCTTCAAGTATGATGATTCTCCCATTTGACTTGTGGATCATCTGTATTGAATTACCAAATTTTGCTTCTCCTGATGTAGATAGAATTAGTAGGTAGAATTGTGGCTTTTTTCTTAGAATGTAATTGCCTTAATTTAAATGACTTTGTCATGTGATGGCTCCATTTAAGACATTTTCTTTTAGTAATAACTGATAATATCACATTAAGGGCTCCAAAGTTCACCTAGGTCCCATGGTTTTTAAAGTGTAAAATTTGTTTGGTAATGTCTGTGTTTTATAGGTCCCCAAGACCACTCCTGTGTTCATTGATTTATTAAGAGGATCCACAGGCCCCAGCATAGCCGTACCCATGACTAGAATTTATTATAGCAAAAGGATATAAAGCAGTGTAGAGCCTCCTTGCCTGCCCTCTTGCATCTCTCACAAGCATCGTATCTTAATAAATCCATTTCTTGCCTATCAAAAAAAAAAATAGGATATAAAGCAAAGTCAGCAAAGGGAAAAGGTGCAAGGGGCAAAGTCCAGAGAAATACAGGCATAAGTTTTTAGTAGTTTAGTAGAAATAGTTGAGGTAGAGGGAGCCACTCTAAGCAGCTAGAGAATGGTGGAAATGTTTCCTAAATCTAAGTTCCTGAGTACCTTCAAGGGCCAGTCTTAAAAATAACCATCTCTAAGGAGAGCAACATCAATCCTCTGACTTAACTCTTTTCCATACAGTCTGCCTTATGATATGATTATGTTCCCTTCTGTGTATGTGTGGGTGTTGGATGTGTAACAGAAGGGTTTTAAATTTAGCCCCAAAGTCCATAGTTAAAAAAATTAATTCTGAATCAATCAGTAATTCATTTTTGAAAATTAATTACTTAAAATATCTTAAACTATAGATTCACTTCTTTTAATATGTAATCATCATACTATATAATAGCTAGCATGTCTTTTGGTAGGCAATCTTATAATGTTTTACATGTTTCCATTTAATCCTCACATAACCCTTTGATAAAGGTATGATTATCCTCATTTTACAGATAAGAAATTGAAATTAACTGAAATTATTTCTGAGTTAACAAAAGTGTTAAAGAATGCACAGTTGGCTGTAGTACATTTTAACATTTAAAAAATTGAAATGTTAATTTAACAATATGTCTACTTATTTTTATCTGCATTTTTTTCTTGCCACATATTGAATATAAATGAGAAGAAGCAAATTATAGTATATGGATAGGTAATGAAGGAAGAAATAATCTAATGATTAAGTTGATATCACAATTTTTTTTAAAGTATCTTAATCTTTGCTTTTCTCTCTCCTATTAGTATAAATAAAGAGGGTTATTGTTTGGAAGGGAAGACACAAATAATATAAAGTTTACGTAGGGCAAAGATTAATAATGTGTATTTGATGTAGAATTCTTTTAAAACTTTTTTTCCTATAAAATTAAAAAAATTTGTCTTCTGGTATGTTTTCTCCCCAGTCTTTAGATGACCTTTCAAATGTATCTTCTGATGACTCAGTACAACTTCATGCTTACATTTCAGACACTGGTAAGAGACTCTATGGTTTAATTATTACTTAATAATAATATTATTATTACATTATTTTCCACATTTATTTTTATAAACCATTTTTCTGTTCTGTAGTCATATATTTATGTTACTTTTTCCCCCTGCAGCATGTTCTTCATTAAATTCTGTGATGTCTGTTCTTATATGGGTGTTTCCTTGCCTTAAGGTTATCACTATTATCATTTTAAAGTAGCCTAAATTCATAGCATTTTGGCATTGCTAATAAATTTTGAAAGCAATCTCTCTTTTTTTTTTTTTTGAGTCTAGCTGATAGTTGTCTGTATAATTCCTATTAATTGTTTGGGGGCAGATTTTAGTTTAATATTTGTTTTCATACTTGCACAGTCAGACTAGCTATCTGGATAGCTGAAGCTTTCTGGTATTGGAGTTTATAGAAGTTCAAGAAATGCTTGGATGAGGTGAGATTTGTGACTGCATCTGCATATGTACAAAATAGTGAATTGAGGGTGAAAAAAAATTAATTTCTGTCATTGCTATTGAGTTATTAGATAATTCCAGTGAGTAGTAGATTATGATTGTTTTCTTATCCAGCCTCTCACTGTTCCTTCAATATAGGAGTGTGTTTGTCAGATGACATACTGAAGTATGAACATGGTGGTAAATACCTCAGTTCAATTTCATACTTATATTTTAGATACTTTGGAAAGAGGTTCAATAGTATAAATGTAGTTTTAGATCATTTGCATTTACTCTTTTTAAATTTTTTTAATTAAAAAACTTTTTTTTGTCTTTTGGCTTTTTTAGGGCCGCACCCGCGGCATGTGGAGGTTCCTAGGCTAGGGGTCTAATCAGAGCTGTAGCTGCCAGCCTATGCCAGAGCCACAGCAATGCCAGGTCCAAGCTGTGTTTGTGGCTATACCAGAGCTCATGGCAGCGCTGGATCCTTAACCCACTGAGCAAGGCCAGGGATCAAACCCACAACCTCATGGTTCCTAGTCGGATTCGTTTCTGCTGTGCCATGATGGGACCTCCTGCATCTATATTTTTTAAGATCTTTGTTTTCTCACTTTTTACTGGAGCTAGAGTCTCATTTTGCATTCTGTTTTTAGTCACATTTCTGTAATAAGTTATCTATAATTGTTTTTCAAATTTTCCTTTATATTTTACAAATAGTCACTGCATACATTGCTTTTAAAGATCACTAGGTAACACTCTTCTCAATAAAACTAGAGGGTCTTGTTGCTTTTCTTTCTAGCTTTTGATACAATTGCCTTACTTTTTCAAGATTTTAAAATTCTTTTTTTTTTTAAGAATTCATAATGATTTTTATTTTTTTTATTATAGCTGGTTTATAGTATTCTGTCAGTTTTCTACTGTATAGCATGGTGACGCAGTTACATATACAAGAATACAGTCTTCTTTCTCACATTATCATGCTCTATCATAAGGGACTAGACATAGTTCCCAGTGCTATAAAGCAGGATCTCATTGCCTATCCATTCCAAAGGCAATAGTTTGCATCTGTTAACCCCAAGTTCCAATCCATCCCACTCCCTCTCCCTCTGCCTTGGCAACCACAAGTCTATCCTCCAAATCCATGATTTTCTTTTCTGTGGGAAGTTTCATTTATGCTGTATGTTAGCTTCCAGATATTAGTGATATCATGTGGTATTTGTCTTTCTCTTTCTGACTTACTTCACTCAGTATAAGAGTCTCTAGTTCCATCCATGTTGCTGTAAATGGCATTATTTCATTTTTTATGGCTGAGTAGTATTCCATTGTGTATATATATACCACATCTTCCTAATCCAGTCATCTGTCTATGGACATTTAGGTTGTTTCCATGTCTTGCCTGTTGTGAATAGAGCTGCAGTGAACATGCGGGTGAATGTGTCTTTTTCAAGGAAAGTTTTGTCTGGATATATGCCCAAGGGTGGGATTGCTGGGTCATATGTTAGTTCTATGTATAGTTTTCTGAGGTACTTCCGTACTGTTTGCTATGGTGGTTGTACCAGCTTACATTCCCACCAACAGTGCAGGAAGGTTCCCTTTGCTTTATACCCCCTCCTGCCTTTGTTATTTGTGAACTTATTAATGATGGCCATGCTGACTGGTGTGAGGTGGTACCTCATGGTAGTTTTGAATTGCATATCTCTAATAATCAGTGATGTTGAGCATTTTTTCATGTGCTTGTTGGCCATCTGTATATTTCCTTTGGACAAATGTCTGTTCAGGTCTTTTGCCCATTTTTCTATTGGGTTGTTGGCTTTTTTGCTGTTGAGTTGTATGAGTTGTTTGTATATTTTAGAGATTAAGCCCTGGTCACTTGCATCATTTGAAACTCTTTTCTCCCATTCTGTAGGTTGTCTTTTTGTTTTCTTTTTGGTTTCCTTTGCTGTGCAAAACTTGTCAGTTTGATTAGGTCCCACTGGTTTATTTTTGCTTTTATTTCTGTTGCTTTGGGAGACTGACCTGAGAAAAATTTGTAAGGTCGATGTCAGAGAATATTTTGTCTATCTTCTCTTCTAGGAGTTTGTTGGTATCTTGTCTTACATTTAAGTCTTTCAGTCATTTTGAGTTTATTTTTGTGCATGGTGTGAGGGTGTGTTCCAGTTTCACTGATTTACATGTGGCTGTCCAGTTTTCCCAGCACCACTTACTGAAAAGACTGTCTTTTCCCCATTTTATACTCTTGCCTCCTTTGTCAAAGATTAATTGACCACAGGTGTCTGGATTTATTTCTGGGTTCTCTACTCTGTTGTATTGGTCTGTATGTCTGTCTTGGTACAAGTACCACACTGTCTTGATGTCTGTGGCTTTGTAATATTGCCTGAAGTCTGGGAGAGTGATGCTTGGTTTTTGTTCCTCAGGATTGCTTTGGCAATTCTCGGTCTTTTGTGGTTCCATATAAATTTTTGGATTGTTTGTTGTAGTTCTGTGAAAAACGTCATGGGTAATTTGATAGGGATTGCACTGCATCTGTAGATTGCATTCAGTAGTATGGCCATTTTTATGATATTAATTTTTCCAACCAAAGGAGCATAGAATATCTTTCCATTTCTTTGGATCTTCTTTAATTTCCTTGATTAATGTTTTATAGATCTTGGCATATAATTATTTCACCTCCTTGGTCAGGTTTATTCCCAGGTATTTGATTTTTGGGGGTGCAATTTTAAAAGGTATTGTATTTTTGTATTCCTGTTCTAATATTTGATTGCTAGTACACAGAAATGTGACTGATTTCTGAATGATCACACAAAATCTGTGGGATGCTGCAACAGCAGTGCTCGGAGGGAAATTCATAGCAATACAGGCTTTCCTCAAAAAAGAAGAAAAATCTCAAATTGATAACTAACCCACCCCCTAAATGAATTAGAAAAAGAAGAACAAACAAACCTAAAGTCAGCAGAAGGAAGGAAATCATAAAGATTAGAGAGGAAATCAATAAAATAGAGATTCAAAAAACAATAGAAAAAATCAGTAAATCCAAGAGCTGGTTCTTTGAAAAGGTAAAATTGACAAACCTCTTGCCAAAGCCACCAAGAGGAGGAGAGAAGAAACCAAAATAAAATAAAAAATGAAAAAGAAGTCACAATGGATACTACCAGAAATACAAAAAACCATGCTAGAATACTATGAACAATTTATATGCCAACAAATTTGACAACCAGAAGTGGACAACTTTCTAGAGACCTACAGCCTGCCAAAACTGAATCAAGAAGAAACAGATCAACTGAACAGACTGATCACTAGAAATGAAATTGAATTTGTCATAAAAATACTCCCTACAAATAAAAGTCAAGGACTAAATAGCTTCACAGGGGAATTCTATCAAACGTACAAAGAGGAACTTATACCCATCCTCAAACTTTTTCAAAAGGTTGAAGAAGAAGGAACACTCCCAAAGACATTCTATAACACCACCATCACCCTAATTCCAAAGCCAGACAAAGATACCACCAAAAAAGAAAACTATAGGCCAATATCTTTGATGAGTATAGACGCAAAAATTCTCAACAAAATATTAGCCAACTGAATCTAAGAACATATAAAAAAGATGATACACCATAACCAGGTGGGATTCATCCCAGGTGCACAAGGATGGTTCAACATATGCAAATCAATCAACATCATACACCACATTAACAAAAGAAAAGTAAAAATCCACATGATCATCTCAGTAGATGCAGAAAAAGCATTTGACAAAGTCCAACAGCCATTCATGATAAAAACTATTACCAAAGTGGATAGACAGGGAATATACCTTAACGTAATCAAAGCCATTTATGACAAAATCACAGCAAATGTAATACTCAGTGGAGAAAAGCTGAAAGCCTTCCCACTAAAATCTGGAACAAGACAAGGATGCCCACTCTCACCACTGTTATTCAACATAGTACTGGAAGTCCTAGCCACAGCAATCAGACAAACAACAGAAATAAAAGGCATCCAAATAGGAAGAGAAGAGGTAAAACTGTCACTGTGTGCAGATATAGAAAACCCTAAGGACTGAACCCCAAAACTACTTGAACTGATCAACAAATTCTGCAAAGTAGAAGGATATAAAATTTTAAAATTCTTTAAAAAACTATTGTCTTTATCAGATTGTCTTTCAAATATGGAAGTCTTTGTTAAAGTGCGTACATTTAGTATTTGTCCTTTTATTTTTTCTTTAAGACCTTAAACATGTATGTGTAGAAGGATATACTCATGTCCATATTTCTTATATGGATCTTTCTCTTCTGGTTGTGGTTCTCTACCTGCTTTGTTCATTCATTCAACAAGTATTTATTAGATTCTTAAAATATTTGGAAGCATAATACTTAACATTTTTAATAAATTGTTATTTCTGTCAGACAGACTTATGTATAAATACTAAAGGCAGCATAGTCTAGTGGTTAAGAGCACATTTTTTTGTCTAAATTGTTTGGGTTCAAATTCTGGCTGTCACTTAATAGTTGGGTAAACTTGGATGAATTCCTTATTTTCTCTGTATCTCAATTTCCTAATCTGCAGAATGGGATAATAATAATAATAATTGTCTGTTGGGTTGTTATAATAATAATACTTGTCTGTTGAGTTATTACCAGTTGCATTAGTAATTACATGGTGGGCATTACTTATTAGTGTTTCTTCAGTAAAGATTTATTTTACTAATTGCACTTCAGAGCCTCTTTGAGTCTAGATCCCATCCATGTTCCTAACATCTTTATGATAGGAAGTAGAGCATACTTAAGGAATGTGGTCCGCGGACTAGAGTGTACTGACGCCTTCATTGAGAAATCTCGTTTTAAAAAATATTGGCTAGTTGAGCAAAATACTTAGGGATGAGATTTATTTATATTTTGGTCCCAGTTCCCTGTCAGTTTATGGAATAGCAACATTGTCCTAATGAAAACAAAACCCATTATTTCCACCATAATATTTCACCATCATCTCAAAATACATGTAACCTCTTTGTCTGCTTTTAAAATCAAGTTACCTGTCTTCTCTGCTTCTTTTAAAACAACCCCATTATTCTTCCTAATTGTGTATACATCCTGCCTATCACTGTGACAAATCTGATTATTCTTTTTCAGAATGCTTTCTTACATTCCTTCTTTCCTTTTCTATTTCTTACTATTTTCCTTGTTCTTATTAACTCCTAATTAGTTATGGTTTGTTGCCTAGTTGACTTCTGCTTTCTATTATCCTTTCCTAAACCTATCTTGAACACACCAGGTAATGTCATTCCTTTGTTGCCATTCTAATTCTGTTGAGTGATGGTGATTCTCTCATGTGATGGAAAAGTATTATACATTTTATTCTGCATAGGTCTCCCTCGAAAGAAGTGAATAGTGAATAACAGAGTTAAAGCCTCTGACAGTAAGATGACCCAAGTATTTCTCTAGTCTTATTTTTTGTCAAATCAGGAACACTGATATTAGGTGGGAACGGAATAAAGGACAATTTTGAATAGAAAGTGCAAATCTTAGAAAAATTTTAATGAAAGTCTAGAGAGGTAGGTTTTTTTCCAACTACATTTGCCAATAAAGATTTTTAGCTGTTAGGTGATTAAAATAATTTACTAAGAAGCTATGTAGAACCTACTTTACCTAATTATATACCAAATACAAAATATTTAGTCAGCTCCAAACCTTGGCCACTTTTTTCCCCCTGCAATTCTGGATCAGTATAATCTATTATTAAAAGAGCAATTTATACTTCCGGGCAGCATGGTAGTCCAAACTGCTATGGGAAATCTTTCCTCCCACACATAGAAAGGCTGAAAGCAACAGAATGAAAATAGCTAACGGGAGAAATTTATAGGTGCCATAGACAATGAGGGAAAGTAAATTTATGGAAGTGAAGAAGAGTAGAAGCCAAAGAGCTTATCGAAGCATAAAGACTGCTATCTTGATATTGGTAGCATTTTTGTACTCTTAAATTTAGAAGAGGCAGGATGGGCTAAAGCCAGGGGAAGCTGGAACACTGTCCTTTACATACAGCCTAGCGTCACAAAGGATGACTTGATATGAAAGAAGAACTAGAAAAACTTAGCCTACTGTCAGAGGAAAGAACAAAGGATGTGAATGAAGGTCATGGTTCAGAATGACCCGTATGAAATTGAAAGGCCTGTCTTATATCCCAACATGGGTATATCTGGATTTAGCCATCCCCAAGTAATTATATACCATAGGGTCTCCTAGCCCAAGAGTATCTTAAAAATATTCATAGAGATAAAACTTAAGGCAAGAGTATAATACTGTAAAAAAAAGAACCATTTTACAGTTATAGAAATCAAATGATATAGTTATTGAAATTAAGGTGGATGGGAGTTCCCACCATGGCTCAGCAGTTTAAACTCAGCTAATATTCTAGACAGTGGGGATTCGACCTCTGGCCTTGCTCAGTGGGTTAAGCGTCTGGCACTGCCGCAAGCCTCAGTGTAGGTTGCAGATGTGGCTTGGATTTGGTGTTGACATGGCTGTGGCATAGGCCAGCAGCTTCAGCTCCAATTTGACCCCTAGCCTGGGAATTTCCATATGCTGCAGATGCAGCCCTTAGGATAAAAAAGAAAAAGAAATTAAGGTGAGTGAATGAATTTAGAAATAGACCAAGGTCTTCCTTGCCTGCCTGCTTGCTTCTCTCACAAGCATCCTATCTTAATCTATTTCTTGCCTATCAAATAAATAAATAAATAAATAAACCAGATACAGATGTGTTGAGACTCAGTAAACTTTTGGAGACTTGGAGAGCTCCAATATAATACAACAGAGAATATAATACAACAGAGAAAGAGAAAAAAATGGAAAATCAGAAAGACAAAGAAAATAATTCAAAGTTTATCTCTTAAGATTAGTGCAAAATAGGAATAGGTTTTGATTTTAGAGACTACCTGACTCTGACGATTTGTGGTGATTCAGTAGGACAATGACTTCTGAAAAAAGTTTTCTGAATAAACTACACTTGTGAGTTGTTGAATATCTAAACAGGAAAGAAACTTGCTGAAACAGCAGATAAATCTTATCCCGTAGCTGTTGCTTTCTGTTTAAAGCGATACTAATGGAAATACAACTGAATAGTGAAGGCTGGTACAGAAGGATATTATTTTGTTTCTGTTATTTTTTCTCTATTGAATTTAAGAGACTAATACTGTGCTATGAGGTGGTACTGTGTTATCATAACTAATAATAAATGAAAGTTCTTTGGAAGAGAGTCCAGGGTAGATGTCACTATGTGGTTGGTACGATCATCACAAACTTATAGTTTATTTTGTAATGGGGCCATCCTATATAACACCCTATGGTTGTGAGTACAGAAGATGGGAATCTCTGTCCTTTGGTGACATCCTTTTGTCTCAGTCTTTCATTTCAAATTCTTCATTTCACCTTGTCCTTTTTGTTTGTTTTTGTTCTTCATCTTCCTCCTTTTTGTGTCTTTTGTTCCTCTTTATTTTGTTTTAAATGACTAGTATATGCTGACTATGACCCATATGCTGTGGCAGGCGTTTGTAATGATCATGGCAAGACGTATGCATTATATGCCATCACTGTACACCGGCGCAATCTAAACAGTGAGGAGATGTGGAAAACCTACCGTCGTTATAGTGACTTCCATGACTTCCACATGAGGATCACTGAACAGGTAATGAGGCTTTCAGTTTGTGTACTTTACATTGTTTCCAGATTCCATGTTGGATTTTAAATTGTTCTGAGTGGTGCTAAGGTATTGACAAAAGCTAAGAAAATAAGGTTAAGTTTTTTTTATAATCAACATAAATGTTGGAATGATTTTGATCATGTAACTAATCAAATTTTTACCAGTCCTAACCATTGAGGACTAAAATATCAATGAAAAATTGGAAAATTAAAATAAATGTGTAGGAAGTTCACGTCATGGCTCAGTGGAAACAAATCTGACTAGTATCCATGAGGATGTGGATTTGATCCCTGGCCTTGCTCCATGGGTTAACGATCCGAGCTGTGGCTGGGATCCCACATAGCTATGGCTGTGGCATAGGCTGGCAGCTACAGCTCTGATTCAACCCCTAGCTTGGGAACTTCCATAGGCCATGGGTATGGCCCTAAAAACCAAAAAAAAAAAAAAAGTGTATTTCTAATTTTAAGAGTATGTGTATGTGTGTGTTTTGTTTTGCAGAGGTATTTGGGTTTAATTTCACTGTGAGACATTTTGTGGTTTTTGTTTTTAGCAGTAAAATTTCAGGCTATGGTTATTTTAAATGGCATCCTTTTCCAACAGTGTTAACAGTTAAATCCTTAATCCATTGTTATATGAACAACCGTAAGCTAAATTAAATTTAATAATTTAAACTGGGGAGTTCCCGTTGTGGCGCAGTGGTTAACGAATCTGACTAGGAACCATGAGGTCGCGGGTTCGGTCCCTGCCCTTGCTCAGTGGGTTAAGGATCCGGCGTTGCCATGAGCTGTGGTGTAGGTTGCAGATGCGGCTCGGATCCCGCGTTGCTGTGGCTCTGGTGTAGGCTGGTGGCTACAGCTCCGATCCAACCCCTAGCCTGGGAACCTCCATATGCCGTGGGAGCGGCCCAAGAAATAGCAAAAAGAAAAACAAACAAACAAACAAACAAAAAAACTGAATAACCAAATTAATTTAACCAAATAATGTTTTTAGGGGTCGAGCCACAGCCACTGTAGAAGCAACGCTGAGTAGTTATGTTGTGAACCACACAGGAAGTCTTAACCAAATAATGTTTTTAATTCTTACCACATATAACCCTCTTATTTCATAGAAGTATCAGGACTCCTAAACATAACAAATGTAAGCAAATTATTTCTCTGATATTTTTATTAAGTATTTTTTCTTCTTTTTAACTTAGAAGAAAGTAAATTATCACTGGATAAATTGGATTAGATGATCTAAGAAGTTTGTCTTGAGCATCTTTTATTTCATTCAAGGTTTTTAAATATACAGTTATTATTAAACCAGTAAAATAATAATGACATTTGATTGGCTGGACTAAAGCTTTGAAATAACATTTTATTACTTTAGTAACTGGAAAATAATTTTTTAGTTAGGATAGTGGAAAATACATGATTGACACCACATGATTATCTGATTGAAATATTTTATGAATAAAGTGAGATAAACTTTTAATAGCTTAGGAGTAGTATTTAGAAACCATGTTAGTGTTAACTTCAGAAGCTCATTTTAAGAGGACTGTTTTATATTGTATTTGTAAGAAAGTTCATCACTTCGGATATATCTCTTCTCTTGTCAAATGGATCTTTTCTTCATATTTAGCTTGATTTGTTTGCAGGGTGAAAGAATTTCCCACATAGAGAAATAATTGCCTTATTTACTTTTTCAAATATTACCCATTTGATATTGTTTTAAAATCACAATACCTCAAATATCTCTTTTTATCCTCACACTTCAACCAAATATGAGATACTTTAACATAATTTGAATTTCTGAGAGTAGTTTTATTTATTTGCAAATTAATGGAAATTTGGTATAAGAGGAAATTTTCCTATGTGAATAGTTGTAATTTTTTTACTGCTAGAGACATAGTCACTGCCTATATTAAATGTTCAAGGCTAGGACTTTAAATATTATGTTTACATATTGACAAATATAAGTGAAGAACATACTTTTTACAAACTTTATTGATAGAACAATTCATACAGAAAATTTCCTTTTTAGTACAGCACGAAAATTAAGTGAAATGAATAAAGCATAATTCATTTTTGAAGTGCTCATTGCAGGTAAAGTGGATCTGTTAAACTCACATTGGTATGTGATTACTTAAGTATTAGAATGCTTTATTGAGCTTAAGAAATTAAAAAACTAAGTTCAGGTGAAAATTTAGGTTTAAGGAACATAATAAACATCTGTAAATAAGACTCAGACTATTTGCCTTTTAGCTCCGCCTTATTTATATTTTTAAAAACTCAAATCCTATATAAAAATATGGGGTTATATTTTTGCTATAAAAGAGCACAAGAAAATGAAGTGAGCTATCACCAGTTGGCAACGGTACAACCTGTAGACACAAATTTTGACTCCATAGAGATCTTTAAATATTAAAATTATTTTAAAATAGATTTCATTTTGTTTCTTTGACTTAGTGATGTAAACTTTTTTCCCCAGTCTAAATATATGAACTATCATTTATTTTCTTTTAAGAGTTTTATACTCTAATTTGATATTCATGGATGAAGATTTAGGAGATTAAAAGAAAATAATTTAAATGTTAAATGTATTATTTTAGAAATGGTCTGAATTTTGCCCATTCATTATTCAGCATATACTTATTGAGCTTTTCCTATGTCCCTGGCACTGTTCTTAGTCTTGAGTTTATGACTATGAAAAAGACAGACCAAGTCCTTGCCTCTAGGAGCTTACATTCCAGTGGATAACTATGCTTTCCTGTTTTATTGAGTGAATTGTTTATAAATATACAACATACTGATAAATAAAAAGACTAGTGATTTAAAAACATTAAGTATGCCTTAAGATAACTGAGTAAAAATAGTATTTATGTGCCTAGATAGAAATGAAGTTTGAATCCTGATAAAAAATTTGAAGTGTGCTTTTCTAGAAGTGTATTAGGATCCTAAACCTGACATATTCAGTGTTGAAAGATCTTTGATTTGGAATGTCTATGATTTATATAGTATTTGAGTTCTTTGTGAACATTGAAATATTTTTTAATTTATGTGAGTTCTTTAAATAAATTTCTAATTTCTTTTACATGCCTTTAAAAATATTTCTGTGAATTTTTGGCAGAGGTAATTATATTACTTTTTAGGAAATGGGCTACTGTTTAGTTGTGCTTACACCCCTACTTGTAAATATTCTTTTAAATACCAAGCTTATAAGAAGTTAATATAGGTTATAAATTTTCCCACTTTTTCCTTACTTTTAAAATAGCAATATTTGAGAAAAATTATTAGTAATAGTGCATCTCTTCCGGACAGATAATTTTAAAAGGAGCTTGATAATTTAGACTTTAAGAAAATAATTGTTGGAGTTCCCGTAGTGGCTCAGTGGTTAACGAATCCGACTAGGAAACATGAGGTTGCAGGTTTGATCCCTGGCCTTGCTAATGGGTTAAGGATTCAGTATTGCCATGATCTGTGGTGTAGGTTGCAGACGTGGCTCGGATCCCACTGGCGTAGGCTGGTGGCTACAGCTCCGATTCGACCCCTTGCCTGGGAACCTCTGTATGCCGCTCGAGCAGCCCAAGAAATCGCAAAAAGCCAAAAAAAAAAAAAAAAAAAAAAAAAAAAAAGGAAAGAAAGAAAGGAAATAATTGTTATTGCAACATTTATTTTTTTATTAGTAAGTTTTAATATTTTAAAGTTTCAGAAATAAATCATTGTTTTACTGAGTACTGTTACATTTTCTCAGTGTATTAGTTAGCTAGGGCTGCCATAGCAAAACACCATGAACTGGGTATCTTGAACAACAGAAGTTGATTTTCTCATAGTTCTAGAAACTAAAAGTCCAAGATAAGGTGTTTTGGCAAGTTTGTTTTTTCTTGAAGCCTCTCTCCTTGACTTTTAGATGGCCCCTGTCTTGATGTAGCCTCACATGACTTTTATTTGTGTGCTTGCATCCCAGGTGTTTCTCTGTATGTCCACATTTCCTCTTAAAAGGGCTTATTTTGATTTAATTACCTCTCCAAAGGTTCCATCTTCAAATGTAGTCATAGTCTGAAGTACTGGATATTAAGGCTTCAGCATATGAATTTTGTGGGAGTAAAAGTCAGCCCTTAACAAAATAATGCCTTAATAAACCGGCATTTTACAAAATTGAGTCAGTAGTTTAAGATACTGTGGATAAGTCCTATTCCAGGAAACTGAATGTCTTTTAGTACATCTTGAAAAATATAAATTTACTCCTATAAGGTAGTGATTTAAAAAAAAAATTAATTCATAAAACCAGGTACTCTATATTGGACCTTTCATATTCATTGAGGGCCCATTGAAGACTTCTGTGAACCACCAAACTTGTGATTCCTACTAGAGCATAACATTTTCTCTGTAAATTACCTCTCCTCTTTTCTGTTTTTTTGTGCCTTGGCTGGGGTAAAAGAACTGCTTTTAACTTTCATGCCTAACGTATGCCGAACTTGTTCACCTTACAGCTCCAGGCAACCATCTGATTTACCATTCCATATAATAGTTTATTAGAATCTTCCAGTTTGGGAATAAAAATTATCTTACATCTTTTCATTTCTTCTCTTTAATATCTGCACCAGGGATTAGTTTTCTTTACAGAAGCATTGTCGTTTTTAAACAGAGTGGTTTTAGAAGGCTTGTTGCACTTCTGGATATACATCACACTGAGACTTCTCTCTCAAGTTTCAGATGCTAGGTATTGTTGGCCCAGCACAATCATTCCCTAAATGACTTGCTCTTGCACTGTGTTATTGGCTAGTATGGTTAAAATCTGTGCTTCAGCAAGGTGCAGTAGATCACTACATAGCTGGACTCTTGAAAGTTAAGTCTGTAAGTGTTAGACTTCAAGTATCTACACTTTGTGTCTTTACGAAGATACATGCTTGATGCTTGGTAGCTCTTCAGTTTTTTTTCTTAGTCATTTGTGACTAATTTATGAGTTTATTTTTCATATTTCATGTAGGGGAGGAAATATCAGTGTTGTAATGTAGTTGCATATGTAGAGTTGTAATATAGCTGTAATTTATATTTTGAAATTTGCCATTTATACTTTTAATAATTAGCTATGTGATTAAGTGATTTGAGTTCATTAATATAAAAATCTTTATGAGATTTTTTTTTAACAACCCAGGAATTTGTAACTTTGATTATTAAAAATATATTTGCTAATACTTTATTCATAAGTCAAAGGTTAGGCAAAAAAATTTTTTCTTTACTGTACCTGTGGCATGTCAAATTTCCCAGGCCAGGAATTGAACCCACACCACACCTAGCCGTGGCAATGCTAGGTCCTTAACCCACACAGGAACTTTTAAGCAAAATATTTTTAAAAACCTTTTATTGTGAAAATTTTGAGCTATCTCAAAATCAGAGAGACTGTTAAAATGAAACTCCATGTGGACATCATCCATCTTTATCAGTTATCCACATTTATCATTCTTAGAAAATAACTTCTTTATAATAAATAACAGAATTGTGGTTTATAACAGAATTGTGGTTTAGATGTATTTGGACAATATTTTTTGTATTTTCTGATTTTGACTTAATATAATAAAGTACATTGCAAAATAATCTGTTCAAGATGCTTTTGATATGTAAAGAAATTGTCACTTGGAAAATACTGTTCTCTTTTTGTAAAAAACTAAGATTATTAAATGCATTTTGTTTTCTAGTTTGAAAATCTATCAAGCATATTAAAGCTTCCTGGTAAAAAGACTTTTAATAATATGGATAGAGATTTTTTAGAAAAGAGAAAAAAGGATCTAAATGCATATTTGCAGGTAAGTTTATGTTTATTATTACTCATAGATTTTCATTTTAATATAGCACACAAATATAGTTGATTTCTTTATTAAGAAATGTTTTCACTCTATAATAGTGTGATAGCAGCCATTTTTGAGGTGCTGGGATGTGACATGCAATGTAATTTATAAATATTCTCTGTGTTTACTGATTAACTTAAAAGTTTTTTGGACCCTCAGTGCTAGAAATATATTTGGATGAATACACACACACACACACACACACACACACACACACACACACACAAATATATTTGGATGAATACACACACACACACACACACACACACACACACACACACACACACACACACACACACACACACACACACACACACACACACACACACACACACACACACACACACACACACACACACACACACACACACACACACACACTGGCAGGTACACATCCATTCTTCCTTACTGTAAAGTCTACGTAGTTTATGGTGGACAGTTAAATGTTTCTAATTCACTTTTCCATTGAATATAATTCCCTGTGCTGTAGATTTTTATTCTCAGATAAAGTAAATAACTGCCTGACATGGTCTGGAATGGATCTAAGGCTTCTCAGATTTTGGGATAATTCAAGAGAGGAATTGGTTCAAGGGACTTTTCTCAAGTGTAGCATCCTAATCATGTAGGTTTCTCTTATGGAATAATAAAACCTGTCTCATTAAAGGTAGTTAAGCTGTTAGGACTGTCAGAACTAATTTTGTTTTAGACCTGGTTACCCAAATGCCAGATGTTAATAATATCACTTTATGGTTTTTTATATTAATGAATGGTTTATAAAGTTTTCTCATCTATTAGCTTCCTACTTCATACTTTACAGCAGGAGTCGACAGAGTCCAGTCTGCCACCTGTTTTATGAAGAGTTTACTGTATTATTAGAGCAAAACCACCTATTGAGTTTACTGTTACCTATGACTGTTTTTGCACTACTACTACAGCAGAGTTGAATAGTTGTAGTAGAGATGCTCTGAATCACAGAACCTAAAGTAATTAATATTTGAATGTTTACAGAAAAAAAATTGCTGACCATGCCTTAGTATTTAATGAAACTTAGCTAATACTAGATATTTTGTTCGGAAGGTTTCTCTCTCTCTTAAACATTTATAAGTTTGATTGGGTTTGTTTATAACCATGATTGTAATTCCATGGTGTTATTATTTCCTGGAAGGATAGGAAAAACATATAAATCTCTGCTATCATTCATGTTTATCTTCTGGCTTAAGGCTAAATAGTTGGTATCAATTTATATGACTCTTGTTAAACATTTTGATTTTTTTTTTTTTTTCTTTTTGCCTTTTCTTGAGCCGCTCCTGTGGCATATGGAGGTTCCCAGGCTAGGGGTCTAATGGGAGCTGCAGCCGCTAGCCTATGCCACAGCCACAGCAATGCAGGATCTGAGACGCGTCTGTGACCTATACCACAGCTCACGGCAACACCGGATCCTTAATCCACTGAACAAGGCCAGGGATGGAACCCCCAACCTCATGGTTCCTAGTTGGATTTGCTAACCACTGAGCCACGACGGGAACTCCAAACATTTTGATTTTTTAAAATGTATTAACTTCAATTGCATTAAAATCTTTATCAGTTACTTATAAGATTTAGAAAATAAACACCTTTTTTTGAAATCTGGTGCCATAAATGTATTTTTTAATTGTGGCTGTATTGTATACCTCTTGGCTAATGATTTATTATGTCAAAACATGTTTTATTGAAGGAATTAAGCTAGAATATTAGATTATGTCATTAACAGTGTTAAAGCAATATTTTGTTTTGGGCCTTCTTTGTAACACTTAAAAGTTTTTGTTTGAATTATTTACGTACTTTCTGTTAATGTTGACTTTAGAATTAGAATGTGAATAACAACAATTTACTTATGTAGAACATCTTAATATAAGCTATAAAACCTGGAAGTAGAAAAGTAAGTGACATTTTTTTAGTCTACATTCTTAGCAGATGAAATTATAAATAATAATTAATTCCTAGTACCTTATTAATGTAAGATACCTCTTTTTTTTTCCCGTTAAGTTACTGTTAACTCCTGAGATGATGAAAGCATCTCCAGCTTTGGCTCACTATGTGTGTGATTTTCTTGAGAACAAAGCCTACAGTAAAGGGAAAGGGGATTTTGCTCGCAAGGTAAGCAGACCATTGCATTGGTTTTCTTTATGAGTCTTGTTTTCACACTTGGTTTTCAAAAAAAAAGAAAATAAATTTATATTTATGTGTATGTTTTAAAACTAGAAAATTTTATTAAATGCTCCTTGGCATGTTTATCTTCTGTGCTTTATTAAGCCTTCTATTGATAGGCGTGTCTAATAAGTGTAATCTCCAGCTTTTGTATGTAGATTAAAATCCAGCAGAAGCTTGAAAGGAAAAAAAAACCCAACTTTTGAGAAGATGCAGTAAGGAGGGTTTACCTTAAGGTCACAAGCTTTCATTACCTTGAGAAGAGATATTTTTTATTGGGAGGGAATGTCTTTTACTTGGAGTACGGATAAGAAAAACATTAGACAGGCTATCTTCCTGAAAGTATTTTATGCATTTGAGTGAAATATGTATTATTTAAAATTTTGGGGATATAAGGCCAATACTTGAAATAAGATGCTAGGTTAAGACACTAAAAGATTCATTGCTCAAATTGGGCATGGATAGCTCAGTGGGTGAGAACACAGACATTGGAAGCAGGCAGCCTTTGGTTCAGATTTCCACTCTGTCATTAATTAGCTGTGGCCTGCAAAATATTACTTAACCTTCTAGTCCTTCAGTTTTCTTGAGTCTGAAGGTGTTAATCCTCCGTTTAGAGCATGCTGAGTCAAATGAGATAATCTCATTACAGTGCATGTCTAAATAAATGTTGGCTTTTAGAAATAGTAGCAGTAGTAACAGGGGTGGTAGCAGCAGCTGGGGAAGCTGAGTGAAGAATATTCAGAATCTTTGTGTTATTTTAGCAACTTTTTAAAAGTTTGAAATTATTTCAAAATGAAAGTTTGAAAAAAAAGACTTCCTCACCATTCGTCCCCTCTGAAAAGACTAACCTGTTTACTAAAGATTAAGGAATTGTTACAAAATGAGTAGGAATTAACAACTGTAAAGCATCAGAACTTCATATGATGCTATGGTTTAACACCCAAGTGAATGTTAACATTTCTAAGTGGAATGTTTTGTTTCAGTAAGAAATTACAGGTTATGTACCTTTTAATGATTGAAGCACAGTACGGTGGCTTTATCTTTGCATTTCATGATTGAAGTGATTAAGTTTAAATTCCAACTCTAAATGGATATTTTGTCATTAGAAATGTATTTCAGATTCATTTCTTAAAATCCATAGTAACACATTTTTCATAAATCATATTGGTAATTACCAAGTTCATCTGGAGCTCTTTTAGATTGTCAGAATAATTTTCATGCATATCGAGAGTTAGGAGTTTTCAGCTACATTTCCTCTTTGGCTAAATTTTAGTTTAATATTTTTTCTTTAATTATGTTTCACTGGAAATGAAATAGCTGTTAGAGAAAATAATATGCAAACATTTTATCAGTGACTATTCAGAGCCTGAGAAATAATACTTTATAACACATTAACTTGGTCACACAATTTGTCTAGCTTTGCAAAATCTATTGGCCAATTCCTAGAAGGAGTAACTGACAAGCATTTTTCCTCTGTGCACAGAGTATCTTTCTATCCCGTTGTGTATTGTGGTGTGATGGTTTTTAAGCTATAGGTAGGGACCTAAATTTAAGTTAAAATTCCTTTGTTTGTGTTGTACCAATACAGATAACTCAACTGAGGTGATAATTGAATGAATAGACAAAATGTTTGTAAGTCAAGTTAAGTGTACACTTTTGCTAGTACTTTACCCCTCTACTTGGTACTTTGCAACTTTTCTCTTCTCTCACTTTATACATCTGTTTTAAGACAGGTCATGTTGCTGGAAGTGTTGTAGTGTGATAGACTGCTTTTATGCTTCTAAAATTGTAATTCTTTCAGGATTGAGCATCGTAGTCAGCTGTGGAGGTTTTCCCACCCCTCCCCCACCTTTGCTCCCTGATTCTCTACCCCCAATATGGATGCTGAAGTTTCACCCTCAGAAATTGGGACGGGGTGGGGAGTGAAAATAAACAGGAAAGAAAGAAAAGGAAAGAGAACGGAAAAAGAAATGCACTTTGTAGGTCTGGGATTGGTGCACAAGCAACTATTTTTAATTATTATCTAATTCATGATATAGATTTAGGTTCTCTTATTTTGAAAGAGTATCGGTGGTAAGTTAGTTCCATACACAGATAGCATTTAATGTTTTATTCATTTAACTAACTAAAGTTATATTAGCTGAACCCACATTTCTACTGTGAAGTGTAAGATGTATAAAACTCTAAAATATTTTAGAGGGTGTTCAAACAATTTTTAGTGTAGGTTATGGATTAAAGTGAATTTCATGCTTGTATGCTTCTGATACTTTACCTCATCTGTGAACATAATGACTCAGTAGAGAGGTGGCAGTTTTCCCTCAAGTTGTACATATTAAATGTGGTATTATCATGTTTATCTCTCTTAATAAGTCTGCTGTGTTTGCATGACTTAGATTATTTATCTGGTTGCTACAATTAAAAAAAAAACTTGGCAGGGGAGTTCCTGTGTGACTTCAGTGGTTAACGAATCTGACTAGTATCCATGAGGACACAGGTTTGATCTCTGGCTTTGCTCAGTGGGTTAAGGATCCGGCGTTGCCATGAGCTGTGGTGTAGGTTGCAGACGTGGCTTGGATCCCTCATTGCTGTGGCTCTGGCGTAGGCTGGTGGCTGCAGCTCCGATTTGACCCCTAGCCTGGGAACCTCCATATGCTGTAGGAGTGGCCCTAGAAAAAGGCAAAAAGACAAAAAAAAAAAAAAAAAAGATCCTGCGTTGCCTTGAGCTGTGGTATAGTTGCCGTGACTATGGTGTAAGCCAGCAGCTACAGCTCTATTTCGACCCCTAGCCTGGGAACCTCCATATGCCGTGGTTGTGGCCCTAAATAAAAAAGACAAAAAAAAAAAAACCAAAATCAAAAACTTGGCAGTAATGTCAGTGTTGGAAGTAATATCCTGATTTGAACACACTATTATGATTGACTGAAAACTGCTATGTATGGAATTAGAATTACATACACATACAAACACATACACACATATATTGTAATTATATGTACACATATGTAATTTTACAGACAAATGCATGTGCACACATCAGAGAGTTAATATCATCTTTTCACTCTTTTTGGTCTCCATATCCTCTTCACCAGTAGTGTGTTTTCAAGCCCTTCTTCATTATAATTTCTGTACTTTGGTTTTATTTTGAATTTTGTCCCTTTTAAAGGTTGTATATTCTAGCATGCATATGTATATACATATACACACACACCTAAATGTGGCTGTGTCTGTGTGTGTATATATATCTATATCACTCTTGGCTTGGTTTAAGCGAATGAATTACTGAAACATTTACAGTTATCTTGAAATTCATTTTTTATTTTTATTATAGTACCTATTTCACCTTTAAAAATTTTTCTTGTTGGAAACCATGAAAGCATATTAAAGTGAAGGAATTCTGTCTTCTTGATATCATCTATTAACATTGTGTTCCTTAATCAGTGGGGTTCAATTTTTTTTTGCTATTATGTTTTTTTTCTTTTTGCATGGAACATACTTTGTTTCTGTGGTAATTTTTTTTTAATATTCAACATATTGTAGAAGATATAGTTTTGTTTAACTTTAGCTTTGAGTCTCCTTTTCTTTTTTTCTCTTTTTTCCTTTCTCCCTTCTTTCCTCCTTCCCTTTCCCTCCCTTCCTTCCTCTTCCCCTGTTTTTCTCTCATTTGTTTTGTTTTTGTCTTTTAACAAATCTCAGAGGGATCTATATGTATCTACTTGGGTTTCTTTAGATGGATCTCCCTTTCTTAACTGAAATTATCTGACATGCATACACTCAGAATGTCAATTTTAATGCTTCCTATATCCCTCTGAGATTATTCCTTTTTATATCTCTTATCACATTTATTTTTCTTGGTTTTTTTTAATAGTTATTTCCCCAGTACAATTTTTTTTTCTACTGTACATCATGGTGACCCAATTACACATACATATATGCATTCTATTTCTGCACGTTATCATGCTCCATCATAAGTGACTAGACAGAGTTCCCTGTGCTTCATAGCAAAATCTCATTGCTAATCCATTCCAAAGGCAATAGTTTGTATCTATTAACCCCAAGCTCCCCAACCACTCCACTCCCTCCCCCTTTGCAACCACCAGTCTATTCTGCAAGTCCATGATTTTGTTTTCTGTGGAAAATTTCATTTGTGCCTTATATTAGATTCCAGGTATAAGTGATATCATGGTATTTGTCTTTCTCTTTCTGACTTACTTCACTCAGGATGAGAGTCTCTAGTTCCATGTTGCTGCAAATGGCATTATTTTGTTCTTTTTTATGGCTGAGTAGTATTCCATTGTGTATATGTACGACATCTACCTAATCCAATTGTCTGTCGATGGACATTTGGGTTGTTTCCATGTCTTGGCTGTTGTGAATAGAGCTGCAATGAACGTGTGGGTGCATGTGTCTTTTTTAAGGAAAGTTTTGTCTGGATATGTGCCCAAGAGTGGGATTGCTGGGTCACATGGTAGTTCTATGTATAGATTTCTAAGGTATCTCCATATTAATCTCCATAGTGATTGTACCAGCTTACATTCCCACCAACAGTGCAGGAGGGTTCCCTTTTCTCCACACCCACTCCAGCCTTTGTTATTTGTGGACTTCTTAATGACTGCCATTCTAACTGGTGTGAGGTGGTATCTCGTGGTAGTTTTGATTTGCATTTCTCTAATAATCAGTGATGTTGAGCATTTTTTCATTTTTTGGTTTTTTTTGATCTGCCTTACTAAAATATGGCTTCATGTCTGATTTGCAGCTTCTCTTCTTCCTAATAAATTCCAGATTCCTTCCATAGGTTCTAATTGAGCTTGTAATATATCCTAAGTTCTTTTTTTGAAAAATAAATCTTAGATACTTGTTAATTATTTGAGCTTTCCATTTATTTTATCTGCTTGTTTTCTTTTCAGTATTCCCCTCAAAATATCTATGTCATTGTTGCCTTGAATTGCGGCAGAAGTATGTTGTGGCTATTTCTACTTGCATCAAATTCTATTTTGGAAAATTTTTTTTTTGAGAGTTTTTTTTTTTTTATTAAGAAGGCAATTAAAGTTTATATTCATTTTCTACCAATAACCATATCATTCATTCAAAAATTTTAATGATATATTTGTATCTCAAAATACATTTTTAAGACATACTGAAGACAGCAGTTCTGTACTTTTAAAATACAGTGAGATATTAAAGACTGGAAAATCATTACATCTTCATGTGTTGCTTTCCATATTTTCTCAGGCTTCTCAGTTGAATAACAAATCTATATAATGACGTTATGGTATAATATAATATCTTTTCCCCTTTAGATGGACACTTTTGTAAATCCACTTCGAAATTCTATGAGGAATGTTTCAAATGCAGTTAAATCCCTTCCTGATAGCTTGGCAGAGGGAATGACTAAAATGTCAGACAACATGGGCAAAATGTCAGAAAGATTAGGTCAAGACATAAGGCAATCATTTTTCAAGGTAAGGTGTTTTCAGTAATGTCTAAAGCAAACTATTTTTAGGTCAACATATTCTCATAAAGAATAAAAAAACTAAAGGAAAAAAATCTTTTGATAATGAAATAATTGCCCTTTATATTTAATTTCAAATTTTAAATTATTAATACTTTGTTAATACCATATACATTTTGTTTATATATTGTCCCCTGAATCACATCAAATGCTCTTCATTATATTTGATACTTATTTTGGTTTATTTCATTTTCTGCTTTAATGTCTTTACTTTTTTTTTTTCCTTGATTTTCCTAAATATTAGGTGCCTCCTTTAATTCCGAAGACTGATTCAGATCCTGAACATTGTCGAGTTTCAGCTCAACTTGATGATACTGTGAGTTAATTTTATTTTGGTAGCATTCTGTTGAAATTCAAATCGTACTTGACAGATCATTTTAACTTTTAATAAAGTATATAATATGTATACCTATCATTAATGTACATATATTGTAAGCATTAAGTTTGATGAATTCTTACAAACTGAGCATACCCATGTAATCAGCACAATAAACAAGAAATGTTACCAGTACCCCAGAAAGTCCCTAATGCTCTCTTCCTGTCACTATCCTCTCCCCTGCCAAGGATAATCACTATCCTGACTTCTACCCTGCTTTTATACTTTATATAAATGAAACAGTAAGGTATGTAGCTTTTAAGTCTGGCTTTTTTTGCCCAACATTGTGATGATCTTCCATATTGTTTTGTGCGGTTGTGGTTTCTTCATTCTTGTGGCCCTTATAGTACTACATTTTGGAAGTACAGTTTATTTGCTGTATTATACTCTTTGCTTAATAGTACTCCTGTGAATATTCTGGTTCATGTCTTTTGATTAAAAAAAAAACTAAATACACATTTCTGTCTATACACAGGAATGGGATTGCTTGGTCAGAGGTTATAGATACATTCAGTTTTAATACATACTGTCAAAATAGTTTTCCAAAGTATTTGTTCCATTTACACTGCAATCAGCAATGCATGAGAAAGAATATCAGTGGTTCATAGCCTGCCAAAAACTCAATATGTTATGCCTTTTTAATTTTATCCATTCTGATTGTTGTGTCACATGTGGATTTCCATTTCTCTGATGACTGTTGAAATATTAAACCCCTTTTCGTATGTTTATTGGTCATTTGGGCGTCCTGTCTTGTCTCTCCAGCTCTTTCCCTCAGTTTTCTTTGGTTTGGCTGTCTTTGTCTTTTTGATTAATAAGAGTGTGTCATATAATCTAAGTATCTGTTCTTTGTCAGATATAACTATTTGCGTATTGTGAGTATCTTCTACTTTGTGTGCTTTGATACATTATATATAATCTGCACCTACTGCAGTGTCACAAAGATGTCCTATGATTTTCTTTAAAAATCGTTTTTGTCTACCATGCCAGAACTTAGATTTGCCATTCATGTAGGACTGATTATATGGCATGAGGTAGGAGTCCAGTTGACTTAAAGTACCATTTATTGAGAAGGCCCTCTTTTCCCCAGAGTATGTTTCTTCCTTATCACAAATCACATAGTTTATGTATTGGGTCTGAGGTCTGTATTCTGTTCTATTGGGCAGATTTATTTTATTTTAAATAATTATAATTATCATCCTTTAGTTTCTCATTGGATTTTTTATAGTGAACTGCTTAAACAAAGATATTTTTGTTTTTTCAAGAATATTTTAGAATGTGTATTATGCATTATAGTCATATGATGTCCATAATGTTATGCCTTTTGTTAAGAGTGTTTACAATTTAGGAGTTCCTGTCGTGGCTCAGTGGTTAACGAATCCGACTGGGCACCATGAGGTTGCGGGTTCGGTCCCTGCCCTTGCTTAGTGGGTTAAGGAACTGGCGTTGCCGTGAGCTATGGTGTAGGTTGCAGACACGGCTTGGATCCCATGTTGCTGTGGCTCTAGCGTAGGCCACTGGCTACAGCTCCGATTCGACCCCTAGCCTGGGAATCTCCATGTGCTATGGTTGTGGCTCTATGCAAAGGCAAAAAGACCAAAAAAAAAAAAAAAAAAAAAGAGTGTTTACAATTTAACTGTTTATTAGAGTGGTCATGTTGCACCAAACTCTGGAATACATTTAGAGAATAGAACAGTAATGATTTTGCCTTCAAAATTGGGTCTCCCTCCCACACCCCAGTTTGGTTAATCTGTAAGCTTTCAATATTTGAAAGAGAAGGTGCACTAAGAAAATGTTTACAACACAGTGAAAAATGTATGAGTCATGCTGTTTTCTCAATATTTAAATTACAACATTGATGAGGAAATGATTGGAAAGAGTACCTTAGTGATGAAAGAATTATAAAATTACTGCAGTTAGGCAGTGTTGTTGCAGTTCTAAATCTACACCTGTTTGTTTTTTTTGCTTTATGTATGTATTTCCACATCAAAGCATTCTAGTTGTCTCTTTCATTTAATATCATTAATTGTATATTCCCATGATAAAAGTATGCAAAATTTTACTTGTTAAAAATTCAAAGAAAATTCAGGTAATCTAGGCACCTTTTGTAGTGTTAGCTGTGTGACTGGATATTTTTTCAACTTCTTTATACTAAAAATATCTAAATACATACAACTCACTAACCAAGCAAAACAAATTCTGTGTAAATTGTGTTTTGTTCTATTAAATAAAGAGAAATACTGAAAATATTTTGTCCTTTTGAAAACGGTGTCCCAGAGAGTAGGCAGAGGAGCTAGCATTTGCCTTATGAAGTAATACATACTGATGGATGTAGCGTTGTCAGATTCTGTGTTCTGTCAAATGCCTGTTAAAAGTATTTTTTCTAAATTAGAATGAAATGTTGGCCTATGAAGGCTATAGTATAACTTGTTTTCCTATTGTGAAATAATAGCAGTCATTTTGTTAAAAGCTGCAAAAGTAGCTATTCACAGTAGATGGTCAACTCAAATAAATGTATCTGTATTTCTTCCCATATTTTGTCAGGTGGATGACAATATTCCACTTAGGGTAATGCTGCTTCTCATGGATGAAGTATTCGACTTAAAAGAGAGAAATCAGTGGTTGCGAAGGAATATCAAAAATCTACTTCAACAACTTATTAGAGCCACATATGGTGATACTATTAATAGGTACTATTTTTTTTGAAGAGCTTTTAGAGTGTTATTTCTGGAAGTAGATGGTTCAACCTTTTGTATGGGAATTTCCTTCTTTGGAGCTTTTAAAAGAAAGAGATAATTAAAACAGTCTGTTGCTCTCAGATAATTTACATACAGTTTAAATTGCCTACTCAATGAAAGTCATGTTATTTTATTCACCTTCTAAAATCATGACCATACTCATTGAAATTTCTTTGCTTTCAGGAAAATAGTTGACCATGTTGATTGGATGACCTCACCTGAGCAAGTAGCCGACTTAGTGAAACGTTTCAGGTATATCTTAAGACACAGTCACTTCTCTCAGGTAGTACAGAGTTGAGCATTGTTATCACTGATGAACAGTTAACTTTGATTGCATTCCCTTTCTTCTTGGCCTTAAAGTTGGTTTTAGTCATCGCTGATGAGCAAAAAGACTTGTAAGAATTATAATAAACATTTGTCCCATGCACCTGTTAACCTTTGTTTTTTTAAACCAAAATAGAAAAAAGTGTAAATGAAAAATCTTTAAGATATTAGGCTACATTTTATAATATTAATGTGGCTTTAAAATGAAATATTAGTGTAGACATGATGTTGACCATGTAATCAGATGTCCTAGTTTTGGGGAATTTTTCTAAGTTGTATTTGCTAACCTCGATTTTAAATGAAAAATGTTAGAAATCTGTATGTCCCTGGCCAAGTTCCAATGTTTAATTATTTGAACCTCTGAAGAGAGTACAAATTAAGAGCAGTGATACTCCAATTCATATGTTCATTCCACAAAAATATCCTGAGCGCTTCCTCTGTGTCTGGCCCCCACACTGGGAACTGAGAGATAAGATTCAGTCCCTGCAAGGAAAGCATGGCATGGCCGAGAAATAAACCTCTTTTCTAAAAGGGAGAGATAAGCAAGGCATAAATATTCAAGACATTCAAGTAACAGAAATAAGAACAGAACTATCAATACCATACACTAACTATTAACTTGGCACTGTTCAGCTACATAATGTACACTTTCTGATTTTATCCTGTTTTACAAGATAGGGATTTTTCCATTTTATTGGGGGAAACTGAGGATTAGTGAAGTTAAGCCGAAAGGGTTGTAGGGAAATAGGTGTCTCTAATCTGAGGCTCAGTTTTTCCTCATTTTACCATACCGTTTCTAAGATCTGGACCACCTGCCTGGGCACGTTCATTCTGTTTCAGGGTGGGTAAACGTTGCTCTGGAGCAGTGATTCTCAACCTTGCCTACGTGTCGGAATCACTTGGAGAGCTGTGAAGAGTGCTGATGCTTGGGTCCCACCTTTAAAGAGTCTGACTTAATTAACTTGGTGGAAGGACTAAACATTAAGAGCTTTTAAAACTCCCAGTTGTTTCTAATGTGTAGTCAGAGTCAGGAATGACTGCTCTGGGGAGTCTCTCTCAGACCAGATTCCCAGATGGAAGCTTAGTTATTGTGTCAATTCTTACCTTTAGCCTGAGAACTGGAGAACAGGAATCAAGCATGCTGTGAAAGTAATGGAGAATAGATTATAAATGTGAAAGGAACATTGTAATCAGTACAGCGATAAGATGGCGGGGACAGAATTTTTTTATATTGGCTTAATTATTCTAGGGCAGACATATTTTTTTCTCATATATATCTTTTTACCTCTAAAATTGAACCCTGCACTTAGTTTATGTTTGTTGACTATCACACCTATATAAAATTTCAGAAGTGTTTTCTTTTTCTGTTTACATTTGTGTTTTCTGTAGAAAATTGGAATAATTTTACCAACTTGTATCATTAGAAAATGAAAATGTTTACAAAATTTATTTAATCTTCTTAAATAGAGATGCCTTTTGGCCAAATGGCATTTTAGCAGAGTCTGTTCCATGCAGAGATAAAGCTATTCGAATGAGAACAAGAGTTGCAGGAAAAACTAAGTTACTTTCCATTATGCCAGGTAAGTAAACATTATTGGTTTAAATTTCATTGATTTGTAGTTATTCTGAATTTATGGCATTGAGCATGCTAAATTTATCTGTCTTTTCATTATAACTTTTCATTATAACTATCTTTTGATGGCTTATCATATAGCAGGCTCTGTACTAGGCATTTCTCATATATCTTTAATCCTCTTAACAGTATCATGAAGCCTAGGCACCATTAACTGTTTTTTGGTTATTGTTTTTAATTTTTTTTCATTTGGTGCTCATTTGCTCATTCATGGACTTCAATCCTTCATTTGTTTGCACCTATCAAAATTCTTCCCAGGTAGCAAAGTCTACTTACATGAAGGGAACGTTTCTCCTTTCTGTAAACATCTCTATGCTTTTCGTATTTTAATGGTACTGTTACAGTCCTACAAGTTTTTTGAGGTAATAGATCGGCTTTTACCTATTTCCTCATAGTGTTTCTCACTGTTTATTAGACAAAGTAAGATTTGTATAGTGTTTTAGAGTTCACACACCATTTTTCATGTTATCTCAAGAAGGCTTTATTTTTTTAAATTTTTTTATTTTTGTCTTTTTAGGGTCTATGGAAGTTCCCAGGCTAGGAGTCAGATTGGAGCTAAAGCCTCTGGCGTAAGCCACAGCCACAACAACACGGTATCCAAGCCGCATGTCTGACCTACACCACAGCTCACAGCAATGCTGGGTTCTTAACCTGCTGAGTGAGGCCAGGGATCAAAACTGCATCCCCATGGATGCTAGTCAGATTCATTTCCACTGCGCCAAATGGAATTCCCCCTAAACAAAGCTTTATAAGCTTGCAGTTATAAAGATATTGGTTGTTATAAATCCCCATTTAAAGATGAGGAGAGAGATTCAGGGTGGGTAAGTTATCCTATAGATATTTAAGGGACAAGATTATAACTGTAATTTGGGGTTTCTGAGCCTGGGTCCTACTTTCTCCCTGTGCTGTATTATCTCCCAGTATCTATTGCATAAGTGGATGCATGCATGCATGCTTGCAAATGTATACACATTTTAAGTCAATGTTAAATAACTGAAACACATTAACTGAACACCTACTATTTATCAGTTACCTGCTGTGTACTTTACATGCTTTAACTTAGCATAGTTTAGGCCTTGTATTTCCTTTGAGTAATGAATTATGTTTATTTCCCCTCCCCTCCCCTTCATTTAGATGAACTGAAGCACATTATTGGGGCTGAGACCACACGAAAGGGTATTCTTCGTGTTTTTGAAATGTTTCAACACAACCAGTTAAACAGGAGAATGGTTTATGTCTTTTTGGAAGGCTTTTTGGAAACCTTATTTCCACAGTATAAATTCCGTGAACTTTTCAACAAACTGCATTCACGGTCAAAGCAGATGCAGAAATATAAACAGAAACTTCAGACTACTCAAGCGCCTTCTTTACAGAAAAGGTGACACTCCAATCTATGAAGCTGGTGTTCATTTTGTCCAGAACTAATGGTATGAACAGATCTTCTGGGGCTTAATTCATATACTGTTGTGTCTGCACCAGTCTTTTAGTGTCTCAAAATAGATTATTAATACATCCATAAGACTGTGGTTCTTCTCATCCTTGTCTATAATCCAGCCACTACCAAGAGAGATTTCTGTGTCTTAAATGATTTGGTGCATATTTTTGCAGCACTGAGAGGATACTGCCCCCATCTCAAGCAAGAATGCCGTTGGTCTCTTCCGTTTCAAACTAATCAGCATTCTCCAGCAGTGACAAAAGTGCCAGAGTGTATATATGAGAGCTAAGGAAAGCACAAAACAATGGTTCACAGATAAATTGGCTAATTTGTTTAGCAGTGGGAAACTGTGCAATGTTCTGTTTGGGAGGATTTGTTTTGCATAATGATTTTATAGGTCTTGTCAGAATTTTGATAGAGTGTAGATTAGCTAGGTGAACGATCTTTAGAACATCTCTTTCAGGTCTGGGGAGAGTGACAGAATGCCCTTAAAGTATGAAGTAACACTATACCAAAATTACAGTTTTGTGACATAAAATAAAAACCAAGTATGTAGTAAAACCAATCAAAACCAAAATTTGATTGGATTTGTTATTCTTTGGTAGAAAACAGATTTTAATTGATTGCTATGTGTCTTAAGGGCTCTATTTTGCTCTTATGGTCCTCAGTTATAAGTTTTATTTTGATATTCTGTATGCAAAAAGAAGCATATGGTGGCTCTTATTTAAGTTTTGAAATTATTACAGTTTTCTTTAAGAGATTACTGATTACATAATAGGGGATTAATTTGTTGAAAGAACTGCCAAATACTTATAAAAATAGGGAAATTTAAAAATTAGTACTCTTTTGAAAGTTACTATATGCTAATTTTAAATTGTGTGATCTAGACATACGTTAGGTGATTGCAAAAACAGCAAATCAGAGGATTAAATGAGCTTATTAGTCATATGTGAACAAATTCCTAACTCTATTACAGTGTACATATATGAAAATAATGAAAACAGAACTATAATATTTTTTAAAATATGCTTTTATTTATATTTTGCATAATGTAAAACTCTACAAAATAAAGCAAGTTGGCAAAATCCCTCGGTGTATACATTAAGTCCCTAAAATAATTTTATACCAACAGCAAAATACCTTTTGCAGTTTTGAAACCTCTGCATTTTCTATAGTTTCGCATTCTCCACTCGTCCATCTTGGAAGTCTTCATATCCCTTGTATGTAGGATTTCTGCATTGTTTTAAATACTTCGAGTGACCAAGGGTTTGGGTGTGTCAGGATTTTTTCTTTTAAAAAAATTTAACACTAAAACCTTAAAATAATGAAGCTATTTATCAGACCACTGAGCCAAGATCCTGGTATTAAGAGAACGTCCAGGTGCTTAGATAAAGGGACAGAGTATTGGTATCCCAGTTGTTTGGGAGCTTTAAGGTTGGAACAAGATATTATTGTCTTGTTCTCAGTGAGATCCTACTTTGAAAGCAAAGCCTAGTAGCATAAAGCCTTCCTTTAAAGCTTTATAATAATAATAATAATAATAATCATATTTATTAATAATGCTGTTGTGCATACTTATAGTATGCATATACTCAGCCTGTGTTGCATGTCTTCAGAATTACATAAATGAAATCCCTTTCATTTAAACTTGCAAATGAAAAAAGATCCTTATCGACTCTGGTGGAAGAAATAATATTTCTTCTCAGTGTGTCTTCCTGCCCTGGTCCCTCCCCATGCCCCAGGCTTTGGAAGAAAAGATATGTGAAATATGTCTACAGGAAGCATCAGCATGGCCATAAGTGCAATGATTTTTAAATATACCCATGTCCATTTCAAGTATATTTTTGACATAAATAAATCTAAGAATAAAGAATTCATGTAAGAGCCTAGCATGTACATGTAAAAAAGCATTTCTAGATAATGGGAGGAATGCTGGCCATCAACCAGGGAAAGAAAGGTCGTGCAGGATTGCAAATTTTCATAAAGCCCTGCAAGATAACTGCGATCATACCAAAAATTGAGTAAATGGATTTTTAAAATAATTTTGTTTAAAAGAGTTTATATTTCAAAAGCAGAAATGTCAAATGGTAGTCTGTGTAAATGGTTGTGCATCTTCCATTTGCACATCTGTGTTTTACATCAGAGAGCCATGGTCATGCTAAAATTAGAGATACTTTTGGTCAAGTTGTGTGTAAAATATTTAACCCATAAGTCAAGTACAGAGTACTATGTTTAATAAAGTCATTACATTTAATGCATTTGCATATATCGATATATACATGAAGAGGCTTTATGTCTTCTGATATTTGATTTTTGAATGTGTTTTTAAGTCAGTGGTGCCTTTAGGCAAGAAACTTCAGAATTAATCATTCTTTGTTTGGGTTTTCTGATTTTTCAGGTAACGTAAACTATTTAGAAACCGTCACTAGTTACTAACTTCATTCACCTAAGAAATTGATTGTATGATTTAAATATAACAGATGGGCATTTCCTACAATTAGAGTGTTCTGAATAGTTGCTGAAAGTAATTGTGCCATTGACCAATGGATGCACTTCGTTAGCCTTAATTTTTTTTTTAAGAAAACATTTAAAACTTTATTAAATATTTCATTTCCCTAATTTAAAGTTTGTGCTGCTGATGTTTGGAAAAAATCAGTTAAGTGCTACCCAGAAAGTGTACCAACTTTTTAAAAATGAAGAACAATGTAAAATTACACAATCTAAAATTTTAATTTGTGCAATATTTTCATTTAATGCATGTGTATTTGAGTAATTGTAAAATAAATGAATTTTTAATGTTTTGAGATCTAGTTTAAACTGTCTTCTTAACCCAACAACTTACATTCCGTTGTTGCTGCATCCTTTTATTTAAGGACTTGTTTTAAAAGTCTTTTTGTCACTCCTTGTAAAATTCTTTTGTTATTAGTAAATTTTGCTTATAGGAGAATGGCTCCTGTTATTACAAGGGAAAAATACAAAGAGCACATTTTAGGATTATAATTGTTAAAAGATAACTTGTGCATATCATTGTACAGTAAGTGTCAACTGTGTGCCTAACTATTCTATCAATACTTCTTTAACAAAGAAGAAACAACAATCAGAATGTCAGTTATTTTTATTGAACTAAAAAGATTAAAGATTTTTTTGGTTTGCGTTATATTCTGTCCATTAGAAAATACTAATAAAGTATTAACAAACCTTTTTGTTGAATTTATTTAGTAGTGATGCATTTTTATTACTTTAAAAATGCTTGCCCAGTTTCCTTACTTTTAGCAACTGTATTTATTTCCTTTCTTTTCATTTTAGAAATCAAGCAATTCAAGTTCCAGGTTGATAGATGAACTCTTGAGTGATTACTGATTTAAAACTGACTGAATTTAATTTTTCTTTTTCTGGGGCAAGTAATTTATACCATCAAAACATTAAAGAAACAATACTTCCTTACATACCAAATTATAGTTTTCTCATAGAGGGAAGGTTCAGTAAATAATCCATTAATGATATTTGTTTAATCTCAATTTAAATTCATAGTCTGCCTGATATTAAAGGTTTTGGTTCTAAAGCCAATTAGATTCAGTACTCAGCAATGTAGCTATGCCTAGTTGGTCATAGTATTTACAGCCTTCTTGAATCTTTATCCACAGACTCTTCAGACATCAGTGTATTACTCCTACCCTACCAGGAGCAGGCAGAATATTTCTCAAAATGCATACTGTAATATATTAGTCCCTTTAAAATGTTCCTGGAGGAATAATTTTATGCTTTCATGTAACCCATGCAAATCTACATACTACCCAAAACCATAAAATGGTCCTTCACAATTCAAGTGATCATATCAAAGATTTTGAAAAATTCTGTAATAACTCAATTTGTTTTCCTGACTCCCCAAACTTAGTTAATATGTATTTTTGTCATGAACACATATTAATAGCTCGAGAACAGTATTCCCAAGGAATGTGGTTTTAAAAAAATCTTAGGGGAGAGCAAAGAGGTGAAGCATTTTTAATTAGGGAATATAAACTAGACAGAGAAACCAATGGGACACAGTGTTTTGGGGGGGGGTTGTGTATTTTTTTTAGCCTGTCCATTCCAATGGAAAGTTCAGTGTTTGAAAGAAAAAGGAGACTTTGAAAAATCGACAGCAGATATTAGAGTTGAAATTGTCCCTGAGTACCAGAATGATGAACTCAGTGAAGGATAAATGTCTTTCATGAGAAGTGAAAAAGATACTTGCCAAGGATCTTGCTGATGTGCACAAGAATAGTACCTAGGAGTAAATAGAGAGGAGAGAGAAACATCATACAGTTCAGTTTTTAAAATGTGTTGCAGGAGTTTCCACTGTGGCTCAGTTCAGCTGCAACGAACTGGACCAGTATCCATGAGGATGCAGGTTCTCGCCCTGACCTCGCTCAGTGGGTTAAGGATCCAGCATTGCCAGGGGCTTGGTGTAGGTCACAGACATGGCTCGGATCCTGCATTGCTGTGGCTGTGGTGTAGGCCGGCAGCTGCAGCTCCAATTCAACCCCTAGTCTGGGAACTTCCATATATACAGTGGGTGTGGCCCTAAAAAGACCGAAAAAAAAAAAAGAAAAAAAGGGTTGCAGACATTGACCCATACATAATAGCAGATACTATGTTTGATCATGGAACAATGGCAACAGCTAAGAACCCAGTACTTCACAAGAAAAGAAAAATTAATAGAACGAATTTATTTAATAATCTCATTTCTGATGACCAGTGAACAGTGTATGAGAATTGTACGAAATGTGATATATTTCAAGTTGGTAAACATGACCTTTTACATGTCATTGAGTGGAATAAAATAGTAGGTCTGTTTGTTGGAAAACGCCAGACTACTCCCTAGTGATTCACCAGAAGGCTCTCGGGACTTGGTCTAAAGTCATACAGCAAAGATTTCTTATGGCCGAAGGATAGAGAACATGATCAAAGGAAAAGGGTGTATTGGGCAAAATTTTAAGGGGAACTAGGCACTAGCTTCCAAAGTTCCTCTCCCAATGCAATCTTGCAGGATACACTTAATTCCCCCCAGCAATGTGTTGTAATAACATGTGCAACATGGCCAACCAAGGAAGCTCATTCAAGACTCTGCCTATAGTTTTAATCAGTTTGGGGAATGGTAGGAATACTCCCCAAATCTAAGTTCTTAGGCACCTTATAAACAGGCCTTTCAAAGGATAGCAGTCGTAACTACTGTGGTAACTTACTTCTGTGCAACTGTTGACTATATTGATAAAAAAAAATGGCTAATAGAGGTAATGAGTTGCACTGCAGGTCATTATCCTGTGTAGAAGCCTCTCACCCAGAAGTGGAAACAGCAAAAAAAATTTAGATGCAGGTGAAAAAAAGTTTGTGGTCATGTTATGAACATATATTGCAATCCAAGAAGCTGGAGGAACATACTTGGGTATTTCCAATAAAGATTTTCATAGCAAACAATTCTATAGCACTTATCACAGTTTTTGGAGGTGTAGCTGCTATTATGTTCTCCAGTTTATAGATGGGAAAACTCAAGCACACCAACATTTCAGACCTGGTTAAGTGATCAGGTTGAAATCTCAGGTGCTTTGACTTTAGAATTGGTGCCAGTTTCTCACCAGGGGCATAATTGATGTTTGGGGCTGCATAATTGTTTTGTGGGAGCTGTCCTGTTGACCCTTAAAAAGTTTAGCAGCATCATTATGTTCTATGTGCTAGATGATGCCAGTAGCATCTCCCTACCCTCCACTGTGACAACCAAAAATGTCTGGGGGCAAAGTTTCCACCAGTTGAGAACCACTGATCTGTGCTTTCAGGCACAAAAATGAGATAAAGAGACCAAAAGCTTTAATTCTGGGTATCTGTCTTTTCTCTGAAATCAGTCACCTGGCAGATTTGTGGCTGGTCTTGTAGCAACAACAGTGGCATACCTAGCTCTGTTTTAAGAGGGCAAGAAGGCTCGAAGCAGCAAAGCAAAATATTCTATCTTGTCTTGATTCAAATAAGCATCCCATAGTAGGGGAGAATAGGAGAGGAAGAGAAGGACTTTTCAACTGAGATACAAACAAGAAAAATGAGGTTTTTCTTGATGTTTAAAGATGTGAGATTAATGATATATATGGGAAAATTGCTGTTTTACTCCAATGACCAGGCTGTTACCTCAGTAACATACTCATGGGATATTTTCCTTTCAAATAACTATTGTCCTTTTAATTCTGTAAGCCAGTCCTTGAGCCTAAAAATACCTTGCAGACTTCTTTGCAAGTATTTAAAAGCCTTTCTTAAAATGCTCTGGTGTCTTGAGTTTTCCTTCGACAAGTGAAGGTTACACTGGATGCCCAGGTGACTCACCTGCACTGACTTAACCTCCAGGGATGAGCCTCATTCAACAATTGGTGTTTTCACCCTTGCTGATTGCTTCCTTTCCCCTTTCCACTCCTGCCTCCCACCCCCATTCTTTCTCTGGTTCTTTTCCTGAGTCTTGGTCAAGTCTAGTTCTGATTTTGCTTTTCTTTTTAGGGCCACACCCTTAGCATATGGAAGTTCCCAGTCTAGGGGTCTAATCAGAGCTACAGCTGCTGGCCTACACCATAGCCACAGGAGTGCCAGATCCACGCTGCATCTGTGACCTACACCACACTTCAGGGCAACGCCAGATCCTTAACCCACTGAGCAAGGCCAGTGATAGAACTCCATGTCCTCATGGATCTGAGTTGGGTTCGTGACTGCTGAACCACCACTATGGCAACTACCTGGTTCTGATTTTGATTTAGCCCACAGCACAACTGTTGTGTTTCTCGATTGGTGAAAGCAATGTTGGGAAGTTGATATTTTATAGTCTGACCTTGTGATTCTCAAGCAGCCATTTGCCTTTTTTGTTTGCCTGTCCTGAGGATTCTTAAATATCTTAACTGGCTTTTCGGAGTAGGTTTAGCAGGCCACTTGCTGGTCTCACCTGTGGGATTAAGTTCACGTTGTAGTCTACACCAATAATGGTGTTTCTTCTGCCAGAGGTAGAAGCCTCCGTGTTTGTCGTATTTACATAGTACAATAAGCTGAAAAAAAAAAGGTTTTGTGCCTGCATGAAACATAGTGGTTCCCTGCAATCCTTTGTGTTTCTGACTTCCCTCCTTCCAAAGCTGCTGCAACAATATGGTGAGTTTCGTTCTTTATTTTTGATTCAAGAGACAAGCAGTTGTTTAAATGAGGCTGCTACTTCTGTGTGTTTGTGTGTTTGCTCATAAATGGGGGAAAATCTTTTCTGTCTAAAAGAGAGGCAACTAGCCTTTAACAAATGGTCTGTTTATAAAGTAGTACTTTGCAGCTGGCATTCAGCCACTTTATTGTTTCTCAACTTCTAGAAATTGAGAACAAAAATCGATCACTTACATGCAGTACTGAGAATATCTAATTCAGATACACAGATTAACCATCAAATAGAGAATTTAAACAAGAATTTCTGAAAAAGTTCAATGAGTTTCGTATAGTTATGGAGTAAGAGTGGTTGAAATTAAGAATTTTTCTTGGTTTTTATAACAGTTTTATCAATGAGTGAATGTGTGTTGGAATAGGACTGCAGATTGAATGGAAAATACTACTTCTGGCTTGTTACAAGCTTCATGACTTCCTATGCAACCTGATGGATGTTGAATAGCCTCATTTTTCTTTCTCGTTTCTTTAAAAACAAAACTTCATGATGAGCCAGATAAAGATTCAAAAAAGTGCTTTACATTAAGAACAAAACACATGGAGTTCCCATCGTGGCCTAGCGGTTAACGAACTGGACTAGTATCCACGAGGACATGGGGTCGATCCCTCGCCTTGCTCAGTGGGTTGAGGATCCGGCGTTGGCGTAAGCTGCTGCAGGCTTGGCTCAGGTGCTGCATTGCTGTGGCTATGGTGTAGGCTGGTGACTATAGTTCCCATTAGACCCCTACCCTAGGAACTTCCATAGGCCTCAGGTGTGGCCCTAAAAACACACATACACGCAAAAACCACACACACATATATACTAAAATAGCAAGAAGTCCACCACTCAACTCCAGAGTTCCCTTAGCTTGCTCAAGAGTTGGATAAAATTCTTCTATCACATGAGTATGAAATATTTTCTAAATGTATTTGTTGATAGACTTATATACCTTTGCTTATCTCTGTAGATAATTAATTTTAGATTATAAAGTTTAATGGAACTCTTAAGTTTGATCTCATAAATAGACTAAGGGCTTACATAAATTAAAAAAAAAGAACGAATTAATTTTTAGAAAGTAAAAAAAAAGTCCAGTGTGTAAGTTTGCTAGCTCTTTAATGAAACTCAAATATTTATGGAAGGAGGTGGGTGAAAAATCCATTCTTTAAATTAGTGGCCTTGGTTGCTAGGATAAAACATAAAAAAACAAAGTTGTGCGTATGTTACATGTGTATAACAAGAAAAAATAACACCAGGAAAAATGCTAGTCCTTATTTTAATAATTAGGTTTATAAATATAGAAAAATCAGATAATATTACTAAACAAGGAGAATACTTGGACAAGTCAGATAGTTTTAATAATTTTGGTTTAAAACAACTATAGGTCTTTGCCTTAGTGCAAAAGTAATATTACACTAAAGTTTCTAATTTATACAAAATTCAGATGACTGTTCCTCTAGAAAGCATAATTTGAATGCCATAAATTTCCTACACCGATTTAATGGATTAAGTTAGTTACATTTGTCTCCACAACATATTTAAGATCATAAAAACTGTGTTTGACTGAATTAGCAGTTATCCTCATGGAACATTTGTGAGTAGCTGGACATTTTTGATTGTTAGGGCTAGAGAAATTGCTGTTAGCATCTTAAGGAGGGATGCTGCTAAACATCTTAGAGCACTCCTCAACAAAGAAATATCTGGTCCAAAGTGTCAGTAGTGCTGAGGTTGCAAAACACTGAACTAAATGTAATTATTATGGCTTTATAGAAAAACAAGGACTTAATCCTCTGATGTTACAGATCATATAATAATGTTAATGAATTTACAATGCCTGTGTAACAAAATAAAACCTGTCATACTTTTTTGAAATTCATCTGTTGCTTCATATATCAATAACTCATCCTTTTTACTGTTAAGTAACATTCCATATAGTGTAGTATAGTGTGGCTATACCACAATTGTTTTGCCTACTCTCCAGATGAAGGACGTTTGGGTTATTTCAAGATTTTGGTAATTGTGAATAAAGCTGCTATAAACGTATAATAAAGAATTTGGTTCCTGCGAGGCATACTCTAAATCCATGGAATTTCATGAGCAATTGTCTTTACTATTCATGAGCTCCTTCAATCATCTTATACTAAGGAGATGAGTTGACTTAGGGTGGGGCTTGTCACCTGAAAGATCAACCAAGTGATTAGAGGTTTGGAGTTGGTGGAGACTGGAGATTGAGTTCAGTCACATGACCAATGATTTCAATCATATCTCTGTGCTGAAACCTCAATAAGAACTCTGGACATCAAAGCTCAGTAGATCATCCTGGTTGGAGAGCCCATTGCTGTGCCAGTAGTCTTACCACCCACCCTGATGCGTGCAAAGGAAGCATGGAAGCTCACACTGTGGGACCTCCCAGATCTCACCCTTTTTTCTGAATTTCCTGGACCAGAGATCAAATCTGAGCCGGAGCTGCATCCTACTCCACAGCTGCAGTAACGCTGGGTCCTTAACCCACTGTTCTGGGCAGGGGATTGAACAGGTGCCTCCACAGAGACAAGCCAGATCATTAACTCACTGCACCATAGTGGGATCTCCCCAGACCTCACACTTTGTGTCTCTTCATTTGACCGATCATGAATTTTATCCTTTACAGTAAAAATGTAATCATAATTTATTGCCTTTCTGAATTCTGTGAATAGTTCTAGTGCCTCATCAAACCTGAGGGTGTTGTGGTAACTCCTAGATTTGTAAGGCAATTAAAAGTACAGCTGACTTGGGCATTCCCAAATGCGGCTGGCATCAGGAGTAAGGGCAGTCTTGTTGGAGATGTGCCTTTAAATTTGTGGAATGTGACGTTAACTCCTAGAGGGTAGCATCAGAATTGTGTTGTAGTATACCAGCTGGTGTTAGAACAAGCATGCCGTACAGTGTGTGTGTGGACATATGCTTTCAATCTCTTTTGTAAATTCTTAGGAGAGATGTTGCTAGGTTATATGGTAAGTGTATATTTAATTTTATTAGAAACTGCCAAACCATTTTCTTTCTTTCTTTTTGTCTTTTTAGGGCTGCGCCCATGGCACATGGAGGTTCCCAGGCTAGGGGTTGAATTAGAGCTGTACCTGCCAACCTAGGCCACAGCCACAGCAATGCCAGATCCGAGCCTCATCTGTGACCTACACAACAGCGCATGGCAACGCCAGATCCTTAACCCAGTGTGTGAGGCCAGGGATCAAACCTGTGTCCTCAGTGATACTAGCCAGGACGGGAACTCCTGCCAAACTATTTTCTAAAGCAGTTGTAGTTGTTTTGCACTTCCACTAGTAATGTAGAAGATTTTCAGTTTCTCTGCATCCTTGTCAGCATTTGATATTATAAGACTTTTGTTTTTTTAAGTGATGCCATTCTAATGGGTGTATAACTGTCTCTTTTTGTAACTTTAATGTGTTTTCCTGATGACTAATATTTTGCACATCTTTTCATTTGCTTCTTTGCCATCCTATCTCTTCTTTGGCGAAGTGTGTGTTCAAATCTTCTGCTCACTTCTTTTTAATAGGGTTGTTTGCTTTCTTATTAATGAGTCCCGAAAATTCTTTTTTTACATTCTGAAAACAAGTTTTTTGTTGGTTGGTTGGTTGGTTTTTTGCCTTTTCTAGGTCCACTCCTGCAACATATGGAGGTTTCCAGGCTAGGGGTCTAATCGGCGCTATAGCTGCTGGCCTACGCCACAGCCACAGCAATGCGGGATCTGAGCTGCATCTGTGACCTACACCACAGCTCACAGCAATGTTGGATCCTTAACCCACTGAGCAAGGCCAGGGATCAAACCCACAACCTCATGGTTCCTAGTCGGATTCGTTAACTACTGTGCCATGATGGGGACTCCTGAAAACAAGTTTTTAAAAAATTTATTTTATTGAGGTATAGTTGATTTACAGTGATGTTTTAATTTCTGCTGTACAGCAGTTTCGCTGTGTATATATATATATATATTTGTACTGTGTATATAAGTATTCTGCTGTGTGTGTGTGTGTATAACATCTTAAATCATTCATTTAGGTTGTGTACATACATGTTCACTGTATACATATATACATTTTTTTTCATATTTTCCATTATGGTTTATCAGAATATTGAATATAGTTGACTGTGCTATATAGTAAGATCATGTTATTTATCCATTCTGCATTATATAATAGTTTGCACCTGCTAATCCCAAACTTCCAATCCATCCTTCCCCTGCCCCTTTCCCCTTTGGAAACCACAAGTCTGTTCTCTATGTTTGTGAGTCTGTTTCTATTTTGTAGATAGGTTCATTTGTGCCATATTTTAGGTTTCACACCTAAGTGATATTGTATGGCATTTGCCTTTTTCTTCCTGATTTCACATAGTATGAGAATCTCTAGTTCCATCCATGTTGCCACAAATGGCATTATTTCTTTCTATTTTATGACTGAGTAGTAAGTATTCTGCTGTGTGTGTGTGTGTGTGTGTGTATAACATCTTAATTCATTCATTTAGGTTGTTTATAGAAATAAGTTTTTTAACAGATGTGTGTTTTGTAAAGTTTTTCTCCCAGTCTGTGGCTTATTTAATTTCTTTCACAATCCTTTCAACTAACAGGATTTAAATTTTTTTTTTTTTTTTTTTGCTATTTCTTTGGGCCGCTCCTGCGGCATATGGAGGTTCCCAGGCTAGGGGTTGAATCGGAGCTGTAGCCACCGGCCTACGCCAGAGCCACAGCAACATGGGATCCGAGTCGCGTCTGCAACCTACACCACAGCTCATGGCAACGGATCGTTAACCCACTGAGCAAGGGCAGGGACCGAACCCGCAACCTCATGGTTCCTAGTTGGATTCGTTAACTACTGCGCCACGACGGGAACTCCAGGATTTTAAAATTTTGATGCAGTATAATTTATTAAATTTTCCTTGTTGTTTCTTGTCTAAGAAAACTTTGCTTAATCAATACCACAAAGATACTTTTTTGTTTTCTTTCAGAAATTTTATAGTTTTAGGCTTTACATTTAGGTCTTCGGCAAATCTCAAATTAAGTTTTTTGTGAGGTGTGAGTTGATTCTTTGTTTTGTATATCAGTGACCAGTTAATCCTTCATTATTGTTGCAGAGAGTATTCTGTATCCCATTAAATTAGCTTAGCACTTTAGTTGAATGTTGTTGAATATCAATTGACCATACCTGTGTGGTTCTATTTCTAAATTTCTGTTCCATGGATCTTTATATCTATCTTTTGTCAATACTATAATTTATGGCTTTGTAGTAAGTCCTGAAATTCAGTTGTATGAGTCCTTTAACTTGTTTTTAGTTTTCAAAATAGTTTAGTTGTTTGGACTCCTTTGCTTCTCCATACAGATTTTAGAATCAGCTTGTCTACAAAACAAAATAACTTCCCCCACCTCTCCAAACCCTACTAAACTTTTGATAGGAATTGTATATAATCAATAGCTCAGTTTGGTGAGAATTGACATCTTAATATTGAAACTTTCAATCCATGAGCCGATATGAATTCTCAGTGTTTCCTTATTTCATTGAACAAATGTTTTACATTTTTGTTACATTTAATAGTTTGTTGGGTTTTTTTGATGTCACACAAATCGTTGGTACTGTATTTAATTTAACATTCAGTTGTTCATTGCTAGTATAGAGAAACATAATGTTTTATGTTGACCTTGATATCTGTGACCTTGCTACTCAAATTTTCTTTGAGATTTTCTGTATAGACACTCCTGTCATCTGCTAATAATGGCAGTCTTAAGTCTTCATTTCCACTTTGTATGCCTCCCACTCCCTCCCCCCCACACCTTAACCTGCTTTACGTCACCAAGAACTCCAGCATATTGCTGAATAGGAATGATGAGAGCGGATACACCTGTGCAGTTCTTTCTCTATTAAGTTTGGAGGTGGGCTGTAGGCTTTTTGTAAATACTCTTAATCAGACAGAGGGGAATTCTTTTTGTTTTTGCTAGCAGTTTTGATCACAAGTGCATGTGGGAGTTCCCGTCGTGGCGCAGTGGTTAACGAATCCGACTAGGAACCATGAGGTTGAGGGTTCGGTCCCTGCCCTTGCTCAGTGGGTTAACGATCCGGCGTTGCTGTGAGCTGTGGTGTAGGTTGCAGACGCGGCTCGGATCCCGCGTTGCTGTGGCTCTGGCATAGGCTGGTGGCTACAGCTCCGATTCAACCCCTAGCCTGGGAACCTCCATATGCCACGGGAGTGGCCCAAGAAATAGCAACAACAACAACAAGACAAAAAACAAACAAACAAACAAAAAAAAACAAAAAACAAGTGCATGTGGAAGGTTTTCACATGCTTTGCTTGCATTATTTTCAGTGATCATGTTATTGTTGTTTTCTAGTCTATTGATATGGTGAATTGCATTGATAATGCTCTCCTGAGAATAATCCCCACTGCTCATCATTGGTTATCCTTTTTAAATTGTTGCATTTGAACCACTGTTATTCAATGTTTTTATGGCTGTTATCATGAAGTGTATTAGTCATTGCTTTTTCTGTAATGTCTGGTTTTGGTAACAGAGTAATGATTTCATAAAATGAGTTTCTCTATTCTGGTATAAAAATTGGCATTATTTCTTCCTAATATTAGAATTCACCTGTGAGGTCACAGGGGCCTGGAGTTTTTGTGTCTTGTGGGTTTTGTGTGTGTATGTGTGTGTGTGTGTGTGTATAAAATATTGAACTGTGAATTTAGCATCTTTCGTAGAAGAATTATTCAAGTTATTGGTTTCTTCTTAAATTTTTGATAAACCAAAGTGTGTTTAATTTATAAACATTTTGAAGTTTTCTGTATATCTGCTATTGATTGCTAGTCTTTCAAGGAATTTGTCCATTTCATTTAAGTCGGGATTCCTCAACCAAAGAGATATTTGGACAGGATAATTCTTTGTTGTGGGAGGGTGTTCTGTGCATAGTAAGGTGCTTAACAGCCTCCTAGATCTCTACTCACTAGATGCCAAGACCAAATCTTCCAATTGTGTCTTCACATTTTTTGCTAAGTGTTTCTCATTGGTTGGGAGCCACTGGTTTAAGTTGTCAAGTTCCCTGGCATAAATTTTCTCATAGTATTCCCCTCCTATCTTTGATGTTTTTATCTTTTTGTCTTTTTAGGGCCACACCTGTTGCATATGGAGATTCCCAGGTTAGGGGTTGAATCAGAGCTATAGCTGCCTGCCTGCACCACAGCCACAGCAATGCCAGAGCTAAGCCATGTCTGCGACCTATACCACAGCTTACGGTAACTCGGGATCCTTAACCCACTGAGTGAGGCCAGGGATCAAACCTGCATCCTCATGGATTCTAGTCAGATTCGTTTCTGCTGAGCCACGACGGGAACTCCCCCTGCTATCTTTTTTTAATATAATGATTTTTATTTTTTCCATTATAGCTGGTTTACAGTGCCCCTATCTTTTAATGTATGTAATATCTGCAGGATCTGTTTCTCCTTTTATTTCTGGTGTTCTTAACTTGTGTCTTCTTCTCTCCCTCCTCTTCCTGCTCTGCCTCCTCTCTCTTCTTTCATTAGATTGGCTAGAGTTTAATTAATTTTATTGATTTTTGCAAAGAGCTACTTTTGGTTTCATTGGTTTTTCTGCCTTTAGTTGTATTTACCTCTGCTCTTTACTGTTTCTGTTCTTAAGCTTCTTTTAGGTTGAATTTGCTGTTCTTTGTCTAGTTCTTTAAAGTGAAAGCTTAGATTATTAATCTGAAAACTTCATTAATATATTTCTTAATATATTCATTTAATACTATAAATTTCTAAGTATGATTTAGTTGCATCCCATAAATTTGGAATTGTATTTTTTATTCATTTTCATGCAGTTCAAGATAGTTTATTTCTTTTTAACTCCTTTTCTGACACATGGGTTATTTAGAAGTATGTTTAATTTCTAAACATTTTGAGGTTTTCCATATATCTGCTATTGATTGCTAGTTTATTTCCATTCTAGTTAGAGAACATATTTTAAATACTTTCCATTCTTTTAACTTTTTGAAGTTTGTTTTATGGCCCAGTATATGATCTATCTTGATGAATCATTCCTGTGCATCTGAAAAGAATGTATGTTCTGTTGTAATTGGGTGGAATGTTCAATGATTGTTGGCTAGGTCAAGCTGTTTGGTTGTAGTGTTTCTTATCTTTACTTTTTTCCCCTGCTTTGTATTTCACTTACTTAAAGAGGAATGTTGTTTTTGAAGTCTCTGATTACAGTTGTGATTCTGTGTTTCCTTTTTGTTCTGTCAGGTTTTGCTTCATGTCTTTGAGGCTTTGTTCATACATATTTAAGATTTTTATGTCTATATAGTGAACTGACCCATTTACCATTGCCAAAGGGTGTTCCTCTTCACCCTGGCTAATATTCTTTGTTCTGTTGTCTACTTAATAAAGGTCTTCAAAAAAAAAAAATACTACAGGCTAGATATCGGCCATGAGCTATAGTATGTTGATCCCTGTGTTAAGAGGTTTCTTTTTGAAACGACGTAGTTGACTGTTTTTGTTGGTTTCTTTGTATTATATTTTATCTCTGCCTTTTAATTTTAGCATTTAGACTATTTTAATTTACTTTAATTCTTAAATGGCTGAATTTAAATTAAATTTATCATCTTACTTGTTGTTCTTATCTTTCCTATTTGATTTTTCTTCCATTTTCCTCTTCTTTTGGATTATTTTTTTGATTCCATTTTATCTTCTTTTGTGACTTTTATCTTTATGTCTTAAAAAAATTAATGGTTCTTCTAAGGTTTAAAATATACAACTTTAATTTAGCACAGCTGCCTAAAAATTATACTAAACCTCTTTACGTATGGTGTAAGAACTGTACAACAATGTATTTTCAATTCCTCCTGCCTTTATTGTTGTACATTTTATTTTTACATATACCATAAGCCCATCAGTAAACTGTTGAATATTTTAGGCTAGCCAAACATCTCTTAATGTGAGTAAAAAAAAAGAAAAAGTATATTTATATTTATTTTTACTATTTATGATACTTTTCACTTCTTTATGCAAATCTAAGTTTCTGTTTGGTAATAATACTCCTGCTTGAAAAATTTAAATTAACATTCCTGTGATACACATCTCCTATCATTGAGAACTCAAAGTCTTTATTTCACTTTCATTTTTGAACAGTATTTTCATTGTGCATAGACATCTGGGTTGCTTATGCTGCTTTTTTCCCCCAGAATTTTAAATATCCCTGTGACTGTCGTTGCCAGGAACTTGGGAGGAGGAAAGGGAGGGATGAATAGGTGAAGCAAAGGAGTTTTTATGGTAGAGAAACTATTTTTTATATATCCAATAATGATACATATCACAAGCATGTGTCAAAACCCACAGAACTACAATTAAGAGTAAACCTTAATATAAACTATGATGTAAGATGTTAATAACAGGGAAAACTGCATACAGAGTTGGAAGGTCAGACTGGAGAGAGGGTGGATATCTGGAATTCTGTGTACTATATCTACTTGTGTAAATATAAAACTGCTAACAAAAATAAAAATCTACTAATGATTTTTTAAAATATGTCACTTTATTGTCAGTATTGCATTGTTTGGGATGATAGGTCTGATGTAATTCTTTGGTTCTTTGTATACATTGCACCCTTTTTTTTTGTCTTTTTGCCATTTCTCAGGCCGCTGCTGCGGCACATAGAGGTTCCCAGGCTAGGGGTCTAATCGGAGCTGTAGCCACCAGCCTATGCCAGAGCCACAGCAACGCGGAATCAGAGCCACGTCTGCAACCTACACCACAGCTCACGGCAACGCCGGAACCTTAACCCACTGATCAAGGCCAGGGATCGAACCCGAAACCTCATGGTTCCTAGTCGGATTCATTAACCACTGAGCCACGACGGGAACTCCTGCACCCTTTTTTTAAAATGCTAGCTGCCTTCAAGATTGGCTTTGCAATCTGTGACTGATTTGTCCAGATTTGTGTGTGTGTGTGCATGTGTTTGTGTACACACATGTTATTTTCATCTTGCTTGGAATGATTTTATGTATTGATTATTGTTGGAAAAAATCTTCATTTATTTCTCATTTCTTCCTCTATTTTTCAGTTTGTTCTTTTGATGGCATCTTACATTTATGGGATTTGTTTCTATTCTTTGGTCTCTTTGTGATCAGTTCAAGGAGAGAGCATCCAGTTTGGGGCATTCCTGTTGGATGGAAATTTCAGGACAGACCACCTGAGAGGTCACCCTTGTGTCAGGAGCCAGTCTTTGTCTAGTCATTTTGGCAGTGCCCTGTGGTCTAGAGCGTGGATACCTACAGCTGATTGTCTCACCTGGGCACCAGAGGCACAGAGATTCCTCATAGACGTCAGAGGCATGGCCAACATCCCAAGTATGGCAAACCCCTGTTTAGTACAGGTTACAAGCAAGGGCAAAGTAGGAAAAGCATTTTTGGGGAGAGGGCAGTCAAGATAATTTTCATACTCCAGGCCTCAATCCCAGAGTGCTCTGGAGAAGCTTATCCAACTTCTTGGCATCCATATCTTCATAGGAGACAGTTACTTACATTTTACCTAGGATTTATATGATATGATAATAAGAGAGAGTTACTTCTGAGGAGGGAGAGGAAAATTTAAATGATACATACAATCCTGTAGTTAATAATATACTAAAGATTAGATGCCAGGTCTGGTTTCCTACTGCAAGAGGAATCCCGCCAAAACTACACTTGTCTGAAGTCAGTACATAGAAAACAGCTTTTAAGGAATTCACTAATTAATCCCCTCTGCTGAAGGGTAATTGAGGGGAAAGATAATCTTTCATTAGCTATAGTGAGACCTTGTTCCTTCCTGACTACTGCTCCTGCTTGTACTTGCCTTGTGCTGTGTCACAGAGGGAGGCACTATGCAGGGAGGGAAAGCAGAGGGAGAAAGAGAATTGCAGTAAGACTCAGAGGGAGTTCTATAGCCCACTGGCCATATTACCCTGGTCACTCACAAAGTCACTCTGGAGCCACCTTGAGCCGCTGCTATGCTCACTCTGAAATTCAGATGCTTTCAGGCACAGGTAATTGATAAGGAGAGGCCCTAAGAACTTACTGGAAGAGAATGGGTCTGGATTAGAAGCTCAGTCAGGTAGCACTGGCCAAGTGATCATACAGGGGTAACAATACAGAGGGCATCTCAAAGAGGGGCCTTCCCACCATCTCTGCAAAGCCTTGGAGTCACATAGCAGTTATTTGGGACTCGTGTAAATGAGAGCATAGCTCAGAGGTGAAGCTGAGATGAATTCTCCTCACCTCATCAGGGCAACTTTGGTGCCCTGGGGCTCTGAATCTCAGTGTACATCTTGAGCACCTGCAAACTGTTGGCAAGCACAGCCCCGGTGGATGTGAGGCCCAGCAGGGCTTGGACTCTGGCTCTCCCTGTGTGCATTCCTGTGGGAGTTACTTTCTTGTTAGCCTAAGTCATTTATTTTCCCTTCGAGACTTTTCACCTGTTGGGAGTGAGGCTTTGTGTTTCATCTATCTATCTATCATCTATCTATCTATCTATCTATCTATCTATCTATCTATCTATCTTTCTATCATCTATATACCTATCTATCTATCTATCTTAGGGCAGCATCCAAGGCGTGTGGAGATTCCCAGGCTAGGGGTTGAATTGGAGCTACAGGTGCTGGCCTACAGCACTGCCATGGCAACGCAGGATCCAAGCCGTGTTTGCGCCCTACACCACAGCTTGCAATGCCAGATCATTTAACCCACTGAGCAAAGCCAGGGATTGATACATGTTCACGGGTACTAGCTGGGTTCATTACTGCTGAGTCACAGTGGGAACTCCAGGAGCTAGGCTTTCTAGATGATGTCCACACATTCCTTTTCAGAGCCATTTCTATTTCTTGAATTATTTGTGGTTTTACATGTTACTTTGTGAGATTTTCTTACATGGATAGAATAGCTTCAAATAATAAGTGGTAAAGAAGTCATGATTCTGTTCTCCTTCAGTCCATTGGTCACTGGTACTTAGAGCCACCTTCTCATGTTGCTGCTATGAAGGTTACAACAATAGAGCCTTCAACTTATGGAGTCACTTGATTTACTTCTGCTGAGTTGTAGTCATGGAATTAAGTCTACCAAGAGCCAATTTACAACTTAGTAAAACAAAAAAGAATAACTGGGTACTTTTACATTACATCCTGTAACTTTGCTCTTCAGACTCATCCTTCAGAGTGATAATTGATGGTATATCTTTTCCTGAATAATAATTATAATCCTAGTTAACATTTTGTGAGTGCTTGACATTTGTCTTTTTTTTTAGGGCTGTCCTTAGGATCCTTAACCCACTGAGCAAGGCCAGAGATGGAACCTGCGTCCTCATGGATACTAGTCAAGTTCATTACCACTGAGCCACAGTGGGAACTCCCAGTGCCTGACATTTGAAGTACTTTAAATATTTTGCCTCATGTAATCTTTGAAAAATCTCCATGGGTTAAGTGTTATTATTACTGTTCTTGTCCCCATTCTCTAGCTGCAGAGACAGAGTTACAGGGTCAAGGCATGTAATCTGTGCAAGGTCATTCAGTTTAGACTTGGTTGAAGTGAGAATTCCCAAGTGCTCTTAATCACTATGCTCTCTTGCCTCTGAGTAATGAGGAGGATGCCACTGGGTGGAAGGCCAGGCTTGAAAGCAATAAGACTGGAGTTCCCATAGTGGCTCAGTGGAAACAAATCTGACTAGGATCTGTGAGGACACAGGTTTGATCCCTGGCCTCGCTCGGTGGGTTAAGGATCTGGTGTTGCTGTGAGCTGTAGTGTGGGTCGCAGACACAGCTCAGATCTTGCATTGCTGTGGCTGTGGTGTAGGCTGGCAGCTAATGCTCCAATTTGATCCCTAACCTGGGAAACTCCATATGCTGTGGGGGCACCCCACACTCCAAAGAAAGTGACAAGAGTGAATCATGAGGCTCAGAGGGGACAGATGGCTATAGAATCAAAACACCCATGGCCATGAGGGTGAGTATAGGAGGTTGACTGCTTGATGGATCTAAGAGGCCAAGTTAGTATCTAATACTTGAAGAGAATAACTCCCAGAAGTCTGGACTGTGCATAGGAAATGTAACATCTGGGCCTGTTTCTGTAAAGTGACAGAAGTGACAGTCCTGGGTGCAGACATCCTTTGAATTATCAGTTCTTGTTCCTCTTCAATGATTTGGAAGGAAATAAAAGTACTGTTCTACATCCATAGGATTATCTTTTCAGAATTCCTGTTAACATGAAAGAGAGTTCTTAGAACTTATTCTAAGGAAAGAGGGTTCAAGAATTGCAGGCCTAGGCATTCCCGTCGTGGCGCACTGGTTAACAAATCCAACTAGGAACCAACTAGGAATCCGACTAACAAATCCAATGAGGTTGCGGGTTCAATCACTGGCCTCACTCAGTGGGTTAAGGATCTGGCGTTGCCATGAGCTGTGGTGTACGCTGCAGACTTGGCTCAGATCTAGCATTGCTGTGGCTCTGGCATAGGCCGGTGGCTACACCTCCGATTAGACCTCTAGCTTGGGAACCTCTATATGCTGCAGGTGCAGCCCAAAAAATACAAAAAAAAAAAAAAGACAAAAATGGAATCAATGAATGAGTGTGTAAGTGTCAGGAACTTGGGCATCAACTCCAAGAGACAGCCTTCTTGGTACAGAGCTCAGTGGTTTGCAGTCTGGACTCAGATGTGACAAGGAGAGCCTCAGCAGCCTGGCGGTTTCTTCTACAGGCATCAATTAGCACAACACGCCAGAGTGGGCATGGAAGAAAAGGCTGAGAGCTAAAGGGTAGTCCAGGAGACCAGGCTGAAGGACATATGAGATGCCTGCTAGAACATTTTTTGGGGAAACAGAGGCAGGCGTAGATTCCCCATAAGGGTGAGTAGAGCCAGGGAGTCAATCACTGGTGGCTATATTGCAACCTGGTGTTTACCTACAGGCTTTGCTGGCAAAGCTCACTGCAAATGGGGTTGTGTGGCTGTTCTCTAAAAATATTGCCCTTTGGGTCTCCTATTTAGAATTGATGAATCATCAGGGACACATGAGAGATGTTTGGACTATGATAAACCAATCAGTACTGTTGTCATGCAAGCTTGCAACTTTGTAAAATCCTTCCTTCATTCCTTCTTTCCTTCCTTCCTCTCTTTATTTCCCTATCTCTCTTCCTTCCCTTCCCTTTTTTTTTTTCTTTTCTTTCTTATTTTTGGCCACCCCACAGCATATGGAGCTCCCAAGCCAGGGATCAGATGTGAGCCACAGTCATCACCTAAACTGCAGCTGTGGCAATGCTGGATCTTTAACCCACTACACCGGGCTGGGGATTGAACCTACACCCCAGTGCTCCCAAGATGCTGCTGAAAACGTTGCACCACAGCAGGAGCTCCTGTAAAGTCTTTCTGATAAAAAGATTTAAGAATAGATAATCCTCAGACAATATTGGAAAATTATAATAAAATGAAATTTGTATGGACCACCTGGTGCTTGAAGAGGTTGGTTTTCAAAAGACACATCTTTAAATTCATACATGGGGGAGAGAGTTGTGCAGTTGAGATTGCTGGAGAACAGAGTCTACTACCCTCTTGGAAAATCTTCCAGCAACAGGTGTTATTTCTTTTTCTCTTCAGGATGTCAAAAGGTCAAAGAAGTGTAAAATTTTCCTTAGTGCAGCTTAGTGGCTAATCATACATAAAGAAATGAAATTGTGATGGAAATTGTGAACAAATGCCCTTTGGCACCTGTTCTTGCCGTCTTGGTTTGTTTTTCTTCCCTCAGCATTTTACACTTCCTAAATTAATTTGTGACCCAGTTCTTCCTCCCAGCTGTTTAGGCCTGAGTGCACACACATTCACACTCGGGTTCTTGGAGCTTAACACAGGGCAGGGATTGAGCCAAGAGCACTGGCACAATCGTGCGCAGGTCACGTGGCCTGGCGCTCCCACAGCCTTATCCCACTCTCTGTGGGTAACTTGAGAGTTGGTGTGTTATGGAGTCTGCAAAGTTCAAAAACTGGCAGAAAGTCTATCCCATGCAAACAGGCTTTCTAGGGGATTAAAGGGACTTTGGTTCCCAGAGTGGCCCATGCAGGAGATTTGTGATGTGAAAAGTGACCTGAGTTAGAGTCGCCCCTGTGGCATTCTCACCCTCTTCCTGAATCAAGCCACCATTTTGTTGTGGTTTGGGGGGAATATGGGCAGATTCTGGAAGCCAACAGCAGACATACACAGCAGATTAAGAATCTGGAAAGTTGAAACATTTGATTTTGAGCCTGCACTTTTACACAGTGCCAAGGATGAGTAGGAGGACAGAGGAAGGATGTTTTCTCTTTCAGGCCACAGACAGTGTGAATTTAACCCCAGTCTCCATGGCTGCTATTTTCCTCAGGTACCTGGAGAGTTGAGTGGACACAGTGGTATGAATTAGAAAATCCCATCCAGGGAGGGGCACAATGTCTTTATTAACAGGCAGAGGGCTTCCCTAGCTGTCCATTTCTGAAGCCCTCACTGTAAAACTGCAGTTTGTTACTCCTGTAACTCCCCCAGGACCATGAAGTATATTAGCAGTAACATGGTACATTAAATAGGCCATGAATTTATCTCCAGGAAAGAAATAATAACATTTGAGTGCAAAGGCAAAGGCCTCTGTCTGCCTTGTAAACAAAAACATGGTCCCCAAAGGGACAAAATAAACCCACAAACTCCTCCCACAAAAAAGAGTAAGAGAATTCACTTTATGATAAACGGGGCATCTCACATCAGTGGGGCAAAGAGGACAGTTTAATAATGAGTGTTGTGAAAATAGGGAGCTTGTTCAGACCTCCCCTGTACATCATGATAAACTTAAAACAGTAAAAATTTCATATTGAAAAAGAATCCCTAAAATCACCAGAAGAAAATATTCGGATAATTTATTTGAATTCCTGAAGTGGGCAAAGTCTTTCTAGTGGTGATCCAAAACCCAAAAACTATAAAGAAAATATTAATATTGAAGTACATAAAATAATTTTCATGGCAAATTGTACCACAAGCATATCAAAAATCAGATGATAAACTGGGAAGAAAATTATAACAACCAAAGTCTGAATTCCAATACATAAAGATTTTTCAAAAATCAATTTGGAAAAAGAGATTTATTCTACACATAAAGGCAGCACTTTACGCATTCTGCATCTTGCCTTTTAGCTCAGTGACAGCTTCTTCCAACTTTTTCCACCACTGTATTTCATTGTCTGGGGAATACATAATTTCTTTACGCAGTCTTACCCCTCCCCCCCTTTTTTAGATCCTCACCCATGGCATATGGAGTTTCCCAGGCTAGGGGTAGAATTGGAACTACAGCTGGCAGCCTACACCACAGTTGCAGCAATGCGGGATCCAAGCCACATCTTCGATGGACACCACAGCTCGCGGCAACGCCAGATCCTTAACCCACTGAGCGAGGCCAGGGATCAAACCTGCATCCTCATGGATGCTAGTCAGATTTGTTTCTGCTGAGCCACAACGGGAACTCCTACCCAGTCCCCTATTGATGGACATATGGGTTTGTTGTTTTTTCATCTTTTGCTTTAAATCTTTTTTTTAAGAAAAAGAATTGTAATTTTCGAGAGCTTAGATTGTGAAGTCAGGTTGCCTGTGTGGGTTCCCATTTTGACTGTTACCAGTTTCAAGCGACCTGATCTTGACCTTGGGCCTCACAATTTCCTCATGTGTGCAGGGAGTTTGACGTTAATAGTATCAACACCTTGAGATTTTGGTGAGGATTCAGTGTGTCAATACAGGGGTGAAGGACTTAGAGTAGTGTCCGACACATGATAATTGCCATGGGAGTCTTAGTTATTATTATTATCATCATGTGCCAAGCAATATACATTTTACTGGCTTTAAAGAAACGTCTGTTTTTATAATGCTTAGGACTCATAGTAAAGAGAACCTCAGGGGGAGATGCTGATTCCTAAAGGCAAAAAGTGAAATCCAGCCATGAGGAAATAGCTCTCTTACTTGCTATTTCTTGCTTTTTAGTGAAGACTTGCTTTGAAATGCATTATGACAGGCAGGAGGTCTGGATGTCAGGAAATGTGGGGAGAAGCTCTGGAATCCACACTTGAAAGAATCCTGGCCGATTCTGCCATAGGTGGTTCAAGACAACAGTCTGAGCAAGTAATGCTAACTGTCCCCTGGATGGGTGTTTGAATTGTAAGCATAGTAACTTAGAGAAATTTGTTAGGTTCAAGTTTCTTCAAAGTTAAGTCAGTGTTTAACTAGAATAAACATTGTAAACTAGTCCAGAAGAGACAATGTCGACTTTATTGAGGCAGTGTTACTTTGTAACTGCCTTCAGGGTATGCTGCATGTTTGTGTTTTGCATTCTAATTTATATTGCAAGTCTTTGAGGTCCGTGGCCTTGATTTCCAGTTTCGTCAGTGTCATCTGTGTCTAGGACATATTCTATTCTTGTTAATATTTTCATACTGCTTAGTGCTATTAAAGAATGAAGGAAGTTCTAATACAGCTTCCAGATTTTTTGCTACCCTGCAAGAGTGAGACTTGGTGAGATTACAAGAAAGATCACAGGTTTCATATTCAGTTAAATCTCAGCTCATCAATTGCTAAATTGGGGAATGTTGGGAAAGTTATTAAACGTCCCTGAAAATCATTTGGTTCATTTGTAACACCAGAATGATGATATTTGATGCCTACAATTATTCCAACAAGATAAGATTCGTTAAGAGTATGCCACACAGCAGGTGCTCAGTAAAAAATAGTAGGTATTTGATTAAAGCTGATTTTTCCAGGGGGTTCTCTCCTCATTCTCTGACACTCTCTCCTGGACAGTCTAGAACCTGGATTAAGCAAGGGTCAGTTCACATACTTCAAATTAAAAGTCATGTTTCCAGAGCAATGTATCAGGAAGAGTCCAAAATCAAAGCTAGACAGCCAGTCCAACTAAGAAGAAAATCTGGAAGAAAGGCATGGGGGTGGAAACAAGAGAAGCCAGATTACGAAGGTAGAGCTCTAAGTTTTCTGAATAATTATATTAAATATGATAATTACTTTCTCCTGATATTTACATGTCTAGAATTTACATATATTATCTTACCAAAATTCCATGGGACATAGGAGTAAATAAATCTTCATTACCTTGGACTAGGCAACAGTACCAAAAACACAAGAAGCCTAAGGAAAAAAATAGATAAATTGAACTTCCTCCAAATTAAGTGTTTTGTTTCAGAATACTCTCAAGAAAAGACAGCCCACAAGGAGAAAATATTTGCACATTATTTATCTGATAAGAGAGTTATATCTAGAATATATAAAGAACTCATACAATTCACTGATAAAAAGACAAATTACCCAATTAAAAAATGGGCAAAGGATCTAAATATACATTGCTTTGAGGAAGATATACAAATAACCCATAGCATTTGGAAAGATGCCCAACATCATTAGGCATTAGGGAAATGCAAATCAAAACCACAAGGAGATACCACTTCTTATTCATTTTTAAAATGACTTTAATCCAAAATATAGACAACAGGATGTGGAGATATTAGAACCCTCATACAGTGCTAGTGGGAATGTAAAGAAGTGTAGCCACTTTGGAAAACAGCCTGGCTAAAGACAGGTCCTCAAAAATGCTAAACATAGAGTTACAATAAGACCCAGCATAGAAAGCCCATGCACCTATAGTCAACTAATCTATGACAAAGGAGGCAAGAATACAATTGAGGAAAGACAGTCTTTTCAATAAGTGGTCCTGGGAAAACTGGACAGCTGCATGTAAAAGAATGAAACTTGAACATTCTTTTACACTACATATAAAAATAAACCCAAAATGGACTAAAGACCTAAATGTAAGGGCAAATACTATAGAGAAAAATATAGGCAGAACACTCTGACATAAATTGCAGCAATATGTTTTTGGATCCATCTCCGAGTAGTGATAATAAAAAAATTTTTCTTAAATGGGACATAATTAAACTTAAAAGCTTTTGTACAGCAAAGGAAACTATTAAAAAAAAAAAAAGACAATTCACAGAATGGGAGAAAAATCGTTGCAGAAAAATCAACCAACAAGGGATTCATCACCAAAATATACAAAAATCTCATACAGCTTTTTATAAAAAAAAAAATCAAAAAAGGTCAGAAGATAAAAATGAACATTTCTCCAAAAAAGACATACAGATATCCAAAAAACACATGAAAAAATGCTCAACATCACTAGTAATTAGAGAAAAGCAAATCAAAGCCAAGATGAGGTATCACCTCACACCAGACAGAATGGCCATCATCAAAAAGTCTACAAACAATAAATGCTAGAGAGGGTGTGGAGAAAAGGGAACCCTCTTACACTGTTGGTGGGAATGTAAGTTGGTGCAATCACTATGGAGGACAGTACGGAAGTTCTTTAAAAAAACCTAAACACAGGAGTTTCTGCTGTGGCGCAGTGGGTTAAGAATCGGACTTCAGCAGCTTGCATCACTATGGATGCAAGCTTGCATCCCAGCCCAGCACAGTGGGTTAAAGGATCTGGCGTTGCTACAGCTTTAGCTTCGGTAAAAGCTACGGCTCAGATTCAGTCCCTGGCCTGGGAATGTCCATTTGCTGCAGATGCGGCCATTAAAAAAAAAAAAAAAAAGAAAGAAAAAAAGAAATAAGTTAAATATAGAACTAGCTGGACATATATCTGGAGAAAACCATAATTTGAAAAGGCACATTCACCCCAGTGTTCACCACAGCACTATTTACAATAGCAAAGACATGGAAACAAGTTAAATGTACACTTGAAACTAACACAACACTATAAGTCAACGATATTCCAATAACATTTTTTTTTAAAAAAGAGTGAGAGGTAAATTAATCTAGAAAATAAATTAGGTATAGGAATTTTGTTTTGAAACATTTTTTTAAAAATTTTCCGTGACATGAGAGCTGGTCCTAAAAACATTAGAGAAATGCTCAATGTGAACTGCAGAAATAATGAGAAAGAGCAAATCCTTTTTATTCACAGATAAATGAAGTATTAGGAAGGCTTAAGGAAACATCTGGAATGAACTGACAGAAATCTCTTAGGCTAAATGATAGCACATTTAAATATAAAGATATATACTTGACACTTTTTTCTCCACATGTAACAGTCTTTTCCCACTGTTGGTATGCATCCATTTTCTTTTTTTAGAGGTGTATTCCTCCTGCTAGCAAATATTAAAATTCTCTTGGGATATCCATAAATAACCCAAAGAAAAATTTTTAATTTCAGGGGATTTTTCACATATATAACTTTTCTGCTTGTTACCACCTCCATCTCTGTAATTGGACAACTTGCCAGAAGTGAAAATTAAATTTCTCAAAAAAGCATGGGAATACAAATCACTTATTAAATCTTGCCCTTTTCATGTGTCCCAAGGGACCATGCTGGCTTACAAAGTTTAAGAATCAATAGCATACAGGATCCGTTTTTTTTTTTTTTTTTCCTATCTGAACCTGATGGCAGTGCCTCATGGGGTGGGGTGGGTGGGAATAAAAACTGTTCCTAGTTTTGAAGGGTTAATGTTAGAGTTCAACTCTATATTTGATCATTTGCTTTTACTTACTGATTAACCAGTTATCACATGGTAGTAGTAGTGACAGAGCAAAGAAACCAAAGCAAAAATATTTGAAAGGGGAAGTTGGCATTAACAGTACAGGGCATGTCCTACTTTCCTTCCAAAGAGCAATGTTGGAATGAACTTGAGGACCTTATGGTATTGACACACACAAGTGAATACACCAATTGGACAGAAACTCCTGCTTATGCAGAAAGGACTCGAGGTTTTCCTTAGAATGTTGCACCTCTGTGCTGCCGGACACCAAAACTTGGCATAAGAACTCGGAGCTTGATTGCTCTTTGCACAGAGGTGCACGTTGGAATAGCTGAATTGGAAGCCCAAATGGGGATGGAAGTCTTTATGAATGCCCACTTATTTAGAGAGAGATGCTTATTTTTGAAGAAAATGCCAGCCCAAATTTATATGATCCTGGAAGCAAGGCAAAGGCATCTGCATGGCATTCAAAAGGAGTAGGGAGCACAAAGGCTGGTTTGTATTCCACTGGGATTTTACTTCCCTTTTGAGATTATGGGCAAAGGCGATGAAATCACTTAAGGAAGCGTGTGGGCAGTACTGAAAGAACCAAAAGACGTTTGTAGATAGCACTGGGAGGCTGAAGACGTGGGAGTTGGATTGGCCACTTTCCACTGGTCTGTGCTGGAATGTCAATAGCCTGAGCTGCAGAAGCCTGGCTGGGAGCTGTGGTACGAGTTATGAAGGGAACAGGTGCTGAGGTTGGAGTAGCACTAGGACTCGTGGCAGATGGTACCTCCTGAAGTGACTGCTGTCAGATAACAAACATTACAGACCTCTTATTTAGATTTTTTTGAAATGGGAGCAGAGACCATTTCAGTTCAAAAAATAGAGCATAGTTGAAAACCAAAAACGTAGCCTCTCTATCAGAATAAATAGATGCAGTCTTAGCCTTCACTAGCAAGCCTTGTGATCACAAAATTTAATCTTTGTGTCTCATTTACCCTCTAAGGAATTAATGTAAAAATAGATGAGAATGCAATCTCAAATGACAGATACATTATCATCATGAAAGTTGTGACTGCTCTGTGAACCTGAGAGAATAGAATCTTTGATAGCCTTCAGCCTTATTCAACAGTATAATTTATTATTAAATGTTCATATCAAATGGAAAGATGGGATCTTGAATTAGTCCCTGCCTGGAAATGCCTTGATACCATGACCATAAGTTTGATTACTGAATGTTAGTCCAAAGGATGAGAGTCAAAAAATGCTTTATGCGCTGAGACTAGCAGGCAGAGTAGAAGAAGTTGCTGTGATGAAGCCTGTCTGTAGGGTCCCAGAGCACATTATTGTTAGATATGGTAGAGAAAGTCTGACTCCATCCTGAAGCTTTCCAGGTGAAACAGTGGATCTAAAACAGCAGGACTGATCTTTGGCTGCTGGCAATAACAGAGTAGTTAATTGAAGGCTCACTCTCCTGCTGAACACATGTAGAAACGCTAGGCGGAAGAAACAAACATTGGTTTTAAGACTTTAGATCACTTCGGAGGCAACCAGAAATTGAGGCACCAGGATCCTGGAGACAAGGGAAAGACACTGAGGTGTGTACCTTCCCCCTCAAAACATGAGTGCAGTCGTAAGTGACACCAAACCAAGAGACTTAGAAGTCCAATAGCTGCTGCTAAGAGGCTGGAAAACTGAGTAGAGCTTTGAGCTCTATCTCACAAGGTTGGAGAGATAAAAATGAGGATTTCAGGATCCACCAAAGAGTGGGAGCACTGGAAATATCCACAATTCCATTAAGGATGTCAAAAAGGACTGTATCTAGGAATGAGATCTTTGAAAAAAAAATACCAGCCTTTCTAAAGACTGAAACCCAGTTTTGAAACAGTTAAATCCCAGATCAGATTGAGGTAATCTCCAATACTATCTCTACCTCCATGTCCTCCCTCCAGAAAAATAAAATAAATCCCCTCTGGAGCAATATGATGTGAATCAGAGACTCAAATAATCTCCAGACTCCATCATCCCATTCAATCATTTTATTGTGCAAGAAAATACAAAGGATGTAAAACAAGAAGGAAAACTATATTAGAAATCAACAGGTGATTTGATAATTGGAGTTTTTCAGCACGGACTTTAAAAATGACTATAGGTATTATTTCAGTTAAATAAGAGTACTTCATCAAAAATGAAATTTATATGAAATAAAATGAAAATTCAAGTACTAAAAATAATTTCATAGCAGAGTTTAACAAATTAGATACCTTGGCGTCGGTGAACAGAAAGATAAATTAGGAGAAAACATACAGAGGAAGAGGGAAAAAAAAGATACATGACACACTGAAAAGGCCTAAGACACTCACACTTAACAGTAATCTCCAAAATAGAGAACAGAACAGGACAAAAGTAATATTTAAAAAGATCCTGCCTAAGAATTCTCTGAAACAGATAAAAAATATCAAGCCACACATTGGCAAAGCTCTACTAACCTCAAGTAGGATAAATATAAAGACACACCTCAGCACATCCTGATAAAACTGTTAAATACCAAAGAATAAGAGAAAATATTAAGAGAAGCCAAAAGAAAAAATACCTTCACAGAAGAAACAGTAAGCTGGATTCACCACGGAAATGACAAAAGCCAGAAGACAGTATAATAACACTTTTAAAGTCCCAGAGGAAGTAGATGCCAACCTAGACTCACGTATTCAATGAATAGGTCTTTCAAAACTGAAGGGGAGGGGTTCCTGCTATGGCTCAGTGGGTTAAGAACCCAACACAGTCTCTGTGAGAATATGGGTTTGATCCCTGGCCTCATTTAGTGGGTCAAGGAGGCAGTGTTGCCACAAGCTGCAACTCTGATCTGACTCCTGGCTTGGGAAGTTCCATATGCCTCAGGTGTGGCTGTAAAAATTAAAAACACACAAAAACCCCCTAAAGGTAAAAATAAATATGCTTTTAAATAAAAACAAAGAGGATTCAACACTACCACTAGACTCATACTAAAAGAAAAATTTAAAGTGAGTTTTCAGAAAGAGGGAAAATTATCCCAGGTGAAAGGATGGAAGTGCAAAAAGGATTGAGGAGTAAAGCAAAGGGTAAATACATGGATAAATCTAAATGATTAGTTATGGTATATAAGGATAATGTTTTAGGGGCTTAAAATGGGAAAAATGAAAATATGTGATAATTATAGCACAGAAGGCAGGAAAGTGGATCAGGGAGTCATAGTGTTGTTAGATTCCTGAATTGTCTGGGAACCGATACAAGTAATAAGTCGTGGTGCATGCTATAATCTCTAATAAACAATAAGAGCAGTGGAAAATAATGTATAACCAAACAAGCTAACAGAGGTGAAAATGAAATGATAAAAATAGTTGACTAATACAAAGGAAAGTAAAAAAGGGAAGAAAAGGTAACATAACACAAGTGGACCAATTAGAAAAGGAATACAAAGATGCAATAACTTTTAAAATCACACCCCCAGAAATTAAATACCTGGGAATAAACCTGACCAAGGAGGTGAAATAATTATGTTCTGAGAACTATAAAACATTAATCAAGGAACTAAAAGTGGATTCAAAGAAATGGAAAGATATTCTATGCTCCTTTGGTTGGAAAAATTAATATCATAAAAATGGCCATACTACTGAATGCAATCTAGATTCAGTGCAATCCCTATCAAATTACCCATGATGTTTTCCACCGAACTACAACAAACAATCCAAAAATTTATATGGAACCACAAAAGACCCAGAATTGCCAAAGCAATCCTGAGGAACAAAAACCAAGCAGGAGGCGTCACTCTCCCAGACTTCAGGCAATATTACAAAGCCACAGACATCAAGACAGTGTGGTACTGATACCAAGACAGACATACAGACCAATACAACAGAGTAGAGAACCCAGAAATACACCCAGACACCTGTGGTCAATTAAACTTTGACAAAGGAGGCAAGAGTATAAAATGGGGAAAAGACAGTCTTTTCAGTAAGTGGTGCTGGGAAAACTGGACAGCCACATGTAAATCAGTGAAACTGGAACACACCCTCACACCATGCACAAAAATAAACTCAAAATGACTGAAAGACTTAAATGTAAGACAAGATACCAACAAACTCCTAGAAGAGAAGATAGACAAAATATTCTCTGACATTGACCTTACAAATTTTTCTCAGGTCAGTCTCCCAAAGCAACAGAAATAAGAGCAAAAATAAACCAGTGGGACCTAATCAAACTGACAAGTTTTGCACAGCAAAGGAAACCAAAAAGAAAACAAAAAGACAACCTACAGAGTGGGAAAAAGTAGTTTCAAATGATGCAAGTGACCAGGGCTTAATCTCTAAAATATGCAAACAACTCATACAACTCAACAGCAAAAAAGCCAACAACCCAATAGAAAAATGGGCAAAAGACCTGAATATACATTTGTCCAAAGGAGATATACAGACGGCCAACAAGCACATGAAAAAATGCTCAACATCCCTGATTATTAGAGAAATGCAAATCAAAACTACCATGAGTTACCACCTCACACCAGTTAGAATGGCAGTCATTAAGAAGTCCACAAATAACAAATGCGGGAGGGGGTGTGGAGAAAAGGGTTGGTGTGAATGTAAAATGGTACAAGCACTATGGAAAACAGTATAGAGGTACCTCAGAAAACTATACATAGAACTGACATATGACCCAGCAATCCCACTCTTGGGCATATATCCAGACAAAACTTTCCTTAAAGAAGACGCATGCACCCACATGTTCATTGAAGCACTGTTCACAATAGCCAAGACAGGGAAACAACCCAAATGTCCATCGATAGACGATTGGATTAGGAAGATGTGGTATATATACACAATGGAATACTACTCAGCCATAAAAAAGAACGACATAATGCCATTTGCAGCAACATGGATGGAACTAGAGACTCTCATCCTGAGTGAAGTAAGTCAGAAAGAGAAAGACAAATACCATATGATATCATTTATGTCTGAAATCTAATATATGACACAAATGAAACTTTCCACAGAAAATAAACTTATGGACTTGGAGAACAGACTTATGGTAGCCATGGTGGAGGGGCAGGGAGTGGTATGGACTAGGAATCTAGAATTAATAGATGCAAACTACTGCCTTTGGAATTATTTCCTTGTGTCACCTATTATTTTTGTGTCACTCCAATACTCTGGACAGAAGTTTGGAGCAGAAAACTTTAAGCAATGAGATCCTGCTGTATAGCACTGGGAACTATGATGGAGCATGATGGAGAATAATGTGAGAAAAAAAGTATATATGTTTGTGTGACTGTGTCTCTTTGCTGTATAGTAGAAAATTGATAGAACACTGTAGACCAGCTATAATGGAAAAAATAAAAATCATAAAAGATAAATGGACCAAATAGAATAAAAAAGGTATGATGTTCAACTCAAACCCAAATTCACACATTATATTAAATATAAATGGAATTCAATTGAAAAGTTATCACAGTAGATTAAAATACAAAACACTATATTCAAGAAATACCTTATGTATGAAGAAAAAGAAAAAGTGAAAATAAATGAATGAAAATATGTGCATACAACTTTTAACCAAGAAAAAAAAAAAAAAAAGGCTGGTGTAGCTATACTTAGATAAGCTTATCTCCTTAAGCTTCTTTTATTTTACTTTTAGTAAAGTTATTTTTTGAGATGGAGTGACACTTGCTTATGATAAAAGGATCAATACATCAGGAGGTTGTATAATTTTTTATTTGTGTGCATCTAATTCAGATTCAGATTCAGCCTCAGATTCAGAATATATACAATTAACTTGACAGGATAAATGACAAAAGTAGACAAAATTATGGTGTGGGGTTGTAATATACCTCACTTAGTAACTAATAGAACAAGTATACAAAATAAACCATAGTGTCACAGATATTTCAATAAAGAAATTATCAAATTTGACCAAGTAACATATTGTCATAATTTTAGATATGATAATGGAGCAGTGATTGTATTTTTTAGATGTATATATCAGAGAAACATGTTTAAGTTTTTAAAAGAGAGAAAAAGGCCTCGAGGACCATAAGCTTAGGAAAGTAATGGGGAACAGAGGATGGATTGGGAAAGGAAATGGAAGCATGAATAGAAAAGTTTTCTGGAAGTTCCCCTCATGGCGCAGTGGTAATGGAATCTGACTAGGAACCATGAGCTTGCGGGTTCGATCCCTGGCCTTGCTTAGCGTGTTAAGGATCCGGCATTGCCATGAGCTTCGGTGTAGGTCACAGACATGGCTCGGATCTGACGTGCTGCAGCTGTGGCGTAGGCCAGCAGCTACAGCTCTGATTAGACCCTAGCCTGGGAACCTCCATATGCTGCAGTGCAGCCCTAAAAAGGCTAAAGACAAAAAAAAAGAAAGAAAAGTTTTCTTCTCTGAACTTCTGTCCAGAGTATTGGAGTGACACAAAAATAATAGGACCCAAGGAAATAATTTAAAAATATGATTTTCTCAACTTAGTTTGCTTATTTATGCTTAAAACTTTTTAAAGAGTATGATAATGTGAAATATTTAAAGGCAGTCTTAATAAAACTCAGTGATATTCCAACATTTTTTGTATATCTGCTAATTTAATAAGATTTTGTTGTAAATCTGTAAAAATGTCTCCTTTCTTCTGTTACAGAGCACTGTCACTTTGATATTTTGCAACAATTTCACTTTTTTCAGTGAAACTTTTTTCAAAAAAATATATAAATGGAAATGCTATAAATAAATAATTTAGGTTCTTTCCAAAGAAATAAGTATAAAAACCTTAATGGATCCAATTCTTTTGTAGTTATCCCAGTTAAATTAGGCTTTACTCCAAAAGCTAATTTTTTGCTCAGTTAATTCTTCCTGAAAATATTAATATGTTCCACTTCTTTTTAAAAATGGATACAGCTCAGAAAATATTGTAAAAGGACATAGAGATTTTTCAATGATATCATCAAATGTTTTAAAGAGCTTTTAATTGGGAGTATATTTTCAAATCAATGGAATAAGCTAATCATTTTATAACTGCTGCAAAAATGGAAGATCTGGAAATCCTGTAGGCAAGCTTACTTTAAAATTACATAAAACTATGTTTAGCGCTCGTTAAGCTTTCTTTTCCTTTAATAATCTAATTTCCTTCTAGTTTAAGAAGGATATTTAAGCTTTTAGTTATATTTTAAAGGAGTTCATGTAATTTCATACTATTTTAATTTTTTCCTTACTTTTTCATTTGATAGAATAAAAAAATCAGTGATAGTATTCAAATATGAAACCAACAAGCTCAAATAATTTCCTTTGGAGGGTCAACATATTTCCTTTTGTTGGATGAGGTACACATACACTTCTTCATATAATTGAGCAATTTACAAAATAATCTATCATTTAAAGAATTGCTCTTAATTTTATAAATAGAACTAATAGCATCTATCAGTTTGTTGAGTGTCTCACTACAACTCTTAGCAATTAATTGTCAAGGAATATATATAATGAATTGCTTAAACACTTGCAATCAGAGACACGTCGGCCTTTTGTATAAGTAACAGCATTGGGAAGGTAATACTTTTCTTGCTAATTACTGCTAAAAGTTTTTTTTTTTTTTTTGTCTTTTGTCTTTTTGTTGTTGTTGTTGTTATTGTTGCTATTTCTTGGGCCGCTCCAGCGGCATATGGCGGTTCCCAGGCTAAGGGTTGAGTCGGAGCTGTAGCCACCGGCCTACGCCAGAGCCACAGCAATGCGGGATCCGAGCCGCGTCTGCAACCTCCACCACAGCTCACGGCAACGCCGGATCGTTAACCCACTGAGCAAGGGCAGGGATCGAACCCTCAACCTCATGGTTCCTAGTCGGATTCGTTAACCACTGCGCCACGACGGGAACTCCTGCTAAAAGTTTTAAACAGTAACAGCTTTTTTTTTTTTTAATGACAGTGATTTATTTATTTATTTTTATTTTTATTTTTTGTCTTTTTAGGGCCGCACCTGCAGCATATGGTGGTTCCCAGGCTAGGGGTCTAATTGGAGCCGTAGCCGCCAGCCTATGCCATACCAGATCCGAGCCTTGTCTGTGACCTACACCACAGCTCATCGGCAACACCGGATCTTGACCCTCTGAGTGAGTCCAGGGATCAAACCTGCAACCTCATGGTTCCTAGTTGGATTCATTTCCACTGTGCCATGTTGGGAACTCCTAACAGCTCTTTTATATGGTTAATAATTTCTTACATTTTTCTCCTTAAAACTGTTATATAAGTTGTCATTATTACACAGAAGACTTGTTCATTTGACTGCTATTAATTACATGGCTGACTTTTGCCATTTCTCACCATCTTATTTGTTATTCCTAAAACAGTATTATTCATTAATGAAAGAAAATACATTGTTTAATTTAGATTTGTTTTCTTTCATCATATAAAAAAACCTGTCATACACCTCATAAGGGTACCATTTCTCAGAGTTCCTGTCGTGGCTCAGAGGTTAACGAATCTGACTAGGAACCATGGGGTTGCGGGTTTGATCCCTGGCCTTGCTCAGTGGGTTAAGGTTCTGGCATTGCCGTGAGCTGTGGTGTAGGTTGCAGATGCGGCTCGGATCCCGTGTTGCTGTGGCTCTGGTGTAGGCCGGCGGCTACAGCTCTGATTAGACCCCTAGCCTGGGAACCTCCATGTGCCTCGGGAGCAGCCCAAGAAATGGCAAAAAGACAAAAAAAAAAAAAAAAAAAGAGAAAAAGAAAAGAAAAGAAAAAGAAAAAATTACCCTTTCTCTGACATTGGGTGCCTTGCTCCATCTTTGATAATTTGTGCTGTTGGATGACTCTCTCATTAGAAGATTTTTAAGAGAGTTCCTGTTGTGGCTCAGCAGGTTAAGAACCTGACTAGTATCCATGAGAATGTGGGTTCCATCCCCGGCCTTGCTCAGTGGGTTAAGGATCTGGCATTGCTGTGAGCTGTGGTGTAGAATGCAGATGCGGCTAGGATCTGGTGTTGTAGTGGCTGTGGTGCAGGCCAGCAGCTGCATCTCAGATTTGACCCCTAGCCTGGGACCTTCCATATACTGCACGTGTGGTCATAAAAAGAAAAAAAAAGGTTTTAAAAAAACTTTCAGTAGTAATATTTACAGTTTTCAAACTTATTTTATATTCTTACAAAGGTTGATAACTTTCTTTGACAACTCTATTAATGTGTGTCTTGTAAAACAGTCTTGGCATGTTCATTTCTTCATCTGAAAAAAAAAACAAAAGTGGGCAGGGCTGGTGGCTGATTTATTCCAATATGGACATAGCAGTTGTTAAATAATGAAACCTTCCCATTCCAGTTTGTAAACAATCTCTGTTCTGGGTCTCAGAGTTTTTAAAGAAGTGTGTTCATATATACTTTGTGCTTGAGTCTAGAATATATATATTCTTATCCACATAACTTTCTGGAGAAATACTTGAACATTTAGTGGAACATGAGACTTTTTTTTTTTTTTTTTTTTTGTCATTCTGAACTGTCCAGCATCCCTGGCCCCACACTAAATACCTACAGTGTTTCTCAGACAGTGGGACAAAAAAAAAAAAAAAAAAAAAAAAAAAAGTGCCTACAAGTTTCTAAAATATTCTATGAAGGGCAATTTTTTCTACTGAGAAATATTGGATTAGTTTATATCTAATCCAGTATCTCTGCTTTGGCCCACCAAAAAGACTTGAGTCAAAACATTTTGCTTTAATTAATTATTCTCTTTGAAAAACCAGAACCAAATAATCTGTTTCATTTTCATATCGACAGAGAATGTGAGGCAAATGAGACCAAAACTGCAGAGTTGCGGGCAGGGAAGAGATTTAGCAATAAGGATGTTATGTGAAATAAGAAACCTTGGAGGCTTATGTGATTTTTTTCATAACTATAAGGATAATAAAAGAATAATAATTTATTCAAGAATTACTTTGTGCTCAGCTCTGTGGTAATTGTTTTTCCTCTTTGAATTTTATTTAGTCCTTTCAACAGCCTAAGTGGGAATAGATACTATTATCCACATTAGAGGAAAGGTCTATTCTCAGGAAATCTGCCTGCTCTGGGCTCTTTGCCTGGGTTCCAAGCAGGCAAGCCCTCTGAGGATGGGCATTTGGAGCTGGTGTTCCTCCCCAGAAAGTGTGTGGTGTGAGTGGCTGAGAGCACAGCCAACATCATCTATGGCATTTTTCTGCCCTGCTATATCCTAGGACCTCGATTTTTCAAACATTTTACAGGCAGTTTCTCTTTTATGAGTCTCTTCCTCTCAATTTTCAAAATTGAACTGTTAACATGAGCCAACCATGTATTTTTATTTATTTATTTATTTTATTTATTTATTTTTTTAGCATTTTATCAGACCACTCCTTGAATTCTTGGACTGATTTCCAGAGCTGTGTTTTCATTTAGGAGTAATTAAACACTGCCTGTATCTGATTATTTCTCTAAATAGTAGAAATTGCTATTTGGAGATAAATGATTTCTAGCAGAAACTTGGAGCATCAACATATTGGATAGAAAGAAGCCGTTTAGTCCAAACATTTTTTGGAGAAAACATTGTCTTTGTTAATCCCTATCATTTGAAAATGAAATGTTGATTTCCCCTAGATTCAGATCGGTTGATAGGTTGTTGATGGGGATATTTGGACTCGGAAATATGTGACATGAGGCAAAAAAACATGTTATTTAGACTTTAGGTAAATGCATTGTAATTGTCTCTTGGCATTAGAAAATAACTACAGAAGTACTGTTAGTGTCTCAATAAAAGGTGTTTGTGTGAGAATAGCCTTTCCCACATTAAATGATATGCTTCACGTATGGAAATATTTTTGTTATTGTTTTCACACTTTTAAAATTATAGTTGATTTACAATGTTGTACCAATTCCTGCTGTACAGTAAAGTGATGTATACATTCTCTTTCCTATAGTATCGTGGTCTACCCCAAGAGACTGAATATGCTTCCCTATGTTATACAGAAGGACCTCATTGCTTATCTACTCTGAACAGTTTGCATCTACCAACCCCAAACTCCCCATCTATCCCACTCCCTTCCCCTTCGCAACCACAAGTCTATTCTCTGGAATCTTAAGCAGTTTTTACCTAACCTCTAACTTTACCTCTCCTATGATAGGAGGTGTTTATATTAAAAACAGACAAAAAAGTTCAGTCACTTATCAATATTCTTAGGAAAATAGAAGTTAAAAAGGGGAGAGGAAGTGTAATTGATACATGTACTCACTGATTTGTTTTCTGAACTATTGGAAAAGATCAAGGAGCCCTGTCACCAGAGTGTAACTTCTGGTGATGGAATCTCTTGCTATAAGCCCAGATAAGACTGATATTTAATGAATAAAGACAAGATTGTCAGTCAGGATGTGGGTCCTAAGGGCTAATATAATTTCAAAGGTCAGAATCTCTCTCTGGGTTTGGGGATGCAGAGCTGTCAGGAACCCTGAAAATAATTAGTTGAAGTACATGTGTGTGCAAGACTGAAAAAGAAGTATTTTGAATAGTAAAAAGCCATCCACAAATTGGGAACACACACACACAAAAGCTTTGTGTCACTTATGTGGTACAGCCTGACCACAGGGAGAAGATCCCCAAGATGTAAACTCATACTGTTGGCACCCTCTTGTGGCCTCTTTTGGGGTCTGGTCCCAAACGAATACTGCTTTAATTCCCAGACTGTCCCCTAAATGATTTGACATAAATAAAACTTAAAAATAAAGCTGGCAGGAGTTCCCATTGTGGCTCAGCAGATTATGAACCCGACTAGACTCCATGAGGATGCGGGTTGGATCCTTGAACTTGCTCAGTGGGTTAAGGGTCCGGCGTTGCCCTGAGCTACGGTGTTAGGTCACAGATGCTGCTTTGATCTCTCGTTACTGTGGATGTGGAGTAGGCCGGCAGCTGCAGCTCTCATTCAACCCTTAGCCTGGAAACTTCCATATGCTGTGGGTGCAGCCCTAAAAAAGCAAAAAGAAAAAAAAAAAAAGAAAGAAAGAAAGAAAAAAAAGAATGAAACATGATAATGTGAGAAAAAAGAATGTATACATGTATGTGTGACTGGGTCACCTGGCTGTGCAGCAGAAAATTGACAGAACACTGTAAATCAGCTGTAATGGAAAAAATAAAAATCAATATTTAAAAAAAAAAGAAAAAAGACAAAAGCTGGCAGATCCAACTTGATTGTAGTACCTTTTTAATTTAGGGGGCAAATTAGGTGCCAAGGGTGAAATTTAAGAGGATGATGGGACAGATGTGATCTACTTTGAAATATTGGGAGTATTTTAGCCCAGAAAACAGAGTCAATAAAAGCTTTTATATTCAAATACACGTTGACCCTCAGTATTCGAGGGGAATTTGTTCCAGGTCCCAAATACCCAAATCTGCAGATAGTCAAGTGCCTTATATAAAATGGCCTAGTGCAGTCAGCTGCGATATCCTCTGTGGGTCCTGCATCCACAGATACCCTTAGGTAGTGCAGTCCCAGGGAAGGCAGAGGAAGTGCTCAAAGTGGAGTTTGGCTGCTTGCTGCTCTAAGGCCAATAAAGGGGCAAGGCTGGTAGGAAGTTTGCTTTATTTCAGAGGCCAGCAAGGGGAGGGGGCAGACTCGTGTCCAAAGGCCGGTTCCCCTCACTAACAAACAGTGGGCAGGACTTCTAGAAGGGAATTTCAGGGGTGTATAGGTGGAAGGAGGGGACTACGTGCAGAAACAGCACGGTCAGCTCTGACAGTCTTCTTGAAACTGGTCATGTGGTGGTCTGACCAGCATCATCTTGATTGCTTTAGGAACAGTTAATCTTCAGTTCCAGGGTCGGGTGGTTTCCAAGTCTTTGAGGCCAGTTCTTGGAATTGTGGCAGCTTATGTCATGGCTAGAATCTGGTCATCATGTAGTTAACTTCTTCTACATGGTGGAGGTTTCAGTATCTCCAAAATTGCTCAAAGGACATGGCTCAGAAGAGTATCTATAGCTCTTAAGGAGGAACCAAAGTCCTTGACTTTGCTTAGTAACTAAACTCTTATGATCTGGTCTTCTTTGACTGTTTTCCTTTGCTTCTGCATTTTCTAATTTTGCTGGTTAAAATTACTCTTTGGCTAAAATTTTTTTGCAGACAAGAGACAGGCAAAGGACATGAGGACCATAGGGTCCTGCTCCATTTCAGTCCAGAAAATGCATTACAGAGCTGGCGAGGAGGAGGAGGGGGGGGGAGGAGGAGGGAGAGGGGGAAGGGGAGGGGGAGGGAGAGGGGGAAGGGGAGGGGGAGGGGGAGGGGGAGGGGGAGGGGGAGGGGGAGGGGGAGGAGGTTAAGAGCAACTGACCCTGACTTTCTACCTCGCAGGGGCATTTTCAGAGAGGCCACATGAACCACTGCGTTTTAGGAAAGAAGAGTTTATTTGATGAGTCCCATTTCCCATTGGTTAAAGATTTACCCACAGGGTATTAACTTTTTACAGGATATTAACTCCACCCAAGGGCATACACTTGATCTTTAAGGGGGTTCCTGGCTTCTCTGGCTTCAGCAGTAATGGAGAAGCAGGGGAGGAAGTATGCTGTAGGTGTGAGGCAAGGTACCCGGGCTTGTGTCGGGGAAGCTCCAGCAAAACAGGTGGCTGAGGGTCCTGGAGGTGGGTGCTGCCCAGAGAACTGAAGGTGGCAGTGAGTCCTGATTCAGGGCCACTTGTGCTGGGCAGTTCAGCCCTTGCATGCCTGGGCCTCAAGTTGAGTCAAGATAACATCCAGTTAACACTCTATAGAGAGAGAGACCTATAACAAAGGAGGCTCTCTCTGGTCCCACTTTAGGCAGCAGGCACATAGCAGTTGGTCCTCATTCTTCTACTGGGCAGATAGGACTCAAGTTTTTAAGTATGTCTTTAAGACAGATGGTGGAAGGTGACTGAAAACTCAAGCCAGTGTAACATTAAGGAAGTGGATTAACTCAGGTAAAAGGAAATCCAGAAGTTGGTGGATTTGGCAATTGACTCAAGTGCAAACTCTGCTTTCAAATAGGCAACCATCTGCCCAGATTTCTTTCTTTTTTTCCTTTCTTTGTTTCTTTTCTTTTCTTTTTTTTTTGAGAAATAGTCATATGTCATATGTTCCAACATCATAAATTTTTCTTATTTCTCTTTACACAGCAGTCTTGTCATCCCAAGATACAAAATTCAACTGTTTTGTCAGCTGTTTCACAACTTCATAAAAGTTGCCAATTTTTCAGCTAGAATAATTAGTCGTGTTCTCATTTCTTCCCTGTACTTTCCACTCACATAAATCTACCCTTTACATTCCCTTGTTATACCTCCTCTCCCTGTATAATATTTTGTATGTTTAAGATTATTTGTTGCAAATAATGGTAAAACTGTGGTCAACTTAAGCAAAAATCGAATCTATTAAAACTATATGTAGGCCGACAGAATCTATGGGAAAGCCAGAGAATCACCTTGAGCAAAATCCATGACAGGTAAATTGCAGCCAAAATTCTGCCACAGGATGATCTACCTGGGATATTACTGCTGGTAGCATTGCCACCCTACACCTGTACCCATACAGTTGGACCCACTGTTCCTTCCAAGGCCCTCCCTGGGTTGAACCACCTCACCCATCCATTGGGTAATGATTTCTCATCATTATTCTTTGCTGAAAATCATAAGAAGATAGTTACACTTGCATGTCAGAAGCAGAGACCTTTATAATTGAATTGATTTTTTTTTTAGTCCCTGTTGTCTCTAAAGACTTGGTTTTTCAAATAATAAATCTTGAACATTATCCAATAGCAAACTTAATTATTCTCTGAGCTCTTTTCATGTTGGGGTTTCACTATAAACGATTGATATTTTCTTCCTACTGGTTTTAGTTCAGTTTTAATCCAATATAATCAGATAATTTGAATTTTCTGCCAGAGTATTTGGCATGTTTTCTGGCATCTCAATGAATAGATATATTGAGCGTGCATAGCTTGAAATTTTCTGATAATGGTGTTTATTGATTTGCCCTTTTGTAATTAAATCAAATAAGCTAACATTTCTAGGTATCCATGCAGAGTGAACATGACTTAAAATGTTTATTAGAGTGGATTTGTTATTTTGTGTAGTTGTGCTGAGGAACACACTGAACCATGCGAGATGAAATGTGAAATGTAATTAACCTCACACATTATCCACAGAGAAAAATATACTTTTATCTAAGCTGTCCAGACTTTTTAGCACCAGCTGAGGAGGAAAAGGCCTGAGTAATGCTGGCTTATATTACCCCTGCAAGTGTGATTACAGCTAAGAAAAAAAAAAAAAAAAAAAGGATTCTTTCCCACCAGAGGGTTTTTTCTCTGAGGAACCTCAAAACTGTGACCACATTTTGCAGATGTTTTCAATGTATTTAGTTAAAGAAAAACAGTAGAAGTCAATCAAGAAATTTAATTTCTGAAATGGAATCTATAAGGTATACATGAACAAAACATTGAGCTGACTTTTTAAGCCTTCAGACAGCATTTAAGATGTTATGTTGAACTAGTCAAAATGTTTCATAAATGCCTCAGTTGAGACTGAGGGAGGAGCTTTTGAAAGGAAGAAACCAGTACACAGAGGGCCATAAAGAATTGCTTGAATTCATAGTTAATTAACAGAATCAATGTCTAGATGATTTTGGTTTTTTTATAATGTATAAGGGAACAATCCCCACCATGCCCTTTGCCGTAACTACAGAGTTGCATAACATGTGCTGTTCGCTGATTTGATTCTGCTAAAGTTGCATCTGGGAAATTCCATCTACACAAACCTAGAAATATAGTCTCTCTTTTTCTCACCAAGGAAAAAGACCAGGACTTACAGAGCGGTGTGTTGGAGTCTGGTGTCACTTATACAGGTTATTTTTATAAATGCTGTCCCTGCACGATTGGTGACTTTGTTTTAGGGCAAACTGGCAGGAAATTGTCCTCTTTCTACCTGGATGGCAGCACTGGAGGGACAAAGTGGGGCTGATTTGGAGAGCATCCATCACTCTTTACGAGCACAGCCTTCTGGAAAGGCTCTTTAGCTCCTGGAGATACTTCAAAAGAGCCTGTGGAACCTGTGGAATGCAGATTTCCTCCACAAACATTAAAGGGCTTTGGGAACTACCTGATTTCTCAGGCTGGAATGTATTGAGTACTTGGCAGTAATGAAATGAACTGAATCAGATCCATTACAGACTCACCGGGGTCTGTGGCTCTTGACCTTGTAAAGAGCGGGCACTCCCTTTCAAACGCCTGACGTTGTAATCCTAGTTGAGAGGTACAGATTGGGGGTGACCTGTGATTTTCAGGTTTCCTTTTGATCTTCCAGCCCCCCTCACTTGCTGCCTTGCCACATGTGGGTTCCCGCACAGCAACTGTCCCTCCACCTTCCCTAGAGAGCTGCCCACCTGCTCTCTGCCAGCCGCCCCTTTGAAGTGATGAGCTTCATTTCACAGGGCACCCCCAACCCTCTCCTGGCCCCTCCCCAGCCCCTTCCTGGCTCTCTAAATACACACATACCACATTGGGCTCCTAGTTTAACCAGAGAAGCTGATGTGATCCAGGTCTTTAATGATTTTAAAACTAGTAGGAACGATACCATTAAGCAAATATTATTGAATGCCATTATTAAATTGGGCCTCTGTTCTACATGTGACAAACAACTGCCACATTATACTGCAGTACAGATATGTCCTGGCAATTTTCCTTTAAATTTCATAAGAACATCGCTGTGAGGTTCATTTGGACTTACCCATAATTTTCAAGCTGTTTTAAATCATATATCAAACCATTTAACCATTTATCGAAGGGCCTGAAGTGTATCTATTATTCTAAGTGTGTCTCTTTATCACAATGATCAACAGTTATTTGATCTGTGTATTATCCATTAGCAGTTATTTAAAGCAGAACAAACAAAATCTTGATTTCCCCACTTCCTAATGACAACAGGAAAATCAATCAATTTTTTTAAAAAAAGATGCCTCCCCTTAATTTAATCAGTATTGTTATAGACTACGGAGCCTAGAGTAATGCTGAATATTTTTTTTTTTTATCCTGGAGCTTGCAACATTACATGCTACAGGATATTCTAATTAAGATAACTGAAAAGAGGAGTTTCCTGTCATGGCGCAGTGGAAACCAATCCAACTAGGAACCATGAGGTTGTGGGTTCCATCCCTGGCCTCCCTCAGTGGGTTAAGGATCTGGCACTGCCCATGAGCTGTGGTGTAGACCAACAGCTGTACTTCTGATTTGACCCCTAGCCTGGGAACCTCCATATGCCACTGATGAGGTCCTAAAAAGCATAAAAAAAAAGATAACAAAAAATCTGAAAGGAAAGGATGTATGTATATATACAACTGATTCACTTTGCTGTACACCCAAAACTAACATAACTTCCTAAGCCAACTGAACTCAGTTGTATTTTAAAAAAGAAAGAAGATAACAGAATGGAGTCTTGCTTAATTTTGTTAGCTTAGGACTGGCTTCTTAACCTTTAGGAAGCTCAGTTTCTTCATCTATAAAGTGAGGGTAGTAATTAGTTCCTCACAGGGTTCAATGGGAATAGTGCTCTAAAAGGATTGGCACCTGCCCTGCAGTCAGGACACCTGAAACTGTGCGTGTGTGAGAATGGAGAGCGCTGACCTGCTGACTTCCTCTTCCCAGGGGAATGAGGGGGAGTCTATGACTCAGGTCTCTTCTCCAGTTCCTTCTGGTGAGACACATGCTCCACATCCTCTCCCTTTACCCGGGTTGATTTCTGATACATTACTGAGCCCTAGCGACCTGACCTAGCAATTCCAGTTCTCGGAAGGCACAGGATTTTAAAAGAAAGTTTGCCACATAACTGAGACAAGTTGATAATATTTTTCCCCATCAGCCATTGTAATCATGCTCACACATTCATGTTTGGAGCCTGGAGTCCCCCCTCACAACAGTTTGATAATGAAAAAGTTTTAAGAGATGGCTGATGATTACATTTAATGAAAACATACCGACATTGAAAATTTTTCACAAACTTCTGTAATTCAATTATATTACTTGCTCAAAATTTTCATATGACACACTTAAAACCCTTCTTGATTTTTATTACTATTTTTCTTTTATTGAATTAGTATACAACAAAAATTTGATTTATTGATTTCTTTTTGTTGGATTTTTCTTTTAACCCATGGCCATTATAGGACTTTTTAGGGGGCATTATATAATTTTTTTAATTTATGAAAATTGTTTAACCCACAGAAAAATGAAAGAAAGAGTAAAAAAAGTGTTCATATATTCCTTTCATAAATTTATTCACTCTTACCACAAATGCTCCCTTTCTTTATCACATTTCTCATTTCCACTCACTGAAAGCAAGATGCAGAATCTCGGTGCTTTAGCCCTAAATACTTCCACATGCTGTGCCAAGAGCACACTGTTCTTCAAAAATCAACTTCTTAGGGGGTTCATGGTTAAGGGGAAAAAGATTTGATGAACATTAATTCAATAGCGTCAACTAACATGAAGTCCATATTGAATTTTCTCAGATTGTCTCCAAACTGTCCTTTGTAGTTTTTATTTGTTTGTTTTCCTTTTTTGCTCTAAGGTCCAATCAGCTTTATGCTTTCCATGGGCTGTTAATTCTCTTGTAGAAGCCAAACCTATAGTCTTCCATTGTTAGGACTCATATAACCAGGGCCCCATCAAGATAAAAAGCACTTTACACCCTGGGATAAGGAAAAGTAACTTGTCACCCTGAATGTTTTGACTCTTAAAAAAACCCAAAAAACACTCAGTCACACACACACACACACACACACACACACACACACACACACACATACACAGAGTAAATTTGAACATTTACCATAATTCTAATTTCCCTAAGCAAAGTTATCTTTAACTTTTACAGTGCTAACACTGGAATATATCTCAAGACCTTTGTTAGTATGTTAATCATAAGAGGAGGTTACTGTATTGTATTTCCACCATGAGCAGGCTATTATAAACTTGGTAACTTTGGGAAGTTTTGAATTTTCTCCTTTAAAGGCAGGTGTGATTTTTTTTTTTTTTTTTTTTAATGGTGGGCCCAGTCCCTGGTGCCTCTTTGCATGTCTTTTAACACTTGCAATTCCAAGTATTTTTTGAACCCTCCTAAGGCTCTCTCCATCTAGAACCACCTTCCCTGTTCTTCATGACACTGACTCCTTGCGAGAATCCTGGGATATTGTCCTGCAAAACATCCCATGTTCAGGATGATTCTGTTAAAAATGATAAAGTCCTTGACCATCATTACTCTTTTTGATGCCACTCCGGTTCTAAATTTAGCCACTCCATGCCACTTCACAAGCTACCTCCCAAGTTCTATTAATGTCAGAGTACCTTCGTGCTTTATGGTACAATGAATCATTCCAGGCTCATCCCAGCCCTGGAATCAATTATTTCTCCCAACAGTCCTGGCTCCCCATTTACTGAAAAATGGTATTTTGGAAATTAACATCTAGGCCCTTTCAATGGATAATTTTTAAATTAAGGTAATTTAAAAAAAATCAACTTGTATTGATTTTTTTTTTTTTTTGTCTTTTAGTCTTTTTTTTTGGTCTTTCTAGGGCCACTTCCCATGGCATATGGAGGTTCCCAGGCTAGGATTCTAATCAGAGCTGTAGCCGCTGGCCTACACCAGAGCCACAGCAACGCCAGATCCAAGCCACGTCTGCCATCTACACAACAGCTCAGGGTAACACTGGATCTGTAACTCACTGAGCGAGGCCAGGGATTGAACCTGAAACCTCATGGTTCCTAGTGGGATTTGTTTCTTCTGTGCCACAGTGGGAGCTCTGAACTTGTATTGATATTTTTCATCAAATTCAACAACATACATTTTGCCTACTTTCTCCAATCCCATTTTATATCTCCTTCCTCTCATAGTGACACTACTGGTTCCTAATGATGAAACTGTATTTACTCATTTATTCCAAGCTGCAATATGTCACACTTTTATAATTACAACACAGTAGCAACAAACCTACTGAGTAGTTTAAGATTCCTTTGTGGTTCTTTTGTTCTCGGAATGTATCACACAGTACTGTGTTCTAATTACATGAATCATTACTTTCTCCATATGATTATGTTATTAATCACCTATATAGTTAGGATAACTGGTTTTTGATTATATTTAATTTTAGACTTTTATTTAATTCTACTTATTGGTATGTAAAACATTCATATGGAGTAAAAGTCAAAACCAAAAAGTAGGTTGAACTCAGAAAATTTCGCTCCCATTCCTATATCCTCTACCCCATCTAAAGAGATTCATATTAATTTTGTTAGCTAGTTTAGCTTTCCTGTGTTTCTTACAAGCAAAAATAAAATATTACTTCTTTCATTTTCTTACACAATAGGTGAATTATATAAGTACACACACACACAAACACAGACACGCACACAATAGTCATTCATAACAATAGACTGACTCCTAACTGATTCATAGACTTTTTCTCATTGTGGCCGCTATTTATTTATTTTTTAATTTATTTTTTATTATTTTTTAAAGCTATATTGAATTATAATTGTTTTGCAAAGTTGTGATAATTTCTGCTATACAACAAAGTGATTCAGTTATACATGTACATACATCCATTTTCTTTCAGATTCCTTTCCCACATAGATTATCACAGAATATTGGATAGAATTCCCTGTGCTATACAGCAGCTCCCTGTTGGCCAGTCATTCCATATACCACCATGTGCTATTGCGGCCACTATTTCTATCAAAGTGTCCATTATATCTCAAAAAATTATAAGAAAAAAGGGGAAAACAAAATCAATAGTACCTTTTCAAAAAAAAAAAAAACAAAAAAAACCAAAAAAAACCAGTTGGTTCAAACTGAAAATGTTGGGAGTGAACTAGTGAGAATGGGTGGAAAATGGGATAGCGAGAAGAGTGAAATAATTTGGGGTCAATTTTCCTCTCTTTAAGTTTCACACTGAGGCATTGATGTATTTTTACAGAGATCAAGAGACTGCTATTCTCCTAGCTCGGCCACTTACCAGCTATTTTAGCTCAGATTCTTTGGCTCTTCATCTGTAAAATAGAAGCTGTGCTATTTCCCCTATCAACCTGGCATGGGTGCTATAAACATTAAACTGTGTCTGGCTGTAGACGAGCTATAGGAATACTTTAAAGACTTAACTACGTAGGTAAGGTGTTTCTGTTACTGCTGTGGCTATAGAACAGTATGACACTTTTGTACATTTTCTCCTTCTGTCTTTTTTTTTTTTTTTTAAGGTCATATCCACAGCACATGGAGGTTCCCAGGCTAGGAGTCAAATCAGAGCTGTAGCTGCCAGCCTACACCACAGCTCACTGCAACGCCAGATCCTTAACCCGCTGAGCAAGGCCAGGGATCAAACCTTTGTCCTTATGGATGCTAGTCAGATTCATTTCTGCTGAGCCACCAAGGGAACTCCTGTACCTTTTCTGCATTTATTCCATCACACTATTTTTACTTTGGTGGCTGAGGGAGTAACACTTGAGTGGGTGTGAGCTTTGGTGTTTGAGGTGATGGAAGATGGTGACTCTTTTAAGTCACTTTATTTAAAAACTGGAAAGTGTCCGAAGATTCACTCTCTTCCAGTAGCAAAGGCGTTATTATGAATATCAAACTCTGTTGACAATGTGCTTTTAATCCTGGGTAAAATGATCCCTAGCTAGAAGCACGCATCTTTGCCAGCTTTATGCCAAGGCGGGCTCGTCTTGCTCTGGAGTGTTAAGCAAAGCTTGAGATGGTGCAGCGGGCTCCTGCAGTGGGCAGTTACAGGGGAAGAAAGAGACTCATCCTAAGTAATAAGAGATTCAGAAGACACGTGTCTGTGCTAAAAAACCTTGGTGGTGGTTTTGGGGTGGAAGGTGGAACTGAGAATAACATGACAGCTGTCACTGGGCTCTCCTCTGGCTCAATCCACAAAACTGATTTCACCGGAAGAGGCTTTGAGTGGAGCAGAAAGAGAGGGGTTCACAGACAGTCTCATGGGTCCATTAGGGGATTTAGACTCCTATGTTTTGGGAACTGTGTAATTGGAAGAAAGAATCCTGGAGCATTGCTTTGGTGGATTGGGAACTCTGGTTGCCAGCAGTTCTGGAAGTAACAACGCAGAACAAGTGGCACCAACATCATCTGAGACCCCCCTGGGACTCTAGAGATCATTGTGTAGTGGTGTGTGGGTGGGGTGGGGTGGGGGGAGTGGAATCTGTGGCAGGAGGCACTTAAGAGTGACTGTTCATCCTAAGATCACAGGGGCGACAGAGCCAGAGACATCCTTTTCCCCTATTGCTGGGACCCTCTATTTTGGCTTACATCAGTGTGGTAGTTTGCTTAACAATTTAAAAATAATGTAAGTAATAATGTAAAAATAATGTAACTGTGAACTGCACACTTAACAATGGACAAGATGGTAAATTTTATGTGTATTTTCCAGCAATTAAAATACCCAAGGGAGGAGTTCCCATCGTGGCACAGTGGTTAACCAATCTGACTAGAAACCATGAGGCTGCGGGTTTGGTCCCCGCCCTTGTTCAGTGGGTTAAGGATCCAACATTGCCGTGAGCTGTGGTGTAGGTCGCAGACTTGGCTCAGATCTGGCGTTGCTGTGGCTGTGGTGTAGGCCGGCAGCTACAGCTCCGACTGGACTCCTAGCCTGGGAACCTCCATATGCTGTGGGTGTGGCCCTAAGAAGCAAAACAAACAAACAAACCCAGGGAGGGAACATAGGTGCCTTTGCCTTTTAAGGCAAAAAAAAAAAAAAAAAAAAAGACAACTTAATAAACAGAACAATGTAGGACAAAGGAAAGCCTCAAAAGGATTTCTACCAGCCAGGCTGAATAATAATCCACTTTGGCTGGGTCATTAGCTGTCCTATCTGGTCATTAATCCCTGTACCTTGAATGAAGACAAGTGCCACCTGCAACACTTCAATCCTCTTTCCAGTAGGATCTCTGATTTGCACTTACTGCGCAGAACTCTTTCAGACCAGATGTTGAAAGATTTTTTGGTCCTCTGGATCAAAACTGCCCTCTGTCTTCTTGATTTATGATGGTCTTTCATTTGATGATCAAACAGAGCCACTAATAATTCTGTAGAGATGTCAGACCATTCTTAGGAGAATATTTATATCCCAATTGTGCTTGGCCTTCAGTCCCTCTTCGCTCCGTCACCAGACATGTCTTCGTACATCGAGTATGCACTTTCTTCCATGTCAGAATACTATTTAAATTATTGTTCTTTTTCTGTAGTGCTTTTAAGATCAGGCCTCTCCAGGGTGATGCTTGAAATGGCAGTCACTTGGGGTGAACTGCCTCGAGTACTGTACCAAGCCACTCATGTAACTTAACTCTGTCCGGTCCTGCCATACTTCTATTGTTACGCTCACTGTGCTATTAAGAAAGGTTTGGTTTGACTTACTCAACCCAGTAAGGGGGTCTTGGAAATTCTCCTGTGGCGAAAAATAAAATAATAACTGTATACTATTTTAAAACTTTTATTTTTTTTGGAAGAAAGATAATAAGAGTAACATCCTTTCTTTAGAATGAAAAAAATGGTTAGAGGACTCTAACAAAAGGAAGTGACTGGAGCATTTAGAGAAATCCACATTTGGACATAAAACTTGCTATTTCTGCTTGATTTCCCCCATGGCTGTAAGAATAGCCCCTCCCAAAGCAACTGGGAAGTCTAGTTATTTTAGTTTTCTTAAATGCTGAATCACAGAGCCTGTGCAGAGACTGAGTGGAAAATGCTTGGTTTGATTTTGGGTAAGGCCACAGGCCAGTGAGTATTTATTCTTAGCTATAAGAAAAAAGGTGGTTATAGAACTGGTAAGCATAAAGAAGAGAATCTGCAGTTTTGAGGCATAAGGAAAACTACACCCTCTCCAGAAAAGCATTCTTCCCCATTGTCCCATGCCTGAAATAATGTTATTAGTTTTTCTCTTACATAGTTTATGATTTTATGTACACATGCACCTATAAGGAGTTAAGCCACTTTTTCTAACTGTGGGACTAGCTGTTTAAAAACCACCTAGGACACTTGTTAAAAATCAAGATTTGGTACCAGGAGTTCCCACTGTGGTGTAGTGGGTTAAGAATCTGACTGCAGTGGCTCAGGTCCCTGCAGATGTGCTGGTTGAATCCCTACCCAGTGCAGTGACTTAAAGGATCCTGGGTTGCTGCAGTTGCAGTTGTGGGTTGTGACTGCTGCTCAGATTCAATCCCTGGCCTGGGAACTTCCATATGCTGCAGGCTTGGCCATAAAAAAAAAAAAAAGAAAAGAAAAGAACCCCCACCCCCTGCCAAGATTTGGTACCCAAACCCTCTGAATCAGAAATTTGGGAATCTACATTTTAACAAGCTCCCAGGTCATTTTTTTCTCCAGTAAAGATTGATATCACTATTTAAGTCCATTATTAGTCATTTTGCTTTAATGGATCTGTTGTAAGGAGGGCAGCATTGGGCGGGGGTGAAATCTAGAGGGCATTCCAGGGAGGAACAGGGGTGGGGGAAGATTGGGCAACACTCAAGGGAAGGAAAAGGGGAGGGAAAACTGGCTATGGTCTATTTTATAGCTTGACAATTGGAATATGACACTGGGAAGGATCTTGAAGGTGTTCTAGAACATGCAGTATGCCGGAATTAAAGGAGAATGTAAAAGTTCAAACCGTGAACAAACTGGAGGAAACAGAGCAGCCATCCTACTCAACAGTGGAGGAATGAGCGCTTGCAACTCTTAGAAACAATGCCAGAAATCACGTGGAACTTCATAAAAACACAACGTATAAACATCCCCAAACAGAACATGACTGCAAATGATGAGAAGATCAAAATACATACACATTTCCCCAAAAAGTATAACTGAAAAATTACAAAAGGAATCCAGTTTGTATTGTAAACCTACAGTCAACCAGGAACTTACACATGTTTCTCTAACTGAAATCTTACAGCTGCCGTACAAGGCCCCCTTTTTAATGGCCTGCTTGGAAAAAGGAAAACAAAAAAAACAACAAAAAAAGGACAACAACTCAGGATCAGAATGTTTCCATACCTTGCTTGACGGGATAATCAGAGGAGTGTGTCTGACTGTGGTGTCCACTTTCTTAGCACTGAGCACAGAGGCTCTATTCTATGGCTGAGACCCTCAGCTACTCACCCCATCATGTTATCCTCACCTTTCTAAGGACGCAGCCGGACTGCATTTCCCAGAACTTCTGGGTTGAGTCTGCTCTATGGCTGAGCTTATTGCCTGGACTGATGTTGGAAAGAAGTGTTCCATTTGCAGGCCTCGCCTAAAAAATCCTCTGTGAATTCTCCCTTTCCTCTCCCTTTTCTGGCTGATTGGCAAGGAGGTGCTTTGCAAGGCAACTTTGGAGTCTATGAGCTAAAGATGGCAGACCCTGCACCACCTGGGATGCTGGGAATTGTATAGAGCCTGACCTGCATAAGCAAAGAACAGATTCCTTGTCTACTTGAACCAGACACATTTAGGCCTATTGCTTACAAGGATTATTCTGTCATACCTAATGTTTCTGTGAAGAAATCACACAACACCTCTAAAACTCCAAGGATGACCAAATGATATGTAAACAGTTTATATAATAGGAAACATACCCAATAAGTAAATTGCACTGAGCCATATTCTACCTAGAGAATCGTTTAAAGAGTTGTAAATTAAAAAGTGGAAAGTGCTGACAAGACTGTGGGGAGCGGCATGCATTCACACAACATTGTACATTGGTATATAATCTTTTTTGGAGGGAAATTAGGGAAGCTTTATCAAGAGGTATTGTAACATGCATTCTTTTAAAGTTGAAACCTATTCTCATATATTAATCCTAAATGATAATTTGAGATAAAATCACTAGCATAAAATTGTATTTATGCTAGCAAACAAAAAAACCAAGCCAAAATATAAAACCAGTGTTTTAATGGGGGTTCTTTATAGAAACAGAAGCAACAAGGGGTGTGTGTGTGTGTGTGTGTGTGTGCCTATACTTGTATCTATATATTTAAATGGGGGAGAAAGAGAGATGTTAATTGATTGATTGCTTGACTTTAGTAAAAGGGCTCTTGTGATTATGAAAGCTTGGGAAGTCCAAAATTTGCAGGAGAGTCCATAAGTCTAGAGACCCAGGAAAGATTTTCAATTTGAGTTCAAATACAGGCTATAAGCAGAATTCCCTCCTTTTGTGGGGAAGTTAGTCTTTTTTTTTTTTTTTTTTTTTTTTTTTGTCTTTTTGCCATTTCTTGTGCTGCTCCCACGGCATGTGGAGTTTCCCAGGCTAGGGGTCGAATCGGAGCTGTAGCTGCCAGCCTGCTCCACAGCCACAGCAACGCGGGATCCGAGCCACGTCTGCGACCTACACCACAGCTCATGGCAATGCCGGATCCTTAACCCACTGAGCAAGGGCAGGGATCGAACCCGCAACCTCATGGTTCCTAGTTGGATTCGTTAACCACTGCGCCACGACAGGAACTCCAAGTTAGTCTTTTTGTATTAATACCTTCAACTGATCAGATGATGCCCACTCACATCTGGAGAGTAATATGCTTCACTTAAAGTCTATTAATCTAAATCCTAATATTATCTAAAAAATACCTTCATAGAAATACCTAAAAATAAAACTTGACCAAATATCTGAGTACTGTGGCCTTGCCAAGTTGACACATAAAATTATCACAACTCACATAGTTAAATACCCCAAAATTGAGAAATTGATTATCAAATTATGGCCATCAATTTAGTGAAATATCATAGTTGTTCATAATTATGAATATATGAAGACAATATAAAAACAAGCAAATGTCATTTTATCTTTTCATGGAAGTTGTGTGAGTGATATTCCTCATCTCCGGAAGTCTGCAGCCCAGTAAGACAGGGTCCAGGCAGATGGTGTGTGCAGAGGGGCAGGCAGGCTGTGCTGCTGGAAGGTGGGGATTAGTGGCAGGTGAAGCTGAGGGAGTGGGCAAAGATCAGCTCATGCTGGAAGATGAACGCATTACCGAGGCATTTGAATTTTGCCCATTAGTGAAGGGGAGGTTATGGAGTGTTTTTAAAGAGAACAACTTTGCCTTTATAGAATATGATTTTAGTATCAAAATAGGCATTGGTATAGAGTGAGGCCTAATAAGGCCAAGAGACTAATTAAATAGGCCTGGTAAGATAAGACTTGAACCTGTATTAAAGTGGTAGCAACAGAAATGGAACAGAGGGATGAGATTCCAGGGAAATGCATATGAGGCAGAATCAATCGAATTTGATGACATTGGAGACAGAGACAAAGGGAGAGGAAAACCATGACAAAAAACTCCCAGATTTCTGGCTTGGCTGTTTCCCAATAAGGATACATGACAGAAGAAGAAAAGCAAATGAGATTGTGAGTCCACTTTTAAAAAAATTATTGGAATATAGTTGACTTAAAGATTATGTTAATTTCAGGCATACAGCAAAGTAAATCAGTTATACATATTCATATATCCATTGCTTTTCAGATCCTTTTCCCATATAGGTTACCACACAGTACTAAATTTCCCTGTGCTATACAGCAGGTTCCTGTTAGTTGTCTATTCTATATATAGTAGTGTGTATATATCAATCTCAACCTGTATAATTTATCCCCCTCCATGTCTCCTTTGGTAAACCTAAGTTTGGTTTCGAAATCTTTGAGTCTCTGTTTTGTGCGAGTCCACTTTTGAATAGGATTCACTTCTTTGCTTCCTGTGCTTTGGGGACAACTTCAGTGAGAGTTCAGTCAGAAAACAGAAACCAAAAAAAATGAGTTCCCTGGTGGCCTAGTGGTTAAGGATCTGGCAGTTGTCACTGCTGTGGCAAGGGTTTGATCCCTGGAACAGGAACTTCTGCATGCCATGGGAGTGGCCCCCCAAAAGGTCAACAGAAACTGAAACAATTATTTTAGAAGGAAGAAATGAATAGAAGGGATTAGTTAAGAGAAAGCTTATAAGGGACATTTAGGGTACACAGAGCTAGCAATGGAGGCGAGCAGCTTCCATCAAAGGGCTGAAGGAACAAAGGGAAGAATTCGGGATCTTTAGACCCAGAAGTTTGGAGGTGGTGCTCTAGGGAGTTGGGAAAGATGGATGAGGCCTGATCATGAGGCTGGACCAGAAGGGCTGAAAAAAAGCAGATGACTGAAATCAACAGGTACTGCTGGGATGAGAGACCATTGTTGCTGGGGAGAAGCTGACAGGTTGGAGAGGGGAGAGGAAAGGGTGACACCCATCTTCCTCTTTCAGCTTTGCTGTCTTCCTCGAACTGCCCCTACTTGCAGAGTCTGACCTCCTGGGGGAGGGGAAGTGTACTTTAAATAGTAAAAGTTCCAGCATCGCAGAGTAGAATATAGTGTGAACACGAAAAAAAACAAACAGACAAAAAAACAAAAACCAAAAAAACGAAAAAACTCAATTTAAAAGACTTAATCTTAGAAGTAAGAAAGGCTGAAAGAAAATCAATGGTGAAAGTATCCATCTCAATAATTAGGAAAATGTTAACACAACATTACTATACTTCAATAACATTTTAAAAAATTAGGAAAAGACACCAAATTGAAGAAAGGAGAAAATAATAAAGATAAGCGCATTAATGAATGACAGTGAAAATCAAAGTATAAAATTGAAAATCAGTAAAACCAAAAGTTGTTCTTCAGAAACACTAGCAAAACTGATAAACTCTGGTCATGAATAAATTAAAGAAGGCAAAATTCACCAATACATTGCCTGAAAAGAGGATATTACTACATAGGCATTAAAGAGAGAGACAGGATATTAAGAACAACTTGACCTAATGCATCTGAAATCCTTTGAAACTAAAAACGAAAGGAAATGCTTCTTTGATGTGCCAGCCCAGGAGGCCAAACCTGCTAAATCAGGGCTGCTCTGTCATTTCAGAAGAAACCCTCAGACTTTAGAAAATCTAGGGCTGTAGCACCTTTGGTTCTTTAAAAAAATTTTTAAATTTAGTTTTAATTTTATGCTGGAGTATAGTTCATTTACAATGTTGCATTAGTTTCAGGGTTACAGTAAAGTGATTTGGTTATACATATGCACACACCCATTCTTTTTCAGATTCTTTTCCTGTATAGGTTATTACAGAATATTAAGTAGGGATCCCTGTGCTATAAGTAGGTCCTTGTTGATTACGTTATATATAGCAGTGTGTATATATTAATCCTAAACTCCTAATTTATCCCTCTCCCCAGTGTTTCCTCTTTGGTAACCCTAAATTTGTTTTCGAAGTGTGTGAGTCTGTTTTGTAAATAAGTTCATTCATACCGTTTTTTTAAGATTCCACGTATAAGTGACATCATATATCCATCCTTCTCTTTACGACTTATTTCACTTAATATGATAATCTCTAGGTCTATCTATGTTGCTGCAAATGGCATTATTTCATTAATTTTCACGACTAAATAATACTCCACTGTATATATGTACCACATCTTATTTATCCATTCATCTGTTGATGGACACTGAGATTGCTTGCATGTCTTGACTATTGCATATAGTGCTGCTATGAACATTGGGGTGCATGTTTCTTTTCTTTTTTTTTATCTTTTTGCCATTTCTTGGGCCGATCACGTGGCACATGGAGGTTCCCAGGCTAGGGGTCGAATCGGAGCTGTTGCCACTGGCCTACGCCAGAGCCACAGCAACGCGGGATCCGAGCTGCGTCTGCAACCTACACCACAGCTCACGGCAACGCCGGATCGTTAACCCACTGAGCAAGGGCAGGGACTGAACCCGCAACCTCATGGTTCCCAGTCGGATTCGTTAACCACTGCGCCACCACGGGAACGCCCCATGTTTCCTTTCAAATTAAGGTTTTCTCCAGATATATGCCCAGGAGTGGGATTGCTGGGTCGTGTGGTAGCTCTATTTTTACTTTTTTAAGGAACCTCTGTATTGTTCTCCACAGTGGCTTCACCAATTTACATTCCCACCAACAGTGTAGGAGGGTACCTTTTTCTCCACACCCTCTGCAGCCTTTATGACTTGTAGACTTTCTGGTGATGGCCATTATGACCGGTGTGAGGTAATAACTCTTTGTAGCTTTGATTTGCTTTTCTCTAAGAATGAGTGATGCTGAGCTTCTGCTGCTTCTGAGATGAGTAAATGCTCATTGACAGGACCATGGAGACATCCAGTGTGGTTTATCCATACAGTGACCAAACCTGCCACAGAAGGATTTGGATGAATGTCACTCACATTATGTTGAGCAGAGAAGCCCAGCACTAGAGAGTGTACTTCAAGGTTCAAAGGAAGGTGAAACCGGTTGATGAGGGTGGAAACCAGAATTGTGGTTGCCTTTGGAGGAGAACGAGTGATGGGGATGAGGCATGAGAGAGACTTCTGGGGAGCTGGGTGACGTGTGGATTGCTTTGATTTGGGCAGTTTCATCAAGCTGTACTTGTATCATTTATGGACTTTTCTATATACATGTGAGACTTGCATGAAAAATATACTTTAAAAATTCTCATGGGATAAAGACTGAGAGAGGGATTCCATCTTGATTTACTCTCATTTCTCCCTTACTCTTACTTGACCCTGTGTTGTTTTCTAATTTGGCTCTGTCCTTGCCTCTCAAGCAGGTCGGTGACCTCTTTAATCAGGACGGAACTGAGGTCTGGTTTGTAATTGCTGGAGATGTTGGAGTGCAGAAATACCTTTTGGTTTTCATTAGGAAGACATCGTCAGCTGGATCTCATCTGTCCTGGCTGTTTGTGTTGATCACTGTTACTTTGCAAAGCTGTCAACGAGGGCACGACAGGCAGATGGGCTCTTGCCCAATACCACTGCAATCAATGGGGGCCTTGCAAAAAATTGCTGCCTCAGAATCTTGGGTGGATGGAAATTTTATGACTTTCTCTAGATTTAAGATAAGAAAATAGACATCTCTGGGCTGGGCATCACTCAGAAGCCCTTTTTGCTGTGATTGTTTTCTAGTCTATCTAATATGCCCCTGGACACATCAGCTTCCTGCTGCTTGGATTTTTGCTATTTAACTCTTTCATGGCTACTTGATTCTGTGTGTTACTTGCATAGTAATAGCTTGAATGGATTGAATTTTAAAAGTATACATTACAGAGTAGCCCTATAAAAATATTAAAAACCCATTGTTAATATGGGTTTTAAAATTTTAATTATTTAAAATAAAAACCTATTGTTTTATGGCCATTGTGCAACCATTAAAAAAAAAAAAAAAAAGGACCCCAAGGATTAAATTTGGTTAATTTGGAGGAAAAAAAAAAAACATGTGGGCAATTAGATAAGCTGTCATGGAAGCTAAAATTGTAGATCACTGACTTTTTTTATTTTTCAGGTTTGTGAACTGGTTTCAGGTAGACAGTTTGTACACAAGTCTTTCATATACTTGCAAACACTTAGACTGACAACAATCCTGTCATCACTTGATCAGAGGTTTGACTGCCTTCTGGCTCAGTCTGCTAATAAGCTGAGAAGGGCTGGAGCGAATCTAGTCACAGGCCAGGAGTCCTGACTCCTTAGTGCTCCCACTATGAGGTCTGCACTGATGTTCAAACACGAAGAGGTATGCTCAGCAGATAACAACAGAAACAGAACTCTAGACAGGACATCTCTGGATTCCTTTCTTTCATTTTCGAAAGTATTTTAAAGCTCTGATACTTGTGGAGTACTTCACAGAAGCTCTCAATACTTCATCTGTAGTGTGATGGCTGTGATTTTATGGCAAATGGTAAAACCTGTATGACAATTTTTTAAATTAAGGTTTTTTAATAGCTTATTTTAGAAAATGTCTGACAGGCCAAAAACATAAAGAATAAAAGAATGTAAATTCATGGGCCTTCAACCCAGATAAAGGAAAATAATATTATTAACATTCTTGACATGGTCCTGTGTGCTGCTCCTTTTTCTCAGAATCCTCCTCCATCCTCTAGGAGTATCAGTTTCTTCGATCAGATGCTATCACTGCATGAACTTCTTAACACTTTATGGAATCTTTAATACTTAATGTTTTAGTAATTTCAATATATATACATTATATTATGTGCTATATAATCATTAATCCCTTAGTACTATATATATTATACAGTATAAATATATATACTATATATATTTAAGGATATAGTATACATACACACACACACACGTATATAGTATAATATATAGATCTCCCTAAATTGTATATGTTGTGTGTACAGTATGGCTTTTCATTTAAAATTTTTTTATATAAATGGTCTCATATTTATATGATCTTTTGCTATTTGCTTTTTGGTCAGGTTTATGTTAATGTAATACAGGTTTATTCATTTTCACTGCTGTATAATACTCCACCACACTAATAATCCTAATAATCAATTTTCCTGTCTGTGAGTATTTGTTTGTGGTAAGTAGTAAGAGAAGTATTTGCTGAAAAAAAGAGAAACCATATTACCATTTTTTTTGTTTTTTTTTGTTTAGGTCAATAGCTATCTTTTTCTAATCAGTCTATATTGAAAAGAGCCAAGTCTTTGTCTTCAGCAAACAGCGTTATTGGGGACTGGGTTGAAAGTAAATTTCTGGTGCTGTTCTTTTTGTTAGTGTTTTAATGACCTCACTTTCACTTCCATCTCTGTCATGGTTGGAAACATTATCTCTCTCTTTAATTGTAATTAAAATACAATTCTCACACCATAAAAGTTACTGTTTAGAGCATAAAATTCAATAGTTTGTAGTATATTTACAAAATTATGTGACCATCACCACTATTTACTTCCATAACATTTTATTACCCTGAAAGAGAACCCTACACCCCTCAGCAGTCACATCCATTTCACCCTACCTCAACCACTGAAAATTACTAGTTTACTTTTTGTTCCTATACATTTGCCTAATCTTGAAATTTCATTTAAATGGAACAAAATCTATAGCCTTTTTAAAAGAAAAGGAAAACTTCAATTCTTCCTCTCTGTTGTAGCATGTATAAGCGCTTCTAAAGGATGAACACTTTTTCACTGTACGGATCTACCATGCCATATTTAGCTATTCATCTGTTAATGGGCTTTTGTGTTATTTTTACTTTTTGGCTACCATAAATAATGCTGCTATAAACATTTCTGTGTAAGTGTTCGTGTGACAATATGTTTTCAATCATCTAGGGTATACACCTAGGAATGGAATTGCTAGGTTCAACTTTTTGAAGAATTGCCAAAATATTTTCTAAAGTGTCTGTGCCATTTTACATTCCCATCAGCAAAATGAGGGTTCCACTTTCTCCACATCTTGTTATTGTCTTTTAAAGAATTATTATGGAGTTCCTGTTGTGGCTCAGTGGTAACGAACCCAGCTAGTATCCATGACGATATGAGTTTGATCCCTGGCCTTGCTCTGTGGGTTAAGGATCTGGCATTGCTGTGAGCTGTGGTGTAGGTTGCAGATATGGCTGGGATCCTGCGTTTCTCTGTCCGTGGTATAGGCTGGCAGCTGCAGCTCTGTTCTAACCCCTAGCCTGGGAACTTCCATATAATGCATGTGCAACACTAAAACAAACAAACAAACAAACAAAACAAAAAAACAACAACAAAAAAAGAAAAATTAGCCGTTCTAGTGGGAGTGAAGTAGTATCTCACCGTAGTTTTGATTTTCATTTCCCTCATGACAAGTAATGACGTTGTGTATCTTTTCATGTGCTTGTCTGTCATTAGTATATCTTCTTTGCAGGAATCTTTGTTCAAAATTTTGCCCATTTAAAGGGTGGGTTGTTTGTTTTTTAATTGTTGAGCACTAAGAGTGTTTATATATTCTGGGCACTAGATCCTTATTAGGTATATTGCTGGTGAATATTTTCTCCCATTCTCTGGTTGTCTTCTCACTTTCTTGATAGTGCCCTTTGAAGCACAAATCTTTTAAATTTTATGTGCTTTTTTCTTTATGCATCTTGTGCTTTGATGTCATCTTAGAAACCATTGCCTAATTCAAGGTCACAAAGATTTACACCTATGTTTTCTTCTAAGAGATTTTTAGTTCTAGCTTTTACATTTAGATCTTATATTTTGATTCATTTTAAGTTAATGTTTGTATATGGCAAGAAACAGGGGTCCAAATTCATTCTTTTGTATGTGGATAACAGTTGGCTCAGCATCATTTGTTGGAAGACATTTCTTTTCCCTCATAGAATTGTCTTGGGACCCTTGTCAAGTATCAGTTGATCATAAATATATGAGTTTATTCCTGGATTCTCAATTCTATCCCATTAAGCTATATCTATACTTATGCCAATGACACAGACTTGATGATTGCTTGATTGTTGGTGTGAGACGTCCAACTTTTATCTTTGTTTTAAGATTATTTCAGCTATTCTGGATCCCTGGCATGTCTACATGGATTTTAGAATTATCAATTTCTGCCAAAATGCAGCTAAAATTTTTATGGGAATTTTGTTGAATCTGTAGATGAATTTGTGGAGTAATCCTAAGAAGTTTGGAAGCTCTTAACAATGTTTTCTAATCCACAGACTTGGGGTATTTTTCTATTTAGTAAGATCTTCAATTTCCGATGCTATTTTGTAGTTTCCAGTGTAAAAGTCTAGTAATTCTTTGGTTAAAATTATTCATAAATTCTTAAATCTTATTGTTTTTGATTCTATTATAAATAGAGTTGTTTTCTTAATTTTTGGATAGTCCATTGTTCATGAACACATTCCATTTTGTCTAAGAATGACGTTTCCATTTGATGGAAATAGCTCTCAGAAATTCACTCAAATATGGCTTCACGGTAAAGGTGACTGTTGTGACATGAAGAATTTAGGGGGAACATTAAAGCCACAAAGCTACTTTTTTGTAACTGCTGAAAATGTGAAGCCCTGCTTCTGAAATCAAGTTTAATTTCTTTAAAAGAGGTCGAGCTCATATACAACCCATCCTTGTAGTAAGTTGTCAACGAGATATTCATGGCTAGTATACATTTAAGAGAGGCTTACAAAAGCATTCGTTTCTAAAAGAAGCATTTTGAAAAACATCTTATTCTTTAGACTTCAGTCACTATGATTCCAAAGTTCGATTAGTAACTTTCCTTTTCTCACATAGTCAGAATATTATAAGGTTTAAATTGTTCTGTAAAATATTCTTCAGTAAAACATATTTCAGCTCTTCCCCTGGGGACAGGTTCATGTCTCAAGGATACTGTACTAAGCACTTATATGTCTCTCATGAACTTTTACAGTCTCCAAAAGTGCCTATAAAGTGCATTAGATCACCAAAAAGGATTTCACTAATCCAACTTATCCTGTCACTAACCGTCTGATACTCTTTCAAGTCCCTTCGTTTCCAGGAATGAAGCAAGAGAATTTGTGGCTATTTATTATGCTAGGATCACTCTGTCAATTTCTGAGAAGACAAAAGATAGCATTTGTTAAGATTTTTCTTTACAACATGGCCAGGGACAAAACAAAATTCTTCAGTTTTACCTGAACTGGGGGGCCAGGCAGCGTCCCCTACAGCTCGCTCAAAGGCTACAATTGTTACGCAGCACTGCCCTCTTGTGGGGAAATTCAGAAAAACGACCGGCTTGACAACGTATCCTCAGTGCAACTGCTGCCTGTTTGTTTACAGTAAAACCGTAGCCTAACTGGAGGCTGAATGTTGTGAACCACCTGCTTTTTTTTTTTTTAACCACAGATTTATGTTACAGGTCCACAAAACCCCCGATACTACGTTTTTATCTTAAAAGAACAAGAGCATTTCCAGTGTTCTAATAATCATGACCTGCCTTGCTTTGCCTCCCCATCCCCCAAGTAATTTAATGTTAGATTTCTGAAACCTCAGTGTATTTCACCAATTAGTGTAGTTCAACAACATAGGGGATGGTTGTCCTCAGGATCGAGTGCTTCAGGATAGCAGGAGATTGACTATAAGGTTGAACGCAGGAAAATTATTGTAGAGTGTCTATTTTCAGAGTTGCTGTTCCTCTTCTTTTTGTGGATGAGAAACCAGAGGACCAGGGAAATTGGGGAATTATCAAAACACATGAGTTGGAGTCCTTGTCTCTTGTGTCTTGATCCAGCCCTGTTATTGCTACAGGACAAGATGTGATTCCTTAAAGGCAGCTGCTTAGATAGCATTTCTGTCAAACTGACAGACTGGCAGTTGTGATGAAACATGGAGAATTTCTTACCCATCAAAGTTGACTCTCATTTATAATCTCTAGTCCCTGAGCCTTCTTCTTCCTCCTCTTGAAAATGTTGATTTTTGGAAGGATGAAGATGTAAGAAAGCAGGAAGAATTAAGCCAGGAAATAGTGAGAGGGCCATTCGCCCTTGTTTGTGCCTCACTCAAAGCAGAAAAGCGGAATTAAAACTTGCCCCTCCCTCTTGCTTTTCTGCTGTCTCTTTGCATCCCCCACACTCCACCCCATCTATTTTTAAGTAGCTGACTGAGGTTTGCTTTGAAAATTACCAGTTAATATAATTACATCATCTATCCCCAAAATTGACCATATTTGTTTGCTTTACCTCATTTTCCCACCCTGTCTCTCAGTGTTCAGTCTGGGCAAAAGGCACTCTTCACAAGCCCTGATCCCAGTTCAGAAAATGGCGTTTGGTTCAGTGATATGTTATGAGGGGTTGAGACTTAAATGCTGAGTTCTCCCCTGAGCTTAATTTTGCTTACTTGTTCCCCTTGGTGCTGTGTATTAGAATCATTTCCTGGGCTGCTGCTCAGGGTCATGTGGGTTGTGCACTGTAAACCCTACTTGGCAGCCTCATATAAAATGTTATTCTTGTTCTCACAGAACCTGCAGTCTAGTGGGAGCAGGTCATATCTGATGGCCTATTTAGATGTCCCAGTTACCTTTGGTGTGACTCAAGTCTAGACGCATCAGCCTCCCCCAGAAATCCAAGTTGCAGACTCCAGAGTCATCTGAGGCATCTCTGTTTTCCCACCATCCTTCAGCTACTACATTCTGTTGACTCTGTTAGCCCTGCCACTGTCCATACACCTGTGCAGTGTGTATACTCTGTAAAGGCACCTGGGGCTGAAAGCTGTGACTCAGGCCTGCACCTGAGTCTCCCTCAGGTGAGAGGAAGCTAATCTTTCTTTTCAAAGAGGGGTTCTTTTTAAAGTTGTGTGCCTACAGAGCAGTGTTGCTCAAGAAGATCCTTTGCTCCAATTCCTCTACCCCCAGAAAGTGACTCAGTGAGTGATTCTGATGGATACAAAGGTTTCTTAATGAGTAGAGGCCTACTCTCCACTAGGTTAGTTCAATCACATCCTAGCTGTTCTCCTTGCCACTTCTCTATTCTAATCCACTTTTGCTTGCAGCTGGTCAGGATGAATCTTAAAAAACTCGAAACTCACGATGGTATGCTCTGCCTAAAATCCTTTTTTTGTTTTTTTTTTTCTTTTTTTTTTTTTTTTTGCATACCATTGCTCTCAGAAAAAAATGAAAATTGCTTTGAAAGCATATAAGATAATTCCTAATGTGGTAATAGCTCCTTTGTCATCAGAGCTCCATTTTTATACCCTGCTGGTGAGTCTTGTGGCTCTCCTCTCAGTCCCTCCGTGCTCTGTATCGTCTTTGTCTCCCTCTCTGTTATGGACTGATGTTTGTTTCTTCACTCCCCTCATTTCACATTTTGAAGACCTACCCTTCGATATGATGGTATTAAAGGTGGGGCCTTTGGAAGGTAATTAGGTTTAGATGAGTTCAGGAGGGTTGAACTCATATGATGGGATTAGTGCCCTTAGAATAGGAGATAGGAGGGAATTTCCTCCCTCTCCCTCTCCCCACCATGTGAAGATACCGCAAGGAGACAGCCATCCACAAGCCAGGAGGAGGACTGTCACCAGGAATTGTGCTGGCCTGTATCTTCTTCTTGGACTGACCAGCCTCCAGAATGAGAAAAAAATGTTTATTATTTAAGCCACCCAGGCAGTGGTACTTTGCTATAGCAGCTCAAGTATATTAATACAGTGTCTGTCAGGTGTTTTTCCTGCACTGGCAAGAATCATATGCCTTTTTCATTTAGCTCACTTCTCATCCTTCAAAATCTTGTCCACATGTGGCTTTGCCCATAACATTAATTATCCTCGTAGTATAGGTGACTTCCTATGTCCTCTTTGGAACACCATGGGCACTCAAGAAATGTATATTAAATAAATGCATTGAATCTATGCTAAATATGTCAGAAAAATCTCCTCCTGCTTCTTTGGAGTTCCTTCTAGAAAGAAATGGTCATTTCAAGGATGATTATTCCAGTGGAAAAACTTGCGGTGCAAACAACTAAACGAATCAAATGATGGATGTTTGGTGGGTGTGTGCAGGCCAGTGGAGGCAGGGATAGAATCTCCAATAGACAGGCCAGTCGTATGCTTAAATCACCGATACATAGGGACATACAAACAAATAGAAAAAATTTTGGGGGAAAAATATCTATTTTAGGGAATGGATTGCATCATGTTGTTAACAGTTTGAACTTTGTTGAAATTCCTTTTACTCACTTCAAGATTTAAATCTTTTTTTTTTTTTTTTTAAATATGCTATTACATATGGTAGGTAGTGGTGGAGTGAGAAGCATCATCTTTCATGCTCAGGTGTGGAGATCTTCATCCAGCCCTTGGAGGGTGTTGGATAAAAACTTGGTCAGAGTTTAATTTTCTGGTTTTCAATAAACCTTCTGTCAGTTTCTGAGCTCATATGGCAGGGTGAATTTCATGGTGGTTCTAGAATGAAACCTGAAGGGTTAGAGCTTGAGAGGACAGGTCGTATACAGTCTATATTAAGGCAGAACATTTGCTCCAAACACTGGGCTTTGCTGGAGACTCTTGAGCCCTCAGGGACAAGGGCTCAGTGGAAAGGAGGCAAAGGGCTCCCCAGCTGACCACCACACCCACTCAGTTCCTCTTCTACTCTGGGATAGCGCACAAAACCCTCCCCCACACCCTGGTGCAGCCAGCTGCCCATCCTGCCTTACAGTCTTCATTCCAGGTGGCCCGGGAAACTCATTCTAACCTGACTTTACCTTTGTAAAGAATTTAATGGGTGACCCTACAGTTCGGTTTATTAAGGCTCAGCAATTGCTAAAGATGACCTTCATCAGGAAGATCTCTGTATCTTGGAAAAGAAAAAGAGGCCTGAACGAAGATATGTAGTAAGAAGTAAGATCAGAAGAAACAAAACAAAACCAAACCTGGGAGAGTTAACAGCCTCAATCATGACATAAATCAAACATGGGAATGTTTAACTTAGCAGTGGGAGAATTTAACCATCCAGAGAGAGAGAAACACATGGATGGACAGCTTGTTAAACTAAAGTTTCTGCGGTTCATGGACTCGATTATCTTCACCTTTGCTTTTATTGACAGAGATTTCTCTCTGGTGAAATCATTTTGGTGACTAAGAAAGGCTTCCTCCACCAGTCCTGTCCAGGTTGAGGGCTCCTCCAGGGCGTGCATCATTGTCTGCCCTGCTTGCTTTGGGTGATGCAAGACCCAAGCAGCAACCTGCAACAGCGCTGGCCTCTCTGAATGCTCCAGGCCTTGTTCTAGACAATATTTCTTTCTGGGCTAAGGGGTGGCAGGCTGCCCACACTGCTTTATTCCCAGGACCAAATGAAACCTTTCTTAAGTGTTACTACATGTTAATAAACATAGTCAGTGAAATCCACTTAAAAAGAATGACCTGTTTATGAAAGAAACCTTTTGAAAGCAGAATATTTTTCCCCATGGGCCAAAGCTTAGGCAGAAAAACAAAGAGCTCTTTCAAAGGCTTAAAACATGATGGAGGATGGATTCTGACTCTCTGACTACAAAAATAATGATACTTTTAGCTCCAACCTGCCTTGCTCCAGGGAGCCGTAAATATTCTTTACAGGCACAGGTCAAGCCTTTCCAACTTTCTACCTCGCATGCTATTTGAACTCGTTAAGTGGGGGGTGATGATAGCCTGAATTTATACACTGAGAAACTGAGGCAACAGATCCTGAAGTGATTTGTTCGGTGCCACCAAGTATCATACAGGTTATGTCAGGAAGAGAAGAAGCAGAGACTGAAATGCATCTGTGACACGTGAACATCCCCTGGCATCAGGACTGTCTGTCTGCCTTTTCTCTCAGCATCTTCTTCTGTGCCCTTTCCTCTTTGTTTTCCATGTTGTCTTTCATTGATTCTTAGCTCTTGCCAATGAGTTGGACCCAGCAAGAGTGATGGCACTTCCATCAGGAAGCTCGTGTTGGTCCAGAAGGCAGAGGAACTACAGCTTCTTGTTCTTATGAACAATCAATTTTTTTTTTTTTTTTTTTTAGGGCTGCACATGAGGCAAATGGAAATTCCCAGGCTGGGGTTGAATCAGAGCTGCAGCTGCCAGCCTACGCTGCAGTCACAGCAATGCAGGATCCGAGCCATGTTTGCCATCTATACTACAGCTCGTGGCAACACCAGAACCTTAATCCCCTAAGCAAGGCCAGCGATTGAACCTGCATCCTCATGGATACTAGCTGGGTTTGTTACTGCTGAGCCATGACAGGAACTCCTGAACAATTAAATATTATTAGCAGAACTGATCAGGAAGACAACATTCTTTAATCCTTAATACTTTGTATTCCTAGAAATACCACCTTATAGTATTTTACATTTTAAAATCTCTAATATTTGGCATTTTTCTAAGGACATGGTGTCTAAATAGTCTATAATTGCCCCTCCCCATAACTAGTCTCCTAGCTATTAAATATATGTTTATTTGCTCACTTTTTAGTGTTTTTATTTGACGGTTATTTATTTTGAACTTATTCTGCCATTTTGCTGGGCTTTGTAATGAATGTCATAGAGCAGATAAAAAATACATCTTTCTTAGGCTTTTCTTAAAAAGTCTATTTAGGGAATGAAAACTGGTATCTAGTTAGTCAACTTTTCCTCAATTAGAGAATTGCAAGTTAGCATAATGGACATAAACATCATTTTGAGTGACCATTGTTGATGTATTGTCTAATGCCATTTTGAAATATATTAATATGCTTTCTCTTGTGAATGCCTTCACAGAAAATCTTCCTCAATTCAACAAAGTACCCCATTGCCTTGGGAATATTAAGTTTCCAGAGATGCTTAAGAATAAGAAAGGCACAGTGCTTAGCCAGGACATAACAATAGGGCCAAAATAAATGCCAGAGACAATATAATGTAAAAGCTAAAGCTTTCTATTTGAGTGTATTTTTAAAAGATTTTTGTGGAATTCCCTTTGTGGCTCAGTGGGACCCAGCGAAGATGAGGGTTTAATCCCTGGGTTCCCTGAGTGGGTAAAGATCTGGTGTTGCTGTGGCTGTGGCCTCAGCTGAAGCTCTGATTCACCCCCTAGCCCAGGATCTTCCATATGCTGCAGGTGTGGCCTTAAAAAAAATAAAAAGAAAAAAAAAAGATTTTTATTTTTGTAAACAAATAAAAACTAAACCAGAGAATATATATTTACACAAAAACTTATACACGAACATTCATAAGAGCATTATTTTTCTTAGGCAAAAAAGTAGAAACAATCTAAATGTCTACTAATGGATAAGCGGGTAAATAAACGTGTTATATCCATATAGCAGAGTGTTATTTAGCCATAAAAGAAAATGAAGTACTGGTACATGTTACAATATGGGTGACCCTTGAAGACATTATGCTGAGTGAAAGAAGCGGACCTAAAAGGCCACATATTGTATGATTCTATTTATATGAAATGTCCAGAATAGGTAAATCAATAGAGAGAGAAAGTGAATTGTTGGTTGACAGGGGATGAGGGAGGTGATTGCTAATGGGTAAGGGATTTCTTCTGAGGAAAAGATTCTAGAATAGACAATGGAGATAAATGCACACCCTTATGAACATGCTGAGAAAGTCACTGAACTGTATACTTCAAACAGTGAACTTTTATGGCATATGAATAATATCTCAATAATAATAATGATAGCAAAACCAAACAGCAAAAACCACAGGAACAAACATGAAAATAGAATAGATGAGGGGTTAGGTGAGGGGCTTCAGTGGCTTCCTGGGCCCGGAGGACCCTTGTCCCTCTCTCAGGGAAGGGGATCAGCTTTGAGTGATGGCTCTGTATGAGGGAGCTTGTGGAATCCAAGTAGACTTCAGCAGAGGGTTTGCTCTTGTGAGCGGGCACCTGGGCCTATTAGACAACATCTGCCTGCAAATCTCACTCGTTTCTACCAACAGGACCCATTCCTATCTATTTTCCAAGACTTTGCTCAGTTCTCTCAACAAGCATTTACCACTTTCAAATATCAAGACCCTTGAAAGTGATCACCTCTGAGCTATAAACAAATGAAATGCACAAAGTAAAATGTGTGGAACCACAGACACCTAGAGAAGACAGAGGTAGAATGGAAAGGAAAGTGCCAGCCGTCAGGGGGCATAATACAATCTGCTTGATAGCCTCTCCTATCCCGAGGCATGAGGATTATAAACACCCCCCCCCCCAGGTTGTGATGTCCCCAGGTTGGACATCTGCTGAGTGACTGCACCTCTGGATGCAGGGCTGCTTCTGAGGTTAGTGTGCTGGATGTCATGAGCCACATCACCTGCTAAGGAGATGCAGCTTTCCTTCTTCTTGCCCACTGTTACTATTCCTTGAAGACTGTCACTTCTTTGACCTTGGCCTTCACCTTCAGTAGCTTTGTAGCATGATGGTGCAGTGGAAAGAGATGGGATTAGAAATCAGATAATTGATTGTGAAGTGACCGCTTATTATCTGTGAGACCTAGGTTAGAGCCTCCCAACCATACTGTTGAATGCGTTACAAGAAGTGTTTCAAATTATTCACTTCTCTTGCCCTTTGGGTCACTCAGAGCCCTAGTAGTTAAAGCCCCAGGGAGAGCAACTTTGATGTTAGCGGGCTTGTCCAGGCTACCTCAGAGGGCAGACCTAGCAGGGTCTACAGGGTCCCAGGTGCACGGTCTCCCAGCAGGTGATCAAGGTCAGCTTCTTCCTCATTCATTGCTTCTTTGTCCGCGTTCTGTGTACTGCCAATAGGATGTCTTGAGCAGCTGGGGACAGGACCATACCCATCATGGACAAGTGACCCATGGTCTGTGGGAGAGATGCCCAAATATCTACAGAGCTCAGTCCAATGTGTGGACTGTCAGGAGGCTATGTGGCTAGACTGGGTGTTCTGGATAGGATTTCTGAGGGCACTGGTCCACCTGCCTGTCCCTGATTGCTCTCTCCATGTGTATGATACTTCTGTCCCATTTTGGCTGATGGGCCATTTTAATAGGATTCAAGCTCACTGATTCTTCTAACAACATGCACACAGTTCACAAATTAGAGCTTTATCTTTATTTGGAAATACTTGATGTGAAAACGTCTTATTGGATTGCAAGTCAATTTGTATTATTAGAAAGAATTTAATATTGCTTTGTCGATGAGAGAAAGAAAGAACTCTGTAAAAATAACCAATTTCTGTGTTCCCTGATGTGAAGAAGGATGTGAGGAAAGAGGGAGTTCTAGGCTTTCTGATCCTCAGTTTTCTCATCTGCAAAACAAATATAATAGTTCAGAACTAGTTTAGGCTAAAGTTCAAGGATGACTATCTTCCTGTCATGACTTAAATTAATTAGTAAGTTCTTTTAAGAAGATATGAATAAAACGTTCAGAATTCCAAGAGATAGATATCAAGTAGAAAATTTTTAACAAAATCTCTCTCTCTCTCTCTTTTTTTTTTTTTTTGTCTTTTTGCCTTTTCTAGGGCTGCTCCCATGGCATATGGAAGTTCCCAGGCTAGGGGTCTAATCTGAGCTATAGCCGCTAGCCTATGCCAGAGCCACAGCAACGAGGGATCCGAGCCACGTCTGCAATCTACACCACAGCTCGTGGCAACGCCGGATCCTTAACCCACTGAGCAAGGCCAGGGATCAAACCCTCAACCTCATGGTTCCTAGTCGGATTCATTAACCACTTAATTTATATTTGTAAACATTACTTAATGTCAGACATTGCCCATACTGTTTTCTCAGCCTTCTATTGTTTCAAACATTGGAATATTGTAAATCTTTCCTCCACCCACCAATCTTGGGAGGCAGACATGGAGAGAGTCATCCACAGTCTGGCTCCAGATACCTGGTCTGTTTGCTGCTTCTTCCCAGGGTGAGGTGACTGCCTCCTTCCTTTGTACTCACATGTTGAGTACATGTTGATATACAGTGATGCTATCCTGTTATAAATGCTTTCCTTTCTCACTTGGGTCTCTGAGATAGGAGCTTGGAAAAAACTTTTATGACAGAAGGCAAAAAAAGACTGCAGTAATTGCATACATTCCACTCCTCCTTTTTTTATTGTATAAAGATTATTTCCTGTAAATGGCATGGCCTGGGCCTTGGTGTGTTATGCATTTGGTGATGTCAAGTGTATCCCTTTCTTTCTCAAAGGTGGAGGGGAGGAGGGATTGTCACATGGCCACATACCTCCAAGAATTTTATGACGGAAATTTTTACAGGTAATAATGCTATAGGCTGATTGTGAGAATCAAATATGGTTGTATGTGTGGGAAGACTTTGCACAATCAAAGTCCTATGTATATATATGCTTTATTATTGTTGTTTTGGACAGAAAGTCACTCCCAAAATATTTCTTCTCATTTTAAGACATTAGATTGGTCTGGAATAAAAATATTTGAGGGTGTGACTAGAAGTCCAGTAGTGAAGGGGGCGGGCCAGAGTTGGGGGGGTGGTTCGTGGGAGAGACATGCCCTTTCCATTGTGTGTTGTAGCTTTCCCCCACTGTACCCAGAAGAAAGAAAGAAGTGGTTTTAGATCACAACAAGGGACTTTTCTTTTTATCTAAACATGGTTCCCTTTTTTGAGGACTATTTGAGCAGGGTGGCTGCTTTAATGAGAAATAATGTTATCCAGTGCAGTGTTAGTGGCCTTAGATCACCCACCTCAGACTTGTCTGCACGCACAGCATGAGGAAAGCCAGATATATTGAGCCATGAATACCTGCTCTTCCAGTGGTGCTCCATTCCAAGAGTCATTCTAGAAATGACTTTCTAAACAACATTCCATAGGCTATTCTTTCTATCCCACAGGTATTCTTATCAACTCTAAAAACTTTCAGTAGTCTCATGGGAGACAGGGGCGGGAGCTGGGGAAAATGTCCTTTGATGGAGCCAAATGAATGTTTTCTGAAACATGAGTATTCTAGGTTAAGATTTGGAATCATATACTGACAGAGATCACTTTAAAACACATCAACAGATCTTAATGTAGAAGGGATTTATTCTAACTTACATATATTTCTTCAAAGAAGATAATTCTTTTTAGGAATGGCCACTGTTCCAAATTATCCAGGGCATAAGTGTGTAATCATTGTTTCATCAAGATAAAACTGACAATGACAGTCCTAGCAACTGAATCAAGACTTATCTCTTGAAGACTGAAATCATATTAAGCCTCATTTCCAACTATAGTGGTATGAAACTAGACATCAATTACAAGAAGAAAATGGAAAATTTACTGAAAATTATGTGGAGATTAAACAACAGACTCCTGAACAACCAGTGAGACAATGATGAAATCAGAAGAGAAAAAAAAATGCCTTAAGACAAATGAAAATGGAAATACAACATAACCAAAACATATGGGATGCAACAAAAGCAGTTCTAAGAGAGAAGTTATAGTAATAAATACCTACCTCAAGAAATAAGAAAAATCTCAAGTAAACAACCTAACTAACACCTCAAGGAACTAAGAAAAGAAGAACAAACAAAACCCAAGATTATTAGAAGGAATTAAATAACAAAGATCAGAGCAGAAATAAATGAAATAGGGATTAAGAAAATAAAAAGATCAATAAAATCAAGAGCTGGTTCTTTGAAAAGATAAATAAAACTGACTAAATTTAACTGGACTCACCAAGAAAAAAAGACAGAGAACTCAAATAAATAAAATCAGAAGTGAAAGAGGAGACAACTCCATTACACAAAAATGAAAAGGATCACAAGACACAACTATGTACAAGAAATGGATAGATCCCTAGAAAGGTACAACTTTACAAGGTGGAATAATGAAGAGATAGAAAATTTAAACAATAAAATATTACTAGCAAAGTGATTGAATCAATAATCAAAAACCTCCCAACAAACAAAAATTTAGGACCAGATGGCTTCAGTTTGGAATTCTACCAAATATTCAAAGAAGAATTAATACTAATCATTCACAAACTCTTCCAAAAAATAGGAGAGAAGTGAACATTTTTAAACTCATTTTAGGAGGCCAGCATTACCTTGATATCAAAACCAGACAGGACATCAAAAAAAAAAAAAATTACAGGCCAGTATCCCTGATGAACATAGATGCAAAAATCCTCAATAAAATATTAGGAAACTGAATTAGATAATACAGTACATGGATCATACATCCAAGTGGGATTTATTCCAGGGTTGCAAGTATGTTTCACCATCTGAAATCAATTAATGTAATATACCACATTCAGAAACAAAGGACAAAAGTCACAATCATCTTAATAGATGTAGAAAAAGCATCTGACACAATTTAACATCAATTTGTGATTAAAACTAAAAAAAATGGGTTTTGAGTGACCCTACCCCAACATAATGCAGGCCATATTTGACAAGCCCACAACTAACATTATATTTAAAGGTGAAAGGCTGAAAGCTTTTCCTCTAAGATCAGGAAGAAGAAAAGAATGCCTACTCCCGCCACTTTTATTCAACATAGTATTGAAAGGCCCAGCCACAGCATTGAGACAAACAAAAAAACGAAAGCTATCCAAATTGGAAAGGAAGAAATAAAACTATCACACTTGCAGATAACATAATTCAATACATAGAAAACCCGAAAGATTCCTCAAAAATTGTTAAACTAGGAGTTCCCATCATGGCGCAGCAGAAATGAATCCAACTAGGAATCATGAGGTTGCAGGTTCAATTCCTGGCCTCATTCAGTGGGTTAAGGATCCAGCATTGCCATAAGCTGTGGTGTAGGTCACAGATGCGGCTCAGACCCAGTGTTTCTATGGCTGTGGTGTAAGCCAGCAGCTGTAGTTCTGATTTGACCCCTAGCCTGGGAACCTCCATATGCCATGGTTGCGACCTCAAAAAAAAAAAAATTGTTAAACTAATAAATAATTTTGGTAATGTTGTAGAATACAAAATCAATATACAGAAGTTTGATACACTTTTATGCACTAATAATGTGCTATTAGAAAGACAAATTAAGAAAGCAATCTCAAAACTATCTTAGAATAAATTTAATCAGGGAGGTTAAAGATATGTAAACTGAAAACTATTAGATATTGATGAAAGAAATGGAAGAAGATACGAATAAATAGAAAGATATTCTATGCTCATGGGTTGAAACAATTAATGTGGCCATCCTAACCAAAGAAATGTACAGATTCGAAGGTATTTTTCTCTGAAATAGAAAAAAAAGCCTAAAATTTGTATGAAATCACAAAAGACCTTGAATAGTGAAAGCAATCTTGAGAAACAAAGTTGGAGGCATCATGCTCCCTCATTTCAAAATATATTACAAAGTTATAGTAATCAGAACAATATGTTTTTGGCATAAAAACAGGATAGAGCAGGGAGCTCAGAAATCACTCATGAATGTATGTTCAATTAACTGGCAAGGGAGCCAAGAATACACAATGGGGAAAGATAGTCTCTTTACTAAATGGTGTTGGGAAAACTAGAGAGCTATATGCAAAAGAATGAAACTGGACCACTATCTTATACCATTTATAAAAATAAACTCAAAATGGATTAAAGATTTGAATGTATGACCTAAAACCATAAAACACCTAAAAGAAAACATAGGTAGTAAGTTCTTTGATATCAACCTTGCTTGTGATTTTTTTGGATTTAACACCAAAAGCAAAGGCAGCAAAAACAAAAATGAACAAGTGGGAATGTATCAACCTCAAGAAACATCTGCACAGCAAAGGAAAACATCAATAAAATGAAAAGGCAACCTACCAAATGGGAGAAAATATTTGCAAGTCATATATCTGTTAAAAGGTTAATATTCTAAATATATAAAGAACCCATACAACTCAATAGTAAAACCCCAAAGAGACTGATTAAAAAATGAGTGAGGATCTGAGCAGACATTTTTCCAAAGAAGAGATACAGGTGGGCCAACAAACATGTGAAAAGGTGCTCAACATCAGTAATAATCCAGGAAATGCACAGCAAAAACATAATGAGATGTCACCCCCTTCCTGTTAGAATGTGTTATCAAAAAGTCAATAAACAGGTTTTGGCCAGGATGGGAGAAAAGGGAATTTTTATACACTCTTGGTGGGAAGATAAATTGGTGCAGTCACTATGGAAAATGGTTATGGAAGTTCCTCAAAAACTTAAAAATAGAACAAACATGTGACCCAGCAGTTACACTTTGGGTACATATCCAAAGTAAATGAAAACACTAATTTGAAAAGATTCATGCCGTCCAATGTTCATGGCAGCATTACAACAGCCAAAGTAAGGAAACAACTCAAGTGTCCATTGACAGATGAATGCATAAACAAAATGCATTCTAACATACATACACACACCATACACACACATAATGGAATGTTATTCAGCCGTAAAAAGACACTGAAAGTTTGTAGCAACATGGATGGACCTCAAGGACATTATGCTAAATGAAATAAGTTAGACACAAATACCATGCAATCTCATTTACATTTGGAATCTAAACAAACAAAGAAAGAAAAACACAAACTCCTAGATACAGAGAACAATGGACTGGTGCTTGCAGGGTGGGGGCGGGCAGGTAAGTTATAAATTAGTCATAGGATATAATAAACAGCATGGCAACTATAGCTAATAATACTTTATTATATATTTGACACTTGCTAGGGTAGTAGATCTTAAAAATTCTCATTACAAGGAAAAAATTCTATAACTATGTATGGTGATGGGCATAAATTAGACTTATTGTGATTGTTTTACAATATATACAAATATTGAAACATTATCTTGTATACCTGAAACTAAATAATGTTATATGTTGATTATACTTCAATGAATGAGACATCTCTCCTTGAATTTTAAAGACGGACAGAGGCATCATCATACATATTAACATACCAAATGTGTACAGAGTGTGGACCAACATATTATTATTCAAGTGCCAACAACCTTGACCCTTCTGTGAATAAATGTAAACAATAAAAGAAATCTGTTCTGTGTGGACTCATATCTTGGAAGATTTCCCCTGAATGATGGACAACCTTGGCATCTGTCTGTCCCAAGTCTTAGTTCACCTGTTTGTGTTAATTGAGCACTCAGAGATTGAAGGAGTATTGTACCATCTTCTTATATGTAAAATAAAGGGGCTATTAATTTCCCTCATAATACAAGATAAAAGAAAAATTTATGCTTATTTGTTTAAATCAAATTTAACCTATATTCTTGTTCTGTAAGGTAAGCGGGGACTTCAGTCTGTCATTTAGAGTCTTCTTTACCCTGGCTCCAGGGTCATATGGAGATCCCAGGTCCGTTCATTGTCTAGAGCATTTAAAGAAGGCCCTCTGGTCTCCTGAGTTTACAGTATTCACTGTTGCTATTTTAATCATCTTGACCTATTTGGTTCTATGAAGGCAAATAGCCTGACTGCCTTTCAGTCAAACTTTGTCATGGGCTTTGACAAGACAAAACAAGGAGGCTTACTGTGATATACTTCAGAGACCAGCAAAGCCCTTAACCGCTTCCTGATCTTGAGATAAAACCATCAAAATCTTCACAGGGAGAGGCCAAATTAGCCTGGCTCCTGAGATTCTGGAGCAGCTTTTCCTCCTGTACCCAGTATTATCCTCGTTATTTTTTAAACTTCCAACTCCTGATCACCCACGGTTTTGTTGTCTGTAATTGTAACCATACCTCTGGTTCCCATTAAAAACCATCATTTTAGTTAAAACAAACAAACAAACAAACCATCAAAATCTAATGCCTCCTTCTGACATACCCACATCTTCAAGTCCAAACCTGTTCTTCCATCTCCTCTAGCTCTCAGACTTTCTGGTATAATTCAGCTGAATGGGTTAAGTTTTTCTGTGAAGAAATATCTAAGGCCGGTAGGAGTGAAGTGCAGTGGTGGTGGGACATGGATCTGGGAATATCAGACAATGTCACATTCATTCCTATTAACACAGAAATCTCTGAAGTAAGGAACGAAAAGTAAAGCCTTGCTCCCTCTTTGACTTCTAGGCGCAGCTCAACTATTACTTCTTTCCTTAAGATGTTTTCTGGTCTTCCTGAGTAAAGTGATTATTTTAGCTCTGTATTTCCATGACATGTTATCTTCTTTAGAATTCTCCTTGCATCCTTGCACTAAAGTCTATGTGTTCATGTTGTCTCTCTTCTGCTGTCAGCTAAGGCCTTCCCAGCAGAGTCGATGTGTATACTTCCCCTAGAAGTAGCATCTTGGGGAAGCAACATCCTGGAATATAGAAGCATTCAACCAATATTTTTTTGAGTGACTAAAAGAGAATTTAAAGCCAGATTTAATTTTGAGGACCACAAAATAGAGGCCAGGAGAATCTTAGGCACCACTCCTAACATAGTAAAGCCTGTTGAAAGAATGCCAGGCTCGGCCTCTCTGTAGTCTTGGATTGTATAAGATAATTATCTTTTGCTAAAGTCACTATTTGTTGGGTATTATGTAACTTAGAGCTAAAAGTAGTCCACTTTTTTTTCCTGATGTGCTTCCCAAGGTCATAGAAATAAAAGGCAGAGCTATTTGACTCACTTAAAATCCAGCATACCACACAAATGACACAATTGAGTTTTTAAAACTTGAGCCAGTATAAATAAGCAGAGAATATCTGTGTTTCGACAAAAGGCTGGAGAATGAATTGAATATGTATTAAGATACTCTTAGAGAAAGGGCAAAATTCTCAGGGTAACATCAAACCTGAGCAGAGCATGAAGGCAACGAAAGACTGGCAGATGTGGATTTATCTTGCTTCATCAGGAACGTGATTTCAATTTACACATTTATGGGGGCATCTGAGAACTGGCTGGGGGTGACGACCACTGTCAATAAGGTTATCTTTCTGGGTTTGAGTGTTTTGTTTGTAAGCCAGATAGAAGTGGAGAATCTCAGTGTGTTCCATGAATCCCTGTGGCTGGCCCTGACATAGAAGGGTTGGGGCAAACTGACAATGAGTTCATACCTGCAGTAGCTTAGAATTCCTGCTGATTTACAGCTCTTTGGAGAGCATTTGGAGACCAGTATTTCCAGGTACAGTAGTTCTCTTCATCTCATTCATGTTATCAAACTGGATAGAAGGCAAACAGGAAAAGGAATTCACGGGCACAGGGGGTGAAGAATTGTGTGTGTACATGTGCTCGTGTTGAGAGGGAGGTAGAGTCCTGGAGAAAGTAGAGCAAAGTTGTAAGGTAGGATGCTCTGGACTGAATTATGTTCCCTTAAAAGTCATATGTTAAAGCCTTAAACCCCATGTGACTATATAGGAAAGAGCGTCTTTAAAGAGGTAATTATGGTCAAATGAGGTAAAAAAAGATTCTAATCCATAGGATTGGCAGCTGTATAAGAAGAGGAAGAGAGGGCAATCTTTCTCTTCATGTGCAAACTGAGGAAAAGCCATTAGATCTGCAGATAGAGGGAGAAGACTGCTTTCTACAAGGGAGGAAGAGATCCCTCACTAGGACCCAACCGCAGTGGCAGGTTGATTTCAGATTTCCAGCTTCCAAACTGTGAAAGAAATATTCTGTTGTTTAAGACGGAAAAATAAATACTGCCCATCTACAGTATTTTATCCTACCACCTCAAGCTGACAAGTATATGGGGTCTTGTCATGAGAGGACTAATGGGTTTTAATTTTGAGGAATTCACTGGGGGGCACCATGGACTGTTGGTATCAAGCAGCAGCATTTGTTTCTGTAAAAAAATATGGAAATTTTTATTGTTTTTTATATTGATTGATTTGTTTGTTATCCTGGTCAAGAGGAATAAAACCTCTGGGGGCTTCAGTACGTGTCTGCACACCTAGGTGTGCAATTTTTTTTTTCTCCATCAAAGCAGGCTTAGAAAGAAAATACTAAAAAAACTTTAAGGCCATTTCCCGTATTTAAGCCCTTAAGTGGGAACCCTGTTTTCAATGGTCGGCCTGTTGACATGAGATAAAATGACCACCTCCAACTCTTGCTTTAGGGCCATTTGAAATTCCTACTGGTGTCAAAGAGCTGATAAAACAGAGGTCTGGAACAGAAGTATTTGATAACTATAATACAATTATATACTTAATATTTTCTTTAGATTGGCTCTTTTTTATAATACACAAATGATTTATATTCTCAGCTTTATTTTTATTTTATTTTATTATTTATTTATTTATTTATTTTTTTAATTTTCTTTTTAGGGCCACACCCACAGCAGATGGAAGTTCCCAGGCTAGGGACTGACTTGGAGCTGCAGCTGCAGGCCTACACCACAGCCACAGCAACACAGGATCTGAGCCACATCTGTGACCTACACCACAGCTCACGGCAACGCCAGATCCTTAATCCACTGAGTGAGGCCAGGGATCGAACCCACATCCTTATGGAGCCTACTCAGGGTCGTTACTGCTGAGCCACAACGGGAACTCCTCAGCTTTATTTTTAAAAGACATATTGAGATATAATTCATATACCATAAAATTCGCCCAGTTTAAGTGTACAATTAATGCTATTTTGAATATTCACAGGATTGTGCAATCAGCACTACAATTAATTTTAGAGATTTTTTTATCACCTCAAAAAGAAACCTCTGTAGATTTTAAAATCACCCCCATTTCCTTCCATCCCCTCAGCCCTCGGGGTTTTCCACTTTTCTGTATTTATATATTTGCCACTGAGGACGTGTCATATAAATGGAACTATGCAAAATATGGTCTTTTGTGACTGGCTTCTTTCATTTAGCATAATGTTTCAAAGTTCAACCATGTTGTACCATCTATCCGCATTTGGCTTCTTTTTTTTTTATATTATTATTTAAGTTGACTTTTATGACAGGAATTTAAGCTTTGAAAAAATTCATAGGTAGGAGTTCCAGTCGTGGTGCAGCCAAAAAGAATCTGACTAGGAACCATGAGGTGACGGGTTCGATCCCTGGCCTGGCTCAATGGGTCGAGGATCTGGCTTTGCCGCAAACTGTGGCGTGAGTTGCAGATGCAGCTCAGATCCTGTGTTGCTGTGGTGTAGGCTGGCAGCTGTGGCTCTGATTTGACCCCTAGCCTGGGAATCTCCATATGCCACAGGTGCTGCTCTAATCTTTTTTTTTTGTAATGACTGCACCTGTGGTATGTGGCAGTTCCTGGGCCAGGGGTTGAATCTAAGCCACAGCTGTGACCTATGCCACAGCTGCAACAATGCTATATCTTTTAACCCAGCGTGCCACACTGGAGATTAAGCCCCTGCCTCCACATCAATCCATTCCCACTGCTGTTGGATTCTTAACCCATTGTACCACAGTGGGAACTCCCTGTCTCATCTTTTAAAATCACATGTGTTTAAAAAATCACATCTGTGAAACTAATGGGTTTGGTGGGCTGTTATATTTTTTCATCACATGTTAAAATAAATATATAACTATTAAAATAAAAATATGGTTAATCCTTGTCACCAAAATTGATTTTATACTCTACTAGAGATACCCGGGGAAATATTGTAAAAGCTCTGGGGAATTTTAGTTGAAAACCCATAGATGTAAAGCTGCTGTTTACAAAATGACCTTTCTGGTTGACTCTATCACTGTGAGAAAGTCACAACTAGTTCATTTGACTTTCTGCTAAAAAATCCATTAAATATATGATTTCCTCTCAAATCCAAGAAGATTTTCACTACTGATCTGTTGTCTTTTTATATTATGGAAGCCCCGATTGAATGCTTTTTTTTTATAAGTAAAATTTCAGTCTAGGGTTTATTTTCTTCTATGGGCTAGTTATGGATATTTTTGTAGTAATATTTTCATCTAAAAATAGGCATTGGGCATTGAATGACTTTCTACCTCTCTCAAGGGAATTCTTAGTCGAATTTCTGAATCATTCTCTCTCTCTCTCTCTTTTTTTAGGGCTGAATCTGTGGCAAATGGAAGTTCCCAGGCTAGGGGTTGAATTCGAGCTACAGCTGCTGGCCTATGGCATAGCCACAGCAGTGCAGGATCTGAGCTGCATCTTTGACCTACACCACAGCTCAGTGGGATCCTTAACCCACTGAGTGAGGCCAGGGATTGAACCTGTATCCTCCTGGTTACTAGTTGGGCTTGTTACCGCTGAGCCACAGCAGGAACTCCTTGACTCATTCTTATATCTTGATTATTTCTTAAAAGCAGATACCTCCCACCTAAATCTCCATGTCTTCATGTCTCTTCCCTCCGTGGCTTTTCTATACTACTTCCATGTTCCTTAGTGTTTCAATTCCCTGCTTTAAAACTTTGAATCACTAAGAAGCCTTTCCAACACTCTGCCTGTCAAGTTTATCATTTGGCGTCTTCACTCCAGTAATACAGAACTGCTTATTTTCCTTACATATGTAACACTTTTTCTTATGTTTACCCTTCGAAGTAGCCTTTACCTCATCTTCTATGTCCCAATTCTAACCATTCTTTAAAGGCCAGCTTAGCTAGCACATCTTTCTTGAAATCTTCTCTTATTTTTCTGAGTTAAAAACAGTGCTTCACCGGAGTTCCCATAGTGGCTCAGTAGTAATGAGACTGACTAGTATCCATGAGGATGTGGGTTTGATTCCTGGTACTACTCAGTGGGTTAAGAATCTGGTGTTGCCATGAGCTTTGGTGTAGGTCACAGACATGGCTTGGACCCTGCGTTGGCCATGGTGTAGGCCTAGCCTGGGAACTTACATATGCCACTGGTGCAGCCCTAAAAAGACAACCCCAAAAAACCAAAAAACCAAAACCAAAACCAAAAACCAAGGCTTCACCTTCCAAAATTTCATCTCACTTTGTACCTCCATTATGGCTTTCCTTGCAAGCTTTCCTTGTGATTACTCATGTCATGACATGTGTGAACATTTGGTCTTCTCTGATGTCATGCAAAGGCTTTGGAAAAGGGCCTCTATGTATCTCAATTTCCTCTAGAAAAGCCTAGCACAGTGTGTGGCCTGTAGTAGCATTTAGTAAATATTTTCTTTTATAAATAAGTGAATACCTGAGATTCAAAGGCTGCTTGTTTGTGTGTGTGTGTGTGTGTGTGTGTGTGTGTGTGTGTGATGGAGGGGAGGGTACCCGATGTTTACAGTCCATCTGATGTAATGTAATACCTTTGAAATACATGAAAGTTAAATCAGCTTTGGGTGAGTGAGCTAGATCTTTGGGACTTAGAAAGTTTTAACCACATTAATGGTTACAGCCAAGGCTGTAGCAATTCTAGGCTCCATGAATATAGTTTGGGAGTCACCAGACTTTCCTCGGGCTGGGGTCCTCACAGTGAACTCCCTGGACCAGCAGCATCAGCATCTCCTGGAGCTGATGAGAAATGCAAATCCTTGGGCCCATCCCAATGCTACTGCATCAGAAAGTCTAGGCCTGGAGGCTAGCAATCTGTGTTTTAACCACCCCTCCTGATGCTTCTGACCCATGTCCTTGTGGGAGCAGTACTGGCTTAGAGGAAGTTCTAGGAGGGCTTTGCTTCAGTCTTGACACTTGTCAGTCCAACTCAAAAAGTGGGCTCTTAGAATTACAGAATGATGGTGTGTAGATCCTGTAAGTGAGCTTACAATAATGCTTGCTCACTCTTGGAGCATCAATCAACGGATGACCTGTTAGGAGCCTGCCTTTGACCTCCCACTCTCATTAGGTTCACTGCGAGAAACGGCTGCTTGCAGCAGCTTGACAGGTGAATGAGGCTGCATATAACTGAGCAACCTATGCTGGTGCTGAGATATTGATGTGAAAACTTGCAGAGAACATCAGCTGCCCATCAGTGGACGAGTGAAGGTCATGATGAGACTGATGTGCTATGTTAGGGAATGTCCTTTGAATTGTCTGGATGTCCCTGTTGCTTCCTCTCCCACTTCTCAGGCACATTAAGATCCTAGCGCTTGTTTTCATGGCTCAAGTCATGCTGGCTCACTGGCTTGAGATGCATTTTTCCTACCTTATATCCTGGTAGTACCTCGGTGTGTTTCCAGCACCTGTCTCTCCTCCATGTGACTCAGGTTTAGATTTGTCAAAGCCTGTTAAGGTACTTCCATTCCCTCAGCTGAGACTCAAGGAGGATTGGGCAGGTGACCCCGTCTAGTTAATAAAGTGAAAGCAAAATTGCTGGTGGGGTTCTGTGAATGTTTTCCTCATTTTTAGTAAAAGATGCACAAGAGGAAAATGGCCTAAGCCTTTGGACTTTGGTGTATGAGGATGCGGTGCTTGGAGTTGAGACAGCTTTCTTGGGACCACAAGGACGTCTTCAGCAACACACGGGGGACAGCAGCATAGAGAAAGTGGAGGGTTCCTGGCTTCTGATAATGCTGCTGAGCCAGTGAGTTAACTCCCCTGGGAGCTGCCCAATAAATCCACTTCTGCTTGAATTGTATTAAGGGTTTATTATTGTTGTACCTCTCCCCTTGATTGCTCTTGAAAGATAAAAGGGATGGATGGGATGACACCTCTAAATTATTTCCTTGGCTCAAATCATCTGTGTGTAGAGTTTTATGGTGAGACAAGACTTGGCAGGAGTGGCATCTGGAGAGGAGGGTACATGAATTGTCTGAGGTAGGATCAAGTTAGGAGGAAGCATCACACTAAGGCTGTGGGGCAACAGCATGGATTCCTAGGGGATGGCCCAAGTCCTAAGTCTGAGAGAATAGCAAGGTTGGAAATCCATAGAAAAGGCCAGACACTCACTTAAAAAATATGCATGACCTAAAGGTTGAGAGTTAAATTTCATTTGGGGCAAAATGAGGACTATAGTTCAGGAGGCGGCATTTCAGATAACTGCGAAACATGCTCCAGAGAGGCTAAGGGAAATGTCAGCATATATGTGATTTTGGTGAAGGGGGAGGTACATGCAACCAAACACACAGTTTATAGAAATTAGCTGCTAGTCACAAGAAGCAGACATTACCATGAAGGATTTTTAATGCTTTTCTAGATATAAGGAGATTCAAGAACTGGGCTTATAAATTCTTCTCCTGAAAATATCTACCTGAAGACCTGTTCTGCCAGTTTTCCCAGAGCACAGAGTGCCTTACTCCTGATTTCCACCCTGAGCTCCTTTCTGGGGCTCTTGAGAGTCAGCAGCTGCAGTGGCCCGTGACTCAATCCAAGTTGAGGAATATGGCAAGTGCCAATCTCCATTTCACAAAGATAATAGCTAGGAATCAGGTATAGGGCAAGGCAGAAAAATTCTGCTGTCAGACCTTGTGGTATGTGTGTCGCTCGAGCCTTCTCAAGGTACCAAGCAAAGGAGATATTTTAGCATTCGGTCCTACAGGGCCAGCGACCTCCTTGTGGGCATTACCAGGATCAGGAATCCCTAGGTTGTGCACATTCACTGAATTCTCCCGCAGGTCCGTCGGGTGAATTCCTGGGCTGGCGTGCTGTTTCAGCCGTTGAAGCTCTACTTCTTTCTACTCCAATTGTCTCTTGACTGATGATTTTCTATGTTTACATTTCAGTTCTTGATCTTCATTGCATAGTAGTGCAATTTCTAACACTGTTGGTGGTCCTGAATTTTAAAAACTAAATAAAACCACAAAATATACTTAAAAAGGGGATGCTTACATTGATTTCTAGCATTTTTGGATCAACATTGCCACCTAGTGGTAAAATAATCCTTAAACCTGTGTGACTTTATTGTGAGGGGATACTTGTTTTCAAGCATCTTCTAAGGGTAAAATTTTGAACAAGAGGAGGCAATAATTATGTCTCAATTCAAATGTATTATTTTGAATCTGAAGATAGTAACCTAGAGTAAATCCTTTAGACCCACTGAACTAAGGACATGATTTACAAAAATCTTAATTATTTGTTCTTAAGATTTAGGTTTCCCCCTCAGTTTTTTTTCCCCTTAAATTTAAAGAAATCTTTGCCAAATTTAGCTACTTCCTGGTGGTAATCATAAAACAAAACAGTTTGTTAATTTTCTCCTCTTTGAGATATTTGTTTTCTCCCTTTGCTCAAGTTTCTCTCAAACATTTTTCAGTTTATGACTGTCTGTCCCTTTGTTGTGTATATTTTAATACAGTGAAGATATTTTAATACATTCTTTGCCATCTATAAAGATTTATAGTTTGAGGCAGGTCTGGGATGGGGCCTGAGATTCTGAATTTCCACTAAGCTCCCCCAAGTGCCTGTTGTTTAGGCTACCAGGGCACCACTTTTAATCATAAAACTTTTTTTTTTTTTTTTTTTTTTTTTTTTTTAACCACCATACCTGCAACATATGGAAGATCCCAGCCTAGGGGTCAAATTGGAGCTACAGCTGCTGGCCTACACCACAGCCACAGGAATGCCAGGTCCAACTTGTGTCAGCAATCTACACCACAGCTCACAGCAGTTCTGGATCTCTGACTCAGTGAGGCCAGGGATCGAACCTGCATCTTCATGGATACCAGTTGGGCTCGTAACAGCTGAGCCACAGTGGGAGCTTCCCACAAGGCTCTAAATCATAGAAAAATGATAGAAAAACACTTTAAATATAGAAACATACACACACATATAAACATAGAAAAACACTTAATTTCATAGAAAAATGACTACCTTCTTGACAACCCAAAATCTTTCTTTAGGATGGATCAGCAAACTGCATGTTCTATTTGGCTGAAAGAGGAACATAAGGGGAACCTCCTTTGCCATAAACAACATCTCAGTTGAAGAGGCTAATTCCCTTTGGGGCTGACGTGGGGGTCATGCAGAAAGTGACACTGCTGCTACTTGCATGACTTAACAAGACAAGGTCAGGGACTGTTCCTGCACTTGCCCATGACCACGGCCCTCTGTGGGGAACCTGTGATAACTGAGTCTGTCAAGTGTCCTCCCAGCAGTCATCCTAGGCTAGACAGTTGCATTAACATTCAAAATTGGGTTGCAAGTCAGAATTACCTGGGTAGTTTAATGAACAAGATACTATTTAATTTGGACCCCATACCTGGACAGCAGCATTTTACTTATTCATTTATTTATTTACTTATTTATTTATTGGCTTTTTAGGGCCGCACCCATGGCTATGGAGGTCTCCAGTCTAGGGGTCGAATCAGAGCTGTAGCTGCCACAGCCACAGCAATGTAGACAGCAGCATTTTAAAAGCTCCCAGGTGATTCTAATATACAGCAAGCCTGAGCGCTGCTTCAACCCAAACGGCAAGTGACAGGCCAAAAGGACACCAGCTTGTCTGTCCTCTCCTTGGTCCTCATCACCAGTTCAGTCTGGGACAAAGACTTGGGAAGCCTTCTGCTGGACAGGGGATTCAGCTCTGAGCTGCTCTGGCCATTATTCATTCTCTCAGGCCCTGATCCCTATCCCCAAAGGGATGAGAGTGCTTTAAAGCAAATCTGGTCCCTCCCCAACATCTCTGGGTCTTGGTGAACTTTGTATTACATTTTAATGTTACCCCCACCTGCTCTTGGCTGCTTCGTCCTGAGGAAAGAGTTTTGGCTTTTGTAAGGACAAGCACTGGATCGGTTTTATCTCCTGGGGGTTATGAATCAGACAATCTGAACTCTGTCCTAGTGAGGCTTGTGGAGTCAGAAATGTTTTCCAGGTTTTTTTATTCAGAACTTTTCATATGGGATCCAGAGAGCTCTGACTTGGAACTTAAATGACTCATGACTTTGAAAATGAACTAGGAATAATTGTTTTAGACTGCTTCTGCCATGTGTGTATTTTATATATTTATGAATGGATATATATTTGTAAAATACAATAATACACGGGTTGGAGACATTAAGGAGAATAATACAAATTTAAAGGTTAAAAAAAGGATTGCATTGTGGATCAAAAGAAAAATAACTTGGTTCTGCAATCTTGTTTTTTTTTTGTTAGATATTTACAGGAGGCTCGGAGATTGTATTATACACATGTAAGCCACAGAAAGTTTTTCTTTTTTTTAATTAGTGGCTGCACCTGTGGCATATGGCGTTCCTGAGCCAGGGGTTGAGCCACAGCCACTGTAGAAGCAACGCCTTGTAGTTAAGTTGTGAGCCACAAGGGAAGTCCATTTCCTTCTTTTTCTTTTTTTTTTTTCCTTAGGACTGCACCTATGGCATATGAAAGTTCCCAGGCTAGGGGTCAAATCATAGCTGCAGCTGCCGGCCTATGACACAGCCACAGCAACACCAGATCCAAGTGGCATCTGTGACCTACACCACAGCTCACAGCAATGCTGGATCCTTAACCCACTGAGCAAGGCCAGGGATCTAACCTGCGTCCTCATGGGTACTAGCACGGTTCATTACTGCTGACACAATGGGAACTCCCATAGAACATTTTTCTGTCCTCATCCTCTTGGGTCTTCTGTATTTTGGGCTCTGTTAATCAAATCTTCTTGAAACTGTTTTCTCTCTGGCTTTTATGGCAATACTGCCTCCTGGTTCTCCTTCAAATGCTCTAGATGATCTTCCATCTCCTATTCTTCTCCCTCAAATGTAGAAGGTTCCAGAAATCCATCCTCAGCTTTCTTTTTCAGTAATCTCTCCCTTTGGGGGACACGGCTCACTGCTCCCTCCTCTTGCCACAATCATCACAATGCTGCTGACTCCAACACAACTGTATAAGGCCAAGATTTTCTTCCTGAGCAACAGAGCCTTGTTTTCTTTCCTCACTGACATTCTCAATAAGTCCTGCGGAAACCTGTGCTTAAACCATGCTTTTCCAGTTTCACCACTAATGTTTACTGAGCAACTACCATGTACCAGACATACAGGTCTCTGGAGACTCAGGAGTGAATGAGACACAATGGCCTTCCCTTCACAGAACTTATATTCTAGTGTGAGATGGACAGAAAACAATAGGGTGTAATGTCAGAAGGGCATAGGGCGGGTAATGGGATGGAGCTTGATGGTGTTCACATTTTAGGTACACTCAGGGAAAGCTTCTTGGAGGAGGTGGCTTGGAGCCCAGACTTGTGCAAGGTAAGTGGCAGAGTCATGGTTTCTTTGCAGGGACAATGTTCCAGGCAGAGGGTTTTCTCCAGATTTGCTCCTCCATCTACCATCCTCTTAGTTGCTCGAGCTAGAAACCTAGGTGTCCTTATGTATCCCTTTCCTTACCTCTCATCCACCAAACTCGTAAGACCTATTGCTGTGGCCTAAACGTTCAATTGCAAACAAAACTACCAGGTGAACGTGATCAGAATTGTTGCAGGGAACCAACACAGAGAGATTCAGTCTGTCACTGAGAACTGCAAGAGAATTTTGGTGAGTAGTGGGTCATATGTAAAACGAAAACCCATGTTTGGTTGTGATTTTCTGAGACCCATGGTAAACTTTTACTCGTGTTAATTTTATCTTGTGCAAGCACCTCTCAGTGTGTCATGTATTCTGTGGCCACCATTTAAATAGTGGGACACCAAGTCAGAGAGCAGTGGAGTTTTGGGTTTGTGACTACGGACTATTGAGTATGTTTATGTTGTTATTTCAGCTTGGTTATTTACCCTCTTTAGCCTCAATCTGTTGTTCTCTACAATTGTGATAACTTCCTATTAATCTTTTAGGGGCAGTGTTGGAAAATTTACCTAGTATTTTATTTTGTAAGCCTATTTTTTAGCATTGTTATAGTTTTCTAATGTGTGCTGTGTTTATTTTTCAAAAAAAGGAAATGAATGTCTCAAATGTTTGGCTAACTTTTATTGAATGCTACTATGGGCCACTTATGACCATGCAAAGAGGAATGAGAAGGGATTCTACAGAGTGTGGTGGCAGAGGAAGGCAGGTCATCCAGGAATTCTGAGTCAGGTGTGGCCAGAGTCTGGTGGTTTTCTGCTCAACAGCCATTCTTTCTGTCTTCCTGGCTAAAAGGGCCTTGGTTTAAAAAAGAAATTAGGCATGGAGCAGCAGTGAGCATGCTCAGAGATGGTAGACTCCATTCAGGGGATAAAATAGTAAGGTTTAAGCCAATCACAGAATCCTATTCCTCTTTGCTCTGATTGGTTGGAATGGCCATGTGACCCTGTTCTGGCCAATGAGCCAAAAGGCAGAATTTCCCAGGCGTACCAAAAGGGTGTTCTCAGTGATGGAAAGTGAGGGGCAAGTGGCAAGAGGGCTTTGCTTTCTCTTCCTACCTTTGAGTGTAGTTTTTGTGGTGATAGTGGTTTGGGCTTGAGGGACAATATTTCTAATTCACTGAGGATGATGGAGTGGATAGATGGAACAGAGGTACGTTTTGGAAAACACTGTGGAGCAACGAAACAAACCATACCTCGAACTTTCTCCAGGATTCTTGTTTTGCAAGGTAATCATGATACTAATCTGTTTGTATCAGGCACTTTTAATCCCCTGTTCATTACCAGGACCTGAAAAAAAAATTTTTAATTGGCGGGTATTTCAGTAAAGTCAGGTGCGAATCCTTAAAGAAACAGAGTATAGGGAGGTAATTTGGCTGGGGGAAATCAAGGAGGGTAGCCTATATAAGGTAAACTTTAAATTGCATTTTGAAGAACATGTGGAAATCCACTAGTTTGAAACTCAGGGAGTTGTATCCAGGTGGAGGAAGAGCATATAGAATGGCTCAGAGGCTGAGGGCTCCTGGACCTGTGAGGCTAATTTATAATTTTGAGGTCCCCATAGTATTTTAGATTCTCAGTGGAATAGACTCATGGCATTTGTGGACTATAACATTTATTTACATGTGACCTTTAAAGGCTTTTAATTAAGCATATAGTCTGTAATGTACAGTAACCCGTAATTTGCTCAGGACTTGCTTCTAAACCTTGGCGGCTTTCTGTCTTGGGAGCAGAGTGTGTCTCAAACTGTGACAGTAAGTCAGTTAAACTGATAAGAGAGCACCAAGTGCAGCTTCCCAGTTTTTGGCCCATAACTTGGTAACTTTTACTAAACATTAGACATTTGCTTCCTTTGTTAGTTGTGCTTGCTTGAGAAGAAGACACCAAGATGGGATTAATTAAACATATAAGGATTTTTATGAGGGGGCTGTCTTGGGAGAGGGAATGGGAAGGGAGCTGGATGAGGACCTCAGACTGGGAAGGGATATGAATGCAGAAAACAGGAGGGGAAGAGAAGGTTGGATGGAAGTGCCCTGCATACCGGGCAGCCTAAGTAAGGGCACAAGAGGCCACAGAAAAGTCTTCACACCAAAGTTGCCACCTGAGAAGTCCCCTGTCTCCCAGGAACAGGCATGCTTCAGGGTCCCTGCCTCACACAAAGTGGCCAATGGGAAGCGTAACCTCAGCACACATACTGTGGACTTCAGAGGTTACTGTCATACTCCCTCCACTTGGAGTTTGGTGAGGGTATTGTTTGTTTGTTTTCAAAAAATCCTTGAAGACTGATGATGGAAATAAAAAAAGATAAAATATCTGTGTATTGGCAAGGCAAAATTCTTAACCTTTCTCTGGGTCGTGGAATCTTTTCAGAATTTGATCTCAGATTCTGAATCTTTCCACAGAAAAAATCTACATAGACAAAAGGGCCTCTGGTCTGGCATGACTCCTTTATTTCCAGTTCCTACATTCTCTATTGCTGAATTGCCCCAAACTGTGGCTCCAGCTCCCTTCCCCATGCTGAGATCTGAACCCTCTTTGTAGCTTTCCACGTGCTGAGATCTGAACCCCTTTTGTAATTGCTGGCCTCCTTCTGGGATGAACTCATGGGTTCAGCAGCTGCATATATATTTTGTTCTTGAACGCTATCTTGGCTTAGAATACTTAGGTCTTACCCTTCAGGGCCTCTTGGATGTACTTCCTGGTCTCAGAACTCTTTGAATCCTCAATGAGTATTCACTGCTAGACCATCCAAAGGGTGAGGTCGCTTCTGCATTTACATCTTGACCATGGCCTTGTCTTCTTGGTCAGGACCTCTTCTTGCTTTCCTACCCCATATTAACCCTCCCCCTGACCCCGAAATTTGGGGTTGACACCTGAACTGTGATGTTGACTTCATCCTTAAGACTTAAGGGTGTAAACCTTTCTAATGTTCCTTCCAATCTCTGTGCTCACATTATTAGAGGAATCAAATATATAGCATATACATACACACACTTTCACACATAGTATTAAAAACACAAGAGTTTCTGCTGTGGCTGCAGCAGTGGCATTCCCTGGCCTGGGAACTTCCATATGCTGCAGGTGTGACCAAAAGCCGTATGATTTTTGTGTTGTTTAGGATAGTTGTGTTCTATAAAGTTCCTCAGAACAGTAAGTTAGAGAATATAGAACTCCTGCATTTAGATGCACCTATAATAGGTAGATTGAAATGTTAAATCCTGAACATGATATGTCCCAGTAGTTTCTGTTTTCATTTTACAAAAGAGAAAATGAGGTCCAGAATGTGATGCTGACTTGCCTAAAGCCACTTGGCTAACATATGCCACAGTTGGGATTCACACCATGTCTCAGACCCACTGCCCCAGAGCTGCAGCTTCCTGCTCTGTGCTTTTCCAAACTACCATCTTCATCTTTGGCGACGCGCCACAGTTTCAGAACTGAAGACAGAAGCCCAGCATTTCTCTCTCCCACCTCAGCTGGGAGCATGCTTTTTCCCCTGAACAAAATATTTTGCCACTTTATGCCTGTCTACAAATGACCATGAAATTGTGCAAGTATTGATTTTGATGTTATAGATAAATTTTAGCCAGAAGGCAAATGCACAGATAGGAAATCTGTGAATATTGAGGATCGACTGTACAAAGTAAAACAAATGCAAAATGTGCAAAAGGACAGACAGTGAAAAGTTTGTCTCTCTTCTCCGCTCCCCTCAGATCCCCCAGCTCTCCCAGCTCTTTGGTCCCCAGTCCTCAGGGAACTGCATTCATTAGTCTCTTTTTTTTTTTTTTTTTTTTTTTTTTTTTTAGGCACAGCATGAGTGATGAACAGCCACTCATTTTATTTTATTTTATTTTATTTTTTGTCTTTTTTTTGTCTTTTGTTGTTGTTGTTGCTATTTCTTGGGCCGCTCCCGCGGCATATGGAGGTTCCCAGGCCAGGGGTCCAATCGGAGCTGTAGCCACCGGCCTACGCCAGAGCCACAGCAACGCGGGATCCGAGCCGCGTCTGCGACCTACACCACAGCTCACGGCAACGCCGGATCGTCAACCCACTGAGCAAGGGCAGGGACCGAACCCGCAACCCCATGGTTCCTAGTCGGATTCGTCAACCACTGCGCCACGACGGGAACTCCTCATTAGTCTCTTATCTGTCCTTTCATATCTATCCTCCTAACAGCACCTTGGGTAGAATGAATGCTTTAAGAAAGGGGACTTGAATTTACACAGATTGAGCCTCAAACAAAGTACACTCACTTGGGCAAGTAAGTTATTTGAACTCTCTAGGCCTCAGTTTCCTCTACAATAAAATGGGGGCAACAAAAGCAAAAAAATAAATAAACATGAAATAAAATGATGACAATAATCTTGCCTGCTAGGCTGGCTGAGAGGATTAAACCGTGTCAAGTACTTGTCCCTGATAATGGCTTGTAGGACTGCATGGTCTTCACCTACAAAACCTTTTACTTCTGCACTGTGGTTGAGGCTTTTGCTGTCCCACTGCCTCTGACTGACCCACATGTCCTTAACCTTGGATTCAAGTTCAGAGTGAAGAGTGTGATTGGATGGAGACAGGTTAATTAACTAGCAATTTTGTGCACATCAGACTACTTCTAATTAGAGGATTTATAGAAAGGGTCATACATGTTTTTTTTAAAGGACTGGTATAAATTGTGGTTTCACTTTAGCTACAGCCAAACCCAGTCAGAGGCGACAGGAAGATAACATCCAAAGGAGAAGAGGCAAATTAATAGGAAAGTGAAGATTCGCATTGATAGGAAAGTGTCACCTCACTACAGTTACCCTGAGTGTAAACATCTGATGATGCACGAATGTTCTTTCTTTCCCTCGTGTAGAAGTCTGTCCTTCATAAGTGGAAAAACCAGTTTCCTCCTGGGAAAACTAAGCATTCTCCCTTTCCAAATAAATTTCAGGCATTCATCCTGAAGACCGTGTCATGGGAAATAGAGTCTGTATTTGAATCGGCTTTATAATCCTAGGAAAGCTATCTGGCACTTTGTTGTTTCTACATGAGCTTTGTACTGCTCCCTGCTTTGTACCGTGTATCTTGGAGATTTAATTCCCATTGACTTCAAAGGGAAGAATGATAAACATACACATTAAGTTTCTGTTTTGAGGAGGGTTTCAGAAGCTCATCTGCTTTTTCAGAGAAAATGAAAGCCCCCTGTTTCCTTACTTGCTCAAGAGTAGCTACCATCATGAAGATGGACTCAGATCTCTCAGTTTTAGGCCTTAAGTTGGGAACAGAATATGTAAAGTATGCTTGTGCTTTTTCTGTATACTTTAAAGTTTTCTAAATATGCAGCTCCAAAACACTTGAGTTGAAAACATGGGAAGTAAAAGTTATTCTGGTATTGAACATGCAATTCTTTTTCTTTTTTCTTTTCTTTTTATGGCTGCACTGGTGGCATTTGGTAGTTCCCAGGCGAGGCATTGAATTGGAGCTACAGTTGCTGACCTACACCACAACCACAGCAACTTGGGACCAGAGCCGACCTACACCACAGCTCACGGCAATACCAGGTCCTTACCTCACTGAGAGAGGCCAGGGATCAAACTCGCATCCTCATGGATACCAAACTGGTTTGTTACCCCTGAGCCACAGTGGGAACTCCTCTTTTCCATTTTTTTTTTAGGTCCCCACCTGAGGCATATGAAGTTTCCCAGGATAGGGGTCTAATCAGAGCTGTAGCCGCTGGCCTTCGCCACAGCCACAGCAATGCCAGACCTGAGCTGCGTCTGCGACCTTCACCACAGCTCATGGCAACGCTGGATCCTTGACCCTCTGAGCCAGGCCGGGGATCAAACCTGCAACCTCATGGTTCCTAGTGGGATTTGTTTCCACTGCGCCACTGTGGGAACTCTGTCCTCTTTTGCATTTTTGAAGCCTCACTTCTGGGCCTGTATTTGAAAGGTGGGAGCCTTTTACTACCCTTCTCCCTGGACCTTGGGACCACCAGTAGTAATGTGGGGGTCTTCACAGCCTGCCTCCCAGCGCTGCATCAAGTTGTGGGAAGAAGTGAATCCTTAGATGCTGTGACAGCTTTCCTGTGACCTAATTAGCGTCACTAAAGCTAATTCTTTCTTGGCAGTCTGTAAGCTCTACCATAAATATTCACAAATACTTTGCAGATCTCAGTGAGACCAATGAGAAATCCTCGCCTTTTCTTTTAACTCTGTTTACAACTTAGAAAATTAATAGGTGATTTTTAAATTTCTCCATGTCTTTTTTTTTAATAATGATTTTTATTTTTTCCATTATAGCTGGTTTACAGTGTTCTGTCAGTTTTCTACTGTACAGTAAGGTGATCCAGTTACACATACATATATAGTTTCTTTTTTCTCACATTATCCTGCTCCATCATAAGTGACTAGACATAGTTCCCAGTGCTATACAGCAGGATCTCATTGCTTATCCATTCCAAAGGCAATAGTTGCATCTATTAACCCCAAATTCCCAATCCATGCCATTCAATCCCCCTCCCCCTTGGCAACCACAAGTCTGTTCTCCATGTCCATGATTTTCTTTTCTGTGTTCTCCATGTTTTAATACAATTTTTATTACTATGTTCTCCATGACTAGATTTTTTTGCCCTTGTACATCAGTGCCCTGAGTAGGGAAAAAAATTCCCCACCTAGGCTAAGTGATGATTTCTTCCAGTTCTTCCAATGGTATGAGACCAAGCTGCAATCAGTAGATGCAAAGGGGGAAATATGGTTCTTGTTCTTGGGATGCTTACTGTTAGCCTGGCTAAGTGAGAACACTGATGGAATTATTTTGCAATGATACAGAAGTGATAAATGTGGTTGTGGTTTAGATAAGTGGTTCTCAACCTGTTTGTTTTGTTTTGTTTTTTTCTGCTACCATACACATGTAAGTTGAAGTTCACAGATGGGATGTATACATACACATGGGTGAAATCATGGTCAAACTCTGTTCTTCAGGAAGTAGCTAGAACTCTATCCCTTTCTTCTCTTTGCAAAAACAGAAGAATGCAAGTGAATAAGCATGCCGGGACTTAAAGGAAGTCCTTCAATTTACTCACTTTTACTTAAAAATGCCAGTTTAAATTTTTTTTTTTTTTACTCTCTCAGTAGTAATGAACTACTTGCAATACATGCCACAACTGACTGCCCACACAGTTTAGAAGTTGAAAGGTGCTGATTTATTTGATTTATGCAATAATTGGTGCTTGGATTCATAATACTTCTCTGATGCCCAGACCCCACAAATATGCACATGTGTACAATAGAGCCCGTGAGTACCTCTGTCTCAGGCAGAGAGTAGCCTGCAAACTTGAACATGGGTTTTTTGTGATTAACACTGTTGAGTCTCTGGAGAAGCACTTCTTTACATCTCTCTTTCTGTATCCTTGATGTCCTGTATCTGAATGCCATGAAAACTTTGAGTTGGTGTTCCTGCTGACATTGGAGAATGATGCTACTTCACAGCTCAGAATTTTAGTGGCAGAAGTGCTTAGATAAGCCAAATCCATTCACTCAGGAAGGAAGTCTAGATTCTCAGTAGCACCTGAACCTGGCCATGTGACTTGCTTTGTCCATTTTAATACGGAGAAGTTATATATGTCACTTCCATGCAGGAGCTTTGAGAGCTATCTCATGTCCCATCATGGATTTTCTCCTTTTGCCACATAGCAGCACAGTAGTAGCTCATTAAGGGCTACCCTGGGGTGAAGAAGGCAGAAGGTTCGAATGAAATGTCTATGCAGTAGACACTCATTTTTGTTGGTTTATTTTCAACCCAGCATAAATTAGCTGATTGATTATATATAGTGTCAGGGAAATTCCATCAATTTCACAGAGTCTTGGTTTCAAGTTTGATCTTTCATATTTCCTGGCCATGTTTCTCCTTTAAGAATTCAGTTTTCTCATCAGCAAGGTGGGAATAAAAGCACTTTTTTTTTTTTTTTTACTATTGCAATAAGGATCAATTAAAGTATTATAATTGAAAATATGTTGTAAACTCAAAAAATTGTATAAATGTAAGGAGTAGCTTCTCCCAGAAGGAAAACAAACCTTAGGTTCCTAACCCAACTACCTTTGCTCCTTCCTTACCTTGAGGCGTGGAAACAAACTATGCAAGTCCATTGGGTAGTTACTTTGAAAATTGTCTCTAACTCAGCACCTAGCATGTAGGAGGAACTTAATACATGGCAGCTTCTATTATTGTAAGAACTTGGATTCTCCTTTATTGTAATTCATGGTACATAAACAATGACATTATTCAGCTCTTCAAGGGTTTACACATTAAAGTGTGTGGCAGCTGTTGCTTGCTTAGCTGTTTTTCTTTCCTGCACTCCAATCTTCTTTAGGAAAGGATCAGATCATCTTCCCATCCTTGGCTATAGCATATAAAATGTGTTTAAATAACATTAGTTGGATGTTAAAAGATTTGAAGTTTAAGTGTAGTTTTTCTAAAATAAGAAAAACCTAAAAATGTGGGGGATTTTAAAAAAATGTTAGTATTTTTCAGGAGTTCCCATTGTGGCTCAGCAGAAATGAATCTGACTAAAATGCATGAGCATGCAGGTTCCAAGGTTCTATCCCTGGTCTTGCTCACTGGGTTAAGGATCCGGTGTTGACATGAGCTATGGTGTAGGTCGAAGACACGGCTCAGATCTGGTGTTGCTGTGGTTGTGGTGTAGACCAGTGGCCATAGCTCCAATCTGACCCCTGGCCTGGGAACCTCCACCTGTTGTGGGTATAGCACTGAAAAGACAAAAAAAAAAAAAAGTATTTTTCAAGATGTGGTCTGAGACTTGCATCAGGAGTTTGGGGGATGGAGTGGAATGGAGGTGGAGGGAGCTGTTCATTAAGATGCAGACTCTAGACCTACTAAATCAGAATCTCTGCAGGGCTTGGTGCTTAGGGAATCTGGATTTTTTTTTTCTCTTTCACACCACACAAAATGGTGTGAAAGCTAGAAAAAGCTTGTACAAATGCAGATTCAGTGAGCTCCCCTAAGACTTTAAGATTCAATGGGTCTGTGGCAGAGGCTGGAAATCTGTATTTTTAACAAACATCCTTTCCTGTGCCCCCTTCCCCCTCCCCCCAGATGTAGTGAAGCAGGTACCTAAACATTAAGCTTTGAGATATAGAAACTAGCTTTTCTAGAAGAACTGATATTTTTTCCTGTCTGATCACTGCTACTCCCTTGTTGATTTTGTGTTCTTGCATTAACTGCAAATCAGGGAACACAGAATCCTCTGTGGCTGGATTTCAGCCAAACCAGGTTGTGAGAGTCAGGAAAACACAAGCAGCATGTGGTTCTCGTGACTCTGTGGGGAAGGGTCTGCAAAGTGCTTGGAGTTGACTCCACTAACCAGCCTTGCTCCTGTTTAATCTCGGATACATTTAAGCATTAATAAATATGTTCTTGAGATGGATCAGTATTGCATCTGCCCTAACAATTTGTGCAAGTGACATAGATGGAGGTAACTATGCCCTTGGGTGCTTTCTGGACCCTGGCTGCTTAATGGTTGAGTTCAGTTACCAGACTCCAGTGGAGATGGGCGGGGGTCATGACAGAGTTTTATTTATTTTATTTTTTGTCTTTTTAAGGCCACGCCTGCGGCATATGAATGTTCCCAGGCTAGGGGTGGAATCAGATCTTTAGCTGCCAGCATATGCCATAGCCACAGCAATGCAGGGTCCAAGCTGTGTCTGTGACCTACACCACTGTTCATGGCAATGCTGGATCCTTAACCCGCTGAGTGAGGCCACGGATCCAGCCCATATCCTCATGGATCCTAGTGAGGTTGGTTAACCTCTGAGCCACAACGGGAACTTAGGATGGAGTTTTAAATTCAGGGGTGGGTGATGGGAAAAGTAAAGTCGTGGAAGAGACAGAATATTCATCCCTTCTGTGGATCCCCCCCATGCCAGAAATGGGGACCACCAACTATATTGTATTGTGGCCTTTTCTCGGGGATGCCCATAGTAGCTGGATCCCAGTGGGTCAGAGGCTGTCCATCCCAATCACCTGCCCTATGCACAGTGGCCCTGCAGGGGCAGGGGTGGGGCAGGAGGTACCTCCAGGGTGGGGGCAGAGCACAATGGTAGAATGTGAGCCTGCCCCGTGGACTTGACTTGTGGCCTGTATCCAAGAGCCTCAGTGGATGCAGGGTGTGAGGAGGAAGAGATTAAAGGGGTAGGATCCAGGATGTCAGAGGCCGGGGCAGCCGATTGAGAACCCATCCGGGGGTTGGAGGGTGGGGTAGGGGTGGGGGGAGGGAGGGAGGGTGTCTGGGCGCCAGAGGCAAGACTCGGTGAACACCCCCGGGCGCAAAATTAAAAACAAATTTATAAAGAAATTCAAGCTGGTGACTGAAAAGCATTACATAGCAGTGCTGGGCCTTTTTGAGTGAGGGGCTCTGTGCCAGCACACTGGTCACAGTCCCCTGAAGCCTGCCCGGAGTCTAGGGACAATCCTTTTTGCTCCTCTCGCACAGACACAAAGGGACCATTGGGGTTCCCAGTTTTTAACAGGTGTTGAGGAGCCTCCTCATTGTTCTTGCATGGATAAAGCAAAACAAACTTTGGAACCAAAATAATATTACAAATCAGTCCATATTTTTCTTTAACTTTTTGTTCTTTTGTTTGTTTTGTGGTGTTGAGCCATGATTACAAAGCACTATTAAAGGTCTAAGTAATTCTTCCCTCTCCATGGATCATTTAAAGATTTTTTTTTTTTTTTCTTGAGGGCTCCCTGTAGACTTGAATCTTAAATGCCCACAGGGGCAATATGGTCTAATTCTAGGGAGATGACATCAGTTTCTACTAAGGGAGAACACATGAACATTTGATGTGGATATATAATATTTTCCACATGTGACCACAAAGGAACCCAAATCCCCCATCAGAGGAGACATGATTAAGACTTTAAATAAACCCAGAGCAAACAGCAGGTGATGAGGATAAATACAACCTGACTGGTAGACTCTCCTTGTCCCTGAGGCTTCCATTAAATAATTAATATGATTTTAGAGGGCACTTAAAGATACTCTCTGGAGATTATATTGATAACAGCAATGAAATGTACTATGTATCTTGGTTTTCCTTGTCAACTTAGAGCCACTTTATGTGCTGTTGCTTGCAAAGTCAGGGCCACCTTAGGGTCTTGTGTCTTCACAAGGGTGTGGGGCCATGGGGTGGATGTGACATTGGTCGATCCTCATGTTTTCAGGCCCTTCATCTTGAATGGAGTCAAAAAAAAAAATTGTGCCTGATTATATGTTCCATGAGATACTTTTTAAACTGAACTGTCTTGAAATTGCGTGTATACGAAGTAGATTTACAGTTTGAGATGCTGAATGGTAAACTAATGGTCATCTTTCAAAGGGGTCATTTTCTTCTGCATAAAAGAAGAAGGCTGAGGGCAGTGATTCTGATCTGCTGTTTGAGGTTGAGGGTCTGGCTATTGTCTATTAGCCCCAGTAGAGTCTAAGCTTCATGATGGTACAGACCACATGCTGTGTTCTCTTCTGTACCCCCAGCACTTAGCACGGTGACTGTAGTGACAATAACAGTTGACAGCTAATGTCTACTGCATGTGACTGACAGTATTCTAAAGCACTTGACACTTACGTCATTGGTCCTCACAATAATATTTTATTGGAGATGAATAATATTTTAATTCCTATTTTATAAAGGAGAAAACTGAAGCTTAGAAAAATTAAGCAAATTTCTCCAAACTCACACTGTTGATAAGTGACAGAGCCATGTTTCACGCCTCGGTGGAGTGGCTCCAGCGTTTGCACCAGCTGCTTTATGGGGGTGGGACATTGCTTACGTGGTTTCCTGCTGTGCCCATTCCCAACACATACTAAGCTCTTAATGAATATTTTCCTCCTTCTTCTTCTTCTTTTTTCCTTTTTTTTTGGGGGGGGGGCTGCACCTGTAACACATGGAAGTTCCCAGACCAGGATTAAACCCATGCCAGAGCTTAAACTGAAGCCACTGCTGTGGCAACATCAGAACCTTAACCTACTGAGCCACCAGGGAACTCCTCAATAAATATTTTCTGAATAGTTGAATCTTCAACCTGTCCCAGTCAGGGATAGTGGCCATCAAGAACTGAGATGGGGGGAGTTCCCATTGTGGCGCAGTGGCTAATGAATCCGACTAGGAACCATGAGGTTGCGGGTTCGATCCCTGCCCTTGCTCAGTGGGTTAACGATCCGGCGTTGCTGTGAGCTGTGGTGTAGGTTGCAGACGTGGCTTGAATCCTGCATTGCTGTGGCTCTGGTGTAGGCAGGCGGCTACAGCTCTGATTATACTCCTAGCCTGGGAACCTCTGTATGCTGTGGAAGCGGCCCAAGAAATGGCAAAAAGAACTGAGATGGGGCTGAGACAAGTTACTGGGACTGGCTTCTTCTCAGGCAGTCAGGTGTGACTTGTTTTCATGGATAATGTGGAAACGGCACCATCCCTCACATCATGGTTCCCCTTCTTCATGTCTGTCCACCCTTCCCTCACTTGTGGAAACCTGTGTGGGTTTCTTGGGATGGAGCCTGTTCTGGATTCAAAGAGATCAGCTCTGGGAGAAGCATCTCAAGTCACATCTGCCCATATGTCCAGGTGACTAAATTCCCCTGATGTGGAGCTGAGTAAGTGACATTGGCAGGGCTGGCATGTCCCCAGATCAGTGTCCTGCCTCTCGTCCTGGAGCCCCAACCTGAGACATGTAGGCTCCATGGACTAATGTTTTATTAATCTGATGTCCTTCATAAATAGCTCTCTTTGGGGATGACAAGCCTTTGACTTCTTTTGTCAAACAGAAATTCCTCTGAGATGTGTGAGTGAGAGAGAGAGAAGGAGAAGGAGGGGGAACTGTGGCTGTGCACAGAAAACATTTGCATTAGCCTTAGAAACAGGTATAAAATATTCACTTTCCCTTGTTCTCTCTTATTGCCACACGGAATTTTTTTTTTTTTTTTTTTTTTTTTTTTTTTTTTTTTTTTTTTTTTTGTCTTTTTGCCTTTTCTAGGGCCACTCCCGCAGCATATGGAGGTTCCCAGGCTAGGGGTCAAATTGAAGCTGTAGCCGCCAGCCTACACCACAGCCACAGCAACTCAGGAATCTGAGCCACGTCTGCGACCTACACCACAGCTCACGGCAATGCTGGATCCTTAACCCACTGAGCAAGGCCAGGGATTGAACCCGCAATCTCATGGTTTCTAGTCAGATTTGTTAACCACTGCGCCACGATGGGAACTCCCACACAGTTCTTAAGATGTAAGCAAGTCCAGGAGTTTCCATCGTGGCTCAGCGGAAATGAATCTGACTAGCATCCAGGAGGATGCAGGTTTGATCCTTGGCCTTGCTCAGTGAGGTAAGGATCCAGTGTTGCTGTGAGCTGTGGTGAAAGTCACAGATGTGGCTCAGATCTGACATTGCTGTGGCTGTGATGTAGGCCGGTGGCTGTAGCTCCCATTCGACCCCTAGCCTGGGAACCTCCATGTGCCTTGGGTGCGGCCCTAAAAAGTTAAAAAAAAAAAAAAAAAGTCCAACAGCAACTTTAGAAAAGCATGTCACTTCTGTGTGTGTGTGTGTGTGTGTGTGTGTGTGTGTGTGTGTAAAGGCTCGTGCACCTAAGTGGCAGGAAAAAGGCAGGAGATGGGGGTACAGCTATGTGGCCATCAGGCTTCAAGTAGCAAAACCCAAGCTGTGGCTTCAGTTGGGACTGTTAAGCTTTGCAGCCTATTAACACACACAGTAGGGGAACCTCACACTTTGCTTGCTTGGAAGTAATATACTGCACCCCTACCTTTTCACAAAGGCTGCCTTGGGAATCAGGAATCAGTTTCCCAACCACGGTTGGGAGGGCCTTTGAGCTAAGAAGGAAGTGAGCAGAATAAAAGAGGTCTTTATTTGTGGGTACCTGATAAGCTGAATCTCACTTCTGTTACCAGGCAAACTGGTTTCCAAATCAGGGTATCATATAAACCCATAAAAAGTAAACAAAGAAATTGAATTACTGCTTTGCAACACAAGGAATACCTTGGAACTCTTCCATATATCCACACGACAAGGCAAGTATGTAAGGGTATAACATTCAAGTGGCAGTCAGATATCCTTATTTCTTTTCATATGTTCGCCTAGGAGAGTTTGTGAGCTTTTATTTTGTTTAGTACAAATAATAACATAGTGCCATTCAAGCTTTTAGTTTTCATCAGTGGTTTTTGGCTTTTAGGCTGTCTTCATCCTTTTAGTTCTAAAGTTCTAGTGTAGTGATAAAAGCCCTCCTGAAAAGGGAATTAGAGTGGAGATTGTTTACTTTTGCTTGTGTGGTCACCATAGACTCTGTAGACTTTGGCACTATCAAATCTCATCAGTGCTTCAAAAAGCTTGAAAACTGTGATGTTAAGGAAAGAGTAATGATAAAGGGTAATGTAAATGACTTGAGTCCACAGTAACTTTTTCATGCTCAGAGGAAACTGTAGCGATCTTTGTACAGGAATAAACTCTTTCTAGGTTATTCCTGAGAGCAGGGTAGTTCATTGATCCTTTGCTAAAAAAACCACACACACACACACCAGAAAAAAATGTATCTCTTCTCTCCTGGAATTACATTTTTGTGGAGGAAAAAAGCCAATAAACAGCAGACATAACAGGGAGTTCCAGTCATGGCTCAGTGGTTAACAAATCCAACTAGTGTCCATGAGGATGCTGGACCCTTTCACCCGCTGCGCTGGGCTGGGGATTGAACTTGCATCCTGGCACTTCAGAGATGCTGCTGATCCTGTTATGCCACACAGCAGGAACTCTGGGAGTCACAATATTTTAAAATCTCATCTCTGAAGTGATACCCCATTTGTTTTTTGATATTCTGTTTGTCAGAAATAAGACATTAAATCCAGCACACTCTCAAGGGGAAGAGACTGTGCAAGAGGGTGAGTATCAGGAGGAGGGAGTCATTGCCAGACATTTCAAAAACTGCCTAACAAGCTCTGCAAGAGACGATGCTGGAATCAGAACAGTGGAAGTGGTGAGAAAATACATAGAAAATCTTGGAGTTGTAATCCATGACCTATGATTCTGTAGGAAACTTTCGGCATCCTATGTAATACCTCTGGGTTTCATTTTTTTCCCTTTAATTGAAAGCTTACTCATTTACCGCTATACTAATAGTTAGAACATAAAGAATTTAAGTAACTGGCCGAGTTTACAAAGCTAATAAGGGATAGACCCTGTATATAATCCCTGGCAAGCTGTCTCTACACCCTTAGTCTGAGGAGAACACCAGAAATATTGAAGTAGCTGAAACTCTCCTGAAAACATGTAGTGTCCTGTACAGATATGAGTAAAACATGGTCACCAATGTGGACACAGTAATAGAAACAGCTTAGTTTTAAAGCATGTTCATTTTAAAAGAGGATGCTGTTGTCAATTTTCCTGGGTGGAGAATGTGAGCAGTGCTAGGCAAAGGATGGAAGCCTTCTGTTTTTTCATGTTTCTGTCATGTGTTTCTATGCGAGTGGAAGCAAAAACGAATTCCTGTCATAGCCTGTTTTTACAGAGTATGACAGCACTTAGTTACTACCTAGGATAAAGCTGTATGGATTTTGACCTAGAACTCAATAACTGGGGCTGGAGAAGAATGGATGCTGGGGAACAGATGGAGAGTTTGACTTAATATGGGGCTAGTTCTTTTATAACCAGGAAGCAGGTGGCCCTGACAAGGCAGAATGGCCTAACAGGACCCTGCAGTGGCATGACGTCTGGTGCAAAGTAAAATATATCAGGGAGTAGGAGTTCAGGGTAGAAGTTTTACACTGGTCCAGGCTGGCTACTAGTTTGTAGTGTTAGCAGAAGAAGGTGAGTCTGTGTAGTTGTACTAGTGAAACAGAGTGAGGCAAAAGTTTTGGTAACTCTTGGCTATGGGAGCCACTGACAGCCATTCTAATATTAATAAAGAAATTCCGGCTCTTGGGCATCTATCCGGACAAAGCTCTACTTAAAAGAGACACTTGCACCCGCATGTTCATTGCAGCACTATTCACAATAGCCAGGACATGGAAACAATCCAAATGTCCATCGACAGATGACTGGATCCGGAAGATGTGGTATATATACACAATGGAATACTACTCAGCCATAGAAAAGGATGACATAATGCCATTTGTAGCAACATGGATGGAACTAGAGAATCTCATACTGAGTGAAATGAGCCAGAAAGACAAAGACAAATACCATATGATATCACTTATAACTGGAATCTAATATCCAGCACAAATGAACATCTCCTCAGAAAAGAAAATCATGGACTTGGAGAAGAGACTTGTGGCTGCCTGATGGGAGGGGGAGGGAGTGGGAGGGATGGGGAGCTTGGGCTTATCAGACACAACCTAGAATAGATTTACAAGGAGATCCCGCTGAATAGCATTGAGAACTACGTCTAGATACTCATGTTGCAACAGAAGAAAGGGTGGGGGAAAAACTGTAATTGCAATGTATACATGTAAGGATAACCTGACCCCCTTGCTGTACAGTGGGAAAATAAAAAAAAAAAAAAGAAATTCCGGGTTTCTCATGAGCAGTTTTTGTGCGGTAGCCCTATTTCCCTTCTTTTATTTCACACTGTCTCTTTCTTTATATTTTAAAGGAATTTTTTGGTGCCATATAGTTTTTATCTAGTCTGACAATCTCTGCCTTTTAATTAGTGTTTAGGTCATTTGTGTGTAATGCAAATGACAATATAAATTAGTTTTAAATATATCATTTTGCTTTTTTTTTTTTTTTGAACAAAGAACCATTTGTCCCCCCCCCCGCCCCGGACTTCTTTTGGATTAGTCGAGCATCTTTTTTGGATTTAATTTTATTTCCACTTTTTGGCTTATTAGCCATACTTTTATATTTTCAGAAGCTACTTCACAAGTTATAATACACATTTTTAAATTATCATAGCCAAATTTCAAATAATCTTGTATCACTTTACATGTAACTTATGAATCTCACAGCAGTATACCTTTTCTCCTTCCCATTCTTTTTTTCGTTTTTGTCTTTTTAACACTATTCCCATAGCATAGGGAAGTTCTGAGGCTAGGGGTTGAATTGAAGCTGGAGCTGCCAGCCTACTCCACAGCCACAAGAGATCCAAGCTGTGCCTGTGACCTACACCACGGCTCAGGGCAACAGTGGATCCTTAACCCACTGAGTGAGGCCAGGGATTGAACCAAATCCTCATGGATAACTAGTTGGGTTCCTTACTGCCGAGCCATAGTGGGAACTCCACCCTTCCCATTCTTGATCTTTTGTTGTCATAAATTTGATTTCTATTTATGTTAAAGACCTCATATTGTTATTGTCTTTGCTTTTGTCAATTATCTTTTAAAGAGATTAACAAATGAGAAATAAGAGCTTTTTATTTACCAGCATATTTACTATTTCTGGTAATCTTTATTCCTTTGTGTGAATTCAAATTTCCATCTAGTATCATTGTCTTTTTGCCTGAGAAATATCCTTTAATGTTTTTTATAGTGAAGGTTATACAGTAAGTCTCTCAGCTTTTATTTTTCTCAGAAGGCTTTTATCTTGCCTTAATTTTAAATGAAAATTTCATAGGTTAACAGGTTAAAATTTGTTTATTCTTTTGTTTTTTTGCTGTGGTTTAAAAAACACAAAATGTACTGTCTACACCATTTTAAGCATATAGTTCAGTAGTGTTAAGTATATATGCATTACTGTAAAGTAGATCTCCACTTTCCCATTTTGCAAATCTGAACTTCTGTGCTCATTAAACAACAGTTCTTCCTTTTCCTCTTCCCCAAGTCCAAATTCATTTCACTTTCCCTTTCTATGGTTTGGTTTACTTGACATATCTCATATAAGTGGAATTGAGTAGTATTTGTCCATTTTTGACTAGATTATTTCACTTAGCATAATGTCCTCAAGATTTATCCATGTTGTGGTGTGTGAGAGGATTTCTTTTCTTCTTCTTCTTCTTCTTCTTTTTTTTTTTTTAAGGCTACAGAGTATTCCATTCTGTATATATATCTGTTTATCTTTTGATGCACATTCAAATTGCTTCTACTTCTTAGCTATTATAAATAATGCTGCTATGAATGTGAGCATGCAAATACCTCTCTGAAGCCCTGCTTTCAATTCTTTTGGAAATATACCTGGCAGTGGAATTGCTGAGGTATGCAGTAGTTCTTTTTTTTTTTTTTTTTAGAAATTATCATACTGTTTTCTGTAGTAGTTGTATCATTTTATAGTATCATCAACAGGGTTGGAACAAAGGTTCCAACTTCTGTACATCCCCGCCAACACTTGTTTTCTTCTTCTTTTTTTTAATAGCATCTGTCTTAATGGATGTGAGGTGATCTCACATTGTGGTTTGAATTTGTATATCTGGTGATTTGTTTTGTTGAGCATATTTTCACATGCTTGTTGGATATTTGTTTATCATCTTTGGAAAAATGTTCAAGTCCTTTGCTGGTTAAAAAATTGAGTTATTTGATTTTTGTTATTGTTGTTCTTTATATATTCTGGATACCCCTTATCAGATGAGTGAGTTGCAAATATTTTCTATTTCATAGGTTGCCTTTTTTTTTTTTGTCTTTTTGTCCTTTTTTTTTGTCTTTTTGTTGTTGTTGTTGTTGCTATTTCTTGGGCCGCTCCCGCGGCATATGGAGGTTCCCAGGCTAGGGGTTGAATTGGAGCTGTAGCCACCGGCCTACGCCAGAGCCACACCAATGCAGGATCCGAGCCGCGTCTGCAACCTACACCACAGCTCACGGCAACGCCGGATCGTTAACCCACTGAGCAAGGGCAGGGACCGAACCCGCAACCTCATGGTTCCTAGTTGGATTCGTTAACCACTGTGCCACGACGGGAACTCCGGTTGCCTTTTTATTCTGTTGGTTGTGTGCGTTGATGAATAAACTTTTTTGAGTTTGATGCAGATCCATTTTTCCATTTTTGCTTTTGTTTCCTGTGGACATTTTAAAAATTTTTTCAGAACTTTAACATGTTCTTTTACTAGAATACAGTATACCTGAGGCATATGGAATTTCCCAGGCTAGGAGTCAAATTGGAGCTGCAGCTGCTGGCCTACACCACAGCCACAGCAACTTGGGATCTGAGCTGCGTATGCGACCTACATCACAACTCTTGGCAGCAGCAGATCCTTAACCCACTGATCCTTAACCCATGTCCTCATGGATACTAGTTGGGTTCATTACAGGGCCACTACTGGAAGTGCAGTTCACATAATTTCTGGTGAGAAGTCTGTGATATTCTTAACTTTGTTCCTCCGTACTTAATGTGTCTTTATTCCTCAGTCTCTTTTTAAAATATTTCCTGTTACTAACTTTAAGCATTTTGATGATGTTGTCGTCAGTCAGAGTGATTTTCTTCGTATATTTTCCTTCTTAGATTTTGTCTAGACCCTTAGATTTGTGAGTATAGTTTTCATAAAGTTTGGAACCAGTTTTTGGAATTATTTTCTACCATTGCTTCTTCAAATATTCTTTTCATTTTTCCTCCTCCTCCTGGAACTCCAATTTCAGTTACGTTAAAGCTGTTAATATTGTCCCATAAATCACTGCAGATTTTTTTTAGTTTTTTCTCTCTATGCTTCTTATTAGATTCTACTGCTGTCATCAAAGTTGCTTATGTTTTCGGAGTTCCCATCATGGCGCAGTGGTTAACGAATCCGACTAGGAACCATGAGGTTGTGGGGTCAATCCCTGGCCTTGCTCAGTGGGTTAAGGATCCAGCATTGCCATGAGCTGTGGTGTAGGTTGCAGATATGGCTCATATCCCACATTGCTGTGGCTCCGGTGTAGGCTGGTGGCTACAGCTCCAATTGGACCCCTAGCCTGGGAACCTCCATATGCTGCGGGAGTGGCCCTAGAAAAGGCAAAAAGACAAAAAAAAAAAAAGTTGCTTATGTTTTCTTCTGCAGTGTCTAATCTGCTGTTGATTCTAGCTAGTAAAAATTTTATTTCAGATATTATATTTTTATCTCTGTTATTATTGACAGATTTTTTTTTCATTATGGTTAATATTTTCTTGCTTCTTTTCATGTCTAGTAAAATTTTTTTGACCAGGTTGGGGACCTATTTGAGTTTATCTGTTTGTCTCTTTAAGTCTTCCTAAAAAAAGTGTATCTGTTTGAGTTTTTCTAAAATGATTTTTTTTTGTTTTTTTCTTTTAAGGGTAGATTTAGAGTAGTCTATATATTAGAGCTAATTCAAACTCATTTCTAACTTAGAGCCCTTCTGTTGTCTCTATTGCATACTCCATAAGTCTTTGTACTTACACTGTGGGATTATGGCCCCATGTAAACTCTAGGAATTGTTTGGTTTATAGCTCTTATGTACATTTTCTTTTCTCAGATGTCATTCTTTGCTCTGCCTTATAGTGTGCAAGTACAAATTGATAGTCATAGATTCTATTCAGATTTCTGGAACTCCTTCTCTGTATAGCTCTCTTTTCTCAAATATTCTGGCAGGCAAGTTACAGCCACCTTGGCCTCTTGAACGGTGATCTCTGGCTCTTCTACTCAGTGAGACTGCAGTTTGGATTTCTCCTCCCTGCTCAGTGGTTCAGAAGTTGCCTTTAGGCAGAAAGTTTGGGTGATCATAGGACTCAGTTCACTTATTTTCTTTCTTTCTGGGATCACAGTTGTCTGTTGCCTATTGTCTGAAAATAGTCATTCCCTGTATTTTGTTCTTCTCTCTAGTTTTTACAGGGGAAGGATAATTTCAAACCCTGTAATTTTCTTACAGCCAGAAATAGTTTTCCCCTAATTGTATTGGAAACTCTCTTCGTATAGACTATATGCTCTTCTATGACAGGGACCTGGTAAAGGATCTTTGAAAGAGTTGAATCAATCAGTGAAGTCTGGACTTACATTGAACCACATAAAATTGACAATATTTGTCCATTTTCAGTCTATATGGTTCATGTGGTTTAACTTTATACACTTCTAATTCGAATTAGCCAAGGAAAGCAGACTCAAGCAGAGCTGGTTACATTTTCAGAGCGAGATCTCATCCAAGGATGGATTTACATGAACTGTGCATCTGGAAATCTTAGGACAATTTTGTTGACTTCATTCTTAAACAGAACAATTTAGCTCTATTGATGTGGGCTTTGGGTTTTTAGGTTAAGCTGTTTTTCTTTGAAGAAGAGGACTTTTTCTATGATAGAGTTTATAGTTTATTGGAGGAGTATATCCTTGTTCCTCATGGGCTCAAATAAGTTCTTTCCAAGACAAGAGGTTTATAAGAGGAAACTTCACCCTGAGTCTCATCAGAGTAATCAATCACAGTGGTCCTGTCTCTCTGACCTGGGTTGGGAATCTTTCAGCAGGAATGTGGTTGAGCTCTTTGTGAGGAAAACAGCCTCACTAAGGACATAAGAATGTTGTCGTTTGTTGAGTTTGTGGTTGTGACTGCCAAGAGGAATGGAGGATTTTGAGAACTATGATGGTGATCTCGGAGAGACAGCTTGGAGCGAGATCTTAACTTTCTGCTCAGGAATTGAACCTGGGAAGCCTGGATGAAACTAGAAGTCCTAGTCACTAGATTAGCTAGAGGCTGAAAGTAGAATTGGCCAAATTCTTGCTCCCTGTTGAAAGCAAGAATGCTTCAGGGAGGCAAAGACTGTGGAAACAGGTATAAAGTTTATTGTTGGAGTCAAAGTACAACATGCAGGAGAGCACACAGACAAGTAGTTTATTTAAGTCAGAAGCAAAGAAGTAATACCCACCCTAAAGAGGACTGAGGGTGTGGGCACCCGCCTCAATGAGAAGCACGTCAGAGAGGTGATTTAAATCACTTATATAGGACAGTTCTTCCTGGCCTTTGTTTACCTTTGGCCAATTATCTTGTTTTAACTCTCACAACTGGCTGGACACAGGACCCTCCCCGATATGCATATTCATCTTTTGGCAAAGATGGATTCCAGAGCAAAGGGTGGCAGGATGGTATCAGGATTATCAGGATTTATTATGGCTCGGCACCCCCTCCCTTTCTGACCCCTAGGAGTCTTACTGTGCATGTGTAATTGGGGAGATCTCCTTAACTCCAGGAGTGATTGAAGTGGTCATATGGAAAATGAAACAAGGCCTAGAAGGAGACAGACTCTTTCTTAACAAACAGGACCATGTAAGGGATGAGTTCCCAAAGACAAAGATAGCCCCAAGGCCACTGACCACATGGATCAACAAAACAAACCGTGTCTATAAAAAAACATAAAAAAACACAAACACTCCCCTGTGGTGGGGGAGCCTGAGTCTCAAGGCTCCTCAGAGCTCCCAACCACTCTGTCGGTCAACAGACTCCTCTTGCAGTCTCATTGCTCTAGCCTCTGCCACAGCCACAGCAACGTGGGATCTGAGCCGGTCTGCAACCTACACCACAGCTCACGGCAACACTGGATCCTTAACCCACTGAGCAAGGCCAGGGGTCAATCCTGTAACCTCATGGTTCCTGGTCAGATTTGTTAATCACTGCACCACAAAGGGATCGCCTCTTCTTATCAATCTTATCTCTTCTAAGATTGTTAGACGATTTGTTCTTCCAACAATCTTATCCCTCTACTCCAGCTGAGCTCAGCTCCTTCAGCTGACATTTTCCTTGAGGTGTCAAAGAGAAACAAGGCCCAGTTTCCTTGGCCTAATAAGTCCCAGCTGTTCTCAGCCCAGGGGCCCATCTACCTCCTACCTCAATGAGGGTGACAAAACTATATTGTTGTCTCACCAGTCAATGCACAAAATGGAGACATCAGCTTGGTAATTGCATTTAGCAGAGAAAAACTAAAAAAGCCAAAGATAACTCTCTGTTGAGATTTTAGTTTCACTATTTCATAATGTATAATAGAGAACACTTTGTATACATTTATAAGAAAAGGTATCTTATGGATAACCAGATTGCTGTGAATTTCATTTAGCATTCTACAGATAACTGCATGTAAGGGCATTCTGTAAGCTTCCTTCTAAAGATATTACTGAGATGACATATGGCCTGGTGTGTTTGCATCCTTGCTTCTCAGAGTGTTAGGCATTAGTGTTTACTGTCTAAGGTCAGGTAGAGGATTTTAATGGGTTGGATTTTGACCAAAATTTATGTTTGGAGTCTTATCCCTAGGAACTCAACATGTCACTTTTCTTTTTTTTGGAGATAGCATCTTTATAGAGGTAACCAAGCAAAAGTGAGGTCATTAAGGTAGGCTCTCATCCAGCATGCCTGTTGTCCTGGTAAGAAGGGGAAACTTGGACAAAGGGATACACATAGAGGGAAGATGATATGAAGAGACAAGGAGAAGATGGCCATTACAAACCAGGTGGAGAGACCTGAAATGGAGCCTTCCCTCACAGCCCTCAGAAGGAACCAGCCCTGCCAACAACTTCATCTCAGACTTTAGCCTCAAAAACTGGGAGACAATAAATTTCTGTTTTAGGCTGCCCATTTTCTGGTGCTTTGTATTAGGAAACTAATACAAGCATTTATTCAGGAGTATGCATTATAAACTGACTTAGGAGGAGGAAGAACCATGTAAGGAACAGTAAGGTGCCAGGAAAGTTCGTGGACACTGTTAGCTTGGGAGATAGGGTGGCAATGGGTTCTTGTTTTTATCCTGTTTGTGGGTGGAACAGGGCAGGGCATCAGGCCTAGCCTCAGGTTCACTAAGACCTTACTAATTTTTGCTCATCTGATTGGGAAGGATTTAGAAGAAGTAGAATAAGACTTGAATTTTCTGTGTGAGTTGTGAGGGGATATGATGGCTTCAAAAGAGATTACTTGGAGTGCATAGAGGGTTTGGAAGAAAAACACGTAAATACTCTAAATTTGGCCATTGGCATTTAAGAAACTTAACATCGTGTTGCGGAAGGGTTATTTTATACTCCGCTGATCTGAAGGATTCTGAGACGTATGGAACGTGTATAAATCTTACTTTAATTAAATGCTTAGGAACGTCTAAAGGTCTACTCTATTTCTTTGCTCCTTTGTCTCTCGTTCTCTCTGAATTATGGGGGTGACAGTGCAGATTTTTTTGATCCCTGACTCATCCTTTTACCTACTTGCTCTGGTGTTTATATGAAAATATTTCCTGCAGTTGAAAGGGTAACTGTTCTAATGTTCAAGACGAAGAAGGAGGTCCAAATGTTAGCTCTCAAACAGTGAGACCTTATTAAGAGTGGAAGTAAAAAGCCCCCAGACACTCATTGAGGGAGCACAGGAGGGGCCCCAGGCCTGTCAACAATCAGTTACAACTGAGGCCCTTCCCACTCCTCTGGCCAGGGTCTAATTTAAATCTCAGTTGGCTGGAACTTCTTGATTTGATTACACCAGTTCCCAGGCTGTGAGGAGTTAAGCCAAAAAGGTTTTCATTAATTTGCCTTCTCCCTAAAGATTTGAGACTTGCTGTTTCAAAGAAAGCAAGATACCACAATGAGCCAACTATTTGGTGAGAAGTTTCTCCTCTGGGAGAAAGGCGTTTGCTCAGATTCCAGCCTTTCAAATGTCAAATGTTACTCATCCCTGCTTTGGCTCTTGCAAGCCTGTGTAGTTCCTTCTTTTTTCTTTTAATTGGAGTATGTTTTCTTCTACTAGTAGCTCAGGGAACTTTTACTTGCTGTTGGAAATCTAACCCTGGTACACGAAAAGTATGACTAATCCTACTTACTGGAATTTCAGTGTTTTCATCAAGGCCGCAGTTTCCATTTCCAATTTTACATAATAAGGGAAACACACCAACTGGCAAACACTCTTTTTGTCAGTTGGTGTACATCAAAATATCTCCTGTGTTATAATTGAAAGGAAAGTTTCATAATGGAGATTTTTTTTTTTTTTTGCAATTGAAGGAAAACTGTCTGCAAGTATATTTAAAGAAAGGGTAGCTCATGAGATGAGTACCCAGTTAAGATGTTTACTCAATGAAGTAGTTAAACTTTTCAGCTGCTTTTTAATTGTCTGTACAGCAGGATATTAGGTTATTTTTAGGCAGAAAGAGTGGTATATACACTGAGTCATGGCCAGTGGAAGGATTTTAGAACAACATACAAATGCTCATGCCATTAAAATGACTTAGTTAAGCCATCATTGTGATGGCCATTGGAAAGATGAAAGAATATCAGCTAACGCAAACCAAATTTTTGTCTTCATCGAAGCCATCATTTATTACTTCGTTATGGATATCTGGAATGCCATTGGAAAGATCTCCTATCAGGAAGGTCTAGTGGAAATGGCTTAAGATTTACCAGGCAGCTCCTTTAAGGCAAAATCTGACTAAAGGGAATAGAGAAAGACCTTGGAATGGCCTGAGATTTTCAAATCTTTCTTCTCTAAAGAATCACCTGGAGTTATTGAAAATATAGATTCTCCAGATCCCATTCTGCAAATTTCTGGTTAAGTGGGCCAATGTGTATATACATTTCTTGGCAGATTACTCTAGGCACAGTTAGGATAGGGAACCTCTGCCAGTTTGGGTAACTGCAGCAATGAAGTAATGATGGCTTAACTAAGTCATTTTAATGGCATGAGCATTTCTATGTTGTTCTAAAATCTTTCCATTGGCCATGACTCAGTGTATATACCATTCCTTCTGCCTAAAAATAACCTAATATCCTGCTGTGCAATCACCTGTGTAGGGTCTGATGAATTTTTTTTTTTTTCTTTTTAGGGCTGTACCCACAGCCTGTGTTCCCAGGCTAGGGGTTGAATCAGAGCTACAGCTGCTGGCCTACACCACAGCCAAAGTAGCATAGGATCCAAGCCGAATCTACGACCTACACTGCAGCTCACGGCAACGGTGGATCCCCAACTCACTGAGCAAGGCCAGGGATTAAACCTTCATCCTCATGGATACTAGTCAGATTTGATTCCACAGAGCCACATTGGGAACTCTCAGGCTGGTGAATTTAATAAGGCAAAACTTTTTGCCTTTTTTTTGAATCAGTAGATGAACCCCAATCGCCTGTTTTTCCTATCACTTCTTTGAATCATTGTGGAGTCATTTGTATGTCAATTGATAAGCAGTCAACTGGAATCTTCCTTGGAAAAACAATGTGCTAGACCTGGGTGGGTATCAGAAATATGTGCAGAGTTACTGGAAACTATTTTCTTTGGACCGTCTGAATTGTAATCTCAGGGAGGGGTCTAGACCTCCATTCTTATATAGGCTTTAGAGATGATTTTGAAAAGCAGTTGATTTTGAGAATCTGAGTTCTACTAATGGGGAGAAGTGCTGATTACTGCTGTTGGGTACTAACTGAAGGTGAACTGCCTACACAGAAATCATATTAATTTGATTATCATGATTAAAACTATTTATTTTGCTGTTTTATGATTAACTTGTGCATTTGATCAATAGATGATCCTAAGTCCCATTGAGAAGGGCAGGAGAGATCTTTAACACTTGAAGCTCTCAGATACAGCTGCAGGTGAATCTGGAAGTATGGGTAGAATCTGAATAGGTAGTGGAGTTGAGAGCAGAGAATTCTAGGGGAGGCAAGTGAATGAGTAAAGTGATTACAATGGGAACTAGAATTCCATGCTAGTAGTAGAGGGTGTAAACAGACTGAAGCCCATGGTATGGGAAATAGTGGAATATAAAACTACACAGTGTGGATTGGTGTCTGGAGAGTGGCTTGAATTTGCAAGCCAATTAGAAACCATGACAACATTTTTGTGTGTGCACAGGAATAAAGAGCTAACATTTTATTTTGGATGATTGTGCAGAAGGTCAGGAGGCAGGGCTATGACGGTGTAGCATAAGAAGATGGAATTTAGTAGTGACTGGTGAATAGGAGAAGTGCAGATTTGGTAAATGTATAGATGTAGCCTACATGAAAACTATTTCCTTTGCAGATTACTTAGAAATTGTCTGTTCAAGAAGAGACCATCTCATGTAGAAGAAGGCATAAAATAGTTGTCTCCTCAATTGGCAAATAACTTCTTTGCTACTCTTTAAAATGATCAGCAAAACCCTTCGGCCATAGCATTAAGAGAATTTTTTATTATGTCCAGGGGCAGAACTTTTTCAACTTAACCTGGCCTCTACAATCAGTCTAGTTTCTTGTTCATATAGCAGGCAGAGGCATTCAGATATTTGAGTGTTATGAATAAGCGGGTAAGAGAGATGAGTATAATGAACTGTAAGTCTGTTTGAAGAGTTTTTTTTTTCCATTATGCATAATGTTTGGAATTTTTAGATGTTTTATACACACAGTAACATTTGACACAGATTCAAAAACATCCTAGAATTTTCCTGGCTTCCTCTCATCACGCCCTTTCTTATCTTTCCAGAGCTATTCCAAAAATTACCTTGTGGGTGGATCTTTGCTTGAATGCTCATTTATACATTTACCTCCTATCTGATCGCTGTAGTTGCCCCTCACTCATTTTCTCTCACTCTCAGTCCTGATGCCCAGGGACTCAGTCAGCAAGTCTTTGGCTCAAGGCAGCAAATGGCCTACATAAGAATCAGAGGGCTCTTTCTACTACCAGAGTGATATAAGAAAGACCTAGATCGGCTGGGGGAGGGGGACCTGTGAAATCTGTAATTTTTGGAGCAGAATGAGGAAGCAGTGAGAGTCAGTTAGGACTTGGGAAAATCTGGCTTGAGATGCAGACATATCAGGTCCCAAGTTTACAAAGTCACTGAAAAGTATGAAAGTAGCTGTTTTATAGTTACAGTCTTCCTGTTGAGTTCCACAAACATTCATGCACAGGCACTGGGGATATGGCACTGAGCAAAGTGAGACCACAGTCTTTGCTCTTAGGGTTGCTGCAAAATAGGCTCCTTTTATGAAAAAAGGGGGTTTTAGAATATATAGCAATCCATTATGTTCTCTCACCCTATGCCAGTTGTGTGTATAACTTGAGTCTTGCTTGAAGCAAAGCCTTCAGACTTTATTAGATTCACTACGGTGTATCTTCACGTCCTTAAATGTGAAAATGAAATTGAAATGTAGACATATTTGAACATCACAGGTATAGGGTGTTAGCTCTTAACAGTAGAAACAAAAGACTATGGGATGTGTTTTTCTTATAGTTCAGGGGCATTTTCTTAGAAAACTTTTCCAATTTGTCTAATTTTTTAAAAATTCTTTTTGGAAGTCTCAAGATTGAATGTTATTAAATTTAGGGATTTTTTAGTTTCAATTTATGCCCAGTCACATGTTAAAAGAATTGTCCCAATCATTGCTATGAACAAAACAGGGAAAATATAATTTTGTATAACAATTTCAAATAACGTGATATGAAGTTGAATTTTCCTTAATGAAAGATGAATACTTGTTTTTTTTTTAAATTTATTATATATTTGTATATATACATACTTTGCTTTTTAGAGCTGCACCCAAAGCATAGGAGGTTCCCAGACTAGGGGTCAAATCAGAGCTACAGCTGCTGGCTTACACCACAGTCACAGCAACGAGGGATTTGAACCGAGTCTGCAATCTACACCACAGCTCATGGCAATGCCAGATCCTTAACCCACTGAGCGAGGCCAGGGATTGAACCCACAACCTAATGGTTCCAGTTGGATTCATTTCCCCTGCACCATGACAGGAACTCCAAAAGATGAATACTTCTATCTGGTTGCATGAATCTTTTATTAAGTAGCAGCTGAAGATGGGTCCTTGCACTAATAATTTAGGTTAAATGCATCTAATGTTAATCTGCCTTAGTGAGTCAATTAAGTGAGGCATTTAAGTCAAAGGATGACTTTTCCATGTTTTACTACATTTTGATTTTCTGATTCCTTGGTGGTCTGCTACAATTCCTCCTAAATTCAATGTCTTCTCTTTCACGGAAAAGAATGATAGGAGACCCCATCCCAACAGTATGCTTTGTTGTAGCTTAGGTTACTTCAACAGGGAAATGTTAGTATTCACCTTAATTTAAGCACCATCTTTCTTAAGCATCACTGACAGGACAAGTCAGTGGCTTGCTGGAAGGTTCATTCCCATGATGGTCTTTCCACTCTGCTTTGGCCACACCCTGAACTGGAATTCAAGCCTGAAATTAGAGGAAATATGCTCTTAACTAACCCTTGAAGATGTCTGACCTGAACTTATAGCAGTTGTTCCTTCAATATGAAGAATAATCAAGCTCAAGAAATACTTCCATATTTTTGAAAGAGAATAACCCCCTTTTTTTTAGCAATGAGGAACTCTAAAGTATAAGCTCATACAAGAAGAATGTCACATATTTCATCCCTTCCTTTCTAGATGGATGTTTAAAAGCTGGGTAATATTGTGTTTGAATGTTAATTCATGTTTTGAGTTCAGTTTCGTAGCTCAACATCTGGTTTTTATTATGGACTCACCTGTGGTTTATTGTATTTTATTATTTTTTAGCAATAGTTCCCAATTAGTAGGATCATTTAAGACCTTGACTCTTGACACTGTTAAGTTCTCTTCTCCCTGGGCAGTGCTGTTAATATTAGATATTTGGCATTTTTTCTTCCAGTGCCAGAAACTCCCAGCAGATGTCATCGTAAGGCAGATTTGTTTAGTAAGGCTTTTCTGGAATGGCACATAGAACTGTTGCATGTAGTAGTGATGTGTGTCTTGGGTGCTGGATTTAATTCATTTTTGTCTCACCAGGGTGGGGATTGTTATAAAGATGTAAAGAGACTCCTGGGATGCTTGCCTTCCTTTCCATAATGTGGGAGAATTGTTTTCCTTCAATATAAATTAAAGAACAAAGAATAGCAGCATTGCACTAAAGCATTTCCTGGGCTATTCCACATAGCACAAGTCATGGCTGTGTTCTTTGTGGGGAAGGAAACAGTTGCTGAGATGCAGTAAGTGAGGGAGTTGGGATTTAAAATGAAGCAGCTTCACTGACTCTAGCTCCATGCCCTCAGTGCTGAAGGGAAAATACAAATGGGCATAAAAACTTATGGCCTTACCATGACCAACAACAGAGCACATGGATGGTCCTTATCCGAGAAAAAAAAAAAAAAAAAGGAAGAGAATTACATGGAACAGCCTAACTTACTTCATGACGATCAAATTCATTTAGAAAAGAAAGACTTTTTCCTAGGGAAGGCCAGCACACGTTGAATGATTTGCTATAAATGTAAATGAAAGTCAGTAGTTAATCTAATTATTTTCTACCTAGACAGATAATGATAATTTTTTCCCAGAGTTATTGAGGTATAATAGACAAAGTTTTATATATTTAAGGTGTGATGATTTGATAAATGACTACGCAGTTAACATATTCATCACCTTACATAGATTTTTGGGGGGCTTATGGTGAGAATGCTTACTTTACTTTCTTAGCAAATTATACAATATTAACAGGTGTATATGCTATACATTAGCTCTCCAGAACTTGCTCATTTTCTAACCAAAATTCTGTAAACTGTCATCAATATTTCCCCATTCCTCCCACCCCCAGTCACTGGCAATCACCATTCTACTCTTTTGTTCTGTGAGTATGTTTTTTTTTTTAAGATTATACATATTAAGTGATACTATACAGTATTTGTCTTTCTCTGGTCTATTTCACTTAACATAATACCCTTCAAGTTCATTGATGTTGCCAGAAAGTAGCATTTCCTTCTTTTTCTATGGCTGAATAATAAACCATTAAATGTGTTTATATGTATATGTATGCACACACACATATATACATACATGGCACATGTTCTTTATCCATTCATTTACTGATGGTAAATTACATTACTTCCATGTTTTGGCTATTGTAAATAATACTGTAATAGGCATAGGAATGTAGAAATTTAAATCTCTTTAAGATACTTTTTTTTCCTTTGGATTTACATATACAGAAGTGGATTGCTGGGTCAGATGGTAGTTCTGTTTTAATTTTTTGAGAAAATTTCCTGCTGTATTCCACAGGTCTGTACCAATTTACATTCTCATCAACAGCACATAAGGGTTCCCCTTTTCCATATCCTGGTCATCATTTGTTATCTCTCTTTTTGATAATAGCCATCACAACAGGTGTGAGATAATATCTCGCTGTGGTGTTAATTTGCATTTCCCTGATGATTAATGATGTGCAGCACTTTTTCATGGACCTGTTGGCCATCTGCATGTCTTTGGGAAATGTATTTTCAGATCCTTTGCCAATTTTAAAATCAGGTTATTTGGTTTTTTCCTATTGAGTTGGGTAAGGAAGTTCCTTATATATTTTACATACTACCCCCTAAATGGTTCACAAATATATTTTCACTTTCTATAGGTTGCTTGTTCTAAGAATTTTTCTGTGTCTTCTTGGCTGCCCATTTTTTTGGCCAGTAATTGTTCATAGTAGACTCTTATGGTCTTTTGCATTTCTATTTTCAGTTGTAACAGCTCATCTTTTATTTCTCATCTTATTTGAGTTTCCTCTCTGTTTCCTTTAGCTAATCACTTGTCAATTTTATTTATCTTTTCAAAAAGAAATTCCTAGTTTTATTGATCTCTTATATTGTTTTTTGATATCTATTTCTGATCTGATCTTTGTTATTTCTTTCCTTCTGTTAACTTCAAGCTTAGTTTGTCCTTCTATTTCAAATTCCTTGAAGTATAAAGTTAGGTTGTTTAATTGGATCTTTCCTTTTTCTCAGTATAATTACTGCTAGAGCCTTCGCTCTTAAAAATATTTTTGTTTCATCCTGTATATTTTGGTATGTTTCCACTTTCATTGTTTTAAGATAATTTGGATTTCTTTATTGACTCATTGGTTGTTTAGGAGTGTGTTTAATTTCCACATATTTGTGAATTTTCTACTTTTCCTGCTGTTAATTGATCTCTAGTTTTTTTACCATTATGGTCAGAAATATACTTGATATAATTTCAATGTGCATTTTGTTCAGACTTGTTTTGTGACCTAACATACGGTCTATCCTGGAGAATGTTCCATGTGTGTTTGAGAAGGATGTATATCCTGGTGCTGTTGAATGAAATGTTCTGTATACATCTGGTCTTCTGATTTGAAGTAGACAGACTGATTGATAGAGTTTTTTGGACTGGGGTAGAGTGCTCCACTTTTTTAGACAATATCTTCTTGCACTTAATCTGGCTTCCCAAATCATTGCAAATATTAAAAAGTACTTGCTATGCATAATTCTGTATCTTAGCAAATGATGACATTAATGATGATAGTGATGATAAAAGAAACTTTTTATTAGTTTGCTTCCATCACATTAAATTCCAGAGTTATTCACATTTAAATCAATCCCAAGTTGGGAAAGAATTAGTTTTTAAAAGGATAACAGAGTTCCTGTTTTGGCAGGAGTTCCCGTTGTGGCACAGCAGAAACGAATCCAACTAGGAGCCATGACGTTGCAGGTTTGATTCCTGGCCTTGCTCAGTAGGTTAAGGATCTGGCATTGCTATGAGCTGTGGTGTAGGTCACAGATGCTGCTTGGATCCCACGTTGCTGTGGCTGTGGTGTAGTCTGGCAGCTGTAGCTTCAATTTGACTCCTGGCTTGGGAACCTCCATATGCCATGCATGCAGCCCTAAAAAGCAAAAATGAATGAATGAATGAATGAATAAATAAATAAATAAATAAAGGGATACCACTCCTTTTTTTGTTTTATTTATTTTTTATTTTTTTATTTTTTTGCCTTTTCTGGGGCCACTCCCTCGGCAAACGGAGGTTCCCAGGCTAGGAGTCTAATCGGAGCTGTAGCCACAGCCACAGCAACACGGAATCTGAGCTGAGTCTTCAACCTACACCACAGCTCACAGCAACGCCGGGTCCTTAACCCACTGAGCAAGGCCAGGGACCGAACCCGAAACCTCATGGTTCCTAGTTGGATTTGTTAACAACTGAGCCACGACGGTAACTCTGATACCACTCCTTTTGAGGTTTTGAAATGATGAAAATGGAGATGGTGATGGAAATGGAGAAAAGAGAATGGAAGGAGGACAGGGAAAGAAAAGAAAGCAGACAGCTTGCTTAGAAGGTGAAAGAGCACTTTTTGGCATCCAGGTCATTGCATTTTGTTTTATTTTGGGCTCTCTTGGGAAGACATTTTCTTATTGGCCTTGCTAGTGAATCAAATGGAATAATAAATAATGATTATTTAAAGTTAGATCTATACAAACCCTTCCTAGGCATTTTAAAGTAAAACTTTTTCCCTCCTAAGCATTTGGTCTTATAAAAGAAAATACCATAATCAGCTTTAGAATAATAGGTTGAAGAAATATTTATCAGAGTAAGCATATCCTGTGGTAAACAGAGCAAGTGGAAAACCCAATTCCAATTGCCATTCATTCTCCATCAGAGAAATTTAATTACAGTGGATATATATAATTCATATTTCAAAGAAGGCAGCATTTTTTGAAAGGATAAGGATAATTACTCCCATGTAACTTAAAGACTTTTTCCATTGCTGAATTTAAGCATCTGGGGCGAATTCCCTGAGCAACTTTAGGCACATCTGAGAATGGGATTGATCTTTGAGCTTTACGACCACATGCCAAGATTCTGACTGCTGCCTTTTTCTGTCAGTGGGATGTTGTTTTGGGGTGAGATCTTATATAACCTTGGCAGAAAGCCCCTCACTTTCTGCTTCTGGGTAAGTTGCTGGAGCTGAATTTTTGGTATTCCCAGACTTTGTTCCAACCTCAAAACATAATGATCCCAGACAGCCTGGGGTGGGGAAAAAGTGTGCTAGCTTCTAAAAACATTATTTTGTGAGTCAGGCAGCTCAAGGTGCTGGAAAGGGTGCTGAGCTGGGTGTTAGGAGATTTTTGGTTTTTGTCCTAGTTCTGCCCCCTTGGGTGATTTTGGTCCAGCACTTCAGTTTGACGCCTCTTTCTTCAAGGCTTAGGAATGTGGACAGAATTTTAAAATTCTGTAGAGAAAAATTAAACCTTAGTTGCATTTTCTTTCTCAGGAATTCTTTCCAGTTTGTTTTTGAAGAAAAAAAAGTCAAACTGAATAACATCTAAAATCCAGTTTATGTGTTACATTTTAGACACTCTGACTTTAATATATACACTCATGATCCACCTTACTGATGAAGAAAGTGGGGCAAAGACAGACTGTATTTCTAGATCACAGTTGTGACTGGAGGTGATAACAGAGAAGTTTTTGTTCCGTTACTTTTTAATCTCTTCATGAGAGATTCCCCATTTAGATTGGATAGATTTTTGCCGTGTGATTTTAATGTGGTTGAAAAAAATGGGCCTCTGATAATGAAATACAGGCTCCAGACACAAGATTGTGGCTGCCCAGGCCACTCTGCCTCCCAAGGAAGACTAACATAGCCTTTTCATTCGAATTTAAAATATTGTTGTTTCAAAGTTCCTGCTATAGCACAGTGGGTTAAGAATCTGACTCAGGTCTCTGTGGAGGCATGGGTTTGATCCCTGGCCTGGGAACTTCCACATGCTGCAGGTGCGGCTGTAAAAAATACGATAAACTAAAATGAAATATTGGTATGTCAAGCATTAGATTCTCAGGGCAAGACTAAATGAAGGTCAAGATGAATCCACATATGTTCCCCTCTTTTTAAATTTAAACTTCATGGTTATAGTCACTTTGTTAGTACCTTCCACAAATACAACTTTAACTGCATTCAGCTAAAAAAGGGGGGAAAATTCCTTTGCAGCAGCAGAAACAACTGCCATGCTAAGCTCTAACACAAGCACTTGTGGGCACTGGCCTACCCGGCCCGCACACATCTCGTTTCCTTCTCACAGGGTCCCATGAGACAGGTCTGATTATTATCCACATTTTACAGATGAGAAAACTGAAGCTTTGAGAGATTAACTTACTCAAAATCTGAAACCACTAATCTTTTCATCTTTTTGAAGTTGTTAGTCTGTATTTTACCAGACTTTCTTCTGAATTCTATTTCTCTTGCCTACTATTTCCCATTCTCTTTTGTTATTGTTGTTGAATATTTGCCACTGACTGGCTCCAGCTAGGAAGCAAGATCAGGAACTTTTTTTTAGGTCTTTGTTTTTTTTTGTTTGTTTGTTTTTTGTCTTTTCTAGGGCTGCACTGTGGCATATGGAGGTTCCCAGGCTAGGGGTCTAATCGGAGCTGTAGCCGCTGGCCTACGCCACAGCCACAGCAACGCGGGATCCGAGCCTCATCTGTGACCTACACCACATCTCACGGCAACGCCGGATCGTTAACCCACTGAGCAAGGGCAAGGATCGAACCCGCAACCTCATGGTTCCTAGTCAGATTCGTTAACCACTGAGCCACGATGGAAACTCCAAGATCAGGAACTTTTATTTTCTGGTTTTCATGGAACTTTATGAAGATGAACACAGTTGAGAAACAGTATATCCTAAACAGTTCTTCAGAATACGTAATTTAATGTGACCCAGTGAATGAACTTAGAGCATCAGGAGAGTCCTTTTGTCACATGGACTTAGATTTTGATGACATTTACCCCACACTATGAAAAATCCTATGCGGAAACTCTACTCAAAAAATAAATGAAGTCACTATTAATTATTCACTTTACAAAGACATCTTTTGCTTAGAAAGGATTAATAATTGGGCCTCTTAAATGTGATTTTCCCATAATACACTAGGTTCTACGTGATTGGGATTTAGAATCTCAGAGTTATGGCAGAAAAAGAAAATGCCTTTTTTTGTGTGTGTTTAAAGAAAAGGGCTGGTGAATGTCAATAATGGGACATTATTGACAGTGAATTTTTTTAAAAAAATTAGAGTATAGTTGATTTGCAGTGTTGTGTCAATTTCTGCTGTCCAGTCCGTTTTGTTGTGAACCAAAACTGCTCTTAAAAAATTAACGTTAATTTTTAAAAGGGAGTTAGAATTACAGCTCTGCGAAGCTCTGTGTGTTGTCTCTCCGAGTCCTAGATTTTTGTTCTGTAAAAATACCAATATTGAGAGGACTAACTGAATATAACTATCTGTCTCTTGACTCTTTCTGAGCTATATATATATAAAAAATACTTGTTCTTTTCTCCCTAAATTCCCTTAGGTTGCATGTGAGAGACCTGGTAAGTTTAAAGCAGAATACACTAAATTTAAGTGTTCTATCCCCTTGTCTGATGCATTTTGCACCATCCCACACACTTCCCAGAAGCCCAGCTTCACATGTGGTGAGAGATACCTGTTCCTGCAGGTTGTGGCTTGTGTGACCTCTGTCACAGGGGATATTCACAGTCAGTTGGCAGAAGAATGTACTTGGTGGGGTTTTGCTATTGTTTTTTAGATCATCCTTGGTTAACTACAGTGGTCACATTTTTCAGGCCCTGTTCAGTTGCCTCATCATTATTTTTCAAAAGCCTAAAGCTCTAAGGAGGCCTCTGAAGCAGTGTCATGAGGAACAAACAGACCTCTCTGTCACAGAGCCTAACTGTGCTCTCTGGTCCAGGGCAGCCTTGTAGCCTAGTGGTTGTGACAGGTGAAAAGCTGGGCACTTTAGTCATGAATGAGCCACTTCCAGAAAAGGATCACTCACTCTCTATCCTGGATGGTTTAATTGCTAAATTACCAGTTGGTTTCTTCCCATCCCTTCTAACTTTATTATTTTGATTCTCCAAATCACAAGCACACCTCTTCTACAAAGCGGAGGTTTTTAACCTCTTGGCATCAAGCATGGCCTTGAAAATCTGATGAAAACAACAGACCTGCTCTTCAGAAGACACACACTCACCTTCACACAGCAACCTTTACAAAACGTTTGAATTGAATTTCAGGGAGCTAAACTCGGCTGTAAAATAACCCAGACATTGAAAAAACTTAGATATACCCAAAGGGAGAAAAAACTAATATTAGAAAATAAATAAAATGTGGAGCAGTTGCTGCTCTTTCTTTAAAAAAAAAAAATAAATAACCCCCTAGCAGTTCCTATTGTGACTCATCAGGTTAAGAGACCAACTTGTATCCATGTGAATGTGTGTCCAATCCCTGACCTCGCTCAGTGGGTTAAGGATCTGGTGTTGCCACAAGCTGTGGCATAGGTTGAAGATGTGGCTCAGATCTGGTGTTGCTTTGGCTGTGGCATAGGCCAGTGGCTGTGGCTCTGATTCCACCCCTGGCTGGGGACCTTCCAGGTGCGGCTGTAAGAAGGAAACAAAAAAAGACCCCTAAAATAAGCCACCTTTAAAAAATGTTGAAGCTAAAGTGTTATTTCTGAATTGCAACTAAACAAGGTTAGGGTGCCGGTAAATACCATGGTCAAGAGCCAAGAAAGGTCAGTGAGAACTTTTTCAGCCACAAACAAAGCAAAACAACAGCAACAAAACCAACTAATTCTAAAGAAACAAAGGTAGCAAGTCTTTAAAATATTTATGTGGGGAGTTCCCGTCGTGGCGCAGTGGTTAATGAACCTGACTAGAATCCATGAGGATACAGGTTCGATCCCTGGCCTTGCTCAGTGGATTAAGGATCCGGCATTGCCGTGAGCTGTGGTGTAGGTCGCAGATGAGGCTAGGATCCCGAGTTGCTGTGGCTCTGGTGTAGGCTGGTGGCTACAGCTCCGATTGGACCCCTAGCCTGGGAACCTCCCATATGCCTCGGGAGTGGCCCAAGAAGTGGCAAAAAGACAATAAAATAAAATAAAATATTTATGTAATAATTCTTAACGTATCATTCTTCCTTTCCTTACATCACAAGAATATCATGGAGGCTTTAGGAAACATGTCTACAAAATAACTGTACATTGTAGCAAAATGAGGGCTTTAGGGTGGAAATCTCCAGGTGGAAAAAATGGGATCAGTACACTAGCTGATATATTTGACCGTGTGGAGGATTATTTTGAGAGGCTGTTTGAAAGTGAGGGTATAGCTACAGTGACATAGAAATGAAGCTAAATAAATAATAAAAATTGGAGAAATGTTACTTTCTAGAAAAATAAAAGTGGTACATTAAGGAAGGACTCACCTTCTTTAATGTATTCACCACTTGGTTTAGCAGCAGTTTATACACTCACAGTAATTTAAAGAAAAATAACAGAGGTGGAAGGAGGTAAGGATAGTAGTTATCTTTCAAAATAAGAACTGAATATATTATACTTAAAATTGATAAATCTAATACCATCATAAGCACAGTTTTTAGAAACACAGAGATAAATACTTGAAAAACAAAAAGCAATAAAAGCACTTGGTTTGGATATTGAGATGAGTTAGAAGTGTAAGGCAAGGGGCAGCAGTTTTTTAATATGCTTTTTTAGACTCTTATAATAGGTCTTTAAAAAAAAAACATGTTTCACACAATATCCTATTTTTCTGGGTCAAGTTTTACAGAAAAATCCAGATTTGAAAGTATTGGAATCCAACTCAAGCCTGTGCTGGTCCTGAGAACTGAGGTTACTTTGCAAATGGACTTGTGTCCTTGCCTGCCCTTCCCCTGCCCCCACCCCACCCCTCCCTCTGCATTGGGATTTCTAGTTCTCCCTTTGGTGAATCTCTGTGTTACTGTTTGTTGAGAATGTTTATTCAAAGTTCAACAATTCCATTCAGTTTTTCTCCAATTTCTGTTTCTTATTTTATTTTTATTTTTTATTTTTTGCTTTTTAGGGCCACAGTTGTGGCATATGGAAGTTTCCAGGCTAGGGATTGAAGGGAGATACAGCTGCCAGCATACACCACAGCCACAGCAACATGGCATCCAGGCTGTGTCTGTGACCCACACCACAGCTCATGGCAATGCCAGATCCTTAACCCACTGAGCAAGGCCAGGGATCGAACCTGTATCCTCATGGATTCTAGTCAGGTTCATTAACCACTAAGCCACGAAGGGAACTCCTTTTTTTTCTTTTAATTCAAGTATAATTTTTAAAGAAAATATTTAAAAAATTACACATCGAGTGTGATCCTAATAATACAACATTTTCTTTTTCTCTCTGCCTGTCTCTAAAGCTACCAGAAGTGTCTGGATTGTGTTCAGTAAAGATAGTATAGGCTAATCTGGGAAGCAGGATATGGTTGATTTATTGCCTTCTTTCTATGTGACTTTTTATATTGCTTGACCTCATTTAAACAGAAAACTATTATTTTTGTAAAAAAACAATATGACAACTTGAAAATAATTTCATCCAATTACCAACTCATTTTGAAACTCTTTGATAACTGAAATGGCATTTTTTTTCCCCCTCTTTACCACTCTGAGTAACTAGTTGCGAGGACTAGGTCCTTATCAAGGTAAACCTTGTGCTTCTCTCCAGGTGTATTTGTATGTACGTAAGCTTTCTGAAGTCAGATACTCTGTGTGTGTGTGTGTGTGTGTGTGTGTGTGTGTGTGCTGTGTTCAAAGCTATATCCCTAGTGCCCAGAGCAGTGCCAGGTGCATGGTAGGCCTTAAAAAAATTCTATGAAAGACTAATTGACAAAGAACTTGGGGCACATTTTATAAGATCTAGTATGTTAGCAAAAAGTGTTTATAAGAAGTACAAATTAGGAGTTTGGGATTAACATATATACACTACTATGTGTAAAATAGATAACTGACAAGGATCTACTGTGTAGCACAGGGAATTCTACTCAATATTCTATAATAACCTTTACAGGAAAAGACTCTGAAAAAGAATGGATATATGTATAACTGATTCACTTTGCTGTACACCAGAAATTAACGCAACATTGTGAGTCAACTCTACTCCAATTTTTAAAAAGTACACACGTTACCAGGTATTCATCATGCCCTTTTGAATATTCTCATAGTGCCTATTTTTTTTTTCCTCTAAGATCAGTTTCATAACGCAGCTATCAGTCCCAGAGAACTGGAAGTTTTGGTTGCATAACTGTCCTTAGTTGTTCCTCAATTCAGCATCACTGCTGACCAGTGTAAGATGGGTGTGACGTGCACTGCCTTTTCAAAAGAGCCGTGTTGGGAAGCACTGACTCATAGTGTAGTGAGAAATGGAAATGACGACCCAGATAAAGAATGTCTAAGCCATTGACGAACCTAACAGAGCTGTGGAGGGTGGCATGGGTGTCCTCACATGCCCACTGCCCCGATTGAGCTGCTTGAGCTGAGACATAGAGTCATGCCTAGGGCCTGGCTCTGACTTTGCAGGGTCCCTGCTGCCTGCTCCCTCCTTCCTCTTATTCCTGAGGCTCTCGGGACTCAGTCAGCTTCCCTTTTCTGTGTAAACCTACTCCTGGCTGTGGGTTAAGAAGAACCCTGCTTCCTCCCCCACCCACAGTGTTCTCCTTGTCTCTTTGCTCCTGTAGCATTTTGGATACAAGAAACGGTGCTAGTTCACAGCTTGCATTCCAGGTTTGAAACACTTGGGTTTGAACCCTTTGCCCTCTTATGGGCTTTGATAAGGCACTCAGCACCTCTAGAGCCTGTCTTTGCTCATCTGTAATAGTACCTGCCTACAGTATTATTGTGAGGGACTAAATAAAAATATTGAGGTAAAGCACTTAGCACAGTAGTCACTTTTTTCTAAGCAACTTGAGCATAAAGGTTGCTCAATAAATCTTTGATTAATGAGTAATTGCATATAAGTAGGTGTACATATTATAATATCATCTATAGCTATGTATAATATAGAATGAGGTAAAAATGGTGTTTTGAAACTCTAATTTGCTTATGACTGTGGATAACATTATTAGAATAATTATGTATAGCATTATTAAAACTCTGGGTTAATTACATTGGAGATTTTTCCTCACTATAATTGGAACTACCAAGTTTAATTATTCTTGGCTTCAAGAAACTTAAGTCTTCAGGACAGTAACAAATCACCAAGAAAGGAGACTGGGCGCTAGAAATGTAATTCTCTGGGCCAGTTTTGGATTAAGCTGAAGGGAGAGGATGGAGAAGATTTGAGACCGCTTGATCCCTTGGCGGCGGGAAGGTGCTGTGGGTCACTCCTTGCTGAAACCTCTCTTTCATGATGCCCAACTTCTCCCAGGGACAGATTTTTCACAGTAGGCAACCTGCTGGGTGAATACACTCACACACACTGAAAGTCAAGAAGGTAGGGTGGAAGAACCAACTTCTGGGGGAAGAAAAGTTGGCTACTGAAATTATGGGTTTTAACTGATGCTGTATTCAAGTGGATGTGTCCAGAAGACTTAGGAGATAAAAATGTTATGAAGGAGGAGATGTGGCTGACAACACTGAATGCTATGAGATATCACGGAGCCTGAGGACTGAGATAAGCTATCTGAAGTCTTTTAAAGCTGTTGAATTTCTTTTTGGATATCTGTTCATCTTGAGGGTGCTTGTCACACTGTTTTGTTGGCAAAGAGAATCACAAAGTCTAGTTAAGATAAAGCTGGTTTTGATTCTACAGATAAAACTGAGGATACTTTATTAGAGAGATCTGTGATACAGGTCAACCTCATTTTATGGTGCTTCGATTTATTGTGCATTACAGATATTGTAATATTTACAAATTAAATGTTTGTGGCAATTCTGTGATGAGTAAGTTCATTGATGCCATTTTCCCAAGAGCATTTTCACACTTTGTGTCTCTGTGTCACATTTGGTAATGTTTGTGATATTTCAAGCATTTTCACTATAATTTTACTTGTTATGGTGATCTGTGGTCAGTGATCTGTGATACTACGGTTGTTACTGTTTTATGGTGGCTTGGAGCATGCTCTTAAAAGATGGCAAACTTGGGAGTTCCTGTCATGACTTGGTGATTAACCATCCTGACTGGTATTCATGAGGATGTGGGTTTGATCTCTGGCCTCACTCAGTGGGTTAAGGATCTGGCATTGCTGTGAGCTGTGGTGTAGTTCGCAGATGTGGCTTGGATCCTGAGTTGCTCTTGCTGTGGTGTAGGCCAGCAGCTGCAGCTCTGATTCAATCTCTAGCCTGGGAATTTACATATGCTGTGGGTGCAGCCCTAAAAAGACAAAAAATAAAAAAATAAAGAAGATGACAAATTTAATCTAATGTTGAAATGACAACACAGAACATTTAGAATATTTTCATAAACAGCTGATAAACAACAGCAACAGTGTTTGAGAGAACTGACTCCAACTTTGAAAGAAGTTCTACTGTGAGGAAAATGCTATCAAACATTGGATGCCACAGAGAAATTGTGAAAGGAAGCATCATTTTATGAAGCAAACTTCATTGTTGTCTTATTTGAAGAAATTCCACAGCCACCCCAACCTTCAGCAACCACCAGCCTAATCAATAGTTGGCAGCCATCAACAAGGCAAGATCTTCGGCCATCAAAAAGATTACAACCACTGAAGGATCAGGTGATGGTTAGCAATTTTTAGCAGTAAAGTATTTTTAAATTGAGATATGTACATTGATTTTTGGATATAATTATATTGCACACTCAATAGACTACATTATACTATCAGCATAACTGTATGTGCACTGAGAAGCCAAAAAAAAAAAAAATCATGTAACTTGATTTATTGTGACATTCACTTTACTCTGGTGGCCTGGAATTGAACCCACAGTATCTTTAAGATATGCCTGTAGATTTCTGTCTCCAATACAGGATGATGCCCACTGAAGCCTCATTACAAAGCTTTTCACTACCCTCCTTTCTCAACCAGCAGTTTGCAACAGAAGTCACTTCCTGGGAATAAAACTACTGGCTTTTATGAGCTTAGTTTCATTTGTGTGCAGAAACCATACAGCTATTTGAGAGTTAAGAACTGGAAGCATTGGAGTAGACCACATGTCAAAAAGGGAGAGAAAAAGGAAAAGAGGTGTAAAATTCTAGATAGAAGACCGAGAGAAGATTTTTATGAAGATGGCAAACTAGTGTGGAGAAAAGAAAATGGTGGAGGGAGAGAGATGGAAGATGCTAGAGAAATCCAAGAAGACAAGTGAAGAAACAGGATGGAGAGGTTGGTGTGGGAAATAATACCAACCTCCTCCTCTGAGCCTTGAGGGAAGGATGCAATGGTCCAGGGAGAGTCAAGGCCATTTTGCAATGAGCAGGATATTTACAAGACTGTCACATTATTGCTGTATAATTATGTATCCATAAGATTGCCATTGGAGTTATGCCCTTTGCATCACAGTTGCTTTAATTTTCATTCTCTTTTTTTTCTTTTTAGGGCTGCACCTGCAGAATGTGGAAGTTCCCAGGGGCTAGGGGTTGAATTTGGAGCTATCGCTGTAGGCTTAAAGTATAGCCACAGCAACACTGGATCTGAGCTGCATGTGGGATTTACACCACAGCTTGCGGCAATGCCGGATCCTTAACCCACTGAGGGAGGCCAGGGGTAAAACCCTCATCCTCATAGAGACTATGTTGGGTTCTTAACCAGTTGAGCCACAACCGTAAGTCCCACTTTAATTCTCAAGACAGTGTTCAAGGTGGGTATTATCACCATTTTACAGAGGAAGAAGCTGAGGCTTAGAGTGTAAGTAACTTTTTCAAAGTTACACTGCAAATAGGTGGATGGCTTGTGTCCACATACCCGTTTGACTCTCCAACCTGCCTTTTTGCCAGTTATGAAAATCTTTGAAAATCTTATGAGAGCAGCAAGTCTTCTCATCTGATTAAAAACAACAACAACAACAACAAAAAACCCAAGGCACAGTCACATCACATTTTACATGCGATTGCAGGAATTTTTTGATTTCCCTGCTCTCCCAGTCCCTGTGGATGTGTTGACACGACGTTAAGAGGATTGAACCAGTTTTCATCAAAATAACCTTGAAATAGGTGTCATCACAATGTGATGCTGTTTTTTGTTTTGTTTTTTTGTTTTGTTTTTGTTTCGTTTTTGTCTTTTTGCCTTTTCTAGGGCTGCTCCTGAGGCACATGGAGGTTCCCAGTCTAGGGGTCCAATTGGAGCTGTAGCTGCTGGCCTACACCAGAGCCACAGCAACATGGGATCTGAGTCACAGACACAACAATGCTGGATCCCAGCCGCATCTTTGACCTACACCATAGCTCACGGCAATGCCGGATCCTTAACCCACTGAGCAAGGCCAGCGATCAAACCCGCAATCTCATGGTTCCTAGTTGGTTTCATTAACCACTGAGACATGACGGGAACTCCTGATGCTGTTGATCAAGCACATCTGTGGCTCTAGCTTCAGACTATAATCAGACCCCATTCCTGGTTACAAAAGAGAATCAGCCCCAGTTATTTACTTTTGTTTTCTCCAAACAGTGTTTGTTCTGCTTTGTTCATTATCTTGGGTTTCAAATGACTTTGGGCTATTTTCAAAATTGCCAACCATCCTCAAAGGATTCCATCATTAAAGAAATCCAGAGAATGTGCAACAGGCTCAGAAAGCAAGCCTGAAGGGGTGTTTTTGAAGGGCTTCTAGACAAGGTTAAACCACGAGATAGGAAACTCTTCTCAAATACAACCAAGTGATAGTTACACATGCTGACTGAGGTTATTTAAGAACAGTGACATATTTCAGTGTATACGGTAAGGTATGCCATTAAAAATAATTTTAGAGCTCCTGTCATGGTGCAGCAAAAATGAATCCAACTGGAAACCATGAGGTTGCGGGTTTGATCTCTGGCCTTGCTCAGTGGGTTAAACATCCAGTGTTGCTATGGCTGTGGCATAGGCTGGCACTTGTAGCTCCAATTCTACCCTAGTTTGGGAACCTCTATGCGCCATAGGTGTGGCCCTAAAAAGCCAAAAAAAAAAAAATTGAAAATACACTAAATTTTATTATTCTAAATTACCTAGTAATATATTACTGCTTCAAGATTTTCTTGGTAGTTGTAGATACCTAGAATTTTGTGACTTGTGTAGGTACAATTTAGTGTCACTTTTGCAAATTGAATAGTTAGTGAACCTGTGTAGAAATAGTACATGTCTTAGTTACTTGGCTTGTTTGTTTCTATATCTGGTTAACTTTCAGTGCTCCAAGAAATTACTGAATGCTTATACCTAAATTAATGGTTTTAAAAATAGTTGTTTCTTGTGGCAGTTTTTACGGTGTCATCTTTCCTTCTAAAGTCTGACTAAAATGTTATCTAGTTTAAAAATTCCTTTTGTTTTGAGACTATCATGTTACTCCTTGGATCATTGGAGTAGTTCTGGAATTGTCTGAACTCACTTTGGATGTTTAAGTTATCAATTGAATTGACTGGAAAATTGCATCTTTCTGACCACATGTGCCTGTGGTGGCTAAAATGCCAGGGACCCTGTATATTGTACATAATTGTCAATAAGTAGAAGGGGAGCATTAAAATTTCCACAGTCTCATTTTATCCCCCACCTCTTGTGGATGACTGACTGACTTTGTTGATGTGTATTCATACCAACCTGATGGGCTCCCATTTTTGAGCTGCAGAGATGGTTATACATCTCACATTACAGTGAAGAATGCTTAAACCATGATTATCACTTTTTAATTCTTTCTTCCTTCTTTCCTTTTGCCACCCACATACATATACATTCACAAATTCTTATGGTCAATACAGCCCCATCACACAGCCCTATCAGTAGTTGTTGGGCTGTTGATAATAATACAGGCTTTAGTGCACATGGGTAGTTTTGAGTGCAGGTATTTGTTCTAATTCTCTCACTTTGCTTCTTAGGGAGATAGTCATTCTAGTGTACTGTGGCTGACGGCTCTTGGCCTAAGACAGATGATGTCCTGATGTTCATATGTCCTCAGGACCTTGAATATTGATTCTTGCTACTGAAGATATGATCCAGGAAGCAGCCCTATCAGCAATGACCAGGGAGTTTGTCAGAATGAAGAGTGCCAGGCCCCACCCTAGACCCAGTGTATCAGTATTTGCATTTTAAAGACTCTCCTGTTGATTCATAGATTCATCAGAGTTTGAGTAGCACTGATTTAGATAGTTCTATGTAAGCTCAGATATGTAGAAGTTGCAGAAAATGCTGAGTTTTCCATATTTTGGATGATAGGTATTGATAGAAAGCAACAAACAGGCAAAAAACTAACATGCAGACAGAATGAATAGACACAGTTCCCTCTTTAGCAAGCCATGGGTATAAATTTGTAAAATGCTACATTCCAGATATTTGACTTATTCACTTTAGCTTTTGGAACTGATTAAAGCCTCAAGGCTTCCTCAAGCCACTGAAGATCTTTTAGAAAATTGTTTCATCCTCAGTTTCCTCATTGGACTGAAAAAAAAAGTTATAAAAAAGTTAGGATAAAGGCAATGTTTCTCAGAATATTCTCTATATAAGGAGAATCATTTTGTGTGCTTGTATGAAATGCAGTTGCCTGGACCTGAATGATCACAGCAACCTGTGAAAAAGAGGTTATTTTCTTTTTACGGGAGAGAAAACAGGCTCAGCGAGATTTCATCTTACACATGGTGCGATGTAGAGCCGGGATTTTAACCTACTTCTCCTGATTTACTTCCATTGCTGTAGAGCTGGGATTTTAACCTGCTTCTCCTGATTTACTTCCATTGCTTGTTCTTTTGCTCTAGGAGCAAGAGAAACAGGCAGGCAGACAGGTGTAGACCCCTGCCCTCTTACACTCACGTGCCAGCAGGAACGTCTTTGAAGACTATTGTCACATGCCCTATGTGGTTCCTTAAAGTGGCTTTTTTGGCGAAAGTATTTTTGAGAATCTTTTTATGACTGTCGAAACAGTAGAAGATCTGGCTTCAGCCTTTTCTTGTCTTTTTTTTTTTTTAATTTAACTCTCCAAATATTTAATATTCAATAGCCTCTGAAAATACTACCTCTTACTTGTAAGTTATAGACCTTTCCAGCAGGGATGTATATTACTTTGCTTGGAAAGATGGCACTGCTCTGACCTAGAACAAGACTGACTCCCATTCTGTGGGTTATGTCTACTCTGATCAGATGTGCAAGACTGGCCTTTTATTCTAGGAGACCCTGGTTCCATATCTAGTGGTTGTAGGTTTGATATTGCCTTCAACCTGCACTGTTGCTGTCTCCATTAAACTTTTGGAACTGATTCCCAACTGTTGGGGAAAAAATAAATCTCTTTTAATGCATTAATTAAAGAAATAAATTTCTTGAGTACCTCTTATGTGCTTGGCCCTGGGAAAAGCTATGGGGATAACCAGTTAGGAAAGCACCCAAGAACTGATGTCTTCATGGATTCAAATACCTTTGTCAATTCAGGCATACCTCATTTTACTGAGCTTCACACATACTGAGTTTTTTAAAATTTAAGGTTTGTGGTAACCCTACATAAAGCAAGTCCATAAGCACCATTTTCGCAACAGCATTTTTTCACTTTGTGTCTCTGGGTCATATTTTGATAATTATTGTAATATTTCAGACTTTTTTCTTTATTATTTGTTGTGGTTCTCTATGATCAATGATCTTTGATGTTACTATTGTAATGGCTTTGGAACACCATGAACTGTACCTACACATGATGGTGAAATTAATTGATAAAAGTTGGGTGTGTACTAACAGCTCCATCAACCAGCCATTCCACCATCTCTCTCCTTGTCCTTGGGCCTCCCTATTCCCTGGGGCACAACAATATGGAAATTAGACCAATTAATAATCCTAAGTGGCGTCTAAGTGTTTAAGTGAAAGGAAGAGTCGCATCTCTCTGTAAATCAAAAACTAGAAATGACTAAGCTTGGTGATGAAGGCATGTCAAAAACCAAGGGAAGCTGAAAACTTAGGCTCCTGCACCAGATATCCAAGTTGTGAGTGCAAAAGGTAAGTTGTCAAAGAAAATGGAAAGTGCTACTCCAGTGAACACAGGAATGATAAGAAAACGAAACAGCGTTATTGCTGATATGGAGAGAGTCTTAGTGGTCTAGATAGAAGACCAAACCAGCCACAACATTCTCTTAAGCCAAAACCTAATCCAGAGAAAGGTCTTAACTACCTTCAGTTCTGTGAAGGCTGAGAGACATTAGGAAGCTGCAGGAAACAAGTCTGAAGCTAGCAGAAGTTGGTTCATGAGGTATAAGGAAAGAAGCCATCTCCATAATGTAAAAGTTCAAGGTGATGCAGCAACTGCTGTTGTAGCAGCTGCAGCAAGTTATTCAGAAGATCTAATTAGAGTAACAATAAAGGTGGCTACAGCAAATAACCAATTTTCAATGTAGAGGAAACAGTCTTATAATGGAAGAGGATGCCATCTAGGACTTTTATAGCTGGAGAAGAGAAGTCAATGCCTGGATTCAGAGATTCAAAGCACAGGCTGACTCTCTTGTTAGAGGTTAATGCAGCTGGTGATTTAAGCTGAAGCTAATGCTCATTTACAATTCCCCAAATTCTAGGACCCTTACGAATTATGCCAAATCTACTCTGCCTGTGCTCTATAAAAGGAACAACAAAGCCTGAATGACAGCACATCTGTTTACAACATGGTTTACTGAATATTTTAAGGCCACTGTTGAAACCTATTGCTCGAAAAAAAGTTTACTTTGAAAATGTTACTCTCATTAACAATGTACCTAGATACCCGAGAGCTGTGATGGAGATGCACACTGAGATTAACCTTGATTTCATGCCTGCTAATACAATATTTATTCTGTAGTTCATGGATCAAGGAGTAATTTCAACTTTCAGGTCTTATGTTTTAAGAAAAACATTTTGTAAGGATGTAGGTACCTCAGATAGTGATTCCTGTGATGCATCTGCACAAAGTAAATTGAAAACCTTCTGTAAAGGATTCACCATTCTAAATGCCACTAAAAGCATACATGATTCATGGGAAGAGGTCAAAATATCAACATTAACAAGAGTTTGGATGAAATTGATGCCAACCCTCATGGATGACTGAGGGTTTTGAGACTTCACTGCAGGAAGCAACTGCAGATGTAGTAGAAATAGCAAGAGAACTGGAATTAGAAGTGGATCCTGAAGATATGCCTGAATTGCTGCAATCTCAAGATAAAACTTTTGCAGATGAGGAGTGGCTTCTTAAGGATGAGCAAAGAAAGTGGTTTCTTGAGACAGGGTCTATTTCTGCTGAAGGTGCTGTGAAGATTGGTGAAATATCAAGTGATTTAGAAAAACTTAGCTGAAAAAAGCAGTGGCAAATTTAAGAAAATTGTCTCCAATTTAAAAAAAAATTTTTATTGTTATTTCCCCAATACAATTTTTTTTTTCCTACTGTACAGCATGGTGATTGGATTAGGAAGATGTGGTATAGATACACAATGAAATACTACTCAGCCATAAAGAAAAATGGAATAATGCCATTGGCAGCAACATGGATGAGACTAGAGGCTCTCATGCTGAGTGAAGTAAGTCAGAAAGAGAAAGACAAATACCATATGATATAACTTGTATCTGGAATCTAATATACGGCACAAATTGGCTCCAATTTTGAAAGAAGTTCTACTGTTGGTAAAATGCTGCCAGAGTTGCCTGCTACAGAGAAACCATTCATGCAAGGAAGAGTCCATGGATGTAGCAGACTTCTTTGTTCTCTTATTTTAAGAAATTGCCACAGGAAGCACCAACCTTCAGCAACTACCACCCTGAACAGTCAGCAGTCGTCAACGTCAAGACCCTTCTCCAGCAAATATTACAACTCTCTGAAGGCTCAGATGATGGTTAACATTTTTTAGCAATAATAAAGTCTTTTATATTAGGGTATATACATTTTTTTTTTTAGTCATCATGCTATTATTGCACACTCAAAAAACTTTTATATTCACTGGGAGGCAAAAAACTTCATGTGACTTGATTTATATTTGCTTTATTGTGGTGATCAGAACTGAACCTGCCATGTCTCCAGGGAATGTCTGTAGTCTACTTTGAAATCCTTTCCCCATCATTTTGCTAAGCTTTGCTCTAAAATTTAGTTGACTAAGAAAATGATCAATTACAGTGCAATTTTGTACATAGTCTAACTCAGTTTTGTATATAGTATAACTCACTAACTCACTGTACATAGTCTAACTCAGTGTGTGACATCCAGCACAACTGAAAACATTACTTCCAAGGAGGAATGTCCCCAGTAGGTTAATTCCCTGAGTTAAAATTGTGAATCCAATTTTGGGAGGTAAGTTTTGTTTAAAAATCTGGTTGCTTTGAAAAATCCTGCCATGCTAGTTCATGCTCTTTCATTATATCTGCTCTTCAATTTTATGGGCTGCATTGGTTAGTGATGGTAATAGCGGAGAATTACTGTACGCTTCAACAAGATGAGAGGGGGAATGGAAATGATTAAAAGTCAGTTTGCTTTTTTCATGTACAGGAAGGAGGAATATTGAAGAAGCAACAACACATTCTTAAAATGATTAAGTGATTTGCTAGGGCATTTTGAAACCTCACTAAAAATTAACAAATTGATCTTAATGCATTGCATCTCACTTTGTTGACAGTTTTCCCTGTGCCTTGAGACTCTGGTTGATGGGCTCAGATGATAATCTCTACCAAATGGCAGTAATGTAACATTTGAAAACCATCTCTCTTTTCTGTTGATTATAGTGAGGCAAAGACAGAAAAATGTGGGCCCTTCCCTAGAGTGTTTTTCACAAAATTTAATTTTGACTTATTGACTACACGAAGAAGAAATCACGTGTTGCTACTGCATCTGGGACTCATCTCACTTGAGATTATAAATGTCTCTTCTGAACACCAGTTATATCTACACACATTTAAGCAAATTAGATCAGATTTAAATTCTAGGTCTCTATGATCTGCTTAAATTTGCCCTTCTGAAATGGAAGTAGCAGGACAAGTAAGCTGGCCTGGTCCTGTGGCCCAGGAGCAGGATTAGGTCATGGCTCTAGCTTTGTCCCATTCATTACTGCTCAAGGAGATGGCATCTTTTGGGTATTTGCTGTATTCGCATCGGCAAGACAAGGAGCCTCTTGTGAATGTCCATACTCCACTCAGTGTTTCATCCTCTAGGATACCAAGCATGTATCATTATTTCATATGAAAATCTATGATATCAAGAGACATTGAGTTAGAAAGGGCCCTCAGTGATTCTGTGTCAAATTCATGCCTTTGAGTTTAGTTCTATAGTCCCATCTTAGGCTCTGTTGTTTGTTTAGAGACAGAACTGGAACATAGAACATGGAAGAGGCACACCAAGTTTACTCTTTTTGCTCATCACCCCCCCTCCCCTAAGCATTGATCAGAATCTTCCATTTTGTTCATTTATTCAACGCACACACGCAATGCAAACACACATACACACACAGACACCTACACACAATGCATCTTCTATTGCTAGTTATTCACTTTTAAGTGGGGGAATACTTTGCTGATACTTTTCAAACAGCATCCTTGACAGGTCTTTAAAGTGTCAAAGAACATTTCTCAGTATTCCTAGTTAAATCACCCATACCTCACATACTAGCAGTATTTTTTCTGTTTTGGGGGGAAGGGTGCATTTGCAGCATATAGAAGTTCTCAGGCTAGGGTCGAATCGGAGCTGCAGTTGCCAGCCTATGCCACAGACACAGCAATGCATGATCCTTAACTCACTGAGTGAGGCCAGGGATTGAACCCACATCCTCATAGGTACTAGACAGATTTGTTACCACTAAGCCACAATGGCAACTCCGTACTAGGAGTATTTTTTCTAGTGACCTCTGTTTATGAATCTTTCAAAACTATCATTTTATATTTCAGGGAAATGATACACAATTTCTTCCATTCGTAATTTGTGGGTTTACCTAAAATTTCATTGATTGTACATAATTGAAATAATGTGTGGTCAGAATTGGCAGTTTTGGGAATGTAAAAACAAAGGACAAGGCCACTTATTAGAAGTAGAAGTGTGCAAGAGAAGCAGAGGTGTGTGTAGCAGCCATGAGTGCTCAGAGGTCCATGGGTATTGGCAAGCTCCAGTTAATTTAATCACTAGATTAATAGGTGCTTGACTAAGAGAGCTGTAATAACTAACATTTATGGAGGGTTTATTCTTGGCCAAGCCCTGTGTTAATCACTTAAGATACAGTTTCTCATCTAGCCTTTAATGTAACTATGAAGGTTAGGCATTTGTATCCCCATTTATACAAAGGAAAAAATCTCTGCTAAGAAGCATGTCTAAGGTCACAATGCTAGAAAGCGTCAGAATAAGAAAACCCACAGATGTGGCTGTCTCCAAGACCTAATGTTTAACCACCATGCTGTATTATAACAATGGATTTTTTAAAACTGTTTAACAGCTCAGAGGAATTTATAGCTAGAGAAAGGATGCATATATCACAAATGAAATCTCCATTTTAGTAAAGAAACTACCCTTTTCCGTATTTGGTATCAGTTGCTATTCCTGTTGCAGGAATTCAGAAGAAGAGTTTTGTTGAAGCAGCCTGGAAAAATACAGAGAAAGACTTTGGGGGTTCTGTGTAAGTGAGGGCAAATAAACAAAATGTCTCCTCCTGCTTAAAATTATATTAGAAAGTTTCCAATTTAGTAGTGAGTGATGCCACATATAATATATCCTCGGGACTTCCATGAGCTCTGTCAGCTTGCACGTTTCTAAGCTTGGAACAAAGAGACTTTATGACTGACATTTGTTTTCTTGTGGTTCTTTGTACTCTTGTTCCACTCTGTTAAGTCCTTCAGTTTTGATGAAAGCTTTGATCTTTGATTAGAGTGAATAATTAGGATAATTAGAGAATGTTTGAGGCTTTTATTGATGATTTAGACAGTGATATGTATGTGGCTAAGCTGTGGGATAAACCCGATTTCATATGTACCTTATCCCCCCACTTCTCTTACCTTTAGGAATTAAAGAGTATTTAAAAAAATAAGTTTAAAGTAGAAAAATTGACCTTGTCTATGACATAAAGCACTTTGTTTTGGGAGGCTTCTAGAGCTGTTGAAGAGCACTACCTAGAAGTCCTTATCCATGGATCAGCTGGCACTATTGCTCCTCATTCTCTTTAATGAAGTCAAGATAATCCTGGGTTTAATAGATTGTTGGAATCTTCTGTACCTAAGTGGAATGCATTTGCCTTAAATGAATTTGACACTTCACTCTCTAGAGAGCCTTTATCAGCAGCATGTTTGCTTTACAACTTTTGCATATTTGCATATTTTCATGCTTTGGGGAATTCCTTCTCTCATTCTTGCGTCTGAGCCTTGACCAAATTACCTCTTTGCTCCACAGCAGCTTCTCCCTCCCCTAGTGGTGTGCTGGCAAAGCCTTAACAACAGGCTCTCAGTGGGAAAAAACCAATACTCTGGCCCTGGTTGCTAGCATTTGGTGATTTCCACAGCAAAGAAACTCCCCTTGGAGTTCCCGTCGTAGCTCAGTGGTTAATGAATCCGACTAGGAACCATGAGGTTGCGGGTTCGGTCCCTGGCCTTGCTCAGTGGGTTAAGGATCTGGCATTGCTGTGGGCTGTGGTGTAGGTTGCAGACATGGCTTGGATCTGGCGTAGGCCAGCAGCTACAGTTCCTATTAGACCCCTAGCCTGGAACCTCTATGTGCCACAGGAGTGGCCCTAGAAAAGGCAAAAAGACAATAAAAAAAAAAACAAAACCTCCCCTCATGGCTTAGGGGAGGCTACCACCCTGGTTGGGTTGGTAAGGCACGTGAAGAGTCAGCCCTCATGAGCCAGCCTGAGTTGGCTTCTGTCCTTCAAATAGAACAACTGTGCGAACTCACTTCTGATGCTGACCAATTAGAAGGCAATGGATATTTCCTCTGGCAGTGCTTCCTTGCTGAGTCTTCATCAGAAGATATTTACTGTGCAAATTTCTTTATTTTATTGTTAAAGTATAGTTAATTTATAATGTTTCATCAAGTTCTGTTGTACAAACCGTGACCCAATCACACACATTTCCCTGTTGTACAATAGGATCCCACTGCCCACCCATTCCAAATATAACAGTTTGTACCCCCTAAACCCCCAAAATGCACATCCATCCCATTCCCTCCCACTATGCAAATTTCTTAAACTTGAGTGATTGGCTTCAAGGTGATGCTCATCTTTGCTAAGTCTCAGGAGGGAATGAGGATGAGGTACTGAGGGCCCTTAGGTAATAGCAGGAAGAAGGAGATGCTGACCAGAATCCTTTTCTAGATGGGGAGCTCTCCAGGGTGACTTTTTCTGGTGATTACCTGCCTCACAAGAGCTCCCCACCTTGGCTGATGCTCAAAGCTCTGGGGCTTTGAGATGTTGAAAATTATTGAGGGATTTCATGGAGCAAGACTTCCTTCTATAATAGGTAGCCCTGTGTTAAGGGGTATAAGCTGACCATCAATTATGGAAGATTGTTGCTTTTTGGAACTGGGAGTAGCCTTGGTACATGCTCTGGTCTATTCCCATTGCTGCAGCCTCAGGGGCTCTACGGGCTATTCTATTTAACCAGCTCCATGACTTCCTAAAAGTTAGTTAAACTTTCTGAGCTCTAAGATAGGAATAATGCCTGCTTGCAGGATTGTGTTGATAATGGACATTTAGTTTGTTAAAAAAAATTTATTAAGCATCTCCAATATGCCAGACCTGTGTTAGATGATGGGGATATAATCATGAGCAGCAGAAATACTGTCCTTTCCCTCATGGAACTTATAATCCAGCTGAGAAAACAGATTTTTTTTTTTTTTTTTGTCTTTTTGCCATTTCTAGGGCCGCTCCTGCGGCATATGGAGGTTCCCAGGCTAGGGGTTGAATTGGAGCTGTAGCCACTGGCCTACACCACAGCCACAGCAACGCGGGATCTGAGCCACATCTGCAACCTACACCACAGCTCACGGCAATGCCAGATCCTTAACCCACTGAGCAAGGCCAGGGATTGAACCCACAACCTCACGGTTCCTAGTCAGATTTGTTAACCACTATGCCACGATGGGAACTCCTGGGAAAATGGATTTTAAATGGCAACTGACACAGAGTAGGGTCTCAGAAAATGATACTATCTTATTCTTCATTTACAAATGAGGGCATCTCAGCCAAGAGGCTAAGAGATGTGCCCCCAATTTCAGTCACTGCTGGCAGAGTCTGGACTTTATGTTAAGGTTTGGGATATAAACTCAAATACTTGTTTCAGAGGCTAGGGGTGATGCCCAGGGCCTTTGTGATGAGGTGGACCTTTTTTTTTTTTTTTTTTTTTTTTTTGTCTTTTTGCCATTTCTTGGGCCGCTCTCGCGGCATATGGAGGTTCCCAGGCGAGGGGTCTAATCGGAGCTGTAGCCACCGGCCTACGCCAGAGCCACAGCAACGCGGGATCCGAGCCGTGTCTGCGACCTACACCACAGCTCACGGCAACGCCGGATCTTTAACCCGCTGAGCAAGGGCAGGGATCGAACCCGCAACCTCATGGTTCCTAGTCGGATTCGTTAACCACTGCGCCACCACGGGAGCTCCAGGTGGACCTTTTGATTCATTTGGAGATAACATATACTGGCCAAATACTGAAGTAGCATGCCCCCCCCTCCCCCAGCATGGCCAGGTGCTGCTAGGTGAGACTTACTTCAGGTCAATTGGAAATAATTTAAAAGTTATTAGTTCATTCTATGTGGAATTTGTTATCATCTTGTAGGTTCTTGGAAAATCTGCACAGAAATCAGTAACATAAGCCATAAGTTTGGGTTAAATGTGCATTGGTTTGTCTTGACCACAGAACTTGTTTTGAGGAGAGTATCCATAATGTAACTCAATGGCTCCCATTGAAGGACTCATATGAGAAACGTGAGGATTTAGAGACAGTGAAAATTTTGCTTCCTCCTTTCTTACAATGAGGGCCATGAAAATTATTGCTTACTTTTTCGCTCAGTCTGCACAAAATCTTGGATTCAAAATTCATGTCCAGTCACAGGAAACACATATATCCTTGAGGCTAGGATATATGTTTTCCTCTTGCTTCTTTGGTTCTGATGTATCCTTCATTTCTATTATTTTATTGTCTGTATGTCCTTTAATTTGACCTACTATACTCAAATATATATATATATATATATATATATAAAAAAACCGCTTTCTCTTGTAGGGCAGTGAGTGCTGATACAGGAAAAAAGTAGAAGCACTGAGAGAGACAATTGGAGAAAACATGAATAAAGATGATCCCCAGATAGTTATTTTGTGGTAAACCCCTTTTGGTTTGCTGTAGACTTTCTGTTTGCTTCCCAAAGACATGGAATGGAGCCCAAGGACCTATGGCCACTTGGTTGACCTGGATCTGATCTCAGACAAAGGCCTTCTGACCCATTCCTTTGTCACTGTGTACGTTTGCTGGCATATCAGATAAGGCACAGCATTTAGATGCTTTTTAGTCCCATATTTCCCGTTTATCTAGATTTGCAAGAATAGTTTTTTTTTGTTTGTTTGTTTTTTTTTTTTGGCTTCCAGTATGCTTTCTGTGATTATTAGGATTTTGTTACCTGTGATCAGGGCTCCCTTTACTCCTATTTTCTTTACCCTTGTGCGCTCAATTCACATCAGTTTTCTTTTGCAGAACAGCGTGTTTTCTGCAGAATTGGCTCTGTTCTTCTGTTCTTGTTGCTATCAAAAAGGAAATACAAATAAAATGTTTGGACTCAACACTCAATGGGAGTAATCTTTGACCATGTAGAGCCATAAAAACACCATAAAACCACCCAGATTTACCCCAGCTCTCCAGCCTGGGGAAAAAGTCAGGTCACAATAGGAGTCATAGAGCAGCCGATTTCTGGCCCAGCTCAGTTAGTGATATTCCTGCAAGCCAAGGTTCTTTCTAGTTGAAGGGGTCAATCTTTGTCCTATGATAGGCTCACCAACACCCATGGATGGTCTGTCCTCTTTTTTGGCTTCAAGGTTCTACTCTTCTCTCTGCTGCCCCTGTTCTGTATTTTTCCAGGGATCTTATCCTGGTTGTAACTCTGGTGACTCCTTGTGAGGAGACTCTTCCTGGTGTTCTGTCTCCTTAGCCCCAAGTTTGGAGCAAGTCCTCAGCTCCTGTCCCATCTCCAGGCTCCCTATGATGAGTGTTATATCCTGTCACCAGGCATGGAGCAGAAGTAACAATGTCCTCCATTACCTGCAGGCCTTCGGGTAAGACGATCCTTGTACTTGACCTGCTCATTAATGTTGTCCCTCTTCCATGTAATATGGCTGCCTAGTTAGAGACCACCTTTTCCCATTGACCCTGCAGCTAGGTAAGGCCATGGAACTAAACTCTGAGTAATGGAATATAAGAGTTTAGGTTTTTGGTTACTTACTTAAAAACAAAATGTTTGGCTTATACATTATTATTCCCCCTTTCTTCTGGGGAACATCAATCATATTGATGACAGAAATTTGAATATTGGAATGTTTGTATCTGTCACTATGAACTTCACAGCATTTCAATATTTGAAAACTTGAGATCAGTGGTGATATTAATGAACATGACTGTGATATTGTGTAATGAGATGTATCAACATTTGGAAATCGGCAAAACGCAGTGAACCAGTAATTTCTAAATGACCAATGCATGACGTTAATAAACCACACATGGGTAAAAGATCCATTGGAAGTGTAAAATAAGAAATTTTGTTTGTTTTTTTGGATAATTTTGGACAAACATATTTAGTGTGCAATCACCATTATGCCAATGGATTTAAGGTAACAGAGTATAAATAGTTCACTGATATGGTTTCAGACTTCTTGCTGCAGCTAACTTTTGTGAAACTACCACTTGAGTTGTATTGTCATATCAAAGAACGATATTCACAACTATCTGAAAAGGCTACTAAAATACTCTTCTCAGCTACATACTTGTAAGAGGCTAGATTGTCTTCAGGTATTTTAACTAAAAAAACTTACTGCACTAGATTGACTACAGAAGCATTCAGTCACCACAGCCACTACCACCACCACCATCTTGTCTTCTGTTGTTAGGTCATCTTTGAAGAGATTTTAAAAAATATCTAATAATGCCACTCTTTTCACTTTTTAAAAAGGTATAGTTAAAAACATAAGTTGTGTTAGCATACAACAGGTTTATCATTATTTTAATAAGGAACTCATAAGTATTTCAATAATTTTTCAGTTCTATTTTTGAATAGAGTAAATACCAATAGATACAACCCACATAAACATATTTCTTTGGGGAGTCCTCAATAATTTTTGAGTGTAAAATGATCCTGATACCAAGACATATGAGAATCCTTGCCTTGAATTATGGCAGAACCACAGGTTGGACTTAATGTGGGACCACTGAGTGAGCTCTGAGAATACAGTGATCTCCTTCCAGATATGGTATATGAAAGAATAACATACCTCAGTTTTTTTTTTTTTTTTTGTCTATTTGCCATTTCTTGGGCTGCTCCTGCCGCACATGGAGGTTCCCAGGCTAGGGGTCTAATCGGAGCTGTAGCCCCTGGCCTACGCCACAGCCACAGCAACACGGGATCTGAGCCACGTCTGCAACCTACACCATAGCTCACGGCAACGCCGGGTCCTTAACCCACTGAGCAAGGCCAGGGATTGAACCCGCAACCCCATGGTTCCTAGTCAGATTTGTTAATCACTAAGCCACGATGGGAACTCCAAACATACCTCAGTTTTATTTGTGCTGCTTGTATATTGGGGTCTCTTTGCTGCAGCATCTTGGCCCATGTCCTAAATAATAAATTGGCCTAAAAGTGATCTAAGGGACACTTAGAATTATTTTTCGCCTTCAACCCACAATCCATGTCTCCAGACTGAGCTTATTATGCACCTTGACTCTCTCCCAGGAATAGCCCAGACAGTTGAGCAATGTCTTTTTTCCTTAATTTTTTAAACAAAGTCATCCTGGATCAATTGTTGGTCTGAATTTATCAAGTCATTTTTCCTTTTCATGAGGGACCTCTGAATACTGAAATGGTGGAGTTTTTTTAATAAGTAAACTGCCTATATCCATATTCCGGAATCTCTTTTACATAATGTTTTAATCTGCATTCTGTCTTTGTTCTCTTAATGTCAATGTGTTTGGCCTAGTTGTTATGGTAATACTGTTTTTTTCTGAGACAACAATGAAGGCTTGCAGTTTAACAAGCCCAGGGTATCATTTGGAACAGTGGAAGAATACTTGAATGGGAAACTTTCTGGAAAATTCATCATTGTTGGTCATCATGTTTCTAGTAAAAGTCCCTAGAATATGAGAATCACATTTCCCTAATTTCTCTTTACTAGACTTTGCACAGTTGAGTGAAATTGATTTACCAACATACTCTTTAATGATAGCATTGCTGTCCTATGGTGTATAACTCAGGTGTATATAAACACACAAATCTTGATTCCTTAGGAGAAGAGAGGAGACCTCCTGGTCTTTAACCAGTTTCCTTTTCTTACAAATCATATTAATTAATTTTTTTAGTCATTTCCTTGTTCAAAATATCATGAATTACTCATTGTCTTCAAAGTTAAGTCCGCTTTCCATTCTGGGTACTTAAGAATCTTCATGGTTTGGCTTCATTCTACCTAGCCACTGAGACTCTTAGCAGGCAGCTGAAAGCCCTGCAGGCAGCTGAGTCCACTGAGGAGGAGAGAAGGGAGAAGTGTAGACACTTTGAACCCAGTGCTATCATTAGTCTCTTGAAAACACACTTTATGCTCTTGTCTCCACTCATACTCATCTGCAGTATCACAAGCCCAGTTGAACTCAACCCTGCCTATTCTAAACCTGATGTAACAGTTGAGCATTGTTGGAAAATATCAAGCAACTGTGCTTTCTCCCTTTAAAATTGTAACCATAGGAGTTCCCACTTAGCAAGTGGGTTAAGAATCTGACTGCAGCAGCCCGGATTGCTGCAGAGGTGTGGGTTCGATCCCCAGCAAAGTGCAGTGAGTTAATGACCTGGTGTTGCAGCCTTGGTGTAGCCATGTGGCAGCAGCTTGGATTCAGTCCCTGGACCAGGGACTTCCATTTGCTGAAGGTGTGGCAAAAAACCCCCCAAAAACATTGTACCCACAGATCTCAAATGGACACCCAACAAACTGTAAGCCTGCAAACTTCTTTCATACCTTTACCCTCCCATGATTTGAGGCAATACCATTTCTCTTCTACCTTCCTAAGCTGATGACTTTGCTTTGTAATTTTTTTTTTTTTTTTTGTCTTTTTGCCATTTCTTGGGCCACTCCCATGGCATATGGAGGTTCCCAGACTAGGGGTCTAATCGGAGCCATAGCTGCTGGACTACACCACAGCCACATCAACGTGGGATCCAAGCCTCGTCTGCAACCTACACCACAGCTCATGGCAAGGCTGGATCCTTAACCCACTGAGTAAGACCAGGGATCGAACCCTCAACCTCATGGTTCCTAGTCAGATTTGTTAACACTATGCCACGAAAGGAACTCCAAGATATTTTTAAAAGAATACATAAAACTGACTTATCTGCTCACACATAATTTACCTGCCCTCCTTTTATTAGTTTCCATCTAAAGGCAAAGCTCTCTTAGTTGCTATGGCTGTGGTGCAGGCCAGCAGCTATAGCTCTGATTCAACCCCTAGACTAGGAACCTCCATATGCTGTGTGTACAGCCCTAAAAAACAAAAAAACAAACAACAAAAAAGACAAAGGTCTCCACTCCTGGTCCTGTTATTTGTACCTGTGAACCATTGCTGTGGAACAGGAGAGAATAACTTCTACACTTTGCAGGAGTTGATAGTTATCACATACGCTCCCATCCATTGAGTCTTAGGTAGTAGATATATTGGCTTGCTTTCTGTCTTGTGAAATTGCTGGTCAGGTCTATTGCTCTGGCTCTTTTCTCTGCTTGGGACAATATTCATTTAGGTTTTAGCATGGATGTTACTGGTTACCTCCTGAGAGATGCTTACTTGACCATAGTAACAAATGTAGACTTCTGGATTAATTTTCTAGGACCATCATAAAAAACTGTCACAAACTTGGTAGCTTAAACAACAGAAATATTTTTTCTCACAGTCCTGAAGGCTGGAAGTTTGAACTCAAGGGGTTGGCAGGATTGGTTTCTCTGGAGGCCTCCGGCCTTGGCTTATAGGCGTCTGTTTTCTCCATGCTTTTTCACATGGTCTTCTCTTTCTGTGTCTTTGTCCAAATTTCTTCTTAGAAGGACACAAGTCAAATTGGATTAGGGCATGTCTTAACGACTTCTTGTTACCTTAATAAACTCTTTAAACACCCTGTCTCCAAATGCAGTCACATTCTGACATCCGGGGGGTTAGAACTTCAATATATGAATTCTCAGAGGACACATCTCATTCCATAACAGCATACCTCATTGACTCTCTATCCCGTTGTGCCATTTTTTTTCTTTGCATTTATCATTATCTGAATTTATATTATTCTTATTTGTTTCTATAACTGTCTTCCCCACTAGAATGCAAGCTCTATAAACGAAGGGGCTTCTTTTTTGGTTTCCTTATGCTAGAACAGTGTCTAGCACCAAATCGAAGCTGATTGAGTATTCATGAAAAGGCAGAAAGGACTAGAGAATTGTAGATGCTTCATTTCAACCTGGTGGAGTATTCATTGTCACTTCTGCACTATTGTTTTTTGGTTCTCCAACTTTTAATGCTTCCTTTTTTCTCTTCACATCCTTCAAGGTTTATACCAAGTCATCACTCTTTCTGGAAAGCTTTCCAAATTCCATAGCAGAGACTGATTTTTCCAGTCTCCAAATCTTCCACAGCAGGTTTTGCCTCAGTTAATTATGTTGCCACATCATTGGCTATGACTTTTGGTTGTTTTCTGTTTCCTTTTTTTTTTTTGTCTTTTTGCCTTTTCTAGGGCTGTTCCTGCGGCATATGGAGGTTCCCAGGCTAGGGGTCTAATAGGAGCTGTAGCCGCCGGCCTATGCCTGAGCCACAGCAACGCCAGATCCAAGCCGTGTCTGTGACCTACACCACAGCTCATGGCAATGCCGGATCCTTAACCCACTGAGCAAGGCCAAGGATCGAACCTGCAAACTCATGGTTCCTGGTCAGATTTGTTAACCACTGAGCCACGACGGGACTCCTGTTTCCTGCCTTTATACGTGTGTTCTGCCTCTCTAGTGCGGTTGTGATGTGCACAAGGGTATCAGCCATCATCTATTTATTTTGTTTCTGGGTATACTATAAAGTCCTAAGTTAATAGTGAAGCTGAGTTCAGCAGGCTTGGATGCAATTTCCATTTCTTATTTAGCTGCAAAAGAGGCATCTCTGGACAAGGAACCCTGAGTGGAGTTGGCAGGTGTGTGTGGTGTATTTTCTGAGCCAGTAAGAAAAATCACCTGATCTGCCTAGATATTTCTGCCCCCATTTGCCTCTCCACATTGGCTCAAAGATTTATAATGGCAATTTTCTGAGATGTTATTAGGCTGAAAACTAGAGCAAGCTGTTTTTTAGAAATTCTTTACTGAGGTATGTTTAACATAAAAAACCATAGATAATTTAATGTATGCACTTTGTTAGAATTTGAGATAAGTCTGCACCTTGGGAAAGCATCATCATTATTAAGAACAAGTTATTTTATTATTTTAAAAAATTGTATTGATTTTGTATTTTTGTTTGTATTTGATTTGTAATCTTTTTTGTTTTATTATTACATAAGTCTTGGGCATCGAAAAGGCTTATACTTAGTTTTATGATTATATGTATTTTAAGAAGTTTTTTTTAAAAAAATCTTTTTTTTTCCTTCAGAAGAGATACATACTTTTTTTTTATATATATATTTGTATACATGTAAGGATAACCTGACCCCCTTGCTGTACAGTGGGAAAAGAAAAAAAAAAAAAAAAAGAAGAGATACATACATTCTTTGACAGAATATAGTATGTAGATTTGATAAGGACTGGCTACCCATTTGACGATTGTAAGAGCAAGTTGTTTTTGACCACACCTGCAGCATAAGGAAGTTCATGTGTCAGGGATCAAATCTGAGCCACAGCTGTGACCTCTGCCACAGCCACAGCATGCTGGATCCTTTAACCCACTGTGTCAGGCTGGGGTTTGAACCAGAGCCTCCACAGAGAAAAGCTGGATTATTAACCCACTATGCCATGGCAGGAACTCCAGAGCAAGTTGTTTTAAATGCAAATATCTCTCAACAGAGGCAAGGTGGTGTCTTACATTCACAATTCCAGACTGGTTCTTTTCTAGAAAACAGACTTAGTGCAGAGTGGGAAAGGGATTGAATGAGGTGGGGAAAAGGTGCTAAACAGGAAACTGAGTACCCAATTTTTGCTTGAACTAAAATCAGCTCTGATATGGACTAGCAGGGCTGGAGAATGAGAGGATGTTTTCTTGAGCTAGAATCAGATGTGGCTGGGACTCTGTTCTAAAGAGCCAGGTCTCACATTCTCTCTCTATTATTATGAGCCATATGACCTTAGCAAAATTACTTAACTTTTCTGAGTCTAAGAATTTCCATTTACTTCTAGGATTATCCTGGGATTACGTCTAAGTTTCTATAAAGACTTAAAGAGTGTTTAATAAATATTAACTACTTTCGTAGAGTGGTCTTCTTTGTTTAAATCATTCTCATTGGAACTAAGAGTAGGTCTGTTCTCTTGGGAATGATGTAGAAGGTGAAGGATAGGGCTGATTTATACTTGACAGATTGCTATTCCGTCTCTCTGTTTTCTTATTAGGGACAGTGGACCTCCAGCTTTTGGAACAGAGGAGTTGCTTTTTATTTTCCAGAAGGTTTGAAGTTACTGGGAAGTAAATGCGAGGGGAAGTGCAGATAATGAAAAACCTCTGGGGAAGTTGGAATGGGCATGGGGAAGATGGTACTCTTGTCTTTGAGAGTGATACTGTCCCAGAAAGGAAGCACATATATTAGAAGGAACCACACCCGACCCTCGAACAACATGAGTTTGAACTGTGAGGGTCCACACACGTTTATTTCTGTCAATAATAAATACTATAGTTCTACATGATCTGGGTTGATTTAATCTGAAGATGCAGAACCATGGATATGGAGGGCTGACTATAAGTTATACTCAGATTTTTGACAGCAGAGGGTCAGCACCCTAACCCCCCACTTTGTTCATGGGTCAAGTGAACTTCCTTTGCCACTGGGGATTCCACTGAGCTAATCCCAAAAGAAAGATAGGTCTAAGATTATTGCCATCTTGGAATAAACTAAAGCCCAGTGAACTGACTTGAAGGAAAGTCACACAGATGAACTCCAAGGCAAATGCTCTTCCGATGACTTTATGCTGCCTTTCCCACCCACTTCAGAAATGAACAGCAAAAGTGTTGAAATCCAAAGAATATTCTAGAAATCCATGTGGACCCTCTCAGAAGTAGAATTGTAGGGTGGGGTGACCTTTTAAATAGTTTAGATATACAATGTTTATATTACATCAAAATTTTCATAGGCCTCACCTACTTTGAGGCCAATTTTATGCTCTGAAGATACACACTACTTCCTGCCAGCTACCAAAACAGTCTTGAAGTGATGGACATAATGACTCATGGCCATGTAAACATTCCTTTGAGACACATATCAGTGTATTTGTTATTACACTACTGTCCAAACACACACAGAATCTCAGGAGGTAAAATAAGGTTAATGTTGAAGAGTTTAGTCTCACCATTTCTCTTTTATTCATATAAAACTTTTGAAATGTTCACTGCTTGGAGTTCACTTTTGCTCCTCATAAAGGATAAGGTAAGGATGAGTGACAAGTATGTCTTTGTAGTCTAGCCATATTCTGGAACTATTTTATTTGGATACCACACCTAAGTCATAGCTGAGAAATCATCCGACATGAATCACATGACCCAGCTTGGAGGTGTGGAACTGGAGCGAATTGGCATCAAACAGCACAATGGATAATGGCAAAGCAGAGGGTATTATTCTATAAAATGTCCACTAGCTACTCAAGGTGGAAAAATGGCTTGCTTATAGCTGAAGCTGATAATATGGGTAATAAAATGGTCACATTCATATACCTTGGCCCTAAATCTCATGCCATAAATTCATGCCAATGACAAGACTCTTTTCATGATTTCCTTAACTAATTTGTAAATGGTACAAAGTACCTATACTATCCATATAGTGTACATTGGATTAAAGGAATATATATTTTATGTCAACCATAGGACCTAAAGGTACTGGGACACAGTGAGAATTCATATGTGCATCAATGGACTTCATAGTATGTTATAATGCTGAAAATATTTTAGTAGCCCCTCTATATTCATTTTTTAATTTGCATAATAATAGAGGTATTTTTTATTTGTTCATTCATTTAGTATTTAGAGTAAACCAAGTGTTAACTCTAGTTCTTATTAGTTGAATAACTTTTGGTACTTCACCTTTCTACCTCATTTTCTTCATGTGTAAAATTAAGAAAATTATAGTACTTACTTCCTAAGTTTATTGTGATTATTAAGTGATTGAATATCTATGAAGTGCTATGAACATGGTCTCAAACATTGAAAACACTAACATTTGTTAATTTTGGTATAGGAGACACAGTGATTATGTTGCTGTATACTAAGTTACCCTAAAATTTAGTGGCCTAAAACAACACGCTTATTATTTCACAATTTTTGTGGGTCAGGAAATGGAGCATGGCTACCTGGGACTCATCTAGAGTCTTCTACTTTGCAGGTTATAATCAAAGAATCCCCTAGACTGTAGTGGCAAAATATGCCACTACAGACATGGTTGTTGACAGGATTTAGTTCCTCTATAGCTATCGGCTAGTAGTTGCCTTCAGTTCCCCACCATTTGGGTTTTTTCAACATGAAAGCTTGCTTCATCAAAACTTATGCAAGTTGAGAAGTCAGTAGATTAGAATCAGCTAGCAAGGTACAATTCACGGTCTTTTACAACCTAATTATGGAATTGATGTTCCATCTCTTTTGCCATATTTATTAATTAGAAGTGAATTACTAGGTCCAGCCCACACTGAAGGGGAGGGTATTGTACAATGCTAGTGTGAATACCATGGGTCAAGGATCATTGGAGCTCATGTTTGAAGCTGCCTACCATGCTGGTGAACAATGCAAACTGAAGGACTACATGTTTATTGGGGGAGACAGACATTAAAAATAATTCTAGAATAAAATGGCAATTAAAAGTTGTAACAAGCACTATGAATTGAAAACACCATATTTGATGACAAATTGCAATATTTGTGCCTGATTTGAGTTGGCAAATTTCAAATGAAGACATCTTTGAGGAAATACTTTTTAGTTTCAGATTTGAAGCGTGAGTGAAGTTAGCCAAGGGTGGATTAGGGAGAAAGTTGAGACCTTTCAGGAGAGTGAACAGATGATGTGAAGGTCCTTGAGGTAGAGGGTGAGTACCTGCACTTCACGTGGCTTGGGATTCTTACCACACGCTGGCTAGTTTTTGATATAGAGTTCTCTGAGAGAAGGAAGTAGGAGCAGAAACTGCCAGGTCAAGGTAATGGGCGTCTGTTCCATTGTATCATATTGATCATAGCAGTTAGAGACCCAGAACAGAGTCAAAGGGAAGGATACTAAACTCTGCCTTTGGACTGGAAGAGCAGTATGCTTATATGAGAACTAGCAGAGTTGTTTGGGGCCATCCTTGGGAAAAACCCACAATTGGCGATTTTAGCAAGAGTAATTTAGATTTGAGTTAAAAATTGGATAAGAACTAAGAAAGCAAAGCAAACATGTGTAGATGCCTCTTTAAGATGCTTGGGTAAGGCTGGGAGATGAGACTTGGGGGGACTGGTAGAAGATGGGGTGAAGAGAAGACTTCGAAGTGATACTTGTATGTTTTAGGAGATGAACCTCTAGAGAAGAGCTTGAAGATCATAATAGAGATGGGCTAGCAGATGAAATACATTTCTAAGAGACAGAAGGAGAAGGAGTTTAGGATATACATTGGGGAGATTGAGTTTTGGTAGGAGAATTTTTTTTCCATTGTAACAGGAAGAAAAAAGGGGAATATATGGTAGATGCAGGTAGAGTTGAAGGCTGACTTTTCATTAGTGTTGGGGGTTGCAGGTAGCTGAGACTTAGCAACACATGGAGAATGCAGAAAAGAAGTGTGTGGGCAGAGTGGGAGAACTCAGAGCACCACAACATTTTAGTAAAGAGAGGAAGAGGGCAATTATCTCAGATGCAGTTGAACCCAATTCAAGGAAAGATTTTTAGTTTAATTACTGTGTTGCTACCTTAACAGAGTGTTGTATTTCAGAATTTACGGCTTTTTTTTTTTTTTTTAATCGCTGAACAGGAAATAGCACAAGGAAAGTTTTATTCATTTGCATGATCTCTGTTCTCTAGGCTTCTTTCTTAAGTTAGGCTAAGCTAAACAAAACAGGAAAATTTCCTTTTAGAAGCAGAAGAATCCCTCACCCCAGTGGGAAGAAATAGCTTACGGGGTTCCAGATCAACACCGTGTCTTCAGCTTTGACTGGATGCTTATATGAGAAATGTAGATATAAAAAAATGCTGAATGCCATTTATAGCCTGTGATGAAGCCAGTTATTTCTTGCATAAGGCCATGCACAATTTACTCTTTTTGAATTTTGCTCTCAGATGTTTTTCTCTTTGGAAGAGACAGACTATTTAATTTACTGGATAATTAAAATGCTAAAACAATCACTTTTTGCCCGCTCCCCACCCCCTTTGCATTGAGTGTCAGGATCTCAGACCTAAATTTAGTGCTGTACCAAAGTATTTATGGATGGTGATGTCATAGATTTTAAGAACGGATTTTGAAATTGTATTTCTCCAAGTTTGGAGCCTACCGTATAGGGTTATTTTGAGGAGGAAATGAGTTAATACACATGAAGTACTTAGAATACTGCTTGGCATTTGACTGTTAGCCCCATTGGTCTCAACTGTACCCTTCAACTGTCAGTGGTTGATTTGCAGATACAGCAATTCCCAGTTTTCCATGCTCACATTTCTAGAGATTTTTTAAGGTATCTCCCCTGCTTCTGCAGAGGAAGTAGTAGGTGGTTTCTAAGAAATTATCCAGTTTTTTGACCATGCATATTTTATGACTTTTGTCTGCAGAGGTAGGATAAAGGAGAATAATATATATCCAAGGCAACACATAATCAGTATGAATTGTTCTAACTTAACACTGATGAACTCTATTTTTGAACTGGAGAGTGGATATTAATTTTACACTTATAATATTCTTCTCACTGTAAAATTTCTTCCTACCTGGTATGAATGGATGGGCTGCATTAAGAAAGAGATTACTGGCTCATAGTATCCCAGAAGAGGCAGGATAAGAAACCTTTAAGATTCTTGGTGTGTAGGGACATAGGATCTACATATATGAACAAAGAGATTAGCATGCAACATTAGCATGAGAAAAAATAGGCCCAAGGGATACATATCATTTGAAGCACTCAGTCATCTTACTGTCTCTTAAACATATTTTCTGAGATAATCAATTCCTTGTTCAAATGAAGTTTATGGGCATTTTTTCTAGAGTGTTGTAGAAGAATTGACATGTTAAGTAAAAAATGTCCTTCCAACTCTTAATATTTCTGATTTTATGATCTTGTCTTCAGAGCATTGAGTCTGAAGTTGCTCCACTCACAGTGCAATGGTCTCATTTGAAATTAGGTGGGTCACTTTGATTTTATCGTGGGGCTGGGTATCAGGGCGTCCCAAACATAGGCAAGCAGACCTTTCCCTGTATATTCTAAATTAATCCCTCTGAGGCCAACATAACTGTTGCTCCAAGATTTGGCTCTAAGTGTGCATTCTTTCAGATCACAGTATGATTGTTCCCTCTTTTTGTAGCTCCATTATAAAGAGGGTTATCAAATTCTGGTTAAGGGTTGGATAGCTTAGGTGTATTTTTGCATCAAATCAGGGATTTTTTTATTCATTTTGCATCTAGCTTGACATAAAAGATAAATATACCCAAGGGGTTTATTCTATCTGAAGTTTCAGGAATTCACTGGCTGCCACCCAAGGCTTTGAGTCAGGTTGGGGTCTCCTTAACAGATTTGATGCTTCATTTGCACTGTTTTGATTATGGGGTGTGTGCTGCAAGTTAAAGGCTTGAGTATGGGTGGAGGAAGGCTTTATCTAGAGTCTAAGGCATGGGTGTTGTGAGTTGCTCTCCTTACACCCTGTATCTGCCAGCTTGAAACCCAGTGTTTGAGAAAGGGCCAGGATCCTTAATTCACAATTCACTCTCATACTGATTCTGATGCTGTGAATTTATCAACACTTCACTCTCATACTGATCCCGTATTTGAAATGGCACCCCAATTCCGTCACACAGAAAGAAGACAACTGACTTAGGTGTGCCCAGTATCCTGGCAGATGTTTAGTATTTCATAAATGCTAGACTAGTAGATAATCACTGTCAATGACTGTTTTTGATATCTGGCATTGATAACCAAAATGCGTCTGGGGCTTTCCTTTTAGTTTTTGATAATGTCAAACTTGCTAGGAAAATGGGAAACAATGTATGAATTTTGAGTTTCTTCTTTTTGATATGCATTTTACTAGGCTATCAGTTTTTTTTTTCCCTATTGTATACAATCTTGTATTGTTTCTTAATTGTTTTAACTGTAGACTGGAAGCATTTTTATGGCAGATTTCCTTAATTCCCTGTTATATCTTAATTTCTAGTCAAAGAAAAAATAACTAGCATCTTGAGACTCACTCTCTGATTGATTAAGAAATAGGATTTAGTTCCAGTTGTTAAAAAAAAAAGGTGAAGGAAGAGAGTTTAGGATTTATTTAACACTTCATCAAATGGACAGTCTCCACTTAGAGGACCTCACAATGGAGTAGAAGGCAGGGAGTTTTTATAGGATAAAGAATAAAGAACAAGGAAGAGAAAAATAGAAACTATCTGATTAGCTGGGGCTATATCGTTAACTTGTTTGGGTGTTTGAGATGAGAAGGAACAAGGAAATAAGTATAGAGCCCAGAGTAGGCTTGGCTTTCAGGGGTTGGTGACTGGTTATACTGCATTTCTGGTTAAGTGAAGCATTTAACATGGACAAGAAAGTTATCTTAGTTTTGATGTGCTGACATGGCACCCAGTCAGGAGTTCTTGGACTGGAAATTATTTCAACACAACTGATACATTAAGAATTGGACTTTTAGCCTCCATTTCTTCAGATTATTCTAGGTGCTCTAACACTTCCAAAGTGTGCATACTTTTTGCCCAGGGAAGAGTTGGTGTGTCAAAATGAGGGGGAGAGGCAGGGGCAAGAGACAGAGAAGCAGCCCAGGAGAGGAGAGAGGATTTGCTTTTCCTGAGCCTAGCACATCACCTGTTTGGTATGTGGGTGGCCAGTGGTGGCCGCTTGGTAGAGGTTGGTTGATGAAGGAATGAATGAATGTGTGAAAGCTGAGTTATTTTGGACAGACAAGTTGGGTTAGCTCCAAATATTTCTTCTCTTTTCTTGGGAAAGCTAAATTAAATCCAGCTGTTTTTCATACTGCCAAGCCATTTTCAAGCAAGTTTCTTTCTATTTCTTCCCTTTCTATTTATTTTCCCCTTGGGTGCTAAAGAAGAAAATGATTCACCAATTATTTATTCTTCGTAAGAGTTGGCTCTTTGTTCTTGACATTTTCTTAATTGTTCACATTCTGCATATTTACTTATTTTTCCCAATGCTCTTCCATTCTCAGTAACATCTTATTATGTGATTTAGTGATTAAAATGCTGAGGGATTTCCTTCTTATTTGTCCTTTCCACATGTCTATGTTACAAATTTCCTCTAATACCAGTTTTTACACCTAGGCTGACCATACCATTGGCTGTAGAAATGTGACTTTGAAGTTTCAGGTGACTCAAGGTGTTGTATCTTCTCTACTTGGAACAAACTGTTGCAAAAATGGGTATACGCAATTCAGCTCTTTCTCAGAAATTCTGCTTTTCTAATAGATGCCTGTCAATCGGATTGATTTAATGCGACACCTGACCAGCAAGTGAGACCAGATAGACAGATAGTCAGTGGTTTCACACACAGGCTGCTGCATGGTGCTCAGCCTCCTGGCACCACCAAGTGATGTAGGACGCCAGCATAAGGATGAGAAAGGAGGGACAGAAACTCCCTGAATTGGAGTACCTGCAGCCACTACAATCTCTGGTCAGCATAACTTAGAAAAAAATACATTAGCATTAGAGTCAATTTTAAGAAAAAGGAAAAAAAAATCCTACTAATCTATGATTCTATTCATTATGATACCTTACAATTCTGGTTCACATACTACTCTTTTAAAAATTGTAATGATTATAAGATACATGCAAATTTGTCTGTTTTTTCTTGACTATATCATTGCGCTTTGTTCTCAAATTGTTTATAGTTTACCTTTTTTCTGCCTTCATTTACCACATCTTTCTTTTTCTTCTTAAATATTAGCTAGTATTATTATTCTACTGCCTAACTTCTGAATTACTTTGCAACCCAAAAGACAAAGCCAACCAAAGCATAGCCACATTCCAACCGCCTCTGTTCCTGCTGCTCTTCCCCGCTCCTCCTTTTCTTCCCTCCTTGACTCTTCCTCCTCCTCTCCAGCCCTGCCCCCTCCTCCTCCTCACCTCCTCCATTTCTCTTTCTGGTGCAGTTGATTTGATTTAAAAAATCATACTCCTAAGTTAGTAAGAAAACATAATTCATCTGGGCATGACCCTTATTTTATGATCTTTCTTTACCTCATCCCCAGACCTGGATTCCATTCACTAAATATCCTTGTGTTCAGTACTCACTTGGGGTATTCCCTGACAGATCAGATATTTCAGTGTTCCTGAAACAAGTCTTTCATCATTTTTTGGAAAGAAGAAATTTCCTCACATTTTCCACCTCCATTTGATTGTGCTCGCTTCAGTGATAAATGCCATAGAACAGTGGTTCTCATATTTTAGTGTACCTGCGACCACTTGGAGTGCTTTTTAAGACAGATTGCTGGCCACCCCTTCAGGATCTCTTATTTAGTAGCTCTTGGGTGGGACCCCCAAAGGAGCATTTCCAGGTGATATTGGTCATGATGACAACTACTCCTTGAGAACTGCCTCATTAGAAGATTTCAAACTTTTTATGAAAGTACAGGTGTAAGAGAATTGGAAATTATGTAAGGGAGAGTGACTTGCCTCAGGCCAGAAACCCAGGGATTTACTCAGTGTATATGTATAGACATGTATGGTTCTGAGTCTGGAAGGCACCCTGGCTATCAAAAACCATTTAGCTATACTTCATCAATCCTGGGAAGAGGTATGTGTTTTTATTGTTTAGCAATGAGGTTGGGCTGTTCTTTTATTTATGAGTTATAAGTAAGACCCTACAGTGACCCTCTAAGAAAGTCCAAAATAATTCATTGTATACAATACAGAATTTCATTATTTCCACATTAACAAAAGAGTTTGGAGAGTCAACTGGTAGGATAGGAGAACATGGCCACTGGCCTTGTATTTAAATGTGTGTTAACTGCAGACCAATTAACTGTGGGCTCCACTGTAACATTTAGGTTATTTCTAAACCTTGGTTTCTTTAGACTGGGATAATCAAGAAATAAAACTTTTGGAGTTCCTGTTGTGCTCAGTGGTTAACGAATCTGATGAGGAACCAGGAGGTTGTGGGTTCAATCCCTGGCCGAGCTCAGTGCGTTAAGGACCCGGCATTGCCATGAGCTGTGGTGTAGCTTGCAGACGTGGCTCGGATCCCACATTGCTGTGGCTCTGGCATAGGCTAGTGGCTACAGCTCTGATTAGACCCCTAGCCTGGGAAACTCCATATGCTGCAGGTGCAGCCCTAGAAAAGACAAAAAGATAAAATAAAATAAAACTTTTTAGATGAGAAATGGAAAAAAAAATCAGCTAATGTGGGCTAGCAGTGAAAAACAGAGGGAGGGATAACATTGGAGCTTCAGCAAGACAGCAAAAGATGCAGTTTGGGGAAAGTTAAAGAGAGCTTGACTTAGCTCTCCTCTTTCCCTTTCTTTTTCGGTTTTTTCTTTCTATAGACATTTATTGCAATGATGAAAAAGTAAACATAAGCTTAACCCAGTAGTAGACACACACATTGAACATAGTAGATGTTCAATAAATATTTGCTACATAAACAAAAATTTAATGAAAAGACATAGATATGAAATTCTGTGGGGGTGGAGAGTGGGGTGAAAACATTGCTGCTGAGTGTCAATATCAAGGCCCGAGGGGACTCAGAGATGGTGCTGCCTCAGATACTATTGCAGAAATGTTACCCCGAAGTCCAAACTCAGGGCATGATTCGTTCTGTGTGTAGCGCACATCTTTTCAAGAACATGACTTGGGAAACTATTAACATCTCAGTGTGAATTTGTGTTTCTGATCAAATGTGCTATAACTGGGGCATTTTAGGAAGAAAGGGAGATCTGGATGATTAGGAGGGAGGGAGGCTGAATTTTGGACTTGAGGCTTTTGTTGGGCAGGCTGTCCCCAGTGCCAAGACTCACAGGGAAAAGACTGAATGATCGGAGTGGGAGAGAGGGTGGAATGGACAGGGGACAGGAATAATGAAATTTGCCCACCTCTCAGGGACCAGCTCGGCTCTTAGGATTCTTTATGCCAAGAGTTATCAAATTGCCTAGAGGCCTTTTATTAAAACGCACGTTGCTGGCTCCCTCCTCAGAGATCTGATTTAGTACATTCAGAGGCCCTAAACTGACTTTTCCAACAATTTCCCCCCTGAAGACCACTTCTAAGTGAAATGCACACTTTTCAGTTAATATTTTATCCTTAGTTATGAGTGTAAAAAGATTAGAAATGGCTGCAATAGTATACTTTAAAGAAATAGTATGGTTTTATTGACTCAAGTTGACTAAAATTGTATTAGAGAGCTCCTGTTCTTTCCAGGAGGGCATACAATTTTAAAAATTTTCTTATAATCAGATCCAAATAAATTAAAAAAATTTTAATCGAGTAATAGGATTAACATGTTATTTATATGTGGTGGGGGAAAATCCTGTGACTGTATATTTTGGAGCTTTATGTTCTTCCAGCTTTGTGTAGAAATAATTTTCCTACTTCACTGAAGTTTGTTCAAAAAGGAAAACCAGTACCCCAATAATAGAAAAAAAATAAAGATTAGAAAGGAATGTTGCCAGCGTGTTTATATGGGAGTAATTGTGCATGTGTGTGTGTGTGCGCACGTGTGCCCGCACACATGATCAGAGGAAAAGGAGGCCTGGTGTAACATTTCAATAGCACGGATGTTTTAGATAAGTGTAAGTCAAGGTAAATATTTAAAATTTCCATCTTAGCTTGGGAAATGCAGCACACAATAACCAGAAGTTTTCTGTAATAGTAAACCTCTTATCTTTTACATCCCTTTTCTGTTTTAATAAGAGTTGCTTGAACCTACATTGACTCAGTGATTTTAATCTAAGTAGAATCAGTCTTATATTTATTTTCCTTTTGATAAACAGCTATGAGGAGGGGAAACTTTACATGAGTTTCATGACAGTGACAATAACAATAATCATAATTTATATTCACTTACTCTCTAGTTATTAGAATATAATTTCATACAAACCATTGTTTCTTCTGATTACTGTAAATAAATCAAGACGCTCACATCAGCTTGCTAATGTTATAAAGTTGCTTTGAAGTACTCACAAAGCAAATATTATCATTTCATGTTACGTACTGGATCCAGAGATCCTGGACAATGACATTTTTGGGCCTATTCTTACTCAGGCTGGGTTAATATAAGAGAAATAGTTAAAGAATAGGTGATCCAGGAGTTCCTTTGTGGCACAGTGGGTTAAAGATCTGGTGTTGTCACTGCAGCAACTGGGGTCACTGAGGAGGTGTGAACTTGATCTCTGGCCTGGAACTTCCACATGTTGCTGGCACCGCCCCTCCCCCCTAAAAAAGAATAGGCCACCCAGTATTTTCAGTCAGCTTCATGAACAAAACCTGTTGATTGCATGAGTAATCAGTGTGTAGAAATAGGTTAGAGACAGGCTAAGAAGCCAAATCAATTAAAAGTAACGAGTAAAAATATTAATTTGGTTCAAATTAATTGAGCATTACTGTGAAGAAAGTAATCAATTGAGGTACTATAATAGTCTCCCAACTCTATGGATATACTCTTTACTATACAAACATTTAGATATGTTAAGGACTATGGCTTCCTTAAAATCCTATTTACTTTTATAAAATGAAACGATGGAATTACTTACCAGGGGAGATTTCCCTGATAATACATGTTTAAATGAAGAGTGTATTCACTCAATCAGCTGCTTCTCTTGTGGAAGAACAGAAGACAGCTAAAAAATTTACTGTAGATTTAAAAGATAAAATAAGACCCATCATAAAGACAGAATTTTTAAAAATTCCATATTTTAAAATTTGTTTATTTATTTATTTTTTTGTACTTTATGTTTTCAGAAGTAAAATCTAAGACTGGAAGCCAGCCTAAGGCCAAATAATTTGCAACAGACTAGGAATTTTAGCGGTGTTTGGGGAAGAGGAAAGGCAATGTGACTGGATCGTGGGGAGAAGTATGATGGCCTCTTGGCTTTGGGAGAAGAGACCTTGACAGGTGCTGAGGAGGGAAGAACATTTCTACAACTGTCTCCCTAGAGAAGGCACATACCTAAAACCCTCCACAATCTATCAGGGACTGTAGAAGTCTCTAAGATTATGAAGGCCATTATTATTGTTGTTTTTGTTACTGTTGCTATTATTTGCCTGGCAAGTCCTCCCACTGTCCTTCCTCTGGCTACTGGAGTGTGTGACCTGGGTGTGGTCACTTATACTCCCCCATCCCCTGGCCTGACCAGAGTCTGAGTGAGCCTGTGATAAAAGGAGAGCCAGTCAGCATCCTTCCCTGAGGTTTATGGGGGTGCTACCAGCCATACGTCCTGCCTACAGAGGCCAAGTTGCACAAGGAGAGTGGAGCCAACACATGAAAAAAAGTGATGGTGAACTGATATGAGAGAGATAAGTGGAAAAAGAAGCAAGGAGACAAAGACTCCTTGGTGCATTTTGTCTGTCTTTGGTCTTCAGCCTGCCCCAGTAAACAGTAACTTCCTTCTTGGCTTCAGTTAGTTTGAATTTGGTCTCTGCCACTTAATGAAGACAGAGGTCTTAACACAGGTGTCCTGCCTAACTCCTCACCTATCATTATGGCTGGAAAACTGCTATAGAATTTTTTTTTTTTCCTGTTTTGGCCACACCCACAGCTTATGAAAGTTCCCAGGCTGAGGACTGAACTTGTGCTATCACAGAGACAATGCCAGATCATTAACCCAGTGTGCCACAGTGGGAACTCTGAAAATTTTTTTTAAATTCTACCTTCTGAATATTATTTATTTTCACAAAACCTTTTATGGCACCATTTCCTCCTATATCAAGTCTATATATCCTTTGGCTTAATTTCAAAGCCAAAAAAGGATGATATTAGTGAGCCTCCAGACTTTCAAAGCACTAAATGATCTAGAGCATAACTTAAGAATAACTAAACCTTGAATGTCCTAAACTATTTTGGAGGCAGGAATAAGTTGGTCCCTGAGAATGAGAAAATTCTTAATGTTGTCTACTGGGAAGTCGATGACATCTGGGCTGAATCTAAATTTAAATTTTGGACTCATGTGAGCTCAACCTGGAGGACTTTTTGGGGGAGAGCTTGGTGTTTTTGGAAAAGTGGAAATTTTTTCTACTTCAAGATGCTTCAGACCAGAAAAATAGACTCTTCTGATAAATGCTAAAGTTCACTGTCTTTATACCTACAGTTCCCAGGTGATTCAGGTGACTTTTTTTTTTTTTTTTTTTTTTTTAAGAACGTTGCCATTCCTTGGACTTCTTTGCAGCAATAATTGAGCACTAGAATATAATTTCCAACTCCTCAGCTGGTGTTCAGGGTCTTGGTTGGTCAGCAGCTTGTGGAAAGGCCTTTTTTAAAGCATGGAGATAGACCAATCCAGCATGTGTTGGATTCAGACTGTCATGATTTATTGCTTAAGTATCTGGGAGCTGGCAGACTGTTTTCTGCTAAGCAGATTTTCCTTTATTTTTTTGAACCAATGAGTTGTGTTTGAATGCATTAGAATTCATGTGTTTTTCATTAATTTGCAGTTAACTCATATCAAGATGTTATTTTATAAGAGCAATTTACCATTCATCAAACTCTGAGTATTTTTTTAACATGCTCTAAGTTCCCTTTGGACCTTAGAAAACATTAGGCATAGTATCAAAGGCAGCTGACACAAGGTGAAGACTACATTTGGCTCAAAGAGCGGAGAAGATCAGAGTAAGTATTGAATAAAGCCAATAAAGTTTAACTGAAGTAGTTAATCAGAAATTGAAGGAGTTCCCTGGTGGCACAGTGCGTTAAGTATCCAGCATGGTCACTGCTGTAGCTCGGGTCCCTGCTGTGGCACGAGTTCGTTCCCTTGACCCCAAATTTCCGCAGGCTGCAGGCATGGCCGAAAAAAAAAATGAAGCCTGGGTCATAGCTACTTGTGAGAGGGTAAGCTTTCCCTAGCTTGATTTTTCTTTAATTCTCTCTCTCTCTTTTTTTTTTTTTTTTTTTTTTTTTTTTTTTGTCTTTTTGCCATTTCTAGGGCTGCTCCTGTGGCATATGGAAGTTCCCAGGCTAGGGGTCGAATCGGAGCTGTAGCTGCTGGCCTACACCAGAGCCACAGCAACGCGGGATCCGAGCCACGTCTGCAACCTACACCACAGCTCACGGCAATGCTGGATTGTTAACCCCCTGAGCAAGGCCAGGGATCTAACCTGCAACCTCATGGTTCCTAGTTAGATTTGTTAACCACTGAGCCACGATGGGAACTCCGCTTTTTCTTTTTTATATAGTGGGAATAACAGGGAGTTGTTCTGAATATAAAAGAATGTAAGATTGTAAAAACATCTTGAAAGATGGGACACAGTTTGATGAAAGTAAACACTGCATTCTTGTCCATCAAACCTTTCTTCCTTGGCTCAGTAGGTTAAAACCTGACATGGTGTCTGTGAGGATGCGGGTTTGATCCCTGGCCACACTCAGTGGGTTAAGGATCCGGTGTTGCTGTGAGCTGTGTTGTAGGTCACAGATGCAGCTCAGATCCAGTGTGGCTGTGGCTGTGGCTGTGGCTCTGGTGTAGGCCAGCAGCTGCAGCTCCAGTTTGGCCCCTAGCCTGGGAAATTCCATATGCCACAGGTGTGGCCCTAAAAACAAAAACAAACACCTTTCTCCTCAACAGTGATGACAGACTTACTTGACATTAGAATGAATGTTGCCTTTGCCATGTACCCAAGTTATAAACTAAGAAGGGTCATGTTTACCAAACATTTTTCCAGTGCCGTTATTTTCTAATTCCATATTATTTCCATGCACATTTTGTTGTTCTGTTGGATAAGGAGTGGATTTTTTGTTAGAATTGCATATGTTTGAGCCATGGAATTGAAGTCAAGTTAATTATCCTTTTCAATGCCTTTCTTACTCTGAGGAGGAACACGGGTAAATAGAGGGTGAGGTGAACATGTGGGGAGTTTGCCTATGAGGCATTGCTCATCCACCTGCCTGAATCAGAAAAATGGGACTATTTTCCTCTCCAGAGTTGTATATTCATATTACACAAAGCAATTAATTGTAAATTATAAATTAATTGTAAATTGTAATTCTATTTTTTTTCCGCTTTTTTAAGGCCGCACCTGCAGCATATGGAGGTTCCCAGACTAGGGGTCTAATTGGAGCTGCAGCTGCTGGAGCCTAAGCCAGAGCCACAGCAAGCATCTGCGATCTACGCTATAGCTCATGGCAATGTTGAATCCTTAACCCACTGAGTGAGGCCAGGGATCAAACCTACAACCTCATGGTTCTTAGTCAGATTTGTTTCCACTGCACCACGATGGGAACTCCTTTTTTTTTTTCTTTTCCTTTTTGTAAATTGTAATTCTAAATTAATGAATTCTAAAATAATTGTAAATTATAAAGTCTAAATTAATGTAAATTAATGTATAACTATATGCAATATAATCTAACAAATGCATTAAGGATGTAATTTTCACTGGAATTTGCTGCAGTCATCATTATTTATCACTCTTCAGTTTTATCCTCATTACTCTGTTGAAAAGAGAACACTCTTTTTCTTACTAAACCAGGAAGACTCCTGTGACACTTTTCACCCAGAATCTTCAGGGTAGAGGGAGGACTTGCAGCTGTAGTAGAGGCCAGGCCTGGGCCACACCTCAGTCCTTCCCACTTGGACTTCTGGGCCAGCCTCTGAGTTTCCTGCCCCTCCTCCCCTTGTTTCCAATTAGCCTACAAGCTGCTGCCAGAATTTTCCTTCTAAATTACAACTCTGATTATGTAATTCCACAGAGCATAAATTTTCATGACTCCACACTGACTATTAAATTAGACAAATGTATCCAAGTGACACTTGGAATTCTCTGAAATATGATTAAACACTTTTAAAACATCTGCTAAGACCTTTCAGGTTTTTTATGCTTTGTCACATTCGATAACTTGCTCCTCCCCGGATATGACCTGCTTCCTTTCTTCGGAAAACCATTTTTTTTCTCACAGTTCTTCCTGTTGAATTTCTTTATATTATGTAAGGTCTGTGTAAAAAGCCCCTGCCTCCAAGAAGCCTGTCACTTCCTCCCAACAGCTCTTTGTGTAATTGATCGAGACCTGCCCTTGGGTGTGGGTTGGTGTGAGCCTTTCAGAGGCAGGCCCGGTGCCCGTCATCATTGTCTTCTACTCTTCAGAGAACCCCAGCACTGATCAGTTAGACAGACCTCCTCCGGGAATATTTCTTGAACTGCAAATTGAGTTTCAATGCTCTCCCCAGCTTTTCTTCACTTAGGTTGTTGCTGGATCCAGCTCAGGCCACTTGTACACATTCTTCTCCAACAAGTCCAGCCAGTGGCTTCCCTCCTTTACATGGTAGCACCTTTAAAAATAAACTATTTTCCCATTGTTTGACATCACAGTGTTGTATTATTTTTTCTTTCTTTCTTTTTTTTTTTTTGTGGTCTTTTTGGCATTTCTTGGGCAGCTCTCTCAGCATATGGAGGTTCCCAGGCGAGGGGTCGAATCGGAGCTGTAGCCACCGGCCTACTCCAGAGCCACAGCAACGCGGGATCTGAGCCGCATCTGCAACCTGCACCACAGCTCATGGCAACGCTGGATCCTTAACCCACTGAGTGAGGCCAGGGATCGAACTTGCAACCTTATGGTTCCTAGTCGGATTTGTTAACCACTGCGCCTCGACGGGAACTCCCTAAAGTGTTGTATTTTGTTCCTCTTGCTTATTTTCTCTTGGGATGACTCCCCAAATTGCATTCTAAATTTTTTTAAAAACATAGACTTGGAGTTCACTTGTGGCTCAGTGGGTTAAGGATCCAGTGTTGTCACTGCTCTGGCTCTGGTTACAGCTCTGGAATGGGTTTGATCCCTGGCCGGGGAACTTTTGTATGCCACAGGTGTGGCAAAATAAAAGGGTCAACCTGATCTGACCCCATCAAAGAAAAAAAGAAAAAAAAAACCCAACCACAGACTAGGTTGAAGGTATAGCACCTTTCAAGATACCTGGAGAGTGCCCTGTTATAAAAGATGGTCAATTGCTAGTTACTGATTAACTAATCCTAACAGTAGGAGAAATGGCCTGTAAGCAAGAGGTCAATTTTTGTCATGTGCTATGGTTGGGCTTCCCAGAAAGTACAGATGCTGTAGACCTTTGGCAAACACACACACACACACACACACACACACACACACACACACACACAAACCACTAGTGACCTTAAGATGAGAATCTAGCTTTGGTTAATTTATAATAAATCATTATTGAGAAAATCATATTTATTTTTGGAAAGGTTCAGGATGCACTTAGACTATTTAATTGAAACTGAAATGGGTTAGAATTGTCCCAGCTAGTTCGTCAGAGGTTACTCAGTGAAACAGTGGAAAGCCCTCAGCTTTATCTTGACAGAAAGTTTGCGTTGGTGGATTAATCCTTCCCTGGGGAATGACGCATACAATTTGGGGAGCTGCCATCAGTTGAATGGTGATGGCTGGTAGTTATAATTGTAGGTGCATATCCATATCTTTGGGTATGTAACATATTATATTAGACACATTCCTAGACCCCACCCATCCTAGCAGTTTCTGATTCATATGGTTTGAATTGGGAATCAAGTATGTGTTTTTTGGAAAAGTTACAAGCTGATTCTGATGTCCATCTAAAGTTTAAAAGCCTTTGTTTTGCATTTTGGGATATCTTGGTGCCCAAATAGAAGTTTTCTTCAGGTAAGGATAACTGGAAGTAAAGACAGAGAGCAAAAAGCACTTGACTTTGCCATGTGTACATAATTATCTGTGAAAAAAGTCATAGGTGTATTAATAAGCTTCTTTGTCTTGTTATAACACAAAGAAACACACACTCCTCACTAGAGAACTCAGAGTGTATTTTGCAAGGAATAACTGATACAAGCTCTGAGTGTTTAAGAACATACTTTCCTTTTATCCTAAAGGAAGGTTTTTAGTATTCTCTCAGTTATGCTAGATTTTTGTGACCAGGCTCCGTTCCAGCTGTCCCTCTCTTCTATTCAGAAGGAAAGGTGTACTTTTTCTGTCTGGAATATTCCCTGTTGCTCTGCATTTGTTAATACCCTTAATCACTCTCGCCTTTGTGGTCTTTGGATCCCTGGACAGCTGGCTGGGTTCTAAGCCCTTGGTTTCACTCTCTCCCCTCAGGCTCTGAATTTCTTGCTAAAAAGTGTTAGTTTTGGACCTATACTTGTTACTAATTCTTTCCTTCAGAGCTCTGCTGTTTATTTAATTCACTGTCATCTTAAATGGGGACACACTTAAATCTGAACACTTCATAATCATCAAAGATGTTTTTAAACAGGATTATAGAGATGATGTGTGGCTGTTATTAGTAGGTATTGTGCTTAAAAATTTATCAGAAATCACAAGCATTAATCTGGAGGGAGGTTTAGCCTTAAGCATCCTCCACACCTTTGCCTTCTTTATAAAAGTCTTTCAACAAAGCCCTTCTGGTACTTATGTTCACTTTAGTGGGGCTTATTGAGTAGAGTTTTATTCGAGAAAGGCGTTCTACCAAGAATTAAATTTTATGAACATTGACTGAGTAGCTCTCGTGCCAGCCATTGTGGAAGACTTAATGGAATTCTCAAAACAGCCTCGTGAATAGATGTCATCCATGGATGTTCTATGAGAAAATTGAAGCTGAGGGAGTTATGCAATATGCCCAAGACCAGTGTAACCACTTGATGAGCATTGTGTCTCTCACTTACTACAGCTAAGTCAGCATCTGCTTGGCCCACTAGCCCATGGCCCTAAGCCTTAAATCAGAGAAATTGTAAAGGAGCCAGACTTAGAGCGTCTGTTCTTAGTGTTCCCTCATTCTACCTGGAGAACGCACATTGACGCGGCATTTGGTGAACATGGTGTTTACTTTCCGTGGAAATGACCTGCCTATGGAAAAAAATGGGTACTATCCTGCAAATCTAACCGGTTTATTTAGGAATCTCAGTTCATTTAAGGAGTTAACACGAACTTTTTTCCTCCCCTACAATTCTGCCTTTGTCTTTGTTGATTAGAAGACTTCTCTGACTTGAGTCAACATCTTGAGTGAATTCTATACATTTCTGGTCAATTTCAACTACTGTAACTGAGCCCAAGCTGAGTTTTCAAGCTCCTATCTCATCCAAAGTTCAATTGTTCTTACTCCATCTTTCAGTCCTGGGTACCTCCAGGGTCTTGTGATGGAAGGAGGAAGAGGGAAGGCCTGCATCTCTTTATTCATCTGGCCCTGGTTAGTTTTCTCCTAGTTAGCTGTTGCTGTGTCTGCACTGGTCTTTGGTGCCTCTGTGGAAAAACTTCCAACCTTGTCCCAGGGCACAGGCTTGTGGTCTCCTCACTCCCCTTCTCTCTGATGTCGAAATCCCATATTTCCCAGCCTCTGAAATCCCCACCACCAACAGCCATTGCCTCCTGCTGCCACAATCCGGCCTTTGGCCAGCACTTGGAAAACAGCTTTCTTGGGTAAGCTTCCATGAAACGCAGCTGGAGCACAGCTAATTTGTGCACGGTCCGCTTGGCCCTTTGGAACTCAGGTTTCTTTTCTACATCAGCAGTCTCCTCTTTCCACCATAACATTGTTCTCGTTCTTTTCCCTTGCTCAGACAGTCAGAGGCTAAGCATCTCTACAAATAGCATTTCTTCTTGTAGAAAAGGTTTCTTGGAATTGTGCCCAGTCACTTCCCTACTTTGCAGTTTATCCAGAGAAGAAAAAAACCCTTTCTTGGGGGAGGAGGAAGAGATCCCTTCTCTCCTTGTATTCAAGGCCAATGTTTTTAACCTCACTTTTTCTTTGGCAAGTCATTCCCCCCTGTGTGCAATTAGAATCATTGAAGGAACTTAAAAAAAAAAAAAAAACCCAACTGCCTAGAGTGGCACTGCAGACCAATTCATTAACTATTTCTTCAGAAGACACCTGGGCATTGGCTTTGCCAGTTCCCAGGTGATTCTCCCATGTAAACAGGGCTGGGAACAACTGTGCATAGATCAGAAGCAGGGGGTGAAGATGATTGTGCTAAGTCTGGTTTGGCCACCCCTTCCTAAGTTCTGGCAGGGGTGGCAGGTACCTGCAGGTGCTGACCTTATTTTGATAATGTGGATACTTCTCTCCCATGGTTTCCAGCTGTGAAGCCTAGCAAAACATGCTGGGAAAAATTTCTCTCACTGTCCTCTTATACAGGATGGAATGACATCCTCTGAGTACAGAAAGTGAAGTGACAAACACTGCTTCCCTGAGCTGTGGGTCCTGAAAGGGAGGTGACCATAAAATTCAACAGCGCCAAGTGTTTGTGCTACAAATTAGTTGTACAGACAGATGTGGGCAGCTTGCTTTATACTCCTTCATTTCCAGGACAAATAAAAGCAGGCACTTCATGTGGTTAGTTTTTGCCCTCTCTCCCTTTTTTGTTTGTTTAAGGATTGCATGATGCTGAGGCTTTTTTTGTTGTGGTTTAAGTACTCATGATTTGGTGGCAGTGAGATACAAAATGACTATAACAGGAGAGAAATTCCATCCGTAAAAATGAGAAACACAACCGGCTCTAACTTTTGTGAAGAAAAGAAAGCATTTTGATGTAGAGATAGCATAGAGCCTCAGTGACTGGGATCAGGAAAACCTGTCTTGATTTTCTAGATACAGATATTTTAATACAGAAAAAACATGGGATTTAGGGTCAGGAATCTTGTGATCTGGCCTTGAGTCTGTCACTAAGTAGTTGAGAAGGGCAGTGGTTAGTAACCTGAAGTGTGGAGTCTATGTTGACCAGTTTGGGAACTGATCCTGGCTTTGCCACTGAACAGGGCAAATCTCTTAACTTCTCTGTGCCCTGCTTTCCTCATCTGTAAAATGGCACTTGCATCTACATCAAAAATTTTAAGTCGGAGTTCCCGTTGTGGCGCAGTGGTTAACGAATCTGACTAGGAACCATGAGGTTGAGGGTTCGGTCCCTGCCCTTGCTCAGTGGGTTAACGATCCGGCGTTGCTGTGAGCTGTGGTGTAGGTTGCAGACGCTGCTCGGATCCCGCATTGCTGTGGCTCTGGCCTGGGCCAGTGGCTACAGCTCCGATTGGACCCCTAGCCTGGGAACCTCCATATGCTGTGGGAGCGGCCCAAGAAATACAAAAAAAAAAAAAAAAATTTAAGTGGGTTAATTGAGTTAAAATGCTGAAATGTTCTATCTAAGCAGATGTTAGATAAAAAATAAATTTGGACACCTTATTGAATATTTCTGCAGTTCCATTTCCTTATCTCTAGAGTTTCCCTCCAATACAATAGTCTTACACAGGATTGTTGGTGTTCACCTTCCTGGTTTTTTTTTTTTTTTTTTTTTTTTTTTTTTTTTTTGCTTCTTTTTATTTATATGCAATTGCAATAGATTGACTGTGTCTCCCTTGAATTCAGGTGTTAAAATTCTAACCTCCAGTGTGATGGTATTAGGACTTAGGGCCCTTGGGAGGTGAGTAGGTTGTGAGGGTGGAACCTCACGAATGGAATTAGTGCCTTTGCAAAGAGACCTCAGGGAGCTCCCTAGTCCTTTCTGCCAAGTGAAGATACAGTGAGAAGTCACTGTCCTGAGACCTGGAAGAGGGGCCTCCCCAGAACCAATCGTCCTAGTGCCTTTTCAGCTTCTAGAACTGTGGGAAATAAATTTCTATTACTTACAAGCCACCCAGTCTATGGTAATTTGTCACAGCAGCCCAAATTGAAAAAGGCATCAATTTGTCATCAAAAATAGCTTTGAAATGAAATATGACAATATATCATCAGCAGTGATGTTAATAACATTACCAGAATTTTGATTTATTAAAAGTGTTGTAATTATTAAATAATAATGACTTGTGATTCAAGAAGGGTTGTTCTTGTGTCAGAAACATTTCACCAGTTATCACAACTTTGTAAATCAACTATCCTTCACTAAACTTTAAAAAAAAAAAGGCTGTACCATGAAATTAGAGAATTGGCCACTGATGAAGAAAAAATTAATAATGTAATAATTATGTAATTAATAATAATTTATTTACTTTTTTATATCTATTTTCTCATTTTCTTATGAGTTGTATTTGTGCCTGGGGCAAGAAGTCGTAACACATTTCTTTTCATATTGTTTTTATATATCTGAATTAAAAATTATATTACATTGGTTTTTTACTACAATTTTTCTAGAATACCAAAGAGATGGCAGTTAAAATTATACATAAAAAGTTATTTTTGTTTTTTTAGGTACCAGGATGAACTTAAAAAAACCCAGTAGACTTCTATCATAAGTGAAGGTAAATGTAGACAGCAAAGAAATTTTTGAGTTTCTGAAAAAAGCTTATTTTTCTGCTGTTATAGTTACTTATAGATCCATGTGGAAGCAAGGAGTAATTTCCATGGGAAGATTATTTTTTAACATTGATTCCCCAAATAGTAGCTCCAAACTTAGGTGTGAAGATCCAATTTCTGGCTCTAAAGAATCATTTATCTGTACAGGAGCAAGACATAATTTTTTTTTTTTTCCTCCAAGAGTCATCATTTTGAAGATGACTCTAGAACCCTGAAATAAATAGATTGACAAGCCCTTTGGATTCTGATACACTTGCCCGAATGAATATGTTAACATATATTTAAGAATTTGTCTTTTTGAGAGAAAATTATATCCAGACACATGGCAAAATATTCAAATACTATGATATACAATAAAATGTAAGCATATTTTCCCACCAACCCTCGCTTATCCCTAATCTCCCAGTCTCATTTTGGCCCCTCTCCCACTCTGTAGACAACTGCTATTATTGTTGTCTTGGGAGTTAATTTAAATCAGAGCATGTTTTTGGCCACCTGACTGGAAGTTCTTCCCAAAGTCACTCTCCCTATTAGAACACATCATTTTCTTTTCTTCTTTCTCTGTCTGTCTGTCTTTTTAGTGGCATATGGAAGTTCACAGGCCAGGAGGCATATTGGAGCTGCAGCTGCCAGCCTACGCCACAGCTCAGCAGATCTGAGCTGTATCTGCAACTTATAACATGGCTCATGGCAATTCTGGATCTTTAACTTACTGAGTGAGGCCAGGGATTGAACCCACATCCTCATGGATGCTAGTTGGATTCTTATCCCACTGAGCTACAACAGGAACTCCTGCTTTATTTTTCATTAAGGCACTTATCATTCCCTGAAATTTTCCTGCTTATTTTGAGCATCTGTTTATAATTCGTCCTCTCCCACTCCTCATCTAGGACATGAATTCCATGAGAGCAAGTGCTTCCTCTGCTTGCTCAGTGTTGCATCTTCTTCTCTTTGAAAGGTGCTTGAAAAAGAATAGGTACCCATTAAGTGTTTGCTGAATGTTAAATCATTTTGTGTTATTGAGGTACAACTGATATACAATTATATCCACCAACCTAAGGGTACACTTTGAGTTTTGACAGTATAGTCACCTAAATACTACCATGATTTGTGATATGCAATATTTCTATCACCCTTAGAACTCTCCGTACTTCTTTGCAATCAATTCTCCTGGCAACCATTCACCTGGTTTTTATCACTGTAGTTTTGCCTTGTGTAAATTTTACCTCAATGGAATTGTATAGTATGCAGTCCTTTGAGTTTGGTTTCTTTCACTTAGCGTGGATGCTTTTAAGATTCATCCACATTGGTGCATATATGAGTGGTTCATTGTATTTATTTTGAGTAAGTATCTGTTCATGGATATACCACATTTTGGTAGATATTTGATAGATGTCTGGGTTGATTCTAATGTGAATTATGGATGGTTTACCCTAGCTACAAGATCATCACTTAGTCTGCCTGTTTCATGGATTTTGGCAGAAGATATGAGATTTCTGGGTTACAGACCAAGGACCATTTATTACAATTGCAATAGCACAGCCAGGGTCTCAGCATTTGTGCCGGTTTCCTGAGCCATCCATTCCCATGTATTGACATGAACTTTAGGTGATGGTTGTTTTATAGGAGTGGAATACTGAGCTTAGGGAACTTGAATCTTTTATAATGGACAGTAAGCCTTCCTGATCTTTGACCCAGGAAGTTTTGTTTTTATTATACTGTACAGCAAAATAAACCTGCCTTTTCCGTAGAGGGAGAGACTATATTTTCCAAGGCTCTTTGATCTATGTGGGTCCTTGAAAAGATAGTTGTAAATAAAGGTAGTTATTACATCTATTTGCCAGACACACAGAAATGCAGAAGGCTCATGGAAAATTAATGCTCAATGATCCAGTTTTGGCTACTGTCGATAAAGCTGCTATAAACATTATCATATACACTTTGTGTGGATGTATGCTTTCATTTATCTTGGGTAAATACCTAAGTGTGGAATTTCTGGTTTAAATGGTACAAGTATGTTAGATTTTATAAGAAAATGCCAAATTGTTTTCCAAAGTGGCAATATCATTTTGCATTGCTCCCCAGAGTGTTTGAGATTTCCATTTTCTCCACTTTCTCACCAGGACTTGGAATTTAAAAATTTTAGCTATTGTTGAGGGTGGGTGGGGTATTGCATTATAGTTTTAATGTACATTTCTCTAATGACTAATAATGCTGAATTTTTTTCACATGCTTTTCTCATCCCTCTCTTTTGGGTAAAGTGAAACTATTTCATTAAAATTGTGGATTGTTTGTCTTACTATTGAAGTTTGAGAGGTCTTTGTACATTTGGTATACTGTTCTTTTTTTTTTTTTTTTTTTTTTTTGGCCATAACCTCAGCATGAGGAAGTTCCTGAACCAGGGATCTAACCTGTGCCACAGCAGTGACCTGAACCACTGCAGTGATAACACTGAACCCTTAACCTGCTGAGCCACAAGAGAACTCCCTGGACACTGTTCTTTGTTGGATATTGTTGGGAGGTAATTCTCTATGGATCTTTCATGTTTCTGCAGATTTTGTGAGTAGAGATACTAACAGCTATTATTTCAGACTATCATTTTTTTATTACATTTTAAAAATTGGGGTATAGTTAATTTACAATGTTATGTTAGTTTCAAGTATAAAATGATTCAGTTATACATATATGTGGACATACTTTTTCAGATTCTTTTCCATTATAAGTTATTACAAGATATTGAGTATAATTTCTTGTGCTGTAAAGTAGGTCCTTGTTGTTTTATCTAAATTTATATATAGTATTGTGTATATCTTAATCCCAAACTCCTAATTTATCTTTCCTCCCCCCAACTCCTGTCCACTATCCCTTTCGGTAACCATAAGTTTGTTTTCTATGTCTGTGAGTATATTTCAGTTTTGTAAATAAATTCATTTGTATCTTTTTTTTTTTTTTAGATCCTACAAATAAGTGATAATATACTTTTGCCAGACTATCTTTTCAAAGGTGTTTTGTATAGACAAAAATCCTTAGACAATTCAGATAATGTCTCCCTTTGGGAAAGGAAAATTTTGTTTGCTGTCTAGGACAATGAAATTTATATCTCCCAGGTTTGCTTGCAGCTCTTTAAAAAATGTGCATTCCTAAGCTTGGTGTTACTGAGTTGTGATGCAGATCTACTATGTGTGCAGCATCCATTAGGGGCCTTGCTTTGCATCACCCTGGCAGGGCCTGCCCTGCTGGGAGTACTGAAGTCCCTTCATCTGTGACCCAGAAGTCACATCTTTTAATGGAATCCATGAAACTGTGACAGTCCAACAGTGCTAACAGTATAAAATCTCAGACCTTTCATAGCTCTTGACAAATAGGTGTCTTCAAAATTTTTTCTCACTCCACGGCTTGCTTTGTCATTTTCTTTATATAAGTGGCTTTTAATTTAATTTTGTATTTATGTATGACTGGATCACTTTGCTGTATAACATTAATTGTTCCTGTCATGGCTCAGCAGAAATGAATCTGACTAGCATCCATGAGGATGCAGGTTTAATTCCTGGCTTTGGTCAGTGGGTTAAGGATCCAGTGTTGCTGTGACCTGAGGTGTAGGTCGCAGATGCGGCTTGGATCCCGAGTTGCTGTGGCTGTAGTGTTGGCCAGCACCCACAGCTCTGATTTGACCCTTACCCTGGGAACCTCCATATGCTGTGAGTATAGCCCTAAAAAGACAAAAAAAAAAAAAAAAAAAAAAAGCCCCTTAAATTTTGACAAAATCTAATTCATTTTTTTAAAGTATAATTCTTGACTCTTGTACCCTATAACAAATTTTGCCCAACTCAAGGGCAGAAGAATTTTTTCCTCTGTTTTGTTGTAAAAGCTCTATAACTTTAGGTTTTACATTTAGACTCATGAGTCATTTTGAGTTAATTTTTATGCATAGGATGAGTTTTATTATTATTTTTACGTAGGGGTAATTAGTTGTTCCTCATGGTTGCTAGTTAGATTTGTTTCTGCTAAGTTACTTGGGGAACTTTGATCTTTCCTTTTATAGGCTCTTGAATTGATGAATTACACTGACTTTTGAATGTTAAAGCAGGTTTGTGTTTGGTTGGTTTCTGGAGTAAAACCAATATGGCTCTGGTGTTTTATTCTTAGCATATGTAACTGGATTAAATTTGTTAAAAATTTTTCAAAGAATTTTGTGGTATGTTTATGAGAAATATTGGTCTTTTTTTTGGTTTTGTTTTCTTTTTCAGCTGTATGCACAGCATATGGGATTTCTCTGGCCAGGGATTGAATCCAAGCTGCGGTTGCAACCCATGCCACAGCTGTGGCAATGCTTAATCTTTAATCCCTGGTGACTGGCTGGGAATTTAACCTGTGCCTCCTCAGAGACAATGGTGGATCCACCTGGTGCACCACAGTGGGAACTCAGTTTTTCATTTTTAAAAAATTGGATATCTTTATCTGGTTTTGGTGTTAGGGTAGTGACATCCTCAGAATGAGTAGGGAATTTCATTCCCCCCCACCTTTATTTTCTAGAAGAGTTTGTGTATACATGGCATTATTTCCTAAGTGTGAGAATTCACAGTGAAGCTACATGGGTCTGGAATTTTCTTTTGCAGGAAATTTTGAAACTGTAAATTAATTTTCTTTAATAAATGTAGGGCTATTATCTTTTTCTTTCTGGTGAGCTGTGGTAGATCATGCTTTTCAAGGAATTTAACCATTTCATCAAAGTTGTCAAAATTATTGGCAAAGAGTTGTTCATCATTTTTCCCAGTTATCGTTTTAATATCTATAAGTTATGTAGTGATATCCGCACTCACTTCTGGTTTGGTAATTTGTTTTCCTTCTCTCTCTTCTTCTCTCCCTCATTCCTTCCCTCCTTTCCTCTGTCTCTGATTATTTCTAGTGTTCTTCATTCTTAAGTGTTTAAAAAATTTTTTCTCTGAAATCATTTTCCTTCTTCCCCAAGACTATTTCTTTTTCTTTTCTTTCTTTCTTGCTTCCTTCCTTTTTCTTTTTCTTTTTTTTCCGGTCTTTTTGCCTTTTCTAGGGCCGCTCCTGCGGCATATGGAGGTTCCCAGGCTAGGGGTCTAATTGGAGCTATAGCTGTCGGCTTATGCCAGAGCCACAGCATGTGGGATCCGAGCCGCGTCTGCAACCTACACCACAGCTCACGGCAACGCCGGATCGTTAACCCACTGAGCAAGGCTAGGGATCAAACCCTCAACCTCTTGGTTCCTAGTCGGATTCGTTAACCACTGTGCCACGACGGGAACTCCCCCAAGATTATTTCTAATTTCTCTTTTGTTTCAGTTCATGCCTGCTGGCAATTGATTACCTCTGGTTTTATATATCTGCAAAAGCCTTTATTGCACCTTTATTTTTTGAAAATATTTTTGTTGAGTGTAGAAATCTAGGTTATGTTTATTTTTATGCTTTTCATTTTCTTCTGGTTTACAGTGTTTCTGACTAAAATTTCATGTCATTGTTATTTTTGTTCCTTAATATGTAATGTGTTTTTTCCCTCCTGGTTAAAGTATTTAAAAATTATTGATTTTGGGGGATTTGATTATGATGTGACTTTGTGTAGTTTTCTCTGTTTTTCTTCAGCTTTTGACCATTGAGATTATTGATTTGTGGTTTTCTTTCATCAATAATTAAAAAAATTTTATCAAATAATTCGTTTCATCTTAATTTCCTTTTACTTTTCTATTTAATGCATAGGGAAGTTACATGAGACTATATTGCAATTGTAGTAACTCTGACATTTTATGAGAAAACGTTGTGAGAAAATTTTTTTCAATTGAAAAACTCTCCTTGGAGTTCCCGTCGTGGCGCAGTGGTTAACAAATCCGACTAGGAACCATGAGGTTGCAGGTTCGATCCCTGCCCTTGCTCGGGTTAACGATCCGGCGTTGCCGTGAACTGTGGTGTAGGTTGCAGACGCGGCTCGGATCCCACATGCTGTGGCTCTGGCATAGGCTGGTGGCTACAGCTCCGATTGGACCCCTAGCCTGGGAACCTCCATATGGCACGGAAGCAGCCCAAGAAACAGCAAAAAGACAAAAAAAAAAAAAAAAAAAACCACCTCTCCTTTTTACCTTTTTGTGACATTTAATGATAAAGTAAGTTGAATAATACTGATTATCTCCTACTCCTACTCCTTTCTCAACATAGGACACGCTAGACAGTTGCTTTTATAAGTTATCTATTTGGTTTTTCTATTTTTCCTATTAATTGGTTAATAGGTTACTGATTGATTCTATAAAGGATTTGCTGCAAATGCAATATATAAATGAATGAACTGTTATATGCCATAGTCTTATTGTGGCATTTTAAGGTTTAGGAACAGAGTGGACCCATTAGACTGAGATTCTGACTGCTCTCTTTTGAATAGTATTACAGTATTACAGACATATTGAAACCATAGCATAGTTTTCTAGATCTTTAAGATTTTTTTTTTTTTTTTTTTGTCTTTTTGCCATTTCTTGGGCCACTCCCGCAGCATATGGAGGTTCCCAGGCTAGGGGTCGAATCAGAGCTGCAGCTACCTGCCTACGCCAGAGCCACAGCAACACAGGATCCGAGTCGCGTCTGCAACATACACCACAGCTCACAGAAACACCGAAACCTTAACCCATTGAGCAAGGCCAGGGATTGAACCTGCAACCTCATGGTTCCTGGTCGGATTTGTTAACCACTGAGCCATGACGAGAACTTCCTATCTTAAGGAAATTTATAGTTTTACTCTTTGCTCTGTTTGTATTTCTCAGACTGTCACATGGTTGAATGATTGCTGATATTTTTTAAAAAGCCATTTATGCTAATAACTGTCGTCAGGTTAAACCTGTTATGTTTCCCCAAATAAACTAGTTCTGTGACTGATACTGTCAGTTTATGTAGCAAGAGGGTTACCTGTTCTATCCAAATTGGTAACTGGGTATCTCTGGAGTGTTTGAAATGGAAACAGATATTTTAAAAACATTGATATGACCAGTACTTTAAAATGTGTTGGTAATTTCCTCAGCATCTTATAAGATAAACAGGAAGAAATTGCTTTTATGTAAATTTAGTAACTAAGGCATTTAGAATTGAAGTAGTTTTCCAGGTCTGTATAAAGAGTGAGAATTAGAATAGCTTTTGGGTTTTACAGGCACATTTATTCTAATTGTGGTGTTTGATGAGTCATATGGGTGAAAAGCTCTAGTCAAGAGATCTTTATTCTCAACTCTGCTATTTCTGTGGGTATCCCTGTTTTGGTTCATTTGAAACCAAGATTGCCTTTAAGTCCTTAATTTGGACACAATTAGTAAAAGTGGTCAGTTTATTCTTTTAAAAAAATGCAATGTCATTGGGATAGTCATGGGAATTAAAGTATGTTAGAAGCATCTCCTGCGCACCGAGAAACCCTGTTGCTCATATTAATCACTTTTTCAAACACTCAAAATTATGTTTCAGAGGAAAGCGAGTTATTTAGTGAAGTCGTGTATGTATTTTATGTAAAATATATACATATATATCTGAGGGAGAGGAAGGGAAAGGGAGAGAGGGATGGAAAGACGGAGATGGAGAGGGGAAACTGTTTATATGGACATGAGGATTGCAGTGGTTTGAGGTAGTAGAAATAGTTTTTAATGTCAGGAATTTGGCAGGAAAATGAGGGCAACCATGAAGCTGGGTTTGAAATGGCTTTTTTTAAAGGATTGTTTTTTTGTTATGAAAGATTGTTTCTCATTCATAGATGCAGTGTTACCATCTTAAGAATTTTATAGGGAAAAGATATTCTTCATAACCTCACATATGGAAATTACAGTTTTCTTCTCAGGAATGAATTTTTGTCATATAATAAAAAAAATCTGAAGTAATTATTTGTTGGCCCTGATTCAGCTCCTTGGTGACTCCATCAATGATCCAGGATCTTTTTATCTTTTGGCTCCATTGTTCTTATTTTATTGTCTTTTCTCTTTAGGATTGCTACCTTATGGTCACCAGAAGCTTCAGTCAACTATGGAATGCCTTATGCAAATGAGAAAGCTGAAGAAAGGGGCCATCGCTTTTGTGTCTGTTCCCTTTTAGCAGGTACACAAAGATGCTGAGTTTCTACCAGCAGACTTCCCTGAATATTTCATGGCCAGGATCATGTGGCTATACTTAGCTGCAAGGGAGGCTCAGAAACCAAGGAATGTTTGAACCAATTTGTGATTGACTTTCATGACTTGGTGCAAACATAATATATCACCTGAGTCTTGGCACATTACTATCCTAAGGAATAAAGTATCAGGTGTTGGGGGGGAGAGTAAATCTTAGGTAGCAATCAATAGTGTCTGTCACATAAAACATATTTTCATCCTTCATTACTCTAACTTAGCAATGCTCTTGTAGATAACAAAGCAGTCCATGTATTCACTAAAAGAAACTTACTTTGTACTCTAAAATTCTTTATTCTGGAGTTCCCATCATGGCTCAGTGATAATGAACCTGACTAGTATCCATGAGGTTGCAGGTTTGATCCCTGACCTCGCTCAGTGGGTTAAGGATCTGGTGTTGCCATGAACTGTAGTGTAGGTCACAAATGCACCTCGGATTTGGCATTGCTGTGGCTGTGGTATAGGCTGGCAGCTGTAGCTCTGATTTGACACCTAGCCTGGGAACTTCCATATGCCACAGGTGCAGCCCTAAAAAGGCAAAGAACAAAACAAAACAAGACAAAGAACTTTATTCTACAAATGCCAAACTACCTCTGCAAAATATCTGTATTTATTAACTCTACCTCTTTTTCTTTTGTGGAGGAAAACTCAATTAATTTGGTGAAGATTTGATTACAGATCCAGAATAGGAAAAAAATATAACCGACCCCTCAAAATGTGTAATTATAAATGATCATAACTTTTATGAAAGCGAGATATTCCTAAATTTAATGTTTATGGTAGTTGCACAGGAAATGCTGGTGCTCTTGCTTGATTGTAGAGTCTTTGACAGTAAGCAGATACCAAACTTTGGGTTATGTCTATTACATCATTTAATCATCAGGATATTGAAGTAAACATTTGAAAATAAATTTAACAAATGTATAGTAAACATCCACTTTGTTTCAGGAGCTTTGATAGCACAATGGAGACAGAAGATACAAATTAAAATCTTCCTTCAGCCTCACAATGAATGACATAATTTTCTCAGCAACACAAGATAGTAAATATTCAAAAATCTAGAGGTCTTTGTTACCGAGACCACCTACTTGGAAGTGTCGAAGTATGAGGTTATAAGTATAGGGCTAGGTCGTCAAACCCCTAGCCCTGTACTTATTTATTAAACAAAATAAATAAATTTAAAAAATCATACCAAAACCACTGTTTTTTCAATTTGGGGTATAGAGTTAGAACAGATATTTGGTGATAGTATTTTCCCACTTTCCAGCCAATTGTCTGGATGCCATTTTTGTCACATAGGCAAAATAAATAATACTATTACATTTACAAGATATTTTCATATATAAGTTACATACAGTGTTCATTCTAGAGACATATCAATCAGAAAGTGATTGACGGCATTTATTTTGAAATGATTTAGACATTTAATTTTGAAATATGATGACCCGGGCTGCTTGCTAAAGCACACGTCTGAAAGGGGTTCTGATCTCCACTTTAGAGATGTGGAAACAGAGTCTCAGGGGTCAGCAACTTGCCCAAGTTCTCACAAGTTACACAGCCATGATAGTAGTTCTGGCAATCCTAATGTTCGGGGTATGAAATCTTTGAGATTTTGTATGTGTGTATGTGCTTTAAAAAATTGTACATCATGCTCAACCCCCCTGCCTAGAGCATCTTACTTTTCTAGAATGACTTATTTGAATCCCAAACTGATCATCTACCAGACAGGGGGCTTTGCTTAACTCCTCTGAGACTTTCATTCTTCTCTAAAATGAGTATAACATTACCTATGGCTTACCATGGCTGCAGGAAATAAAGTGAGAAAACTTATGTAAAGCACTAGAACAAGTTCAATTATTCAAATGGGAGTTATTCAATAAATGTAATTTATCTTCTCTTTTCCTTCTTTTTCCCTCTATCAAAATATATTCCCAGGAAGAAACTGATGCCAGTCATTTATGCATAAGTGAGACTTTGTCATTTTTTTCATTTCTGAATAGAATAGTCTGTAGAAGTAGACTTCTGATAATAGTAATAATAATAGAGTTATGCTTACTGTGTACTTTACTATGAAACTTACTGGTTAGATGGCTGATGCTCTTTATAGAAATGTAATATCAGAGAATTCACTCCATGAAGGCAGTTTTCTACCTTGCATGCAAGGAAGACCTACCCTAGTCACACTCAGTGATGTGCTTGTGTGCAGGCAGTGTTAATAGCCATCTCAGGGCGACCTATGTTCAGAGTGCTGTCCCAGTGGATTCAGGGTGAGAGTAATCATGAAAGTCAGGAAAGACAAAATGCAGGTTCTGGGAAATAAATTAGGCTGGACTTCTACGTAAATTGTTACAAAGAAGCAACAATAATTAGGAGAATGGAAAATATGACCGTCAGCCTTTTGGTGCCCTGGTAGGTATACAACAACATAGCCTACTCCAGGCTGGAGGATGTGAGAAAATCTGAGAGAGGCTTGAACTGTCTTTTGAAATATTTCTCAGAATTCCCTTTGTGGCTCAGCAGTAATGAAATTGGCTGGTATCCACAAGGACTTGGGTTCAATCCCTGGTCTTCCTCAGTGGGTTAAGGAGCCTGAGTTGCTGTGGCTGTGGTCTAGACTGGCAGCTATAGCTCTGATTTGACCCATAGCCTGGGAACTTCCATATCCTGTAGGTTGGCCCTAAAAAGGCAAAAAAAAAAAAAAAAAAAAAAAAAAAAAAAAAAAAAAAAAAAAAGGAAAACATTTCTCAAAGACACTCCTGCTGGGGCCCTTGTCAGAAGTGCCTTATGTCTATTATTCTGGAGACATGAAACCCTTTATTTAAGGATCTGCAGAGAGAAGGAAGGACTCTGTTCTCTCCTCTTCTGGAGGGCACACTTCATTTACAAAAGGAGATTTAGACTACAGAATCACATACAACTTGGCATAGGAAACTGAAAGCAAATATTTGTTCTACAAAGATGGCTTAGCAGTGTTAAGGTAGTGAGACTCACCTTATTCAGCCTTAAAAGAAGTTTATTGAGTTGTTGATGGAATGACATTATCTGTGATTAACAAATGTTAAGAAATACCTGTCAGATTTCTGGTAAATATTTAACAGCACGTATGGATCAGACAAAAGAAATAGAGTAAAATCTACCCCTCCCCCTTAAAAAAAGTGATCTTTTTCTTTTGGTTCAAAGTCAGTTTTAAGATGTTATTCAAAATAGGCTATTTTGTTCTAAGGAATTGGCCTCTTTGTTACTGTATATCCTTTAAGTTTCTGGGTCAGCACTATGGCAAAAGTGACAGCCTCTAAGGATGCTCAAGGTAAGTTTGCAGCCTTTTGTTGATTCACATAAGGAAATACAATACTCAGTTTTTTTTATTGAGAATACTCTAAATAATGCCTTAATCCTGATTTTGACCACGGAAAATAAAAGTCTTTTTGCTTCTTTGCTTTTCTCTTTCTATGGTCTTTGTGTGTGTGGGTGGTGTGTAGGGGTGTGTATGTGTGAATGAATGTATTTTAAAAGGATATATCTGCCACGTACTGAGATCCTGAACACCTAGACAAAGTTTTCCTGACCACAGGACTATGTTGTGTTGAAACTTCTTTTGGTGCTGGTTCTACCTGATTAGTTTCAGCTCTTTTATAGCCTGGGGGTTGTGATAGTTGATGTCACAGGAATTGAGAATATTGGCATTTGACTTCAAAGAAGAGATCAAAGAGCATATCTAGAGGAGTTCCAAGTGTGTTCTGTAACTGCCAGTAAAGACTGTCAAACATTCATGATGCATTAACTCTGTCTACACCACATAAAATGGAGATTTGCCCTTGTTTAGTCATTCATCTGTTATCTACCTACACTGATAGAACAATCAATTAGAATGATTAGCTAATTGACAGATCTCCACTCTGCCTTTTGTTTTATAGGCAGTCCTAGTAAAAAAAAATTTTCCAAATGCATGGTTCTATCCTTGTGCACAATTCTTGGGATGACTTGGAGCCAGTCTAAACATTGCCTAGGAATTGTTTATCATGGCTGATTTAATAGTCCTCCTGTATACTATTAATTTCTGTTTAGGAATCTCCAACAAAGCAAACATTTACACAAAAAGGGTGATTCCCTTCTATCTGTAGGGATGGGTCATGCCCGTTGCACCAAAATAGAAATGACTGTGTCCAGGTCCTCAAGACTTGAGTAACATTTCATGACTGTGCAAATTGAGCCAAGAGGAAGGAAGATGTGAGGTCTCTGTGGCTATGCAGTTTATACTTATCCCCCAACCCCGTTTACCAGCTATTAGTAGAAAGATATATTTAGTGGATTTAAAAACATAGAGATTAGGGCAAGGCAAAGGAAGAGGAAGAATGTTGGAATAAAGGAAAGTTTCCTAGAATTGCCAAGTGTTCACTCCCCAGAAGTCCTTCTCCGTTGCTTCTTGCTCATGGAAATCTTTTCACTTACCTTGTCAAGGCCTTGACGATATCTGGGAGGTATTAAGCAATCTAGAAAGTTTATTCCTCAACTTTGATTCATATTCACTGATAAAAGAGCAGATAAGTAAAAGCTATTTTCCTTCTCTCCCCAAAGTTCAGGATGTGTAATGCCTAATGGCTCATTCCCTACTTAGAGCAAACACATTCGTCAAATTTGATGCACTGACTCATTAATCACATACGAGGGACAAATGTGTTCTGTTAGGAAAAGTTAAGACTTCCTTTTGGCACATAATTTAGCTATCTGAATTGGATAAGCAACATCTTTTGAAAGTTCAAATGCTGAATTTGGAAAGTAAATTGAAAGATATAGGCAATAAGTGATCTCTTTTTCGCTCATGGTTATCACTGGATTCAGGACAAGAAGGCTTGTGCATTTGGAGCTTCTCTCTGAAATAAATGCCTTCCCTTAGGGCTTCTCACCCAATGAATTTAAAATTGAGTTTGAGGTAAGTTATGGTGGCTCTGGTTGTTTCAATGAAGCGAAGGACAAGAATCTGCCTCACAGGGACTCCTGGTCCAGTGTGAGGAGTGTCCTTGCTGCATGGAATTGAACTTGAACTTTTAACACTTCAGAGACCATACAGTCTAACCATTGGAACTAAAGCATAAGAGCTGGGATGAATGTACTGCATATGATCTGTAATCATGTTACGTGTAACTGTGAGTCAGTAATGCTAAAAATACTGTTTTATAACTAAAATATTTGAGATCTGAAGAAAGAACAGACTAATAGCTGAATCATTCCACTAAAGGAAAGCTCCAAAGAAGTTACCCCATCAAGACAACAGACAAGAAAAATAAAACATCTGGTACTTTTCAACTAATAATGAAATAAATCTAAAATCTTCTTCCTGTCTGAAATCCAGAGAATCCTTTAACTCGTGAGGACATTATATTAATCTACTTAATTTTTTTGTGGAAATTTTAGATTTTAGCTGTTGTTATAGATATCTTTTGATATCTTCATAAAAGTCTTCCAAACAGAGCTCTTTCTAATTCTTTTTATTATTTTTATTAAAGTGTAATTGATTTACAATGTTGTGCCAATTTCTACAGTACAGTAAAGTGACCCAGTCTCATTTACACACACACACACACACAGACACAAACACACATATATACATACACATTCTTTTTCTCATATTATCTTCCATCATGGTCTATCCCAAGAAACTGTATATATAGTTCTCTGCGCTATACATCAGGACCTCGTTGCTTATAAATGTCAAAGCCACACCCAGCATTCTCCTGCCTTCTTAGAGGTGCTTAGTTCTTGCTTACCCCTCACTTTTCCTACAGGATGTGGCTGACATTTGAAGGCTGAAGCCCAAGGAAACTAGACCTTGGTTAGGAGCAGCTAAACTATGTGAGCTAATCTGTATGGTACCAGGCCATACTTGCCAGGGATGTGAAACAAGGACTTAAGGATTGTGGTAATATGTTTGGTGAAGCCTATTGAATCTGCAAATCATTTAATAATGTGTTGTGTCTTTTTTTTTTTAATGTGAACCTCTACTATATGACAAAAAAAATTCTATGCTATCTCTTAGAGGTCTTGGCCACACACATTATAATATATCCTATCTTTCCTCCATAACCTGTGCTATCAATAGCATGGTCTGATGGAAAGAAGGACTTTTTTCTTTGTTTTTCATTTTTTAAATTTTTATTATAGTTGATTTACAGTGTTGCATCAGTTTCTGCTGTACAGCAAAGTGATTCAGTTATACACATACACATATTCATACTTTTTCAGATTCTTTTCCCATATAGGTGATTACAGAACACTGAGTAGAGTTCTTGTGCTATACAGCAGGTCCCTGTTGACCATCCATTCCATATACCACAGTGTGCACATGCCAGTGCCAAACCCCTAATCCAGCCTGCCACCTTTCCTCTTTGGTAACTACACCTTTGTTTTTGAGGTTTTTTTAACTTTATTTTTAAAAATCTTTTTAGGGCCATACCTGTGGCATGTGGAGGTTCCCAGGCCAGGGGTTGAATGGGAGCTATAGCAGCTGGCCTACACCAGAGCCACAGCAATGCAGGATCTAGGCCGCATCTGTGACCTATACCACAGCTCACAGCACTGCCAGATCCTTAACCCACTGACTGAGAGAGGCCAGGTATCAAACCCAAGTCCTCCTGGATGTAAGTCGGGTTCATTAACCCCTGAGCCACAATGGGAACTCCCCTTTGTTTTTGACTTTCTAATGAGAGTTCCAAGTTCACATCTGAGCACTGGCCCTCACTTGTGTGACCGTCCACTCTTTATTTTTCCCCACTCTCACATTACTGACTTAGGAGAATAAAAGAACACCTATGTTTAAAATAGGCAAGCTTAGTACATTTTCTTTTAGAGTTCTCATTTTATGCTTAAGGGAAAGTATTAAGGGAAATGGAGCAGTAAAAGAAACGAAAGAAATAGGGATAAGTTTAGAAAGTATTATTTATGAGAAAAAAGTAAAAGACTAGATGTGACACAGGTAGCTTATGAACTCTAAGGAGAAGATGGGTTACTTGGGAAAGGATTTTAAAGGCCTTTTGCTAAATGTTTCAATTGTATTCCAAAACTGGGCTCTGGCCTTGCCCACCAGCTTGTATGGTTGGGTTGATAGTAAGTGGGCCATTCTTGTTTCTTTTGCCAGAACCATCCATCACAGGGCAGAGCCCATCCTTTGTGGATCAGGTGGAGTAGGCCTGTATTCTTGGTAGAAGGAAAAGTAATTTGTGTAGAATCATTGTCCTGCTCTGGAGCTTCTTCTTTTTTTTTTTTTTTTTGTCTTTTGTCCCTTGTCCTTTTAGGGCTGCACCAGTGGCACGTGGATGTTTCCAGGTTAGGGATCTAATCAGAGCTATTGCTGCCGGCCTACGCCAGAGCCACAGCAACACCAGATCTGAGCCATGTCTGCGACCTACACCACAGCTCACGGCAACGCTGGATCCTTAACCTACTGAGAGATGCCAGGGATCGAAACTGCAATCTCATGGTTCCTAGTCGGATTCATCTCCGCAGCGCCATGACGGGAACTTCAGAGTTAGGAGCTTTTTATCCTGTGAGACCTGACTCAGTCATTATGCTGCAAGCTACTCCTTTTTCTTTTCAAAAGCAAAGGCCTTTGCTTTCTGCCAAGACTGCATAAGTGTATGTAAAACTGAGAGAAGCAGCTAGATGGGCAAGTTCCTGCAAGAGGAAGAGATCACTAAATTTATATATTTTTTTCTGTTAATTTTTTCCTTTCCAATTTTTGTCTCTCTTCATTGCTGTAATGCTTCTTGATTTATTTGGAAAATGACCAGAGTCTACTCAGCTGTCACAGAGTTAGCACTGACCTGACCAGAAATTCATCCAAGGGCAAACAACAAGCCATGTATCAAGTCAGGGCTGTCAGCTAAAGCAGAATAATCATGGAAGTTCCTGGGCTCCTTGGAAGTGGGGAGGGCACAGAATTTTGGAGGTTAGAGAATCATTATGTCTTCTGATTCATAAATTGGTTAAGTTATAATCCCAGTCAGAATCTTTTTCTGCTCTACTGCTTCATACACCCATTTGGGGTGGGTACTTGGTGCAGCCTGCAGCTGGAAGGTTATATATCTACAGGTACACTTTGCCCCTGATCAAAAAAAACACTAAAACTGCTTCAATTGGCAGTGCAGAGGGAAGTGGAGACTCTGGGATAGGAGACAGTCTGAATGAAGAGAAGGAACACATCAAGTGTGTAGTCTGCAAAGAGGAAATCGAAAGTTGATTATATTCAGATGGTCCATGGAATGTTGATTAATTCCAAGAGGCATAGCAGGCAGTTGCCAGAGCACTGTCCTTCAGTGTGAGAGCTGTGCTAAGAACTCCTTCACAGCTGTGGCTGCTGAGCTTAGATGGAAGCATGTATGTAGTTCATCTGGAAGAACATCAAGGAAGGCAGAGTGCATAGGCAAAGATACAGTTAGGTGGGTAGACTACTGGATGGAGAATGCAGAAATTCTCTTCTTAATGCTTTTTTTTTTTAAACTATTATTGTTTTTTTAATTTATTTTTTAAAAATATTCTTTCTCATATTCTTTTCCAATATGGTTTATCACAGGATGTTGAATCTCTGCCTTGTACAGTAGGAACTTGTTTATCCATTCTATATGTAAATTTGCATTTGCTAATCTCAAACTCCCAATCCATCCCTCCCCCACCCCCTCCCCCTTGGCAGCCATGAGTCTGTTTTCTATATCTGTGAGTCTGTTTCTGTGATGTAGATGTCTGCTTGTGTCATATTTTAAATTCCACATATAAATCATATCATAAGATATTTATCTTTCTTTCTGACTTACTTTGCTTAGTGTGATAATCTCCAGGCCCATCCATGTTGCTATAAATGGCATTATTTCAGTCTTTTTTATGGCTGAGTAGTATTCCATTGTATATACATACACAACATCTTTATCCACTCCTGTGTTTATGGACAGTTAGGTTGTTTCTGTGTCTTGGCTATTGTAAATAGTGTTGGAATGAACATTGAGGTGCATTTATCTTTTTGAATTGTAATTTTGTCTGGATAAATGCTCAGGAGTGGGATTGCTGGATTGTATGATAACTCTATTTTTAGTTTTTAAAGGAACCTCCATGCTCTTCTCCATAGTGGCTGCACCAATTTATATTCCCACCATTTGTGTAGTAGGGTTCCTTTTTCCCCCCACATCCTATCTAGCATTTATCTGTAGAGTTGTTAATGATGGCCAGTCTGACCAGTGTGACATGATATCTCATTTTAGATCTGATTTACATTTCTATAATAATTACTGATGTTGAGCCAGTATTTTTTTTTTTTATACAGTTGGCCATCTGTATGCCTTCTTTGGAGAAATGTCTATTTAGATCTTCTGCCCATTTTTTTTATTGGGTTTTTTGTTTGTTTGTTTTTTGTTTTGTTATTGAGTTGTAGGAGCTGTTTGGAAATTCAGCCTTTTTGGTCACATCATTTGCAAGTATTTTCTCCCATTCTATAGACTGTCTTTTCATTTCATTACAGTTTCCTTTACTATTTAGTACTTCTAATTTTAGTAAAATAGGAACTAAGGTTATTGGCTGATGGTGAGAAGGGGGAGAGCTGTGGGAGTTATGACTGAGAAGTGAGTGGCAGAGGAAACAAGATCACTGGAGGTGAGCTGGTTAAAGAACTGAAAAGCCAAGATAACAGATTTTCTATGGGAATATGAGGATCACAAGAGCTGTGAAAAGACTGATGATGGAGAGAGAGAGGATGAGCCATGAACTGAACGCTTCAAGAAATGAGGGGCAATCAGATGGATCTCTGTAGATGCTTGCAAGGGGAAAAGATTTTGGGTGCTATAATCACAGGTGTGACTTATAAATTGCTGAAAGTTTTGTTTGTTTTTGAGATGAAAAGAACAAGGATCTGAAAGCAACTTTGAATGACAAGGACAATTACTATGTTTCCTGGTCTGGTAGCCCAAAGGTGAAAACAGTAGGACATAGAGAAGGCTCTGGGGGAAGTAGGTCCTCAAGGGAATCCAGATTTAAGATGTGGCAAGAAGGTGTAGGGAACATCCATGAAGGAAGTTTAGGATATGTGGGATTTTGGTAAGGGCAGATTGGGAGTGCTAAGTACAGAGAAGAGCAAGGTGAGTGTGGGCTCTGAATGGGGGTCTGATGAAGAGACAAAGCCCTATAGAGATGACAATCTGTGTGATAAGGGATGACCTTAGAAGAATAAAAGTATTCCTGTGAGCATATTTTTTGGGGGATATAGAGGCTATAAAATTTGGCTTTGTCATTACCATCGTCAGACTTGTTCAGTTCTTGTCACTTTGGATTCAGGGATTCAGTCTATATCATATTTGTTCTGTTAATATATTTTCTATCTCCTGGAATATGTTTACTGTAACTGAAATAACCCTCAGTGGTCTTTATTTCACTCGAATGTGTGTGTAGTCAGTGTTAATTTATAATAGTAAGAAGTGAGATTTACCTTTTTTAGTGTATTGTTCTATGAGTTTTGATAAATGCTTATACCACCAAATCAAGATGTAGAACAGTTTTAATAGTGCCCAACATTTGCTTGTGCTTATAATAGACCCCCTGTTCCTCTCCTCAGCACTTGGCAGTCATTGATGTGTTTTGGTCTCTATAATTTTGACTTTTTCACAATGACAACTAAATGAAATCATATAGTATGTGGGCTTTTAATCACTTAACCTTATACAGCTGAAATTCATTCTTGTTTTGTGTCTCAATAGTTTATTAATTTTTCTTGCTGAGTGTTATTCCATTATATGAATGTAACACAGTTTATTTGTGAATCTGCCAGTTGAGCGACATTTGTGTTGTTTCTAGTTTTGGGTGATTATGAATAAAGCCACTGTAAACATTTACATATGTGTAAGTTTTTGTGGGAACAAAAGTTTTAAATTTTTTTTCAGTGAAAATCAAGGAGATTGTTGGATCATACAGTACATGTATCTTTAAATCATAAGAAATTACAAATCTAATGTCCTAAGTGGTTGTAACATTTTGCATTCCAGTTGGCACTGCATGAGAGCTTCAGTTGCTCCTCATCCTTGCCAGTGTTGATGTTGTTAGCTGTGTAAGATTTTTTTATTTGTTTTTATTTTTCAATTACTCAAGTGGGTGTGTGGTGTTATCATATTTTGGTTTTAATTTTCACTTTCCTAATGACTAAAGATATTAAGCAGCTTTTCCTGTGCATATCTGCCATTTATTTGTATATATTTTTTCTTTTTCTTTTTCTTTTTTTCTTTTGCTTTTTAGGGCCACATCGATGGCATGTAGAGGTTCCCAGGCTAGGGGTCCAGTTGGAGCTACAGCTGCCAGCCTATGGCACAGCCACAGCAACGTAGGATCCACGCCACGTCTGCAACCTACACCACAGTTCACGGCTATGCCAAATCCTTAACCCACTGGCAAGGCCAGGGATCAAACCCACAACCTCATGGTTCCTAGTTGGATTCTTTTCCACTATGCCATGACAGGAACTCCTATTTGTGTATTTTCTTTGTTCAAATCTTTTGCCCACTTTTTTTTCTTGTGGAGTTTTGAGAGTTCAGATATTCTATATAAAGTTTATTTACATAACATCTTTCAAAAATATTTTATCTAAGTCATTTTGTTGTATCTTCATTTTCTTAACAGTGTATTTGGAAAAACAGAAATTTATATTTTGATAAATTTGTTTATCAATTTCTTTTTTTTAATGGACTGAACTTTTGTATCTAAAAAATCACTGCCTAACCCAAAGTCACAAGTATTTTTTCCTATGTTTGCTTCTAGTAATTTTATGGTTTACAGTTTTACATTTAATTCTGTAATCCATTTAAAGTTAATTTTGAGTATACTGCCAGAGTAAGATAGAGGATTTTTTTTATATTGAAGTTCAGTTTACCCAGGTCCATTTGTTGAAAAAATTATCTTTTCTCATTTGAATTCCCTTTGCATCTTTGGTAAAAAATTAGCTGACAATATCTGCGTGGGTAAAATTCTGGACTTCCCATTTTATTCCATTAGATACTATTAACACCATACTTCCTTCATTATTACTGCTTTATAGAAAGTCTTGAAATCAGGCAGTGTGACTCCTTCAACAGTGTTGAGTCTTCTAATAATACATGAACATGGACTGTATAGCTCCATTTACTTAGGTCTTTCATTTCCTTCATCAGCTCTTGTAGTTTTCAATATATGAATATTGATAACTCTTTTTAGATTTATACCTAATAATTTCATGCTCTTTGGTGCTATGGAAAATGTACTTGATAAAAATTTTTACTGTGAAATTTAATTCCATTTGGTTATTGTAAATATATCAAAATGAAATTGTTTTTACATCAGCCAGTATGATGCTTGTGTTTTTTGTAGCGTCTTTGAGATTTTTTTTGTTGTCTTCAAATAACAACTTTTTTCCCCTTTCCAGTTCTTATACCTTTTCATTTATTGTTCTCTTCTTATTGCACTGACTATAAATTCCAGTATAATCTTAAATAGAAGTGGTGGAAATAGCTACCCTTGACATTTTCATGATCTTTGGGGAAAAATATTGTTTTTCTACATTACATATGATTTAGCTATACTCTTTACATAGATGGACTTTGTCAGACTGAGGACGTTTTCTGTTATTCTTAGCTGAGAATTTTTACTATTAATGGACGTTAAATTTTATCAAATGATTTTCTGCATCTATTAAGATACTTGTATGTTTTTCTTAAGTCTATTTACATAGTAGCATTAATTGATTTTCTAATGTTAAACTAGCTCTGTATTTCCGGGATAGCCTTATTTGGCCATGATGTATTATTCTATTTTGTATATATTGCTGGATTTTATTTGCTAAAATTGAGATTTTAGCATGTGTGTTGATTAAGACTGTTGGTTGGTAGTTGTTTGTTCACTGTAATTTCTTCATCTGATTTTGGTATCAGAATAATTCTGGCTTTATAATATAAGTTGGAAATTTTCCCCTTCTTCTGTAGTGTTTGGAAGGTTTTACGTATAACTCATGTTATTTTTTCGTTAAATTTTTGGTAGAATTTGCCAGTCAATCCATCTGGTCCTGGAGTTTTTCTTGTTGGAAAGTTTTACTAAAAATTTAATTTCTTAGAGAGATAGATAGTCATTCAGATTATTTATTTCATCTTGAGTACACTTTGGCAGTTAGTGTCTTTCAAGGAATTTATTCATTCCTTTGGAGTTGTTAAGTCACTGATCTCTGTATCTCATCCCTACCCTCCATCACTTTCCTTTTTTCTTTTTCTGTCAGTCTACTTAGAGGTTTATTAATTTTATAGATCTTAGAAAAAACAAAAACAGCTTTTGGAGCTCCCATCATGGCTTGGCGGTAACAAACTTGACTAGTATCCATTAGGATGTGGGTTAGATCCCTGGTCTTTCTGAGTAAGTTAAGGATTCAGCATTGCTGTGAGTTGTGGTGTAGGTTGCAGATGTGGCTTGGACCCCACATTGCTGTGACTGTGGTATAGGCTGGCAGCTGTTGCTCCTATTCGACCCCTAGCCTGGAAACTTCCATATGCTGCAGGTGCGGCCCTTTAAAAAAAATTGTAACTAAAAAACCCCCACAAAACCCAGCTTTAGGTTTCATTGATTTTCTTTAATATACTTTTTAAAAATGTCATTGATTTTTTCTCTTCTCATTTTTGTAACTTTGAGTTTAATTTGTACCCTTTTTCTACTTTCTTAAGGTAGAAAGTTCGATAATTGAATTGAGCCCTTTCTTCTTTTCAAATATAGATATTTAATGCTATAAATTTCCTTTATGATATTCTCTTTGACCCAGGATTTATTTATGTCTATTTAATTTCCAAATATGTAGTAGAAATTTTCAATGCTTTTCTTTTATTGATTTATAGGTTATTTTAGTATCATAGAACATACTTCATATGCTTTTAATTATTATAAATTGGCTGAGAGTTGTTTCATGGGTCACAATGTGGTCTATCTTGTTGAATGTTCCTTGTACACTTGAAAAGAATAGGCATTGTACTATTGGTTTGTTTTATAAATACCATTCAGCTTAAGTTGGTTGCTAGTTTTGTTCAGTTTCCATATTCTTACTGATTTTTTTTTCTACTTGTTTTACCAAATACAGAGACAGAGGAATGTTAAAATTTACAATTCTAATTGTGTATTTGTCCATTTCTGCCTTCAGGTCTGTCAGCTTTTACATCTGCATTTTGAATCTTCATTGTGAGCTGCATACACATTTAGGATTATAATATTACTCTTTAAAAATATTCCCTGTTCTGAAATCCACTTTGTCTGACAGTATAGTCACTCCATCTTTCTTTTGGCTAGTGTTTGTATAGTATATCTTATACATTTACTTTTAACCCATGTGAGTTTTTAAATTCAAACTGGTTATATTATAATCAGCAGATATTTGCACGTTTTTCTCCTTTTCTGATAATCTCTGATTTTTATTTAGTTTGTTTTGACTATTTGCCTTTAATATAATTCTTGATATGATTGGATTACCATTTATCATTTTACTGGTTTTCTATTCCATTTCTGTTCCATTTTTCTGAATGCTTTTGAGTTAATTTTTTAATTTCCATGTTATTAACCTTAATTATATTTGATGTGTTTTAAAAATATTTTTCTCATATCATACCACTGGCAGTATACATCTGTAGTTAATTGCAGTCTACCTGCATGCTATATTATACCTCTTAATGTATAAGAACCTTACAACACTATACTTCAACCCTACAACACCTCTTAATGGTCAAGAACCTTACAACACTATATTTCCAATTCTATCCTTCCAACCTTTGAGTTATTGTTGCTGTAGATTTTACTTTTTATATGTTATATAAACACACAGTAAATTTGTACTGTTTTTGCTTTAGACATTCAATTTTCTTTTAATGCGATTAAAAATAAGAAGAATGTTTTGTATTTACATTCATCTTAACCATTTCCAGAGATCTTTAATTCTTTGTATAAATCTAAGTTGCTGTCTTATATTCTTTATGTCTGAAGAACTTTCTTTTACATTTTATAGTGCATGTGTATTATAAATTCTCTCATCTTTGTCTGGAAAAAGTAACTTGGCATCATTTGTGAAGGATATTTTCATTGTGTCTAAATTGCTCAATTGCAAGTTTTTTTTGTTTTTCTTACCTTTTCTTTTTCCTTTCTATGTGTCTTCTTGTTGTCATACTTTCTTTTTTTCCCCCACTGTATATATATATAGTTTTTATTTTGTTTTCAATAGTTTGACCATTATGTACCTAGGTATGCTTTTTTTAATGCGAATTTTATTTTATTCTATTTTTTAATTGTTATTTCCCCAATATAGTTTTTTTTTCTACTGAACAACATGGTGACCCAGTAACACATACATGTACACATTCTCTTTTCTCACGTTATCATGCTCCATCATAAGTGACTAGACATAGTTCCCAGCGCTACACAACAGGATCTCATTGCTAATCCATTCCATAGGCATACTTTCTGATCGAGAAATTTTTTTTCAATTTTACCTTTGTTCCTCTATATGTAATATGGTCTTTTTCTCTGTTTTTTAAGATTTTCTTTTTGGTTTTTAACATCTTGTGTGTATGTATATTTAAAAACATATTTATCCTTCTTGGAAATCTCTGAGCTGCTGTGATCTGTGCATTTGACAGCCCTCATTACTTCTGGGAAATTCTTGACCATCATCTCTTCAAATCTTTATTCTGTCCCATTCTCTCTCTTGTCTTCAAGGATTTCAACTGGCTTATGTTAGGCCATTTGAAATCATATTTATAGCCCTTGGATCCTCTTATCTGTTTTATTTCCTCTCTTTGTGTTTCACTTGAGATAATTTCTATTGACCTGTCTTCACATTAGCTGACCTTTTTCTTCAGCCGCATCACATTTTTGGAAGTGATAGGTGAAGGCATTCTTCACTTCTGTTTCTGTGTATTTGTTTCTAGCATTTCCAGCTGACTGTTCTTATAGTTTTCACATCTCCACTGAAATTCAATATCTGTTCATGTGCATTGACTTTCCTTCTGGATCCTTTAACATCTTCTTATAGTGATTTTTAATTCACTATATAAGGGCCCAACACGTGAGTTATCTCTGGTTTTGCCTGGTTGTGCCAATGGCATTTTCTCTTATTAGTGGGTTCTTTTGTCCTTGCTTTTTTCATGTCTCATAATTTTTCATTGAATAGTGGTTATCATTTGTAGAATAGCAGAGTGAGAGTGAGATACTAGTATTTATGTTTGGAAGCCAGTCCACCTGCCTTTGCAAAGCTTTTTTTTTGGGGGAATATTAGGTCAGTCTACTCAGAGGTAAGCTGGGTTTGGGTTTTGTTGTTGGTATGAATTCATTTACTATGTTCCCTGGCTTCGCATTCCTCCAGCATTACCTTACCCTGTTTAGGGTGAGATCTCATTTGCCAGTGGGTTTTTCTTAAAGTTCCTGTTCTACCCTCAGCAAATGACCAACTTCAGAGAAGTTTTCCCTCCATTTTTGGGACACCTACAGCAGTGAGTTGCTGTTTGTTGACATTTGGGCTTTGCTCCTGGGAGCAAAAGAGGTATTCTTTTTTATTGGTGGAGAAACATGGAGTCATGGAGAATGACTGATATGGTACAAATTCTCCTTGCACCTGTAATTTCCATGGGTTCTGTATTTTCACTGGCCTACTCTTTGACTTCAGAGATTTATTTAAAATTTTAATTGGATTTGTCCTACCCACTTGTATGGCAGCCCCAGCTTTCTTCTGTTCTCACTAGTAAGCTCCTGCTCATTTTCCCTCTCTCCTTAGAGACACCTGTCTTTTCTTAGGTTTTTGACACTTTGGTTATCATGTGATATCAATTCTCTAGGTTCAAGAAAAATTATGATTTATAGTTTATCCATGGGAGTTCCCATCATGGTGCAGCAGAAACGAATCTGACTAGGAACCATGAGGTTGTGGGTTCAATCCCTGGCTGCTCTCAATGGGTTAAGGATCCAGCATTGCCATGAGCTGTGGTGTAGGTCGCACACTCGGGTTGGATATGATGTTGCTGTGGCTGTGGCTGTGGCTGGCAACTATAGCTCTGATTAGACCCCTGGCCTGGGAACATCCATATGCCATGGGTGCAGCCCTAAAAAAGACAGCAAGACAAAAAAAAAAAGATTTATAGTTTATCCAGCTTTTTCTAGTTGATAGGGTAGCAGTGATCCTCTTTCCATATTTCTACTTCCTAGGCAGAAGCCAGAGGTCAGTATAAGATTTTAAGGCAAAGTATTTTAGAATTTTTCAATTGTATCATTGCAAGAGTGGATGTTGAAACATTTTGATCTTGATTATTTTGATATTTATTCTGATCAAAATAGAGCTTGGCTTATGAAGCTTTGAGCCCAGCCTGTACAGCTTCAAAAAGGAGACAACAATACAGTCTACAAAGGTGATTCCACATGAAAGACAAGTCCTGGGGCAGTGACTTGTCCCCGCAGCCACTGGGGTAATCTTCCCCCTATTTACTGCCAAATTATGGAATAATGAGTCACAAGCACATTTCTAAATATATCAACAGCCCTGCAAAGTGTTTCAGAAGCACATCCATCAATTATGGTCATGAGAAAGGTCATAATAGTACAGGCTTTCATCATAATTGAGCTCTCCCTCCCAGTTGCCTTGGGTGTGTTGAAATACTGTGATTGTTCAGTTTGAAGCAGTATTCACTTTTGAAGACAACTTTCTGGAAATGAGTAAAATATCTGAAGGAGGCCCTAATCCCTCATTCAAAAGCTTTTTGTGTATTAAATGTATCTCAAAAACTCTTCTGTGAGATTCACCAACCTCATTCCTTCTAAACCATTGATTAGAATCCACAGCTTCAGCTGAAAAAAAATATGAACTATAGGATTTGGACGCCAGCCATTTTCACTGAATTCCCTTCTCATACACTTCTGTTAATAACAAAAGCATTGTTAATAGCACTTCTGTGTCCCTTTTTTTCCAGCTTAGCCGGTATTTCTGAAACTGTAACCCTGGCAGCATCGAACAACGCATAAAGTCCTCTGGCATTTTAATGTGCCTATAAAATAAGATGGAATCTTACAGAAAGCTACCCCCAAATTAGTCTTGGATAAAGGAAAATTGTTCTAAACTCCATTACTTTGAACAGTGTTTCCTTCCTACCCCAAACAATGATCCTGGAAATTTTCCACTGCCTATATAAATAAAATCAGATAACAGGGCTAGGGGAATCAGAAAATATTTCAAAATTAAATATTAAAAGATCTGCTAAAGCCAATATTCCTAATCTAGCATTTTTTAGTTTTATTATCCTCTTGGTAAACTGTAATTGAAAGCAGTTCATGCTTTCATTTGCTAATAACTTTTAGTCCAAAATCATAAGGATTTCTCAAACCTCAGGAGATTATTCTTCAGAATGGTTAATTTCAACAACCTATTTCCACATTATGTTTTGCCCACATTATGGTATATCAGTTTCCCCCTGAAGATTCAGGGTCATATTTTCTGTGTGCTATTTAGATAAAGAATTCCAAAAAGAAGTTGCATTTCTTTCTTGCCTACTTATGATTGGAAACTTGTACATTTCCCCCTCCAATTAATTCGGAGGGTTTTTTTTTTTTTTTAAACCAGTACTTAATCACTTATTGTTACTCATTCTCTATGTATTTCTACTAACCACGAGTGGTGAAGCTCTTAAACGACTAAGTTTATGATTACCCTCAGCTCTGCAAAGGTCTGGAACCACATCACAAATCTTTTGACACAAAAGTAGAATATATTTATTTTGGAAGAAAAGCAACAGTGAAGACCAAGCCATTTGGATATATTTTTGTTTGTACTAGAACTAAATTAATCAAACCAGAAAAAATTGCCTAGCAGCATCTGACATTAAAAAAATTCCATAACCAAAACTAAACCACATGAAGGATGAGACAGAAGACAGCTCAAGCCTTGTGTGATAAGAGTCACAGTCTGTACATGGAGCTGCTATCTTTACATCTAAAGAGAGAAGGTAGAAAAAAATTAGAGTTAGATACAGAGGAAAAACTAAATTAATGTAAGCTAATATATATTGATTACCTACTAGATTTCTTATCCTGAATTAGGAGCATTATAAACTTTTCATTTAATTCTCACAAATCCAGTTATCTCTATTTAAAGAGAAGAAGGATGATGTAGTTAAAGATCATTCAACTCTTTTTTTTTGTAATTCTAATCTTTTTAAAAATTATTTTGTAGAAGTATAGTTGATTTAAAATGTTAACTTCTAGCATACAGCAAAGTGATTCAGATCTCTCTTTCTATATATATATATTTGTGTGTGGGTGCATTCTTTTTCATGTTCTTTCTCATTATGATTTATCACAGAATATTGAATTTTGTTTTCTGTGCTATACAGAGGATCTTGTTGTTTAATCATTCAATATATAGTAGTTTGCCTCTGCTACGCAGGTTCCCAATCTACCCTTTCCCAATCCCCTCCCTTTGGCAACCACAAATCTGTTCTTTATGTCAGTGATTCTGTTTCTGTTTCATATATAAATTCATTTGTGTCATATTTTAGATTACATATATAAGGGATATTTATGATGTTTGCCTTTTTCTTTCTGACTGACTTAGTATGATAATTTCTAGCTGCATCCATGTTGCTGTGAATGGCATTATTTTGTTCTTTTTTATGGCTGTGTAGTATTCTTTGGTATATATGTACCATATCTTCTTCATCCATTCCTCTGTCAATAGACATTTAGGTGTTTCCATTTCTTGGCTATTGTCAACAGTGCTGCTATGAACACAGGGGTGGATGTGTCTTTTTGAATAATGTTTTTTTTTTTTTTCCAGATACATGCCCAGGAGTGGGATTGCATGACCACATGAAGCCTAGTTAAAGCCTAACATCTATCTTTTTAGATTCTGGCTAGATTTTTATCACTTATGGGAACCTAGGCAAATTACTTATCTTCGAATTGTAGCTGGAAGGTAATGTATTTGGAAATATATACTTTTAGAGGTTTGAAGTAGTTATTCAGAAAGTTAACTAGAATGTCCAAATTTTCAAACTTTCTAATTGACAGATTTCTTTTTATTTAAACAGATGTATAGATAGTGGGTCATATTTAGGCAGACTTTCACAGAGGCAGCACTGATGGGCAAAGGGGGCCTTGACTACTGTCACTTGATGGGAGGGTGATTCTGAGAATGAGGTTTAAGAAGTGATGCTTTGTTCTGGTGCTGGAGAATCTTATTAAAAATAGAAACTTTAAATCCTGTAAATAGCAAAATTCAAGTTATTTTCTTTGTACTGAAAAAAACATAGATATTTGAGTTGTAGCAGAGGAAAGAATATTGTGGCTAAAAATAAATGAAATAATTTTTATGATGTAGAATTCTACCAGGGCAGGGGATAGGAGGACATATTAGGGATTAATATGAAGGCACGCTTCAGGAGTAGATGGAAATCCAGCAATGTTCAATACTTGATGACACAGATGACCTGGTTTTGGAAACATCTGATTTAAAAGACATCAGTTTCTTTGCCGTTATTGTCAGGTCATTGGGAAATTACATATCCAGTAAAAAATGGAGATTTTAGAAGAGTTTTGCACTGCTAGGTAATCTGGATACTTAATATTTGTCATTTTGTTTGTTAATGAATCCTTAGTTATTTTGCTTCAACAAGGAATTTGACAAGCTGATTATATGGTCTTTTCTATGTGGCAACATTCCTGAGAATGCTAGTAGAATATGAGGAAAATATTCTATGGAAGAAAGTAATGACTTATTTAGGGGTTTCTGAATCATCAGCTATGGTTGACTTTCAACAGGTTATCAACCACCTTGTGATTTGCATAGTTTAGATATTTGCATGGCTTTCTTGGTTAGTTACATGCCTGATGTGTGTGTGTATGTATTTTTCCTTCTGAGCCATAATCTAAGCCTCTCAGCAACCTACAAATTTTTACCTCACTGCTATCAGGGGATTTTAAGACTCAGAACACGTTAAGAAGAAGCAGGCAGCCCTCTAAATCAAGACTCTAAGTAGGCTTGGCTCTTCTCCATCTCCCCCTACCTCTGTCCTAACAGGTTATTGTGTTGTCTTTAGAGTGAGCAAAACCAGGCTTCACTTCCAAGTCTTTATCCATCTACATGAGCTGTGAAGAAGGTCATGTTTTCCAGGCCAGAAGAAAAAAATTAGAATGAGATACAAGGGGGATCTTAGACATGCTTAATGAATTTAATTCTCCTCTTCGAACTTGGCAGAGAAAAGATTTTGTCTGTCTTGGCAAAAGGGGAGAACATTCTCTGTTCATCTTCATACTGAATTCATAATGAACTGCCTCCCCAGAGAATCACTTGGCCTAACTTCTAACAGTATTATGAAAAAAATCTTTTCTTTTTACCGAACCTCCTCAGTTTCAGTCTTTCTTCCTTCATCCCTCTTTTCACTTTCTCTCCCTGGAAGCACATACCCAAAGATATGTCACTGATGGATAAAACATCCCACCCTCAGTCAGTGGGCTCAGGTACACAAACATACCTTTCTGTATCACGTGTCTGTAAGTACTCCTGGCAAGCTTCCTAGATACTTTGTTTAGGAACTAGCCTCAGAGAGTCTATTTTCAAATACACCCTGAGAACCTCAAGGTGATCAAGGAATCCTCAAGGTTATCAAGTCCAAGAGAAATACAGTAACTATGATAATCTTCTAGCACGTTTTCTAAAGCATATATACTATCCTCATGGGTTATAAGTAAAAATATTTCTCTGTAATCAGAGATCCAGAAGAATTTTGTTTTTAAAAAAGACAAAACAACATTGGAAAATGTTGAGTCATGTTGCCTAAGAATCCTGAATTTTTTTCTTCCACCATATCTATCTGTCTAGCTATCTGGTGATAATAACACTTAATGTAAGATCTACCTTTTAAGCAAATATTTAAATTACATACTGGTAATTATAGCCACTATATTGTAGAGTTGATCTCTAGGACTTATTCATCTTGTATAAACAAAAGTTTGTACCCTTCTCTATTTCTCCTTCCTTCCAGCCCCTGGCAACCACCATTCTACTCTCTGACTCTGTGAGCTTGACTGTTTTAGATTCCTCATATAAGTGGTATCATGTAGTATTTGCCCTTCTGTGTCTGTCTTAATCAATTAGCATAATGTCCCCCAGGTTCATCCACGTTGGTACAAATGGCAGAATTTCCTTCTGTATAAAGGCTGAGTAAACACAAACATTTTTATCTATATTCCACATTTTCTTTTTCCTTTCATGCATCCATGGACATGAGTTACCTTCCATGTCTTGGTTACCTTGAAGAGTGCTGCAAGGAACATGAGAATGTAACTATCCCTTCAAGATCCTGATTTCAATTCTTTTGGATGTATGTCCAGAAGTGGAATTGCTGGATTGTATACTTGTTCTATTTTTAATTTCTTGAGGGACCTCCATACTGTTTTCCAAATTGGCTCCACCAATTTACCTTCCCACCAACAGTGTACTAGGGTTTCCTTTTACCACATCCTGTGTTTTGAGGTTTACTCAGAGAAAAATATTATCACAGCTTATTATGTGGTTGATTTTGGTAGAAACTTAGATATTTTGGAATGAATACTTAATATGTTGAAATTATATATATATATTATGGAAGTTCCTGGGAGGGATCAATTTGGAGCACCATCTGCAGCCTACACAGCTTATGGCAACTCTGGACCCTTAATGCACTGAGCCAGGCCAGGGATTTAACCCTCATCCTCATAGAGATAGTGTTGGGTCCTTCATTTTCTGAGCCACAATGGGAACTCCTTGTTGAAAGTATTTTGGAAACTTTATATTTTGGTGGACTCTCTGGATACAGTGTTGAATTCTAGTCAGCCAGTCTGAGAAAAACTTATTTATGGCAGGACCAACTATATGTCAGTGTCTGGGCCATGCAGGGTGCAACTGGAAAGTAGGCAGAGTTTGGTCATGTCCCTAATTGCTTCTTCATGCACACTTTTTTTTTTTTTTTTTTTAAGGGCCGCATTTGCGGCATATGGAAGTTCCCAGGCTAGGGGTTGAATTGGAGCTGTAGCTGCTGATCTATGCCATAGCCACAGCAATGCAGGATCCAAGCCACATCTGTGACCTACACCACAGCTCACAGCAATGCTGGATCCTTAACTCACTGAGCAAGGCCAGGGATTGAACCTGTGTCCTCATGAGTACTAGTTGGATTTGTTTCCGCTGAGCCATGAAGGGAATGCCTGCTTCCTTTTCTCAGTAGTGTATCCTCCTCCCCATCAGTAATCTAACATCCTCACACACTGAAGGGCCACAGGAGAGGTGAAGGACAACAGGATCCCATCGGTATAACTGTGGAGGCCAAAGAGCTTGTCCATGTCAGAATCTAGATCATTCTCTTTCAAATGGCCAACTAAAACTTTTCTGGAAATTGTGTGAGTGTGTGTGTGTGTGTGTGTGTGTGAGTGTGTGTGTGTGTGTGTGTGTGTGTGTGTGCTTGTGTGTGTGCTTGCATGTGTGCACACAAAAGAGAAAACTGAGGCAGGGGAATGTGGGAAAATGGAATGATGCCTGTGATCTTCAGACGCAAATATTTCATGAGCCACTTCTGCTTATTTTCTTTCCATGTTCTTCACGCGCAAACACTCCTGGAGAGGAGATTTGTTGAGCACAGTACCACAGGAATGTCGGTTTTCTGTTTACTTGTTCTGCTTTGACTAGGGGCTGATTCCACCTGGAACCCTATGTTTTTCGAACAGTACTGAGCAGCTAGGCCGGTGGCTTGACTGGGTAAGGAGGATGTGCCCATCAGGGAAGACCCTTTCTTCCCACCCGCAGATCTTCCTTAATTCCTGCTGTTGAGGACTTGGCACATTGTAGGAAAGGAAAGCATTGTTGAACTTTTATTTCTTATATTATAAGAAACAAAATGAGTAGCCCTTATAAGCATCACTAAATGGGCCTCCAGCATGAACATGACAGCTTCTGCTTCTGAAACAAAGGAGAGTCAATGGCTAAGGGATTCAAGTTAATTATTGAAACATTTTCAAAAAGGGGAGGAAAATGTGGAAAAAAAAAAGAATTTATATAAATGTACAATTGGGTCACTTTGCTGTACAGCAGAAGCTGACAGAACATTGTAAATCAACTATAATAACAATTTAAAAAATAAAAAAGGAAGGAAAAAAGTTCAAGTCAGAAAATTTAGATAATATTAAATGAGAAAAAGAGATCCTTATAATCTCACCAGCAAGAAATAATTTTTATTATATTTTGGTGACTCTCCTTCCAGCTTTTTTTTTTAAAGTTCTCTGTGTGTGGTGAAGGAAGAGTGGGAGAGCCGTGTATTTGCCATAGTTCTTTGGAGCTTCCTTCTTTCATCTTTTAGCTCATTGTGGACTTTTTCCCATGACAACAAATATTCTTCTATTTCAGTGATTTCCAACCAGAGGCAATTTCCACCCCCTGAGGACATTTAGTAACATCTGAAAATAATTTTTACTTCTGTCATCTACTTGGTAGATGTTCAGGATGCTGCTCCACATCCTATAGCACATGGGACACCCCCATAGCAAAGCTTATGAGGTCTAAAATGTCAGTAAGTCTGAGGTTTAGAAACTCTCTTTTATAACATTATTTTAAACATCTACCTATTATTCTATCCTAGTGTAGAATTATTCTTTGTTCCATTGTTGGAAATTTAGATTGTTTCCACATTTTTTGTTATAATAAACAAACTGTTGAATATTTGTGGTCACACATATCTTTGTATACTTCTGCTTAGATTGAATTAGAAAAAGCTCTTAGACATGAAAATTGGTTGATCAAAGGAAGTATACTTTTTGAGCCTTTAATCACTCTTCTCAGATTTTTTTGTTGAAAGGTCATTTCAATGAATAGTCTCATGTGTATGCTAGCCTTGTCTTATTTATTTATAAATTTATTTATTTATTTATTTTGGTAAAGTTCACCTTTCCAGAAGGTCTCACAGCTTATTTGAAGGGACATTTTAGCTTTTGTTCAGTTCATACAAGATTGATCAGCGAAGGACAGGAACAGTTAAGTAGCATCTCTGGGGCCCTAGCTTCACTCTGACCATTCACATGGAGTTCTAGGGAGCAAAGAAGGTAAGAATGGAGGTTTGTGAAACTCTCATTAATTCCTGATCTATTTTTTAATGAAAAGGATTGAGTGTCTAGACCTGGCCATGGTCAGTGGGCAGAAAGCAAAATGGTTTGATCAGAATTTACATCAAGCATTTGTCAGGCCAAAATCTAAACTATCAGATTGGAATGGTATATATCAAGTGCTTGGCATAGAATCCAAAATGTAACATACACTTGATACATTTTGGCTACTATTTAAGACTTAGAAGAGTCAAATACCCCAACTTAACTAAGTTTTTCTCTATTAGGTCTCACAGGGGGTCCAGTGTGGACATCCCTCCATTATTTCCTCAGTCATTGATTATCCTTTCAGGCATGATGTCTTTCTTTGGTTAGAGCTTGCACTACTGAGTTCAGGTTCAAATCACCAGTGTGTACAACTGAGATTAAAAAATGTTGAGCACAAGACAAAACATCCAGCTTTTAAAAGACAACACAAACAGGTGGAAAGATTTACCCTGCTCTTGGATTGGAGGAATCAATATTGTCAAAATGACTATAACACTTAAGGCAATCTACAGATTCAATGCAAATCCATATCAAATTACCAAGGACATTATTCACAGAACAGAATATTTTAAAATTTGTATGGAAACACAAAAGACCATGAATAGACAAAGCAATATTTAAAAAGAAAGGTGGAAATGGAGGAATCAGGCTTCCTGACTTCAGATAATCATACAAAGCTTCAGTTATCAAAACAATATGGTATTGGCACAAAAACAGAAATATAGATAAGTGGAACAGGATAGAAAGCCCAGAAATAAACCCAAGCAACTATGGCCAACTCATCTATGGCAAAGGAGACAAGAACATAGAGTGAAAGAAAGATAGTCTCTTCAATAAGTGGTGCTGGGAAAACTGGAAAGTTACTTGTAAAAAAATGAAATTAGAACATTCTCTTAACACCATACACAAAAATAAACTCAAGATTGATTAAAGACCTAACTATAAGGCCAGATACTATAAACTATCTAGAGGGAAACATAGGTAGAATGCTCTTGAACATAAATCACAACATCTTGTTTGATCCACCTCCTAGAATAAGGTCAGTAAAAACAAAAATAAACCAATGTTACCTAATTTAGGTCAAAAGCTTTTGCATAGCAAAGGAAACCATTAAAAAAAACAAAAAGACAACCCACATAATGGGAAAAAAATCTTTGCAAATGATGCAACAAAGGGCTAATCTCCAAAATATACAAACAACTCATAAACTCAACAACAAAAAAACCAAACAACCCAATTGAAAAATGGGCAGAAGAACTAAATAGACATTTCTCCAAAAAAGACATATGGATGGCCAACAGGCACATGAAAAAATGCTCGACATCACTAATTATTAGAGAAATGCAAATAAAAGCTACATTGAGTTACCACCTCACACTGGTCAGAATGACCATCATTGATAAGGCAAAAAATAGCAAATGCTGGAGAGGGTGTGGAAAAAAGCGTACCCTCCTTCACTGTTGGTGGGAATGTAAATTGGTAAAACCACCGTGGAAAACATTATGGGGTACCTTAGAAAACTAAATATAGAACTACCATATGATCCAGCAATCCCACTCCTGGGCATATATCTGGACAAAACATTCATTAAAAAGCTCATGCTTATTCATATGTTCATTGCAGCACTATTCTCAATAGCTGAAACATGGAAAAAACCTAAATGTCCATTGTCAGATGAATGGATTAAAAAGATGTTGTACATGTACACAGTGGAATACTACTCAGCCATATAAAAGGACAAAATAATGCCATTTGCAGCAACATGGTTGGAACTAAAGACTCTCATATTAAGTGAAGTAAGTCAGAAAGAGAAAGATAAATATATAAGTTATATGTGGAATCTAAAATATGGTACAGATGATCCTATCTACAAAACAGAAACAGATCATGGACATGGAGAGTAGACTTGTGGTTTCCAGGGGAGAGTGGGGAGGGAGTGGGATGGATGAGAAGTTTGGAGTTGGTGGATGCAAACTGTAACATTTGGAGTGGATGGGCAATGGGGCCCTACTGTACAGCACAGGGAACTATGTGTGATTGGGTCACTTGCTGTACAACAGAAATTGAAGAAACATTGTAAATCAATTGTACTTTAATAAAAGCAAAGGTGCTAAATTAAGAAAGCAAATGCTAACAAAAAATAACTAGGTTTTCATAGAAAAAGACAAAAAAATTTTAAAAAAGGCATTCTCCTCTGACAGCACATCAGATATTTGCAGATAAGACCTTGTGAATATACATGTTTTTCTACTTCAAAATTGTCATTTAATAGTATTTCTTCAAATGATTAGTTTGTATTATAGTCTGATTGTTTTTCTTGAACATTTCTCTTTATTAGAAAACAGGTACAGGTTTATCATATCTGTTGTTGACTGAAAATTCATTTTAATGTTAAACTTTTTACATAGTATTTTTCAAAGTGTCTCTTGATCTGTCTGTTAAACACTATTTCAGTTGCCTGGAGGGATACATGGATGCTTCCAATTTGTACTAAACTCAAAGCCCCTTGAGGGAATAGTACATGCCTGTTCATTTTTATACCCAGTGCCTAGCACTGTGCCTGATAGAACAGAGGTACTTCCCACATGCTTAGTGAGACCACTGAGTGTGATACATTCCTCAGCATCTGTAATGGCACACCTAACAAAGGGTTAAATAAAATGAAGAAAAATAGTTGTTTATTTTCTTTAGCTCTTTGAATCTTTCAATTTTCTCTTCTTCTTTCCTCTCTCTCTTTTTATCTTTCTCTCTCTCCTTCCTTTCTTCTTTCCTTCTTTCTTTCCTTCCCTCCATCCCGTCTTCCTTTCCTTCCTTCTTTCAAAAAATCATCATTGTATTTCTGAGGCTATACAGGCAGTGGAATGTAGTAAAAAATAAGAATAACTGAACCCTTGGCTATCTTAGATTTAACCAGTTGTGTTTATGTTTGACTTCCAAATATCCTTTTAAAGATACTGTTAGATAGGTGGTACAATATTTCACTGTGTTTATGCTGTTTTTCCTTAAAGGATGAGGAAGTGCTGACCACACGCAGTTTTTTCCTCAGTGTTCTGCTGTAAATCACTGTTTTCAGAAAATGAAGCCAGTCTAATTCCAGAGTTCAAACTGTTATCTCATCAGAAATAGTGCATTGCCTAATCTTGAACAATAAACAAGTTTCACTTTGCATTGCAGAGTCTCTGGGGAGGCTGTTGTCGTTCCCTGGAAGCAAATTTTCTGGATATTTTGGGAGTATTTGCATGTCACCAGAAAATCTTTCTTTTGCTATTGGCATCTCCAAGGGAGAGAATATGTTAAACTGAGATCTTGAATCTCTCCTAATCCTCTATCCATTGCCTAAATGCAGAGTATGTAAAAACCATGCTTGGCACAAGATAAGCACAGTGCAGTGGTTATTTCTGTGAGATGATGGCATGCCTAGCATGCTCTTATGAAAGGAAGGCATTCACATTTTGCCATCAAGCACCACAATGGCCATAGCTTTTGTAGACACAGTTTATCACATTCCTTAGATTCCTTTATATTCTTAGTGTGTGTATAATCTTTAAAATCAGGGACACTACTAAATTGCATCTAAGGCTTTTTCTGTACCTATTGGAATGATGATATCATTTTCCTCCTAAAATCTGTTAATGTATTGAATCATCAGTTCTCTTATATTATGTGCATTTTCCATTTCAACCCAAATTGATCATGCTGGTTAGGGTTTTCTATTCATTGTTGGATTTGTTCTACTAGTATTTTATTTAGGTGCATCTATGTTCTAGAGTGAGTTTGGCCTGTAAATTTTCTTTCACTAACAGACCTTCTCTGGTTTTGGTCTCAAAGTTTTACTAGTTTCAGAAAATGAGTTGGGTGGTGTTCTTTGTTTTTCTGTGTTCTGGATTAAAGTTTGCAGGATTCTCAGAGATCCTTAAAATGATTGGCAGACTAGCCTGTAATGTCCTTTAGTCTTAATGTTTTCCTTTGGGGATGATTATTGACTCAATTAACTTTATTCATTTTACTGTTTTAGTACTTTTAGTATTTATATTTGAATCAATTTTATTAATCTATTAAAAAATTTGTTCATTTTAGCTAAATTTTCAAACTTAATGATATAAGGTTGTTCGGAATATACTCCTGATAACCTTTTAATCTCTCTCATTTACACCCCATCTTAATTTCTAGTGTTTGTAAAATTTCCCTTGTTTTCTTGATGATTCTTATCAGTGTTTTTCTGTTTTTTAGTTGGTTTAAATAACCCATCTTTTAGATTTTTGGTTATCTACATTTGTTTTCTATTTAATTTTTATTTCTTTCTTTTCATTAGTTCCTTTTTACTACTTTCTTTGGGTTTTGTCTGTTATGTCAAGTTGTTGCTTGGTTTATTAATTTTCATGTTTTATTTTATAAAATTTCTTAAGGCAATCAATGCCTAAGTACTGCGTTAGCTATGTTCTATAACTTTTGATATGTATAACTATACTTTATTATCTTTCAGTTGTAATATTTTTCAGTTTCTTTTTTTTTTAGGGCCACGCCCATAGCACATGGAGGTTCCCAGGCTAAGGGTCGAATCAGAGCTACAGCTGCTGGCCTACACAGCCACAGCAACATGGTATCTAAGCCTCATCTATGACTTACAACACAGCTCATAGCATCACCAGATCCTTAAGGGTTCCAATCAGAGCTGTAGCTGCTGGCCTACGCCAGAGCCATAGCAATGCGGAATCCAAGCCGTGTCTGCGACCTACACCACAGCTTATGGCAACTCCAGATCCTTAACCCACTGAGTGAGGCCAGGGATTGAACCTGCAACCTCATGGTTCCTAGTCGGATTCGTTAACCACTGCACCAAGATGGGAACTCCTCCATTATGGTTTTTATTTATTTTTTATTTAATGGAAGTATGTTTTTAATTTCCAAATATGTCATAGTTTTCTAATTATCTCTGAATGTTGGATTGAAGTCAGGTTTTGTGATCTGCATGATATAAATCCTTTGAAGTTTTTTGAGGATTCTTTCTAGCAACTGTTATTTTTTTTTTAATGCATGAAAAATTTATTAGGTATAATGGATTTTATATATCCATTAGGTTGAATTAAGTAAATATACTGTTCAAATATTCTACAGCCTTACTGATAGTTTTAAAATTCATTTTAATGTTAAACTTTTTACATAGTAGTTTTATCTGCTTAACCTATTAATTACTGAAGGTGTTTTTTAAACCTACCACTGTGGTAATGGACTTATTATCATTTTGTAGTTCTGTAGATTCTTGCTTTATGTATTTTGATCTATATTATTAGTTACATACAAATTTAGAACTTTTGAATTTACCTGGTGATTTAACCTTTTATTATCATAACGAGTGAATCTATTTCTAGTAATATTTTATCATAAAATCTGTTTTATCTTACATCAGTTTAGCAAAGTTACTTTTCTTTTGGCTTATGTTTGCCTAATATATCTTATTCTATTTTCTTATTTTCAGAGCTCATCTTATCTTTTTTTTAAAGGGCACAATTTGATGATTTTAGTAAATTTACAGAGTTATATATCAGTTATTACAATCTAGCTGTAGAACATTTCCATCTCCCTGAAGACAGTCATTATCTTTTTGAATACTAGCTTCCCCCCAGTCTCTCATTTTTGTATTACTGAAACTCAGATATACAAAGATATTAGGTCTTCTCATTTTATTCCATGTCCTCTAACTTCTGACCCTATTTGCTATCTCAATCTATAGACAATTTCTATAGGTTTTTTTTTTTATCAGTTCAATTGTGTTCTCATCTTCCATTTCTGATTTATTGTTTAACCTATACATTGAGCTTTAAGTTGAAATATTTTTTATTTCTAGGAATGTTATGTATTTCTTTGTTAGAACTGCCTGGTTATTCTTTTCTTATTTATACATTATTTCTATTAACATATAAAACACAGTTATTTTGGCTTGGTATCTGGTAATGCCAATATCTAAAACTTAATATCAATCTAAATCTGCTACACATTGTTTCTTATCACTTTCTCTCATGCTGCCTCATTTCTTTGTATATATTGTGATTTTTGTTTTTGAAGTCATGATCCTTGATTTAATGGATTCTTTGAGCTCTGATTGCAAGTGTATTGCTTCAGAGCATGTTTGCTTTTGTTTCTTCTTTGCATGTTTGGTTTATAATTCACTCAAGCAGTACAGCCAGGTAACTGTAGGGGGAAATGATATTATCACTACCAGTCATAAATTTTGTTTCTTCTTCCTCTTTATTTTTTCATTTTTATGTTATATAAACAGTGTAAAAAAAGCTAATTTTCCCTTTTATAAATTTTGTTCACTTTTAATGTTTTTAGATACCAGAATGAAGAAATTAGAGATTTTAAGCCAACTGAGGGGTTTAAGGCCAAATGTGTAATGGTAAATGCCTTAAATAGCTGGTTTTGAGTATCTTTAACTAAAGGCCAAAACTTGATGATGAGCTAACAAAGCAGACACTTGTCTCTCTATTTTATAGGGCATGGCTAATGACTCTGGAGTGTCCTCTCTTTATATCCTGCATGTTGTAATGGATTATGTCATCAGAAAATCATCTTTTTCTACAGAGAGAGGTATTAGGCCTTGGATGTTACTCAACCCACAAGCTAATTAAATCCTTATTTTCTGTCTCTTTTCTTCCCTTTCCAAGACTGTATAAATCATTTAAATGTAGTACATACAGATTTTGTAAACCTTATTGTTACAGACGTCATATGACAAAGTGGTTTCTTCTACCCACCTGCCCATATATAGAAAAAGCATTATTTTATACACAGTTTGCAAATTACATTTTACAGTAAAAGAGAAACAGGAGGACAGCATTAAATCTGAGTGAGATCCGCATTTCCTATCAATTGCTTACACAAGACATGCATTTCAGTACTTTTCCAGTATATTTCTGGGTTTTCTCTAGATGAATCTTTTAAAGTGTCATCGTTATCTGTGGATTAAGGACTACTAAAATTAGTACATCAGAAGCCAATGCTGTCATATATCACAGTTGTGATTATAAAACAACTAACATAAGTGATTCTCTTCATGTAAAATTTTTCTTTCAAATAACCTAAGTTATTTTCATGACTATGGGGATTTTTCTTTCCTGTTTTAAAAAAAAGAACACCTGGCACACTGTAGGTGTTTAATAATCTTTCCCCCCATTTTTTAAAGTTTTATTGAAGTATAGTTGATTTACAAGGTTGTGATAATTTTTGCTGTTCAACAAAGTGATTCACTTATATGTGTATACACATCCATTCTCTTTCAGCTTCTTTTCCCCCATAGATTATCAGAAAATATGAGTTAGAGTTCTCTGTGCTGTACATTGGGTCCCTGTTGGCCAATCATTCCATATACCTTAGTCTGCATATGCCAATCCTAAACCCCCAATTCATTCTTCCCGCCACTCCTCTGTAACCTTCTGTAGTGTGAATGAAATTAATGTCCTATTTTTGATCTGGGAATTCATGTTATATGTCTCATATGATGTCACAATGTTAAAGGCATAACTTAAAATTCTGGGGTCTTAGGGAAATTATTTTGTAATTCAAACTGTTACACTTCAGAGTACTTGCAGTAGTGCATGGTAGGGTTGAGAGGGCCTGCCTGTTATGGCATCCCCAACTAGTACTGAGGCTGTATATGGAATTTGGATCTAATCCCAGTCCAAAGTGTTTTGCTCCAGATCAAATGAATATATAAATTTGAATGTGTTCAAATGTACTCATTGGCCTGTTATAAAAAAAAGAACAAATATTTCAAATTCTTAAAGCCATTCTCTTAGTTTTGTTTTTTGAGCAATTTATGGTAGAATACAGCATAAATGTTTCCTTGGACATGTCAAATCTCACTCTATATAATAAGGTACCTGGTGAAATGGATTTATGTATTTATTTATTAATTATCCATTTAGCGCTATATTTGCTATTTTTAGGGGGTGGAGCATGATAGAAGGTGTTGGTCACAGGCAATTTCATTATTGGGAAGTGAAAATGTCAGAGGCCAAACCATCTTGGGTTGGAAACAATCACCAGGATTGACACTTTTATTTATACAAGTGTAGCCAGGCATCCACCACCAACATGAGATGTAAAATAAAACTGAGAAGTCATCTTCCATCTGAATGCAGGTACTGGGCCCTGGTATGTTATGTTTTTAGGTTAGTAATATGAATGGAGGGGAAGGCAATTAGATTATGACTTTAATAGGGAGAAGAAATGATATTCTGAAAAGGAGATTATATTAGATTGTAATGGATAGAAGGTTATTTAAAATGCATTAAGCAATACTTTGGAGAATATACTGTACCACTTTGGGCAAGTTCCTCCACTTAATCTTCTAGTTCTGCAGCTGTATCTATCCATAATAATTAATCAATTTCCTAAATTATTTTTCCAAATCTATTGCCCTAGTAACATCTCCACTTTTTATATGACTTCCCCTGCCCCCACCCCAAACCCCCATTTCTTGTGTTTAATATTTTCCCTGTCTCTTTCAAGATATTTCATATGTCTAGAGTTCCCATCATGGCTCAGTGGTTAATGGCCTCAACTAGTATCCATGAAGACGTGGGTTTGATTAATGCCTTCCTCAGGGGGTTAAGGATCCAGCATTGCAGTGAGCTATGGGATAGGCTGGCAGCTATAGCTCTGACTGGACCCCCAGCCAGGAACCTTTTTAGAGTGGGCGTGGCCCTAAAAAGACAAAAGAAAAATATATTTCATATGTTTACTTTCAAATCTTGTTTTTGGTTGGTTAATTCTGGTTTAGTAAACACTATACATAATTTTTCCGTTAATTATTATGCTCCTAGGATGCTCAGTGTTGCTCTTGCCTTTGAATTCATATTTCCCAGAGCATGCTAGCAACCTTAAATGGTAATGTGTGAGGAGATCCTCTTGATAAGCTTAGTTGGATGGATGGTTGTTGCTGAATTTTCCCCCCAGGAGAGCTTTTTAAGAAGGCTGGGGCTGGGGAGAAGGACAAAGTGGGAAAATTGGAGGAAGAAATGCTCAGAGGTAAACAAATTTTCTTAATTCATGTTGTTAACACTAAACCTCTCAGATCATCCAGAGCTGTGTCCTAAATCATATTCTGCCACCTCCAGTGGGCACTGGCTGGCTCCTGATTTCCCACTCCATGGTGGTGATGGCAAGGGCAATGATCTGCCCAGAGAGGGAAAAGGACACACAGAAATCCTTCTTCACCCCATCCCTGTGTCCTTGAATCTTGAGCATTGTCTGAGTTCTAGTGGAAGAAGCTGGGAAGGTGGGAGATTGTTGGAGACAGGAGAGTGACAGCTGGTGGATGACTCAGAGGTGTGATTGGACCTTGTGTGTACAAGGGACAAGGAAGTGGATATTTGCGCAACACATATCACTACTTCCTGGTCTTTACTATCAGTAAATTGGTTCCTGAAAGCACTTCCTCCCCTCTTCCTCTGTTTCATTACTCTTACCTGAACAGCATAATTCATCCTGCATGGGATGAAAAAATAATTCCAGAACCTTTTCCTTGGACCCTTATCTTCATTGTCCTATGGTTCTCAGGAGGTTATAGGATTGCTAGTGGGTCTTTTGTTTAATTTTATGCTGATGAGTAATTCATTTTATCTTTTAGGCAGCTGATGTGGCAGTTGTATCAACAGGCGTTTATTAAAAAAAATACCAAGTATCTGTAAATCCTTTTGGTAAATATTTGTGAAGTTTCAAAATCCTCACGTCTGATCAGTGTAAATCAGTCTGCAAGACAGTCTCCTACGAAAGCCATTTGGAGACATAAAGCACATTCTGGCCATGGGAACTTCCTCCTGGGGGTGAGGGGTAGGGAATTCAGAAGAGCCTTCAGCAAAGATAAATTAGCTTTCACAGAAGGGGGACACTTTCAGACAATGCCACGAAACTTTATTGAGATCAGGTAATAAAAGCCTCACTTTGGGGAGTGGGAAAGTTGGGGGATCAAAAATCTGGTTTACGTCTGGCTAAATAAAAGTCTGGAAGAGAAGTTTGCCCTTGTATTCTCATAGAACAGAGGCAACATTCTATATAAAGTATTATTATGAGGGAGAGAAATTTAAATGGTTATACAAATTCAAATCTATAAATAAAATAATTCTGCTTTAGAATAACTCTAATATCCATGACATTTTCCTGAATTTGAAACAAGGACAAAAATATCCTTCTTTTTCACTCGAGCCCTCCCTAAAACCAGCTGACTGATTAGCTGAAAAAGAAAAGACGGTAGTAGGAAATAAAATCCCAACTGAGCCAACTCCATGGGCTGGGCTCTAGTATAAAATTAGGAAGAGCTTAGTTTTTCTCCTATCATATTTGAAAATTTCATTATCAAATATTCCTTTCTTACTCACATGTAGGAGATAATTTCTATCCATTTTCAGTTTCATTTTTAAGGTAGTAAAATACAGTCTAAACTGAACTTCTTGTTTTCAGTTTAAAGGTTTTCCCTTTCTCTTGGTCCTGACTCAGAACTTTGGGAAAGGAAGTCGTGTTCCCCTTTTGTTTTTTACTTCATATCTTCCTGAATTGCCATCCTTTGCCTCAGGGTTGGATGGGACATGGGAGTAATATATAAAGGCAGAAAAGTCTTATTTACTTAGCTGGTGCTGTTAGAAGATCTTACTTGGCTCTCAAGTGCTCTCTGGCATGGCAGGATTGTGGGCTTTTCAGTGTAGACATTTTGCCCCTCCCTCATCTTGGACACTGCACAGGATCTTACTGTAGGAGATGTTCTCTCTGGCTAACCCATTTCATCTGCTCTCTTTGCCTGTACCCACCACTCCACAGCTTCACTTGAACTGGGGTCAATCAGATGTGGCAAGTAAAATGTCATCTTGGGTAAAATCTCTTTCAAGGTTACCCAACCTCGTGGGCTTCTACAGTCTTCCAGCTCTTGTAAGTCAGGCCATCTGCAAGAAGCTGATCATCCTTTCCACTGGTAGTATCTTGGGCCAGGAGCACACATTTCTACCACTCAGGAAGCATGAGGGCAGCAAGGCTATACATATGAGACCTCAGTAGTCTCCCTTATATACTTAAATTGCATAAAATGCATAACTTATGTGAGTGAAACAGGCATAAACAAGCCAATTGGAGATGAATGATGAAAATTAGTTTTGGAGACAATAGATGTGTTTTAAGACTCAGGTGAATCTGGGATAAGGTCTCCCTTCTATGTGGTAGTATGCTGAAGCCATTAGCCATCAGTCTGAACCCACACAGGAATTCCTGATTGGGGGAATGAGAATGTTTTAATTTCAGAGTTGAGTATGTTTTTCTCTGAAGGTGCCTGTAGATGTCACTACAGTAAACGACTCTTATCCTTGAGTTGATGGTGAGGCAAAAAGCCCATAAAAAAAGTAAAGGAAAACATGGTATTTTGTAAGTCCATCTATGTTGTTACAGTAAGATTGTGAGCAACGCCACAGTTCACAGTTTTGCAAATCATCTTTTTTTTTATTTACAGCTGTGATTTATTCTAAATGATGAAAGTATGCTTAGTAACAGTCTTCAGTTTAGAGAAGGGAGGGAAAGTCTGTCTGTTCTCTCTTTTTCAGTAGACACCTCTCTTTCAGGGCAGGAGGCACAGATATTCTCCTTTATCCTTAGAGACATCATCCTCAAGCTAAGAATATTGATGCCTCATGAAAGGCATTATGATAGGTGGTAGGCATTGAGTGTAAAGAAGAATGAAGGTGGAGAAAGCACTTAAAAACATTCTTGGGGCAGCATTCAATTCTAAAAGCTTTTAAATGGGTTTTCCTCACTGTTCTGGTTTTAGAAACATATGTATACTAAATAAATTTTATATTAAAACATAGTTGATTTACAATGTTCTATCAATTTCTGTTGTATGACAAAGTGACCCAGTCATTCTCATATGTGTATATGTGTACACACACACACACACACACACACACACACACATACACACACACACACACACACACACACATATCTCCATTCCTTTTCTTACAAAATATTCCATCATAGTTTATCCCAAGATACTGGATATAGTTCCCTCTGCTGTATAATAGGATCTCATTGCTTATCCTGTCTAAATGAAACAGTTTGCACCTACTAAACCCAAACTCCCAGCCCATCCCACTCCCTCCTCCCACTCCTTGGCAACCACAAATCTGTTCTCTAGGTCTGTGAGTCTATTTCTGTTTTGTAGGAAGGTTAATTTGTGCCATATTTTAGGTTCCATATAGAAGTGATATCATAAGATATTTGTCTTTCTCTTTCTGACTTACTTCACTTAGTATGATAATCTCTATTTTCATCCATGTTGCTGCAAGTGGCATTACTTTGTTTTTATGACTGAGTAGTATTCCATTGTATATATGTGCAACATCTTAATCCACTCATCTGTTGATGAACAGTTAGGTTGTTTCCCTGTCTTGGCTATTGTAACCATCTAGAAAAGACAACATTTCTCCTCTTTCTAGGTAAAGGAAACCCAGTGAAAAATGATCTAGGAAATCCGTCTCTGAGCTTTCATAGCCAGGGAAGATATTTAATGATGTTATCCAGGAAGCCCTTGGCACCTCTATCTTTATACAGCGGAGGATACCAGTTTTGGCTGGACTCCTAATATTTAAGCATTTTCTGCTGATTCTATTTTTTTTCTTATAAAGGCCTATGCTAAAGAACTCTTTCTCATATTTTTACTTATAGACCTCTCATATTTTTACTTATAGGAAAGAAGGGAATGGACCCTACTTGCATGGACTGGTTATGATACTTGTGTCAAGAATTGAGATAAAACAAGTGAACAGCATTCTTTGCAAAACTGTCTTAATGAGACTTACTTATTATTGGAAATCTTTTGTCTACGGTAATAGTACTACAAAAATAAAATTACTAATGAAAATTTAAAATTATATGTCACAGAGGTTTTTCAAAAAGTTAAACATAGAATTATCATATGGCTCAGTAATTCCAGTCCTAGGCATATACCCATGAGAATATGTTTACACAAAAGACAGATACATAAATGTTTAAATTAGCATTATCTGTGGTAACCAAAAGGTAGAAACAACCCAAATGTCCATCAACTGATGGATGGATAAATAAAATGTGGTATATCTATACAATGAAATATTATTTGGCCATAAAATGGAATGTAGTTTTGATAGGTGCTATGGTAAGAACAAACCTTGGAAATCTTATGCTAAGTGAAAGAAACCATTAAAAAAAGATTGAATACTGTATAATTCCATTTAGATAAGATGTCCACAATAGGCAGGTCTGTGGAGATAGAAAGTAGATTAGTGGTTGTCAGGGATGGGGATTTGGAGGGGGAAGTATAAATGAGGAGAGATTAGGGGGTGATAGCTAATGGATTTAGAGTTTACTTTTGGGGGGTGAAAATATTATGGAATTTGATATCTGTGATGATTGTACAACTTTGTGACCTCACTAAAAAAAAAATCACTGAATTGTACATTTCATTCAGGTGAATTTTAGGGTGATGTCAATTATATTTCATGGATAGAGAAAGGCTGAGGCAGAGAAAGACTGACTTAGGCATCATGAAATAGGTTTGAGCTTCCTTCATTAATGTTCCCAGGAAGGGAAAGTTTCTTATTTGATCAATTCAAGCATAAATGGGTAATTCATAAGATTCTGTTTCTCTCTTTATTCTTGCATGGATAGAGAAAAACATATGGGAGACACTCAATATACTGGGGTAGAAAGAGGGATATAGTCTTATTAGTCATACTGAAGAGGACATTTTCCCTAGTGCAGCCTGATCAGTGAATACAAGTGAGTCACGGCCCAAAGTAAATGAGTCACATAAAATTCAGGCGGGTGGAGGGATCCTAAAATAGACAGTGGACTTGAACAATAACACATCCACAGGGTTTTATGTGTGTATGCATAGAAATTATGTAGGAAACCAATTTAAATATTTCTCTTGGTTTTTGTTCCTTTGGTGCAAAATACAGTTACACCCAAAAAAGTCTTGATAGATTACTCTAAAAATTACAGGTATAATTATTTTGAGGATGATAACATTTTAGCTAAAATCAAGTTAAAATGGTTTCTTCAGTAACCTTCCTCTTCCAAACAATATGGAGAGATTACTTTCAGGTCAGGACTCTTCTGTCATTACAGAGTTTACTCCAGTGGCTTTGAGTATAAAGTATGTTTATGGAAACGCAATGGAGTTTTAAAACTAGGAAAGCCCCAAATATGCTCTGAACTATAACACATGATGTTCAATCTGCAGACTGATGTTTTGAAGTATTTTCTCATAGTCCTGTGACTATTTCTGTGTTTTACCACGTGCCACTGCTCCTCTGGCTCAGAATGGATTTGTATGATGTCACCATTGGGCATCAACAGTCAGTGGATTGGCAGCTATACCTGTGATGATGCTTTATTCTTATTGGATTGTTTATTTCATGTCATTGAGTGGACATTTAAAAAATACATTTAAAAGGTGTTTAAGCAATATTTTTCCTCCAGAAACAAAAGAATAAATCCAAGAACAGCATTTCTTCATGCTTAGTTGTATCAAAACTCATTTAAAAAATTTACTCATTTATCAACCTTCTTGTTTCCAAAGGACTTAAGGTGGCTGTGAAGTTGTTTCACTCTGTTAATAGCCAAAATATAAATAGAACTCATGCAATAAATAAATATATGAAAGATATAAATGCACATATATGCAAAGAAATGAAATAAAAAATAATAGACTCTGAATCAAATAATGTTTTGATAGATTTTAACCAGAGCATGTGAGATTCATTTTTACTTCTTCTGTATTTTTAAATTGAATTGTACTTGATTGGTAATGTTGTGTTAGTTTCAAGTGTACAGCAAAATGATTCAGTTATTTATATATTTTACACATATCATATATATTTATATATATATGAATATAAATATATATGTTATTTTTCGGATTCTGTTCCATTTTAGGTTATTACAAGACATTGATCGAGTTCCCATCATGGCTCAGCAGAAATGAATCTGACTAGTATCCACGAGGACTCAGGTTTGATCCCTAGCTTCGCTCAGTAGTTTAAAGATCTGGCATTGCCATAAGTTGTGGTGTAGGTAGCAGACACGGCTTGGATGCTGCATTGCTGTGGCTATGGCGTAGGCTGTCAGATCCAGCTCTGATTCAACCCCTAGCTTGGGAACCTCCATAAGCCATAGGTGCGGCCCTCAAAAGACAAAAAGACAAAACAAAAAACAAAAAAAAAACCCATTGAATATAGTTCCCTGTACGATACAGTAGATCCAACTAAACAGTACCTCTGATTTAAGATAGCAGACTTTTCACATGCATTTCTTTTCTTTCTTCTCTCTTTTTTTTTGCTTTTTAGGGCCATACCCTTGGCATATGGAGGTTCCCAGGCTAGGTGTGGAATCTGAGCTTAGACCTGCCAGCCTACACCACAACCAAGCAACACCAGATCCTACACCACAGCTGACGGCAATGCCAGATTCCCTGACCCACTGAGTAAGGCCAGGGATCGAACCTGCATCCTCATGGATACCAGTTGGATTAGTTTCCCCTGCACCACACAGGAACTCCCTGCACATGCATTTCTATCCTTTCCCTCTTGAAATTGCAATATATGGTAGTAAAGGAATCAACTCAGAAAAATGGAAAGAATGGAAAGAGAAATATAAGATGCCAATAAATTTCTAGAAGAAGCAAGGAAGATAAAACTCGACAACATTAACAAGTACATCATAGCAGCCCAGAATAGGCAGGAGGGAATGCAATGATAAAGAGAAGACTGAGCCATGCAGCAAAACTACAGAGGTGATCTCAGTGATGAGCAGCGAAAAGAAGAATGAAAGGGAAACCAAATCAGAAGATTAATTGAAAGGCTGACCATTGAACGAAGAGGAGGATTGCAGCACCCCTTCCTTTCTGCCCTTCCACACATCAAGACAGGTAGAAATCAGGCATTTCTGGGCAGCCTGAGAAATGCTTGCAGGCAAACAGAAAGACAAACCATAATAATAAGACAACCCTGAAGCTACTTTTCTAAAGAGACCAAATGAACTGCAGGTATAAAACTATGTCTTCCAGTATCATGTCCTTGTCCTTCTGGTTTTTGGAAGCTCTGTCCCCTCCCCAGCCTAAAAGTCTTTTACCCTTATTGCTCACCCTACCATGAAGCTGGTCAGTAAACCAGTCTGCCCATATGCTCTGAACTTTGAGTTGAACATCATCTTTGTGTGAGAGACCTATATAATTAAAATAGTTAACAGGCTAAGAGACTCAGAGTTTTTATTCTTAGAAAATCAACCCAATCGTCTATACTTATTTGTCAGAAACCAGCCAAAGATCATAAAAAATGTGTCAGGCCAGCAGCATGAAAAAACAACTCAGAGAAGAACATCTATTTCAGAAGAAATGCAGATAATTTAGGAAAAAGAAGAGATCTTAAAAAGAAGCTAATTATCATACTCATGAAAATTTGAAAGGATATCGCATCCAAAAATTAGAAAAGGAAACTACAAAAAGTCTTGTTGAGAACAAGAATGAATTCTTTTACGTTGAAGATATTTCTGGAGAAATTTTATAGGCAATCATGATGTTGAAATTAAGAAAATCAGAACAACATAAAAAGACAAAAAAAAAAAAAAAAAAGAGAGAGAGAGAGAGAAAAGACAATAAAAATGGAGGATCAAGCCATAAAGCCTAACTTTGACCTAACAGAATTTCTGGAGAAAAAGAACATTGAAAAAATGGAGAGGAGGAAGTTATCAGTGGGAAAAATTGAAGGAAATTTTCTAATACTAAAGCATAAGAATTATTTATTGGAAAGGTCTATTAAATTTGCTGGATGATGAAACAAATATTTATATCTGAAATTTCAGAGCACAAGAAATCTTTAAAAAAGGAATTAAAAATTCACAGCTGGGATGCAGGGGACATATATTTATGATTCATGAAAATGAATCAGATTGACATCAAACATCTCACCAACAACACTGAATCCTAGTAGCAGTGAAACAATGCCTTTGAAGCTCTGAGGAAATATTCTAGGCTTAGTCACAATGGCCATCAAATGTGATGGTGTTAAATGGAAAAAAAAATGCACCACCTAAAAGTTGAGAATTATGTTTTTTTGGTGAATTTTCTTAGGACATCAGGCCTGCGAGACAGACTCTGAGATAGCTCTGAGGGACTGCTCCAAAGAGGCAAGGCCAGGATATATAGGAGTTTTGTAACATCAAAAGATTACTGCTAATTAAAGGAAACCAGACATCTCAAATTTAATGAATTTAGTGCTTTTCTATGCATGGGAAGATGCGCAGGTCTGGGTTCATTAACACCATTCCTTTGATATACATATCAGCTATCTAGGGCCAGTATCCTGTGCTTTCCCATTGTGATTTCCTTCAGGGGGCTCACTGTTGTGGGGAGGGGCCATAACATCTGATGGCTTGATGGCTGCAACATCCTTTGTTTACTGATACAGTGAGCATCATTCTTAGTTCAGTATAGTCAAATACAGCTTTTTTCAAATTTTCACAAGGTTTTCTAAGGAGGTTACTTTTAAAACATAAATTCTAAGTCCATGAACCTTTATGAGCTTTTCTACAGAGGTTATTTAAAGATTTGCTTGAGCAAAGCAAAGGTAAAAACCAAGAAATTGAAAGATGGGGGAAAAATACCAAAGAATTAACCTAGGAGTAATTTGAAAACAAAGCCTGGTATATTGGTCACACAGGAGATCAGAATATTACTGGTTCTAATTACAGTCAGGCACAGTCATGACAGAGACCAGCAAGCCTGTGTCAGAGTAAATGCCTGGGTTAGAAGAAAAGGACAGAAAGAACTAAGGGCAACAATAAGGCATGAACCTGCAAAGTTGTAGGAGATAAGTTAAAATTTATTCAGATTGTGTGATTTTTCTAAGAGTCAATGTAGGCTAAATATTACAATTGAAAATTGTTGACAGGTAAAAATAGTGTGTTGATTAGACTTGGAAGCATGTGGGCACCAACCTCCCCCAAATTAATAATGACTTTATTTTTTTACTTTTTACTTAAATTAAAAAAAAATTCAAGTGTAGTTGATTTACAATAATATGTCAATTTCTGTGGTACGGCAAAGTGACCCAGTCATACAAAATAGTGGCTTTAAATGAAATTTTGCTCTCTTCTACAAACCAAGTCTAGTAGTCAAAGACCTACTATAGGATTTTCCTGAGTTCCTCAAAGCTCCAGGCTCCATCCAGCTTTTCTCTCTCCTACCACACAGCCCTGCTTTGTTGAAGATTGCTCATACCATTCCTATGAAAGCTCAAGGACTAAAACTTAGTCACATGACTGCACCTAAGGCCAGTGTGATGGGACTATGTACTGGATAATATCAGGAGAAACTGGGAGGAAGCTATTTGTGAAGAAAGAATGGAGAATAGATCATTGAGGTCTGCAGAGAGCCTTTTCAGCAGACTCCAAGAAAATGTCCTTTTGGTAGTAATTTTTTTAGGCTTTAATAGCTGTATTTTATTATACATTGCATTTCCTTTAAAACTTCCATCGCATTTGGGAGGACATGAAATGCAGAGCTCTGTAGAAAATGAATAGATTTGCTAAGTCAGGGCATTAGACTTTTCAAAAAGGCCCATGACTTGACATGAATATCACATACTTTCATTAGAATAATGTCTTCCACATTTATGTATTACTGCTTTTCATGTGGATAAACTTTTGACTCATAAAATACAATCTTATTAACTGTATTCATTGTACTTTATTGTTGAATAATTCATCAAAGAATATCTTCACATTTAAAATTGTTATCATGCTACAGACGTGATAAATTCATTTGAGTAATTAAAAAATAAATTAAAAAATTGTTATCATGGCTGTTGGGGGGATTGTTGCTTGAGGGGATGAAAATTTCTAATTTTAGAAAAAGCAACTTTGGGGGTTCTCTTCGTGGCTCAGATGTTAATGAACTTGACTAGGATCCATGAGGATGTGGGCTCCATCTCTGGCCTCGCTCAGTGGGTTAAGGATCCAGTGTTGCCGTGAGCTATGGTGTAGGTCACAGACATGGCTTGGATCTGGTGTGGCTATGGCTGTGGCTGTGGTGTAGGCCAGTGGCTGTAGCTCTGATTCGACCCGTAGACTGTGAACTTCCATATGCTGCCAGGGTGGCCTTGAAAAAGCAAAAAAAAAAAAAAAAAAAAACAAAAAAAAAAATCAACTTCATACTAAAAATGCCTGGAAACCATTCTTATCAGATTTTATTGTAAAGATTTATTTAGTATTATTCCTTTTTGGCTTTACTTAATTTTTAAGCTCTATTTTATTTTCTTTTTGCCTGAATTCTTTCACTTCCTTCTAATTTTTATTTTTGTGTCACAATATTTCTATTTTGTTTTTCTGTAAGATACCTTAGACTGTTTTTGGAACACTCTGGGTATAAACACAAAATCTGATAATAGCTGCTCCTCTCACTGAAGCCAGGTACCAGCTCCTGGAATCAGAGACTTTCCTATCTAGGATTTGCTGAAGTTTTCTTATCTAGGTGTAAAAGAGATTAGTTCCAATTTGCATAGGCAGTGGACCAGGATATTTAATTGTTCTTTGAACCTGCATTCAATATTCCCTTATTTTTCTTTGGAAGGATTTGACATTTGCCGTGAATTTCTAGCTGACTTCTGGTTTCTAGTTCCCTGGAATTATGGTGTCCTTTGAAATCCTTCAGAGTCTCTCTTCATGCTCACTGCCACAGCCTTTAGCAGTGCCTTCAGTTTTTCACCACCTTATTGATTGTGTCTTTTGAGTATCTTGTAGCCCTCTCTCCTTTCTTCATTTTCGTTCTTTGGATTCTTAATGCTATTGTCACCTAAAGTCAGCTCTTTGAATCTTGAGTGGTACTGTTTGCTTTGTGTCCCTTTTCTTCTTCTATGACAGAAACCAAGTTATGAGAAACCAAGCATTTTCCCCTTGGATTTTTCAATTCTCTTTTACTTTTATTTTTAACTTGCTCTGGGGCTGTTAAACTTAGACTTCCTCTCAGTTAATCCTGTGTTTCTGTGGATTATCTCATCATAATATCCAAACATAACTGTCAAATGTACAATCTTCATCTTGGCTTGGGTCAATCCTCCTGAACTCTTATGAGCTATACTGAGACCTTTGAAGTACTAGTTCCTCTCTCCTCTGATGGCTGCTGGCAGGGAGACAGGCTGCCTGAGATTGATGGGGGGATGGGCAGGCAGCATTGCCAAATAGTTGTGGTATCATAAACAGTGCAGAGTGCCTTGCCAAAAACTACATATTGACCTTGTTTAGCTTCCAGAGAGATGAGGTAAGGCTATTGAAATAAATTTGAGATTGCGAAAGATTAGACTACCATCACATACTTAAAAGTAATCTTTCTCAGCAGAATATGCAAGACATTTTTAAAAGGAGAAATGCGTATAACTCTGCTCCAACTGTGGATTTCCTTTTGGCTTGAAGAACTTGATACTGGCAATGCTTAAGCAAAATCAGTGTTGATAGACCTAAGGTGGATATTAACCTAAGCTGTGTTCCGGTCTCCATAGATAAGAATACTGAAAACATACAAGATACAATAATAACAGGGATCATGTGGGGGGAGGAGAGAAAATACACCTGGTGTTAAATGTCTATAATTCACATCATATTAATCATGCAGTTTTTGTGAGGTTAAGAAATGATCCAGGTGTTAATTAACAGGGCAAAAATCCAAAGAAAGCAGCTGGAGTTCTGCTTAGGAAGTCCAAACCCCATCAGTGCTTAATACAAGTGCTTCTGTCTTTTATGTCTCAGGTGATAACCAATATGGGAACCAGCATAATGATGATCAGGAATTAGTGCTTGTTGGTGAAGATGGCAGTTTATAAATTAGCAAAATTTCATCCCTTGGTGAAATTAAAAGTTTTTAGGAAAAAAAAATTGGATAAAAATGGTTGAGACATTCTGCACACTTGCATGAATGTAGAGGTCTATACTCTTTTCACTTAAAATAGGGCCCAGTGCTTGATCCTTAAATAATCCTGTGACCAGCCATTGGTTTAGAAGATTTCACGTTGTCTGGAGTTCACTATTAGGGTACTAGATCCTGCTTCTGGAAGGTTGCCACATCTGGCTTCAGTCAGTTTTTCATGTACATGGAGGTCTGCCCAATTAAAAGGACAGAATTGGCATTTTAGTAAAATTATAGTACAGGCTGTTTTTGTCTGCTCCTTAACGAATATTTGTTTAACAACTGTAATAGTGGGAGAATGTTGAATAAGACCTGCTTTAATTGTAATCTGGTAGATCATTTTATTGAGTGGTTAACTTCCAAACTGACTTCAGAAACATAAGAATAAAGTGTGTAGTACTGGCTATTCTTATTGTTTAAAATTTCTACGCTTCCAAAGAATTAAAAATTTGTTATTTTCTTTAAATTTGTTTTTTCTTTGTTTATTGGTAAGAGAACTTATTTTTAAGTGTTAGCTGTGTGTATGTCCAGTTTTTTAATGTTTAGTTCATGCTCTTTAACGATTTATATTTTAAATGTTACCCAACCGTTTCTTACTGTTAATTTTTTGGATTGACAAAATTTTGAAAATTTTAGATCTTTATAGAAACCTCTTCGTTTTTGAGCTTAGGCTCCCTCCCCCCCCCACCATGACTGGCAAATTTGCTTATTTAACTTTTATTATTTTTAGGTGGAGTTTTTTATTATTATTATTATTTTAGAGCTGTCCTGTGGCATAGGCATATAAAAGTTTCCAGGCTTGAGGCAGAATCAGAGCTGCAGCTGCTTGCCACAGCCACAGCCACAGCAATGCAGGATCCAAGCTGCATCTGTGACCTACACCACAGCTCGTAGCCATGCTCCTTAACCCACTGAGCAAGGCTAGGGATGGAACTCACATCCTTATGGATACTAGTTGGGTTTGTTACTACTGATCTACAATGGGAACTCCTATTATTAGTTTTTTTTTTTTTTTTAATTTGTACTTAGCTTTCATTATTCTGGAATTGTTTCAAACTATTTATCAACAACTCTTCCCCTTCTTATTCATTTGGATTGCCTTATTTATTGTATATTTGATTCATATATATATATATATATATATGATTGTTCTATATTCTTCACATTATTAGAACTTTATAACATATTTTAATATTTGGTAGAGTTAAACTCCCATTACCCATTACTCTTTTTTTTTCAAAAATTTCTGAAATCTTTTTTGTTTTCTATTCTTTCATATGAAGTCTAAAACTATTTTGTCTGTTTCAAAACTCGAATTGAAATTTTGATGTAGTTGTGCATATTTCTAAATTACTTTAAAAAGAACTAATATTTTAGTAATAGTCTGTTTCCTCATCCATGAACATGGGATATTTTTTTACATATCCAGGTTGTTTATAGGAATAACTCAGAAAAGATATTCATGATTCTTGTACATGTATTTAAAAAGGCTTTTTCTACATATTTTATGTTAATAAGTATTATGAACATCCTCTGTCTATTTTAGAGCTTAACATATGAGTCTATTGAATATAGTTTATTAAGAAAATGGTCCCAGAATTTCCAAAGCAATCCTGGGGAGAGGGGGGACAAGCAGGAGGCATAACTCTCCCAGACTTCATACAATATTACATAGCTACACTAATCAAGACAGAGTGGTACTGGTACAAAATCAGACATAGACCAATGGAACAGCATAGAGGATGCAGAAATAAACCCAGACACCTATGGACAATTAACCTTCAACAAAGGAGGCAGTAAGATGAAATGGGAAAAAGACTGTCTCTTCAGCAAGTAGTGCTGGGAAAAATTGGACAGCTTCATATAAATCGATGAAGAACACATCCTCACACCATGCACAAAAATAAACTCAAAATGGCCTAAAAAACTTAAACATAAGACAAGACACCATAAAAACCCTAGAAGAAAGTTGTATCCTAAGGGCAACAGAAATAAAAGCAAAAATAAACCAGTGGGACCTAATCAAGCTGACAAGCTTTTGCATAGCAAAGGAAACCATTAAAAAACAAAAAGACATCCTAAGGAATGAGAGAAAATAGTTTCAAAGAATGTAACAGACAAGGGTTTAATCTCTAAAATATAAAAACAACTTACACAACTCAACAGCAAAAAAAAACAACACAATTGAAAAAGTGGCAGAAGACTTAGACATTTCTCTAAAGAAGATATGCAGATGGCCAACAGGCACATGAAAAAATGTTCAATATCACTAATTATTAGAGAAATGCAAATAAAAACTACAGTGAGGTTCCACATCACACTGGTCAGAATTGCCATCATTGACAAGTCAACAAATAACAAATGCTGGAGAGGGTGTGGAAAAAAGGGAGCCCTTCTCCACTTTTGGTGGGAATGTAAATTGATACAACCACTATAGAAAACTATGGAGGTACCTCAGAAAACTAAATATAGAACTACCATATGATCCAGCAATCCTACTCCTGGGCATATATCTGGACAAAACATTCATTGAAAAAGATACATACACCCCATGTTCATTGCAGCACTATTCACAATAGCAAAGACATGGAAAGAACCTAAATTTTCATCAACAGATGAATGGATTATGAGGATATGGTATATATACACAATGGAATACTACTCAACCATAAAAAGAATGGGATAATGCCATTTGTAGCAACATGGATGGAACTAGAGACTCTCATACTAAAAGAAGTAAATCAGAAAAAGATAAATATCCTATGATATCACCTATATTTGGAATCTAATATATGGCACAAATGAACTTATCTATGGAAAAGAAACAAACTCATGGACATGGAGAACAGATTTATGGTTGACAAGGGGGAGAGGAAGGAAGTGGGATGGATTGGGAGTTTAGGTTGGATAAGTAATGAGATCCTGCTCTATAGCTCAGGGAACTATAACTATTCATTTGTAATGGAACATGATGGAGGATAATGGGAGAAAAAGAATGTCACTTTGTACAGCAGAAATTGACAACATTGTAAATTGACTGTAATAAAAATTAAAAGAAAATGGATATTGATTTTAGATTGAATTGCAATTTTGGAACATAAAATAGTTTTTCATTCAAGTTTTTAAAAAAGTTTTAAAACCAGGATGGGCCTGACTTTTATCAAAATGACTTTTTTTTTGTTTTTTGGGTTTATTTTTTGGCTGTGCCTGTGACCTGTGGAACTTTCTGGGCCAGGGATTGAACATGAACCACAGCAGTGACAACACCAGGTCCTTAACCACTAGGCTATCAGGGAACTCCTCAAAATGATTTTTAACACTGTGTTGTGATAATCAAATACTTTATATGTTTGGTTTTGGTGTTTTGATACAATATTCACATGAGAATTATTAAACAATTATTAAACTCCATTTATCCAAAGAGATATTTTCAAAGTTAAAACTCAAAGAACCCCAGAATATATAACAATTTATTATATCCTTGTATAGATATTATTGAATATTTTAAACTTTTTTTTTTTTGTCTTTTGTCTTTTGTTGTTGTTGTTGTTGTTGCTATTTCTTGGGCCGCTCCCGCGGCATATGGAGGTTCCCAGGCTAGGGGTCGAATCAGAGCTGTAGCCACTTGCCTATGCCAGAGCCACAGCAACGCGGGATCCGAGCCGCGTCTGCAACCTACACCACAGCTCACGGCAACGACGGATCGTTAACCCACTGAGCAAGGGCAGGGACCGAACCCGCAACTTCATGGTTCCTAGTCCGATTCATTAACCACTGCGCCACGACGGGAACTCCTGAATATTTTAAACATTTTATCCAAATGTTTCTTTTTACCTTTATTAAACAGCTGCTCAATCATATAAATCTGGAGTGCAAACAATTTTTTAAAAAAATATTAAGGCTGAACTTTCCCCACCTTTTATTTATTTATTTATTGCCTCAGGCTCAGGAATAGATGTTTAGTTTGGAAAGGCTTTCCTCTTTTCAATTTTATTTGGAAATTTTACTGTTTCACAAAATGACTTGCTAATGTTTTTCTTTCACATAGCTTATTCCTTCTCATACTGGTTTCAGGAAATTATCTGTGGCCAAGGCTGTTTTGTTATTTTTGTTAGCATGTGACTCACGTCCTTCTGTCTTCCTTCCTTCATTTAGTTTTAAACAAGCTTAAAGGAAAAGATCAAGGCATTGAGGCTATGCAGCAATGACAACAATTAAAAAAAAATGTGTAAGCATTTAGGTTAAAGAATCATTTAACCAACTTTGTATTTGGTCAAATATACTATATGTAACCCAAGTATTTTGTGAGCAATTAGGACTTAAAGATTGTTATCTTTTCAAATTGAAATTTGCAGGTTGAGGTAATTACTACCACATTTCTAGGAGTCGCCCAGGTTAATCACATTTTTCTTGAGGCTCACCTTTTGTGACTCTTGGATAGTACTCTGTGCAAATTCCAGAGGTGTGTAGGAGATAGAGAGTCAATATTGTTTTAGAAATCTGTTCACTAGACAGTAAACCTGGGGTAACTTGAAGACTCATCAGTATTGCCTCTTTAGAGTACAAAATACCACAGTTTAACAGATATTATTATCACATAGACATGGACCAAGCATCTAGGAGACATTCCATCGTTAAACTATGTATACTAGTACATGGCATTGAACATAATATTGATTAAATCATTTTAACTCTGGGAGTCTGAAATAGGAGAATATGAAGAGTTATAAAAATAGGAGGTCATTCATATTATAAGGGAAAATAATTCATTTTTTAAACCAGATTTTAGTTTAAAAATAACAATAACAGCTTCAGGGATGCTGTATTATCCATTTAAAAGACTAAGGGAAGAAGACAAATGTGGTTTGAATTTCCTCTGCCACTTACCTGTGTAGTTGGACAAGTTAACTTCATTCAACTTCAGTTTTCTTATTGATAAAATAGAGATAATAATAACCATCTCATAGGATTGTTTTAATCATTTCATGAGTGTGTGTGTGTGTGTGTTTGTATGTATATTTTCCATGTCCTTTGCTATTCAAAAAAGTTCCAGGCAGTAGTATAGGCACTACCTGGAACCTTGTTAGAAATACAGAATTTTAGCCCCACCTAGACTTACTGGATTAGAATCTGCATTTTAAAGAAATTCCTTTGTATATTAAGTATAAGAAACACTGCCCAGGCTGGCATAGAGCCTATCACAGGGTTCTGCTCAGTTAAAGTTGTTTCCTTTCAAATTAAATGAGTTTTAACACATGACTATGCCTGCTCACCACATAAAAAACAAAAATACCCCCCCCCAAAAAAAACCCCTGCAAAAAAACAAAAAACCTTCAACAACCATAGTCAAAAATAGGAGATTGTCTTGTTCTCTCATTTGACCTTATTTTGGTAGTCCTTCTGTATAAAATACCTATTTGGGATTCCTTCCTCTTTTTCATTATTTATGCTTACTTCCTGAAACGGGATACCAAATTTGAGTTTTGAACAAGATATAAAGATGAAATAGATGTCAGTTTTCAAAGACATTATAAGTGCAAAATTCATCACTTCCACAACTCTTGGGCCCTCTATCATTTGGACAATATAGAATATAGTGAGTGCATTAGAAAAGTGGATTGGGGCAGAAGATTTCCCTGGAGAAATCTGTGCTGTGAGCCATACCTCTTTGGAGACAGAGTTTCTGCTACTTTTCATCAAGCCTGGTAGTGAGAGATGTCCAGGGGCACATGGGAAGCTTACTATGTGACTCTGCGTTGAAACTTTCTGTGTCTGGCTCCCATCAGGTATACATGGAGAGCAAAACAAGGCTAGCTGCCGTGTTGGTGATGGAGCCATTAGGAGAAGCAATGTCGTGATTTGCCTGTACTAGTATAGATTTCTGGGGCAGAGAATGTTTAAGTGTTTGCCTTGGGTCCAGTGTTGTGCTGAAAAACTAATCCTTTTTTTTTTTTTTTTTTTTAATGGCTGTACCCACAGCATATGGACGTTCCCAGGCCAGAGACTAAATTTTAGCCATAGTTGCTACTTACACCACAGCTGAGGCAACACCAGATCCTTAACTCACTGTGCTGGGCTGGGGATCAAACTCACACCTTTGCAGTGACCTGAGCCACTGCAGTGGGATTCTTCATCCACTGTACCACAGTGGGAACTCCTGAAAAACTAATTCTTAAAGTAAAATAAAATAAGTGGTGCTCTCCTGACCCCCGGTTTGTAGCATTTATCTATTTCTATGGTCACCATTATGACCAATTTTAAGCTATCAACAAGGCATCACTGAAAGAAATAAGCATAGTCTCCTCCAGTGAGCCTGTAGGAGCTGGCTCCAATGTATCACTGCAGAGAGAGAGAGAGAGAGAGGGAGAGGAGGGAGAGAGAGAGAGAAGAGAGAGAGAGAAGGAGAGAGAGAATGAATGAATGAATGAATGAGGGAATGAGGAGAGACAACACAAACCAGTTGACAGAGTTACAGTGATTGGGAATCCTAGGATCTGTAAGAAGGAAAATTCACACCCATTTGGAATAAAGGTTTAACCTCTCAGAGAAAGGAAACTGTATTGGAATAGCTAACCAGAGACTCTTTAAAGACCATCAAAATGTTCTTTTTGAGAGTCAGCTTTAAAAGTCTGCTGGTCTAGAGAGTGTGAAGCCTGATAACCAGAAGAAGGCCCATATAATGTCACCTGTTCTCTTTTCTTTCCACTAACCCGTGGAAGCAGGAAAACAGGCCAGTCAGCTTAGGGAAGCAAGCTCAAGCTGGTGGAGGATGGAAGACTTAATATTAAAGATTTTGATTACTCTCTCAGATTAGACATTCTAACTACTAAATTGAGTTTCTATTTGTCTTGAAGTGTCCATAGGAATGTTTATCTAAGAGTGAACCTGTGAGTTTTCATCTGGAGCTAGAAGAAACTACTTCTACTGAATAAACTTTGGAGGAGGGAAGAAAACAAGTTCATATTGCAATTAGGTCATGATAGATCAATAGAGAAGTTACACATATACTTTTAAATCCAAGCTTCTGGCTAAAGATTTAACCTACAGGTAAAATTTCATCCATACTGAATACTCCCTGACATAGCCTTAACAATTAAAATGTGTTTGTAGCATGTTGTTTAGTAAATCTTTAATATGTAATACACCCTTGTGAGCTGTTTTTTTTCCCTCTAGATTCCTGTATGAATATTATCCTCCTAAGATTGGAGATAATTTCTCCTACTTTTCCTCTTCCACTAAAACCTTCTGACCCTCATTTCCTGGTAAAGGGTGTGGTAGACAAGTGGAGCTGAATTTTATTATCCGTGAGTTTTTTTTTTTTGTTGTTGTTGTTGTTGTTGTTAAAGCAGCAGTGATTAAAAATGCATACAAAAAGAGGGGAAATATAAATTTATTTTCACTTAACTAATCCTTCATGGCATATCTGGCCTTTAAGATGGGGCATATTATAGGGAAAAAGAGACTTTTTAAAGCCTTTTTTTGTGCTGTATTCTTGAAAGTGACATGTTTGCAATGGATGTGCTACTGAAAATGTAATTTAGAAATTATTTGTAGACCTTAATGATGGCCATTCTTACCAGTGTAAGGTGGTATCTCATTGCAGTTTTGTTTTGCCTTTCTCTAGTGACTAGTGATGTTGAGCAATTTTTTCTTGTGCTTACTGGCCATTAGTATGTCTTCCTTGGTGAAATGTCTAGGTCTTCCACCCATTTTACAATTGAATTGTTTTTTTGTTGTTGCTGAGCTTTATGAATTGTTTGTATATTTTGGAGATTAAGGCTTTGTCAATTACATCATTTGCAAATATTTTTCTCCCATTCCTTAGGTTGTCTTTTCAATTTTTTATTTATTTATTTTTTGTTTTTATTTTAAAATGATTTTTGTTTTTTCATTATAGCTGGTTTACAGTGTTCTGTCAATTTTCTATTGTACAGAAAGGTGACTCAGTCACACATACATGTATACATTCTTTTTTCTCACATTATCATGTTCCATCATAAGTGACTAGATATAGTTCCCAGTGCTATACAGCAGGATCTCATTGCTTATCCATTCCAAAGGCAATAGTTTGCACCTATTAACCCCCGATTCCCTCCCCCTCCTCCTTGGCAACCACAAGTCTGTTCTCCATGTCCATGATTTTCTTTTCTGTGGAAAGGCTCATTTGTGCCATATATTAGATTCCTGATATAAGTGATATTATATGTTATTTATCTTTCTCTTTCTGACTTATTTCAGTCAGTACGAGAGTCTCTAGTACCATCCATGTTGCTGCAAATGGCATTATTTTGTTCTTTTTTATGGCTGAGAAGTATTCCATTATATATACCACATCTTAATCCAATCATCTATTGATGGACATTTAAGTTGTTTCCATGTCTTGGCTATTGTGAACAGTGCTGCAATTAACATTCGGGTTCATGTGTCTTTTTTTTTTTTTGGTGTTTTAGGGCCACACTCTTGCCATATGGAGGTTCCCAGGCTAGGGGTCCAATTGGAGCTGCAGCTGCTAGTCTACACCATAGCCACAGCAACACCAGTGCTGAGCCACTTCTGCGACCTACACCATAGCTCATGGTGACGCCGGATCCTTAACCCACTGAGCGAGGCCAGGCATCGAACCCGCAACCTCATGGTTCCTAGTTAGATTCGTTAACCACTGAGCCTTGACGGGAACTCCAATGCATGTGTCTTTTTAAAGGAAAGTTTTGTCTGGATATATGCCCAAGAAAGGGATTGCTAGGTCATATAGTAGTTATATGTATAGTTTTCTAAGGTACCTTCATACTGTTTTCCACAGTGGTTGTACAAATTCACATTCCCACCAAGAGTGTAGAGGGTTCCCTTTTCTCCATACCCTCTCCAGCATTTGTTATTTGTGGACTTATTAATCATGGCCATTCTGACTGGTATGAGGTGATACCTCATAGTAGTTTTGATTTGCATTTCTCTAATAATCAGGGATGTTGAGCATTTTTTCATGTGCTTGTTGGCCATCTGTATATCTTCCTTGGAGAAATGTCTATTCAGGTTTTTTGCCCATTTTTCCATTGAGTTGTTGGCTTTTTTGCTGTTGAATTGTATAAGTTGTTTGTATATTTTAGAGATTAAGCCCTTGTCAATTGCATTGTTTGAAACTATTTTCTCCCATTCTGTAAGCTGTTGTTTTGTTTTGTTTTTATGGTTTCCTTTGCTGTGCAAAAGCTTGTCCTGTGTGGCTTGCAGCATAACTACTTGTCTTTTAATTTTTTAATGGTTTCCGTTGCTGTGCAAAAACTTGCAAGTGTGATTAGGTCCCATTGATTTATTTTTGTTTTTAATTCTATTGCCTTGGAAGACTGACCTAAAAAGCATTTGTATGGCTGATGTTAGAGAATGTTTTGCCTATGTTCTCTTCTAGGAGTCTTTTTATAGTGTCTTATCTTATGTTTAAGTCTTTTAACCATTTTGTATTTATTTTTGTGCATGGTGTGAGGGTGTGTTCTAGTTTTATTGATTTACATGCAGCTGTCCAGTATTCCCAGCACCATTTGCTGAGGAGACTGTCTTTTTTCCCATTTTATATTCTTGACTCCTTTGTCTATGATTAATTGACTGTAGGCATCTGGGTTTATTTCTGAGTTCTCTATTCCATTCCATTGATCTATATGTCTGTTTTTGTGCCAATAACACACACTGTCCAAATCTGGGAGAGATGCCTCCTGTTTGTTTTTTTTTTTTTTTTTTTTTTCTCCTTAGGATTGCTCTGGCAATTCTGCATCTTTAATTCTTCCATATAAATTTTTGGATTATTTGAACTAGTTCTATGAAAAATGTCATGGGTAATTTGAATGTGGCCTGTAGATTGATTTGTGTAGTATGGCCATTTTAACGATATTAATTCTTCCAATCCAAGAGCATGGGGTGTCTTTCCATTTCTTTGAATCCTCTTTAATTTCTCTGATTAATGGTTTACAGTTCTCAGCGTATAAGTCTTATTCCTAGGTATTTGATTTTTTGGGGGTGTACAATTTTAAAAGATATTGTTTTTTGTATTCTTTTTCTAATGTTTCATTGTTAGGATACAGAAAAGCAATAGATTTATGAATGTTAATCTTCTATCCTGCTTCTTTGCTGAATTTGTGGATCAGTTTGAATAGTATTTTGTGGAATCCTTAGGATTATCTATATATAGTATCATGTCATCTAATAGAGTGACAGTTTTACCTCTTCTCTTCCAATTTGGATATATTTTATTTCTTTTGTTGTCTGATTTCTGTGACTAGGATTTCCAATACTATGTTGAATAAATGCAGTGAGAGTGGGCATCCTTATCTTATTCCAGATTTTAGCAGGGAGCCTTTTGTCTTTTCTCCATTGAGTGTTATATTGGCTGTGGGATTGTCATAAATGGCTTTTATTATGTTGAGATATATTCCCTCTGTACCCACTTTGGTAAGTTTTTATCATGAATGGATATTGAATTTTGTCAGATTTTTTTTCTGCATCAGCTGAGATGATCATTTGGTTTTCAAGTTTTCTTTTGTTAATGTGTATGACATTGATTGATTTTAATATGTTGAACCATCCTTGTGAACTTGGGATGAATCCCACTTAGTCATGGTATATGATTTTTTGATGTGTTAGATTCAGTTGGCTAAATTTTTGAGAATTTTTGCATCTATATTTATTGAGGATGGTCTGTAATTTTCTTTTTTGATGGCATCTGGTTTTGGTATTGGGTGGGTGGTGCTGGCTTCATAGATTGTCTTTGAGTGTGTTACTTTTTCTTAAATCTTTTGGAAAATTTAAGAAGGATGGGTATAAGTTCTTTTTTGTATGTTTGGTAGAGTTTGCCTTTGAAGCCGTCTGGTCCTGGACTTTTTTTTGTAGGGAGTGTTTTTATTGCATATTCAATTTAATTTCTAGTTATTGGTCTGTTCAAATGATCTATTTCTTCTTGATTCAGTTTAGATGGGCAGTGTGTTCCTAGAAATTTGTCTGTTTCTTCTAGGTTGTCAAATTTGTTGGCACATATATAATCATTCAATTATTCTTTATTTTTTTTGAATTTCTGAAGTATCCATTGAGATTTCTCCTTTTTCATTTCTTATTTTGTTTATTTGAGTTCTTTCTCCTTCTTGATGAGTCTTGCCAGAGGTTTGTCAATTTTGTTTACCCTTTCAAAGAACCAGCTCTTGGTTTTATTGATTTTTTTTCTATTGTTTAAATCTCTATTAATTTCCTCTCTGATCTTTATGATTTCCTTCCTTCGGGTGACTTAAGGTTTTGTTTCTTCTTCTTTTTCTAATTCTTTTAGGTAGTGGGTTAGGTTGTTTATTTGAGATTTTTTTTGTTTTTTTTTTTTTTTTTGCAGGTAGATTTGTATTGCTATGAACTTCCCTCTAAGAACTGCTTTTGAGGCATTCTGTAGATTTCTGTGGTTGTGTTTTCATTGTCATTTGTCTTGAGGTATTTTTAAATTCCTTTTTGATTTCCTTGTTGACCCACTGAGGTTTTAGAAGCGTGTTTTTTAGTCTCCATGTAGTCATTTTTTTTCCTGTGGTTGATTTCTAGTTTCATACCATTGTGGTCAGAGAAGATGATTGAAATAAGTTCTATATTCTTAAATTTGTTGAGCTTAGCTTTGTGTCCCAGTATGTGGTCAGTCCTAGAGAATGTTCCATGTGCACTTGAAAAGAATGTGTATTCTAGTTTTTTGATTATAATGTCCTGAAAATATCAATTAAGTCTAACTGCTCTATTGTGTCATTTAGGATTTCCTTGGCCTTATTGATTTTCTATCTGGAAAATCTGTCCATTGATGTGAGTGGGATGTTAAAGTCTCTTGCTATTATTGTATGCCCATCAATTTATTCTTTTATGTCTGTTAGTATTTGTTGTATGTATTTGGGTTCTCCTATATTAGGAGCGTATATATTGACAACTCTACTATCCTTTTCTTCAGTTGATCCTTTTTTCATTAAATAATGTCCTTCTTTATCCTTCTTTATGGCCTTTGTTTTAAAGTCTATTTTGTCTGATACAAGTATTGCAACTCTTGCTTTCCTATCATTTTCATTCACATGAAATATCTTTTTTCAACCCCCTCATTTTCAATTTATGTGTGTCCTTTGCCCTAAGATGGGTCTCTTTTAGGCAGTATAATGTAGATTCTTATTTTTTAATTTTTAATTTAATTTTTATTTTTTTGCTTTTTAGGTCAGCACTCATGGTATACAGATGTTCCCAGGTTAGGGGTCGATTTGGAGCAACATCTGCTGGCCTACACCACAAACACAGCAATGTGGGATCTGAGCCATGTCTGTGAACTACAGAACAGCTCATGGCAATGCCTGGATCCTTAACCCACTGAGCAAGGCCAGGGATTGAACCCACATCCTCATGGATACTAGTCAGATTCATTTCTGCTGAGCCATGATGGGAACTCCCAATTCTTATTTTTTTATCCAGACTGCCCCTCTATGTTTTTTGATTGGAACATTAAGTCCATTGACATTGCAGGTAATTATTGATAAGTATGTATTTATTGCCATTTTAAACCTTGTTTTCCAGTTGATTCTATGTTTCTCCTTTGTTCCTTTCTTTTTCTTTTTTTGGTTAGATGATTTTGTCTTCTTTTATGCTTGTGAGTGTATTGTTTGGTTTGGATTTGTTGGTGCCCAGGCTTTTGCATATGTTAACCACTTCCTATATCTGCTTGTTTTAGACTAATAGTCACATAGGCTCAGACACATTCTAAAAAAAAAAAAGAGTCTAGATTTTCTTACTCTTCTTCCTCACATTTTATGATTTTGATGTTCTCTTTTACATCTTCATGTTTATCCTTTTGCTGTTCCTTATGATTATCATCACTTTCGCAAATAGGTTTTTTTTTTTCTTCTATGTACTCACTTATTTAAGTGATTACTTTCCAACTGAGATTTTCATCCTATATCTTCTTACTTCTTTCCTATGTAGATGAGAACTTTCAGAATTTCTTTTAGAATGGTTTTAGTATTTTTTTTTTTTTTTTTGTATTTTTAGGGCCACACCCATGGCATATGGAGGTTCCCAGGCAAGGGGTCTAATCAGAGCCAGAGCCACTGGCTGTGTGTATATTGAATATATATTGCCACTCTCTTCTGGTAGTGTTTCTGTAGAGAAATCAGCTGATAACCTTATGGGGGTTCCTTTATAATTAATTTTTTGTTTTTCTCTTGTTGCATTTAGAATCCTCTTCTTTAACTTTTGCCTTTTTTATTATGATGTGTTTTGGTGTAGGTCTGTTTGGGGACCTCTGTGCTTTCTGTATCTGAATATCTGTTTCCCTCTTTAAATTTTTGACAATTTTCAGACATAATTTCTTTGAAAAAAAATATATATATGTATTTTTAATTTTATTTATTTATTTTTATCTTTTTGTCTTTTCTAGGGCTGCACCTATGGCATATGGAGGTTCTCAGGCTAGGGGTCTAATCAGAGCGGTAGCCACCGGCCTATGCCAGAGCCACAGCAACACAGGTTCTAAGCCATGTCTGTGACCTACACCACAGCTCATGGAAATGCCGGATTCTTAACCCAACGAATGAGGCCAGGGATTGAACCTGCAACCTCATGGTTCATAGTCAGATTCATCAACCACTGAGCCACAGCTGGAACTCTCTCTTCAAATATATTTTTAATTCCCTTTTCTTTTTCTTCTCCTTCTGGAATCCCTATTATCTGTAGATTAGCCCACTTAATTTTATCTCATATACCTCTTACATTGCTTTCATTTTTTAAAATTTTGTTTTATGTCTGATGTCCTAATTGAGTGATTTCCATTATTCTATTTCCAAGTCACTTATTCATTCTTCTGCATTATTCATTCCGGTGTTCAATGCCTTTAATTCAGCATTTGTCTCTGCAAATGAATTTTCTAATTTTTCTTGTCTTCTTATAATTTCTAGTTCCTTTTTAAAGTTATCTGTGTTACTGTTGATATCCATTCTTAATTCCTTCAGTATTTTCATTATTTCCTTTTTGAACTTGACGTCTGTTAGACTGCAGAGGTATGTTTCATTGTTTGCTCCTTCAGGGAAATGCTCCTATTCTTTTAACTGGAAATGGTTCCTCTGATTCTTTGTTTTTCTTCTATTTTTCTTATTCTGTGAGTTTAGGGGAAACAGTTATCTACTATAGTCTTGGAGGGCTATTTATATGTGGGAGCATCCCTGGGTGGCTTGTAAGGGCTTACTCTTTTTTTTTTTTTGATGTGATGGCTGCTTTTGGTTTGGATGCTAGCTATCTTTTTCTTCAGCATGTGCAGGTCTTTATTCCTTTGATAGGATTGTGCATGTGTATGGCCTACACATGCTTCCCAGGAAGTGAGGGTAATGGGCAGTGCCTATAGCCAATGTCTGGTTGCCAGGCCCTTGGCACTGGCAGTGATCCTGAGGGAGGGGGGGTGATACCCAGAGTCCTTGGTGGTGGCAATGGCTGGGTGCATGCCTTCCCAGGGAAGTGAGGGCAATGGGTGGCACCCTGTTGCAGGGCCCTCCATGTCAGTGACAACCTCTGAGGTGACTGGGGCTGCAGACAGTGCCTATTCACAGGACCATCAGTGGTGGCTGGCCATGCCTACCTCAGGAGCCCAAGATGGCTATGGTGATATGCACCCAACCCATAGCCCATGTGGAGGTGCCCTGCCTCCTGAGAGACCTCATGAAGAAAAAGATGTTCCTATGTCAGTCCTTCCCCTCCTCCTCTCGCCCTCCACAATGACAGCACCTTGCTTCTCTAGAAGGACCACATCTCCTCCTGTGCTCCCTTGGCTGTAATGCACTGCTCCCCAGTCCTTGGTGTACCACTCTCTAGTCCCCTCAGGCTGTCTCCACGCAGCCAACCATAGTCCTCTCCCCAGAATTGACCTCTGAAGCCCCAGTCTCAGTGCCCAGCCCCTGCCCAAATGTTGCTATGGTGTTGCAGGTGGTGGTGCTGATGGTCTGTGCAGATCTCTCTTTGCTTTTCCCTCCTCTGACCAGCTGCTATGCTTTTCCCCAAGGCTTTGAGTTTCCCCCTCTGTCCCAGCTAATCTCCCTGTCCATTTATGTGGCTTCCCAGTGTGTAGATTCATTTTCTCTTTCACACCTCCTTCTCAGGAATGCTGGTCCCATCCTGCTTTCTTTTTTTCCTCTTCTCTCTCTCTTTCTCTCTCTTTTCCTTCCCCTTTTTTATACCCAGTTATGTGGAGAGTTTCTTGCTTTTTTGGAAGTCTGAGATCTTGTGCCAGCATTCAGTAGATGTTCTTTGTGAATTATTCTACATCTAGGTTTTTTTTTTAATGTGTTTATGGGAGAAGGTGAGCACCATGTCTTACTCCTCTGCATCTTGATCCTAGCCTCTATGACATCACTTTAAAATGTGAGCTTCCACCTTGAAAATCACAAACAATGCAAAGATGCCAACTCTGAACACTTACATTCAACATTTTACTGAAGGTCTTACCCAGTGTAATAAGGCAAAATAAACAAAAACAAAAACAAAAAACCTGAGATTGAAAAAGAGTAGGTCAAACTTTTTATCTGTAAGTAACACGACCAACTATGTGGAAATCTAACAGAATATACAAAAATGCTACTAAAACTGATAAATGAGTTTGGTTACCTGCAAGCCATGGTAGCGATTTACCCGTACTGTGACTGCAAAATATAGATAACAGAATCTGGTTTATGTGGAGGTTGGTTATCCAGATACTAGTTGTCCTTCACTTGAGTATCTGTTTTTGATGATACAATATCCCATGTGCACAGCACAGTTGAATTAAACTTATCTATGCATAAAAGCTCAACAATCTGACTTCAATCCATATGTAGATTGTTAACTGATAAAAATGTTTGATAGATTAAGTGATAACTATATTTTAGATTGTTTATGAAGTTTAATCCATGTGATAATTCCAATCCCAGAGCTACTTGTTAATTTTGAGCAAGAATGCAAAGAAGACATCATTCATTGTATGAGAATTATTTTCTGATAGTGAAAGCTATTGCTTCCCTATTGTTGGAAACATAGAACAGGCAACTTTTTTGGTAGAAGAATCAACTCATTGGCCTTATATTTTGCTAAAAGGCATTTGTATTTACTATTTGGGCCTATGTCAGATCTTAAAGTTAACAATACACTTAAAATACACAACTTAGGGAACACAGCATAGTTTATCATAACCCACAGAAAAAAATGTCTTAATTTCTTAGTTGCACTGATTTTTGTTTATTTCCATCATAGCTCAAATACAACATTTTCAGACTAAACTCCAAACATCTGTGGACATTCCCTTCATCCATTTCTTAAAATAATCACTGTGCATCTATAGCTTACAAGTACTGGCATTGAGTCTGATTCTCCCAGTATTTATATATTGTAAATCTGCTAAGCTGCCTTAAAGTACATGAACTGTCAGCTTTTGAAGGGATAAAAATGAGAGTTAATTGTTAGGTATTGGTAGAGTCAAAATCTTTCTTTTTGGAATGAGATGAAGGATTTTAGAATCTATAAACAAAGAAAGAGGTTGGTTCTTTGTCATTTACATGCTTCTATCTTATTGTGGAAAATCCATATATCCATGGAAATATGAATCAAGATTCAAAGAAAAGAATTAAGAGCATGGTAGCAGTTTCTAAATATTCAAAAGGTATAAATGTCATGGAAAGGCAGGTTTCACCACTGAACATGAAAAAAACTGTGGAACTTGAAGCAAAGTCATACATTTAAGGCAAATGAAAAAAGTAGTTCAATTTAGAAGAAAACATCTTTCATGAATAATCATTCCTATTAATTGTTTTTTTTTATGATGCAACAGTATATTAGAAAACATGTTGCTTTCCTTGTGTACATCCATCTCCTCTTACTCTTTAAATTTTAAAGAGCTCTGGTCCATTTAGAGGTATAACAGCTAAGTGAAGCAGACATTTGGGCCTCATAAAGCTAAACTATAGCAGATGAATTGGGCATCTAACCATAAAATATTCCAGTTGAATAGAAAAAGCTTTTTGGAATATAGTTCTGGTGCTCTTGTCAATAAGACACTGGAATGTTTACAAGAGAGGAGACAGACATTTAAAAATGCTTTATAACTACAGAAAGCTTGTTTTGTTTTGTAAAATATAAGTAAATAAATAAGGTGTTGTTTTTACACACCATCAGAAATAGATGTGCCTTTATGCAAAAGCTTTTTGGAGTCTTCATTTTTTTTTTTGAGTTGTCAATAATTTGTTTATGTGCCTTTTTTCCTTTCAAAATCTTTGTAGCTCCCTGTAGAACCATTTCTCCCATGAGATTGATTCCTACTCTAATTTTTAAAAATCATGGAGCAAATGAGCTAGCAGAAAAAAAAATTCTGCAGGACCTTACATGTGTCTCTGTACAAGCTGTTTGCCGCAATTATGTCACACTGGAAATCATAACAACAGCCAATGTTAGTTACAAGCTCCATAAATATTCTCTCCTGAGCAGTCAGATGAAAGTGGAAGCCCCCACCACTCAGTGTCAATTCAGCTGTATTTGGATTTTGTAACTGTATTTAGCTACCTTTATTTTTTCATGAAAATATTTTTCCATGAAACATTAGAAAGAATTTGATATGCAAAAAATCATTCTTTAGATTGCTTCAGAGGAAAGTATATGTTCTTAACTCACTAAATATGAAGGGTTAGGCCTCTTTATTTTTTCAACATTATTTTGTATAATTTCTCTCTTAAATCATATAGCTTGCAGTGTCTTTGAGATACCATTAAATGGTAAGCTTGCTATTACATGGGATCTAGAGTTCTTAGCCAGCATTTCAAACAATTTAATATTTTGATGATGAATAACTATGCAGCTCCTTGACAGTTTAGAGTGTCAATACTATCTTATTGTTAGAAATATACAGATCAGTCTTGTAACTGGAGGTTCATAGACTCAGTTTTTCTAAAATAGGTGTGTGCCAAATATTGATGGCAAGTCAAATCTAGTCTGCTGGATTAGGAATTAAATTCTATTGAAACAGGGCTATGCCCATTCATTTAGCTGTTGTCTATGGTTGCTTTCATGTAACCATGATGGTAGAATTGAGCAGTTGCAAAAGAGGCAGTATTGCCTGCAAAGCCTAAATTATTGATTATGTGGCCTTTTAAGGAAAAAAATTGCTAACTTCTGCTCTAAAACAACATTAGTGTATTAGTCCTTAAACTATAAGCTAAAGAAAAAAGTGGGCTTAAAACAATCTTTGAAATTTGATATTTGGGGTGTTCCTGTCATGGCTCAGTGGTTAACGAATCTGACTAGGAACCATGAGGTTGCAGGTTCAATCCCTGGCCTCGCTCAGTGGCTTAAGGATCTGGCGTTGCCGTGAGCTGTGGTGTAGGTTGCAGACGTGGCTCAGATCCCGCGTTGCTGTAGCTGTGGTGTAGGCTGCCGGCTGTAGCTCCGACTGGACCCCTAGCCTGGGAACCTTCATATGCCATGGGTGTGGCCCTAGAAAAGACAAGAGAAATTTGATATTTGCATCCCATTTCTGCATGACTCATTCTTGCATTGGTTTTTAAAGTGCAAATTTTATAGATGCATTAATAGTTGGATCTTACGTTAGCCTCTCATAACTTGCTTCATATTCAAATTCAGTTCCTGTAACCAAGGCCAAGCATAGTTAAAAGAAATCCAAGAGCAGTGTTTCAAATTTTGCCACAGAATTCTCACTGTAAAAGGGTAAAGCAGCAGGGTGATTTCACCTGAAATCTGCTGAATCCTAGTAAAACATAGGTGAGAGAGCATAAACTTCTCTCAAGAAGTCAGGACAAAATTCACCAACAATCTGAAGGTAGAGTTTTGTGCATCCCTTGATCCATCACAGCTATCCCTACCCTTAGGGCCTTCGCATTCCAGTTTTGTGCCCAGACTTGGAGATGGCTTTAGCGAAGTTCAGAACGAGTAAGGAATAGTCACTTTAATTGTGGCCTAAGAAACGCATCAAGGGTGGTAGTGAGCAGAAGGAATTTCATCATTAAGCCTGCTATAACCCGTTTTTCTTGATTTTAAATGTAAGTGAACTTTCTATTAGTTACCATTCAGATTATTATATTTCTTTCTTTTTTTTTTTTCTTTTTTTGTTTTGCCATTTCTTGGGCTGCTCCCGTGGCATATGGAGGTTCCCAGGCTAGGGGTCCAATCGGAGCTGCAGCTGCCAGCCAACACCGGAGCCACCGCAACGCGGGATCCGAGCCACGTCTGCAACCTACACCACAGGTCATGGCAATGCCGGATCGTTCACCCACTGAGCAAGGGCAGGGATCGAACCTGCAACCTCATGGTTCCTGGTCGGATTTGTTAACCACTGCGCCATGACGGGAACTCCAGATTGTTATATTTCTAAATCTCACAGCTAAATGTTTCTCTAATCAATTCATATAGCTACCTGTAGGAAAATGGCCCATAATAAAACAGCCCTCTAAACCCAAATCATCCTAGTTACCTCTGTAGGTAGTTTTGGAAAATTAAAGAATTATTGATTCTGTTTAGATTTTTGAAAAGAAGTCAGTGTTTGTGTTGGTGCTTTGCACATTCAGAATTTGTAAGATTTTGACTTGCTAACAGACATCAAAATATTCTTCATGTGCCTTTTATAGGGGAGAATGCCAATTAAGACATAAAACCTCCTTTCTTAAAAACTGGGAACCAAGAAGTTCCTGCTCTTGCCTCACTGGTTAAAGATCTGCATTATCTCTGCAGAATCTCCTTGTTGTGGAGGCCAGGATTCAATCCCCTGACCAGATCCAGCATTGCCACAGCTATGGCATAGTTTGCAGCTGTGGCTTGGATTTGATCCTTGATCTGGGAACTTCCATGTGCCTTGGGTGTAGCCAGAAAAAAAGCAATAGGAACCAAAGCAGAAAATTCAGCTTTGTTTTTTTGGTTTTTTTCCCCCAGCCACACCTATGGCATATGGAAGCTTCCAGGCCAGGGATCAAATCTAAGCCACAGCTGTGACATGCCACAGCTGCGGCAATGCTGGATCTGGGCTGGGGATTGAACCATACCTCCACAGTGACTACAGTCAAATCCTTAACCTGCTGTACCACAGTGGAAGCTCAGAAAATTCAGTTTTGTAATGCATGGGTGTTTAGTATCTTGTAGCACTTATTGCAAGTGATTTTATATAAGTACATGCCCAACCACTGTAAATTCATAGGATTCTGTGGTATGTAGGGTTTTTATTTACATAATTCATGATTTTATTTTATCTTTTCAATTCCCGCCCCCCTTTTTTTTTTGTCTTTTTGCTATTTCTTTGGGCCGCTCCAGCGGCATATGGAGGTTCCCAGGCTAGGGGTCTCCTCAATGTCCCCTTTTTAAGACATCTTCTGTTTATAGTTTATAATTCTATTTTATGCACACTTGAAAGCTGTATATAATTTTGAAGAAAAGGTGAGAAAGTCTTGATTGAAGTGAAAATTGTTTTACAAATGTCTGTCTCAATTCAATGGGTTTTTGTTTATGAAGATAGAAAAGTGAAGAAAATCAAAACAAGGATATAAAGCAATTACTTTTCTCTTGGGAAGTTGTTTTAAATAACTTCACATGATAAGCCATTTGTGTTGCAAATTCTACTTCTCTAGGTTATAGGAAATGGAAATTACCATTTATGAGAAGTGATATTGAGCAGTCATTAGAAACCAAACACATGATAGATACTTTACGTACACTATCTTCTTCAATTGCCTCAAGAATATTATTATTATTCTGATACTGTAAATGGAGAAACTGAGGCTTACAGCAGTTAAATCATATCATAAAAACTGAGAAATTGGGTCCAATTTTCCAAAGTCTTTTAGGGAGGCTATAGTTCTAAATTGATGGCTATGGCTTAAGTTATTCCACCAGCATTCAGGAGACCTACTTTATGAAAAAATCACTACAATGTACACCTGACTTTCCTAGTGGGTGCTTCCTCTCCCAAACCAACAGCTTTATTATGGATATTGTAATTATTGTCTTTAAAAGCTTTGCATGTAAATGTATAACTGAGATAAATCTACGGTTTTTATAAACAATCTCTAACAACTTGTTAGTATTAAAACAAAGTTGTTTTCATAAGATGATTTGGGAATATTTCCTTCTTATGATATGGCATGATTTCAATGACATTTGCATTGCCTGTTTTAATTTTTTAAAGTATGAATGGGACTGAGTCATAAGACCAAGTGGTCCTGGGATCTTTTGTAATGAAGGAACTTTAAATGTTGTTAATACCTTCTTCGGTAATGGTAAATTCATAATTTCTACTTCTTCAGTCAAATTTTGTAATGTATTTTGGGGGGATATATATTGAAAATCACACAATATGACTTTTATTCCAAGACTTTTCATTATCAGAGAACCTGTCAATATAATTTATTATGATGAACAAAGGATAAAGATTCAAATGTCATAGAGTGGATACTTGTTGGCTATCCCACAATATGTGTCCTCCATACTGTCAAAGATGATAAAAATACAAATTTCAGCTGAGTACATGGTTTCTAGGAATACAGAATGTATTTCCAACTTCTGGTTTTTGGTTCTTTATATAAGGAACTTGGAAGTTGCTACTCCATTCTACAAGTAACAGACTGAAAAATGAACGTCTCTGCTTGGATCCATTAGAGAAAGGAGGACAAAGGGCAAAGCACTGCCCCCAGAATTGGAGGCAGCGAATACAGATAGGTAAACACATGATGCCTTGCTTACTGACTGCCAATCAGAAATGCCCACAGGAATCAGTGCTGGGGTAGGGAAGCCTGAACTATAATTGTTGAGTTGCTAGAGGCTCAGTGTGGACAACTCTGAGAGTTAAAATCTCCAGGTGGGCCCGTTCATAGGGGAGCCCCCACAATATTGTGAGATTTAGCTCTAGGAGCTGACCAGGTTCCTACAGTAAATATTGGAGAAAAATTTCTCATACTTCTGGAAGGGGGAGGGGAAAGGAACCATTTTAAAATAAACCAAGGGCAATATGTTCTTTAGAAGGCCTGATCTCAGGGGAAACTAGTTAACCAGAGCCTAGCTGGTCTGGCAAGGAGGAAGTACCTAACTTCAGCCCACTCTAGCCATCCTGTCTCACCTAAGGGGGAGAGAAAAAACAAACAAACTGGAAAACACTTAGGAAGTTCACAGTCCAGAGATACAGGCTCACTGAAAGACAGACCTAATCATAGGACCATAGAATACTCCCCCTCCCCACACACCACACCATCACATGACCGGAGGTCTATTGACAGCACTTCCTTTTATCCATCACATCATGTCTAGCTATCAAAGATAAAATGACAAGGCATGACAAAGGACAAAAAAAACACAATTACAGAAACAGAGCAAGCCTCAGAACCAGACGTGGTAGGGATGTTGGAATTATTAAGCTTAGAATTTAAAATAATTGTGATTAATATGCCAAAGGCTGTCATGGATAAAAAGACAGCAGTAATAACAGATGGACAATGTAAGCAGAGAGATGGAAATTCTGAGAAAGAACCAAATAGAAATGCTAGAGATTAAAAACACTGATGGAAATCAAGAATTCATTTGACAGGCTAATTGGTAGAATGGACACAGCTGAGGAAAGAATCTTTGAGTGAGAGGATATTTTAGTAGAAAAGCAAAGAGAACAAAGACTGAAAAACAGTATATCCCAAGGTCTGCAGGGCAACTATAAAAGGTGGAACATATTCGTAAAAGGAACACCAGAGGAGTAGAAAGAAAGGAAGAGAAGTAATATTTGAAACAATAGTGACTGAGAAATCCTCCAAATTAATGCCAGATACTGAACCTCAGATCCATGAAGCTCAGACAACATTAAACAAAATAAATGCCATAAATCTACACCTAGGCATATCTCTTCAAACATGAAGAAAAGCAAAGAGAAAGAAAAGTCCTGAAAGAAGTAGGAGAAAAAAATAACTGACCTATGAAGGAAAAAAGATAAGCATAAAGTCCAACTTCTCAGAAACTGTAAACAAAAGGACAGTGGAGAGAACTATTGAAAGTGTTGGGAGGAAAAAAATCCCACCAATCTAAAATTCTGTGATTATCCTTGAAAAGTGAAGGAGAAATACTTTCTCAGTCAAATAAAAATTGAGGAAATTTGCGGCCTACATTAAACGTGCCTTCCAAGAAACTGTAAGAAGATTTTTGGGGAGAAGAAAAATATGTCAGAAACTCATACTCACATAAAGTAAGAAAGAACATTGAAGGAATACACAAAGGTAATATAAAAGCTTTTATTTTTATTTTTCTTAACTGATCTAACTTGTAACACTTTGTTCAAAATAATAATATATTCAATTATGTAGGCTTATGTGTGTATCTTATGTATGTGTGTATAAGTCCATTAATATGGTTATATATGCCTATGTAAGTGAAACAAATGGTAGCAATGATACAGGGAACAGGTGAGAGGGATTAGGTTTATTTTTTTACTTGTAGGTACTCACACCACCCGCAAAGTGGTATAGTGCTATTTGAAAGTGGATATGGGTTAGCTGTAAATCTATATTACAAACTATAGGACCACTAAAAATTAAAGAAAAATATTATCTATAAGCTAAGCAAGGAGAGAAAAGTAGAATCCTATAAAATTCTCATTTAAAACCATATAAGGTGGGAAAAAAAGTGAAAGACTACCTTTCAGCCTCCCATGCTTTAGGGCAAGGCCATATGACTAATTTCTGATCAATGTAACACAAACAAAAGTAGTGTATTCATCTTTTAGCAAGGCTTTTCAAAGAAGAAAACTTGCCCTTTTTTATTTTTTTCTATTGATGTATAGTTAATTTGAAATGTTGTGTTAGTTTCAGGTGTACAGCATAAATACACACACACACACACACACACACACACACACACACACACACACACATAATCTTTTTCAGACTCTATTCCTTATAGGTAATTACAAAATATTGAGTATATTTCCCTGGGCCATACAATAGATCATTCTTGGTTATCTATTCTGTACGAAGTAATTTATATGTTAATCCCAAACTCCTAATTTATCCCCCAATTTCCTCTTTGGTAACCATTAAGTTTGTTTTCTATGTCTGTTGGTCTACTTCCATTCTGTATATAAGTTCATTTGTATTTTTTTTTAGATTCTACATAGGTGATATCATATGGTATTTTTCTTTCCCTCTGTCTTACTTCACTTAGTATGATAATCTCTGTGTCCATCCACATTGCTGCAAATGGCATTATTCCATTCTTTTTTATGGTTGAGTAATATTCTGCTATGTATATATACCATATCTTCTTTATACAGTCCTCTCTTCATGGAAATTTAGGTCATTTTCATGTCTTGGCTATTGCAAATGGTGCTGCAGTGAACTTTGTGGTGCTTGTATCTTTTCTAATTATAGTTTTGTTGGGATATATGCCCAGGAGTGGGATTGCTGGATCATATGGTAACTCTGTTTTTAGTTTTTAAGGAACCTCCATACTGTTGTCCAATTTACATTCCTACCAACAGTATAGGAGGGTTCCTTTTTCTCCACACCCTCTACAGCATTTATTGCTTGTAGATTTTTTGATGATGACCATTCTTGCTGGTGTGAGGTAAATACTCATTGCAGTTTTGATTTGCATTTCCCTAATAATGAGTGATATTGAGCATTTTTTATTTACTTTTTGGCCATCTGTATGTCTTTGGAGAAATGTCTTATTTAGATCTGCCCATTCTTTGATTTGGTTGTTTATTTTTTGATATTGAGCTGTATGAACTATTTGTATGTTTTAGAGATTATTTCTTTGTTGCTTGCATTGTTTGCAAATATTTTCTCCCACTCTATAGGTTTTCTTTTCATTTTGTTTATGGTTTATTTTGCTGTGCAAAATCTTGTAAGTTTGATTAGGTTTAATTCTGTTTTTATTTCCATTACTGTAGGAGATGGACCCAAAAAGATATTGCTGTGATTTATGTCAAAGAATGTTCTGCCTACATTTTCCTCTAGGAGTTTTATGGTTTCCTCTTATATTTAGATCTTTAATCCATTTGAGTTTATTTTTGTATATGGTGTTAGAAATATTCTAATGTCATTCTTTTACATGTAGCTGCCCAGTTTTCCCCATACCACTTATTGAAGAAACTGTCTTTTCTCCATTATATATTATGGACTCCTTTGTTGGAGATTAATTGACCACAGGTGCCTGGCTTTATTTCTGGGCTCTCTAATCTGTTGCACTGATCTATATGTCTGTTTTTGTGCCAGTACTATACTATTCTGATTACTGTAGCTTTGTAATATAGTCTGAAGTAAGGGGCCTTATTCCTCCAGTTCCATTTTTATTTCTCAGTATTGCTTTGAATTTTCAAGGTCTTTTGTGTTTTCATACAGATTTAATTTTTTTCTTCTAGTTCTATGAAAAATGCTATTGGTAATCTGATAGGACTTGCATTGAATCTGTAGCTTGCCTTGGGTAGGATAGTCATTTTGACAATATCAAGTCTTCCAATCCAAGAAAATTATATATCTTTCTATCTGTTTATGTCATCTTTGATTTCTTTCATCACTGTCTTAGTTTTTGGAGTTCAGGTCTTTTGTCTCTTTAGGTAGGTTTATCCCTAGATATTTTACTCTTTTTGATGTGATGGTAAATGGAATAGTTCCTTAATTTTTCTTTCTGATCTTTTGTTGTTAGTGTATAGAAATGTAACAGATTTCTTTACATTAACTTGATATCCTGCAACTTTACTGAATTCATTGATTAGCTCTAGCAGTTTGTGGTAGCATCTTTGGGATTTTCTATGTAGAGTATCATGTCAGTTGCAAACAGTGAGAATTTTACTTCTTCATTTATTTCTTTTTCTTCTCTGATTGCTCCAATTTCTTCTTTCTTTCTTTTTCTTATCTGATTGTTTCTCTGATTCCAAAACTATGTTGAATAAAACTGGCAAGAGTGGACATATTTATCTTGTTGCTGAATGCTTTCAGCTTTTCACTGTTGATTGTGAATGATATTAGCTGTGGATTTGTCATATGTAGCCTTCATTATGTTGCAGTAATTTCCTTTCCTGCCCACTTTCTGGAGATTTTTTTTCATAAATCGATGTTGAATTTTATAGAAGTGTTTTTTGCATCTATATGAGATGATCAGATTTTTTTACTCATCAGTTAGTTAATGTGGTTTATCACACTGATTGATTTATGTATATTAAAAATCCTTTCATCTTTGGATATATCCTACCTGATTGTGATGTATGATTGTTTTAAGGTATTGTTGGATTTGGTTTAGTAGTATTTTATTGAGGATTTTTCTGTCTATGTTTGTAAGTGATACTAACCTATAATTTGCTTTTTTTGGTAGTATCTTTGTTTCTTTTACTTTTCCATTTTCTTTTCTCCTGCTGGATGGAATACAAATGTGGCACTTGACCCTGAGGCATTTATGTCACTGCAGCTACTTGTTGAGGTGGCAGAACAGTAGGATAGAAGGAGCTTAGGTCCCATTGATTGTGGATCTGTCATACAAGCCTTTGGGTTACTACATTTATTTATGTAAAGTTCTATATTTTTAAGTCACTGTGATTTTTAGTTAGTTGCTCTTCACAGCTGAACTTTACCCTATGTCATACTATGCAGAAAAAGGACTATAGGGTTGAAGTCCAGCAGGTATTTAAAAAATATTCAAAGTAAAGAAAGTGTAAAAAATAATTTACTTGAATGAAATAAGTAATATTCATCAGAAACCAACAGCTAATATCTTTATCATAGTGCAATATTAAAATACATTTAAATTAAATTCAGTGACTAAATAATTTGACAGCTATTGCCACTGTATTGATGATTCTAAAAAATGTAATAAAACAATAAAATGTGTAAAACATTGAGAAACAAGATATGAAACTTCTCTTTCTTGCTGATGATATTATATATTTATAAAGAAATGTCACTGGAAAGTAAATGTATTTGATAAGAATGGAGACAGAATTAATATAAGCAAAACCAATATGTTTTCTTTATGTTAGGAATAAAAATGTGGAAATGGGAAAACCTTTCATAATAGTGATGAAAACTATTTAACAGTAAATTTAACTGAAAAGATTCAGAGCCAGTTGTATAGAATTTTATTAAGGGTCATTAAAAAAACTAAATTAGTAGAAGGCATACTATAGTCTTACATGGGAATACTTACTAATAACATGAAAATAGCAGTGTTCTGTGTATGTAAATGTAATACAATTTCTATTAGAATCCCAACAGAATTTCTTTAATGAATTGCATAAAATGCCTTTTAAAATTATGTGGAAAAATTAATACCCAAGATTATCCAATAACATTTTGGAAAAAGAGAAAAAATTTAATAATGAAATGGGAGTTGCCTTTTCAGATATTAGAATATAGAATAAAACTACCTATGAAATCAATATATTTTGGGCATAAACATGGAAAAATAGATCAGTGGAACAGAATAGAGAATCAAGAAGTGATCTTTATTATATGTTAAAAAGTATTGAATTCAGAGGAAAATGTATGGTTTATTAAGTTGTGCTACACACTGACTATTATCTTGAAGTAAAGGAAAGTAGGATGGCTAATTTCCATTTGATTCATACCATGAGGGTCTTGATCTCATTTCTCTGAACACCCCAACCCACAACATTTTTAAGTTCCATTTGCATTCCCTGAAAACATCTAACGGTTGGCTACCTCTTGAGCTTAAGAGGCTCCTAGCTGCCTTGACTACCCTCAGAGAGATGAATGCAGGAAGAGGGCTCTCCCACAGAGGCCATTTGAGCAGGAATTCTGGGATCCTAGTACCTACAGCACAGTACAGATTGGGAGGGATGCATGGACTCAAAAGGAACATTAACCTTTGGTCTTTCATACTGCTTGCCCAATAAGAGGCATATGGCCTGGGGAAGGCCAGATCAATGCCTTCAAAAAAGTGTAGACTAGGGCAGGATATCTTTTGACTGACACCAGTGTTGTCATATTATTTTTCTTTCCACCACAACTGTAACAACTTCTCCATCAGCCAGGATCTAGGAGTACAGATAACTTGGAGCAGAATTTCCTAGACATGGAAATATATCATTAAGAAATAAATAATTGTTGTTTATATTTTGGGGTCATTTGTCACAGCAGCATGACTTAGCCTTTCCTTACTGATCAACATGCATATGTATGTCTATGTGTGTGAAAACATGTGTATATATGTTTATGAACACATATATATATAAACATGGAAGTTTATCAGCTGTTTTTTTTAATGTGGTTTACTAGTCAGAAATGATGTAATCAGAGGTTGGGAAAATAGAATGAAATAGAAGGGGTAAGATAAGGAAAAAAAAATAAAAGGAGGAAATAGATGACAGACTACATTTTTAAAAAGCATATAAGAAATAATGCCATTTATCTAAAATATGTTTATGATATTTTTGCATAAGGAGATGCATGAAAAGATGGGCACTGAATATTACTGATGATCATTTCAAGGTGGAATACCAAGTAATATCTTACTTAGTATTTGATGTCATTTAAATTTTCTAAGTGATCATGTTATGTAAGCAGCAAGGGAGTAACAGTGAGGACATTTTCTATATAGAAGTAAAAAAGATTAATCTGGGAAAATGTGAGCCAGTTTCTCTCCTTGGATTGAATGCCTGAAATCCTTCTGGTCCCATGACTACGGCCTTCTTTCTTCTGGTAAACTGTGATTTGTTCCCAGAATTTACCCTGAATCTAGCAGTTTTGTGGAACAGAAATCATGAAGTTTTCTCAGTTTCCTTAAACGGATTGGCGAGTTTGTGAGGGAAGAAGACGCTGTCCTTCAGGTATTCCTGTGTGCTGTCCATAGAGGCGCACTATCTTTATGCTTAGGGTATATTTTTGGCTGGGAGATTGATTCAGTTACCCACATCCACGGTAATGATAGCAGTCAGACTCTCCTTTCAGACCAATTTTATAATCAAAAGATTGATCTAGGGAGGGAATTTAGGAATCATTTTCAAGATCTGGAAGAGATGTTGTAAAACCCATAAAAGGAAAAAAATATCTTTTAACATTCCCTACTTAGGCCCTAGACCCAGATGCCCCTGTTAGTCAGTATTTCTGCTTGTCATTTATAAATGTTGGGCAACATTTAAAGGAAAAAAAGATTTATATTTTTAAAGCATATAATAAAATATCCAAGACAATACAATAGAACAGTGAGATACAGTGTCATAAAATATATACTTTTTTTATTTAAAGTAGAAAAATAAAAGCCCAGAATTGGTAACATATCCTAAAAAGTTAGAGATGAAACAATAAAAACTAGAAATTAAAAGATTAAAGAAAATAAAATTTAGAGTTGAAAAACAAATACTATTAGCTGGAGGACCAAACCAAATAAAGTCGTAAAATAGAATATATGAATTAATTTAGAGAATATAAAAAATGGTTAGAATCATAAGTAAAGACAGAATTCAAAGATTAACTGGGGAGTTCCCGTAGTGGCGCAGTGGTTAACGAATCCGACTAGGAACCATGAGGTTGCGGGTTCGGTCCCTGCCCTTGCTCAGTGGGTTAAGGATCTGGCGTTGCCCTGAGCTGTGGTGTAGGTTGCAGACGCGGCTCGGATCCTGCGTTGCTGTGGCTCTGGCGTAGGCCGGTGGCTACAGCTCCGACTCAACCCCTAGCCTGGGAACCTCCATATGCCGGGGGAGCGGGCCAAGAAATAGCAACAACAACAACAACAAAAGACAAAAGACAAAAAGACAAAAAAAAAAAAAAAAAAAAAAGATTAACTGGGACCCTTTGGTCTGTGGCTGTTGTGAACAGTTCTTTGACTTCATGGTCAGTTTTTCTTCCCAGACTAGAAGTGTATTGGTGGGGATTTTGGGGCTTTGAGGCTCCCAGTTGGATGATTTCAGGAGAGCAGAGCCTTGAGGTTTTGGCCATGAAGCTCACTCCTTGTATTTTTCCTATCATGACCCCACCCTTCACTTTCAGTCAGGCGAAGCTGACCCCGATAGCTCCCCAAACATATGACTGATGCAATCTTTATTTGAACACATACTCAAATATTTGCAGTATGCAAAAAACTGGTTTCTTTGGGCGAAGGGAGAGAACAAAATGAAACTTAAACTTAGTAAAAGCCCCTAAAATTTACAGTTAGCCCTTACTCTCATTTTCAAAAGAGAAATTAATTTTATCTATTAGCTCCTCTCAATTTGTAAAGCTGGTTTAAATTACATCTGTGTCAGTTCCAATTCATGTTACAAAATTATAATGTTTACTTCATTTCACAAATAGGTAGTTCTTAAAAATTTTGATTTTCCTCTCATTATCTCCTGTATAATGGAAGTGGAACAGACTGGTTTGGGTCTCAAACAAAACAAAACAAAACAAAACAATTATGCCAAGGCTGGAAGTCGGCAGTTTCATTTCAGTTCTCTAGACAAGTAAAAACAAACTTTTCTAAAATGGAATGGATATCACTGAGATAGGAACAATGAACAAGTTTTTTTTACTTGGAGTAGCTTGGGATCATTTTATTTGATCAACATACAATGATTCTGTCATAAGCAAAATGATTTGATTTAAGCAAATGTCCTTGAATAAAATTTCACCTTGACTTGAGTCCCATTTGGCTACATCTATTGTAGTAAACCTACATGTCATGCATAAATGGTACCACATGGGTGTACTTCCTATAAATGGGCAACAGGTCGTAAACATTATACTGAAAGTGACACTTAAGAATAATTGTGGTTTAGAAAGATCTTGAAATCTGGGAAAGTTTGATAAAAACTTTTTCTCCATAGAAGGCCAGCAGTGAAGCCATTTAGAGAATTATGCATTGACTGTTGTCTCCAATTCATTCATTTCTGAATTAGTGAATACTTCCCTGGAGGTAAAATTTCAGCAATATCATCTACAAAAACCTCTTAAAGAGAAGCTACCCGTTCAAGAACAAGAACAACAACCAACCTAGGATTGCATTTGAGGGACTAGCTAAAGTTAATATTTAAGTTCAACATTTCAATTGTAGGATGAGCTTATCTCAAAATAGTCCTAGCTATTTAACCTGGTTTTGAAGTCTCAGTTCTAAAGCAAGCCTAGGTATTGGTAGACCTTTTGGGAGCTGGGTAAACAACAGTGATAGTGATGCTACCATACGGACTCTGTGACTACATTGCCTGACAGAGCTCCAGGGCCACCTTAAAAGAGCCTGAAGGGAAAGGTCACTTGCACCATCAGGGTCATTAGCACACTTCCTGTGTCATAATTCACTTTGCTGAACCAGCTTAACATGGATTTCAGCTGCTTCTGAAAGGCATGCTTGAAAAACCACTCATATTCCTGAGTCCCAAGCACTTTGAGGGATGGTACTATTAGAATTTATTTTTAATTCCCTTCCCACACAAGTTCTTGACCTTATTACCATCATGGTGGTGACTGTCCAAAGAGGTCCAGTGTACCCCATTTGTAGAACATTATTGATCTCAGACAAAACATCATACCTCCTACAGGAAGCATTTAGCTGTACAGCATCCTCAAAGTTATTATTTAGAACCCTGGGCTCCTGATCATATCTTTATTTCAGAGGAAACACTTGGAAGAGTTTGCAAAACTCATACTTACACATTTTCCTATATCCTGAAGAACAACAGACCTTTCCTCTGGAATTATAGATATCTCCTATAACTTCCCTGCTTTGTTCAATGAACCTGGATTGTGTCCAGTACTTCAAAAAGATTCACACAATCTCTAGTATCCAACATGTTGCTGGCACCCCCACATTGAGGGAGAAGCCATTGGTTCAGAAGATGAGGTATATTCATCTCTTTTTGTCTCATTTGTGTAGCCCAGCCCTACCACGATGTTAAGAATAGGTACCTGGGCCTGATTTATATTGCCTGATCTTACTATTGTCCTGCTGAATTATTTGCTCTGCCCAAAAGGACTCTTTTATGTTGCTGCAGCCCTAAAGCCTGCCACAGAGACTAAGAGGAAACCAGAAGGTTTAGGCCAGCCCCTTGGGCTCCCAGGGCTGTAGAGACATAGCACCTGTGGGAACAAGAGGGGTGCTGAACAGAGGAGTTCATGTGAAAAGCACACTTTAACCCACTTTTTGCCAGGCAAGCATCTGTACATTTTTGCCCACCCTCCATTCAAGGATAATGTTTAGTTTCATGTTCTTTAAAAGCCTAGACATGTACCTCCACCCCCCAATTTGGCTGCTCCTAGAATAATATCCTTTGGATGGTCAATGTTTATCAACCCAACCTCCCTGTTTGAATTTTATTCTACCTCTTGGATTCCCCATTTTCAGATTCATCTGCTCCTTTCTCTGTAAGTATCCATTGCATGTTTCCTGACTTGACTTTCGGTTCCAGAATTCTGATAATCTCTTGCATTTCACATAGTCTCTTTACAAGCAATAATGGATATAGTCCTCCTCCCCATTTTTTTTTTTTTTGGTATTATCTGTATATTCCCATACCTGCTCACCACTCTCACAGACCAAATATGTCTCCTTTAACAGGCAAACATTGGACAAGGCTAAAACCAAGAGAAAATTGGTGAAAGTTGTTCAGTCCAACATAAATTAGTTCAACCTTGCTCTAACTTTAACAAACCTGGTTCACAAGTGTTCAGATTAGGTTAGAGTAGTTAAAACTTATCTTTTAACAACAATCACATATCCAGTTGGACATCTCATTCCTCTCTACCTGGTTTCAGTTCTGGTCAGTAGTCTGTTTAACAGGCAAAATAATGAATTGAAAGACAAATGCTTTTTCACTTATGGCACCTTAAGATCTTGTGGCTGTGAAAGAATTATTTACTAGAAAATTTATCATATTTATGTCATGAATCTATTTTGAACCTAAAATATTAATTTCATTTTGAGAAATACCAGATGAATAATTTGATCACTCAAATAGGAAGAGGTTACCTGAAATCTTAGAAAATAAGTATAAATTAGAAAACACATATCGCTTGCAACATTATTTCTTTGAATTTCAAAATTTAAAGATAAAAATCATCTATATCTGAGACTATAAAGACAGAAAGCAGCATAACTTTAAAAATCCAATATCACTGAGAGAAATGGGGAACAAAAAGAGAATATTGAAACTATGCAAACTATTTCCATTTGAAATGTAGTTCTTAACTTCTAGGCTTTGGTCAATACCTCTCAAAATATCTACTGAACACTAAAAGTGTGTATTTTTAGGTACCAAGTTGTTTCAAAGTCTAAAGAAATGAGTCTTTTTCTATTAAAAGGATAAAGAAGGATGGTGTAAAATTCATTTTCCTTCTAAGCAGTGTTCATATTCAGATTTTTTTTTTAAATCTACCTAAACATCTTTTCATGCACCATGTTTTTTCAATCAATTTTTTGGCTACGTATCTTAAATTTAGAATTGAAACTGTTCCATTGAAGGCTTCCAGAAAAGAGAAAATGAAAAATTAAGTGCTGATTTCAGGCTTATTGAAGTCTCTGCCTAAATCTGCTTTTGAGAATTAATAGTGCCAAAGTTATTTCATTTGTGACTTATTTACCATTTGGCTGAAACGACAGAGTAGAAATCATTATCTTATCACATCTTTGCCTCTAGGGCCAGCAATTTCCCTTTAGTGAATACCTCCTAAAAATGCAGTTTTTTAAATGGAAAGTAATGTTTGTATTAGAAAGTAGGTATTCTCTTGATCTCTACTGGAGAGATTTCTTCACACTTGATGGATGATGGTTAAACTTTGTGCTATCCTTTGTGAAAAGCTTAGTACTTTAGGTACTTCTTGTGTACCACACAAAACAATCAGTTATTGTGCAATTCTTTGCCATTAAAATGTGGCCTAAATGGTGAAAATAAATGGTATCACCATATGAATCTAAGTGATTCAGGGGCAAATGCCTTGGTAAGGGGAAAAAAACTATATATTATTGAATCAGAACATTAAACTTAATTTATTAGAGTCGACAAAATTAAAACCTAGGTAGTTCTGAGTTGTGCTCCAAATCCCACAGATTATTTAAAGAGTTAAGCCTGACATTCAGAGTCCTGTTCTGGAAATATATTAAGTATCCGCAGAGTACTTTTAAGCAAAAAGGAATCTTTAAAGCACAGTCAGTCAAGCCATATATTATGAATGTCATGATTCAGTTAGAAAAAAAATCTTTTGTTTGCATTTAAAATTGGGCCACAGATACTCCAACATGCAGTTGGCAGAAAGCTAAATTTCCATTCAAGAATTGTGTTTTATTTAGCTGATTTTTCCCATCTGATCCAATGGCCAAGCTAGCCAATTTTGAACTTAATTTAAGGGCAATATTGGATAGCCTTAGGTAACAGTGATAATAATTACTACACGTGACTTGTGAAGCTTATTACTACAATGCCTTGGATTTAGCTTCATTTCTGGTTTGTGGCTAGGATGGTAATTTTTAACCTTGGATGAACATTGGAATTACCTAAGGGGGCTTTGAAAGTACAAAGGTCACAGAGATTTTTAATTGGTTGAAGGTACTCCATGGCCATCAGATTTTATTTTGAAAGCTCTCTGAGTGATTCCACTATAGAGCTCAATTGAGAACCACTGGGTAAGAAAATGTGGTTATTGTCATTGTTGCCAGATAGAGGCCTTTGGAAATTTCATCTGGTTAAAAATCTCTTTCTGCTCTTGTGTTCAATGTAGTGGGTCACCATGTTAGGTATTTCAAAAATGGGGGCTGATTCCATTGCTTTTTTTGGCCTTGAAGGACCCTGTTCCTGAGAAGTTCCTGTTTGGATTCCAGTATTCTTCTGTCCTAACCTAGCAAAGGTATGGACTTAAAATAGGTCTGAGTTTCCTATGTTATGCTGCCTGGTCACTAGGGGGCACCCACCTAGGTACTCTACAACATACTCAAGTTAGCAAAGTGGTCCTGGGACACACCCTTTCTCATGTCACTTAGATCTGAACATGGTTTGATAGCGTTTAACATATTATTGCTATGTTGCATGATTAAGGTACTTAATCATAGGAGTGACGAAAAGAAACAGAGATGGATAAGGTGACAATGTGAAAGTACCTCCCAGTTTCTGAAGTTATAAAAGGGGCTTGTTAAATTTTTCTCCATTTGGAAACTAACTCCAGGGTAATGTTTCTGTTCCACTTGAAAACTATATCCTTCCAGACTAATTTTATGCTAGCTAACCTCCACATTAACCATAGTAAATATTAACTTTATATTAACTTTGATATTAACTTTAAAGTTCTCTAGATAAAGTTCTTTGTATGAGATGGAGCTCAGCTGTACCTCAAAACCTATCCCTGGGTCTTTCAACCTGAGGTTTGTACTGTAATAATGTTTTCTTTGGCTCATAGCATTTTGCATTAATATCAGTTCTTTCTTGTTTGTCCTCTAGCCTCTGTTGCTTTGGCTTTGGTTTCCAGCAGTCAGTATTTTATGTATTACATGGACGGGTTTTCAATTAGAGTATCCCAAGCATATCTTCCAAACGGGGGGCAAAACTATTTATCATTTTTTTTTTTTTGGTATTGAGGTAATAATAATAAGTAGTCACACATGTAATTATCTTTATATTGGTGATAGGGTAATTAATAATTTCACAGGTTCTGTCAGACACAATGACCTCTTTGTCTAACAGTCCTTTGTAATCCCCTCTTATTTGTCAGAAATGAAATTTGCTGTGGAATATACAAATCTACTTATACATGTAATTTAAAATAATACATATTACCATAATATAAAGGAATATGAAGAAGTATAAGAAAAGTGCTTTATAACAAAATACATATGCCAATATGTACACGCACGTCACCATTTCACTAAAAAAGACCCAGTTTCCACATTTCCCTGAAGAGACTAGAACAATCAGCCTTGTTTCTTTGCGAGGCACTGCCGGTAGCATAATCTTCCTACTGTAGCGCTCAATCCTAACCCTCACTCCCACCTCAAATTCTCCATCTTTCATTTCATTTATATTCCACCACTGTGTCCAGTTTTTCCAACATGAGCTGCTTCTCAGCTGTTCCAGCTGCTTCTCTCAATGTTGGTAGACAGCTGGTATAGTTTAATTCTTACTTTGGAGTTTGAAGCAAACATATTCTCTCAAGTAAAGGAAAGTTCTTGTTAAATCGAGGAGTCTCTTAAGGTAGTGGGCAGGGCCTGCTGAATACAGTGCCTGTTGAAAACAGTCTTGGAAAAGGACCATTAAAAACAAACAAACAAACAAAAAAAAACATGTTTCATTTCTTAGCTTTCACTGGTCTGGTTTAGCATCAAGGAGCTGGGAACCTTGGATCCTACAAAAAAGTTCTAGTTTCTTTCTTTTGCTAGGCTTCTGATCTGACAGCTCTGGCTGTAGCAGTTCTAGGCAGCCAAAATTGTTAAAATTTTAACAGTCTGACCTCTGACAGAAAACAAGCTGATCTATTACAGATTGAAAGAAAGTTCATTTGAGATCCATGTGAATTACTCTTTTTCCCCCAAACTATTTACTCATTATATATTTAAAGGTCACCAGTCCACATCAGTGTTTCAACTTGCTGGGAATTTATTCACTGCTGGTAACTTAAAAGAGGCCGCCCTGTTTTTCATTACTGGTTGGTATTTTTTTCTGTTGAGCTCTGACCTTCTAACTGAGAAGCAGCATAGGATAGCTTGGTTTCAACATTCTGAATATTCCCGAGATGACCATTGGAACAGGATGCAAGGTTACCTCCTTCAGAAACCAACATTATCCTAAACAAAAGACTCATATTTTTGCCACAATGGGCAGATCTGATGGGTGTAAGTTTCAGTTAAATCATTGCCACATCTCTGTGTGAGCAGATAAATTGATCCCTTTCAATAATTTATTTTTATTTTCTCTTTAGAAACACTGCTGTTTGGATGGAAGAATAAAGAGTTATCAATAGTTTTCACCCCGTGGTGAGATCATGTGTGATGTCCTTTTGCTTGATTAGGCTCTGCCATATTTTAAAACTTGTCACTATAAACAATATTTTTTTTTTTTAGTAATTACAAACAAATCTGCCATGTATTATCACAATTATAATCAATACTTTAAATTTTTTGTTCCACATGAGTCTTTCATTATCAATTATTCTAGGTAAGGCACTTGAGGAAGAACTGTAGTGAGGCTCTAGTGCTTCTGACACTTCAAAATGCATAACAGTCACCTGGGATATTTTTAAAATACAGAGTCTGATTCAGTAAATCTGTGATGGGGCCTGAAATCCTATATTAACCATACAAAATCCTTGGTGATGCCGACACTGCTGATCTAATAACCATACTTGGAAGTCTCTGATCATTGGTTTCAAACTTTGGTCACAAGAAAATCACCTGGAAATCTTGTTAAACTGCAAATTGCTGTCCCCCCTCCTACCCACTCCACCAGTTTCTGATTTAGTATGTCTGGGGTTGGGCCTGAGGATTTGCATTCTAAAGTACCCAGCTGATGGCAGAGGTTGCTTCAGAATCTCTGTAATCCCTGCTCCAGAGCCTTGTGATCAAAGCCTGGTTCCCAGACAGCATCCGCATCACTTGGGAGCTTGTTAGAAATGCAGAGTTTTAGGCCCTAGTCCATACCTAAATCAAACCCTGCATTTTAATAAGATCCTCAGGTGACTTCATGCATTACAGTTTGAAAAATATCACCTAGACAATTTCTTAGTTCCTCTTCATCGGTGACTCTCAACTTATCTAGTTCTTACCATCAACTTCGGAGCTCTTAAAAAGTCCTGCTGCTCTGAGGGTGAACCTCAGCATAATTCCATCAGATTTTCTGCGGCTGGGGCCAAAGTATCACTAGTTTCTAAAACTCCCCAGGGGAGTCCAATGCACAGTCAAATTCGGGAACTGCACTGTAGTTGGAAATGGAGAGGTAGTCATCTTGTTATTTGCCAAAAGATGGGGGCTTGGGGGGCACTTAGTTTCCCTGTTGCACTTTGTTAGATAATGTATCATCAGCCATTGGGCCACCATGAAGGATTCTGGGCCAGAACATTAAATTGCTTTGATACATTGGATTTTAGAAACCTGCTTACACATTTCGTCTCTGTTCTCTGGCCTTACTTTGCTCTAGCTTTCTCACACACAAACAGGTGTTTGTTCCTATATTCTGCTGTCTTGGGGCCAAGACCCTAGAAATATAGCCCATGGGCATTTAGGATATTTCCCCCCTACTTTTCTTCAAAAGTGGTATATTCTGGTCTCTTTCAGATTTTAATGAGAACAGAAAGATCTCCTACTTGGATAGTATGTGCCAGGATGCAAAGTAAGCTACTTTAGGGGGATAAACAGTACATAATTTAACAAACAAGAGAAAGATTTATTTAATGGATTAGGTAGAATAAAGTGCTGTGCTTGACCACGTATTGGTCTGGTGTGTGTATATGAGCTGCAACATGTGCTATTATAAGCCTGTCCTAATAGTCTCAAGCCTTAATATCTTTTCTAGGCTAGCCAAGGTTTTGTGGTTGATTGTTGGTTTTGGAAAAAATCATTCATTACTCACCTATGAAGAAGTGTTAGATTGTTATCATTTCTAAGGGTAGTAAAGACCACTTTTGATTCTGGATAATGTTTTTTAATTTTATGTTCCAGGAAAGTGTGAACTACAATTCTATATACAGCTCATAGAAACTCCTGTATGCATAAGGACCATCACTGATTTTATTCTGGCAATAGAATCATATGTAAAAAGAGGATGGAATTTATTCTAAATCCCTCGGGTTTGTTTCTGCTGAGCCACAATGGGAACTCCCTGTGACTGGCTTTTTTCACTTAGCGCTTTCCTTCAGGTTCATCCATATTGTTGTAAATGATAGGATTTCCTTCTTTTTCTAAGGTTGACTACTATCCCATTGTATCTATATACCACATTTAAAAAAAAAATCTGTTCATCTGTAGATGGATACTTGAGTTGTTTTCACATGTTGGCTATTGTGAATAATGATGCAATGAACATGGGAATGAAGATAATCTTCGGAGCCTGATTTTAATTATTTTCGATATTTACCCAGAAGAGGGATTACTGGTTTATGGAGTAGTTTTATTTTTAATTTTTTCAGAAAACTCCATGCTGATTTCCCATGTTGCTACGAGGTAGATCCCATATGAAGTATACTTATCAAAATCAAGAACACAGTGAACTATATTCAATATATTGCAGTAACTTATAATGGAAAAGAATCTGGAAAAGCATATATGTGTGTGGGGAGGGTGTGGGGGTGTGTGTATGGCCTGAATCACTTTGCTGTGCACTTGAAACTGACACAACATTGTAAATCAACTATACCTCAATTAAAAAAAACAAAACAAAACAAAAAAAAAAACAGAGGAGTTCTCGTTGTGGCACAGAAGAAATGAATCCAACTAGTATCCATGAGGATGAGGGTTTGATACCTGGCCTCGCTCAGTGGGTTAAGGATCCATCATAGCTGTGAACTGTGGTGTAGGTCGAGAAGAGGCTCAGATCCTGCATGGCTATGGCTGTGGCTGTGGTGCTGGCCAGCAGCTACAGCTCTGATTCAACCCCTAGCCAGAAATTTCCATATGCCATGGGTGCAGCCCTAAAAAGCAACAAACCAACAAACAAAAAAAACAAAAACAAAAAACCCAAAAGGGACACAAGGAAACTCTGGGAGGTATTGGATATATCTACTACCTCGATAATGGTGATTGTATCATGGTTTTTGCACAGTTTAAACTCAGCAAATTATAGACCACATATATGCAGTTCTTTGTCTATCAATTGTATCTCAATAAAGCTGTTAAAAAGGAGAAATTTAGGAAGTACCCATGTGGTACAGAGGATTAAGGATCTGGCATTGCCATAGCTGTGGCACAGGCTGCATCTGTGAAACGAAGTCACATCCTGGCCCAGGATCTTCCACATGCTGCAGGTGTGGCAAAAAAAAAAAAAAAAAAAAAAAAAAAAAGTGTATAAGTGGTTCTGATGCACAGCTTTGAGGCTGAGGGTGAGAGAAGGGATGCAATATATCTCAAAGGGCAAGGGCCAGAAGATTGGAAAAGACTGGATACATGAGTATTGTCACTACATTTCAAAGCATACTAGACCACTGCTGGGGAAACCCTGCCGGTATTAAAAGCTGAGAACACGGAACAGCTGGTAATTCCTGGCTAAACGCTCATATTATCTAAATCTTTCTCTTCGAGGCATAAAATTAGAAGTTCAATCCTTTAAGGATTTCAATCTTTAGGGATTGAAAAATATTGCCAGAACACCATTTCACTCAGGTTGAAAATGAAATTCCCGTCATAAAAATTATAGAGAAACTTATCAAATAAAACTAACAGTAAGACATGGCATTCTTACTACATGGAAGACTCAAAAATAAAGGTTATTAGGCAGTTCTCATCTCCTCCATCAATGTCAACAAATATTTAATAATAATGCTTGGAGGTGGAGGTTAGGTGATTGATTTGTAGCATTTAATAATTTCTATGGTATGAAGGAAGACTCCCATTTCAAGCAGCGGGGTAGAAATGTTCACAATGGAATCTCGTAAGTTGGTGTAATTGGTCCAGGCCCAGTACCACAGTATACTAGGTACCAAAACATTTGTGATTTTTTTTTTTTTTTGGTGGGGTGGGGCTTCCAAATCTCATTTTCCTTTCACTTTCAAATGACACAGAGATGTGTTAGTCAAAGGGAATCTCAAAGATATATTTTCCTTGGCAGATGTTATTTTCATAATCTGCTCCTTAATTGTTCTATTTTTGTTTTTTGGTTTTTTTCAAGAAGGTTTTAGAATTATCTCAGGAGTCTCCAGTTGGCCAGAATTCCCAGAGATCTTGCAAAATATGAGAGTAAAAGACAGTCTGTTTAGCATCTGATGGTATATATTCAGGTGTCGAGGTGCATAGCCTAAATCATAAATCACAGTACAGAGAATGTGTAGCGCTGACTTAAAAGTCATCTAAAGACATGTTTTTTTAAAAAATTTAATCCTTCTTGCTAAATCCATGTATGTTCATGACTATTAAAAATTATAAATAATGAGATGGTCTCCTAGAAATGATTTATCCTTCACCTTCTAGTTGAAACCACAAAATCTATAAATAATGATTCCAGCTGAGATTTTGCCAATTTAGCAGTGTGTAATTTCATACTAAGAAGAATTTTAAGCAATCTATTGTAAAACTCAACGTGATTTTTAAAGTATATGGCTGCTCTTTCCAACCTCAAGATTCCAGTATGCCTGGGATGAGATGGATAGCAGTTTCTCCACCTCTCATTGAGAAACTCTTACCTAAAGACTGAGTAACCTGCCAGAGGTGGCCTAATGTAACAGCTGATAGGAACAGTCCTTTCCTAACTATAGAAACAAATGGAGCACCACTCTTTGGTTAACTAGACTTTATTTCAGAATCTGACTAGTTTGCATGAAGATTCAGATTTGATCTCTGGCCTTGCTCAGTGGGTTAAAAGATCTGGCATTGCTGTGAACTGCAGTGTAGTTGCAGGTGGCTCAGATCTGGCGTTGCTGTGGCTGTGGTGTAGGCTGGCAGGCGCACCTCCAATTTGACCCCAAATTTGACTCCAGTTTGAGCCCAGGAACTTCCATATGCTGCAGGTATGGCCCTAAAAAGAGAAAAACAAAACAAAAAATCCCCAAAGCTCATATGTATGTTTCTATTTTATCCTTATAGCAAAATCCTTTGGAAATGCTTTCAAAAATTTGGAAAGCAAAGCAGCAACCTAAAAAAAAATGTTCTAATGCAATGTTTATGGTTAGGAAAATCTCTGTCAATAACCAATGTAAATACAACTGCACAGAAATTTAAACACAATAGATGTTGTATAAAATATGTGTTTATTCATCTAGCATTGCATTGAATTTTTGGCCCCACAATAAATGCCAAGAAGGATAGTATGGAAGTCCTAGATGGTGATAAAATATTCCATAGTAAGATTTGATTCTATTTACTGTTAATTTAATAGTGTTGTTTGGCTATCTCAAGATACTTAGGGAATACCAACTTAAATGATGAGAACAAGACATAATTATCCAAAGTAATCCATTAATTTTGACATTTTGGGGGGTCCTTATTTTGTGCACTGGCATTTGAACATGTGAAATGTGAATTGCTTTCATTTTTACTAAAGAAAGTATAGGGTGAGGAACCGTCATAATTGTGTATTGTGGTTAATACGTTTCTAGATATAACTTCACCGTATCACCACAGATGTTTTGTTGGTTATGACGTTCTTGTTACTAAAGGGGAAAATTATTAATTGATGATCAACATATTGCATATGGTTTTCTAATGAGTGTATTCCAATTCTGATTAGTTTTACCTTAACAGAAATACTTTCTCCATCAGCATAAGGATAGTAGTAGAGTTTCAAAGCAATATTTCAGGGGTAAATTTATATCTTCATGACTGGCACATTTTCTTACTGAAACATTCTTTCAATCATCTCTTAACAACTCAACTTCAACAATTTTTAAGTTACAAGTTATTTCTCTCTACATATATATATATATATATATATATATAAATTGTAGGTGTTCTTCCTTCACAGTTGTATGAACTGGAGTTTTAATTCTAGCTCTGTCACTTTCTCACTAGTGTCTTTGGGCAAATTATGTTCTGTGTTTAAAACTCCTTTTTTTTTAAAAAAAATATTTATCTTGTAGATATGTTGTGATGATTTTATGAGAAAATGCAGATAGAGCCTTTAATAAGTCCTGGCACTTACTATATGACATACATGCATATGCACATAAAAAATAAATAGAGAGCTGTGCGTAGAGATATACATGTACATATGTGTATGTAGATAGACATAAACATAACCCTACACACAGGAGATTTAATCCTTTTGCATGGTCCTTACACAAGTTGGCATATTTTCCTGGGAATCTTTTTATAGCTTTTATAGCCTAAATATCATCATAGATGATGTAAACTACTAAGAACAAGAAGACTACATTAATTCTCTCTTAACAACAAAAGGATTGCAACAGAACAAAGGGTGGGGGGAAAATGTATACATGTAAGGATAACTTGATCCCCTTGCTGTACAGTGGGAAAAAAAAAATTAAAAAAAAAAAAAAAAGGATCTCTATTGCCTGTGGGCAGATGTGACAGTATGTTATAGGACAAGGACTTTTTAAAAATTTGGTTCTGGCAAACTTGTTTCATAGATTCTTATGAACAAATGTCCAGTGTGATCAAACAAGCCATGTAAACAGATCTATAGAATGACAGTTGGAGGGGTGATCACTGACACTAGGTCTAACCTCCTTTATGTAGGAGGAAACTGAAATCCAGAGGACTGCAAGATTGACATTTGAAGATGAATACACTGAAATTGAACAGTTGTTCATCTTCAGATGTCATGTTGTCTTTTCATGTTGGCAATTTTGAAGAACACATTTTTGTCAGGACTTGTGTGATCAAAACCCAAAAGCATTTTGAAGACAATGTGAATCATCCAGTCTGGGGACAAGTGGAATAAATTTCCAAAAATGAAATATCTTGTAACCTACTTAGTATTCAATTGAAAGCGAAGAAACATAGAAGAAAAGGTAAAAGATTTAACCATTTGTTTAAATGGTGATTAGTTAATGAATTTGAACTTTATGAGGGTAGGAAGAGTGTCTAATCCAGTTATGAACATTGGCTAAAAGGAAGCAGCTCAAAATGTGTATTGTGAAGTGCCTGGCATAATATAGGTTATCAATTAATGTGTGGAGCACTTAGCATATACTGCATAAGTGTTTGTTGAATTAAATTTGGAGGCTATAGTCATACAAGGCTACTTAGCTCAGTGGTAATGATTTTTGCATCATCCTTGCTCATAATTCTCTAACATGGAAGCAAAGAAGGGGAAACAATGAACAGGTTAAGGAGAAAAAATTTTTCCACCTCTGTCTTACTCCTTAAAGTACAACTTACATTTGTATTATTAACATTTGCTGTGTCATTGAAGAAAAATCCACTTGTAATGAGTTTGTGTTCAAGACTTTTACACTTGGCAAAACAAAACTTCTTGTTTGAAAGATAAAAGGCTTATTTTCCAAATGGTTTCAAATGCAATGGATCTCTACAGAGGAATTATTTACTAATAACATTTTAATGTATTACTATAAATGAATATAAAATACATGAACCTGAATTTTCTCATTTTCCATATGATTCAAAGTAAATGGAAAAGACACTTCAGTAAATGTTTTTGGACTTCTTAATGGACTCAGGCAGTTTTTAAAGTAGCCCGGTAGGTAAATAACCAAAAACATATCTAAATTTGCATACCCTTGCTCAAAAATTCACTCATTGTTTCTACACATTCTACAGCGTACTAAGGCAGCAAGGAATTATTATTTAAGGACTAGATATAACTTCCCCTGAAGGGCTATGAAGTTTCAAAAATCCAAAGTAATAAGTCTCTAATTCTTTGTATCTTCCTGTCCCTGGTACTTTGTGTGGACATGACTGGCTATGATATGTCAAAGTGCAAGAGCGATAAATTAGCTCCATTAAGTATCATCTTGCAAACAAGCCAATGGTGTACTCTACCTCCCACCAGCTATTTGGATTACTCTTTGATATATTTGCTGCATCTACAATTCCATACACTTTTTTTCCCCTTCTTTGTCTTGGTTGTAGTCTTAAGGCTACATGTCATTTTTCATTTTCATTATACATTATATTGAATTGTGGTAGATGTCTCCTACATATATTTTGGCTTCTCAGATGGGATAGATCACATAAACTCTAATAAACCATTGTAAAATCTTTAGCACCAATATAAATATTAGCAGAAATAGAGGTCGCTGTTTTATATGAGTCATTCTAAGACTCAAGGATGCTTTTTTTTTTTTTTTTTTTTTTCCCTCTAAGTGTGCTGAAAAACTTCAAGTTTCACAAAAGTTGAGAACTGGCTCTTCTGGAAACTGGATTTTGGAAAACTAGACTGATGCTCCCAAAAGTTCCTAATGTAATAATACAGGCTTGACCTACTTTGTGATCCCAAACCCTGGAATTTGCTCAAGTTGATTTCTTTAAAGGATCACATATGGGTATATTAAGAAGGTAAACATCTTTATAAAAGAGGAAGGTAAGCTGTTAAGTACTCCTGAGGAGTTCTCCCATACCTTTGCAAAGGACTCCATCATTTCAAACAATAATGACTCTGGGAATCATTATTCAGCACATACCTAAGCTCCTGGTAGCTAACATATGCTAAATATTCTATGAGCATATATAAGCTAAATTTGCAGGTGAAAATTTGCAGATATCTAGTGTGAAGGTGAGAAACCTAGATCAAAAGGGATATAAGCTGGGAGCAAAGAAAATAACCTTTTTTTCTCCCCCAACTGCTGGACCATAATTCAAAGTAAGCAGTACATTTTATCTCATGGCGCAGTGCTACACATACATACATACATAACATACACACATACTTATATGTATAACTGATAGAAAAGTAACAGTACTTCCCTTACTATGTAAGGCATTCTTTCTATAAAATGGACATTTTCCAGGATTTTCTATTCTATTGTATACCATCTTTTAAAGTATCATATCCATTATAGAAATCTTACCAAAAGATTGTGGTCATAAACTGCAGTTCGATAGACGCTGAAATCGAAGGTTGGGTTCAGCCCAGAAGCTGGTAGCTAGCAAGGCTGGAGAGGCATGGGGAGAGGGCCACTAGGATGAGGCTAGTTGAGGGAATTTAAGGAGGCACTTACTCTAGCACACTGACTCTTTACTTGCAGGACCTGTGAGACAGTGCTTCCCTAAATTTGCACTCTTACACCTCACTCCACCTCTTAGTCTCAGCCATGAGGACCAAAACAGCTTCATTAATGGAAATCCAACCATTTTATTCTGTTTGAAGGATAGTATCAGAGTCAGGAAGGTAAATGAGAGTAGGCGGGAAAAAATCAAAGAAAGAAAACTGAAGCATTTAGGTCAACAGCAGGTCAGAAGATCACCCAACAGGCTATGACTTGGAAGAGAATATTCCAGAGGATAGATCTGAGTTAGAAAGTTCCCAGCAAATAGGAGAGCTACAAAAGTTGGAGGTTTAACCCCGGGAGGCTGAATTTTGCTGGTGTAAGCAATCTTCTTTCTGGAACAAAGCACTTCTCTTCCAAAGCAGAGGTTTGGGTAGGGATTGTGCTTGTAGTATGAAATTCTAACAATAGTGGTTGAACAAATAGGGGGCTTATTTTTGTCATGTAGGATCAAGTCTGGAGGTGAAAAGCCCAAAAGTGTGTTAAGGACCCCCCAAAGACCCAGGCTTCCTGCTCCATCATCCTTAGCACAGATCTTTGTCTTCTTGGATGGAAGTGATCCACCTCTACTTACAAACCTTCACCTCCACCCTCACAAACACACTCTGATTAATAGAAAGTATATTCATAGGAGGAAGAAGAAGAGGGAGGAAGAACATGAGGAAAAGAGAAGAGGAAAAAAGGGAAGGAATACTTTTCTAGAAACCCTCAACTGGATTAATCTTAGGTCTTACTGGCCAGCATTATGGCACAGGCCACTCCTAGATGCCAGTAAGAGTAAGGTATGTTGCTTTTTATCTGGGTACATTTCTGTCCCTGCCAAATGATGGGCTTCCATTAGCAAGCAAGAATTGGAGAATGGATGAATAACTAGTATTGTCTGCCACATACAGGAGGATCTAATTCCAGAATGACTAACCCATGTGGAATAGGTAGTTGAGAGCACCTGCTAATAACAGAAGTGCATATTTTCATTCCTCTTTACAGCTGAAGATACTGAGGCTCGGGGCAAGCAAAAGGCAGGACTAAGATGGAAACTCCACTCTCTTCAACTCTAATGACAGATTTTTCCATGACTCCACAATGTTCTCTGAGGGTAAGTCAGGCTATGCCACTTTTTCTCTGCTAATCTTTCATCTATGGGCCCATGTGGCCAAGTGTTCTCTTTCTCTTATGGAATAGGAGATGGAAACCTCAATGAATTAGTTGATGGCTCTCAGACAGGAGGGTATATGCTTGGGGAAAGTGAGGCTCTTCAGATTGATTATCTCAGAATTTAGATTCCAGAGAAAAAGAAGGCAATAAGAAATACTATAGTTTTGCCTCGTCTATAGAGTTTCAAGGAATCAGAGCATCTGGTTCAGAATATTTGAGGTTGTTCTTTGCCAACTCCTATGCTGCAGAGTTTCTCAACACATGGGCTGCAGACGATGTAGTTCAGAATCTCTGGGTCTTAAAAAAAAATGCATATTCTCTATAAATACTCCTTCCATAGGAGATCAAAACCTCTGTGGTTAGGACCTGAGAATGTGAATTTTAATGACCTCTGCAGGTTATGATGCAAAATACAGCTTTGTTACTGAAGGTGGGATCTGGCTGCTTGATTCTCTAAAACCACTAAAGAAGCAAGACTGGAAAGGAAAGTTTGCTTTATTTCAGATGCTGGCAACTGGGTAGGTGGAGAGTGGACTTCTATCCAAATGCCAGTTCCCCCCACCACTGACAATCAGTGGGCAAAAGTTTTTATAGGTAGAGAGAGAGGGCTATGTGCATCAGCAGCACACTCAGCTCTGACAGTCATCTTGAAATTGGTCATGTGGTATCTGATTAGTATCATCTTGATTTTGTTAAGTACAGTTAATCTTCAGTTCCAGGGTCAGTTTGTTCCCATTTCTTTGAGGCCGGTTCTCAGAATCATGGCAGCTGATGTCATGGCTACAGTCTGGTCACCATGTAGTTAACTTCTTCCATCTGGTGGGGGTTTCAGTATCTACAAGAGGGCTCACAGGACATGGCTCAGAATATTATCTATTGCCCTTGAGAAGGAACTAAAGGTACTTGACTTTGCTTAATCACTAAACTCTTATTATTTGGTCTCATTTGACTGTTTTCCTTTGCTTCTGTATTTTCTCATTTTTATAATTAAACTTATTCTTTGGCTAAAGTTTTCCCCCAGATGAAAGGCAGGTGGAGGACATGGTGGGGGAAGGACCATAGGGTCCTGCTCCATTTCATTTTGGGATCCATTAATAAGAAACATCAATAATGGCATTTATTGAGTACCCACTTTGGCAAACAGCCAATCAGACACGGCTATTTATTGTTTAATCTGAACACCTTTATGAGAACCATTTTCATTTTCTTAGTGAGGAGCTGAGATTCAGGAAGCTTAAGTACCCTTTCAAACTCAACTGGCCCTTGAGTAATACACCTGGGATTCCTTCCTTGCCTTCCTTCCAGCCGTCTTCCTTCCTCAGCACCAGATTAAGTGAGGAGAGTGGGAGGGTTCCATGTTGATCCCTCCATCCTGCTAGATAGCCCATGTAAATAGGTTTTCTGGGTTTATTAGGAATTTGGGCATGTAGTTTAAGAAAAGGTACTCAGAAAAAAACTATATGATGTGAATGGACTGAAGAGAATCACACATAAAAACAGTCCTGTCAAATTCTTCATACTCTAGGATTTCCCATTGTGGCTCAGCTGGTTAAAAACCTCACATAGAGTCTGTGAGAATGAGGGTTTGATCCCTTGCCTTGCTCAGTGCATTAAGGATCTGGCATTGCCACAAGTTGAAGTGTAGGTCACAGATGCAGCTCAAATCCGGTGTTGTCATGGCTGTGATGTAGGCCTCAGCTGAAGTTCTGATTCAACCCTGTAAAAAGAAAACAGAAAAAATTTGTTTTCATATTCTAGCTTTGGGGTTGCAGCAGGATTTCTCAACTTCAGGGCTATTGATGTTTGAGATCTGGTAAATTGTTATGGGGGACTGTCCTGTGCATTGCAGAATATTTAGCAACATCCCTGGGCTCTACCCAACAGATGCCAATAGCAACTCCTCCTCCCCTCCAGTGGTGATAACCAAAAATGTGTGCAGATACTGCCAAATGACTACTGGAGGAAAAAAAAATCATCCTGGTGGAGAACTGGGTTGAAAAAAAAATCATCCTGGTGGAGAACTGGGTTGAAAAAAAAAATTTTCGTAAAAGCCCATCCTGGTGGCTTTGCTGATAGAGAATTTTACCTATGCCTGGAAACAGGGAACGAGGCCTTGTGAGAGCCAGAGGGGAAATTCCAGTGTGTTCAGGTCTGCTTGACACCAGTCCTTAGAGTGCATGTTTAGGTTGGCCCCTTCCTTTAGGTGGGGCCTCACCTCAGGGAATAGAGGAGAGAAGGAAAATAGATATACAAAAATCTGACCTTGAATCAGGGCTGACAGAGCAACAGAGTAGCAGAAGATGCACCAGGGGCAAGCTCTTGCTTGGCATTGAGATTGTCTTTTTTTGGAAGTAATTAAAAAAAAACCAAAAACAGAATCATTTCATCTGAGTTGGGAAAGCAGTAAATAATTAAGCTAATTTGTTTGTGTATGTGGTTCAAAGAAGCCTCCAGAAACCATGGTCCCTAATTCTAAATGGAGAAGCTGAGAAGGAAGGCAAAGCCTCATCAGTGTAATGTACTAGATGGTGGGGCTTAGAAAGGGCTGACTTGAATTATTCATCTTTGACATCTGGAAGGTCAATTTGGTGTTTACAACTTGATTATATTTCAGATTAGCATACACTTTGTTGTCAAATGTTTCTAAGGCCACAATTAACTATTTAAGCACTCTGCAAATTACTTAAATCCATGACTAACAAGTATTCAACTTAGACTGGGTACAGCAGCAACACGTTGATCTTTATTTCTTACATATTCTCTCTGACCGAACCAAGTTTTCACATCTTGCCTTTTTTTTTCCTTTTCTCATTTATTTATTAGATTTTAGTTATTTTTCCTCTTTTGATCCTTTACCTGTTTTCCACATTTACATCCATTGTTCCTCATTAGATATTCTGTAGCATCCAGGGGTTTCCTAGCCACTGGTCTTTGGTGCCTTAAGTCTTCTGGGTCCTTGAAACCCTTGAAATCATCTGCCACATTTTGTGAGGATGGACCTGCTTCCCTCATCACAGCAGGACCTTAGACACCCTCAGATTCCCAAAAGATCTCGACCTAAAAACGGTAAAGTCCGCTGAGGGACATCTGCTCCAGACTTTCAGCACAGAAGGAGGAGAGCATGTGTAGGCTCTTTGCTCTGTTTCCTCATTTAACCCCCTCCCAGACTCTGTATGACATTGGCGATGTTGTTTTTAATGGATAGTTGAGAATGTAAAAGCTTGGAGAGATTTGGTAGTCACCAAGGTGATCCTGCTTTCAAGGGGCTCAATGGTCAGAATTTAAGTGGCCCTTTTCAAGATTGACTCAAAAGCCTCTTTCCAAGCCTCCAATAAGATTGGGCAGTTGATAATTGTGCTAAAGTAGAGAAGACAGAGGACATGGAGGCAGAGCTCATAACCCCATGCCATCCTCAAAGGCATGAGAAGTAGGACTCAAATGAACTGTGATTAGTTTCTTGGGAAGAAGGATTATCGAAACAAGGACACTCTGCATTACATTAATATAATACTTTAGCAGCTTGCACTACTGTTTGTACTCTCTGAATGCTATGCTAACAGAAGTGCTGTGCTAACATAAAAGGCTGATTTCAATAGATATTAATCATAATTCAGTTTTACTAATTTGTAGAAAACTCAGTTTTTAACATTTAAACTCTTACAAATATTCATTTATGACCAATGAACCATCCAGTATAAATGAATGGCAAGTTTTAAAATAGTTGACTTTGAAATTGTAATTTCAATAATGATCTCATTTATATTGAGTGCCTACTACTCCCTGCCATAAATAAAAAGTTTATTAGAATGTGGTCACTCCTCATATTTAATTATTTTTGGAAAATAAAAAGATGACCCTTTTTCCCATTTTATGTTCTTGTCTCCCTTGTCAAAGGTTAATTGACCATAGGTGTCAGGGTTTATTTCCGGGTTCTCTATTCTGTTCCATTGGTCTGTCTGTCTGTTTTGATACCAGTGCCACACTGTTTTGATGACTGTGGCTTTGTAGTATTTCTTGAAGTCTGGGAGAGTTATGCCTCCTGCTTGGTTTTTGTTTCTCAGGATTGCTTTGGCGATTCTGGGTCTTTTGTTGTTCCATATAAAAGTTTGGATTGTTTGTTCTAGTTCTGTGAAAAATGTCCTGGGTAATTTGATAGGGATTGCATTGAATCTGTAGATTGCTTTGGGTAGTATGGCCATTTCAGCAAGCATTGCTGGGAAACCTGGACAGCTGCATGCAAAGCAATGAAACTAGAACACACCCTCACACCATGCACAAAAATAAACTCAAAATGGCTGAAAGACTTAAATATATGACAGGACACCATCAAACTCCTAGAAGAAAACATAGGCAGAACACTCTCGGACATCAACATCATGAATATTTTCTCAGGTCAGTCTCCCAAAGCAATAGAAATTAGAGCAAAAATAAACCCATGGGACCTCATCAAACTGAAAAGCTTTTGCACAGCAAAGGAAACCCAAAAGAAAACAAAAAGACAACTTACAGAATGGGAGAAAATAGTTTCAAATGATGCAACTGACAAGGGCTTAATCTCTAGAATATATAAACAACTTATACAACCCAACAGCAAAAAAACCAATCAATCAATGGAAAAATGGGCAAAAGACCTGAATAGACATTTCTCCACAGAAGATATACAGATGGCCAACAAACAAATGAAAAAGTGCTCAACATCACTGATTATAAGAGAAATGCAAATCAAAACTACCATGAGGTACCACCTCACACCAGTCAGAATGGCCATCATTAATAAATCCACAAATAACAAGTGCTAGAGGGGCTGTGGAGAAAAGGGAACCCTTCTGCACTGTTGGTGGGAATGTAAACTGGTACAGCCACTATGGAGAACAGTTTGGAGATACCTTAGAAATCTATACATAGAACTTCCATATGACCCTGCAATCCCACTCTTGGGCATCTATCCGGACAAAACTCTACTGAAAAGAGACACGTGCACCCGCATGTTCATTGCAGCACTATTCACAATAGCCAGGACATGGAAACAACCCAAATGTCCATCGACAGATGATTGGATTCGGAAGAGGTGGTATATATACACAATGGAATACTACTCAGCCATAAAAAAGAATGACATCATGCCATTTGCAGCAACATGGATGGAACTAGAGACTCTCATACTGAGTGAAATGAGCCAGAAAGACAAAGGCAAATACCATATGATATCACTTATAACTGGAATCTAATATCCAGCACAAATGAACATCTCCTCAGAAAAGAAAATCATGGACTTGGAGAAGAGACTTGTGGCTGCCTGATGGGAGGGGGAGGGAGTGGGAGGGATCGGGAGCTGGGGCTTATCAGACACAACTTAGAATAGATTTACAAGGAGATCCTGCTGAATAGCATTGAGAACTTTGTCTAGATACTCATGTTGCAACAGAAGAAAGGGTGGGGGAAAAACTGTAATTGTAATGTATACATGTAAGGATAACCTGACCCCCTTGCTGTACAGTGGGAAAATTAAAAAAAAAAAATTACAGCATGCATCAGAACCATCAAGAAGGCTTATAGAACCCAGATGGCTGGACTCTACCAGTGTCTGATTCAAAAGGTCTATGTGAAGCCTGAGAATTTGCATTTCTTACAAGCTTTTCAGGTGATCCTGCTCATGGAAGTTCCTGGGCCAGGGATCGAACCCCCTGCTGCCTCTGAGACAATGTCAGATTCTCAGCCAGCTGCACCACAGCGGGAAATAACTCCTAGTGATTCAGCATCATTAATTGAGCGCATACTCAATACAGTTTTACTTCTTCTTTTCTAATTTGAGTTTCTTTTATATCCTTTTCTTCTCCAATTGTCGTGGCTAGGATTTTTAATATTGTGTTAAGTAGAAGTGGTGAGAGTAGAAATACTTCTAATGTTCCTGATCTTAGAACATTTTTGTGTTAGTAACACACTTTTTTTCTTTTTTCATTTTATTGCTTATTTTTAGAAGTCATACATTTATAGAACTTAAAAACTTAGTCTTACAAGGCTCATTGTGGAAAATAGTGGTCCCTTTTCTTAACTCAATGAATTTTGTTACATTTTTAGTTGTACAATGATCATCACAGTTTGTGTGTGTGTGTTTTATTATAGTTGGTTTACAATGTTGTGCCAATTTTCCTGTATAGCAAAGTGACCCAGTCGTGCATATAAATACATTCCCTTTCTTTATCATCTTCCATCATGGTCTATAAAGTATAAACATTCTAGTATGGCATTCTCTCTCTCTCTCTTTTTTTTTTTTTTGGCTGTGCCTATGGCATGTGGAAGTTCCCAGGCCAGGGATTGAACTCATGCCACAGCAGTGACCTGTACCACAGCAGTGATGACACTGGATCCTTAACCTGCTAGGTGACCAGGGAATTTTTTAGCTTTTTATCATTGAGTACAGTGTTAGCTGTGGGGTTGTCATATATGACCTTTATTATGTTGAGATATGTTCCCTCTCTGCCCAATTTCCAGAGAGTTTTTAATCATAAATGGATGATAAATTTTATCAAAAGCTTTTTCTACATCAATTGAGATGATTACTAGGTTTTTATTCTTCAGTTGTTAATGTGGTGTATAAAATCAATTGATTTGTGGGTATTAAAAAATCCTTGCAGAGTTCTGTTGTGTAAGGTTAGGATGTTTATTTGAAAATTTTCTTGTTTCTTTACACAAGCTTATATCACTATAAATTTTCTTCTTATAATTCCTTTTGCTGTATCCCATAGGTTTTGGACCATTATGTTTTTGTTTTCATTTTTCTATAGGTATTTTTCGATTTCTTCAGTGATCCTTTTAGTTTAGTAGCATATTGTTTAGCCTCCATGTGTTTGTGGTTTGTGCAGTTTTTTTCTTATATTTGACTTCTAGTCTTAGAGTGTTGTGGTCAGAAAAAATGCTTAATATAATTTCAGTTTTCTTAAATTTACTGAGGTTTTATTTGTGGTCTATCATGTAATGTATATTGGAGAATATTGCATGTTCACTTGAAAAGAATGTGTAGTCTGCTCTTTTCATGTGGCATGTTCAATATACATCTATTGCGTGCATCTGGTCTAATGTGTCATTTAAAGCTAGTGCTTCCTTATTGATTATCTGCATTGATGTGCATAGGTATTAAAGTCACTACTTTTATTGCTACTGTTGATTTCTCCCTTTATATCCATTCATATTTGCTTTATGTATTTAGGTGCTCCTGTGTGGGGTACGTATATAGTTACACTTGTTATCTCTTCTTAAATTAATCCTTTGATCATTATACAGTGTCCTCCTTTGTCTCTTATTCTGTCTTAACTTTAAAGTCTGATATAAGTATTACTACCCCAACTTTCTTTTGATTTCCATTTGCATGGAAAACATTTTTGCATCCCCCATCTTCAGTCTGTATGTCTTTAGATCTGAAATAACACTTTTAGACAGATATAGATCTTCTTTTTATATCCATTCAGCCATTCTACATCTTTTGATTGGAGCATTTAGTCCATTTACACTTATGCTAATTATTGATATGTACGCCATTTGGTTAATTGTTCTGAAGGGTTTTTTTTTTTTAGATATTTTTGTTTTTTCTTCTTTTGTTCTCTTTTTTTTGTGATTTGATGACTGTCTTTGTTGTTTTAATTGTTTTTTCCTTTGTTGCTTTTAATATTCTCACTTTATTTTTATGTTTTGTCATTTTAATTATAATGTGTCTGGGTGTGTTCCTCTTGGGGTTAATCCTATATGAATCTTTCCTAGACTTGTGTAACTGTTTCCTTTCAGGTTAGGATGCTTTTCTCCTTGCATTATATAATGCAAATATTAGTATGTTTGGTGTTTTCCTAGAAGTCTCTTTAACTGCTCTCATTTATTTTCAATCTTTTTTCTCTTTTCTCTTCAGCAACAGTGATTTCTATTACTCTGTCTTCTAGCCCACTGATCTGTCCCTCTGTATCATTTAGTCTACTATTGATTCATTTTATTGTGTTTTTCATTTCAGTTATGGTATTCTTCATCTCTGTTTAGTTGTTCTTTATGTTCTCTAACTCCTTTTACAAAACTTCTAACCTCTCGCCCTGGGCATCTATTTTCCTCCTGCTTACTTTGATCATCTTTATAATTACTACTTTGATTGTCTTTATAATCACTACCCTAAACTCCTTCTTAAGTAGATTGTCTATCTCTACTTTACTTAGTTTTCCTAGGGTTTTAGCTCGTTTCTTTTTTTGGAACATATTCCTCTGTCACCTCATTTTGCTTAAGTTACTGTTGATGTTTTTATGTATCTGGTAGGTTAGCTACATTTCTCAATCTTGAAGAAGTAGCCTTCTGTAGAAGTCCTTTGCATCCCAGTAGCACATTCCCCTCTCATCAAACAAGCTGTATGCTCTAAGGCTTCCCCCTAAAAGGGCTGCATGTGTCCTTCTGTTGTGGTGGTCTGGCTTTACGGACAGCCTGATAGGCTTGTTTGGACCCTGGTCCAGCTGGTTGCCAGGCTCTGCTTTGTGCAAAGACTACTGGCTGCTGGTTGGGAGAGCTGGGTCATGAGGCAGTCACCTGCAGAACCTAAGGGGGCCCTGGGGCTACTGTGGGCTCACTGGTGGGTGGAGTCGGGATCTAGAAGGTTCTGGGGCTATTTCTTATCCACTGGTGGATAGATCCAGGTCCTCGAAGTACTAGACTACTAGCAGACAGAGCCAGTTCCTACAGTCTGGTTGCAGGCCCCAGGGATCTTGGAGCTTGTATCAGATAGTTGGGGGAGGGTCAGTTACTGACAGAGTTGGATATAGCATATCCCAAAGCTTGTGTTGGCCTGTTAGTGGGCAGAGCCAGGGCCTAGCTGGTCAAGGAGAATGGTCTGACCCACTGTGGGCAGGATGCAGGATTGTGGTTTTCTTGTGTCTACTATCTGATCCCTGATAGATGAGGCTGCTCCAGAGGCTAGAGAAGGCTTCCTAAGGGCAAGGCCAAGGCCCAAGAGATTCTGGGGCTGTTGCTGACCACTGGTGGGCAAAACTGGGTCCTAGGCTCTCTGGTGGGCAAGGCTATGTCCAGAGGTGGCTGTGAGCTCAGGAGGTCTTTAAACAGCCTGTCTACTTATGGGTGGGGCTGTATCCCCTCCAGTTGGTTGCTTGGCCTGAGGCATCCCACCGCTTGTCCCAATAGGCTGCTGGGTGGGGCCAGGTCTTGGTGCTAATGATCCAGAGACAGAATTCCACCATTGTGCCCACCAGCATCAGTGTCCATATAGTAGAAGCAGCTCCCAAGAATGGCTGTCACCTGTGTGTTTGTCCTCAGGGTGAGCCACAGCTACTCTCTGCCTCTCCAGGATCCCAGCAAGTAGGTTTGACTCAAGATCCTATCAAATTACTGTTTTTCCCCTGAGCCCTGAGTGTGTAAGAGTTTGTGGGCTCTAAGAGTAAAGTCTCTATTTCCCCTAGTCCTTTGGGATTCCTAAAATTAAGCTCTGCTGGCTTTCATCTTCCCAGTGCAAGACCCTTAGGCTAGGGAGTGATAAAAGACCCAGCACTCTCACACCTTTGGGAAAACCTTTGTTATATAGTTATTCTCCAGTGTGGGTTGCCTGCCTGGGGGTATGGGATGACTCTATTGTGAGTCTGCCCCATAACTCACCTTGTTATACTTCCTCTTTGTGTCTTTAGTTGTAGATTTTTTTTTTCTAGTCGGTCTTGAAATTTTTCACTGATAGTTATTATGAGTATGGTTGTGATTTGCCATCTTGGCTGATACCCCCATGACATTTTATAATGAAATAATTTAAAATAGATCTGGCACACAGTAGATGCTTCATAAATATTAGTTCCCTTTTCTTTTTCCTACATTTTGAACTCTTGACACAAATGAAATGAAGACACAGAAGACATTTGGGGTGGTTCTGTTTTGCCTTGTCTCACTATGGGGTTCTGAATGCCACTTATGAATAAGAGCTGATTATGCTCATTCATCTCTTCTCAGTTCCATGATTACTGATGTGGTAATTTAAAATAGGCATGGTGGAAATATTTATACCATGAAAACCAACGTTAATTTTATAAATCATCACTGTTTTGTTATCTGAGAGATGATTGTTAAACATTTATCGGTACACCACTGCTAATATCTACAGATTTCTTTAAGAGTAAACTTTATTATTATTCAGAGCTACATTAAGTGCCTCATCCCTTTGTCATGATTAATAAATTTAACTGTGTTCTCATCAGTTGGAAACAGATAACCTCGACTGGATAAATACTGTATTCTTAACTAACAAGGTAATTTCTCTGTGACTTTTTTCAAGGGGGTGGTGATAAGAAAACATAAGATCGACCATCTTAACCATTTTTTTCATTTTTTTTCATCTTACCCCATTTTTTTTAATTTTTTGTTTTGTGATTTTTAGGGCAACACCCATGGCATATGGAAGTTCCTAGGCTAGAGGTTGAATCAGAGCTACAGCTGCTGGCCTACACCACAACCACAGCAACATGGTATCCAAGCTGTGTCTATGACCTACACCATAGCTCATGGCAATGCTGGATCCCCAACCCACTGACCAAGGCCATGGATTGAACCTGAACCCTCATGGACACTAGTCGGATTTGTTTCTGTTGCGCCACAAAGGGAACTCCTCATCTTAACCATTTTAAGTGTACCTTTCAGTAGTGTTAAATGTGACTTATTGTTCTTTTTTTTCTATAGCACAGTTTATGTAGTCGAAGTTGGGCATTGATTATAAAATGTCTAAATAGTTTTATTTCATTTGTGAAAGTGGTTGAGTCTTGTTATGGCCAGGCTTAATTTTTTATAATTAGTTGTTGATTGATTTACTTCTATCTGGTCTTTCAGAATCTCTTGCAACCAATTTCACATTAGGCCAGTTCTTAGGGACCTTGGTCACTTGGGATTCTTGACTTCCTTCCTAGTATGTTGAAGTCATGTTATACAGCTTTAATGACCTCCAGTCTCTAACTCTCAATTCCAAATTCCAGATTCCTGAGATAGTACTGGGATTCACAAGCTTGGGTCCAGAAGGCACAGTTGGAGTGCTCCAGGGCTATCTCATGGTGATCATTTTGAGTGATGTGTTAGTGGATCTGCTCCTGCATATAGAGAAATTCTGGGCAGTTAAAGCACCCAGTCTAGTACAATGATTTTTATATATCAAATGATGATAAATGATGGCTTTAAAATGTTTAATTAGAATAGCTGGTATGTTCGGAATAGAACAGTATAGATAAAATTAGCATAAAATTTCTGTAATTTGAATGAAAGAGAAAGAAGAGAGTTAACATAATTCATTTGGAACTCCATCTGGTTAGAATTTTGGTTATATAATTATAAAACTAATTTCTTGGATTTAAAACAGAGACTATTCCTTTCTGGTGCGATGTAAGCATTAACACATGTACTCTTACATTGTTCAAATGAGAAAAGGGGCTTCAAATATTTTTAACTCCAATTAAAGTGGACAAATTGGGACAGAAACTGTTGAAGTGAATAGTGTCCAGGAACATAACAGTTTACAGTGAAGTCTATAGTCTTGTCAAGACCTGAGTAGGCATTTCCCCAAAAAGTGATTATGTTATAGGAGACAGAATAAAATTTGGCACAGAGATTTGGATTGTGAGTCTCTCTCCTACCCACTGATTTTACACCATTCACTAGCTATGTGATCCTGGACACATCATTTAAAACTTTCTGAGCCTTAATTTCCTGTCCATAAAACAGAGACAATAACATGCATTTGGTAGAAATGTTTTGAAAATTAAATAATGTATGTGAATATACTTTTACACTGTAATGTCTGCATAAATGTAAAGTATTAATACTTTGACTCAGCTTTTAGCTACAGGTTATCTTATTCATGTATAACCAACTACTTACACATATCAAATGACTGCATGTTACTTAACTCTTTTTTAGCACCTACCATCTGCAGATACTGTGGGGGGCCATTGAGTTATCAAGATCCATCTAAAATGATCTCTGCTTTCAAGCAGCTAAACCCATGGCAATTTGTTATTTAATTTGAATAGTTATCATGTTTTTTTTTCATATTATAAAGCCAGGCCTAAAAAGCAATAGCCCAAAATCTAGAAATGCCAGATATTTGCACATGATTTTCATAGTCAGTGGTCTGTAGGATCAGCAGTCCTTATAGTGAAATCTTTAGCAAATAGCCAGCTTGGAGGACAACCTTTCTTGGAAGGTTATTTTTGGAGCAAGGTTCTTTGCAACATTGACTTTGGGTAGCATTACTTTCAGTCCTGACTGTACATCTTCTGTATAAGGCCTTTGGAATTTATTCATCAGAAAATATGTTCATTTCTTTTTAAAATATGGATTTATTTATTTTATGACTGCAAACACAGTACACTGTAGTGGACACTGCTACGCTGTAATACACCACCAGAGCTCTCCTATAGAAGTGAAAGACTTCTATCTCCAGCTACTTGGAGTATCTCAAAGTGCCACAAACTGGGTGACTTAAAAAAATAGAAATTTGCGAGTTCCTGTTGTGGCACAGCGAAAATGAATCCGACTAGGAACCATGAGGTTGCCAGTTTGATCCCTGGCCTCGCTCAGTGGGTTAAGGATCTGGTGTTGCCATGAGCTGTGGTGTAGGCCATTTGGATCCCGTGTTGCTGTGGCTGTGACATAGGCTGGCAGCAACTCCTATTAGACTGCTATCCTGGGCACCTCCATATGTGGTGGATGCAGCCCTAAAAAGATAAAGAAGACAAAGAAAAAAAAAAAAGAAAGAAAGAAAGAAATTTGTTCTCTCGTAGTCCTAGAGGCTAGAACCTCAAAATCAAGGTGTTGGGAGAACTATAGTCCCTCCAGATCCTCTAGAGGAGGATCCTTTCTCTACTTTTACAGCCTCTGGTAGCCCTAGGCATTCCATTTCTGTCTCCCTCCTCATGTGTTCATCTCCTTTTTGTGTTTCTATGTTCATGTCCAAATTTTCCTCCTCTTGTAAGGACACTAGTCATATTGGATTAGACCCCCCCCCCAATTCAACTTGCTCTCATTTTAACTTGATTACATTTAGAAGGCTATTTCCAAGTAAGATCACATTCACAGGCACCTAGGGTTAGTACTTGAGTGTATATCTGGGAGGATACAATTCAATTCACAACATCCTGAATATCTATATTGTTCTTATTAATAAGACATTACTATGACACTTTTGATAAGCATTGACATATGGTTCAAGAAAATTAATTTTTATGTAATTTTAATCTTATTAAATAAACGGCCAAGGGAGAAGGCAGTGGACTTACTCCTAGCTTCTAAAACAGCTCAGAAACTAATAACCTTAATTAAACTCACTAAGTTGTAAAGTATAACCAGAACAGTTTTGTTTGTTCTAAGGACTGGTTACATATCTTGAGCCCTCTGCTATATTGTATATAAGTCAAAGGTATGAATCCACTGATTTCTTAAGACTATTTGGGAGCAGCAATAAATAAAATAAGCAAAAATAAGCAAATGGAACTATATCAAATTAAAAAGCAAAGAGCAAAAGAAACCATTAGCACAAGGAAGAAGCAACTGAGGAAACAGGAGAAAATATTTGCAAACCAATATCTGATAAGGGATTAATATCCAAACATACAAGAAACTCACACAACTCAATAGCAAACAAACAAACAAAGAAACAAAAACAATTGAAAATGGGCAATAGACCTAAATAGACATTTTTTTCTCCTAAATAATATATCCAGATAGAAGGCACTGAACCTCACTAATCATCAGGGAAATGCAAATTAAAAAATGCAATGAGATATCACCTCACACGTGTAAGGATGGATTTTATCAAAAAACAAGAGTTAGAAAATGCCGACGAGGACATGGAGAAAAGGGAACACTTGTACGCTGTTGGTGGAAGTGTAAAGTAGTACAACCATTATGGAAAACAATATGGAAGTTTCTAAAGAAATTTGGAATTGAAACACTATCTGATCTAGCAGTTCTACTTCTGGGTGTATATCCCCTAAAATGAAATCATTATCATTATCATATCTTTACTTCCATGTTCACAGCATTATTCACAATAGCCCCAGGTATTAAAACAACCTAAGTTTCTGTTACTAAATGAATAGATCGATAAAATATGGCGTATGTACACAATGGAATATTAATCAACCTTGAAAAAGGAGTAAATTCTGATATTTACAATATAGATGAATTTGGAGGGCATTATGCTAAGTGAAATAATCCAGACAGAGGCTGACAAATACTATGTGATAGAACTTCCATTTAGAATTCTTAAAGAAAAAAAATTGAACTCATAGAAACAGAGAATAGAAAAGTTGCTGGACAGTGGAAGAAATAGGATGAGACTGGAAATAGAGTATAAACTTTAAGTTATAAGATGAATAAGATCTAAGGATCTCATACATAACTAGGTGATTATACTTTATAGCACTGTATCGTATAATTGAAATTTCCTACGAGAGTTGAATTTAAATAATATTCACACAAAAAGAAAATTAGAGGGATATAAGTGCCTTTATTGTGACTAAATGTTACGAGACACATTCTGGCGCTATTCCATAGTGTGGTTCTTTAAACTATGGCATACAAAAACAAGTGTCAACACTAACAGGCTACCACCCAAAGTGGCATTTGGTATCATGGAGGATGAATTAAAAGCTACCAGAGAACCAGCCACAGCAGAAACTTCTTCTGTTAGGGTTATAGGAGCCCCTGACAGCTCATGTCTCATCTCAGATAATGAGCCATTATGGTTCTGGAAGCTCGGCCTGGTGAGAGCTGTGAGCAAAGGCCATGACATCTGGCTTCCAGTGCTGCACTGTGATCTTTCTTCTTTTGTTTTTGCTTTTTTACCACAAAAATTGACAATGAAGACCTTTATTGAGGGGGGAAATGACATAAACTATTGCAAATGGAAATTCATCAGTTAATAGACAAGAGAAGCTGATCTGGAAACCAAGGAATGATATAGTGTATAAAAAGAGATGTGTACATTAATGAAAAGTAAAACCGTTTTTGTTTTATATTGCTTTGTATTCTGTTTGATTCTTTTAGGGCAAGTGATAGTGCTCCCTGTATTTGGTGAAAATAAAAATTATTTCAGAGGTTCCCGTTGTGGCCCAGTGGAAACGAATCTGACTAGGAACCATGAGGTTGTGGGTTTGATCCTTGGCCTTGCTCAGTGGGTTAAGGATCTGGTGTTTCCGTGAGCTGTGATGTAGGTCACAGACGTGGCTCAGATCTGGCATTGCTGTGGCTATGGTATAGGCCAGCAGCTGCAGCTCTGATTAGACCCCTAGCCTGGGAACCTCCATATGCCATGGGTGTGGCCCTAAAAAGACAAAAAACAAACAAAAATTATTTCATAAACCTTGATAAGAGGCATAAAGGAAGAACTTCTGTATCTGGAGTCTCATAAGATAGATATAATGAAATATGCTGATTGTTGAAATAGGAAGCTAAGCAGAAACAGTCCTTATGATATGATTATGTTGTCATGGTGTACATTGGTCATTGATAGCAACAGAAAATGTAAGACCTGGTCCTTTTGTTGTGCCAGAAGATTGTTCATAGAACTTAGAATATCTTCTCATATGTGAATAGAATATGTATATTCTAGACTAGGAGTTGATATTATGAATTAACAGCTTTGGATTCTAATTTAGTATGAATTTTCTTTAATCAAGAAAAGAGACATTTTCAACAGAAATAACCAGCTCATGGGATACAAATACAGAATTTGAGCCCCATTTTAAAACTTCAAGTGTAAGTGAACGCAGAACATATGAATTACATCTTTCTTCACATATCCAAGTCAAAAAAGATAAGGAGAATATGCCCTTGGTTAAATGATTGTGATCACTTCAAGTTACTGGTAAACACACACACATTTTGGTTGACAGCCATTCCACATGCATTTCATGCTTCTATTGGGGTGGTTTGTTTCCTGTCATTTATGTATTATAAAAATTGTCTATTTTAGAAGGGGTGCAAACATCATTTTATAATATTTAAACTCAAATGCCTTCTTGCATTCCATTTTTTCAATGCTATGCTAAAATTAAAATGAAAATAGCTAGTTCCAAATATAAGGTGTTTTAGAATGTTTTAATCAATACCTTATTCTTGTTAATAAGTGTACATTTTTCATATTCTTCAAAGTCCACTTGTCTTAGGTAATTTATTGTCCTTGTCTGATAATTCTACTCTAGCTTCAGATGCTTTTCTCAAGTTTTATCTATGCTTAGGACAGTTTTTTTCTTCATGTCTTTTTTGGTCTTCCACTTTGAAAAGCATTCTCTTATTTTATTACTCAAACACATCCTAAAATATCACATCCTCCCAATAAACTTTTTGAAAACTATTTAGAAAAGAGATGACATTTTTATGGGCAGTATCAAAAATCACTCAACTGTATAAGACTTTGACCTTTCACAGGGAGATTCCTAGATTAAAACCTCTTCATCCACTGTCTTGAAAGTTATTAATCAATTGAAAAAATAGTAACACCTTGCTTGTTCAAGCATCATCTGAATGAACCTCTAGTCTTTGACAATGACAGGTTTGGGTTGAGAGCAGTATCGTGTCCAAGCCACACTGTGGGTCTGGAGTCTAAGTGTGAGAACAGTGCCAGACCAGCATCTTTTGAATGCTTGGTTATGAAGGAAAAGAAAGTTCTTTTCTGAAAGTAGTTGTAGGAGCTTAATCATACAAGGGCTTGTTATTAAGGCCAAAGACTATGCAGAAATTTCCAGCATAGCCATCCTAGGTCACTGGGCAGTTGCTGGGCCACATTGCCTCTTTAAAACCCCAAACTCAAAAACAAACAGGAAAAACAGACAAATGATGTAAATACTCATATTATGTATTTATTAAGTCCTAAGAGGAGGCAAATGTATTTTATGTCCAAGTGGTAAGAAGTTCTGCAAAGTCATTAGGAACCATTAATCAAACATCCCAATTCTTACATACCATTGATCATTGAACAACACAGGTTTGATCTGCATGGTCTACTTGTATGCAAGTTTTTTCAACAGCAAATACTACAGCACAGTAGGAGCCAAGGTGGTTGAATATGCAGATGTGGGACTGCAGATATGAGCAACTGGAAATCCAAAGGGCCAACTGCAAGTTATACTTAGATTTTCAACTGTGCTCAGGGTTGGTACCCCAATGCCCAAACTGCTCAAGGGTTAACTGTGTATACATATTACCATGAGAAATAAACTCTGGTCAGAACCTACAGACAATGCCTTTCTACTTCATTCTTATGGAATGAGAATTTAAATTATTTGAATTCTTTCCTACATTAAAAAAATGTATAAAAATGTAAATGTAAAGAGTAAATAAGGGTCCTCCCCCAACAATAGGCTTAATTTAATTTCTGACAAAATGCCATTCTAAGTCTTACTCTACAGAATCTGAGGTAGTATTTTTATGGCTAATATAGAAGTATTTTTATGGCTAATATAGAAGTATCTGTTAGCCTTTTCCTTAAAAAAGTTGACAGAAAATATTCCTCTGATAAGAATAAAAGTGGAAGTTGAAATACAAAAGGTAAATTACATTTATTAGCTTGTCACCCTTATTACTGATCACTCTTCCTGTATTTGTGGTTAATCAACACTCTGATCTTGAAACTGAATAATAATGTGTTCATGTCTCATGTACAAGTACTGATTCTACCAACTACCTGATGATCTAAGTGTACGCACCCAGTCTAGCCTTGCAAAAATATCCTCAAATCCTGGCTTTCATAGAACACAGTTTCCTTAGGTAGAAAATGTGGATATGAATAAAATTATTCACCTCATGAAATTGTGAGAATCACATAGAGAATGTTTGTGAGATAGTTTTGTAACTTTTCAAATGACAATATTAATGGTTGCACTAAAAATTTTATCTGAGTATCTTTTAAAGATCTTATTGGCTTTATTGGGGGATTTATGAATCAGGCAGCACCCAATCTAGGAGATACAAAGGAGTCCCAAAGAACTATACAAGGCAAGAGATTTTATAGGCAGAAGGGGGCGGGAACAAGGAAGTTGTACTAGGCAGGCAAGAGCAGATTGATTATTGCAAGTTTACTTGCTTTATAGGAGACAGTAGAGGCCCTCTGTAAGGAAGATTATTTAAACAACTGAGGGTGATCAGAAGGATACTGTTTGGTTTAAGATTCCATGATGAGGAGAGTTGAAACTGTAATTAGGTCTCTGGTGATTTGAGGGCTGATGGTCTTGTTTTTAGTTTGTTACTATTCACAAGGGAACTAGGTTAATAATTATTTCAAAGTGATAAATATATTTCTGTATCATTTCTCATTGCCCACATGGAATTTATACAGTATTAGATGAGGTAATAATTACTTTTTGTATTTAAATTTAGTCATAACTATTCAAATACAACCTTTAACAAAAATAGTCATGACTATTTATCTCATGCAAAAATGAGCATTAGTGATTGGATAAGTATTTTTCTTTTTATTCATCATTATATCAGTTGTGAACTCAAAACTTTAAGGAGTCCAGTTTTGTCTAAAAGTCATATTTATTTCACCTTGGATACCAACGAGGGCTTTGCTTCAGGCAATCAGAAAATGAAGTTAGTTATGCAAAAAGCACAGACAGAAGACAGAGGAGGTGAGAATGTAGAGAAAAGTAAAGGTGTCACTTCAGAGTTACAGGAAGAGAAGACCCACCCAAGAATTAGAACATCTGTGTATAATCGCCCTTAAACTAATTACATTTAAACAAGGCAGTTATTTAAACAATTGATTAAATTATTAAGGGACTCTTAATCAAGTATTGTTTTATTATCTAAAAATGATTTAGTGATGGATGTTAACTTCTTGTTATAATCATTTTATAATATATATATATCAAATCATTTTGTTGTACATTTAAAAACAAATATAATGTGTCAATTGTATCTCAATAAAACTTAAAAGATAAAGCGATTATTTCTATCTATAAAGGAAATTATTCAAAATACATACTGAGAGTTCCTGTTGTAGCGCAGCAGAAACAATCCAACTAGGAACCATGAGGTTGCGGGTTTGATCCCTGGCCTTGCTCAGTGGGTTAAGGATCCAGCATTGCCATGAGCTGTGGTGTAGGTCACAGACACAGCTCTGATCTGGCATTGCTGTGACTCTGGCATAGACTAGCAGCTATAGCTCCTATTGGACCCTTTGCCTGGGAATCTCTATATGCCGCAGGTGCAGCCCTAAAAAGACAAAAAAAAAAAAGAAAATACAAACTGACAATAAAGTGAACACTTTAGATATAGTTTCTATGGACACCTCTCAAATATTTCACTCTTGGAGGAAAACACAACATGTTTAAGAAAAAAGCACTTATTTTTAAGCTGTTCTTAAGCAATGGTTATCCAAATAGTCATGCCCTCAAGAGAGAGATAAAAAGAAATTTTGACTCTACTTCTCCTTATCATAATTTTTTCTCTTATTGCTTATTATAGTTCTATGGAGGTAATCTGACTAATTTAGAAAAATCTCAATGTTCATTTGGTCATTGTGGGCACAATTTTGATATGTTTGCAAAGGCATTTTTTGAAAGATAGTTAGAATTATTTACTTTAATTATTTCAAAGATAGCTTTGAGTAAAGAACTCTGACTATGCATTTCTACTCTAAAGAGCATATGCTGATATTGAAAGTAAAATTTCCAGTAAATAGGCTGGTATTACCATGACCCTTTTTCCCATACAAGTAAATTATATTTGAAAGTAAGTTATAATTGAAATGAGCCACATTCATTGATGAAAATCTCATTCATCCATTTGTCCGTTTTTTCAAAACTACTTCTTAGGCACCCACCTACATGTGGTTTTGGCAACATGGAAATCATCATGACCTTGACCAGAGCCACTTCAGTGGAGCACTGGCAAGTGAAATCAAAACAGGATTTGGTTGAGGAGAAAATACAAGATGAATTAACAGGAATCCATGAAATGCATCTTTGTGAAAGTAATTTAATGCCTTAAAAATATTCTGATAAAATAGTATCATTTCCTACTTACAAAATTTTGCACAGTGTAGCACCCCACCCCCACCCCCATTGGTTTTAAAAACAATACTTTTTAAAATTGAAAGGAAATTTAGAGTTGAGCTCTCCCAACACTTTCATTTTATAAATGGCTGAAAGGGGGTCCAGAGAATTTGACTAACTGAAGAACCAAAGCCAGATGCCCATGCTCTTCTTTTTACTATCCTGCATGGCTATAGCAGAATAACATCTAGCATATATTGAGTGCTTACTGGGTGCCAGGTACGATTCCAAGAACTTTATACCTATTTTCACTAATTTAATACTCATAATAAATCTTGGAAGAAAGTTCTATTCAAATCTGCACTTTTGCAGCTGTGAAAACTAAGGCAAAGAATAATTGAAGTATCTTGGCCAAGGTCCTACCTCTAGTAAGTTCTGCAGTGCAAGAATTCAAAACCCAGGTATACAGCTTCAGGAGGCCAAATTCTTTTTAAATTTTTAAAAAATAAATGTATGGTTGATCTACAATATTGTGTCAATTTCTGATATACAACAAAGTGACTGTTTTATACCCCCCCAACACACACATTCTTTTTCATATTCTTTTCCAGCATGGTCTGTCGCAGGAATTTGGGTTTATTTCCCTGTGCTATACAGCAGGATCTAGTTGTGTTCTAAATGCAATAGTTTGCATCTTCTAACCCCAAACTCCCATTTGATCTGTTCTCCTGCCCCCAGCCCTACCAACCACAAGTCTGTTCTCTATGTCTCTGAGTCTCTTTCTATTAGGTAGATAAGTTCATTTGTGCCCTATTTTAGATTCCATATATAAGTGATATCATACAGTATTTGTCTTTCTCTTTCTCACTTCATTTAGTATGATAATCTCTAGTTGCATCCATCTTGCTATAAATGGCATTATTTTGTTCTTTATGGCTGAATAGTATTCCGTTGTATATATGTACCACTTCTTCTTAATCCATTCATCTGTTGATGGATATTTAGGTTGTTTCCATGTCTTGGCTATTGTGAGTAGTGCTGCTATGAATACATAGATGCATGTATCTTTTTGAATTAAAGTTCTGTCCAGATACATCCCAGGAGTGGGATTGCTAAATCATATGGCAATTCTATTTTTAGTTTTCTAAGGAACCTCCATACTGTTTTTCATTGTGGCTGCAATACCTTACATTCCCACCAGCTGTGTAGGAGGATTCCCTTTTTGCCACACCCTCTCCAGAATTTGTTATTTGTAGACTTTTAAATGATGGCCATTATGACAGGTATGAGGTGGTACCTCATTGTAGTTTTGATTTGCATTTCTCTAATAAATAATGATGTTGAGCATCTTTTCTTATGCCTACTGACTATCTGCATGTCTCTTTTAGAGAAACACCTATTTAGGTCTTATTTTTCATTGGGTTGCTTGATTTTTATTGTTGTTGAGTTATGTAAGTTGTTTGTATATTTTGAAGATTAAGCCCTTGACAGTTGCAGCATTTGAAATTATTTTCTCCCATTCCTTAGGGTTTTTTTTTTTAATGGTTTCCTTTGCTGTGCAAAAGCTTGTAAGTTTGATTATGTTCTATTTGCATACTATTTTTTAAAATTTCTATTGCCTTGGGAGGCTGACCTAATAAGACATTTGTATGGTTTATGTCAGAGCACATTTTGCCTATGTTGTCTTCTAGGAATTTTATGGTGTCATGTCTTACGTTTAAGTCTTTAAGCCATTTTGAGTTTATTTTTGTGTGTGGTGTCAGGGTGTGTTCTAGTTTCATTGATTTACATGCAGCTGTCCAGTTTTGCCAGCACCACTTGCTAAAGAGACTGTCTTTTCCCCATTTTATATTCTTGCCTCCTTTGTTGAAGATTAATTTAGCATAGGTGTCTGGGTTTATTTCTGGGCTCTTTATTCTGTTTCATTGATCTATACATCTGTTTTTATATCAACACCACACTGTTTTAATTATTGTAGTTTTGCAGTATTGTCTGAAATCTGTGAGAGTTATGTGTCCTGTTTAATCATCTTGTTTTTTTTCCCTCAAGATTTCTTTGGCAATTCTGGGTATTTTATAGTTCCATATAAATTTTTGGATTATTTGTTCCAGTTTGGTAAAAAATGTCATAGGTAATTTGATAGGGATCACATTGAATCTGTAGATTGCTTTGGGTAGTGGTACATTTTAACCATATTAATACTTCCAATCCAAGAGCATGGGATATCTTTCCATTTCTTTGAATCCTCTTTAATTTCCTTGATTAATGTTTTATTATTCTGTCTTTCACCTCTTTGGTCAGGTTTATTCCTAGGTATTATGTGGGGGGGTGTAATTTTAAAAGGTATTTTTTTACATTCCCTTTCTGATAATTCAGTGTTAGTTTACAGAAGTACAACTGATTTCTGAATGTTATTCTTGTATCTTGCTACTTTGCTGAATTTGTTTATCAGAGTGTGTAGTTTTTACATGGATTCCTTAGGGTTTTCTATATATGGTATCATTTGCATCTAGTGAAAATTTCATCTCTTCCCTTCCAATATTGATACTTTTTATTTCTTTTTCTTGTCTGGTTGCTGTGGCTAGGATTTCTAATATGATTTGAATAGAAATGGTGAGAGTGGGTATTTTTGCCTTTTTCCAGATTTTAAGGGGAAGACTTTCAACTTTTCTCCCTTGAGTATTATATTGGCTGTGGGTTTGTCATGAATGGCTTTTATTATGTTGAGATATGTTCCCTCTATACCCACTTTGGTTAGAGGTTTTATCATGAATGGATGTTCAATTTTATCAAATGATTTTTCTTCATCTCTGGAGATGATCTGTAGTTTTTGGCTTTTCTTTTGTTCATGTGGTATATTGCATTGATTGATTTGTGTACATTGAACACTCCTTGTGAACTTGGGATGAATCCTACTTGGGATCTTTTTTATATGTTTTTAGATTTGGTTCACTAAATTTTTTTTCATCTATATTCATTAAAGATACTGACCTATAATCTTCTTTTTTGTATTATCTTTGTATGATTTTGGTATTAGGGTAATGGTGGCTTCATAGAAGTTCTTTGGGAGTTTTATTTTATTCAGTCTTTTGGAAAATTTTAAGAAGGACTGGTATAAGTTCTTGGTATGTTTGGTTGAATTTGCCTGTGAAGCCATCTTTCCTTGTCCTTGTTTGTAGAGAGGTTTTTTTTTTTTTTTTTTTTAAATTACATAATCTGTTATACTTCTAATGATTGGTCTGTTCAAATTATCTGTTCCTTCTTGATTCAGTTTTGATGGGCTGTATATTTCTATAAAGTCCATTTCTTCTAGGTGTTCAAATTTGGCATGTCATTGTTCATTTAATTCAGTATATCCCATCATTTCTCTTTATAGAAAATACTGTTTGTGTTTCAAGCTCTGCTTAAATATCCTTAATTTTCTTTCTACATGCTGGATCCCCAACCCACTGAGAGAGGCCAGGGATCAAACCTGCATCCTCATGGATACTAGTCAGATTCATTTCCACTGTGCCACAATGGGAACTCCATTCATTTATCTTTTCAGTTCATTACACGTTGAAACAAACTTATGGTGAAATTGGTTTGTCATTGACTGGCCACTGTAATAAACCTGTTTGTGAAGATAATAGTGTAAGAAATCATTACTTATGTATGTGTTTGTCCCTCTCTCTACTTTATTGCTATTATTATTCATTAATTTCCTCTTTCCAACATTTAAATTTTAAAAGGAACAAAATCTGCTTTTTTTTTTTTTTGAAGAGCATCTACCACATGCTTCTAGGCAAGAGAGATTCAATATTTTTCCTAAGAATAAAAATAAATAAATAGGATCTTCACTTTTTTTCAACCTCTTAAATAAAAACAGTGGAATTTCAGGAGTCAGTATTAATTCTCTCATGTCCTTTGCTTCTTTAAGATCCGAACTTCACAATCCAACTGGATTTTCATTGAAATTTACCATGCTTCCCTCCAAGCTGTGGTCTCAAAATGTCATTTCTGCCTTTATTTTAGCCCATAGAATTACAGCTTGGAGAAACCACAGAGTCAATCAGACTCGAAATGCCTCAAATCCTTCCTGCTTTGGAGTTTTCCATCTTCAGATCAAAGCACTTCATGCCCGTCAGCAACATTTTAATGCATTTGCTGCTCGTATGCACAACTTCCATTTAAAGACTCTTCTTGGCTGACTTCTCTAATGAAGTTGTCTGCTTGCCAGGAGAGCAATACTGATTCAGAAGTAACAAAGGGGACTTCAGGTCCTCTTTATCAATGACCTGATGTTTCACATAGTGTCAAACTTCACTTGTGGACAAACCACCATTTTTTTTTTAAATTTATTTTATCGAAGTATAGTTTATTTACAATATTGTGTTAATTTCTTATATGTAGCAGAGTGATTCAGTTATACATATACATAGTTTTTTAAAATTATTTTCCTTCATGGCTTATCACAGGAGATTGAATATAGTTCCCTCTGCCATAGAATAGAAACGTGTTGTTTATCCATTCTATATGAAATAATTTTCCTCTACTAATCCCAAACTCCCAGTCCATTCCCTTCCTTCCCCCTGCCCCCTGGGCAACCACAAGTTTGTTCTTTATGTCTGTGAGTCTGGACAAACTGTCATTCTTTGCACCAGGGGCGAGAAATTGGTTTTCAGTGTGTACACACTGTGAAGATAAACTGCTTAAATAAGAAGGTCATTTAGGAAGAGAATTAAAGATACAACAGAAGCAATTATTGGGATCTATCAAAATAATGTCATATTGTTAATACTGGACTTAAGAGTTTTGGTTTTTTTTAGCTTCAGCTTGCATATGTACAGTGGAGCTGAAAAAACTTAGAAGTGTTTTTTTTCTTACCTTTTTTTTTTAAAAAAAATTCTGAGTTTATGTGAATAGTCTCAGTTGCTTTCTTTTAATGAGAGGAAATACAATACATGCAAAATAATAGATTTAGGAAAGAATAACTCAAATTCCCAAGGGCGGTAATCTTTTGGAAAAAGTTAATATTCATGAGTTATGGGAAAATGATGAGAGCCAACACATCACTTTCCTATGTTCCAAGTCTTCAGCTTTTTGCCTACAGCCAAACCAGGTCTTAAAATAAAATCATTATTATTTAAAAGGGGGAGGCAACAGGAGTTCCCATGGTGGCTCACTAGTAACAAACCCGATTAGTATCCATGAGGATAAATGTTTGATCCCGGGTCTCGCTCAGCAGGTTAAGGATCCAGTGTTGCCGTAACGTGTGGTATAGGTTGCAGATGAGGCTGGGATCTGGGTATTGCTGTGGCTGTGGTGTAGGAAGGCAGCTGCCACTCCAATTCGACTCCTAGCCTGGGAACTTTCATATGCCTTGGTTGCAACCCTAAAAAAAGACCAAAAAAAAAAAGAAAAAGGCAGGGAAGAAGCAAATGCATATTATTGATCTTTTAGAACCTCAAAAAATAATAAACCTATGGTTTATATTTATGTATACCTTAAGCTCATGCTAATCTTCAAGTAAAACTTCCGTGTGTTTTTGAAAGAAGTTTCTTTGTTTCATAAAATTATAGTATTGCTATACTAAAAAATTTGTTAGGTAAAATTTGGCCTAAATAGCCTTCTTTCACTTCTGTAATTGTCCTAAATCAATACATCAAGGTTCAAATTCAACTTGCTGATTTATTTATAGATTGTTCATTCTATACTACATAATATTTATAATTATAGAAAATATGGAAATAATTTTCTGCCTTTATCAGGTGGCCCCACTCTAAACGTTCTAGATTAAGATGATCTAGACCACCTTTTTTTCATTTTCATGTTTCCTTCCTTCTCTTAGGAAGAGAGCGATAGTTCTGAAATGGCAAGCAAATCTGGATATCTACATTTTGTTCTGACTTTTGGGGGGAGAACTTTACAAAGGAGGAAGAAATAAAGAAGTAACTGGATGGGAGAGTAGGACATGGCTTAGCAGTGTGGTGATTCATTTGATGGTGGGGTTGGGGGGGAGACCCTCTCAATTTCATACAGAGTTCTTCCAGGAAAAGACACAAGGCCTTGGATTTGTTTTCTATCTTGTTATGGCATAGAAAAGAGAAAAATAGCATACTCATAGGACCACTTTTACAACACACAGTGTTCTCATAGTGGTACTTTTTTTTGTTTATTAAAGGGACTTATGAGTTTATAAAAGGGCATGAAGCTTAAGTTGTAAACAAAAGCTATAAACCATAAGGGTTCATTTCAGCAACAGGTGAGAAAGATATGTAGTGTGTAGAATGTCAGATGAGAGTGACTCTGAACTAACTGCTGATTAGCTGAAAATATGTGTAGAAATGTTCAGCAATTAGTGGAGAGATCAATGGAAAACATATATATTTAATTAGTCATATGGTTTGTTTTACTGGAATTGAAACTACATGGCTTTTCCACTGTGTCTGGCCTTTAAGACTTCACAAGTTCTATCTATATACGTACATATATTTTATTTGTTTTGGTTACTCAAAAAAGTGAGCAGAACAGGAATACTATTCAAATCCCATTTAACTATGCTCTAGCAAAGTAATTGAACTATAGCAGGGGTATTTCCATCCTTTAAGTAGCAGAAAGTCTGGAAAATATTGTTATTATGTGTACAAAGGATACTGCTTTAATTCCTTTACCTATTATAGGTAATATGTTAGGAAGAGATGCATTCAAGAATTGTGGTAGGTTCAAACTCAGCATTAGTGTTCTATAAAGTTGACTTTCAGTTTAATCAGAACTTTAAGAAATCTCTAACTTGGAGTTCCCGTCGTGGTGCAGTGGTTAACGAATCCGACTAGGAACCATGAGGTCGCGGGTTCGATCCCTGCCCTTGCTCAGTGGGTTAACGATCCGGCGTTGCCGTAAGCTGTGGTGTAGGTTGCAGACACGGCTCGGATCCTGCGTTGCTGTGGCTCTGGCGTAGGCCAGGGGCTGCAGCTCCGATTCGACCCCTGGCCTGGGAACCTCCATATGCCGTGGGAGCGGCCCAAAGAAATAGCAAAAAAGACAAAAAAAAAAAAAAGAAAAAGAAATCTCTGACGTAATGTACGTCCTTTTTCCATGCCCAGTAGAGAAGGCAATGGCTACAACCACTATTTAATGCAAGTTACCTCCTGAAGCCTAATAATGAAGACTTTATTTTTCTGATTATGGTATAAGTCCTGTCTTCTCCAATAGGCTCCCTAGAAATATGAGGAAGAGAAGTTGTGGTTCTTTAAGAACTTGGTCATCAGCCTTGTCTGTGTTTAAAATGCCAGCTCTTTGAGTAGGTCTCAAGCAGACAGACCCTGGCTTTGTCTGGATTTCAGAAGCTAAGGTGCCCTATTAGTATAATTAGATGGTTCTTCATATCAATTATTTCATCCCTGTTTTGTGATTTGATTGTTTCTCACCTTTAGAAAGTTACTAATCACATGTGTAATACTCTACCATTTCAGGAGGTTACAGTGAAATGGCATCTCTCTGGCAAGAAAAACTAAATATCACAACTCTCATGTTTCATTACTCACTTTAAATAGCAAAATAATTGATACCTTCTCTATGCGGTATCAGTAGATATTCAGTCAGGCCTTCCCCCCCGCCCCAGGATGAAGGTGAACTCTTCTTCAGAATGAAGGCGAAGTCTTAAAATTCGAAGTAGCAACAAATCTCATGAGAATTTGACCAGGAAACCTCACTTTTGATTCTAGGACACTTTATTCAAATTGTTCTGTCTTTAATTAGCCTGAGAACCACAGTGAATTTTTTTCTAGCTTCTTCAACAACTGTAATTAATCACAGAATTTTGGCATTGATCTTTCCACCAAGGCCATGAGTGCTCTTTGAATGAATGACTATTATTTCTTTGTGTTGTCTCTATGCCCCAAGGCTATCAAAATTTCATAGTTGAATTTCTCCACATTCTTCTAAGCTTTCTCTTTCAACTTTTGGCTAAAAAAAAAAAAAAAAAAATGACAGAACAAGATTCATTATCTGGGTCTGTGAGTTAATCTGCATTCAAATACCCGATAATTATAGCACTTAAACATGTTAATCAAAGCACAGGGCTTTTGCGGAAAGGATATTTGAAAGTTGTGTCTATAAGAAGTGTAGAAAAGGCCACTTGATCAGAGCATTTGACCCAGGTAGCCTTCCATCCACATAGATTTTGAAGACTAAGGTTAGGCTCCCTTGAGCAGTCAAGTTTACAAAATGACCAAAAAGAGCCAGAAGATCAGAAGATAGTTGTCTATTTTATTGTTTTGGGATTCTGTTTCTAGATTCCTGAGGAGTCAAAGGGATCCTCATCCCTTCCAGTACTGATACCAAGAACTTTCTTCCCAACCCAGTATGGCCGGACTTATGTGATGAAACTTCAACATTTTACATCTGGCTTTTTGTTAAACTTCTTGGTGTAAAGTGACTCCCCTCCATTTTATCCTCTTAAAGCAGAAACTGGCCAAAACTCCTCTCTGCTGATCTTGATCTCTGTCTTTGCTTGGCAACAAATCATGATAATTAGTGCTTCTTCTCCTTGTTTTTTCAGGTTCTCCAACTTCCCTTAACCAATCTTCAATCTCTTTCTTGCTTTCCCTTTCTCCATCCTTCCTCATCTCTTCTATTTCCCTGCCTTGCTCCCACAGTTCTGCACACCCTTTAGAAGGGCTTCCTTATGCTCCATGCCTAGCCTAGTCTTCATCAGTTGGTAGAGTGACTCTCTGCTTCCCAAAGACCCAATGTAGGCAAGCATATGAGAAAAGGGAAAGGAGAATATAGCCAAGCAACTTAGGACTTTGAGCTTTTGGAGAAAGTTCAAAAGAAAGTTTTAAAGCCTATGGGAAAAGTTTAGAGGAAATAAGATAGACTTATTGAGATATAGCTAATGGGAAATAAAGATTATTGTATTACTATGCCTGGAAGCAAACACAATAGACTAGTTCCCAAAATTATATGTGGGAAAATACATGGTCTAATTGTCATGAATTCTACCTCATTATAGTAAAAATGTTTTGGAAGGAAGATGAGGTAAAGCCAGATCCAAATTTAAAATGACTCACACATACATGAACATGCATGGATAGAAGGCCAAGGAGAATAAATACTATACAGGAATTTGTATCCATGACATTTTAACATCACTAATGTGAACAAATAGCTTAGTACCTAATTAATAGGATTTTTCAAGGATTTCTAAGTCTATGTTGCTTACTTGACCATGTGGGTTATTCCATTCATTATTTTTGTTGTTCATTCTGTTATGTGCCAGGTACTGGGGACGTAAAGATGGTTCTAAAACTAATTGAATACCTGTACTAGGCCCCATATCGGATATTTTATCTTTGTTAATGTAATCAATCCTGATAACTATCCTGAGAAATGAATTGTATGGTCCCATTTTACAGAGGAAAAACTGAGGTTCAGCTCAGTTAAACAACAAGGTCACATGATAATAAATACTAAAACCTGGACTTTACTTCAGGCCTGCCTGACTCCACTGATCTGGCATTTCAATAACTATTTACATTTACATTTCTAAGTCCATTATTGAAAACCATGGTGTTCTGCCAAGAGATTTGGGGGTTTTAACACTAATTCCAGGAAGCTTCTAGGATATATGATATAAAAGGAAAGGATTTGTGATTTTCAGGTCAAATGATGTAACAGGGCTTACAAATCATAGAATCTTCGCTCATGTATCTTAGACTGACCCTTTAAAATTAGATAAGTTGACCTATCAAGGTTATCTTAGACCCTAGTACAGAACAAGAAAGCTTATTTAACTTAACTATTTAGGGATCTGGGTTCTTTATTTATTTATTTAACAAACAGTTATGAAAAGCTTATGATATACATAGCAATCTGAAAGATAATGGGGGTATGAAGTAAATAAGAAATTATCTCAGACCTCAAGTTCTTTTTACTATCAGGTAAGAAGTAAGGATGCAAACAAGTGCAAATAAATTTTATTGAATGTAAGAAACCATTGATTTTAAGATGCACTATTTTGTCTACCACCAAAGAAAAGGATGTCAAGTGAACTTACATGCCATCAATTGTAAGATTTGAATACACACATTAGAATCAATTACATTGAGTAAGTGCCATCCCTATAGGTAAATGCACCCGCAGATAGATGCTTAGGGCTGGGATGAAGATGGGATAAGAAGCAAGTCAGAAAAAACATTTCCAGCAAAATGATCTTTGAATTAAACTTGTGAAGATGAGTAGGCGGTGGTGTGGAGAAAAGATGTGAAGGATATCCCACACAGAAGAAATAGAATGAGTGATAAAATGTGACTGGGATGATAGATAGGGTGGCTGGAGCATTCCTGGAGAGCTAGGAAAGGGGCACTGAGGCAGTGTGGTGGTTCTATATGGCTCCTGAAGTGCAGGCCAGTCTGGAAACCATGCTGAGTAATTTTCTTCAATATAATGTGAGCAATATGATGACGTTGAAAAAATTCAAGCAGGAAGTGGAATCTATCATATAGGTATTTTTTATCTTCCTTCCAGCCTTTCCAATGAGGGGTTTCACAGACACTATTTTTATTTCAAATCATTGCTAGCTCCAACTTCATATAGCTTTTCATACAAAGATTTGCTGTAGGATTTGAGTAGGTTACATGCTTTCCCTCTAAGTCTCATACTATCTCCTTTCTTTATTCTTTGAAATAAAGTCTGTGCTTTAGTTCTGTCACTTACTACTTGGTTACCAATGAGGAATTTATTGAATCTCTTTTAAATCATGGTTTCTACTCCAGTAAAAGGGATCTCATCATTTGTACTCCGCATATCTAAAGGATGAGATAAGTCAGTGTGTGTAAAAGAACTTTGTTAGCTGCTAGACACCATCTAAATAGAAGTGCTTTACAAACTGTGATGCCGACATGTTGTGGGACCAGCAGACTTGTTTTCTGAGTCAGCTGGAGGGGTGGCCGTATGATAACACAGAGATTCTCTCCTGAGGTGGCATTTGGTCTGCTGGTTACTTGGGTGCCAGGCAAGTATGTGCCAATCATAGACTTCCAGCCTTACCCTGCCTAATTCCCAGCTTCTCAGTCTCTGACCCTCTGTATTTATCTTGATTTTGAGGACAGCACCACAGAGAGTTAAGGACAGCACATGCCCCTCCTTGGGGTCAACCTCATGCTGTCACTTATAAAGTTAGGAAAATTTGCACTTTTCTACTTGAGACAAGAAAAGAAAAATGTATCCATGTTACAAGGAAAATCCTAGCTATGTTACTAAAACTGATTTCTAAGGCTGAATTATAAAATCAATGGAAAAATCAATTCACATTTATATTAAGCTTACAATTAAAGATATTAAATTATCATGGACTAGACCCTAGCTAGTTTTATCATAACATGTTAAGAAATGAACGTTTCCTATCTTAAATTTTGAGTACATATTTTTGTGAATATTCATAGTTTGCGATAATTTTTTCCAACTTTATTGAGATATAATTGACCTACAACATTATATGTTTAAGATGTACAAACTTACATATGTATGATTTACATGATTTGATATATATATATATATATATTTAAAAGTGATCACCACAATAATGTTAGTTAACATCCATTTCTTCACATAGTTAGAAGTTTTTTTTTCTCATGATGAGAAATTATCAAATATACAGTACAGTATTGGTAACTATAGTTACCAATTATCTCTCTTAGCAATTATCGAATATACAGTACAGTATTGGTAACTATATTACCATGTTATTCATTACATCCCCATAATTATTGAACTCATAACAGAAAGTTTGTACCATTTGACCACCTTCATCCATTTCCCCACTTCCCATGCCCTGCATCTGACAACCACCAGTCTGTTCTCTGTTTCTCTGAGTTTGGTTTTTTCAGAGGGATGATACAGCATTTGTCTTTCCATGTCTAACTTATTACATCTAGCACACCTTGTTTCATCCATGCTGTCACAAATGGCAGCATTTCTTTCTTTTTTATGGCTGAATAATATTCTAGTTGCGTGTGTGTATATTTTCTTTGTTCATTCATCTGTTGATGTCACTCAGGTTGTGTCCATGTCTTATCTATTGTAAATAATGCTGCAATGAACATAGAAGTACTTGAGACTGATTTAATTTCCTTCAGATATATACTCACTTCTGGATCATAATGGCAGTTCTATTTTTAATTTCTTGAGGAATCCTCATGCTGTTTTTCATAGTGGCTGCACCAATTTATATTCCATCCAATAGTGTACAGACTTCCCTTTTCCCCATATCCTCACTGGCATTTCTTGTTTCTTGTCTTTCTGACAGTAGCTAATTTTACACATAAAAAGTGATATCTCATTGTGGTTTTGATTTGCATTTCCTTGATGATCAGTGATGTTGCACACCTCTTCATGTATTGTTATCCATTTAAATATAATCTTTGGAAGAAAAACTAATCAGCTCCTTTGCCCATTTTTAAATTAGGTTATTTGTTTTTTGCTATTTAGTTGTGTGAGTTCTTTATATAATTTGAATATTAACCCCTTATCAGATATGTGGTTTGCAAATATTTTCTCCCACTCCATGGGTTGCTTCTTCATTTTTTTGATTATTTTTCTGTGCAAAAGACTTTCAGTTTGATGTAGTCCCACATTATTTTTGCTTTTGTTGCTTGTGCTATAAATGTTTTATTTAAAAACTCATTGCCAAGATCAGTGTTAAGAATTCCTGTTTTCTTCTAGGAAGTTTATGGTTTTACATCTTATGTTTAAGTATTTAATCCATTTTTATTTAATTTTTGTGGGTAGTGAAAGATAAGGATCTAATTTCATTATTTTGCTTGTGACTGCCCAATTTTCCAAGCACCATTTATTAAGGAGACTCTCTTTTCTCCAGCGAGTAATCTTGGTTCTCTTGTCAAATATTAGTTGAATATATATGCACGGATTTATTTCTGGGTTCTCTATTCTTGTTCTGTGTGTCTAATTTTGTACCAATACTATACTATTTTAATTGCTGTAGCTTTGAAGTATAGTTTGACATCCGGAAGTATGATACCCTCTTTGTTCTTCTTTCTCAAGATTGCTTTGGTGATTCAACATCTTTTGTGTTTTCAAATAAACTCTAGGATTATTTTTTAATATCTATAAAAATGTCATTGGAATTTTCACAGGGATTGCATAGAATCTAGACGGTTTTGGGTTGTATGGATATTTAACAGTATTACTTCTTCATAGCACACTTTTCATAAATAATGTTGAATATATTTTTGATAAAATTATTTGTGAAATTTTATCAAAAATATATTCAGCTTGCTTTTATTTATCAATAGCATTTAATTTTTCTAGATGCCTAGAGTATTAGAATTACAATTAAGTCTAACAATCACTTCTATTATCTCCCAAAAGGGATAGATTTTAGTCTTGTCAGAGGCCTATTTATTTTCAAAGGCTTTCAGGCAAAGTATTGCATAACTTTAGCGGGTGCTGTTGATATCCCACTCTTATTCCCTCAATGCCCTTCTAGTAAGACAGTTTCTTAATGTAAATGCATGCAACTCTCTGCCTAAGAGCTTTCTCTGGCAGGAGCAGCAAGCTTGGTCCATATGTGTATAGGGAAAGCTGGAAGATCTGGGTAGTGAACCACCCTGTAAGCATCCCTTAATCAACCAGTCAGGAGTTGGTGGATAAATACTCCAGCCTCTTTATATCTTAGGTGGGACAACTTTGAAGTGTGTTCTCTGTAGGAGGATTGAGCTCCATTTTTATTGAGTACTTATCTGTTCATTAATATGTCCTCTGCTGGTTTCCTTCCTTCCCCACTCTCCTACCACGGCTTCACTCCGCAAATAAACCATTTGGACTGAAATCATTGTCTCAGGGTCTGCTTTTAGGGGGAATCCAACCTAAAAACTTCCTCAATTAAGTTTTCTAAAAATATATCCAGCCAGCTCCAAATCACACTTTAGAATGCTCCCTCACCAGTGATGTTTACAAGGGAAAGCAGGCCTGGATGCCATTTCAGAAAACTTCTTTATAGTTATACAAGCCAGAACACTATAACAGAATCACATTTTTCAGTAATATCCATTGGCTGTATAATAAAGTAGACAAAATACTCTAAAGAAAGGCTTTTCAAATTAAACAAAATAAATAAGAATTTCTATCTTGTTGTGTAATAGAAGGAATAGTTTTTATGTCTTTTGAAAGTTAGTAGCAATGCCTTTCCACTTCTGGGTTCTGATGAATCATCACTTGCTTAACAGACACAGATGAGGAAATACTGGGAGAGAAGAAGGAGATGGGGTGGTGGGGCATTTCCTGTATTTGCTAGTTTGTGATAGTATTTAGTCTAATAGTCACTGGACTTCATTTTCCCCAAGTTGGGAGTTGGTCATAGAGAGCTTAAGAAGATTTGTTTGTTAAATTGATTTCTCTGCTACCCTCCTAACTTAGATCAAAGAATTAATTCTTACATTAATGGAACTGAGGTAAAAGATGGAAATGAGCTTACATTTTAGAATTTATATAATATTAATTTTTAATAGCCACAATTATTACTCTTATATTGATCACTAATTTGTTGCTTACTTCCTAAATATAGTCATTTGTCTTAGGTCAAATTCCCCAGCACACAGACTCTGAGACAGAGAGTTGCATGAAAGGGGCTTTTTGGAATGTGCTCTGGGGGTCAGAGTGCCAGGTAGAGCAGAGAGCCAGAGAAACTGGGGTGACGTTCAGGGGCAACGAAGGCCTCAGGCAATCTCATGGGGAGTTCTGGAGCTGATTGCCCTTCAGACTATCTTGAATTGAGGCTCCAAAGAGGGCCAAGTCTTCCACTCTGTGCCAGTCAGCTGCTGGATGCAGATGCACCCTGTGAGAGAGCATTTTAGTTTTAGTGGCTCCCTCCAACTCAGGGAAATGCCCAGAGAGGACTTAGCTCTGAGCCAAACTGTAGTTGAGGGGGAAATACAAGCCTCTGGCATTAGCAGGGGTACTGAACAACATTAGCCACTCAAGCCAACAGCCAAGTGCATGTTTGCCAGAGTATGAGAACTGTTGTGAAAGAAAACAGTATTTTGTTTACTCAGACACTCTGAGTAATAGTAAATCACGTAGTTTGATTTTCAAATTTCAAATCATTAGAATGCAACAAATACACTTAAAGCCAACTATGTGAATTATCATTTAGTTTTTCTAGCTGACACAGATGGAGGAACAATGATCTAAATCTTGAAGAACTTTAAGAACAACATTTCTTAGAAAGAAGCTTAGAGATGTGTGCATTAATATCTTTCTGACTGATAGATAATAGATGACTCCTTCATCTTAAGCAATGCTTAAACATTTTATTCATAATATCACTGGCCTCTGTGTCCATTTTTGTTTCTGGTTGCTACTGTTTCTCTGGCTAATCCAAGACTGATGTTGGTGCCTCTGGGATGCAGGCATTTACATGGTGGCTGCTGAATCAGTTCTTGGGTAGGAAGGTAGGTCTACAAGGGAAACCTGCCGACTGAGTAATTTCCTGAGCTGGACTATCCATCTGCATTCTTTGCAGCCCAGTGCTCTCCCACCTTCTGTGGTACATCCTACAGGATCTTGCTGCTGGCTCCCCTTACTCCCAGAGCAGTCTTTGGTAGCATATCAGCTGAAGACCTCCCACCTAAGCATTTTCAATGATGTCCTCAGTAAACTTGTGCATTCTTGTACAACAGATGAAGGAACACAGGAACACACCACTTCTGCCCTCCCCACTCAGCTGTCTCTCTTCTGTTACATTCTAGTAGACACAGGTCACCAAGTCTGTGGCAAGGACAATTCTGGGACAAAGGGAAAATCCTACTCAGTATATATATTTCTATGTCTACATGTGAATTATTATTTATTAATTAATCCCTAGCACTTAAAACAGTATCTAAGACAGAGGAAGAATTGAATAAATATTGGTTGCAAGACCGAAGTTTTAGCTCCTCAATAGCTATTTACAAAAAAAAAAAATGCATTAACTCTATAAGAAGATTTTTCTCAAGTCACAGCTAAATTGCTCCCATTCCATCTCTTTCTGTTTTCATTGGGCAACAACATCTGTTCCCCAACCCCTTTATAAGGTGTATTAGACACACCAAGACTGCAATTAAGCCACGCACAGCCTTCTCCTTCTTTTGGCCAACCAACATCATTTCCGTGATCCCTTCCTTATAAGCCCGGGTTTCCAACCCTTTAATCATCTCTGCTCTCTTCTGGATCCAAATGTCCCACTTACTTTGAAACTATGGAGACTCAAATGGAAATCTATTGTAACGATGCTGTAAAAGTTTGGCAAATTTCAGGGGAAACCAACATCTGTTTGGTCCTTTTTCATTATCTTCTTGCTGCCTTTTCATTAAGGAATTCCCAGGAAAAGTTTTAAAATATATTTTTAAAATTAATTCAACAATTTCTTTTCTAGTATCTTTCTATTTGTATGCATATGATTTCTATGCAAAAATGGATTCATTTAAAAGGATTTCTAAGTTCCCAATATAAGCGTTTACAAATGTTTAAAAATATCTTGCACATATTTTTAGAATGGAATTGCAAAATACTGATCTTTTTAACACTTTAAAAATCTCTCACTTTTGCCTTTTAACTCAGCAGTGACATTGTTTTTGAATAAATTGTTTTTCAGATGGAAAATATTTTTGTTATTTTTATTTGAAACTTTCCCATGTTCGTGAGATAGACCCATTGAATAAGAATAAAAATAATAATGGGTATTACATAGCACTTACTCTGTGGCAGGCAAATGTTTTGAATATTTTAACATATTTAATCTTTACAAATACCCAATGAGCCAGCTACTGTTGTTATCCTCATTTTTCAGATGAAGCAATCGAGGGTCAGAGAGGTTAGGAACCTGTCCAGGATAGCAAAGCAAATGAGGTTCAGAGCTGTGATTTAAAGCCCAGAAGCCTAACTCTAGACCCTATGACCTTAGGATGATGAGCTGCCATATGTTTATGAATATAGTAGTGGACTGACTCTTGGCAGAAGGATTCTTTTTATGAGTGGTTTTTAATACACACAAGCAGAGTTTTTCTTTGTATTTAAACCTTATTTTTCTAATGCAGTTAATATAATTGGGCACTGACACAGATTTGACAGAAGAAATGACTCACGTAGTGTCTTCACTGATACACTCTCATTGCTCCCTGACATGAAGATTTCACTTACTTTTTGCTTGGAGAATGTGAATCTTGCAGTAGCTAAATATTGGTGAATCTAATTTCCTTTAAGTCAAATATTGAGCTCATCTTGCCACCATGAATTGCAAATGTAACCTCCAAGAGCCCTATAAATTTGCTCTGAGGAGCTGTGACATACATGTTGGGCTCCCCACAGATACTCCGAGTGCTTCTTCTCACCTTGAGTGTAATTCATTTCAGGGTCAGTTTTCCAGAACAAATGGTTCTATTGTTACCACTCAGGTCTTCCTGTGGGGCTTTCAGAAACTCGCCTGCCTTTTCAGAGAACACATGAGACCTTTCCCACAGAACAGTCTGTACTATTAGTGCTCGTGCATTGAGGCCCCGGTAACGTGTTCCAGCTCTGGCTCTATGGGTTGTTCTTTATATGTTTCATTCTACTTTGGGGAAAATAATTACCTTTTTGAAGAAAAATAATCATAGGTTATTTAATTTGGACTAATAAATTAAATGTCATAATCAAAACTGTTTAAAAAACCCAAACCCGCATGTGCTACACCTATTTAAGAGGGAAGTTTATCTGAGAAAACCCATTGACCTGTTTCTAAACATAACTTTCTCCTTACTATCTGTATATGGGACAGGAAAAAATATTTGCAGTCATGGATAGGTATTTGAAAACATTTTAGTGAATGCTCTTTAACCACTGTCTAATGTTTCAAAATGTTCTCTAAAACAATGATTTCCCTTTTAAAAATATGATATGCATGTAGTTTCATAATAGGATCTGCCTATATTAGGAAATACTTAGGCAGCACGTATATTTCTTAGTGTGTCATGATTTTAAAGGAGTCACAGCAAAATGGCAACAGAGTTTCTCTCTCAGGAAATGGAATTGGTGACTGATGCAGATGAATCCATTTATTTTATTCATTTCTTTCAATGTCTGGATTTCTTTCTGATCCCTGCACATGTATTTTTTTTTTACAAGTAGTTGTCTGAGCAGTGATATGAAGAACCACTTTGTTTTCACACATTTTTCCAAATTTTACAGAAATGTTATTTAAAATGCAAAGTGTTTCTTTAGTTCTCTCATAAAATTTTAATCAGTCAATGTATTCTGATAGTTGGACAGATTCACTTGGAAAGAGATAGGTACCTATCTTTACCATTTTATAGTTTTAGCAATGAAAGGATACAATGTTATGGCTTTATGATAACTGCATTTAAATGAAATTAAATGATTGGCCCAAGTTTACAGCTAGTGAGTGGCAAAACTAAAACTAGAATCCAGATCTCCTAACTCTAGCCAATACTTTTCCTTTGAAACCATCTCACCTTCCCTAAGAGTTAATTATTTATATTTTCAAAGTAGTATTTGCATCTTGCACCTGTAATGATTTGCAAGTATATTCCATTCATTTAATTGCAACATAAACCCAAGCTTTAAAAGAGGTATAAATACACATAAGGGATAAACATGATTCATAGGTCAAATGGATTTCAACCATGTTTAGTAAAGTATTAAATGTTGGAAGATACACTCAGTTTAAAAACGAAATGGTGCTCACTAAGGGGAAAAGTTATTTTTTGAAGGATGGAGGATTCAAGGTGAAAATAATTATCTCATCTGAAGATGTATATGTTGCCATTCTTCTCTTGGGACTGTAATGAGACCTTCTGATTAGGCCTTATGAAAACTCCTTAATTCTAAAAAATATTTTTCTTTTTCTTTTCTTTGTTTTTTTCAGGGCCGCACCTGTGGTATATGGAGGTCCCCAGGCTAGGGATCTAATCAGAGCTTTAGCCATTGGCCTAAGCCACAGTCACTGCAACGCCAGATCTGAGCTGTGTCTGCGATCTATGCCACAGCTTATAGCAATGCCAGATCCTTAACCCACTGGGCAAGGCCAGGGATTGGACCCGAAACCTCATGGTTCCTAGTCAGATTTGTTTCTGCTGTGTCACAATGGGAACTCCTAAAAAATCTTTTTCTTAAAAAGAAAAAAAAAAATTTTGGTGAAGGGTGACATGTGTTCCTGTAGAAGTGTGATATACATTATGTTTCATTGAAGGAGTTTTCAGTCATGAAAAGGAAAAAAAAAAAAAGCAAAACTAGGTAAATGCTAGACTAGGGGGAAGTAATAAAACAACAAAGTCCTACTGCTGAATAAATTAATCAATACCTGTTACTGCTTTTCCCTTTCCAGTCTAAACCCATAAGTAAACTTTGGAAAGTCTGTAGAAAATTTGTTTCTACTTATTTCCATTCTACTATCATGAACTGGAAATACATAAAGAAAAGTAGATCCTGGATAATTTCAAGCCAAATTCCTAGAGGAAAAAAAAAAGAGAAATCGCTACCTATTTGTAGCTGCTTGAATGTTGGATTTTTGTGATAAAATAAATTCTTATTATTTCACCATTACTGCCTTCCTGGAGATTATCATTTCTAGTAACCCTTGTTAGTAATTTTTTTCATTTAATATGCTTTAGTGGGATGATAAATTATATGTCATTTTCATAAATGAAAAATTAACTAACTAGCCACACAAAGAAATCACTGGGTCAAGGATGGGGCTAGTCTAACAGGTTTGAAAAAGAGCCTGGAAAAAGAGGCAGGTGCTGAATCGGTGGAATGTGAGAAGTTGGTCCTGAGCGAGGATACAAGCCTGAGAGAAAGAGGGCTGACTCACCAGGAAGTTTAATGAGCTCAAAAGGTCAACTTTCTCTTACAGATAAAGGGAAACTCACAAGTCATAGTCCTGATATGATGAAAGCAAAGGCTGGACACTTTGGCAAAAACATAACATGCCCAGAGTACACCTTTTCTAGAAAAGTCTTTGCGTAAGATTTACATTTGGAAAAAACATTTTTAAAATGGGATACCTATTGGGATAGAAAGCATTTCCAGACAAGTTAAAGGTTACCTTTCATATCTTTAGGAGTAAAGAAAGAAATGTTTTATGAGTTTTTCTATTTGGAAATGATGACGTAAAATTAATTTTAGCAGCAAAATATCATTGCTACCATTTAAATTTAGAAAGAGCTTTGCCAGTGTCACTATCACAGGCTTAATAACCTCTCAGATTGGGACTGAAATGCTGAAGGAAAAGGCAAGAGCTAAATGTGAAAATGTTCAGGAGGAAGTGGGAAGTCATTAAAATTCATTGATTCAAGCAGCCCATTAAAACATTTTCCAGCCTGCTTATTGAAGCAGTGGAAAAATTGGGAACTCACATTTCCTACTCTCAGATGTGGAAAGTTTAAATTATAAGAAGATGGAAAGCAAGGAAATGGCAAAAGGAAGGAAAACCATGATTCAGTTATGGCTAATTTGAATTTATTGGTATTTTTCAATTTAAAAAAGGCAGAGACCAAAATTAATCCTTTTAATGAAAGAATGGGGCTGAGATAAAACTGCAATTAATTTATACACCAAAAGAGGAGGAAAAGGGACTTTCTTAAGTGAAGCTCATAAAAATGAAGAGAAACACTCACTCTCCAGACTGAACTTCATTTATTTATTCCTTATTACAATACATATGGAGTAGGCTTTCTACCAAATGCATGTTCCCAGAAGGGGGCATGAAAAAGTCAGGTAGTGGTTCTGAATATGCCAATATCAAATGATGTGGAAACCCTCTCTTAGGCATTGGAATTACTACCATTTATTGCTTCCCATGTTCTAGGCACTAGGCGAGACAATTTGGGTTATATTTCATTAAATTCCTCTTAACAGCTCTGTAAAGTAGGCATCCTAACAGTTACAGTAGGTGAGAAAATTAAGGATGAGAGAGGGTGAGAGTTCATCTAAGGTCATATGGCTGGTGAACAGAATAGCCAAGGTCTGAGAATAAGTCTCTAAGGATAAGTCTCTCTGATACAGAGTTTACACTCTTTCTACCATGCCATCCTTGGTACCCTCTAATCTTACCCTTGAAGGTATGAGTAGTTTGGCAAGGGAGAGAAAGACTTCTGAGGACATGGAAACCAAAAGCAGTACTTTCTTGGGAGGAAGACTAAAGAAGAGAATTTAAGATATCAACATGGACACCTGAGCAAGTGCCTGATGCCAGCACTGAGCAGAGTGCTTGGCGTAGCATAGGGGCTCATTGTATGGTGATACTGAAGGAGGACAGGGAGGAGCCAGAAGGAGGCAGGCTTAGAATGGATGGATTAAACAGTTGGCCAAGTAGAAAGATTTTTCTCTTTCTTTGGATGAAGTTCATAGGGGTCTGTGTGGAGTCATCATTTCAAAGAAATGGAATGAAGCACACATAATTGAGGTCGTGCCAGAGCTAGGCTTCCTGAAGCACTGGCAAAGGAACATCCTTTCAAATCTGAGGGTTAGAGGCATGGTCTCCCCTCCATTCCCAGTAGAGTGCAAACTTATCCTATCAGTCATCACACTTGAAGGGCAAAGCATTCCAAACAGTTGGGTCTTCAAAGGGTTAGAATATATATTTTCTTTACAAGTGCTTATTTTGTCATTTATTTCTGTTAAACTTGTAAAGCTGGCTCTGTGTCAAGTGCTTGCCAGGCAAAGAGTGATTGTTGTGTCCTCATCTTTTCTCAGGAGCACTGCAGATCATAAGGAGCTATTCATCAACATTGCTATCTGAGTTTTCATATCATTTTTTTGTAAAAGGTTTGCCTTTTTTCTCATGACATTCTGAAAGGATGTCAGGGCACTTACCACGCCCTTGTACATTTTTTGAGAGAGAAAGATAGACATTTGAAATTAGGGAAAATCTTAAGTATTTAGAGGTAGTAGATTTTGACCAGATTGTTGGCATGGAGAATTTCTACTAAATAGCATAGCTGGAGAAAGAGGCAGTCAAGCATGAAACCCTAGGTAATACTGATAGAAGACCAAATAATTTTTTTTCAGAATATCACATTCCATAATGTATCTCAACATATCTGAGCCATGCCTAAATCTATCTTATAAAATTTGTGACCAAAAAATTAGCTGATTTTCTTTAATGTACATTTTGAACATTATTACGGTAAACTTTTTTTTGGTCCTTTTTCATCTTGGTAGAAAAAAATTTTTTTCACAATGTACCTCTAAGTATTTCATGGTTCTTCTTGTAAAAAGTAAGGCATTATTTTCACCTTTCCAAAGGAAAAATGTAAATAATCATCATACTAAATTTGTAAATTACAGAACAGTATAAAAATAAAACAGAATCACCATCCAAAAATAGCAATTCTGTATATATTTCCTACAGGCTGCCTTTGGGACTGGAGAAGGATGATATATTTTTTTGTTGTTTGTTTTCTTTTTAGGACCACACCTGCAGCATATGGAAGTTCCTGGGCAAGAAGTTGAATCAGAGCTGCAGCTTCTGTCCTACACCACAGCCACAGCAGTGCAGGATCTGAGCTCTGTCTACCCTAACCCTAACCCTAACCCTAACCCTATATCGTAGACACAGCTCATGGCAATGCAAGATCCTTAACCCACTGAGCAAGGCCAGGGATTGAACTAGCATTCTTATGGATACCAGTTGGGTTTTTTACCCACTGAGCCACAATGGGAACTCCAATAATGATGTATTTTGATAGGATTTTTTTCTGGCTGTCAAGGTCAGGACCTGTGCTGTTCTCGTTTTTCCCTGGGACTATTGCCTTTAAGAGAAGTATGGTTAGAAAACCCATAGCAATCACTCTACAATCTAAGTCCTCACGTCCCAAGAAAAGGAAAGAAATGATCTATCTTTAAAGTAATAATTCCCTGTCTAGAAAAAGAACAACTCATTCTTTACGTTATAGATAATATATAAAATGATGTAAAAATTTCCAGACTCAGTCTGCACTATTTTGCATGTTTATAATTTGTAGCTGACTCCTTGGTGACCAAGCAGGAACCTCTCCCCTCCTAATGTGAACATGGTTCCCTGTTCCTAGCCATATTTTTCTTTTAGGGAAGATGCACCAGGAGTCTATTTTCATACTTAAATCTAAGGATATTCATGAATTTCAGGTACATGTTTCCTTTTCTAGACAGAGTCTATTAATTCCACCCTGTTCTGAAATAAATTCCTGGCTACCCTTCTTTTTAAAGAATCCTTTAACTTAGGCATTAAGTTGCACAGCCTCATTTTCAACATTTCTTTAGACAGGTATTAGTTTTACTGGATCCTTGTTCCACGTTATTTTTTCTTTCTTTCTTGGATTCATGTTTCATTTGCCAGAGTATATTCACAGTAGCTTTTTGCATATATGAAAAGTTTAAATTGTTTAGTTTTTGTGTAATACCTATTAACAATGCTCAAAACTTGTGTTTCATAAAGTACGTAATGCTGTAAGTTAACTAAACTTGTGTTGACTGGAAGCATTGCAGTATTTAAAGCCAGACTTAATTTAATTATTAAGATTGAAATTTCTTGTGGCCAAATAACACCCATAAACATTGGTTCAAATGGGTTCCACACAGATAATTACCAGGAACATACATTTACCTTATTTTAATATATGACATATTAGTTATACTTTCTCCCTCTGTTCTACTGCATTGCTGAGTTATAGACAAACGGAAATAGGAAATTAAATGTTTCACCAAAGTCTTAAAGAAAAGAAAAAATTCTCAAAATGGTAGGATAAGTGAAGCTCTAGTTTTATTAGCATCTCTTTTACTTCATTGCCCTTACCTCCATCATTGGTAAATTAAATCATATTAATGTATTTAGGACAAGAAGATAGCACATCCTGTACTTGTTGACCAGTATTGCTACTGAGCTTTGGCCAAAATTACCTTTGCTAACAGTTTATGGAAAATGAGATTTGGGTAAGAACAAATGCTAAGGTAGGGAGTGCATGGCAACACTATTTTGAAATTACACTTGCTAAATAAGTGCTATTCATGTATAACTGGAAATCTCCACTTTCCCTTCCCTCTCACCTTGCTGTAGTTATTTGTACTCAAAATTCATTGTCAGGGACCCCCCAGCATGTAGTATCGTGTTTGAACAAACTATAAGGACAGGAAACTCTAGAAATAGAGTCACATTGAAAAGGCAAATCTATTACTGATATGTGGTTACTTTAGAATTTGCTGGATATGGAAAGTGAATACCATGGCCTTCCCTTTCATATCCTGGAGCAGCCATGCCATGCCCACCGGAATTCCTATTTGAGAACTTGAAACAAGTTTTGATTTCGGTCTCCACAGAGTACACATGATAGATACACAAATGGCTTCTAGGCCTTTTGATGTTTGTTAAGAGGAAGGAGTGGGGAGCTGTTTCCTGGAAGAATATGGGGCACCAGGGAGCATTAAAGAAAGAAACAATGGCAAAGGAAATGTCAGTCTTCTACACTCATTATGTTCCTGAGAACAATGAATTTCATGAGTTTTGGGTCCTTGAATGGACATGTTACAGTTTCAACTCATGTTCACACCACTGTCTTGGGCACCACATATATTCCTTTAGATTTACACTTGCAAAAACGACTACCATCATACCTGCTTCCCTAGGTCACCTAATGGGCACACTGGGCTATTTTATTAAAGACAATGTGAAAAGCCTTTTGTAACATTTGTGGTTAGAAGATTTATTAAATGGCATGATTGTATCAAGTCTTCTTTCCATCCTTCAATTCCCCACATTAATTTTCTCCTTCTTAAGGATAGGGAATATCAGAAAAACATAAAGAAGAAAATAATAACCCATCATTTTTACAAATTTTTTAATGGATTTTGTATGACTCAGACATTTCACAAGTTTTATCCAGTACATATCATTCAAACCCTTGGACTGTTCCAGAGTTACAGAAAGAGAATTCATGGTAATTTGGACAATGCCTGACTCAGAAATTCATGCCTGAACTATTCAACTGAGAAAGCCTCAGTAAGAGTCTAATCTGATCATAAGCTTATTACCTTAGGACGTCCAATGCTGAAGTGATTGCATAGCAAATAATAAACTAGCAATTATCTACCATCTATAATGTCCAAAGACTGTGATAGAAATAGGAAGTATAAGTCATAGCTCCTATAACCAAATAGGAAGGACTCCTCATTCTTGTCAATTTCTAGAGATTTCGTAGAATTATTCCATACTCAGACTTCACTGTGACACTTAGTGTTAATTAAACTATTTGGGAATGAGAGTCACTTAATTTGGTGTTTCATGTATTCCCAGACCTGGCTTGTTTCTCCCCATTGTCCTCATGTCTATATTTAGAGCAGTACATCATGTTTCTAATTTCCCCTCCTCTTTTCCTAATAATTATAAGAACATAAATGAGGTAGGAGAGAATCTTGGTTGATTGAATATCTGGCCTCAGTAATGTGCTATATTAGGATGTGCTTAGCCCTTTAAAAATATTATCTTCATTAATCTTTCGTCTTGCTTTGATATTGGTATTTTTGATGTCTATGTAATAGCTATTCACCCTTGAAATCCTCGTCTCCCCTTTTTTCCTGGGCACACATGTGACCTCTCCATTCAAGACCACGCTTGTCAGTTTCTCCCACTCTTCTGCTCACATCCCACTGGTGAGAACTTAGTCACGTGATCAACGGGATGTGCGTGACAAGCAAGGCCTCTGTGTGTGTGTGACTGACTTACAGGAAATTGCCTGTTCTGGACTTCCTCTTTTCCCTCTTTATGCATGCTGGCTGGATTTGCTGAGCCCCAGCTGTGTCCTTGCCAAGGTAGAAGAGGACATAGGAGGTGGAAGGAACCATGCTCCTGAAGGGAGCAGACTCGCCCACCCCCCTTAGCATGCCTGCCTTAAAATGGTTCCATGAGCTAAAGGGACACAAACTGCTAATTTGAGTCATTGCCTTTTGAGGTCTTTTTCTTTCAGCAGCTTAGTCTTTACCTCAACTAAGAAACAATTACCAATTTCATTTTACATATGAATAAAGGAGAGGCACTTACGGTAATATTAGGAGGGTTGGTCATTTACATATTAGGATTTTTCCAGCTTTCCCTCTTGCTCAGTAGAGCATATTTCCATGGAAACACAGTGAGCCTCTTTGGAATAGGAACAGAACAAAATCCAAAACTGAGTGGGCCTGGGACCAGAGAACACTCAGCCCCTATAGGATCTAAGTCAGAACTCTTTATTCTCTTCACATCTGGATCTCAAACAAAAATCCTCTTTAGTTTAAGAGTTCTCCTCCACAGGTTTGCTTTCTCAGAAGAGCCCATCCTCACTGCAGGGTGTTCAAAAAAGAGCTTTGAGGGTTGTAGGTTGTGTGGCATCACCCCAGTTGATCTCAACACCTCTGACAAAGGGCAATGGAAGAGAAGACTCTGCACACGAGTTGCTCATCCAGCCCCATCTCTTAGAGAGAATAACATTTCTCACCTACAAGAGCAATCATCTTGTTCCACAGAGACCACATAAATACAGTTAACACCAAATTTGTGTTCTGCTGACCAAATAGCACAGTTGTAAAAGATAATCTTCCTGAAATAAATGATGAGACCTCCTTGATAAATCAATAAGGCAAAAACCTTGAGCATAAATCAAGACAAATGGGAGACCAGCTGGAAGAAATGAAACAGGCAAAGCAGGTGTGTTGGCTCATGTTTGGGAAGATGAAACACAGCATGAAGCATTGCATATGAACACAAAAGCAAGATCTATAACCATTGTCAGACTTTGAACTGAGCTCAATGCATGACTTATTTAAGAAGATCTGATAGGTGGGAACTGGTTGAACTAAGAGTGTCAAGACCAATTCTTAAGATGGTTTCTTATAGTTAGCCTGTTTTTATATGCTCCAAGGACTGCCAGACAGCCAATAGCAGATGGCCCTTCCTCTAAGTGTGTTTTAAGTGATGTTAGGGATGGCATGATTGACCATTTCCCCAGAGTAGCAGGAAGAAGAAATTCTTGTAAAAAATACCTCTGTTGCATTGTGTAGCTGTAAAACAGACAAGGAGTGAGCAGACCTTAGACAGGCTCTTCCTTATTGGGACAAAAAAAAAAAACAAAAAAACAAAAAAAAAAAAAAACACTGGGCCTACCTGCACTACAACACATATTTGTGGACTCAACAGGGACAAAAGTGTAAATATTGAACCACAGCATGACCTGGAATACATACCTTAGGCAACATAGTCTTGTGCCCAACAACCCTATTGCCTTTTCCAGAAAAGACTGCTTTGCTGTTGTGGAGGTAGATTTGGATATCAGTGTTCATTTTGGCAGGGTTCATTTGGCCAAATATAATTGTCTTCTTCATTTGGAGCCTCTGAGAATGCTTCAGAAGTTGTAATCCAAGCATGCAAACATCTATTCACACTCTAAAGAGTGCCAGGAGTCTGATTTCTAATAATTTCTGGCTAAGAGCCTTTCCTAACATGTCACACAAAAATATGAAAGCTAAAAAAAGTCACCAAAAATTAGAATTTTCGGAATCTGGAAGCTCTTACATCCAACTGAAAGATGGACAGAATAGGACTGAAAAACACAATTGAGATCGATCATTGCCAGATCTTTGCAACAGAGCAAGCTACCCAGCTGGAAGAAAATAGATCTCTAAACCATTTGTCTTTTGGTTCCAAAGTCTCAGAACAATATCAGCAAGAAAACTGAACAGCTGTCCCTCTCCTGCACAGGTGGACTTCTTTATGAAGAACACTACCACCAGCACAGCTCTTCCAATGCAAATTAGAGATAGACGCTTCCAGAAAAACAACTTGAGAGGAGTGTGGAGAAACATGAAGTGCTGCCAGGGTTAGTAAATACAAATAGATGATGCTGAATTAAATTTGAATTTCATGTAAACTATGAATAGTGTTTTCATACAACTCTGGCTCAAATAGTGAGTGCGAACAAGAACATATCTTTTTAGTGTAAGTATGTCCTACAAGTATTTGGGGCATACTTACATTAAAAAATAAGTCATGAGAGAGAGGACAAGATGGCGGAGGAGTAGGAAGACACGCTCGCCCTCTCCCACAAACACAACAAAAAAAGCACATCTACAGAATAAATGACTCGCACAGAACAGCAACCAATCGCTGGCAGAGGAACCTAAACTCCAATAACGGCAAGAAATTCGTGACATTATTGGGCAGAACAGGAGAAAAGAGGAGAGTGAGAGAAGGCGAATCCGAGCGAGACGGGGGCTCCCGAAAGGGAACTGCGGAGGAGAAAGGGATCCCGCACCCTGGAAAGTCACCTACCGGGCGAAAGATCAAACGAACCGGAGGAATCTCCAGATGCAGAGAGGAGTGTGGCAGTGAGTTGGAGTGCGGAGGGGCCGATCAAGAACCCAACGGACCATCTGAACTACGGGCACAGTCACCAAAAGTTGAGACGCCTGGGTGGGGGCTGGGCACCGAGACCTCGCCTCTGAAGGTTAGTCCCCGAGAGGGGGCTGGGGGACGCCTGGGTGGGGGCTGGGCACTGAGACCTCGCCTCCGAAGGTTAGTCCCCGAGAGGGGGCCGGGGGACGCCTGGGTGGGGGCTGAACACCGAGACCTCGCCTCCGAAGGTTAATCCCTGAGAAAGGGCCGGGGGACGCCTGGGAGGGGGGCTGGGCACCGAGACCTCGCCGCCGAAGGTTGGTCCCCGAGAGGGAGCCGGGGGGCGCCTGGGTGGGGGCTGAACACCGAGACCTCGCCTCCGAAGGTTAATCCCCGAGAAAGGGCTGGGGGGCGCCGCCTGGGTGGGGGCTGGGCACCGAGACCTCGGCTCCAGAGATTAGTCCCCGGGCTAGGGGGGCGGGGCAGAGCAGAAACTGCTTGGGAGGTCTAGAAACCATTTGACGGGGCAGAGACTGCCTGGGAGACTAGAAAACAAAGCTGTCGCAGAGGAAGGGAGCAATACTCCAGGAGTGGGGAAGGGGAAAGCCACATCAGAGGGAACCTGGGAGAAGAGCCTGGTCTGCGCCCGTGCTGGGGAGGGGAGAGAAGAAGGGGTGGGTCCCCATAGAATACCCCCCACGCCACAGCAAGCTTACAGGCCCGCTAGCTAGCTGAAAACTCTGCTTCCCAGTGCATCCCCTCCCCCCACCCCCGCCACGCCCTACGCTCTCAGGGACCTGGGGCTGCCTGCCATCCAGGAGGGCTGGCCTCAACAATTGCCTGAAGCCTACCACCGCAGGGGCTGTCCCTGCACAGGCCTGCTTGCCCTTTGGAGGGGCTACACTTCCGCAGAGCAGCACCAAACAGCACCAGCCCCCGAGAAAAGGCCTGCAGCCTAGAAAAGCTAGAACAAGCTTAGCCAGGTTGTGAATAGATCGGCCAGAGCCTCTTCGGTTTCCAAAGGCCCTGCTACCCGCCCAAGCCCCCAGGGGATGCTCTAGTGGACCAGCTGCATAGGACTGCCAGCTCCAGGCAGGACCCCCTGCAGCCCAGAAAAGCTGCAACAAGCTCAGCCAGACTGTGAAAAGATCCGCCTACATTCTCAGGCTGTCCTTCTGAGTTGGGCTGCCCTAGGGAAGAGCCTCTCAGGTTCTCAGTGCCCCAGATAGCTGCTCCAGCCCCCAGGGGGTGATGCACCCCTAAAAAGCAGCTGCCCAACACCGCCAACCCCCTGCAAGAACCCCACAGCCTAAAAACACCAGAGCAAGCTCTGCATGGCCAAGTGAAATCTGATACAATCACGGTGTGGACCTCTCAGTCCTGTCTGCCCTCAGGAAGTCCTCCTTTGCTTCAAAGAAACACTGTTAGCCCCATCAACACTCCAGAAAAGCCACACTGCCTCAAAAAAGATTGACCAACAACGCCAGCCCTCAGGAAATATTCCATGGCAGTGACAAGGCAAACACTGCCCGATCACGGAGAGTACAACTCCCTCAGGAGAAAGAAAACAACAAGCAAGATGAAGAAGCTGAGAAACCACTCCCAGTCAAACCAACAGGAGAACTCACCTAAAACAGTCAACAATGAAACAGATCTCGGCAGTCTGACAGACCTGGAGTTCAAAAGAGAAATAGTGAAAATACTGAAGGAATTAAGAGAAGATATGAACAGTAATGCAGATACCCTCAGAAAGGAACTAGAAAATATAAGGAGGAGCCAAGAAAAACTAGAACATTCATTTGCAGAGATGCAAACTGAACTAGGGGCAGTAAAAACCAGAATGAATAATGCAGAAGAACGAATCAGTGATATGGAAGATAGAATAATGGAAATCACTCAATCTGGTCAACAGACAGAAAACCGAATCAAAAAACTGGAAAGCAATATAAGAGACCTATGGGATAATATAAAGCGGGCCAATCTACACATAATAGGAATTCCAGAAGGAGTAGAAAAAGATAAGGGAATGGAAAATATATTTGAAGAAATTATTGCTGGAAACTTCCCAAATCTAAAGGATACTGGATTCAAGATACAAGAAGCACAGAGGGCCCCAAACAAACTGAACCCAAACAGACCCACACCAAGACACATCATAATAAAAATGGCAAAAGTTAGTGATAAAGAGAGGATCCTCAAGGCAGCAAGAGAAAAACAGAATGTTACCTACAAGGGAACCCCCATAAGAATATCAGCTGATTTCTCTACAGAAACACTACAGGCCAGGAGGGAATGGCAAGAGATATTTAAAGTGCTAAAAGGAAAAAATATGCAACCTAGAATACTGTATCCAGCAAGAATATCATTTAAAATAGAAGGGGAAATAAAAATTTTTCCCAACAAACAAAAACTTAAAGAATACAGCAACACAAAACCCAGGTTAAAGGAAATATTGAAAGGGCTTCTCTAAACCAAAAAGAAAGGAAGGAAAGGGAAGAAAAAAGAAAAGAAAAAAAAAGAAGAAGAAGAAGAGGAAGAACTAGGACTGAGGAAACTGCAATCAGAGAGAAGTCACTCAAATAAGCCAGCATACAGACTTCATCATGAACATGCTTCAAACAAAATAAAATTTAAAAGAAAAAAATAAAAAAGAGTCATAAAAACCATAAAATGTGGGCAAGGGATGTCAGGAGGTAAATAACCCTTTTTGTTTATATGTATGTCTCTCTTCTTAATTTTAATATAGTAATGAAGTGTTTGAACTTACAGGACCATCAGGCTAAAACACACATTTATGGGAAGGGGTTAGCATACTTAAAAAACAGGGCAATCACAAGCCAAAACAAAATATTGCATTTGCAAAAAATGAAAAAAAAACCACTCAAGCAAATAATAACAGGAGACCATCCAACCAAAAAAAAAAAAAAAAATGGAGAACCATAGAATCAACTGGAACACGAGGTTCAAATGGCAATAAATAATCATCTATCAATTATCACCTTAAATGTCAATGGACTGAATGCCCCAATCAAAAGACACAGAGTGGCTGAGTGGATAAAAAGGCAAAAACCTTCAATATGCTGCCTACAAGAAACTCACCTTAGGACAAAAGATACATATAGATTGAAAGTGAAAGGGTGGGGAAAAATATTTCACGCCAATAGACATGACAGAAAAGCAGGAGTCGCAACGCTCATATAAGACAAAATAGACTTTAAAACAAAAGGCATAAAGAAAGACAAAGAAGGACACTATTTAATGATTAAGGGATCCATCCAAGGAGAGGATGTTACTATTGTCAACATATATGCCCCAAATACAGGAGCACCCAGATACACACAACAAATATTAACAGACATAAAGGGAGATATTGATGAGAATACAATCATAGTAGGAGAGCTAAATACCCCCCTCACATCAATGGACAGATCCTCTAGACAGAAAACCAATAAAGCAACAGAGATCCTAAAGGAAACAATAGAAAAGTTAGACTTAATTGATATCTTCAGGACACTACATCCAAAAAAAGCAGAATACACATTCTTCTCAAATGCTCATGGAACATTCTCAAGAATCGACCACATATTGGGACACAAAGCGAATCTCAATAAATTTAGGAGCATAGAAATTATCTCAAGTATCTTCTCTGACCACAATGCCATGAAATTAGAAATCAACCATGGGAAAAGCAAAGAGAAAAAACCTACTCCATGGAGACTAAACAACATGCTACTAAAAAACCAATGGGTCAATGAGGAAATCAAGAAGGAAATTAAAAACTACCTTGAAACAAATGATAATGAAGACACAACCTCTCAAAATCTATGGGATGCTGCGAAAGCAGTGCTCAGAGGGAAATTTATAGCAATCCAGGCCTTTCTCAAAAAAGAAGAAAGATCCCAAATTGACAACTTAACCCTCCACCTAAACGAATTAGAAAAAGAAGAACAAAAAAGTCCTAAAGTCAGCAGAAGGAAGGAAATTATAAAGATCAAAGAAGAAATCAATAAAATAGAGACTCAAAAAACAATAGAGAAAATTAATAAAACCAAGAGCTGGTTCTTTGAAAAGGTGAACAAAATTCACAAACCCCTGGCCAGACTCACTAAAAAGAGGAGAGAAAGAACCCAAATAACCAAAATTATAAATGAAAAAGGAGAAATCACAACGGATACAGCAGAAATACAAAAAACCATAAGAGAATACTATGAACAACTGTATGGCAACAAGTTTGACAATCTGGAAGAAATGGACAATTTTCTAGAATCTTACAGCCTGCCAAAACTGAATCAAGCAGAAACAGACCAACTGAACAGACCAATCACTAGAAATGAAATTGAAGAGGTCATAAAATCAATCCCTACAAATAAAAGTCCAGGACCAGATGGCTTCACAGGTGAATTTTATCAAACATATAAAGAGGAATTGGTGCCCATCCTCCTTAAACTCTTTCAAAAGGTTGAAGAAGAAGGAATACGCCCAAAGACATTCTATGAGGCCACCATCACCCTCATTCCAAAATCAGACAGAGATACCACCAAAAAAGAAAACTATCGGCCAATATCATTGATGAATATAGATGCAAAAATTCTCAACAAAATCTTAGCCAACCGAATCCAACAACATATCAAAAAAATTATACACCATGACCAGGTTGGGTTCATCCCAGGTTCACAAGGATGGTTCAACATACGCAAATCAATCAGCATCATACACCACATTAACAAAAAAAAGGTCAAAAATCATATGATCATCTCAATAGACGCAGAAAAAGCATTTGACAAAATTCAACATCCATTCATGATCAAGACCCTCGCCAAAGTGGGTATAGAGGGAACATTCCTGAATATAATCAAAGCCATTTATGATAAACCCACAGCAAATATAATCCTCAATGGGGAAAAACTGAAAGTCTTCTCACTCAAATCTGGAACAAGACAGGGATGCCCACTCTCACCACTGCTCTTCAACATAGTTTTGGAAGTCTTAGCCACAGCAATTAGACAAACAAAAGAAATAAAAGGCATCGATATAGGAAGAGAAGAGATCAAACTGTCACTGTATGCAGATGACATGATACTATACCTAGGAAACCCTAAGGACTCAACCCCAAAACTCCTTGAACTGATTAATAAATTCAGCAAAGTGGCAGGATATAAGATTAACATTCAGAAGTCAGTTGCATTTCTGTATACCAGCAATGAAACATTAGAAAAGGAATACAAAAAAATGATACCTTTTAAAATTGTACCTCACAAAATCAAATACCTCGGAATACACCTGACCAAAGAGGTAAAGGACCTATATGCCGAGAACTATAAAACTTTAATCAAAGAAATCAAAGAAGATGTAAAGAAATGGAAAGATATTCCATGTTCCTGGATTGGAAAAATCAATATTGTGAAAATGGCCATCCTACCCAAAGCAATCTACAGATTCAATGCAATCCCTATCAAATTACCCATGACATTGTTCACAGAACTAGAACAAACAATCCAAACATTTATATGGAACCACAAAAGACCCAGAATCGCCAAAGCAATCCTGAGAAACAAAAACCAAGCAGGAGGCATAACTCTCCCAGACTTCAAGAAATACTACAAAGCCACAGTCATCAAAACAGTGTGGTACTGGTATCAAAACAGACAGACAGACCAATGGAACAGAATAGAGAATCCGGAAATAAACCCTGACACATATGGTCAATTAATCTTTGACAAGGGAGGCAGGAATATCAAATGGGAAAAGGAAAGTCTATTCAGCAAGCATTGCTGGGAAACCTGGACAGCTGTATGCAAAGCAATGAAACTAGAACACACCCTCACACCATGCACAAAAATAAACTCAAAATGGCTGAAAGACTTAAATATACGACAGGACACCATCAAACTCCTAGAAGAAAACATAGGCAAAACACTCTCTGACATCAACATCATGAATATTTTCTCAGGTCAGTCTCCCAAAGCAATAGAAATTAGAGCAAAAATAAACCCATGGGACCTAATCAAACTGAAAAGCTTTTGCACAGCAAAGGAAACCAAAAAGAAAACAAAAAGACAACTTACAGAATGGGAGAAAATAGTTTCAAATGATGCAACTGACAAGGGCTTAATCTCTAGAATATACAAGCAACTTATACAACTCAACAGCAAAAAAGCCAATCAATCAATGGAAAAATGGGCAAAAGACCTGAATAGACATTTCTCCAAGGAAGATATACAGATGGCCAACAAACACATGAAAAAATGCTCAACATCGCTGATTATAAGAGAAATGCAAATCAAAACTACCATGAGATACCACCTCACACCAGTCAGAATGGCCATCATTAATAAATCCACAAATAACAAGTGCTGGAGGGGCTGTGGAGAAAAGGGAACCCTCCTGCACTGCTGGTGGGAATGTAAACTGGTACAGCCACTATGGAGAACAGTTTGGAGATACCTTAGAAATCTATACATAGAACTTCCATATGACCCCGCAATCCCACTCTTGGGCATCTATCCAGACAAAGCTCTACTTAAAAGAGACACATGCACCCGCATGTTCATTGCAGCCCTATTCACAATAGCCAGGACATGGAAACAATCCAAATGTCCATCGACAGAGGATTGGATTCGGAAGATGTGGTATATATACACAATGGAATACTCCTCAGCCATAAAAAAGGATGACATCATGCCATTTGCAGCAACATGGATGGAACTAGAGAATCTCATACTGAGTGAAATGAGCCAGAAAGACAAAGACAAATACCATATGATATCACTTATAACTGGAATCTAATATCCAGCACAAATGAACATCTCCTCAGAAAAGAAAATCATGGACTTGGAGAAGAGACTTGTGGTTGCCTGATGGGAGGGGGAGGGAGTGGGAGGGATCGGGAGCTTGGGCTTATCAGACACAACCTAGAATAGATTTATAAGGAGATCCTGCTGAATAGCATTGAGAACTATGTCTAGATACTCATGTCGCAACAGAAGAAAGGGTGGGGGAAAAAACTGTAACTGCAATGTATACATCTAAGGATGACCTGACCCCCTTGCTGTACAGTGGGAAAAAAAAAAAATAACTCATAATTCTATTTGAAATTCAAACTTGACTGGACATCCTGTCCACTGGAGGAGGGTAGGAAAGATCATAGTGTCACTGCATTCCATCATGGAGATATAAACCCTACAAATAAAAGTATGCAATGCTGAGGCAAAGACATGAGGAGCCCTTGCAACAATGCTAACTGGACTATTATTATTATTAAATCTGTTCAGAACAGCACAATCTGGGAAGGATAATAGCCCAAATCAGCCCAATACAATAAGAATCATTACAATGAAGAGTGCCTATTAGAAACTAAGAATTGGGCTAGAATGTATAGTCACTGACCTGTCTTCTAGCTGATTTATATAACTAGACTCCAATAGACACTCAATATCATGAAAGGAAATTCACATTCCTATCACTTAACAAACACTGAGTCCAGACAGAGCTTGTTCCATTAAGAATAAATAAAGGAGAAAAAACAAAATACAGGAAGATATATTGAAGAAAATGACTACTAACCCAAGAACAGAAGTATTTTTTATCTTGCTTGACACAGTCCACTTGCACTCCATGTAAAAAAGAACCAGAAGTCATAAAGGTGAATTGAGAAGCAAGGCATAAATTTTAGGAATTTAGAATTAAATATAGTAGGAGTATTAAAACTGTTATTGGAGTCAGTGAAGGACAGTGATTCAGAGTTGAGATGTTCTTAGTACTCATGCCTCAAAGATGAAAAAAAAAATGAAGAGATGAAAGCTAGAAAGGCTGGAAAACCCTGCAAACTTCAAGAATAAACAAACAATCCAAATTAAAAAGGAAAAAATGTTTGCATCAGATTTGCCTTCTGTAAATATAAATGCCAGGAGAGAGTGTGGAGAAATAACTGTAAAATTGAGTAAAAAATTTTCCCCCACAATCCATATTTATCTCTTCTTGTATGAAGAAATAAAAAAGACAGTCACATATTTGAAAGGTTTGGAAACCATATCACATGGACATATTTCTTGAAAAATAAATTTGAGAAGGTGAACATGTGTTTCCAAAATGAACCAAATTAAGAGTTCAAAACTATGTAAGTCTTAGAGAAAATGCCTTGACGCTGTCCACAATCATCCAAGGAGCACCAGTCTTCATGCTGGTAAGGCAGTGGTGGTTTAAAGCAGAGGTTCTCAAACGTGGGTGTGCAAGACAATTATCCACAGAACATTTGAAACCAGCAGTGATTAAGTATCATTTCAGACTTAATTCAATCAGAAATTCAGAGCCGGGGGTGTGGAAATGCAGATTTAATGCTTTAAAAGCTCCACATTTGATTTCAATGTGTAGCCAGGGCTAAGATCCATTATTTAAATATAGAACAAGAATGAGATCCAAAGGCCTGAGCTTAAACTCCTTGCCTATGACTTGGGAGGCAAGTGTTGACTACAGGCAAATCTAGACTTAGTTTATTTATTTAAAAAAAAAAACCCTGCTTTGATAAAAAAGAGTGGTAATAATAATAATAACTTCCATGTGTCAGTCGCTAGCATAAAATGAATACGTGCAGTTCACCAAAGGAGGCCTATACAATTCCAGCCGCAACACAGTATTTTCACTGTCTTTTGTGGGAATGGCAGTGTGCACAAGGTGTTTCTCTGTTGTGTACTATCATAAAGAAGCTTTTTTTTTTTTTTGCTTTTCAGGGCCACACCAGTGGCATATGGAGGTTCCCAGGCTAGGGGTCTCATCAGAGCTGTTGCTGCTGGCCTATACCAGAGCCACAGCAACACCAGATCCTAGCCTACACCACAGCTCACGGCAATGCTGGATTCTTAACCAACTGAGCAAGGCCAGGGATCAAACCGGCAAACTCCTGGTTCCTAGTCGGATTCGTTAACCACTGAACCATGATGGGAACTCCACATAAAGAAGCATTTTGACTGATCACTAGAAATGAAATTGAATATGTCATAAAAACACTCCCTACCAATAAAAGTCCAGGACACGATGGTTTCACAGGAGAATTCTACCAAACATACAAAGAGGAATTTATACCCATTCTCCTTAAACTTTTCCAAAAGGTTCAAGAAGAAGGAACACTCCCAAAGACATTCTATGATGCCACAACCACCCTAATTCCAAAACCAGACAAAGATACCACCAAAAAAGAAAACTATAGGCCAATATTTCTGATGACTATAGACGCAAAATTCTCAACAAAATTTTTAGCCAACCAAATCCAACAACATATCAAAAAGGTCATACACCACGACCAGGTGGGATTCATCCCAGGTTCACAAGATGGCTCAACATATGCAAATCAATCAACGTCATACACCACATTAACAAAAGAAAAGTCAAAAACCACATGATCATCTCAATAGATGCAGGAAAAAGCATTTGACAAAGTCCAACAGCCATTTATGATAAAAACTCTCCCCAAAGTGGGTATAGAGGGAACATACCTTAACATAATTAAAGCCATTTATGACAAACCCACAGCAAATATAATACTCGATGGAGAAAAGCCGAAAGCCTTTGCACTAACATCTGGAACAAGACAAGGATGCCCTCTCTCACCACTGTTATTCAACATAGTATTGGAAGTCCTAGCCACAGCAATCAGACAAACAACAGAAATGAAAGGCATCCAAATAGGAAGAGAAGAGGTAAAACTGCCACTGTATGCAGATGACATGATACTACATATAGAAAACCCTAAGGACACAACTCAAAAAAAACTTGAACTGATCAACAAATTCAGCACAGTAGCAGGATATAAGATTAACATTCAGAAATCGGTCGCATTTCTGTATACCAACACTGAAATATGAGAAAAGGAATACAGAAATACAACACCTTTTAAAATTGCACCCCCCAAAATCAAATACCTGGGAATACACCTGACCAAGGAGGTAAAAGACTTATATGCCAAGAACTATAAAACATTCATCAGGAAATTAAAGAAGATATTCCATGCTCCTGGGCTGGAAGAATTAATACTGTAAAAATGGCCACCTTACCCAAAGCAATCTACAGATTCCATGCAATCCCTGTCAAATGATCCAGGACGTTCTTCACAGAACTACAACAAACAATCCAAAAATTTATATGACCCACAAAAGACCCAGAATTGCCAAAGCAATCCTGAGGGACAAAAACCAAGCAGGAGGCGTAACTCTCCCAGACTTCAGGCAATATTACAAAGCCATAGTCATCAAGACACTGTGGGACTGGTACCAAGACAGACATACAGACCAACGGAACAGAATAGAGAACCCAGAAATAAGCCCAGACACTTAGGGTCAATTAATCTTTGACAAAGGAGGCAAGAACATCAAATGGGAAAAAATACAGTCTTTTCAGCAAGCATTGCTGGGAAACCTGGACAGCTGCATGCACATCAATGAAACTAAAACACACCCTCACACCATGCACGAAAATAAACTCACAATGGCTTAAAGACTTAAATACAGGACAAGACACCATCAAACTCCTGGAAGAGAACATAGGCAAAACATTCTCTGACATCAACCTTAGGAATATTTTCTCAGGTCAGTCTCCCAAAGGAACAGAAATAAAAGCAAAAATAATGTGAGAAAAAAGAATGTATACATGTATGTGTAACTGGGTCACCATGCTGTACAGTAGAAAATTGACAGAACACTGTAAATCAGCTATAATGGAAAAAAAATAAAAATCACTATATATTAAAAAAAAGCAAAAATAAACCAATGGGACCTAATCAAAGTGACAAGTTTTACACAGCAAAGGAAACCAAAAAGAAAACAAAAAGACATCTTACAGCATGGGAGAATATAGTTTCAAATGATGCGACTGACAAGGGCTTATTCTCTAAAATATACAAGCAATTTACACAACTTAACAGCAAAAAAGTCAACAACCCAATGGAAAAATGGGCAAAATACCTGAATAGACATTTCTCCAAAGAAGATATACAGATGGCCAACAAGCACATGAAAAAATGCTCAACATCCCTGATTACTAGAGAAATGCAAATCAAAACTACCATGAGATACCACCTCACAGCAGTCAGAATGGCCATCATTCCTAAGTCCACAAATAACAAATGCTGGAGGGGGTGTGGAGAAAAGCCAACCCTTCTGCACTGTTGGTGGGAATGATAGCTGATACAACCACTATGGAGAACAGTATGGAGGTACCTTAGAAATCTATACATAAACTACCATATGACCCAGCAATCCCACTCTTGGGCATATATCCGGACAAAACTTTCCTTGAAAAAAACACATGCCCCTGCATGTTCATTACAGCACTATTCACAATAGCCAACATATGGAAACAACCCAGATGTCCATCGACAGATGATTGGATTAGGAAGATGTGGTGTATATATACACAACAGAATACTATTCAGCCATAAAAAAGAACAAAATAGGAGTTCCCTTCATGGCACACCAAAACAAATCTCACTAGGAACCGTGAGGTTGCAGGTTTGATCTCTGGCCTTGCTCAGTGTGTTAAGGATCTGGTGTTGCCTTGAGCTGTGGTGTACGTCTCAGGTGCAGCGTGGATCCTGTGTTACTGTGGCTCTGGTGTAGGCCATCCGCTATAGCTCCGATAAGACCCCTATCCTGGGAATCTCCATTTGCAGTGCCATGGGTGTGGCCCTAAAAAGACAAATAAATAAATAAATAAAAAGAACAAAATAGTGCCATTTTCAGCAACATGGATGGAACTAGAGACACTCATCCTGAGTGAAGTAAGTCAGAAAGAGGAAGACAAATACCATATTATATTACTTATACCTGGAATCTAATATTGGGCACAAATGTACCTTTCCACAGAAAAGAAAATCATGGACTTGGAGGATAGACTTGTGGTTGCCAAGGGGGAGGGAGTGGGATGGACTGGGAGTTTGGGTTTAATAGATGCAAAATATTGCTTTTAGAATGGATTAGCATTGAGATCGATGGAGCATGATAATGTGAGCAAATAGAATGTATACATGTATGTGTAACTGGGTCACCATGCTGTACAGTAGAAAAAAAATACTGAATTGGGGAAATAAAAAATAAATACATAAAATTTTAAAAAGGGTTTTGTAGTTTAGTCAGCCTTTCTCCCACAAACCACGAAATTTTATGTAGTCCCAAACACATTTTGGTTTTACAGAGAGCAGCCACCCATTTGCCAGCCTTGAACGGTTGTCTGAAATTTGGATCCTCTCATTTCTTTCAGTGTGACCCCATCACGCTGTTCTCCTCTCTGAATCCTTGTGCAGACCTAGCCACCCTGCCAAATCTGCTCAGTCTTCTCTGCTCCCTGGTTCACATGCCTGCCATCTCCTCAAGGCACAACACATCTTTCATGTCCATGGCTCTTCCTTGATGGTGCCAGCTCTCAATGACCTTACATAACATCTTATAAACTCTCAAGGTTTCCAACATATACCTTAAAAAATTTAGTACTGTATTATTTATCATTTTGCATGTATTTTCCCTAAGTAAACTTTAATTTCCTGTGGGTAACATAGGAAGATAAAAGAGTGATGTAGAAAGAATACTTAAAAATGTGCAAAATGCTCATGATATGGTATTGAAGCAAAAAAATAAGTAGAACACTAAAATGAATAGACAGTATTGACTCAATTATGGAAAATTGCATGAAGTCAAGAGTGGAAAAATAAGGACTTGGCAGTATTTATTTCTTAGTGGTCAGATTATGAATAACTTTCATGTTTTCTTCATATTTTTTTCTGTTTCCCATGAGCTGTATTCTATTAATTCTATAGGAAAAAATAGGCTTTATAAAAAAAAGAATCTTGATACAAAATGGCATATTAACAGAAACACTTTTCAGAAAATAGGTTTTATAAAAGTGTGAGAGTAGTGTACCAAAATTCTAATAGTGTACACCTGAAAGGATATGAATGGCAAATACATACATGAAAAACTTGCTGAATGTCACCACTGATGAAGGAAATGCAAATTAAAGTCAGGAAACATCATTGCACATATCAGGACATTACCAAATTAAGATGTCTGACAACACCTAAAAATGGCCAGAATGTGCATCTATATATAGTGTTGGGAGCAAAACTTATAATAGAAAAAAACTGAAAATAACATGATTCTCTAACTCTATAGAAATTTTTGGAAAAGTATTATATCACTTCAAAACAATATTTTAACAGAAGTTACGTTTTGAGAATTGTAATGGTAGGTTAAAACTTATAATGTTGAGAAAATAGGTCAGATATCAACAATAGTTAATCTTTGGTGGTGGTAGAAGGAAGCTTTTTTCTTCATGCTTTTCCAAATTTTAGTCTATATTACTTACATTAAAAGACAAATATTGTAAAGACTTATTTCTGGAACACAATTACAATCATTTCAGTACAGGAATGCAGAGACACTTGTTGATTTATGAATGACTTGGGTTTCTAGGGCAATAGATTTTCTTGATATATTGTATATTTTTGGTTTAATTATTTGTCAATTCGTTACTGTATATGGGAGTAGTACTCAAAATGTGGTGTGTATCCCTGGGATTCAAAACTATTTTCATAACAATACTAAGACATTATTAGCCTTTTTTCATTGTGTGATATTTGCATGATGGTACAAAAAACAATAGTGAATAAAACTTCTAGTGCCTTAGTGTGAATCAAGACAGTAGCACAAAACTCTACCAGTTGTTACTGTATTTTTTGCTACCACATACTCACTGCCAAAAAAAAGGGTGAGGGGTAAAAATACACACTTAAACTATCCATGGGGAAACAACAAATATTACTTTATTAAATCTTAGTCCTTGCAATCATGTGTTCTTAGTAGTCTCTTTGACACAATAGGAAATAAACCTGAAGTATGCCAAGTAAGATGATTGTTTTAGGGACAAGTTTATTCTTGACTGAAATCTGAGCTGAACTATTAGTTTTCTCATTTTTACTTTAAAGAATAACTGACAGAAGGCTGTAGTTATGCTGACCTGGATTTTCAACATTTTCTTGAAAATGATCGTAGTGAGCCTGCTACTTCAAGGAAAACAATGGGCAATATTTGTTGTCAGTGATAAAATATGAATTTTCCGTTGAAAACAAGAATTTTGGAAAACTGGTTTCTACCGCTATGTGCTTAACAGCATCCCAATAGTTAAAGACTTTTCTGACAAAATTCAGTGTTATTAAATGTGATTTTTAAATGTTACATGATGAAATGGGTTGACATTCGGAAGAGCTATATAACCCATTGAACCAATATTTTCTAAATATCCAGAGCATGATGATACAAAATTATGCAGGGGTAAAATGTCCATTCAAAGTGCAAGAGAGACCAGTGGCTTTTAATGCTAACAAAGTAGGAAATGTTCACTGATACAGTTTTAGATCCCATACTTCAACTAACTTTTAAGAAGTAGTTATTAAAATATTCCTCCCTTTTCCAAGTACATATGAATATAAGGTGAGGTTTTCTTTATACACTTCAACCAAAATAACATATAATAGATTGAATGCAGATGCAGATGCGATAATCCTTTGAAATAATTCTCAGTATGTTCCAGAGTTGGATTTATGAAACTGAGTTTAGAAGCCCCACAGGTATTGTTTCAGATAAATGAGGATTGCTATAATTTTCTGGTACCTATATGCAACAAATCAAAGAAAACTGCCTTTTCTTACAAAATTATCTTAATGAGACATTTCTATTGCCTTGCATATGAGAAAGAAATCATTTGTGACTTTTTGTTTTGGAAATTATCCTAATATTATTGAATTCAATATCAAAAATACATTATTCTAATGTATCAGGGTGGTGTTTAGAAGCATGTAATATAAAACCAAAATCACAGTGGAGCTTTATTTTTTTCTTACATTAAAAAGAAGTTACAATAGGTCCTCTAAGGCTGGTATGGTATTTCCACAACATGGTCCATGACCTAGAGTAGTTACATCTTTCTGCCTTGCCTTTCTTAAGCATATGATTTTAATCTTCACGTTAGTAAGAGGGCCCCTCTATTGCACATGCTCCAGACTGGAGGATGGGAACAGAGGGCTCAGAACAGATTTGCGCCCTCCTGGACAGAATTGTGTCATGTGACCACTCACAGCTGAAAGAAATGCTGAGAAATTTGAGTTTTACCTTTTACCATCCTGTGGTAGTGGCGGGCAGAGAAGAAATGGGTTTGAAATATAGGTTGGATTAGACAGACCAAGTGTCTGTAGCCTTGGAAATAATGGAAGTAATTGAAGGAAAAGAATAGAAACTGACTAGCCCCAGGAAAGCATAGGCCTATACTTCCTTCTGGGTGAAGTGGATAACAATGGCATTGACCGGGTGGTGGAAGGTGCTATTAACTATCAACACACCCTGTTGAAAAGCAAAGAGTAAATGCAGACCTTACATTTCCTGAAAACAAGGAAAAAAGAGGCAGGCTTCAATTTTTCTTGTAGAAAAATATCATTTTAGGAGTTCCCATTGTGGCTCAGTGGTAGTGAACCCAACTAGTATCCATGAGGATGTGGTTCGATCTCTGGCCCTGCTCAGTGTGTTAAGCATCTGATGTTGCTGTGAGCTGTGGTGTAGGTCAGATGCGGCTCGAATCCTGAGTTGCTGTGGCTGTGGTATAGTCCGGTGGCTGCAGCTCCAATTTGACCCCTAGCCTGGGAACCTCCATATGCTGCAAGTGTGGCCCTAGAAAGCAATTCAATAAATCAATCAATAAAAATTTTTAAAAGGAAGATGCATTTAGAATGAATAAACTAATTACAGAATAGAAAACATAGCAGCCACAAAACTTCTTCACTGGTGCGATCTGCAGTGTGCAAAGTTAAAAGAGGGAGACACCAAATGATGCTTGTGAATCAGTCCTTACCAGAACAGTTATCTGAAGATGACACCACAGATCCATAATCAGCAAGTAAGATTCCATTACTTTTACATTTACTCTTTATCGAGCACAAGTATGCATCTGGATCTCTGTTGTTGCCGTCAAACAATGAGTAAGCTACAATTTTCATCTCAGGGAACTCAACATCCCAGAGAATTTTGCTCTGAATCTCTGCCCATTACTTTATTTACAGGAGGTTTGATGAGATAATTGATGAAAAACGGTTTTTTAAAAAATGTTATGTTCTGACATCAAGTACTTGGCCTTTATTTTATATACTTCTTATGCTGTAAAATACACTTTGCTCTGCAATTAAGGGACCAAGTACATAATAAAGGACTTAGTGACTCTTTTTGAATAAGAGCCTGAGAGAATTTTCCTGAAGCCAAATTCTTAGGAATTATTTTATAGTAGGAAGAAGAGAAGAGAGCCCTATAGCTTTGTTTAGAACAGGTTATTAATTGTTCCTGCACCAGGAGAGGAATTCGAGGAGCAAAGATTAGGCTGGCAGTTTCTTTCAGCTGCAAGAAGTGACTACATTTTATCTTCTTTCTTGGAAGAAGATGGGAATACATAGGTAAAAAATACTTAATACTTGAAGATTAGAATTGGATGCTTTCTTAACCTTTCCTCATTTCAGTGGTAGAAAATAATCGTATATGTAATGCTTTATCATATACTTTTTTAAAAACTGGCTTTTAAAATTTTCTTAAGCCAAAATTTATTTGAAGCAGATGTTAAACTTGATGAATTTTTCTGGTTTGGAGTCTGCTGTTAGTTCCAAATTAAACCGAATACCTAATCAGATATTTTTTTAACAGTTTACCAAGATTAAATACACCCAAACCAGAACATTTTTGTGGGTTTGAAATTCTGAATTTTGCTTTCAACTCTATTTTGAGATTTTTAATTTGAGAAGAAAGGAGATAAGGAAATTCTGGGTTTATGTGGCCATTAGGGGAAGTCAAAAGAAAGGATCTGCTCTATGTAAGCATCCAGCCCTTTTCCACCCGAAGAGGTTCTCTAATAAATTAATTCTGTTTCTGTATAACTTCAGGTACAACATTTTAGCATTCAGTACTTTAAACAAGTTATAATACTGGAATATTTTTGCACCTACGGAACTCTTTATTATGAAAAATGTGTGCTTTGCTTTTGGTAGAGGGGATATTAATTAAATATTTTATTGGGGAACTCTTTTTTTTTTTGGCTTTTTTTAGGGCCACACCCACAGCATATGGAGGTTCCTGGGCGAGGTGTTGAATGGAAGCTGTAGCTGCTGGCCTACACCCCAGCCACAGTAACGCCAGATCTGAGCTGCGTCTGTGACCTATACCACAGCTTACACCAACACTGGATCCTTAATCCACTGAGTGAGGCCAGGAATCGAACCTCTGTCCTCATGGATGCCAGTCGGATTCATTTCTGCTGAACCAGGATGGGGACTCCTGGGAAACTTTTATGAATATCAATTCTCTGCTTAGTTTTAAGTCTAAGCTAATATGATTTCTGGTTCTGGATCTGTTACTCTAATGAAACAATTACTTTTACACCTGAAACATTTTTTGTATTCTTTACTTATTGGTTCTATTAAAGTCTATACCTCTATAATAAAACTTTAATTTTTAAAAAATCATTTTGCTTGTGTATAAAAGCCAAGATATTTTATAAGCATAGATGTCAAGCGTTGGTGTAATGAATTCAGTTTTTGAATACAAAGAAAAGGAGAAGGGAAAATAAAGGCCTGGAGAGCACAGAAGTTCTGACCTTTGCCCAGTTCTGCCATCAATCAGGTTTTTTTAATAATGATTTTTATTTTTTCCATTATAGCTGGTTTACAGTGTTCTGTCAATTTTCTACTATATACTGTATACTGTATACATACATGTATACATTCTTTTTTCTCATATTATCATGCTCCATCGTGACTAGACATAGTTCCCAGTGCTACGCAGCAGCATCTCATTGCTTATCCATTCCAAAGGCAATAATTTGCATCTATTAATCCCCAATTCTCAGTCCATCCCACTCCCTCCCCCTTGGCAACTACAAGTCTGTTCTCCTTGTCCATGATTTTCTTTTCTGTGGAAAGTTTCATTTGTGCCAAATATCAGATTCCAGATGTCTTCCTTAAACTCCTTTTGTTTTTCATATAAAAAAGTTAGGATATTAAGACAAAAAATAAGGTCTTGTGATTTGTAGAATTCCGCAAACCTCCTAAGTGTTAGAGAACAGCGTCTATTCTGTTTCCTATTTATTTTTAATTTTTCCAGGGTATTAGTATCCGATGATACAATACCATGGAGTAACTTACAGCTTACAAATTTACCTCCCATAAATACTATTAGATGATTATTTATTATCTCTTTAGGCTATCTTCTAGGCAGACTTAATTATAAGGACTTGAACAAATTGTTTGAAATAGAAAATTCTTCAACTGAACAGAAAGCAAGATTTGCACTTCCGAAATCTCATCTAACATTTTTTTGTAGATATATGACCTATTAAATGTAAATTCAAATCCTACTTAATACTTGTCAAAACTGTGCAACTCTGTATGAAATTAAAAGGAAGTTACACACTACAGAATAGAAAATACGTATATACATTTTGCAAAATGACCCCGCCCTTTTTCATTAACTCTTATCAAAATACGGTTTTATCCAGGACCCTGCCTGAGGCAACATCTGTTCCGTATATACTTTACTATTATCAATCCTTTTAGTTTTCTTAAAACCTACTTTTAAAGATGAACTTGATTTCATAGGACTCTAATTTCCAACACCAAAATACAAAGCTCTCTTTATTGAGTTCTTAGTCTGTACTACTTCAATTACAGAAAACTTAAAAACTTAACAGGATGTATTTAGATGATTATTCATTTCAGAATACACCAGTGGGGACCATGTTGGCATTTTCCCTTCATTGTTGTTCACAAAGTGATTGTGTTGGTTTTATCATGTCCATGATGGTTTACTGTTATTCTGCTGATTTTTTCCTCAGTTTAAGACCAACCTGACATTTCTTATACAAAATCCTCTCAGGTCGTTAAATGTTGTAACTGCTCTCTGTGGCATTTTTATTTTATCTCTAACAACTCATACAGAAACACACCCCCCCACACACACACACAGACTCATTCACAAATACAAACACACACTTGTCATTCCATGGCTTTCACAGTTCTTTTAAATTTTTTAAATTTTTTTAAATTAAAATTTTTTTTTTCGGAGCTCCCATTGTGGCTCAGGGTTTACAAACCTAACTAGTATCCCCATGAGGATGCAGTTTCGATCCTCGGCCCTGCCCAGTGGGTTAAGGATCCAGTGTTGCTATGTGCTGTGGTGTAGGCTGGCAGCTGCAGCTCAGATTCAGACCCTATCCTGGGAACTTCTATACATAGCAGGTGCTGCCCTGAAAGCATAAAAAAAAATTCTTTTTCAGCTGCACCTGCAACATGTAGAAGTTCAAGGGCCGAGGATCAAATCCAAGCCAGGGATCAAATCTAAGCCAGAGCTAGGAACCATGGCACAGCTGGGGCAATGCCAGATCCTTAACCCACTGTGCTAGGCCAGGGATCAAGCCCATGCCACTGCAGGGACAATGCCAGATCATTAACCCACTGTGCCACAGCTGGAACTCCACACAGTCTTTTTTTCACATACTGAGCACTGTGCTAAATATTGTGGACTTGAGGGTACATATTACATGGTTTCTGTCCTTAAACGGAGTGCAATCTTGTGCCTAATACAGATATATAACTGTTACAGTACATAGTGATTAGGTGCTATCAGTGAGGTAAGTGCAAAGTGCAAAGATAAATCAGAATTGGAAGGAAAGCTAGGGAAAAAAATTAAAAATTGAAAATAAGAGTGAAGGCAGGGCCTGGCACACATTTGAAAACATTGTAGAGCTGGAACCTGACATTCTCTTGATCCTTGAGGGAATCTGGTTATTTCCCCACACTTTGTGTACCCTGTGCAACAGGTGATTATCAAAGCCTCTTAGCTTCCCAACACAATGCATCCATTCTCATTCCTCAGATTCAAACCATTCATTCTCATTCCCCAGATGAATACCTATCTTACTTTGGGGCTCCTGCCATCTGGCTGCCATCTCCCACCTTCTTTCTGGCTCCTGTTAGCCAACACCCTAGTCACTCCTCTGCATTCATCAAGGACCTCACACTCTGATTGTTTTCTTTCTGGGCACCGATACTTCTGGTTGATTTCATTGTCAGTGGCAGATGACCCCATCCAACCCACTTTCTTCACAGTTGCGTGACCCCCTCAATGCCAAGGACCAGCACCACACACAGATTCCTCCTGGGCTTTATAGTTATCCTCCTATTTTCCTCTTCTGGATTCTTAAACTCTCAGTAGTTCCTTCCTTATTCCCACATTTCTCTCAACCCCTTATTTCCAGCACTCCACTTATTTGGCCACATCAAGACCACCAACACTTTTCCTCCTCCTCCACCTCCTCTCATCTACCCTCTCTTGCCTTCTGTTTCTGACTTGCATCTGCCTGAACTCTAGAGGCTCACTCATGTGTTACTTGAGCCCAGGTGTGCCTGTTGTGGCATCTACTGAGGAACACACAAGGATTAGCTCCTTCTAGACCTTTACTCAACTCTTACACCTGAGAATCTTTGCACAACTAGAGAGAAGGAGCAAATTGATGTGATGACATAGTCACGGCCTCCAGCTTGATGCAGACCCTTAATGCAGACCCTCATCCTCTTTCCCATCCTCACAGAAATGACTTTTAACTTCTGTCAGTCTCCACAATGCCCCGACTTGCTGTATTACTTATTTGTTTCAACAGATAACTGGAATCCGAGTTCACGAGAAAACAGCGATCATCAACCAGCACCTTCTTGACTTTTTGACCTCCTTTGGCCAAGATCTGCATGTCTCGTAAACTAACCCTTTCGGTTTTAGTGGGAAGAGAAACACCCACCTCTGATGAAAGCTATTCTCTCCACCTTCATCTGGTTCTCATGTTACCCTATACCTCAGTTACCTGATTTATCAATTACCTTCTCTCCTCTGTAGTCAGCTTTTTCTTTTCACTTTATTAACACTGTAGTTCTCTAACAAGGAAACAAAGCTGCTTTTCTCATCTGTTTCCTACTTCAGCTACTTCTCTCCTTTTTCTTCCTTTCATGCCTACGTGTCTACACACTCACAAAAGGAACATACACTCTCAGCCTCCGTGCCTTCACCTTGCACCCATGGTTTACCAATATTTTATTATAAAATAGTTCATATGTGAAAATAATATGTATGCAAAATATATAAATGATAATTTAAATGTATCCATAGCTCAGCTTAGGAAATAGAATATTGTCTTTAAAATAGGTTGTGTTTCCCCTCCTAATCCATGCCCCTCCCTTATAAAGGCATCATCATGAATTTTTGGTTGTTTTTTGTTTCTTCGTAATTTATAACTACCTATATAGTATATGATTTAGTCTTATGAGTTTTGATTTCATGTAAATTCAACGATATTGTTGGTATTCTTCTGTAACTTGTTTTGTATGTTGTTTTAACCAAACAACTCTGCTGCCAAGATTCCTGTATACATCTTCTTATGCCATGTGTTGAGAATTTCTCGAGGTTAAGGTAGAAGTGAAATTCATAGTTCCAACAGAAGAAGCACCTCCATACTTACTACGTAATTGCAAAATTGTTTTTCAAAATTATTGTTACAGTCAGTATTACCACCATCAGTGTATAAATGTTCCCATTTGTTCATATTCTCAACAACACATAGTATAAGAGGACAATTTTGTAAATCTGATATATGTAAAAATCATATTTCACTATGTTCTAAACTTTTTTAAGACTTCGATTTTTTTAGAGACATGTCAGGTTCAAGAAAAATTGAGGGGAAGACACAGAGATTTCCCATATACCCTCTGTTCCCACACAAGCATAGTCTCTCCCATTATCAATATCTACCACCAGAGTGGAACATAATCATCTAAAATCTATGGTTTACTTTAGGTTCGCTCTGTGGGTTTAGATAAATATATGACATATATCCATTATGATGATTCAAATGATATGGCAACCACTATCTTTTTACTCTCTCCATAGTTTTGACTCTTCTAGAATGTCAGACATTTGGAATCATGCAGTATATATCCTTTTCAGACTGGACTCTTTCACCTGGCAATATTAATTTTAGCCACTAATTAAATTATCATTTTAAATTTCCTCCATGTTTTTGTCATGGCTTGATCATTTCTTTTTAACATGGAATAATATTTCATTATCTGGATGTACCACAGTTTATCCATTCAAACTGAAGGACATCTTTGTTGCTTCCAAGTTTTGGCAATTATGAATAAAGCTGCTATAAACATCTGTGTGCTGATTTTTGTGTGGAGGTAAAAACTTGACTCCTTTGTATAAATACCAAGGAATATGATTCATGAATCATGTAGTAGGAGAATGCTTAGAAACCACCAAAACTTCTTCCAAAGTGGCTGAACTATTTGCATTCCCAACAGCAAGAAATGAGAGTTCCTTTTGTTCCACATCCTTGTCAGCATTTGGTGTTGTCAGAGTTTCAGATTTTGGTCAATCTAGTGGGTGTGTAGTGCTATTTCACTGTTTTAATTTGCATTTCCTTGATGCATATAATGTGAGTATCTTCTCATTTGTTTATGTTCCATCTGTATGCCTTCTTTGATGAAGAGTCTGCTAAGGTTTGGCTCAATTTAAGTGGCATTGTTTATTTTTCTTACTGTTGAGTAGGTTAGGTCTCAGTCTTTTAGTGAGCCTGTACCTTTGGACATGTTTCTGGTTTCTCCTTCTTCCTTAGGTGGAACAGCATGACTAGAGTAGGCTGGAGTTGGATATTTCCTGTCTCCCACGTGGAAGGTATACCTGAAAGAAGTTGAGATTTCCCTGCCCCCTAGGTCAGGTGGTACTCCTAAAACCCAGAAGGTTAGGCTCTGCTTAACTAGCTTCCCCTGAGGTCAGGCCTTGTTGAGAACAAAGGTGCTCTGGTTTACATCAAAATGGTTCCTTTTCTTCTCCGCTTGCCAGAAGCATGGGGGGATTGTTCTCCCATCTTCACCGTGGGAACCGGTTGAGCTCTAGAAGTAAATCTCATGATGTTGTGAGTACCCTCTGTGACTGGGTTCCCCTGGAGTTTTTCACTCTCAGAGTCATGCACACTGATCCTCCATCAACTCCGCAGTTACAACTCAGCCTTTTCTACCCGGCACTGGTTCCCATGGGTGTTTCTGCTAGTGAGTCTCTGCTCAGGTAAGTGACAATGCGCTTTATTTCCCAGTCTGTGTCTCTAATCTTGGGGGCAGTGATTCCCCCTCTGCTCTCCCGTTTTATAGATCCAAGGATTGTTAATTTTTCAATCAGTTCGGCCTTTTACTTGTTGCTCAGATGGAGTGACATCTTCCAAGCTCCTTACATGCAAATCTAGCTGTTATTATGTCTTTAATTTTCATTTTCTTGATTATTAATGAGATTGAAGATCTTCTCATTTATATTTTAATTGGCCACTAGTGTTTTCTTGTTGATTTATGTTTACACTCCCCTTTTTTTTCTTTTCAAAAATTGTTTAAGAGGTAAGACTTATCTATGAGTTCTGGATACTTGTTTTTCAGTGATACTGATTGCAAATATATCTTTCCAGTTGTGGCAGATTTTTCCTCCTTGATTTTGTGGTGTCATTTGATAAATACCATGATGTTCTTCTTTTTTGTTTTTTTTTTTTTGGCCTTTTTGTTATTTGGGCCGCTCCCGCGGCATATGGAGGTTCCCAGGCTAGGGGTCAAATCGGAGCTGTAGCCACTGGCCTACGCCAGAGCCACAGCAACGCGGGATCTGAGCCGCGTCTGCAGCCTACACCACAGCTCACGGCAACGCCGGATCGTTAACCCACTGAGCAAGGGCAGGGACCGAACCTGCAACCTCATGGTTCCTAGTCGGATTCGTTAACCACTGCGCCATGACGGGAACTCCCCATGATGTTCTTAATGTTAATTAAATCAGATTTTCTTTAGTTTTTGTTGTCATTGTTTAAGAAATCCTTTCCTACTCTATGATCATAAATCTCTTCCTATTTTGCCACTTAAAATTGTTAAAAGTTTTGACTTGGACATTCTATTATTAAATCCACATAGAGCTGATTTTTGTGTAAATGTGAAGTAGGAATCCATTTTTAGTTTTTAAAAATACAGATACTAATTTCTAGAGCACACTATTGAATAATTCATCTTTTGCTCACACATCTCAGTGCTGAATCTATCATATATCAAGTTTTCTTAAAAGCTTTGGTATAATCCAGGGTTTTTTCTTCACCTCTACTGGTCTCTTTGTCTATTTCTGCATCAAAGAAGCAATGGCAGCAGTTAGGGTAAGTATCTACGCTTTTATTTTGTTGTTGTTTCTTTTTGACTCTAAATAACTCTTCTCCTTAAATCTTCAAATCAGTCTTTTAAATTTCAAGAGAAATTCAGTTTTGATTTTGGAAGAAATTTGATTGACTCTGTATATCAATTTAGGAATAACTGACATTTTGAATCTCGTATTTATATCTCTCAATTTAGATCTCTTAAAATATACTTCAGGAAGTATAAATTTCTTCATAAAAGGATTGACCATACTTTGCTAACTTGATTCCTAATTACCTATATTTGGTTCTACAATTTACATTTTCTTTTTAACTTTTGTTTATTGACCTTACATAGTTACTGAATTAAGTAAGCTCTTTTATTAATTTGGATAGCTTAAATATTTCTTTACTTGGGGTTTTCTATGAAGAAAATTAATCACATCTTCTGCAGATGAGATTTTTTTCTATACTTTTCTCATCCTTACATATTTTTCATTTTCTTATTCTCACGTGCTTTCTGGGATCCTCCGTTCGATGTTAATATGTGTGGTAATAGCAGGCATCTTTCTTTTGTTCCTCTCTTTAAAGAGAATGATGTCACCATTTACCAATGACTATGTTTCCTATGAGATTTTTACAGATAATCTTTTGCCAGTTAGGAAAAGTTCCTCCAATTCCAAGTTTACTAAGACTTTCTAATATGAATGAATATTGTGTCCATTTTATCTGAAAAAAAAGATGTGATTTTATAGGTTTTTAGCATTTTTCTCTTAATTCATATCAATAGTTTAAAAATGTTACCTAACATTTGGTTCTTGGATAAAGACAACATAGTAATGTGTTTGTGTCTGGTTAATATATTGCTGGATTCAGGTTGCCATTACATTGTACAGGATTTTTGAAGCTATGTTTATAACTTCTGAAACTTTGATTATTGGGTTTTGGAATCAAGATTACGGTAATGACTCATAAAAGAAGTAAAAGGGGAATATGTCATTATTTTTTTTATTCTCTAGAGTAATTTATGTGCTGTTGAAATCATTTGCTTCTTAAATATCTAGTAGAATTTATTGTCAAACTACGTACTTGATTTTTTTTAATGAAGACAATAGTTTAATTTCTTCAGTGGTTATAGGATCTCACAGGTTTTCTAGTTCTTTGATAAGTCAATTTTTGTAAGAGACAGTTTTCTGAAAATGTGCCTATTTCATCTAGTTGTCATAAATCTAAAATTGTCTTGGGTGTTACTGTCTTGGCACAGCTGGTTAAGGACGTGGTGTTGTCTCTGAGGTGGTACAGGTTGGATCTCTGGCCCTGCACAGTGGGTTAAGGATCCAGTGTTGCCACAGCTGTGGCATGGGTCACAGCTTTGGCTTGGATTTAGTCCCAGGCCTGGTAATTTCCATATGCCTCAGGTGTGGCTGAAAGAGACCAAAAATTTTGTAACATGCTGCTATTTTCTGGTCTGTTTCTCTTGAAGCTATATTTCCTTGAACTTTGCTAATATTGTTGAGACATCTTGGTTTTATTTTTTCAAAAAACAGATGTGGTTTAGTTGAGTCTCCTTATTGATGATTTATTTTCTACTTGATTAATATCTGTTACCTTTGTTAAACTCCTTTCTTCTAGTTTTTTGGGGTTTATTTTGTCACTATTTTCCAAAGTAGTTAGATGCTTAATTTTTACATTAAGCATTTTCTACATAAGATTATAAATTTCTCTCTGAATTATTTTTACCTGTATGCTTCATGTTTTGGTACAGAATTTTTCATAATTGTTCTTAAATTTTCTAGTGTCCATTTTGATTGCTTTGTGTTATTTAGAATTTTTAAATTTCTAAAATTGAGTCTTTTCATAACCTTCAAACTTAATTTTATTGTGGTGAAAAAATGTGACCCATATCATAACTAATATTTAATATTTGTCAAAACTAGTTTTATAGTTGATTCTGAAGTTTTTGTTTATTTATTTATTTATTTGCTTTTTTAGGGCCATACCCACGGCATACGGAGATTCCCAGGCTAGGTGTTGAATCAGAGCTATATCTGCTGGCCTATACTACAGCCACGGCAACTCAGGATCCAAGCCATGTCTGTGACCTATACCACAGCTCATGGCAATGCCAGATCTTTAACCCACTGAGCAAGGCCAGGGATCAAACCTGCATCCTCAGAAGGACGCAGAAGTCAGATTTGTTAACCTCTAAACCATGACGGGAACTGCATGATTTTTTATTCCAGCTGTTCAGTTATCTTAGTCACTTCTATAATTCATACATTTGATTTCTTTTTGTTTTACTTTAAGTGTATTACACACTATTCTCATATTGTGAATGTGACTGTTGCAATATCAGAACTCTTGCTTTTTTTTCCTTTTATTTTTATTAGAGTATAGTTGATTTACAGTGCTGTAGAATTTCTGCTGTATAGCATAGTGACACAATCATACATACAGATACATTCTTTTTCTCTCATACTACCACCCTTCCATCATGCAGAACTCTTTTTTTTTTTTTTTTTTTTTGCTTTTTAGGACCGTACTTGTGGCACATGGAGATTCCAGGCTAGGGGTTGAATCGGAGCTGTAGATGCTGGCTTACACCACAGCCACAGCAACGTGGGATTCTTAATCCATTGAGCAAGGCCAGGGATCAAACCTGGAACCTCATGGTTACTAGTCAGATTTATTTCCACTGAGCCATGACAGGAAATCCCAGAACTCTTTCTTGATCTGATTGTGTGTTTATTGTTTTGCTGACATTTATTCCTATTCCTTATTTCCTTATTGATTTTGTACTTTTTAATTCTAAGTTGATATAGGGACTTTACATGTGGAAATTCTCTGAGGCTTTATTGGTCTGTTGATTCATTAAGAGAAAGTTATTATTTGCTACTGACAGGCACTTAGGGAAACTTTGAGACCAGAGTTTCTTGAGTCGTTTTCAGACTTAGGCTGGCAGTGAGATGTGAGACCCTGGCTTGTATGAGGACTAACTTGGGCTCAGGAATTCCCAGTGTTTTTTGTTTTTTTTTTCTATTCAAGGAATATTTTATTTAAGGAAATTTTTTTTTCTGATTCACATATTCACTGATAATGCTCCAGAATGGAAATCCTTGTCTCCTGCCAATGGAGACCTGGGTTTGTCAAGGTCAAAACCAAAGCTCTAGATTACTGGAATTAACAGATGGTATCAATGCTTATAACTCTTTTGAGTTGGTTCTCCCCAGGACTTTTGACCTCTGCTGACTCTGGTAGTTTTTCTTACTCTTTCCAACTTGGTCATGCATTAAAATAGGTTTTTAATTTTGTAGCTACTACTTTTAGGAGCTTTGCAACAGGATAGTTTTTTCAGGATATTTACTCTGCCAATATTGTTGGAAAAGGAAGTTTCTGTCTACTCTTCACCTTCCTGTAACCACAGTTTGCCCTTAGCATTTTATAGAATCTACCCTTGCTCAGGTCACCAGTGACATCATAATTCCCAGATAAATACTCATCAGATCTTTTCTCCCTTTGCAAACTTTGAAACTATTTTTCATTTTCTCCACAAATGACTCTTCTTTTATATGTGATCTAAAACCTCCCTTGTATTATGTAGGTATGCCCACTGACACAGACTGATTTGGAATATGCCACTGTCAGCTGAAAAAAAAAATGTACAATATAAAAGTTGAGAGTTGTGTTTTATTCGGTGGACAAAACTGAGGACTTGAGCCTGGGAGGTAGCATCTCAAGTAACCCTGAGAAAACTGCTCTGAGTAGTTAAGGGGGAACTTGGATACACAGGAGTTGTGCGAAAAAGATTACAGCTAATAACTGAAAACCAGATAGCTCAAGCTAAGGAACTGAGCAGTTTTTTACCTATGGGAAGTTGTAAAGGTCTGGGCTTACTGAAATCATTCCTTTGATGTGCCCCTCAGGTCTGTGGGGCCAGTATTGTTTGTTTTCACAGAGCTCACCTGTTGGGAGTGGATGGCATCTAACTGCTGCTAGATGGCAGGTATTCTTTGTTTGCTTCCTGAGTTCCCTCAGGGCTCACTGGCTCACCCTTGGAGGTAACTGTAATCACTGATGACTATGATATCTTTTGTTTACTAATAGGCAGGCAATAATTTATTTCTCACCACTATCAACTTTGAGGATGTCATTTTCATGCTGTCTGATATCCTACTAAGATCTACAAAGAAATGCTACCAAACAAAGGACGTTTTCTTAATCCTCTTTCTGTTCAATGAGATATTGGACATACATCTCAATACCTCTATTTCTTATTACAAGAACTTCTTGTGTCTCAAGCCTGCTCTCTCACTCATCTATTCTAAAAATACAGCCCATTTTAGAAGTTGCTTGTTCTTTAAAATCCTAACACTTCCTGATTTTGTTGCTCCCTGCTTCACAGTTGATTTATTTGCTTTGAATTATCAGTGAATAAATGGCTAGGATACTTACCTTTTTGTGTTTTGTAGTATAATGTCCTTTTATTTTGTTTTTGTAAAAGAGGAACGAGTTTATTAGAAGCATAGCATGTGTGGGGAAGCACACAGAGAAGAGGTTTATTTAAGACAGAAGCAAAGCAGAGTTATCCACCCAGAGAAGAGTGTGAATGCCCCCACTTGTGGGGAGCACCTAAAATGTCCTTTTGATTAAAATCTATAAATTTGATGTTATTTTTCTTTGAACTCAGATAGGGAAAGTCAGTGAAAAGATCAAATGCTGAAATCTAGACTTACTACTTGCTCTGTTGGCAGGCAACTGGGATTAAGCTTGTGCTAAACAGAGCGTCCTCGGGACCAGAAGCAGGCAAACCCAGTTTCCCCTTCAGTTCCAGCTCCTTCATGGGCTCCTCACTTGATCTGTCCTCTAAGTGGTACTCTTCCTCCATTGTGTGTGTTCCACTCACCATTTCTTCTCCCTCCATCTGAGCTCCTTACCTGCAATTCTGGGGGTCAATCACCAAATGTTCCCTTCATGACTCCCACACATCCGCTCCAATTGTCACCTGAGTTTAAGCGAAAATTTCAAATTCTCCCTGGTGATTTCCCTTAAAAGGCACCTAAAATTCAACATGGCTGAAAGGGAAACTCTTTCCCTATTTACCAGCTGTCAGTTCTTACCACATTGGCACTTAATCAAACCTCTTACTAGTTCACTCATTTCCAACCACAAAATGAAATTGAGAAAAGCCTAAATATGGCCAAGGAATAACACATCCTGCTTAAGCACAAGTTGCAGTTTTGCCCACAGCTTCAATAATCCTGATGTGAGAGATGTTTCATGCTTCACCCCTGAGGAAAGAGTTAAATGTGTTTTGCAATTTCTAAATTCCTCTTAATGTTGAGGCTTTATTCTCACCTCTGGGTTTACAACTAAGAGCCTCATGACTGATGTTGCTAAGATCTTCATTTTAATAAAGCATTGATGTATATATGAAAGAAATCATCTCACCAGAATTGCTTAATTTGAAAAAAAAATGATAAGGACAGAAGCCAACGTTATATCTCTAGGCAATGGAGACAAGAGGCAGGAAGAAAAATAACCCCAACACACTGGCTTCCTAGAACCCATCATCACTCTCACTTTCTGCTTGAGGTTAAGGAAAGCAGAGGGACTTCATTCCTTACATTGCCATGGTCAAATGATAAATAGGGTCTGTTATTATTTTTAAATCAATAAAAACTTTCTGCTTCTCTCCTTGGCCAACTCTCTGCACCAACCACTTCCCCCTCATAACTCCAATCAACGGTTCTCACGTTTTCTGAGAAAAATAGGGGGAGGATGTTTCCATGACCCTCTGCTGCTGAGGTTGGCCACATTCAGGCAAAAGTGCAGGAAATGACCGAACCACTAAAAACCTATTCCTGAAAGACAGAAGTAGAAAAAAATTTACAGGTATAAAAAAAAAGAGAGAGAGAGAGAAGTTGAGGTGTTGTGGGTGTGTGTGTGTGTTGGCGGGGGGAGCCAACTCAATGAACTTCCTCTCAAGATAAAATAAAATTGAAGTGTCTGCTACTATATTGACAGAAGTCAAGACCAGTCTTTTTATAGCCACCTCACAGAATATCTTCAGGATTTCCAAGTGTTCAAACACTTTCAACTTCAGCACCTGGGGCAACAGGAAGGATGTGTGCAACCCTGTTTGCTGTGCCCTTTGGAAAGGAAGCTGGGTGCACTCTTCAAGACTGCTTATCGTGTTCCTTTTTTGAGGATAGGAAGAATTTAGTGACCTTTCCATGTCACTTTATTTGAATACCATGTGAGAGCGAAATAACAAAATGATCACATTTCTTTCATATTTGTTATGTTCTGAGGTCTGCCTTAGGAGAAAAGGAGCCAAGAAATAAATAGCAGGGCATATGCTTCAGAAAAAAAATCTGGTCATCATAGTCTCACCAGCTCCTCTCTCTGCTGAGGTGGAGGTTGAGTTTGGTATTCAGGTTACTAGGTCTTATCTCTACATCTCTTCACTTATATTGTGTAGATGTTGAGTAATAGGAGAGAAGAGGGGAGGGATGTGAGAGAATGAACTCAAAATAGTCTATTGTAGCTTGATTTGATTTGGACAAGAAAGGACAGAGGGTTATTCAATAGGAAACAATAGCTAGAATACCTGCCTCAGTGCAGAGAGAGAAGATACAGTGGGGTATATTAGGGGAGAGTTTGGGTCAAACTGAGGAAAGGGAAGGCAGCTATCTTTCTGCTGAGATAATTATAGGAGTGATGGGAAAAGAAATTAAAAAAAAACTTTTTCTGCATCATGACAAAATGTCCCTTGGGCATTTTTCAAGATACTTCCATAGAAAGGAAACTGCTTTTCAACTGCGATTGTAAGTGCTGCTTGGATTGCCATGGGAAACTGAGATGGGCTGTAAGAAAGAAGCAAAAACTTCTGGTGGTTCATGTAATTTTCATCTGCTTCACCACAGCGGGTACTACATTCTACTTGAGAATAACTTAACATATTTTGAAGTCACATCGACATATTAGGCCCCGCAAATTATTTAATACAAAGTGAAATAATCTAATTCTTTCATCATAAATACTTGTTACCTTAATTCTCATTATACTAATATTTATTATTATTATTGTGTGAATATAATGACTAAGGAGTTGTGTTAACTGCTATGCATGAAATAGTTTGATAAATCCCTCTAAGAACTCTAGGAGGTCAGTGCTATTTTTATCCTTATTTAAAGGTTGAAGACTCAGAGACAGAGATTTAACAATTTGCCCAGTCATACAGCAAATAAGTGGCTAAGCCAGGATTTGAATGGAAGCTGCCTGACCTCTAAGCCTGAGATTTTAAGCTCTGCCTCAAAGGATCTGTTCGACTTAGATTAATCTGAAAATGGAACCATCGAGACAATTTTGTATTTAGAGTTTAAAAATACATACTTAGATTTTAAAAGCACGGTGATGGGTAATATATCCTAAGGTCCTGTCTTTGAATTGACTAGATTAGTTGTCCACTGGGAAAATTCTGTTGCTACCCTTGGCAGGGAAAAAAATAATACCTTGATCCTGTTACTAGAGCTTCCTCCTAAAGAGATGTGTCCAGAGAGGGATTTGAAGTTGAAAAATGCTTCCTTTTTCTTAAGTTTGTTCTACACATCCTTCTAATTAATTAGAAGATTTTATGCTGTGAGATTCATTTGTTTCCTTCTTTTCCCAAATCCAAGAGATCCTGGAGACCACTAAAACAGGATCTGACACTGGAATAGGCTCCCTGTCATTCATCATCTTTGAACATCACGCGTCATGAAATGTGACATCAATTATCCTCGAGATACAATGAAACCAAAGAGACATGGGGAGTTCTAACTTCTCATTCCACAGTTTCAGCACTTGGCTTTTGTGCAAAAAAAAAAAAAAGGAGTTCACAGCAGAAATGAATCTGACTAGAAACTATGAGGTTGCAGGTTCGATACCTGGCCTTGCTCAGTGGATTAAGGATCCGGCATTGCTGTGAGCTGTGGTGAAGTGTAGGTTGCAGAAGCGGCTCATAGCCCATGTTGCTGTGGCTGTGGCATAGGAGGGCAGCTGTAGCTCCAAATTGACCCCTAACCTCGAAACGTCCATATGCTGGGGGTGTGGACCTAAAAAGCAAACAAAACAAAACAAACAAAAAACTTGGATTTTGTAGATCTGCTGGTAGACTTTGAAAACAGAATCATGTTCTTCCAGATGGCTAAAAAAATGACTCAATATGTGAAAGAGAAAGGGCTTTCCTTTTCTTTAAATCCTCTTCTTTAGATCTTTTTGTTCAAACACACACGCACGCACACACACACACACACACACACTCACATACATACACGACATGCACACCACAAACACACGTTTCCCAGCTTCTATTCTGACTCCACAATGATATCACACATATACATACACACAAATGCTTATACATATAATAAAACTGTTTATATTTAAGTCACTACTTTTTTAAAAAAAATTATTTCCCCAATACAATTACTTTTCCACTGTATGGCATGGTGACCCAGTTACACATACATGTATACATTCTATTTTCACATATTATCCTGCTCCATAATAAGTGACTAGACATAGTTCCCAGTGCTACACAGCAGGATCTCATTACTAATCCATTCCAAAGGCAATAATTTGCGTGTATTCACCCCAAGCTCCCAATCCATCCCACTCCCTCCCCCTCCCCCTTGGCAACCACAAGTCTATTCTCCAAGTCAACAATTTTCTTTTCTGTGGAAAGGTTCATTTGTGCCCTATATTAGATTCCAGATATAAGTGATATCATATGGTATTTGTCTTTCTCTTTCTGACTTACTTCACTCAGGATGAGAGTCTCTAGTTCCATCCATGTTGCTGCAAATGGCACAAAATTGTTCTTTTTTGTGGCTGTATATATACACCACATCTTCCTAATCCAATCATCTGTTGATGGACATTTGGGTTGTTTCCATATCTTGGCTATTGTGAATAGTGCTGTAATGAACATGCAAGTGCTTGTGTCTTTTTAAAGGAAATTATTGTCTGGATATATGCCCAAGAGTGGGATTGCTGAGTCAGATGGTATTTCTATGTATAGATTTCTAAGGTACCTTCATACTGTTCTCCATAGTGTTTGTACCAGCTACCATTCCCACCAACAGTGCAGGAGGGTTCTATTTTCTCCATACCCCTTCCAGCATTTGTTGTTTTTGGGCTTATTAATGATGACCATTCTGACTGGTGTGAGCTGGTATCTCATGGTAGTTTTGATTTGCATTTCTCTAATAATCAGGGATGTTGAGTATTTTTTCACGTGCTTGTTGGCCATCTATATGCCTTCTTTGGAGAAATGTCTATTCAGGTCTTTTACCCATTTTTCAATTGGGTTGTTGGCTATTTTGCTGTTGAGTTGTGTAAGTTGCTTGTATATTTTAGAGAATAAGCCCTTGTCAGTCGCATCATTTGAAACTATTTTCTCCCTTGCTGTAAGATGTCTTTTTGTTTTCTTTGCTGTGCAAAATCTTGTCAGTTTGATTAGATCCCATTGGTTTATTTTTGCTTTTATTTCTGTTCCTTTGGGAGACTGACCTGAGAAAATATTCCTAAGGTTGATGTCAGAGAATGTTTTGCCTATGTTCTCTTCCAGGAGTTTGATGGTGTCTTGTCCTGTATTTAAGTCTTTAAGCCATTGTGAGTTTATTTTTGTGCATGGTGTGAGGGTGTGTTTTAGTTTCATTGATGTGCATGCAGCTGTCCAGGTTTCCCAGCAATGCTTGCTGAAAAGACTGTATTTTTTCCCATTTGATGTTCTTGCCTCCTTTGTCAAAGATTAATTGACCCTAAGTGTCTGGGCTTATTTCTGGGTTCTCTATTCTGTTCCGTTGGTCTGTATGTCTGTCTTGGTACCAGTCCCACAGTGTCTTGATGACTATGGCTTTGTAATATTGCCTGAAGTCTGGGAGAGTTACGCCTCCTGCTTGGTTTTTGTCCCTCAGGATTGCTTTGGCAATTCTGGGTCTTTTGTGGGTCATATAAATTTTTGGATTGTTTGTTGTAGTTCTGTGAAGAACGTCCTGGGTCATTTGACAGGGATTGCATGGAATCTGTAGATTGCTTTGGGTAAGGTGGCCATTTTTACAGTATTAATTCTTCCAGCCCAGGAGCATCGAATATCTTCTTTAATTTCCTGATGAATGTTTTATAGTTCTTGGCATATAAGTCTTTTACCTCCTTGGTCAGGTGTATTCCCAGGTATTTGATTTTGGGGGGTGCAATTTTAAAAGGTGTTGTATTTCTGTATTCCTTTTCTCATATTTCAGTGTTGGTATACAGAAATGCGACCGATTTCTGAATGTTAATCTTATATCCTGCTACTGTGCTGAATTTGTTGATCAGTTCAAGTTTTTTTTGAGTTGTGTCCTTAGGGTTTTCTATATCTAGTATCATGTCATCTGCATACAGTGACAGTTTTACCTCTTCTCTTCCTATTTGGATGCCTTTCATTTCTGTTGTTTGTCTGATTGCTGTGGCTAGGACTTCCAATACTATGTTGAATAACAGTGGTGAGAGAGGGCATCCTTGTCTTGTTCCAGATGTTAGTGCAAAGGCTTTCGGCTTTTCTCCATCGAGTGTTATATTTGCTGTGGGTTTGTCATAAATGGCTTTAATTATGTTAAGGAATGTTCCCTCTATACCCACTTTGGGGAGAGTTTTTATCATAAATGGCTGTTGGACTTTGTCAAATGCTTTTTCCTGCATCTATTGAGATGATCAAGTGGTTTTTGACTTTTCTTTTGTTAATGTGGTGTATGACGTTGATTGATTTGCATATGTTGAGCCATCTTGTGAACCTGGGATGAATCCCACCTGGTCGTGGTGTATGACCTTTTTGATATGTTGTTGGATTTGGTTGGCTAAAAATTTTGTTGAGAATTTTTGCGTCTATAGTCATCAAAGATATTGGCCTATAGTTTTCTTTTTTGGTGGTGTCTTTGTCTGGTTTTGGAATTAGGGTGGTTGTGGCATCATAGAATGTCTTTGGGAGTGTTCCTTCTTCTTGAACCTTTGGGAAAAGTTTAAGGAGAATGGGTATAAATTCCTCTTTGTATGTTTGGTAGAATTCTCCTGTGAAACCATCGTGTCCTGGACTTTTATTGGTAGGGAGTGTTTTTATGACATATTCAATTTCATTTCTAGTGATCGGTCTGTTCAGTTGATCTATTTATTCTTGATTCAGTTTTGGCAGGCTCTATCTAAGTCTATAGAAAGTTGTCCATTTCTTCCAGGTTGTAAAATTTGTTGGCATATAATTGTTGATAGTATTCTCTTATGGTTTTTTATATTTCTGTAGTATCCATTGTGATTTCTCTTTTTTAATTTCTTATTTCATTTGGGTTTTTTATCTACTCTTTTTGGTGAGTATAGCCAGAGCTTTGTCAATTTTGTTTACCTTTTCAAAGAACCAGCTCTTGGTTTGAATTTTTCTATTGTTTTTTTGAATCTCTATTTTATTGATTTCCTTTTTGATCTTTATGAATTCCTTCCTTTTGCTGACTTTAGTTTTTTCTTGTTCTTTTTATAGTTCATTTAGGTGGTGGGTTAAGTAATCAATTTGAGATTTTTCTTCTTTTTTGAGGAAGGCCTCTATTGCTATGAACTTGCCTCTGAGCACTGCTTTTCAGCATCTTATAGATTTTGAGTGGTTGTGTCTTCATTATCATTTGTCTCCAGGTATTTTTTAATTTCCTTCTAGATTTCCTCATTGACCCATTGGTTTTTTAGTAGCATGTTGTTTAGTCTCTATGTAGTAAGTTTTTTCTCATTTCTTTCCCTGAGGTTGATTTCTAGTTTCATGCCATTGTGGTCAGAGAATATACTTAAAATATTTTCTATATCCTTAAATTTGTTGAGGTTAGCTTTGTGCCCCAGTATGTGATCAATTCTTGAGAATGTTCCATGTGCACTTAAGAAGAATGTGTATTCTGATTTTTTTGGATGTAATGTCCTGAAAATGTCAATTAAGTCTAACTTTTCTATTGTTTCCTTTAGGATCTCTTTTGCTTTATTGATTTTCTGTCTAGAGGATCTGTCCATTGATGTGAGTGGGGTGTTAAAGTTTATGATTGAATTCCCATCAATTTCTCCTTTTATGTATGTTAATATGTGTTGTAAGTATCTGCGTGCTCCTATATTAGGGACATATATTTGATGATTGTAATATCCTCTTCTCGAATGGATCCTTTAACCATTAAATAGTGTCCTTCTTTGTCTTTCTTTATGACCTTCGTTTTAACATCTATTTTGTCTGATATGAGTATTGCTATTCCTGCTTTCCTGTCTTGTCCATTGGCATGAAATGTCTTTTTTCCCATCCCCTCACTTTCAATCTATATGTACTCTTTGCCCTAAAGTGAGTTTCTTGTAGGCAGCAGATTGAAGGTTTTTGCTTTTTTATCCAATATGCCACTCTATGTCTTTTGATTGGAGCCTTCAGTCCATTGACATTTAAGGTTATTAATGATTAGTATTAATTTATTGCCATTTTAAGCCTTGTTTTCCAGTTGACTCTATGTTTCTCTTTTCTTTTTTGGTTGGATGGTTTCCATTTATTTTACACTTGAGTATTTTTCTTTTCTGTTTTTGTGAATGTAATGTTTGGCTTTCATTTTTGGTTGCCCTCTTTGTTAAGTATGTTAACAACTTCCTATATTTGCTTACTTTAGCCTGATAATCATATAGGCTCAAACTCATCAAGATAAAAAAAAAATCTATTTCTTCTAACTTCCCTTACCGACATTGCATGATTTTGATGTCTTTTTTTTTTTTTATTAACATCTTCATGTTTGAATCTGTAAGCTGGCTTATTTAAGTGACTGCTTTCCAATTGTGGTTTCCTCCATCCCAGCCTAAATCTTCCTTGTTTTTTTTTTTTTTTAATTTAGAGAAGCCCTTTCAGTATTTCTTTTAGAATGGGTTTTGTCTTGCTGTATTCTTTCAGCTTTTGTTTGTTGGAGAAATTCTTTATTTCTCCTTCTATTTTAAATGATATTCTTGCTGGATAGAGTATTCCAGGTTGCATATTTTTTCCTTTCAATGCTTTAGATATATCTTGCCTCTCCCTTCTGGCCTGTAGTGTTTCTGTAGAGAAATCAGCTAATAGCCTTATTGGGGTTCCCTTATAATTAACACTTTGCATTTTTCTTGCTGCCTTTAGAATCCTGTCTTTAACTTTTACCATTTTTATCATGTCTTGCTGTGGGCCTGTTTGGGTTCTACTTGTTTGGGACCCTCTATGCTTTCTGTATCTTGATATCAGTATACTTTAGATTTGGAAAGTTTTCAGCCATAATTTCTTCAAATATATTATCAATTCCAGTTTCTTTTTCTTATCCTTCTGGAATTCCTATTATGCATAGATTGGCCCACTTTATAATATCCCATAAGTTTCTTATATTGCTTTCATGTTTTTTTCATTTGCTTTTCTGTTTGCTATACTGATTGTGTGATTTCCATTATTTTATCTTCCACGTCACTAATCCGTTGCTCTGCATTATTCATTCTGGTCTTCATTGTCCTTAGCTCAGTTTGTATCTCTGCAAAGGAATTTGCTAGTTTATCTTGGCTCCTCCTTATATTTTCTAGCTCCTTTCTGAGGAAATCTGCATTACTGTTCATATCCTCTCTTAATTCCTTCAGTATTTTCACTATCTCCTTTTTAAACTCAAAGTCTGTCAGACTGCAGAGGTCTATTTCATTGTGGATTGCTTTATTTTTTATTTTTATTTTTTGGTGTTATCACCTTGGTATTATTTATTACCCAGTCTTACAATTTATGTCTTCACTTGGGGAATTTAGACCATTTAATTTTTTTTTTCCTTTTCTGCATGCTCTCTTTTTTTTTTTCAATGAATTTATTACATTTGTAGTTGAACAATGATCATCACAATTCAATTTTATAGGATTTCCATATCACACCCCCAGAGCATCACCTCACCCCACAAACTGTCTCCTTTGGAGACCATAAGTTTTTCAAAGTCTGTGAGTCAGGATCTAGTCTGCAAAGAATTTCATTCTGTCCTTTTTTCAGGTAGTACGTATCAGTGAAGGCATTTGATGTTGGTGTCTCATTGTCTGACTGACTTCACCTACCATGATAATTTCTAGGTCCATCCATGTTGCTAAAAATGCCAGTATTTCATTCCTTTTAATGGCTGAGTAATATTCCATCATGTATATGTACCACAATTTCTTGATCCACTGCTCAGTTGATGGACATTTAGGTTGTTTCCATGTCTTGGCTATTGAAAATAGTGCTGCAATGAACATCAGAGTACATGTGTCTTCTCAAGTCAAGGTGTTCTCTGGATAGATGCCCAGGAGTGGGATTGCTGGATCAAATGGTAGTTCTATTTTTCGTTTTCTGAGGCATCTCCATAGTGTTTTCCACGGTGGTTGCACCAATTTACAATCCCACCAACAGTGTAATAGGGTTCCTTTTTCTCCACACCCTCTCCAGCACTTACTATTTGTAGACTTTTGGATGATGGCCATTCTGGCTGGTGTAAGGTGGTAGGTACCTCATAGTGGTTTTGATTTGCATTTCTCTAATGATGAGTGATGTTGAACATCTTTTCTTGTGTTTTTTGGCCATCTATATGTCTTTGGCGAATTGTCTGTTTAGATCTTCTGCCCATTTTTTGATGGGGTTGTTTGTTTTTTTAGTATTGAGAGGTAGGAGGTGTTCATAAATTTTGGAGATTAATCCCTTGTCGGTTGATTCATTTGCAAAGATTTTCTCCAATTCTGTGGTTGTCTTTTTGTTTTGTTTAGGGTTTCCTTTGCTGTGCAGAAACTTTTAAGTTTAATGAAGTCAAATTTTTTTATTTTTGTTTTTACTGTCATTACTGTAATAGGTGGATCTGAGAAAATGTTGCTGTCATTTATGTGAGAGAGTGTTTGGCCTATGTTTTCCACTAAGAGTTTTACAGTTTCTGGTCTTATATCTAGGTCTTTAATCCATTTTGAGTTTATTTTTGTGTATGGTGTTAGGGAGTGTTCTAATTTCATTCTTTTCCATGTGGCTGTCCAGTTTTCCCAGCACCACTTATTAAAGGGGCTGTCTTTTCTCCATTGTATATTCTTGCCCCCTTTCTCATAGATTAGTTGGCTGTGGGTGCGTGGGTTTAATTCTGGGCTTTCTATTCTGTTCCACTGATCTATATTTCTGTCTTTGTGCCAGTGTCATATGGTTTGGATGATTGTTGCTTTCTATACAGTCTAAAGTCAGGGAGCCTGATGCCTCCAACTCCATTTTTCTTTTTCAGGATGGCTTTGGCTCTTTTGGGTCTTTTGTGCTTCCAAACAAACTTTAAATATTTTTTTCTAGTTCTGTGGACTATGTCCTTGGTAATTTGATGGGGATTGCATTGAATCTGTAGATTGCCTTGGCTAGTATAGTCATTTCAATAATACTAACTCTTCCAATCCACGAGCATGGTACGTCTTTCCATCTATTTGTGTCATCTTTGATTTCTTTCATCAGTGTCTTATAGTTTTCTGAGTACAGGTCTTTTGTCTTTTTAGGTAGGTTTACTCCTAGGTATTTTATTCTTTTGGATGCAATGGTAAACGGAATTGCTTCCCTAATTTCTCTTTCTGGTCTTTCTTTGTTAGTGTGTAGAAATGCCATTGATTTCTATGTATTAATTTTGTATCCTGCAACTTTGCCAAATCCATGGCTGAGCTCTAACAGTCTTCTGGTAGCATCTTTAGGATTTTCTAGGTATGCTATCATGTCATCTCAAATAGTGATAGTTTTACTTCTTCCTTTCCAATTTTGACACATTTTATGTCTTTTTCTTCTGTGATTGCTGTGGCTAGGACTTCCAAATAAATGCTGAATGGTAGTGGCAAGAGTGGACATCCTTGCCTTGTTCCTGACATTGGCAGGAATTCTTTCAGGTTTTCACCATTGAGAATGATGTTCGCTGCGGGTTTGTCATATATGGCCTTTATTATGTTGAGGTAGGTTCTCGTTATGCCCACTTTCTGAAGGGTTTTTGTCAGAAATGGGTGTTGGATTTTGTCAAAGTCTTTTTCCGCATCTATTGCGAGGATCATATGGTTTTTATTCTTCAGTTTGTTAATGTGGTGTATCACATTGACGGATTTGTGGATATTGAAGAACTCTTGCATCCCTGGGGTAAATCCCACTTGATCATGATGTCCAATCCTTTTCATGTATTGTTGGATTCGGTTTGCTAGTATTTTGTTGAGGATTTTTGCATCGATGTTCATCAGTGAAATTGGCCTGTAGTTTTCTCTTTTTGTGTGTGGTATATTTGTCTGGTTTTGGTATCAGGGTGATGGTGGCCTCATAGAATGTGGTTGGGAGTATCCTTTCCTCTGAAATTTTTTTTTTGGTCGTATTTCTTTATAGGGCCACACCTGCGGCCTATGGAAGTTTCCAGTCAAGGGTTCTTCTAATGGCGCTGTTGCTGCCATCCTACACCACAGCCATAGCAACACCAGACCCAAGCCACCTCTGTGATCTACACCACAGCTCAAGGCAACGCTGGATCCTTAACCCACTGAGCAAGGCCAGGGATCATACCTGCAACCTCACGGTTCCTAGTTGGATTCATTAACCACCGTGCCACAATGGGAACTCCAACTCTCCAATTTTTTGGAATAGTTTAAGAGGATAGGTGTTAGCTCTTCTCTAAATGTTTGATAGAATTTGCCTATGAAGCCATCTGATCCTGGACTTTTGTTTGTTGGAAATTTTTTAATCACATTTTCCATTTCAGTACTTGTGATTAGTCCGTTCATCTTTTCTATTTCATCTTGGTTTTCTTTTGTAAGATTGTGCTTTTCTAAGAATTTGTCCTTTTCTTCTAGGTTTTCCATTTTATTGGTGGATAGTTGCATATAGTAGTCTCTTAGGATCCTTTGTATTTCTGTGATGTCTGTTGATACTTCTCCTTTTTCATTTCTAATTTTATTGATTTGAGTCCTCACTCTTTTTTTCTTGATAAGTCTGGCTAAGGATTTATCAATATTTTTTGATCTCTTCAAAGAACCAGGTTTTTGTTTCATTGATCTTTTCTATGGTTTTCTTTGCTTCTATTTCATTGATTTATGCTCTGATCTTGATGATTTCTTTCCTTCTACTAACTTTAGATCTTGTCTTTTCTTTTCTCTCAAGCTGCTTTAGATGTAAAGTTAGGTAGTTTATTTGATCTTTTTCTTCTTTCCTGTTGTGGGCTTGTATTGCTATAAACTTTCCTCTTAGTATGGCTTTTGTTGCATCCCATAGGTTTTGGAGTATTGTATCTTTGTTGTTATTTGCTTCTAGATATTTTTAAATTTCCTCTTTGATTTCTTCATTGATCCATTGGTTGTTTAGTACCATATTGTTTATTCTCCACGTGTTTGTGTTTTTTGCAGTTTTTCTTCTTGTTGTTGATTTCCAGTCGTATAGCGTTGTGGTCAGGAAGGATGCTTGATATGATTTCAATTTTGTTAAAGTTAACTAGGTTGGATTTGTAGCCCAGGATGTGATCCATCTTAGAGTATGTTCCATGTGTACTTGAGAAGAATGTGTATTCTGTTGCTTTTGGATGGAATATCCTATAAATATCTATTAAGTCCACCTGGTCTAATGCTTCATTCAGGGCCTGTGTTTCCTTATTGATTTTCTCTCTGGATGTCTGTCCGTTGCTATCAGTGGAGTGTTAAAGTCCCCTACTATGATTGTGTTATTGTCAGTTTGTCCTTTTAAGGTTGTTAGCACTTGCCTTATATAATGTGGTGAACCTATGTTGGGTATGCAGATATTTAAAATTTTTATATCTTCTTCTTGGATTGATCCTTTGATCATTATGTAGTGACCTTTCTTGTCCCTTAAAATATTCCTCATTTTAAAGTCAATTTTGTCTGAAATGAGTTTTGCTTCTCCAGCTTTCTTTTGATTCCTGTTTGCATGAAATATTTTCTTCCATCCTCTCACTTTCAATTTATATGTGTCCCTAGAAGTTAGTGGATCTCTTGAAGACAGCATATATATGGATCTTGTTTTTGTATCCATAAAGCCCCACTGGCCTTCAATGCAAGATGCTTCAGGAACTCTTTCTCCCAGTGCTAGATCCCCACTTGTGGGAGTTTGATATGGGGCTCAGAACTTTCACTCCTGTAGGTGAGTCTCTGTGAACAAGTTAGTTTCCAGTCAGTGGGGCTTCCCACCTGGGAGTTATGGGGTGGCTTATATCACGTAATTGCCCCTCCTACCTCTTGATGTGGACTCCTCTTTGTCTTCTCGAATAGGATATCTTTTTTAAGGTTTCTGGTCCATTTGGTTGAAGATTGATCAGCCTTTTGTTGTGAATTTTGTTGATTTTAGGAGAGAAGTTGAGCTCCAATCCTTCTCTTCTGCCATCTTAATCCCATTCTCTTATGCACAGGAGCCCCACGGGACTGGGGGAAATGGAGACCCCATTCTTAAAAGGCGCACACAGACTTTCATGTGCACTGGGCCCCAGGGCAAAGCAGAGGCTCCATAGGAATCTGTGTCAAACTTGACTGCAGTTCTTGGAGGACCTCTTGGGAAAACAGGGGTGAATGTGGCTTGTCATGAGGAAAGGATGTTAGAAGTAAAGCTCTCAGGATTATTCAGCCTTTCTCTGGAGGTGGCCATTTTGGGAAAATATGGCCCCACCCATCAGCTCTGAGAAGCCCCAGGCCACACAACAATCCAGGTGGGATTACAGACCTGCCCCTCAATAAACAGGCTGCCTAAAGACCCCCCAGGCACACAGCCACCTCTAAACTCACCCAGAGGCAAAGCCACACCCACCAGAGGATAGAAATCACCCCCACCTACCAGTGGGCAGGCACCAATCCCTCCCATCAGGAAGCCTACAGCAAGCCCCACAACAACTTTAGCCGCAGGGGGTGGCAGACACCAGAAGTAAAAAGGTCACCACAGCAAAAACCTATAAAAATGAAAAGACAGAGAACTATAACTCAGATGAGGGAGAAAGAAAAACCCAAGAAAATCAGCTAAGTGATGAGGAGATTTTAAGCTTCCAGGAAAACGACTTTAGACTGCTGATGCTAAAGATGATGCAAGACATTGGAAACAAACTGGAGGCAAAGATGGATAACTTATAGGAAACACTGACCCAAGAGATACAAGACATACAACTTAAGCAAGAATAGATGCAAAATACAATAACTGAAATAAAAGGGTTACTAGAAGCAGCCAACAGCAGAATACAGGAGGCAGAAGAATGAATAAGCGAGGTGGAGGACAGATTAGTAGAAATTACAGATGTGGAACAGGAAAGAGAAAAAAATATTGAAAAGAAATGAAGAGAGTCTCAGAGAACTCTGGGACAATGTTAGATGCACCAACATCCATATTATAGGGGTGCCAGAAAGATAAGAGAGAGAGGGGGGACAGAAAAAATATTCCAAGAGATAATAGCTATAAACTTTCCTAACATGGGAAAGCATCCACTCACTCAAATCCAGGAAGCACAACCAGTACCATATAAAATAACCCCAAGGAGGAGTACCCCAAGACACATATTAATCGAATGACCAAAATTAAAGACAAAGAGAAAATGTTGAAATCAGCTAGGGAATATAAACAAATAACATAGAAGGGGAACCCTGATAAGGTTATCAGCAGATTTTTTAGCAGAAACTCTGCAGGCCAGAAGGGAGTGGCATGATATACTTAACGTGATGAATGGAAAAAACCTCCAACCAAGAATACTTTACCCAGCAAGGCTCTCATTCAGATTTGAAGGAGAAAGCAAAACCTTCACAGATAAGCAAAAGCTAAGAGAATTCATCAACACTAAACCAGCCTTACAACAAATACTAAAGGAACTTCTCTAGACAGAAAAGAAAATGCAGCAACCAGAAACAAAAATACCACACATGACAAGGTTCACTAGTAAAGGTATATATACAGTAAAGATAGGAAATCATCCATGCACAATTATGCCACCAAAATCAGAAGTCATGAGAAGAGGTGGGTACAAATGCAGGACACTGGAGATGAACTTGCAATTAAGAGACCAACAACATAAAACAATCTCATATATATATAGACTCATATCAAAACTTCAGAATAACTGCAAACCAAAAATCTACAATTGATACAAAAATAAGAGAAATCAACTCAAATACAACACTAAAGGTAGTCATCAAACCAGAAGAGGAGAGAACAAGAGACAAAGGGAAGAAAAAAAGAGCAACAAAAACAAATCCAAAGCAATTAATAAAATGGCAATAAGAACATATCAATAATTGCCTTAAATGTTAATGGACTAAACACCCCAACCAAAAGACATTGCTGATTTCTTTAGGTGAATTCTCCTGTTGCTTTAACTGCGAATGAATGGTTTCTGTGCTTCTTCATCGTGCTTGTGTTCTTCTTTTTCTGTAAATTTGGGGAAGCCCCCAAACTGTAGTTTGGCACAGTCCAGGGTGGTCTGGTGGTGTTGGCTCCAAGAAGGCTGGGTGTGGGTACTGGCAGTGTGCAAAGGTGCTGGTGGGCCAGATCCACACAGCCTGGGCATGGTGCAGGGAGTGCTCAAGGGTGCCAGCAGGGCTGGTTCTGCACAGGCGGAGCACAGGCACTGGAAGGAGCATTCAGCTCTCTGTGATCCAGTGGGCAAGCATGCACACTGGGGCCCAAGGCTTTTTCTATGGTGGCCTGCCACTCCTCCTCCTCTCCCCTTCCCAACATTGGTGCCTTGCCTCTCCTGTGGCTCTGGGCCTTCTCCCAGGTTCCCTCTGCCATGGCTTTCCACTCTTCTTCCCTTAGCATACCACCCCCCCATCAGCGCACTGCTCCCTAGTCCCTTAGGCTGTCTCCACACCACCAACCCTAGCCTGCTCCATGGCTCCCTGGGACTGACCTCTGAAGCCTAAGTCTCAGCACCCAGCCCCCACCAAGCACCTCAGTCTGTGGTGTCTGTGCCAGTGGTTCAGATGGTCTATGCATTTCTCACTCAGCTTTTTGGATCTCAGACCTGCTGCTGTGTTGTTCTTGGCTTCTTGGAGTTCCCTCCAACTTGGCTGATCTTTCCATTGGTTAGGTGGCTTCCCAGGATGTAGGTTCCCTTTCTCCTTCACAACTCCCTCATGGGAGTGTTAGACCCATCCTGATTCCTTTTCTCTCTCTCTCTCTGTTTTCTTTTGTTCTACACAGTTCTGTCAAGAGTTTCTTGCTCTTTTTGGAGGTTTAAGTTCTTCTGCCAGCATTCAGTTGATGTTCTATGCAAATCATTTTACACGTAGATTTTTTTTTTTTAATGTGTTTGTGGGAGAGGGTGAGCACATCCTCTTACTCTTCTGCCATCTTGCCAGCCCCCCCCCATTACTCTTTTTAACACTCTTGAGTTAAACCACACTATTGATGCCTTCCAAACTGCAAGCTTCTAGAAGTTCTATCAGTCTAAGTATATGGAGTCCCGGAAAGTCCCTCAACTGACACCACCATGATGTGGATAAAGAATGTACTTTGAACAACTGCCTCTCAAAAAATATTCCCACACATTATTTTCACAGGCCCTATCTGACAAATATAATGAGAAGTAGTAATGCTACCTATTAATGTCAGAAAGGCAAGAATGGCAAATTCTGCACCCCCAAAATATATTCAGCTTTAAGCAATGTGTGTTCCTTTATGGAAAACATACTGAGAGGAAATGAATTATTGCACCTTGAATTGTATATATAAATATATGACACACAACTATGCATAATGCATCAAAGTCAACCTATCCTGGTTATGAGAAAAGTATAGATGTTTTTGAAAAGGGAGAAATTCCTGGAAACTAAGCCCTAAAATTATTTTTCCTGGCTTTCCTCTCTAAGTACTTTTTGACATGATTATCTACCATTTTGAACTGTTCAAAAACAAATGTGTTTTCTTGAATGACTTGGGAGGAATTTCAACATCCTGACTGCAGAAAATACAGGGCACATCCATGTATTATGTGCACATATGCACACACACACCTTCCATCTTTGACTCTGTCCCCCTGCCTTCTCTATATGCCACTCAGTGGCCAGAGTAATTTCTTTAGAAATATAAATTGTATCTTGTTGATCCCATGCTCTACTTGGTTTCCAGTTTTACTCAGGATGAAATACAAAGCCTCTTCTCCAACCATCAACATCTGGCATGATTTGGCTGTTAACCTCTTTACCCCTTATGGTTCAATCCAGACCTTTGCTCCTGATCTTCTACTCCTGTTTCCCAGCCATTTTTCCCCACAGGTGAAGATTTCCACCTCTTAGCCTTTTGTCATCCCCAAATATTCTCTTTTTATAGCTGGTTTCTCCTCATTTTTCTTAGTTACTTCCTCAGAAAAGCTATCCCTGACCGCCCAATTTGAAGTAAGTCCCTCACTGCTGTTCTCTCATGATATTTTCTCCTAATTTTTGAATGTACTTGTTGAAAGTTGATCTCTTCTACTAGAATATCAGTTAAAAGAAGGCAGAAACAGGGGAGTTCCCACTGTGGTGCAGCAGAAACGAATCCAACCAGGAACCATGAAGTTGCGGGTTTGATTCCCTGGCTTCACTCATTGGGTAGAGGACCCATCATTGCTGTGGTTGTGGTGTAGGCTGGAAGCTGTAGATCCAATTGAATCCCTAGCCTGGGAACCTCAATATGCCACAGGTGTAGTCCTAAAACAAGCAAACAAAAAGAAGTCAGAACTATATCTTCTTTATTTCCCATTGTATATTCAGAACCTAGCACATTGATACATGCCATTATCTTAATTTAATTAATTGATCAACTTTGTTTCAAATAAAAATGGTTTCTGGCTTCTAATTCCCCTCCATTTTTACCTCATACTGCCTCTAGTTACCTCACAGCAAACTGTGAAGTTACAGTGAATTTTATAGTGAAGTGAGGCAATATGAGATATCTACCATAGTTATTGATGGACCTCTAAGACGGGAAATAACCAGTTAATTAAGGAGATGTCACTAGTCATCTAACTCTTCTGGAAGAATTTCAACCTGAAATTTTGGTCATCTTTATTGTGATTACCTGGGATACGATGGACAGGGTCAGCCCAGACTTGAAACCTCAGGTTTTATTGTACCATAATGACTACTTTGAACTTTGACTCTATTATCCACATTGCCTCCCCAGCTTAATCTGGTAATGGTCAAGTAGAAAACAAAACCACTCAGACTGATGACTTTTATCATGTAGACCAGGGAGCAGGTCGGCCAAACTCTTCATTTTTCACTGGTGATTTTTGTGCATATTGACTCTGCCTTCAGCTTTAAACATTCAGCAAAGTAGTCACTCATACTTCAAAATGGTCACTTTATTGATGGAAACTACTTCCTAAGGCATAGAAAACGATGTCTCTTTCTTAACATGGCTCTGGAGAATCTTAGAGAATGTTTCCATCCTTTCATTGAAAAACTTGAGTAAGACGACTACATATTTCAATTTCCATATTAATTCACTAACAGATTAACATTCCTTGCTGCCAGTACAAACATTTATGAATCAATTTTTGTAAAATTGAAAATAAGTCTTGATTCACTGCAGATCAAGAGAAGGTAGCTTCTCTTTCCTTAACCCTATCTTCTAGCTCTTCCTGAGTACATAGCTTCTGCTGTTGCTAACTTTCCTGTCATTACTAGTTCCATAGAACTTGCTTATTATCTTATAGTAAGTCTACTTTTCAGACTAATGGTGCAAGTAGTAAGGAAGAGAACCTAGTATTTTCCTATAAGTATGTATAATTAAATTGATACAGTGTACAAATCTTAAACTTATTCAGAATCTTTAGGCAAGATTAAGCCTACTGCTTGTTAAGCTACACTTGTTTACAGAAAACAAAATTCAGACACACAGGATTATCTTGTAGCTGGGCAAACAAAACAGAGAGCAAAGGACTATCTCTAATATACTACATTTTGAAAAACAAGCAAACAAACAAAAGAGAAACCAAGAGTTACTATGTTGGATCCATAAGAGATAATTTGCAGATTATTACCAGTAAAAATTATTATAAAACTGATATAATTCCAGGTGAATTATATTTATGAAGAAATTTGTCAGTTGAGGAACATGTGTTAAATTTTGGCCTACCACAATACTTTTCAAATATTAGTGATTGCCTTTTGCTTTTTTTTTTAAACCCAAAAGCCTAGAAACGTATTGTTTCTTTGAATTTATAAAAAAAAGTGGAAAGAAAAATAGGATTTTATTAGTACTGGATGCTTTTATGCTTATGTAACAAAAGAATCTGGCTGAAATGCTTTGGCAAGTGTGTTATGCATCATATAGTATAATAACTTATGGTGTTTGGAAGAAAAATAAAAGCTGCTAAGATATTGTGGTTTTGAACTTGGCAAAAGAGTTGTAGAATGAAATTGGCCCATGCACTTTCATAAGAACTTTCAAGAATAACAGACCTTCTAAGTATTATATATAATGAGGTGACAAGCAACTTGCTACACTGAGTCCTACTGTAAATTTTAGTTTGCATATATTGAGAGAGTCTTAAAGGGAGATTATTTTATAGAAAAGCTTTCCTGAAACATCAGTAAATGCATCTTTTGAATACAGTTCAAGAAAGTCATAGTTTATTTTATATTAAAGAATGATTGCAATGTAGGAACATTTTAATTACTTTACCCTCAAATATTTAGTGAATACCTCTTATATGCTGGTATCTACAGAGGATACACATACCAGTAAGAAAAGACAGATCCTGCCTGTGTAGAATTTATGTTTTATGGTCTCCTATGTAGGCATAGAGACATAGCAATTTTATAGGCAAAATAATGTAAGTGTATAAGAGAGGTAAAATATCTCTCTTTCAGGTGGTAGATCAGGAAAAGGCTTTGCTGGTGTCACTCCCTAATCTCTAGGGAAGAACTAACTGTTCCTATTCTCACAATCAACACTGTAACATGAATCAATAAATAAACCACTTTCTCCAAAAATTGAAGAATGATACAAGAATGAGTGCAGGACAGAAAAAAGGAAGTCCTCAAATACGCTTATTTAAAATACTGTAATAATAAGTGGATCATTCATTAATTCCAGAGGAGGATGGAAGAATTTAAATCTCCTCTTTGTGGTGATTTCTTCCATCTCACATGGCTGATGTGGCCTTTATGGGAGTGTCTAGGGTTCTAAAGCAGCATCTATTATAGGGCTGTTTGGAAAAGGAGGCACCTCTGATTCTTGGCGTTATACTGAAGGGATAAGAGAATAAAGTGAATTATAAGTGGCCCAGCTCTGTGTGCTAAATCAGGAGAGATATGAAGATTTGTTACTAATCCTTATTTGGAGATTGGGAACCTATGATTTTGAGGGGAGTGAATCCCATGAAAACAACCCTTGGAAATAAGCAGAGGTGTTGTCATATTCCATTGGCAGCCCATAAAGGATTTTAGGACTTGGCATCCCAACTCTTTTTTCTTCATAAGCTTTATGAAAGGTGTTTTGAAGATAAGCTTGAAAGTCATAAAAGATTTCAAATGCAGAAAAATGAGAAAGAAATTTCTAGAAAAAGGAAACCATGCATAAATAAGTATGCAGGAGAATGGGGCAGGTTGGAGATGGGCTAGAACTGGAAAAGCAATGTCAGAGTCTCAAGAGAAAGAGTGCTGGAAAGAGAGGCTGGGCTCATGTTGAAAGCCAGAATGAGGAAGTTGTGATAAATGTAGCAAGTTAACATGTCTCTGACATTTATGCTGGAATATACATTCAACATGCCTTTCATATGTCCTCTGGGAAGATGCCACCCCCTCTGCCTTTTGTATTTCTTTGCTGTCCCTTATTACTTTTGCTTTTTCATTTCTAATTTTATTGATTTGAGTCCACACTCTTTTCTTCTTGTTAAGTCTGGCAATTTTGTTGATCTTTTCAAAGAACCAGGTTTTTGTTTCATTGATCTTTTGTATGGTTTTCTTTGTTTCTATTTCATTGATTTCTGCTCTGATCTTTATGATTTCTTTCCTTCTGCTAACTTTGGGTCTTGTCTGTTCTCTCTCGAGCTGCTTTAGATGTAAAATTAGTTTGTTTATTTGAGCTTTTTCTTGCTTGCTGAGGAGGGCTTTTATTGCTATAAACTTCCCTCTTAGAACAGCTTTGACTGCATCCCATAGGTTTTGGAGTGTCATATTCTTTGCTTATAGTTATTTTTAAATGTCCTCTTTGATTTCTTCAGTGATCCATTGGTTGTTTAGTACCATATTGTTTATTCTCCACATGTTTGTGTCTTTTTGCAGTTTTTTTCTTGTTGTTGATTTCCAGTCATATAGCTTTTGGGTTGGAAAAGATGCTTGACATGATTTCAATTTTCTTAAAGTTACTGAGGCTTGATTTGTGGTCCAGGATGTGATCCATCTTAGAGAATGTTCCATATGCCCTTGAGAAGAATGTGTATTCTGCTGCTTTTGGATGGAATGTCCTATTAATATCTACTAAGTCAGTCTTGCGTAATTCTTCATTTAGGGTCTCTGTTTCCTTGTTGATTTTCTCACTGGATGATCTGTCCATTGATATAAGTGGGGTGCTAAAGTCCCCTGCTGTTATTGTGTTATTGTCTATTTCTCCTTTTGAGGTTGTTACCAGTTGCCTTTTTTATTGAGTTGATCCTATGTTTGGTGCATATATTTACAATTGTTATGTCTTCTTCTTGAATTGATCCTTTGATCATTATGTAATATCCTTCCTTGTCTTTTGTAATATTCTTTGTTTTAAGGTCTATTTTATCCGATAAGAATATTGCTACTCCACCTTTCTTTTGATTTCCATTTGCATGGAATATTTTCTTCCATCCTCTCACTTTCAATTTGAATGTGTCCCTAGAAGTGAAGTGGGTCTCTTGAAGACAGCGTATATATGGATCTTGTTTTTGTATCCATTCAGCCAGTCTATGTCTTTTGGTTGGGGCATTTGTTCCATTTGCATTTAAAGTAATTATTGATATGTATGTTCTTATTGCTGTTTTTTTAACTGCTTTGGATTTGTTTTTGTTGCTCTTTTTTCTTCCCTTCTCTCCTCTTCTGGTTTGATGACTATCTTTAGTGTCATATTTGAGTTGATTTTTCTTATTTGTGTGTGTATCAATTGTAGATTTTTGTTGGCATTTACCCTGAATTTTTTTTTTTTTTGTCTTTTCTAGAGCCACACCCACAGCACATGGAGGTTCCCAGGCTAGGTGTCTAATTGGAGCTATAGACACCAGCCTACTTCACAGCCATACCAACACCAGATCTGAGCTCTGTCTGTGACTTACACCACAGTTCACAGCAAGGCCAGATCATTAATCCACTGAGTGAGGCCAGGGATCGGACCTGCAACCTCATGGTTCCTAGTTGGATATGATAACCACTGAGCCATGATGGGATCTCCATACCCTGAAGTGTTAATATACGAGTATGTATGTGTGCATGTGTGTGTGTGTGTGTGTGTGTGAAATTTTTTTAAGTTGGTGGTCTCTTAATTGCAAGTGCATCTCCAGTGTCCTGTATTTATATCCTCATCTTCTCATGATTTCTGTTTTTGGTATCCTATTTGTGCATGGATTATTTCCTACTTTTACTGTACATATGCCTTTACTGGTGAGCCTTGTCATTTGTGGTATTTATGTTTCAAGTTGTGGCCTTTTCTTTGCTGCCTAGAGAAGGTCCTTTAGTATTTGTTGTAAAGCTGGTTTAGTGTTAATGAATTCTCTTATCTTTTTCTTATCTGTAAAGTTTTGATTTCTCCTTAAAATCTGATTGACAGCCTTTCAGGGTAATCTTGGTTGGAGGTTTTTTCCCTTTCTTCATGTTAAGTATATCGTGACATTCCTGTTTGACCTGTAGAGTTTCTACTGAAAAATCTGCTAATATCTTTATTGGGGTTCCTTTGTATGTTATTTGTTTCTTTTCCTTAGCTGCTTTCAAAATTTTCTCTTTGTCTTTAATTTTGGTCAGTTATGTGTCTTGGGGTATTCCTCCTTGGGTTTATTTTATATGGTACTGGTTGTTCTTCCTGGATTTGAGTGAGTGGTTCCTTTCCCTTATTAGGGAACTTTTCAGAGATTATCTCTTGGAATATTTTTTTCTGTCCCTTTCTCTGTCTCTTCTCCTTCTGGGACACCTATAATATTGATGTTGGTGCATTTAATGTTGTCCCAGAGTTCTCTGAGACTCTCTTCATTTCTTTTCAATCTTTTTTCTCTTTTCTGTTCTTTATCAGTGATTTCCACTAGTCTGTCCTCCACCTTGCTTATTCAGTCTTCTGCCTCCTATATTCTGCTGTTGGCTGCTTCTAGTGAATTTTTTATTTCAGTTATTTTATTTTGCATCTCTACTTGATTAGCTTTTGTATTTCTTTACTCTGTGTTCACTGTAAATTATCACTCTTTGCCTCTAGTTTATTTATAATATATTGCATCATCGTCAGCATCACCAGTCTAAAATCTTTTTCTTGGAGGCTAATAATCTCCAGATCACTTAGCTATTTTTCTGGGATTTTTTTTTCTTTCTCCCTCATCTGAGTTATAGTTCTCTGTCTTTTCATTTTTATAGGTTTTTGCTGTGGTGACCTTTTTACAGATAACAGAGTTGTAGCCTCTATTACTTCTAGTGTCTGCCACCCCTTGCAGCTAAAGTTGTTGTGGGGTTTGCTGTAGGCTTCCTGATGGGAGGGATTGGTGCCTGCCCACTGGTAGGTGGGGGTGATTCCTATCCTCTGGTGGGTGTGGCTTTGTCTCTGGGTGAGATTAGAGGTGGCTGTGTGCCTGGGGGGGGGTCTTTAGGTAGCCTGTTGACTGTTGGGTGGGGGCTCTGATCCCACCTAGATTATTGTTTGCCCTGGGGCTTCTCAATGCTGACAAGTGGGGCCAGATTTTTCCCAAAATGGCCACCTCTAGAGGAACACAGGCTGATGAATATTCCTGAGAGCTTTGCCTCCAATGTCTTTCCCCCACAATGAGGTACAGTCACCTCCTGTTTGCCCAGGAGATCCTCCAAGAACTGCAGTCAGGTCTGACACAGATTCCTATGGAGCCTCTGCTTTGCCCTGGGACTCATCTCTCTAAAAATTAATGATATTGAACATCTTTTCATATGCTTTCTGTCCCTCTGTATGTGTTCTTTGGAGTAATGTATATTTAGATCTTCTGCCTATTTTTGATTGAGTTGTTTGTTTTTTGATACTGAGCTGCATGAAATGTTTGTGTATTTTAGAGCTTAATCTCTTGTTGGTTGCATCATTTGCAAATATTTTCTCTCATTCCCTGAGTTATCTTTTCATTTTGTTTATGGTTTCCTTTGCTGTGCAAAGCTTTTAAGTTTAATTGGATCACATTTGTTTACTTTTGTTTTTATTTTCATTAATCTAGGAGGTGTATGTGAAAAGATATTGCTGCAATATATGTCAAAGAGTGTTCTTTTACTCTTAGAGTTTTATTGTTTCTGGTCTTATATTTAGATCTAATCCTTTTGAGTTTATTTTTGTGAATGGTATTAAAGAATGTTCTAATTGCATTCTTTTACATGTAGCTGCCCAGTTTTCCCAGCATCACTTATTGAAGAGACTGCCTTTTCTCCATTGCATATTCTTGCTTCCTTTGTTATAGATTAATTGACCATATATGTGTAGGGTTATATCTGGGATTTTAATCCTGTTTCATTGATCTATATTTCTGTTTTTGTGCTGGCACCATACTGTTTTGATGACTGTGGCTAGTAGTAGTATAGTGTGAAGTCAGGAAGCCTGATTTCTCCAGTTTTGTTTTCCTCTCAATATTGCTTTGGCTTTTTAGGGTCTTTTTGTGTTTCCATACATATTTAAATTTTTTGGGTTCTAATTCTGTGACAAATGCCCTTGGTAAATTTGATAGGGATTGAGTTGAATCTCTAGATTACTTTGGGTAGTATAGGTAGTTTGATAATGCTCATTTTTCCAATCCAAGAACATGGTACATTTTTCCATATGTTTGTGTCATCTTTGATTTTTTTCAGCAATGTCCTACAGATTTTGAAGTAAACAGTTATTTTGCCTCCTTATGTAGTTTTATTCCTAGGTACTTTATTACTTTTGATGTGATGGTAAATGGGAATCTTTCCTTAGTGTATAGAAATGCAAGAGATTTCCGTATATTAATTTTGATCCCTACAACTGTACCTAATTCATTGATGACTTCTAGTAGTTTACTGGTAGCATCTTTAAGATTTTCTGTATATAGTATCATGTTATCTACAAACAGTGACAGTTTTACTTCTTTTCCAATTTGGTTTCCTTTTATTTCATTTCCTTCCTTCCTTCCTTCCTTCCTTCCTTCCTTCCTTCATTCCATGTGTTTTTAGGGCAGCACCTGTGACATATTGAAGTTACCAGGCTAGGGGTCAGATCAGAGCTGCAGCTGCCAGACTATCCCATAGCCACAACAATGCAGAATCTGAGCTGCATCTGTGACCTACACCATAGCTCACAGCAATTCCAGATCCTTAACCCACTGAGCAAGGCCAGGGATAAAACTCATGTTCTCATGGATACTAGTCAGGTTCATTACTGCTGAGCCACCATGGGAACTCCTTCTTATTTCATTTTCTTGTATGATTGCCATGGATAAGACTTCCAAAACATGTGAGTAAAATGTGGCAAGAGTGGACATCCTTAACTTGTTCCTGATCTTAGAGGAAATGCTTTCAGCTTTTCACTGTTGATTATGATGTTATCGTTGAGTATGTTATTACCTGTTGGTTTGTCATATGTGGCCTTTCTGAAGTTGAGGTAGGTTCCCTCTATGCCCAGTTTCTGGAGAGCTTTAATCATAAGCGGATGTTGAATTTTGTCAAAAACTTCCTGCATCTCTTAAGATGATCACATGATTTTTATTCTTTGTTAATGTGGTGTATTACACTGATTTATTTGTGGATATTGAAAAATCTTTTCATCCCTGGGATAGATCCAACTTGACCATGGTGTATGATCCTTTTAATGTATTGTTGGAGTTGGTTTGCTAGTATTCTGTTGAGGATTTTTGCATCTAGGCAGTTAGTTGTGATTTTGGCATTTTCATGGGAGGAGGTACATTCAAGTCCTTCTACTTTGCTGTCTTGTCTCCTCTCCAAATAGAGTATTGTTAAACTTTAGCATAGATGTTACACAAAGTATTTTATGTTTAAGTATTAGTCATATAGCTTTTATTTTTTGAAAGTTATGTATGAATGTTGAAGCCACCATGGCTGAATTACATTGTAATCTAAATACTTATGGGATACATCCTAAGAAAACTTAGAGAAGGACAAGAAACCCTTGTCTATTATACCACTTTTTTTCCCTTACAAAAGCTACAAAATACTTCTTCAGTTATGTTATTTCATCTCTTAAAAGAAATCTTCCATTTCTTCTTGTCCAAAAACTGTGATATTCAACAGTATATTGCACTAGCATAAGTCTTGGCATGGTAACTTTAGTTTTTTAAAATCAAATCCAGTGACATAAAACTTAAGACCTAGGCCAATTGCAGTAAGGTTTTTCATTATACTTGGGTTTTGTAAGGCTTCTTTATTTTACCCTCTCCAATGCACATTTGTGGCTAAGACAGAGCTTGTTGTTAAATAGCTAAATATTTAGAGAAAATAAATATGTTTTTCTTAAATTTTGATCATTTTCTCAACCATACTGCCAAATCAATAAATTGACTAGAGGTTGAATAAGAATTATTTTTAAGCCAATTTTATCTCCTTTTTTAATTAAAAGAAAATGGACATGAATTTTTTTTTGTGTGTGTGTGTGTCTTTTTGCTATTTCTTGGGCCGCTCCCACAGCATATGGAGGATCCCAGGCTACGGGTCGAATTGGAGCTGTAGCCGCTGGCCTATGCCACAGCCACAGCAACGGGGGATCCGAGCCGCGTCTGCAACCTACACCACAGCTCAGGGCAATGCCGGATCGTTAACCCGCTGAGCAAGGGCAGGGACTGAACCCACAACCTCATGGTTCCTAGTCAGATTCGTTAACCACTGCGCCACGACGGGAACTCCGACATGAATATTTCATAGGTCTCTGAAGAAGAAAAAGCTTCCTAGATTGAAAAAGAGTAAAAAAATTAAAATTAAAAAAAAGATGAAAATGTTAATACTTTTATATGTCTGAAAATAACTGAAATACATAGTTAAACTAACAAGCATAGACATAGTCTATATTAATTCCACTGGGCATAATATGTTACACAACTGTTTATTCAAGCTTATAATAAAAATACTAAGATGTTCTATAAATTAATCATCAAAGAACTGGAATGGATTTCACAAAAGAAAAGATATAAATAGGCGATTTGCATTAAAGTATTCATTTTCACTAGCAATGGAAGAGATATCAAGATATATAAATATATGCTTGTCCATGAAATTAATCAAAGTTATTTAAAAAAATTCAGTGTTAGTGATAATGTGGTCACTAGAGTTCTCTTTAAAAACTGTTCCAGGCACTGTGATTTTTAAAACTTTTTTTCAAAACAATTTAGTAATATGCACTATAGATCTTCGAATATTCATACCTTTAACAATACTAAACTTGTTACTTTATTTTTTTTTTTAAAGTCTAGGGCACCAAAAAGATAATTACAGTGAACCATTTTAAATGACAAATATAAAAGCAATTTAAATGTCAATATCAAGAAAATGGTTAAGTAAATTATGGTGCATCAACATGATGGGACACTTTGCTTCCTCTTAACAAGATATTTGAGTCTTTTTTAAAGCAGCAGTATCTCCACCCTGCCATTTTTAAAATCACCACACAGTAGCTCTGTGACCTTAATCAAGTCACATATCATCTCTGGGCCATTTTCTTCACCTCTAAAGAGGAATAAAAATGCTAACTAATTGATATCGTTCTTGTGAAGAAATTTAATGTATGAATAATGCTAAAGCAGTACTTAGTTTATGGTTAAGTACTTAACATTAGCTGCTATTACAAGTTTATATTTGGGAAGATCATAATTGTAAAAATGCATGGAAAAAAGTCTGAAAGTCAATACCCAATGATGTAAATATATGTCTTTAGTTGATAGAACATTGGGCAATCTTTGACTCTATCTTTCCAGCATTTTACAGTGATTATATGTTTGAAAAGAAGGGAAACTATTGAAGCACTTGATTTAAGAAAAATGGGCATGATATCTGCCATCACGAGGTTAAGAATTCAATAGAGGACTAAAGTTAAGAACATAAAAATATCATTTAGCACAGAATATATTAACTATTAGCACAAAGAAAATAGGAGATTGATCCAGAGAGGGTAGATGAGATGCTTCACAAAAAGGAAGCATTTGGCTAAGACCTAACTGAATTAGATTTAAGCATTTGGGAAGATGTTCACTTTTCAGACTGTGACAATGAGGACAAAGCAAGAATGTGAAAGGAAAATCTGCCAACAAATCACTTGGATTAGTTGGAATCTATGGTACTTGAAGGACAAAAATAGAAGAGACTCTTTGGAATCCATAGTAGAAGGTCTTATATCTTCTGAAAGCAATTGGTTCTATAGTTTTTTTTTAAATTTTATATTTATCCATCTCTCTAGAGAAAGATAAATGAAGTTTAACTCTCATTGAGATATTCTACCTAAAAATATTAAACCATAAAATAAGCAGCATTGCTATTGCCCTTTAATTCTTCACAATGAATACATTCTTTGTGAACTTTCTCATGTTAGTAGCTAGGGTCTTCTGGGGTTGACTTGTCAACAGCTTCCTGAGCCTGCTCCGTATTTACCCATACCTCATGGCCTATGTTCTGTCTCCTAAATGAATACTCTTTCCTGCATTTCCACCTTTGGTCAAGAAACCCCTTTGTCTTCCTGCTTGTCTTTTTGGCGGCAGTGCTGATTTAGTTCTACATTCAGCTCAGTTTCTAGTTCCACTTCTATCAAGACAGTTCTCTGTGACTCTCTGTGCTTGTTCTTTCCCAAGGCACATGAATTTAGTCTATTGTGTACTACCTTGAGATCTATTAACATTCTTGCTATGGGTATATATTCTGGTCCTGGTATTTACTTTTAGGAGTTAAAAGTAGCTTTGGGTTCAGGGTTTAACAGCAGTGTTTCTTGGTATCCTCCATGGACAGTCTTTTACATCAGTCATGTTTCAGATTGTTCTTTCAGTGCTTATTTCTTTCACTGAGTCAATAAATTACTGGGCAAATCTCTAGGTATATATACAAGGAGAACTCACTTAAATGGATTCCATTTTGTTTCTCCTAGGTTTGTCAGAAAATAGACTTAATTTTCTCAAGAAATCCATGTAATTTTCAGATGTTATTAGTGTTGCTGTATTTCTTATGAACAGTTTTAGACATTTAGCAATCATTCCCAAATACTTAGCCAAACCAAACTGGTTTCTAGCCTAAGATTATTTCTCCGTGTATGATTTTTAGATGTAAACAAAAATAATGAGATCTATATTTAGAACATTACTGGATTTAAATGCACTGGATAATATTTACTACTTAAAGTAGCCTATTTGGAGACAATTAAATTCAGCTTCAGTTTTGCAACTAACAAAGATAGTTGTATAAAACCAAGGAAAAGTCCATTTGATAGCAGAAGAATGTTCATTTAAATGTTATGTCATCATAAATGCGCTGAGAAGTAATACTGAAATTTATGGCAGATCATTTTTCCTTGTGTCCTTGATTCAAACATGAACATGAAATATTTGTAATGTCAACTCAGTTTCACATTAAAAATAGCAATGGCGAGGATTTTTGAATGAGAGGACTCAGAGATTCACAAGGCTGTAATAAATAAGCACTTGCCTTCATCGCTAGTGAGTGTTGATTAGATCCATACTCTGCAGAATAATTTAATACATATTGCCAGAGGCTTTAAAAATATCATGCCTTTTAATACAGCCATCTTACTTTTAGGAATTTTTTGTAAGTAAATAATCCTGGTTATGCATGCACATGAAGCTATCAAGATGCTTATTGTGGTGAACATTTTTGTAATGTATAGAATATCAAATCGCTATGTCTTACACCAGGAACTAACACAGTGTTATAGGTCACAGACTTCAAAAACAAACTCAGATAAAGGGTTCAGATTTGTGGTTACCAGAAGTGTGTGGGGGATTTATAGAGGTGGTCAGGAGGTAAAAATCTCTAGTTAGATTATTAAATAAGTCCTGGGAATATAATGTACAACATGATAAATATAATGAAACCTGCTGGATATTGTATATGAAAGTCAAGTGAGAAATAAAAGAGAGTATATCCTAAGAGTTCACATGACAAGGATAAAGTATTTTTCTTTTATTGTGAATCTATATGAGATGATGGCTGTTCACTAAACATATTATTGTCATTTTATGATGCATGTAAATCAAATTATCTTGTACACCTTAAACTTATATAGTGCTGTATGTCTCTCTCTCTCTGTATATATATATATAGAGAGAGTGTGCTGTATCTCAATAAAACTGGAAGAAAAATGATTCAAAGTGGTTAAAAAAAGAAATTTAATAATATAATGCCAAAAACATTGAATTGTATACTTAAATGGGGGAATTGGCTATCTCTGTGTGAGATTAGATAAGTAAGTGAATTATATCTCAATAAAGCTATTTAGAAGCAAAGCAGTGACAAAAAAAAAATGTCCTGCATTTGAAATTCTGAAATTTTAGAATGATTGATAAAAATAATTTATGACACACACATACACACCTATTTATACATAGCCATTGGATATAGCCACCACATGACGTTCTGGGAAAATATTTTCTGACATGGAAAGATGTTCATGGCATGGTTGGTTCCATTTAACAGGCTAACAAGTATTTCCTGAAAAACAAACATGTGCCTTGCCTAACACTGGTTGTAGACTCTGGAGATAACAACTGATATAAAATGACAAGAAACCTACTATGTCCACAAACAAAGGAATTTCATGTAGTGCTATGGAATAGACAGAAAATAAAATGAGAGTGATGTGATAAAAAGCGACAGTGAGCCTGGGAAGGGACTGCTTTGCCTAGACAAGTCTGGGGAGGCCTCTCCACAGAGGTGACATTTGAATTGAAACCATTGAAACCTCAATAAGGCACACACATAGAGATCTGTGGAAGAATATTTCAAGCAGAAAAAAATGGCAGAGGACAGGCCTTAGAATGGGAATGGACTTTAAGGTCTATAAATATAGGCATCAGAATGCTAACTAATAATTATTATTTTCTAATGGCATTACAGATTAATTTTTACTTTATTGTATTTGCTTACCTGTGATTGTTTCATTTTCCTGTATTGACATGAATTTTTAATGAACTTTATTACATTTATAGTTGTACAATGATCATCACAACCCAATTTTATAGCATTTCCATCCCAAATCACCAGCGCATCCCCCCATCCCCCAACCTGTCTCATTTGGAAACCATAAGTTTTTCAAAGTCTTTGAGTCAATATCTGTTCTGCAAAGAAGTTCATTGTGTCCTTTTTTCAGATTCCACATATAAGTGATAGATAGCATTTGACGTTGGTATCTCACTGTCTGACTGACTTCACTTAACATGGTAATCTCTAGGTCCATCCATGTTGGTGCAAATGCCATTATTTCTTTCCTTTTAATGACTGAGTAATATTCCATTGTGTATATGTACCACTTCTTCTTGATCCACTCCTCTGTCGATGGGCATTTAGGTTGTTTCCTTGTCTTGGCTGTTGTATAGAGTGCTCAGTGAACACTGGAGTACATCTATCTTTTTGAGTCCTGGTTCCTGCTGGATAGACGCCCAGGAGTGGAACTGCTAGATCAAATGGTAATTCTATTTTTAGTTTTCTGAGGACTCTCCATAGTGTTTTGCATGGTGGTTGCACCAATTTACATTCCCACATTCTGGCCCATGTGATGTGGTACCTCACACTGGTTTTGATTTGCATTTCTTTAATAATTAGTGATGTTGAACATCTTTTTTATGTGTTTTTTGGCCACCCGTATGTCTTCTTTGGAGAGTTGCCTGTTTAGGTCTTGTGCCCATTTTTTGATGGGGCTTTTTGTTTATTGTTTGGTATTGACCTGCAGGAGGTGTTCATAAATTTTGAAGATTAATCCCTTGTCGGTTGATTCATTTGCAAAGATTTTCTCCCATTCTGTTTGTTGTCTTTTTGTTTGGGGCATGAATTTTTAATGAGAAAAAAAGAAATATAATATCATAACCAAATTTTACAAAATTTATGTGGCAGTTCCCCGACATGATCATTTACAGTAACAAAGATAAGGTCTTAATCTAGAAAAAAAGTAGGGCGTGCTTTGCTAACCATATGATGGAAATAGCCTATTGTTTAGATCATTCTTGCTGTTTTCTTTGATTGGGAAGTAATTTACTTAACCTGGGTAAGATAGTCTAGGGAAGCATAAGGGTATAGTTTCACATTTGCTGAAGAAACTAGGTCTGGACTAACCTGATGGCTGTGCATAGATTGGGACAAATTTATTTTGGCTCTATGTTGTGATAAATGAAATGAATCTCACTTAACTTGGTGTTAAAAATCAAATAAGAGTGGGACAGCTATCTTTCATATGTGATTGCCAGTAACACAAAACCACATTTAGATACAAACATGCTAAACATGATCTTATGTAAAAGGCTTATATATAGCAGTGATTGCCAGGGAGGAAAAATAAGACATCTGCTTTCTATTGATTCTGTAGGGAGCAACTTACTGAATCATCACATTTCTTCTCAGTGAAATAAGTACTTTGGTCTTTGGTCTATTTTCTGATAAGAGGTTAATAAATGATCCAAAGGGAAATACACATTTGGAATCATGCTGTAGAGCTATCCTAAATTTCTTTTTATTTAAATCAGTTTGACTTAATCTCTAAACACTGGTTGTTTGCTGTGGCAGTAAAGAGAAATGTGATTAGAACCACACAGCTGGTTAATTCACTAAAGACGCAGAAGGTTTATGGAGAAAGGAACTATTCCTTTGCAAATAACAAAAAGTTAACAATGCAAACATTCTTTGGGAAAGAGGGAGGAGGCTTTGACCTCTAGTGGGCTAAATTTTTATGAGCAGTTGTACCACAAAATTAAAATTAAGTTATGTGTGGGATTTGGATCAAGTACACCTTTGGGGATATAAAAGAAAGAAAAGATGGATATTTTGGAGGAAGGCTGGGATCACTTTCTGTGAAATTTTCCTTTCATTTGGCTCTGCCTAAGGGATTTTTAGGATTTATCTGATGTCTGAAGTTCTGTCAGACTTTACCTTTTAATAAAAAACAGGATAGAGTTAGAGTCATAAGGGGCTTACTTGGTAGAAACTTTAATTAAAATTGAAGGTTTGTAAGAAGATTTATATTAAACATGTCAGCTTCTCAGTTTTCTTTCAGATGCATCTATTGTTTTAAAAAGTTTTTTTTTTCAATTTCTCTGAAGAAATGAATCTGTGGTTTAAAGCAGTTTATAAAGCAGACAGAGTGATTTTTGCAGACCAAAAGACCTCACAGTCTTGGTGGGCCAGATACTGAAGAGTACTGTTTGCTTGGATTACATGGAAATCAAATAAAAAGGCATCAGATTAACATCTTCAGTAATGGAAGAGACAGAACATTTGGTGTTATTTTGAAGTGCTAAAAAGGGTTATTGCACTTATTATACTTATAAGTGAAAAAGGTTTGCCCTTTCAGAGGGCATGATAAAATATTGTGTTCCTCAAATAATGGAAATTTCAGAGAAATCATAGAATCATTAAAAATTGCTGATTTAGATCTATTTTGAGAAAGATTACTCAGAAAAAGTCAAGAAGATTCAAAAAAATTTATTCGTTCCCCAAACTTAGTAGAATGAGTCAAAGTAATTGGGAAACATGAACAAAATAAAGTAGTAAATAGAATAAATGAATGATGAAGGATGCTACTGGGTTATGGAGATCCCTCCCAGCCTTCATACACTCACAGGTAGTTCATCACCTGTGACTGCAGAAAGGCACTAAGAGTCCTGGCACAGGTGTCAAACAATGGATCAAATATTAGTAAAGTGTAGCTTGTTCCCTGTTTAATTTAAATCAAAATTCTGTTATTAACTCGCTGTACTCCATTATATCCTTCACTGCATTTCCTGGAGGGCAAAAGACTAATGCTCCTAGGTGTTTCTGTGCTTTAAAACTTCTAATATCTCCTGTGGGCATGGCAAAAATAAATATATAAAATAAAATCCTAAGATCTAAGATCAGGTCACTATAACATTTCAGTCCATGACTGATTCATTAGGCTCTAATCCAAATAATGTTAATTATTTATCTGACATTCCTTCTGTGACTAATGACCAATTCTTTCTTAATATTAATATTTAACATTAGCCAGTTAACATACTCACATTAATCCTTTGGCCTCTGGCAGGAAAAATAAATATGCTTGCCTAACTAGTATATAATTTGCCTAAAGGCTTCATGCTTTTCCCCATGTTTAAAATGTATGGGTGTGTAGGAGCTTCCACCATTACTCAGTGGTAAGGAACCTGACTAGTATCCATGAGGATGCAGGTTTGATCCCTGGCCTTGCTCAGTGGGTTAAGGATCTGGCGTTGCCATGAGCTATGGTGTAGGTCACAGATGCAGCTCGGATCTGGCTTTGCCGTGGCTGTGGTATGGGCTGGCAGCTACAGCTCCAGTTCGACCCCTAGCCTGGGAACTTCCATATGCCATGGGTATGGCCCTAAAAAGCAAAAAAAAGAAAATAAAAAAATACTTGGGTATGTGTATGCTAATTTATAATGAATAGAAAGATATTATTACTGGAAATGTGCCATCCATAGAATACTAAAATACTGAAAATTGCATTGGAAGAAAGAGCTTTGAGCTAAATCTTAGAATAGAGGTGTTATGATAAATCCTACAAGCTGTGTGTGCTGAAAGATAGTAAAACACAGTGTGTTAGATGTGCTGCCCAGGAGGTCTTAGAACCTTCTTGTAATCTGCTGACCATGTTGTCAGAGCCGACAGATGGGCACTTACCCGAATGAACTTTGTGATTCAAGTTAATATCATCAAATAACTTATATTTCTACAAATACCCTTTTCAGCTCGTCACATTGATCATTAAGTTGGGCAGTGGTGGTTGCGTATAGATATCCAGAGAATATAGGGGTCTTGAAGTTAGTAGAAGAAAGGTAAGAGTGCTTCATTATTTGGTAACCTTGGATAACTTTCTTTTAAATTACTTTTTTAAACTTGATGATTTTAACATGTGTATTTCACGATCCTATAGGTACATATTCTTGGTCCAAATTCCATGATATTTTAAATAAATCTGTAATGTTATGCATTACTGCAAATATAACTGATTGACTTAATGGCCATTAGAGAAAATCGTTTGCCTTAAATACTTGTGATTTTGAGTACAATTTTGACTGTGAGTATACCTCGAAGAATTTCACCCACATCACTATGATCCTCCTCCCACCCTCCCATGAATTTTCCTTTTTGTGAATCACAGAAAGTCTCTGGTGACATGTTGCTGCCTGTAATACTTGGCTGCAGAAGGGGTAGAAATTTAACTCTTCCCTTAATATTTAGCAATTTTCATTGCTCAGTCAATGTTAAACCTATCTTCTGATTTTAAGAAGCTCCATTGTTTTACAATGTCAGTCTTCAAAATAGATACTTATTTATCTTGTACTTTGAGATAAAACAATCAAGGATTTTTTTTTTCCTTTTTTTGCCATTTCTTGGGCTGCTCCTGAGGCATATGGAGGTTCCCAGGCTAGCGCTCTAATCTGAGCTGTAGCCACCTGACTACGCCAGAGCCACAGCAACACAGGATCCAAGCCGTGTCTGCAACCTACACCACAGCTCACGGCAATGCCAGATCCTTAACCCACTGAGCAAGGCCAGGGATTGAACCCACAACCTCATTGTTCCTAGTCGGATTTGTTAACCACTGCGCCACGACGGGAACTCCGTCAAGAATTTTTTAAAAGAGCCATGAATAGGAAGAATGTGCTCTATTAAGAATAACCCTTTTATTTCTTTCTTTATTTTTCTACTTTGGGAAAAATATCACATATTCCCACATATGTTAAAGAACAAATAACAGTTTAGGAAATACCCTTTGAAGTGTATGCCACCAATATACAAATTGTATCAGTTCTGGAAATTACACCCAAATGAAAGGTATTCCCAAGTCCTTGGAAGAGCAATACCAGAGGGAGGGAAGGAAAATAATCTTTGGAAAAACACAGGATTTCCTGTTGTGGCTCAGCAGAAATGAATAGGATCTATGAGGACACAGGTTTGATCCTTGGCCTTGCTCACTGGGTTAAGGATCTGGTGTTGCTGTGAGCTGTGGCATAGGCCTGCCTAGAGCTCTGATTCAGCTCCTAGCTTGGGAACTTCCATATGCTGTGGGTATGATTCCTAAAAAAACCAAAAAAGAAAGGAAGAAAAGAAGAAAGAAAGGAAGAAAGGAAGAAAGAAAAACACAGGCACACATATGGATTTCTACACAGTAACCCATGATAATCCACTCATGATCCTCTATATGCCCATATATTTGGGTATATCTGAGTGTTCTCATTGCTAAGTTTATCTTTTTATTTTATATAGGCCTATTCATTTAGTTATTTTTCCATGTCTCCACTCTGTCTAAAACACACAGACCATTCGCAATTAATAGGTTTTATGTACTTTTGTTTCCAAGCAGTTGAGTTTTGTCTTGGCTGAGCTTCATTTTTAGTTGCCTCAAACCTATAATTATAAATATTATAAGTGAAATAATTGCAACAAGGAAGAAATTTGCTCAGCCTATGAAAATTCTGTTCAAAGTTTTACAATGTTTTGAGAATGCATTAAAAAACTGCATTTGAACTAAGGGTGGGCAGAAAAGTTGTTAGAGATTAGGGAGGAAAATGTTTTAAAATTCTAGAGAGATTCTGCACTTTGCTTTCTTTACAAGTGTCTCTGAGTTCCCATTCCATTAAAAATATGGGCCTAGTGGTTAATTAGAGATATGATAGGTACAAGAAAGACAGTGCCAAGCTCCATTAATAGATCTATTTCTAAAGACAAAGGATTGGTTCTAAATCAAAAGATAAATTCAAGGATGCACATTTATGTGTTTTTAGTTAAAATAAAAAAAAAATTAAGGTGTGTATATATCATGTGTTCATGAATCCCTGCATTTAACTGCATTTTTCAACCAACCAATTACCTGTTAGCCTGGATCCCATCATGGAAATGTGCTTCTAATGTAATTAACTTATGCTGGTCCCATTCCACAAAGTATTGAAGTCATCTTACAAAAACATAGATGTTTTTATAAAATAAAATGTATATATGTAAAATGTACATATGTAAATGTACATATGTACATATGTAAAATGTATGTAAAAATATAAAGTAAAAGCTGAGATTTTAAGAAAGAAAAAGGAAAGGCAGGGGGGAAATAATAAAGTCAATTTTATTTAGTTCTTGAGATTTGGGTCACATTAGTTTTCTAATGGCCAAAGCAAAGAGGGAAATTGACCACAAGATTCATAGCATCCAAATGAAAATAAAAGAAAAATGAAAACAGACTAGTCTTTAGGCAAAGCCCAGCTTTTCCTGATATTGAAAAAAATCTGATAAATAGCACGTCAGTTTGGCATGGTTGTTTGGATACTAAAATATAGCTGAAATAAAATACGTTTACAAAGTGCTTTGAAAATCCAAAAAGATTTTATTACATGGCAGTATTTCAGTGTAAACTTCCAAGATAACCTTTTGTGAATAACAGCTCATTTCTGAATATTTAAACATTACCAGGGAAAGCTCATGGCTAATATGAATTATCTCATTGTTCCTCACTGCAATCACAGAGGGTAGGTGTCATCATAGTGCCATTTTAAAGACAAATATCTGAGTCCCAGAAGCCAAGGGTGGAGGGCTAACAAGCAGAAGACCAAGGCCCAGGATCTATACCATTCCTGGCCCAGTATAATGCTGACATTGACCTTCTCAAGCATTTTTAATCCATTCCACTGAATCTAGTCTTTTCAGTTTCTCTGAGCTTATTTTGCTAGTACTTATAAATCAAGCCTGTTGGCATCTTACAATCATCCAGGCAGTTTTTAAAAATACCTTGGAACTTCACCCCCAGAGAGTCTCATTCATTGGGTCTGGGGAAGGACTTGGCATCCATTTTTTTAAAAATCCCACCCCTCCTAGGTTGAGGACCTGTGCAGGTGGGATAACATTTCTTTCTTCTTAGTGGGAAATGATGTTTTATATCATCTTCTGTGTTTACTGTCATCTCAGGATATGACAATAATCCTTCTCCCCCTCCTCTCTCCACCTCCTTCTCACCCAGAACACAGATGACTGGGCTAAAGCAAGTGTAGCTGCTTCAATCTTAGGCATTCCCATTTGGTAGGTTCTACTGGTATCTCAGAATGATTTTCCTAGAACCGCCTTTTATCTGGTTTGGATTCATTGCGGAGGACCCTAGGAAGGGAAGGAGAAAGTGCCTTATTACAAATCAAAAATCATCCATCACAATTCTCCTCTACCTTATCCCAACCTTATTCTTGGTCCTGTCCTCAAATACCCTGGTGTTGGAGTGACTGTAGAATGGCTTATTCTGCTGCTTCTTAGTCTGCTCCTATTTGGGGCAGCACTCATTATAATTGATATAACATCTCACTTTTCTAGCTTTGTGGATTTAGTCACAATTCCAGGTGAACATAAAAGTTTCATTTACATTCCCATTACATTAATTTGTAGTTAAGTTAAAGACCTATTTATTGCTGTGTAACAACCCTTCTCAAAACTTAGTGCACTAAGCATAAAACACCAGCATCTCCTGATGCTCTCAGATTTGATGGGTAAGGGACTTGGACAGGGATGGTTTATCTCTGCTCCATGGTGTGGTGACATGAGCAACAGTGGGCAGGAATCATCTGGAGTCCTCTTCCCTCAGAATGACTTGGTGCCTGGGCTGGAATGACTTGAAGGCTGGCTACAGCTAGGGCTGCCTCTGTGCCTCACAGGTGGGCTCTCCATGTGGCCTGGGCTTTCTCACACCTTCACAGCTTTGCCTTATGTGTCAGCTCAAGGCTCTTAGAGCCATTGTTCTACCTGATGTCCAACAGCCTTGCCAACCTTGGACAGTCCATCTTGATCCCTTCATTGAACTCTATTGATTGAGGCAGACACAAACCCTCTCAGAAACCAGAAGAAGAGACCAACACCCCACAGGTGCTTTTATTTATTTATTTTTAATTTTTTGGTCATTTTTTTAATACTGTTATTTCCCCAATACAATTTTTTCCCCTACTGTACAGCACAGTGACCTAGTTACACATGCATGCTTACATTATTTTTTCTCTCATTATCATGCTGTCATAGGTGGCTAGACATAATTCTCAATGCTTAACAGCAGGATCTCATTGTTAATCCACTCCAAAATCAATAGTTTGAATCCATTAACCCCAAATTCCCAATGCATCCCAATCCCTCCCCCTCCCTCTTGGCAACCACAAGTCTGTTCTCCAAATCCATGACTTTCTTTTCTGTGGAAAGGTTCATTTGTGCTGTATATTAGATTCCAGTTATCAGTGATATCAATATGGTGTTTGTCTTTCTGACTTACTTCACTCAGGATGAGAGTCTCTAGTTCCATCCATGTTGCTGCAGATGCCATTATTTTGTTCTTTTTATGGCTGAGTAGTATTCCATTGTGTATATATACCACATCTTCCTAATCCAATCATCTGTCAATGGACATTTGGGTTGTTTCCATGTCTTGGCTATTGTGACTAGTGCTGCAATGAACATATGGTGCATGTATCTTTTTTAAGGAAAATTTTGTCTGGATATATGCCCAAGAGTGGGACTGCTGGGTTATATGGGAGTTCTATGTATAGTTTCCTAAGATACCTCCATACTGTTCTCCATAGTAGTTGTACCAGCTGTATTACCACCCACAGTGCAGGAGGGTTCCCTTTTCTCCACACCTAGTCCAGCACTTGTTATTGGTGGACTTATTAATGATGGCCATTCTGACCAGTGTGAGGTTGTATCTCATGGTATATGGACTTCCAGTGTCGCTCACACCAAATGTGCTTTTAGGTTCAAGAAAGGTTCAAGAAGAAAATCTATCTTTATATCTTTCTCAAAGTACAAAATGCCTATCATAATAGGACCTATTGAAATAGTTGATAAACCAGTCCAGCTGATGTACCATAGTTTGCAATGATTTTTTTTTTTACATCTATTGGCAGATAATAGGACTGCATTCCTTAAAGTGCACTTTACATAGCAAGCAGAATGTCAAGTGAGCTGGCTCAGGTGATCAGAGCAGACTTCTCAGTGAGAAGATATCTGCACTATATTCTAATTCCAAACCCTTTTTCATAAATGTATAGAATTTGTTATAAATGGGGTCTTGGGTAAAAAGAATGGTTCAAATCTAGCTAATCAACCTAACTAGAAAATAGCTCAAGGCCAAAGTTCTATGTCGCTCTTATATATCAATGTCTTTGATAAATAGAGCAAAGTTCTGGGGTTTTTGGATCATGCTTTAGCGTTCATTTCATTTCCATGGAACTAGTTCCAGTTACAGGGCATCTCAGTTATCTTTTTAGGAAGCCTAGCTCCTGGATTTAATATAACAATGGAAAATCCCAGATTTGTATCAGATTAAAATTAATCACTCAGTTAATATTTTCCAGGCCCATTTCTTATTTACTTAAATTGGTTTAGGTAATTAGTTGGCTCCCCACCAATTCTTTACTAAGTTTAGTTTGACGTTTGTTTCAGCATTGCTATAAAATAAATAATGGTCCCCCAAAGACCCAGCCCTAATCCCCAGAACCTGTGAATGCATTACACTACGTGATAAGAGACTTTGCAGATGTGATCAAATTAAGGATCTTGGTATGGGGAGATTAGCCTGGATTATCAGAGTGAGCCCAAAATAATCACAAGAGTCTTTGTTAAGAGTCAGGAGGGCCATCAGATGAGTAGTAGTAAACAGAAGCAAGAGGTCAGAGTGACATGAAAAAGTCATGAGCCAAAGAATGCATGTGGCCACAAGAAACTCACAAAGGCAAGAAAGTAGTTTCTTCTTTTATTTCGGAAGGAACCAGTCCTGATAACACCTTGGCTTTAGATGGGTGAGCCTGATTTTGGATCTCTGACCTCTAGAACAATAAGAAAATACATTTGTGGTGTTCTAAGATATGATGTTTATGGCATTTTGTTATAAGAGCAATAGGAAACTAATAAAAACATGCAAGATACACAGCTGTACCTTCCCTTAGATCTGAAAATTAGTGTTAATATTTGATTCTTACACCCTCTACGTTACCACTGTAAAAGTATGACCTGTTGTTGGTTTAGATTTCATTGATGGCTTGAGAAAATATGGTATAGGTCTACATTTGAGAAAACTTTTAAGGAACAAATCAGAATTAAAAATCAGATAAAGAGTGACTAGTCATTTTACCAAGGAATGTTTTGTTTAATTCCAGACACATTTACTTCATGAATCTTAAATATTGAGCCATACTAAAACATTTTGAAAGTGAGTCACCTTAGAAGATTGCAATCCACTTCCCCATTTTGGGAGCACATCTACTGTACAAATAAATAAAGCAAGAAAGTAAGGGATATATAAAGATAAAATGAAAATTTAAAAAAATTTTAAAAATGAAAGTAATTTTTTTAAGCACAAGGAATGCTAAAATAGGTTGTTCTTACTAGCCTTCATGCTTTCCTTATAGTACCTAATAGTGTCCACATCTACTGGGTTGTAAAAATTAAGGTAAATGATGTGGAGTTGCCTGGATTAGTATCTGGCACATGGTGGGTGTAAAAGAAATATTAGTGAAGTATGAGTAGAGGGGGTGGTGGCAGCTGCAGGGCAGCAGACTCTTTATTGCAAGGCGATGTCATCCTCAGATTAGAGCTGAGAGACCAGCTTTTCCTTTTTCTTCTCAGTAGAGGAGATGGGGAAAGGGCCCCTTTAATCTGGCTTTGTGCCGGGGCCTTAGGCTATTAATATTAGCTACCATAAATAACTCATGTTGACACTGACATACTTCAAGGCCATCCTGTTTTCATAATGTTAGAGAATCTCTGAACATGCAATGAGTTTTTTAAAGGACTTAACATATGTGTTTTACTTCAGAGTTTTCTTGACAGTGAGCTAACAAATCTAATAACAAGTAGTTCCTTGGGTAGACAAACCAAAAGGCACATGTCTAATTAATCACGCTCTCTCTTTTGTCAATAGAGTATTAGTAAAACATTTGTCCCTAATATGCAGTGAGAAAGCCTCTCTCAAAATCCCAGGGTGCATATTATAAGCTGACCGACTGTCGCTGAGTGTAAACACAAGCTGCTGCAGAGTTTAGCTGGCTAACTAGAGGGCTAAGAAGCTGTGAGTAGGGATTTGTCATAAAGTAACGTTGTACATTTGCACTCTAGGGAAGTCTGAAGACATTGCACACCCGAGCTGGATAGTCCCTAATCCAAGGACATGTTGGTGCCTGCGTAGAGCTCTGGTCTCACCTTTTCTAAGCTTGTACTGATGACAATGGAGACAAATACTGATTCCTCCCCACTCTCTACCACATTGGCAAAGATCCCATCTTGACCTAAAATCTGAGATTTTGCTTAAGTGAAGTTGGTGCCATTGAAAAATGGAACATTGAGAATACCTTTTACTTCACTATTCGAACAGAAAGAAATGTGCCCGATAATGATAACCACCTTTCTGACTTAAAATCAGTGTATAAGCCCAAGATGCAGGAACAGCTCTAAGATTCCTTTCAGATCTAAAAATTGCATAATTTTATGTTTTAAGCCAATTGTCTTTTCCAGCATAGTTTTATTACTTTTTAAAGCAGTGGTTTCCAGCTAGGGGTGATTATATCTCCTAAGGGACATTTGGCAATTTCTGGAGACATTTGTGGTTATCACAAGTGGTGCTCCTAGTATCTGGTGGACTGGTGCTCTGGACTGTTGGTGTTCCCCTCAAATTCATATGTTCACATACCTTATTCATTCATAATATAAAGGGATGGTATTTGGAGATGGGGCCTTTGGGAGGTAATTAGGTCATGAACTCCTATAATGAAATTACTGTTTTTATGAAAAGAGGAAGAGAAATAGTTCTTGATTTCTTTTACCATGTGAAGGTCTAAGAGGACAGCCATCTCTAAGTCTAAGGAAGAAGGTCTTTACCAAGAACTCAATCATGCTGAAACCCTGGTTGCTATTTTCCAGCCCCCAGAGCTATGAGAAATAGGTACTTCGTGTTTCATTCAGCCCATCTAGGCTGTTTTGTTATAGCAGCCTAACTAAGACATGGCCAGAGCCCAGAGATGCTGCTAACATGCTACAGTGCATAAGACAGCTTTCCATACCAGGAACAACCAGTCCCAAACTCGTGGTGGAGCTGAGGTTGAGAAACCCATGGATGAGCGTCTACAGGAGAGAGCAAAGTGGGTTAGGGAGGGGAACTTGTTGTAAGTGACAGCTAGCAGTTGTATTTCCTGGAAAGGTTTTGCTAGTTGCTTAGTTGCAATTTTGCAATGTTGATTATTACTTAAGAGGAAGCAAAACATGTTCTGACTGAGTGGGAGACACAGACATGAACTTTCTCAATTATGAGGTTCCTCTGCCAAGGACACTCAGGAATACAATTTGTGCATTTACACAAATAGAAGACATTTAAAGTTACCCATCCTCTTAGTTTTGCTTTTTTTCTGAAAGGACCCTCACAAGAAATTCCATTTGCCTCAGGCATAGCAAAATAATTTTCTTATGAGAACAACTTACCATAGCAGGCAAGAATTATTTCTTGGGATAAAGTTTTGCATACCTTCCTGTCAGAGGCAGAAGTCAACGCCGATATTGCTAATATTCACAAGCATAGGCCAACAGCTTGGGCACCACCTGGGTGCTCATTAGCAGGCCCTTCCCTGCCCTACTGAATTAGAATCTGCATTGTAACAAGACAGGGGTGAGAGATGGGGGTAGATTGCTATGCCTGTTCCAGATCAAGAAGTACTACTATATGATCCTCATTCTGTAGTAATAAAGTCCTATTTTTTTTTTATTTTTAGGGTCACAACCACAGCATATGGAGGTTCCCAGGCTAGGGGTCTAATCAGATCTACAGCTGCTGGCGTACGCCACAGCCACAACAACACCAGGTCTGAACTGCGTCTGCAGTCTATACCACAGCTCACTGCAACACCGGATCTTTAACCCACTGAGCAAGGCCAGGGATCAAAACCGCAACCTCATGGTTCCTAGTTGGATTCATTTCTGCTGTGCCATGACGAGAACTCCCAAATTTTTGAGCATGTAAATAAACTGCACTTTATTCTTTTCACAACATGTAGGCATTTTTTTAATGGCCAGCTATGTTATATCAGGCAAGGCGGTTAACCTGGGCTTTAGTGGCCTCATTTTTGAAAAGAGGGAGTGGCAATAAGAGAATCTTTTAAATTCTTTTCCACCTGTAATACTGTAGGAAATATAAATGATGTTTATACTGGAGAAAATATAATTGCCTGAGCTGTCCAGTGAATGTAAACTCAAGAAAAAGAGGGAGACTAATCTAAGAAAACATTTATATGGTTGATGTCAGAGAATCTTTTCCTATGTTCTCTTCTAGGAGTTGTATGGTGTATTGTCTTACATTTAAGTCTTAAAGCCATTTCGAGTTATTTTTGTGCATGATGTGGGGGTATGTTCTAGTTACATTGATTTACATGCAGCTGTCCAGTTTTCCCAGTACCACTTGCAGAGAAGACTGTTTTTTTCCCATTTTATATTCTTGCCTCCTTTGTTGAAGATTAATTGACCATAGGTGTCTGGGTTTATTTCTGGGTTCTCTATTCTGTTCTGTTGGTCTATAGGTCTGTTTTGGTACTAATGGGTTAATAGATGCAAACTATTTCATATGGAGTGGATAAATAATGAGATCCACTGTATAGTCCAGGTGACTGTATCTAGTCACTCGTGATGGAATGTGATGGAGGATAATGTGAGAAAAAGAATATATATATTATAATATGTTATTATATATACTATTATATATATTATAATATGTTATTATATATACTATTATATATTATTATATATACTATTATATATATTAAATATATTATTATATATACTATTATATATATATTATATATATTTTTATATGTATATATAAAACTGGGTAACTTTGATGTACAGTAGAAATTGAAAGGACACTGTAAAATAACTATAAGGGAAAAATTATATAAACTTAAAAAAGAAAAAGAGGGTCTCTGGCCAGTCCATACCATAGATGCACATGAGCATAGACCCACATCAATCAATAGTCACTGAATTTTTCTGTGAAACAGTCTACTTCCAACCAGGAAAGAGCCTAGTGAAGTCAGGGTGTGCCTCTTGGTTGATACTTGGACTTGCTCTTTGCAGAAGCATTCTTTGCTTCCCTGGTACACAAGCAGGCTCTGCCTGGGTGTACCAGGTAGGATACTGTGCAATGCCTACTTGATCCTGGTCACCCCACTTGAGTTCCAAAGCACTGGTCACCCAGGTGCCTTCTTCCAGCCTGCACCAGAAAATAGAAAGCCTGAGTATAGAAAGATCTTTGAGCATAACTGACAAAGACAAAAAGTGTCTGCAATTCAGCTTCTTTTAAGAGCTACCTCTTGAGAGTGATTTGGGGAAATGGTACTTTGACTTTCTTGTTTTGTACAATTCAAGAGAGTATAAGATCAAAAATACCAGATCAACCACAAACACCACTACTTACCTAATTGCTTGGGGGCTTTTGGAAAAAAAGAAAGAAATAGGAGTTAGGTAGGATTTCCAAGAAACCACCATTTCATTTTCAGGACCATCTCCAACACTGGAAACTGTCTTTTTGGAAATTCTCCTTCTTTTAGTGGTTTTGAACCAAGAGTGATTACCCCCACCTATGCCCCCCCAATCCCTAGAGACATTTGGAAGTATCTGGAGAAATTTTTCATTTTCACACCTAGAGATGTGGCTTTTATGGTCATCTCTTGGCTAGAGTCCAGAGAAGCTGCTAAGTATCTTGCAATACACAGGGCAGCCTTCCCACAAGGAAAAATTGTCCCCAAATGTCAGTGGTGCCATGAGTGAGAAACCCTGTTCCACACCAAGACAAAAAGGGCAATTTTTTTTTTTTTTTTTTTTTTTACAGCTAGTGGGGAAAATCTATGGATGGTTCTAGAGGTCAGTTTATACATTCATAAATATCTTTTTTTAACCTGTCCCATTTTTATTTGTATTTTTAATTTTTTTTCTTTTTTGGTGAGATATTTAAGTTCTCCTCTCTTAGTAACTTTCAGTTATATCATACAGAATTATCAGCTATCGTAATCATGTTATATGTAAGATGCTGAGACCTTATTCATCTTATAGTTGAACGTTTGTGGCCTTTGACCAATCTCTCCTTATATCCCCCATACCCTGGAAACCACTTTTCTACTCTCTTATTTGTATGTTTGTTTTTAAGATTCATTGTATAGGTGATATCATGCAGTATTTGTCTTTCTGTCTAGCTTTAAATTATCATAATGCCCTCCAGGTTCATCCATGTTATTGCAAATGACAGGATTTCCTTTTTTAGGGCTGAAGAATATTCCATTGTATGTATATACAGTATTTTCTTCATTTGTTGAAGAATGCAGGCTGTTTTCCTTTCTGGGCACTGAGATCAATGCTACAATGAACAAGGGAATATATATCTATCTTCAAGATAATGGTGTCATATCCTTTAGGTACATACCCAGAAGTGAGATTGCTGGATCATATGGCCATTCTGTTTTTAACTTCTTGAGGAGCCTCATACTATTCTCCATAGTTGTTGTACCAGTTTACATTCCAGTAACAGTGTACAAGGGTTCCCTTTTCTCCACATTCTTGCCAGTTTTTTTTAAACATCTTTTTGATAATAACTATCCTAACAGGTGTGAGGTGATATCTCATTGCAGTTTCAATTTGCATTTCCCTGATGATTAGTGCTGCTGAGCAGCTTTTCATGTACGTGTTGGCCATTCGTGTGTAGTCTTTAGAAAACATACCTATTCAGGTACTTTCTCCATTTTTAATTGAGTTATTTGATTTTTTTGTTATTGGGTTGTATGACTTCCTTGTATAGATGGGATATTAACTTTTTGCTGGATATGGGATTTGTCATTTTGTTGACTGTCCTCTTTGCTAGGCAGAAGCTTTTCAGTTTGCTGCAGTCCCATCTGTTTGTTATTGGTTTTGTTGCTCTTACTTTCAGTGTGAAATCCCAAAAATCGTTGCCAAGTTTGAACTGAAGGAGCTTACCACCTATGTTTTCTTTCAGAAGCTTTAAAGTTTCAGGTCTTACTTTGAAGTCTTTAATCCATTTTGAATTTATGTTTATGTTGTAAGATAGGAGTCTGCTTTCATTGTTTTGCATGTGACTGTCCAGTTTTCCCAATGCCATTTATTGAAGAGGCTATTATTTCCCCACTGAGTATTTTTGGATCCATTTTAAAATGTAAGTTGACATTATATGAAAGATTATTTTCTTGGTTCTCTATCTCATTCCATTCATCTAAATGTCTGTTTTTATACCAGTTCCATATTATTTTAATAACAATAGCTTAGTAATGTAATTTGAAATCAAGGTGTGTGATGCCTCCAGGTTTTTATTTCTTTCTCCAGATTGTTTTGGCTATCTGGGATTTTTTTTTGTTGTTCCATACATATTGTAGAGTTGTTTTTTCTTTTTCTGTGAAAAAATGCCATTTAAATGTTGAAAGGTATTCCACTGAGTCTGTAGATTGTTTGGGGTAGTAGGGACATTTTAACAATATTCTTGCAATCCATGAGAACAGAATATCTTTCTATTTTTTGTGTCATCCTCAGTTTATTTTCATCAGTATCTGACAGTTTTCAGTATTTGTATCTTTTCTCACCTTGGTTACATTTATTCCTAAGTAGTTCATTTATTTATTTGTTGATGCTATTTATAAATGAGATTGTTTTCTCTCTCTCTTTTTTGTCTTGCTTTTCAGGGTGGGGGGCTGAATTCATGGCATCGGTAAGGGAATGTATCCCTTTACCATCATATAATGACCTTCTTTGTCTCTTATTTACAGTTGGTGGTTTAAAGTTTATTTTTTTATGATATAAGTATAGCTACTCCTGCTTTCTTTTGGTTTCTATCTGCATGGGATATATTTTTCCATCTTTACCATTTCAACCTGTACTGTCATTAAGGCTAAAGTGAGTCTCTTATAGACAGCAGAGAGTTGGGTCATGTCACTCTGTGTCTTTTGATTGAAGAGTTTAGTTCATTTCTGTTTAAAGTAATTATTGGTAGGTATGGACTTACTATTTGGTCAGTTATTTTCTGGTTGTTATATAATCCTTTGTTTCTTTCTTCCTTTGTGATTTCATGTTTCTCTATAGTGATATGCTTAGATTCCTTTTACTTTATCTTCTGTGTATCTAAGTTTTGCTTTACATAAAACATATTTGTAACAGTCTATTTTAAGCTAACATCTCCAAATGCACACAAAAGTTTTAAATTTTAACTCCCCCCATATTTTTTGTTTTGATGTCATAATTTATATATTTTTACTATGTGTATACATTAAAACTTATGGTAATTATAGTTATTTTAATATGTTTGTCTTTTAATCTTTGTAGTAGAGTTGTGATTTATCCATCTCCTTTACAAAATTAAATTATTCTGAATTTAATTATATGTTTACTTTTACCAATGAGTTTTATACTATCATCTGTTTTGATTCTAATTAGCATCCTTCTGTTTAGGCTTGAAGAATCCCACTTAACTTTTCTTATAAAGCTGGTCTAGTGGTGATGAACTCCTTTACCTTGTGGTTGTTTGGAAAACAGCTTATTTTTCCTTTAATTCAGATATATAACTTCGCAGTAGAGAATTCCTGTTGGCAGTTTTTGATTGTAGCATTTTGACTGTATCATGCCACTCCTTATGGGCTGGCAGAGTTTCTACAAAAATTCTGATGATAGGGTTCACTGATATGTAAAAAGTTGATTTTTGTCTCAGTGATTTTAAGCTTTTTTTTCCTTGTTTTAAACTTTTGACAATTTAGTTGTAATATGTCTCAGCATCAGTCTCTTTTTATCCCTTTTATTTGGAATTCTGTAGGCTTCTTGAATCTTAAAGTCTATTTCTTCCAGGTTAGGGAAGTTTTCAGTCATTATTAATTTGAATAAGCTTTCTGGCCCTTTCTCTCCCCTTCTAGGATCACTTGTAGTTTGAATATTAGTCTGCTTTCTGGCATCCCATAATTTTATTAAGCTATCTCTATTCTTTTTATTCATTTTTCCTTTTTTTCCTTGATTAGATGAATTCTACTGTCCTGTCTTTAAGTGTGCTATTCCCTTCTTTTGGTTGTTTTAGTCTGCTATTAAACCTCCCTATTGAATTTATCAGTTCACTTATTATATTCTTCAACTATATGATTTTTCTTTTGTACTTTTTAACATTTTCTCTCTTTGTTGAAATTCTTATTTTGTTCATGCATTGCTCTCCTTAACTTGATGAGCATCTTTATGATCATTACTTTGAACTCTCTATCAGGTTAATTACTTATATCTGTGTCACTAAGATCTGTTACTGGAGAGTCATCATATTCTCTTATTTGAATTATATTCCTGTTTCTTCATTTTAGTTGACTGTCAGTGTTGGTTTTTATGCATGAGATAAAACACCCACCTTTCCCAGTTTCTTTTTCTTTCAACTATTGCATTTGGAGTGGATAAGCAATGAGATCCTGCTGTATAGTACAGGGAACTATATCTAGTCACTTATGATAGAACATGATGGAGGATAAGAGAAAAAGAATATATATATGTACATATATATATATGGCTGGGTCACTTGGCTGTACAGCAGGAATCGACAGAACATTGTAAATCAACTATAATAGAAAAAATAAAAATCCTACAAAAATTGTTAATTTCATTTAATTATTTTATTTTTATAGAAGTATAGCTGATTTATGATGTTGTTAGCTTCAGATGTACAGCAAAGTAATTCAGTTGGCTTTTCCAAATTATTTTCCCTTATATTTTATTACAAAATATTGAATATTGTTCTTCATTTAATACAATAGGTCCTTGTTGATTATCTGTTTATTTATAGTAATGGGTATATGTTACTCCCAAATCCCTTATTTATCTCTTACCTTCGTTAATCATAAGTTTGTTTTCTGTGTTTCTGTTTATATTTCTGTTTTGCATATAATTTGATTTGTATCATTTTTAAATATTCCACATATAAGTGATATTATATGATATCTGTCTTTGTCTGGCTTACTTCACTTAGTATGATAATCTCTAGGTCCATCCATGTTGCTGCAAAAGGCATTATTCCATTCTTTTTTTATGGCTGAGTAATATCCATTGGGTGTGTATACCACATCTTCTTTATACATTCACCTGTCGATGGACATTAGGTTGCTTCCATGTCTTTGCAATTATAAATAGTGCTGCAGTGAATATTGGGGTACATGGATCTTTTAAAATTATAGTTTTGTCCATATATATGCCTAATAGTGGGATTAGAGGAGCATATGATAGCTCTATTTTTAGTTTTTAAGGAGCCTCCATATTGTTCTCCATAGTGGCTATACCAATTTACATTCCCACCATTTCTTCCCCTCTCCAGCTTTTATTATTTGTAGACTTTTTGATGATGGCCATGCTGACCAGTGTGAGTTCATACCTCATTATAATTTTGATTATTTGCATTTCTTTAATAATAAGTAATGTTGAGCATCTTTTCATGTAACTTTTGGCCACCTTTATGTCTTCTTTGGAGAAATGTATTTAGATCTTCTGTGATTCAAAATCTATGTGTGTACAGCAAAAGCAGTCCCAAGAGGAAAGTTTATAGCAATACAAACTTACCTTAGGAAACAACAAAAAAAATCAAATAAACAACTTAACCTTACACCTAAAACAACTAGAGAAAGAAGAAAAAGAAAACCCAAAATTAGTAGAAAGAAAGAAATCATTAAGATCGGACCACCTTTTCCAGTTTTGACAGAGTGGTCTTATATAGGAGATACCTCTTCCCTCAGTCCAGCATGAGATACTGTTTTTTTTTTAAATTCCTCAGACTTTTTAATTGTCCAAGCTTCCCTCTTTATTCTTAGTGACTCCTAGTAGTTGACGGTGTGCCAAGACCTGTCAGTATCCAAGAGGGAAGGTCACATTCAGTGCCTAGAATGTGGACCTTCAGGCAGAAGTGAATGTGCGTAGTTAAGTCTTTTCAGGGAAAAACTAGAGATAAGCATTTTTTCCCCCTGATTCCTCTGTACTGGGTCCATGGTATAGGGAGATACCTGTGATTGTCACAGTCTTGTTGGATTTGCGAAGAGAAGCCCTGTTGGCTACCAGAGCCAGATATAACCAAGGACTTGCAACCTTGGGCAGCAGCTGCACGAAGTGGAACACATATGTACAAGCTCCTTCTAGGGAGATACTGGTGACTTGGAGCATGCTACCAGGAATCAGTAAGAGAGGTGTTTGTTAGTTTCCCTGGTTTCCAGGGACTACTGAAGCTAGCCCCTAAATGTGTGTTAAATTAAAAGCCTAAACTTCAGGCAGAAGTTTTCAAAATGTGCAGATGGACTCCTTTTGGAAAAGACAATAAGATGGGTAATTTTGCCTGCTTCCTCTGTACTGAACTCTGAGAGAGTAGCTCTATATCAAATGCTTACACATCCATTAAAAACTACTCCTTTGTTTTTATAGGCTTATTGAACACAAGCTTCATTGACTTTAAGAGCTATATGTTGGGGAAGGGCTGCCCTTCAGTTGAGATTCTTAAAAATTAGGTATTAAATTTTGGAGCAAACCCTTGGTTCAAGGGAAAGCTGGGAGTTAGGAGTTCCCTTCCATTTAAATGGTGCTGGACCAGGGGTAGTGTTTATGGCAAACATATATCTCAGCCTTTCTGATCTATTTTGATGTGGGGTATTTTCTCATTTGCCTGATGTGTAGTAGTTGTTTCCTAGTTTCACATATTTTGAGAGGTAATTATTCTTGGTGTGGTCATGGATTCAGTGTGTCCACAGGAGGAGGGGAATTCGGGTCCCTCCTATATTGCTGTCTTGGTTGACATCCCAATTGATAACTATCTTGGTTATGTCAAAACTTTAGATATTCATGGATTTTTAACTGAAGCATTTAAGGAGGATTGAAGAACTTTGATCCTCTAATGTGTATGCTGGCACCATAAAAAAAAAAATACAGTTACCATGAACTTCGTTGACATGTATTCCAAATTGAACTATGAATATTAAATACTTGCCCAGTATCAGTTATGTCTTGTACCACAGCTTCTAGTAATTAAGATTGGAACCAGAATTATTTTTCTTCCTTTTTTTTAAATGTTTGTTTTGTTTTTTTATTGCATCATTCCATAAAGAAAAAAAAAGATAAATTCAACTAAAACAAACACACATAAAATAAAATAGTATATCATGAATAAATGCAAAATAACAGTAGAGGAAATAGAGAGTGAGAGGTTAACACAAGTTAGGGAGAGATGAAAATATAACACAAATGTGCAGTCTCTCAGATCATAAATCATTGATCCAGTTGTGCCCTGACTTGGCTTTAAGCTTCCTGGTGTTCAAAATAAAGACAGTCAATTATAGTTTGATGAGGAGAAAACATGCTGTTTTCCTAGTTCAAGTACTAAAAAAAGCATATGGATCTTTTCTAAGAGACTTAAATACAATCCCTACAGTAATTACCATAATATATCTCATAAGACTGCTTCTCCTGCTACCCCTCAACAAAAACTAAGATCAAAACCTCCCAAATTAAACTCAGTGAAGTGCTTTCTACATGTGGTCAAAATAGTTATGGTTAAACTACAAAGAGTTTTTTGATGGTCAAGCTGGATCAAAAGAAAAATGTGTAATATATTTTAGGTGATAAAAAGATGAGATACTACAGTGAGTACCTCAAGTGTAGAAATAACATTAAACTCTTCCACATAGTGAAAGGCCGAATTAGAGGAATCTGTGTGCTTAGGCAGAGAAACGACAGGTAACTTCAATGTGAGTGGATACATCATAGGTATTCCAAATCGCATCTATAAAATAAGGATGCTGGGGCATAGGAACAATCGAAGAGAAGAATCTGGGATCTTTTCCCGTTGATCACATTTTCTCAAAGAATTTTCCTTGGCATACTAATGTCATGTGATGAGGTCTGAAAATGGTTCCAGTGTCAAATAAGTTTGGAAAATATTGCATACCAGTTCCCTCTCTTGAAAAATTATGACACCACCCCCCAACACACAGTAACATATTACAGATCTGTAATAAAGGAATCTGATTAGCTTTTCTTTGCCTAGTGTTTCCTAAACTTATTTGATCATCACATCCACATGTTTGCATTTGATGTGACTAACATTCTATAAAACATCCCTGAAAAAATCTTGTAGTTTCTGACAACACTGACTCAATGTGCTATTAAGATTAAAATCAATTTAAAAAATGTCATTGTGAAGAATGTTCTAGAAAACAAAACAATAGGCATTAACTCATAGCTCTTGCACACCCATAGCCAGAATAAGATTCTGGTATTCAAACCAGTATAAAATGGAAGTATGGCTTCCTCAAAACCCCAAAAGACGAATGAAAATGTATATAGTGGATGTTTATAACATGCAAGGGAATCAGAAATCAAAATTCTTTTCTGTACTATATAATCTGTTTGATAAGGTTATTTTTAAATGAATTTCCATATGCCGTGGTTTGTGAATTTAAGGAAAATAGGGAAATCTCTTATCTTGGTGTTCTCATCTCTTTTGCCTTTAAAGTGAGGTATTCTTGTAGTTTTTTAAAAGTCCAATTTGCAGTTTAGAACTTTTCTTTGATAGCTGCACAAATGTAAGACTAAATTTAGTAAATGACCCTTGTGAACACATTAATTTTCTAGGAAAGGTGAAATCCTGTCAAGAGCAAAGAACCATGTTGAATATCCTACCTGAAATGAATGTTCAGTGGGAGACATTTAGTTTCATATCTCCTTTGAAGGAAGGAGAGAAACCTTTTCAAAGACAGGTCAGCCCAATGGCCAAATCATTCTCAAAACTAGTTATATTAATTTATTGGACAAATGAGGTACACTTTAGATAAAATAAGCATTAACTCACATTCCAGCTTCAGTTTCTTCAACTATAAGAAATCCTCAATAGTCTGTCCTCAACAAATTCCACACAAGTATTCCTGCTTTACTGTCTGAGGATTAATCCACAGAGTAGCATATGAGCTACAAGGGAACTTTGAATTGCTTGATATATGTAGTTAAAACAGTGATTCAGTGATTGTTGTATGCTATTAAAGACCAACCTGAGATATTTTTTAAAAAATTTTGAACTTGGAGGTCAGATGACTTATCACCGTTTTGATGCTATGAGTTACTGGCTGTGTGGTGTTGTGTAATCTTTTCTGATGTTTGTTTTCCTCAAAAACTCACCTTATTGTGTAGTAGTTGGAATCAGTTCTGATTGCGGATGTGAAATTGGTATGCAACTAAAGCACTGAACAGCTATATGCTACAACGTGTTCAGAAAAAAAAAAAAAGCTTTCTGACAGTTCTGGGTCACTTATTCTCTTTTATTGATGTTTGTTTAGCCCCTACTGTGTGATAATGTCATGGTCAGTAAAAACATATTTTTTCCAGTATGCAAGCACCTTAGATGCATAGTTGTAACAGCATCCTTAAATTAGCTTCATTAATTTTAAAGTAAGAACAAACATTTAAAGATGTCTAACTAACATGGCTTGAGTAATATCTAATTTACTACACTAGAGTAGAGCCATTTTCCTCCTATGAATCATGCCAATTTTGTTATTTGCAAAGATCAGACACATTTATCAGGATTCTTCTTCAGAAACACATGCAGGGCTGTAAGCAATATATTTCCTGGCTTCTGACATGAGCTAACCATCTGGAAAAGGCAAATCTGTAATGCAACTGCATGTTTGTTGGCCATGTTCTCCACATTTCTTTGCAATGCCAAGGCGAGGCTGGAGCTCATCAGGCACCATTATCATCTGATTTTGCAGAGGAAGATGGGTCTGCGGGTGGAGAGGAGGGATGGGAAATGCTGCCAGTCCTTCCTGGTCCTCTCCTAAAGAATGACCAGAGAGAAAGGTACAGAGAACAGCTCTTCCCCTCTTCTTGAATTATGATTATAATATAGGATTAAGAATACATATCTTCTTAGCAAATACCTCCCTTGCCTTCTTAAAATCTATAACCACTGTATGAGTTTCCTATTGATGTTGTTACAAATTACCACAAACCTAGTGGCTTAAAACAACATAAATTACTTATCTTACAGTACCGGAGATGAGAAGCCCCAAAATCAAGTTTTTGGCAGGGCTGCCTTCCTGCTACAGGCACTAGGGCAGAACTGGTCTCCTTCCTTTTCCAGCTTTGAGAGGGGGCCTGCATCTCTTGGCCCATGGCATCCATCTTCAAGGCCAGCAGCAGAGTATCTTTAACTCTCTGTCTCTTTTTTCTCTTTCTTGTTCTCCTCTCTCCTTTTTTTTTTGTCGCATCTCCTCTTCTGCCTCTGACCCTCCTGCTTTCTTATAAGGACTCTTGTGATTGCATTGGGTCCACTAGGGTAATCGAGGATAACCTCACTCTCAAGGTTCTTACCTCAGTAGCATCTATGCAGATCCTCTTGCCATCCATTTGGGAGATTAGAATATGCACATCTTTGGGGGGGTATTTTTATCTATTACAACCATCTTGGTTGTTTTGATTGCTTTTTATACAATTGAAGTTTAGTTGATTTACAGTGCTGTGCTTGATTGCTTTTTTAAAAAGTTTCATTGTGTGTAAAATTGAGATGGTTATATTCAACTCTACTTCTCAATGTAGAGTCAGTGAGATAGGCTGGTTTAAGCACCACGGCAAGGTGCTGCCCTGGTGACTTACGGGATTTACTTTTCATACGTGCTCTTAATTAGGAGATACAAAGTTTAGGTTCTGTACCCATTACTGCCTGTGTTACCTGGACAGGCAATGTTGCCTCTTTGGCCTCAGTTTTCTCATCTTTAAGTGTGTAACTTAAGTTTTCTCATCATCCTGTGGGTAACGACTCAAGTTTCAAAATGACCCCACCTACAAAAGAAAGCACTTCCAACTTCGCACAGTCTCACCCACTATTTATAGGAGTGTTTTTCATATACCCACACATCAATTCTCCCAAGTCTTTCCTAAGTCTAGGCCCTTTTAGTTTACTCAGGTCCAGAAAAGAAAGCAGATTATCCACAGGTTAGGAAACAATAGAGGCTATAAGACAACCATGACTGAGAATATTAGAGGGGTCAGAAAGCAGAGAATTTCACGGACAATGCAAATAATTTTATTATTATTATTTTTTTTGTCTTTTTAGGGCCATACCCACAGCATATGGCGGTTCCTAGGCTAGGGGTCCCAGCTGCTGGCTACACCAGAGCCACAGCAATGCGAGATCCGAGCCGTGTCTGTGATCTACACTGCAGCTCATGGCAACGCCAGATCCTTAATCCACTGAGTGGGGCCAGGGGTCAAACCTGCAACCTCATGGTTCCTAGTCAGATTCATTTCTGCTGCGCCACGATGGGAACTCCCATGAAAATAATTGTAAATTAGCAGTGGCAGAGAGAATGATCATGAAAAAATGTCACAGCCGCTGGAAATGCAGACGAGAATGAAACCATTGTCCATCCCTTCATCTTAAGGCTACTTCTGTCCTGACCAATCGATCTCCTGTAAATGCTTACAACTTTATTTGGCCAACATTTTATCCAAAAGCACTCATGTATAGCGCATTCCTCTTCAACCTTTTTTCTACATCACTGCATTTACTGGCTGCATCTATATAAGGATGATTTATATCCTGCTATAAAAGTATTTGTAGCAGCTTCCATGAAAACTTAAAACAAGTAATGGTACCAAGAGAGAAGTCATGAAGCAGGGATCGCAGTTGGGCTGAAGCACAAATAACTTTGCCTAAAATAAAGGCAAAAGGAAGCTGCTAGAAGTACAAAACTGATTTCTGTGCTTCCTGGCAGCACAAAGAGGTAAATGAAACCAACTGTACAGTGTTTTGCCAGAAGAGATGAATCCTTTTCTAAGTCTAAACTCTGACTTTGTTCTGCATCTCATTGAACAAAATAATGGGCAGTGGGAAACCTTAACAGAAGTTTTTTGCCGAATTATATTACCTGGATAACAATGATGGTAGTGGTGGTGGTCATATTTTGGACAGAGAAATCTTTTTCATGTTGCCTGAGTTTCCATGTGAACGGATGAGTGCTCCTAGTCTCTTGTCTCATGCCTTATTTCTTCCCATGGTAGAAAAGCTGAGTATGTGACCCCACTGTCCATTTTCCTCAAGTATGTGAAACAAATCTATCAGTGGTTCTGGGCATGAGGAATTTTGCCTCTTTCCCCCCTCATCTCTCTCTGGAACTGAAAAAGGGAGTGATATGGAAAAACAAGCTGAAAATCTCCCATAAGAGTCTACTCTAAAGTCTAGATTAAAGACTGGGAAATGGCATTCTCAATTCCTCCTTGACTCTTCTAAGCTATAGTTTCTAATAATGACATTTTTCTCTGTTGACACTTTTTTCTTATTTTTGAATAGCTTCAAAATTCAAATGGAATAGAGATGTGCTATTTTTTCCCCTTTGGGTCCTTTCAGTTGCCACTAAATTCTGTTTCTTCCTTTCCCATGAAAATTAGAATTGTTGCTGGGGAGATGGTTGCAGCCAGGTGTGACTGTATGACTGAATATGGCCAGAAGTAAGTGATATGTGCAACTTTTGATGAGTTCCTGGATGAGTTCTTTCCTTTCCTTTCTCTGAGTTGGAAAAGTATTTTTTGTAGCATAGTGATTTTGGAAGAGTTGTCTCAAGCAGCCTGGATGGCTTCATGGAAAAGAGTCTGCTTACATGTGGCAGAAGTCTATTTTTGAAACAACTCATTCTTTGGTGTCTTCATTATACCAAGTCAGTCTTTCCCCTAACAAATACAGACTACAAAATCAATAAGCGCTAAAATTTCTTTAACCCTTATTATCGTGTGCCAGTGACTGAGCACTGTGCATGTACAATGTCATTTGGTTCTCATCAAGATTCTATGAGACAAAAGTACTGTATTATCTTCCTTTTACAGAGAAAGGAACAAAGGCACAGAATGGTTAAATAAGCTCTTCATACTCCATCTCTAGCAAGGCAGCAGAACCTGACTTTGAACCCATTGTCCCCTCCCCTGAATCTTAAGCATCACAGAGTATTGCTCTTTACAAAGACTTGAAGCAGAGATCTAAAGTCAGGGTTTGAGAGCTATTGCAATAGAGACTCAGAATCATGTAACTTGAGGATAGAAAGTGTTTCAAGTTTGCCCTTTTCACCCTCTGAAATAACAGTTGTCTCTGCAGTCAGAACAGGGAGGCCATCAAGAGATGAAGAAAGAACGTTTCACTTCCAAAAGCAAGCAGAACCCATCAGGATGAAGTGCTAGAGCTCATTTTCCTGGGGTCTCCTGTATTTCTGCACATGTTGCATGCAAGGGCATTGACAGCTTTTGTTCTGAACAGTCTTTTCAAGGATGTTTGTGTGGTGAACAGCCTTAGAGGGTAGTGACAGTGTCCCTTCAGAGCAAAGGGTCAGGGCATGTACCCCCATCATGAAAGATATGAATTCCCTAAGTTCAGGGTTCCTTTCCTGTAACTGCATGTAAGGATTATCTGTCTTGTGAGGAACCGACACAAATGCTGACACTCTGGCTGCTGTTACTGTCCTAAGTAATAAATTGCCCTTTGCCTCTGACCTAGGAATCATATGTCCTTCTGAGGCTGGTTAACCTATTAGCTTGAATATTTAGTAACATCTCAGACCCTTCATAGTTCTTGACATTAAGGTAAAATGTTCTATTGCCATTTAAGTGTAATGAATCATTCAATATTCAAAGGCAGCTTGTCTGGACTTTCTGCGTGTCAGTTGTTTTAATAAGGAAGAAAGGAAACGTGTTCACAGACAATGGAAATTAATACCCTTGAAATAGATATGGATTTAGTCTGAATTCATGCTAACCTACTTCTGAAACAGATTTCAGTCTCAGTTCTCAGGACTCTTAGGCCAGAGTCCCCAAATTAGATTTCAGTACTCTAAAATGTCAACAAATATGTAGTTTAAGTATTTTTGAAGACACAGTCTGATGGGGAAATGGAGTTGAGGATACATTTTCAGACATTCCATAAGCAAGAGGATGTCTAGCTTTATCGGAAAGGAGGATGGAACTATAATTCTGATTAAAAGGAAACCAAAAATTTCATACATCAAAGTTAAAAAATAGTTATTCAAATATTTTGCTTTCCCTCAGTGGAGAATAAAGCCATCTTTTTCTGTTGGGAAAAAAACATTGGAACAGAACTCAGATAATGTAGATCATTTCATCATCTAACTGAAACTCACACAGGATACTATCTGGGCCTTGGGGTTTTTTTTTTCAAGCATAAAATGGGTGCATGAAATACATCATCTTAAAGTTCACATCTTACATGGAATTCTAGATTCTCAGAAGTAGAGAGAAACAGTAGTGATAAAGTGTAATACCTACAGAATTTTGATTTTCTCAGCATAAACTATAAGCAGTGTTTCTAGAGACAGGAAGATCATTACACTTCAAACCAGACTCTTTCATCCCCAGGCATTTTCAATAATAAAGAGGCTTCTTCATATTGAGGTAAAATCTGTTAACTTGTAACTGTTAGCACTGACCTTGATTAACTTCTAAACCATAAATGACAGTCATCTTTTCCTCTGCCGTGCCAGCGCATTCGTTATTCGAAGTAGGTAATCACATCACAGACCAGTCTTGTCTTTTCTAATCTATTAATCCCTGATGCTTATAAATTCTTCTACATGTGAGTTTGCGTTCTGTCACAAATCTTGTTGGTCTTAAACTGTGAGCTGTTTCATGGAGTGGAGGCTTATATACTTGAGACACTACAAACAGGGCTCTGTCTGTCCCTCTTAAAAAATTGTGCTAGAAGTAGAGGCACTTGTGTCAGAAGCTGGTCTCCAGAGGCTGAGGACCCTGTCCAAGATGGTGGTGGTAAGGCTGGAGGTAGGGGAAGGAAGCCAGTACTGGTTCTGCTAGAGAGTTTTAAAAGCCTAAACTCAACAGGACGGAAAAGCTATTGGTGGGCTTAAATTCTATCCAAGCACACATGCTGATAGCCTTAAGTCACATACCAGGAGAGTAGGGCAGTTCACCTATGAAGATGATTTTGCTTCTCAGAGGGTCAGCTGGGGTCACTCAAGGTACAGTGTAGACTGGGGCAGGCATCCTTAGTCTATCACTTAGGTGGTAAGACCATCCTGGTGGTTTCCATATTTTAGTGTACATACACATCATCAGAGGAGCTTGTTAAAAATAAGATTCCCAGACCCACAGATTTGGTTCAGTGAGCATGGGGTGTCCGAAAATTTAATTTTCCTCATAGATTTAGATGCAGCTGAACCATGAATACTCAGTAAGATATACTGTTTATGGTTCTTTTGAGATTAGAGACTCTAAGTCCCGAGGACCTGGATCATAGGGACTAAGATAGAGATTATTTATCTGGGTGCTTTAATATCAACCTGGAATGGCTCCCTGTAGGAGAGTTTGGCCAAATGTTTGTTGAATGAATGAATGAATGATCCTCTGCTCCCCCCATAACCTTCCCAACCCTTGCTTGTTGAAACTGTTTTTGTTTTTAATTTCGAAATATCTCTCAGTCTCTACCGCCAGTCCCTCCCACACATTCCTCTTCCATCTCTGGCTGAAGTTTTTTCTACCATGGTCTCTCTTCCCTTACTGTGAGTTGGAAGATCATCCCATCTGACTTCCTAATGATGGTTTCAGTCTAAAATGATACAGAGTGTAAGTACAGAGGCAAATAATTCCATTGTCTCATGGAACTGACTGCTGGGGTAACAGAGAGGAGCAGATGTGAGGATTTGGAGTTGGTCTCCTAGAAGATGGAGGTGCAGGTGTTAACTAAAGTGATAGGAGAATCATTTAGACTTAGGAGGGAAAGGGACAATTCAAAGACGATTACCTAACACCAGTAACATGTTGTGTTCAAAGACAATTTAAAGGTGCTTGTGGGATATTTTTAAAAACCTTATTATATTACATATTGTACAAACTACACCAGGAACTCCAAAGAGAGGTCTAGGCTACACATTGAGTTATATACAGTGACATGATTAGGTCAGATTATAAAGAGAAAAGTATGGAGAGGTAAGGCAGTAGGACACAGACTGAACCTTAAAAAAAAAAAAAAAAAGCCTGTAGTTATAGAAGGAAGGAGAGACCAAATATAAGTGTATCAAGTAAGAAAGATTTCTTGAGGTAATAGAACATTTGCATATAAAAATTGGTAATAGCTAAATCCAGACTCTGAGAATTTAAGAAATAAAAGGTCGGTAATGAAGAAAGCAAGTCTTAGCCAGCTGCTCTCTTCAGATGTAAAACAAGAATGAACGAATGAATGGGAGGATGGAAAAAGAAAAAAGAATGAAGTGGTAGTTTGATTTATTGTCCTTAGAAGAAAATCGATGATGCTTCCATGCTAAAGAAATCAACACATTCAGTGACTGAAAATGCAGGAAAAAGATGAGCGTTAGGAAAATTTGGGAGGACAGTTGATAGATAGAAATGTAAAAGTCAAGAAAGAGGAAACTGAAGATTATATCAGAATGTCTTGAGTCAAGTTGGAGATAGTGTCATTGTGGAGATAATGTCGTTGAGACGGTGAGAAAAGAGGATACTACACGGGGGAAGAGGTAGATAATAGAAAGATGGGTTAACCAAGGCAGAAGTCTATCTCTTCCACAAAAGAAGTCAGGAGGTGGGCAGGCAGGGTTCATTTGGTGGTTCTAAAGATGTGGCTACAAGTCATGAGGGACCCTGGCTCATTCTGTTTTTCACCATCCTCGTTGATGGCTTCTTGTCTTCACCATTCAAGAGAGTGGCTTGGTCTCCATTCATCATACCCACATGTGCGGGCCAGAAAGAGAAAAAAGCAGAAAGACAAAAAAGGCTCCTTGTAGTTGTGGGTCTCTTTAAGCAGCTTTCTTGGAAGTATTACAAAAGTTTAGCTTTCATATATTTGACCAGTACTTACATTACCTACACCTATCCATAAAGAAGGCTGGAAAACAGAGTCTTTCTTCTTCAATGTGAGCACAGAAAAGTCAGGGTTGTCTTACAAAGAAGGGGAGATTCTATGGTGTTAGGTTAATTGTCAGTCTCTGTTGTAGATGTGGTGCAAGTTTGTGGTGAGGCCATTATTTCAGCTTTTTCACTTTTTCTAACAAAACTGCTTATCAGGAAAAGAAAGTGTTTTTTGGCCAGGCCTATGGATTGGAGTGGTAGTTACCAATAAGGAAGTGAGCAATTCCAGGTTATAAGCAAACATACTGCTGAAATACTGATACTGAGGGACTGAAAGGACTGAAAAAGAACAATAGGTACTCATGGACTAGAGGCCAAAATGCGGGCAAAGAGCTAGCTGAACAAGGAAAAAAGGATTGGGAAAGTAAAAAAAAAAGATGGTGTGATTAGAAGAGGAAATTCAAAGTCGACAAAAATAAGGCACTTACGAATTTTCTAAGTTTGAGATGGGACTGTTCTTAGCTGGACTGGAAAAAGAGGTTATTTAATTGACGTGTAGGAGTTATGGAAACAAGGCTAGAAGGATAAGGATGATATATCAAGAGATTAAAGTAGAAAGAAACACTGAACCTGAGACTAAAAACAAGACATTCATGAAATCAACAGTAGGGAGAATGAGGACTAATGTCAAAGTATAGATTCACTGCCAACTGAGAAGTTGTGGTTTGGGTATCACAGGGAAATAGGAAAGGCAGACATTTATTGAGTACTTGCTATGTGACAATCAACAAACTGTGACAATCAACAAACTTGCTAAGTGACCATCAAAAACTATTTTTTAAATATAGAAATAATTTTAAAGTAAGCTATTTAGGAATAATTTTAGTTGACATGAAGTCTGTAAAGACAGAGTTCCTTTATTCCCATCATTCATGTTCATCTAAACTTAACATCTTATATAACTAGAGTACATAGGTAAAACTAGAAAATGAAACTGGTACAATACTAACCAAACTTGGATTTCTTCAGTTCTTCAATAATGCCCCCCCCCACTTAATTGCAGAATGTAATCCAAGATACCATGTTGTATTTTGTATTTAGGTGTCATGCTGCCTTAGTCTCCTCTGATCTGTGACAGTGTCTTAGTCTGCTTTTCTTGACCTTAACACTTGTATCCCAGGAGTCTTGTGGAATGTCTCTCAGTTGGGAGTTCCTGACATTTTTCTCATGATAACACAGGGTTATGTGTTAATACCACAGAACAGAGAACAGCATTGTATCAGGGAGAACACCACGACCTATTATTGGTGTCAAATGCCATCATTTAGCCATCACTTGTTTACGTAGAGCTTGCCAGAGTTCTACAGTGGAAACTTCTAATTTTTTTCCCTTTCTGTACCCTCTTCTTTGGAAGCAAGTGGCTGAGTTTAGCCCACACTCAAGGGGAGGGGTAGGAAGCTCCGTCTATTGGAAGGCATAGCTATCTACATTTGGGATTCTTTTGTAAGGAAGATTTTCCCCTTCTTCCCCATTTATTTATTCAGTCATTTATTTCTATCAGGATGAACTCATGGATATTTTATTCTTTGGGTCATAATCCAACACTATTATTTTGTTGCTGAAGTTGTTCCAGTTTTGGCCAATGAAAACTATTTTTACATAAATTTATTTATTAAGCCCTCCAACAACCCAGTGAGACAAGTATTACCTGTTATCCTTATTTTGTAGAAACAAAAACTCAGGCTCAGAGAGGATAAGAAACCTTCCCAGTGATTGACTGACATCGCGTGTGTTGAAGGCAGCAGTCTGACTTGCAAGTCCGTGTGCTTAGCTTTGCTATGCTATTGTTAAGAGGAAAAAGATGCTCCAGGAATGAACGCCAGTCAGAGATAAGGTTTATTTTTATCTTGCCCCTTTTCAGAGGTGAGAACACATATTTGAGGGGATTTACCATAAAGGTAGTAAGTGCAGAATGGCTGAGTTTCCAAAGGGACAATATGTATAGAGAACCACACATGGTGGTCAGAACGAAGCCTGTGGCCAGGTAGGAAGGAGGAGAGAGTAGCTAACAAAAGAAAATGAAAAAATGATAGGTTGCAGGACAACTGACAGCATGGAAATTAAGGGAAGAAAAAGCTTCAGTGAGGGTAAAATTTGGTTGCAGCATCATATAGAATCAGCCTCCAGTAAGAAGGAAGTTGAGTGAACTTCAACAGAGCAGGGTAATAGAAGGGAAGAAAACAAAAGATTTCAGGTCAACCTAGAGAAAGGAAGCCAAGAAGTAATTTAATAAGAAAAGAGATGCAGAATCAAGTCATTTTTTTTCCCCTAGGATAGAGGATGACCTGTACATAGGGAAGCCAGTAGCAGAGAGCAGTGTACCTGGAAAAGGGCACTGGAGCAGCTGAGTGAAAGAGAGGGGGGTTATCTTGGAGGCAGGGCGGCTTCTACTCACACACTGGAGGTCAGCCTCAGAGACAGAGGACAGTGGTATTACTCAGGAAAGGTACAGGCACATTTAGGATGTGCTGTGGGGTTTTGATGGTCTCAATTCAGTTAGTAGTAGAACTCGAAGCAGTCATCTGCAGACACTGGGAACAAGATTCAAGAGAGATTTCCTAGTCTTAGAGGAGTAGCTAATGCCTGTCCCTGGGTCAGTGTTTGATAGGCTTAGTGACAAGGGGTCAGGGTGAAGTCATTCATGTTGATGGATGTCATTTGACTGAGAGCAGAGATCAGACATACAATTATCTGAACTTCATTTTCGATCTTTCAAATAGTTGAATATATACACTTATTAGACAAAAGACAGGTTAGTCTTTCTCATATGTTCAGAAATAAGAATGATGCTAACCTGCTATGTTTATATCGAGTTGTTGACAAAAGTATCTAGAATGAACATAAAATTCGTATAAAAATTGTTACTGGAGTGACAACTTTTTCTCAGGAATTTTTCTTCAAATAATTCTAAATTCAGAATTCTTGGTGAATGTTTAATAGTTATGAATTGAACACCAAAGGCTTAACATGCCATTTATACTTATCAGACATAAGTTTGGACAATAATTTTTCTAATTTAAGCCTGAACTATAACATGGATTGTTCTCAAGTTTTTTCATAAATATTCTTAAAATATTGTCTATTAAAACGGAATTCTGGATTTTAATCTGAGATACTAACATGACTGTATCACTGATAATACACAGTTTAAAAGAAGAGTTCATTTCAGAAATGAAGCATTTTCATTTATGAAGTTACAAGTTTTTTTTTTTTTTGTCGTCAGGTAAAGATCAAATTATCCAGAGGCGGAACTTGATAAGAAGCTTATGAATTATTGACTTACTCTTTCTTTAAATACTATAGACTGACTTAATCTAACATAATTATAATACATATAATAATCCTATAATACTAAACTGCAAATAAGTCAATTCCTTTATATGGACCAGAAAGACAAATATTCATTAAAACATATTATTCATACTTGGTGATTATTTTATTACCATATATATTATTGTATACAATTTTGTTTGATAAGGATATTATAAATCATACTTTAAACAAAAATGTATGCATGGCATATGTAAGCAGTAACATCTTGAGGGAGAGAACACCCATGAAAACATTTACCTAAAGTTGAGTAATACTGAAAAACACTATGTGCACAGTAATGATGAAAGCTCTATAATACATTGGAACACTGGGGAATCTTCAGGTACTGGAAGAACCACCTGCCACAGGAAAAGATCAAATCAACACATCCACATCCTTAGAAGTATACATCATCTAAAAATAAATCCCTTGGTATAGCAGTACATAAAGCATTCTTTGTTTGGCACTTAGCAATACAGACAAAGGTGTGTTTGGTTTAATGTGATTTTATTATTATTATTATTAGATAAACTTTAGTTACTTTATATAGATAAAAATATACAATATTTCTTTGAATTTTTTAAAATTTTATAATAAGTGTATAATTGATTGTCATCATATTCACAATTGAAAAAGCCTATGTTTTTCACTAAACAATTCATCCAGTAATGTGTGGAAGAAACTAACAAAAATTATTTATATGAAGACTTTTAATGTAAGGTTTAAACGTAAAAATGGAGTATTAATCTGGACCACTGGTCTAATCATTAGTGACACCTTATGCTGGAAACAAATTATGAAATGTTTTAGACAAATCTATTTTTTCAACACATATTGACTACAGGTTCAGCGTTTTGACTGAAAATGCATAGAACTGACATAGATAGTTTGTCCAAAGTCACTTTTATATACATTAATTTACGAAAAAAAATGTATTTTAATACTATATCTCAGGTTGGAATTCCATGTTTTATTTACATGCAAAATGTGACTGAGCCTTTCAGATGTCATGTTTAAATAAAAGAAAGGCCATGGTTGCACTTGTAAGTCAACTGAGGATGATAAAATTATTAGTAGAGTGATTAATTTGCCTTACTGACAATAAAGGTCATTTTATAATAGAAACAACCTCATATTTTAAGAGAACTGCATGGTTGCCTTAATACCAACTTTTAAAAGAAGTTGGACTCATTATTTGCTCTCTGAAAATGACACTAATAAAATATGGTGACTCAAATTATTTATGTGCATATAGAAGGTATGCACTATCTTTAAATGAAAGACGGAAATATTTTACCAATAATTTTGTTCTTTATAAACTACACAACACACCATTCTTCTCACTCAATACTTTACACCAAACATCATTACATCCAGTCTTAACACTCCTCAAATATGAGAAAAACAAAGTTTCCACTGTACTAAGAAGTGAAATTTATAGTTAATATACTATACCATCTTAAAGGATTATAGAGCTAAAACAGTTTTTAAAGAATTTATACACATTGAAATAGGTGCCTTATTCTTAAAGAGCTAAAAATAAAACTGCTTCTTTTCATTTTCAGTTAATAAACAGGGCTACATTTAACAGCAGATTTTTTTTATACTGCAACAGTCAACTATCAGGGTGGAGTTTTCAATAAAGACAAATGGTGGTCTATCTCTTATTACTTCTGAAAAGTTGAAACTTTAGTGCTGCTGTCTTAATATTTATATGATCATTAAAAATAATTTGGAAGGACATTTTTACTTTCAAAACTGTTCAATGTAAGGCACATGGCAACATTAAAGTCTAGAAGCAACTAGATTATATAATAAATAATTATCTTTTCAATCATTATTTGTCCTTTACCTGAAGAAAGTGGGTGAGTAGTGCAGTTAAAACATGCCTGGACTAATAAAAATGACTGAATTTAAGAAATACTAATAATATTTGTGTGCCGAATATTATTACTTTTAAAAAGAGAAAGTATATTTTATATAAAATATACTCCTACAGTGTTATAGGTAGAAAAAATTATGAGGCACTTACATGACCAAGGAAGGAGGAGAGTACTGAGAATATCTTTTTATAAAAGCACCAAACCACTCATTTTAACATCTGAGATAGAAGCAGAAGCTAAAAATGAAATAGTTCATATTTGGTACAGTAATAAGAATCTAGAAGTTCAAAACTCAAAGCAGTTCATTTTATTCTGACTTCTTATTTAAAACTGTCACAAAGTCCCCTTGAAGTTTTATAGATTCTGTGATATTATTATTTCAGAATACTGTAAAATGTAGATGGGGTCTCACTCCTCTGTGGGCCCACACTTTCAATTTTAATGGCTATAGATATGTAATTTACTCCTCTTATAAAAACTTTAAAATTTGGTTTGGAGTAACAGAACAACAAACATCAATGTTTCCCTGTGAACTTGCTGATGTCCAACACTGACAGGTTGATGACTCAGTAACGGTTCACAAACTCATCCAAAAACCAAGGTGAAAAGTGGGCATGGTATTACAGGAATCCACTAGATGTCAAGTCAGGGAAAGGTCTGGCTTCTGACGGGTGAAGATGGGTGGTAGTCTGAGTGTTATTTATGCTATTTAATTCATTTGGGTAAGTTTCATTTAAAACTCCTCCGCTCTGAAACTGGAAACAAAAACAGCAATGCAACTTATTAGAAGAGATCTTTCAAATATCTTCAGTCATTACATATATTAAAACGAATCTTTAAAATCTGTGTCCTGCATGTTGTTAAACTTCAAATTCCTTCACTGCTGCTATATATATATATATATATATATATATATATATATATATATTTTTTTTTTTTTTTTTTTTTTTGTCTTTTTGCTATTTCTTGGGCCGCTCCCACGGCATATGGAGGTTACCAGGCTAGGGGTCCAATCAGAGCTGTAGCCACCGGCCTACACCAGAGCCACAGCAATGCAGGATCCGAGCCGCATCTTCAACCTACACCACAGCTCATGGCAACGCCAGATCATTAACCCACTGAGCAAGCGCAGGGACCGAACCCGCAACCTCATGGTTCCTAGTCGGATTCGTTAACCACTGCACCACGACGGGAACTCCTGGATTTTTTTTTTTTTTTTTTTTTTTTTTTTTTTACTGCTGCTATATTTTAAATCAGTCAATGAAGACATTCAGAGCACACACTCTGTATCAGTTGCATTTATAACCATTTGGTTTCTCCATTAGATGGTACAGATGAGAGGTATCACTATCTCACTTCAGATATGGCACTCCATACATTGATAGTATTTGATTAATGAATTGCCTTTAGCTTGGATCGGAATCGATGGATCAGAGAGCACCAGTCTTGAATCATAGTTATATTTTCTGTCATAAGTTGGTTTGCTTTGACCAGATTTTATCTAAATTCTAGGTACCAATGAATTATTTTGAGGATTACTGCAGTGGACTACAGATAACCCAGAACTTCTCCAAAAGAGGTCAGTTCTGATTTGCAAGAAATTTTTTAATATTCCTAACATAATACACTGCAGGTATGATTTCTAGAACCAATTTTTTAAATTCCTAATAGGCTTTCAATAATACGTACTACTAACCAAAATAAAATGTTTGCTCTTGTCTTCTTACAATGAAATTAGTCTGATTTCCATAACTGCTACTGAAAAGAAGAAAGTTCTACAGGGTTTTTATAGATTATAGAGCCTTTGTATTTTTAGTTAGTGAAAATAATGGATTATAATCATACCCTTAAATTCTTTGAATGAAATTTACCTTTCTAAAATCTGTGTAACATCAGTGTTCAGAAATCAGAATAGATTACTTCTAAACTTTGTCAGGTTTTCAAAGGCAAGGTAATCTTAGCCCAGAAGATGGTAAGTTTTGAATAATTTACTCTCATCCATTGTAACACAATGTACACTAGCAGTTCTCTTTAAATATATTGTCTAGAGCAATGCTAACAGAAATATAATGTGAGCTACACATGGGATTTTAACTTTTGTAATTGTAATAATTCCTTAGAATATATAGTCTAGTTTTTTTTTTTTTTTTTTTTTTCTTTTTTAATGGCTGCACCCATGGCATATGGGAATTCCTGGGCCAGGGTCAAATTGGAGCTGCAGCTGTAGCAACACTGGATCCTTTAAACCACTATGCCAGGCCAGGGATCAAACCTATGTCTCCTCACTGACCAGAGCTGCTGCAGTTGGATTCTTAACCCACTGCACCACAGTGGGAACTCTGGTCTAGCACTCTTATTATCCATCAAGAAATAATACAAAGCAGTGGGGAAGAAAACACTGTAAAGAACTCATCCTAATGCCCTGTTTAAAATGCGATTTTTCATAACTTTTCTACAATTTACTGTACTCAATTTACCTACCCATGTGTACTTAACAGCAATGCTGTTAGAGAGACTGCTTGTAAATTTTAATGTAATTGAAAAATGTTAGGAATGAGGCAGAGAAAAACTTAACAGCCATTTTCTGTTAAAAAGCACACATACAGTCAAACCATGTATATGAAATGTTGTACACCTGAAACTAAATGTAAATCAACTAAATGCCAATAAAAAAATTGAGCTTTGAAGATACTTACTTTGAAGATATTATTTTTAAAAATTCAGTATCTTTTTGATGTCTGAATTTTTAAAAGGCCACATAATTTTTTAAAATTAAGAATATTCTAAACAATATATATTTTTAACTAATTTCACCTGGGACCTTAAGGCCATAGTCATATTGTTTTAGTCCTTAATTCTTTCTCCTTTACAATTCAGGTAATTATGACATACTTGTATTTGTAAAAGACTGACAAAGTAATGGCTTATAAAATCTATAATTAACACCGCCCGGTCACATGAATGCTACAGAAAATAGATTAAACTCAGTGACATGAAAAATATGTGACTCATTTCTATTTATCATGGATGGAGAATCACAGAAAGTGTTTATTCAGTTTGATAAAACCCTTACCTTGTTGAGAAAGGCCTGTGGGCCTGGCATTGCTGGGCTGTACTGCATCTGGGCCACATGGCTATGCTGAGAGTCCGGCTGGCACGGGTACATGGACACAGCTCCACCATAGCATGTCTGAGGAGTCACCATGGCTGACTGTGGATTTAGTCCAGGCTTTTGGTTTTCAGCACCTTGTAAACATGTGACAAAATCTTCTAAATTAGAAGAAGTAGTAGGGTACAGGGCTGGTTCAAAATTCCCTATAGAAAAGTCTAACTGTGGACACTTGGGATGTTGTGGCAACACAGACTGACTACAGGGAATAAAGTTCTGTGTGTAAGGCAGAGTATCAATCTCAGATTTGTAGGAAAACTCTTGATTGGTTCCAGGTAAGTCTGGAAAGATATTATACTGCTGTAGGTCTTGCTGTAGGTCTTGCTGAGGACAACCAAAAGGCACGGGTTGGTTAGAGCTCCAGTTTGCAAACATGCCATTAACTTGCATATGCTTCATTTTCTGACACAGTTGTTGCTGCTGCTCCACTGCTATGTGCTTTTGATGGTGCTGCTGCTGCTGCTGCTGCTGCTCTAACTGGAGTTGCTCCTGTACCATACAGCTTGAGTTCAAAGCCAAGGATTGTTGGTAACCTGAACCTCCAAAGGTAGACTTATTTAAAGAATCTTCCACATAGGTCAGAATTTCATCTGTTAAGTCAATGTCTCTGAAGTCATCTTCACCAGGAAAGTCAGTTCTGAAAAATTCCTCATTCTGTTGCATGTGTTTAATATCCTCAAAATCAATGCCTAGGTGTTTCATAATGCTGTACAAGTCACTATTTCTACTATGTGGAAAGAGCCCGGCATGATCTCCAGAGGGGGTCAGGTTCATTTCCTGGGACTGACCAATTTGCTCATGTTTCAGAACATTATCACTTCCCATTGGTGCAACACTGTTTTGCCAACTACTGTATTCATTCAGAGACTCACTGAGAAAATTTCTTTCGAAAGGTGTACTACTTGAAGCAGGGCAGAGATAAACAGACTCATCTTGCTGCATCATGGCGCTCAGGAGGGAGCTAGGGTTGAGGGAATCCTTACTTAGAGATGACTTGGTAGCTGAATCTTTTCCATTAGCACCACTTTTAGTCGTGACTGGTAAGGGATCCACTGTGGGAGGAAAAGGGCTGGTTATCTCATAGAGAACAGCTTCTCCAGTGGCAAACATAAAAGGCAACTTCAGAGTTCGTTTTCGTAGATGTTCTTTTCCTTCTTCATCTCTAAAATTGTGCACAAGAAAGTTTTGCATATATTAGGATTAGTTGTATAATGAACATTTAAAAGAGAAATAGCAAGCAAAATACACTATAGTTGTGTTTGATAGTGGGAACCATGAACTTTGAGAGGAATTTTTCTGATTAAGTATATAAAATTGTTTTTTTTTAGACAAAATTAAATAATTTAGAATTTCTCCAAAAAACTTAGTAAAACTTCATTTCACACTCAGTTTCCATCCCTACCTGAAAAAATAAATTCCAAGTGAAATAAAGATCTAAATATAAAAATGAGGCATGTTGAAATAAAATAGAAAACCCAGAAGCTCTAAAGGAAGACTGACATAAAAGAATTCCTAATCAAGTTAGGGCATGGAAAAATGTAATATCTATAGATTGATATACTATATATATATATATATATACATACATACACACACACACACACACAATATGTAAACTTTAATATTCCATCTCAGGTAAAGAACTCCAATGAGTCTGAGAAAGGCAAACAACTCCACAGAAAAATAGGAAAGCCAATGTGAACTAATTTACAACAGAAAAATGTCCTAGAAAGATATAAAAAGATGTCCTACCTCATTAGTAATAAGAAAGCAAAACAACCTCAATAACGAATAGAACAAGCAAACAAAGTATCAAATGGCCAAAAACACAAACCAGACTAATGATACATAAAGAACACTATTCATACAACAGAATATGTATTCTTGATAAGAGCAAGAGTATCTGAGATTTTTCACCAACACTAACCATATATTAGATCATAAAATAAGCCATCACAAATTTCAAAGGGTTGAAACCATTCAGAGACTGTTCTTTAATTCCAGGAGGATTAAGCTAAAAGTCAATTAACAAAAAGACAACTAGAAAATCCCCTAACATCGAAAAGTATGTAACATTGTATTTCTAAATAATTTATAAATAAGGAGTTCCCGTCATGGCACAGTGGTTAACGAATTCGACTAGGAACCATGAGGTTGCAGGTTTGATCCCTGGCCTTGCTCAGTGGGTTAAGGATCCGGCATTGCCATGAGCTTCGGTGTAGGTCGCAGACGCAGCTCAGATCCTGTGTTGCTGTGGGTCTGGCACTAGCCGGTGGCTGCAGCTCCGATTAGACCCCTAGCCTGGGAGCCTCCATATGCCACAGGAACAGCCCTAGAAAAGGCAAAAAAAATTAAAAATAAAAAAATTGAAATAAATACTAGCAAATACTTTTAGGTGAATGATAAACCATGAAACCATACTTTAAAAGCCATACTTAAGCTACCAGTTTCTTTTAAGTGCATACATTAAAAAAAAAAAAAAAGAAAAAATTCAAATATACCCAAAGAGAGAAGAAGGAAGGAAATAAGAGTGAGCAGATAAATGAAATGGATAATAAATGTACAACAGGAAAAAATCAACAAACCAAAAGTTGGATCCTTGAGAAGACCAGTAAAATTAATGCCTAAAAATATTGGTTAAAAGAGGGCATGAATTCCTAATATCAGGAAGTGTTTCTTAAAAGAATATCACTATAAAATTTATAGAGTAAAAAGAAAATAAGAGCATAAAGGAGAAAAATCATCATGCTAATGAATGTAGAGGAAGTATCAGATAAAATCAGAAACCCATTCATGGTTGTACTTTGAATAAAGAGAAGGGAAGCTTTTAAATCTAAAACAAAAAATCCCCAGTATTTGTAGAAATAACAAAATACTACTTAAAAACATCATACAGAATGATAAAACATTAAAGGCTTTCATCCTTATGGTTGAGAATAAGACAAAAAAGGAATTGTCATTATTTCCGTTACATTTTTCTAAGGGCCTAGCCAGTACAATAAGAGAATTAAAAATAACAACAACACTTTTGTCTAAAGGTTGAAAAGAAAAAACTATTTGCAAACAACATGGTATAGAGTAGAAAACCTTAAAAAAATTTATATCTACCTTAAGGTCAATGGATATAAACCGGTATTAAAAAATCAACTTTTTATATATTAGAAATTGCACATACACTATCTGGAACCATATCTAGGAATAAAATTAATAAAAAATATATAAGACTCTGGTAAGAAAAACACAACCCATTATTTAGATAAAGACATGCGTACATACATACACATGTATGCCATGCATATATAACCATTCACCATGTTCATGGATTTAGAAGATTCAATAGTATAAAGATGTTAATTCTCCCTCAAAGAAACTATAGTTTCAATGTAGTCCCATTCAAAAATCGCAACAGATTTTCCAATAGGAATTGAAAAGTGATTTCTAAAAATATATATATGGAAATAACAAAGGGTAAAGAAGGGCTAAGACTCTCCTCCTGAAAGAGAACAACAAAATTTCTGAACAAGATGGAGAACATACAATCAGAAATCAAGCCCTATCAAGATATGGGATAATTAGGACAATGGACTTTGGTACAAAAATAGACAATTGGACCAATGGAACTCAGAAACAGAAACACAGATAAAATCCCGATTGAAATGCAGTAGAGCAGGGAAAAGACGGTCTTTTCAAGACATCAATATTGTCAGTTGATGTTACCAGTCAAATGGATATCCATACAGGGGAAAAAACTTAATTTTGATCCTTACCCTCAAAGCCACATACAAAAATCAGTTCTTCAGAGTAGAGAAACATTTGCAATGCAAGTATTGGACAAAATACTCCTTTATAGAATATATGAAAAAGTTAAAAACCTAAAAACCACTGCCTGCTTATTCGCAAACATGCTAAACAAAGCACTGTTATATTTTTATTTTATTTATAGATGGCACTGGCTTTTCATCTTTGCTTTATACACCCTGGATAAACCCTTAGGGTTTTGATTATTCTTTTTCTGTAGCTCTACATACTCAGTTGTTCAATAAAGTTTGTTAATTATGTTTTCTCAATGCCCTTCACCTGTCTTCTTCTTTCTATATATATTAGCTTTTCAATTTTTTCCAGTGTAAATTCTCTTAGAATTTATTGTTAGGCTTTCATATAAGAGGACTTATAAACAAAAGTATGAGTAAAATAAAAAATATAAACATGAAACATTGTGGATCTTTATGCTTACGTGAGAGGTCTCTGAGTTGCAATGATATAATCTGGTCTTCCATTTTTATAAACTAAGCGTGCATTTGACTGCACCCATGTCCATCGATTGTCTTTCGTAAGAAGCCTGAACACTATCATGCCACTCTCTCCAGTCTTAATCACTAAAATAAAAAGAAATTAAAATTATCAAATCCAAAATCAACAAAGAAAATCTCTGTAATACTTCTGATTGTAATACACATATCACCAAAGATAATAGACAACTTTTAAGCACAGAATATTAAAATGCCTCAAAATCGTTAGTTTTTTCCTATTTCACACTAAATTTATTATTTAAGTTGTTCAAGGAAAGATTAAGTGAGACAATTCTAGTACCACATGAAACCAACTATAGAGAGAATATAGAGTTTGGGAGAAAATTGTTTTCATCTGAAAAAGGGTTCATTTCCTACAGCTTAATATTTTAGTATACAATTTTAAAGTATAATCTATATTAACATAAATTTATAAATTTAAAAGGATGTTATTAAAAAAAAAAAAACTCCTGAGCATATGGGGTCAAGTAGGCATTTTTCATAGTAAACTACTATATTCCTATGTGGCAGCTGTAGAACAGTTAATGAATAAAGAGTGTAACTAAGGTTAATCACAGTAGTATGATCCTGAGTAGAAGTTGATCCAAATAGTTTCCCTTAAACACATTACATTAGTAACAATCTGAAACATGCACTAGAGTATAAACTGTTTTTGCAGCCAGGTTCATAAGGAGCTACAACTTACTCCGTACATGGTACTCAGCACAATAAAGCATATCAGCAGCGTGAATAAATTGATACCCTGTTCCTCTCATGCACAGCTCTGCTTCAGTATAGCCCAAAACAATTTTTCCTCTGTTTAAAAAAAAGGGAGAATAAGAATGAATTTAAAATTTAACATAAGGAGGTAGCCAACATAAATTTTTCAGTCATGTGCTATTTTCTGTACAATGCTGACATTCAGAATTTCACACTAGCAAGTAGAAACAAACATTTCTCTAACTGTTCTTTTTTGCTTATGGCTGAAAATTTCATGTTGAGACTTCTTTTTCTCTGGAACACCATGAAAATTATGGCTAAAGATGACTCTAATGGACTATACAGGTGAAACACAAAATCTTTAATTAAATTCTAGAATACTATGCTTCATTTTGAAGGGTAGGGTATCTCAAACCTACCTGCATTCCCATATTGGGAAGGAGAAAAGCAGTAACATACTTCAGTTATTAAACTTCTAGGACTAAAAGTTAGTTTGTCCAAATTAAAAATATGAAAAAGCCAATAATAAATGTCATAAGGATACTGAATTTATTTATATAAACACATTATAATACAGAAATCACAATGAATATTGTAACAATTATAAAATTAGGACTTCCCGTCGTGGCGCAGTGAAAAAATCCGACTAGGAACCATGAGGTTGCGGGTTTGATCAGTGGGTTAAGGATCCAGTGTTGCTGTGGTGTAGGTCACAGATGCAGCTCAGATCTGGCATTGCTGTGACTCTGGCGTAGACCAGCAGCTGTAGCTCAGATTCAACCCCTAGCCTGGGAACCTTCATATGCCACGGGTGTGGCCCTAAAAAGACAAAAGACAAAAAAAAAAAAAAAAAAAAAAGAATCATTTTATTTTAAAAGGCTATGCTGCAAAGTATGAAGTAATAGCTACTATAATAAGTTACACTATATGTAAGACATGTATATGCTAAGACAGACTTACTGCAATAAAATACACATTTTGTAAAATAAACCTGAAGAAGTTTCACTTACTTGGCATCACAACCAGTAGGTGTAAAGTCTAGTTTGTGTTTGGTTCTAAAGATGAAATTTTTGGTTCTGATTTCAAGTATGGATGGTGGCTGAAGTGGAGTAGCTATTGCAAACAGAGCCAACTGAGGTGGAAGTATTGATCCATCTTTCCCTTTCTTGTTCTGTCCATGAAGATACTTCAACCTACCTTGAAAATTCATTGCCTTAAAAAACAAAAAACAATGATTCATTAAAATTAACACTTTAAAATGGTTCCTTCTTAAAAGGCTCAATCACAGCCATTTCCAGTATTCTTGAAAATTCCATAAAAGTTCAGGAAGCTGACAAATGCTTCTTTAATTCCTTTCTCCACAGGAAGCCTGTTAGAAATATCCTAATAGGTAATGAGGACCATTCTGAAGGGTTTGGTAAGTGATCCACTCTTTGCTTTAATAGGTCACAAGAGCAAGATGTATGTAGTTTTCTGAGCTTGCAGTTGCCCTATCATCCACGCCTAGCACAAGTCCATGCCCAATGGGCACTCAAAACCACCTAAACAACTGAATAGTCATATGGTACACATTAATTTTCAAATACACATGAGCTATATTTCACAGCTCAGAGTATATTTCAAAACTCATGGTAATCTTTTACATAGACATAAAACACAATTAAAAAAAAACAAAAACAAAAAACTGGAGTCCTGTTGTGGCTCAGCCGTAACAAACCCAACTAGTATCCATAAGGATGTGGGTTTGATCCCTGGCCTTGCTCAGTGGGTTAAGGATCCAGCACTGCTATAAGCTGTAGCATAGGCCGGCAGCTGTGGCTTGTATTCAACCTGTAGCCTAGGAACTTCCATGTGCTATAGGCTCGACCCTAAAAGGCTAACAAACAAAAAACCACTGAAATGAATCATGAAACCATATAAAGAATGCAGAACTCTATTAAAGATAAAGACTAAGTTTAGAAGATAGAGGAAACAGACAATTTAAACATGACCATGATCAACTTGGCTGCTTAAAACAGTACTGACCAGGCCAAGAGATGACCCTGTCATCAAAATCACAGCAGCACAGGAAAAACCCCAACTACACAAAGAAATCCCACCTCAGAAATACATACTAACTCATCATCAGTACTAGGAAAGTACAGTTCTAATGTGGGTCAGAAAATTATCTTCAAATATAAACAGACCATCAAAAATCATTGTTTGCCAATGTTTAAGATGTGATCATGTATTTCAAATTCCTGATAATTCACAAAAGTAATATACAACATGCTTTGTGTTTTCTTTTGTGCCTGGGGGAGTACACCATCTTAAGGATACAGACAACCAAAAGGCAAGACCATCTTCTCCCTTAGCGTCCTGCCTGAGCAGCTCTCTGGTTATCCTACTCAGGAGTTTACATCCGTGTCTCATACCAGATGAGGAGGCTGCAGTCATGAACAGACAACCATTTTTCTACATGCCAGTTATTCCAGTCTTCTGGAAAAGGCCATGGTAATTTTTCTTTCTAGCAGCCATTCAATCCAAAGCTTGAAAGCAGTCTGCTGCTAAAGAAGGGCTACATCATTCTCTATTTTATAACTAAAAAGTTCAAAAAAAGGGCAAAATGCAGGTTCCATGTTACTGCATTCAGTCTTTGTTACTGCATACTTTTAAAGGATAGAGATTTTGAGTTGTGGAAGATATGTCAAAAAATCTAAAAAGATTTCTAAAAGTTGCTTTCCTTCATTAAATTATTTAATGAAGTATATTTTTATACCCCAAACTCAAATATAACCAAATTAAATATGTTTCACTTTTGTTTTTTATTTTCTAAAACTTAGTAAATGCAAATATCATAAGATTTTGTACCTTACCAGAAAGCCAGATGAATTATCCAGAAGACATCTTAGTCGGCAAACAAAGCACCTCTCCATAAAAGAAGTTTCTGGAGGAAGCTGATCTGGGTTATAATAAGCTGCTGGCTGTGAGAGGCCACTCGCTTCTGTAGAAATAATAGCAATACACAGAGACTGTCCATTTTGCTATAAAATTAAATATTTGAATAACTGAAATTTGTGTTAATTTCTAAACCAGAGTCTATATTCTGAATACAAAAACCATTTCAGAAAAGAAAGTTAAAATAAATTACATTTTATAGAATAATATTTTTACTATATAGAACTTTACTTATTTAGTTTTATTTCTCTTGAGCTACCACTGTCAACAATTTATATATTTTCTAATGCCTATTTTCCTTTATAACTCTTTCACAGATGAGTGAAAAAAACTGCTTGCATTGAAAAAAGGCTTTTTTCATCCTTGTATATGCTAGTTTGCTTTTTCTATATTTGGTGCACTTTAAACAGAACAGTTTACACACACGCCAGAATCAACTGTGTACATTCCTTTCCTTTCTCCACAATAGCATAAGAGTTATTATTTTATAAAATATATTACTGAGTATATGGCAAGACTTTCTCACTTGACATCATCAATGGATATTATCTCTCATGAGGCTCTCTGTGACCTGGTTCTGGCCCTCAGCTACAGATTCGTCTTTCCACTTCTTCCCAACCTTCACCATGGAGTTCTATGCCCCTAAATGTTCCCTGCTTCCTGATAAAGAACTATATCAAAATATCACAATGCTATCTTTTGGTAAACATTCTTACCATCAATTCTCTGTCCAGAGTCTGGACACTGTGAAGGGTTTAACGCCCAGTGCAGCTGACGTTGAAATTCAGCTCGGTCTTCAGTATGGATCAATTCATACACACTCTGATGGATGACATCAGACTGAAGGAAAAAGATACAAGAAAATTAACAAGTAGTACTGATTTTTTAAAAAATATGGCTAATTTCAAAACTTAGCTAGATTAGTGGATGCTTATTAGTGATGATGAATGCAAATCAAATGTAAAGCGCTCCAGGCATCCAAGATAAATAAAAAGTAGGAGTTAACTTTCTAAAAAAGAAAATTTTAATGACCAAGAAAAATATATTTACCTGCTGAAATCCCAGGTAATCTTGTATAGTAGAAGAAGCATAAAAGACTAAAGCATCTGTAGTGACAACTAACACAAAGCCATTTAGAGCCTACAAAGGAAAAAGTTATAAAATTAATAAATGACTAAATAACAATACTGTTACCCATCAATATGGATTTCAGTTAAGGCTGTTATTTTATTGATGAAAAACTTTTAAAATGGTTAAAATTATTACATCCCGCCAACACAGAAAAACACCACACACCACAATAGTGAAAAGAATCTATTCATTCCATTTGATTTAGCCAAAGAAAAGCTTAGAGCTAATTTAATACTCAATCCCAAAAACTTTAGTATTGATTTCTTCTTCTCACTCATGCTTTAGATTTTGTTTTAAATTACTGTACATGTTTTTTAAGCAAATTATAGAAACATAATTTATTGTAATCTGTCACACTGCTTTTCAAAGGAAGACAGTGTATAAAGATGTTGATTAGAACCTAAAGAGAAATTTGACGGAGAAAATCTTTGTGCAAAGATAGTTTAAGCACTGATGCAGTCTGAAATTTGGATACTCTCAAAATATTATAAAATATTCACAAACATTTTATTAGGAAAAAGTATACAAATGGACTATACATAAAATATACATGTAATGCAAATATATACATGCAAGATAAGCATACAGCAAATGTAGTATATTTAAATTTAATTAGTATATTTAGTTTCAACACTTTAATTTTATGTGTTGTTTCTATTTGTTCCCCCTGTACTATGCTGCTTTTTCTTTCCATTTTGCCTGCTTTGCGCCAATTATTATTATTGTTGTTATTATTATTTCTTTCTTTTAGTTTAGAAGTTATACTCTCTTTTTCTATTCTATTAGTGGTTGTTCAAGTCCAATGTTAATTAATATCTCTATACTCTAAGGCAATAAAAATTGTTGAGTCCCCTTAAATATTCATTGTTATCATCTGCTTTAATTCTAAAGCCTTCACTATTTTCTGCTTGAGTTAAATTCAGTACTCCTTCTACTCTTTGCTTTGTGATCATGGTTAAACCCTTCTGAAATACTCTTCTTCATGTAAAAGGAGATGTGGTAGGGGTTTGGTTAAAGGACCACATACAGTTTGGAGTCAGACAAAATTTGGACTGGATTCTTTTCTCTGTCTCTTACCAGCTGCGTGGCATTGTTGTTTACCCCTTCATATTTTAGAGTCACCGTGTGAAAAACAGGCAGTTTATCAGATGGACATGATGACTGTCCATCCAACTCAGTCCCTGGCACAGAGGTGGCACTCAATCAGTGTAAGGCACCGTTACTATAAGGTTGTTGAAATGAGCAGGTAAAGATTTCCATGATCATGCTTTGTGAACTATAAAGAGATATATCAATGATAGCAAGTAGTATATTCACCACTTAATAGACTACTGCATACCAAACAATCACATGCTAAGCACCGAGATTCAAAAATGAGTAAGATGCTGCCCCTGTGCTTATGATGCTCAGCCTACCCTCCCTGTCAGATGAGGTAAAAGAAACACAGTGACCGTCTTCCTTTTCAGTCTGATTCCCTTTCCACTTCAAGACCCCTAGTCTACACTATACTTCTGAGAACTTGATTACAAAGATTATAAAGAGCAGCACTTTTTTTTTTTTTTTTTTTGGTCTTTTGTGTTTCTAGGGCCGTACCCATGGCATATGGAGGCTCCCAGGCTAGGGGTCTAAACAGAGCTGTTGCTGCCGGCCTACGCAGAGCCATAGCAACACCAGATCCAAGCCGCATGTGCGACCTACACGAGCACTACAATTTAACAGCCACTTTTCTAAATGTTTTTTATGTATTCAAGCACTTGAATTCCCTCAGCCATCGAGATAGGTGCCATGGTCCACTTTTAAAATTGAGGAAACTGAAGTAAAGAGCTGCACAGTAATGTGCCCAAACCAAACAACCAGGAAAAAGCCAAGCCAGGGGTAAATTTAGTCTGGCTCTAAAGTCTGCCCACTTAACTACCATGATGTGCTGCTTTTATGTGTCACTGACCAGTTATTAGATGGCTATAACTCATGTAATCACAACTGGGATCTAAGATCCTTGACTTCAGATATTATGCCTTATGATATCTGGCAATTTCCTCAGGATGAAGAATGATGATGGCACCCACCAGGAACTTAAATGTTACATGACTGAGCACCTCTAAAACTGAGCATTCATTAATTTTAGTTGGCAGTAACAGTATATATACATTACTGTATTTCCTTCATCTTGAAAATACCTTCCTTCTCGAAAATAGTATCCACTGATCATATGTATATTATTTTGTAGAACATCATGTTTTTTGAACAGTGAAACAAATTCAGTACTTTCCAATAAGCTCACTGGTGCATGCCAGGTGACACAAAGATAATTTAGGGTATGACAGGAAACACTTTTAGACAAATGCTAATTGTCAGAAATAAAACAAAATAAAATAATATATACATACCAATTAATATATATACAATTTAATATATATATTAAATAATCTTAAATACCATGTGGGACCATCTTAATGGATTACCATCTTAATAAATTAAGATTATTTAATATGATCTTAAGTTTCTTACAATGAATTACTACACTAGTAAATTAAAAAAAGGAATTGATTTGACAATTACATATTAATAAAAGAGATTATTATTGGTCAGTTTTAGTCAAAAGGCTTGCCCTATCTACCAGAAAATTATGTTGAGGTTCACTTACCATTTAGTAAGGAAATAAACTGTGATTAATACTGTTATTTATAATTTCTACTGCTGTTAGTTCAAAAATGAAACTTCAGGAGTTCCCATTGTGGCGCAGTGGTTAACGAATCCGAATAGGAACCATGAGGTTGCAGGTTCGATCCCAGGCCTCGCTCAGTGGATTAATAATCCAGCGTTGCCGTGAGCTGTGATGTAGGTCACAGACTAGGCTCGGATCTGGCACTGCTGTGGTTCTAGTGTAGGCTGGAGGCTTCAGCTCCAATTGGACCCCTAGGCTGGGAACGTCCATATGCCGCAGGAGTGGCCCTAGAAAAGGCAAAAAGAAAAAAGAAACTTCAGATTTTAATAAGTACAGTATTAAGTAGCAATGGATAGAACATGCTTAAATATATTAAAATTACCAGCTAAAGTAAGTAATAGACATTGAAATACCAGTTATTGTTTTATTTTTAATTCCTTATTAAGTAGTAATAAATGTAAGCTAATTGAGAAAATAAATATTTTTTAAGTTTTTGTTAAATATTGTATAACATTTTCTTTACGTGCTTCCTTTGTTAAAACCAAAGGAAAAAAATTCTTCCAAGTTTCAAGCCAAAAGGTATACTGTGCCTCTGGAAACATCCTCTACGTCTAAGTGGTAACTACTTAATAACTGCATCTGGAAATATATTTACATGCCATTACAGCAAATGGATGTAATGAAATATGCCACTTACACATGCCTACAATGTTTTTGGTCATCTGCTTCGTAAGAGTTAAGAGACAGGTATGGTTCTGAGAAAATCATATAGTATGTGCTATTTCTTCCTGGAGAGTAATCTACAAATGCATCCTTTTAAACTATTAAACAAATGAAATTAATTATTTTAATGGAACTATAATCTTGAATATGTATACATAAGTCGAATGTCTTCAATGAGAAGTTTTTGGAGTTCTTGCTATTTAAAGAAATAACTAGGCCTCTAAAAAATCAACATCATAAAATTTCATTTTTTCATATATTAGCATTACACCACTATTGCAGTTCAGATCAAAGTGGTACAAAATTCTGGGCGAATCCTAAATAAACTGGAAATACATAAAAGGCTGACAATTTATTTTCCATTTAGAATTGTTGTAATGATGAGGAACTATATTTACTATATTTTACCTGTAGCAAGAACTCGCCTTCCTGCAAATTCAGGCCTTCTCTGAATTTTGTTCTACAGTTGTCCTGGACTCCATTTCTGTCAGCTGGTGAGGACTTTAATGAAACTATGGAAAAAGGGGACAAACAATGCTATAGTAGATAGTTTTTAAAATAAGTAATTTCAAAGAGCTATGATAATAATTAAAAAAAAAACCCTCTATACATCAAACAATTTGCAATACTAGTCTACCGGTACTACAATGACTAAGTACATAATCCTTTGCCAAAGGGTGGTTTCCAATGTTACCTGTCAGAGTCTTATGCCAAAATCATACAGTGAATTCATCCAAAATTATTTTTTAAGTCTGTAGGAGGTTTCAAAGAATTGCATGACACCGTTATAAACACTTCTCAGATTCTTGTCTATCTAGGAAAATAAGGTTCCTCAGAACCTAACCTACGAAAATATTTTTTCTATATATTTATCTTAACATCTGGGAACTAGTGGTAGCAAGGAGAATGAATCAACCAAATTCCTAATTAAGAAATACATGTCCATTAAGTTTAAGATTCCTCTGGTCTAGTCCTAGGGTAAAAAACTGTTAGTATTGTTATTAAGTTCGTATAAAATTTATATATCAGTTCATGGAGAATTAACATCTTTGTGATGTGGATCCCTCTTGTTCAAGTCTATATTTTTTTGTCCCACTAGACTATTTTAAAGTCATCCACAAAAAAGATGTGCACATGTATTTTTATGTGTATTCCCAGGTCTTACATCTTGTCAAGCGGCTTCTCTTTCACTAACATTGTCTAACTGCCTATGGCTTACCTACTTAAAGGGGAGTCTGGTGGCCCAGTGGGAAGCTTACTGTTGGAGGCATCATGCTGTAAGGCTAGACCTCCCCAGTTTCCCAACTCTCTTCCTCACTGTGTGTGTACTTACAGTCTGGGGGGCAGCACAGCTAAAGAGATATAATAATAGTTATCATTTACCTATTTAGCATTTTCAGAAGCACTTTCAAGTATTTTCTCAGGTAAAACACGTGGACATTGGTACTTGACAGAACTGAGTTCAAATCTCAGCTCTGCCATTTACTAAATGTGTAAGCTTTTTGAGTCCAACCCCTGAAATGTGAAATGACAATTGAAAAAAAAAACAAAAACAAGAGACCACCCTGCAGGGCTGTTGTGCAGGATAATTACAATACATGTGAGGTAGTTTTAATTATTAGCAGTATTTCCCAGAGTTTATGGGTTGCTCTGTTATAAACTTTTAGACACTGTTGCAATACCTATTTTTCTGATCTTTTTTGTCAACCTATGATATTTAAATAAGAGAAACCATTAAGAAAAAACAACTTTGACATTCAAGATTTCTTACTAGATTTTTGGGCAAAGGATAATTTGGCTCAGTTATAAACTGGAGATTTATTAATAACCAGATTTTCTCTCATTTTGAGCAAAGCTTCACAAATAAAACATTTTCATGTTTTAAATGTATTTTCTGGTAAATCATCAGTTCATGTGTCACTCTGCAATCTTATGCCAAGTTTTTGCCTTTGCATAACTTGAAACATATCTCTTTGAAGGAAAAGGCCAAAGGTCTGGCCTCTGAATATAACAATTCTAAAAGGCCACAGAACAGATTTCCTTAGGCCAAAAAATAGTGTGAGGTAAATGAACTTATCTAACAGTTAACCAATACCAGAGGAAAGGCTTAATCTTTTTTTGTTGAAAGGTAAAAGACAGAGAGGTCTTTTCTACCCTGTAAGTTCTGCTATTGCTTACTCTCTGGTGTATTAATTTACTTGAATGCATTAAAACTTCATAATGTCAGGGTTAACTACATTCTACTACTTTTCCAAAAGTGCCAACATGGGGCACAATTTAAGATTCACTCCAAATATCAGTAAGATTTGCTATTAAAAAGAAAACAAGAAAACCCAGATGCTGACATTATGAAAGAAGCAATTCATCCTTAAAATGGATAGATATTAAGTGTTAAATTAAAAATATACAAATTTTTGGAGTTCCCGTCATGGCTCAGTAGTTAATGAATCTGACTAGGAACCATGAGGTTACGGGTTTGATCCCTGGCCTTGTTCAGCGGGTTAAGGATCCAGCATTGCCATGAGCTATGGTGTAGGTGGCAGATGCGGCTCAGATCCCGTGTTGCTGTGGCTGTGGTGTAGGCTGGAGGCTACAGTTTTGATTCGACCCCTAGCCTGGGAACCTCCATATGCAGTGGGAGCGGCCCAAGAAAATGGCAAAAGGACAAAATACACACACACACACACATACACACATATATATTCTATATATATGAATTTTCTTACGGATTTTTAAAATTAACTTTTTCTTGGCTGTGTCTGAGGCATGCATAAGTTCCCATGTCAGGGCTCAAATCTGAGCCACAGCAGTGACGATGCGAGATCCTGAATCCACTGAGCCACCAGGGAACTCATAAAATTAACTTTTAAGCAATGGCATTAATGTCAGTTCCCACAAGAGTTACTGGAATCCTGAGAAGCTTAAGAAGAAATGAAAGAGGGCATTCATGTACGTAATTTACTATTTGTTTCTATCCTGTACTAGGGATATTAGCCAATGTAATTAGACATAGACTCTGCCTTTAAATAGAGCTTATATAAGCTATGGAAATTAAAAACTAGAAAAGACTGTCAAAAATATTAAGTATCAGATGGGGCTTAAATAAAGTATTAGAGGAACTTTAATTCTTTAAAGAGAAAAAATAAATTCTTTTCAAACGACAATGCTTACAATTCTAAATGTTGGAGGGACAATATTTAATGTGTATAACTACTGCTTAAAGTAAGAAAAGTGGTAAGTGCATTTTGGGGAAGGATCAGTAGAGGGTTCTTCTAAAAATAAATGAGTATTTCTGTTGCTCTCCATGTTTAAGGTTAATAATCAGTTAAGAATTTAAGTAAATATTGTGCAATTATGGGTCCAAGAAGGGTACCCGTCTACTGTTTAGAAAATTTATATCATAGCCACTTGACCCAAATAATATAATTTTGCCCTTCCATGAAGTTTTTACTCTACTTCTTAATCTCAAACCTACCACCTCTCCCTTATTAAAATTACTAGAAGATGCTTTAATACCATTCACTTTCATGTGTAACATTTCTTGCCCTGATTAGAAAGCAACAGAAGAGTAGTAAAATGAGGGAAATGACATCCTACCAGCTGAGTGGCCTTAAATAATTTCCTTAGTAATAATCAGTGACACTTAGAGTCCACACTGTATGCCAAGCAGTTTGCATGTTATTATATCTTATTTAATCTGCATAATGTTTCTATGAGATTGACATTATCGTCCTTTCACTGTATTAGGAAACTGAGACTTAGGGAGGTTAAGAAACTTCCCCAAGGTTCTAGCTTTAAGTGGCAGAACCTCAATAAGAACCCAGGTCGCCTGATCCTAAGTGTCTGAGCTATTATTAACCACCTCCCAGATGTCTCCCCCATGATAACTACCTGTGACTTTTAGTTTCCTCATCTTTAAATCCAGATAATGATACCTCCAGAGATATGTCCTTGTGAGGGCTGACATAACACGTAGAGTACCTGGATAATGCCTGATTCTATAGCCGGCAGTCGAGGCCAGAGATAATGGGCTATATGCCGAGTTTACATACCCTCAAACCGTGAAGAAAAGCTAGTTAAAAGTTACACTCTAGTGATAACGGAGTATTTTCTCATCTCTAAACAGGGAGCATTAATGAGTGGCTAAGAGTACTGCTGTGATGACCATACATCATAGGTCTGAAGATACTTCAAACTTGTAAATTGTTACACAAAGTATATGCATAATCAGATGCAAAAGACACTTTAATCATTGTACCACTGGAATGAAATACATGGAAATTCATAAAAACAAAACATAATATCTGAAGCAAAGTCATAAGCCAGTTCTACTACTTGGGAAGCATTTGTTGTACTGAACAGACATTTGTTAAAATCTTCACCCATCTGCAAAACACCTTCCAAGGTGGAAGCATCTGACTTTCAGCATTCAGTGGAATATTAAGATAATAAAACATCAAAATATTTTAACTATTTCCTCTTTGAGAGATTAAGAAAACAATTATACAAGAATGTAAGTGATTGTGGAATTCAGAGTATAAATATATTACAGCTTGATTTAAGACTTTATCAAGTCTTATTCCCACATGCATTTAACCATAGCCATAGTTCCTAATATGGCACTTTCCTTCCTTATATATCTAAGCTCATATTCCCATTTTCCCCTACGAGCCACATATTTCCCCTTGAAAAAACACGACCTGAATTGTTCAAGAGAGAAATTCATGGAGAACAAATATTGGCATGTGGTAAGCTATATTCTGTATCTTGTCACTACAGTGTGCATTTAAACAGAAAGAGGAAATGGTAAGTATCTTGCCAGGAAAAAAAATAAGTCTTTTTAACCTCTAATTGTTGGTTTAAATTAAATTTATTCTATAATAATATTTACCAATCCCTTTATTACATCTGGCAGGACCCATCCCTATAATGCCATAAGCGTAAGAGAGAACTAAGCTATCACTTAAGTGTAAAATTCAAGAGACTTCATAAACTTTTATCATTTAGAAAGGGTTAAATAATGTAGTATTTCTTGAATATAAGGAGGCTATTCCAAGTCTAGTATGGATCAATACTTACAAACAATTCCCAAGTTTTATATAAGTATATCTTATATATAAGTTTACCTAAAAAGATTTTCTTCTAGACAATTTGAGGAAAAAGACAGATATTTCCTCTTAGTAACATGAAGTTTGTCTGTCTGCTGGTTACATGAAACATTGTCCCCTCGAAGAAAAGAAGGAAGAAATGGAAGTTTTAAAAAACTGTATTATATTCTAAGTTTCTAGGAGACAAAGATTAGACACACACAGTTCATTGCTTTCTGATATTATTCATAGATTTTTTTTCTGTCTAGATGTTTTTAATCACGAAGGCAGAAAAAAAGTGAATTCAGTTTTTTAAAATGCAAATGTTAGTTTAGATCTTTAGAATGAAGACTGCAAAACTGGTGATTACTTCTTTTTAGCAGATCTAAAAAAGAAAAAAAATCATTCTAAAGTTAAAAAAAGTTCTTCAAAGTTAGATCTATTCTTACTCTCAACTGAATGGAAGCAAACTTCCAAAGATGTTACTCACATTTTTATCCAGTTTTGTTTAGTTATATGCAATTCTACTGTAACTGTAATGTGAGGTCACCTGGATTAATGAAACCAACTAGAGCAATGAATTCACCTTTTCGGTGGGGAATGAGTTGCATTTTGTTTCCTCCTCGTAAACAAGAATGGAATTAAAACTCCATTCTAAGTAGCAGAATTTAATCAGTCAGAACAATGATTCTCAAACCTTCAGACATGAGAATCATCTAGGAGGTTACTGAAACACATTGCTGGACCCCACCCTGTAGAATTTCTGATTCAGTAGGTCTAGGATGGGGCACCACTGTCTCCATTACTATCAAGTCCCCAGGTACCACATTTTGAGAACTAGTGACTTAGAAAATCTGGATTAAGGAAATAACTTACGAACATTCTGGAACTCATTCATTCCCTCATATTTTCTAAAATTATCATTCCTCTGCTTAAAGAGTTCATTATTAATACGAATATCTTCAGGAGGTAACTCTAACTCAATTCTATAAAAATGAAAACAGACAGGGCAATAACAAAAAATTCTATTATGTACTGCTGACCTGTGAGCAACACAAGGTTTGAACTGGGCAGGTCCACTTATATATGAAGGTTTTTGTCAATAAATACTACAGTACTACATGATCCATAGCTGGTTGAATCCACAGATGTGGAGTTTTGTATATGGAGGAACGATGGATAAGGAGAGCAGACTATGTTATATACCAACGTTCGACTAACCCTCATGGTGTTCAATGTTCAACTGAATACAAGCCTAATTTTAAAATCTGGCTCACAAATCTCTTATGTTTTTCAGGATAAATCCACTACAAACTTAATGCATCAGGCATGCAAAGATTCTTATCGTGTGTGCTGAGAAGACTGTGGAATAAAGGTCTTACCTAAGGCCATGGGTTAGTTAACTGAACTAGCCTCCAAGTCTCCTGCTTGCCGGTGCTCTCGTCACTAACACAATCTCCCCCTACTGGGCCAGGACAGAGAGGGAAGTTGCCTCCATCACTTAGAGATTACAGACACTGGAAACCAGACACCATCAAAAATCCAGTGGACAACAGAATACTCTGTAAAACTGACCAGAAAGGCACTCCCACATTATGTGGGCAAATTTAAGACTAGAAGAAACCAGAAGAGTTCAATACAGACAATTTTAGGGTCATTAAGTTGATTCAATTTGACTGCTGGTCTGTCTTCTCAATTTACACTGCTGACACCTGAATGGCTTTGTGTCATCAGTGGACAACCAAGAACCAGGAATTACCTCCTGAAGTATTATTATTTTTCTGTACGGACTTTAACTTCATTTACGTTTACACTTTCATGTGAAATTTTCTCTTTCACCCTCTAATTCAATAACTTGAAACACCAAATGAAGTCATCTTTAAGCAAACTCATTATTGCCTCAATACATTTTCACATTACACACACACACACACACACACACACACACACAGATTTGCTCTCCTCTATCTCTACCCATCCTTAAAACATTTCATCTTTGGTATTTTCCCTCTTATTCTATATGCTTTCCCCAGGAATATTTTATTTACTTTCCTGATTTAAAATACTATTCCAAGGACATTACGATGACTTCAAAATCTAAATCTCCCACTATGAATAAATTAATTTCAGCTACTGATTAAAAATGGTTGATCAAGGTCACGAATACATAAGAATAGGATTAAAAAATTTAAACCATTAAAAATAACACATAAATATAAACACTAAATAAAAATGATTAGTGGTAATGTAACTATGTTTCATTGCAGACTCTCAAGTTATTTATATAATATGTGAACATAGCTTCTACAACAGAATGACATGGCAGATGTTATATATCTCTATTTCCCAGATCAACAAAGCCTCAGCAAAAAAAAACAAACAATTTAACTATAGACATTTAAAATCTGTATTGGGGGGGTTGAAAATTGCTGATAGCTGGCTGGCTTTAATATTCCCCCAATGATAATCTTCCTTGGGGGAAAAAAAAAAAAAGCAAAAGCCATAAATCTGTGACCAACTAGAATTGTTCATGGCCAAGCAATTAAGGATCAAGAATCCTATAGTCATATAACACTAGGTAGTGATCAAAGAGAAAACCCACTAAGGCAGTAAATTTAAAAGAGACAAGAAAGAAGGAAAACATATAATAAAGGATATAGTGAGTATAGGTTTAGTTTGAATCTCTGATACGTATTTTTCACTGTTTTTTTTTTTTTTTTTTTTTTTTTTTGTCTTTTTGCTCTTTCTTTGGGCCGCTCCCGCGGCATATGGAGGTTCCCAGGCTATGGGTCGAATCGGAGCCTCAGCCACAGGCCTACGCCAGAGCCACAGCAACTCAGGATCCGAGCCGTGTCTGCAACCTACGCCACAGCTCACGGCAACGCCGGATCGTTAACCCACTGAGCAAGGGCAGGGACTGAACCCGCAATCTCATGGTTCTTAGTTGGATTCGTTAACTACTGCACCACGATGGGAACTCCTTCACTGTATTTTTAAAAAATACTGTCAAAGTAAAAAATGCTCATGAAAGTATCACATAAAATATAAAATTATTTTTTCATTTATTTACTTATGTGTTCATTCATTCATTCATGGAATTTAATGACTCTTATAATGTACATGAGAACATCAGAGGAAAAGAGGGATTACTAATTCCAAGAGGTCATGTTATTAAATGTAAGAGCCAGGATTTGAATACCACTGCACTTTGACTCAATAAAGAATGTTCTTCCATTCTTTTTATTCATTCATGTTTCACTTTGCATAGATTTGGTTATATTAAGTCCATAAATTAAAATTTAAAAGAATCTCTAAAGTTTAGTTTTAGTTATAGAAGGCATCATGAACTAGTTTCATGTTTTCAAACATGAATTCTAAATTCTAAATTACAACCTAAAATGGATTAACACCTTGGGTTAATGAAACACACTATTTGATGATTTCAAATGTGCTGATCTTTTAGGCAAACAAATCTACTGTGGACATTTCTACAATTAAGAAATCACATTTTTTGTGATACTGAAACTTTTGTAAATTATTTGGCATACAGTAATTTCTGAAAAAAAGTAGATAAAATTAGTATACAAATCCTGGGAAAGTAAAAGCACGTATATAAACTTTATAAAGCATCAACTCTTGAAAGGGCTTCTTATTTAATTCATTTTTACTGCTTGTTCAAACTCATTCCTCGCATATATACATGCATACATATATTTGTTTTTCAAGATAATATTCTGCTTATACAGATACCAAAACAGGACTGAAATCTAGAGAAACACAAGCTGAAGATGAATAAACACAATATCTCTCTTCTGAAATCCTAGTGAACTAGAAATGAAAGTATCTATAAAAGCAAGAAAAGAGAACATATGATTTTTAATTTAAAATAAAATCAACAAAGGTCCACGGTAAACAAATGAGGGTGAATATTACATGAACACATAAAGTAAGTTAACTGTTGTCCTCCTCTACTCTCACTGCACCTTTAGAGCTTGCGAATTTAAATATTTCAGTATGTAAAATATTTACACTCTTTAATTAAAATGGTGATTATTTTAAGCATGTATAGTGATTCACGACTTATTGCTCCTACATTATCTAGTTTCTTAAATAACCAAAAACTATTTCTTATTACAGTTGCAAATGCAGGACTTTGGTATTAGAAACTCAGATCCCCAAGCTCACTTCTGTCAGGATTAATGGAACGCAGACAAAATCGCCTTTTTGGTGTTTTAACTTTTCCTTTCCACAAATTAAATTTGTACATCTCAATTATAAGGATATCATAAAGAATAATTCATGATATACAATGAGTAAAAGATTCATAGTTAATGACTACATTTTAAGGTACAATAACTACTCCGAATATTTTACTGAATTAACAAAATACTAATATTCTTTACCCTTACTATTATCTCACAGAAAAAGATTCTTTGTCTTTTTTCCTCAGATACTTGTGTCTCAACAGAGAATGTGGATTAGGCAGTCATTTTCGCCAATTTTGGGGACTGCTGTCAAAAAATACAGTAATTTAAACACATGATGATGAATGTTTTTTAAAAAATGATAATGAAATCTAACTCAAATTTTTACCTGTTGAAATTACTCTTCCTAAGGATAAAACATTACTATACTGATTCAGGTTGGTTAACAAGCTTAATGTCTACTGTTTGATCCTGGATTAAGAGACACAATAGAGGAGCAAAAATCCTGTCATATCAACCAATTTCAAAGGCGGGATATAACTACCCACGTCTAAGTCTCCCTTAACAAACGATTACTGGTCATAGTCGTTATTTATTCAATATTTTCCATCTCAGAGGTAATATGATATTTGTGTTTAAAACTTGTCTTGGACTTGGGTCCTTTCATGTTCTACTTTTTTTTTTAATTATAAAGGGATGGTTTAATTTTAACATGCTGAAATTTGGTGGAAAAGTGTGAACATGATGTTAAACACTTTAGGCTTTCAGTCTGTATCTGCAAGACTAAGTCCACACCAACTTGCCACTTCATAGCTCGCCTAGGTCACTTAACTGTCTTCAGGCTCCCCTCTACTTTGATTTAATCTATAGAGAGGCAAAAATTGCACTTTATTATATTTAATTACCAACATCAGAAAATAGCAATTTTTAATTTTTTAATTTTGTTTTCTAATAATAGAAAAGACTATAGAAATACTTCAAAGAAACATAATTTAGAAGTCTTTAAAAAGTGAAGCAGGGAAGAACAGAAGGTAACACAGGAGAGCCATGTTACTGATGAAACTGAAGAGAACCTAAATAGCTTCTGTCATTTCATCTATTAAGATATTGCTGTTATTAATCCTTCAACGTGTCTAAACATGTCCATTGCACAGAAATCAAAAAGTATCGTCATCTGAAATTTTTAATCTTTCAAATTAATAAAGGGAGTGATTTTTTTTCCCTTTAAATCCAGAGTAGTATTTGTACATCCCATTTACACTGACAAAAATTAAAGATACATCCAGATTGCCAGACTGCTGGGAAATACAACAGGAATATCCAGCAAAGAAGAAAATGACCAGTGGCCCAGGATCAAGATGAAAGACACCAAGTGGAGGCAAAGGAGCAAAGAGGATGGAGAAAGAACAAAGGACAGCACTGAAAGCACGCAGAAAGGGACAGTGATACAAAAAAGATCTTCAAAAAAGACTGAATCCTTAAATACTTCTACATGTTTCACTGTATGAGCCAGCCAATCAATCTAGTAAAGACTCTAAAAAAATTTCTTACTGCTATAATTCCTAAATACAAACATTCCTTGCATCTGTATATTTAGAAACGGAAAATAAAATAATAGAAACAATAATTGGCTATAAACAGAAAGATTATCTAGAAATAGAAAAATACTACTTCAATAAGAATTTTACATTGTTTACCATATTTGTCGGTACAATTGCATTAGTAAACATTTTCTGCACGCTTATTCTGGGACAAGCATTGTTCACTGTTTAAGGTGCAGCAGTAAACACAATATTCTCAAGGAGCAAAAGAGGCAACATATGACACATTCGCATCAAACAATAAAGCATTACATTATGAAAATGAAAATTTTATAATGACTACTTCATCATCTGTAAAATAAGTAGAGAGTACAAACTGCAAAACAATTCTCTGAGCTTTACTGTCTGGTATCCATACAGTTCAAGAGTTTTCGTGGATGAAACATTCAAAGATTCCCTCAGTTACTCCTTCATTTGAAACTAAAACTAATAAGTAGCAAAACTTCCAGTCCTTTTCCCTTCCTTGAAAATGCCCCCTAAATGCTGCATTATAAATATTTAATGTGCACATTTTTAAAGGATCTCACATACTGTATAATTCATAGTTTCTGAGACACCTGACCTTGAGCTATTAGAGGGCAGAAGCCTTTTTTCCCCTTTCTCTTCTTCATGAATTCAGCACACTGCACAGTATTTAGAATAAAGCATAGTCTTGAATTATGAAATTTTTACTGGATCGCCTTTCTGTATAGCAGAAATTGACAGAGCACTGTAAATCAACTATAATAAAAAATTTTTAAATCATTTCAATAGTATCAAAGAAATGGCTTCCAACTTTACCATGAGGACTGAGTCTGATTCAAGTGTTTCAAAGTTATACTTTAGAATGTTTTGATTAATTAGAAATGTATAAAGATTAATGTTGTACTTAAAACTTAAGTGTTGCTTTTCAGATAGTCATAGAAGCATAGTCATGTCTCCAAATTTTAAGAAGATCCCATCCAAGGTGGATTATTTAAACTCGCAATAAATAGATGTATTTTCTTGGAAAAATATCTATTGTTACAGTAAAACTTGAGTTTCCTTTCTAACAAGATTGTATGATTACTCGTTTATATTGTTCTTTCCGCAGGAATTCACACACCCCCTGTTTGCATCCTGTTATTCACTTAGAGCTTCCCTTCCCTGCGCTATACTCTTTCTCTAATAGTGGGAGAGTGGTTTTAACAGCACTCAAAAATCCTGATCACTGTCTGATTGATTCAAGTCTTCTCGTTTGCATTTAGTATTTGTTCAGGTCATAAGGATTACTTGAAAATTTTATTCTCTGTGTTCTTTCAAAATACTGCACTGCCTTCCTAGAACACTGGGGATCTTATTCACTGATTATTTCCCTCACTTTCCATCAAAATCTGTTGCTGTACCGAACAACCCCTATGAAACTGCTTTGAGTACACACTCCACTGAAACCCTAGAAAACGCATTTATAGTCTTTCTAAAATTTTTTACATTTGGATATGTCTTCCTAAAGGCAAAGAAAAAGAATTTTAAGTAATTCAGAGCATAATCAAAACTAGGCTAATTCACTGCCTTAGACTGATCTAGGATGCTTATAAAAATACAGATTCCTGGGTTCTACTTAAACCTACACAGAATCAGCATAAAAAGGGTATGCCTTTTATGTGTATTTTAAAATAAGTTTTTCAGGTTTTTCTGATGCCGTGATGTACACTAAAGACCAGTAATTCAAATGATCTAAAATTAAAGATAATATAATCAATGAAGGAATGACACAAATAGAGTAATAAGATTCTACTGTCAAATACACTAAACCAGAATAAAAAATAAACTCCCTGATAAAGAGCTAATAAAATACTTAACATGTAAGAACTCCATAATGAGCCCTGCTAAACTACGGCATTCTTTATCAATTAGACTTTGGAATCACTTTTACTCAAGGTATTAAACAGGATACAAAACTAATCATAAAAATATACATATATAGCTTTTTATATTAAATATAATGGTATACACACACACACACACAGACACCTAAAGAGCAGAAAGTATGTTAGTATTTAAACAGCACTCTCCAAGCAGCCTCAGTTCTGCTCCACTGCCTCTAAACAGGGAACAACATGTACATTTTTTTTCTTTTTAATATATAATAATTTGGTTTCCCATTATTAAGGAGCAGGAAATGAAAAGGCAAAATGACTTATGTCAATACATCTTTACCATGCCTCCCTGACTTCTAGACTAGAAACCCTTTAAGGGCAGAGGCCGCATCTTACATGTTATGGAAGCACCCCCCCCCCCCCAAGGTCAAACAGTCAGCACAGCATGTAAATAAATACTGAACATCAGAACTGCATCCCAAGAAGCTGGGAGTGACCTTGAGGTTACGGTCTATGACGGGGGCTCCCAAACTTGACAAAGCACCAGAGTTTGATTTTGTTGGTCTAGGCTGGGCCTAAGATCTGACATTTCTAACAAATGCCTATGTGACATGAATGCTGCTTGTCTGGGGACTACACTTTGAGAATCACAAATCTAGGAAAAAGTCCTTATGATTCTTCTATATAAATGATTCCTAGAAAAGAGAAATAATTGAGATATGGTCAGCAAAAGTCATATAGGAACTCTGGAAACCAGGTTCTAGTTCCAGCTTTATCACAAAAATGACTATATAACTGAAACACACAGACACAGACACATACAGACACACACACACACACACACACACACACCGCTGAGCATCACACAACCCACCTCAAAGATGAGGAGTCTGGTATACACGAAAATTGAAAATTTGAAGAACTTTTATAGACAGAATAGAGAAAATTTAAGTGTCTACTATGAATCTCCGAATTTACATAATTTTCCCTAAAATTATTATCCTCAAATCAGTGTATACTGCCCAGATCACAATGGTTAAATTATAGCTTTTATCCAAAATGAAGAACATACAGCAAGCAAACAAACCAACAAATAAAAAGATGTCCAGACTAAACATAGCAAACCATCCAAACATAAACCCAAAGGGAAATAAGTGTTTTGCAATATTTTAAACACAAACTGCAAACTCAAGTATCTGTAAATGTGTCAAGGGCAGCAGTATCAGCATCATCTGACATCGAGTGAGAAGTGCAAAATCTATGCTACGCTGAAACCGACTAAATAAGATTTCATCTCATCAGAAGCCCTACGTGATTTGTGAGCAGTTAGACTTGAAGCAGCAGTGGCATAAGCCGCTGAGATTTTATTGTCAATGCTTTACTATCTGTTTGTAAAATAACATGATATATTGAAAATACTCAACAGTTCCTAAAAATTATATTTCTGACATATAAACAGACAAAAGGAGAAACAGAATTGTTTTACATGAGACGACACAATGAAACATCACTGTCAAACAAAAACTTCCATTTATAATATTTTATGACTCTGAAATACCAGGCGATTAGAAGGTAAATATCACTTAATTCAAATCCCTAGCTTTACAGCTGAGTAAACTGAGGTACAGGGATGCTAAGAGGCTCAAGACAGATAGCTTGTCAGCAGCACAATGGAGACTGAAATCCAATTCTACTGACTCTAATTTCTCCAGTGGGGAAAAAAAAATTTAAACTACATTTTCCTGGAGCAAAACACAGTTAATATAACACAGTATAAGTATAGATCATTTTGAAAGGATAAATAAAAATGATGTATATATGAAACATGCTGAATGAAACCCAGTAAACTATAGCTTAGTAGTTAAAAGACTTCAAAAAAATGAGTTGGAAAGAGAAGTATTGGAAAAGTGTCACACTTAATTGAGTGTTATGACTGTCAAAAGATGACACTACATATCACTTAAGTGGCAGCATCTGATAAATCAATCTGGAAAACTGATTTTTAGAAACATTCAAGTTTTGGCTTTGCTATTTAAGTTTTACCATACAGCAACAGGCAAAACCTTTCACATTATGGTTTTTTTTTTTTTTTTTGCAGTTTTCAACAGAGAAACAGAAACAGCCATACTCAACCTAAATATTTTGTAAGTGATTACAGAAAAATTAAACCCTTCTGTCTTACCATCAAAGAAGCTCTTGGCTCTTAGATAACTGACACTGAGCCTAAGAACTGAGAGTTTGTCCAGCTTATTAATAACATCTTGTGGAAAAGGCAACAGGCTGGCCAAGCGGTCCAATTCTGTATTAAGTCGGTCTCTATGCCGCTTTGAAGGATTTGACTTGATTCCTTCAGCTGGGATTGGCTTGACACTGAAAAACAAACAAAGCACCATAAAATGCATTAAAATCTATAAAGCAAAAATTTCTATTGCATTATAAAATCTCCTCGAATATTTTTTTAACAAAACAAACATCTAAAATCTACTTCAAGTTCATATAAATCCTTTCAAAATGCCCCTTGTATACCTTAATTAAGAAAAACAAAGGAATGGGTAAACTCCTTCATAATGTTTTATTAAAAACTTATGAACCCATCACAGGAAAATGCTGAGTACATCTTATACACCTTATATATTTATTGTATATGATTTCCATGAAAAAATCTACTAGGATTTTCCACCTCTCACAGCCATTGTTACAGGGGAAAAAAGAAAACTGCAAGAAGTTATGTGAAAATTAAGCTTCCTTTGCTATCTTCCACAAGAATCATCTTGGCAAAGTCACTTTTGCTATAAATAAGAGCAACCCTAAACAAAAACTTATCTTCATGATGCTTAGCTTCCAATATTTAATACTTTCATCCTGTCAGTGAAAACATCTCAAACCTGGTCCAGCCCCTCTGCAAGGTCCTCTAGCCATCTAATGGGCAAATCCAACATTAAGGCAAGAAAATATTTGACTTTAGTTACTGATATTTGTTGGGTGACAAATCTTAGAGGCTAACTGTGATTAATGATAAATTTTGCTTTTGTAACTGGTGGGTAATCTGACTTAATTATTAGTTATCATAGTTTGTGACTCAATTAAAAAATTCAATATAATCCCAACATTCAGCACAATTTTCATCTGAGTGAAAAGATACTTATGGTTAGGAGTAGAACTTGAGTTCAGAAATAAGAAATTGAACTTCATTACAAAGGCCTTAGCCAGGATTTCATAACAGAAATTCATTAAAGTGAATATAAATAGAGAGGATATTAAAAACCAAACAACATAATTTTTAGATCATGTTACTACACCCTCCCATTTGCCAGAAAAATAATTATTCAGAGAATTCTTTTGACAAAGACTTTTTTCCTCCAGTTTTATTGAGAAGACAAACACATCTGTGACAATTCAAATTAAATTACAGTATCTTAAAAAGTATAAACTGGCTTGAGTATAATGCTGTTAAGTTGATTCAATCAAAACATTTCTAGATAATTTATGCTTTTAATGGTATGAGCCAACATGAAGAAGTAATGCTTTATACAAAGAAATTATAGAAAGTAATGTGAAAATTTAACACATTTTTTACTGTCCCTAACCAGTAATTTCTTCAGAACTTGTCTGTTTCTATTTTTTCTATTATACCTCATGTTATTCCTGCAAAAAAATAAGAGTAATAAATTGGTAAAGTGGCATACTTTCCACTAGATGCTTTCTCCAGACTATTTAAATAATTGCATACTTAATAGAAATTGGTGACTATTTATCTAGCTCTTTTCCCTAATCATATTACATGTATAATCAAATTCAAGTCACACCTAATTACTGCATTTCTCCAATTAATCAACTGAATTTCAACTTTTATCTCTAATACATGTCTACCTCATTGAATAATTTTCCTCTGACTCATCATCTGTTAAATATTTATTTGCAACTATCATGTCCTAGCAGTTTAGGAAATCATTCTTCTACATATTCAAAATGTGTTATAGGAGCTAAGTACAATGAACAACTGCTAGAAGAGATGGAGCTGGGTTCTGTAAGATGAACAGGACTGCAGGAGGCAGCATGGTGAGGAATGGTGACCTGGCACAGGGCCTTTGAATTGTGAAGCACCAGCTGCAAGAGAGACAAGGACGGAGCTGGCCAGGGCCACATTCCTTCAACAGATAGTGACCTCCCCACACACACCATGTGCCAAGCACAGAACACTGAGTAGTGAACAAAACGTACTGAAGCTCCTGTTCTTCTGAGGCTTACATCCTGATGGGAGGATACATAAATACATAAATGAATAAATAAATGAACAAGCACATAACTTTCCAAGCTGGTAAGTGTTAAGAAGAAAAATAAACCAAGATAAGGAAGTAAGGAGTGATGGGTGCTGGTTTTGACAGACAGCCAGGGAAGGTCTCTGATGTGATGTTTCATGAACATCTCAACATCAACAGACATGAACAGGGGAGGAGTAAGCCTTGTGGGTATCTGATGAAAAAAAGTCCATGAAAGAGGAAATCGCAAGTTCCCCCTCAGAAATGGTATCAAACTGACCTTCGGTATCTGGGAGTCATCTTAAGTTTTCAGCCAGGTTTTAGATAACCAGTCTTTTTTTTTTTTGATCTTTTTAGGGCCATACCTGCAGCATATGGAGGTCCCCAGGCCAGGGGTTGAATCAGAGCTGAAGCCACCGGCCTACACCACAGCCACAGCAATGCCAGCTCCAAGCCATGTCTGTGACCTACACCACAGCTCACAGCAACGCTGAATCCTTAACCCACTGAACAAGGCCAGAGATTGAACCTGCATCCTCATGGATACTAGTCGGGTTCGTTAACCTCTGAGCCATGACAGGAACTCCTATATGACCAGTCTTGTGTTTTAACAAGCTGACTCTGGTGATGGAGAGGATGCAATGCAGGGCACATGGCACTGAAGCCAGCACTTCTTTCTGAAATATAAATCTGTCACTCCTCTGATTCAAGTTTTTCAGTAGCTCCATGCAGACCATGTTCCCGAACCTAGAGAACCAGACTCATCTGATCTTTCCATGGCCCCTCCCTATTCCTTTCGTGACTCCACAGAATCCCCTTGCTCTGTCTGACCAGATTCGAGGTACTGCTCAATTAGATCACATCTGCAAAGTCTTCCCCGACCTACTCCCAATGGACTCCTGCCATACTACTACTTTATACTTTTTATGCAAAAGTCTTAAACAACCGTTCCATTAAGGAATATTCTGTGGAGATAGCATTTCTCATAATTGAAAATGAAATCCACTATTGCACTCTTGGTAGCTTTCCAGTAATGACTATACAACACTGGGGAGAAGAGAATAACACAAATGCTGACGCAAGACAAGCTACTATGACACAGAAAGAAATGACAATAACAGCAGAAGAAAGAGGTTTAGAGGTATTTCTCCATGTGATATGCTGCCCATCTTGTGCTGGCTCTTTGCAGCATTCAACCCTATCCTAGATGAGACTATGTCTTTACAGAATGCAAAACTGGTCACAGCTCTAATGTATAATTACGCACATTATGGAATATTTAGTGTGAGATCCAATTTCCTAAGTCAAGTGTTATGTAACCTATGCTGCATATACTTGTTTGTCGCTCTTATTACTATGTAAAGTTAATCATCTTGTACCCCCAGTGCTCAGCATGGTACTTGATACTGAGTAGACTCTCCAGGAATGTTTGCTGACTAGAAGTATCCAGGAAAGAAATGTTTGGAGCCTGACCAAAAGGAGTGATAGTAGGGATAAGAAGTAAGCCCTGACTTGAGATTTTTAAACACAGCACTTTGTGCCTACCACACAGCGTGGGACATAGTCAGACTCAAATGTTCACTGAACTGAACTACTTGCTGACTTCCTAGGTAGAGGAAGTAAGGGAGAGGTTGCAAATGACTGGGATCTGTAACGTAGGGTAACAAAGATTTTTCCTAATGGGAGGTATGCCAAACAGAGAGAAAAGAGACTTGACGACAGACCTCATTTATATTTAAGGTTTAAGGTTATATTTATATTTAAGGTTGAGGAAAGGGTGAGGGCAAAGAGGATGGAGGAGGAATGACAGGCAAGACATGAAAAGGATAAGCAGAGACTATTTCGGAGATCACAGAACAAAGTCAAATGAACAAAGGAATTAAATAAGGTCAGGGCTGAGAAGGATCCACTGGACTTGGCATTTCAAATTCAGCTTTAAGCTGAAGCAATAGATGTGACATACCTTTTCACCGATTTTGTGAGAACTACTCAGAACTATTCTGTGAAAATACTTCTTACCTATCCGCACATATTAAAGATGCACCAAATACTCAAAAATAGAAAGTAATTCTACATCACTTACAACCTGCCCTGACTTATGCTAGTGCTTTTACTTTTGTGCTGTCTTTAAACCTATGCCAAGCCGTACTGCCATCTATTATGAGACTGATGTGGTGCCTACTGTGCTAAGGAAGCAGATCTGCCATCTATTTAAATAAAAGATTACATCTGAAATATAATGAAATGTCCCCCCATAAGATAGGATTTGGGATTTGTCAAGTTCAGACATCAGAAAGAGAGAGACTATAGATGCTGATCAGGCCAAGGAGCAATTTATTATTTCTTAAACCTTAACTTCAAATATCTTGTCCCAACCTGTAAATCAAAATTGTTGTGAAATCAAAACTTTAGCTGACTGCATGCCACGCTTCCGTTTTAGAAGCCCTGCATGTCTTAAATACTGGTGGTAACAGGCCCAATGGCAAGACCAAGGCCAGTTTGTGTGATATCTTTAAAGCCTTTTAAACATCCCAGGCTAAAATTTCTGTTTGGCTCGTCACTTGTGCCCAGCGTTTGAAAGAAAAGTGAACAATATAATAACCTAGTTTAATCATCAATTACTATAACTGTAAAGTTTACATTTTTTATACAACATTTACCATAAAACCTCAAAACGACTTGCAAAGGAATAGTTCCAATAATCCTATGAGGTTAAGGTGACATTGTCTAATAGAAATTACCTATCACAGTACTAAGTTTGCTCTATCAGCTTTCTACTTTGGGTGATTTAATCTATTCTCACTGCTTCAGACTACTTACCAATAGCTTGTTTATTTCTAGCCCCTGTTTCTGGCTGTCCTCACGTTCATATTTTTCAGAACTTAGGCACCCCTTCTCTGCATCTACTGTGGAAGTATGACTCTTACTCCAACAGCCAGGAAATTAAAATATTCTTCAATAAATCTAACATACCACCTACACCCAATTAACCCCAATTCTTACAGCCATTCATTCTTCATTTCCTCTCCACAGCTTCAGCACATACCTATTTATCTCTGAATATAAAGGTTGAATGTTTATAATCATAAACTACAAGCTTAAAGTGATATTGGAGTGGTGATCTGTGATACGAATAAAGTTGAATTTCATTGTTCAGCTGAATACAGCCAGATATTTTACTTCCCTACATGAGGCAAAAAAAAAAAAAAGATGTCTACAAAAACCTGAGAGAATTCTGGCTAGAAGTCCCTTGTAATGAGTCAGAATTCTCCAGTAACTCTTCTACTGCCACTCTAACCACTGTTTACCTTTCCCTCTTTTGCTGTACTTAAGGAGCAGTGACGAGGTATAAATAGCATATAATCCTTAGCACAAGATTTTAACAATGAAAATGTGGAACATGAAATATGCCCTAAAAATCACTGTTACTTCCACAATCTTCAAAACAAATTATTACAGATGTTTCCTTTTCTCTCTTCTTTTTTGAATTCACACATTTTTGTGTGTGTGTATTTCCATCAGAACCCACGTAGAATACATCTACCATACCAAAATCACTAAAACATTAAAAATTTTAAGAGGCGGCCAATCCTTAAATTGGTAAATATTCTCAAGTACCTACTATGTGCTTGGTAATAGGAAGCTCTGGTTGCTACAAAGACAAAATGAAAGACAGAATCATCTCTAAAGAGCTTATCTTTCTTACTAGGAGGAGATTCATTCTGTAACAAGGCAAAAATCAAACATAATGTGTTGTTCAATAATGCAGGTGCCATAAGGGTGATACTGTAGAGTTCAGGAAAGTAGGGGCATATGTGCAGATAGAGTAATGGGAGAAGATATCATGGAGATGTGGCATCTAAATCAGGTCTTAAAGACAGGTGAATAGCTTCCAGTTTCATGATGGCAGAGTAAGTGACTTTCTGCAAATACCCTTCTCTTTCATAAAATCATGCCCAACAAGAAAAACAAAGATAGAAACACAAAATCTGTCTTGGATAAACCCAAAAGATAGCTAAGCACACATATAAATAACATGAAGATGAAAAACAGGTAAAAATCCAAATCACCAACAATGGTGATCAGGAAGGAAAATGTAATCACAGTATGTTACTTAACTCATCAGGAAACAATATTTACAGGAAACAATGTTTTATTAAAAAAATTATGAAACACTGTAAGTGAATTTAATCTAAAACTGTGATAAAATTATAAATTCTAAAACTAGGAAGATGAAGGAGTGAAAAAACAGCACTAATAACCATACCTATTATCATAAAACATCAACATATAGTACCTGGTAGACTACATTTAACATTATACACATACTCCTGACTTTTTAATGTACATATGTTATTTAATATGAATATCTTCCAAAACAGCATTTCATTGAAAATAAGGTAAAGGAGCAAACTGAAAATTTAAGACCAAGGAAGTCTGTATGTAAAAGAAACCTCAAGTAGAAAAATCTGCAAACATACTCAACCATTATTCCACATGCATAATTCCAAAAGAGAAGTTCAATTACCTACACCACCTTTTTTTTTTTTTTTTTTTTTTTTTTTTGCATATGAAGCTGACAATATTTTTAAAGCAAAAATACAAGGGCATAGGCATTCCCATAGACTATTTTGATTGTTTGTTTTTGTCTTTTGTCCTTTCAGGGCCGCACCCTCAGCATATGGAGGTTCCCAGGCTAGGGGTCTAATCAGAGCTGTTGCTGCCAGCCTATGTCAGAGCCACAGCAACACCAGATCCGAGCCGCATCTGCGACCTAAACCACAGCTCATGGCAATGTCAGATCCTTAACCTACTGAGCGAGGCCAGGGATGGAACCTGCAACTTTACAGTTCCTAGTTAGATTCGTTTCTGCTACGCCACAATGGGAATTCCTCCCATAGACTATTAATAGAGTCATCTGAGAGCATGTTTCAAGGCACATTATTTGGCTCAACCTTAAGATTAGCCATACCTTTGCACCTCAGACTTATAGGAATTTTTCCCAAGGAATGAACTAAAAATTTGCATAGAAATGCACATATCTCATGGGTATTCTCTGAAGTACTAGCTGAAATATTTAAAGGTTGGAAATAAAAGAATTTCCTCCTCCAAATAGCGGGAATTAATGGAAGGGAGTACTATGCAGCCATTGAAAACAAAGTTTTAAAGGAGGGGAGGTAGTAGCGAATGAATGAAAATAGGAGGAAAGACTAATAAGAAAGGGCATGATTCCAAGTATGGAGATAAGCAACCACAAATCATATATGGGAAACTAAATTTATTTCAGAACACTATTTGAGAAGAAACAGTGAGCACTAAGGAAATTCTTAGTATATGGATAAAACCTATGCATCACTGAACTTATTCACCAGGACAGTATGGTGAAGTTGCTAAGAACATAAGCTTTGGAGCCAAACGACCTGAAATCCAATATTCAAACTTAGCCTTTTCAGTTACTACCTTAGAGATTTGAATCTCCGGTTCCTAGCTGTAAAACTAAAATAATGTTTCATACTACTATTATAAGATGAAATAAAATGTCTGTAAAGCACTGTGCACGCTTGCGTCACAAGTGCCAGCAAACAGCAGCTTTTGGATACACTAAACCAGAACGCAAAAAGAAAAACCAATCGTAAAACAAGTGTGGAAGTAGAAAGGTACTGTTGTTAAAGATTTGCATGGTACTAATTTTTAAGTAACTGTCTAAATTATATGCATCAATAGGCATGTACTGTGTAAGTTTATTCACCAGTGGAGTAGCACATTTCATTATCCATAATTGAGAACATAATCATATACTGCCTCTTACTGTCTCACAGGAGAACTGATTACTCTATGATCATGTAAACTAAAATTATTTAAAGAATAGAATTTATGTTTCTGTTTCACCTATATCATTAGCACTTTTCTTCTGCAAATTTTAGTTGTGAGAATGGTAGTTTTCACTGTCCTGCCTTATTGGTCAATCACTGGCACAGATCTATAGAAGCAAGGAAACTAGACCTGATGTTTAGTTTAGATCTAGTACTTTTTCAATTTATATCTCACCGTTTCCTCTTTTCAATATTTATTTTTGATAAATGTTACCAATAACTGAACACTTTCATAGTTCCAATATGTAAGAGCCTCTATAGTCACTAAAAACAATCTAAACAAAGCTATCTGAAAGGTAAACAACAGTGGAGAAAAGTATGTAACTGAAAAGACCTGTCCTTTTATTTTAGAAGCTATTCAGGAAATGGTATCAAAATACATTTATATATCAAACATTTTCAGTAAGATACTACATAATTTTATTCAACCAAGTAGACATTATATACCTGAGGTTCATTAGGTTTAAGCAGAATGAACAGTAATACAGCCAAGGAAGACAATGCTTTTATATTAAGGCTACTTTGTGTGAACAAAGTAAAAAGGATCAACTGAGGCTAAGAAGTTATTTCTAATTCTGACATTCATGATGGCTGGCTGCATCACCAATTACTGCTGATATAATTATTAAGTGTAGGTTTAATTTACTCAGCACCTAATATTTACCAACATTCGGTACTAATTTTATAGATGTATGGTACATTGAAGTACCACTAAAACTTTTTAAGTATTGATAAAAATTGAAAAATAAAAAATACATCCAATTGAAAAATAAAAAATACATCCAAAGTTTTTACATCAGGGTGAAAAAACCCAGATTCTATTAAATAGTGGGTTTTTAACCTATCTCCATGAGACAAATTTATTTTAAAAATGAGCCAAAAGGCTTTCATCTCCAAAGAAAACAGAATGAGAACAGGATTTAAGAAAAAATATTTGTAAGTAAATTTAATATTTTTTGAGCAGTGTTATTTTAAGGAAAGTTTAAGTAGAATTTATTCCTAAAGGTATCTTTGAAATTTGCTTTAGGAACATGTATTGGATGCAAGGTTGCTTCAGATCCTCTCATTTTCTAACTTTCATTACTCCAAAAATAAAGAAAACATTTATTGAGCATATACTATGTACAAGATACTTTAGTGGGATTATATTTAACACATTAAAGATGTACTTCACATTGAGATAATGTCAATGTTGGATTCTGCCACTAGGGGGAGTTTATCCAGGGTAGTAAATTCAATTGAGAGTGGAAGAGCTTCAGGTTAAAACTGTCACCTACTTGATTCTAAATTTAATGGAATTGTAAATTTAAATGACCACTTTATTAACACTTGTATAATCATGCTACAACATACTTTCTCTTTAAGTAAAACACAATGGCTCATTTAAGGGGTCAAAGTTAAATCTCAATAACATTTTCAGCTCAAACAAGATGAAATTTTCTGACAATGTGGCAACATACTATAGAGCCTATTAGCTACAAACTAGTAATTTATCTAAAAAACCTCATTGATATTGGATTTATGGCTCCCTTCTTAAATTGAACTTTGATTAAGTGCATTTTAAGTTAACCATTTTTCACTAAAGTAAAAACTATATAAACAATTTCATGTGATTCTCTAAATGCTAGCACTAGGCTTTTCTTATGGAGCAATGTAGTGAAATTTTAAGGCATTTATATGATTAGAGGCAATGCATGATGCTCAATAAAGATCTGACAAACATTTACACTAAAATAAAACAAGGGTGAATGTGGAAATGCTTTGCTTGTACTATATTACATAAGATTATTAAATGCAAATGTACTGAAGTCTTAGAAAATATATTAAAATGTTAAGATAAAATAATAAAAGGTGCATCTTACATATATGAAAGAAAATGTACAGTAATATGCTTAAAGGGAAATTCTTCAATACGATGTTAATGAAAAGTCAAAAAATGTTAAAATTGACAATGAAAACAAAATTAAAACACTTGGTTGTTTTTTTAAAAAGTCATCTGGATCCTTTTGTAACACTGGTTGAAATGCAATAACTTAAAAATCCATCAGGGAGATATTCAGGTTTTCTGTTCATGTATGTAAAACCCATGACATTTCTATTATATATTATGCCAAGTGTACTACTATATTAATAAATACATAGATGAAGTGTTTGTGGTGCCTCTCAATTTTAAATAACCATCAAGGACAATTTGTCTAACTCAAATTAGACAAATTTTTACATAAGAAACCACTCTATAAAGGGCAAGTATTGTAAACCAATGTCAACAGAACTGCCAAGATAGAAAACTGCTGACTCAGCAGTAATCCTAATGTCAGCCACATGTAGAATAAGACTTCCAAATTTTAATCAGTCTATTTATAGATAAATATCCTTTGTTAATGCCAAGTCTATATCTGAAGGACTATAATCACTGAGATTCTAAAAGGAAATTAAAACTCCAGAATAATGAAACTTTTAAATTGGTCTTGAATACTAAACATAATCTATTATTTTTCTGGTTTGGACTAGTGACCTAAATTAAGTTTTAAGCCAAATGCACACTTCTGATTTGTTTTGAGTAAACGTTTAATGAGTGTGTTCTTAAAATTGTCTCTGAAATTTTGAAAAATGTGAAGTAAAATAACTCAGGGATAATAATGAGAAATAAACACATGAATACTGCCAACTCACAAAAGTAAATCTGTCTCGAGCACAGATTTTTCTTTTTCCTGACAACAATTACTTTAAAGAATTTGCCATCTCACACAAATATACCACCAAAACAAACAAAAAGTCCAAGTTTGTAATCTATCAGAATTGACAAAACTTGGAAGTGGAGGGGAAAGGGAATTACAGAAAGATGCTAAGAATGAAAACGTCTGTTTCAACGATTCCAGCTTCAAATCTTTTACTTTACAGACCCTAAAACCACCTCCAAAGTTATAAGAAAGCTCCCCCAAAAGGTGGCTGAAAATACAAATCCGCTCCTGTATCCTGCCTACTACTCTCTCAAACCTGCTACCATCTCTACACATTTTACCGATATGATCACGCTGAGCAATACAAATTTACTGCCAAATAAGTAAATAAGAGTGCAACAGAAAGCCCGCTGCACTGGACCAAAAAATACCTTCAGAGGCACTCGGCCCCCTTCTTGCAGAAAGCACGTGTTTAGCTCTTTAAAGCATCTCGCCCTACCAGGAGTGAGAATGGTGACCGTCCTCTAACCTAAGCGAGGAGGATATTAAATGTGAAAGGGGATTTCAAGACAAGCTTAGGTTAACTAATCCACCAACCCCACAAGGCAGACCAGAGCTGTCAACATAATAGAACCACAGCACAGTGAACAGTCCAGCAAACGAGTGGGGTGTGAGAGGGTGGGTGTGCGCTGGAGAGCGGTACAATTTTTTGAATGCAATAATTAAACACGGAAAAATCCAAAGCCCGGGTCTCTCGACCCGCCTCCAAATCTCGATTCCACCGACTGCGCCTGGAAGGGACCTAATCCCCTGACCGCGGGGATTTGGGGGCGGGGTGGGGCCGCCTCCCACACCCGCGCACCAGAGCGCCCACCCCGCCTCGAGATTGCACTCCGGACACTCACGTTTTCTGCACGGGCTTCCGCCGCTTGCGACTGGCGTAGGTGATGTTGGCGCTGCTGCTGTTCATGGTGCCTGGCTGGCGGCGGCTCCTCCCCGAGCGCAGACAGCCCGGTCTTCGAGACCCGGCGGCGACCCGGACGGCGGCAGCGGCCGGGGCCCGGTTGCACACAGCCGCGCCCGCTCCACCTGCGCGCTCCCTGGGCGGTGGCAAAGACGCCGCACCCGCCCTGAGCCTTGGGTCTCGCAGCTCCGCGCGTCCAGGTGCGCCGCCGGGGCCTGGCGCCGGGGGGCGAGGGGCGGAGACCGGTGACCCAGGCGGCGCAGGTGCCGTCTATACCAGCGGAGGGGGCGCGGCGCTGCCCGCAGGTGAGGCGGCCTGAATGGAGGAGGAGCCTCTGCTGCCTGTTTGGAATCCCGGCCTGGGTCGCGCGCTGTGGCGCCGCGCCCCGTGACCGTCGCTGCGGCCCCTTGGGTCAGGGAGGCGCCGCCGCGCTGCTCCCGGGGCTTCCCCGATCCTGGATGCTTCCCGCCTGGGAGCTTGGGCTCCGGCCTCCGCTCCCGGTACCACCAGCTTCCGCTTGGCTACGCGGCTGCCTCTTGTCCGAGCCGGTGGTCGCGGACACGCTCTCGGCACCTAGCGTCGAGTGGCCTCGCCTTGCGCTGCCTCCCGCCGCTGCTCGCACCGGCTGAATAGCAGAAGAGCCCCCGACCCCTCTCCAGCCCCGCCCAGCTCCTCATAGCCCCGCCCCGTCCTACTTGGCCCCGCCCTCATTACATTCTCTTAGTAACCACCTTCCCGACACGTGATGACGTAAGACGTAATGACACCCCCCAGTAGCCATCTTATTGAGGTCAAGGTAAGGGCTATGTGGACACACTTCCAACCCAGAAAGATACTCAGAAAGATACTTGACAACAAATTACTTGTAGCCAAACTGTTTGTAACTAGACAATCTCAAGGACAGATGTGCTAAATAGTGAACTTAACCTTACCTATAAAAGAGACAGTAACTCAATTTTTGGCTAAGAATTACTGTCAGCTGGCAGATAACCAGTGGAACTATAAATATTCCTAGAGAAAGCTTCAGGAGGCCACATCTGAGTTCAACCTGAAGGCAAGGCGTTTTCTTGTCTTCTTGTTTTGGTTTGTTTTTTGTCTCCACAATAAACAGTATAATATCTTTTGCCCAGCCAGAATAACTTTGTTACTCTATACTGAGATTTCAATAAGGTGAAAAGGAAGGAAGAAGAGCTGCAGGAGACATTTAAGGATAAGTAGTCTGGTATGGTTGGAGAGAAAACTGGAAATGAGATTCAAGAATTCTAGGATCAAATCATAAAGTCTTGGTCAAGAGTCCAGGTTTTATTCTGTAGTCAATGGAAGCCTTTTAAAGATGCACAGCAGGAAAGCAACATTCCGGTGTCTCACAAAAGTCACTCTGGAAGGAAAGTGCAAACTGGATTACAGGAGAGAAAGATTGGATGCAGGGAGAGTAGTAAGGGAGTTGAAATAGTCCAGGTAAAATCCAGGGAAGTGACAATGGGATGGAGAAAAGGAAGAAAAGATGGACAATAAGGAAATACATGGAGAGAGAGAGCGATCATAAATGACCCCAAGATTTCTGACTCCTTCTGCGCTGTTAACCAGAGTAGGGAGCACAGTGAGAGGAGTACGTTTGCTTGTCAGGAGCAGAAAGGCATCCAGACTGGGACATCCAGATGACATCTCACACCATATCCATTCCTACATTTTCAAACGTCATCAAGCCATTTCCACCTGGTGAGTTTTACCTCAGATTCACAATGTTGATAAATTGAACTCATTGTTTTCTTTAGCTGAAAATTTTCTCTAATCCACCTATGAAACATCTTCAACTCTCTTTCCACTTATATCTAAATATTCCAGCAAATACTATTAAATTTTGTGCTTTGCAAAATTCCTAATTCATCTCCCTCCACCTTATTCTTTAATAATAACAGAGAGAGCCCAGCTCAAATGCCATATCATTTGTGATTCCTAACCCAAATTTTGTGGGTATTATCCCCTCCACACTTTATTCATTCAAGAGATATTTTGAGAGTAATGGATATGTGCTAAGAATCTACTAGGAGACCACACTGAATCCTGTACCTCTCCATTGCAATATTCCCTGAGAGTATATTACTTTTCTGTTTTTGTTTAGCATTGTCTCCTGAGTACTAGCAAAGTTACTCTGTAAGAGTAAGTTCATTCATTCATTTCATTCAGCAAGGTTTTGGCTCCTATAAAACACCAGACTATGGGATGCAGTGGTGATGCCAGACATATTCATAGCCCCTTAGATCTTACATTCTAATGAGAGAGAGAAGAATTTATCAAGAAGTTATGCAAATAAATGTATAATTGCTGCTGTGAAAAGTACTATGAAATGATTATTTTGAGAATATGTACTAGGTGAATTTGACTTGGCCAGGGGAGCTTGCCATGAGGAAGCTTGAGCTGAATTCTGAGTTACAGATAGGCATTTTGTATGTGACATGGGTAGAAAAGTACACCTCATATGGACAGATATTTATTACAATTTTTACCTTCCTTTCAATCTTGCAGCTTCTTACCCCAGCCGTTCAGAATGATCTGTTTCACTCATACTCTGCTTCCACATCTTGGATCACACATTATAGCTATACCAAATATTTTAGAGAGCATAGACCACCTTCCACACGCTGTGTCCTGAAGTAGCCCAAGGTTACCACAATAGACTCCAAGGGGCATTCTCATGGGATGTTTAACAATTTCAAAGCCAACATAGTGACTTCAGTTGGACACCATGCAAATCACTAGCTTTAAGTAGTTCAGAACTTCAATATTAAATTGTACTCATTCCTTTTGAGGACATCATATCTTTGCAAGGTAGGGTTTTTGTCACTTGCTTTTATAAGAACAAGGACCATGGGAAAATGATTGTGGAACAGGAAATGAGGATAGCAGTTTCCAATCTAATTCCATTGTTTCAGAAGGACAGACCTACATAATAAGTTTGGACCTAACTACTTAATAAATGGAATTGTTAGGTGTTTCTTTTAGCCTCAACACCATGAAAACATTTCTGAGACACTATGAGTACCACGAACTGGGATAATGTGGAAATCTTTAGCATAGCTAAAACCTCCATTACAGATGAGAAACCTCAGGCCCAGGGAGATAAAATTGTCTGCTCATCAGAGCCTAATTTCAGATCTCCTAACTTCTATTCCAGTCAAAAATATGTGATGTATTTCACTTTGAACTGGTTTGATTCATTTCTTAAAAATAAACCATTTACAAATTGTTACCTTGACTCTAACATAAAAGAACAGGCATAAATATCTAAGGTCTATTTCTTTTTTTTTTTTTTTTTTTTTTTTGGTCTTTTGTCTTTTGTCTTTTGTTGTTGTTGCTATTTCTTGGGCTGATCCCACGGCATATGGAGGTTCCCAGGCTAGGGGTTGAATCGGAGCTGTAGCCACCGGCCTACGCCAGAGCCACAGCAACGCGGGATCCGAGCCGCGTCTGCAACCTACACCACAGCTCACGGCAACGCCGGATCGTTAACCCACTGAGCAAGGGCAGGGACCGAACCCGCAACCTCATGGTTCCTAGTCCGATTCGTTAACCACTGCGCCACGACGGGAACTCCTAAGGTCTATTTCTAAATGCTTAGTGCCTCTATTCTTGCTTGGGTAGTCTACACAATGTCATTGTCTGAAGCCAAAAAAAGGTAAGACTTTTTAGGGTAATGCTAATATGAACTGATAAGGGAACTACCATAAAAAGTAGGAACAATTTGTTATTGGTGAAAAGTATTTCTGTTTACTTAGGGGTAATGCTTTATTATAAGAAATGTCAAGATTTTTAACTCATGAAAAGAATGTTATCGGTTTAAATATTATCATATTAAGTAAAGTAAGTCAGATAGACAAGTATATGAGATCACTAATATGTGGTATCTAATAAAAAAAAAGATACAAAATAATTTATTTACAAAACAGAGACAGACTTGAATTTTCAAAACCAGATTAATGGCTAGGAAAGGGGAAACGTGCGGGGCGCGGGGCGGAGGGGGATGGATAAATTAGGTTGGGATTAATATAAATACACTGCTATATATAAAATAGATAAGTAGGGAGTTCCCTTCCTGGCTTAGTGGTTAGTGAACCCAACTAGAATCCGTGAGAGTGTGGGTTCTATCCCTGGAGTTGCTTAGTTGGTTAAGGATCCAGCGTTGCTGTGGCTGTGGTGTCTCTAATTCAACACCTAGCCTGGGAACCTCCATATGCCGCGAGTGTGGCCCTAAAAAGCCAAAAAAAAAAAAAAAAAAAAACCTAAAGATCTATAATTTAGATCTGCTAAACGTTAAAAGATTAGCACATTCTTACGTGTATTTAATAAAAACCCCAAAGCCTTATAGTCTTTGTGGAAATGTTTAACTTGAATTTAATTGTTCTGTAGAGAGTGATTCTCAATTTTCATCACGAGGGAGCTTTAAAAAATATCGATGCCCCTTCCAGTGATTTTGATTTAGTTGATGTAGGCTGTGGCCTGGACATCAAGATTTTCAGTGGTAATAGTTATATTGTGACTATGTAGAAGGAGATCTGTATTCTCAGGAAGTGCCTGCTGCAACTAAGTATGAAATGTCCTGATGTCTGCAACTTATTTAAGAAAAAAAATGTATAAATACACATATATATGTATATTTATACATGCACACAATTGTGAAGGGAATACAGGTATCTGTTTTTTATCCTTTCAACTTTTCCATATGTTAAAACTTTTTATAATGAAAAAAGAAAAAAAAAGAGCAAGACAAATAGTCATCTATCCTCAAGTTTAGAATTCAGAGACAGGATAATTATTTGAAGCCTGATAACTGTTTCAGTGTTTAAGGGAGACCAGGACAGATATATTAATTATCTAGCTCTTAAATGAGATAAAGCTTAGAACTTGCTCTAACCCTTGATATTCCAGGTAACAGATGAAAAATAAGTGAAAGAAGACTCAAACGAAATGTCTGTAAAACTCCCATTTTAAAGCATCTTTGGACTGAGGAATATATGTATAGTTAATTGCGCATTTCAAGAATTTAGCTGGTTTAAGCTAAACACAATATTCATTTGGCTGTATCCACCAGTCAGTTATATGTACTAAAATGCTAATAGTTTCTGATTCTTTACAATATTTTTCACTTGTTTTCAACTATAAATTTGAAATGTCTTCTTTATCCACTTTCTGCTTATACTCTCTAACTTACCTAAGATGTTATAATGCATCAGTAGTCAAGATCTATATCTGTAAGACTTGCATGCTATACTAATAGCTTGTTTTTCTGTTGGGAAAAAATGTTAACCTGGACTCCAAGTTAAATCTTCTCACAGAAATGCTATGTAAAACAAGTAGAATAAGTAAGGTCTGTAGGACCCTCCTAAATCAAACTCTATACCAAGCATCAGAAAAATCTGGCACTACCTGATTGGTAAGTTGATAATGATAAAGAAGATCTGGTTACATAATTAATCAAGGGGATGTAGCTGAGGGTGGAGTGTCCTGTGTAGCAGGGATTCTCCACCCTTCCCTCCTAAGGCAGGGTGGAAGAATTTTCCTTGTAAAACTTTAAACTTTGAGTTGCTTTCCTGACTGAACATAGATTGACTTCCCATCTGTCTTTACAGTGGTAAGGAGCCCTGGTGGGTTGGGTTAGAAGGATTCAATTTATTTCCAGCTTTTGGACAAATCTATTACATTCCTTTATTCCCTGCTTTGTGTTGAATTCATTCTGGTTATCTGAGTCTATAAATAAAGGATCACATAGAGCAAATGTGTTTCTGGAAAAAAGCATGGAAGTCAATAAGTATTTTGGAGTATGCTGGTATGTAATGGAATACCAACTCGATTGTTTATAATGTAAACAATCTTAAAACTTCACAGAACAGAATTTTCAAATTTTAATTTATTAGATACTGTATTTTTCCATATTTACTTATTTAAACTAAACTTTTGTAATGTTCATATTTATGCAAACTTTGTGCATAATTCTTTGGAACAAATTACCACCACCACCAGCACCACAATGTACACCTGTATTAGTAAAAATACCAATCCGAATCCTGCTAGAGTGTTTGAACAGTAGATGGAAAGTCTATGAAAGATATAAAATTCAAACTTTGACTCTTTTTATTCTTGAATAGCACAGAGTTAAATGTTAACCTTGGCAAAAATTGAATTTGTGGCATAACATGAATTTACCTTCTTTTAATTTTAACATAGTATTGTTGTAAAACCTAAATTTACATGTTATCTAGTAATTTATATTTTCTTTCAATGTGTAGATAAGATATTTCTGTACTTAGATCTTTAAATGTAATATAAAAATGTATTTCCAGGAGTTCCTGTCATGGCTCAGTGGTAACGAACCCATCTAATATACATGAGGATGAGGTTTCAATCCCTGGCCTGGCTCAGTGGATTAAGGATCCAGCATTGTCATGAGCTGTGGTGTAGGTCGCAGATGTAGCTTGGATCTGACATGGCTGTGGCTGTGGCATAGGCCTTCAGCTACAGCTCCAATTCGACCCCTAACCTGGGCACTTACCATATGCTGCAGGTGCGGCCATAAAAAGACCTCCCCCCCCAAAAAAAAAAAGTCCCAAAGCTGCTTTAAAAGTATTTGGAATGAACACAGTGATTTAATTTACATTAGTGAGATATTACAGATGCATTAAAATTTTTTGATTTGTCCAGTTATTATATTTGCATATTCCGTATTTTTAATTTCAGTAGTGTGGTACATACTTAGGAAGATTCCTCAAAGAGACGTTTCATTCTTCTATTTTTCATTTATGCATGATTAAAATTCAAGGGTATTTAGCTTCCCAAATCTCACATTTTAAATGTTTTAAAATGTTTTTCTTGTACCCTTTCTTGCAGAAAACACAAATTAAAGATAAGGTACAAATATTGACATATTGGCTGTCTTACCCAGCAGAAAGAAAGCCACTCATGTACTCTAATAATGTCCTTTCCCCCATTTTAATAAGAAGGTTTGTGTTGTTCTGACATTAAATGGATTAAGCAGCAAGCCTGCTGAGAAAAATACTCAAAGGTATTAAACCCTTGCAGTGTTGGTTTAACTGTAAGTACTGTAAAATAAGATTAAGTCTGAGTTTGGAAGAAGAACTAGATTTGACATAAGACTAAAAGGTAACAATATTCACAGATGCCTGAATTAATGCTTCATTGAAAAATATAATTAGCACAAGATTTGAAAATATGTCTCCTTTGGCAAATGTCTTCAGAGAGTAATCAGTGCTGTAGACTGATGTAGTGGAAAGAGCACTGGGCAGGTGGCCAAAAATCTTTGAATTCAAGTTTGTTGCTCTAGCATTCGCTAGTTCTGTGACCTTGGATAAGAAATTTCTAAAGTCTTTGAATTGCGTAAGGTGGATGTGGCCAGATGGCAACCATTCTCCACTTTGGAGAGTGCATTTCTGTACAGTAGACGCTCAAAGGCTAAAAATTGCATTTCCCAGATTCCTGTATAATTAAAGTTGCAGATGCAAATTAGGTTCAGCCAATTTGATGCACTGGTTGAGAATTAGAAGGCAGAAGTCAAGTGGAGGTCATCTTCCTGCTGCTTGAATTGTTTCTGCTAATAAGTGAGATGGTGAAGACATGATTTTTGTGTGATGGGTTCTCAGACGCCAAATTCTGTGTTTCATGGTTTCTGGGAGGCTGTTGCGGTAACAGCCGTGGTGAATTCCCAGTTCTTACTTGTAGCTGCAGCTGTGTGCTTTTGAACGCAAATTCTGTAGTTAATTCTGGATGCTTCACCTTTCTGACTGAACTAGTAGTTCCCCTAATATATCAGTTTTGCGGTATTCTGGAAACATTCCTCGATGCCCAGCCTAGGGCCTTCATCTCTAGCCTTTCCAATTACTTTTAAGATTTCAATTCCCTGTATTTAATTTCTATCTATTTAAAGTACCTGGAGCTTATGCCGTTTCCTGTCCTGAAGCTTAGTTGATACACACATATGCGCATTTCAATCATACCTCATAGAGTCATTGAGAAACTCAAACTGTACTAAGTATATTTAATATTATTTCTTTTTTTTGAGAATGGATATTTATGATATGAAAAGCAGCTATTAAAAATGCTCTCATTAATTTAACTCAAATAACATTGGTCTAAATATATTTTGTGAAATATTGATTCTGTTGGGTAAAAAACACAGGAAGCAATAATCTCATATTCTATAAGCATCTAGATATTATATATCTCTGGTCCTAAGAATGCCCATGAGTTTGAATGATGCCTTTCTTATAAGTGAAAAAAATAGTCTTCCCATTAATCTTATTTTTTATTACTCAATGAATTTATTACATTTATAGTTGTACAATGATCATCACAATCCAATTTTATAGGATTTCCATCCCACATCCCCAATGTATCCCCCCACCCCCCAAACTGTCTCCTTTGGAAACCATAAGTTTTTCAAAGTCTCGAGTCAGTATCTATTCTACAAAGATGTTCATTGTGTCCTTTTTTCTGATTCCACATGTCAGTGATAGCATTTGATGTTGGTGTCTCATTGCCTGACTGACTTCACTTAGCAAGATAATTTCTAGGTACATCCATGTTGCTAAAAATGCCAGTATTTCATTCCTTTTAATGGCTAAGTAATATTCCATTGTGTATATGTGCCACAACTTCTTGATCCACTCCTCTGTCGACAGACATTTAGGTTGTTTCCATGACTTGGCTATTGCAAATAGTGCTGCAGTGAACATTGTGGTACATGTGTCTTTTTGAGTCATGGTGTTCTCTGGATAGATGCCCAGGAGTGGGATTGCTGGATCAAATGGTAGTTGTATTTTTAGTTTTCTGAGGCATCTCCATAGTGTTTTCCACAGTGGTTTCACCAATTTACAATCCCACCAACAGTGTAATAGGGTTCCTTTTTCTCCACACCCTCTCCAGCACTTATTGTTTGTAGACTTTTGGATGATGGCCATTCTGGCCTATGTAAGGTGGCACCTCATAGTGGTTTTGATTTGCATTTCTCTAATAATGCGTGATGTTGAACATCTTTTCATGTGTTTTTTGGCCATCTGTATGTCTTCTTTGGAGAACTGACTGTTTAGATCTTCTGCCCATTTTTGGATGGGGTTGTTTGTTTTTTGTGGTATTGAGAGGTAGGAGGTGTTTATAAATTTTGGAGATTAATCCCTTGTCAGTTGATTCATTTGCAAAGATTTTTCTCCCATTCTGTGGGTTGTCTTTTCATTTTATTTAAAATTTCCTTTGCTGTGCAGAAACTTTTAAGTTTAATTAAGACTCATTTGTTTATTTTTGTTTTTATTGTCATTACTCTAAGAGGTGGATCTGAGAAGATATTGCTGTCATTTCTGTCAGAGAGTGTATGGCCTATGTTTTCCTCTAAGAGTTTTATAGTATCTGGTCTTATATCTAGGTCTTTAATCCATTTTGAGTTTATTTTTGTGTATGGTGTTAGGGAGTGTTCTAATTTCATTCTTTTACATGTGGCTGTCCAGGTTTCCCAGCACCACTTATTGAATGGCTGTCTTTTCTCCATTGTATATTCTTGCCTCCTTTGTCAAAGATTAGTTGGCTGTAGGTGCATGGGTTTAATTCTGGGCTTTCTATCCTGTTCCACTGATCTATATTTCTGTCTTTGTGCCAGTACCATACAGTTTTGATGACTGTTGCTTTGTAGTATAGTCTGAATTCAGGGAGCCTGATTCCTCCAGCTCCATTTTTCTTTTTCTAGATGTCTTTGGATTTTCTGGGTCTTTTGTGCTTCCAAACAAACTTTAAAATATTTTGTTCAAGTTCTGTGAACTATGTCCTTGGTAATTTGATGAGGATTGCATTGAATCTGTAGATTACTTTGGGTAGTATAGTCATTTCAATAATATTGACTCTTCCAATCCAAGAACATGGTATATCTTTCCATCTATTTTGTGTCATCTTTGATTTCTTTCATCAGTATCTTATAGTTTTCAGAGTACAGGTCTTTTGTCTTTTTAGGTAGTTTTTAGGTTTCTTATTCTTTTGGATGTGATGATAAATGGGATTGCTTCCCTAATTTCTTTTTCTGCTCTTTCATTGTTAGTATATAGAAATGCCATTGATTTCTGTGTATTAATTTTGTATCCTGCGACTTTGACAAATTCATGGATGAGCTCTAACAGTTTTCTGGTAGAGTCTTTAGGATTCTTTAGGTATAGTATCATGTTATCTGGAAATAGGGATAGTTTTACTTCTTCCTTTCCAATTTGGATTCCTTTTATTTCTTTTACTTCTCTGATTGCTGTGGCTAGGACTTCCAGAACTATGTTGAAGAGTAGTGGTGAGAGTGGACATTCTTGTCTTCTTCCTGATCTCAACAGGAATTCTTTCAGCTTTTCACCATTGAGAATGATGTTTGCTGCGGGTTTGTCATATATGGCCTTTATTATGTTGAGGTAGGTTCCCTCTATGCCCACTTTCTGAAGGGTTTTTATCAGAAATGGATGTTGGATTTTGTCAAAGGCTTTTTCTGCGTCTATTGAGATGATCATATGGTTTTTATTCTTCAGTTTGTTAATGTGGTGTATCACACTGATTTTGTCAAAGGCTTTTTCTGCGTCTATTGAGATGATCATATGGTTTTTATTCTTCAGTTTGTTAATGTGGTGTATCACACTGATGGGATTTGCAGATATTGAAGAATCCTAGCATCCCTGGGATCCTTTTAATGTATTGTTAGATTCGGTTTGCTAGTATTTTGTTGAGGATTTTTGCATCGATGTTCATCAGTGAAATTGGCCTGTGATTTTCTTTTTTTGTGGTTGGTATCTTTGTCTGGTTTTGGTATCAGGGTGATGGTAGCCTCATAGAATGAGTTTGGGAGTATCCCTTCCTCTGCAATTTTTTGTAATAGTCTCATAAGGATAGTTGTTAGGTCTTTAATTGTTTGATAGAATTAGGCTGTGAAGCCATTTGGTCCTGGACTTTTGTTTGATGGAAGTTTTTTAATCACAGTTTTAATTTCAGTACTTGTGATTGGTCTGTTCATCTGTTCTATTTCATGTTGGTTTAGTCTTGGAAGATTGTATTTTTCTAAGAATATGTCCTTTTCTTCTAGGTTTTCCATTTTATTGGCATATAGTTGCATATAGTAGTCTCTTAGGATCCTTTGCATTTCTGTGATGTCCATTGTTACTTCTCCTTTCTCATTTCTAATTTTATTGATTTGAGTCCTCTCTTATTTTTGCTTGATAAGGCTGGCTAAGTGTTTATCAATTTTTTTGATCTTTTCAAAGAACCAGCTTTTCATTTCATTGATCTTTTCTATGGTTTTCTTTGTTTCTATTTCATTGATTTCTGCTTTGATCTTTATGATTTCTTTCCTTCTGCTAACTTTAGGTCTTGTCTGTTCTTCTCTCTCGAGTTGCTTTGATGTAAAGTTAGGTAGTTTATTTGAGCTTTTTCTTCTTTCCTGAGGTGGGTTTGTATTGCTATAAACTTTCCTCTTAGTATGGCTTTTGTTGCATCCCATAGGTTTTGGAGTGTTGTATCTTCGTTGTCATTTGCTTCCAGGTATTTTTAAATTTCCTCTTTGATTTCTTCAGTGATCCATTGGTTATTTAGTAGCATGTTGTTTAGTCTCCACGTGTTTGTGTTTTTTGCAGGTTTTTTTTCTTGTTGTTGATTTCCAGTCGTATAGCATTGTGATCAGGAAAGATGCTTGATTTGATTTCAATTTTCTTAAAGTCACTAAGGTTTGATTTGTAGCCCAGGATGTGATTAATCATTGAGAATATATCATGTAAACTTGAGAAGAATGTGTATTCTGTTGCTTTTGGATGGAATGTCCTATAAATAGCTATTAAGTCCATCTAGTCTAATGCTTCATTCCGGGCCCATGTTTCCTTATTGATTTTCTGTCTGGGTGATCTGTCCATTTCTTTACTTTAACATTGGGAGTGTTAAAGTCCCCCACTATTATTGCGTTATTGTCGATTTCTCTTTTTAAGGTTGGGTACATAGATATTTAAAATTGTTATATCTTCTTGGATTGATCCATTGATCATTAGGTAATGACCTTCCTTGTCCCTTAAAATATTCTTTCATTTTAACATCTATTTTGTTTGACATGAGTATTGCTACTCCAGCTTTGTTTTGAGTCCTGTTTGCATGGAATATTTTCTTCCATCCTCTCAATGTGTATGTGTCCCTGGAAGTGGAGTGGGTCTCTTGAAGTGGAGTGCGTATATATATGACTTGTTTCTGTATCCATTCAGCCAGTCTATGTCTTTTGGTTGAGGAATTTATTCCATTAACATTTAAGGTAATTATTGATATGTATGTTCTTATTGCCATGTTATTGATTGCTTTGGACTTATTTTTGTTGTTCTTTTCTCTTGCCTTCTTTTTTTCTCTCCTCTGGTGATTTGATAACTATCTTTAGTGTTGTATTTGAGTTGATTTTTCTTATTTGTTTGTGTATCAACTGTAGATTTTTGGTTTGCAGTTATTCTGAAGTTTTGATGTAAGAGTCTATATATATAAATGAGATTGTTTTAAGTTGTTGGCTTCTTAATTGCAAGTTCATCTCCAGTGTCCTGCATTTGTACTCTCCTCTTCTCACGATTTCTGATTTTGGTGGCATAATTGTGCATGGATGATTTCCTATCTTTACTGTATATATACATTTACTGGTGAGCTTTGTCATTTGTAGAATTTTTGTTTCCTGTTGCTGTCTTGTCTTTTCTGCCTAGAGAAGTTCCTTTAGTATTTGTTGTAAAGCTGGTTTAGTGTTGCTGAATTCTCTTAGCTTTTGCTTACCTGTGAAGGTTTTGATTTCTCCTTCATATCTGAATGAGAGCCTTGCTGGGTAAAGTAATCTTGGTTGGAGATTTTTTCCCTTTCATCACGTTGAGTATATCATGCCACTCCCTTCTGGCTTGCAGAGTTTCTGCTGAAAAATCTGTGGATAACCTTATTGGGGTTCCCTGGTATGTTATTTGTTTCTTTTCCCTAGGTGGTTTCAATATTTTCTCTGTCTTTAATCTTGGTCAGTTTGATTAATATGTGTCTTGGTGTATTCCTCCTTGGGTTTATTTTACATGGTACTCATTGTGCTTCCTGGATTTGAGTGAGTGGATCCTTTCTCATGTTAGGGAAGTTTATAGCTCTTATCTCTTAGAATATTTTTTCCGTCCCTTTCTCTCTCTCTCTCCTCCTTCTGGCACCCCTATAATATGGATTTGGTGCATTTAACATTGTCCCAGAGTTCTCTGAGACTCTCTTCATTTCTTTTCAATCTTTTTTCTCTCTTCTGTTCTTTATCTGTGATTTATACCAATCTGTCCTCCACCTTGCTTATTCATTTTTCAGCCTCCTGTATTCTGCTATTAAGTGCTTCTAGTGAATTTTTTGTTTCAGTTATTGTATTTTGCATCTAGTTTAAGTTTTATATCTTGTATCTCTTTGCTCAGTGATTCCTGTAAGTTATCCATCTTTGCCTCCAGTTTATTTCCAATGTCTTGCATCATCTTCAGCATCAACAGTCTAAAGTCTTTTTCCTGGAGCTGAGAATCTCCTCATCACTTAGCTGATTTGTTGGGATTTTTTTCTTTCTCCCTCATCTGAGTTAGAGTTCTCTGTCTTTTCATTTTTATAGGTTTTTGGTGTGGTGACCTTTTCCCAGATAATAGAATTTTAGCCTCTCTTACTTCTGGTGCTGCTCCCCCTTGTGGCTGAAGTTTGTACCTGTTGGGAGGGACTTTTGCCTGCCCACTGGTAGGTGGAGCTGATTCTTATCCCTCTGGTGGGTGGGGCTTTGTCTCTAGGTGAGATTAGAGGTGGCTGTGTGCCTGGGGGGATCTTTATGCAGCCTGTTTACTGATGGGCGGGGCTGTGATCCCAGTTTTTGTTTGGCCTGGGGCTTTTCAGCACTGATGGGTGGGGCCCAATTCTCCTAAAATGGCCACTTCCAGAGAAAGGCATGCTGATTAATATTCCTGAGAGCTTTGCTTCCAGTGTCCTTCCCCACAGCAAGCCACATTCACCCCTGTTTTCCCAGGAGGTCCTCCATGAACTGTAGTCAGGTTTGACCCAGATTCCTATGGAGACTTAGCTTTGCCCTGGGACCCAGTGCACATGAAAGTCTGTGTATGCCTTTTAAGAATTGGGTCTCTGTTTCCCCCAGTCCCATGGAGCTCCTGCATGCAAGCCCACTGGCCTTCAATGCAGATGCTCCGGGGGCTTTTTCCTAGTGCCAGACCCCCACGCATGGGAGTTTGATGTAAGGCTCAGAACTCTCACTCCTGTAGGTGAGTCTCTGTGAAACAGTTATTTTCCAGTCTGTGGGGCTTCCCACCTGGTATGGTGGGAAGGTATGGTGTTGCTTATATCACATAATCACCCCTCCTACCTCTTGATGTGGCCTCCTCTTGTCTTCTGGAGTAGGATATCTTTTTGAAAGTTTCCGATCCATTTGGTTGAAGATTGCTCAGTATTTGGTTGTAAATTTTGTTGTTTTTAGGAGAGAAGTAGAGCTCCAGTCCTTCTAATCCGCCATCTTAATCCCCTTCTTTCTTTCTAATTTAAATATGTTTTCCATATTTTATAGTCTCAATCTCTATCTCCTTTGAAAAGAAATGCTAAGAAAGGTTAAACATAGTCATATTTCTAACTAGTTCCTATTGTGGAATGAGGATATTTTTTATCAATTGATTGAATTCTGCTCATTTCTTTGGGTAAAAATGCTTTAGCAATCAGACAGTTTAACCCATTTTGGACATTTTTATCTTGTTTTAACTGGTAGTATAGTCATTGTGGGGACTAAGGCCAGATCTGATTTTCATTCTGCTGTTTATACACAACTAAAACAAATTAATCAAAGAGGCTAGATTGGGGATAGAGGATCCACTAGAGTCAGAAATGTGTTTTCTTGTGTATTTCAATAATTGTACAATCTTTATAAAGAACCTACTGTGTCCTAGGAAATAAGTGTGCTAAGAAGACGACGATAAATACAGAACATCTCCCTTCTTCAAAAGCTCACTTTAATCCAGTTGAGGAGACAACATACAAATAACTGTAACTCACAGAGGAGAACAAGTTTGGCTTCCTTTGGGTTGGGGGATAGGATGGTTGTCATGGAAATCACAAAGAAAATGTGACACCTGAGAAAGCATTTGAAAGATGAAATATAAATTTATCTGAAAGATATGAAAGGGGAAGAGAATTCCAGGTAAAGGGAACAGCATGTTAAAGTCAGGGTGGCATAGATAAGCATGGTGTGTTCCTTGAATTAGAATTGGTTCCACTTTGTCATAGGATTAAAAGGGGGCTGAGAGGGTAATTGTGCTGCCAGATATTCTCTAGCATATGAACAAATTCCCATGAGTTTATAGGTTGGTGCTTGAAAGCAATGGTTGAATGAAATTTCTGAAGCTATATTCTTGTCCATGTTAAAGTTTGCTATGTGAATTTGTGATGTTTGTCTTAAGATTGTGGTCTAGAAGGGTCAATCTGGCTTTAAAACTAACAAACAAATGAACAAACAAACTTTACTTATCTTGAGGAAATTATTGTCAAATGAAACTGGAAAAATAGTCTGAGAGCAGAACATAAGGGGCCTTACAAACTGTGGCAAGGCTTTTTTTGTGTGTGTGGCTATGAGGTCCATGACTTTAATTTTTTTAATTAGATTTTATTTTTTAGAGCAGTCTTAGCTTGACAAGTTCACAGATTTTCACTGAGTAGTTATTAATAAAGGTGATGTACAATTTATATTTAGAAAAATGAGTGGTAGCATTTTGGAAATGAATAGAAAAAGATAAGACCAGTTAGGAGCTTATTATAATACAAAAATAAAGGCTATTTGTCATTGTTTTACAGGATCACATTTTAATGTCATGCCATGGATTTTTTTTTTTAAACCAAGAAACACTTTTGGAAATAAATGTTACTCTATATGCCTCTGTGTTTTTATGAAAGACTGGTATATATTTTTAAGTATTCCATATCTTGTAATATTTTGAAATATTCCATACTCCCAGAACTTTGAACCAGGAAAAAATTTCTTTTCTAGAACTATGTGATTCTTCAAATTAGATGAGTCATTTATAAAGTTAAAAAACAAAACAAGTCACATAGATTGTCAATCTAAAGGCTGTGACTTATTCCTAAATGGAAAATAGGTTAATGTAGAGTTGCTCTTGTTGGCTTGGAACTAAGAGGTCCTGGTCCTGGCTACTTGCATTTAACCACCCTTAGGGAGTACTAATTTGAGAGTCATTGTTCCAAACAATGAAAGTGAAGTAATCATGTTTCTCTTTTTTCCCTTGTGAAGTAGGAAGCTCAGAACTAAGGTGTGTCTTATCTTGTACATGTTCCTGTGTGGGATTTCTTAATGTAGCATTTCTCCTTTTCTCCTTTGTTTTCTGTAATTATTTCAAGTTAGTGTATCTATGCTTAGAGTGAAAACAACCTCATTAAGTTGATTGCTTTGGTCAATCATTTGCTTTCTCAATTTGATGAAAATAGACTCAGTTTCCCCAACAATTAGTTTTTTCCCATTCTCCATAGCAGCTTTCCATTCAGAGGCAACCAGGGAATGAGAGAGGGCAAACTGACCTCTGTACATCTCTAAGAGTCTCAGTTGGACTCTGGTATCCAACTTAAATGTTGAAAATACAATAATGTGAATGATTTTATAGTTAAAACACAAAATTATTTGTGAATTCTGAGTTTGCGGAACAAAACCAAATCAGTAATTGTGCATCTTTTTTTTTTTTAAGTGCATTGTGAGAAAAACAATTACCCATACTAGGTTCTATGTTGGTTCAATTACCCCAAACCAACAGATGACACATATAACCTTAAGATAATAAAACTGAAGATAGATCTATTTAAGACTATGGATTGTGACTCCTAGACAGCTGGAGAATGACTTACTGGAACAGTTGCTAAATATGGTAGCTGCCTTTTCCATCTCAACATTACAACAATTGGCAATAACTCTGTCTACAGAAGCATGAACTCAGGAAACTGGCAATGTTATGTCCCAGAGCTAGATTTGCAAAGGGGACTGTTCGATGTTAGATTTGATAAATGCCAACCTGAAAATTCATCTGTGTGACAACTTACTCTGGAAGTTTCCAGTTCTCTTTAAATCTGTAAATTTACAATCAATGCTGATTTGAAGAGAGAAAAAAAATAGAACATTAAAAAAATAAATCTCAGAGTTCTCTTGTGGTGCAGCAGGTTCCAGTACTATCACTACAGCGGCTTTGGTCACTGTTGTGGCATGGATTCAGTCCTTGGCCTGGGAACTTCCATATGCCACAGGCATGGCCAAAAAAACAAACAACAAAAACAAACAACAATTTTTTGGTGAAAATCTAATATGTGCTAGAAAACATATTAAGAGGTTCATAAAAAGATGCTCAACATCACTAATTACTAGAGAAATGCAAATCAAAACTACAATGAGGTATCACCTCACCACCAGTCAGAATGGCAATCATCAAAACGTCTACAAACAATAAATGCTGGAGATGGTGTAGAGAAAAGGGAACCCTCCTACACTGTTGATTAGAATGTAAGCTGGTGCAACCACTATGGAGAAGAATATGGAGGTTCCTCAAAAAACTAAATATTGAACTACCATATGACTCAGAAATCCCACTTCTAGGCATCTATCTGGAGGAAAGCACAATTTGAAAAGATACATATGCCTCAGGGTTCATTGTAGCAATATTTACAATAGTTAAGACATGCAAACTACCTTAATGTCCGTAGACAGATGAATGGATAAAAGGGATGTGGTACATATATACAATGGAATATTACTCAGCCATTAAAAGAATGAAATAAAGCCATTTTCAACAACAAATGCAAGGACCTAGAGATTATCATATTAGGTAAAGCCAGGAAGAGAAACACAAATATCATATAATGTCACTTATATGTGGAATCTAATTAAAAAATCATACACGAGAACATGTTTGTAGGACAAAAACATACTCAAAGATTTTGAGGTCAAACTTAGGGTTACCAGTGTGGAAACTAAGAGGGGGAGGGATAAATTGGGAGGATGGGGTTGGCACATGTACACTACTCTATAAAGGGGAAATGACAAAGAGGGACCTACTGCATAGCATAGGGAGGTCTACTCAATGTTTTGGAACTTTGTCATAAACCCAAAGATAATACAACGTTGTAAATCAACTACACCCTAATAAAAAATAACAGTAACAAAAAGTAAAAAAAATAAAAAAAAGTTTAAGATTTATAAGATGAGCAGGACATTTTTATAAAATGTAGATTTTTCATGGGAATAATAAGAAAAAAGGCAAGAAAGCCATTTATTACTTTAGCATTGTTCCTCTTCCTATACCTACACTGATGCTGCTGCCCTTAGCACACATATAAGGATCACACCCATGTCCTTCTCTCACCTTCAACTCTATTCCCTTAAAGCTATTTTTTAAGCACCTGCTAAAGCACTGGTGTTAAATTCTGACTTTTTAACCTATTTTAGGAGGTAGTAGAATTAGAAGACTACATACTTAACAAGACTTAAAGGCAGATCTCCCTAGTAACCTGTTAGGGGAGTGTGTTTGAGGAACTATACCTTATTCCTGGGCTTTCTGCTTGTGGGATATGGAAAACACCAAAGGGTTGTTAACCATCAAAGTTAAAAAAGTGAAAGCTGAAAACCTTCAGTACCCCAGATTAGATTTATTATGATCCTTAATTCATCACAGTTTTCATCACTGATCCATGCAATTTAGCTAGTAGGAAACTATATTAGCTGTTCCAGTGTCAGATTAATGGTGTCATTTGGATGGGGGATGATCCCTGTGGATCAGCACACTGCCTTCTACATATGCGAATCTGGATTTAGTGTAACCAAGTGTCCCTTTCGGCTTGGGACGGTCCCATTAGCACTGAAAGTTCTATGTCAGATGAAACTCAGTGTCTGGCAAACCAGGAAAGCTCATCACTCTAAATCTTATCCTAAAATGGCCTCAATGGCCTTCATTTTTCCTTATTTGAACTTAGCCAGAGCTTGCAGCTAACATATAATCACTAGTATTACTGGGTTCTCCATATGTGCCACATTCTCTTCTGACCATTTAAGGAAAATACTGTCATTAACCTCACTTTACTAATGAAAAAACTGGGCCCTGGGAATTTATGTAACCAGCCCAGGTCTTACAACAAAGATGGATTCCAATACTCATATCCTTGACTTAAGAACTTTGTACTAGGGTCTAGAGATAAAGAACACAACAGTGTATTTCTTTTCTTTTCTTCCCTTTTCTTTGCTTTTCTTTTTTCCTTTCCTTTCCTTTCTTTCCTCTTCTCTTTTATTTTCTTTTCAGGGCTTCACCTGTGGCACATAGAAGTTCCCAGGCTAGGGGTTGAACCAGAGCTGCAGCTGCTTGCCTGCACCACAGCTTATGGCAACACCAGATCCTTAACCCACTGAGGGAAGCTGGGGATCAAACCCACATCCTCAGAGATACTAGTCAGGTTCTTAACTCAATGAGCCACAGTGGGAGTTCCCAGCAGTGTATTTCTTAAGATGCCTACTTTTCTTCACTGGAAAAACCATATGTGCTATGGATGGCATGGTTAGACTGAAATAGAATAGTGAGTTTCTAATGCGAACAGAGTGTTTACTGTACATGTATAACATCTAAAGACCATGACCATATCTAAAACTCATTATTTATATAATAGAGCCCTTTCTTAAATTGTAATTTATATTTTTGTTGGCTACCTCATAGAGCAAGTAAACAAAAGGTTATTGTAAACACACAGCCTGAATTTTAAGGTTGATCTTTACTCTGCTTATTTTAGGATCTGGGGCTATAACAGTAAGCATAACATTTCCATGAACCTTGTTTACTATTGCTCTGGTCAAAGATTGTTATCTCTCATCATTAAATGTATTTATGCACATGCTGGGACATTTGTCTTCCTGTACTTCTCCATGTGATGCTCCAATGCTTATGGTCTGAAAAGACTGTAAACTCCCTCAAGGCAAGGGTCCTTTTTGTTGTGCCCAGTATTTTATTACCAGGGTCTGACACAGGGTCTGCTTTAGAATGGGACCCAATAAATATTCATTGGATAAAAGAATGCCGGAGGGCTTTAATAAATGGACAGACATCTAGAAGCTTTATAGATACTGAGTCACAAATCAAAAATATAGGTGCTGAGAATTAAGACAGAAAGAAATTAAAACAAATTTAAAATTTAGAAATATAAATGAACACCATAAAATGATATTATAATATAAAACTGTTTTTTATCATTGCAGTTCACATTTATTGGGTGCTTACTATGTGCCAAACAATGTACTAAGTGCTTTTTAAAAAAATCAATCTCATAACAAATCTCCAAAGCAAATATTATTATTGGCTACAATTTTACATATGAGGAAATGAGCCTTTGAGGGGTTCAGTAACTTTATTAAGATCTCACTGCCAACAGGTAGTGGAACTGAGATGGTAATATTAATACCATATGCTTCCACAATACTCAGTACTTCCCTTATCAGGATACTCCTTCAACTTCCTTGTCATTGCTCATTTAGCATTTGTTTTTTCTACTCTCTAAAGGCAGCGTCTGTGGCTGTCCTATTTAACATTTTATTCTCAGAACCAAAATACCTGGCATCCAGGAGGAGCATCTCAAAAGTACTTGTCAAATTACTGAATCCAAAAGTTGAAAAATCAATAAACATATGAAGCAAGAGGACTTAAAAATTGTAAAGAAAAATAATATATTGTTAACATTCTTCAAAGGTTACAACATAGATGCCTATTCCCTGAAACAATTACCTACATTTGGCTTTTAAAACAGATCGCATTTATAAAGTCCACAGAACGACACATACGTTTGGCACAGAAGCCAACCTTTCCAAGCAGAGCAGCAAAGTGCTATGTTGTTGGAAGCTGAGCTGTGTGAAGGGAAGTAACTCTGGCAAAATCTAGATCATGAATTAATAGTTGTTACAAGTAAGGATGACCTTGGCATCAAGACATTATTGAATAAACCATCACTGCAGGAGGATATTTTTCCCCACCTTCTTAATTCCTCAAGGAGTTACTCCCAACCCAAATAAGTACAAACAAAAGATGGATTGGTTTCTGTTGTACTGATCCTCCCATTTTGTTACAGAGAAGTCAGGCATATTATGATTAATTTAGCCTTAAGCCAGGTAAGTGGAACTGCTTAATATTCTCAGAATCATGTAATAAACAATCCAATGAAGGGAGCTCCCTAGCGGTCTAGTGGTTAGGATTTGGTGCTTTCACTGCTGCAGTCCTAGTTCAACCCCTGGTCTGGGAACTGAGAGCCCACTTCAGGCTGCTGTATGCAGCAGCCAAAAAAATAAACAAGAAAACAAATAAACAAAAACCAATCCAGTGAAAAATGGCACTGAAGTGTTCTCATATAGACCATTTATAAGTAAATTTGTCTGGAAGCAGATTAAACAGGGAATAATAATAGACAAATGGATAGATTCAGGCGATGACAGCAGGCATAGAAATGGAGGCATTCACTAAAAAAAATAAATAAATAAATAATAAAAAAATGCTGTAATTTTTCAAATTTTTTTGTTTTATTTTTATTTTTTATGGCCACACTCATGACATATGGAAAGCTCCTGGGCCAGGGGTTGAATCCAGGCCAAAGCTATGACCTATGCTACAGCTGTGACAACTCGAGATTGTTTAACCCAGTGCTCCAGGCAGGGATCAAACCATTGCCTCCAAATTGACCAGAGCCCCTGCAGCTGGATTTCTAACCCATTATGCCACAGTGGAAAGTCCCCAAATATATTTTTAACGTAGGAGCAGAAATATATATTTGAAATGTGAGAAATTAGAAATTGGTAGTTTTTAAATTATTTTTAATGGTATATTGGAAATGGGGCATGATTTAGTCAGTGGGAGGGCGAGTTTGGTTTTAGAGACGTTGGGATATGGCAAGAGCTTAAAAGAACAGCTGGGATTACAAGATTAGAATGCTCATTTAGAGATCCAGGCTAGAGACCCAGGTTCGGGGATCATTAATGTGGATGTGATCACTGAGACTGTCAACATCGGTAAGTGTGTCACAAGATGAGAGTAAGAAAAGCAGTAAGCTTTAGGAATATCCACAGAAAGGGGACAGAGGAATGACCTGTCGGTTAGAGGGGTGGTTGGGGTGGTCAGGGAGTTTGCCATTTAAGATTCTGGAATTCAAGTGATGAAAGAGTTTCAGGAAGGGCAATAGTCAAACATGTTTAATCTGACAAAGAATTCAAGAAGGGGAAGATTAAGGAAAAGACATTTGATTTTTGTCTAGAAGGAAAGTCCCTGATACAGAGAATATTGGTTTATGGAAAGCAGCCAAAAAAGCAAATTAAGGGGTGAGAGGTAAAGGGATGTGGAAAGCATACACTTTTCATGTAGGGACTTTGGGAATAAAAGGAAGGAAAGAAGTATAATGGCGGGAAATGTTAGGGGCACTAGGTTAACAAAATAAAAGGGCACTGATATAATAAAGAAGAATCGCATCTTCCTGAATTCTAAGCTACTCTCTCCTAGTAAATTAGTAGCCTTGGAGGCTCATTAATTCTGCGAGGGCACCAGGGTATTGTTCCAGGCATTGTCGCTACAGCGCCTGACAAAGCATAGAGGCCATTATTCATGGCTTTAGGAAGAGCACTTCCTGTCACATTGGAGAGACTCCCTTGGAAATAAAGATACCATTATAAGAAACAGAAGCAGCAGTGTCTGCTTTTCTAGAAGGAAGATATATTTGAAGATAACTGTCAGATCCTTTAGCAAAAACTTCATCTGCCATTATCAGATTTTAAACCGCTAGTTTAAAATCATCTTTACATGTTTCCTGTATCACCTTGGTTTCTTTCTGTAAAACAAAAAGTTTGGAGGTGATGAACTGGTAAGAAAACTTTTAGCTTTCAAAACCTGTGTTCTGATTTTTTTCCTTCCCAGCTGTCACCTGTAAGGAAAGAAGGGTCTCCATACTACAAAAGGCAAGGAATGAACAAAGGAATCGCCTTTCTTCTTTTTCTTTTCCTCCTTCTCTTCACTTTGCCCCCTTTGGTTTAAAAAAAATGCATCTTGGAAACTTCATGTATTATGGATCTTATTACTGATAAAAGGTATGAAAATTTCTACAAAGCAATCGTGTTTACATATTTACCTATCATGTGGCCCCTAGAATTCTTGTAAATAATATGATCAGTTTTAACGTCAGAAAAGCAGTGATAATAGAATTTACCATCACACTGCTAATTTCTTTGACCTAATTAAAATCTGAAAACGGAAGGTATACTACTGAAATAGAGTTCTCATCTGTAGGCTTTCAGATTTACTTGGAAGAGTGTGAGAATTCTACTGTCCTCCATAATCCTATGTTATACAAACTTTTAATGATGCATAGTGTAAATGTTGGAGCCTATAATACGGTAAGTTTCAATTCAATTTGTTACACAGTTGTTGAAAGCCAATTATGAGATTTTGAAGATAGCAAAATGAACTCAGGGTAATTACCTAGAGGAACTAAGTACCTAATAGGGAAGGAGAATGGCCATATTTATAGCTTTCATTCAGATGTTAATTTACAATGTAAAATGTGCTTTCACCTACCTTCTCATATGACCCTGACAGCTGCTCTGTAAGGTAAGTGTGCAACTTAGTTTCCTACTTTACAGATGATGAAATCAAGAAAAAGAGAGGGAAAGTGACTTCCCCCAAGTCACAGTTTATAAATGATGGACTAAAATCTGAATCTTCCCATTGAAAACATCAAGCTCTTTCTTCTGTTTATGGAAGCGGCAGGATACAAGAAATGTTTGGACACTTGCAGTTAAGATAGATATAATTGAATTAAAGTGGAGAGAGGGGTGATACTGTAGGAGGCAGAGGAATAGAAAGCACGGTAAGAACTATTTATTAGAAAAGTGTAAATCTCAACTGTAAGAGTTTAGGTGATACTATTGATGGACCAGGAGCTAACTAAAGGATTTTGAGCAGGAAAAAGACAAAGTCACATTTGACTTTTAGGAAAAGAGTCTGATGGCCCATGGGTAGGTTGGTGACATGAACAAAACATTGGAAGCAAGGGTATAGCTCTTACTACTTGATCCAATAAGGGAACAAGGAAAGCCATCATCAGTGGGCCTGGAAAGGAAGGGAATGGACATGGTCTCTCCATAGGAATGTTACCAAGCCTAGATTCAGGTCATATGTCTTAGTACCTACTCCCCAGTCTCTGAAAAAAAGTACTTAATCTTTCAAAAATTTTACCAGACAAGGTAAGGGACTTAAAGGTCATTCCTTGTTACTAGAATCTACTTGATGATTTCAAGTAATTAGCTTGTTCGGCAAGCTTTAGTAAGACTGCATTCTTTTTTTTTTTTTTTTTTTTTCTTTTTCCTGACAATCTTCCTAAGCTCTCTCCACAACAGGTCAGAGAATATGAAAGGAAGTGTTGGTTTTATTTCTTTAATTTCAGACACATCATAGTTAATTGGTTCCCTCAAAGCAGAAGTGCTATTTGGGGGATATTGCATCCAAATGAAGTCCATTATCCATATCAGTATAACACCCCAAATGTAATTTAACTCTAGAGTTTGTCATGAGGATATAGTTTGCATTAGCCATAACCCCAAACTATAACCAGTATCTATACCTTACTAGGTTGTGGGCCACAAAAAAAAAATCTTGATTCTCCTGAAATATTTGAATTAGAATTGCTTAAACCTCCATTGCTTGAATGTGGGAAATTGGCCCCTCGACCCCAATACTTCACTCCCAAGATCTGTACAATGCCTAAAGGCACATTTATCTGCGCTCATCAACCCCTCCTCACATTTTCCTACCCTGGCTTCTTTGACACTGTCTGGTCTAGTAACCAGCAAAGCTGCCACCCCTCTGGTCTTGGATGGTACTCTCCTTTAGCCTTTATGTTAAGGTGGCCCGATCAGACCCTTTTCTGATTCTCTACACCTGAATCTAGGTGATGATGTTGAACTAGGCTAATCAGAGTTGATGGGAGAGAAAACTGAACAGCTATCAACTTCTGCTTCTACACATAGCCACTCTCAGGTATCCATCAGGTCCAGACTTTCCCATAGACACAGCTCCCCCTGGCTTCTAGGAAGGCCTCCAATGTGTTTCACTCATGATGAAGCAAGTCCAAACTAACAGATGTTGAGATGAGGAGCTGGGTATGAATTTCTCTTTCAAGAGGTTTGGTTTTCAACTTATGTATGACTTGCAGAGCATCGAAGGGTCTACTATTTTTCTGTTGTGTGTCAAAGCCTGCCTCACCCTGACAGTTTTCTCAGGAACTTCAGAAAATGTTGTCAGGGAAAGCCCAGACCGAGATTAACACCTAAGCAAAAGTCTATCAAACTGAAAGGGAATTGAGGGGGAGTTTTCTGCTTTCTTGGCTCCAGAGAATGTGACTCAAGAGAACTGAATCATTATCATAAACTTCTTTATTTTAGTATGGGGGGAGGGACAGGGTTAGAGTATGAGTTTTCTATTGCCACTGTATCAAATCACCACAACTGTGATGGCTGAAAACATATAAATTACTTGGCTTATAGTCCTATAGGTTAGATGTCCAGCACGGGTTTCCCTGGACTAAAAGTCAAGATGTCAACACAGCTGCATGCTTTTATGGAGGCTCAAGGACAGGATATATTTCCTCACCTATTTCAGCTTCTAGAAGTGCTCACATTCTTTGGCTTATGGGCTCCTTCCCCCATCATTAAAAGCCAGCAATGGCAGGGCAAATCCTTTGTAAGTAGCATCTTTATGGCCCTTCTTCTGTCATCATATCTCTCTTTCTGAGCATAGGCAGGAAAAGGGCCTCTGTAAAAGATTGTAATGAGATCAGGCCCACTCAAATAATTCCAAACAATCTACCTATCTTAAAGTTAGATGACAAGAAAACACTGGCGGGGGAGGGGTAAATTAGGGGGTTGGGATTACTATCTACACAATGCTGTATATATAATAGATAGATAACAAGGAACTACTGCAGAGCACAGGGAAATTTACTCAATGCTGTGTAATAATCTATATAGGGAAAGAATCTTAAAATGAATAGATATATGTATATGCTTTACATATGTATATGGTTTATTTTTCAGTATGCCTGAAATTAACACAACTTTGTAAGCCAGCTCTATTCCAATAAAATTGAAAAAAAAAAAGTCAGCTGACAAGCAACACTAATTCCATCTGCAACCTTTACCCTCTTCTGCCATGTAACATAACAGACTCACAGATTTCGGGAGTTGGGACGTTGGGTGTCTCTGGGAGGCCATCCGTCTGCTATGGTTGGCTAAAGACAAGGAGCTAAGAATGAGGATGACACAGACATTATAGGGGAAAAATTGGACCAAAAGGGGGGGGGGCGCAAGTTGAGAAAATACTAAAAAGGAGGGGGAAAAATGTTTTCCCTAGATGAAAGAATGTTTATTTAGTTTACAGGTTTTTATTTAAGTATAGTGGAGGGGGGGATGTCTTCCACTTGTTGTGTTTTTGTGTATTGCACAGGGCAGTCCAGAAGGCTTGTTCCTGTCTTGATACTCTGTCTGTTAAAGAGATGCCCTCAAGGGAGAATTAAGGTCAGTCTTAGCAAGTTGTGGCCAAGCTAGCGGCACTACTTCTGCTTGGGTGTGGCACGCCCCTGCCTGACACCAAAGTCACCTCAACCATGTAGACTGATGATCATTCTGTGCCCTGCTGCTTCATGGGTGTGAAGTATGGAGCTTACACTGTGGGGATATGCAGGAGGTAGACAGATGCCACAGGCACAAGGTGCTGCTTTCTGGGGGCAGGTAGCTTGCAAACACAAAGGAGTCATATCTGAGTCACTGGGGAGCAGTGGAGATCTCTTGTGGAGCACTAGAGTTGAGAGGAGTGAAGCTGTCCCTCAGGTGTGGACCTTGGCCTAGTGGCAGTGGAGGGGCAGGGTCCTCTGTCCTGTCTGTTCCCTGGAGTGCTGGTCTGAACACTCATTCAGGTTTGCCTTAAATCATGCCACACATCATGCTTGTCAGACCTAAGCAAAAACATCCCAGCAGGGGACGCTGTAAGGGCCTAGATGAATCAGAACCGAAGCAAGCCCTAACAACTGGAGACCCCTGGGCATTTGCCAGTTAGTGGCCTGATTTTAAGGAGGCTACTGTCCATGAAAATGCGCAGGGGAAATAAAGCAGGGAAACAGCTCTATACCAGCCAATATAGCTGAAGAGCAGCCTGAATTTTGGTCTAGTTAAAGCACTAGGCAATTTTTCTTTTATATTTTCAAAACTCAAAAGGTACTATCATACTCTTCCCCCACACAAATAGGATATTCCTTTCTATACATTTTCATACCTACCCCCCTTTTTTGGATAAGATTTTAATTTTTTTCTATTATAGTTGATTTACAGTGTTTCTGTCAATTTCTGCTGTACAGCAGAGTGACTCAGTCATATTCATATGTATATATACATTCTTTTTCTCACATTATCCTCCATCACAAGTGACCAGATATAGTTCCCTGTGCTCTCAGGATCTTATTGCTTACCCACTCCAACTGCAATAGTTTGCATCTACTATACCTACCATTATAATTTTTGTGTTCATATCTATCCTTCTAAAGAATGCTACTCTTGGTGATTTCAAAGGAATTTTGTGTCCTCATCCAATGAAGAATTAGCCCTTTTCTCACTAAAGAGAAAAAATATCCATTTAATTTTGGGTAGGCTATATCTTTAGTATATATCCTTCTATATCTTGCTCTCAAAATATTTAACGAAAAGTGTGTTGGATTCGTAATGTGTTTACCAGCTGATTCCAAATTTAAAAGCTTCTAGAGATTAGGGCCTAAGGGGTAGCTTTGAGTATTTTCCAAACTTCCATTTTAATCACCATGACTATCACAAGCAGATTTATTCATGCTAAATTGACTGATATTCCCAAAAATACTTCCCCAGACTTGAGGAATACCTTGCATTTAACTTGATTGTCTTATAAAACAAAGAATCTGATAACAGTAACATTCATATGATCATTCTAACTATTTAATATCTGCTAGTTAATAAAATAAGACGACATTGTGTAAACCAGTGACTAATTCCTAGAAGTTCCAAGAAATACTTAGGGAAAAGACTGAAGAAAAGAACAGTTGGAATAAATACTAGAGGTGCAAACACTATGGCTTTCCTGTAAATTCTTGAAGTCAGTGTTAATTCAACAGATTTTTAATGACATTACTAAAGCAAGCATCACAGTACATGCTGGAAATACAAATAGGACAGGCAGAGATTATTGTAAAGATAAGAGGTTTACTGATGAGCTATTGTTGATACAATTGATAATAAAAAATGGAATGGAAAGGTTTTGCAGAGGAAATGGCTAGTCAAGATTTTGTGGGTTAAAGAATAAAATATCTGTATTTGCACAGAACCATTTTAAACCTACATCCTCTTTCTAATGATACATAATCTTATGCTAGGGCTGGTGTGTCAGTCACTAAGATTGAAATGTCTAGACGGGACTGATATTCTCAAGGTTCTTGGCAGAATGACTCACTTGGGTATGAAACCACATATACACAAAACATTCACACTTTGGAGTCTAAGGTGACAGTCTGGCATTTCTCGACATTTATAGTCTTAGAAGTGATTAACCACAGAATGGCAAGTTGCTATACATGGTAATCTGATAAAACAGCTAAGGATGATGCCCAGAAATTAAAATGAGTTTATGTCTATACCTTCTAGTTCAAACATCCTTTCCCACTGGTATGACTGTACTTCTAGTCAAAACAGTGCCTACCACTTTTAAAATGATTAAGTCACACAGTTGAATTTTTGGTTCACTTACTCTAGAGCTTGCAGTGTATAACCTCAAATTTAAATTTTTTCCTTTGCTAAAAAATGTATCTATAATTTAATTTAAGAGTTTAAAAAGAACTGGAGTAGAACCACCAACTCTACCAAAAGGAGTTCAGAAAAAATGAACCACCTATTAATATAAACACAAAGATGTTGTTTAACACTTAAAAACTCAATAGGTAAATGTAATCAAATACTATCAGGGAAATAAAAGGCATCTTAAGTTTACAGATAAGACCAAACAGTGTTCTATGAAGAAGTAGGGTATGGATTACAAATGGTAGAACTGGCACTTTGAAAGGCCAATATTTTGGATTAAAATCATTGCTGTGAACCGAAGTGCCATAAAGAAAATAAATAAACACAATGAAGCTCAAATGGGACATTTAAGTGCTAATACATTTGGTTCGAAACTTATATAAACTCAGATTTTACCTTTTGGATGCAGAAATTAATATGAACTTAATAGTAAAAGTAAACACTGTGTTTTTAGAACACCAGAAAATTAGGGAATGTAAATCTAGGGAATGTTACCTAGAAAGAAAATATGCAAACACAGAAAAAATAATCAAAAGGGCATTTTAGGAGTTCCTGCTGTTGCGCAGTGGGTTAATAATCCAGTGTTGCCACAGCTGTGGTGCAGGTTGCAGCTGCAGCTTAGATTTGATCCCAGGAACTTCCATATACCTTGGGTGTAGCTGAAAAAGAAAAAGGTGTGTGTGTGTGGGAAATTTAGAGCAGTAAAAATACTCTGTGTTATAGTGACGATACATTATCATTATACATTTGTTAAAATCCATAGGCTATACAACACCAAGAGGGAATGTTAAGGTAAACTATGGACTTTGGGTCATTATGATATGTCAATGTAGGTTTATCCTTGGGGAAAAAAAAAAATCTACCATTCTGGTAAGTGATGCAGATAATAGGGGTGGCTATGCATGTGTGGGGGCAGGAGGACATGGGGAATCTCTGTACCTCCCAATCTGCTCTTAAATAAAATTTTTTTGAAAGAAATGCTGTACAGTGGGAAAAAAAAGTGTGTGTGTGGAAATAATAATAATAAATAAATTTTTAAAAATTGGCAGTAGAATTTCAAAGGTCAAACAAACTTTAGTTTTCTTTTAAAAGAATTTCAAAAAGCATGGAAATATAATCTAGACATTTTCCCACTAGCATTGTATTATATGAGACTACATATAATGGATGTCACATTTAGAAAAATGTAATGTGCTTATGTTTTTTTACTTCCTTGTGAATAGCTGTTTCCCTAGACGGTCTTGGGAGTGAAGGGAGATGAGGAGAGTTGCAGCAGAAAGGTGAAAGAAAAGACAAATTTCCCAAAGGCAATATGTAGACAACAGTCTTGAAGCCAGACTTTGAGGACATTTTCTAAATTATTTTATTTCTCCTTTTAAAAAGTCTAAAAGCCAGCCTAGCAAAATTGACTATAAATAAAAAATAAAAAATAAAAAAAAAAGCTCTAGTCAAAAAGAAAGAGGAAGAGAGAAAATCTTTTTGGTCCCAAGGGTTGATAGGAAGAGAAAGGGAGGGGCAGGTAGAGGAAGGCAGAGAGGCACTTACAGCTAGAGTTCCCCTTTCCAGGCTCCAGTCCTAATGGGAGAAGGTGTCTGATATGAGCCAGGATGCCCTCAAAGGCTTTGTATTAATCTGGACCCAAAGTAGCAAATAACTTGCTGGTGGAGAGTCATTAGGCAGAGAGAAGACCTGAGTTGGGCTTCCTTCTATATCTACTTTCTGTATATCCCCTATCAGAACATCCTGCTTGTGTGCCTTGAGGGGGGCATGTGGAAGCAGAGTGAGGCTGGGAGCTGTTCCACGGAGCTCAATAGTCGAGGTTCAGTAGCTGTGTTGTCAAGTACCTGGAAGCTTATGGTGGGGCTCAGTCTGCGGGAAGACCACTATGCCTTGACCAAATTCAAGGTGTCCAGACCCCAAGTTCCACAGCAGATGCCTGAACACTGCTCAGTGCCCCTAGGCTCAGGCAGTAGACCATTCAGCTGCTTCTCAACAGAGGCCAAAGAGGTGTCAGAGGCATTTTTTTTCCACTGAATCTACAATGTCAAATAAAGGGCACACTGCAAAACTCTAAAAACCGTTTTGGAAAAGGACAAAGAAGAGAGCCTCTAAGATACTGCTCATTTGAGATTAATATTATAATGGATTTCATTTTTGGATGGACCAAATTTGAAATTTTTTTCTTCCTGCCTTGCAGGTGTATGTCATGAAGACAACCTGATTGTTACAGAGATAGGAAGAAGCTGTATTTTCTTTTCAAATCTATGAGGTTGTAAATAAATCTGCAACTCCATGACAGGCACCTTGTCATTATTTACTTCTTCAGCACTTTCTAATCTTTTCCTGGACACCCAGATTATTTTTGCCCATTTTCAAAATAAGGAATCTCTTTCCTTGGCTCTCAGGATACTGACCTCCTTTTTCTCTCCCTGTCTATGCAGGATCTGCACAACTTTAAACTTAGCCACTTCTCAAGGCTCAGTTTTTGGCATCACATACTGATTCATTCCATTTGATGTTTTGTTTCATGGTAAATAATGTGATATAATGTATGGAAGAAAACTATTTTATAAAAAATTTGGTTAGGACTAATTCCTCCTATTGTCTATAATTTTACCTTGGATAATGGTTTTGCCACTTTCCTTAGATGAGTTCATGAGTGTGTGTTTGATCTATATTGACCATAACTAAGTGTCTCAAGAACAGTGACTCTTATCAACAGGGTATTGCTCAATGCTTTATATTCCATAGGTATTTGCTGGAAAATTAAGTTGCTTTGACTATGATGTGTAGACTAAAGAGACATAGAAGAGAAATTAGGAAAATATTTTTGTTTATAATAAGAAACAAATGGCCAATGACTAATTTCAAAGTAAAGCAATAAGAAATGCATGCTTTTTAAAGAAAGATAATGAACAAATAAATATCTTTCCAACCGCTCAATTTTTATATTACCTCAAGAAATAGCCAGGTCCAATTTTAGGTTTTTATGTCCAATTTCTTTATTCCAAATGGATGGAGAATTTGAGAAAAAATTACAATGAAACAATGATTTTGCAAAGTCAATTGATCAAGAATAATCAATTTTAAGGAATTCAAATCAATAAATTTCAATATAACCAGTGCTAACTGAGCATATACTATATACTGATAAATATAAAGAGGAAGAAAGCAGGATCTTGCCCTCAAAGAACTTTCCATTTAGCAGAGGGACAGGCAATTACAACTATGCAGAACCTCAGTGTTCTGACAGGGGTGCCAAAAAGGGATTTATTTTTAGGCTATGGGGACAGCTTATATAAAAAAATGGTCAACGAGTTGGACTCTGAGAATGGGCAGACCTTGGGAAATATTCTGAGCAGAAAGAAACAGGTGTACACTGGCATTTCCACAAAGTTTATTTTCTGCTCCTTTGCTCTTATGGATAATAATGGTAGTATTAATGAGTCCTTTAAACTGTAATACAAATATTTCAAAATTGTTTACCAACACATGTGATGTCTGTAGCAAAAATACAATTTTCGGTAAAAAGTTAAAATTTCTATCATTATAACATTTTCTTTATTGACATAAGATTCACATATAATTAAGCATTTTAAAGTGGTACTTAGTGCATTCATAATGTTGTATAGCTATCACCTCTCTTTCTCATTTAAAAATCATTATAACTTTTTTTTTTTGTCTTTATAGGGCCACACCCGCAGCATATGGAGGTTCCCAGGCTAGGGGTCTAATTGGAGCTGCTGCTGCTGGCCTACACCACAGCCACAGCAAAGCCAAATCCGAGCCTCGTCTGTGACCTACACCACAGCTTACAGCAATTATGGCATTTCTTTCTCTACAAAGTCAGGATAACTACAAGACTGCCACTAGTTGTTCATTGCTTAATCACACTGTGCCACTGAAATCTCTCAGTCCTTATCACCCATGATCTCTTGATTTCTGAAATAAATAGAGACGTTTGGGTACTTATCTTCCCTGATGTCCCATTTGCTGTGGGCAAATGTGGCTTCCAAGAACTCTGTCCTCCCTTGCTTTCTTTGACACCATGTCCCTTTCTTGTCCTTTCTCTTCTGTTCATGAACTTCTCTTTTACCCTCCCACAAATGTTGGTGTACCTAAGGTTTCTTTCCTCACATCTTTACTCTTTCACATGTTTGGTTTTCTCTTCCCACTTACATAGCTTCTTGTAGCACCAAAATGCTTCTGACACAAATCTGCCCCTTTAGCCACAGTTTCTCTCCTAAACCACTATATCCATAGGTTCAAGTACCTTGTGGGTATCTCCACTTGAAAGTCCCACAAGTACCTCACACTCAAAGTCTTCAAATCTGAAATATTCTGTTTCCACATCTTCTTTCCTACCTTATACTCTAAGTTGGGGATTAGGAAATACTATAGTGAACTAAAGATAAGACTGTCAAGAGAAGTTACTCATACCCAACAAAAGAGGAAGATTTTTGTTATGACCATGCATTGTAAAATTCACAAGTGAAAAATGTCCTTGATAAACTCATATATCTCAGCTATCAATTTCATATGCAGATAAAATAAAACCTTAAAATTTCATTTGACATTCTTCCTGCAAGCTCCAGATTAGGATAATTGATTTATATGTTTTTCTAAGCACTAACCATTTTGCATTACAATGAGACTGTGTTAGGAAATAATTCAATAAATATGGTCTATGCATGAGCTTTGTCTGTGTGTTGACAATGAACTGACACATAGACATTGGTGGAAATATTAGATATAAATCAGCCCCAGGAAAAGATTTTTTTTTGGCCTGAATTTTAAGCAGCAAAGCTTTATGTTTGGAAAGTATTTTGTTCAACAAAAACAGCACCAAATGCATACAGTCAGGAGAAATGGTGCTTGCTGGCTATATATGGTGATAGTGTTGAATATTTGTCACAACAACTTTATATTCTGTATAAATTTTTAGCCATACATTAGGCAATGTTTACCAGGAGGTTAACAGCATACTAGTAATGTCTTGCCCTGTGGAAAGCAGGATGTGATTCTGGAAGGTCTCAAGTAAAAGTTTTAAACCTTGAGTTGACCTTTGGCCTGTGAAACATGAGTGAATTATTCAGAATCTGTCTTTAATGTCTCACTACACAGCCTAAGCTGTCACTGAAAAGCTAATGTTGGATTTATAAACAACTCAAGATAGATCACTGGCAAATTAATATGGAGATTCCACATCATTACATTTTCATTTTATTTTGTATTTGTGTTTTGAAAGCTGTCTTTAGGCTCTGAACTTATGTGGCTGGTTATGAACAGTGGGTTTGTTCATAAAGGAATGTTGAAAAAATTCTCACTAAACAAGTGTAGCAGTTTTATTCAGAATTAGCTAAAGGGCATAATACTGTAAAAGAGAAAATGAACCACTCATTTGCTGTCATCAAAAATGAGGAAATGGCTCTAGGCAATAGCTGAAGAGTCCTTTTGAACTTGAAAAGTTCCCTGATTTGGCATTGAGGAGGATCTTGTTTGTCCTGCTAGTTCTAAAGAACTATTCATTCTCAAATAATTCCCATAAGGAACAAGGAAAAAAATCATCAATACCATCTTTTCTAAATATCCCTGTTATTATTATATTTTACATCATATCCAAAGTATGGCCTTGGTATTTTATACAGATCTTGATATGTGCTATATCTTTCCATTTAAAATAGATTTTCTTGTTAAACTAATACTGCAAGTAAGACAGCTACATACTATAAAGTTAAAGCTGTTTTGAAATATTATGTGTATTTGTTATAAGAAGTCAAGGCAGGAAGATTTTGTCACAGTCTCAATATTATTCTTTAATACATTCCCGCCAGCCACTTGTGAGCTACTCTATATCCTCATCAGCGTTTAAAATTCTAATTTTTATTTTAGCCATTTTAACATGTGTGTACTGGTAACTCATCATGGTTTTAATTTGCATTTCACCAATGGCTAATGATGTTGAGTATTTTTTCTGTGTTCCCATGACTTCTGAATACCCCCTCTGATGGTGTATAGTGGTTTTTTCACAATATTTTAATTGGGTTGTTTTCTTTCTGTGGTATTTTGTGAGTTCCTTTTTTATTCTAGTGCAAGTTCCTTGTTGAATATGTGATTTCCAAATATTTTCTCTAAGTTGGTAGCTTGACTTTTCCTTCTCTTAGAAAACTGATTTTGAGAAAGATTCAAAGACAATGTAGTGAAGAAGGGATAAGTTTTTCATGAAATAATCCTGGAATAAATGAACATCCAAATGCAAAAAAAATGAACTTTGATTCATTTCTCCCCCCAATAAGAGAATGTTAACTCAAAATATATCATAGACCTAAAAGCTACATTGAAATGAAAAAAATATTTTAAAGATAAAGATATTTTGAAGAAAATCTGTGAGATCTTAGGTGAAGATTTCTTAGATGAGATATCAAAGCACACTTTAAAAAATGCTAAAGTGGACTTTCTTAAATTTTAAAAAGTCTGCCCTTCTAAATACAGATTATTTTAAAAAATAAAAGTTCAAGAAGTTGGTAAGAAGAGGAGGAATTGGCTAAAGGAGTCCACGGGAAAACCCAGGAAAGTATGGGATCCTGAAAAGCTAAGTGAAGAAACTGTGTCTAGAAGGAAGGAGTGATCCACTGGGTCAGAGTTGCTAATGGGGAATGATTATTTGATTTTGGATTGATCAGTAAACACAGACAAATATCCCCAGATTCCATCAGTTCAGGCCACTGTTGTCTTCCTAGCCATTACTCAGCCATACCACCAAGGTAGGAGTTATAGTAGTAGTAGTAGTAGCAGCAGCAGCAGCAGCAGCAGCAGCAGCAGCAGCAGCAGCAGCAGCAGCAGCAGCAGCAGCAACATTTGCCATTATCTGATGAGATAGACTGAAACTTGGTGCCATAAGCTTTGTATCTGACACAAAAGAGATTGAATTTAGGTTTACGTATGCTGAAACTTCAGCTGCTCTTATATCTGCATTCATTCATTCATTCCTTTAGTACTTACTGAGCTCCTTCCCTGTGCCCAACATTGAGCACTTACTGACACTGGGTATGTACACGTGATTTACAGCAGGGCCATTACCTGATAATATAGGACTTGGGGAGTGGAGGAGATGACAAGCATGGATCAAATAGTCACCCTCATTAAAACTACAATGTTTCTCTCCAGTGCATTACAATAAGTTCACTGTTGAACCTAGCATTATGAGGTGCTACTACACCTAGTATTATGAGCACCATATTTGGAATCATTCTCTTGCTATCGCTGGCATGTTTATATCAATTTTCACACACTGTGAATGTGACCCTTGGTGTTAATAACCTATGGGTTTTAACTCATTTTTGTGTTTCTAATTGAGATTTCTTTATCCTTCCCCAAACTGAAGCTGCCATACACCTTAATTCCATTATCAGTCCCCACATATCTCTCTTCTTTTAATTTGATTGCTGTTTAGAATCAATAAGCCAAAGGTAAATGTAGGACTAGAAAAACATTAATCATGAAAAACTGGGAGGAATCTGAACATATGTGAAATGTATATAATATAAAGATTTACAGGTTTTGCCACCTCTAGGAAATATCCAGTTAAAAATATATTGGCAATAGAGGTTGAAAACATATATTTGAAAAAAAGCATTCTATTTTTGAAAGTATATCTTCATTACATAGATTTTAATTACTAGAAATGATATGTTTTTGCTGTGAGCATTTTTCAAAGATCAAAGAGAATATAACATAGTGGTTAAGAGCACAGATTCTGCAATTAAAATGCTTGGGCTCCCAGTTTTATTTACCCACAAATTGTGTGAACATGAGCATGCCGATCTCCTTATGCCTCAGTTCTCTTATCTACATAAAACAAAGTATTTGTGCTTACTTTAAAGGTTAATATAAAGATCAAATGATTAATACATATAGAGCATTAGAAGAGTTTCTAGCACATAGTAAGCTCATTATTTATAGAGAGCAGGGGTTAAAAGGAGACCAATTAGAGGCCTAGGCTCTGGAGTTAGAAAAGTTGGGTTCAAAGTCTGGTTATACTATTTACTACCTATATGACCTTGGGTAGTCCAGTTAACCTTGCTGCTCAATAAATCCCTCCATGCTTACTTGTAAATCAGGACTCCTAATAGTAGTACTCCTTCCTCATAGAGTTGCCATGAGATAGTGCATGTGAAGTAATCAGCACATGCAATTAATATTAGCTCTTCTTTTATGACTGGTGGTGGTGTGTTTACAAAAAATGTAGATTAAACCATGTAAGTGGAACACAATCAGATTATTTCCTATATACTCAAAAACTAAGATTAGAGAAAAGAAAAATATAACATGTATTTGCCTGGGTTCTAGCCATTCTGAGTAAAGATAGTTAACTTGAGGATTTCCCACATATAGTACCTCAAATCCAATAAGAACATAGAACATAAATGTTAACTGATATTAAGGTTATCAGAGTGAGTGGGTGGCATGTCATTATAGGATGGTGTATATCTTGATTTATTTGCTGTGAATATCGTTATCACTAAAATGATGCTAAAACTTTGTCACTTTTAATGGAGTATCTATGTGCAATACATGCATGTCAACAGATATCCAGATGGTTGTTTAGTGGGCTAAGGAGCAATAGCCATAAGTATGAAGGTAAGGGACAAAGTGTACTTTTTGATGCTCTGGGTGAGCTTATAGGAGAAATGTAGAATTGAGAAACCACAGCAGCCTACAGAGCAGCTGACAGGTGGCCATAGGAAAAGAGCTAAGACGGGAATCACTGAACATTTACAGGACTGGGTTATGAGTAGCTACAGGCTCTGAGTAACAACCACAACAAAGAACACTCTACATGCATAAAGAGCACAGAAAGGAGTACTATGACCACAATAGTCTTTTCTGAGACACCAGCATGTGTAAACGATATCCATCAACAACAATGGTAAAGCATTCTCAACTAACACAGCACTGCCTTTATGGAGAGAGCTAACCTTTTCTTTTTTTTTTTATAACCAAAATAATTGAACTACTTATTTGCCCTCTGTAAATTTCATCATGCCAGGGAAATAAATACAGGCTTTTTCATATTTTTTTTTCTGTGGTGGGGTCTTCCGCTATATTACACCACAATCGAATGGGGAGAGCAAATAGGTTGAAATTCCTTTTTAATTATAAATTATTATTTTTTTGTAAAAGACTATTTCTATTAGCAAGTTGACAACAGAAAAATATGAGGAAGTGCTTAAATAAAAGAGGTTATGGGAGTTCCTGTCATGGTTCCGTGGTAACTAACCCAACTATTATCCATGAGGACGTGGGTTCAGTCCCTGGTCTTGATCAGTGTGTTAAAGATCTGATGTTGCCGTGAGCTATGGTATAGGTCGCAGATGCAGCTCAGATCCCACACTGCTGTGACTGTGGTACTGTAGACTGGCAGCTGTAGCTCCAATTTGACCCCTAGCCCAGGAACTTCCATATGCCATGGGTGTGGCCCTAAAAAGACAAAAAACATAGAAGGAAGTTATAACTTTTTAATCCACACTTAGAAGTTTCCTGAGATACCACAGGAACCTTTCTCCTCAAAACAAGGTTAGTGTAACCATGTTAAGAGGATGTAATTGTAACTATGATAATTAGCTTTCATACTGAAAATTCACCTCAAGACAAAGAAGATCAAAATCTCTGACTTGGACAAAGTGATGGCAGAACCTATATTTGGATTTTGACCTTGAGTCACTTTCTTGCCCATAATTTAAATGAGCAAAATATTTCATTTAAGTGGAAATTAAAAAAACTTTTTAACTTAGTAAAGTTCCATAATATCTACTAATTAAGAACTGAGGAGTTCCCTTCGTGGTGCAACGGAAATGAATCCTACGAGTATCCATGAGGATCGGGTTCGATCCCTGGCCTCACTTGGTGGGTTGGGGATCTGGCGTTGCCGTGAACTGTGGTGTAGGTCACAGAGGTGGCTCAGATCCCTCATTACTGTGACTGTGGGGTTGGCCAGCAGCTGTGGCTCAGATTCGACCTCCTAGCCTGAGAACCTCCATATGCCATGGGTGTGGCCCTAAAAAAAAAAAAAAAAAAAGGAATCGAAGACAGAAGTTTCTGTTCCTCTCATTAAAAAGTAAAAGTAGATATAGATACACTATTTTTTAATAAAAACATATAGCTCTCATTTTTGAGAATTCTTAGTATTTCATTATCAGGGCTTTATTATTTGCCAGCTTATTGCTCATCTAAAATTTATTCTTACAATGAACATTTTGTTTTGTTTTGTTTTTAATGACCTTTAAAGGTTACAAATTAAACCTGATACTTGTGCTTGATTCTTACAAGCTGGCACACAATGGTATAATTAAGGGTTAAGTACAGAGTTGAGCAATTGTTGGTTAAAAGCAGTAAAGATAGTCACAAACTTGCAATATCACTTGGGATCCAAAATAAATTCTTTATAGGCATGATGAGTTATTTGCCAACTATTCTCTTTCTTCATTTAGGGAAAATGTTACATTAACAACTTCTGTGTCACATTTATTTTATCAATTATTTTATAATGTACAAGAATTAGTGAGCTCCAAATCTAGAAATAACCAGACCAATGTAGCTTTATAGCTAAGATAAAAGTGAGTGTCAAATTCAAATAAAACATAAAAGTTTCTGGACTTTTACAAACTTTTGAACTCTGTGCAACTTACTAAATTTAGTTAAATTTTAATTGTAGTGTAAATATTATTTACCTTAGAATTAAAAGGAGAATTAACCCAACTCCTTTAAAGGAGGCAAAAAGTATTTTATGTAATGTTTTGTTAGATATGTATCAAAAGAGAATAAATAATGTTCTGCCTGATAACTTCATATATCCCATGCATTTTACTTCCTAGTGGCATTAAGCAGCAGTCTAACAGGTAGTTCTTAAACTTGATGGTGAAAAGGTCATGTTGCTAACAAGATTAAATTTATAGCCAATCTTCTTCAAAAATGTGTATGAAAGTAGGGGAAACAGAAAGTCTGTGCACTGCAAAATTAGAGTTTCCAGCTCTGTAAATCCTGTCATCTGAAAGGTGAAAATAAAACATCAAAAATAGAATGTCTGCAAAACTGGGTTTTTTACCCTAGTTCCATTAGCAGAATTTTGTATAAAGGTGGTATAAGAGAGGATATGAGTGTGCACAAATGTTTTTGTTAGAAACAGCATAACTCACCAGAGATAGGAAGCCTATGACTGAATTTCACACCATCTAACCAAGTCTTCCTTTCCCAGGTACTAAGAAGTATTTCCTAACAGTCCAAGCGACTTTACCAAATTAGAGCTTCATCTTGGACCAGGGCTCTGGGAGAAAACCATGAATCCTAAACAAACAAACAAATAAACAAAAAACAAACCAAAAAAACCCCAAAAACAAACACACACAAACAAAAAGTCAATTTAATTACTGGTACTAGATTTTTTCTTCTAGTTTTATTTTATTTATTTTGTTTTTATGGAAGTATAGTTGATTTGCAATATTGTGTTAGTTTTAGGTGTACAACATAGTGATTTTGTATTTTTGCAGACTCTACTCCATTATAGGTTGTTAAGAGATAATGGGTTTAATGCCCTATGCTACACAGTATATCCTGCTTCTTATCTATTTTATCGATAGTAGTTTATATCTGTTAATCTCATACACATGGTTAGTCCCTCCCCCACCTCCCCTTTGGTAACCACAAGTTTGTTTTCTATGTCTGTGAGTCTGTTTCTATTTTGCATATATTTCATCTACATTGCTTTTTAGATTCACATATAAGTGATATCATGTAGTATTGATCTTTCTCTGACTTATTTCACTAATTAAAATATTTTTGAGGTTAAAAAAACCTCTAAAAATAGAACTACCATATGATCCAGCAATTCCACTCCTGGGTACTCAATTTTGAGCATAATTAGAAATAGTCTTTTTCTAAAGCCTAATAATAATAATGTAAGCCTGATTAGTGTCACCCATATGAACTCAATTCCAATCTCGAATGACTTGTTCTCTCTTTCCCAAATGAGTATTAACTCTTGTTCAAAAAAAAGAGTCTGCTAAAATGTACAACATTTGCTCCATGTAATAGGTTAAGGACCTATGTTAGTAGGAATGAAATATTATACATTGTTCGATCTCTATTTATGTTGTATGCTCTAGTCTAGAAGGCTTTTTTTTTTTTTGGCAAGGAATCAATATTCTATCTTTCCTGAGTGTCCAAGGAATGAAAAGTGTAGCTAACCTGTAGCATTCTAAAATGAGTGAAGAAAATTGAATTTATAATACTAGCAAAGACTGATGCAACTAATTTAAAATAAGAGTATTACAGGAGTTCCTGTCGTGGCTCAGTGGAAATGAATCTGACTAGTATCCATGAGGACGCAGGTTCTATCCCTGGCATCACTCAGTGGGTTGAGGATCTGGCATTGCTGTGAGCTGTGGTGTAGGTCAGATGCGGCTCGGATCTGGTGTTGCTGTCGTTGTGATGTAGGCCAGCAGCTATGGCTCTGATTCAACCCCTAGCCTGGGAACCTCCATATGCTGTGTGTGTGGCCCTAAAAAGACAAAAAAAAAAAAAAATTACATATTATACCTGTGATTTGTAGCCAAAGCTGTACTCAGAAAAATTTGTCATTTCAAATGTATTTATTAGGAAATTAGAAAGATTTAAAATAAAAAAAACTAAGCAATCAATACCACAATCTAAAACAAATACAAAAATAAATTTCAGAAAATAAAGATAAACATAAAAAATTAATGAATAAAACAAATAGAAATACTTGATTAATTGACATGATTCAAAAACATAAAAATTCATTCATTGAAATGTCATATGAAAAGGTCAACCTTTAAAAATTATGATTAAGAAAAACAAAATGATTTTTATTTTTAAAAATTATTTAAATATGATTATATGAGACTGTATCTACAGAAGATTTAAAAAGTACTAAAATTGACAAAAGAAGACCTGGAAAACTTAAAAAATAAAAAAATAATAACAAACATTGAGATGGTAATGAAAAAATATTTTGCCCCTATCAACCCTCACCAAAGACTCCAGGCCCAGATTATTTTAAGAGCAAGTACTAACAAATCTTCTTGAAACAGGAAATTTCTAACTGGCTGACTATGGATACAAAATAATAAAATGGTAACAAATTGAATCCAGCAATTTTCTGTAAAAATAATACAGCATGACCAGGTAGGGATTTATCTTGGGAATGCCAGTGTGGCTCAAAGTTAGAAATCCTTCAGTGGAATGCACTACATTAATATGTTAAAGGATGAAAACCATTTGATCATCCCACTTGATTATGAAAAAGAATCTTGAAGGAATTTGACATCTTTGTAACAATTTTTAAAAAGCTTTTTGTAAAATAAAAAAATATATATAGGAGTTCCTGTGGTGGCTCAGTGGAAACAAATCTGCTAGCGTCCGTGAGGATGCAGGTTTGATCTCTGGCTTTGCTCAGTGGATTAAGGATCCAGTGTTGCCGTGAGCTGTGGTGTAGGTTGCAGATGTGGCTCAGATCCTGCACTGATACAATTATATGTATATATAAATTATATATATAATTGTATGTATATATAATTATATGTATATATATAATTATATGTATGTGTGTGTGTGTATATATATATAATTTCCCTGACTTTATGAAAATATCTACTCAAGTCTCGCATCAAACATTCTCCTTAAACATGAGATACCAGAAACAGGCCCACATTGACAAGAAGATAACTGGTCAACCTTTAACACAAGGTACCAGCTTGTGTAATGAAATAAGAGAAACAAATACTGGAAAGGAAGTTATGAAAATGTTACAAATTGCATATAAGTATTTACCTAGAATCCCAACAAGACTAATTAAAAAAAATTAAAAGGAAATTTCATCAAGATACCCAAATCAAGCTCAACATATAAAAAGCTGTAGCTTTTATTCATATCAGTAAGCCAATTGGAAAATAAAATAGAACAAGAGGTCTATTTATAACAGTCATAATCATATCAGATACTTCATTGGAAGGCATAAAAGAAAACCTAAATAAATGGGGAAAAATACTTTGCTCATGAATGAGAACATTCGGTATATAAAGATATCTGTTATCTCCAAAATAATCTATGAATTTAGTACTACACTAATAAAAAAAAATAAAAGAAAGCAGGGGGAGAGGTGAGGGAGGAGGGATGGGGAAGGGAAGGTTTGGGAGTTTGAGATTAGCAGAGGAAAGCTATTATATATGGGATAGATAAACAACAAAGTCCTACTGTATAGCACAGGGAACTAAAAAAAATGAAAAAAAAAAGGGGGGATCAGGGAGGTGGAGGTGGATGAAGATTGTCAAAAGATACAAATTTCTAGTTACAAGATAAATAACAAATAGGGATGTAATATAAAACATGATTAATACAGTTAACACTTCTCTATGTTATTATGAAATTTGAGAGTAAATCCTAAGAGTTCTCATCGCAAGGAAAAAATATATTTTCTTTTATTTTGTATATATATGAAGTGATGGTGTTCACTAAACTGATGGCTGTTATAATCTCATGATGTATTTACATAGAATCATCAGTCTATACACACTAAATGTATATAGTGCTGCATATCAATTATATCTCAATCAGATTTTGGAAGAAAAAATGATTTTAAAATGTAAAAATATAGAAGAATGTTCTACGGAAATTTCCAACCAGTTCTAAAATCCATAAAGAAGAGAGAATACATAAAAATAACAAAGATAAATCTATAAAAGGAAATCAAGAGGAATGGCTTTGCCTACTACCTATTAAACATATTATAGGATTATAGTAATAAAGGTAGTAGTGGGAAAAAATTTATAACTAGATCTATGGGATAGGAGTCTAAAAATGGATGAAAGCATGTATACTTATTTAAGATACAATAAGGGTAGCATTTTAAATAAATGGATAAAGGGTACATTTTCAAATAAGAGTTCTTGGGAGAATCATTTACTCATTTATAAAGATATAATTAGTTCATATCTCATATTCATGAAGAAGTTTCAGATCATTATAATTTAAGCGTAAATCTAACACTATAAAATTATTAAGTATAATACTATAAAAAATCTTACACAAAATAGTGGTATAATTTCTATTTGATTTTGGGATCAACAAGGTGTTCTTAAAAAATTTTAAGAAATAAAAATTGGCAATGAATCAATATCTACATTTATAGAAGAACTCATAATCGATCTGTGGTAGAGAATATAATGGCAGAGTTTATAAGGAAAAAATAAGGATTTTGATATCATAGGAGCTATATTCTGACACAATTTCTATAAAAGAGAAATACCAAAACAATACTACATGTTTTCCCTGTGATTATTAATGTTTACAAATGCATAGAATAAAGTCCATGTAGAAGGGAAATACAATATAGGATTATTTTAGTCAAAGGTATTTTAGCCTTGTATGCAATATTTGCTATTTTATTATTGTAATATTAAATTTTAAATAAGAAGAATGTATCTAAGTGTCCAACAACAGATAAATGGATAAAAAGATGCAGTGTATAGATATGTGTGTACACACACACACACACACACACACACACAATGGGCTATTAAACTATGCTATTTCTGTATTATTGCCTGAGGCTTACTATTTATCAAAGGTTCTTTGCAGGTTAAATGCATAATGTTAAGCCATAGTTTATATTATTTTAAGTATAGTAGTACCTAAATAAGTTCTAGAAATTTCTCTGCTCAAAAATAGCCAATGTTGACCATACAGGATTCAAATGCAGTATTAACCTAAGGTCACTGAAATGGCCCTAAGAAAATAATCTTTCCAAAAATAAACTCATAGACCAATCTTGTGCACATTTTTAAAACATGTTCTTTAAAAAACAAAAACAAAAAACTGTGGCTGATTATTTTATGCATGTTTTAGCTCTACCATGTGTCCTATTTTGATATCCTCATCTTCCAAAAAGATAAAAGTAAGGAAAAATAGAAAAGAACATAAAAAGTGACTCTGACCCAGACTTTAAACTTTATTAAAATTAATGCCAGTTAAAATTTTTATGAACAATAGTTAATAGTGCTGGGTTTTGTGAGAAGGTCATCTTTAAACACTGCTACTGGGAGAAACAATTTAACAATATGGGTTGACGACCTTGACAAATATTCAAATGATTGATTATAGCAGATCTTTGTCTAGGGATTCATCCTTAAAAATAGCAACTAGAAAAAAAATAAATATTCTATAATGTTCATTATAGCCTCATTTAAAACACTTGATGCAAACTAAAAGTCCAGTAATAAGATACTTTTGTTTAAATAAACCATGATGCATCTCTGTATGATAATAGATTATTATTCATTCATTAAGATGTTTTTGAAGATGAATACATGATATGGGAAGATGTTTGGTGAGAAAGACAAGGTACAAAACTGTATTTGCAATAATGAATACATACACATACACATATGTGTTATGTGTAAACTTACCTACCTACCTATACTTAAAAGGGGAGAAATAATTGCCAAGTGACTCCTAGAACAAAATAACATACTTTAATTGTCCCTAGCCTGAATCATTGCTTCAGCACAGTTTGGCTCTTTGATACTATGAACTGCAAAAGAGGTCTCTTTATTGTGTAAAGTGAAAAATAATAACAAATTAACAATAGCCCAATCATCTCTCCCTCTAATTACCCATCCTCTGTTCCCATTGGAAGAGTCATTAAATTGGCATATTCTTCTTTAAATGGGTAGGGATGGGCTCATCTTTTTCAGACTTGGCTGCTGCTGGGCCTTTATTTCCATTTTTTTGTTTGTTCTTAGGGTTGAAGTAAAGGTGTGTAGGCTCTGAGCCCCTAAAGTAAGAGCCTCACACTACCCAACAGAAGATCGTAATGAGGTCTGTGAGTTTAGTATTGCCTCAAAAAAGCAGGCTGTAAGCTAAAGGCTCTTCAGTCAAGGGAACTGGAGGGAGAGAGAAGGAATAGGAGGGGGAGGGAAATATAATGTTGGGAGTTATGAAAAAACTAGATCCCAAATAATGTGAATGAGCAAGATATTTGATGCTGTTGCCTTGTCATTGACTGGGGCTCAGTGAGGATCTATGTCAGGGCCCAGGACCATGTCAAGGACGATGTCAGGGCCATGTCTCTCTATCAGACAAGGTTTATTTGTCCATGGTCCCTCTCCCTCAAGGCTATTACTTCCAAAGTCTGGAGCTGTTAGGGAGATAAGATCTGGCAATATTTGCTATCAAAAAGTTTCTCTGAACATATTATTCTGTCCACTGCAACAATTTCTTTATTCAATTGTAACTTTTTATACCAAAACATGCTTATTACTGTGTGAACCTAGAATATCAGCCTGACCTCTGCTTTGCTTCTCTTTTTTCTAAGCCTAGTTGGTCACCTACTTTATTTAACCTCATTTCACAAAGGTTAAATAACCACAAGCAGAAGTTGAAAAAAAACATCTGCCTTAGGAATAGACCAGCATATTAGTAACACTTATTTTTAAGTTTTGGATTGTGGATAAATTTTATTGAAAATTTTTATTTTCTAAACTTTTAAAAAATGAATACTACATTCATACAAAAAATAGAGAAAGTGACATGATTCTTGGATAATGCTTGTTCTCTGTCCAAGCAATTTTAACTACTTTGAATTAAAACAAATTTATTGATAGGGACAAATATATGTGAGATGAGCACAGAAAACAAAACGAAAATCCTATTGATAACTTAGCAATCTCAATGGTTGATTTCTTTTTTCTACTCTGTTTTTCAGACTATGTCATCAAATTTTGTGCCTTCTTCTGGTCTTTTAGGTTTCTGCTCAACCTTGTGAAAATTATCTCAATTCCCCCTTCCTACTCATTCAGTAGATCATATCACCCTGTACATTTCTTACATAACTCCCACTGTAAAATCTGTAACTACTTTATTTGTTACTTTATTTTCTGTCTCCTTATACCTGATCAAATTCCATGTGGAGGACATTGTCTGTGTGTCCTTCTCCTAGAATACTTCCTAGAATAGGGGAATTTTTATAGAATCATATTTATAGACTCCATTATTAAATTATATGTCATTTTTCATCTGGGTTAGATTTTCTTTCACAACTAGACATCAGAAGAGCTCCCAATATGTCACCCTGTTTTTGAACTGATTGATTCATATCCAAGGATATCAAATAACTATCGACTTTGCTTTCATTCCATATGTGAACCAACAACTTTCAGCGAAAATGAATAAAAAGTTTTAGTCATTTTTTCACATACTTTAAAGTTTCTGCATGCAAAAATATTTCAGACTCCAGCTGGAATGGACCTGAAAGTACTAATATATAATGAGAAGAGCTATTCCTATACAATGTCCAATCTGATTTTGTAAACTAAGTATGTTTGGAAAGGTTGTGGAGAATATGAAAGATTTGTTTTTCTTTTTAATGATTTTTATTTTTTTCCATTATAGCTGTGTTACAGGTTTCTGTCATTTTTCTACTGCACAGCAAGGTGGCCCGTTCACACATACATACATTCTTTTTTCTCACATTATCGTGCTCAATATGAAAGAGATTTTAGATACTAATGCCATAAATATCTTAGGACTAGTCTCAAAAACTGACCCCCAAAAGCCACTAAATATTTTTTGCCTTTCTTACTATACAAAATATATTTAATTTGTTCTATTTTAAAATAAATGATCAACATAGTAAAAAAGCATTGTATATGGTGCTTACTGTATGTCAGGCACTGTTTTAAGTATATTAACTTATATAATCCTGTGCCCAACTCTGTGAGATATGGATTATTTTCATTCTTAATTTACTGAGTGGGAAACTAAGGCATGGAGTGAGCACATGTGATAGCAAGAAGCCTCCAGAGCAGCTCACCTGAGTTTCCCTCATGAAATATACTGCTTCAATTTATAAAGCAATTTTTTTGCCCTTTCCAGAGTGAATACTATATGTATGGTTCAGGGTCACATAGAGTTTGAACACAGTCTGGCATCAGAGGTTTTCCCTTAACTCCCTACATTGCAATGCTTCTCTAAAATACCTGGAGTTCTTGCTGTGGTGCAATGGGTGAAGTATTTGACATTATTGCAGCTGTGGCAAAGGTTGCAGCTGCAGCTCAGATTCAATCCCTGGCCCGGGAACTTCAATATGCTATGGGTGTGGCCAAAAATAATAAAACAAAACAAAACAAAACAAAACAAAATCTGTAGCAGCAAGAACAGTCATCCCTTGGTACCCATGGGAGATTGATTCTAGGATGCTTGTGGATACCAAACTCTGCAGATTATCAAGTCTCTTACTGTATTAACTGAAATATGTCTGTTATCATTTACACATAGGCACTTGTGGTATGGGCGGGAATGACACTGTAGTTGGATTTAGAAGTTCTGGGATAAAATTCTTTGCTCTGTTTACAGACCTATTACTTAGGTAGGTCCACAGAGGAAATACAGGTCCTCCATTGCTGTGTTTTTGTGAGCAGTTGCTGATTGAATGGGTGACATATGCTATATAATTCTTGACATTTTAAGGAAATTTTTGAGTACTCACTCTCTGAATTGGGGCTGCCTTGTACTATATTCCTTCTATAAATAATAGAGCTCATGAAAATATTTAAGCAAATAATGAGCATCAAGTATTCGGTACTGCTGATCTCAAGTAGAAAACATCAATTTAACAAATTTTTCATTTGTGCTCAGGAACCAAACCTTGAGCAGTCTCCAGAGGAACTAGCAGGATGAAAAGGTATGGTCATTGTTCTTGCTAGTCTTAGACAGAAAATGAAAGAGGACACCAAAACCAATGCAGATTATGATATGTGCTGTGAAGAAGAAAAGAAAGTTCTGGAGTTCCCGTCGTGGCGCAGTGGTTAACGAATCCGACTAGGAACCAGAAGGTTGCGGGTTCGATCCCTGCCCTTGCTCAGTGGGTTGACGATCCGGCGTTGCCGTGAGCTGTGGTGTAGGTTGCAGACGCAGCTTGGATCCCGCGTTGCTGTGGCTCTGGCATAGGCTGGCGGCTACAGCTCCAATTCGACCCCTAGCCTGGGAATCTCCATATGCTGCGAGAGCGGCCCAAGAAATGGTAAAAAGACCAAAAAAAAAAAAAAAAAAAATTCTGTGAATTCAGAAGAAGATGGAGCTCTTTTGAGTTGGTAAGATGAGGAAAGAAAACTTTCAATATATGGCTACTAGCAGAAAAAAAGGATCAACATGTAAAATAAACTAGATTCTGGTTTAATTTCATATTTTCATTGAAAATCTACTTTTTCAAGGAATTGTGCTAACTGGAGGGTTAAAGAGAAGACAGTCCCTTAATTCACAGCCTACAGTCTTGGGGAAATGGTCTAAATTAGCTCTCTCTCCATAGCAGCATAATGCCAGAATAACTAATCACTATACTCCTTAGAGATGTAGTAACAAAGGAAATAGGTATAATGTCCTATACGAAAATTGGTGAGGAACCATTTAATTCCACCTATGGGAGACAGAGAGAATCTGTGGAGTGCTATCCAAAGAAAGGAATGGTTGACCAGAGCCTTAAATGAAAATTAAGTAGATAGCATATAAGTAGGTAGGAGGAGAAGGGAAAGATATATAGAGCAAAAGACGCAATATGATCATGGATTTCGGTTGTTTCTCTTATCGTGTGTGTAGAGAATCACCAAATTGGAAGTAAGTTTGGGTGGAGGGGGAAACTTTCAATTCTCTTGTTTTTAATTCAGAAGAAAGTTCATCTCTCTTTTCGCTTTCAAAAAAATTGTTTCTAATAACTTGGTTTGACACCAGAACCTTTGACTTGGCACTGATCTCATGAGCAGATAAACTGGCTCAGCTTTATGGAGCTGCCATTGTAGTGCAGCGGAAACAAATCTGACTAGTATCCATGAGGATGCAGGTTTTGATCCCTGGCTCAGTGAGCTGGGGATCCGGCATTGTCATGAGCTGTGGTGTGGGTCACAGATGTGGCTCAGACCCTACGTTGCTGTGTCTGTGGTGTAGGTTGGCATTTGTAGCTCTGATTCAACCCCTAGCCTGGAAACATCCATATGCCACAGGTGTGGCCCTAAAAATAAAAAATAAATAAATGAATAAACAAACAAACAAGATCATCTTTACATGTCAATCTCTGCCCCCCATTGTAAATATCCCAGAGGTTGGGACAGGGTTGGGGGGAAATGATGCATTTAAGCAAAGGAGGAGCAGGTTTGAAGTGACTAAAGGTGATAATAGAGGAAACTGCTTAAAGTTTTAAGCAGTTGTATTTTGAAAATTTCAAACACAGGCTCATAGGATAACATAACTGTTTCGTTTTATCCCCCTCCATATTATTTTGAAATAAATTTGAGACAACATATCATTGATATCATTTGTAAGTATTTCAATATGCATCTCTAAGGGCAAAAGGACTTCTTATAGCAAAAAACAATACAATTAGCAGACCTACAAAATTTAACATGAACTAACTTTTGAACACTTTTGAGTCTGAGATGCTTATAAGACATTGAGTTTTGATGATTTGACAAGACATAAGGGCAACTACCTTCGTTCAGATTGTCCTTTACTCCAATCTTTGTGCAGAGAGAGAAACAACTTCCTCTAACTATACTTTTTTAATAATAATTGTGGATTTTTTATTTATACACTCCCCCATAATAGATCTACATCTACTTTTAAGCATAAGTCTAATGTCCTAAGTGTTTGTATCCCTAGCTACTAGCATGGTCTCTGGTATATTGTACCTTCTCAACTACCATTTATTGAGACAGTGAATCGAATATAGGAGATAAAGGAGCTGAGTGTCATCAGTATGTGGGAGATGCCAAGGATTAGGAAATAAGTGCTATCACCCAGGAGTCAGAAAGGAAGCAAATAATAGATTATTAGGGACGACATTTGCAAAAAGGCTGTATACACTATGAGTTTAAAGAACATGGAGATTGGTGAGGACTGAAGAATCAGAAAATCTCTCCCTTTGTGAATAGGATGAGACTTGGACTGGGCCTTGAAGGATAGAACTTAGGTAGGTGGTGATCCTTCATCTGAAGTAAATGGTATGGGTGATTACATGGAGCTTGACAGGTACAAAGGATCACCTCACAGGAAGGAGGGGACTGGTAGGAGATGAGGTCCCCTAGGTAGGGGAGACTACAATATTTGATTCACTGTTTCAATAAATGGTAGTTGAGAAGGAACAATACACCAGAGACCATGCTAGTAGCTATGGATGCAAACACTTAGGACATTAGACTTATGCTTAAAAGTAGATTTAGATCTTTTATGGGGGAGTGTATAAATAAAAAATCCACAATTATTATAAATCATTCAATAATCATTTATTGAACATATTTTAGGGGTCAGGCACTATGATACATGTTGTGAATATGACGATAAATAAGCCATGGTCCACAAGAAGCCACTGAGCCTCCTCAATGAGTTTCGAATGGGAGGCTGACATGAGAAAAAGTATAGTTAGAGGAAGTTGTTTCTCTCTGCACAAAGATTGGAGTAAACGACGATCTAAACCAAGAGAACAAAGTGATAAATCTTGAAATTAGGGAGAATCAATAGGAATAAAGATAAAGGGCTTATAGAAGAGATATATCCTGTGGAAAAAATAGTAGGAGAAACTGAATAACTGATGTCTAGAAGTGTCAGATATTGTGTACTGGTGTGTGTGTGTGTGTGTGTGTGTGTGTGTGTGTGTGTATTTATGTGTGTGTGTATGCATGTGCTCATGATTCAGGTGTAACCATATCAGTTCTCTTTGTCGGCATCTGAAAATGCCCTCTGGTATTAACAATGAGCTGTGTAGACATCACCTTTCCTTGATGCTAAGAAAAATTTAGTTTAAATGCAGCAACATCCTGAAACCCTTTTCTGGGGACATCAGGTTATTTCTTTGGAGAAGGGAATTTCCCCACTGCTGATACTCTGATGTGTTGCCTATCAGTTCCCTTCAAATGTGAGTATTGTCTTAATGAAGAAAGCACAGTATTTATTTATGTATTTATTTGGATAGTGATATTAAGGCCCACTTGGAGCATTCACTGTGATTCTTAAGTGATTGACCAAAGTGCACTCTTACATTTCCTGTGCTCTTCCCTTGGAGTAAGTAAACACCACACAGAGAAAAAAACAATCAGTAAATTATTTCCAAGGATTGGAAACAAATCCTCAGATGATTCACTGATGATTCAGATTTCTTTGTATTGCTTCGACTCTACTTGTTGCCAAGGGAACTTGGGGCCTACTTCCTACCACACTTTGGCTATAAAAAGTACCAGCAAAAGCCACAGGAGAGTAACTTCTCTGCTCTTTCATTAGAAATGGATAAAGGCCTACATGTCAGTCACACAGAGAGACTTAGGTTTTATCTGTGAGGATGATATCCATGAGACACTGAGATGCCATGTTATCCTATTTATCTATCAACTGCTTCTCTTCCACTGCTCTCCTCATGCAGGACATTTCCTATAAAGAACCCAAGATCTGAACAGAAATTGTCTATTTTTCCATAAAATCAGGACTCATGTGCTTTTGCACTAATAGCCATGGACTGTGAAATCTGTGTGGACCCCAGCCAGAATTTGAACATGGAGTCGTGCTGGTGCCCTGCCTGATCCTCTGAGTCATTATGGCAAGAGAGGGATATGAGACAGAGAGAGGGAGATGGGTTAATGACCACAAATGGGCCTGCGAACCTTCACTCCTGTCACCATGGTGATCATCTTTATATTAAGCAACATAAAAATGTCAATTGTCAAATATTCATAAGAGGAGTTTCCTGGCAGTGTAGCAGTTAAGGAGTTGGCATTGTCACTGCTGTGTCTCAGGTTGCTGCTGTGGTGAGGATTCAATCCTTGTCCTGGGAAATTCTGCATGCATAGGCATGGGCAAAAAAAAATTCATAAGAGAAAACCACTCATGGATGGATATTTTCCATTGCATATATAACCTACATTTTTTTCTTCTTAATATAACTTGAGTTAAATTCTTATTTGGAAATAGGGAATGAAGGCTGACTCTGTGAATAGTTGTCAGGCAGACAGATATAGGGCAGAAGTGAAGAGCACAGACAAGCACGGTCTATGCTTTCAAAGGGCAGGATCTTCCCTCCACTAAGAAGTCCTGGGAGGACAAGACAGTTGAAAGCATTCTGGAAATAATTTTTCTTTTCATTTGGCTTTGACACTTACTAGAAAATGTATAAAGAAAGGAAGTTTCCTGTTTTAACATGGCACATTTTCTCTTTATGTTTTCATAACAGTAAGAAAGAAACTACCAGCTATTCTTTTTCTTTTCTTTTTTGCTTTTTAGGGCTGCACCTGCAGCATATGGAAGGTCCCAGGTTAGGGGTCAAATATAAGCTGCAGCTGCCAGCCTACTCCACAGCAACAGCAATGCAGTATCCAAGCCATATCTGTGAACTACACCAAAGCTCAAGGCAACTCTGGATCCTTAACGTACCAAGTGAGGCCAGGGATCGAATCCGCATCCTCAGGGATACTAGTCGTGTTCCTAACCCCTGAGCCACAATGGGAATTCCAACTACCAGCTATTCTTACATGAGCCCCACATAAGAAGTATGAAATGCCTAAGACTTGCTTTTGCTTAAACTTATGTAATATTGAGCCCTTCAGATATTGGAAGGGGCAAGAAGATTGAATATGAGGTTATAAATTTAAATGTATTAAATGGGTATGACTATTATTTGTAATACATAGTTTATTTTTTATCAGATGCAAACATGGTCATATTATCTCTTCCCACCTTAAAATCTATCATAAGTTTTCTATTTCTTATTTTTTTCTTTTTTCCTTTTTTTTTTCTTGCTATTTCTTGGGCCACTCCTGTGGCATATGGAGGTTCCCAGGCTAGGGGTCCAATTGGAGCTGTAGCCACCGGCCTATGCCAGAGCCACAGCAACGCGGGATCCGAGCTGCGTCTGCAACCTACACCACAGCTCATGGCAATGCCGGATCATCAACCCATTGAGCAAGGGCAGGGATCGAACCCGCAACCTCATGGTTCCTAGTCGGATTCGTTAACCACTGCGCCACGACAGGAACTCCAAGTTTCCTATTTCTTAGAGAACAAAGTCCCATGGCAAAATCCTTTACAGCCTCATCTCACACTCCTTTGTACTTGAACAACACAGAGCTACTTATAGGTCCAAATTCCTATGATTGTTCCATGCCTCTGTGACTTGGCACATGGGCCTTGATAAGCCTGGAGGAGCTTTGCTCTCTTCCTCTGAGATTGGTTCCTATTTATTCTCAACTCTTAATTCAAAACTATCACCTGCTCTGCTGAATCTTTCCTAACTCAACTGCATGTCAAAAGCCATACATATACAGGCCTTCTGGTTTTGTCCATATTTATAATATCACACTTAAAATACTTTATGCTAACTATTGCTTATATGTGCATATAATTTTTCTTGGATGTATATAATTCTTGGGAATGAGACCCATATTATTATTTCTTTAATCTTTGCACAGTGCTCAGTATACATTAAGTTGTTTCTAACTTTTTGTTGAAATCTTGTCCACTCTTCAAACCTTAGGATGATTGTTAGAGGAAAATTCTTCTAAAATAAATGCACCACTGGATAATGTTGGTGATACATCAAGTAAACTTTGCATATCTGTGCCTTAGAATGCCTTGTAGGAGAGAACTGTGTCCAAATTTCTTGTTGGATAAACAAGGTAAGAGTGAACATGTCATAGTCAGATAGATATAAACAAAGGGGGAATTTATTCAACAAAGAAGGACAACAACAATGTGGTCTTCCTGATCTCTGACGTTGGGACCAGCTGGTGGAAAAATCAAAGTGTGACCTTTCTGATTGTCCCAAGAACTCTCAATGAGACCAACGTAAACATCTGCTTTAATAACTGAATCAATGCTATGGAAATGTTGCAAAAGACCTGTCAACCAAGAAGTGTGAGAATAGCTTATTCTATCAAAGCCACTGTTTTTGTTGTTGTTGTAGTTGTTGTTCAGGGTACTCACAAGCCATGGGCTCGAGTATTTTAGAGGCACCCTCCTCTAGGAGTTGATAGGTGTAGGAGAGAAGTCTCATTTTGAAACAAGAGAGCATATTGTCCTTCCTCTGCAAGGTCCTGGGTGTCAGTGGCTTGCTGTGATGGAAACTAGAATTATGCTGGGCACTGTGACTTTTCACCAGTAGCTTGGATCTTTTGGCCTGGCAAAAGCTGTCATACGTGTTGAGGCTCCTAGAGCTAAAGCAGGGGTCACATCCACTAAAATGGGAAGATACCAGGACGTGCTGAGAAAGCTATGGGAGAAATAGCATAATGAAGCCAAATGCTAGAGTAGGGTCAGGAAAAGAAGAGAAATCAGGCTGAGGTATAACTGAGGAGTAGAGGCATCTTTGAACAAGCATCTGGAATACAAATAGCCTTTGACTGGTATGGGGACAGGTAATCCTGGTATAAAGTGCTTTGTAGATAATGGGAAAATACTCTCCACTTCCCCTGCAAGGGTGAAAATATTCTTCACAAAGAAGCAAGAGTAGAGAACTCACTGAGCCAGGGTCTCTAAAGCCTCAGTGGGGTTGCTATCAAAAAGTACTGCCCACATCCCTGGTAGCAGGATTCCTGGACCAGCCCCATGGAGCCTGGGTTTTCACAAAACCAGAGTCTCACAAAGAGCACAGGGAGTGTGAGAAAAGGAAAGCAGATTTCAAGAAATGCATTAGGCAATTTGAGTACAAGAAAACATCCACAGACCTGTGAGTGCTTCTCTTGTCTTCTAAACTGACAAAAGAACATTCGCCCTCCACCCTGAGTATACTCCCAAATGGATGTTGCCATCTAGATGTTCCTCCACCTGGATATTTTCTAGACAACATCCTCATGAATTTGGCAGTCAATACTTTCAAGACCTCTTAGGAAGATGGTGAAAGATGGGCTGGCTTCCAGTTGTGGAACAAGAGAGCATACATTCACTTTCCCCTGCTGTTCAGTGGCATCTTCCCCTAGAAGTTCATTCAGAAATAGTAAGTAGCCCTAAAAAAATGCCTTTCCTGCCAACAGATGGAACCAGACGGGCCTGAACAATAACCCTAATAGCATCATAAGAATGAAGCCAGCCAGAATAACATTGCAAGGGCCCAGAAAACCAAACTGTCATTGTAACTAGAGCCAACAAAATTACATAAGTTCAACCTAAACAGGACAAATGCCTGCTAACACAGAACAGAGGACCCAGGGTCTCCTAACACAATAATCAAAATATCCAGGATACAGTGGAAAATCACTCATCATGCCAAGAACCAGGAAAACCATAACCTGAGTGAGAAAAGACAACCACCTGGTGTCAATAACAAGATATATTTGATGTTAGAAAGTCTGATTAATGTTTTAAAGCAGGTGTTATAAAGTGCTTAAAACATCAATTACAAATCCTCATAAAGCAAATGAAAAAAATAGAAAATTTTAGTAAAGAAATAGACGGTATGGCAACCTATGGAATGGGAGAAATATTTACAAATAATAAATCTGATGAGACATTAATACCCATATATATATATAAAGAACTCATCAGTTTAATAGCAAAAATCCAAATAACCCAAGTTAAATATGGGCAAAGGACCGAAATAGATGTTTTTCTGAAGAAGATACACGTATGGTCAACAGGTACATGAAAAGGTGCTGAACATCAGTAGTCATGAGGGAATTTCACATCAAAACTACCAGATAGCAGCTCACAACTGCCAGAATGGTTATTATCAAAAAGATAAACGGTAACAGTGCTGGTGAGGACATGGATAAAAGGGAACACTGGCACAGTGCTGGTGGGATTGTATATTGGAATAGGCACTGTAGTAAACAGCATGGAGATTCCTCAAAAAATTAAAAATGGAATTGCCATGCGATCCAGCAATCCAGATTCTGGGAATATATCCTAAGGAAAGGAGAACACCATGTGGAAGAGATACCTGCACCCCATCTTCAGAGCAGTGTTATTTACAGTAGCTAAGATATGGAAATAACCTGTGTCTGGGGGCGGATGAATGGATAAAGAAGATGTGGTATGTATATGTGTGTGTGTGTATATATAATGGAATATTATTTGTCTCTACAAAGAAAGAAATCCTGCCATTTGCAACAACATGGACTGTGAGAGTGCTATCTAAGTGAAGTGAGTCAGACAGAGAAAGACAAATACCATACATTCTCACTTATATATGGAAACTTTAAAAATAGAAAAAAAAAAGCCGTAGGAAGAGAGATCAGATTTGTGGTTACTGGGGTGGGGGGTTGGATGAAGGTAGTCAAAAGTTTTAAGTGTCAAAAAAAAAAAAAAGTTATGGAAGAGACCTGGGTAAGCTTGTGTAGTACTATTTCCAGACCAAGTTCCATGACTCTTCAGCCCATCATAATTGCCACAAATGTTGTTAAGAGTTGTAGATTGGATATACAGTGGTTCTTACATTTCCTTAGTTATGATCAGTATTTTGCCTCTCTCTATTTTTCCAATTTGCCTGAGTAAATTAAAGTCTTCAGGAAAGGTCAGATTATAGTTGTCTAAGAAATAAAATCAGCATTTATTCATGCCCTGTTCTGGGATTACCCAAGCTAACCTGATTTGTTATTGTCAAAATCAGTATCTACTGTACTGGGGAACAGGCCATCTTTTGTAAAAATGTGCTAGTTTAACTATCTTCAAAGCCTATATCCAGTTCCAAGATAAATGGTCTTGCTGAGGTCATCTACATTGAATGGAAACTGGAGTTATAACTGATAATCAAAATTGTCTTTCAGGTTTAGAAACACCACCTTGAGTGGACCTGCCCTAGGCCCCTCAGTCAGCTGGCACTAGGTGAAGTGATGATTATTCTGGGAGCACTTCAAGTTTACATCTGTTACACAACCAGCAGTTAAAACTGACAGGCAGATACCCAAGAATATTAGCAAGCTCCGCAGGCATTGGCAAAGGCATCTTGCCCAGAAGGATTGTTGGGATAACAAATTTTTAGCCAGACATAATTGAGACTGATCAAGACGAAAAAGGGAAACAGTGCTACCTGCATGTTAGTATGTTAAGGCCAGAACACTCAACCAGAGGATGGGCTAAAAAGCAGTTTGAGATAAAATGGAGTGGGGGTCCTGAATAATGGCCTTAAAGGAGGTTGCTGCCTGAAGCTGATTTGTGATAGGGCTTATGGTGCTGAAGCAGGAAGACAAGTAAGAGGGCCACACAACAAATGATGATGCAAAACAAGATCGTAAATCATTGCTTTCATAGTGGAAAGCTAAAAGACTTATCTATGAAAAACTGAGTTTTAACTATTTTAAGTCATTTCATGTCACTGGACAAGATGCTTCTATTGTATTTTCTATTGTATTTTGTTCTGAAATAATGTGTTATGACACAGGATGCAAACTCAAATGTGCCAAAGGTCAGACTTGCCCAAAGGAATGATCCTAAAGAAAATTCCTAGAGAGGTTAATACATCAAATTTAATTCTATCTCGATCAGTTGTCCAACATTTCGTAACACATTCTTTGTACAAAATTCAGTGTTCATTGCTCTAAAATTGTATTTTCCACCAGACTATGTTATTGGTCTAAGTTTTATCTTTGATTTAAAAGGGAAGCGCAATTCTCAAAGATCACAATATTTTTCATATGAATCACGTTTTGGTTCATGGATTTCTATGTCCAGTCATAAAATGTCCTTTCATTACAACCTCATTTTTCCACTTTCTATCTCTTGTCAGAAATATTTTGACATATGACCAAAGATAAGCAACCCATGACCAAGGGGAAATATGATTGACCATGTATATAATCAAGGATGAATAAACTAGATTATACTATAAATAATTATGAAAAGGAAACATATATCTAAAGATGAATGAATAATCTCTAAATTAGTAGAGTAATATGGCATATTGCTATCAAAAATAATTTTTTCACATATTATGAGGAATATAAAATCTCCAACTATAAATCTTGTTTCAAATTTTCCAAGATCAAGTATTTTGAAAACATTTAATGTCTGCAGTACTTAGATGAGTTAATATACAGTTTCTAGACACTATTTAGCCCAAAAACTTGGTATTTTGAAATAAATGAGAAAAGACTGGCTTTACTTTCTACCTAATATTTTTGTGTAAGATATTTTTTCTCTCAAACGGCATATGCCTAAATGTCCAGAGACTGTATTTGAATTCATGTTCCTAATCCAGTTCTTCAAGCTTTTATTTTAGTTGGAACTCTTTACATTTAAGCTACTACAAGTTCAATGTGAGGAAACCTCTTATTTGTCCTTTCTCCATAAAAGGGCAAGCCTTCAATAAACAGTTGTGTCTCTTTTCCTGGCCTATGATTATAAGTGTTTACTGGGAAAGATAAAGTCTCTGAGGTTTTTATCTAGAGATGACTTTTAAAGACTGCAAATTGTACATCACATGGCATAGTACAAGGTAGAAGAGCCATTTACTTTGATGGTTTTGTTTATAAGCCTTTTTCTTCCTGTGTTCTTTCATGTTTTTACTATCTTCATTGCTGCACTCTGCAGTCTATAGGTAGCTGAATAATACCAGTAACCAAATGTTATATAATTGAGTGGATTTTCCAGTTTCAAAGGAAACTTACGTTTGAGCATAATTTCAAAATGACTTGGGAGGGGGTTCATGTCTGATATTTGAATATAGCTGTTTGTAAAATTGGAAATCTTAAATATTACAAAATTTAATTTTTATCAGTAAATATTCACTCAGTGAATGTCTTACAAATGGTAAACATTCCATAAAAATTGTTTAATAATAAATGAATAAATTGTGTAAATATGCAAGAATACTAAAGTTCTTGAAATTATTTTTAATCATATATGCATAATTTAAAAAATCCACTTCTAGACAACAGTATCTCCCTCTTAGATAATCAGTACTATTTTTAGTGGAAAGAAAGTGAGCCTTGTGATCCTGTAGAACTGTGTTCAGACCCTGCTTTGGGTTGAGCTACATTGAGCAAGTTACTTAGTCTCTCTGAATCTGAGTGGTTTTCCCTTTTTCCCCAAGGAATTAGACACAAAATATATAAAGAACATTCTGAACAAAATAATTGTTCAATAAATGATAGCCATTATTGTCACTAAATTGTTAAAGCTGCTTTGGGAAGCAGCTTGAAAGAAGGTTTCTTGAACCACTTTATTTTCATGTGTATTTGTATATTCTCATACAATGTTGTCTCAGTACCAGAAAGACATGAAAATAGATAGGCATGACTCATACGGAATTAAGATAAATATGTCAGACAGAGGGAAATGATTAATTTTAAAACCAAAGATTTTATTTTTCTCTTTTTTGTTTTACTATATTATTGTCAGGAAATGTGATGTAATATTGTACTTTTTGGAATGTATTAAAGCTGTCTTTGGAGCTTATTACACAGTTTTTATGAATGTCTCACTCATGCTACTTAGCACTACATGGAAAATGTATCCTTCAGGAATTGTCATTAAATTCTTTGAAAATTAACAAAAATAATATTGGGAGGCGGAGATCTCTTTTTATTATAACTTGCTAGTTCTTCGAGAAGTTCTCAGGAAGACACAAGGAGAAGTGGGAGTGTTTATTGCTCCTTTTTCTGCCTTTCTTGTCCCCATCAGCTCTGTGTTCTCTTTGGGGACTGTATTTTATCCCTTAGACAGCAGGAGCCTTTGGAGCATGCTGCTTTTTCTCTCATGGAAAGAGAATAGAAAATTCAAAAGCTCCTCTGCCAGCCTCTGTCCCACAGTAGTACCTGACCCCCTTGCACTCCAGGCTGCCTGCCACCTTCACACAAAATCACTTCAGCCCTTTATCCACCCAGAGTGTCTCACCGTTTCCATATTACCTCAAAGGACACATTCCTATTCCTCTTCCTCTCTGAAGCAGTATCTACAGTGTTGAGTTGGGGAGGAAGATAATATTCTCTGTAGTTTAGCTATCTTCTCAGGAATGAGAAGTCCCCAAATCCACACTGGTGTAATTTTATCCCAGGAGCCTGTGCTGGTCCACCAAGGAGTCCTATTTGAAAATCACTGTGAGTGTTTTGAATTATACATCATGTCTGACAACAGGGAACCACTTCCTTTCTATTAAAGTAAAACACCTATTTGACTCTGAGTATAGTCAATGTGGATTTTAAAGATGTTTTGAATAATCACTCAAAATTCTTAGACAAGAACACACCTACTCTATTGTTGGATTCAACTCTTCCTGGAGAGGGGAAAGGTGTTTTTTTAGAAAAAATAAGAAACATTCAGTTTGATAACTGGTTGGCAGGGTGTGTTGGACATAAATGAATATAATCTATGTAATCTAGTTATTTTTTAAAGCACATGTTGAAACACTTACTGTGAACAAACTACTAGGAATTACTCTGACCAGGGGATAGGCAAAAGCAGCAAACAGGGTTACGGTAACTCTGAGGAGAAAAGCTACCTGGCAGTGGAAGTCTTGCCCTCAGTTCAGTGGCTGTGCATCTCTGACCATGCCCACTGTGTGGATGGTGCAAGAAACATGTAAGAATTAAGTACTTCACCCTCATACCAAAGGAAATGAAAGAAGTACTGACTGATTTTTTTTTTTTTTTGATTTCTAGGGCCACACCTGCAGCATATGGAAGTTCCCAGGCAAGGGGTCAAATTGAGGCTGTAGCTGGCTACACCACAGCCACAGCAACACCAGATCGGAGCTGTGTCTACGAACTACACCACAGCTCAGGGCAACAACAGATCCTTAAACCACTGTGTGAGGCCAGGGATTGAACTTGTGTTCTTCTGGAGGCTGGTTGGGTTTGTTACAACTGAGCCACAATGGGAACTCCCTGACTGAATTTTAATTGTTCTATCTTATCTATTTCTCAGTATAATCACTTTCCACCTTTTCTGCATTGTGTGTTCACACTTGAGTTCAGCCTTTCTCTTTGGGAAAGACTAGAGAAATGAAAATGGCGAGAGCTGAACAGGTAAATTTTCTTATCTTTACCAACACTAAATAGGCATTCCCAATAACATAAAAGAATTTACTCAAAATACAAACACAAAAGAGATACATGATTTAGAATAGGGCAAATTTTCTGTCATGTCCAGTACATATTTTTTCAGATACATGTCCTATAATTCTATACAATGTATAAAGATTCCAAAGCCACAAAACCACAAAGCCTGAAGTGGATGCCAAGTTAACAGAGTTACTAGGAAAACAGCCTTGCTGACATCTGGATCTTTTTCAAATACATGACAGCACATCAGGGGTGTATCAGGCAGACACAACTTTCCACTTTGTCTAATTTGTTTTAAAGTCATTATGTTTATATTGGATTATAAATTTAAATATAAATTATATTTTATAAGGATTAAAATAAATATAGTGAGAAAAAATGAACATAGTCGTAGGTCATATTGAAACTACTCATAAAAACTTCTACATAAACACTGTCATGGCATCTATGTTTTCAGAGTCCAAAGACTGAAGGGGAATTTAATACAATTCAGCAGTTATGCTAATAGACCAGAAAAATAACTGCACTGAAGTATTCTCATTTGCCTTCATAGTCTATATTCTGAACACAGTGGTTTCTGAAAAAGGGCATTCAGCTGAGATTCCACAGATTTGCAAAGGTCATGAGTCTGAAGGAATTATTGGGGTTAAATATATATAAATAATGCTTTGCAAATCAAGTCCAAATGATAAATCTTAGCATACACATACCTAGATAAAGAATCATTTTTATAATATTGTAACCCTATCGTGCATACTATTTTGGAACTTATATTATGAATAGTCATCCTTTTAAATCATGAATTTAAAAAATACCAAACCATAAATGTGCTCAGTTTTATCTATCTAAGCCATCAATACTGGACATTTAAGTTGTTTTTAAAGTGTATGGTTATATATACCTTTGGTCAGTTTTTAATAAAGAAATATCTGGGCATATGTGCCATGATTCTTACTGGTCAAATTCCTGGGCAGTGGAAATACTCAAATGTTGAAGGCTTTTGAAACATTTGCTAAAATATCCTCCTGAATGATTATGTCAACAAATACTCTCATCAGCAGTGCCTAAGTGTGCAATTATAAAATATTCCTCATAGAGCTCCCACTGTGGCATAGTAGGTTAAGCATCCAGCTGCAGCAGCTTGGGTTACTGTAGACCCAGGGGTTAGATCTCTGCCCCAGTGCAGTAGGTTAAAGGATCTGGCATTGCTGCAGGTTCAGCGCAGGTGGTGGATGTGGCTTGGATTCAATCCCTGGCCTGGGAACTTCAATATGACATAAGTGTGACCATTAAAAAAAAAAAAAAAGTTCCTTATAAATACCTCCATACTTTGTTTTTTGTTGTTGTTGGTGGTTTTTTTTTTTTTTTTTTTTGTCTTTTTGCCATTTCTTGGGCCGCTCCCGTGGCATATGGAGGTTCCCAGGCTAGGGGTCGAATCGGAGCTGTAGTCACCAGCCTACACCAGAGCCACAGCAACGCGGGATCCGAGCCGCGTCTGCGACCTATACCACAGCTCAAGGCAACGCTGGATTGTTAACCCACTGAGCAAGGGCAGGGACCGAACCCACAACCTCATGGTTCCTAGTCAGATTCGTTAACCACTGCGCCACGACGGGAACTCCCATACTTTGTAGTATTAACTAGATAATTTTATCTAGTACCTTTGTAGAAAGAACTTCTTTAGCTGATAATCAAATGCCACTATGATCACATCTGCAGAGTTCAATAATCATGCATGAGGAGCCGATTGATATTAACCATGCTGAATGCTATCAAAACTTTAAGATCTGCAGCTACTTTTCCCTATTTCTCTTGAAGGATTATCTTTTGATAAAGATTGAAAACTCACGGCTTTGTAAAGTTGTTTTCAGATTTGATTATGTAAAACATGTAGATGTAATGTCATTATATCAGATTAATACATGCAATATTTTGAATGTTGAAGAGTGAGAAAATTCAGAAGAAAGAAAAATGATCCTCAGGGCCAAGTGTAAGTACTGTCTTGGCAAAACTATATGCCTAGAATTGGCAGATGTATTACAAGACTTTTTAAAAAACCTTAAGTGCCAGTTCATTCTGGCAGGAGACTTTCAAAATCATAGGAATTCAATTGTGTTCAAGTGGTTTGGCTTCAGAGATACTCAGATTCTTTCCTGGGAGAATACTCCAGGCTTTCTCAATCTTTGGCATAATGGAGAAAGTATAGGAAGAGAAGTTAGAACATCTGTTTTTTTTATACCCCAGCTCCACTATACATACTCTATGGCCTGGGAGAGTGAGTGGGGACATTTTAAAATAAGAACTAACTTCCACTGAGCACTCGTCATACTTCAGGACTTATGCTAGCATGGATGTTTAAAATCCTATAGTAACTTCATGGTAGTTTGTATTCTGCATCCCCATCTTTTTGTAGTTGTGACACTGAGGCTGAGAGTCCATAGGCCTTGCCCAGCATGACTGAGCCTCTGAGAGACAGAGATGCACTATTTGCCTCCAGTGTCTTTGTGCTTAACTGCCACTCTAAGTTGCTTATCTGGAAAATGGGAAATTTTAGGGAATTAGACTAAATTCCCCTTTAAGTCTAAAATTCTCTGTTATTCCCATCTAGTTTTATTTTTATGATCACAGAATCATAAGGCTGAAGTTAACTAAACCTCACAGGTATATTCATATCACTTTAAAAAATGAATGGCAGCACTGAGATAAAACTCATACAAAGTATTTGTATCAATGGCTTTTAGTATATTCAAAGAGCTGTGCAACCATCACCGCAATCCATTTAGAATGTTTTTATCACTTCTATAAATTCATTAGCAGTAACTACCCATTTTCCTTCAAGCCCCTACTCAAAACCTAGTCCTAGGCAATAATTATCTATTAATTGTCTCTAGGGACTCACCTATTTTGGAAACTTCATATAAATGGAATCATATGATATATGGCCTTTTGAGACTATCTTCTTTCACTATACATGTTTTTTCAAGGTTTATATTAAATTTAAGACTTATCCATGTTATGGCCTATATTAATACTCTTCTTTTTATGGCTGAATACTATTTCATTGTATGGATATATCACATTTTGTTTATCCATTAATTTGTTGATGGATATCTGTGTTGTTTCCACTTTTTAGCTTTGATAAATACTGCTAAAAAGAGCATTAATTTATTTACAGTATATATTTTTATGTGAAAATATGCTTTCACTTCTCTTACGTGTACATCTAGGAGAAATTCTGGGTCTTGTGTTGAGTCTATGCTTAACATTTTGAGGAACTGCTAGACTGTTTTCCAAAGCAGCTGCACCATTTTACATTCTCACCAACAGTTCTTGAGAGTTCCAATTTTTATACATCCTCACCAACACTTGTTATTATTTGTCTTTTTGATTATAACCATCCTAGCAGGTATAACTGGCATCTCACTGAAGTTTTCATTTACATTTCCCTGACAGCTAAGAGTGTTGAACATCTTCTCATGTGCTTATTTACTATTTATATGTATATCTCTTTGGAAAAATATCTATTCAAATCCTTTGTCCATTTTTTGAGTTGTCTTTTTTTTTTTTTTTTCCTCTATTTCTTGGGCCGCTCCTGTGGCATATGGAGGTTCCCAGGCTAGGGGTTGAATCGGAGCTGCAGCCACCAGCCTATGCCAGAGCCACAGCAACGATGGATCCGAGCCGCATCTGCAACCTACACCACAGCTCACGTCAATGCCGAATCGTTAACCCACTGAGCAAGGGCAGGGACCGAACCCGCAACCTCATGGTTCCTAGTCAGATTCGCTAACCACTGCACCAAGACAGGAACTCCGTCTTTTTGTTATTGAATAGGAAGCACTTTTACATATTCCAGAGACAAGTCTCAGACATGATTTGTAACAAATTTTCTCCTTTCTCTGGGTTATCTATTCACTTACATTTTCACCTAGTGTCCTTTGAAAGACAAATATTTTTAATTTTTACAATGTCCAATTATCTACTTTTTCTTTTGTTTCTCATCTTTTTGGTGTCATGTCTTAGTAATCATTGCCTAATACAAGGTCATAAAGTTTTACCTTGTTATTTTCTCTTAAGAATTTTAGAGTTTTAGATCTTACATTTAGGTCTTTGGTCTTTTTTGAATTAATTTTAACATAGGGTGTTAATTAGGTAGAGGTCCAACTTCCAACTTTTGCAAGTGCATAATGGTGCTAACAGCATCTCTTGAAAAGACCATTCTTTCCTCATTGAATTATCTCGGCATCCTCGTTGTCTACATTGTTTTTAATCTATAATTCTTCATGTTCATTTTTTTTTTTTGCTTTGTTTCCTTTGACACATATAATCTAATTGTAAATTCCTTGAGTTTAGGGACTGTATGTTATACATATGTGTGCCCCACCCTCAAAAATCTGGCATAGTATTGTCTCTACTAGGTACTTAATAAATGCTTCATTGATTGTCTGGAATTGAAGGTATCAAAGGGGTAAAGGAAATAAGCCAAGATTTTTTACAGAGCAACACATTATAAATTGCATCTGACATTAACATATCTCAACTAAAAGTTTTGAAAATGGTAAAATAGTTAATATTTGGAAAACAATTTAAATTGATATTTTACTAAAAGTCCGTTTCTAAATCACTATATTCACATATATTACTGTGTTTGGTAGTATTTACTGTTGTGGGAATTCCCTTATAAATAATTAAATGTCCGAGGTCTTTTCAAGATATAGATTCAACTTCTTTCATGTGTTAGCACAGGGCATACAATTGATTGCATTTTTCCCATTCTATACTCTATTGTGTGCCCACTAATTATTCAATATATTAAGACAAACAAACATCTATAAACAACAGTCCTAATTAAAAGGAACTAATTGTAACACACTATGACTTTTTATTCATTGCAAACACAGCTCCCTTCTAGATACTAGGTTCATGTTGCCAAATTCAGAGAATTTGAGAAGTAGAGAGAAAAAAAAAAGAAAGCAGGCTTCCTCCTGACCTACAAACATGAAACATTTTTTTTTAAAGTTCTGCTTTCCTCCATTAAATGAATATTAAGTTAATCTAATCTCAGACTCGTTTTTTTTTAGTTAAGGTTTGCAATCAAGTCTCTAAAAATGCAAATTATATAATAGACTCTTGGATTTTTCCTGCCCTTTTCCTTCATCTCATTAATCTTTCAAGAAACATTATGTACATCTTTCAGAACATTGAATTTTAGAGGAGATGTTCCTGAATAAAGAAAAAAAAGTTCTGCCTAAATGTTTAATGAAATTATTATGGAAAAGCTTGGATAGAAGTTTAAGAAATTAAGTCTTCTCTTCTGTTGTTTAAACCAGATGACTGTCAAATTTGAATTGACTTTCCTTTTTTTTAGTACTTTTTAAAATTTGAAAGTATGCAACAGGGCAGTTCTATAAAATTCTGTACCTGGAAATAAAAAGCAATTCAGGAAAATAATACATGTATATAGAATGAAGACCTGAATTCCCAATCAGTCTACTTCAGTCTACAGGAATTTAGCCAATTTCTTTTTGTTAGTTGTATTTTGCTTTTTAAAAATCTTCTAGATCTACAAAAGCTAAATGAGGAAATTATGATGAAATATTGACCTACATCAGGAAATACAAATAAAAATAAGGTCAATGATTTAAATATTTGTTAGAAGACTTTGTTTAAGTAACTCCTTTTTCTTTGGCTATTAATTTAATTCCCTTTTCGACTAGCTTATATCAAGTAACCCTACCATCAGTGCATGGCATGTAGCTGATGAAGATCTTGTCCAAGGCAACTGAGCTTTTTAAAGAGCAGACATTACTGTGGGATTTAGGAAAGATTAAACTCTTTGTACTCTTCCAAAAGCAATAATTAAAATGAATGCAATCTTTTTATATAAACAGCTGTCATTTCTTCTTCAACAAGGAATTTTGCCATCTACCAGTATCAAAAGGGCTGATCCTTGAAGGGAGGACTGAATTTTTATCATATGTCTTATTTTTTTTTCCAGGAGGAACTCCCAAAAGAACAATGAGAAGGAACCTGCACTCTGAGGAAGTATCCGGCAATTGCAATGCAATGTAACCACTGTCTAAACCCATGAAAACTTCAAGAGCAGTCTAATACTTTTTCTGATCTTTGTCTATCTAAGTATCTAATCAAGATTAGTATTCATATTTATCATCTTCCTCTAGCATTTCTATACTAATCCCTTTGGACTTTAGAAGACTAGCAAATATGCCCAAATCTTTGAAAGGCAAATCTCAGTTATTATCTAAATAACTAAAAAGCCATAACATTAAAAAGGAAAAGGAACTTTTGGTTGTTGGGAGGTTTTTTTTGAAGTGGAACATTCTCTTCCAACTTAAGTGATAATCTATAAAAACTGCTGTTTTTTGTTGTCATAGAAGCTGGACATGTAAAAATCATGAAAGTTTTCCCTCTGTCATTTAAGACACAGACTCTAAACGATGAGAGAGGAGTGAAAAGAATATTGAAGTTAATGTGAGACATAGATAATTGAATGATGAGGAAGAAAACACACATGTTTCAGATCTCAAAATTATGTTCACAGACTATACTACTTCATCCTCAGAAATTCTTTGGATAGCAGGCAGAAACTGAGGCTCATAGTTTTATGGTTTGCTTGAGAACTAAGAGTAATTAATGAAAAATCATGACAGTGCCTTGGTCCCCAAATTCTAGGTCAGTTTTTTCCCTCATTTCTCCAAGGATGTATTAACATATGAACAGATAGGTCATGGAAAATTATAAAAATGGTCCTTATGCATAAGAGAAGATGTTCAATTTCAAACATAACAAATAAATGCAATGATATATTCCTTTCTTGACTGTCAGACTGGCAAAGCCAAAAGGTACAACAACAAACTCTGTTGGTGAGTCTGTAGGAAAATAGGTACTCTCAGATGTTGTTGGTGGAATTAGAATATGGTACAAAGCCTAAGGAGGAGAATTTGGTAAAATTAACTGACTACAGATGCATTTATACTTTGGACTAGCAATCCCCAACCATGTAAGCCCAAAATGACGGATGAAGAATATTTTCCATTTTGGTATTATTTGTTTAGCAAAAATTAGTAATAATTCAAGTGTTAACAATATGGAGCTGCCTGAATTAATTATGGTACCTCTGTTCAATAGAGTAATATGCAGTAGTAACAGAGAGAGAGGACTGACTGTATGTACTGTTATGGAAAGAATTTGGGGATATGTTCTTTAAAGAGAAAAGCAAGGTACAGGATAGTGTATGTATTGTACTTTGGTGTAAGAAATGGAGAAATATAGAGAATACAAAAAAGAACAACATTAGACATATGAACAAAAAGCTAACAAAAATGGTTAATTATACAAACCGGAAATGAGGGGAAAAGATCGAAAGAGGCATCTAAGCATGCATTTTTTAAATATAGTTTTGATTATCAAACCATTTAAATGCATTTCCCTTACTTTTTTAAGACAGGAAGATAAAAAGAAAAAAATTCTTAAAACTGGAAACAAACTTAGGCAAATATATATAACTCTATGTGAACTGAAAACATAATCACCAAGAAAGGTTTTTTGTTTTTTTTTAAATAACTTTGGAACATAGATCTTTGTACATCTGTAGGTACATATTTTTTTTTCTCCTGGAAAACAAAAGAATCATTAAGACATTTCAAACGTCCTTTAGTGGTTTCATCATTAGTAGTTTTTTGGTAACAATTCACACAGTATTATAAAGCTTTATCATCAAGGTCTAACCAAGGCAATGGGAATAATTTTTTTCAGGGCATATAAATCAGGGAATCAATTGCTTAGGTAATACAAGAACCGAGAAGCCAAGAAGAGATGGTAAGGTAAGCAGATTTCAGAGATAGGAAGACATCACTCCAACATCTATTGGCAGCTAGAACTAACCTGAGCCCATTCTGGAGATCAGCCACATTCAGGGAAATCTCCCAAGATAAGGAGAAAGATAGAAATACTCTGGTTCTCTCCCCACCCCCCACCCTGGCACCATCTCCCACTGGTGACTACTACTGACTGGTAAGGAAGCCTGCAATATTGTGGAGTAGGGAAAGAATATGGAACCCATCTGAGAATAAACAGGCTTAAGACCAGCAAAGAAGCTAATAAAAGTAATTTCAAGATTCTCAGTGTTAGAGAAAAAGAATATTATAAAATCTGAAGGTTATTGTTAATACTGAATTCACAATCTAAATGTAAACTCACAATTTAAAAGATACATTTTCTCACTTTATTTATTGAAATGGCCTAAATATAATTTCCCTCCATATCAAAACAAAACACTCAGACTGACATTTTGGTTTTTTGTTTGTTTTTTTTTTGGGTGGGGGGGTTGCCAAACCTGCAACATATGGAAGTTCCCAGGCTAGGGGTCAAATCAGAGCTGTAGCTGCTGGCCTATGCCACAGCCACAGCCACATCAGATCCAGTCTGTGACTGGGGAACACCTGATCCTTAAACCACTGAGCAGGGGCCAGGATTGAACCCCAGTCCTCATGGGTACTAGTCAGGTGTGTTACCACTGAGCCAAAACACGAACTCCAAAGTTATTCTTTTGGTTTGTTTGTTTGTTTGTTTTGTTTTTGTTTTTTGTCTTTTCTAGGGCCTTTGGTTTTTAATATCACTCACTAATAAAAGGAATCAGGGCTCCTTGGAGAAAAGACTGATTCTTTTCTGGGACACAAAAGGTACAGGCTAAGCCTGTGATATTTTGAGGTTAAGATATGGAGAAAAAAGTGCTTGTGCACTATTGGTGCAAATGTAAACTTGTATAGCTCACCATGGAAAATGGTATGGAGGTTCCTCAAAAAATTAAAAATAGAACTACCATATGATCCAGCAACCCCATTTCTGAGTACATATATCTGAAGGAAATGAAATCGGTAATTCAAAAATGTGGAATATTATTCAGCCCTAAAAGTGGAAGGAAATCCTGCCATTTGCAATGACATGGGTAGACCTTGAAACCATCATGCTAAGTGAGCTAACACAGAAAGAGAAAGACACTGTATAATCTCATTTATATGGGTAATCTAAAAACTCACAGAAATGAAGAGTAGATTGGTGGTTACCAAGGGCTGGCCAGGAGGGGAAATGGGGAGATCTTGGTGAAAGGTTATAAACTTTCAGTTATAAGATGAATAAGTTTTGGGGATCTAATGTAAAACATGGTGACTGTAGTTAACAACATTGCGTTGTATACTTGAAATATGCTGAGAGTAGGTCTTTGGTATTCTTACCACACACACACACACACACACACACACACACCCCATACTATGTGAGGTGGTGGATGTGTTAACTAACTTTCCTGTGGTGATCATTTCAAAATACATGTGTATATCAAATCATTATTTTGTATACCTTAAATTACATAGGTATTTGCTCAATAAAATTTTAAAAACGTTAAATGTATATAAAACAAAATTTTCAAACTATAATGGATTCATCTAAAAAGCAGATAACAGCTTAAAATGGCTCTCATTAGCAGCAATATTTGAAATACTGAACAGCAAAAAGAATTTTCATAGTTGATTTAAAACTAATTTTATAAAAATCCTCTAATGCACAATTAAACTAAAAAACAGAAAGTTGAGAAAAATACATTTATTATCATTCGAGTAAGCTATTAACCAAATCTTAAGAGGTAGATTCTGTCTCCTGTGATTTAATTCAACACAACACCATGGATGAGACTTTCTAGCCACAAATGGCTAATTTAAATCTCATGAAACTTTGGATTAAACTTCCAATTTATAAGAAATTTCAAGGTTAGATTTAAAACATGCTAAGATGCCATGAGGTAAATCCAGAGATTTGCTCCCTTCCATGAGGGACATGAAAATTATCTGGATTGTTCTAGACTAAATGAGACTTAAGGAGCATAACAACCAGATGTAGATCCTGGCTTTGGACCAAGCAGGGACAAATTGGAGAAATCTGACTATGGCTGGATATAAAATGAAATTAAAAATTATTCATTTTCTAGGTATAAAAATGGCTATATTGGCTATGTAGGAAAATATGCTTATTTTTAAGAGCTGAATACTGAAGTAATTAGTATATTGTGATGTCTATATCCTTTAAAATACATAAAATTTTTTTACAGAGACATTTAGCATTATCAACTTCAATTTACTTCCCTAATTTCATCTAGCCATATGGTGAAACAATAAATATCACCTGTATCTTTACTACTATTTTAAAAATAGCTCTCTTTGAATTTTCCAGGATATGTAAATTTATTTTAACATATGACACAAGTTTTGATCTTTCCTTCAAGAATTTTTTTAACCAGAAATTCTTGAGTGGACCTCAGAATGCTTGACGTGTGTGTGTGTGTGTGTGTGTGTGTGTGTGTGTGTGTGTGTGTGTGCGTGTATGGCAATATATATTTATCTGGAATGAGCTTTACATTTTTCATCATATCCTCAGAAGGGCATGCAGCATTCCTAAAAGAACATCAAGAGGTTTGCCAGTGTTACTTTTATAACTCACCGCATTATAGCCTTTAAAAGAACAATGCTTAACAATCCAAAAATAATTGGATCAAATTAAAATCTATGTGAAGCTCCTGGTTTCCTTGCTGAACTTTTGGCCTCTTTACAGATGATATTTCCATTTATATTTTTCCATTGCAGGCTAAGGATTAAGTAACTCCTGAGGTTTATTCTTTCATATACATTCACATATGTTATAAACTATGTCTAATTTTCAGACAATGAGGGGATGACCGTTGATTAAAGGGTCTTGTCTTTGAGGCTTTAACAAGGAAGGATCATTTAATCCTGAACCATTAGCTGGATCATGTTATCTGCCAGTAAAGCTTGAATATTTACTTTGTTTGGGATTAAAGTAAACTTCCATGGACATGCTAAAGGATGGACCACCAGAGGTGTTTCCTGCAAGGAGAGGACTAGTTAAGGGGATAAGGAAAGACATGCTGGGCTGGCCCCATAGGTGTGCCACCTGAGCAGTTTCAAAGGGTTCCAATACTGAAAAGCACCTTTGGCTTTCACTACCTTGAAATTCTTAAGCATTTTTGAACAAGGGGCCCCACATTTTCCTTTTGCACGAGGCCCCATGTTTTATGCAGCCAGTCCTGCCTATGCGTCTTGGCCCTGGGCTTATCTGTGGAGTTGGCTGTAGCTCTGTTCAACTTGTTTCTTGCTCAGCTATTGCTACCACCAGTTTCCTTCCTGCAGATAAGGGCTGGGGTTGGGCTGCTCCAGTTACTGCAACAGTACAAAAGCCATGAGCAAACATGTATTAGTACTGGGGCAGGTTAGGGAGGGGAGGACCGAAGACTTAAATTAGGCAGGAAAAGTCCTTCTGAACTTTAAATTATTACTCTCATGGTAATTTTATCCAATTTACATACCTTTCATTGACAATGCTACTGCTTTAAGCTTTTAGTAATCCCTATTTTTACATTGCTGCCAACATCCCTAAGTTAGAAGGGACACCTCATCTGTTGATGGAAATGGTCTCAGGGTTCCTCTGGGCACTAAAATGGTGCAGAATGGTGGGAGCTGAATCTGGCAACTCTTGTATTTTTCTCTCTAAACATCCTTGTGATAAATTCTATTGAGTTTTTCAGCAGGGGAAATGCTCAAGACAAGTAGGGTAGATTTGTTTCTTTTTTTTTTTCCAAGGTGGATAAAGGGTAGCAATAACAACAGCAATAATGATGATGATGTAATTACATATGGTAACAGTAGTTATAATGATAATATTATTACATCTATAATGTTCAGTGACAATATATGAGGCCCTGTGCTAAACACTTGATTTATTTCATTTCATTCAGTGTCCCCAGGAACTTGAGTAGTAGGTCCTGAATAATCCACTGCTTATAAAAGATAAAACTGAGCAAAGTGAAGCAAATTGCTGGGTAGGTACTAGGTTATGTACCTCGTAGTTGATGGAGCAGAAGTTTACCAACCACCTACCAGTCAATCATTGATTCCTAAATCTTTCTCTATTAGCCCATGACTATCCCTCCCTGTGCCCAAGCCTTATAATTTTTTGCCTGAACTATTTCAAACACCATCCTAACTCTTTCCCAACCCGGAGCCTTTTCACTTTCTAATTCATTCTCTCCTTCCTCATCGAGGTGAATTTTTCTAAAGTATTTATTTTATCGTGTCTTTTTCATAAATCTCCTTCGCTTTCAGATTCCTTAGTAAGGATTCCAGTAACCCCTATAAAAGTGTATCACTTCAAACAGCCATAAGAAATCCAAGCTCTGAATGTGATGTTTACAGATTCCTCAGCATGTGGATTCCCTCCCATGTCACACCAAGAAACGCAATGTCCTTATATGCTACTATCATCATGTCCCGTCTTCACACTTCTGCTCTCCTCAGGCTATCCTCAGGCATCATTTCTGTCCCTGAGCTAGGCATTCCTTTATCTCAACTCCTTATTGTTTACTCCTCAATTACTGGTTATTTTCTTTTCCGTGTAGATTTCTAGGGTAAAGAAACTACAAGATTCTTAATTGTGTCCTGTTCACTATTTGTATACCAGCATCTAACGCAATGTCTGGAGTTTAGAAAAAGCTCAGCATGTATGTGTGGAATAAAGGCACGAATATATGCCTCTGGCTGTTGGTCACTACTTCTGATTCCTAAGCTCCATGGAAAAGAGAAGTGGCAGCAGGAGATGTGTGGGCAAAGAGGGGGACTCCGTGGTGTGGCAGGCAGGCATAAAGATTGTGTCCATATTTTTTCTAGTCCTCACAATGTCCTGTGAGGTAAGTATTCTGATTCTGTAAGTACAGGAGGAAGAAGAATTAAGTTAACTGCCCAAGGTCACAGAGCTGGGACTCAAATTCTGATTCATATTCTCCAATAGCCCACATCCTTATGCTGTCTTGACAACTTTTCCCACCAATGGACAGAAAAAAAATTTTTCAACAAAGCCCACATCCTTATGCTGTCTTAACAAGTTTTCCCACCAATGGACAGAAAATATATTTTGCAATGAAAGCTGAAACTCTTCTGAAACAGTATATTCTCCCTAAGTAATGTGTAGAAAATCTTCTTTGCCAGATTGTTTGAATGATGGTTGCCATGAGATAATCAGAGCAGCATGGGAAATGATGTAATCAAGCTGACATTTGTAGTTGGACTGGGTTAGATTAGATCAAGCCAGTAAGTGCCTTTGAAATGCTATTTTATAGAATGACTTATTTTGCACAGTTAACAGGTAAGAGATGGTTTGCAGTTTTTTCCTAGTTAGTTAGACATGAAGGTAATTTGCATTTTTCATCCAGTCAGTTTTTCCTTTGTTACTGAGTGTGTAGCACTGATGCAAGAACTCAGTCAATTCAAAGGAAACTCTGTATTTGGATAAACCCTTAAGAATATGGATCAAGCTGAATAAAATGGGGAACTTTCATCTTACCAGTTATTACTATATGTTTATATTCTAGTAAGTAGATAAAAAGAACAGAATAATTTACTATTGCATTAGACAAATGATTGATTCTAATTCTAAAAGAAATCCTACTTAGTGGGCTTTGGCCAATGGAGGGAGGGGCACAGCTGCTTGCTCTGAAATACAACTTAATGATTACCTGTATCTCTTGCAGGCTCTTATCATTAGTAAATCACCCAAATCCTTTAAAATATAACATATCTTATTCAATTTTCTGTGTTATTTATAAAAAGTGAAAAGCACAAATAAAAGAATAAGAATCATGTAATCGCATCACCTAAAGAAAATATCCTTTCTGATTTTGTGTCTCCCCAGGTTTTTCTTTCCAGGTATTCTTCCAAAATACACCTTTTCTAAAAATAGCCTAATGCCCTTTCTAGGTAGGTGAGTTTTCATTAACTGAACCAAGTATTAACATACCATGCTTATTAACATAGCATTCAATATCCTCCTATGACACTACTATTTTAATGGTTGCACAGTATTTCATCATATGATTTTTGTCATTATTTAACCAGTTAAAAAGTATTGAACATTTATATATTTTTTTCATTTTAATGCTAAAAAAATGCTCTGTCACCCATCATTGAGAATATATATCAATATTTTCTTAGCGTAATATCTAGAATTTTTGTGCACTTTTTATTATTTCTGGCTTCCATTACCTTGTGCTAAGTTCCTAAGTATATGCTATCAGAATTCATTACACATTTGATGTAGACATGGGTACATGTACGTATACTTAATAGAGTATCTTTACTTCTTAGTATTTGAGAGATCTAGTCCCCGAAATAGTTATAGCATGTACTTTTTGCTTTGATAGTTTGAAGTTCCAAGGCAGTATAATTAGAACAATGCCTACACAATGTAGATACCCAATAAATATTTGTGTATTAATTAGATTAAAATAAAGTGGCAACTAACTAGAAAGTTATATCTTTCAGGGATGTCATGCTTACCATAGATTTATTTATTATTATTTTCCACATATTTTGTGAGAATCTATACTCTGTCTCCAATTCTTTGATTAATTAACTACTTTGAAGTAGTTTAGTGGGAGATAAATCAGCTGGTATAATATGATATGATAGTTTTTGCAGTGGGAGTGTAAAAGATTCCCTCAGGAAAATGCAAATTAAAATGATAATGAAATACCACTATGCTACACACTCAAAAGAACATCTAAAATTACAAAACAACAGACAATAATAAACACTGGAGAGGTGGGGTAGCAAATGGAACTCTGCAACATTGGTGGGAGTATAAAATGGTGCAGACATCTAAAAATCTGTTTGCCAATATTTACTAAAGCTCAACATTTGCACACTCTGAATTGTCAATCACTTGGAAATATACTCAGTAGAAATTTATATACATATATATGAATCATATCATGTGACATGCATGACATAAACAAAAATATTCTCTTAAGCACATATTTGAGACAGTTAAAAGTTAACAATGCTAATGTCCATCAAAAGAACAAGAGAAGCACAAACTGTATATTTCACAATGGAACATCAGGCAACAATATAAAGGAATATACAAAAAGTGGATGATTCTTAAAAATTGGGTTGTCAGATAAAATACCATTGTGTTGTTTAACTGTATAAATATTGTTAAATGTAAAAATACAATTAAATATATCTAGTTAAATATTGAATGGGACACAATTACACAGTCATCCCTTGGTATCTGCAGGGGATTGGTTGCAGGATATCCCCATCCCTGAAGCCAAAATCTACAGATGCTCAAGTCTCTTATATAAAATGACATGGTGTTTGAATACAACCTATGCTGTAAACATCCTCTAGATTAGTTATAATATGTAATATAATTTAAATGCTATGTAAATAGTTGTAGATACAATGCAAATACTATGTAAATGGAGTTCCCGTCGTGGCGCAGTGGTTAACGAATTTGACTGGGAACCATGAGGTTGCGGGTTCGGTCCCTGCCCTTGCTCAGTGGGTTGATGATCCGGCCTTGCCTTGGGCTGTGATGCAGGTTGCAGACGCTGCTCAGATCCCGCGTTGCTGTGGCTCTGGTGTAGGCTGGTGGCTACAGCTCCGATTAGACCCCTAGCCTGGGAATCTCCATATGCCGTGGGAGCGGCCCAAGAAATAGCAAAAAGACAAAAAATAATAATAATAAAATAAAGTCCTTTAAAAAAATGCTATGTAAATAATTGCTAGCATGCAGAAAATTCGAGTTTTGCTTTTTGGAATTTTCTGGAATTTTAAAAAATGTTTTCAATCCATGGTTGAATGAATCCATGAATGTGGAACCTGCAGATGTGGCAGGCTGATAATACTAAGGAAAATATTTATCAGAAATTATTGTTTTCCTAAATCTGGCAAGTTTATTTACAAAAAAGCACTGCATCAAAGAAGCAGCATAAAAAAGTACATACTGAAAAATTGTACAAAATTCAAAAATAGAAAAAAGTTTTAGTGTTAGGAGTCTAGTTAGTGATATTTTTGGAGAGAGTTAGTGAATGGGAGAGGGCACCAGGGTGGTTTCAGAATGGGTAATGGTCTATTTCTTGACCAGGATGGTGGTTACCTGTATTTACTTTGTAAAAAAAAAAAAAAAAAAAAAAAAAGACAGCTGCACATTTGGATTTGTTTACTTTTTCTGAATGTATGCTATATAAAAAATTTTTTTTAAAAGTCATGACCATATTTATATATCAAAAATACTACTCTGGAGGCAATGTTGAGAATGAATTAGAGGGAGTTAGGCTGTTTGTTGTTAAGAGGCAGATGTAGTGATCTAGAATAAGGGTTTGAAATTGGACCATGTTGTAATTACAAAGAAGAAAATGTAGAGTGTACATTTATTTAGATGGTAATATTGGTAAGACATCTAATTGATTGTGTATTCAGTAAAAATGAACAAATCTAGGAATATTTCCAGGTATTAGTATTAGGTAAACTGGTCATGTCACTATTTATGGCTGAAGAGTTTGTGCACTGCACTACCCTAAAGGGTTACATTCAAATCTCAAGCATCAGAGATTTGCATATTTATTATGAAAAATTTCTGGAAAATATTAGTAAAGTATTTAATTTTAACAAAATCTGCACTTCAAGACATTTTTATCCCCTAAAATATAGAAGTCAAGTATTTTAATTCCTACACTGTTCCACTTGAGCTAGCGGCAGCTCTGATGAGGGGCTTAACACTTGGAATGGAAACTGAAGAGGAATGTGTTTGCATAAGTCAGTGGGAAGAGAAATGAACAATAAACCTGGTTTTCAACTACTATACCTGAAGTTCATAGGATATCCAGTTAGAAATGCAAAACAGGAAGATGAATATATGGATATGAGTTACAGAAGTTGTGTCTGGGCTAGCAATATAAATTTGGAAGTCATCAGTGTAAAGGTGTTAACTGTCACTGAGCAAAGATCAGCCAGCAGGAGTTGGGAGTAAGAAGCAAAGAAAACCAAGGGCAAAATGCATGAATAGCACTGTCATCTAAAAAATGAGAAGCAGTATGAAGAAGGCTAAAGATGGAGCAGCCAGACAAGTAGGAGGTGAAAATTAGGAATGAATAGTGGAGGAAAACTGCAGAGTATGGACTGAAAAATGCATTTGGCTAGTAAGAAACTCTTAATGAAGACAATTTCAATGACATGAGGTAGGTAGGAGCCAATTAAGCAGGTTGAAAAGGATAGGAAGTAAGAAAGTAAAGTATCAATTTCTTATCTAGAAATGTGTTTATGATTAGAAAGAAAAAATAGAGTAATGGAGGGAACACTAAGAACAAATTGAGAGGGGGCTTGTTTTTTGCTTGTGGGTTTTGTTTTAAGATGAGAGAAATAAGCATGCTATGTTTAAGGGAGAACCAATCAGTTGAGGAGCTTGAAAAGACAGAGTGTGAGGGCTGGATCAATATCTTGGAAAAGGCAGAAATAATCAGTTTTGACTCAAAACATAAATTAAAAATTGGCTCTGATTATGAGATGGGACACTTCATATTCTCAGAATGGATCTACAGTAGATGCATTTGACAACATGTCTGGTGTGAAAGGGTGAAATTGAGAGAACTCGTTTTGGAAATTTTATTTTGTCCATAAAATTATGTGAAAGGTTACGTGCTAAAAGTGAGTAAGAGAACACAAAATGCCTGGCTGGTGAGTTTTTTTAAAGGAGTAAAACTTTAAAGGAGATCTGGAGAGGAGGGGGAGACTGAACTGATGAAGCAAAATAGGAACAGAATTGCTGAGGGGCATTACCAAACACTCGAGCTCAAAGGGCACCCACTTTCACGAATACCAGCTTTCATAGTGATGTACTTGTTTCCAGAAATGTTCGGCAGCTCTGAAAACAAGAAAGTATATTGTGATCTTTGGTGGGCTATTCCGTGTGTGGAGGCCACAACTTCAGAGAGGATTGGGGCGTTTTCAAGAGAGGGGTTGAAATGATGCCCCCAGAGTACAGACAGAAATGAAGTCACATAGGACCTTAGGCGTTTGTAGGAGGGGAGGGGACCTTGTGGACAGGGACTGGAGATCCAGATGTGATCAGACAGAGGAAGCCTGGTCAGAGTACCCTGTGAGAGCACAGGAAGCAAAGGATGCTGTGGTCAAATTGTCAGTTCTAGTTGTCAAAGATTTTGGAGATGGAGCTGTTCCAACTAAATATATGTTCCAACAAATGGCCCCAAGAGTCATTGCTGAGATGGTTTGGGACTCTCTCCAACATCTATAACCATAGTCATGAAAAATTAGGACTGATATTTAGAATGATTACTGTAAACTTGGAAAAAATTCTCAGTGATCAAAGAAAGATTCAATGACATTCTACTGACAACAAACATTAATGTCATGGGTTGTTCCTTCTATTATACTTTCTAAACTGGAAAAGTAAACCAAAGCTATTTTTAAATCAGTTTTAAAAATAAGGTTGAAAATAAAAATACTTGAAACTTACCCATGGGATACCCCAAAAACTAAGTTATTAGAAAGACCATTTCACTTAAGAAAGCTCAAATACTTCTTAGTGATAAACTAAAAATAGGTGAAATGAGGAAAGCCTGAATGAACCTTTTTCTTAGATATGTCAATGAAATGAATCACCTCTATTATAATGGCTATTGAACAGTCATGACAGAATTTGTTGAGGCACCTCTATGAAGGGCCGAGGAGTATTTACATGAGCACATGGGGATCATTGTTGGAAGATGGAGGTCCCTGCCAGTTTAGAAGATGGAAAATTTCAGATAGCTCTTCTCACACTCTTAGGAGAGGGCACTTTGGAAATCTTCCACCTACAAGGAAGAAAGCCTGCTATAAAGGTACTCAGAGTGAAATAGGATTTCTAAGAGTACCTTTACGAAGGGAGTTACGCTTTTTCCTTGTATACACACACATATTCAACTCTCATCCTTGGGTTGAAGGATTATTTCTTCAGTCATCCCTGATTAATATCAACGAAGCCATATGTGACATAATTGGGAAACTTGTTTGGGACAACAGCTATATAAGGGCCAACCTTATAGCTATAATTCAGCATTGACACAAGCAGATAGAAGTCCAGGATGAGAGTGATGATGGAATTTACCCACTTGGTTTAAGTTCACTTAAGGTCAATAAAATGTTTGTCTGTGATTCTGTAGAGAATTATTTCCACTGGAGTATATCCCCAGATGCAGCTAGTTTAGACTTTGTACCTATAACTGATGAATCAAAGAACCATAATATACTAGTGTCAGGATATTTGAATACATCTATTCTCCTTTCTTCTCCTGTTCCCTCTCCCTTAAAACAGTGAAGGTTAGGAAAGTGAAACAGCTTGCTAAGGTCATGGTATGGGTTAATACTAACTTGGTATAAGAAACAATTTTAAGGTAAAAATGTGAATTACTTTGGCCCTAAGCAACATAAAGTCATTGTTTGTAGTACCTTGAAAAGGAGAGGCTAAATCAAAGGAAACTGGCTATTTGAGCTTGAAATGCCTTATTTATTTGTGCCACCAACTCTCATTTGGAACGCTCTGAAATTAAAGTGCTTTGGTTAAGAGTTTGACCAGAGATACTTTTTGTTTCTAGTCTTCACGCCGAAAAGATTTTTCTTCCAGAGGATAGGGTGCTTTCTGACTTTCAAAAGAAACTATATGTTGTATCTAAACAAATAATTTCCTTATGTCTAAAGCTGGAAGATTTATCTTTTGTGTCCTGAGATGCCACTTTAATATTCTTCCTCCTCTCATTTAATGTACCTTTCCATCCTAGGAACTCAAGGCACAGAGGATGCCCTTGGGTCCCCTTTCCAGATGTAATTTTGCCACATGAACCTATGCTCCATCAGTGGTGCCCGAATCTAGCTGCTGAACATTGAAATCAGCTGTGAGCTTATTAACGATCAACTATCTGGGCATGTATAAAATGCATGTCCATATGCTTTCCGTGCAATTAAAATTTGTACCCAGCATTTCTCTCACAATTTTAGATTAATCTCTTCCTCTTTACTCCAATAAAAATGCAGCATTTGCCTTAAGTGGCTTTTGAGATTATTTTATTTTACTTCTTAATTTTTAAGGTATCAAGTGGAAACAATAAAATGAATCAATGCTAAGATTTTAAAATATTAATTAAATTTTTCAATACTTAACCATTCCAGGATAGCTTGCAGTTCATCTTTGAAAGGCAACATTTTAATTCTAAGAAACAAATCTCTAAATTCGAGACACCAAAACAGCCAGAACGGTTGATATTTGGAAAAAAAGGTACTATAATCCACAGCCTATTTTTCAGGTGAACACCCATCTTATTGATCGTTGTAGTGATCAGTTTCAATGGTAGTTAATATCCACCAACAGTTTTATGTACTAACTTATCCCAATCCTCATCACGAAAGAGATTAAAATCTACTTTTAAGGATACAGAAACATTTTTCTTTTTTGGCCAACCCCCGGCATATGTAATTCCCAGGCCAGGGATCAAATCCAAGCCACGGCTGTGGCTGTGCCAGATCCCTAACCCATTGTGCTGGGTCAGGGATCAAACCTGTGTCCCAGTGATCCCAAGAGGCTGCCGATCCTACTATGCCACAACAGGAATTCCCAAAATATATTTTTAAATATATAACTTAGAATTGAGGAAGAAAAAGGACATAAAGCAGAGCCAAGAGTGAGAATGAAACCAAAGGCAAAAATATCTAGTGCTATTTCTTAACATCGTTCATTCATTCATTCATTCACAAATAGAAAGTATCCACCAGTGGTCTGTAATGGAAGGCTACCCAATGACAAAATCCTACTGCTTGGTTACTTCAGATGTCTATCCTGATTGACTGAGGCCTGTGACTTCTGTTAATTCAAATTTTGGCTATTACTCCCTAATGGAGTATAACAGAGAGAAAACAAACATGGAAGCTCCCTCACTGGATTCTAGCCTCTCAGGCAGATAGACTTGTATATAAGCAACTACAACAGAGTATGGCAAAATCCGATATATTATATTAAAGAAACAATATATTTAAACAAACAAACAAAAAAACAATAGCGGAGTATCCCTCGTGGCGTAGTGGTTAACGAATGTGACTAGGAACCATGAAGTTGCAGGTTCCATCCCTGGCCTCGCTCAGTGGGTTAAGGCTCCTGTGCTGCTCTGAGCTGTGGTGTAGGTCACAGACGTGGCTTGGATCCCGCGTTGCTGTGGCTCTGGCATAGGCCGGTGGCTACAGCTCCGATTGAACCCCTAGCCTGGGACCCTCTATATGCCGCAAGTGTGGCCCTAGAAAAGACAAAAAGACAAAACAAAAACAATAGCAAGAGCAGCCAACAATGCATGAGTTAAAGGGATAGGCAGACCCCACATCATGAAGTGCTTCACTACATTTCCACAGCAGTCTGAACTCAACACTTACTGCGTTTTAAAGCAAGAGAACACAATCTATAGAGTTACATATTGGAAAGATCACTCTGACTAAAGCACTGAGCATCTCCTGCTGCCCCCACCTGGTCAAAGTCAGGAGTTGAGACCTTGCTCAGAACTCCTCTGTACACTGAGGCCAGTTCTGCAACGTAGGGGTTAATGCTCTTATCTCTGGAGCTAAACTGCCTGGGTGCAAATCCTGACTCAGAATGAGTAGCTGTCTCACCGTGGACAAGAAATGTATGCTTCCTTTACTTTCAATTTTCTTATCTGTAAAACAGGGTTGAGTCTACTTTATAAGTGCTTGTGAGGAATTAAAGATAACAGAAGTAAATACTACAGGTAAAATACACTTGTATTGGTCTAGAACATATGAATACTCGCTGGGTGATCCATATACAATTTTTCTCACTCTTATGACAACACTTCAAGAGAGAGAGGATTACCACTAGCTTGCCATATTTACCATGTCTCATTATGTCTTTTACAACACCAACTTTTAGTTTTATTTTTTTTTTATGCAGTTCCTCTCTTTTCTTTCTTGTTCTGATGGCATTCAGTAACCAACAACAATTTTAACTTTTGGCTTTCCTTTTTTTTCCCAACAGCATGAATTTGAAAGTTTCAGTTACTAATGTGTGGTTTAGGTTAACTTCCTAGACTAGTTCTCAACATGTTACATCCTAAGAGATGGGGCCTCTCCTTTCAGGAGATTATTAAGTGTTGTTAGCAACTCCTACGTGTCTAAAGCAATAGAAAGAAGATAAGCTCTGTGCAGTCTTCCATGGAGTATTTCAAGCCACAGAAGTAGAAGAAAGTGCTGCTGAATCTACCCATAGAGTGGCCTCCTCTGACCTGAAGTTTTATGCAACTTTTGCAGAAGGGAAGGAACAACATGACCTGGGTGAGCTAAGACCTGCCAAACTCCCAGTGACAATGAAATGAATATTTCAGCAGACAAAATACAGAGGATATTTGTCTATGAAACTTGGAAAACATTTATGGGAAAGGGACTAGTGAAGCGCCCATATTTTCCTGTATATTTCCGAGGGGAAACCAGAGCTGTGCACAGGTGTCAGCTACTGTGTAAAAAGCTTCAATGGAACCAGAGTGTTTAATGTCAATGTGTTGGACATAAAGATGTTTATAGAGATGTTTTATTAGCAGTGTTTGAGAAACAGAAACCATAATTTTCACGATCCACATTTTCCCTGTGGCAAGTAACACATACATAGTCACTAAATACGTAGAGGAAAATACTTAGAACCTTGAGTTGCCCTAAAGTAGTGCAAACCAATTCATGCTGTACATAGGTTGCTCCCACCCAAGGATGAAATCATAGCATCTTAGAAATCTCTTTAAACTCTGCCTCCAGTACAAAACCAGAGCTTTCTCATTCTGTTTTACTTTCTGTGGTTTCCGGTCCACTGTACCCTGTAGGTTTTCACCTCTTTGACTGGCCCTTTTGGTGTGAAACTTCTCTTACCTTGTTTTTGCTATTCCATTTTTCTCCTTGCCATTATTTCTTAGTTCCCTTTTTCCCCCTTTTTTTGTGGAGGAGGGTCAGCTTAACTCAGAATTGAAGATTAGCTTTATTTCTACACAACTGACCATGACGGGATCATAGAAGTATAGCCCAGTTTAGTGCACTGGACAGATTTAGGATCAAAGAAAACCTAAACTTAATTTTGAGTGCCAAGTCATTACTCTTTGACAATCTTTGAGGTCTCTGGAAACCAAGCCTTGGTTCCTGTTGCTGCACAGCAGAGGCCATGTCAGTTTCAACATCCTCTTTTCCCAAATCCATAATAAATGTTTCCTCTGGAGAGACTATTGCCCAACATTTTTTCCACACTATCAGGGGCAAGTCTATTTCCCCAAGGAGATTATTCAGACAGCAAAAGCCCAGATATTCATGGCATTCAGTCCCATAGTCTTCACATTATCCATGTATGCTAAGGCTATCAAAGGGAAGGCAGTGAGCTCAGCCTAAACCTCTAGGCTCTAGAGACAGAAAGATCTGCATTCTATTACACTTCCTCTCCTGAGACCATGAACAAGTTATTTTTTAAATTATTATTAGAGTTTGTAAAACTGAAACATTTATTGAAGTGTTGTGTGTGTGTGTATAGCAGTGTAAAGATTGATGAAATTTCACAGAGTAAATATCCCTATGTAACCTGCACCCAGACCAAAAAAGAAGACATAGCCATTCTCTGAGTGGGTTTCCACGTGCCACTCTCTCCAGTTACTACTCTGAAATGTAACCACATCCCAATATCAAACAGTATAGATTCTTTGACCCTGTGCTTTACCTCCTTAAGCCTCAGCTTCTTCACATGTTAAGTTGGGAAAATAAGAATATGAATTTCAAAGAATGTAAGGTTTAAATGAGATAATCAATAGAATGTTCTTTGCCTGGGGCTGGATATTTAATAAGCTCTTAGACAGCTATTCTCAAAATTTCATTTGATGATTATTTTCCTACTTGTTTTAGATTGCTCTGTCACCCACCTGTCCGATGCATGAAGGAAGCTCCATCTCTTTCCAAAGATTGAAAGTTATTTTCCTACAACCTTCCAGGTTTTCTCCTTGGCCAGGGGAGGTAACTTGCAGCAACTTGTGGGAAAAAACAAATGAAAAAAAGTGAACACAAACACACATATGAACAGACTGGGGATGGGAACATCTTAGAGAAGCACTGGAAACTGTCAAAACAAACTTGACTGGCAGAACAAAGAGGAATAACATGGAAATGAAGAGGTTTTCTTGGCAGAAAGTGAGGGCACAGTGTCAGATATTAGGTTTCCAAAACCAGACTTTAAATCCAAAGTGAACAGGCCACAAGAACCATAGTCATGAAAAAGTCTGACACTGTTGGGACACTGATGGAGAGTCAGGACATAGCAACTCTAGTGGGAGACTGGTATAGCAGTTTATTTTTAGGAACAGGGTATGTTCAATATAGAACTTCCTCTGAGGACTTAGCTCCATGCTCCCTTGAAGACAATATCAATCTAGAGGTATAGACCAGCAGTTAATGGCTCTGCCTTGACCTCTGGCCATCCAGAATTTTTTTTTCTTGTCTTTTTATTTTCTGGACATTGCCTTGTCTCTCTTCATTCTAGTTTATGTGCACATAACTCAACGTTTAATCAAACCAATTCCTAATGTGGGAAAGAATTTAGGAAAAGACAGTCTACCATGTAATACTTTTTTTCAAATAGCCCTGGGTTCCCCAAAAGAACAACTCACCTTGCTGCAAAAGTTGAAATGATGCCCTTAGTTCATTGTTAGGCAACTGTATGAAATCTGGAGATCACAAGTTTTGCAAAGCAAACTGTTCAGAGCCAGAAAAGTTCTCCCTCTGTTCTATGAACTCCCTCCCCACCACCTCGCCAATTTTACACCACTCATGGTCTCATGGCACAGAGGGAGAACTTTGAACTAAGGGCATCTTTTGATTAAAATTGAGAAGCATCACAAATTAATGGAAAATATACAACTTTGCAATGGACAGGCATTCAATAAAGGTACATTTCCCTACCTCTCCTCCCCATCAGACTGTGAATTACAGCATAGGAAAATGTGTAGAGTGCTGGCATAGAGTTTGAAAACTGGGTTTGAATTCTGGCTCTATACTGACTAGCTCTGTGATTGTGAGCAAGCTTTGCAACTTCCCCAAGTCTTCATCTCCTCTTTTACAAAATAGGGTTAACAATACTTAAACACAGTACTGTTATGAAGCTAGATGAAATTGTTCCACTAGAGCATCTTACTCAGCATCAAGCACAGAGTAAAAATTATAATAGCTCTTAATTATCATTGATGTTTTCACCATCATCTTAACAAACTTATTCTGTATCCTCACTTGGTTGTATTATTATTGACATTCCTTTAGTAGAACTAATAATAATAATAATACAGCAAATATTTGTTGAGACCTTGTAACATGCTAGATATTGTTCAAAGCAGTGTCTTAAAGCTTACAATTATCCTCCAAGTTTGGTAATATTATTTTTCCTGGTTCTACAGATAAGGAAGCAGAGTAGTAACTTGCCCAAAGTCCAGTGGGCATAAGGGGTAGAATGAGTCTGAACTCAGAGCCTTTGATCCTAAGGAACAAGCTCTTCCACTTGTTCCTTTACATAATTGATTTGAGAGCTTGTCCAACACATCTGTAACTATTTTTTAAATAAACCACGTACATATGCTTTTGCAATCTGTTTAGGTTCAAGGTTTTGGGTCCAACACACTTGCCTAACACATGTGAATTGTATTATGAGAGGACAGTACTTGGGGTTAAATAGTTCACATTTAATTTAATTTTTATTTTCCTAACACTTTATGCTCATTCTTTTGAATTGCAAACAGTAACTGACATTTTAAAAGATCTGCCTAACCTAATGTCATTCTCCATTTATCTCATGAATTGCAGAATTTTTCAACAAGTTTGACTTTAAGGATTTTCTTCTATTATAGCCATGCTATAGGATCAAATTCAAAGTATCTGAAAAAATGATTAAATTTCATGATAATCAGTCCAGGACCAATTAAAATTATGACTCACAGCCCTCACATGTCAATATTCAGACAAATAATAATTTTATTCTTATATGCATAGTTGTCTAGTTTTCCCACCACAGCTTATTGAGAGGCAGTCTTTGCTCCATTGCATATTCTTGCCTACTTTGTTGTAGCATTCTCTTACACCATGTACAAAAATAAACTCAAAAAAGGAGTTCCCGTCGTGGCGCAGTGGTTAACGAATCCGACTAGGAACCATGAGGTTGCAGGTTCGGTCCCTGCCCTTGCTCAGTGGGTTAACGATCCGGCGTTGCCGTGAGCTGTGGTGTAGGTTGCAGACGCAGCTCGGATCCCGCATTGCTGTGGCTCTGGCGTAGGCCGGTGGCTACAGCTCCGATTCAACCCCTAGCCTGGGAACCTCCATATGCCGCGGGAGCGGCCCAAGAAATATCAACAACAACAACAACAAAATAAAATAAAATAAAAAAAAATAAACTCAAAATGGATTAAAAACCTAATTACAAGACTGGATTCTATAAAACTCTTAAAGGAAAATATAGGCAGAATACTCTTTGATGAAAATTACAGCAATATCTTTTTGGGTCTACCTCTCAGAGTAATGAAAATAAAATTAAAAATAAACAAATGGGACCTAATCAAACTTATAAGATTTTGCATAGCAAAAGAAACCATAAACAAAACAAAAAGACAACCCAGACAATGGAAGACAAATCTTGCAAACAAAGCAACTGACAGGGATTAATCTCCAAAATATGCAAACATCTCCTAGAGCTTTGTATAAAAAACCAAGCAACCTAATCAAAAAATGATCAGAAAATCGAAATAGATATTTCTCCAAAGACCTACAGATGGCAAAACAAAACAAAACAAAAACAAAACATGAAAAGATGCTCAGCATCACTAAGTATTAGAGAAATGCAAATCAAAACTACAATGAGATATCACTTCACACAAGTCAGATTGGCCATTATCAAAAAGTCTATAAACAATAAATGCTGGAGAGGGTGTGGAAAAAAGGGAACCCTGCTACCCTATTGGTGGGAATGTAAATTGGTGCAACCACTATGGAGGACAGCATGGAGGTTCCATACAAGACTAAAAATAGAACTACCTTATGATCCAGCAATCCCACACCTCTGCATATATCTGAAGAAAACCATAATTCAAAAGGATACATATACCCCTATGTTCATTGTGACACTATTTACAATGGCTAAGACATGGAAACAATATAAATGTCCACTGACAGAAGAAAATAAAGAAGATGTGGTACCTATGTACAATGGAATATTACTCAGCCATGAAAAAATGAAATAACATCATTTGCAGCAACACAGATGGACCTAGAGATTATCATACTAAGTGCAGGAGGTCAGTCTGAGAAAGACAAATATCATAAGAGATCACCAATATGTGGAATCTAATATGCTACAAAAGGACTAATTCACAAAACAGAAACAGACTCAGTGATTTCAAAACCAAACTAATGACTACTGAAAGGGAAACCTTAGGGGGAGGGATGGATTGGGAAGTTGGGATTGGCATATGCACACTAATATATACAAAATTTATGGGTAATGAGGACCTATTATATAGCATGAGGAAATATATTTAATACTCTGTGATAGCCTATGGGGAGAGAATCTGAAAAAGAATAGATGTATGACTGATTTGCTTTGTTGTGTGCCTGAAATACAACTTTTAAGTCACCTATATGTCAATAAAATTTATAAAACAAACAAAAACAATAATGCTAATAGGAGTTTTAAAATAAGAGTAGGAGAATGGAAATAAACTATTTTCATACAATAGATACTTGCTTTCAGATATCAGACTTGTTACTGATAATAAAGCAATTCTTTTTTTTTTTTTGTCTTTTTAGGGCCACACCCATAGCACATGGAGGTTCCCAGGTCCCGGGGATCAAATCGGAGCTGCAGCTGCTGGCTCATGCCTCAGCCAGAGCAACAAGAATCCGAGCCATGCCTGTGACTCATGCCACAGCCCATGGCAATGCCAGATTCTCAACCCACTGAGCAAGGCCAGGGATGGAACTCTCATTCCCATGGATACTAGTCAGGTTCGTTAACCACTGAGCTACGACAGAACTCCCTAAAGCAATTCTTAATATGGAGTAAATGTTCTGTGCTTAATATAAATAACTATGTCGTTTTCTACTTGCTTATTATCTAATCTCTTCTCCTAATTCCCCTATGTCAGAGGTTAGCAGGGGAAACCTGTATGTATATGTGTGTGTGTGTGTGTGTATGTATATGTACATATATGTATATATATGTGTATGTGTATATATGTGTGTGTGTATATATATATGTGTGTGTGTGTGTGTGTATATATATATATATATATATACCCTACACACACACATAAACACACAAAACAACTCTCCACATGGATACTTGTATCTCTGGATTATTCCATCATAACTGGTAATACTCAAAAGCATCTCCTTCTTAACCTTTACTTTTGTTGGCTTCTTTGACATTCAAGTTCTGACTCACCTTCTACTTGTTGAAACTCTGATGAGTGCCAGGTACTCTATGAGCTCTGGGAAAAATAAAAATAAAGCTTAAATCCTTCCCTTAGGATTCATAAACTCTGCTTAGGATGTACACATAAAAGTATGTAGTAGAGTGAAATTACTGAAGCAGGCATAAACTCAAAGTGTAGCTCAGAGGAGATGGGTAACTCTAAGGAAGGAATTGCAGTGAAGATGTTACAGAAGAGGTGGCCTTGGTGCTCTTGATTGAGGGATGCATGGGAGCTTGCCACGTGGGCCCAGTGGAGAAGAATACTGGAGGCAGAAGGAACAACCTGAGCACAGTCATAGAGGCATGAAACTTTGTACCATATTTAGGAACAGAGAACTTGTTTCCCATTTCTAGGGGATAAAGCAAGATGGAGAGAGCCCAACTGAAATTAAGAATAAACTTCGATGCCTATGAAAAATCATCCCATTATTCACTCATTTGCTCATGCATATCTTCATTCATACAAGAAAAATATATTCTTGAACACTTATTTTTTGTCAGTCTCTATGCGACAGACCCTGCAGAGAAAATACTGGGCCAGAGAGTATACAGTCTCATGGTGGAGGCAGACAATTATGTAAGAAATTGTTATGATGTGTAATGGAGCAGGGACCCAGCCTAGGCCAAGGGCCCAAAGTTGGCTGCCTGGAGTGTTAGTGTTCAACACCAGTACTATGAGTCAGAGTTAACAAAGTCTATAGGAGACAGGGAGACAAAGAAGGTTGCAGTCAGAGGAAACTGCCTCTTCAAAAGCATAGGGGCAACAGGGGGCTTGGTACATCTGAATAACAAAAAGAATTTCAGTATGACTGGAACTGGGGATCTAAGGCTGGGGGCTTAGGGCTTGGTGACAGGGGGACAGGGCTGCCTTCAATGGAAGGCCTATATTTAGAAGTTTATACTTTACTTGGGGATCAAAGGGGAGTCTTTGGAAGGTTTGAGGCAGGATATTTTAGAAAGATTACTCTGGCAGCATTATATAGAAAGAATTTAAAAGGGAGCAAAACTACAGGCTATTAGACTAGTTATAAGGCTAATGGATGATAGTAGTAGGAGTAGTAATAATAATCCTCATTGGTAGTTAATACGGTCTACTATGTACCAGGCACTGTGTCAAAGGCTTTGTACTCAATCCTCACAATAAGCCTATGAGGTAAGTATTAGACACCTTTGACAGATGAGAAAACTGAGGCATGATGATGTGTTCAAGGTCATACAGCTGGTAGGTGATTAATACAGAATTTAAATCCTAGCCAATTGGCTTTAACACAGTTAAATGCTTAGATGTGACATTATTTAGCTGTGACATTACTTAGCTGTGACATTGGCACAAATTAATGTAGAGCAATGAGAATTGAGAAAAAGTGAATAGAATTGAGAGGAATTGTGGAAAGAAATCACTAAAATTAAATAAGGCAGTAAGAACTAGAGAAAAGGAGTTCCTGCTGTGGTTCAGTGGCTTATGAATCCAACTAGTGTCCATGAGGATGTGGGATCAATCCCTGGCTTGCTCAGTGGGTTAAGGATCCTATGTTGCCCTGAGCTGTGGTGTAGGTCTCAGATGCGGCTCGGATCTGGTGTTGCTGTGACTGTGGTGTAGGCTGGAGGCTACAGCTCCAATTCAACTCTTAGCCTGGGAACTTACATATGGTGCAGGTGTAGCCCTAAAGAGGCAAAAAGAAAAAGAAAAAAAAAAAAGAGCTAGAGAAGGAAATTGTTTTAGCTTGTGTAAAGCCACCTAAAAGTAGTAAGCAGTTTTCATTAAATGTTTTGTTTATATTAAAATTCAGATAAAATAGCTCCCTATTGCACAAAACATCAAATCCAAATCCACACTGGTATTTAATATCCTCTGCTAAATACAGCTCTCCCTTATCATTCATTAGTTAGATCAACAAACATTTAATAACCTGCTCTATGCAGAGTTCTGTACAAAGTGGAAATTACGCAACATACACAGTTCACAGAGAATGTGTTCAAGGTCCAGTTGCAGGTTTTTCTACACTACTGTTAAATCCTCAAGGGCAAGGACTGGATGATATATTTTCTGAATCCAATGAGCATGGTGCAGTGCTTTCTTTGGAGGTTACTTTTAAAACATACACTGATGGGAAAAGATGTTGAAATCAAATATTTAAAATTTAGCAATTTAAAAGAAATCATTTTAAAAAACATGTATCTGGATCTAGAGACTGTTGATGTTGTATACGTTTTAAAATGAACAAGAAAACATGGTGTATAGTGTATAAATTCTTTTTAATGTCCCCAAAGTGAAAATGCAATTCAAGATTTAAAATAACGTCTAGCATATTATGTGTTATCATTTTCATTACCTATAAAATCCTAATTGGAATGAATTAAAATTAACTGATCAATCAGATAAGCTGACAAGATGCTGACCATCACTTGGGGCTAACTGTGCATCCAGACTGCCTTACTGAAGAGAGAACAGTAGTAATTCAGTCATAACCTTTAAAATATGTCAACTTAATTAGGAAAGTACTCTGTTAAATTTGTAGAGGTTTAAAATAAAGACCATGCTGGTCACATACATTGGTGAAAATGTTTCAGTCTCAAGAAATTAGAAAACTTGAACTATGTATTGACAATCTAACCTCAAATAATAAAGATTTTTATTTTAAACAATAAGAACTCTAAAATTTGGAATACCCATTAAATTCCTAAGGGATTTATTGCCAGGAAAATAGACTTAATTTTGAATTTGATATGGATTCATTGTAGGAAAAAAAGTATGTTCTGATTGACCCATGTCTGCCCTTTTCATCTCATGGTGAAAATGAAGAAGATCAATTGTTAAATTATTTTAACCAGTAGTGTTTTCATTATTACTGGTTATCTTCACAATGAGGGTTTCTTGGTGCTAATTTGAAATTCACCAGTTTGTCAAGAATCAGATTTTTATTAAAATAGATTTTATTTTCTCAATGAGGAATAAATCTTTCATTAAAAAAAAGTTTGGATTTTTCTGATGGAAACGTTTAGTGAAACTTATTGGAGATTTAGAACTATAAAGAAATAAGAAATATAGACAGTGATTTTCAATATTCCATCCTATTTTCCCTCTATTATTTTCTTTTTCTTTTTTTTCCACTCTGTTCTTTCTTGTCCTAAATGTTAAGTATCAATGCTAAAGAAGGCAATTATATATATATATTTTTTGCCACACTCGTGGCATGTGGAAGTTCCCAGGCCAGGGATCCAACCCATATCACAGCAGTAACCAGAGCCATAGCAGTGACAAGTCTGCATCTTTAACCTGCTGAGCCACCAGAGTACTCCAAGGCAATTATTTTATAAAGACCAAATTTTGAAATGTAGCTACAGATAGAAATTGGCAGGAGTACCAATCAATGGAATATCTAACCTAACAATTTGTGTTCTTGCCTTTCTGGGTTAACAAATGGAGATTTTTCTGGATAACCAATCACTAGTAACTCAGCTAAATAAAAATGAATCCCCAAAATAATACACTTCCACATTCCATGACTAAAGCTATTTCGTGGGAAGGACCTAACTGTTAATCTCGATGTTTGAAAATTTTTTTCAAAGCATAGGCGTTTGCTATCCAAATTGCAAAACCTCAGGGTTTTGTTTATCAGACATTCAATTACATGAGGAAATTTATGTGACTATCTTCCAAGTTTTGAATCACTATAATTTTGACTTATTGTAATCAACAATCTATTAGTTTATTTAACTTTGCAAGTTTGTTGTGAAGATGTGAAAAATCCCCAGCTTTGCTTCATGCTGAGGTGAATTAATATTCTCATATTCAGATGATTCTGTAATCACACTTGTTAGAGGAATGTATGAGCCATTTCAGACCATAAATTATATTCTGACAAATAATCAGGGACAAATGATTTTAATATCATAAATTAACTTTTCCTAATAATTGTTAAAAAAATTCAACCCTCACATGGACACATAAAATCCTTGCCTTTTTCCAGCCAATGAATTTTTGCTCTATAGCAATCAATTATCTTCCTTTTTCCTCTGTGTCTAGATCTTCACTAAGACAAATGTTCACATCCCGTGTGGTGTTCTGCTCATGTCCCCTCTCCCTTCTCACATTACTGTGCCTAATAAGACCTTATGATTTATTTACTAAGAGTCAATCAGACTTTTATTTGATGACAGTGTAAGAATGAGAGATTCCTTTTCCCCCACCATAAAACATGGTTGAAGAGCTCAAGTGAAAACATATTAAACATTTATTACCCTGTTAGGCCCAAACTGTATCTTTATGACTTTTCTATCATCTTTGTTAATACTAATGATTTACTGATTTAGGGCCAACTGTATTATGTATATAAATAGTAGAGATTCAACAATAAACAAACCAGTTAGCTTATAGTTGTCCTGAATAAGACAAAAATTCCTGAATAATGGCAGTGTGGTCCTGGCCAGGGGGGGCCTGGACGGAGAGGAGTCTAAACCTGATGAAGGTTGGAAAAGAGGTGAGAAGGAAGGAGCCAGGTGGAGGGCTCCTGGGGCCAAGTGGCCAGAAAGCAAATCCAGGAGAGACAGATTCCTATGAGGGTGTCTAGTCTCCAAATATCAAGTCATTCAGGGCTAGAACAGGAGATAAAAGTGAGTCTAAGTGAGCAGGCACTGGTGTCAAAGACATGAACCCTGGTCTTTAGGGAATAGTTACAGAGCCCTGGAAATCAGGGGCCAAGAGCAGGAGTTAGAAGCAAAAAATGACAGAAGCTGAGATGCAAAAGCAGGGATCCAGGCTCAGGGACTTGAGTGAGGGTCAAGAGCTTCTGAGCTGAATCCAGAAAGAATGTAGTGAGGCTGCTTGTGAGAACTATTGAATATACTCCCAATGTCCCCTCCAGCTCTCCTAACCTGTCCTCCTGAGAAAGAGCAGGCCGATCCCAGAGCTGAGCAGCCACAGGAGGCTGTAGGACTGATGTGGGGTTAGAAAAACAGGCTGGCAAATGGAGTGTGGTAACTTTTAACACCCCAATTTTAATACGCTATGGTTTAACAGATTCAACTTTTCTTTAAAAGTATAAATGTTTGTTTGTTTGTTTTTAAGTACAAATTTTGTCAGATTTTACAGCTTCAAGGCAGAAATGTACTGGTTAATTTTTTCTATTTTTCTCCATCCAATTAGAACTTTTGTTAGTTGGAAAAGCCAGTTCAGAATGAAGCTGTGAAGTCTAGAAAGTTTTTCTTAGTCTTCTATTTCGGCAGCACGTTCTCCTCTCTGGAACAGTAATTTAAAATGCCTCTGTTGCTTCATTCTCTCCTAAAATAGAGTCAGAATTAAAAACCTGCTATTCACTCTTTTGATTGAATAACAGATTAGAATCTAACATTTAGTCCTAGTGTGGTGCCTCGAACAACAGCTGCCTTTTAAATAGATCATTTATTTCTAATTGCTCAAAGATAGGAATTTTACCTTTAAGAAGGAGAAGTGGGAAGAGTCACTTGAGTCAGCAGTTGAAGAGGTGGTGAGGTGGGAGATGGGGGAACATCAATAAATAGGTGCATTAAAATTCCAGTAGTCTTGCTCTGAAAGTGAACATGGTGGTTGTCTTTTAAGGAAGCTTGGAAGTTATGTGAGAGAAGGTTAGAAGACACTCTCTCTCAAAGACAGCCCACAAGAGGCTAGGCAGACTTCATAAGGTGATAGCTAGATATATTCTCCTAAAAATTTGAAGGCATGGAGAAGATTTATGGGAGTTGAAAGCTCTTGCGCACCCCTAACCAAAGTATTAAAGAACTCTAAAAAATCTAACACTCAAATGGCCATGTATCTATTCTCAGGAAGTATGAACATCGTACAGAAATCTTTAGTCTAGAGGACATTGCTACTCTAAGTGGTGTATCCTTTTCGTAAGCAAATGGTCAGTTCCTGAAACATTAGACAGCTGTAGTATAAAAGTGAGTAATCTAATTTATTGGTCATGGCAGAGATTCAGCTCTTTGAAAAGTATAGTCATTTTTAACATTTGCATTGTTTATTGTTACGAATCTGACAATGGGACTGAATTTTTAGATATTCAGATCTTTTCCTTAAGTATTGGTACCTGAAAGGCAGTCATTTCCGATGGCATTTGGAATTCCAAATCTGAATTCTTTTCCCAGCACAGTGGAAATAAACAATCCATTTTAGGTCTTTCCCTGTTTCCTTCCCAAAGAAAGCCTTTCCACTTCATAGGCGCATGCTCTGTAAATCAGATTTCGTTCCTACTACTCTTTTTCCTTTAAAACACGCCTGAGAGGGATGCAAATCCAGTTTTCAATGTTTGATAGCTATATTGCTTAAGAAAGGAAAGATTTTAATGTATTGCTTTAAATTCTCTCTCTCTTTCTCTCTCACACTCACACACACACACACACACACACACACACACACACACTCTTTTAACTGGGTAGCTCAAGGCTTGGAAGTTCTTAAACTAAAAAGTAATTTGATAACAGCATCATTTTTACTCTTCAGAATATTTGAAAATAAACTGCCACCACAAGGCTTCCAAAGGCCCCTCCCCTTTGGGTCCATATCTACATAAAATGATTCACCACCACTGGGTCCGCATTTCTGGGGATAACATGTTGTTTCTGCTATGAATTCTAAGTCCTTAACAAAAAAACAAACTTAGTTTCAAATTACCTTTAGGGCACCAATCAAGTAGAGTTGTTTATTATTTCTGTCTAAGGTAAAATAAATTATTTTATATTGTTAGGAATCTTTATCATTTAGAAAAATTAATTTTCATTGTCCTTTTTCTCACATTGTTGTCATGGTTATTCCTACTCCCAAATTAATTGTCAAATAAGCACTAGAACTTTTATAAAATACACAGAATTATATGTTTAAACTGACTTTAGGTTAACTTTAACATTGAATCTAGGAATGTGTAAATTTTCAAAATAATTTTAGTGTTTCCTATGAAATTTTGGTTAATTCTACGTCCACTTTAAAAAATCCATCAGTGTTTGCTTGCCATTCTGTCATCAGAGGCTATCATTTTAATGACAAATTACATTAAATCTACAAAAAGGGAATTCTTTTTTTAGTATCAGGGATTTGCTTTTTAACACATTTTTATTAACTTTTAATTAATTCTGTCACAAAGACACTTATGATCAAAATGGGAAGGACTCACAGATCCAGTTGCTTTCTGAGTATAACATATATATCCATGCCACTTTGATCTGCTTTCTTGTCTTTGCCCAGTTCTGCTTATAGTGTCACATTTTGTCACCAGCCAACTTCGGTTGTCATACTGAAGGAATATTTCAAAAGACACATTCAAACTGACAAAGTTGGCATGCTCGAAAGAAACAAGAGTGCTAAGAGCAAACAGATGTCTATATCTGGGTGAAAGCTCTTCTCTCTGGAGACAAATAAAATAGATTATTATCCCAAGTTTGCTAGAAATTGACATGGTAGGCCAAGAGCTCTCACAAGAGAGTGAAATAACATCATGGAAGTTGGAAGTAGACTTTGAATGAGTGACGTATACTTTGGTTCTAACACAATGTGTCCACTTGAATGCCTGCTCTGGTCACTTCCAGGTCGTATCTCCAGGTAGAAAGCTGTTCCAACCAGTCAGACTCGGAGCAATTCATTTAACATGCCAAATCACTCATTTTGGTGAACTTCTTGTGTTCATCTAGTTTGTCACATGCATTATGCTTGTGGTTTACTAAGCATTTTTATAAAAGAACTTCATACCTTTTAAGAGACAGTATGCCAACTCTCGGAAGACTTAACCCTTCTTGTGCACTAGCGCAAGCTCCCCCAGCTATGCGCTCTTGGTGTATCACAAACCTGAGAGTAGCTGTATCTATTTTCTTACCAGCTAAGGTGGAGACCTCATTTCTCCATGAAGCCTCCCATCCTGAGCTTCTCATTGTCTACAGTCATCCCTTCCTATGGAACATACCTAGGAGATACATTTATATGAAAGATGGTAAAGTGTTACTTATGATAATATTATAGATATAGTTCCTATTCCTTTAGTATCTTGCATCCTGAGACAGAAAAACAAATATGTAATTTCATAGACACAGAAAAGGACTGCTATCTGAAGGATAGGCATTAGTAAGTAATGTTCACACAGCATTCTGTATGATTTTTGAATTTGACATATTTTGTCTAATTTTTCTCCCCTCAATGAAATCTAGTCAAAAAAGGAACACTCAAACTTATACTTAGGAAAATCTTATAGGAATTCCCGTATTCACTTTCTTCTTTCAGAGGATGCTATACATTCCACCTCCCCTCTGGCCCAGTGGATTTTTGGAGTTTGCACCAAGTAATCTATTAAGTTAGCCTCATTTCAGTTAGTTAAATCTTCAAATGGTTCACCCCGTCAACTTGATGCACAGATGTTTTGACTTCATTCTCCCTATCATAAAAATTGTTTCACCTTTGCATTAATTCATGTTTTCATTTATTTACAGACTCTTGTAAATGATACAAAGAAGAAATAATAGAGTGGTAGAGATCATGAAAACATCAAGTTTGACAGAAAGTATATGAATGTGCACACACTCCAACAAAAAACCCCAAAACAATGTATAACTAAGGAATGCCAATAAATGGTGCAGAAAAACCTTGAGAAGGGAGAGAAAAGGACAATTGATTCAAGAAATAAATGAATGACCCAGGATCCCAGAGAGCTAATTGGCTGGATTACAAACTAAAAAGTGTAAGCATATAGGCAAAGGAAAACCTGGAGGTAGGGGACATCTGAGGGGAAGGCAGAGGCAGAGGCCACCTACATGTCTAGTGTGACATACCTCACATGCTTGGGGCATGTGTATTACTTTTCACTCAACAGTTATATTAAGATAACATGTAATTCTGTTGTGGTACTCTGTCACACATTGGAGATGTAAAGGTGAAGAGATGTGATCTATGCCATCACAGAATTGACAATTTAGTGGATGTACATTTGCCAGGTTTGGGACGTGTCTTTAAGTCAGATTTCCAAGAGAAAGTTTTGTGTCTCTATTTAACGAGTGTTTCCTACAGGTCTGCTTTGTGTCTGATATTCACACAGGCACCAGAATAAAAAACAGGCAACCTGCTACTCTTAAGGGCCTTATATTGTGATAGGGCTGGAGAGACTGTTAACAAATAATAAAATAATTTGTCAGGTTGGATCAATTCCACAGTGAAAACTAAAGAAGGATAAAGATATAAGAGGAGTGGGGAAGTTATTTTGCATAGGAATTTCAAGAAATGGTTCCCTAAAAAAGATGAAGTAAGAGGCATGTGACTCTCTGACGTTAGGGCATTTTAGGCAGGAGGAGTAAGACAAGCAAAGTTGAGGTGGGAAAGTACTTGTTCAGTAACAGCAAGAAAGCCAGCTTCATTTGAGAAGAGTGAGCAAGGAGGAAAGTGGTAGTAGCTGGCTCAGAGGGAAGGGCTGAGAAGGGGATCAGGTCATCAAATCCCAATAAACAGCATAGCGCAGGGGAACAAGACAGCCCGATGGGAAGTCCCAGCACCACTCTTTACTAGATGGGTGTCTCAGAGAAGGTGCTTAAATTCTTTCAATTTTTGTTCCTTTGCCTGCATGAACCGGGGTAATAAAGGCCTCCTTGTGGCTATTATGAAAATTAAATAATATATCTTGCTCTAAAACACCTAGAATTGTCCCCCATAAAGTAAATACTGAATAATTACTAGTCACTGTTACTATCACAATTACTGATTGGTCATGAATTTCTGTCATTGTTCCCATTTATATGCCCCTGTCATCCTTCAGACCGCATTATGTAAAACAACTTTCTTTCTAGTTCAGTTCATTTTCCCACTGAGTCATTAGATCTCTTTTGCTTAAACACTGCTATCATCATTGTGTCATTTATGGCTTTTTATAATTTGGTCCAAACATACAGCTCTAAAAGCATCTCTCACAGCTTTGCAGCTGGGACCATCTGTTCCATTGTAGCTGGTGTGTCTGCTCATTCACCCTCCAATACATGTCTGAGTTTGGACAAATCATCAGAACATTTTGATCATCACACATTTGAACCTACCCTTAACCACACACCTACTTAGATCCTACTAACATTTCTAGGCCTGTTCTTTTCTCAAGAGAACCATCCTGAAACTATTCATCTTCTCTTCCACTTTTTTGCTTCCAGTTTTACTGAGCTATAATTGACATACAAGTTCTAAGTTTAAGGTGTATGGCATAATTGTTTGACTTATATACATCATGAAATGATTACTTTTCATCCTGTGATTTATTTATTTTATAACTGAAAGTTTATAGCTCTTAAGCTCCCTCTCATTTCGCTCATCCTTCCACCCTCCATCTCTCTGGCAACCACCTCTTTGTTATCTGTATCATCTAACTTATTTCTCTTCCAATCCTTATCATTTCTTTCCTCTACTAATTTTGGGTTTTTTTTTTTTATTATTTTACTGGTTCCTGTAATGTGTAAAGTTAGGTTGTTTGAGACTTTTCTTGTTTCTTTAGGTAGGGTTTTATTACCATAACTTTCCTTGTAGGACTGCTTTGGTTGCATCCCACAGATTTTGGATCATTGAATTTCCATTTTCATTTCTCTCCAGGTATTTTTTTACTTTCTCTTTTATTTCTCCAGTGACCTACTGATGTTTAGTAGCACATAGTTTAGCCTCCACATGTTTGTGGTTTTTGCAGATATTTTTTGTGGTGGGTTTCTAGTCTCACACCATTGTGGTCAGAAAAGATGCTTGATGTGATTTCAATTTTCTTAAACTTACTGAGACTTATTTTGTATCATAGCATGTGTTCTATCTTGGAGAATGTTCCATGTGCACTTGAAAAGAATGTGTATTCTGCTGCTTTTGGATGGAATATTCCATATGAATCTATTAAGTCAATTTGGTCTAGTGTGTCATCTAAGACCAGTTTTTCCTTTTGAATTTCTGTCTCAGTGATCTGTCCATTGTTGTCAGTGGGGTGTTAAATTCTCCTACTACTATTCTGTCATTGTTAACATTTCCCTTTAAGTCTGTTAATATTCCTTTTTGTATTTAAAATCTCCTATGCTGGGTGTATTTATATATATTTATATTGTTACATCTTCTTGTTGGATTGATCCCTTATTGGTATGTAATGCTCTTTGTCTCTTGTTACAGTTTTTGTTTTAAAACTATTTTGTATGGTATAAGTATTGCTATTCCAACTCTTTTCATTTCTATTTTCATAGAATGCATTTTCCATCCCCTCGCTTACAGTCTGTGTGTGCCTTTAGATCTGAAGTGAGTCTCTTGAAGGTATCATTTAGATGGGTCTTTTTTCTTATATCCGTTCATCTATTCTATATATTTGGATTGGAATACTTAGTCCATTTAATTCAAAATCATCACTGATAGATATGTACTTACTGCCATTTTGTTAATTGTTTGGGAATTTTTTTTTGCAGTTCTTTTTTGTTTTCCCTCATGATTTGATGACTATCTTTAGTGTTATGCTTGAATTTCCTTCTCTTTTGTGTGTATCTATTATAGATTTTTGCTTTGTGGTAACTATGAGGTTTATATATAGCTACCTACATATGTAGGTAATTAAGTTGATGATTTCTTAAGTTAAAATGCCTGCTGACAGCCTTGCATTTTTACTGTGCCCTCCATCTCATTTAGTGTTCTGACATCATATTTTACATCTTTTTTGGTGCATTCTCAAATTATTTATTGTAGATATAAGATAATTTTACTGCTTTTATCTTTTAGCTTTCCTATTGATTTATAAATTGTTCATATACTACCTTTTCTAATGAGAATTGCCTTTATCAATGAAATTTTTTTCCATTTGTAATTTTCATATTTCTAGCTGTAGTCTTTTCCTTTAACTTAGAGGAGTCCCCTCAACATTTCTTGTTAAGCTGGTTTAGTGGTGCTGAACTCTTAGGTTTTACTTACCTGTAAAACTATTTCTCTCTCTTTCAAATCTGAATGATAACCTTGCTAGGTAAAGTACTCTTGGCTGTAGGTTTTTTGTTTTTTGTTTTTTCCTTCACTTTAAAAAATGCCATGCTAACCTTGTGGCTTGCATGTTCTACTGAAAAGTCGGCTGATAGTCTTATGGGAATCTCTGTACAAAACTAGCTGCTTTTCCTTTGCTGCTTTTAAAATTATCTCTTTTTCATTAATTTTTGCCATTTTAATTATAATGTGTCCTGATAGAGACCTCATTGGGTTGATTTTGCTTGGTACTTTCTGTACTTCCTAGACCTGAATAACTATTCCTTTCCCAGGTTAGAAAGTTAGAAATTCTCAGCTAGTATCACTTCAAATGAGTTCTCTGTCCCTTTCTCTCTCTTCTCCTTCCGGGACCCATAAAATGTGAATGTGAATGTTAGTGTCTGATACTGTCCCAGAGGTTACTTATACTGTCCTCATTACAAAAATATATCTTTTGTTCAGCTTGGGTGATTTCCACTACTCTGTCTTCCAGATAGCCGATTCTTTCCTCTGTATCATGTAGTCTACTGTTGAATACCTTCTAGTGTATTTGTTATTACATCCTTCAGCTCTTATTGCTTCTTCTTTTTATTTTTTAACTCTTTGTTAAACTTCTCACTGTGTTTATCCATTATGCTCCTGAGTTCTTAAAGCATGTTTATAATCACCTTGAACACTTTAAGAGGTAAACTGCTTATATTACACTTTGCCTTGTTCTTCTTCTGGGGTTTTTATCCTGTTCCATCATTTGGAATATATTTCTCTGTCATCATTTTGTCTTATTGGCTGTTTGTACTTCTATGTGTTTGGAAAGTTGGTTACATTTCCAAATCTTGGAAAAGTAGCCTTTTGTAAGAGACATCCTATGAGTCCCAGAAGCCCACTCCTACCTGATATCCAGAGCTATATGTTCTAAGAGTTCCTTGTATGTGGGCTGTATGAGTCCTTCTTTTCCAGCAGACTGTCTACTGTGGGTGGTATGGTAGGTTTGGATGCTTAGCTCTGTTTTGCTTAGCTATTATCCTGGAGTTTTATCCTGTTACTTCATTTAGGACATGTTCTCTTGTCACCTCATTTTGCCAAATTCTCTGTGTTTATCTGTATTGTGTAGGTCATTTACATTTCCCAGTCTGGGAGAAGTGCCTTATTAGGAGACATCCTATGATGCTCAGCAATACTCTCTCCTTTGGTCACCACAGTTAGATGATCTAGAGTACCCTCCATGTGAGCTGAGTGGGTCATTTCGTTGTGGAAAAGTTGATAACTGTAGGTATGCTAGTAGACAGGGATAGCTCTCTATCTAGTTGGCTTGCAGGCCTAGTCATGTGTGGAGACTGGCCGCTGGTGAGCAGGGCCAGATCCTAGGGCAGCTGGTTGCAACTCCTGGGGCTGCTACAAGCCTGCTGGTGGGTGGCGCCAAGACCTGGAAGATCCCAGGGATGGTGTTGACCCTCTAGTAAAGTTCAGGTCTCCTAGTGGGTGGGACTGGGTCCCTGTGAGGCTGGGGAGTCCTAGGACCGGTGTGAACCAGCTGGTTGGTGGGCAAGACCTTGTCACTAAAAGGCTAAAGGGATGACTTGAAAATGATGTTTGCCGGAACTAGTGTCCTTGTGGTGGAACATAATCCCCCAAATAGTTTCTTCCAGTGACTGTGTCCCCAGGGCTGTGTCAGTTGCCTCCTGTCTCTCTGAGAGAGACTTCTTCAAGGACACAAGTAGGTCTGATACAGGATTCTTTCAAATTACTGCTTCTGTGGTGGGTCCTGAAGTATGTGAGATTTTATGTGCATCCTTTAAAGGTGAAGTCGGTTTCCTACAGCCCTCTGGTCTCCTATAAAGCAAGTACTACTGGCCTGCCAAGCCAGGAATTCTTGGGCTTGTCTTCCTGGTGCAGGAAACCCAGTTTTGGACCCCTCATTCCTTGGAGAGACCCTCTGAAGTTATGATTATCCTCCCATTTGTAGGTCAACTACCCAGAAATGTGGGTCTTGAATATACTGCATCTTCACTTCTCCTACCCATCTTGTTGTCATTCCTTCTTCATATCTTTAGTTGTGGAAAATCTTTTCTGCTAGTCTTCAGGTCTTTTCACTGATAGTTGCTCTGTAATTAGTTATAATTTTATTTTATTTTATTTATTTAATTTATTTATTTATTTATTTATTTTTGCTTTTTAGGGCTGCTCCTGTGGCATATCGAAGTTCCCAGATTAGGGGTCAAATCAGAGCTACAGCTGCCAGCCTACACCAGAGCCACAAAAATGCAGGATCTGAGCCATGTCTGTGATCTATACAACAACTCATGGCAATACAAGATCCTTAACCCACAGAGACCAGGGATCGAAATTATATCTTCATGAATCTTAGTCGGGTTCATTAACCACTGAGTCATGAAGGGAACTTCCTAGTTGTAACTTTAGTGTTTCTATAGGAGGAGAGAAGAGAGTTTTCCTATATCACTGAGCTGTCCACTCCCTTTCCTCTACAGATCCAAATCCTCTTTAATCCCCCACTGTTAAGTATTGTATCATTTTCATGTTTTGTTGTTATTTTATTTTATTTATTTTTTAATATATTTTATTTCCCCAATACATTATTTTTTTTCTACTGTATAGCATGGTGACCCATTACACATACATGTATACATTCTTTTTTTTCACATTATTGTGCTCTATCATAAGTGACTAGATATAGTTTCCAGTGCTACGCAGCAGGATCTCATTGCTAATCCATTCCAAAGGCAATAGTCTGCATCTGTTAACTCCAGAATCCAGTCTATCCCAATCCCTCCTCCTCCCCCTTGGCAACCACAAGTCTATTCTGCAAGTGCATGATTATCTTTCCTGTGGAAAGGTTCATTTGTGCCTTATATTAGATTCCAGATGTAAGTGATATCACATGGTATTTGTCTTTCTCTTTCTGACTTACTTCACTCAGGATGAGCGTCTCTAGTTCCATCCATGTTGCTGCAAATGGCATTATTTTGTTCTTTTTTATGGCTGAGTAGTATTCCATTGTGTAGGTATACTACATCTTCCTAATCCAATCATCTATCAGTGGACATTTGGGTTGTTTCCATGTCTTGGCTATTGTGAATAGAGCTGCAATGAACATGTGGGTGGGTGTGTCTTATTTAAAGAAAATTTTGTCTGGTTATATGTCCAAGAGTGGGATTGCTGGGTCATATGGTAGTTCTACATATAGTTTTCTAAGGTACCTCCATACTCTTCTCCATAGTGGTTGTACCAACTTCTATTGCCACCAAGAATGGGAGGGTTCCCTTTTCTCCACACCCCCTCCAGCATTTGTTACTTGTGGACTTATTAATGATGGCCATTCTGACTGGTGTGAGGTGGTATCTCATGGTAGTTTTGCTTTGCATTTCTCTAATAATCAGGGATGTTGAGCATTTTTTCATGTGCTTGTTGGCTATGTATACATCTTCCTTGGAAAAATGTCTATTCAGGTCTTTTGCCCATTTTTCCATTGGGTTGTTAGCTTTTTTGCTGTTGAGTTGTATAAGTTGTTTGCATATTTTAGAGATTAGTCCCTTGTCAGTTGCATCATTTGAAACTATTTTCTCCCATTCTGCAAGTTGTCATTTGTTTTGGTTTCCTTTGCTGTGCAAAAGCTTGTCAGTAAAATTTTAGCCAACTGAATCCAACAACATATAAAAAAAAAATCATACACCACAACGAGGTGGGATTCATCCCAGGTGCACAAGGATGGTTTAATATACACAAATCAATCGACGTCATACACCACATTAACAAAAGAAAAGTCAAAAATCACATGATCATCTCAATGGATGCAGAAAAAGCATTTGACAAAGTCCAACATCCCTTCATGATAAAAACTCTCACCAAAGTGGGTATAGAAGGAACATAACCTTAACATAGTAAAAGCCATTTATGGCAAACCCACAGCAATGGAGAAAAGCTGAAAGCCTTCCCACTAAAATCTGAACAAGACAAGGATGCCCACTCTCACCACTGTTATTCAACATAGTATTGGAAGTCCTAGCCACAGCAATCAGACAAACAAAAGGAATAAAAGGCATCCAAATAGGAAGAGAAGAGGTAAAACTGTCACTGTATGCAGATGACATGATACTACATATAGAAAACCCTAAGGACTCAACTGAAAAATTACTTGAACTGATCAACAAATTCAGCACAGTAGCAGGATATAAAATTAACATTCAGAAATAAGTCTCATTTCTGTATACTAACACTGAAATATGAGAAAAGGAATACAGAAATACAATACCTTTTAAAATTGCACCCCCCAAAATCAAATATCTGGGAATACACCTGACCAAGGACTTATATGCCGAGAACTATAAAACATTCATCAAGGAAATTAAAGAAGATGTAAAGAAATGGAAAGATATTCCATGCTCCTGGGCTGGAAAAATTAATATTGTAAAAATGGCCAATATTACATTTGGCATGTAATTTGCCAGATTCATATTCAATGCAGACTCAATGCAATCCCTATCAAATGACTCATGACATTCTTCACAGAACTAGAACAAAAAATCCAAAAATTTATGTGGAACCACAAAAAAACCAGAATTGCTGAAAACCAAGCAGGAGGCATAACTCTCCCAGACCTCAAGCAATATTACAAAGCCACAGTCATCAAGACAATGTGGTACTGGCACCAAAACAGATAGACGGACCAATAGAAAAAAAATAGAAAACCCAGAAATAAACCCAGACACCTATGGTCAATTAATCTTTAACAAAGGAGGCAAGAACATAAAATATGGAAAAGACAGGCTTTTCAGCAAGTATTGCTGGGAAACCTGCACAGCTGCATGCAAAGCAATGAAACTAGAACACACCCTCACACCATGCATGAAAATAAACTCAAAATGGCTGAAAGACTTAAATATAAGAGAAGACACCATCAAACTCCTGAAAGAGAACATAGGCAAAACATTCTCTAACATCAACCTTAGGAATATTTTCTCAGGTCAGTCTCCCAAAGCAACAGAAATAAGAGCAAAAATAAAGCAATGGGGCCTAATCAAATTGTTATTTTAATTAATGCTATCACAACAAGTATGAATTTGAAACACATGAGAGTAAACAAAAAAATCTTTCAGACTGAAAAGAAGAATACTTATTGGGAGTTCAGTAGTTCTGCTCATTAAAAACATTTAAGCATCTCATATTTTATAAAGACTTCCCAAATTTTGTGATGGTGCATTTTTAGTAGATGCAACATGAAAACAAATACTATCAAATAAGAATTAATGAGGACTCAGAATTTGTCCCAGGAATATATCATATTATAACATAAAACATTATCTTTAGTAAAAAGGAAAAGCAAATACATAATAGTTACTCCAACAGCTTTTTTGTTATTTTTGTATTTTGATATTACTCTAAATGTGGGTTACAGTAATAATTTTCATTTGGGCATCCCTGGAATTTTATTTATTTATTTATTTATTTAGTCTTTTTGCTATTTCTTGGGCCACTCCAGCAGCATATGGAGGTTCCCAGGCTAGGGGTCGAATTGGAGCTGTAGTCTCCAGCCTACACCAGAGCCACAGCAACGTGGGATCCGAGCCACGTCTGCAACCTACACCACAGCTCATGGCAACGCCGGATCGTTAACCCACTGAGCAAGGGCAGGGACCAAACCCGCAACCTCATGGTTCCTAGTCGGATTCGTTAACCACTGCCCCACGACGGGAACTCCCCCTGGAATTTTAAAAGGAGAAATCCTTTTCAAATGAATCCAGAAAATTAAGACTAAATTTCAAACAGAAATAACAAATTTTTCCTCATTCAAGACAACTTTTAGAGTATTTTCATCTAGTGCTGTTTATGGTGTTTATAACACACACATATATACATAAGTAATTTTCAAAATATTCTTAATTTCCAGTTTTCAAATTTGAAAATTGTTCAAGTGGTTGAGGAATCGTGTGAGTATGAGTGTGTGTGTGTGAATTTCATGTTAACCTGTTACCATCTCTTAGGGATGGACCTGTCTGGGTGGGTTTAAATCTAGTGTTCTCTCTGACAGCTCTGGCCAATGAGGCATAGTCAGGCTAAAAAAAAAAAAAAAAATTCTGTGGAAACATGTGGTTGGAGGGAAGGAAAAGGAATCCCCAAAGAAAGATGATACTTCTAGAGAAAAAGAAAAGTGTCAGGCAGACAATGTATTTATTTCTGACAAACCCCACTGCTTTTATTATCTCTCTACCTAACCCAGAAGGAAAGCCCTAAGTGTAGGGTGGGAATTTTCACACCATCCTCTCTCCAACAGTAAGAGCTGCCACAACCTGAATTTTTTCCAACTAGCCTATTGTGAGATTTTATCCTCAGTAATGTAACACACTATCTGTGGACAGAAACTTTCTGACAACATAAAACAATAACAAATAAAAAGTGTATCATTTTCCTATCCTAGGCTTCAGTTTCTCATCCCAGAAGAAACAGCCTAGCAGTTTCTCATGCATCCTTCAAGAAACATATCCTTCATGGATATGTTGTGTAGAAAAGAAAAAAAAAATGGCTTGACATGAATGTGCATGTTTATGTATGTTTGTAGGTAGGTGTGTATATTTAAATGTATATTCTTAGGTTTACCCTGGTGGTAGTATAGCATAGCATGCATAGAAAATTGTGCTGCTAGGTGAACAAATTATTATTTTTCACTCATATTGGTTAAACATCTAGGTCGCTTCTTCCATTACAACACTATTGCAACGAATATTCATATTTCTGTGTCTTTGCAAATATATTTTTAGATAAATTCTAGATGTAGAATTGTTGGGGAAACACTATTTATATTCCTACTAGCCAAGTATAAGAATCTAATTTCCATACATATTCATCAACACAGCATACTATCAATTTTCCTCTATCTTTGACAACCAGTGGAATGTATTTTCTAACTGTGTAGCTCTATTTATTCACTCTTATTTTCACCATAATCAGAGACATCTTATCAGGAGTGTAATGATGACTTATGCAGCAAAGAGATTTTCCTCTCTTAGGAATACTAAACTTCCCTCACATTTATAAAGTAAAAATTTTGTCACATTTTCCTGTGTGTTATCCTCAGTTTTGAGGAACAGAGAAAAAGAATGTGGCTTAGACCTGAGACTATGGTGCAAATCAATAACTCCTGTTAATACCTCACATCAAGGGACAGGAAAGGGGTCCTTAAATGAACCCTTTGCCTTTTAGAAGTAATTGGTCCTCCTAACCGGAAAAGACAATTCCAAGTGGCAGGCTTAAAATGTGATCATGTTAAAAAAACTGTAGTGAATTTTGTCTTTTAGCTGTGACTTGGGGAAAAAATTTGAATTTCCTGATTTCAAATGGCAAACTCTGCTATTACATACTTTGCAGTTTCAAAGCACATCTGTCATCACACAAAGACAAATATATTCCTCTAAAAAAACATCTGGTATTTTTTAAACAAGCCTCAGGCCAGCTCTGCGCAATAAATGAAAAATGTGCTATAGATAGAAAGTTACTTCACTTTGCTTTTCATTTAATCAGTGATTGTGGAATGTTTGCATTAAATTAAGCATCTCAAAAAAAAAATCAGCTCTCTTCAAGGCTTGGAGAAGTTTAGAGGTTCTTTTACTTTTAATATGTATTTTTCTGAATAATAGTAAATATTGATGAAATTAATTTAGTTTATTTTAGTCCTCTGGAGAATAAATTATTTGTTGGGATAACATTTGTTAGGGGAGGGGGCTTAATGCTCCGTGACCTATTTTTCCTCTATGGCTGTTCGTGTTAAATGGCTGGATGTATTTTCCATGAGAAAGTTCCTGATCCTATGGCTATCAATATTGACTCAGATTAGTCTCTAACAGTTGTTATCATCTAATGTACATTTTAAAAAATCAATGTAACGGGACAATTCAGAGAAATATGTTAATTTAGAGGAATACTTTTACAACTCAAGGCACAGGCCAGGAGCCGGCTTTTTTTTTTTTTTTTTTTTTTTTTCCTACTAAAACTCTTCAAGTTCCCAGCAATGTAGATAACCTTTACACTTTCATCATACAGTCCTAGCTCACTCAGAATTGATGAAGTGTAGCATAACAGCAGGCATCTGAGATAAGAAACATAGGTCATCGATGTTGAAATATGCCCTCTTTCTAAAATTCAAAATTGGAGTGGTGCTACCACTTTACTAAACATTTAAGGTCAGTGAATTTCAAGGAAAGAGAGGCTCCAAGAGAGCACAAGAAGCTGAGGGGACAGCAGTCAGTGCCAAACCTTTGCAGTGCCACTTTCAAAACACAGAGTTCAAATTGGTATGTTTCACAAGATCTGCTCAATGTTGTGAAGACACCCTGAGAGGATGGTATGATCCTGTGCATGCAGTTATTTCACATGACTTCTTTTCTATGTGCTATGCCTCAACAGAAAGTAATATATGCATTGAATAAAGATCTTCACTGAATTTAGAAATCATTAGAGATAACAGCAGTGAGTCTCAGTGGGAGGTGGAAAAGGATGCTTCTAGATTCTCTTAGAAGATTCATCATGATTTCTTGGCATGGAGGTGGGAAATTAGATGCTCACTGTTCAAAAAATATCTCTGTAGGAGATACCAATTGCTCTCGACAACTCCAATAAAGATTTTTCTGCATCCTGTCTTTTTTTCCTTTGGAAACACATTGGCTAAATAGTGCCTCATGTGATATGTTATGATGTGCAAATGCTGCAAGTTTATCTAAACATTTTCATATTTATTTCACAGTTCTGTACTTCCTTTTGGTCCTACTCTTTAGTTCTAGGAACACAGAATTGATCTATTCCTCCAGTTGTCTGCTCTTCATACCGTAATGGCAGCTCCCTGAGGAGCAGTGGTGCTGAGCTAGGGATATGGAGGGCCTTCCAGACTTAGCAACTCTCTGCTGGAGTCTGGCATAGGCTGGACTGGAGAACCTTCCATTGTGAATTGTCCTTATGAGTAAGGCAGTAGTTGGGAAAGATAATCCATTGCTTTTCCCACCTTCTGGAGCCGCAAAGAACACACTAAGGCTACCAGCTTGCCCACACCCAAGGAACCTACCTGTCACTCCCTAGACGGTTCTGGCTCCCCTGCTGATTGGGAACTCAAGACTTTTCTCGTGGCATTGCCCTCCCCTTCAAATTTCTAGGACTTAGAAGATGTTCTCTTCACTCCTCTGCATCTATCCAACATAAACAAAACACGGCTCCAAAGCAGACTGCAACATAAACGCTTTCAACTTTTCAAAGAGATGACAAAGATCCTATTTTCTTTAAGTAATTCTTCCTAGTATAACTGCATCCACTCTATTTTTTCTATTCTGACCTTATTGAGGTACCCTAGGGTTTGCCCTAAAGGGTTTTCACTTGTTCTATTTTCCTTCCTTGGCATATCTTCAATTTTACAGCACAGTGTGCATTTGGGAAGCTTTATATAAAGGGCACTAAGATCTCATTTTTCCACTGCTTCAGGCACAAGCAGATGCCTGTTTTTCATTCAAAGTCATATTACAGTTTAGATCTTCATATCATAAGTTAGAAAAGAAGCTAAATCTACAAAGCAACCCAAATACCTCTGAACTCAATTCTAAACAATCGTCCCCAGGTAAGAGCTGACTGATTTACTAAGGAATCAAGAAACTATTAAGTATTACACCCTGTTGACAATTCAGAACTAAATTTAGAGATATAGACACAAACCAAGGTTCTAATTATAAAATGTTAATATTTTCATACAGTCCTTTCCTTGCAACTGAATAAAAACATAGTTTCTTTAAAGGGATTAGGAAAAAACTGTTGTGCTTAAAAATTGGTGATATTTTTAATAATGTCTTGGATTGGACAAGATTTAAGGGAAAGTGGGAAGCTACCACTATGCTATGAGCTGACAAGAGCTGAAAGCCCCACCTGACCAAATAGCCTCCCTTGAGACTTCATGCAGGGCTTTAAACACTTGGTCCTCTGTCTAAAGAGTTGTCTTAGGCCCAGGCCAAACCCTGGTCTTCACTGCAGTTCTGTTATAGACAACAAACACTTGTAAAGCAATTACTACTCATTGAGCACTGGGCTAGCAAGCTAAGAGACCATTGGAAGAAAAACATCAGAACAATTAGAAGTGATTTTAAATTCTTAAAATGTCAAAAGAACAATACTAGAGTCATCACAATGTCTCAAGGCCTCCAAAACTTGGGAGGGACATTCTCACAACAAAGATGAGGCTTCAGTGGTCAGCAGAACTTCTGGGAAAGGAAGAAGGAAGAACATTTAAGAAAGAAAGCAGAACATGATCAAAATAGAGAGGTATGAAACAGACATATTCAGGAAAAAAATATTCCATGAAAAAAATCTAGATAAACTTGGACCTTTGGATGCACATAGAAGTAAGGCTAAAAATACAACTAAAAAAGTAAAATGTGACCAGCACAGGAAGGTCCTTACCATTACAGGGAGTTTGGATTCTTTCCTATGGGGAATGAGAAATGCTTCAGAGCTATGAAGCAGTGAAGCAACATCTGAGGCCTGAAACTTATTCAAAGAATGGAAGATGAGGTAGGAGAAAAGGACTAGTGTTTAGAGATAGGAAGCTACTTAACAGCTAACTCTTCTTCAGTGCGGAGGGATACTCCAAGCTTTCAGAGGATTGAATAAAGGAATTAGAGTTGACAATATGGGACTAGACAACTGAGTTTTGAAGTGAGAGAGAAAAGGCAGCTTAAAACAGATCTTAAACAGAGGGTGAAGTTTGAGAGATGCCATGGTAAATTAGAGGCACCTAGTAAATTGACTAAAAAACAATTTGGATGGGAGAAATGTTACCAATAAGTCAAACTTTACTTCTTAGATTTAAACTTTACTACTTAGATTTCCTTTTGTCATATATTTTAGTGCTTGTGCTAGTTTTAAGCATAGGAAGGAAAAGAGGACACTTTATTGCCCTTGAAATAGAAAATACACAAGTATTATTTTACAAAAGAAATGACTACGATGTGCTATCATAATATAGCTTGTATCAGATTAACCTTCATGCTGAGAATCACTATACAAACTGAATGAACTCCAAACACCAGCTCTGTGAAGTGATCAGAGAATGATTACAGTGAATGTGAAGAGCCAAGATCATGGAGCAGAGGGACCCACAGAGAAGTGGGCCTGAAAACATGTCCCCTTTTTCCCTCAAAGCACTTGCTGATTCTTTGATTATACTATCATCCCACATGACAAAGGAAGAGCTCATGAAGCTAAACACTTAGAAAGGCTGAGGGAGGTATTAGAGAAATGCAAATCAAAACTATAATAAGGTATTACCACACACCAGTCAGAATGGCCATCATTAAAAAGTCTACAAATAACAAGTACTGGAGAGGGTGTGGAGGAAAGGGAACCCTCCTACACTGTTGACTGGAATGTAATCTGGGACAACCACTATGCAGAACAGTATGGAGTTTCCTCAAAAAATTAAATATATAACTACCATATAATCCAGTAATCCCACTCCTGGGCATATATCCAGACAAAACTATAATTTCAAAAGATAGGAGATGCCATCATGGCTCAGTGGTAATGAACCCAGCTAGTATCCATGAGGACACAATTTTGATCCCTGGCTTCATTCAGTGGGTTAAGGATACAGTGTTGCCATGAGCTGCGGTGTAGGTTGCAGATGCTGCTCAGATCTGGTGTTGCTGTGGCTGTGGTGTAGGCTGGTAGCTGCAGCTCTGATTAGATTCCTTGCTTGGGAACTTCCATATGCTGTGGGTGGAGCCCTAAAAAGCAAAAAAAAAAAAAAAAAAAAAAAAGAGAGAGAGAGAGAGAGAAATAAAGATATAAGATATATGCACTCCTATATTATAGTAGCACTATTTTCAATAGCCAAGACATGGAAACAACATAAATGTCCATTGACAGATGAACAGATGAAGATGTGGTATGTGTACACACACAATGGAATTTTACTCAGCCATAAAAATGAATGAAATAATGCCATTTGCGGCAACATGGATGGACCTAGAGATTATCAAACTGAGTAAAGTAATTCAGAAAGAAAAAGATCAATACCATATGATATCACTTACGTGTGGAATCTAAAATACAATACAAATGAACTTATCTATGAAACAGACACACAGACCTAGAGAATATATATGTGGTTGCCAAAGGGGAGGAGGTGTGGGGGAGGAATGGATTGGTGTTTGGGGTTAGCAGACATAGACTATTGTATATAGAATGGGTAAACAACATGATCCTACTAAATAGCATAGGGAAGTATATTCAATATCCTGTGATAAACCATACTGGAAAAGAATAACTGAATCACTTTGTTATGCAGCAAAAATCAACACAATATTATAAATCAAATATACTTCAACAAAATTAAATAAATTAATGAACTGGTTTGAACCCCTGCTAGCTACTTAAGATAGGTATCTTCCAAAAAATAAAGAAAGAAAGAAAGAAAGAAAGAAAGAAAGGAAGGAAGGAAGGAAGGAGGAAAGAAAGAAAGAAAGAAAGAAAGAAAGAAAGAAAGAAAGAAAGAAAGAAAGAAAGAAAGAAAGAAAGAAAGAAAGAAAGAAAGAAAAGCAAGCAAGCAGAAAAGCTGGGGTTAGAAGCTCCAGAAGGACCAATGAAAAATTTTGCTTTTGAGGTCATGTAGTCTTGTGAATAGGATAATCAGAAACAGTAAATATTCCTGTATAAAGTAAATCAACTTTCAAGCAAAGCCAGATTATTAGGGCCTGAACAAACTGCAAACATCAACTAGAATTGTCAGATGAATGCCGAGCTACTCTTTAATTAACAATGTATTTTTTATCCCTTAGAATCTTCACTGCTAATAAATGAGAAATATTTGGAAAAGAGCACCCTTTGAAGTTTAAGCTAATACCATTGATCTTCTCTCTGAAATTTGCTTGCTACACAAACAGCTTTTTCAGCGTCAAGGAAACTCCCATTAAAGCAAACATTTTACCTTGTTAAAAGAAATTTTAAAGTACTGATAATTAACATCTCTTCACATTTATATAAAATACTTTTACAGCAAATCTGTTACTTATCTTCTGCAAATTTAAATTCAGGTTCAGATATAGTTCAGGCAAATAAAATTATATAAACAAGTTATAAAATAATTGAATTTCCTCATGTCATCTCCATGATGTAAACTTATCAAAATGAGACTAGGCCAAAGTTGAAGACAGTAAACTAATCAAATTGAGTTAGAAAAGTCTTCCTAGATATATTCAAAATAAACTATGGAATAAATACTGAAGCAAAATTTATAATAAAATAATCACATATTTGCATAGAATTTAAGCCTCTATATGTTTGTTTATATTTGTCTTAACAAAAAGAAGACTTTATGTGTTAAGAACCCCAGATCCACAATATAACACAAAATAAGGTTAGCAGATGTTTGGTTATGAATAAAATATCTCTAAGACATGTCAAAATGTCCTTGAAATCTGGTTCTATCAAACACATCCATGAGCATATTTGGTTCTTGCCAAATAGTTTTGGGTAACACCAAATATCAGGGACATTTTGACATGAATCAAGTATCTTAACATTTTGGACAGGACCAAATGTCTTGCAAGGCAAAAGAGAAATAGGTGTAAAAGCGAAAGAAAAACAAAAACAAATAGAGCCAGAACTGAAGATAACAGAATAACTTGTTACACAGCACTTTCTGCACTAATAAATTTAGGCCATGTGTTAGCTCTCAGCTTTCCAGCAGCTAGCTAGAACAGGGGAAACTGATGGGTTAAGGAATTCACAGTGTTCCTAAGATACAATCAAGTTGTTTAAAATAAAACACAACATATTCGGATACAAAGACTAGAAAGATATGTCTTCCTTATTGTCTTCATGCAGTGGACACTGTGTAATATAATAAATAACCTATGTGATACATATAAAGCAAATTTTGCAGCACTTACCCTAGGCTAACAGATCAAATAACCAGCTAGACTTCATTTTTTATAATCTGATTAGTTATTTGACATGATATATGCAAAATGGGTTTGTGTACAGTGGGAACAACACCAGAAGTAGAAATAAGGCAAGTATAGCTTCCAGTTCTAGCTCAGTCATTAACTAAATCTGTTACCTTGGGAAATTGCTTACATTTTCTGGGTTACAGTTTCTTAGTCTGTAAAATGATAGGACTAAGATTCATTTCTAAGTTTCTTTCCAGCTCAGTTTCTCTATGTTTCTAAGAAAGAAACCACGTGATTTACAGCAAACTTGAGAGGCAATAAGAATAAAATACCTTTCACTCTCACTGTCTGCAAAGTCATTTTGAAACAAAAGGAGAAAAATATACACTCTTTAGAATAAAAGTCTCCATTTCTCACTTGGTAAAACTTGAGACACTTCTTTATAATTTTCTATAGAATTTTCTTTATAATTCTTCATTAATTTATAAATAGGGGTTTCCACATCATTAATAGTGATGTACAGGTCTTGATACTACTGTACAGCACTGGGAACTATGTCCAGTTTCTTGGGTAAGAACATGATGGAAGATCATATGAAAAAAAAGAATATATATATGTGTGTGACTGGGTCACTTTGTTGTATAACAGAAATTGAAGCAACATTGTAAATCAATTCTACTTTGATAAAAATTTAAAAGAAAACCAATGATGGGCAGGTCTTTATAGGCATCAGCATATAAGGACCAGTAAATTTTCAGTTACATGTGGAGTTTCCATTTGTCAAAGACAGTTTGGAACTGAGCTCACTGAACTTTGGGAAAGATCTTAAAACGAAACCTCTATGAAAAATCAACTCATATTTTATGAGTATGAACTACATAAAACACATTATTCTGGGCATTGTGAGAAATACAAATAAACACATATTAAGCAATAGTGGGAGTGTCAAAGGCTCTTCTAGTATTTACATCTTTCACTTGCCACTGGTAGAATAGTTTTAAAAATTATTCATTTGATTTTTTCAATCCATTTTTATTGAGGTAACACTGGTTTATAACATTATGTAAGTTTCAAGTGTACAACATACTTCTGTTTCTGTACACACTATATACAGCATGCTCATCACCAAAAATTTTGTTTCCATCTGTCACCTCAAAGTCTATCTTCTTCCCCATGTCCCTTCCCTTCTCATAACCACTACTCTTTCTGTATCTACGTGTTCTTTGGTTTTTAATTTATTTTTGTTTTTTGTTTATTTTGTATACATAAGTAAACTCTGATGGTATTTGTCTTTCTCAGTCTAACTTATTTCAGTTAGCATAATACCCTCAAGTTCCATACATGTTGTTGCAAATGGCAACATTTTATTTTTCTATGGCTGAGCAGTATTTTGCTGTATATACTACATCTTCATCCATTTATCCACTGATAGGCACATAAGTTACCATATCTTGGCTATTGTAATAATGCTGCAATAAACATGGGAGTGATGAACCTTTTTGGATTAATGTTTTCCTATTATTAGGATAAATACCCAGAAGTGGAATTGTAAGATCATATAGTAGTTCTATTTTTAATTTTTGTAGGAAACTCCATATTCTTTTCCATAGTGACTATACCAACTTACGCTTCCACCAACAGTGTAGGAGGGCTGCCTTTTCTCTACACCCTCAGAAACACCTATTTCTTGCTTTTTAATTAATAGCCATTTCAATGGATATGAAGTGGTACCTCACTCATTCCACTGATCACTTGACATAGTGTTGTGTTTTTTAACATTCAGTAAATGGTGAATACATCTCCAAAATCAAAATTAATGCCAAATGAAAATCCAATTATTTCATTTGTGTTTGTTTATTGAAACAGATAAAACAGTCAAAGGAAACCCTTTTTCATTAGTATAACATTTATCTGAGTCCTTTGGATTTTTAATCCCATAGACTATACACTGCAATTACACTGTAACCGCTTGAGAAAAGGTTGTCAGTTGGTGAGTCTAAATAGTTGCCATGTGAGAAGCAAATTACCTTGTATATAAAATCTCTGTCATCTCAAATATGGAAAAAAAGGGAGAACATTGAATTTTTCATCACTAGTATTCTTATAGTGAATGTAGTCCATGGGCATAGATTCCAGAAAGACACAAAGTGGGCTAAGGCACCCAGGGGGAGCCCTCTCTGTGTCCAACAGATGTGACTGAAGAACATATATTCCTAATAGGTGTCCTGGTAATCCTATTTCCTCTTAAACTTCACCTCTAGCTCAAGGCACTTGCCCATTAGTCCTTGGGCAAGAGATAGGGACAGAAAACATTCAGCTACAAATGAGATTAAAATGCTTCCATTTATTCTACACAGTAAGTTATTCTAGTACAGTGCTAGTCAATATTCAACTTCTTGGCCCAGCTTTAAATCCCCTATTTCCTTCCTCTCAGCCTTTACCTCAGGATGCATGCCTTTGTCTTTTTAGACACTAGTCTCTCTCAACTTTGACCTTTGGACTGGCTTTCCTAGCTCTTAGAGCTTGCCTAGCTCTTAGAGCTTGCCTAGCTCTTCCAAGGACAAAATTTTTCCTTATCCTGCATCTCTGGACTATCTACCAAAGGATTAAGGAACTGAAATTTTTCTAGCAGACAGAACAATTATCAGTGTTAACATGTATCTAGTAATAGTCACCTCCCTGCCAATTCTGCTGAAGTTCAAAGTTGTCCAATAGATTTGTTGACTGAAATGAAGGTAGGTATCTAGACTAAAAAGAAAACATATGAATAGAAGAAATCACCAAGAAATGTTTCCATTATTAGAAGACATATACATTCCCTTGATGTGTCATGGAGTATGTAGTTATGAACACAGACTCTTGTTTACCAGTTACTAGCAGTGAAATATTAGGTAAAGTTATTTAATTGCTCAGAGTCTCAGTTTTATTATTTACAAAATGTGAAATATAAGTGTACCTTTTTCATAGGATTGATGGAATACATAAATAAAGTCATAGTTAAAACAAAGAGCCTGGCTAAGTAAATACCGGTTATTTTATCTCATCTGTAAGATATACCCATTTTTCTAAGAAAGTTACTCTCTCCATTCGGCCTCTCTCATCTTCTACTCCTTTTCCACACAATCCCTTAGTAAAAATGAGACCAACTTTTTAGTATAAGCACTCGCATCTTATTATTCATGTAATGTTGGTAAGGTGAATTTTATGTTTTCTTCCGGATGAAAACTGAAGCAAATAATTTATTTTCTTACCACTTTTTTCATTTTTTTAAATTTTTTTATTGAAGTACAGTTGATTTACTCTGTTTAATTTCTGTTGTATAACCAAGTGACCCAATCACATGCAATTCCTTGTGCTGTATAGTACGGCCTCATTGCCCATCTGTTCCAAATATGACAGTTTGAAACCCAGAACCCCAAACTGCCTATCCATCCTGCTCCCTCCCCCATCCCCCCTGGGAACCACAAGTCTACTCTTTGACCATGATCTATTTCTCTATTGTAGATAGGATCATCTGTGCCATATTTTAAATTTCACAAATAAGCGATCTCACATGGTATTTGTCTTTCTCTTTCTGACTTCGCTTATTATGAGAATATCTAGTTCCATCCATGTTGCTGCACATGGCATTACTTTATCTTTTTATGGCTGAGTGGTATTCCATTGTATCTATGTATCACATCTTCTTAATCCATTCATCTGTCAATGGACATTTAGGTTGTTTTCATGTCTTGGCTATTGTGAATAGTGCTGCAATGAACATAGAAGTGCATGTATCTTTTTCAGAGAAATTTTTGTCCGGATATATGCCTAGGAGTGAGATTGCTGGATCATATGTAGTTCTATATCTAGTTTTCAGAGGCAATTTATATTGATTTGCAAGATGTAAATTCTGTATTTTTTTTTTCTTTTGGCAGTGATTCAGGGTTTATATGAATAGAAAGAGAAGGAAGAAAGGAAGTGTACATTTATTGCTCTTAGAGTAGGATTACATACACTTACCCATGCTCAAAATTCATTCTCTAGTTTCCAGTGAGCATTCAGGCACCTAGTCAATAAACAATTCCTCTGTTCTAAAATGTACTTAGTATAGGACTCTACCAGAGAAATCTGAGTCCAAACATGAACAACATCACTTGCAAGAACTTGGGAAAAATCGCTTAGCTTCTGGAGCATCTGCTTCCACATATGCAAATATGGATAGTCGTTATTCTTATGAGGTGGTTGTGAGGATTTTAAGTAAAACACCTGGTAACCACTAGGCATTTAATAAATGCTAGCTCCCTTTCCACAATATAGAGTTTATGAAAATAAACTATAAAATAAAATACAGGCAAATGAAGACCATGTAGAAATATATCTTAGGTATAACTTTTTCATGTTCTGATTATTATATACTCTGTAGAAATCAGTAAAACATGCAATTTTATGATGCTGTTTTTTGAACTTTTTTGGGATTTGATTTCTATTATCTTTAGCTACATGATCCAAAAGTTATTGGGAGTTAAAATCTCCACCATGATGGTGGTTTATCAATTTGTTCTAGTAACTCTGTCAACTTGTTTTACACATTTGGGGGCTTTGTTATTGTGTTAATATGAATTTAGAATTATTACATTTTCTGGTAAAATTAGCTTGTTATTATGTAATGATCTAGTTTTTATCTAATAGGTCTTGTTTTCTTAAAGCCTATTTTCTTCCTGATATCATTATAACAGCATTATCTTTCTCTGCTTAACACATATATTTGTCTATCTTTTGCTGTCTTTTACTTTCAAACTTTCTATGTTGTTAAGCTTTAGATAACTCCAGTATATATCAGATAGCTAGATTTTTAAAATCCAGCATGACATTACTGATTTATTAATGACGTTAGCCATTTATTTCTGTTATAATTATTAATAAGTTTAAATTTGTTTATACCAACATATTCTGTACATTTCATTTCACAGTTTTCCTGTACATATTTATTCTCTATTGATTTCTGTTATACTGGTTGAGGATTTTGTCCCTTCTACTAGTTTGGAAGTTATATACTTATTTTTTTAATGGTTATTCTATTTTTAAAAAATGACACCTTTTTTGAGATAAATTTACTCACCAAAAATACAACCATTTAGTATCAAGGAATGATGCAATGTTCACAGCAATCTAAGTTTAGCACATTTTTATCACTTCATAAGGAACCCTATTCATCCGTCCTATCTCTCACGTACCCTGGTCCCTGTCAACCACTAGTCTATACCCTGTCTTTTAAAATTTGCCTGTTCTTGACATTTCAAATAAATAGAAAAATACAATATATGGTCTTCTGTGACTGGTTCCTTTTACTTACCATAATGTTTTCACTTAGCATGATGAAATATTCCTCCATATTGTAGCATGTATCAGTATTTCACTCCTTTTTATGCCTCAATGATATTCCATCATATGGATATAACATACATTATCTATTTGTTACTTGTTAGACATTTAAATTATTTCTACTTTTTGGCTATTATGAACAGTGCTGCTATGAATATTTACGTACAAAGTTTTGTGTGGATATGTCTATTTATCATGTATATGCTTACAAGAGTAATTTCTGGGTCATATGGAAACAGTGTATTTAACATTTTGAGGAACTGAAAAAAATGTTTTCCAATGGGGACTACATCATTTTTACAATCTCATAGGGACATATGAAGGGTCTAATATCTCAGTCCTGCCAAAAATAATTCTTGTCATTATGGTTATGGCAAGCTAAGTGGGCTGAAATTATATCTCTTTATAGTTTTTATTAATTGAAGTATTGAAGTATTATTGATTTATAATGTTATGTTGAATAAAGTGATTCAGATTTTATATGTGTGTATATATATATACACACACACACATACACACACACACTTTTTAAAATTCTTTTCCATTATAAGTTATTACAATATATTGAATACAGTTCCCCATGGTATACACTAAGTCCTTGTTGATTATCCATTTTTATGTGATTTTTATGTTTTCCGTTATAGTTTATCATATTCTGTTAATTTCTACTGTACAGCAACATGACAGTCACACATACATACATATATATATATATATATATATATATATATAATTTTTCTCACATTATCCTCCATCATGTTCCATCACAAGTGCATCCTGAGGTAAAGGCTGAGAGGAAGGAAATAGGGGATTTAAATCTGGGCCAAGAAGTTGAATATTGACTAGTACTGTACTAGAATAACTTACTGTGTAGAATAAATGGAAGCATCGCAAGTGACTAGATAAAGTTCCCAGTCCTATACAGCAGGATCTCATTGCTTATCCACTCCAAAGGCAATAGTTTGCATCAATTAACTCCAGACTTCCAGTCTATCCCACTCCCTCCTCCTCCTCAGCAACCACAATCTGTTCTCTAAGTCCATGATTTTCTTTTCTGTGGAAAGGTTTATATTGGATTCCAGATATAAGCGATAGCATATAGTATTTGTCTTTCTCTTTCTGACTTACTTCACTTAGTATGAGAGTCTCTAGTTCCATCCATGTTGCTTCAAATGGCATTATTTTGTTCTTTTTTATGGCTGAGTAGTATTCCATTGTGTAGATATACCACATCTTTCTAATCCAATCATCTGTTGATGGACATTTGGGTTGTTTCCATGTCTTGGCTATTGTGAATAGTGTTGCTATGAAAATATGCGTGCATGTATCTTCTTGAATTATAGTTTTGTTTGGATATGTGCCCAGAAGTGAGACTGCTGGGCCATATGGTCGTTCTATATTTTGTTTTCTGAGGTACCTCCATATTGTTTTTCACCAACACCCTCTCCAGCATTTGTTATTTGTTGATATGTTAATAATGGCCTTGTTCACCAGTGTGAGGCGGTACCTCATAGTAGTTTTGAATTGCATTTCTCTAATAATTAGTGAGGTTGAGCAATTTTTCATGTGCTTGTTGGCCATCTGTATATCTTCTTTGGAGAAATGTCTATTCAAGTCTTTCACCCATTTTTCAATTGGGTTGTTGGTTTATTTGCTGTTGAGTTGTATAATTTGTTTGTCAGTTAAATCATTTGAAACTATTTTCTCACATTCCATAGGTTGTCTATTTGTTTTTTTCATGGTTTCCTTTGCTTGTCAGTTTCATTGGGTCTCATTGGTTTATTTTTGCTTTTATATCTGTTGCCTTGGGAGACTCACCTAAGAAAACATTTATGTGGTTTACATCAGAGAATGTTTTGCCTATGCTCTCTTCTAGGCTTATCTATTTGACATACAGTATTATATATCTGCTAATCTCAAACTCCTAATTTATTTCTCCTACCACACCCCTTTTCTCCTTTGGTAACCATAGGTCTGTTATCTATGACTGTGAGTCTATTTTATTTTGTAAATAAGTTCACTTATATTTTTAGATTCCACATATAAATGATATAATATGATATTTGTCTTTCTTTGTCTGGCTTTCTACACTTAGTATGATAATCTCCAGGTTCATCTATGATGTTGCAACAACATAATTTCATTCATTTTTTATGGCTAATTAATAGCCAGCCCCTTGTGTGTGTGTGTGTGTGTGTGTGTGTGTGTGTGTATGTATGTGTATCACACCTTCTTTATCCATTCATCTGTTGATGAACAGTTAGGTTGCTTCCAAGCCTTGGCTAGTGTAAATAATGCTACTATGAACACTGGAGTGCATATATCTTTTTTTTTTTTTTTTTTTGCTTTTAGGGCTGCTCTCACGGCATATGGAATTTCCCAGGCTAGGGGTCAAATTGAAGCTGCAGCTGCTGGCCTACACCACAGCCACAGCAACTCAGGATCCGAGCTGCATCTGTGACCTACATCGCACGCAGCTCATGGCAACACTAGATCCCTGACCTACTGGGCAAGGCCAGGGATTGAACCTTCATTCTCATGGATATTAGTCAGATTCATTTCCGTTGTGCCACAATGGGAACTCCCTGCATATATCTTTTTAAATTAGAGTTTTCATCTTTTCCAGATATATGCCCAAGAGTAGGATCACTGGATCCTATGGTGACTCTCTTTTTAGTTTTTAAAGGACCATTGTAGTTTAATTTGCATTGACCTACTGCTTAACAAATGATGTTTACCATCTGTTCATGTATTTATTGGGTAAATATGCATTTTCATTAGAGAGCTGTATATACAGATGCTTCATCCATTTTTTTTTTGTCTTTTTGTCTTTTATAGGGCCACACCCAAAGCATGTGGAGGTTCCCAGGCTAGGGGTCAAAAATCAGAGCTGTAGCTGCCAATCTATGCCAGAGCGACAGCAATGTGGGATCTGAGCCGTGTCTGCAACCTACATCACAGCTCACAGAAATTCTGGACCCACTGAGAAAGGCCAGGGATTGAACCTGCAACCTCATGGTTCCTAGTCGGATTCATCAACCACTGCACCACGACAGGAACTCCGCTTTATCCATTCTTAATTTGATAGTATTTTATAGTTGGTTGTAAGAGTTTTTACATATTCTGGATACAGGTTTCTTTTTGGATATTTCATAGACAAGTATTTTCCTTCACTCTGTGGATTGTCTTCTTGCTATCTTAAAGTTGTCTTTGAAGGCACAAAACTTTTAATTTTGATGATGCCAATTTATCTTTTCGTCAGTTGTACATTTATTGGCATAATTAAGAAATGTAACCCTAAAATCATGAAAATTTGCTCCTAAATTTTCTAAGAGTTTTATTATTTTAGCTCTTACATGTATGTCCATGGTCTATTTTGAGTCTTTTTTTTTTTTTTTTTGTACAGTGTGAGGTAGAGGTCTAACTCTATTCTTTTATTTTTAATTGTTTTTTTTTTTTTTTGCTTTTTTTTTTTAGGGACACACCCATGGCATAAAGAAGTTCCCAGGCTAGGGGTCAAATCAGAGCTAGAGCTGCCAACCTACACCACAGCCACAGCAAAGCAGGATCTGAGCCATGTCTGCAACCTACACCTCAGCTCAGAGCAACGCCAGATCCCCAACCCACTCAGTGAGGCTAGGGATTGAACACATATCCTCATGGATACTAGTTGGATTTATTTTTGCTGTGCCACAATGGTAACTCCCTAACTTCATTCTTTACATGTGGATATCCAGTTTTTCTCATACCATTTATTCAAAGATCCTTATTTCCCCATTGAACTGTTGCAGCACCATTGCTGGAAAAAAAAAAAAAAAAACAGGTGCAAATGTGTGGATATATTTCTAGATTCTAAATTCTATTCCATTAATCTATATGTCTGATTTTATGCTTGATACCCCTTGATTCCTATACTCTCATGATTAATACACTCCCTTCATTATGATAGTTTCATACTAAGGTATGAAATTGCGAGCAGGCATCTTCCAATTTCATCGTACTATTTTAAGGTTGTTTTGGCTATTCAAAGCCACTTGTTAATATATATATATATATATACATATATATATATATATTTAGGGCCACACCTGTGGCATATGAAAGTTCCCAGGCTAGGGGTTGAATCGAAGTCTATGTCATAGCCACACCAAATCCTTAATCCACTGAGCGAGACCAGGGATCCAATCTGCATCCTCATGGATACTAGTCGGGTTCTTAACCTGATGAGCCACAGTGGGAACTGCTTTGTATTAAATTTAGGATGATCTTGCCCATTAAAAAAAAAAAGCCAGGTGGGTAGAAAATATGTTCTATCTACAGGTCCATTTAGGGAAGGTAGCAGGTAAATGGTGATCCCTAGAGAATATTTCCATGATTTAGCCACAGAATCTGTGAATGAGATCTTACTTAGGAAAAAAAGTATATTTATACATATAATTAAGGATCTTGAGAAAGATCATCCTGGATAATTCAAGTAGACCCTTAATATAATCACAAGCACTCTTTTAAGAAACAGAAAAGGAGAGAACAGTCATTCAGAAGTGAAAAACATATGAAGATGGAGACAGAATTAGAGCTATGCAGCCACAAGCCAAGTGTTGCCTGGAGCCAACAGAAAGTGGAAGAAACAAAGAAGGATTGTCCTCTACAGACTTCAGACATTACTGTCCTGTCAAACCTTGATTTTGGACTGCTGGCCTCTCAAATTGTGAGGGAGTATATTTCTTTAGCTTTAAGCTACCAAGTTTTGGTAACTTGTTATGTCAGCCCTAGGACACTTAGCCAGAGAGCATTGACATCTTAATGCTATTAGGTCTTCCTATTTATGAAGATGGAATGTATTTCTATTTATTTATCTCTCTTAGTTTCTTTCAGTGTTTTATACTGGTTTCCACTTTACAAGACTCGTATTTCTTTTGTTAAATTTAACCATAGTTATATTATTCTTTTGAATGCTATTGCAAGGTATTTTAATTTTCAAATCATTTATTATGTACAGAAATAGAACAAATATTTGTACATTGAGCTTGTATCCTGCAAACTTACTGAACTTATTTATTTGTTCTTAGAGTATTTTTTTTATCTCTGAGAATTATTTGTATATAAGATCATGCTATCTGTTCATAAACAGCTTAATTTTGCTTCTTCCTATCTAGATACTTTTTATTACTTGTCTCTCCTAATTGCCTCGGAACAATCAGCTCATTGTTTAACGTAAGTGGAGAGAGTACACATTCCTGTCTTATTCTTGACCTTAGGAGGACAGCTTTTGGTCTTTCACCATCAAGTATGATGTTAGCTGTGGGATTTTTTAGGTGCCTTTTATAAGTTTAAGGAAATCCCCTCCTCTTAGTTTGTTGTGTGATTGTATCATGAAAGGATGTTTGGTTTATCAAATGCTTTTTCTGTGTCTATTGAGATGATCATGTGATTTTTGTCCTATATTCAATTAATAAGATCTAGCTGTAAATTTATTTGGGAGGTGCCAAACTAACCATGAATTCCTGGGAAAAATTCCAGTTGGCTTTGAAGTATAAGCCTTATTCATTTTGGATGTTACTGGATTCAGTTTTATAACATTTCATTGAGGATTTTGCATCTCTAAGGAAATAATGACCTGTTATTTCCTTTTCTCATGAGGTCTTGTCTGGTTTTGATATGACTTTAACATTGGCCTCACAGACAAAATTAGGAAATATGACTTCCTCTTCTACTTTTGAAAGAGTTTGTGGGGGGATTGTTATTAATTCTCTAAAAGTTTGGTATAATTCACCTGTGAATCCATTTAGAATCCTAGGCTTTTCATTGTGTACAAGTTTTAAATTAAATTCAATCTCTTTACTTATTATACATATAGTTAGACTTTATACTTCCCAAGTCATTTTCAGCAGTTTCTGTCTTTCTAGAAATTTGTATATTTCATCTATGTCGTCTCATTTGTTGATATAAAATTTTTCATATTATCTGTTACAATTTAAAAAAATCTCTAAGGTGGTAATGGTATTCTCTTTTTTCTTCCTGATTTTAGTAATCTGGTTTTTGCTCCTCTTTTTCTGTATTAGGCTAAGTAATGATTTACCAATGTAATGATCTTTCAAAAATCCAACTCTTGATTTTGTTGATTTTCTCTGTTGCTTTTCTATTTTCCATTTTATTTATTTTCACTCTGTTTTGAATTTCTTTCTGCTTGCTGTGGGCATAGTTTGGTCTTTTTTTCTTTTTTCTTTTTTACAGGTTCTTAATGTAGAAAGTTATTTTGTTACCTTTATTTTAAATTACAGCATTTATAGATAAATTTTCCTCTAAGCACTTCTTTACCTGCAGGTGGGCCCTAGAACAATTTCCAGATACTTCAAATCATGGATTTGCATGATTTTCACCAGTTATAATGGTTTCACTAGGGGATGGGCTAAAAAACTCCTCAAAGCAAACCACTACTCCTAAAGTACTTCATTGTTTTTATAGCAGTAATTATAAATCAGAAAATATGGTTATCAAGATAAATACTAATTTATCAAGTATAAGGAAAGGATTATTGAAATTGCATACTACTAAGATTGCAACTTGACTAACCCAGTTTTATCTAAGGGAGCACGGGGTTGTTCAGCAGAACTCTGCTTTCTAGTCAACTTCTAGACAGTTATTCAAATCACTTGTACTGCTAAAGCCTGAATGTGCCACTTTGGGTGTAGCCATGTGAAAGAATTTACACAGTCGAAGTTGAAGTTGATACTTCTGTATTTTTTTATCCCCAAATTATCTTATCTAAATATCTCTAAAAGCATATGATTTCACTGGAAATACTGCTTTGTTATATAATTAAATCTATATTAATTTATAGTTGAAAAAATAAAACAAAAGAGTAACCAGTTGATTTATTTCTCTTCCCTCTCGTGTGCTTTAATTTCAGGATAGACGAGACTCTAGATAGCAGCTTGAGAAGATGGATCAAGAAAATTTTCTGCTGTGGCTCAGCAGTAAGGAGCCTGACTAGTATAAGGATGTGGGTTCGATCCCTGGTCTCGCTCAGTGGGTCAGGGATCCAGCATTGCTGTGAGCTGTGGTGTAAGTTGCAGATGCAGCTCAGTTCTGCTGTGGCTGTGGTGTAGGCCAGCAGCCATAGCTCTGATTTGACTGAGAACTTTCATATGTGGCAGGTACACCATAAAAAGCCAAAAAAATGTGGATAAAGTGAAGATAAGAGTGGCTGACTATTGAAGCAAAGTTCTAGAGGAGGGGATTCTGGATCAAATCTCATGTCATCAGTAACAACATCAGCCTTAGAATCAGAGATTTTCACATGGAAATGAGCCCATTTTTAATGTTCTTGAGCTAATAAGTCAGTAAATTTAACAATCAATAAGAAGTGAGATGATAAACTGGAATTTGGATATTGAGCAAATATAAATATTTCAATACCTGGTAGCAAAAATATTACAGAGAGTACATTTGAGAGTAATAAAAGGATCCAAGGCCAACAGTGAAGATAAAGCTTAAAATAATATGAATTCACTGGTCATTCATTTTTATGCTTTTGTTACATTGTCTAGTATTACAGAGGAACCCAGAAGTAGAGACAGACAAAGCAGGTAAGTGTAGAAGATTTTCCTGAGTAGGAATTCCAAGAAAGAGCAACACTGAATGGACTGGCTCTGGATAATAAAGCAAGAACAACAAAAGGGAACAATGCTGGGTGAGATCACAGAGGCACCAGAGGCTACTGATCAGGGGCGGAGGCATGAGCATGTTGTCTGGAAGGGAGGGCAAACATTTAGAAAGTTCTGACCTGATCGATGACAAATAGAGAACTTAGCGGAATGAAACAATATTCAAAACGGTCTTTTTCTTTTCTGTTCTGTTCTTTTTCTGGAGATGGCTAGAAGTTGAAAAGAGCTGATAACTGGAATTGGGAGTTTTGTAGCCCTTCCCAGATTCCCTCAGTTGCCTAATTCTAAAGAATTTACTTTCCTTACAGACCACCTGTGACTTTGCGGGTGTCTAATTCTCAGAGGACACTTGAGTCAGATTTTAAAATGTTGAGCTTAAGCTGTCCTCACTTCCCACATGCTGAGCTCATTTGTGTCGAGTCATTTCTGGGTTCAATAAAATGCCACACTACCTGCTTTCTGTACAGCCAGACAAGGCAACACAAAGGTGAGGAAAATCAGCTTTCTATGGGGAAACTCTAACCAAAGGGAAGGGGGAGTAAAAGGGTGCTAGGCAGATACTTTTCCTTTTCTTTGTCCCTTTGACATTTTAAATTACAGCCTTTCCTTGTGGGTTTTTCAAAAAATTCCTACATGCCAGAAGAACACACCTGAGTATCTTACTGTGTTTTTCTGCAGCTAGTTGAAAAGGGTGGCTACTGCACTAACAATTCTATTTCATTACTTTCCATCTCTCCTTGTTTTATTACCATTTTTCCATGATATCATTAACGTTAAGCTTGTACTTCCTCAAAAAATATTTATGATCTTAGCCTTAAGCTCTGGTTTCTAATGAACTGAGTTTAAGTTATGAAGTTTTAGTAGTGGAAGTATCATCTTAAAATTAGAAAGAGTCAAAATGGATGGGAATTTTATTAATCAAATAGAAATTCTATTAACCAAATTCTGAGGAAGGAAGAATAAATGAACTTGGAGGAATAAAATGACTTAGAGATGGTTATATTTTAAGGAAAAGTGGGAGCCACCATAAAGTTTAGAGAAGCAAAAAGCCATAGAGTGATTTCTATTTCATTAGGATTAATTTAGACGTGTGTTGAAAAGAGTCAAGGGGATTATAAAGGCCACAGCCAAAAGAAAGCAGCCTTGGGGGGCTGCGCTGGGGTTGTGGGATGGAAATCCTATAAATTTGAATTGTGATGATCATTGTACAAGTATAAATGTAATAAATTCACTGAGTAGTAAGAAAAAAAAAGGAAAGAAAATGAAGAAAAAAAAAAAAAAGAAAAAAAAGAAAGCAGCCTGGGCAGCAATAGCAGTAATGAGGCTAAAACATGATGCTGGTTCTAACCAAAGCCTCAGCAGTGGAGGGGCTTGAGAAAAGACTGAATTCCAAGTACTTGCTGAAAATAGAGCCTTTAGGATGATCTCATTGCCTGGAGGAGGGCTGGGAGAGAAACCAGAAAGTAAAGAAATGACTCCAAAGCTTTAGGTTTGAACAAGTGTAAAGATGGAATTGTCATCAACTGGGATGGGTAAGACACCTGTTGGAACAGCTTTTGGAGGAAAGATGGCGAGTTTGGTTTTGAACATTTTCAGTTCAACATTACTTTTGGACATCTAAGTGAAGATATAGGAGGGAATAGGCTTGTAAGTCTAGAGCAGAAATCAGCAAACTTTTGTAAAGGAACAGAGAATAAATATTTTATTAGACTTTGTGGGCCAGATGTTACGTCACAACTACTCCACCCCTGGGCAACCACAGACAATGTGCAAAATAATGGGCAGGGCTGTGTTACAATAAAAATTTACACAAACAGGCTGTAGCTAAATTTGGCTTGAAGGTCAAAGTTTGCTAACTCATGGTCTAGAATTTGGGAGGGAGGTCTGAACTAGAGAAACGCAGTTAGGACATATCAGCATATAAGTATGTCTAAGGCCATGCTAATTTGATGTAATTACTTCTGCTGTGATATTTGCATTTTTCCCTTGTTATAAATAGTAACTGCACTTTCTAAACTATATATATTTTTTCTTCAAAAGGGAGTCTAAGAAGAAACTATGAAAATGCCAATTTGATTCAATAGAGAAATCTGAATGAAAAACTTTAAGAATGCAATTGATAAGTGAATTCATATTTAGTACAAAACATGTTAGATATTTAGTCAGCTTGCAATAGGCCCTAGAAATTGAAAATTTGAGGAAGGCTGCGTTATTCAGCTTAGCTGATTTACAGGCACATTAGTATACAAGTAATAAGGACTAAGCGTATGTTCATACTCAAAATAAATTTAAAATATAGACACAAAAAATTGCGATTTGAACAAAAAGAAATTGTCATCTGTCAACCAATATTTCAAGGCAATCTTGATTTCATAGCCAGAGATGTTTTAGAAATAAAGAAAAAAGCTTTAGGATGAATAAATGATGCAATATTAATGATAAAGAATTTGGCTGAGTCAACAGGATGTTTAAAAAGCAAACCTCAAAGCCATTTATGACAAAACCACAGCAAACATAATACTCAATGGAGAAAATCTGAGAGCATTCCCACTAAAACCTGAAACAAGACAAGGATGCCCACTCTCACCACTGTTATTCAACATAGTATTGGAAGTTCTAGCCACAGCAATCAGACAAACAAAAGAAATGAAAGGCATCCAAATAGGAAGAGAAGAGGTAAAACTGTCACTGTATGCAGATGACATGATACTATATATAGGAAACCCTAAGGACTCAACTCAAAAATTACTTGAACTGATCAACAAATTCAGCACAGTAGCAGGATATAAAATTAACATTCAGAAATCAGTCACATTTCTGTATACTAACAATGAAATATTAGAAAAGGAATATAGAAGTACAATACCTTTTAAAATTGCACCCCAAAAAATCAAATGCCTGGGAATATAGCTGACCAAGGAGGTAAAGGACTTATATGCCAAGAACTAGAAAATTTTAATCAAGGAAATTAAAGAAGATGTAAAGAAATGTAAAGATATTCCATGTTCCTGGGTTGGAAAAATTAATATTGTAAAAATGGCCATACTACCCAAAGCAATCTACAGATTCAATGCAATCCCTATCAAATTACCCATGACATTCTTCACAGAACTAGAACAAACAATCCAAACATTTATATGGACCCACAAAAGACCCAGAATTGCCAAAGCAACTCTGAAGAACAAAAACCAAGCAGGAGGCATAACTCTCCCAGACTTCAGGCAATATTACAAAGCCACAGTCATCAAGACAGTGTGGTACTGGTAGACAGACCAATGGATAAAAATAGAGAAATAAAACCAGACACCTATGGTCAATTAATCTTTGACAAAGGAGGCAAGAACATAAAATGGGAAAAAGACAGGCTTTTCAGCAAGCATTGCTGGGAAACCTGGACAGCTGCATGCACATCAATGAAACTAGAACACACCCTCACATCATGCACAAAAAGAAACTCAAAATGGCTGAAAGACTTAAATATAAGAGAAGACACCATCAGACTCCTAGAAGAGAACATAGGCAAAACATTCTCTGACATCAACCTTACGAATATTTTCTCAGGTCAGTCTCCCACAGCAACAGAAATAAGAGCAAAAATAAACCAATGGGACCTAATCAAACTGAAAACCTTTTGCACAGCAGAAACCAAATAGAAAACTAAAGGACAACTTATAGAATGGGAGAAAATAGCTTCAAATGATGCAACTGACAAGGGACTAATCTCTAAAATATGCAAACAACTTATACAACTCAACAGCAAAAAAGCCAAAAACCCAATTGAAAAATGGGGAAAGGACCTGAATAGACATTTCTCCAAGGAATATACACAGATGGCCAACAAACATTTGAAACAATGCTCAACATCCCTGATTATTAGAGAAATGCAAAGCAAAACTACCATGAGATACCACCTCACACCAGTCAGAATGGCCATCATTAATAAGTCCACAAGTAACAAATGCTGGAGGGGGTGTGGAGAAAAGGGAACCCTCCTGCACTTTTGGTGGGAGTGGAAGCTGGTACAACCACTATGGAGAACAGTATGGAGGTACCTTAGAAAAATATACATAGAACAGCTACATGACCCAGCAATCCCACTCTTGAGCATATATCCGGAAAAAACTCTACTTAAAAAAGACACATGCACCTGCATGTTCATTACAGCACTATTCACAATAGCCAAGACATGGAAACAACCCAAATGTCCACTGATAGATGATTGGATTTTGAAGATGTAGTATATCTACACAATGGAATACTACTCAGCCATAAAAAAGAACAAAATAATGCCATTTGCAGCAACATGGATGGAACTAGAGACTCCCATCCTGAGTGAAGTAAGTCAGAAAAAGACAAATACCATATAATATCACTTACATCTGGAATCTAATATGAGGCACAAATGAACCTTTCCACAGATAAGAAAATCATGGAGTTGGAGAATAGCTTTGTGGTTGCCAAAGGTGAAGAGGAGGGAATGGGAGGGACTGGGAGCTTGGGATAAATAGATGCAGAATGTAGCACCTGTGTGTGAGTTAGAGAATGAGTCTCAGTCTGGTTTCATTAGATCAGCTGATTGTGTTAGTATCTCAGTGTCCAGGCCTCAAGTCAATTTTTTTTTTTTTTTTTTTTTTTTTTTTTTTTTTTTTTTTTTTTTTGGCCAAGCCCACAGCATATGGGTGTATGGGAGTTCCCGGGCTGGGATCAAACCCATGCCACAGCAGCGACCTGATCTACTGCAGTGAGAACATTGGCTCTTTACCCTGCTGTTAACTCCTCAAGCCAATCTTAAATTGGGATTTTGAGACATAAAAACCATTGCAGGAACCTGTTAGAATACTGGCCTTTGACATATACATCTAAATTACGATTATCTTGAAATCAGGAAGCATTCTGTCTTTGTAGAAAAGATAGTGGGTTTGAAAGCATTAATTTTAAGGCATTTTTACAGCTTCTTAACTGAGGCCCTTCTTCTTCCCACATTGCATTTGAAGGCAGAGCAAGAAACAAATGAGAGAGGCCTATCCAAGGACTGAAGATGATAGCATGACTCATAGGATTTGGGCAAATCCTGGAGTGAATTCTGAGAAAGAGAAGGAAGTAAAGCTCTGATTTTTTTTTTTTTTTTTTTTTGTCTTTTTTGCTATTTCTTTGGACCGCTCCTGCGGCATATGGAGGTTCCCAGGCTAGGGGTCCAATCGGAGCTGCAGCCCCCGGCCTACGCCAGAGCCACAGCAACGTGGGATCCGAGCCGCGTCTGCAACCTACACCACAGCTCATGGCAACGCAGGATCGTTCACCCACTGAGCAAGGGCAGGGATCGAACCGAGACCTCATGGTTCCTAGTCGGATTCGTTAACCACTGCACCACGACGGGAACTCCCTGATTTGTTTTTATAAAAATAAAGTTTTTGTCACCTCTCATAAATTGTAATTACTAAATTCTATGTCCCATTTACATTCTGTGGCCAGCTAAAATTTCTGTGTGCTCTGTAATACTTAGTGTTATCTGATCAAAACTGTTTATATGGAAAAGTTTTACATTATGAAATAAAAAATGTGTTTGGGCCTCAGATTTTTTACTCCAATAACTCAGAGAATTTTCCTGAGATTCTGAAAGATTTTCCTCAGAAAGCCAGCATACAAAGATAAAGCTGAATATCTTATTTGTCCAGAAGTACAGAGGTTGCAAAATGATTGCAGTAGCATGTTAATGTGACAGAAGAATGCTGGAGGAAATTCATGAAGATGGTAATGCAGAGGGGAATTTTCCCCATTATCCATAAGCTGCACCGTGGTTTTGGACTTCCAATGAACTCTGATACAACATTGTCATATATCCAAATGATGTTCTCTGCTTAAAAAAGAAAAGTGAGTAACTGAAAGCAGTTGTCAATTGTAGTCTTGAATTAAGTCCCAGTATTCCAAGGTCAATGCTTAGACAACTTTAAATCTCCAAGGAGAGGCATATAGTTCAAGCTACATTTCATAATAAATTTTCAGCCTGTTAGTTCATTCACCAAGCACCCATCAAAGCACTATTTATCCTTCCATCCTTTAAGGAACTACCTAGAAGAGAAGATCCAAGCTACCCCTTGACTGGAAAGGGGAAATACTTCCCAACCTGAACAACATTTCACCTTCAAAGGGAATCTCCATTGGAGCCTAAGCTGTGCCAAGTGCTAACTTGTCTGTGCATGTGTGTACCTAGGTAGGACAACTGGCTGAGAATCAAATTCACTGCTTCATCCAAGTGCTCCAAAGAGATTTCCTTCCAAAGGAAGGGTATGTTAGGTTGAGAAATTGGCCCAATAACAGTTATTTCAACTCTAAGTGCAGCCTAGTATCTTTGAGCCTCCTTCACAGGCTGGATTCACTTCTGAATAATAAAAGAGATGAGGCTAACAGTAAAAAGAAAAGGAAATCTAAACAGCTTTCTAATAACTCTGTGAAGGACTGAAGCACAAGGAGGCACTGTATTCATTTTCATTAGGCCAGAGAACAGACTCCCTTTGAATACCCAGGGTTTAAGTATTTAATAAGTATAGAAATAAATGATGAATGAATGAGGAAATTAAAAAGTAAATTCCAGAAACTATATTCAAAAATCTATGCTATGAATGTGTACTTGAAAGTAGCTTTAAAAAATGTTTCTCTTCCCATAAAATTTAGTATTTTGGCATTTCATAGACAATTATCAACATAAGATAAAAAGATCCACCCATGCTTTAAACCACCAATGACTTTTCTCTTAATACCCTAAAATGTTGATTAGATCCTTATGTAGTATTTTGGTACAGACCCATAAAATTTGTATGAACGTTCCATTTGGAGGTTGCTTAAAGTATCATCTTTCTCTTTGAATTTCCAGTTTGTCTTGTTTTAGATAGAAAGTGCTATAAATATAAACTTTCTCACAGTCCTTTAAGGCATTTACTTCAAGTATTGTCTAGAATTGGCAAGCTAAAAATATTTCCAAACCAGTAAGTGACGACAAAAAAAAAAAAAAAAAAAAAAAAATCTCTGCTGCAGCTGTGGCATAGGCTGGCAGCTATAGCTCCTATTCTACTCCTAGACTGGGAACTTCCATATGCCATAGGTGTGGCCCTAAAAAAAATAAATAAATAAATAAAAATAAAAAATAAAAAAAAATCTTAAAAAAAAGTTAGAAAATTCCTAGCAAAACAAATACTTAAATGTCAAATATAAGTTGATACTCAATACAGAATCACTGTTTGAAGAGTGTTTTAGATTTCTTATTTAAATGTTATTTCTGTTTTCTCCACACAACTTTTTTTTTTTTCTGATTGTGGGAGGGAAGGGTCTTCCTAGCTTTAGTTATAGGACTGGAGCCTGGAATTACATGCTGTATATATAATCAATGTTATATTTATAATAATTTTGCCTATCTTCCAAAAGTCCATCAAATCCTGAGTGCATTCGTAAATACTGAAGTCTATTTTATTCCTATTGTTAAATATTTATTGCATGTACACAATGTTTTAGTGTATGCTTGGATAATAAACATAGGGTAAACATGGTTATCTCACAGTAAGTCATTGATACTTGTTTTCTAGATATACTATATCTTTGATTGTAACTTGTAAGAGTCTAAGAATATACTATCAATATTTAAACACATCTGGAAGGAAAAAATTAGCTCAATAAAAAGTACTTTTGTATCCAAAATTACTCTTAAATGAAATTAATGACAATTGATCATTATAATGGCTTCTGGTGAATAATTTTAGATGCTATCTAATTTCATAAAGAAGACCATATAATATGATCTGAAACTTCTGGTCTGCTATCTAGTTATTACAGATGATAAATTTTACAGTGCCTGTTAACATAGAATTTAAATTTGTTTTATGATCAATTATGTATTTCTAGATATTGGAGTTAGAGCCTAGGATTTCTAAAAGGCCATACCGTTATGACTGAAATTTGTAACTCTATTACCAAGACTGACTCAGGAGGCCTCACACAATAGCTACTTTGTTTGTGTCAGTGCCCTCATTGCTTTCATTACATAGCTGTCTACAGTGTGTGATGAAATGGTAAACCATGAAGCATTGTCGCTAGAAATGCCTTAATTCTGTTAGAGTAGGCAAATCTCTTCTATAGTAGAAAATCATCACTTTTATAATCCTAGTCAAAGTCAAAAGAAATAAATAGGATCTACTTCGAATCATCTAAGACTAATCATTTTTTTGTATTATAAGAATTATATTACTTTGCCAACAAATTGAACACCTGTTAGATTCTTATGCGAATTTTTCAGTTTAAAACACTACACTGGGAGTTCCCGTCATGGCGCAGTGGTTAACGAATCCGACTAGGAACCATGAGGTTGCAGGTTCAGTCCCTGCCCTTGCTCAGTGGGTGAACGATCCTGCGTTGCCATGAGCTGTGGTGTAGGTTGCAGACGTGGCTCGGATCCCACGTTGCTGTGGCTCTGGCGTAGGCCGGGGGCTGCAGCTCCGATTGGACCCCTAGCCTGGGAACCTCCATATGCCGCGGGAGCGGCCCAAAGAAATAAAAAGACAAAAAAATAAAAAATAAATAATAAAACACTACACTGTACATAGTATTTTGGAAGCTGAGAAGATTTACTTATCTTCCAAGTGACAGAGTCAAACATATTAGAAATAATACTATGTAAATATCAATTCAAAGAAATGCTCTGTTCTTTATCACTGGTCTTTTTTTCTGTCCACAGAAGGGATTACTTCAGTAGCTAGTAAACGAAAAGTATTCTCACTGCTAAAAAACTGTTCCATAATTATTATAATTATGAGTCCCCACTGTGGCTCAGTGGGTTAGAACCCAATATAGTGTCCATGAGGATGAAGGTTCAATCCCTGGCCTCACTCAGTGGGTTAAGGATCTGGCATTGCCACAAGCTGCAGTATAAGTTGCAGCTCTTACTTGGATCCAGTATTGCTGTGGCTGTGGCACAGGCCCGCAGCTACAGCTCCAATTCTACCCTACCCAGGAACTTCTATATACCACAGGTACAGCCATAAAAATAAAATAATTATAATTTTAATAATTATGTTAATAATTTCAAATAATTATACTCTGGTAAGTGGTCCAGAAAATAGTTGTTTACCAGAATTTAACACACTGCTCAGCCAGACATAATCCTATCAGCACTCAAGACTTTCTAGTAAGTACCATAACACTTGAATTGTCCAAGGATAATAAGAATCTGGCACCAGAATATATGTTGCCTTGAAGAGAAACTCAAAAAGATCTTATGGTGTTTTTCATTCTCTTTCTGACTTACTTCACTTAGCATGAGAGTCTCTAGTTCCATCCATGCTGCTGCAAATGGCATTATTTTGTTCTTTTTCATGGCTGAGTAGTATAGCACAGGAAACTATATCTAGTCACTTGTGATGGAACATGATGGAAAATAATGTGAGAAAAAGAATGTGTATATATAACTGGGTCACTTTCCTGTACAGTAGAAATTGATAGAACACTGTAAATCAACTGTAATAGAAAAAATAAAAAATTCCAGTTTAATTTTTTTATTTTTAAAAAATAAATCATAAAAAAAGATCTTCCATGAGTCATGTCCTCATCTGAAATATCTTGTCTGTTATTTACCATTACTGAGTAGTAAATGCTAGCAGAAGGATTTCTGGGAATTGAAAATAAAGACCTTATGAGACAGAATAAGAGGTTTTTGCTTTGGGCTTATCTTGTTCCCAGTTGTGGTACAAAGTCACAGGGATTTCCTGAAACAGTATTTTGCAATCTTTGAAAATCTGTTATTAGGACATTGTTGCTATTATTTTTCCTCATGCTAGTTGAACTACTGTCTTATCAATTTTCATCAAAAGTCAAACATGTATCCTCTTCATTCACTCAGTCATTTACCTCATCTCTGACCTGTAAGAACTCAATCTCATCTCCTTGCTTTCCCTGCAATCTTTCTCAGCAGCCCCACCACACTTTCAAGACGTTAGGAGAATAAGAAGTAGCGATAACACTTTATGTCTCTCAACTGAGTCCCAGCTTGTCAGACCCAACCACAAACCATGTGTGTTAAGGCAGTGTTCAGTGTTAGTCACCTTCAGGAAGCAATTCTGAGAATTAGCCCTGTGTAGTTTAAGAAACACGAATTGTTTTTGATGCTTCAGTTAAGCAAGCCTCGGAACTGGAAACTGACTCATCTATAAAAATTCAGGTTTTACAGCCAGGGTACCATATCTGTCTTATCTGTACCCCATTCACCATTACTTCTGCCACACCCAAGGTCATGTCCTCACCTGTCGCTTAGACCCTCAGACTTTAGTATGCATAGAACCATGTGGGGGACTTATTAAAAATAAAGATTCCTGAGCTCCACCACTTGTGAACTGAATCCTAGTCTCAGGGTTGGGTGCCATCTCTGACTTATATAGCTCCCAGACTATTTTCATTCACATTAAGTTTTGAAATCCAAACGTAGAGCAATAACTGCAATGACTTAATTTTCAATTGTGTTCTTCATATTTCACCTAATTTCCCTTAAATATCTTTGCTAAAATAATCTTTTCAAAAATCTTAACATGGTTCCTTATTGTTTAGTGAATTAAAGTGTTTATCTGACTTTTAGAGATTTCTGAAAATGGAAACCTAACTAAAATTTTAACTTACCATTCACTACTAATCGATCCCAAATCTATGCAGGATTACTTCATGTCTCTTAAATATTCACTGCCCTTTTCCACCTCTACCTTTGCTCATTCTGTTCCATTTTATTAAATTTTTAGCAGCCCTTTAAGCCCATCCCAAATGGTCCCTCCTCCTTAAAACTCAACCTGGTACCCCTAATCAGACACTCTTTCTCCTTCATTACAATCCCTCAAACCCTCTAGACTTATGATATTTATCATATTTTACCTTGTATTAATATTAATGTTAAAACAATATGAATTGTTAAATTTGTACCTGTCATTCTCCCTCTAGATTGTAAAATCCTGAAGGGAGAATACTGTCTTACCATAGATGATACTCAATATACATTGACCCAGAAGGTGCAACAACTCATGCTTTTTTAGTCCTTGATCTTAGAAATCATCTATATGTTCCAGTGAAATCAAGGACTAAAAGTACATCAATTGTTCTACATCTCAGGTAAATACATGCTGAGTATAAATTATGCTTAGTGGTTTACTCTTCTTTTATTCCACCAATCACATCATCAGGTATATTGCCATTTATGGGATATTTGCATTCCTGCTTTTCTGATAAAGGTTAAAATCAGTAGGCACGCTCTATTACAGATTTCTCACTTTATTTTATACATATGATGCTATGAAATCTTGCTGTAAATGATTTGTTAAAGGAGGGAATGATAAGGAAGAATGTTAAGCAAAAAGGCATGCTGGTAAATTCTTACATACTTTGTTTATAGGATGCTTCTTAATACAGCTGTAAAACCTATATTTCAAAAAAATACCTCTTTTGTATAAGTGTTGTGGCTTTGGGAGTAGATTTTTAATGTGAAAAAAAATAAAGGATGTTACAGAATGAATTGGTGACCCAACACGAAAGCATGAGAAATTACAGACAAGTGAGAAGAAACATCTTAGAAATGAGAAGCAGTAAGAAATAAATTGCTAAAAGGAAGATAATGGTGTAAACCAATGTTTATAGATGATTTTTTTTTGGAAATTTCCATCATTATTTGAAACTAGTCATAAGTCCATTTCTCAAAATAACTAAGCTTTCTACACTTAAATTTTCCGTATTTTTCCTACAACCTTAATAAATTGAAGTATTAACCATGAGATGTAATTCAAGGGAAGTTTTATAAAAGAGGGTGATGAGACATTTAAAAATAAGAAACTGGAAAAATAATACAGTGTGTATATAAATATATATATACACATATATAAAACTTACTATATAAACATACTTTAAGATAAAAATTATGCTTCACAATAGATTTGTAAAATACTTACTCATTAATATTTCTTTGCACCAAGGGTGAAGAGCTGGGGAGTTTGGGGAATAATGTTCCACCCTGACATTGCTAAAAGATGGGTTTTTTTTTTAATGGGGTAAGTGGAGGAATGCAATATTTTTTCTCCTACTCATAAATAGGTTGTCAAGTCATTGGTGATATTCTGACAGTCAACCCTTGAAAAAGATATAATTCTATGTGGACCAGACAACAGAGTCTACCAAATGTCTCTCTTCCTCATAATACATACACAACACCTAAGTTTATTGGTTTTCTTTTGCTTCTGCAAGAGATTACCACAAAGGTACTAGCTTAAAAACACAAATGTATTGCTCTATGGATCAGAGGTCTCATGTGGTGTCTCCAAACTAAAATCAAAGTGCCCTGACAATACCATTTGCTGGCAAGGATGCCAAGCAATAGGAAATCTCAGTTGCTGCTGATAGAAATATAAAATGTTGCAACTACCTTCAAAGACAGTTTGGTGGTTTCTTGTAAAATTTTCTCCATCAAAATCCATGTATGGAGAATCATGCTCCTAGGTATTCACCTAGCTCATTTCTTCCTATAAGTTTTTCCCAATGAACTGCTTTTATTTTTATTTCTAAACAGCTTTATTGAGGTATAATTGATACACAAAAACTGTCTGTATCAGATATGTATAGTCTGACAGATTTGGGCATATGCAAACACCCATGAAAAACATCACCACAATCGAGAGAAAAGATACTTCCAACACCTTCTATAGTTTCCTTCTGTCCATTTGTGGGATTTATGTGTGTGATAACATTTAACAGATATTTACCCACCTAAACTCTGAAGTACATAATACCTTATTGTTGTACAGCAGATCCTTTGAACGTATTCATCCAGCTTAAATGAAACTTTATACCCAACAAACAACTCCCCATTTCTTTATCCCTAGCTCTTGGAAAACACTATTGTATTATTTGCTTCTATGGTTTTAACTACCTTGGGTACCTAAGTCAAACTACACAGTATTAGTCATTCTGTGACTAGCTTATTTCATCTACAGGTTTGTCTATATTGTCCTACAGATTTGTCTATATTGTCACAAATGGCAGAGTTTCCTTATTTTTAAGGGCTGAATCACACGTTATTGTATGTACTTTTTTTTTTTTTTTTTTTTTTGTCTTTTTGCCTTTTCGAGGGCCACTTCCCGTGGCATATGGAGGTTCCCAGGCTAAGGGTCGAATTGGAGCTGTAGTCACCGGCCTACGCCAGAGCCACAGCAATGCAGGATCCAATCCGCGTTTGCAACCTGCACCACAGCTCATGGCAACACCGGATCCTTAACCCACTGAGCAAGGCCAGGGATCAAACCCGCAACCTCATGGTTCCTAGTTGGAGTCATTAACCACTGCGCCACGACGACGGGGAACTCCTGTATGTACTTTCTTTATCATTTACCTATCAACAGACACCAGTTGTTTCTATATTTTTACTCTGCTCATGGATTGGAAGAATAAATATTTTTAAAATGTCCATATTACCCAAGGCATCTAGAGATTTGATGCAACATGCAATCCTTACTTAAAAATACCAATGGCATTTTTCATGGTATGGAACCACAGGGGGGAAAAAAATCAAAGACAGCTGAAGCAATCTTAAGAAAAAAAAAAAAGAAAAAGAACAAAACAGTGACTTCAAAACAGTGTGGTACTGGCAGAAATAGAATAAAGACCCTAGAAATAAATCCATGCATGTATGGTCAATTTGTCTATGACAAAGGAGGCAAGGATATACAGTGGGGAAAAGACAGTCTCTTCAGTAAGTGGTATTGAGAAAACTGGACAACTACATGTAAAAGAATGAAACTGAAACACTTTCTCACACCATACAGAATAAATACATTAATTAATTAATTAATAAACAAACTCAAACTGGATTAAAGACCTAAACATAAAACCCCATAGCATGAGACACCCAGGAGAAAACTTAGAGAATAAGCTCTTTGACATCAGTCTCAGCAATATATTTTTGGACGTCTCTCCTCAGGCAAGGGAAATAAAATGAAATACAAGCAAAGGAGACATCAAACCAAAAAGATTTTGCATAGCAAAGGAAACCATCAGCAAAGAGATAATCTATTGAATGGGAAACGGAAGAAGATATTTGCAAATGACCTATTTGATAAGGGGTCATTATTTAACATCCAAAACAAAGAACTCATACAACTCATTTCTGAAAAAACAAGTTTTCAATTACAAATGGGCAGAGGACCTGAACAGACATTTTTCCAAAGAAGACATAGATGAACATTTTCATCCGGCCAAGAGGCCCATGAAAAGAGGCTCAACATCACTAATTATCAGGGAAATGCAAATCAAAACCACAATAAGTTATCTTTTCACACCTGTCAGAATAACTGTACTCAAAAAGACAGCAAATAAGTATTGGCAAGGGTGTGAAGAAAAAGGAACCTTAGTATACTGTTGGTAGGAATATAAATTGGTAAAGCCACTATGAAAAACAGTATAAAGTCTCTTCAAAAAAATAAAAATGAACACATGATCCAGCAAGCCCACTCTTCGGTATATGTAAAAAAATGAAAACACAAATTTGAAAAGATATATGTATTCCTATCTTCATTACAGCATTGTTCACAATATTGAAGATCTGAATGCAAACTAACTACCCATTGACAGATTAATGGCTAAGAAGATGAGTCATATATTCAACATAATATTACTCAGCCATGAAAAATATAAAATCTTGCCATTTGGGACAATACATATGGACTCTAGGGTAACATACTTAGTGAAATAAGTCAGAGAAAGGCAGATACTGAATGTTTTCACTCATGTGGAATCTAAAAAGCAAAACAAATGAACAAACAAATCTAAACAGACTCAGAAACAGAGAACAAACAGGTGGTTACCAGAGAGAAGAGGCATAGGGGATGGACAAATAGATGAAGAGGATTAAGAGGTACAAACTACCAGTTATGCAATTAAATCACAGGGATGTAATGTATAGCACATGGAGTATAGTCAATAATGTTAATAATTTGTATGCTGTGTAACCTACACAAATATTAAATCACCATTGTACACCTGAAACGAGTAATATTTTAGGTCAACTATACCTAAATTTAAAAAATAAAGTATTTTAAGAAGTCACAGAATCTCAAGATCGAATGTAGAATGTAACAAAAAAAAATTCCAACAGTATTAAAAATGGATACATCAACCCCACTGAAGAAACTGGGGGGAAAAGGTGTTAACCTATATAATTTGGGAAATAAGTAAGATTCTAAAAACTAAAGTCAAAATGAACTGTTTGAAAGCACTGTATTCTAGTTCAGAAAGTTGTTCCTCCCAGGGGATAAATCTTAACTCTAAAACCACTCTCCATGTGTACTGGAATTGAACAATGACTGAACTGACATGGATGGTGGGGGCCAGTTCTCTCACTGTTGGAGTAGGAGGTTACACATGAGCAAGGGGAGGAGGATGGAATGATCATGTGGGAATGGATGAGAGCTGCAGACAGCCATATGAACTTATTTTTGGCTTAACATCAAAAAATATGATTCCATATAAAAAAACCTATAGGCATGTATGTATACTGAAGTTAGTATACATACACATATTTCCTTACTTTGCCAGCTTAGTAGAAGCATTGAGCTCACCTAACACTCAGATCCCAGTTTATAAAACTACTCACCAATAACATTAACCAGAGCTTCTTGGTCAACACACACACACACACACTGATTCTAGGACTGAGTCTGGAAATATCCATGATGAATCTGGAGCATCTTATAGTGCCAAAAGGTAAGGGAGTACTCAAAACAAAAGCAGGCGGAAATAAAATAAAACAGTAATGTGGGTACATGAAGGGGACAAAGGCATGAAATGAAAGAATTCCAAAGTTAGAACACATTTAGCAACAAGATAAAGTAGTATTGTATTTAAACGAGTATACTTATGACTCCATACTGCTATAAATAAATGATTGAACAAATAAGTGGAGAATAGACAAAAGTCTATACAAGAACAACCAGTAGCTTATTACACATTCCATATTCAAGGAGTAGAATGTAACTCTTCATTCCTTATGTATGAGTTGTACATGGTGACTTCCTTCCAAAAACTACAATATGGAAAGATGGAAAAGGAATAACTTTACAATGGAGAAAATTGACAAACACTGCCTTAGCTTGTGTGATCAAGAGGGCCATCAGCAGTGATAAAACATGCAGATAATAAGTACTCTCCTCCATAGGTAATGCAATGGTCTTCTGCCCCAAAGCCCAGTCTAATGAGAAAAATATTAAGTCATATCACTGGACACAGCTGTTCTCAGCTGGTGACCATTGCAGCTACCATTTCTAGTCTTGAAAGACACTCTCCTTTTGGCCCTCTGTCAAGATGGCCAGACAGGCCATTTTCTGTTTCTCCTCTGAGACCAGACTGAACACTGAATAAGAAGGATGCGAGGTGATGGAAGAGACAAATGTACAATTTATGCTGTTGCTTCTAAACATAAATGCACTCATAGGTCAAAAAAGGTACAGCTCTCCCAGAGACACAGCTCACCCAGGGGTTCTAAGAAGGTCTCAGATGAGTTTCACAAGTGATGGACAAAATCCAAACTTATGTATGTTGAGAATGGGAACTAGGTCAGAGAATGTGAATTTGTCTTTCAAGTACTTTGGCATTGACCCTGTGAGGGGCAGAGAGTCAGTCTCCCACGTCCTGTTGGGTGCTATGGCATGTCTCACCCTGACAGTTTCCTTGGCTTTAAAAGCATTTGTCAATGAAAACAAGATCAGATATCAATGTCTAACCAGGTGTCTCTCCAAGTGAAAGGGAACTGAGGGGAGAACTTTCTTCCTTTCTTGGGTCCAGAGAGTGTGGCCCAAGCAAGTGGTGTCTTTAAGTATTATAAACGTCTTTTGTTTTGATAAGGGGAAGAAGATAGTATATTCATTTTCTATTGCTGTTATAAACCTTAAATTCTGAGGCTTAAAACAACATGAATTTATTCACTTACAATTTGGAAGGCCAGAAGTCCAAAACCAGACTTACGAGGCTACCATCAAGGTCTTGGCAGGCCCAAATTCCTTCTAGAGACTCTATGAGAGAATCCTTTTCCTTGCCTTCTCTCGCCTCTAGAAGCTACCTGCATCCCTTGCTCATGGCTACCTTTCTCCATCATCAAAGCCAGCAACAACAGGTCAGACCTTATCATGCTGCCTTCTGATTCTCTGCAGCTGGGGAACAGTCTTTGTTTTAAAAGACGCAAGTAATTAAATTGGACCCACTGGGGAATCCAGGATCCCTTCACCATGGTAAGATTCTTAACTTCAATCACATGTGCAAAGTCCCTTTTGCCAAATAAAAAGGCATTCACAGGTTCTCAGAATGAGAACACAGGCACCTTTGGGGCCAGTATGCAGTATATCACACCTGAAAGTTGTAAAGTCAAATGAATCTGACTATTAACTGGTGATTATCTACCATATATATTTCAAACATAAAATCTATAAAACGAATCTTCCACAACAGTGTTTTTGCTCTATGGGAACATCTCCATCCAACAACTTAAGCCGGAAGCTGAAGAACATTTTTCTATAATCCCTCATTAGATTGGTAAATTTGTTCATTTTAATTCTTCAATATTTCTTCAATGTGTCCCTACTCTACGTCTGTCCTATCACCAACTACACTTGTGGACATTTCATTTCCCTGAAAAGAAAGTACTTGATTCATAGTGTCTGGCATTTTGCTAGCTGGTACAGCTACTGATGTAAGGTTCCCATACTGTCTGCTTTAATGGAATTTATATTTCAGCATGGAAAAGACATTAAACAAACATGTGTAATAAATGTCCTATGACATTCCTGATCTTTCTGGTAGTGTATCCTGGTTCGATTTTCAAAATCTGAGGTTAATTTTCTAAAGCAAGGCCATCAAGCTGGCTAACTTATATATGGTCAAGAGGAAGTAGTACCGTTTTTGGTGTGTGACACATTTCTCCTATTCTGGAATATAAATATGGAAAATAAGACTTAAAATTATGTGTTGAATATGGCAAATTTTAATAAAACTGAGCTGGAATGGCTTTTGCAACTCATCTTGATCCACTATTGTCCAAATAGGGTTGGATTTCAGATTTTAGGGCCCTTAGGCTGGCTATAATGAATCAGAATGCCTGAGATTGAGGTGGAGATGTGCTTTTCAAACAAGTGGTCCATAATTTTGCTAAACATACTAACATTAAGAAATGATTTAAACAATTTCAACTCACCAACACTCTATTTTGTTTCCAGTTTCTGCAGTCTGTTCACATGTCTTGGCTCATGCCTCCTTTCTAGCTTCAAAGCCAGGAATGGCAGGGATAATCCTCAGCTTGCATCTTGCTTAACCTTTTCTGTGGGCATATCTCACTCTGACCATGGCTGGAACATTTCTTCTGCTTTTAAAGAGTTAAGTGATTGGATTGGCCCCACCTGGGTAACCTCGGGTACCCTTCTCATTTCAACATCCTTAAATTTAATTGCATCTGCAAAGTCCCTTTAGCCATTTCATATTCAAAGTAACATATTCAGAGGTTACAAGGATTAGGAGGTGGGTATCTTGGAGTGGACGGGGACATTATTCTTTCTATGACAATATACATTATGTGCTGAGATCCTTTTTCTAGCTGCTACACTCTATATTGATCATCAGCACATTCTTTTTTTCCAGGTGAAAGCAAGAGTGGAGAAAGAAACTTTCAGGAGACATACTGAAAAGACTTTTTGTCACTCAACTTTTGACCCGAAATAGAGCCTTTAACTCAAAGAGTTTGTGCCTTCCAATATTCTACAAAGGTCTCTATTTGACTTCTAATATGCACTTAAGGTAAAAGTTAAATAGCCAATAGCTTAATTGTTGGCTCCTACAGGTACATTACATGGCTATAAGAACCTAGAATATTATTTTAGTAAGTTATTTTATTAGGATTCTGCAGAGAAATAGAACCAATGCCATATATATATAGAGAGAGAGATAAAAAGATATTTATTATGAGTGACTGGATTACACAATTAGGAGGTTGAGAAGTCTCACAATCTACTGTCAGCAGGCTGGAGGCCCAAGACAACTAGCAGTGCTATTCCATTCCAAACTCAAGGGCCTGAGAACTAGGGGAGGTAATGCTATAAATCCCAGTCTGAGTCCAAAGGCCTGAGAACCTGGATCACTAAAATCTGACAACAGGAGAAGGTGGATGTCTCAGTTCAAAAAGAGAGCAAATTTACCTTTCCTCTACTTTTTTTTGTTCTATTCTGGCCCTCAATGGATTGCATGATGCCTACTCACATTGGTGAGAGCAAATCTTTACTCAGTGTACCAATTCAAATGCTAATCTCTTTCGGAAAGACATTCACTGACTCATCCAGAGATATTTTACCAACTATCTGAGCATCTTTTAGGTGAGTCAAGTTGAAACATAGAAGTATCCATCACTCTTATCACATGTCTACAATGTGCTGCACGTCATCTGGAGATTGACAGTTTGTCTTAGAGAAGAGGAGATGGGCACTCTTACTCACACTGTCATCTTTGTGCTTCTATCATGCTGTCATCAACAGCAAAAACAATCAATCATGAACAATTTAGAGTCCACAATACTCATTTTAACGTAATTTCCTAAAATAGATTACTATCAGCTTTTAAAAGTTTGAGTCTTGCTTGTATTGTTTGAGATTTATGTTTTTGTAGTTTTGTGGCAAGTTTAGAAACTCACAAAGTAGTTATAGATAGGAGATGTTGAAAATTTTCAGGAGAGGATGGTTAATAGCATGGGTAAAGGAAATAGAAAGCATATGGACTAAGACGTGCTTTGTTTTCCAACTCACCATAGTTCTTTTAGGCCAGAAGCTAGTCCTGATACTTGGGAATTGAAGATGCCGTAATCAAAGTTATACAAATGGCAATACAACAAGGCAAAAGCTCCCAATAGCACAGTACACTCCTTGTTCTGTGCAATGAATTACAAGCCCTCCACTTGAGAAACCCCACAATGACATACTGTTTTCATCACATGTGCCTCCTCAGAAATAAACAAATCCAGTAGAGATGTGTGTTCATGAAAAGATGTTCATACTTTTCCTTTGAACTTCTATGCCCATGTTAAGAAGATTAATGAAATCTGTGTTGACTGGTTTTTATTGGGAGTTTTGTGAGGCAAGCACAAAGGAGAACTAACTACGTTTACTATAACCCTTGAGCGCCAAAGCAAATTAAATTTGTATCAGGCTGTATTAAACAAACATATCTTTCTAAATAATGAGGTACTCGGATATAAAGGATCATGTTTTAAAAATGATTGTGCTGAGCCCATAATCTGACAGTTTACTACGTAAAAATCTCCGCTGAGACTCATAAAAGAATGAGTTTAGGAATTCTATTGTCATAGCAATCCCATTTTGTTATAAATCTCTCTAAACCTACTCAATATCATCTAAAGCACATTTAAAGAGAGAAACATGATACTCTTGCCCATTCAACAAGATACCAGAAATTTCCGCCCTCATGCATAACTTGGTTAAAGCTCAGATGTCTTTCTCAGAGCTGACTGTATCATCAGAGAATGCTTTTAGTGGGTTCTCACATAGTTCATAAAGGAATTCTATATTTTGATCTAGCTGTGATAAAATAGTAGCAGCAGAGGGTGTCAACATCAGGCACAATTTTACAAGGAGACAAAGCTCACGTTACCAAAAGGCTTCTGTTTCCATAATTCACCAGGGGGCTTGTCGTTTGACAGCACCTCAGCGGGGCATCCTTTTATTTCCTGTTATGTTTCTGATTCTTATAGTAGTACAACAAACAAAAACTTCTCTTTTTTCTCTCTCCCTGTCCTCAACCCCTCACATGGCTTACTGCCACAAAAGTGTAATGAAGCATATTAGAAAGAAAAAAAATTAAAACCTCAAAAGAGTAAATTGGTTGGGCAGAACTGGGTAGAGTTTAGAAAATGAGCAAGATTTTATTAAACATATCCACTGCAAGCCGCTGGGGGAAGGACAATTTTTCCCCTTCCCCTCTTGGTTCTTTGGCTAGTCAGATGACTAAAATGACATAAGATAGATTAACAAGAGATAAATTTAATTACATATGGAGGACTCCATAGAATATGAGGCCCAAAGGACAGTCAGGCAATTAAGGCAGGTTTGCCACTGTGAGCTAAGCAGAAGCGGGTAGGGGGATGGGATTTCAATGGGAAGGAAAGCAATTTACAGGAAGATGAAAAAAAGCAAACATTTGGTAAAAAACTGTTTGCTGGGCCACATAGAAACAACAGGGCAGAGGGGAGGAATTTTAACAAACAGACTTTGCTAGGGTCCTCATTGTCTACCACACCTAGTTTTTATTATACTGTGGTTTCCGTGGTGATGGTTCCCTTCCTGGAACAGGTTCTCTATCTAAATTCTTTAGGCAGTTATGGGGAAGATCAAAGGTTCTCCCTGAGTCTCTGGGACCTTAAAAATAATCAACCAGCCTAAAACAATTCTCAGAGTTCCTGCTGTGGTGCAGTGGGTTAAGAATCCAACTGCAGGGGCTCAGGTTGCTGCAGAGGCACAGGTTCTTTCCCACGCCCCACGCAGTGGGTTAAAGGATCTGGTGTTGGCTGCAGCTGGAGCATAGGTCACAGCTGCAGTTCATATTCAGCCCCTTGCCCGGGAACTTCCATATGCCACTGGTGAGGCCATAAAAAAAATAAAAAAATAAATAAAAATACATGAAAAAATCCTCATGACAAAAAGACATATTTTGGGGTAGGAAATTTTGCTCTCCTATAAAACCTTCAACAAAATGCAGGTGCCTATTAAATTAGCCTCTTCACACCTAATTCTTAAAATGTTCCAAAATGATGTTTTTAACTGCTATTAAACATCTACATGAGATATCCAATAACAACCACTTGTCCAGAAACTGAAAAAATTATCTTTTCTCTCATTAAATTTTTTTCAGTGTATCCTAGCTCTGTCACTTTCATCATCATTCTTCCCAGACAACTTAGGACCACCTTTTTTTTTTTTTTTTTTTTAATCTCTTTACGGCCTTACCTATGACATATGGAGGTTCCCAAGCTAGAGGTCTAATGGGAGCTGTAGCTGCCAGCCTATGTCACAGCAACAGCAATGCCAGATCCAAGCTACATCTGCGACCTACACCATAGCTCACAGCAACGCCAGATCCTTAACCCACTGAGCGAGGTCAGGGACCAAACCCACAATCTCATGGTTCCTAGTCGGATTTGTTTCCACTGTGCCACAACGGGAACTCCAGAACCATCTTTTATTTTAAAGCAAAATGCTTACCAGACTCTCAATATCTTTTAGCTATTGCCCACTTTTTTCATAGTGTAGGCCTATTCCAGAAGCTTAATAATTTCTTGATTGAACTGGACATGATGAACCTAAGAGGGAAAGACTCATATTTTTGAAAGCAAACATTAAAAAACTTACAATAAATTTTTAAAATAACCGAAATATTTAGGGGTGGTTGGGAAATGACAACAAAAATCACCAGTATCAATTGAAAGTGTTTTGTGATGTCAATATTCTTCACATATGCAACTGACTTTTATTTAAATTAAATTCTCCAACAGATTTGAAATGGTCTACATTCCTCTGAAGACTTACCAAAAATCCCTGATATAATTGCTATAATGAAGTTGTTTTAAAGTACCTATATTTATTTATTCTTTACTCACACAGATGCCCTATTTTTTTTGTTTTGTTTTGTTTTGGGGGGCCACACCCATGTCATATGGAGGATCCCAGGCTAGGGGTCCAATCCAAGCTATAGCTGCCGGCCTACACCATACCCACAGCAATGCCAGATCCAAGCCTCATCTGTGACCTACACCACAGCTCACGGCAATGCCAGATCCTTAATCCACTGAGCAGGGGCAGGGATCATACCTGCCTCCTCATGGATACTAGTCAGATTTGTTTCCACTGAGCCATGATGAGAACTCCACAGGTCCCCATTTTCTAATGAGGTGCATATCTCTAGAGGGATGCCTTACTGACAAAAAACAAACGAACTAAAAACATCAGAAAAGGAAGAAATGTCTCATCCCTTCCTAGCCACCGTCCTCATTCATATCTCTGATATTTTCCTTCTTCTCTGATATCTGCACAACTAAGATGACTTGGTTTTGTTCAAAGAAAGGTGAATGTGTTTCTGCACTGACTTGAAAACAAAGCAGATAAAGAGTCTAAACTTTGACATAACCATAGGCAAAACTCTGTGCTTTAAGTACACCTAAAAGAAAAGAGGTGGCCAAATTTCTTTTTCAATCTCCTTCCTCTCTACTGTTGGCAGGAAATTATTTATGCTATCAGAGATTTTATTTTATTTTATTTTTGTTTTTTTTAAGATTTTGCTTAATGATTTTTATTTTTTCCATTTCAGTTAGTTTACAGTGTTCTGCCAATTTCTACTGTACAGCAAAATGATCTGGTCACACATATTTATACACTCTTTATCTTACATTATCCTCCACCATGTTGCAACATAAGTGACTAGATATAGTTCTCTGTGCTACACAGTAGGATTTCATTGTTTATCTCCTCTAAATGTAATAGTTTGTATCTATTAACCCTAGACTCCCAGTCCATCCCTACCCCACCTCCTTGACAAAAACAAGTCTGTTCTCTATGTCCATGAGTTTCTTTTCTGTGGAAAGGTTTATTTGTGCCGTATATTAGATTCCAGATATAAGTGATATCAAATGGTATTCGTGTTTCTCTTTCTGACTCACTTCATTTAGAATGAGAGTCTCTAGTTCCATCCATGTTGCTGTAAATGGCATTATTTTTTTCTTTTTTATGGCTGAGCAGTACTCCATTGTGTATATATACCACATCTTCTTAATTCATTCATCTGTCATTGGACATGTAGGTTGTTTCCATGTCTTGTCTACTGTGAATAGTGCTGCAATGAATATATGGGTACATGTATCTTTTTCAAGGAAAGTTTTGTCTGGATATATACCGGAGTGGGATTGCTGGGTCATATGGTAGTTCTGTATTTAGTTTTCTGAGGTACCTTCATACTTCTTTACATAGTGTTTGTACCAATTTACATTCCCACCAACAGTGTAGGAGGGTACCCTTCTCTCCACACCCTCTCCAGCATTCTACCAGAGACTTTAATATCAAATAATCTTATCAGATCTACAGCAGAATGTTTTAAGTATTAGTTTACCAAGAGCAAATCCAATGATTCAGTATTCATATAGCAAATAAGCATAGTTCCCCCACTTTGGAAAGAACTAGGGCAGCCCACCATGTATAAGAATGTGTGTTATTTTGAGGTGGGAATAGAGGATGTAGCTTGACCCTATGGTGAAGCAAAAGGCTGAGTGAGAAGGGAATCATCTCCTCCTGGTGAGGGGAACAAAATAATACAGGAAAAAGATTTGAAAATGGAGAGTGTCTATTAAATGCAGTTTAATATTTGGTTTTATCTATTTTTCATACCATTCCCTTAATCCAATAACCTCTTCTGGGAGCATAATGAAAATGCCACATCCAAAAATGCAGGACAGTCAGTAAACACCCTTTACACTTTTCTAAGACATGCTAATGCTGATTCTTTTTAGACAATTTAGATTCACTGTGTGAGAAAGAAAGGACATTTCTTTAATTCTTTTCATTTAAGCAGAAAGACACATTCAGGCAAAATGGTTCCTTGGTGTTTCCCAGTAGACAGTCAAAATGTCTCCTGGAATTTATTGTCTTCTTGAACATCCTCTTTCAGCACTTATATTGTTAGAGACTTGAACACTACAAAAATCAACCATTAAAAAGTCACATAAAATTGCACCAGGTTGAAAAATTCTAGGATGCCAGGAAACTCCTTGATGTCACTACCATACCATGAGCATATCCAAATCCACACATATTTCATAATCCCAGGGAGATCCAAATCCATTATTGTTACTGCTAATATTGGCATTAATGCTAGGATTGCAACCAGAGCACTGAGTTAAAGTCTCCTAAAGGCAATAGAATAAAGAATAAATAAATAAATGGGGCCTAATCAAACATACAAGATTTGCACAGCAAGGGAAACCATAAACAAAATGAAAAGACAACCTAGAGAATGGGAGGAAATATTTGCAAATGATGTGACCAACAAGGGCTTAATTTCTAAAATGTACAAACAATTTATATAATTCAACAACAGAACAATGAACAACACAATTGAAAAATGGGCAGAAGATCTATATGGACATATCTCCAAAGAAGAAATACAAATAGCCAATAGGCACATGAAAAAATGCTCAACATCACAAATTATTAGAGAAATTAAAAATAAAACTGCAATGAGGTACCATTTCATGCCGGTCAGAATGGCCACTGTGAAAAGTCTAAAAATAACAAATGCTGGAGGAAACCCTCCTACACTGTTAGTGGGAATGTAAGTTGATACAGCCACCATGGAAAACAGTATGGAGGTCCCTCAGAAAACTAAGAGTAGAGTTACTTGATCCAGAAACTCCACTCTGGACATAAAATTCAAAAAGATACATGTACCCTTATGTTCATAGCAGCACTATTTACAATAGTCAAGACATGGAAATAACCTAAATGTCCATTGACAGATAAATGCATTTAAAAAATGTGGCACATATATACAATGGAATACTACTCAGCCAAAAAAATGAAATAACGCCATTTATAGCAACATGGATGGACCTAGATATTATCCTACTAAGTGAAATATATCAGAAAGATAAAGACAAATTCCATATGGTATAACTTATAAGTGAAACTAGCATGTGACACAAATGACCCTATTTCTATCTGAAAAATAGAAACTGACTCCCAAGGGGGAGGGGGTTTAGGGAAGGATGGACTGGGAGGTTGGGGTTAGCAGAAATAAGCTATTATACATGGAGGGGATAAATAACAAGGTGTTACTGTATAGAACAGAGAACTGTATTCAATGTCTTGTGATAAACTATAATGGAAAAGTATATAAAAAAGTATATATGTATGTAATTAAATACAACATTGTAAATCAAGTATATTTTAATAAGAAATAAAAGATTACAGAAACTTTAAAAAAAAAATTGACTACACTTGACCACGAACTATGGTTGAATTTCTACCCACTCAAGTTACTTTTCTTTCTATTTTCAGGTACATTCTAAATCCCAGTGCTGAATAATGATTTCTCCTTTCCTATATATCACCAATTTCTGCTTGTGTCTAGTGCCTCATGAAACACTACTATTAGATCAGATTTGGAGTCTGTTGAATTATTTGAAATTAATCAGTATGTGGAACTGCTATCAATGGAGTGAGTGAACCATGAAATACTGAATGACTACCATTTGTTTAGGACCATGTTAGATCTGGTGATGCTGTTATGACTGATCTCTGTACTCAAGGAGCTTAGAATCAACTTGGGGAGTCTAGATTAACAAATAAGAGGAAAGCAAGACAGCATAATCATGAGCCAAATGGTGCAGCCCGGAATTGCCATGCTATTAAGGGTCAGAGGAAGAGTATCAATGGGAGCCTAAAACTATCAAAAAAGGTATATAGCACAGTGATTAGCCTAAGCTATAAAATGAGGAAAGTAGAAGATTTAGATGGGTAAGAAGTAAAAGAATGAACTTTTCAAGCAACATGGGTATTATGAGTAAAGACAGGTAGAAATGATGACAATCAGGTCTCAAAATATTAAGAAAATGTGTATACACCTCACTGTGTGGCCAAAGTGGAGGGGATCTGCATAATGGTTCCACATAAGCTTCAATGACAGAGAAGCCCGACCTGATAAAATTTTGGTTTGGAGAAAATGGGTTATTGTAGGCTAATGGACAGATGTGTCAGAGTAAGGAAGTTTACGTAACAGATAAACCCCATAATCTCAGTGGCATAACATGATAGACATTTATTTATTGCTCATATGAAGTCCAAATCAGAAGTTTCTGATTGGAGATGAGTTTGTGTTTTGGCTGATCAAATAAAGGCCACCATAGCTCATGTGTAACTTTCTGGCAACATATATTCAGTATAAACTCACTTAGCAAACATCTCTTAAGCACCTGCTATATGTTAGGCACTATGCTTGACTGACACTGAAAATACTGAGTGAGGCAAAAAATGTGGTCCCCACATTTGGCAAGCTATCAGCTGGCAAGGAAGCCAGACAACAAGAAAAGAACTATTGATCTTTTGCTGGGGAGCAAAAAGAAAGGAGCCTTTCACAGATTGTGGAAGCAGGGAGTTTAGATGAGAGCGTTTTAGTGAAATTTACTTGACCACGCAGTGAGAGTAGTTGTTCTAGTAAGTGCTTGAAATAAACACTGTAAATCCCCTGACTTCCGTGGAAAGACACCTGACTTAAAATCTATTGGTTTTTATCATCTATGACATTGTCTGCCATGCCACTGCTCTCCAAATTTGGCTGTTTATTTTCCTATTGTCTTCTTGTGACGTTACAAGTATATCCTCTTTATGGTAGCCACTCCCAAACAGAACCTCTTCAGTTTCGCACAGTTATATCAGACCTGGGAAGAGGAGAAAGAGGTGCTTCTACTGATTCTGCCAGAGACTGGGTGTGCTTGTCTTGGAGACTCATCAGAACTGTAGTTTTCTTCTTGTATAAAAACATATAAAGTCCCTTCCAGCTCCAGTTTGAAGTCATATACTTCTAAGATTCTTTTTTTTTTTTTTTTTAAAGGGCCACACTTGCAGCATATGGATGTTCTAGTCTGGGGATCAAGTCAGAGCTGAGGCTTCAGGCCTGCCCAACAGCCATAGCAATGCCCTGTCCAAGCCACGTCTGCACCTGCACCACAGCTCAGGACAGCACCAGATCCTTAACCCACTAAGCAAGGCCAGAGATCGAACCCTAATCCTCATGGATACCAGTCGTGTTCTTAACTTGCTGAGCCACAATGAGAACTCCACTTCTAAGATTCTGATTGCAATTAAATTTCTACTTAGGACGTTCTCTTCAGTGTAGGATATTAGTCACTGTCATGCTACATTTACATAGTTACAGCCATAAAACAGGAGAGAGTACTGGTTATGAGTATGAAATTTGAAATCAATCTGGCTAGATTCAAATCCTGCACAATTCTCTTTTTAGCTGTGTGAGCAACACAGTAAAACTCCTTGTGTCTTAGTTCCTATAAAATGGAGGTAAGATTAGGCCATACCTCCTTTGGTTGATATGAAGGTTAAATGAGTTATCGCAGGAGTTCCTGTTATGGCTCAGCGGGTTAAGAACCTAACTAATATCTATGAGGATGAAGGTTTGAAATTACTAGGCATTAGGGTATCTGCAAAATTCTATATATCATATATATATATATGCATTCATAAGTTTCTAACTTAGACTATATTTTATTATTATTTCCATGCATAAAATAGTAATTTTATCAGTCTTTGCCACCACATGCTATTATGTCAAATATATTTCCATAAATGGCTTTGCTCTTAAACCAGTAAAACAACATTTACTGTTCCTGCAGGCCTTCACCTGTTGTGTTATGCATTGTTATCTTACATGCTTTGGCCTTTCTTCTATGATTATTTTTTCTCTTGTTAGAAAAAGCCAGACAAAATTACCATTTGTTCCATCATTATTTGGCTATTCTTTGTGTGAAAACATATCTCATGACTTATGGTTTCCCCTTTTCTCATTAGCAATAAATGCATGCATGACTTCCTGAATTGCCCTATATGTTCTCGACTATCTTCAGGGTTTTCTTTTGTATTGTATTTTAGTTAGACTTTATATAACAGTGCACTGCCTTCTGAAATAATTAGACTCTCTACCTAAAAAATTACTTTATCATCTTTAAACATAAGCTCAGAAAACCCTGATTCTTCTAAAATAAATTTGCTTTTCTCTAGGGGTTTCCCCATGGGTTGTGGTATATTCAAATGTCCTAGATAACCTTAGGGATTTTCCAACTTCACAAGTGGGGTATGAGACTCAGAAATTAGAATTTTAAATGATGTGTGTAACTCAATATCTTTTTCTTTTTTTTTTTCCTAGATCATCTAAGATGTTCAGCCCCTCATTTGATACTTAATTTTCAAAACCACTTTTGGTCTAAGTACTGGAACAATATCTCTTTTGTCTTTCTTCTCACCTTGTCAAATCCCTGAGTCTATTATACAGCATTTGCTTATATATTTTCACCTCAATCATCCTTGTCTATTTTTTTTAACATAAGCACTAAAAATTTTGTGGAAATGGTAAGCATATAAAGAATAAAGAAGAAAGGCAATGAAAAAAGGAAGGAAGGAAACAGTAGGAGTTTAAATTAAAGATTAATTGAATTATCTTAGTTCTGTCAGCTGGGTAACAAGAGTTTCCCTTTCTTCTCCCTACACATTCCATTCCAGCTGTTCAAGCTCATCAGCATCACCCTGCACTACGTCCTTTCACGCCTCTCTCCCTCTGGACATGAAGGTTAAGATGTCTGGAATGACCTTCCCCTTTCTCCTGATAAAATCTTACTCTCTGCTCACATGTTATTTTCTCTGTGTCAAATTGTGGTTCTTGATTCGAGTCCACAGTTCATTCATGTCCTATTGAATAGCTATTTACATGTCTATCTCTCCCACAAAGTTCTGCAGGGGCCAGGCCCATATTTTTTTCTCATTTCTGAAACCCTAGTGCCAGACTACATTTATGACCTTGAGTAAGTTACTTAGCTCATTTGTGCTCCACTTTGTAAAATGGAAATAATGACAGTATCTAAATTAAAGGATTGTTTTGAGGATGAAATGAAATAATCCACGCAGAACACACTGTCTGACACATAATGAATATTCAGTAAATACATAACTATTGTTATTATGTAATTTTTGAAAATTTTTCCATTTAATCATTAAAATCCTATAAATAATGTTCATGAAAATAAATGTTTCGCTTTCTAAGATGTTTTCTTTTTTAAAGACTATTTGCCAGAAGGTCTAAATACCAATGTTAAACAAATAGACTTGTTTACTGTCAAAGTGAAATATCTTTCTTTGGAAAGACTGTATGATGGGTCTTCACTCTTTGTAACAAAAAAGCCAGATTGCAGTATGACATCATAAACTGCCTCCAGGGAAGAAATATTCAGAACAAGTTCTAATACCCCGGCCATCAATGTAAACTCTGACTCGGGGATCTCACATCTCTTTCTCGGCACTGCTTCTATCAGCTTTCAGCATGTAAATTATCAGATATATTTCAAGGTTTCGATTTTTCCACGTTAAAAAATGCAGAATAGATTAACTTACCTATAGTAGCTGTTTTTATTACAGATGACTTTCATGACTAAAGCTTATGAGAGAGACCTGCTGTTGCTGATTCTAAAAGCAGTGCGGGCCTTGATGAGGACATTTGAAAATAACAAAGGAATTGGAGATTTTGGAAAGCAAGCCTCCAGCTTTGTTTTCTAAAGTGTTAAAAAGTAGAGCAGCAGATAGCATCAGCCACGCACATAAAACAAATGCCAGTTATAGCCACTGGATTCACAAGAAGTAAATTTCACTTTGGGTTAATTGTTTTCTAAATAATAGATGTATTCAGATAAATATTAATTGTCCCATCATATATTATGCACTCTGAATATTTTATATTAAAATATTTAATATCTTGGCAATAATAATATTTCACGAACAAAGCTTATGTTGTGATGTGAATATGTCCAATCCTTTTTTTTTTAAATTCAGTTCAGTAAATACAGAATGTAAATAAAGGTATTTTTTTGATGTATTTATTTTAAGGGGTTCCAATGAGGAAATATGTTTTATTATCTATTTATATAACTCTTAGTTATCAGGCTTCCCAAAAATGAACACACAGTTTGACATATGTCTGACCAATTGCATCCAAAAAAAAAAAGAGATGGGAATTTGAAAAGTTTGGCTTTTCTGGTACCATACAATTGACCTGATTACTTCTTTTTGTATTTTTTCTCCCTTAGGGCCACATCCACAACGTATGGAGGGTTCCCAGGCTAGAGGTCTAATCAGATCTATAGCCACTGGCCTACGCCACAGCCACAGCAACTTGGGATTCGAGCCACATCTGCGACTTACACCACAGCTCACAGCAACGCCGGATCTTCAACCCACTGAGCAAGGCCAGGGATCGAACCAGCAACCTCATGGTTCCTAGTCGGATTCTTTTCCCCTGCGCCATGACAGGAAATCTGATTACTTACTTAAATTATGTAGGCCATTCATTTTATAACTCAGATACTTTGCTTATTTTAATAACTTGAAGATTAACCACCTGCAATCTACTTATGTTCAATATATTTTTTATGAAAACATGCTACTCAAACACAAAGATTTCTAAACAACATACTAAGGACACAATGAGACATAAGAGGTTAGTAAAAGGAGTAATGGAGTTGAAAGAAAAATCCATGAGTGTGAAGTTTTCTAATTTGTAATCTTCACCAAAATCTCCTTCATTATGGAGACCATATTTTTCAGATAAATAGGGAATGAAAAGGGAATAAAAGTGCTGTTTTTATTAGTGAGGATAGGCTAAATTTATGCTGTATTAATAAATAATTTGCAAATATCAATGGCTTAACTCAAGAAAAACTTTTTCTCACATTTCTCATTTATGCAATATCTACTCTGAGTGTAATGATGCGTAAATGCTTCAAGCGCCGGTCCACTCTCTGCTTCCAAAGCCTCCTCCATCCTTGCTACAACAGGGGATGGAAGTACAAGAGGATTTCACTTGTGTTATTAAATGTTTCAGCCCAGAAATGGCACTCATGAGTGAATGCCTCATCCCAGAAATTATTCCATTCACAGTTCATTGGCTTTCCATTTGCCTAGAAGGATAGGTGATCCAGACATTGCTGGAAACACTACAAGTCCCTCTCATGGGATTCTGAACAGACACTAATACAATGTTTTTTCCCTGAGCAGTCACGGCAGAGTGAATTAATTCCAGTTTCAACTCTCCAAATACTTTGGTCTTAATCTGAATTTTGCATATGTAGCTGAGGTCACTACTTCCAGTGTCACTACTGGAATTTGGATCTGTCTGGGCACCCTGGAGCTTTGGTGGCACAGACCTACAAAAAATCCATTTGCAAGAGGGATTAAGAAACCAGTGAGGAGAGGACTCATCCTGAGAAAGCAGAGTTGGGAAGATCATAGTGTTTCAATAACATAATGGTAGTCACTGGAGAAGAGGGAAGTCTGGGTAATGTTTGGGTGAGTTTTAGAAGAAGCAATGGAGTTGCTTTACTATTAATTCTGAAAAACACTGGGGTACAATCTTCTCTGCTTTGGGTACCCATTTAACAAATATAATGTAACAGAATGCAAAGGGATCGCTCCCAAACTTTGACCTTAAATAGACATTGACACCCAGAAAGCTGCAGAACCAGCAGTAGGATTCGACATTCCCTGGCAATAATAAGTGGTGGTATCCAGAAGAAGTGGCTATAGTGCCACTCAGCTGTGCTAATCACCAGGAGACACAGCATTGCCCAAAAGATCAGGATCAATTTTAAAGTGACAGTGCCAGGCAAAAGTAGTATCAGTGACCCAGCAGATGGGGGCAGTGATACATCAGCCTGATACAAAGTGGGACCAAAGCAGAGGAGTGGGAGGGTATAAGCTTATTATGGGATAACTGAATAGATTTTTTAATAGCCCCTTGTTCAGATCCACTTTGGCAGGCAAGAACGCTCATTCCCCAGTTGCTACCTATGTTAGGAGCTCATAGTTCACAGCTGGCCCCTCTCTAAGAAAACTGTCCCCAGCCAAATGGGAGCTCTCTTGCCCAGGGGATGGGAACCTTGTCAAAGACAGCCTATTGTCAATAACTGACTGGGCTGGGTAGGTAGAAGTTTACACTGCTTGCCTTGAGGTGGGATGAACTCTGGGTTCTGCTCATACTCCAAAGCTCCCTTTGGGACCAAGCTGAGAGCACCTTCTAACTGAAACTACATATCCCTGCATAGCTCCATCTTCTGCATTATTGCATTCTCTCTTTCTTTCTCCATGGAGATGAAGCCCTAACATGGTCTCTGCTTTTGCCATAAACAGTGAAGAAATCTGATTAGTTTCTCTGGAACACAGAGAATCAAGACACTAGCTTTATTCTCTGTGTGCAGCCTATGCACTGAGATCTGCAGAGTGAAGAAAATCTTCCTTTCGTCCAAACTTCTGCTCTCAGTGCTGGTTCAATGTGGAAAGCTTCTCTCTCTTCTCAATGACTGCAAATCCTACCCCTCCTCTTAGACCTACCTTAAGGCCACAAGCTTTCATGGGATCTTTTCAGACCATTCTAACCCACATTGATATTCTCTGAAGTTTCATGCTACGTACTGTTTGTGTCACTAATTTAGCAAATGATGCTTCAACTTGTGACATTTTGACATCTCTTCTAACAATGTATTCTTCCAATATTAAGCATGTGCTATACCAGACACTGAACAGCAAAAACGAATAAGACATGGTGGTACTTTCCACAAGCTGTCTTTAATGGAGAATAGAGATGTATAAACCTATCACAGCAGTTTGAGATATATAACACAGTGTGAAAATTGAAGATATTTTTACAAGATATTTTAACTTTTGAAAGATGATCAGAAGTTAAAAAGAAAGTATTTCAGGTGAAAGCATTAAAAAATGGTACATTCAAGGAATTGAGATTGATTCATTGGTTATTCAATGCACATGTTATAAGCAGGACAAAGAGAATAGGAGAAAATAAGTGTGGAAAGGAAAGTCAAGTCCTAAGTGTAAAAGACCTCCTGTGTCATGCTAGGACACTTAACTTCTACCTAGTAGGCAATAAGAACAGAGGAAATGTTAATAACCCCAGGATAATAATTGCATTACTATAGTACAATTCATATTCCACAAGCCTTTCTACCTATGATTTCATGATAAGGCAAACTTTCCTTCAAAAAGTTATCAAATATCTTAGACATTAATAAATGCATAGCATGCAATATGATGATTGTCTGTGCAAATTCTACTCAGCTTAAGAAATAAAACCTTTCAGAGTTCCCACTGTAGCACAGAGGTTAAGAACCTGACTGCAGCAGCTCAGGTCACAGCAGGAGGAGTGGGTTCAATTCCCAGCCTGGCAAGTAGGTTAAAGGATCTGGCGTTGCTGCAGCTGCAGCACAGGTTGCAGCTGCAGCTTGGATTTAATCTGTGGCCCAGGAACTTCCACTGGTCCATATATTTATTACATATAATGTATATAAATATACTTCTACACTGTGCTTTCTTCAACTAATACCACATTTGTGAAACCGATTCCTGAGGATATATGCAGCTCAAATGCATTCACTTTCACTGATATATATTGTTACATTGTGTTGACATAATGCATTTTTTTTATCCTTTCTCCCACTACCACAGATTTAGTTTGTTTCCAGTTTAACCATTATAAATGGCTAATGTTCATTATGAACATCTTTATACATTTTTTTTTGTACATATAAGAGAGAGGGTGATAGAAATGAAATTACTGGGTCATTTGATGTGATATTTACAGATTTACTCAATATTGACAAATTGCCATCTAAAATGATTGTACCAACTTATACCCCTGCCATCAGAATATAAGTATTATAATTGTTACCTATTTTTTCCAACACTCAGTGCTATTACACTTGATATTTTTAGTATCTCATTGTACAACTAGTATTTCCTTATGGAACTACTTGTAGAAATAGTTTATATTTTCCTGACTACCCATTTTACCCATTGCCCATTTTTCTATTGGGTTGTCTTTTTCTTTTTGATTTATAGGAACTCATGGTATATATATGTGCTGTAATTTTCTATTTCAGTCTGAGGGGATTTTTGGTACTTTGTACTTTGTTTATTTGCTTATAAAATCCTTCTATATTCAAGTTTATAAAAATATTGTTCTATTTTCACCTATATATTTAAAATTTTTTTTCTTATTTCAGTCTCAACATTTTAATTGTTTTTTATTTGTTTGTTTGTTTTACTTTTTAGGGCCACATCTGTGGCATATGGAAGTTCCCAAGCTAGGGATCGAATCAGAGCTGCAGCTGCCAGCCTATGCCACAGGCACAGCAAAGTGGGATCCAAGCTGCATCTGTGATCTATACCACAGCTCCTGGCAATGCCAGATCCTTAACCCACTGAGTGAGGCAAGGAATTGAATCCACATCCTCAAGGATGCAAATGGCATTCGTTTCTGCTGTGCCACAATGGGAACTCCCTTCTTTTATATCATGTGAAATATGGACTATATTTTCTTTCTATGTGGGGTTTGTAGTAGGTCTCTCTATTCTTTGGAACCAGTTGACAAATGGAAGCAGAAGTCAGAAAAATGGAACTTAACATGTCACGTTTACTACTAGAAATACTGATTGAGGATTCTAATTTTAAATCTAAATCCAAATGGGCTTGCTAAAAACTCTCTCTTAAATTGGACATAATTATTGCTATAGTTTGACTGTCTGTGTATCCCCAAATTCATGTGTTGAAATCCAAACCCCTAATGTATTAGGAGGCAAGGCCTTTGGAAGCTGATTTGAACATGAGGTTGAACATTCATCAATGAGATTAGTCCCCTTACAAAAGAGACTCTAGACAGCAACCTGACCCCCTTTAATCATGTGAACCTACACTGAGAAGATAGCTATATATGAACCAGGAAGATAGTTCTAACCAGACACCAAATTGAAGGTGCCTTGATCTTGCCTTCTTGGACTCCAGAACTGTGAGAAATAACTTCTGTTGTTTATAAACCATTGAGTCAATGGTATTTTGTTATGGCAGCTCAAGTGGACAAAAATAGTTCTTTATCCATCCACTAACTGGCACAGATAGAACACTAAAGGCCTCCTATTTAGCACCCATGTGAATGAGAGCAGATAAGAATGTACCCTCTCCATTACAGGTAGATCCAAAGAAAGGACTGAAGAAGCGTATAGCACAGCAAGCTCAACCATTTCTCTCAAACAAGCCAAGCACAATAATCTCTCTTCTCCTTTTAAGATGTGAAGTCAACAAGGTGTAAGGGAAGAAGAGAGAGTTATTTTAGATGAAGATCTTCAAGTAGAAGCATAAGAAGTGAAGGAAAAGAGGTTTTCCCCTTAATATCTAAAATAACAAAGGCCACATGAATCCTAAAGTGATGTAAATATGAGAGAGAGGGGTAGCCGTGCTACACCACATAAAAACTAAAGCGAAGTCAAATAGAAAGGGGACTAAACAAATAGAGAGAAGCCTTTCCAAGTTGGAAACAGTAAACTCATTTTTGGATTTCTAGTTCCATTTCTACTCTGGCATGCTGATATTTATTTCTTGTCTTAGAAGATTGCATTTGCCTTTTATCTTTACTATAAATTGTTCTTCCCTCTTCCTGGAATGAATTTATGTTTCTTGCAATCACACAATCCATAACTAGATTACAACAAAAAAAAAAAAAAAAGAGAGAGAGAGAAAGAAGTATAATAGAAACACATTTACATCAATGAAATAGAATTACCAAACTTTGACATAAATTTCTAGATTATAGTTATTTTCTATTAATTCTTCTGTTGCAATACCATTATATATAGCAATGTTCATATTTAATGATGCATGTATTTTCCCAATTATAATTAAATTTCTGTCAACTGTGTCCTATTTTAAAATGTAAATAAAACATTTTAACTTGGAAATAGTTAAAATAATATGAAGAAAACACATAAGTTTTATATTTATAAACTTATATATATAAGGACTAAATGGAAAGGACAAGTATAATAATAGAATTCACTACACTTCAGTTTTTAAAATTTTCTACAGAAATAGAAGTTTGGATTCCCCTTTGAGGACAAATTACACCTCTAATTAAAGAAAAACACTTAAATGGGACTTTTGGTTATGCAAAGGCAAAGAACAGAATTTATTCTGGTATGACAATGTAAGAAAATGAGTGAAAACTAGCTAAGGTAAAAATTTCCATATAAAATGGATTCTTAGAGTAAAATCTTGTTAAAGAATGCATTTTGTAGACAATAGGGGTAGTATCTAGGTCTATTATTGCTTAAATAATTGGAAAAAGTGTGTGTCAACTGTGATGTATGGAGAAGTTGGGGAAACCCCTTTTACCCAAAGTGTGACAATATGAGAGTCTGTTTTGTGTACACAGCACCAGACATTGGTGCTTGGAATAATCATTCTAAGGTATTACCCATATGAATATATCTGCTATAACAATTGACATGATAAATGCGTATTTAATTTTTTAATTGTTTTAAAGAATTCAAATGTCAAAAACAACAAAAGAGCTAGGATGTCAAAAAAGTTCAATCTATTTTAAAAGGTGGGTAAAAACAGTTGACCTAGTGTTTCTCATGAGTAAATTGCTATATAAAAGAATATTTAAGGGAGTTCCCATTGTGGCTTAGGGGTTTACAAACCCAAATAGTATCCATGACGATGCAGGTTCAATCCCTGGCCTTGCTCAGTGTATTAAGGATTCAGCCTTTCTGTGAGCTGTGGTGTAGGTCACAGACACAGCTCGGATCCTGTATTGCTGTGGCTGTAGTGTAGGCTGGCAGCTGCAGCTGCAATTTGACTCCTAGCCCAGGAACTTCCATGTGCTATAGGCACAGCCCTGAAAAAAGGAAAAAAAGAATATTTGATAAGAGACAGTATGTCAACAACTGGGTTTATTCTAGAAGAGCAGGGGTATTTTAACATTAAAAATAAATTAATGTTGATAAACATTAGCAGAAGAAAAGAAAAAATGCATAGTCATCTTAATACATGTAAAGAGAACAATTCTGTTGATTCAACATCAATTTACAATAAAAACTCTTAAAAACTGGGTATAAAATGGAACTTTCTAAATCAGAATGTGCATAAAGTGTTTATAAAAAATTTACACTTTATAATGAAATATTGAAAAATTTCCTGAAACCTGTAATAAGATTATTCTTATTACTTATCTGCTATTGCCATTTTTACCCAATACAGTACTAAAAGGACTTACCAGTGCAAAGTATTAAAAATAAAAGCAAAATAATTCATTATTTTCAGATGACTTGATAGTATACACAGAAAAAGGTAAAAACAAAATGAAATAATGTATACTCACAGCATTTGAATTAAAAATTGAATTCAGCAAAATCTCTAGATACAAGATCAATGTACAAAATCAATTCTATCTTCCAAAATAAAAATAGAAAATAAAAAAATTAAAACAAAACTAATTATGATAATATCTTAAAAATAACTTTGATGGAAGTAAATCTAACAAAAAATATGCAGGTACAAAGCATTACTTAGAAAAGTCAAAGAGGATGTAAAAAGATGTACAAATATACCATGGTCATAAAACTCAATATTGTAAAAATGTAAATTCTGTCCAAATTGACCTATAAATACAATAAAAATTTCAGTATTATCTTGATACAAGTCGAAAGCATCATTCTAAAACTTAGATGAAAATAAATAAGGTCAAGAATAGCCAAGACAAAGTAGAAAAACAACAAAACTGGATTGCCAGATATTAAAAATCTAGAGTAATTTAAAAAGACTATTTTTCCCTACTGTACTACAATGTCATTTTGTCATAATCAGATGACTCTGTGTCTTTTCTAGAAAATATGGACTTTTCAACATGGATGCTGGACTAACTGGATAGCCACATGAAAATAATAAATAAAATTTGATCCCTGTCTCACACTATACACAACAATCTCAGATGGACTGTAGATCTAAATGTGAAATGTAAAACACTAAAACTTTCATAAGGAGATAGGAGAATATTTTCATGACCTGAGGTAGGCAATATTTCTTAAAAAAGATTCTAAAAAGTCTAAAGAAAAGGGGAAAAATGATAAATAGAACTATGCTAAAACAATTCCTGTTCATTAAAAGGAAAAGACACAATTATGAAACTAACAAGCCAAATAAGGGCATAAAAATACATTTTTGTAAATGTATTATCAAAGAATGCGTATAAAGAAAATATAAATAAAATCTAAAAATCAGTAAGGAAAATATAAACACTGAAAGATAGGCAAAAGACTTGAAAAAGTAATTCACAAAAGAAACTATTCAAAAAACCCCTAAATACATAAAAAAAGGAGTTTTAAGAGTCATCAGGTAAATTAAAAACTGAAAAAAGGTACACTGTACACTCACCAATATAACACATTTTTAAGACAGGCAGTAGCAAGTGTTGGCCAGGATATGAGTCAAATGGTATTCTTACTGCTTAGCAGAAATTATGCTACTAAAGGTACATATTCAACAACCCTGCAATTCTGTTCTTTGACTTGTACCCACAGAAAATATAGATGAGTTCACCAAAAGACAATGACTATGTCAGGCTGCACTATTTATAATAAATTTCAAATGGGAATATCAAATGCCTATAATAGCAGAAGAGATGAATATATGATGGTACATTTATACAGTGAATAACTATACAGTCATAAGAAAAAGAACATTAATTATAGCAACCACATGGATAGATCATACCTGAACACAGCCAGTGAAGGAATCAGACTCAAAATATTCTTACTTATACCAAGCTAAATAAAATCAGGATAGTTGTTATACTTATGATTAATGGTAGGCAGGAAGGAAAAGAGAGTTTTCTGGGTACAAATAATGGTTTGTTTCCTCATCTGGGTGCAAGTTCTACAAAGAAGTGATCATTTTCCGAAAAAAAAAAAAAAAAGCATCAGCTGTACTATGATTTGTATATTTTCCCATATATATTTTACATGCCAATAATAAGTTAAATTCAAAGTATTTTCAAATAAGGTCCACATTCAAGGGATTATAAATACTGACAACGATTCACAGTTGAATATTTCTTTGGGAAAATTTTTAAGAAACACCTTAACTTTCAATAAGGAACAGAAACAATTTCTACTGTAGGCATTCTTTTTGGCCAAGGATACCACAGTGAAAATACAATGCCAGCCCACACATGAATTCAGTATAATGGGGTGAAAATGGACTGGAGGCCCTGGGGAAGTGTCTTATTGGAAGGTCTCAAAGCTAACTTTTGCTTTACCATTTCCTAAATGGAAATTGATAAATGCACATTCATGCCTGCACAGGAAGCTCTTTGATTTACAATGACCAGGTAAATTTCCTTGCAGAGACATCAACATTTGTCACCACACCTCTTCTGAAAGTCTCATGTTCCTGCCCAGATTTTTCCTTGGATGATTTTTCAATGATTACTAACATACTTCCTTACAACTAAGAAATTGATTTAATTATGTCATGTTTCTGTCTTTAATGTTGCTGGCATATTCATTATCTGGAGATATACAAGAGAAACTTAAAGGTACAACTAGTTTTTCTTTAATCTAGTTTAAATGAAATTAGTATAATGAGGTTTTTGGACAATATTCTGTTAATTAAAGGGAGCCATCAAAGATTGTGTTAGTTATTTCTAGAACTGAGTGAAGATCTTTAAATTGACTAAATCTTTTGATGGAGAGAAAAATATGACATCACGGCAGGTAAGATACGCTTGGAACATCCGTAATCTAGGGGGAAATCCAACCTGACTTTATTTTAGGGATACTGTGTTTAAGCACAGCTCATTCAGAATTATTGAGAATATTATCCAGAAAGATGACATTTTCTCCTTTCATATCATTATTTGGCTTCAAGTTGAATACAGATTGGGTTTTTCAGCATTTTAAAATATTTTACAAAATGAACTCCAAAATAACATTTATAAAAAAGTTTCAGAATTTTAGTTATTTTATATTAAAAAAAAAAGCTTTAAACATTGCAACAGCTCTTTTCTACATATTTTGGGCATAAGAGGTTAGTAGAAGCCTCTGAAAGTATGGTTTATTTTTCAGGATAGTTATGGATTTGCTTTAAAACTTATATAAATAAATCTGAAATTATAAAATTATTTCCTTAGCCTTCTGTGATTTGAGATCTGTTTTTAAAGATATGCATACCCGCTAAAATGATTTCTGAGACCCTTTAGTAGAAAGTATAAATAAATAAAATATCTTTTTTCATCTGTTTAACAAATCACAAGCCCAATTATTATTTTTTTAAATTTTTTTTTTAATTTTATGGCTGCACGTGCAGTATATAGAAGTTCCTGGGCCAGGGATTGAATCTGAGTCACAGCTTTGACCTATGCCATACCTTGTGGCAGTTTCAGATTCTTTTTTATTTTTTTTATAGTTATTTCCCCAATACAATTTTTTTTCTACTGTACAGCATGGTGACCCAGTTACATATACATGTACACATTCTATTTTCGCATATTATCATGCTCCATCATAAGTGACTAGACATACTTCCCAGTGCTACACAGTAGGATCTCATTGCTAATCCATCCCAAAGGCAACAGTTTATATCTATTAACCCCAAGCTCCCCCACTGCCCCCCTTCTTCCCCTCCCCCTTGGCAACCACAAGTCTATTCTGCAAGTCCATGATTTTCTTTTCTGTGGAAAGGTTCATTTGTGCCTTATATTAGATTCCAGATACAAGAGATATCACATGGTATTTGTCTTTCTCTTTCTTACTTCACTCAGGATGAGAGTCTCTAGTTCCACCCATGGTGCTGCAAATGGCATTATTTTGTTCTTTTTTATGGCTGAGTAGTATTCCATTGTGTAGATTATACCACATCTTCAAAATCCAATCGTCTGTCGATGGACATTTGGATTGTTTCCATGTCTTGGCTATTGTGAATAGAGCTGCAATGAGCATGCTGGGGCATGTTCCTTTTTTAAGTAGAGTTTTGTCTGGATATAGGCCCAAGAGTGGAATTGATGGGTCAGATGGTAGTTCCATGTATAGTTTTCTAAGATACATCCATACTGTTCTCCATAGTGGTTGTACCAGCTTACGCTCCCACCAACAGTGCAGGAGGGCTCCCTTTTTTCTGCACCCCATCCAGCATTTGTTATTTGTGGACTTGTTAATGACAACCATTCTGACTGGTGTGAGGTGGTATCTCATGGCAGTTTTGATTTGCATTTCTCTGATAATCAGAGATGTTGAGCATTTTTTCATGTGCTTGTTGGCCATCTGTATATCTTCCTTGGAGAAATATCTATTCAGGTCTTTTGACCATTTCTCCATTGGGTTGTTGGCTTTTTTGCTGTTGACTGGTATAAGTTGCTTGTATATTCTAGAGATTAAGCCCTTGTCTGTTGCATCATTTGAAACTATTTTCTCTTATTCTGTAAGTTGTGATTAGGTCCCATTGGTTTATTTTTGCTCTTATTTCTATTGCTGTGGGAGACTGACCTGAGAAAATATTCGTAAGGTTGATGTCAGAGAGTGTTTTGCCTATGTTCTCTTCTAGGAGTCTGATGGTGTCTTCTCTTATATTTAAGTCTTTCAGCCATTTTGAGTTTCTTTTAGTGCATGGTGTGAGGGTGTGTTCTAGTTTCATTGATGTGCATGCAGCTGTCCAGGTTTCCCAGCAATGCTTGCTGAAAAGCCTGTCTTTTTCCCATTTTATGTTCTTGCCTCCTTTGTCAAAGATTAATTGACCAAAGGTGTCTGGGTTTATTTTTGGGTTCTCTATTCTGTTCCGTTTGTCTATGTGTCTGTTTTGGTACCAGTACCACACTGTCTTGATGACTGTGGCTTTGTAATATTGCCTGAAGTCTGGGAGAGTTATGCCTCCTGCTTGGTTTTTGTTCTTCAGAGTTGCTTTGGCAATTCTGGGCCTTTTGTGGTTCCACATAAATTTTTGGATTGTTTTTTCTAGTTCTGAGAAACATGTCATGGGTAACAACCCACCCACAGCAATGGGCGGATCCTCTAGACAGAAAATCAATAAGGCAACAGAGATCCTAAAGGACGCAATAGAAAAGTTAGACTTAATTGACATTTTCATGACATTATATCCAAAAAAATCAGAATATACATTCTTCTCAAGTGCACATGGAACATTCTCAAGAATTGATCACATTCTGGGGCACAAAGCTAACCTCAACAAATTTAAGGATATAGAAATCATTTCAATAATTCTCTGACCACAATGGCATAAAACTAGAAATCAACCACAGGGAAAGAAATGAGAAAAAAACTTACTACATGGAGACTAAACAACATGCTACTAAAAAACCAATGGGTCAATGAGGAAATCAAGAAGGAAATTAAAAAATACCTCAAGATAAATGATAATGAAGACACATCCACTCAAAATCTATGGGATGCCACAAAAGCAGTGCTCAGAGGGAAATTCATAGCAATACAGGCCTTTCTGAAAAAAGAAGAAAAATCTCAAATCGACAACTTAACCCAACAGTTAAATGAATTAGAAAAAGAAGAACAGGCAAAATCTAAAGTCAGCAGAAGGAAGGGAATCATAAAGGTCAAAGAGGAAATCAATAAAATAGAGATTCAAAAAACGATTGAAGAAATCAATAAAACCAAGAGCTGGTTCTTTGAAAAGGTAAACAAAATTGACAAACCTCTGGCTAGATGCACCAAAAGAGGAGAGAAAAAACCCAAATAAACAAAATAAAAAATGAAAAAGGAGACGTCACAATGGATTCTACAGAAATACAAAAAACCATGAAAGAATACTATGACCAATTGTATGCCAACAAAGTTGACAACCTGGAAGAAAAGGACAATTTTCTAGAGACTTGCAGCCTACCAAAACTGAATCAAGAAGAAATAGATCAACTGAGCAGACCAATCACTAGAAATGAAATTGAACATGTCATAAAAATACTCCCTACGAATAAAAGTCCAATTATTTACTTAATCCTGTAGCACTAGTATTTACAAATGAAACAAATTTACCCTTTGTTTAGGCAAAACATTTATACAATTCCATAGAGAAACTTAATGCAGGAGAGAACTACTTAGTCCGGGAAGTGGGTGTGTGAGTAAGAATAATCATTTATTAATTTGTTTATTCATTCATTCACTAATTCATTCAGTGCCTGACACTGTTTTCTCAGCAGATACAAAAAGAAGTAAACTACAATCCATGTCTTAGTTGCAGATAGATATGCAAACAATCAAGTCCAGTATATTCACCTAAGACTGTGGAACGGCAAATATTAAGTACAGGGTGAGACTTTGAAGAACACAAACCTCTGAGGCACCATGGAAAGGTTCTCACAGGGCAATGTCAGAGGGCCTCCAACTCAGTGATACCTCAGGAAGTATTACCTTGGGCTTGGGTTCCCTTTAGCATTCTCCCTGGTGACAGTAATTGTGCCACGAAGTGCACCCATACCTCTGGACTGGCCTCAGCACAACGCAATCATGAAACCCATCCGCCTCTAGGTGCATTAGCAGCAAACATACCAGGAAGCTCAAAGATTAACTTACAGCTATTGCGTGCCTGAGTAATCACTTCAGTTTACTCTTAAGGGAAATTACACTGACTTAAATAGAGTTACAGAGGCAGAAATGGGTGAGGTTTTTTTTTTTCTTTTTTGTCTTTCTTTCCTTTTTTTTTTTTTTTTTTTTTTTTTGCTTTTTAGGGCCCCATCCCTGGCATATGGAATTTCCCAGGCTAGGGGTCAAATCAGAGCTGCTGCTACCGGCCTACACCACAGCCACAGGAACATATGGGATCCAAACATTGAGAACTACACCACAACTCAGGGCAACGCTGGATCCTTAACCCACTGAACAAGGCTAGGGATCAAACCCACATTCTCATGGGTAGTAGTTGGGTTTCTTATCACTGAGCTATCATAAGAACTCCCAAGGTTTTTTCTTATATTAAAATTTAGGGCAACAAAGTGTATAAAAATCATATGTTTCCTTGAACAACTTTTGTCTATTAAAACATTCAACAGACTCTTAGATCTGATTCAAAATGAATGACACATTGACACATTTAGGTACCACACTCCCACTAGTGGCAGTTTTCAAGGTTTCCATTCTTAAGCAACCATAGAAAAATTAAGGAACTGAATCTAGCTTAGAATATTCTATCAATGTGGGCACAATATATTTCCCTATTAAAATTAATAGCTGTTACATTTAGGAGGGCACAAAAGCACTTATACATATTAAAAGTGTATAATTCCATTGGGTGATTAATTTTTGATGCACAAAATGCCCAAGGTAAAGTACCTTATTTAATCTTACCTACATGGTGAGAATTATCCAGCTTTACCATTGGAAACTGAGGTTCAAAAAGTTTACATTCTTCCCCATACTCATCCACAAGGACAGTAAAATGGCAACCTTGGATGTGAACTGAGTTCTGTTTGGCTATAAAATCCACATGCTCTTTCCTAAGAAGTGCAGAGTCTAAGACAGTTTCCCTTACTGAGATCAATAGATAACTAGAGTCCGAATCACCTGAGCTACCTGTTACAATGCAGATTCCTGAATTTCACCCCAGACCAAGTCTAATTTTTAATAAATTGCTCAACTGACCTTATCCAAAGTAGAGACACCTGGCCTAAACATGTTTCTTTCATAGTCATTCAAAACATTAAATTTATCTCACGTATTTATTTAGATGACTGGCACCTGGGCCCACCTCTCTTCTCTTCTTGTGCGGGGAAAATAAATATTATTTAAAGCTCTCCTGATAGCAAACCATTTAACAATCAGCATTCACATCCTGACTCTTGGATATGAAAGCAAAATTCCAGTAGATGTTTTCTTCAAAATATTTAAAAAGTTGTTAGTTGCTAAAACTAGAATGGACTATTACAGGCTTCAAGTCCCCTTCAAGGAGATTAAACCCAAAAGCCTCTGTCCATGTCTCATTGTAATGCCCCTCTCCCCACCTTAAGAAACTTGAGCTGCTCACTTCTTACTAGGGAAGAAATGTCACCCAGTCCTTACCCAACCTCTATATAATCTGTTCCCCATACAAAAAAGGTATCCTGCCCAAAACCAATCAGAAGATCAAATATGTCCCACACAGAGATCAAACAACACTCAGTCCTTATGTATGGCACAGGGGTGCTGGGACAGAAAAAATTAGTGGGCCCTGGGTGGGAGAATTTGGGTTCCAAATAAGGTTCAGGGCATGGGAATACAAGGGAAGTTGCAAGCAAGACCAGTCCCTGCTTCAGGATGGCCCGCTTTCTCTCTGAAGGCGTAAATAAAATTTGCTGTGCACTGCTGCAAACTTGACTCAAACTTGATTATGACCTCTGAGGGAATCTACAGCGGGAGTGTTTTTTGCTCTGGGAGACAGAATGGCTATGGCCCCTAAAGCGCTCTATCAAGAGCTACAACTTTCATCCTAAGGTGCTGTCACTTTGAGGGGAATTGCCTTTGACCCAGAGCTGTTCCTATCCTGAACTGAACCCTCCTGCCTAAAGAGCCTTCTTACTACATTCCTACATGGCCAGATCTCTGGCCCTATCCAGGCACCACTGAAGCACTTCCCAGCTGGAACAGTCCCCCACCAGACCACCCACACCCCCAAATCCTTGCTGCATGTGGGCAGGAATCAAGAGAAATAACACAGAGTGACATGACAGGACAATCTAAAAAACACGGACCACTTTCTTTGACCTTGGCCAGTTATATTTTGAACATTGCAGAATTTGGCATGAGGTTAAGCCTAGATACATATCTCCTGTATGCCTATTTGGAACTTCATTACTGATGACTTAAAAAATATGCACAACTTAAAATTGAGAGTTATGTTTTATTGGGGGCAAAGCTAGGACTATAGTCCGGGAGGCAGCATTTCAGATAGCTGTGAAATACCACTCTAAAGAGGTGGGGGGATGTTAGTATAGGTGTGACTTTGGTAAAGGGGAAGTACATTCAACCAAGTACACATTTTACTAAAGGTTTCTGCTGTCTTGTGAAGGTCGCTGTTAGTGACCAGGAGCAGACATTACCAGAGAGAATTTTAGTGATTTTCAAGATATGGGGAGATGCAAGAGTTGGGCTCATAAAATCTTCTCCTGAAAATATCCAACTATCTGAAGACCTGTTGTACCAGTTTTCCCAGAGCACAGAGTGCCTCACCCCTGATCTCCACCCTGAGCTCTTTAAGGAGATGTTGAGGATCGGCAGCTGCAGTGGCTCATGTTTCAGTCTGTGTAGAGGCAGATGGCAAGTGCCAGTCTCCAGTTCACATTACTTTTAAAAACACATCTTTGTATGTGCATATCCCCTTCTGGGTAGTCTGGCTCCCTTGAAGCCCTAGGACATGACCTAGTATTGCAGAAATGTGAGCCTGGGAGGCCTCTGACTTTAGAAGCATTTTGAAATAAATTATGGTAGGTCCAGCCAAGTATCATTGCTTTTATTAAGTGGAATTTTGATTGGAAGAAAACTTCTGAGGCAGTAAATTGGATCTCAGAATTTTAAAAATACAGTAAATCATTGAGGAAACCCACTTGTTCATAAAATGCTTATTAAGCAATTATTATGCGCCTGGTAGTGTGCTGAGTGCTAGGTCTTAAATTAGTAACTCATTAAACCCTCAAGTAGTTCAGAGACTGCATTAGAGACCCTAAAAGAAATATGTGGTACAGGTAATTTTTCTCACAAAATTTATAAGATGATGAATGAGATAAAATGTATAAATATGAAACAACTAAAAAATAACAATATTCAGCTTAAATATTGAAAAACAGAGTTCAAAGGGAGAGAATTTAATACTTTTCAAATGTTGGGTACTTTAGTGATTGTATGTTTTACATGCATTCTCTTTTACCCACTTGCACAAAACCTGCATGATCACAATTATATTTCAAAAGAAATCATATTAGGTATGTGTATGTAATAACATTCAATAGTCAGTAGTTGCAACAATAGAATTTTTCCAAATATCAACCAATTAAGCTGTGGAGTTGGGCTTCACATCCAATTCATTCATTTCCAAATTATACTTGTGCTCTTTCAGCTATTCCACAATGCACTGCCTCTTCTGCTCAGAAAAGAAGAGACTCATGTGAATGGAAGTACTTAGAAATCATCATCGACATAGCAGAGAATAAAATAAAATTAATCTGGACTTTGAGCTTTTGAGCTCTGATTCATACTCTTTCCCTCCAAAATAAGCATAAACAAACAAATAAATAAATATGCCATCCCAGTGCCAGAGCAGAGTCAGCTTTTAAAGAATTAATTCTTCAGTAAGACACATCACAGAACCTTTTCACTGAGCAACCCTGTGGAAACAAAGGATTACCTGAGGATTCCCGGAATCTGGGCCTGGTGAGATAAAACAGGACTACCCCAGGTGTGAGGGCACTTCAAAGCACTGCTTCCAGCTATGTTGGGCAGCTGCAGCTTCTGGAAAACAATAGCAGGAGATGGAGTGGCTCCTTGGCATGCAGATTGAGCAATGGGGTAAGCACTTTGGCAAGAGCACTAACAAATTCCTCAATAAGTGGATACAGCTGAAATTTTGAGAAAATGATTCACATGGGCAAAGGTAGACAGGCATGTTCAGGATTCCTAGCATGATCTGTTAAGCCATCCACAGAACTTCCCACCAAACAAGTTACGGCCCCGCAGCCCTTTATTTTAGGAAAAGGCACAGAAATGTGGGTTGAAATCACAGAATTTGGGATATGATAACCATTTACAACTAACAAGAAACTTGAAGGATCATTGGATGCAAAGTGATCACTAAGAGGTGAGAAAACTGAGAGAAATTAAATATGTTCTCGAGTTACAAGGAGACTTAGGGAGCATTCAGCCCACAATTAGGTCTCAGTTCTGTCAGGCTTCTTTGTCTTGTTCATGATGTTATTATTCTGGTCAGAGAATGGAGGATGGAATGTTCTTGCTTATTATATAAAGTCATTAAGTGGTTAAAGCTAGGGCCATAAAATGACCATATCCTTAGTTTTCAAAAAGACAAAACACTGAATTTTAAAATCATCTAGAATTAAACGGAAATTGTTAGGCTGCTGCAGAACAGCTAGGCCATCTTTGGAGATGACCGTAGATCCACTGTGGACTGTACACACCTTTCTCATCTAATGACTGATGGAATAAATTATCCTAATATTGCCATTTTTAAATACTTAGAAACTATTTTAACTCTTTTGAAAAGAAGATGAAAACTAATACCATTTTTCTGTGTATTTTGTCACTTCAGGTTTTTCAAATGTCTCTTTTTCAGTGAGGTCATCTTTGTTTTTGTTTTAACTGAAGTATAGTTGATTTATAGATTAGTTTGAAGTGCACAACATAGATTTAAAATTTTTATGGATTATACTCTCTTTAAAGTTATTACAAAATGTTGGCTATATTCCCTATGCTTTACAATATATCCTTGTGGCTTATCTATACTGTGAAGTCTTTGGACACACACTCTAAAGTTGCAAACCAGAGTATATGCAAACCATATACCCTGAGGCACCTGCTGTTTTCTCTATGCTTTATTTTTTCTTTAAGGCAATTAACACAAGCTAACAAATGACAATTTATGCTGTTATTATTATTTAACAAGAATGAAGGCTCTAGAAGAGAAGGAATTGTTCTGTTTCCCCAAGAGCTGAGTACCTAGTACATTATAGGTGCTTAGCAAATATCTGTTAAATGGATGAATTAAAATTAAAAAAAAAAAAAAAAAAGGAGTTCCCATTGTGGCTCAGTAGAAGTGAATCTGACTAGCACCCATGAGGACTCAGGTTTGATCCCTGGCCTCATTCAGTCGGTTAATGACCTGGCATTGCTGTGAGCTTCGGTGTAGGTTGCAGACATGGCTCAGATCCTGCATTGCAGTGGCTATGCTGTAGGCTGGCAGCTAGGGCTCCATTTCGACCCCTAGCCTGGGAACCTCCATGTGCCACAGGTGCAGCCAAAAGACAAAAAAAAAAAAAAAAGAAAAACACAAAAAATAAAATATTTGAAAATACTCATTAAGCATTGCCTGAAATGAAAAAAATAAAAATATTCAACAGATCTTTAAAAAATCATACATTGTTTCTGACCTCATACTTAACATTCAGAATATAATAAATTTTAGACAAATATTGATCTAAACTTGATTTTTTTGCTTTTCTTCAGTACACTTATTACAATGTAACCTACAGGCTCTTACAGTATACAAACAAAAAAAGATAATACCTAATGACTAATCTGAAAATGCAATCTGATCTGCTTTTGCAGGCAGTTAGTTTTTACAACATTAAATGATATTGAAAAAAAAACTCATCAGGTGTTTGTTTAAAATTAGAGTTTTATTTCATTTTTTTCTCCCTGGATGTACAAGAGATTCTATTCATCCTAAATGATGTTGTGAAACTTTTTAGAAATCATCAGTCATTAATTTAGGTCTTTCCTTGATTAATTTGTTTTGCTTCTCCTTCAGGACATAAGAGGGAGTAGTGAATGATCTAGAACAATCTTGATATGGTCACTCTGTATGAATCTGGGTAGAAATTGTAATGAACATTCCATCTGTAATATTGTGAAAATTCATCAGGGTTTCATTCTATGCCCCCTTGGTCAACCCATGGCATGTCTCTCAGTTTCTCCCAACCCTTACTTGGTCAACCCATGGCATGTCTCTCAGTTTCTCCCAACCCTTACCCAGGAACCTGGTGCCAGATTTACTGCCAAGTTTTGTGCTCTCAAAAAACTCATTTCAAAATATCTCAGCTACAATATACAGCTAACAAAACACCTCTTATGAATCCTGCCAAACTCTGAATCACCCAGTGTACATGAGTTAAAACATGGGTCTGAGAGCCTAGGACGTTTAATGTCAAATGTTGGAGGCCATGGAGTTGGGGTGGGGTGGGGGTTGTTCCTGTAGTCTCCTCCCCAGCCCTTCATTTCTTCACATATTGGTTGAGACTGAGATACTTTTATCTCTATAGAGTGTTTTGGGGGCTTTCAGCTGAAGGCAATGTAGAAATACAGCAGGCAGATTTCTTAGTATTTTCTATGAATAAATATGTAAATGTAATTTAAGAAGAACCTGTAAATTGTGCTCATTCTTAGAGCAAAATCTAGATAATATGATTTACCCTTCATATTTGGTCTAGAATTAAAATATAATTCCTTAGTTCTAATAACATAGATTGTTAGCTGATAATTCAGCTGGGAAAAATTATATCCTCATCAGAAATCCGAACTCAAGAAACTGATTCACTATATAATTGTTTAATTAATCTTTTTTTTTTTTTTTTTGTCTTTTATCTTTGTAAGGCCATACCATGGCATATGGAGGTAACTAGGCAACTAGGCTAAGGGTCTAATCAGAGCTGTTGCTGCTGGCCAACACCAGAGCCGCAGCAACTTGGGATCCAAACCATATCTGCGACCTACACCACTGTTCATAGCAACGCCAGATCCTTAACCCACTGAGCAAAGCCAGGGATCGAACCTGCAACTTCATATTCCTAGTCAGATTCGTTTCCGCTGCACCAATACAGGAACTCCTGTTTAATCTTATTTTTAATCATTGCTCTTCTTAGAGGGAATTTTATTTTTATTTTTAGTGATTTTTATTTTTTTCTATTATAGCTGGTTTACAGTGTTCTGTCAATTTTCTACTGTACAACAAGGTGATCCAGACAAATATACATATATACCTTATTTTTCTCACATTATCATGCTCCATCATAAGTGACTAGATATAATTTCCAGTGCAATACAGCAGGATCTCATCGCTTATCCATTCCAAAGGCAATAGATTTCATCCATTAACCCCAAATTCCCAGTCCATCCCACTCCCTCCCTCTCCCCTTTGGCAACCACGAGTATTTTCTCCATGTCCATGATTTTCTTTTTTGTGGAAAGATTCATTTGTGTCTTATATTAGATTCCAGATAGAAATGATATCATATGGTATTTGTCTTTCTCTCTCTGACTTACTTCACTCAGGATGAGAGTCTCTAGTTCCATCCATGTTGCTGTAAATGGCATTATTTTGTTCTTTTTTATGCCCAAGTAGTATTTCATTGTGTATATACACCATATCTTCTTAATCCATTCATCCATTGATGGACATTTAGGTTGTTCTCATGTCTAGCCTACTGTGAATAGTGCTGCAATGAACATACAGGTGCATGTATCTTTTTCAAGGAAAGTTTTGTCCAGATATATGCCCAAGAGTGGGATTGCTAGGTCATATGGTAGTTGAATATTTAGTTTTCTGAGGTACCTCCATACTGTTTTCCATAGTGGTTATACCAATTTACATTCCCACCAACAGTGAAGGAAGGATCGCTTTTTTCCACACCTTCTCCACATTTGTTATTTGTGGACTTATTAATGATGGCCATTCTGACTAGTATGAGGTGGTATCTCATAGTAGTTTTGATCTGCATTTCTCTAATTATCAGAGATTTTGAGCATTTTTCCATGTGCTTGTTGACCATCTGTATATCTTATTTGGGAAATGTCTATTCAAGTCTTTTGCCCATTTTTCTATTGGGTTGTTGGTTTTTTTGCTGTTGAGTTGCATAAGTTGTTTGTATATTTTAGAGATTAAGCCCTTGTCAGTTGCATCATTTGATACTATATTCTTCCACTCTGTAAGTTGTCTTTTTGTGTTTTTTTATCATTTCCTTTGCTTTGCAAAAGCTTGTAAGTTCAATTAGGTCCCGTTGGTTTATTTTTGTTTTTATTTCTGTTGCCTTGGGAAACTGACCTGAGAAAACATTTGTAAGGTTGATGTCATAGAATGTTTTGCATGTGTTCTCTTCTTGGATTTTGATGGTGCCTTGTCTTACGTTTAAGTCTTCAAGCAATTTTGAGTTTATTTTTGTGCATGGTATGAGAGTGTGTTCCAGTTTCATTGATTTACATATGGCTGTCCAGTTTTTCCAGCACATCTTGAAAAGAATGTCTTTTTCCCATTTTATATTCTTGCCTCTTTTGTTGAAGATTAATTGAACGTAGGTGTCTGGGTTTATTTCTGGGTTATCTGTTTTGTTCCATTAGTCTGTATGTCTGTTTTTGTACCAGTACCACACTGTCTTGATTAGTGTGGCTTTGTAATATTGCCTGAAGTCTGGGATAGTTATGCCTCAGAGGGCATCTTAAGTGAAAAAAGAATCATGTGTAAAAGTTCTTATAAAATGACTAAATACAAAAGTTGTGCTGCTAGAAAAATACCAATAAGAGATAGGGAAGTTTCAAAAAGTATTATTCCTATTAAGTCCAACATTTATATATCAATAATTAAATAAATATGTAAATATAGAATTGATCTATAATTTTAGTATCTCCCCCTAATGAGCTTTTTATTTAAATTTCACTTTTAATAACATGGAAATGTGATCTGAAAAAGTCTTAATGATATCAAGTGGCTGTCACTTATGATAAGATCATGGGAAAGTATCCCTCTCTGCCTATTTGCCTTGGTTTAGAAATGGCTAAAAGTCAATGATGGCAGAGCTGAACAGGGTACATTGGATGGTGTGTGACAGTGACATTCTTTATTAATAGCCTATCGGTCAAAAAAAGGGGATTCCATTTGGTCAGAGTATAGTTTTCCCATATTTTTCCTCACTGTAACAGCAACCAGGGCTGCTCTTTGCTGCATTTAAGCATCCTTTGGAGTAATCATGCTTGGTTAGAAAGACATTGTCAGAATTCCTTTGTGGCACCATGGGTTAAGGACCTGGTGTCACTGCAGTGGATCTGGCACTTCTGTGGCAGGGGTTTGATCCCTGAGCCAAGAACTTCCACATCCTGTGGGTTCAGCCAAAAAAAAAAAAAGAAAGAAAGAAAAAGAAAGATATTGTCATAAAAGCAGGAATGCAGTCCCCAAATCATTGATTTTGATTATTATAAAGAGTATAATCTAGAGTCTCCTGAATGATCTAGCTATATAATTTTATCATCATAAAAAAGATCTTTATCTCCTTTTTACCAATATTAATCCTGTTTTTTTTTTTCATTTTCTTCTCCGATTGAATTAGCTACATTCTTGTATGACACTCAGTTAATAAGAGAGATGGTGACGATCACGGTCTAGTTTCTGACTTACTGAAGTAGTTTTAGTGTATTGTCACATAAAATATTAACCATTAGTATTTTTAAATTTTTATTTTGGCTTTATATGTGACAAGATTAGTTTTATACATATTCAATGGATATAATATATTCTCTGTTTGAAGTGTGTAGGCTCTATCAAGCTTATTGATTGTACTGGTAAATTTCAGGATGGCCTTTCTTAATGTTTATTTACTAGATGTATCCATTTAAGAGTTATTAAAATAATTTAATAAGATGCCAGGATATGAAATAAACATATATAGTAGATAATTTAAAATGCAACATAATAGGGAGTTCCGTCGTGGCTCAGTGGTTAATGAATCCAACTAGGAACCATGAGGTTGTGGGTTTGATCCCTGGCCTTGCTCAGCGGGTTGGGGATCTGGCGTTGCCGTGAGCTGTGGTGTAGGTTGCAGACATGGCTCAGATCTGGCATTGCTGTGGCTCTGGCATAGGCCAGCGGCTACATCTCTGATTGTACCCTTGGCCTGGGAACCTCCATATGCCGTAGGAGCAGCCCTAGAAAAGGCAAAAAGACAAAAAAAAATAGTAACATAATAAAATAAGAACACCTTATATTTAAAAATTTTTACCAAAATATGTAAAATGAGATGAGAATAAATTGAAAGGCATACCATATTTTTGAATGGGAAATTTAAAATTATTAAAGATTCCATTTCCTCCAAACTAAATGTATCAATTTAATGTCATTACAATTAGATTTGCAGGTTTTCTTTTTTAAATTATTAAGATCTATTTAATAAAAGTAATTCAGTCACTGATCTTTGGTACATTATTTCTCAATTGCAAATGGAAAATGAGATTTTTAATATGCTTTTTTAATTTTTTGCTTTTTTAGGGCTATACTTGCAGCATATGGAGATTCCCAGGCTAAGGGTCAGACTGGAGCTGCAACTGCCAGCCTACACCATAGGTACAGCAATGTGGGATCTGAGCCACCTCTGCGACCTACACCACAGCTAATAGTAATGCCATATCCTTAACCCATTGAGCAAGGCCAGGGATCAAACCCACATCTTCATGGATACTAGTTGGGCTTGTTTCCACTGAGCCACAACAGAAACGCCCTAACATGCTTTTAAAACTTGCTTTATAAGCAATACACTAGGATGCCTTTGACGGGGAAAACAGACGTACATGTTCCGGACAAAAAAGAGGAAAAAGAAAGTAGCATATTACTATATAGATACTGCATAACTATCAACAACTATTGACCTGTACCACAAATTTCACCTCACTCTAATATACTGAATTTGGCCAACATGTGTACTTTAAAACCCTTATATGCTTAATCTTCCTCCAGGTAACTCTTGATCTCTTAGATAAATATATTTTGATTAGGCTTATCCCATAGTCATACCCAATGTCTGAATCCTGAACTGAGTACAATTTAGCCTTAAGAGGATCACTGGATACAGTGACTCATTTGATAAATCATGTATATCCTTTCCAGAGGTGAGTTAAGGGTAGCTTTAGGTAAGCGGATCGACAGCAGTCAAGACTGATTAACAATGTTCTCCTCCATCCTTTCCAAGTCTAATAAAAGGCCCATTGTCTTACTCAAGAGAATGCAGTACTGCATAAAGTATATGAAAATCACATTTTAAGGGTGACATGGAAAAAAAAGAAGAAAATAGCACATTTTGAACAACTGAAAGTAAAACAAGAAAGATACAAAAGCAAATACTTTACAAACAACTTGATGGAGTATTTCAGGAGTCTGGAAAATTAGAAACAACAAATCTAAAGTAATTTTTGGTTAACAGTATAGAGGCCTATTTTTTTAAGTAATTACAAAATTTCTTCCTTTCAATAAGTCAGATCCCATTTCAAAACATAAATATTACCCAATAACATTATAAAGATCATCAGAAACTAACACTGAGCCTAAAGCATTATGGAAAAAAGCCTAATACTATTTTATCCAACATGTGCATTTCTAAATATTTGTATATAATTTGCTTATGATAACTAAAGAAGAAGAATGATAGTGGATAGACACCAACTTGGATGTTAGTCAGCAAGTGGTACCTCAAGAATGTCAATGGAAATCAGTGTTTAACACGCCTGTGGATGCAGATGCTGATTTTATGGGCCATCCTTGTTGGAGTGGGGAAGAGTAAAGAGGAGTAGAGAGGGTTCTCATGTTCTGCAAGCCCAAGTATCCCATTTCAATCTCATTTGGTGCGTGAAAAAATCACAGAAAGAGAAAAGGAAGGGAAGTGGATTTCTTTAGATTCCTGAGTTCTTCGGTTGTAGCAGAGGCAGAAGAGGCCTAGTTGGCCTCAACATCTACCTATGCTCAACAGCCCCCAGAGCACAAAAGCCATGATTGCATTCCTGACATGGAGAAGCTTAATGGAAATTGCAACGTTTGGTCACAGTCAGTGGTCACTGCAGACTAGAGAGAGACTCAGATAAGACTTCTAACAAGAAAAGGCAGCTATAGCTTTTCCCTTAAAGAAATATTAAAGAGGATATTTGGAAAGATAATTGTTTCAGTTTTCCCCTTGCATATAATGCTTCAAAAATTACTGCAAATATGTCTCCTATTTGATATCATGTGTGGGCCACTTGGGCATTTAGGTATTAATTACCATTTCACTGTGCAGTTCTTTCTTAGAATACACTGCCTCATCATTGGTGCTGTATGTAAAGGCACTGCTGAGGTTCCGCTGTCCTAATCAGGCCCCTCTTTCAATTTGTTTCACTCCACCTGGCCCTATGAGAATGTAAATTCACAAAATGAAACCTGGCATATCTAACGTGCTATATATCACACTAGATCCTAGTACAGGTTCTACCTCTGTGGATTCCATCTCTGAGTGAATATTAGGTCATTTCTTTATCAATAAGCATCTGTTGAATAAATATGGCCCATTGCCTTAAATTTCCCTACAGAAACATTCTGTGGTGCTTCCTCTGTGATCCACAAGATGAAGCAATTACCCTATAAACTTGTAAAACACAGAAAACCAAAAACCTTGTCTGAGCTCTCACAACAATTACAGAACAAACCACATTAGTTATTTAGCTCTTAATCATAAACTATCTTATGTGTTTTTTCCTCTTTCATGTATATTTATATTATCTCCCCAATAAAACTGCAGCTCATCAAAGGTCAGGATGTTTGTCTTTTATGACTTTATAATCCCCTATGGTGTTTTGTACATGGTAATAATGCAATAATTGCATGCTTATTTATTGAAAACATTGTATCAAGCAAAAGACCCCAGTACCTTTCAACAGGGGTGATGTAATATCTGAGATCTTCTTCCTCTTCCTTCTCTTCCTTTATAAGAATAATCCCAGGCTGAATCACAGAAAGCAATGTCAACTAATTTTTCTAGATGTGCCTTCTACTGGCTTCCTTCCCTCAAATCATAAGTAAGGTTCCTTTGAAACAAGTTCTGCCAGAGACATGATAATGATCAGGCTGTGATTACAATGAGCATGTAGCCCTGGAACCCAGCACTGGTAACTGGCACTTACATGTTCACACCAGGCCCTGCCAAACCACATGTGTTCCAGTCCAAGGAGCTTCCTCTCAAACACAGGGCTGGCCGGCAGGCTGCTCACACAAGGAGATGAATCAAGAGCCCCGAAGGCAAGTTATAAACTCTTTTCTTCTTGGCATAGACTGTAGACTGGCTTGGGTCCAATCAGATTCCACAAACATAGATAGTTATCTAAAGTGAATGCACCCAGACTCTCCTCACTATAAAAGAAGCCATGAATAGATCAAGGTAGATTGGGTGGAAATGGACATTTTACTATTGGGTCAGCGGGTTTAAGCAAAATGCATCCCTGCCACCTTAAATCTGACTTCATGAAGTGGGCAATGGATATCAGAAATCTGGTCCTTTTCCTGATACTTAAGTTAGTTTTGCCTCATTTTGTGCTAGTACGGTATATGGCATACAGCAAGTGCCAAATGTTGAATGAACTTTTTACATCATTAAAAATAGTTAACAAGACTAAAATGCAACCCAAATCTTCCTACCAGGAAAAAAAAAATTCAGCTTTAAGATACAGACAAATGTTTGCTGATGAAAACATTATAACTACATTAATAGCTAATTTAGAACAAGATAATTTTAAAATCAAAATGTCATCATTTTACCATAAGTGAAAACAAGGAAAAAGATTATACTTGACATTCTTCCTTACTGCGTGGGTGGATTCTTGAGTTTTTCATGGGATGTTGTCAATGACATTTTAATACGGTTTGATCATATCATATTATTATACGAAGCAATAATCAGTTTAGTAGATCAAGAACTAATCAACAAAAGGAGGAAATGTCTATGTGGACCTGGTTCTCATCATTCTTTTCCCCTACATGACCCACCAGTGGAAATCCTTTTTTGGTTCTATGAGTTGGTTTATGGATAGGAAAGAAACAGGAAGAAAGGAACAGATATCACATGCAATTGCATCCACTGCGTTATAAAGATTGCTAAATAGCATTAGTTAATAGTATGAATACTATAATTTCCTACAAAACTGCTTGTTGATCTCAGCCCAAATTCTCCCTCCTTAAAGGAGCCTTCTTTCATTGCACTTTCTAAATGCTACTCCCCTACTCATAGCATACTTGCTCCTAGTTCAACCTATTTTGTTATCTCCATAGCACTTATATTTTGAAGTATTTTTTGACTTGTTTATTGTCTGCCATTTTATCCACAATAAGTTCCAAATCAGTAGGAAAATTTTATGCCATATTCACTACATGGTAAGTGTTCGATAAATATTTGCTAAAAAAATTATGAAGGATTTAATATTTTTAGATTATCAAAGTGACCATATGAAAATTGAAAAACAGGTTCTTTATTTCCAAGTATCTCTGTTTGAAATATATTTAAGCATCAGCCTACCCCTGATACACTCTCTGAGCATTGCTACCCTACCCCAAACCAGGGATGGTGTGGGACATGGGAACATGGGAGGTTCAGGGGTAGGGTAAGTTGGAAGGGATACTAATATGTCTTTCACAACATTTTTTTTCTAGTTGGTAACATAAAAGCAGAAGTTTGATGTTTTGTTTTGTAGACCACAGGAAACTACTGATGAACTCAGCTAAGAGACTAAATTCTTCAGACTCCCTGGGGAGAGCTGCCAAGCAGAAGTCATCGTTTGTTTCTTCCAAGAGTGCCTTTTACAGTAGGTTGACTCAGCTGGGAAGGGAACTCTTTCGCCCTTTCCACCTTCCTCCTCTGCATTCTACAGAAAAGACAGCTCTCATGGCTAGAACTCATATATGTAGTGGTAAGTCTAGAAACCACAGAAAGAAGGGTGATGAGAGTGGTCTGGGCCAGTGATGATATCATAGGACCACCATACTAGCCCAAGATTGCTACCACTGAAATGTTTTGAGAGAGAAAATAATTTTTTCTGCCACTGTTATTTTTTTCCCTATCCTATTCAGCCAAATCCATCTTATCATCACATCATTAAAAGAGTTCCCTGGTGGCTCAACAGGTTAAGGATCCAGCATTGTCACTGCTGTGGCTCAGGTCACTGACATGGTGAGAGTCAAATCCTCAACCCAGGAACTTCCATGTGCCAAGTGTGGCCAAAAACAGAAAAGGGTTAAAATTAAATAATTAAAATTATCAATTGAGTCCAATCTGTCATGTTAAAATGGCACTCCATATCTATGTGTTCTATGTCCATGGAGGCAACCACTGCAGAGCAGAAAAAAAAATTCTAGAAAGTTCCAAAAAGCAAAACTCGAATTTTTCATATGCTAGCAACTATTTACATAGCATTTACTTTGTATTAGATATTACAAGTAATCTAGAGATGATTTAAAATATACGGGAGGATATGTGTAGATTATACACAAATATAATTTTACATAAGAAACTTGAGCATTCTCAGGTGTTGGTAGGCAAGCTGGGGTGGAAGGGAGTGGGGTTGTTCTTGGGACCAATTGCTTACAGATTCTGAAGGACAACTATATCTATGTACCGTATACTTTTTCACAAAGTTTTCAATATGCATACCTCATTTGTCATTTTGATTCTTAAAATATACCTCTTAAGTTAGTTAAACATATCCATTTAACAGATGAGAAAATAAAAATATGTAGGTTAAGTCATGTATCCAACGTTCACAATGGGTAAATTAAAAAAACATATCATTTGAATTTTAGCCCAGAGCTGTTTCCAGTACCATATGTTGCCAATTGCTATAATGTGTATCAAAATGTCAGAATTACTACTTAATGTTGCTTAATGATATTTGTAGTATACTTTTTGAGAACAGATAAGTCATCAAATGATTTTTTAAATATTTTTATAAATTATGAGATTTCCACAGGAAAAAATATATACAAAATAAATATTGTAGCCAAAGAACAAGTTTCCTATATTTTAGTTATTGAGAAGGTAAATGTATTCAATGCAATAACATGGCTAATTAACTCAGATGATTGATGTGAGAATGATTAGTGTTCTCTCTGAATTCTGCCAATATATGGTACGACAACCAAATAGTGATCCACCATCACCAGCTATGGTGAAGACTTACCAAAAAGCCATCAAATAGATTGCCATACAATTGATCAAATATATTTAAGAAAATTAGATGGAATAATATTTGGTGTATTGATTTGAATCACCCAATATCAAATTAACTTGCATTAAGACTATAAAGTCCATTTGTTGAGGTTTTTTTCATATTAAAGGAAAAACCTTGCCATAGATAAGCTATAACTATATGTAAAATGAATCTCTCCTTATGCTGTCATGTAACATGCTCAATATTGCATGGATCAATACAGAACTTAAAAAAATGAAATAAGATGACTATTTTAACCTGTGTAGAGCTAGTTTTTTTCTTTTGTTTATTTGTTTGTTTTTGCCATACCCACAGCATAATATGGAAATTCCTACACAGGGATAGGTTCTGAGCCACATCTGTGACCTACACCACAGCTGCAGCAATGCTGGATCTTTAACCCACTGCACCAGGCCGGAGAATGAACCAGTACTGCCACAGAGACAAGCCAGATCATTAACCCACTGCATTACAGCAGGAACTCCCTAGAGCTTTTTTTAAAAGATGAACTTATGTTCTTATTCCTTAGGTAAGCGACCTCACAGAAAAGAAATTCGACTTTTCTGACCAACTCCTGAGAAATTTTTAAACACCTTGGTTACTAACTTAGTCTCTTGACCATGAATTTTGAGAAAAGGTCATTATTTTTTCTGTAGATAAGATAAATGGTAGGCAAAGATGATAGTCAATATCACATCAATTCTTTGCATCAAAGACCATTCTTTTTTTCCTTCAAAAGTAAGAACAAATCCCTCTCTATATGCTTCAGAGTATCATTATTTTAAGATTTTTAGCCCATTTTGAAACATCAACCTAGTTAAGAAAAGGAACAATTACCTTGTAGGGTCTACCTTGTAGGATGAGCACTGAGGGTGTAAATATGAGATAATTTCTTGGACATTTGCAGCTTATTTCTAGACTGAGGTACACTGCCCAGGTTTAGATAAAGCACAGATGCTCTGTAAAGATGCATTTTCTGACTATTCTAAGATCTGGCTTCTCCCACCTATAGCTCCTGAGTCTGACATCTGCACTTATCATAATGACATATTGATTGTTTCTGGGCTCTCTGGATTCTGTCTTACATTGATGTAGCTCAGCAGATTGAAAGTACCCTATTTTGTTATTCAAAGGACCCAGCATTATCTCTCTTAGCCTTTGTCCTAGTTGCAATTCTATATTTATTTGTTGTTATTTGATTGTCTGCCCAGTCCTACCTCCCAGTTTGCAAGTACTTGGACAGAAAAGGCTGTCTCTGCTATTGGTCTCGGTTTTTTCTCCAGAGCCTAGAATTGTGTTTACTCTGTAATTGACATTCAGGACATTTTGAACAACGCAATGACTCATTGCCCAGTAATGGACTCCTAAAAAAGGAGTGGCCCACACTATAACTGGGCATCCTCACTGGATGGCTCTTGGATCATGTTCCCTGAAACTACAGTTGTTGCCCTTTCCATCTGTTTCAGGAACAGATATTGTACTGTCTGTCACCATCAAGGAGGATCCATCTTTAAAAAGCAGAGGAATTCCAGGAGTTCCCGTCATGGCTCAGGGGTTAATGAACCCGACTAGCAGAAATGTTTATTCAGGTCTTCTGCTCATTTTTCAATTGGGTTGTAGATTTTTCTGCTGTTGAGTTGTATAAGTTGTTCATATATTTTAGAGATTAAGCCCTTGTCAGCTGCATCATTTGAAACTGTTTTCTCCCATTCTATAAGTTGTCTTTTTGGGTTTTTTTTGTTATGGTTTCCTTTGCTGTGCAAGAGCTTTTAAGTTTGATTAGGTCCCATTGGTTTATTTTTGTTTTTATTTCTGTTGCCTTGGGAGACTGACTGACCTAAGGAAACATTTGTGTGGTTGATATCGGAGAATGTTTTGCCTATGTTATCTTCTAGGAGTTTTATGGTGCCAAGGGGGAGGGGGAGGGAGTGTGATGGACTAGGAGTTTGGGGTTAGTAGATGCAAAGTATTGCATTCGGAGTATATAAGCAGTGAGATCCTGCTCTATAGACCAGGGAACTACATCTAGTCACTTGTTTTAGAACACGATGGAGGATAATGTGAGAAAAAAAATGTGTATATCTATATCTGTCTATCTATTATTTTTATTTTTTATTTTTATTTTTATTTTTGTCTTTTTAGGGCTGCACCCATGGCATATGGGGGTTCCTAGGCAAGGAGTCCAATTGGAGCTGTAGCCACCAGCCTATGCTAGAGTCACAACAACATGGGATCTGAGCCATGTCTATGACCTACACCACAGCTCACAGCAATGCTGAATCCTTAACCCACTGAGTGAGGCCAGAGATTGAATTCACATCCTCATGGATACCACTGAGCCGCAACAGGAATTCCCATACTGTGTTACTTTTTGGTGTTGAATGTGTTGATTTTAAGTAACAAAATAAACACTCCTAGTGCCTGTCTAAAAAGGCTGGAAAATTCATAGGGATACACTTTTCAGTGTTTTACCCTCTAACTCATTAGCAGTCTGAAATGTCTCATCATTTTATCAATAGTAAGGCCTTGGGTGTTTCTTTAAAAAATTAAAATAGTAACATTTTTCTACATTCTTTTTTTTTTTTTTTTTTTTTTTGTCTTTTTGTTGTTGTTGTTGTTGTTGTTGCTATTTCTTGGGCCGCTCCCGCGGCATATGGGAGGTTCCCAGGCTAGGGGTCGAATCGGAGCTGTAGCCACCGGCCTACGCCAGAGCCACAGCAACGCGGGATCCGAGCCACGTCTGCAATCTCCACCACAGCTCACGGCAATGCCGGATCGTTAACCCACTGAGCAAGGGCAGGGACCGAACCCGCAACCTCATGGTTCCTAGTCGGATTCGTTAACCACTGCGCCACGACGGGAACTCCTTTTCTACATTCTTAGCACCATACCACTCATTTTTACCACAAAATTCTTGGATACATTGCATTACATAAAAACGAAAACAACACTTCTACTTTTCATAACCTACAATAACATGGGTCCCAGTGCTGTAATCTATTTTAATGTAATTTGCTAAACAAAGAGAATCATTTAGACCTGGAATGAATCTGTCCCTCATTAGAGATTTAGAGATTCGGAAGATGTGCACTGCATTTCAGATTAAGCCGCAATTAACTCTCTGGTGTGATGGCAAGATATCCTTTTGGTGAAGTATGCAAGCTCTATGTTCCAGTTTCAAAAAGATAATGTAAACATACTTTTTCTTCTTCTCCCACTAATTAACAGAAAACATTGAACTTTATACGTAAGATAAGCATCAAAAAATCTGAAAGGAGAAAAGAAGGCAGAATGGCTAGTGATCTAGGGACCTTAGGAATGATATGGTGAGTTCCCTGAATTTTCTTTTGGTCTCACATATTCCAAATTTCCAGTTAAAGAAACTGACAACCTGATAACACGAACAGGTACAGACAAAACAAACAAAGGAACAAAACAAAACAAAACAAAAAAACCCAAATAGCTTTTAAATAAGAGCTACTCTACTCCAGCCAAATACCAAAGAAATAACTACAGCTCAACCCACATCTACACCAACAAAAGCTGGGTGAGTTGCCTAGATTTCCATATATGCAAGGCTTTAATAAGATGCCCAACATTCCACTACTGGGATGGTATCAGAGAAGGCCAGGTGGAAAGACAGGGTTCTCACCACCACCCAGCAGGAAGGAGGCCATTTCTTCCCCCAGTAGTACCAGTGGAAGCCACAGAGGAGTCAATAACTCCTATACAAACTAGCCAGAAAAGTAGGAATAAAGGCCATGTGAGGAGCCAAAAATTCCACTCCATCCTAGGGATCAATCACATGGAAACATCCTTCCTTTAGATTTCATTGGGAGCCAAGTGGGAAACGTGGACTTCTACCTCCATTTGGCAGTAGTAAGCTGCCCCCTCACTCCTTTCCTGCTATAGTTATTATCACAGAAAATCAGCTAAAATGGAAGGTCTAAATAAGACCCAGAATCTCACAATACCCCAAATTTACAGGTCTCAATCAAAACTCATTTGTTATACCAAGAACCAGGAAGATATAAAACTGAATTTAAAAAAACAATCAACAGATGGAAACACTGAAATTACAGAGATACTAGAATTATCTGACAAAGATAATAAAGAGGCTATTGTAAAATGATTGAAAAGAAAATTATGAGCATGTTAGAAACAAATGAAAAAATGGAAACCATTAGAAAGAAACAGAAAATGTGAGCCAAGAAACAGAAGATATAAAGGAGAATCAAAGGGAAATTTTAAAACTGAAAAAACAAAACAAAACTTTGATTTTAAAAACAAATGATTTCAACAGCAGAATGGAAGGTACAGAAGAAAGAATGAGTGAACTTGAAAATGGAACACAGAAATTACTGAGTTGGAAACAACTAGAAAACAATAGACTCAAAAAAATTAACAAAGCCTCAAGGACTATAACAAAAACATCTAGCATTAATTCAACTGGAGTCCTTGAAATAAAGGAGAAAGAAGAGAAAACTAAAAACATATTTGAAGATCAAATAAAATTATCAAAACTGAAGATTTCCCAAATTTGGCAAAAGGCATAAACCTACAGATTGAAGCTGAGTGAAGTAAAAATAGGATAAATCCATAGAAATCCATGCCAATTCCATGTCATCATAGTGAAACTGGAAAACTAAAAAAACTAAAAACTAAAAAACAAACAAAAAATTAAGAAAGTGATAAATAGTATATTACATTTGGAAGAAAAATATTTGAATGACAGCAAATTTCTCATAACAGACAACAGAAGCCAGGAGAAATTACACTACAGTTACTAAATGCTGAGAGAAAAGAACTATTCAATACAGAATCAACTATCCAATGAAAATCTATTTCAGAAATGAAGAAGAAATCCCGATATTCTGAAATCAAGGAAAGCTAAGAAAATTTGTTTCTTACAGTTCATATCTAAAAGAATAGGTGAAGGAATTTCTCTAAAAAGAGGAAGAATAAAAAGAATATTGGATAATCAGGAAGGAAAATAGAACATAGTGTTCAAAAACATAAAACACTAAGTTATGGTTGATGAGTGAAACAAAAAAAAGTAGCACTGTTTTATGTGGTTCCATGTGTACACAGAGGAAATGTTTAAGGCAACTATACTACAAATAGGGGAGGGTAAAGGGATGTAAAGGAAAGTAAAGTTTCAAACTTCACTCTGGTAAAATGATACCACCATTGCACTGTGATAAATTTTTTATATGTATGATATCATACCTAGAGCAACAATTAAAAAAAAAAACTAATGAGGTAAACCAAAAACCACGATATAGATCGAGATGTAATTCTAGACAATATTCAAGTAATTCACAGGGAAAATAAAACAGAACAAAAATAAGAGAAAAGAGAAAACAAAAAATAATATGGTTATTTATGCCTTAAAATATTAAAATTACATTAAAGAAAAATTGTCTAAATACCTTAATTAAAAAACAAAGCCTGGCAAAGTAGATTTAAAATCATGACCCAGTATGTTTTCTACAATAAATTCACTTCAAATAAAATGATAGGAGTTCCTGATGTGGCACAGTGGAAATGAATCCAACTACTATCCACAAGGATGCAGGTTCAATCCCTGGCCTTGCTCAGTGGGTTAATGATCTGGTGTTGCCATGAGTTGTGGTATAGGTTGCAGACATAGCTCGGATCCTGCATAGCTGTGGCTGTGGCATAGACAAGAAGCTGAGGCTCTGATTTGACCCCTAGCCTGGGAAACTCCATATGCCATGTGTGTGGCCCTAAAAAGCAAAAAAAAAGCAATAAATAAATAAATAAAATTATATAATGAAATTGAAATAAAAAGTTGGAAAATATTTCATGCAAATATTAATCAAAATAAAGAAGCAGTAGCTATATTAATATCAGATAAAGTAAAACTCAGCAAATAAAATTACCAGAGGCAGAGACGAATATTGTATAATGATAACAAAATGGTCAATTCACCAAGAAGACATAGCGATCATAAGCATAAATACCAAACAACCGATATGCAAAGTATATGAAACAAAAGCTGATAGAACTAAAAGGAGAAATATCCAAATTCACCAGTATAGTTAGACACACCCTTATCTCAACAACTGAAAGAACAACTAAACAGAAAATCAGCAAGATATAGAAGAACTAAACAACACCATCCAGAAAAAATGAAGAACCTAATAGACATTTTTAGAATACTTTACTTAACAGAAGCAGAATACACATTCTCAGGGAGTTCCCGTCGTGGCACAGTGGTTAACGAATCTGACTAGGAACCATGAGGTTGCAGGTTCGATCCCTGGCCTTGCTCATTGGGTTAACAATCTGGCGTTGCCATGAGCTGTGAGCTCGGATCCCGTGTTGCTGTGGCTCTGGCGTAGGCTGGCGGCTACAGCTCTGATTAGACCCCTAGCCTGGGAACCTCCCATATGCTGTGGGAGCGGCCCAAGAAATGGCAACAAAACAAAACAAAAAAAAAAAAGAGTACACATTCTTTTTAAGCACCCACAGAGCATATGTCATAATAGATCATATTCTGGGACATTAAAAAAAATTCAACAAATGTGAAAGAATTCAAATTATAGCGTATTCTCTGACCACAATGTAATCAGGGATAGAAAGAAAAGAGGGAAATCACCCAAGCACTTGGAAAATGAACAAATAATTCATTGGTCAAAGTGGAAGACTCAGGAAAAGAAATTTAATATGTTTAACAGAATGAAAATGAAAATATACTATATCAGGGAGTTCCTATTGTGGCTCAGCAGTTTATGAACCCAACTAGTATCCATGAGGATGCAGGTTTGATCCCTGGCCATACTCACTGTGTTAAGGATTTGGCATTACTGTGAGTTGTGGTGTAGGTCACAGAATGGCTCGGATCTGGAATTGCTCTGGCTGTGGTATAAGCCAGCAGCTACAGTTCCGATTCAACCCCTAGCCTGAGAACTTCCATATGCTGTGGGTGCAGCCCTAAAAATACAAAATAATAATAATAATAAAGTCCATAAACTAAATGCATGTAATAAATATAAAAATAACTTCCAAATATAGTTATACCTTATCAAAACTAGGGGGCTATAGGTAAATAAGGGATGAGAGGAGAATTTGGCACTAAATTTATAGCACTTATAGTTTTTAAAAGGAAATGTTTCAAATCTATAATCCAGGGTCCCATTTCAAGAAACCAGAGGGAAAAAAAGGGCAAAGCTAACTCAAGCAAGTATCAGGAGTGAAATAATACATATAAGAACAGAAAGCAATGGAATTGGAAACAGAAAAACAATAGAGAAAATCAATAAAATAAAGAGTGGCTTCTTTAAAAGATCAATGAAATTGATGAATTCCAATCAAGACTGAGATAAAGAGCAAAACAGAGATATTTCAAATGATCACTGTCAGGAATATGACAGATCCTGCCGACATCAAAATAATAAGTGAATAATACAAGCAATACTGCATAGCTAAATTTGACAGCTTAGGAGAAATTGACTAATTTCTCAAGAAACTAAAAAACTACCACAATTTATCCAATATAAAATAAATAACTTTAATAGACCTAAAACAATTAATTGAAGTCATAATTTAAGAAACAATGACACTAATTATATACAATCTCTTAAAGAAAACAGAAGAGAATATGTCTTTACTTGTATGAAATTAGTATTACCCTGATAGCAAAACCAAAGACAGTACCAAACAAAACAAAACAAAACATTATGACCAATATCCCTCATGAATACAGATACAATATCCTTAACAAACATTAGCAAATATAATTCAGCCATATACAAAACAAATTATACACCATGACCAAGTAAGTTTTAAGACTAGCGGAATGTTTGAAAATAAATTAAAATAATCCAATGTATTAACAAACTATAAAAGACAACTGCATTATCATGTCAATTCATGAAGAACAGGAATTTGAAAAAATTCAACACCCACTTGTGATTTAAAAAACCTCTCAGAAAATGTTGAGGATTGAGGGGAACTCCTTTAATTTGATAAATGACATATACCAAAAAAACTTAGAGCTAAAATTATACTTAAGGGTGAAAGATTAAATGCTTTCTGTATGTATATGGTCAGAAACAAGCCAAAAACAGTATCTACACTCATTTTTATTCCACATAGTGCTGAAAGTTCTGAACAGTGGAATAAGGCAAGCTTAGGAAATAAAGGCGTACATATTGAAAGACTAGGCTAAAGCTGTGCCACATGCAGATGACATAATTATCTACACAGAAAAATCCCAAGAAATGTGCAAAAAACAAAAACCTTCTAGAACTAAAATTTTTTCAAGTTTGCAAAATAAACATAGAAAAAATTAACCACATTTCTACACACTTGCAATGAATACATGAAAATGAAATTTTTTTATTTTATTTTATTTTTTTTTTATTTTCCCACTGTACAGCAAGGGGGTCAGGTTATCCTTAGATGTATACATTGCAATTACAGTTTTTTCCCCCACCCTTTCTTCTGTTGCAACATGAGTATCTAGACATAGTTCTCAATGCTATTCAGCAGGATCTCCTTGTAAATCTATTCTAGGTTGTGTCTGATAAGCCCAAGCTCCCGATCCCTCCCACTCCCTCCCCCTGAAATTTTTAAATATATCTTTTATAGGGGTTCCCACTATGATGCAGTGGATTAAGGATCTGCATTGCCACAACTGCATCATAGATTGCAGCTGTGGCTCAGATTCAATCAGTAACTTCCACATGCCATGGGTATAGTTTCTCTCTATATATATAGTAATTATAAAAGATAAAGATATATATCTTTTATAATTAATAAAATAAAGCAGTTCAGTGTGATTCCATGAAAACATGAATGAAGCTTCCACGACAAAAAGTATTATAAAATGTTAATGAAAGAAATCAAAGATGACCTACTCAAATATACCCAAATTTCTTTTGGAAAAAAGTGCAAAAGCAATTCAATAACGGAAGAATAGCTTTGTCAAAACAAAAAGGTGCTACATCAATCAGACATCCACTAGAGAGGCAAAAAAATGAACTTTGATCTAAACTTTTCACCTTATATAGAAATTAACTTAAAAGGGGTCATAGACTTAAATGCAAAACTGAAAAATTATAAAACATAGAAAAAAACATGGAGGACCTTTGGAATCTAGTGCTAGGGGAAGTGTTTTTTTTGTTTTGTTTTGTTTATGGCTGCACCCACGGCATATGAAAATTCCTGGGCCAGGGATAAAATCTGAGCCACAGCTGCAACCTACATCATAGCTGCAGCAATGCCAGATCCTTTAACACACTGCACCAGGTAGGGGATCAAACCCACACCTCCACAGCAACCTGAGCTGGTGCAGTCAGATTCTTAACCCACTGTACCACAGTGGGAACTCCAAAAGTGTTTTTAAATTTGAAACTGTAAGCAAGATCTGGAAGTAAAAAATGTAATAAATTGAATTTCATCAACATTAAAAAAAAAACCTTTGCTTTGCATGAAATCCTGTTTAAAGGATGGAAATACAATCTGAATAAAGTCTGAGAGATAATATATGTAAACCAAATTGTTTAAGAACACAAAAAAATGTATTATTTATTATCAAGTCTAAAGTCTTGAAGGTAGATGAAGGTAGTCTAAAGGCATAAACATCTAGTTGTAAGATACTGTGAGTACTGGTGATGTAATATACAACATGATATCAATAGTTTACACTGCTGTATGGTATAATTGAAAGTTGCTTGGCAGGATCAAGATGGCAGAGGAGTAAGACATGGCTATCACCTTCTCCTACAAACACACTGAAAAAAACCACTTACATGTAGAATGATTCACATAGAACATCTACTGAATGCTGGTAGATGAACTTTAAACCTCCAAAAGGAGCAAGAAATCATTCACATAACTGGGTAGGACAAAAGGAAAAAAGAGAGAGAGAGAAGAGGGGAAAAAAGGAGTCAGGACAGGACTGAGAGGGAGCTGTGAAAGAGGAAGGAACCCACTCACTGAGAAGCCACTTAACTGACAGCAAGATCCACCAAGATGGACTGGGAACCTCAAAGCCACAGAGAATAGCACAGCAGATGGAATGAGGAGGGAAAAGCTGAGACAGAGCTGCACAAACTTTTGGTACCCCAGACACCATATCCTGAGATGCTTAGCCAGGGACTAAGCACTGAGACTCTGACTCCTGAGGTCAGTTCCAGGGAGAGGAAAAGGGTTTGATATGTGGAGACAGCCTGAGGGGCTAAGGAACTGTGTGCCATGGGCTGGGAAATGGAGTGCTATGGCTGAGGGAGCCTAGTGGGAGACCTGGGCCTGCAGAAGAAGCAAGGAGCTATTGTTGGGGAGGGCAAGAGGAGGAGGGACAGGCCCACCATAGAAATATCTCTGCATATGCATGGGCTCTCAGGAGGCGAGGCACCTCTTGTGCAGGCTACAGGTGATGGGGTTACTCTTCTGTGGGCTACAGGCAGTGGGGGCAAAACACCACAGCCATCTCAGACTCCAGAGGTGGGCATGGCTGCCACCACTAGGGATCCATAAACAAGCACCACATGTGGCCCCAGTCACTTCAGGGATCATCACCAAGGAGGGCGCTGCAACTGAGCACTACCCATTGTTGATCTCACACCCATAGTAATGCACATGCCCTGCTGTTGCCACTGCCAAAGGCTCTGGACACCACCTACACCTGCCTGAGGGTCACTGCCACTTCCCAGGGGTCTGCAACAGGAGCAGCCTGCATAACTACCCCACAGGTCCTCACCTGTCAAGGGCCCAGCAACCAGACACAGGCTATAGGCCCTGCCCATTGTGTCCATCTCCCTGGAAGCATGCACAGACTGTACACCTGCATACCTCCTATCAAGGGGATAATAGCTTGCACAAACCGAGGAAAGAGACAGCAAGCATCCAAACCAAAAGCAGCCTTCATGCATATATATATATATATATATATATATATATATATATATATATAGCGAGAGAGAGAGAGAGAGTACATGCCCAGGGGTGCTTGTGCATATAAATAGCCCTCCAAGACTACAGTAGTGGTTTCCCCTAAACTCACAGAATAAGAAAAACATAAACAAAATGAAGAAACTCAGAAACCATTCCCAGTTAAAAGAACAGAAGAGTTCTCCTGAAGGAACAAACAGTGAAGCAGACCTCTACGGTCTAACACACACTGAATTCAAAAAGCTGATAGTGAAAATTCTGAAGAAATTAAGAGCAAATATAAACAGTAATGCAGATTAACTTAAAAGGAAGTAGAAAATATAAGGATGAGCCAAGAAAAGTTAGAAAATTCATTTGCAGAGACACAAGCTGATTTAAAACACTAAAGAACAGAATGAATAATGCAGACAAATGAATTAGTGACTTGGAAGACAGAATAATGGAAATCACTCAATCAGGACAGCAGACAGAAAACCAAATGGAAAAAAAAACATGAAAGCAATATAAGTAATCTGTGGTATAATATAAAGCAGGCCAATCGACATGTAATAGAGATTCCAGAAGAAAAAGAAAAGGGGATTGAAAATATATTTGAAGAAAATATAGGTGAAAACTTTCCAAATCTAAAGGAAACTGATACCAAGATACAGAAATACAGAGGGCCCCAAACAAGTTGAACCCAAACAGGCCCACACCAAGACATATAATAAAAAATAGTAAAAGTTAAAGAGAGAATTCCAAAGGCAGCAAGAGAATAACAGAGAGTTAGTTATAAGGGAAGCCCCATAAGGCTATTAGCTGATTTCTCTACAGAAACACCACAGGCCAGGAGAGAGTGGCAAGATATATTCAAAGATCTAAAAGGTAAAAAATTGCAGCCTAAAATACTTTATCCAGCAAGAATATTATTTAAAATAGAAGGAGAAATGAAGAATTTCTCCAACAAACAAAAACTAAAAGAATACAGCAATACTAAACCCATTCCATGAGGGATGTGGAAAGGTCTCTTCTAAATAAAGAAAAGGATACAGGAAGGAGAAAATCACAATTGGAAAGTAATGACTTAAATAAACCAGTATAGGGATCTAAAAGGAAAAAAAAAAAACCTATTTGTAAAAATGATGATAAACACAAGGAACAGCAAAAGGTTAAAAGTGGAGATTTTTAAAAGATATAAAAATAATAAAATGTGTGAAAGGAAAGAAAGAAAATCTAGATTCTTTATTTTTAGAATGTGTTTGAGTTGATATGACTATCAGGCTAAAGCAAGCAGATATAGGAAGGGGTTAACATACTTGAAAAACAGGGCAACCACAATCCAAACCAAACAATACATTCACCAAAAAAAAGAAACAAAAACAAAACAAAACAAAAACACACAAGCATAAGAAATATGAAATCATCCAACAACAACAAAAAAAAGGAACAAAGGAGGCACATGGAATCATTCACGGAAACAACTGAAAAACAAGGTTTGAAATGGCAGCAAATACATATTTGCCAGTAATTAACTTAAATATAAGTGGACTGAATGCTCCATACAAAAGACATAGAGTGGCAGACTGGATAAAAAAGCAAGAGCCTACAATGTGTTTCCTACAATGGACTCACTTTAGGGCAAAGGACACATACAAATTGAAAGTGAGGGGATAGAAAAAGATATCTCATGTGAATGGAAAAGACAGGAAAGTAGGAGTTCCAATGCTCATATCAGACAAAATAGACTTTAAAATAAAGGCCATAAAGAAAGATAAAGAAGGACACCATTTAATGATGAAAGGATCAATTCAGGAAGAGTATATTACACTCATCAATATATTATGCCCCTAATATAGGAGCACTCAAATACATACAGCAAATACTAACAGACATAAAAAGAGAAATGGATAGGAATACAATAATAGTAGGAGATTTTAATACCCCACTCAAATCAATGGACAGATTCTCCAGACAGAAAATCAGTAAGGCAAAATAGAACAATTAGACTTAACTGATATTTTCAGGATATTACATCTAAAAAACAAACAAAAAATACAAAATATAAATTCTTTTCAAGTGCACATGGAACATTCTCAAGGATTGACCACATACTGAGGCATAAAACTAACCTCAAAAAATTTGAGTGTAGAAATTATTTCAAGTATCTTCTCTGACCACAATGGCGTAAAACTAGAAATCAACCACAGGAAAAGAAATGAGAAAAAACCGACTACGTGGAGACTAAAAAAATTCTATTAAAAAACAAATGGGTTAATGAGGCAATCAAAAGGGAAATTAAAAAGTATTCTGAGACAAATGAGAATGAAAATATATCATTCAAAATCTATAGGATGCCACAAAAGCAGTTCTTAGAGGTAAGTTCATAGCAATACAGGCCTTCCTCAAAAAAGAAGAAAAATATCAAATCAACAACTTAACCTACCACCTAAAGCATTAGAAAAAACAAACAAAACCTAAAGTCAGCAGAAGGAAGGAAAACATAAAATTCAGAGAGGAAATCAGTAACATAGAGATTCAATAAATAATAGAAAAAATCAATAAAATCCAGAGCTGGTTCTTTGAAAGGGTAAACGAAATTGAAAAACTTCTGACCATACTCAGCAATAAGAAGAGATAAATAGCCCAAATAAACAAAATAAGAAATTAAAAAGGAGAAATCTCAACAGATACTGCAGACTTACAAAAAAACAATAAGAGAATATTATGAACAATTGTATGCCAATGAATTTGACAACCTAGAAGAAATGGACAAATTTCTAGAGACATACAACCCGCCAAAACTGGATCAAGAAGAAATAGATCACTTGAACAGACCAATCTATAGAAATGAAATTTAACATGTAATAAAAACACTTCCTACAAATAAAAATCTAGAACTAGATGGCTTCACAGGTGAACTCTACCAAACATAGAAAGTAGACCTTATACACATCCTTCTTAAACTTTTTCAAAAGGTTGAACAAGGAACAGTCCCAAAGATATTCTATGAAGCCACCCTAACCCTAATAACAAAGCCAGACAGATACTACCAAATAAGAAAATTATAGGCTTATATATATACATATTCTTGACACAAAACTTCTCAACAAAATTTTCACCAACTGAATCCAACAACACATCAAAAAGATCATACACCACAACCAAGAAGGATTCATGCCAAGTTCACAAGGATGGTTCAGCATATGCAAATCAATCATCATACACTACATTATCAAAAGTCAGAAATCACATGATCCTCTCAATAGATGCAGAAAATTTTTTTGACAAAATCCAACATCTGTTCCTGATAAAAACTCTTACCAAAGTAGGTATAGAGGGAACATTACTTAACATAATAAAAGCCATTTATGACAAACCTACAGCCAATATAATACTCAGTGGAGAAAAGCTGAAAGCCTTCCTGCTAAAATCTGGAACAAGACAAGGATAACCACTCTCACCAATTTTATTCAGCAGAGTATTGGAAGTCCTAGCCACATCAATCAGACAAAGAAAAGAAATAAACATATCCAAAATGGAAGAGAAGAGGCAAAATAGTAACTCTATGCAGATGACATGATACTATATACAGAGAACATACTAAAGACTCCACACAAAAACTACTCAAACTGATCAATGAATTCAACAAAGTAGCAGGATACAAGATTAATATCCAGAAATTGGTTGTATTCTGTAAACTGACAAAAGGAATATAAAAATACTATATCTTAAAATCAGACCCCAAAAACTTAAATACCTAGGAATAAACCTGACTCAGGAGGTTAAAGACGTTTATACTTAGAACTATAAAAAATTAATAAAGGGAGTTCCCATCATGGCTCAGCAATTAACAAGCCCAGCTAGGATCCATGAGGATGCAGGTTTGATCCCTGGTCTTGCCCAGTGAGTTAGGGATCCAGCATTGCCATGAGCTGTGGTGTAGGCGCAGAAGTGGCTAGGATCCCACGTTCCTATGGCTATGGCATAGGCTGGCAACTGTAGCTCTGATTTGACTCCTAGCCTGGGAACCCCCATACGCCACAGATGTGGCCCTTAAAAGTAAGAAGAAAAAATTTTAAAGCTATTAATCAAGGAAATTAAAGAGGATTCAAAGAAATGGAAAGATATTCCATGTTCATGGATTGCAAGAATTAATATCATTAAAATGGCCATACTACCCAAAGCAATCTACAAATTCAAAGCAATGCCTATCAAATTACCCATGACATTTTTCACAGAACTAGAATAAATAATCCAACAATTTATGTGGAACCATAGAAGACCCAGAATTGTCAAAGCAATCCTGAGGGAAAAAAACAAAAAACAAAAAAACAAGCAAGAAGCATAATTCTCCAAGACTTCAGGCAATATTGCAAAGTTATAGTAATCAAGATAGTGTGATACTGATAAAAAAACAGACATATGGAACAGACCAATGGAACGGAATAGAGAACCCAGAAATAAACCCAGACACCTATGATAAATTAATCTTTACAAAGGAGGAAAGAATATAAAATGGGAAAAAGACAGTCTCTTCAGCAAATGGTATTGGCAAAACTGAACAGCCTCATGTAAATCAATGAAACTAGAACGCACCCTGACACCATGAACAAAAGTAAACTCAAAATGGCTTAAAGACTTAAAGATAAAACAAGACACCATAAAACTCCCAGAAGAGAACATAGACAAAACATTCTCTGACATCAACCTTACAAATTTTTTCTTAGGTCAGTCTCCCAAGGCAAGAGAAATAAAAACAAAAATAAACCAATGGGACCTAATCAAACTGACAAGTTTTTGCACAGCAAAGGAAACAATAAAAAAAAAACCTACAGAAAGGGAGAAAATAGCAAATAGCTTCAAACAATACAACTGACAAAGGCTTCATCTCTAAAATATACAAACAACTTATGCAACTCAACAGCCCAATTGAAAAATGGGCAGAAGACCTGAATAGACCTTTCTCCAAAGAAGACATACAGATGGCTAACAGGCATATGAAAAAAATGTTCAACATCACTAATTACTAGAGAAATGCAAAGCAAAACTGCAATGAGGTACCACCTCACACCAGTCAGAATGGCCATCATTGATAAGTCCACAAATAACAAATACTGGAGAGTGTGTCCTCCTTCACTGTTTTTGGGAATGTAAATTGGTACAATCACTATGGAAAACAGTATGGAGGTACCTCAGAAAACTAAATATTCAACTACCATATGACCTAGCAATTCCACTCTTGGGCATATATCCAGACAAAACTTTCCTTAAAAAAGATACATGCACCTGTATGTCATTGCAGCACTATTCACAGTAGACAAGACATGGAAACAACATAATGTCCATTGACAGATGAATGGATTAAGAAGACATGGTGTATAAACACAATGGAATACTACTCGGGCAAAAAAAGAACAAAATAATGTCATTTGGAACAACATGGATGGAACTAGAGACTCATACTAAATGAAATAAAGTCAGAAAGAGAAAGACAAATACCATATGATATCACTTATATCTGGAATCAAGTATACAGCACAAATGAACCTATCTACAGAAAAGAAACAAACTCATGGACATAGAGAACAGACTTGTTTTTGCCAAGGGGGAAGGGGAATGGAAGTGGAAGTTTGGGGTTAATAGATGCATACTATTGCCTTTGGATTGGATAAGCAATGAGATCCTGCTGTATAGCACAGGGAACAGTATCTACCCACTTGTGATGGAACATGATGGAGGATAATGTGAGAAAAAGAATGTGTGTGTGTGTGTGTGTATGCATGGTTGGGTCACTTTTTTGTACAGCAGAAATAGACCAAACTTTGTAAATCAACTGTAATAAAATTTTTTTAAAAAAGCAATCAACTCCATTAGCCATCAGGAAAGTGCAAATCAAAACCATGAGCTATCACCATACATCTATCAGAATGATGTTTTTAAGTGACAACATTAAATACTAGTGAGGATGCAGAAAACTGAATCACTTATACATATTTCTTGTGGGAAAGTAAAATGGTACAGACATTTTGGAAACCGTTTCACAATTCCTTTACAAAAATAAACCTACAATAGTTTATTGTGATTGCATAATATGACAGTGATTGCACTTCTGGACATTTATCCCAGAGAAATAAAGACTTGTTCACATAAAAACCTGGACACAAATATTCATTATTTTAAATAGCCCCAAACCGGAAACAACACAGATATCCTTCAATAGGTGAATATTTAAACAGCCTGTATTGAATACTACTCATCAGTATCATAGGATAAACTATTAGTACATGCAACAACATTGGACAAATCTCCAGGGAATTATAGTGAGTGAAAAAAATCCTAAAAAGTTATATACTGTATGATTCCATTTATGTAGCATTAGTGAAATGACAGAATTATAGAAACAAAATAGTTTAGTGAAACGAATAGCAGAGATTTTAAGTGGCTAAAAAGAAATAGAATAAGGTAGTTCACAAAATGATTGGCAGGAACTGGAAGAGGAAGGACAGTCAGAATACCACCATGAAAGACTCAACAAGAGTTTAAAACAGTCTGAATCTGGGGAGCAAAATTGTGAGGGCATTCTATATCCATTCAAGTGATTTCCCAAAGGAAGAAATAACAGGTCTTTTAGACAAGTAGATATAGAAATATGTCTTTCCTTTATAATAAGAGAAATTCTGGTTGATATTTAACTTTATATTTATTAACCATATGCAAATCAAAACTAGAATGATTTATTCCCCAAAGCAATAACTGTCACACTTTTTAAAAAAATCCCTTTAAATCATCATAAAAGCATTCACTATGGAGTAACAGTAAAGCATTGGATTTCTAATCCTGATTTTGCCTCCTGACAACTGTTAGACAGATCAAAAAATTTATCATCATAAAAAAAAATTGAATCATAGTCATCAGCTCAAATTTTCTATAAATAGGAAAAAATTAAGACATTTTTCTTTTCTTGGCATTAGTGGAATTTATGGCATCTTGGAATTTATGGAATCATGAATATATACAAAGTGTCCTATGAATTTAACAGCAACAAACAATATCCTGAGTAATGAATGACAGAGTGAACACATTAAAAAAAATTCCTTCTATTTTCTAAGGAATTTCCAGAGAGAGTTCTGGTAAGAATTGGACCTAACAGACATGCTTGAATCAGATGCACTAAAAGTGCTGTTAAATGTGATGTGAAACACAAATCGGGGGGTGAGGGGGACAAAACTATTCATTATTAGCAGCAGTGGCAGTCTAAACTATTCCTCAATAATTCCAATAGCCTTAACAATTCTCATAAAACATCATTACTGGGGCATCCCAATCTCAGATGTTCTCTTACATCATATCCTAAAATCTTTGAAGTGTAAAGTATAATTCACAATGTTCAGATCTTTCAAACCCACCTGATACAAAGAATCCCACATAAATAAGGCTAGATGAAGTTGTTTGCAAAAATACGTCATGCTTCACTCTGATGCTTATAATTACTGACTAACCAATCGCATAAGAATGAAAATAAATTTGCTAGTCTCTAGATTTATTCACATACAGTAAGCATAGGTAGGTCTTTGGAATCCAGCTACTTTTAATTTAGAGTGTTCAGTTGTATTGGTCTCTAAAAAAAGTTTAAAAGAATACATTCTAAGTGTACATTATTGCAAGATGTCAAGGGATCTTCTTCTAGAAATACCTTTTATTCATGGAAATGAATAATCTTTTATGGATAGTAAGATGTGGAGGGTGGTACTGGCAAGAAATTCTGAGAATAAGTCTAAAATTCAACTCTGACCTCTACCCATTTCTGATCTCCCTTTCCCTCAGGGCAATAGCATTTCATATAAAACTTAAAATGCCAGGCTTCAGAGTCAAGAAATAAATTTGTGTGTACATAGTGGACATACAGTGTAATTTAGAAACTAAATACTTTTGAGCTCTAAAAAGTATGCCCCAAAGAACTGTTTTATACACTAGCAGGATGCATCATTGCTTACAAGCACATCATCAATAGAAGTCAGTGATTCAAAATGAATTAGAGATGACAGCTATGCTATTTGTTTCCACTAGTAAATTTTTTTTAACTAGTAAATTCTGAAGTCTGTTTTTACTTATTAACAAATTGTTCAAACAATATTAAAAACCTTTTTAGAAGAGGCAATTTATCATCACACAAAAAGGCCAGTAAATAGTTTCTGAGTATATTTGAATATACTACTCTTCAAATCAAGCTGCCATTTGCTTAATATAATTGGAGGAAAATGACACTTCACTATTGTGTCTAGAAGGGTAAATTTCACTGAAGTCCCACATATCTACAGTGGGTTGCTTTTAGAATGCCCTAACTTCCTGCTTTTATTGGAAATTTTAAAAAATCATATGCAATGTATTTAGACACCAACATAACAAAAACAAAAAAAAATCTTCAATGAAGAGGATTAATAGAAATTTTTATTCAGTTCTGGGCTGCACAATTTACCAGAAAATTAGAGAATTAAGGCAGCTTTAGAGCAGATCCATAGAGTGATTAAAAGATTGAAAAGAGGAATCTAATGATAAAGATAAAAGAAACAGACAAAGGGAAACAAGTAAAGACTTAATGAACTTCAAATTACCTAAAATTGATTGAGCAGATTTTTTTTTTATTGCGTCCTACCCAGTCTTCTATCACCCTGCTGTAACTAGAAATAACAATAAACCTTTTCAGAATTTTCTGCACTTTCCTGAAAGAGGATGCAAAAGTCATTTAATAACAGACATGTTAAATACAAAGAATCTTCTAAGTGCTATAGAATATATGTGTCATTGTGAGACTCCTATCATTATATCCAAATTTTTTCCTCTCGAAGGTTGTTTCCAAGGAGTATTAGACCTTAATATTTCACTCTAGAGTTTCTGTACTGATGCCAAGTAATTGTCATAATTCATGAAATATTTGAGACTTCTTTGTTTTCCTATTTCAAAGACATAAAACAGATTTAGATCACTGTTGTGTCTTGAATATATATTCAAATAAAAACTCATTGTACCACAATATTTGTGATTTCCATTGCTGACCATAGGACAAATACAATTTGTTCCTCTTCTTAAGAGGCTACACTTTTTATCATTTCTAGAAACAGAAATTCTATCTTGCTATCTATGCTTTCTAATTTTTACATCTATTTTTAATTTCCAAAGACACTATTATTGTCCTACCTGAAAGTTCTTATAGAATAAGACTTAAATGAATGAATGTTCAGTTATTAAATCATAATACATATTTACTTACAGCATATAAAAATATGTCTCTCCTCTTAAATTCTGGTACTGAATCCCATCTTTGAAAAAAAAATCTAGGTGTTCTTACTCTGGTGCAGTGGTTAAGGATCTGGTGGTTTGTGTCACAATTGCAGCTGGGATTTTATCCCTGTCCTGGGAACTTTCTTATGTCTTAAGTGCAGCCAAAAAACAAAACAAAATGAAACAAAACAAAAACTAGTACGGTTATTCCCTAATTGACAAGAATTTTCTGAAATATCATGATGTGTCAATATTAAATTTATCAACACCCTCTTCCTTTCACAAACTGATGTTCAGCATCTCTTTTATTTGAAAACTTGGTTTGTCGAGAATGCCAGAGAATGAGGTTTGGGCCAAGATTAACTCCAAGTCTCAAGGCCACATTTTGTAACACACACACACACAACAAGCACATTCCAAATTGTTTGCCAAATTTCACTGTTAACTTCCCACAATATTCTAAAAAATATCAGACAAACAGGCGTCAGTATGATTAATGTGGATGATTGCTTTACTTTTTTCCTATACACAGTGACCCTCTAGAAGCTCTGAGGTCAGTTGAATATGCATAATCACTTCAGTTAACTGAAGTGTTTGTAAATAAATGATATCTTTTCTCCATTAACATGTCTCCGTCTTGACCTACAAGAGTGGATTGTATGGATGATCTCAGATGACTAATTTGTCTTTTTCTTAACCCACTGCAAGGGACCCAAAAAGTATAGGGAAACAAATATTTTTTAAAATACACATATTCAGGGAGTACTGCAAGAGTGAATTTCTGCTGAATATAAGCCAAGCTTTCTTATGAATATATATTTTGTGTGATGGAATATTAGGTTCAAAAAATATAGATAGCAAATACCATATGAATTTTGCTTTACAGATTAAAAGGTACTTTCATATGTATTATCTCCTTTTACTCTCCTAAGAATCTTACAGCTTAGATATTACTGTTTCATATTATAAGTGGAAAATCTGAGACCCAAGCAGGTAGAGTAAATTGCCCAAGTCACTCGGGTAGGAAATGGTTCACTAGATCTCCATCTCCGGATCCTGGCCCTTGGTCAACCATGACTGAGAATTTAAAAGCATGTGACAGGAATCCACACACAAGCAGAGACATTCTGAGATCGCTTTTTAAATATGATAAAGAGATTTCTCCAAATTCCATTTTGCTTTAAATCATTTCTCTGGTTCACAGTATTGTGCTAGACAAAGACCAGCATTGTACATTTCAGAACAGAGTGAAATAGCACCTATATATTTAATTAGAGAGTTCTAGCCATAAATTACCTAAATAATAGTGTCCTTATTATCTACCATTTCTTTTAAAGATGAGATAATCTGTATAAATTATATCAGCTAGTAAAATTTTTTATACATCCTCTCTGAAAAAATTTGCATTTAGTTTATGCAGTATTTATAATTTTTAAAATAATTTCCTCTTTTGGAGAGTGAATTAATTTCTTTTATAATTTAAAATGTGTTTAGGGCTTAGTTGTATCTGTGACATAATGATATTAATCCTTATTGAAATTCATGTTCAATTCTGTATTGGTTAGGTAACATTATCTGCAAAATGTCAATGGCTACAGCCACGTGAAAAGTTTATTTCTAACTCAGACACCAGTCTGACCTGGGTGTTCCAGACAGGTTGATTTTCTTCACATGATGATTTAAGGATCTAGGTTTTCTCTCTTATGACTCTTCCATCCCTTGGGGTCTCATTCTTCACTGCCTAAGTTAGCAGACAGGGGAGAAAACTTCAAGAAAACATAACCTCGACCATGTCTCTACTCATGTTCCTACTCATGTTCCTTTGGCAAGATCTACTCCCACACCCGGTGTGAATGTAAAGGGATCTGTAAGGCCTCGCTCAGCAGTGGCTTCCCAACTACAACACTACACAATAGCAGGGCAGTCATGAATTTTCGTGGTTAGCTGGCATCTCTATGTAACCATGAAAAGACATATTATCTGCCCACATTTGTTCTATCACCCAAAATTAAAAATTTTTATTTCTTTTTAGGTTGTATATCTATTGCCAAGTAGGCTACCTAAACACACTACATTTGGCGTGTTTGTGCAATCTGAATTCACTGTTTATCCTATGTGACAAAAATGAGGAAATCATATGTTCTCCCTTAGAATTTATTTCATTTCTGTAAAATAGAATTATGGAGTTGAACATTTACCAAACCAATCCTGTCCTGTGCTGAAGAAATTTTATGAAGCAATTAAAGATAAACTCTCTCTCTCTCTTTTTCCTTCTCTCTTTCTCTCTGTCTGTCTCTCTCTCTATATATATAATACATATATACATATACATATATGTAATACAATTCTAGATTTTTATTGGTTTCAAAATATTTTCTATCATACGCATACTTTCTGCACTGGTTTGTATTACTGTTTACCTAGTGAAGAGCTCTAGACCCAGAGTGGCTTTTTCTATCTGTGATCTGCAGACAATAATAAATGGTGTTCTTTCTTTTAGGGATAATAAAACATGTAACAGGGGGTTCATAACAACTAACATGGTATATTAAATGTCATGAATTAATATGTATTGATTCCAGTCATAAAAAATGTATGTGAAACATTTTTTAAATGTTTAAAAGATTTTTAAAGATTCTTATAAATATTAGGTTCTTGTTTTTATCACTTTACCTGCTATAATATACGATCCCAGAGTTCATGTTACATATTTGATGATTTGTAATATACATTGGAACCTCAGTCTCTAAAGTGATTTATTCAAATGTTAACACTAGGAACTTCAGTAAATTATATTTTTATGAACTACATACAAAAATCTCTCCACTTTCAACAGAAGACTTCTGTCAGGGTGATTTTGCTGCAGACATCCTCTATGAAAGGGAACTGTCAACTGTGACATTTCTGGAAAATTGAGAGAGCAGGGAAGATGGAGATACTATACAGAGAGGGTCCAGAAACCCTGCCATGTGGCCAAGTAGCATATATGGCAGGAAAAGTAAGAGGGGGGAAGAAGAGGGTTTGTGTTTTTGCTGCTAAATCTGGATCATACCCTTATTTTATGTGTTTGCCTGTATTTAAAAAGATTTTTGTAGGCTTTTAATTCATAACAAGTTATTTCTTATTTTTGAAGTCAAGTTTATGATATTGATCATTTTGGCAAGAGTTTTTACCTTTTTACTATAATTTCTACCATACTCAAGCCAAACAGCTTATTGGTGGGGGATAAACATTAGGAAAGGAAAAAAATCTCAAGACAGCTGTTAGCTTGTCCACCTGGCACAGACTCAGAGAAGAAGCCAATAGGTTTATTTGAATAAGGGGTTTATGTTATGTAGTCTGAGACCACCCGCACATAACATTTGTCTGACTTAACCCACACAGTGTGCATTTGAGCACACAGGCTGAAATACAGTATACAATGTGTAATTGGAGACAGGTACTGCGTTTTCTAAGCTTTGTTTTTTTAACAGTAATGTGCTCTTTGAGATGTAAATGCTCCTGTAATTCAATAACTCTACTCTACAAATCTATTTTTAATCCACTAAAAAGAAAGTAGAAACATCTTCAAGATCTGTTAGCTTTTTAAGATCTGTAGTTTTTAAATCTGTCAGTATCTGTTATTACCTGCTCTTTATAGGAAGTTGTACTATAATCCAGAGGCCTAGAGGAATAACTGAGACTCCATACGCTGAAAGATACAGTCCAGATTTACAGTTGGAATCAATCAAATTGGTGCTGTCTCTCAAATCTGGTGTCTTATCTACCATGTGTGACTACTGCTGATCCAAAAGTGAAAATGAAAACAATTGGTCTTAAGAGCATAATAACCCTCTGTCTGAATTCGAGCTTTCAGGGTTGCTTACATATGTAATTTGCTATTTCCTTTTTTCTTTCTTTTTTCTGTTTTATTTTATTATTTTATTTTTTGTCTATTTTAGGGCTACACCTGTGGTATATGGAAGATCCTACCCTAGAGATCCATCTGGAGCCATAGCCACCAGTCCGCACCACAGCCACAGCAATGCCAAATCCAAGCTGCATCCTCACCCTACACCACAGTTTGCAGCAAAGCCAGATCCTTAACCCACTGAGTGAGGCCAGGGATCGAACCCGCATCCTCATGGATACTAGTCAGGTTCTTAACACAGAGCCACAATGGGAACTCCAGGTTTCTTCTTCTCAACCGGAAGACACTGTGATATGGTGAAAAGAATTTTGAATTTGCATTCAGAAGTCATGACTGGGCCATCTCTGTTACTCTCCACGTCCTTGTTACTTCATCACATCAGGTCTTCACTGACTCATGGAAATAATATTCTTTGCTCATGGAGTTGTTGCAAAGATGAAATACAACAATGTTTGTGATGTTTCATTTCCAGTAGGTATTTTATAGTGTGACAGGTTATCACAACTTGAGTCTGAGTGTTCATTAGATTGGTCTGGGTATATTTAGAAAATTGGCAGCAAGGAACTTCCAGAAGCCTTTCTGCAGTAGGGTTGGGCAACACCCAGGAGAGTGATCACTCTGATGGAAAAGGTGCCCAAAATGATGTGCTTAACAGAAAGCCTCAGTTCCTAGTGAAGAGAGGCAAATATGAGTCTGTTGTTCCAGTTCAGCTGCATCTTCTTTTGGGATGCGTGTAAAAAAAAAAAAAAATCCAGAGCATCCTTACTCATACCTAAGTCAAGACATAGGAAGAGGAGCAGCACTACCTTAATGGCTGTCAAAGAAGCCCTTCCCATTTAAAGCAGAAACAGAGCAGCTAGAGCTTCAAGGGCTCTAGAATTCCATTCATCACGGGGGTTGGAGAGGTTCTGGTAGAAACAAAGGTGCATACAAGGCACTGGGCAGGGGTTCAGAAACAGCCACGCTCATAACAAGTATCTGGCAATCCTGGGGGTGGGGCGGGGTTCCAAAAAAACGAGAGTGATTCTATTCAGATGGCTGAGGGCTTATATGAGCAAACAGGGGCAAGGACAAAGAAGTCACACCATTTATGTGATGGCTTCTTTTACCATGTATTGGGCATACATGGGGGCCAGTCAAAACATGAAAGCAAATTATCTGTCATATGATCAACCAATATCATTTTTTTAAGTTTATGTTTTGTACTCTCAAAGACTAAATCTTTCTGTGAAATGGGATGTGAAATTTTTCAAACAATATTGCCACATAGTTTTTCTTTTTTTCCCAAAGCAAAAAAAGGATGTGAGAAAACTTGCCAAAACACATGTTGGACACATCATGGTAACTTCTTTTCATGAGCCAAAATATCTATTCCTTTCATTCACTAAATCTGATACTAGGTCTAAGTGGCTAGGTAACTATTATTTTAATTAAAACAATTAAATGAACAAATTTTAAAAATTATCCAAGGGCTTTGAAAGAAACTTGAAAAATTAGTTTTATAATCTTTGTTTTCTGGTCCTGTATTTCTCTTTTGAGTGATATGATGTAAAAGAAAAATCATGAGTCCTTGGAATTTGACAGGGATTGACCCTTCCACTTAATTGGATGTGACCCTTAGTTAACTGTTTAATCTCATAAAATAAAATGTTACAGGACAAAATTGGACAATCTGAGTGCAGCACCTAGCACTATTCTCTATTTTATATATATATATATATATATATTACTGTGTATATATTAATATATATTACTGTGTGTGTGTATATATATATATATTACTGTGTATATATTAATCCCAAGCTCCTAATTTATTTTTCTCATATACTTAAAGTACAGCTTCTTAGAACTTAACTTCAGGCAAAATAATCCATAGTAAAAATTTTCTCAGAAATCCTCCATGTGCTCTTTTGGGAGAAAGCTGAAGATGAATTTGGAGGACATGTGATGTTCTGACTAAGCCAAACCAAAGGAAACCCACCCCTTCATAACGTCTTGCTCTGTTTTCTACCTCATCTTTTGTGATGAGCCAGCAAGAAGTTTATTATGAGAATCACTGGAAGTGTCAGGCAATGTCTGTTTAATGTAAAAAGCCAGATCAGCAGCCAGAAGGATATGCAAGCTCAATGCTGTGGAGGTTTGCATGTAAGGCTCCTCTCTCTTGAGCCAACCTTGGAAAGACAATGACTTAAGGAAACAATTCCCTGCTGGAGAATATTTATTGTTGGAAAACTGAAATTAGCTGCTTCCACTGCTTTGATCGCTTCCATGGGACAAAATGCCTAAGACTTTGAAGGACAATCATTTTCTCCTTGAAGCTGACCAAATAAAGGAAATTTCATAGTTCCTCATTTTAGCAATCAAAGAGGTCTATTATGATTCAAGTATGAATCATCCCCTCTACTCTTGTAATAAATTCGTCAAATAGTTAGTGGCTGCTTAAGAAGATCAAATGCAGCAAAATACCTTATTTGTGTCTGTGTGCATACATGTGTTTTAAATGCCAGAATCTAAACATTTTAGGTGCTCTTCAGGATCGGAAGCAAAGCCATCCTTAATTTGATCATCAATGATAGGAGTGACAGTCTTAAAAATATTCTGAGACCTTTGGCCATACTTCCCCCCCAATAATCTTAGAACTATGAGCTTAAACTATAGATTTGTTAAGCAAAAACAAACTTCAGTTTGTCAATGTTGAGGCTTATAAGAATGGGAGCAGCCCTTCCCCAAACCGAGAAATAACCCAGAAATAATGGACACAATACAGACTTGATTGAGCCCTTTTATAATAAACCTTTACATCACTTTCAGTGGCAAGGTCATGTGTTGGTTGAAGTAACACCAAGGATAAATCCTCAGTTTTTTTCTAATAATCAATCCAGGTGCCATGAGCACCCTAAGCTAATCCTGAGGGTGCACAGCCCACCCTGCACTGTGGGCTGGAGCTACATACAAAACAGTGATTCTTCACTTCTCCCAGGTGATGGGCCAGCACTGTGAATCTCCTCAAAGCTCTGGACATTGGAAACAACCCAAATGTCCATCGACAGAGGAGTGAGTTAAGAAGATGTGGTACATATATACAATGGAACATTAGTTAGACATATAAAAAATGAAATAATGGAATGTGTAGCAACACAGATGCAACCAGAGATTTTCACACTTACTGAAGTAAATCAGAAAGAGAAAGGCAAATACTATATGATATCACTTATATGTGGAATCTAAAATATGACACAAATGAACTTATATACAAGATGAAACAGACTCACAGGCATAGAAAATAAGCTTCTGGTTGGTTGCCAAAGGGAGATAGGGCAGTGGGAGTGGGATGAACAGGGAGTTTGGGGTTGGTAGATGCAAACTATTACACTTAGAATGGATAAGCAATGAGGTCCTACTGTACAACACAGGGAACTCTATCCAACCTTTTGGGATAGAACATGATTGAAGACAATGTGAGAAAAATAATGTGGTGCACACAAACACAAACATATATACATACAACTGGTTCACTATGCTGTATAGCAGAAATTGACACAACCCTGTAAATCAACTATACTTTAATTTTGAATATTGGGGGAAAGAAGGAAAAAAGAAAATGAAAAAGCACATACACACAAATTTTGAATACATTTCTCTTGGTCTGGACCAAAGTTTAAAAACCCCTGAACAAAGTTTAAAGAAGTCCTTTATCCTGAGGGATCTTACAAAGAGCCATCATCTGGACTTATAGTCTAATAGCTTCATCTATGGACTAATGTACTGATCAGGGCATTGACTATATTTATCTTCAAAAGGTGGTATCTATGAATATAAGTGGCAGGCTTGATAAAAATATTTGCACAAAATCTACATAAGTACACATATAGTAACACACCTTGATAGCCACCTACATTATAGAATATGTTTTACCATGAATTATGAAGTTCTTTATCAATTTTCAATAGTTCAGAATCTCATTTTCCTTCCAAATAATGGAAATACATATTTTTAAGAGCATAGAGCTCAGGAACTGAAGCAAAATATTAACCATTTTTTTAAAATTTGAGGTACTAATACAATATCATTTAAAATTTAGTATACATTTTTTAAAGAATGTGGGCAAATAGTTTTTATCTTAAAAGAGAACTGCAATATACAAAAAAAGATGAAATATAGAGAAAGGAAAATATTGACACAAATTACGGCCATGTATACCAAGTGCTATATTCCCTGTTAGGTGACTATCATTAAAGCAATATTGGAAATATGTTCAGAACTCTACTGGTGTGCCAGGAAGGCTCAAGTTTCAGAGCCAACATATTCACTGGCAAAGTACTGCTATCAATTGATAGTTTCAGTTTATATCCCTAACACTTAGAACAATTTTCAGTGCAATTCTGTGGAAAATTCTTCACCATACCCTCTAGAGTTCATTAAGACATTTTCTTGCTCCACTCCCAAACCCCACCCCATCAGAATGGATGTTCAATTTTCTTTACTTTCTCCTCTATCTGAAGTTTCTATTCTGGAAACCATTCTTTCCTTCCCTTCTCCAGAGTCAATATCAGATAAGACCTGATAATTAACTTTCTCTTGGAAATTTTCACTGCAGGCGACTGTCGTATTCAACAGTTTAGAAACAGGTTGGCAATTAAAGGTACTATGTTAATGAAATGTATCCTATTTCATGGTTGTGGTTACAATGATTATTCTTTATAATAGGTTATAGCAAAATACCCAGGGCATTTTAATACACCTTAACTGCCAACTGAATAAATATTTTTAGTTCTCAACATTTATTTGATCTGAATCTGAAAGAATAGAAATTAGCAAGCAAGTTTATAATTATAGGCTTTTCCCAAAATCGTGACTATATATTTTTTGTCCTGTTCTGACACAACAAACCTGTAAAAAGGCCTGTGTATTCACTGTGGTAAAGACCTGTTTGTTCTTATGAGTTACATTAGCTCTTCAACCTGTCGGGGAACAGGGTTCTTCATTCTCTCTTGAGTTCTGTGACAGTTATCAGTATTCACCAGAGAAAAATAAAAGCTTTTATCTTACATCTGATTGCTTAGACTGCAGAGTCCAAATCCTTGTGAGTCAATGTTCCACCATTTACACTGTGACTTTTGCAAAGTTAACTTTTTTGCCCTTGGTTTTCTAATATGAAAAATTGTAATACTAAAACAAATACCCATAGGGCTATTGACCAGATTAAAGTAGATGATAAATGTAAAGGTCTTGGGCTATTACCTGGAGTATAGCAAATGCTTAATTAGTATTAGCTATTGTTATTATGGTGAAAGTGGTATAGACACTTCAAAATCACCAACTTCAATGTCCACCTGAAAAGTCTTTCTCTTTCCACCTTACTGGAACATCAAGACCCGAAGTAGCAAACTGACTCAGAAATAGAGAAAGAAGAGAGTTTGTCTTAGCAGATAATTAGGCAGAGATAACACATTCACAGAAGTCATTCGAAGTGGTCATGATACCAAAGTTCAAAAAAATGCAAATACATATGTGTTGAGAGGCAGGGAGTTACAAGGGAGGGAGTTAAAAAGAAGAATAAATTATCCACGATCTCACAGTAAACATGATTCTTCAAACAACAGGGGTGGTTAGGGGGTGGGGGGAACACTCACAAGAGAAATTTATCTTCTAACGTCTCCTTGCTGTTTTCGATGAAATATCACCTTATTGCTCGGGTCTTCCCAAGTGACTCTGTGTGCAACTATAATTCCCCTCCAATCTCCTAGCATACTTCATCTCTTTATTGATTTAATGTTTTCATTGCACTCATTACCTTTGCTGAAGACTGAATGTTTATATCTCTCCAAATGCATATCTTGAAATCCTACCCCCCAATACCATAAGGGCTTTGACTGTAATTAAGATGAGATGAGATCATGCAGTGCACTCTCACAAACAGGCTTAGCAACCTTAGAGTCCCAAAAGAACTTGCTTCTTCTGTCTGCTCTCACACACGTCAAAGATACAAGTCAGCAGTCTACCACCTAAGAGGCTCTCACCAGAATCTGACAATACTGGCATCCTGTATATGAACTTTCATAGGGAATTGATAGTTATGTCAAACATCTCTTAAGGAAATACTGAATATTCTTCTAGAAAAGTGTAGCTTGTATAAGTACCTGATCAAAGTCTATGAGTAGCAGGTATTGCATAGGAACACATACTCTAATATTTTATTTGGAATACCTCAATATTAATTCCTTTTTTTTTTTATGGCTGCACCTGTGGCATATGAAATTTCCCAGGCTAGGAGTTGAATCAGAACTGCAGCTGCAGGCCTACACTACAGCCAGAGCAACACTGGATCCAAGCTGCATCTGCAACCCATACTCCAGTTTGCGGCAACACTAGATTCTTAATCTACTGAGAGAGGCCAAGGATCTAACCTGTATTCTCACAGACACTGCATCGGGTTCTTAACCTGCTGGGCCACAGTGGGAATTCCTTAATTACTTCCAATGCATTTAATTGCCACACTGCAATTAGGCCCTCTCTGATGATGCTATTTTCAGGTACTTCCACACTCTTCCACACTGTACCCAACTGTCATTTCCCTTGTCTATTTGTCCTTTTCCATGGCACCCATTATATTATGCACTATATAATTTACTAATTTATTCTATTTATTTGCATCCGTCACTCTGCTAGAAGAGAGGATTCCTGCCCACAGTCAAATAAAAAGCTGTCTCTGTGGGAAGTTCTCAAACAGCCTCTCAAAAAGCAGTCCTCTTTGGTGGATATAATAACAATCACTAATTCCATTTAAGTTGATGTTCAACATGTAAAGGAAAGAAGAAAATCAAGAGTATGTTACAGAATAAGTGACTCTATCAAACAAGGTGATGCCACAGCCAAAAGCCAAAAAAATACAAATGTGAAGTCAAAAATACACGTGTGTAAATTCCCATTTTTCATGAAGAAATGCTATTGCAGCAGGAATGAACAAATTGTAAGGATGGTAACTAAGAGTACTCTTATCTTTCTTCTGACAGAGAGCTCAAGAAAAAGTTGATGATGTGTCCTGATGGCACAGCTAAGTAAAACACACTGAATGCACTGAGGGCAGGGACAGTCTTCATGCCTAAAGGCATGGATACCACTGGTAGGGCCAAGATCAGGGTGTCAGACTCAGTGTAGTCTGAAAGCACATAAAAGCATTCACACTTACGTTTTTGACTACACATTTCTCTATATGTAATAAAATTTTTAGTTTTGTCTTCCTTTTTTTTTTTAGTCATTCTAGTAAAGACACCATTTAACTTTTATCCATTTCAAATACTTATCAATAAACAGAATGGCAGTTCACTTTATGTGAGCAAATATTGCTCTTCTACAGAAAAAAAAAAAAAAAAAAAAAAAAAAACCCTAAAGTTGTAACATGTTTTCTGGGATAATAATTTCCAACTTTATAGAGAAACTTTGTAACAAAGAAGAAAAAACAGGAAGAGGAAATAATTTAGAGCAGCTCTGTGTTCTGTGTGGTATTTAGAGCAAATTTTACTTCTGTTTTGTAATGCTTTAATTTTATTTTGTCTCTAGGAAACTTCATTTCAGCTTTGAATACAAAGGGTCCACATGTGTGAGGAGGCAACAGTCAAGCAAGTTTACCACGACCTAGTCGAACTGTATTCAGTCATTTTAGATGAAATAGGATCTTCCAGTGACAATTGGATGGATAGAAACTGTTTCTTTCAGTCCTCCATATAGGGTGTATAAAGCTTTGGTGCTCAAAATCATAGATTCATGCTAATATTTGAAATATAAGCATGCAATCTCACCCTCAAAGTATTATTTCTTAGAAATATCACTGACAGCAGTAAATAAAAAGGGGAGTCACACATCCACCTAACTATCTATCTAGATAATTAGGATGTAAAAGAAACAAAAGCGAAATCATTTACAGCGAGTTGTAAAATAATTTCTCAATATAAAGCGTATCTCTAAGAAAAAATACAATAAAACTAATGTTGCAACAACAAAAGTTTCAAAGATCTCAATAAGCACATATTACTAGCTCCCTGGAGATATTCAAGAATATGCTAGATGACCACTCAGCATATTTGATAAACATGGAGGCATATTTAGTGATTGGGTATCAGAAATAAAAAGATTTCAAAGTTTCTGTCTCTTGAGATACTATGATTTCATGACTATTCAAATTATTTACTAGTCATTTAATACACCATTTGCCTCCAAGATATTTGAATTAAAACAGCAAAATCGAGACAAGTGAATTTACAATGTCTGGGTCCATGAAAAATAAACATGTATATCTTTATTTCTTTAATGTTTGTTTCAGTTCTCTCCATACAGCTTCTGTTTCTGAATTTCCCCTATGATTTTTGGTCAGAGTCAGTTGGTGACTCATCTCCTCCATTCTTCTTTAAAAAAAGAAAAAAAAAGTGGTTTATTGTTTGTGCATCACAATTTTTTCACTAAATTTTTATATTTTATATGCCTTTTATTTTAAACATACCGAGCTTGCCTTCAATTAAAAAGTTTTTTTAACTTGTTCAAGGAGTAACATAATTTTTCCCAAAAGTTCTTCCTTATAATCTCTGGACTTTTAGACATGATTTCCTCAAGAGATTCTGAACATTTATCCTGGGGTCCTTGTATAAAATGACATTTCAAAGACTCACAGAATGTTAGAACTAGAAAGTAGAATTTAGCCCAATAACATATGAAAAACTCAATACTTAGAAAACTCAAATGGAGAAAACTCAAATGGCTTAGTTAACCCAAAAACTGGTAAATAAAGAACTAGAACTCAAACTTCTTTATCGTCATTATAATATATTTTCCAGGACATAATATAATGCCATTTGAATTTTCCAGAAATAAGTACCTGAATAATGTATTCAATTTGCAATCTATAATTATGTATTAAATACAAAATATAGGAGTCTCTGTCGTGGCTCAGAAGAAATGAATCTGACTAGCATCCAAGATGACACAGGTTCAACCCCTGGCCTTGCTCAGTGGATTAAGGATCTGGTGTTGTCGTGAGCTTTGGTGTAGGTACAGAGGTGGCTCAGATCCCAAGTTGATGTGGCTGTGGTGTATATCAGCAGCTATAGCGCCAATTCAACCCCTAGCCTGGGAACTTCCATATGCCACAGGTGTGTCCCTAAAAGGGCAAACATATAGGAGTTCCCATCGTGTCGCAGTGGAAATGAATCTGGCTAGGAGCCATGAGGTTGTGGGTTCTATCCCTGGCCTCACTCAGTGGGTTAAGGATCTGGCGTTGCCATGAGCTGTGGTGTAGGTGGCAGATGCGGCTTGGATCTGGTATTGCTGTGGCTCTGGCATAGGCCAGCAGCTACAGATCCGATTAGACCCCTAGCCTGGGAAACTCCATGTGCCACAGGTGTGGCACTAAAAAAATAAATAAAGACAAATATATATATTTGTAGTTTCTTAAATATGAACCAAAACATTGGCTATGTTGTATGTGTAAATCATTGCAATGCAGTCTAAGAGCTGCATGGAGGGATGATCTGTAATAAAATACTGTTCAAAGTTTCCCTTTTCTCCGCACTCCCTCCAGCATTTGCTGGATCATATGGTAGTTCTATGTATAGTTTTCTAAGGTACCTCCATACTGTTTTCCACAGTGGTTGTACCAGCTTACATTCCCACCAACAGTGCAGGAGTGTTCCCTTTTCTCTACCCTCTCCAGCATTTGTTTTTTGTGGACTTATTAATGATGGCCATTCTGACTGGTGTGAGGTGGTATCTCATGGTAGTTTTGATTTGCATTTCTCTAATAATCAGGGATGTTAAGCATTTTTTCATGGGCTTGTTGGCCATCTGTATATCTTCTTTGGAGAAATGTCTATCCAGGTCTTAGAAAACTAAACATAGAACTCCCATATGACCCAGTGATCCCACTCTTGGGCATATATTCAGACAAAACATTCCTTAAAAAGACATGTGCACCCACATATTCATTGCAGTACTATTCACAATAGCCAAGACACGGAAACAACCTAAATGTCCATCGACAGATGATTGGATTAGGAAGATGTGTTACATATTACACAATGGAATACTACTCAGCCATAAAAAAACAACAAAATAATGGCATTTGCAGCAACATGGATGGAACTAGAGACTCTATACTGAGTGAAATAAGTCAGATAGAGAAAGACAAATTACCATGTGCTATCACTTATATCTGGAATCTAATATAAGGCACAAATGAACCTTTTCACAGAAAAGAAAATCATGGACTTGGAGAACAGACTCATGGTTTCCAAGGGGGATGGGGAGGAAGCAGGATGGATAGGGAATTTGGGATTAATAGATGCAAACTATTGCCTTTGGAATGGATTAGCAATGAGATCCTGTTGTGTAGCACTGGGAACTATGTCTAGTCACTTAAGATGGAGCATGATAATGTGGAAAAAAGAATCTATATATGTATGTGTAACTGGCTCACCTTGCTGTACTGTAGAAAATTGACAGTACACTGTAAACCAGCTATAATGACAAAAAAATAAAAATCATTATATAAAAAATAAAAATAAAATACTATTTGAACTGCTGCAAAATAAGTACCTAATACTTCAAGATAACCACTGAAACAAAGTCATAGTCAATGCCTAATTTGATTTTTACAGATAATGACTCTTAATGTTCAGAAAAGAAAGCAAGCTCATAGTGTAGGGTGATCAGAATGGATTCCATGGAGAAAGAGGTCTTCAAGGATGTATAAGGTTTATTTTTTTTCTTATTGCCAACCATAAATAACACAAACATCAACATGCATAAAATAAAAAATTATAAGATTAGCACTCTTGAAACTCATTTTATCTCCCTCATATTTAACATTTATGTTCATTCCTTCACCCCACCTTAGAGATAACTTCTCTATTAAACATGATGGTAGTCACATTCTTGCTTTGCTTTATATATAGTTTTGCTATTTGAGTATGTATTCCTAAACAATATAGCTTAAGTTTGGCTGTTTGGGGATTTTTTTTTCATTGGAAACTGGCAGTATGCATTTCTCTTTATCTGACTTGTTTTGCTCAACATTGTATTTTATTCCTTACCCATGAAACCCATGGAACTTCTCCATTTACTTTCAGTACTGTATTTCATTACATAATTATATCATTTATTAATTTATTCTTGATGTGCTTTTGAGTTGTTTCCAGGTTTTTGGCTACTAGGAACAATGCTACTTTTGTGTTTGAATCCTGGCCCACTAATCACATTTACATATGTAATTGCTGGGTCATCATTATGTGCATTTTTAACCTTACAAGATAATGCCAATTTTATACCAAGTGGCTACAATAATGTTCTTTCTTACTTGCTGGTTAAGTTTTTCCATCATTCCGCATCCTTAGTGATGTTTGGTGTTGTCAGATTTAACAATTTTAAACAATCTGGTGAGCATGCTGTGGTTGCTCATTGTGGTTTTCATTTGTGTTTCCCTGATTGCTAGTAAAGTTCAGTACTTTTTCATATGTTTATAGGTCATTTGGATTCTTTCCTTTGTGAGATGGCTGTACCAAAAAGTATTTTGTCTACATTTTTTGAGTTGTCTTTTTTTCTAACTTATTTGTAGGGGTTCTATACATAGAGTAAAAATAAGCCCTTTGTATATTGAAGATGCGTTTTCAGGTTCTATGAATTGCCTTTCCATACTCTTAATGGTGGCTTTTTGTGAAGAGACAGTTTTAATTTTAATATAGTCTCACTCATCAGTTTTTTCCATCCTGGTCAGTGTTTTTTGGAAACAAAGAGTTTTTATAGGTTGAATGAGGGCATTTCATCCTGATGAGTGGCATAGAAAAAATCAGGAAATTAGGACAATTCAATAATGCTTGTACAGAAGAGTAGAAGAATTGGGGGCTGGTCTTAAAGTCCTCAGCTGTCAAGTTAAAAGGTTTAAATGTATCCCTTAGGCCTTTGCCCAAAGAAGTGTCAGGTAAAACTTCTAAGCTAGGAAGATCCATGATCAGAGGAATGCTTTCAAGAGATAAATCTATGATACTGAGTCTTAATTAGAAAGAAGAGACATTTGGGACAGGGAAACCAGCTCATAGGATTAGAAAAAGGCAGAAGACACAAAGGCTGCTCAGATGGAATCTCAAGGTTTATGACAAAAAGCAACATGAACCCTAATGTGTTTAGGTTGTTTAAACTTAAGGGCATAAATTGTTTGATACATAACTGTGAGGTCTAGAAAGCTGGGCTCTGATACATGGGTAATATTTAGTCTCAGTGGATAGGAGGGAGGAAAGAAAAAAAAATAAGCAAACACACAAAAGCATAAACAAATGAGGTAACTTATGACTAAAGAAAACAGATTACATAAAGCCCAAGAGGTAAATAAGATTAAATAGCTCTGGGGAGGCCAGAAAATTGAGAGACTATATAAGGTTTAAGTAAGTGAGATAAAGCTATGCTATGGTAATAAAGGATCCTGAAATTTCAATGGCTTAACATGACAAGTTTATTTATTGATCTCATAAAATGGGCTGCAGGTGAAGAAGATACTCCAGGGCAGCCTCCTTCATGCAATAACTCAGCCTGATCTATACTCTACTATCCTAGTAAGAGGGCTCTTCAGCAATTCTCATTCCAGATGAAGGGAATACTGGAGGGTCGTGTCCTGGCAATTAAATGCCATGGCTCCAAAGTGGCACAACCTTGTTACCTACCAGGGAACAAAAAGTATAATCTTCTGATGTGTGCAAGGAGGAGAATCTCAGGTGAAAACTAGTAGAAAATTTATATTTCACAGGATAGACCAAAGGGAGCCATCTGGAACCTGGGGTAGGGGGGCTGGGGAAGAGGATTAAAGTCATGTGCATGTGGCTACCATTCCATGGAGGTACAAATTAACTTATTTAATTTTCATAATAATTCTATGAGTATTATGTCTTAACAAATAAAAAAGCTGAGCATCAGACAAGTTAAGAAAAGTGTGAAGCTTGGAAGCTGGTAAATGGAAAAACTGAGATTTCATCTGCCTTTCCACGTTCTTTCTGCAACACTGTCCTGTAATTACCAAGGACATAAAGATTCGCTGGGTAGAAGTAGTGACAGAGTATTTCAGGACAGGCTGTGGAAATTGTCTGTAGGTGATTGATAGAATCCATAGTAAAGTTATGGAGTGGGGACATATAATATTCAAATACATGAGTACTTAGGGAAAATATTTTTTAAGTTAGTATCTGAATAAATAGGGGAGAAAATAGTGATGATAAAAGCATTATTTCTGTTTTGTCATCAGTCTTCTTGGGATAGTAATGACGCCATGTAAAGAGAAACGGAAGTTGAAAGTAAGTACATGTTTATAGGGAAAATCCTAGTTTCAGATGTCTGATGGAGACAAAATATCTAAGTGTAAATATCTAAAAATACAGATCTGGATTTTTTGGAGACAGATATCGAAGATATTAATTTGAACTTTCCTTTATAAAGAAATGGTAAGTATTTATTAAAGATTTAAATATGATTTAAATTACCTTTTCAACAAAGACAGTTTATTTATGAAAGTTACTATAATTAGCTGCATATTAAATACTTCTTCATTTTACCAAAATAGTCCTCGTGTAAAAATATCATCTTAAGATCCCACAATGAACCCTATCAGTAAGTTCAGCTGGGGAACTTAAAAGCTTCTATGACTTCCATTGCCTTATAAGAATAAAATGCAAACTTCTTAACATGGCATCTAGCCCTCTAAAATCTAGCCATCCTATCTTGCCTTTGCTCACACCACTGCCCTCTAAACATCTTCTGTACTGGCCAAACTGCCTTCCTCTCAGGATGAATGTGCCCTGGAGTATTTGAATGAGTAATCTGAGATTCTTCAACTTTCCCATAGTGATAAAGCACAAATGTAGTTACAGTACTAGTCATTTAAGTATTTTGAGTTTACCTTAATGGTTATCAACTATTAGCAAGAGGTTGTAAATAGCAAATGAAAACTTAGTATCAGACAAACCCAAATTAACTTTATGTGAGTACACGTCTTTTAGGTAAGAGTGACTATTCCTGACTCATTCAGACTGGTGATTTGTTTTATACTTGTATACTGGCATTGCCCTTCCCTCTACCAGCTAAAGGGCAAAGAGAGTCAATTATTTTATTATCAATCAAAACTGCTAATTCAGCCCAAAATGTGAAGATCAGAAGTCTTCAGTGAATGGAAAGGTTTTCTGTGATCTGGAAAACCTATGTACTGTCCTACTGAAAGACCATGTATTTCTTCCATCTGTGCTTATTTAAAAAGCAATTTTTTATATTCCTTGTAGGCATATGCATGAGCCCTATGGAACTGATGCCCACAGTGACAGGTGTTTTGTCATTTTTGACATTGACTTTGCTGTTGAGTGAAAGAAAGATTTCCCTCTTTGCCTGAGAGCACAGTTGGCCCTATAATTGACAGCCAATTTAAAAAGTGAAGAATTCTCTTTCCTTTGCTAATTTTTCTAGAATATCAATCACTCATACCAATGAGTGATCTGTTGAAAATCATCTCCTTCCTTCAGGTAAAAACATATGCTACTTGGGTTTGCAATTATTTTTTTCTAAGGTAAATAATAAACCTGCTAAGCTTCCATTCTTTCATCCTGAATATTTACAAAGGCACACTCTTGGATATCTGATAGACTTCATAAATTTCACTTCATAGATATTTTGAATTTCTGATGTTTTTCCTGGAACATGTCCTAACATGCCTGAAGACTGGCAACTCCATCTTCCAGTTGCTCAGGCTAAAAACCTGAGCTGTCCTGACTCTTGCTTTCTATCAGAGCTGCACATCCAGTCTGGCAGGAAATCCTGTGGCCTCTATCTTTAAAATAGACTCACAGTTTGACCACTTCATATCTGGGCTATTTTTTGGCTCTTAACTGGTCTCCTTGCTTTTACCCAGTCTAGTCTAAAACTAACAGCCAAAGTGACCGTGGCCACTCTATAAAATAGAAACATGATCATGTCATGTCTGACTTTCCGCACTGGCCCCCATTTCACTCAGAGCAAAGACCAAGGACTTAACACATGACCTACACAATCTGGCCTCTCGTTTCCTCTCACACAACTGTCTCCTTTCTTCTCATCAGTCACTCTGCCTGCCCACATGGGCCTCCTGGATATTCACTGAGCATCCCAGGCACGGTTTTCTTTAAGGATCTTGGCAAATCACCATTCCTCCTGCCTGCAACGCACTTTCCTCAAATAAATGCATGGCTTACAAGGGTTATGTAAGAACATGCAAGTACAAATGTTACATTAACTACAAGACACTATATAAGGCTCTTTACTATTATTATTTTAGTAACAAATACCTGTTGGCGTTACTCCTTATATCCTCAGAATGAATTTGATTTACCTCTGTATTTGAATCTAGCTAAAATACCACCAGTAATACCCAGCTTTAGTTGTAGCACTGATAAAATCATAATCTCTGAGATACTAATCTTTTAGGTCTGTAGCATTACTCTCAGTAAGATAATAATACATATTTTTTAAGTGTTCACTATGAGCCCAGCCCTGGATTTAAAATGATTTATCTGATTTAATCTTCATCTCAACTCTTTGAGATAGGAAATAGTTTTCCCCAATTTAACAGATGAGGAAATTGAGTCCCAAAGATTAAGTAACTTACTTAAGGCCAAAAGCAGTAAATGTGTATGTCAGTAGTCAAATCTAGGACCATCTGTCCCAAAGTCTTACAAAGTTCTCCTTGTGTGTCACATCAGAACTGGAAAACATCACTGTGAATTATACAGATTTATCCGATGTATGATTTTCCTGAAACTACCCGAACTGTTTTGGATGTCAAAATAGTTTAAAGGTGGGAGAAAACGATTCTATGCTCTAAACACCATTGCTACCTGTTTCCATTTAGCCATTAAGCAAATATTGAAAATTCATGATATTCAATATACAAAAACAAAGTACCAAAATAAATTAAAAATGCAATAGGGTAAAAGAAAGAAACATAAAACATGGTTGAGAGGATCAGTAAGAATTTATTTAAGGATAAGGAATTCCAGAATGTTATAAAAAGTCTGAACAGAGAAAGACTGGGTACTTCTTTTTGTCTGTAAGTAGTGAGCTCTGATGAACTTGGGTCACATAATAGTAAATCCAAGCTTATGGACCATCTAAAGGTAGATTCATGCTGACATGTTTCTAGTTACCAAGCAAACAAACAAATGGCCACATTATAGTTCAGCATCAGAAGAGCTTTCTCCATTCTTTCCCTGGGCCTGGCATGTTAAAAGACAAGTAGCTTTAGAGCCAAATGGAAGATGCAAATGTGTACAAATGCCATCTGTGCTTTTCTATTTCTGGTTAAGAGAAGGCACATGCTGATTGAGAAGATACCAGCAGATACATCTGCAAATAGTTACCCTAAATTAGCATGTGTTAAGACCAAAGAAGAGAAGTTGTCATCTAGCTCAAGCGCTGAGCCCCTCTGAGAGGAGGGAATAGGTCATAAGTCTATTACTTCTTGCTAGAAAACCCTGTTGACCAAGTACTCAATAGCAAATATATCTACTCCACTTTTTGAAGGCTTTTTAGAAATCATCGACTCAAAACATACTTGTAATTGATACATATCTGCAGACCATAATGTAGCTGGTACATATGATTATAAAGCAAGAATGATCAAGTACCACAATGGAAGAGTACACCTTTTGAGTTTGGACCTTATAAATACAATGGCATGCATGACGTACCCTTTGGATGGCCAGGGAAAATACACTTGTCTTTCACTAAATATACTTCAGGCTCTGCTAAAGTGTTTTTCATACAAAAAAAAATCTCTAATGATAGAACATTAAAAAATAATTATAATCATGCTTGTTTTCCATCCACACAGAAGAAATTGTTCAGATTTCTAGAAGGAAAAGACCAAATGGTGAAAGTACTTAAGAGTTCTTACGTCGTTGTGAGGAAATATTTAACCTCTCTATGCTATCAGAACTCAACTTAGCATATTCTCTTTTTTAAGGATGTCCAAATGCTATCTTGGAATCTGAGAACAATTTTTTGACAAAGGGAAGACATCATCTTAGTCTAAATTCTACAAGCACATGTTGAAATCTTTCATCCATTTCTTTCACTGCTTCAACAAATATTTAAGTCTGACCTACCATGCACTAGGTACTATTCTAGGCACTGCAATTTATGAGCAAGACATACAAGCCCCTGCTCTCAAGGATCACACATTTTTGTCAGGAAGAGGAATTCATAAATGAATAAATAAGATGATATTATACCATTATAAGAGTAAAGTAGGAAAATATTGAGACTGATTAAAGGAGGAGGAATCTATATGTTATGCAGGGTGGACTGGGTTTGCTGCACTAACTTTCCCAAAGTCTGAGCTGTGTTAAAAAAAAAAAAAAAGGAAGAAGAAGGACTTATTTTTTTCCTTACGATGCGTGTCATCATGATTCAGTGTGGGGCTCTGTTCTAGGTCCTCTATCAGGGATGCAGGATGAGGGAGGCTTCTCTGTTAAATGTCACCAATTGCAGTGACATGGGCAGGGATGTGCAGCAAAGTATATGCTAGCTTCCAAAGGCTTCCACCAGCAATCAGGTCACATGCTTTCACATTCCATTGACCAGAGCAAGTCACATGGCTGTGACTAAACTTAAGGACATAGGGAAAGGCAGTCCTGCTGCATGCCTGGCAGGATGAGAACTGGAAGTGTTGGTGAAGGGCAATAAGGATTATCACAGTCCACTTTAATCAGCCTTATCACAGAATGCTCCTCTGAGGTAATTGTATGTACACAAAGACCTGAATGAGAAGCCAGTCACAAATGGATCAGCAAAGAGTAAGTGCAAAGTGTCAAGAACGAAAAAGTTTAGTGTGTTGGAGGAAAAGAAGATAAGTACAGTGAGGCTGGATAGTAACATAAATTCTTCCCAGACACATCACTGCTCGGAAATTTTCCAAAGATCATATTTGTAAACATATGCAGAAATATGGTAATATGCTGCTTGAGACTTTGTTGTTTCACAAGATGGAATACATTCAAGCCTTTTAATTAGGAGTTCCCGTCATGGCTCAGTGGTTAACAAATCCGACTAAGAGCCATGAGGTTAAGGGTTCGATCCCTCGCCTTGCTCAGTGGGTTAAGCCTCCGGCGTTGCCGTGAGCTGTGGTGTAGGTTGCAGACGCAGCTCAGATCCCACGTTGCTGTGGCTCTGGCGTAGGACGGCAGCTACAGCTCCGATTCAACCCCTAGCCTGGGAACCTCCATATGCTGTGGGAGCGACCCAAGAAATGGAAAAAAGACAATAAATAAATAAATAAATAAATAAAATAATTAATTAATTAAACTATGTCACAGGGGACAATATTGTTCAAGTACATGGGAAAATTTTACAATATGTGATAAGCCAAAATAATTAAACTGTATTATTTTTTTTACTCATTGAAAAGAGCAATATTTAGTTTCAGAAGAATGTATGCTCATATCTTACTTTGTAAACTCAAATTGATACAGCATCCTGGAAAGTAATTTGTTATCCAAAGATATAAAAATATACATAAACTTCGCTTCAGTAACTATACGTCTAGGAATTTGTCTTAAGGAAATAATTAAAGGTATGTTTGAAGATTAAACTATTAAGATATTCATTGAAGTACTGACTATAAAAACAAAAGGCAATAAAAAATTAAATGTCTAATATTATCGTATTCTTTGAAAATCAACTGTGTACGTCCACAAATTAGAATTATATACAGCCATTTATCATGATGATACAGAAATCACCTATTAACATGTAAAGATAATTTTAATGTATTGTTACGCTTTAAAAGTTAGAGAATATCCTATAAAATGCATAATCTATTTTGCAAAAAGTGTATTTGTATGTATATAAAGAATAAAAGATTTTGAAAGGTCATTTAGCAAGATACTAACAATGGTTATTTCTAGGCTGCTAAGATTTTGCATGTCTTACATTCCTTTTTACTGTACTTCCTGTTTTTTGATAATAAGCATTTATTTCTCTTATAACAATAATATTCCTTTTTAGGGAGTTCCCATTTTGGTTCAGCAGTAATGAACCCAACTAGTATCCATGAGGATTGGGTTTGATCACTAGCCTCATTCAGTGGGTTAAGGATCCAGCGTTACCATGAGCTGTGGTGTAGGTCTCAGACATGGCTTGTATAACATGTTGCCATGGCTGTGGCATAGGCTGACAGCTACAAGTCCTATTCAACCCCTAGCCCAGGAACTTCCATATGCCATATGCTTTTTAGGTGTGGCCCTAGAAAGAAAAAAATATTAATTTAAAAAAAACTACACAGTGCATTAATAAACACTACTGTAGATAAATTATATACTATACATACATGCATATAGTTTTACATACAAAAATATATGTATATTTACATTACATATTTGATATAAATTTGTGGCCCTAACCACTCATACATCACACATCCATACATTTTATATATATATATATATATATATATACACACACACACACATAAACAAACATGCAAATATATATAATTGTGCCAACATTAGGAAAAGTTTTCTTGTTTGTTTTTCTGTACCTTAAAATTTAATAGTCATGTTACTATTATGATATGAATTTTTCTTTTTTTAATAGTTATTTCCCCAATACAGTTTTTTTTATACTGTACAGTATGGTGACCCAGTTACATATAGGTGTACACATTCTATTTTCTCACATTATCATCCTCCATCATAAGTGACTAGACATACTTCCCAGTGCTACATAGCAGGATCTCATTGCTAATCCATTCCAAAGGCAATAGTTTGTATCTATTAACTCCAAGTTCCCCAACCACCCCCACCCCCCCTTGGCAACCACAAGCCTATTCTCCAAGTCCATGATTTTCTTTTCTGGGGAAAGGTTCATTTGTGCCTTATATTAGATACCAGATATGCAATATCATATGGTATTTGTCTTTCTCTTTCTGACTTATTTCACTCAGTATGAGAGTCTGTAGTTCCATCCATATTGCTGCAAATGGCATTATTTTGCTCTTTTTATGACTGAGTAGTATTCCATTGTGTAATATATGCCACATCTTCCTAATCCAGTCATCTGTCAATGGACATTTAGGTTGTTTCCCTATCTTGGCTATTGTGACTAGAGCTGCAATGAACATGCAGGTGCATGTGTCTTTTTAAGGAAAGTTTTGCCTGGATATGTGCCCAAGAGTGGGGTGGCTGGGTCATATGGGAGTTCTCTGCACAGACTTCAAAGGTATGTCCATACTGATCTCCATAGTGGTTGTACCAGCTTACATTCCCACCAACAGTGCAGGAGGCTTCCCTTTTCTCCACATCCCCCCCAGCAACTGTTTTTTGTGGACTTATTAATGATGGCCATTCTGACTGGTGTGAGGTGGTATCTTGTGGTAGTTTTGATCTGTATTTCTCTAATAATATGATATGAATTTTTATTGAACAATATTAACAGGTCTTACTTCTCTCCTGCTCCCACTTTCTATCATGATTTTCCCTGAAAATCCTTCACACAATGCAGGGTTTAATTTTCCCAAATGCCACAACCCTCTTATTTTGACTCTACACCCTAAAGGGATTAATTCCAATAGAGATGATCTATTTATCTTAAGAAGATACTCTAGTTTTCTTTCACCATTATGTAACACTTTTGAGCAACTTTACTTAAATCTGATACCACAATAAAATTCTCACAATTCATTGTTTGTTAAACTCTAGAGCGTGAAAAACAATAAATCTTGAAAACAAATATGTCAAACTTTAAACTATGGATTAACATGTATTTATTGAGAACCTCTGATATGATGAGATCAGTGAAATATAGTGTTCTGCTTTCTTAGAGTTTATATTCCAATTTTTTTAAAAAAGTTATAGAATAATAAAAGGCATGATTTTGTATCAGAATACTTTTTAACCACCCAGCATCCAAACTCTGTTCTACTTGAGAAACCCCTTTTTTGTGAGTCTTGGTGGGAGGGAAGGGAATCCTATCTTTTCTTTCCTCAGCCCCTGAAAGATAACTATGGCTTGTAGGTATGGCAGAGATTCGCTGAATACCTCTACCCAAAACTTTGACTTTGGACTTTTGATGAAAGAGAGAGAGGGAGACAACTGATTGAGAGGATTCACTATTGATGGTAGCATTCAGTGTCCAGGTACAATAGTGCCCAGCTGTGAGGTTCTAATCCAACTGTCCTGCAAAACCTTACCTGTGTTTTCTGCTACTTAGCCTTTGCTACTCTTGATTTATGTTTTTTAAGCCCTGTTGTGGATACATTCTGTTGACTATGTGAGCTACCCAATATAGTTCTGTATCAATTAGCTATAAGACGCTTCTGTTGCTTACAACTTGACTGATATAATAGTATATAATTAAAGGATTTGAGATAATGATACTGGTTAACATTACTTGGAGCCTTAACATAATATCTGCTTTTTCATATTTCTTATCAGATTGAATCTTCCAAAGAAACCTATGAGGTAGATATTTTTATTTTGTCAAGGAATATTTGAAAATTAATTAGTTAACCTCCTACTGATGGCTGGCAATTGATGGAAAGGAGATTTGAATCTAGGAAGTTTGACTTCAGGGCACAGACCCTTGACCACTACACAGTACCTACCCATCTTCATTATGTAGTTAGGGTCATCCATGTGGTGTCAATCTGAGAAGAAAGTCAAGCACATCTTTATATTTATATTAGAGAAAGTAAAGAAGAATTTCCATTCATAGAAGAGCATTTGTGGGTCATGGAGGCAGCAGTTATCTATTAAAGATAAGACTAGTTTTGTATATAAATCCAGACCATCGGGAGATATGAACATCATAGTTTGAAAGTAATTGTCTTAATAGAATAATAGTATCTAAGCTGTGAAAATATCATGACAAATGCTATTTAATTTAACTGATTAAAGTGCAATTGAGTTTAAAATGTGTAAAATGGGTCATTTTTAGGTGATGCAATACCACAATTTTGGCAGTTGTAAAGGAAAACCAGAATGCATCATACATTTTGCTTATCATAAATTATATACATAGAAGTTCATAACTTTACCTGTTTATTAGGTGAAGGCAAATGAACTAATATTTGTCATAATCATGGAGCACAAACATTTAAAAAATTCCTTGGGCTTCACCTACCCAATAACCTCTTCCCACAACAGTCATTTTAAAGGGCTGGCTGGATGCCTTTAATAGGTCTTTGAGCTTTGTTCTAATTATATTATAGTTAATTGACTATTCCAGAGAATGCTTAGTTCATGGTCATCATTATCAATATTTAATGAAGTTTTCCCTCTGGACTTGCAAGGCAATAATGATGAACTCTCTCAGAATGTAGAGAGTAGAAGACTTTTTTTTTTCCTAACCTTGTATACACAATGATATCTAGAAATCCTCTACTACTGCCAATGTTATATCCCATCTAGAAAAGATATAAGGAAAACCATATTCAGTGAAAAATATGTTTTTATCATGTTGTAAAAGAGAAGGATTGCTTTGGCAAAAATACCACCACTGTTAAGAGTTAATTTGCTGGACCATATTGTAACTGGGCTCAAAGCCCATGAGACAGATTCAACTGTATAAAAAACTCTCAGACTTTGAAATATTCCAATTCTAGGTACCAGAATGTGGAGATGATTTCATTCATCTCTCAGTTACTCTAAAGAATTTTACAGGTACTCTTAAAAGACCCTATGGTACAGAAGGGGTCTCTACAGGTCACCAAATCATACTTACAAATAAGGAACAGACATCAGGAAGTGCAGCTAGGCACTAATCTGTTGAATGTTTAATCATCTTAATCACTGTCAAGGAAAAGTATCCACACAAAGATCATAAACCTATCAAATGCCTGATAGGAAAAGATCAATAATGTAAATGAGTGGAACGGGCTGAGTAGGCAAATTAGAGATGGCAAGGCCATCGACACAGGCAACCATACAATTCAGCTAATTGTTGCCATGTGGAAAGGCCAGCCTAGTGTTACTATTCAAGAAAAGCCAGATATCTAGATTTATGTGTGTAATATTTTGACTTTTTTTTTATGGCCGCACATGTGGCATATGGAAGTTCCCAGGCCAGTGATTGAATTTGAGCTGCAGCTGCTACCTACGTCACAGCTGCAGCAACACCAAATTCTTTAACCCACTGTGCCAGGCCAGGAATCAAACCTGTACCTCCACAGTGACCAGAGCTGCTGCAGTTGGATTCTTAACCCGCTGTGCCAAAACAGGAACTCTCTATTTTGACTTTTAAAGCAAATTAGCAGCTAATTAATATTTTTAAATATTGTGAGCCAAACTAAGTATCTATAAAGTCTCAGATCAGCCTGGGCTGCCAAATTAAGATCACTAATCTAAAGACATACAGAAAATCAGGATAAGAGTTTTTTTTTAAATCCTTCTCAAATGGAAGTCACACATGATCTTTTCTCTTTAGACTGGAAATCAGTTTCCACCTTCTTATAATACACTAAGAGAAATGTCACCTACTCCAGAGTCTTCTCTTCAAGCATACTGGCCAAAGGGATTCCAGTCAAACTATCAGCCATGGAGACACAGAACCAAAGAAGGATCTTAAACCAGGATGTCAGGGAAGCAATATTAAATTCAGAACAAGGTTAAGTTTGGATTCAGGTAGATCTATGTTTAAATTCTAGACTTGCTGGCATTTACTTCCTATGTTTCTATGTTTTCTCTCTGAGTTTGAGTACTCATCCACCGTTTGAGCCTTGTACCACCAGTGAGGATTAAGTAGGGGAAAACACAGGTAAAATACCTACAATACATGTAATTTACAGAAGAGTCTCAAAAGCTATTAGTTTCTTGCCTATTATGAGTGCTGAGGAACAGATGAAAAATCTGAGAGTTGGAAATAGAGACACTTCTTCTTTAGCCTTCTTATAAAGCAGCAGTACTAGTTGGGATTATGTATACTATTATTTTTTTTAAATAGTGCTAATTGAGGACAGACCTTTATTTTCCTCTTGTATGAAAGTATAAAGGGAGGCAATCTAGGATGGCTAACAGCTACTCTGCTCCATTATCTCTTCAGGTACCCAGGCTCTTTCCAGCCACCAATCTGCCATAGCTGGGGTGTGGTCATTGTCCACAGTCCAAGATGGCAGCATCTGCACTCCAGGTAGCATGATGAAGGAAAGGCAAAGAGAGGGGGAGACAAAGGGGGTACATTAGCTGTTTTTTCAGGACAAACTGCCGTAACATAGTCAGCCTATATTATATTGGTTGGAACTTAATGACAACATTTTGTTACAAAGGAGTCTGGGATATGGGATACATAGTCTTTATTCCAAGTAGCCATTTGCTAAGCTAAAATTTGTCACTATGGCAAAAAGGAAGATAAGCTATTAGGGGGAAAATTGTAGCTGTGCTTCAGACACCTTTCTACCTAAGAAGGACAAAGGGATAACTTCACATATTTCCATTCCTATCCTACTGATTGTCTTCATTACAAATAAACTTTGCCTACTCTGCCTTTCTGTCCTATTTCTTTTCGTTCTTTTGGAAAATACAAACAGAGGGGCTGACATGAATGAAGGACGTCATCTCTTTCCTTTCCTCTTTTCACTTACACTTGTCCTCCCCTGCCCTCTCCAGAACCAGAATTTCCATGGCAGGTAACATGCATTTCAGGCAAGTACTTTCTGACTAGAAGAAGGATCATGTCAATGGCTTATAATTGGTATTTAAATAGCAAAAATGCTTTCATGTTTTACAAATAGAGACGATTATGTGTGCACAAGTTGCTGAACTAGATTCAAAGGATAAAAATGTATCATAGGATAGCTCCCTTATGAAAAAAATAACAATACATTGATGTCTGCAAAGAACAAAAAAAGGTAGTATATAAAAACAACTTAATTTTGGTGAAGGGGCTCCTGAAGTTGCAGTTCTTCACTGAAATATCAGGCCAATGTCAGAATCTTAATCACTGCTCTCCAAATCTCTTAGGACTGCAAAATCAGGTCAGAGATTCCATCATGCAGTCTCTGGTATGCACTCAAATTGTCAGCACAGGATGAAGGGAAGTGGTTTGTAGAAACTATTCCAAGAATAGGTATGAATATAATTTACACTCAGGCATTTGTTCTAACAAAAGAGCAAACACTGTGAAACTGAGATTTATGTCCAGTATAGCCAAGAGTAAATTACACTGAAAGTGAAGAACATACAGGGATGGGCAGAGCTATTTACTGCTTTGTCATGATGAGATATTAAAACAGAGTTGCTGGGAAGTTTCCACAAAGCAGCTAAGACCACAGCTAATATGAAAGAAATCTTATACTTTCCTAATTTGGATAATCGAGGTAGAGCCCTCCAAATAATAATCTAGGCTTTGAAATCCATTACCTGCAATAATTAGGAGTCATAAAACTATTTTGCTATTTTTTCTAGATTTGCCTAATATTCATTCCTTTTTGGGAAGTGCTCCCCACACATGTGCAATTTCATTTTAAATAAACTTTTTAGACTAATGCATTTTCTAGAAATGTAAATGCATGGTGGGAAAAGAAAAGAAAATATGATTATCACCCCAGGAAGGAAAAAAATTCATGACCCAATAATTTCATATAGACAAACTTCAGGCTATCTAAAAAAACCATTAATGTCTGCCAGAAAAACCAAGGTTTGCAAGGAACCAAAATTTTGGCTTCTCTTACTTTTATCTCTTAGGAAATCAGAGGTCACAACCAGGTGGGGAAGAGATTTTTTTTTTTTTTTTTTTTTTTTTGTCTTTTTGCTATTTCTTTGGGCCGCTCCTGCGGCATATGGAGGTTCCCAGGCTAGGAGTCGAATCGGAGCTGTAGCCCCCGGCCTACGCCAGAGCCACAGCAACGCGGGATCTGAGCCGCGTCTGCAACCTACACCACAGCTCACAGCAACGCCAGAGCCTTAACCCACTGAGCAAGGGCAGGGACCGAACCTGCAACCTCATGGTTCCTAGTCGGATTCGTTAACCACTGTGCCACGACAGGAACTCCCAGGAATAGATTCTCGATTGGGATTCACTCATTTTTTTTTCACAAAGGAAATGCAAAATCTAAATATTATGACAAATGACAAAAGCATAACACAAGTTACTCTCTAGAAGCTGTTGCATACTTGAATTTACAGATAATCCTTAGAAAGGACTTTACTCTTTCTCTTAATACTTACCTACTTTTTTCTATAAGTCTGTGCTTCTGACAACCGCATGTCTGTATACAATAGACAGACACTATTATACAATAGTCATGTATCATATTTGTGGATATATATATTCAGATGTACAATTAAAACATTCTCTAACATATATATACACGAAGGAAAGAAGTAAACATAAGGCATAATACTTCCTCTCGCCACATGGTTAACTTGCTATTTCTCCTGAATTTCATTTAAAAATTGTCAAATATGAGGGAATAAACCCAGAACACGTTTCTAGTCTCAAAGCATAGCTCTCATAGCCCAATATATTAATACATTCAGTCTTCCTCTAAAAATATATTTTTAAAATAAAATTCATGCTAAAAATGGATAGACCTTTCTTTGTTCATTGTACAAATTATTTTTCCAGGCCAACTGCTCACATCTTCCAAATGAATCTGCATTGGGAAGCCCTTGAAAAATTCAGATTGACTCATTAAGGGTTACTCTGTCATTGGTAGTTTTGACTCTGCTGGGCTGATATGTGGCAAAGGCCAGACTTCAACTTCCTCCTCAATAAAATTGGAAAACCAGTCAGGCATCCCTTCGCTTTGATTTGGACTATGTTGCTACTTGTCTCTAAGTGTTAAATCATCACCTATTATGTTCAGTGGGGATGTGTGTGTTTGTAACTTCTCTCCATTCAGTAGGTCACCCTGAAGGGTATTTTTTTGTTGGCCACACATTTTACATTGTAAAACTTACTCTATTTTCTGTGCCAAGAAATTCTGTTTGAAACAGAGCCAATGGTTCATTCCAGGAAAGGGAAGGATATCAAGAGTTTCCATGGCAATCAGTTAATGGAATTAAATTAGGCAGGAAACCTCTTCAGAATGCAAAGTGGTCTTGCAAAACAGAGTGGTTCGAAATATCCAGGAAGTGTGTCAGAGCAAACGAAAGAAATGGAGATATGAATACCTCCATAATGTAAATGCTCTGACACTAAAATAAACAATCAAAAACTCGCCTTTGTCCTATAAAAATAAACTCCCAAACAACTGTCATCTCTAATCAAATCCTTTGTTCCAGATGGTTTAGTTTTTTTAATCTTATCTCTTATGATCAACGTCATGTAAGAATATAAATCCAATTACTTATGGAGCCAGGAAAAAAATCTTTCATGTTATTGTTGTTAAATTTAGCTTTTACACCCACTAGTAATGAAATACAATTATAGCTATAGTACTGACTATAAAGTGAATCTTACAGTTCACCACTGAGATCAGAAGGAACAACCAAAATTTATTTTAATGCAGAAAAAAAGAACAAATATGTAGAGGTCTTAGTTTGAAGAAAGAAAGTGAACTCTTAAAAATAGGCTCTTCATGGAAATTTAGATTATTTATGGTTTAAAAAATATCATTCTGCTTCCTGGATTACAGCAAAAAGAAATGCGTCTTTAAATTCCAGAAAATATAAGACTTGTAATAAACTAGGGATGCCCCACCTCCTGGTAAGTTGCCAAAGCTTCACAATAGTTGGTATGGAAGTACAGTATTTAACTATAAGAGTAACTATTTTTCAAATACCTTCAGATACCTCAATGGCCTGAAGTTTTTTGTTTGTTTTTGCTCTTTAAGAAAACGCTTCTCTTCTTCTGAATGGCCTTTTTTTTTTTTTTTTTTTTTTTTTTTTTTTTTTCTCTTGAAGAAGAGGATTGTTGGAGCAAACATCTCTCTCTCTCTCTCTTTTCTTTTTGGCTGCACCCACATCATGTGGAATTTCCTAGGCCAGGGATCAAATCTGTGCCGCAGTTGCCACCTGCACCACAGCTGCAGCAAAACCCAGATTCTTATCCCCTGCCCCAGAAGGGAATTTCCAGAACAAACATTTCTATAGCAGATTTACAATAAAAATTTTAAAACTATTCCTAAAGATCCATGAGTCACTGGTTAATCTGATTTTTAGGTTAAGGGTCTCTTTTGATAACACACACACACACACACACACACACACACACACCTAAGAATAAATGTACACTGTAGAAGATGGAGGTTTCATGGATTTTTACTTCCAATATCCTGGCCTTAATTTCAATGTGAGCTTTAAAGCAGGATCACAATGCTTACTGTAGACAATATAAACATTAGAGGAGGATACCTCATTTATCCTGGACAGATGAGTGACTCAAAGGGTCTTAAGTGTTAATAATCCAAGTGTTTTCTTACCAGCTTCCTGATAGAACTTTCCTAGCATCAAATTTTTTGGACTAGAAACAGATCTGTACAAGAACAAGGTGAATCTTCATCACACTCACACAGAGAGAGAGAGAGAGAAAAAAATACAGTCTTAAGTACGTGGCAGCATGCAGCATATGCCATAAAGATGCCCACCCAGGAATTTTACTAGAAATGTGCATCTTCTGGCCATTGAGTCCTATCACTACCATCCTTCCCACATCTTTTTCGCAATTCCATTACATTCCCCAAATCAGTAATCTCACTGGTGACAAAACATAAGTAGATTCCTTTAAACACAATCTCTTTAAAAATCTTTTAATTTGGAAAGTGTTTTTCTGTAAGCTAGGAAGAAAAAAAACAAAACAAAACAAAACAGGAGGATGTCTCATTTTGGGTTAGCAGACTTAGACAAGAACTGGGGTGGGGGGGCAAGTGGTTTATTTGGGAAGTGACCCCAGGAAGGAGAGGAAGAAATAGGGAAGTAAAATGAAGGGGGAAGAAGACAACACAGAGTGTGTGAATGAGCAGATTACTTCGGTGGAAATCTGGGCTCAGTCCCACTGAGATCTTTTAACAAGCTGTGCAGAATATTCCTTAGAACTGTCCCAGCAACAGGAAGAAAGCTAGGTGTTTGCCCACCAGCTACCACCCCTTATTAGTTGAGGGTCATTCCTGAGGTCACACTCCAGCCTCTACTACTAGGACATAACAAATTCTATGGTCAGAAAACACTCTCAGGCAGAGAGATGGAGGACAATTCATTTATCTGGGACAGTTGAGTGACTCAGAGGGTCTTAAGTGTTAATAATCCAAATGTTTTCTGGAGCTGATGAGCCACAGTGTGGTGTCTAGAAAAGTCTAGCTAGGTATAAAGAGTAGCTTTGGTCACATATTAATCATTAATTATCTTTTTTCAATGAGGGACTCTGAATAAGTTCAAGATGGAAACATCAACACAATGAACTGAAATACTGAAGCCATTAAGTGATGAGATCATTAATGTTTGTTGAGATGCTAATATCTCTAGAATATAATATAGGTAGATCCTAGGCAGCCATATAGTAGAGTGGATGAAAATATAGAATTTCACAGCCATATATCATATTTCACAAATGATTCCAATTTCACATATTTGAATTTTAAAGAGAGCCTCTTTTGACCTGGTCCCTGGGGTAATCAAATTTTGCCTGTAAAAGAATAGAGGTCCTCCTGACCCAAATGTCTGAATGTATTTGGAGAGAGTTCTTTAACTTCACTTTATATATGAAGACAACAAACTGAAAAGAGACACAATGCAGAATGAGAGCTATATAATTTTTCCTCTATTGCTAACTTAGACATAAATATGTATGCTAAAATTAAAATGAGTGCAGGGTGTAGTCATGCTATTAACTTCTAAGCTCTTTCACTGAAAGAATCAGTGAAACTGGTTTCACCAAGAAAAGGCTTTCACTATGGTCCTTTCTGTTGCCTCTTGGTTCTCTGTCCTCACCTGAACCCACTTTATGGTTTTCATGTTCCTCCACGGGAATCACAGCAGAATGATTGCTTCTTTGATGCAAAGATCTTAATAACTCCAGAGAAATCTGTTTCCATCTGTTACTCTGATGGAAAAACAAATACAGAATCTGAAAAAAAATACAGTCTTTTCAACACTTTTCCTAAAGAGACTGCATTTCTTTATAGTTTTCTTTTCTTTGGCTATATTTTTCTTCCAAATACCTGCTGCCTATTTTACCTTAAGAATGACAATTTTTCACTCACGTAGCATTGCAACTCCCAACTCTCTTTCTAATATACCCCAAGGTGTATCAGTGAGAATAATTTTCTCCTACTCTGGCTTTCACTGGGGAAGGAAACTTTCCAATATTTTAACTCCACATATGGAAACTTTTAAACTCTGGGGTATTGTCTATGAATCAGTAATCTATAATCTATCTAGTGACACCTTTGGAGTTAGTTGCCTGAAGATTTACTATTTAACAACTTCATGCTCACTGAGATGTAGGTAAGGCTAGCATTAAAGAAAAGAGGTTGAAGAAATGATCTTATTTATTTTGGCCCACTTAAATCAGGACTTGAATGTTAATAAAAAATATTATCAGTGATGAGCACATTTTTTAAAAAGCAGCATACTAGAGATTCTCATACTAAGTGAAGAAAATCAGAAATATAAAGACAAATGCCATACAATATCACTTGTATGTGAAATCTAAAAAATGGCACAAATGAACCTATCTACAAAATAGAAACAGACTCACAGACATGGAGAGCAGACTTGTGGTTGCCAAGGGCAATGGGGGAGGAAGTGAGATAGACCAGGACTTTGGGGCTGGCAGGTACAAGTTTTTACATTTAGAATCAGTATAGCAAAGGAAACTAAATCTAGTCTCTTGGGATGGAATACGATGGAGGATAACATGAGAAAAAGAATCTCTATGTACGAGTAGGTCACTATGCTGTACATCAGAAAATGACACAACACTGTAAATCAAATACACTCTAATAAAAATATTTTTTTAAAAAAGCAGCATATAGGGCAACACAAGAAAGTAGGACTTGAAGCCCAAGTTTATGACTTCCTAGTGATTGAGCCAAGGCAAGTTGGCAACTTCCTACTGCCTCGCATAATCTAACAAGTAGGATACTGTCATCTATATCACAAGGTGTGTCTCGGTTCTACATTGGGTAGCCTATAGATAAGTGTCCCCTATTGCATCATTGTGTGGCTCTCAGCAAATTTAACTCCTTTTCCCCTTCCTCCAAAGCCTCATCTGAGAAAAAAAAATGAGCTTAGGGGGTAGAACAAAAATGTTCAGTTGAATAAGAATAGAATCGAGTGCTTTTTCATGTTGTGATAAATCACTGAAAAGGTATTTTCATGCCACTTTCTATTTGGAGGACGATGTACATTTCCTTTTCTAAATACCATTAATCAGTGCATCCTTCTTGCTTGTTTCTAAATAAATGAATCTTAAATTTCTCTTGAAATAGTAGAAAGACAGGTGGGTGACACAAATCATAAATATGGATGAAGATTTAAGAATATATTAATCAGGCTTGAGATTACTAGAAGAGAGAATGAAGAAAATTGTAAATAAATTATTCTGAAACAAAAAATAACTGACCATGCACTGCAAATGGAAATCTCAGAAAAAGATAAATTTAGCTTTGGTTACTGAATAGCAACTGCACTGCTTTCTTTTCATGATTCCTCTACCAGATGTGCCACATGAATATGAGAGACACAAAATATTATACACTTGGAAATGTAAATACTGTCAGATGGAAAGTGTGCCTCACTCTTCTCTTTGGCTGTTTTAACCAGGGCTTAACTGACTGACTACATTTGGAAACAAACAACTCAATGAACTCATCGCTGTACTACTCAGCCTGTAAAGAATTAGCTAGAAGATCAAACTAATAGTTTTAGTTCCTAGAAGACAAAAATTAATAGAATATAAAGAATCGAGATGGGGGAGTTTTGCAATATAATTGCAGGAAAGAGGGATTCAAGTGAGGAATCCCACAACTGTTTCCCCCATGTTACAGGCACATTCAGCAGGTTTGGAGGAACTGTGTGATTTGACTGAAGTCATAAAATTATCAAGAAACAAAATAAGGATTTTAATAAGGTTAGGTTTCAGGGAAAAGTAGTTTAAATATACTGAGAGCCTATCTCACAACAGTCATTGTGCTCAGGAATTTGCCTGCATAATCTAGACCCCCCAACAGTTCTGTACAGTAGGTATTCTTATTCCCCCTTTCAAAATTAAAAGTCTGTGGCCTACCTATTGCCCTGAAACTAGTTACACTGCAGGTCTAAATTAAAATTCAAATGGATGTGTGTCATGCATGACTAAATCACTTTGTTGTACAGCAGAAATTTTCACAACATTGTAAATCAACTATACTTCAATAAAATTTTTTAATTAAAAACACCCACAATTAAAAAATATATATGTTGGCTGTGAAATTCTATATTTCCATCCACTATACTATATCGCTGCCTAGGAACTACCTATATTATATTCTATAGATATTAGAAGCTCAGTAAATATTAATCATCTCGTCCCTTAATGGCTTCAGTTTTCAGTTCATCGTGTTGATGCTTCCATCTTGAACTTATTCTGAGTCCCTCATTATAGAAGGATAATTAATGATAAATTTGTGACCAAATAAATGGCAGAAGTCCTGTCTTTAACCCCAAATCATAGGACATAATGAAGAAAGCAACTATAGCCACTTAGTTCCAATTCTGATTGTTATTAATGGATGATGACTATGACACCATCCATGCAAATGCAATAACCAATCAGCAGCATATTGTGTATACAGGTAACTTACAGAAAAGTAGTAGCCTATCTGAGATCATAGACAAAGTACACAAAATCTATACAGAATGAGAGTAAGTAAATATGATTCAAATTTTAAGCTTTAACTTCCATTTCTCAACTCTGTGACCTACTATGGCCAGGTAGTTAATTTAGAAAAAGTATGACTTAAGACAAAAACATTACAAGAAAATGCAGCATAGACACATTTTTCACAGTTTAATAATGTGCAACACTCCACAGTGATAAGGTTCATTTCAAAGTAATCATTCCATGTTCCAGCTGATTTTAAATTCTGAACCTGAAGGTGAAGATTTGAACTTCTTGTGAAAATCAATAATCTTCCAGAAATAATTTTATCTTATTACTAACACTAATAATAGAAAATTCATGTTATGAGCAGTGACACATTTGTTCACCGCTATGCAGCAGGATCAGGATAAGGTTGATGTTGGGTAGTCAGAGTACCCCACTGGTCTAGGGCTATTTTCTTACCATATATACACAAGGAAATAATTCTTTCTTAGAAGTCACTTTATTAATAAGTTTGTGTTAATACATTGGCTAAGTAACTAAGAAATTTTCCTTCACTGTGAATTTACCACTCTCTTTTCTCCAAAACATTGGTCATTCACTACATTAAGTCATTACTTTTATATAATTATTCTACTATATCTTTGATTAGGATATTTTAAATAAAGTGTTGAATAAGGACAATTATTTTATGCTATGAAATGGGCAAAATTTGTGTTAATCTAAAAAGGTAGCTGGATCAAGTTCAAAGGACTTTGAGTTCACTTAATAGAGGCCCTCACTTTATATATAGGGTCTCAAATTTAAATATAGTCCACATAATTTTTAGTGCTATTTCCCAGAAACCCAGACTTTACCTCCAGAAGACAAAACAAATTAATGTTGAGTAATATATTCTAATATTTTTGGTTTTACAGTAGATATTAAGATGGTAGGAGAATAAAACATGCAGCCATGTCCAGAGTCTGAATGAGTGTCTTCACTTCCAGGAGGAAACCAGAATTGATCCTCATACACTAAGAATAAATAGCTACCTTCGTGGTAACCTTAAATTAAGTTTCCCATATTTTCTGTAGTGTTTTAGAAATTCAAAAGGCATTTTCCATATGTTATGTTTTTAAAATCTCATCTTATCCTCAAAACATACCAACGAAGTGAGGATTATTATCTTCTTAACAGATGAAGAAACTGAGGGTCACACAATACATGCCTTGCTCCAACTCTCACAGTTAACAAAGTGGACTGAATTTGCATGCCTCACCTAACTTTTCAGTTACTCTCTTTTTATCTCTAAGCATATTTGGTAGAAGAAACTCTGGCATAGATTGAAGCCGGCATTTCAGGCCAATACTCTAATTTTAGACAACAGGAAAACCACAGAGAGACCATTGCTTATAGTTTCTAATGCAGTATATCCCAATAATTTTAACATAATTAATATGATACAAAATGTTAAAGAAAAACAAAATAATTTTTATACTAAAAAGAAATATGTAGCTCAATCACATAAGATAACAACTAGACCCCAATCAGAACTTGACAATAATAGAGCTGAAAAGCAAGCAGATACTTACAACAGCCATGAGTACATAGTGCTACTGTGCCAAACAGAGTGTCAAAAACTGCAGTCACATTGCTGATCATTAGGCATTTAGTATATCTTGCAGATAATCATTGTATTTCAAATTGATTCTTTATTTTCAAGATTCAGCAATGAAAAAGGATTATGAATTTTGGTTTTAAGCTTTGGACAATTCATTTAACTTATTTAAGACTCAGTGTAAGTTTACTAAGCTATAACATTGGGACAACTGAGAAAAAGAGGTTTTGTGAAAATTGAATGTATCCAATAGAACCAAGGGGTGAAAGCCTCTGAAAACTATAAAATGCTAATGAAGGAAATTGAAGATGAGGCATGTGGAAAGATACCCTGTGCTCTTGGATTGTATGTATTGTTAAAAAAGTAATACTACCCAACGCAATCTATAGATTTAATGCAACCTCTATCAAAATACCCATGACAGTGTTCATAGAACTGGAAGAAATCATCCTAAAATTTATATGGAACCTGAAACCTGAATTGACAAAGTTATCTTGAGAAAAAAGAGCAAAGTTGGAGGTATAACCCTCCCAAACTTCAGACTATGTTACAAAGCTACAGTAATTAAAACAGCATGGGCTTGGCACAAAACCAGACTCATAAATAATAGAGACCCCAGAAATAAACCCATGTGTCTGTGGTTAATTAATCTACTACAAAGGAGACAAGAATATACAGTCTCTTCAACAAGTGGTGCTAGGAAAAATGGATAGCCACGTGTAAAAGAATGATATTAGAGCATTCCTACACACCATACACAAAAATAAACTCAAAATGGCTTAAAGGCCTAAATATAATACCTGAAAGTATAAAACACCTAGACGAGAACACAGGCAGAACACTCTTTGACATAAATCACATTTTTGGATTGGTTCCTTAAGGGAAAATAAATAAAACCCAAATAAATAAATGGGACCTAGTCAAACTTAAAAGCTTTTCTACAGCAAAGGTAACTACTGACAAAATGAAAAGACAGCATAGAGAATGGGAGAAAATATTTGTAAATGATGCAATCAACAAGAGGTTAATATCCAAAATATGCATACAACTTACATAATTCAATATCAAAAAAAAAAACTCAAACAAAAAATAGGCAGGAGATCTGAATAAACATGTTTCCAAAGAAGACATACAGATGGCTAACAGTCACATGAAAAGATGCTAATTATTAAAGAAATGCAAATCAAAACAATGAGATATCACCACATACTTGTCAGGATGACTATCACCAAAAAAAAAAAAAAAAAAAAAAAACCTAGAAATAACACATTAGAGAGTATGTGGAGAAAAGGGAACACTTGTACACTCTTGGTAGGAATGTAAACTAGTGCAGTCCCTATGCAAAGTAGTATGGGGAATAGTCAAAAAACGAAAAAGAGAGTTACTATACGATCCAGCAATTTCACTCCTAAGTATATATCCAGAAAAAGTGAAACCACTAATTCAAAAAGAACCATGTACCCCAATTTTCACATAAGCACTATTTACAATAGTCAAGACATGGAAGCAATCAAGTACCCATTAACAGATGATTGGATTAAAAGATATATATATGTGTGTGTGTGTGTGTGTGTGTGTGTGTATCTGTGTATATACATATATGGATGTGTGTGTGTGTATACACATGCACGCGTGCACACACACACACACACATATATATATGTAATGGAACATTAGCCATAAAAGAATGAAATTCTGCCCTTTGTAGCAATATGGATTGATTTATAAAATATTATGCTTAGTGAAATAGACAGAGAAACACAAATATTGTATGATATCACTTATACGTGGAATCCAAAAAAATAATACAAATGAATGTACAGGCAAAACAGAAGCAGACTCACAGATATAGAAAACAAACTTGTGGTTACCAAAGGGGAGGGGGAGGAGGAAGAGACAAACTAGGAGTAAGCGATTAACGCAGACAAACCACTATATATAAAATGTATAAGCAACAAGGAATTGTAGCTATTATCATGTGATAACCCATAACAAAATAGAATCTGCAAAAGTACTGAATCTCTATGCTATGCACCTAAAACTATTATAATATTGTAAATCAACTATACTTAAAAAAAGTTTTAAAGTATGTAATCTTCATGTATTTAATGTATTTATTATATGTAAAGTACTAGCAAAATCTTGAACATAGACTTCAATAAATTTTAAGTTCTGGAGTTGGTAGTATTAGAATATGAGTAATTGTAGAAATCACAGCACCAATTATGAGAGCTATTTTCTTTGGGAACCTGATGAAGTCCAATGTTGCCACCACATGTGTTTACCTGTCAGAAACTGCATCTACAACCCCTGCAAATTTACAACAGTTCTGGTGGAATCAGAAGCAACTATATAGTTAATGTCTTCCAAACTTTCTATCACCAGAATTCATAGGCCCTTCAGCCATTCCCTTCTCAGAAAATAGGATACAAAACCAAGTTACAGTTAATGAATTATTTACCACAGCAAGTGAGCAAGTAATAGGAAACTCAAATAACATAAGAGTGATCCTTTTCTCTTTGGGAAATAAATAGTAAGTGGCTATCTGATCCTTTTCTGCAAAATAACTTCCAAATAGATTAAGTGGTACAACATAAAAAAATAAAACCTGAGAAAACCAGAAAAAAAGGGAGGTGACTATTTATCCGATCCTACAGGGGGAAAGGCTTTTCCAAACATTTTGCATATATTTTAAATGATCAGTGAATAAAATATAACTAATTTAAGTTTAGTCAGAAAAATAAAAACTAACTCAATGCCATATCATTTTCTTTATCAAATGGGTAAATAAAAAGAGACAATATATTATTTATCAATACTATTTGTAAGTAAACTCATATACCACAAGTGAAATACATTGAACGATACCTTCTGGAGACATTTGGCAGTTAAAGCCCTATATATCTATACCCTGGTTTGAAAATTCCCCTTTGAGGAATTTATCCTAGGGAAATTCTCAGAGATATGTGTGAAATTTTTAATTAAAAATGTCCATTATAGCATTATGTATGACAGCAAGGAATTTCAAAACAATATAAATATCCCCAGTTGTAGGGTTGGTTGAATGAGTAATAGAAGTTTCATATAATTGAAGAGGATATAGTCATATAAAATTGCATTTTAGAAGTTATTATTTACCTGAGATGTATTTATAATGTATGTTATTAAATATTCATGATAATCAAGTTTTACAAAACTAACATATTAATACATATATACATATAGCAAATACTAAGGACAATGTCAAAGATACTTATCATTGTACAGCAGGATTATGAATGTTTTGCTTTGTGGTTTCAGAAACAAATACATATACATATATATATAAAATTTTTTTAATTTTAAAATATTCTTAAAATGCCTAGAAGAAAAGAAGTAGCTAAAGTGTAATATGTCAGAGAAAGACAAGTACTCTATGATATTGCATAAGTGGAATTTAAAAAACTAGTAAATACAACAAAAAAGAAACAGACTCATAGGTAAAGAGAACACATTGGTTACCAGACAGGGAGAAGGGAGGGGGGAGGGGTAAAACAAGGGTTGGGGATTAAGAGGAACAAACTTGTGTGAATAAAACAAACTGCTCAGATTAAGAATACATTGTTCATGAAAATATGCTGATTAAGGTTCAGATGATGAATTCTAACAGTGGGCAATCATAGAAAACAAGGTTAATGATTTTCCCGAGAGTCCAATAACATTGAATTATAATGGAACACTTATAGAAATAAACATGACATCCAATGCATTACTAAATTAATATATTTGTGTAGTATATCTCTGTGATGTTTCACTGAATTCTATATGGGTTCAGAATGATGATACACCTGCACTGGAGGTTTGGGAGTGGAATATGTACACTGAGCTATATGACTGGCCAAAGGGGACCTGCCATATAGCACAGGGAACTCTACCCAATATTCTGTGATATCCTATGTGGGAAAATTATCTGAAACTGAATCATTTTTTTGTACAGCAGAAATTATCACAGCATTGTAAATCAACTATGCTTCGATAAAACTTTAAAAAATGAAAAAAAAAAAAGAACAATGACACACCAAGAGTTCTGAAGTACTTCAGACACACTCTGTCAAATGCATGTGGTTAAATAAAAATTTGCGTGGGAGTTCCCGTCGTGGTGCAGTGGTTAACGAATCCGACTAGGAACCATGAGGTTGCGGGTTCGATCCCTGCCCTTGCTCAGTGGGTTAAGGATCCGGCGTTGCCGTAAGCTGTGGTGTAGGTTGCAGGCGCGGCTCGGATCCCGCATTGCTGTGGCTCTGGCGTAGGCCGGTGGCTACAGCTCCGATTCAACCCCTAGCCTGAGAACCTCCACATGCCGCGGGAGCGGCCCAAGAAATAGCAACAACAACAACAACAACAACAAAAAAAAAAAAAAAAAAAAAGACAAAAAAAAAAAAATTTGCGGAATGTTCCTTAAAGGAAAATTCAGAAGAAAAATAAAGCAATTTATTTTTTTTCTTATATAAACTTGTTGCAAGTAGTTCACTTTAATAAACTTACTTTGGTTTTAAAGAATAAAGAACCAGGAATTCCCATCATGGCTCATTCTCATCATGAGTGTTCAATCCCTGGCCTTGCTCAGCGGGTTAAGGATCCAGCGTTGCTGTGAGTTGTGGTGTAGGTTACAGACACCACTTGGATCCCGCATGGCTGTGGCTATGGCATAGGCTGGCAACTACACCTCCAATTAGACCCCTAGCCTGGAACTTCCATATGCCCTGGGTGGGGACCTAAAGAGACATACACACATACACACACACACACAAAAAAAAGCTACAATGATATATGGTACAATACAGGGAATAAAGCTAATATTTCATAATAACAATAAACAAAATGTAACCTTTAAAAATTGTGAATCATTATGAAACTTTCATAATATTGTACATCAACTATGCCTCAATTTAAAAAAAAACCTAAAAGAGAACATGGAAGAGGAAGGAAGTGAGAATAAGACATTGAATGGGCACTGGATGGTGGTGGAAGAGAATATAGAGAAAACAAGTGGAGTTAAGCCAGCAGCACCTCCTAAGCAAAGATCTTCACTTAATTTTCCAATAACCAAGGTTCTAACCAATTAACTTGCAGATCTTCCAGGCAATTTGCTTGTGACTGGGATGATGCCACACTCCAAGCTTATTTAGTTTCTGGTCATTTCCATTGAAAATGAGAGGAAAGAGAAGTGGCTGACAGAGCCAATCTTCCCAACTCCAGTCACATCAGCTGGGGCCAAAGAGGGGAATGAAGGAAGTTTTCTGATGTTTCCTTAGTAAGGGCCTTACTGTCATCAACTTTCTCTCTAATCATGTTCTCTTGGCAAACACTCTCTCTCTTCCTGCCTGCTTTGGGATGCTCGGAAACATTTGCAGTCACTGCCCTAAAATTTAAACAACTTACCAAAAATGCAAATAACTGACACTTGTTTTCACAAAAGCTTAACCTAAAAGTTATACCTCATGGAGTTCCTGTTGTGGCTCAGTGATTAGCAAACCCGACTAGTATCCATGAGAATATACAGGTTCGATCCCTGGCCTTGCTCAGTGGGTTAAGGATCTGGCATTTCCATGAGCTGTGGTGTAGGTTGCAGATGTGGCTAGGATCCTGCATTGCTGTGGCTGTGGTGTCAGCCAGTAGCTGTAGCTCCAATTCAATCCCTAGCCTGGGAACTTCCATATGCTGCAGGAAGAAACCACATTGGAGGTGGAGGAGATCAAGAGATGGGAGAATAGGACAGAACACAGAGTGTGGAGCAAGTCACTCAGACTCCTATAGGTTCAGGGAGGGCATTAAGTCCTCAGATCTTCTCCTGAAATGTGGTCAGTATCCATTCTCTAAGGGAAAAGTTGAAGGAAGCCTCATCCATTGGAAACCTTGAAATCCTTGGAAATCCTGCCAGCAGGTTGGCATCCGCACTTGTATGGTTACAGAAGCTGTGTTCTCAATTCTTGCCTTCCCCAGTCTGTTACATGAATTGGGGATGTTTTCTGCAGGACACAAGTCATAGCTGAGGACCAGGATTCCAAAGTCAGGGCTGAGCCTATAATTCTATACATGGTCATCCCTTGGTGTGCATGGGAGACTGGTTCCAGGAGTCCCTGTGGATGCAAATATCCAGGGATGCTCAAGTCCCTGATTTAAGAAAAAAAAATGGTGTAGTACAGTGAATACCCCCTTATCTGGAGATACTGGAACTGACAATGGGAGTTGGACATGGGGGTTGGGGTAGCAGGAGGGGGCAATTGGATATCCCACAGAAAACCTAAAACAGTGATGGTGTTTCCCTCAGAGCAAGATTCTGTAGTACTCTGAAGAGAAAATAACTCCACAGTTTGGTTGATTAAGACTTTCCCTCAGCCATATTTCAGTCATACTTCCTTTTAGAGACATAGGAGTCTTTAGGGTAATACTCTATTTACAATATAAATCTAATTTTCCTTATTAGCTATTCTGTTTTTCTTGACAAATTAACATTTGATAGACTTGATAATTCTATTTAGAGACTTTGTTATGGGAAAAAACATCCCTCTACATCACTAAATTCCCTATGCTTACCTCAGACATAATTATTTGATATAAGGTACAAACTGCTTTGGTATTTTGGTAAATGGGATTAAGGCTTGTAGGATTCACTCTCTCATTAACAAGAAAACAGCTGAGGGCAAATGGGTTGAATCAAGGACTCTTTTGAAATATCCGGTGCCAGGAAATATCTATCCTGCCGTACTCAAAAGTTCCTTTTGGCTTTTCTTTGCAGACTTCATCTCTACAGAGAAGATGTATTCTGCTATAGAAAAAATTGCACTGTTTTCAGTATCTCAGATGACATCTCTCTAAGCAGGGCTAAACAGAAAGAATTCTAATGCCACTTCCTGTCTCCCTGCGTTAGCTCTAATACTTCAGCAATGACCACAAAATAGATGGTGTAGATTATAAACTGCTAGCTAGGGTAGGCTAGTGGATCCTGTTTCAGTTTGAAATAGCAAAATGCCACTAATCCAATTAAGAAAGTTCAGCTTCCCAGGTCACTGAAAGAAAATGTCTCTCAGGAGAGATGTGGATTTGATAGAATTAAGGCTTGATTCTCTCCAGTACAATGTTTTGTGAACCTCTAAGTCAGGAAAATAATTAGAGATCATCAGAAATCCATATATATGTGCAAATGTGTTTGTAAGAAACCTGATAGAGCATTGGTTTCTCCACCATCTGTGAACAAACTATGAGCATTTTGTAAATGAATATCTTCATGCATGGTTTTCTCACTCCTTTGGCTTTTCTGGTTAAAAACATATGCCACTGCTTAACCCAGACCCTACCTCTTTTGTAAAATTTTTTCCCAGTCTAAGATTGTTTTTTTTCTTAATCTCTATAATAGCCACTCATCCCATTGTTTAGCTTATCATTTGCGCGCATGTATTCATTCATTCATTTATTCATTCATTCACTTATCTAATCAACACATATGTATTCAAACTTAAACTATGCTGGACATTATACTAGTTCCTGGCTATACGATGATGATCAAAACAGAGGCAGTACTATAGAGCTTAAATTGTGAAATTTTGGAGCCAAAAAAAATAAACAAGACAAAACATAGCACTAGGAGGTTGCAGAGGAAGTGACATGGGAGAGATAATGTAATTGGGTGAACAGGTATGGCTGGCAGAAATAAACATCTGTCACTAGGGGCTACCCAACATCTTATGAATACCCTCCCTACTTATGATAGTTTTCTGTGTTGTGAAAACAACTTTCTAAAGGAGGAAACACAAACCCTACCACATAGGACAAAAAAAAAAAAAAAAAAACCAAATGAACAAAAAACTCTGGTGCACCTTTAGATTCCTGACATACATGTATATAGGTTTTCAGAGTTACTAAGGTCTGAAAAAGAACCTACACCAAAACAAATGCATAATGAAGTATTTATTTTAATAGATGAGATGACATATCCACAGAGAGAGGCTATGGTAATACTTTCTAGACAATGCTGTATGCTGGGTTTCAGATAAGACCCAGGAAAAATGTCAGCCCAGTTGAACCCTCTCTAAAGTCTCCAGAAATTTAGAAATTATTCAAAATTCCCATAAACTTCAAGTTAAAGATCTCCAGTCCCCAGGCATTAGGAAGTAAACCTCAAGACTTAACCTCAGACCCCACTGACCCCAACCCACAGACATCAGCTTTACTCTCTTAGACAAAATACCAAGTAGGGAGAGGTATTTCATTCTCTTACATAAGAGGAGGAAGTATAGGGGCTGATTTCAGCAAATTCACAGAGCAGGAGACCAAGGTAAAGCCACTATCTGACATTTATCTCAGCAGTTTCCTAAGGCATTGAAGGCTCGAGGTCCAGCTCCTCTCAAATGATGTTCTGCCATAGTATTTATTAGTATATGCCCATATAAAAGTATTGTTTATTGGTATCCTGCATCTGTATAACTAGTACACATTTTAATTGCTGATTATTTGTTAAGATATTTTATCCATACTTCTTATAAATTAATATTTCTTTGGCACTCAATATCCCATTATATGTATCTTCCATTTTCACTTCAGTTGAATAATGTATGAGTAGAATAGTGAAACATTTATTTTTAATTCAATTTCCCATGATCTACATGTAGAAGGAATAAAGCAAAGGAAAGGAAATTTTTTTCACTTATAAGTTTTGAGTTTTCAGGCTCTCTGAAATAAGTTAGTTCATTCCAACAGACACCAGACAAGGAAAGTATTCTTGTCATTAAGACAAAAAAAAAATCTGGTTATATAATTAATCTTAAAAACATATTCATGGTTATATTAACTTGCACAGTCTAAGAGCCAAAATTCCATTTTGGCCTGTCTCTAAAGTCAATGTCTGGAGGAAAAAAAAAAAACCCTGAAATTCTAATTCATCTTTTCTGGTACAGGAGAGCATTTCTTAAAACAGCTTATGTTAATTACATTTAGCTACACCAACCTTATGATATTATTAAAGGTGAAAGGAAGAAGACAAGTCAAATCCCATTATCAGAAATGAGGTTTCAGGTTTCCATGTTAGAACAGTTAGCTTCTTCATCACACATAACTGTAATTTCAATGTGAGCTAAATTCCAGGACAGAGAAGGAGATCATCACTGAAATTACCAAGACAGTTATGTCCTGTTGAAATATCTGTGTACTGAATATGGGCCATGAAAATTAAGTATCAGGACTCACAACTAAAATATAATGTGTCATATTGAACAACTAACATGTTCTATAAAATGTAGACTAGTAGAAAATATAGATGTAGTAAAATTATATTTATGTATTATATTAAAAGCAATAATAATATCAATAAAACCCATATCCTGCAAGAGTGAAAAACATCAATGGACATGATTTTGCACAGTGATACAGACATACCCAAGCAGAGCCTTTTTTTGCAAAGGGCTGTAACTAAAGCATTCAACTTCTCAATAAAATTCTAACACAGTGCCCTGCCTCTTGAAGGCTCATTCAGTTCTGAATGAATCTATGCCACCAAGATATTCATCAGGCACTTATGTAAAAAGAAAAGATGACTAAGTTTCCACACAGAGGCCTTAAGTTCTGTTTTTACCTGTGGAGGCAACTGCTAGTAAGTCTGGTATCATTAAATCTTTATTTTATTAGGATAATTTTCCAACTGCAGAAGGACTACACGTGTGACACAAAAAAGCACGTGTTTTCTGTAAAAACACTTTGAAAACACCTTTAACAATGTCTATCTTTTTTGTGAAGAAATTTTAAATGTCATGCATCTTAGTAAATCACACTAGACTATAGCTATGATCCCTCACAGAACTTCTTTTACTGAATTAAATAGCACATACTACCTTAAGAACATCATAGTGATAACCATGAGAATGTTACTATATTTTTACCTATTAGAGGAAAGCTGTAGCTTATACATTTTATATGTATACTATAGATATCTACTATATTACACCATATCTTTTTTTAATAATAAAGTTACAAAGGAAATGTATCTCTCAGAGTTCAGGATAATGGAAAACTACTTCTCCCGAACAAAAGATTTTCTTTCATCTTATAATCACAGGAAATCTAAATACAGATTAATGTCTCACTCTCTATTAAAAAAAAAAGAATGGGAAAAAGGCTAAAGGGATTGTAGCCCAGTCTCTCAGTAAGTGGCAGATGGTCAAAATACTTCACCTGCCTTATCATATTAGAGTAAGTTCCAATTCCACCCAGCTAAAGGCTACAAAGAGGATCCACTCCAAACCAATAACTGCAAAACTCTCCTCACTGAATAAGTGAGGAATTGATTTTATTCCCCTGATTCTTTGAGAGATCTAGAATCTGTTTTATTAATAACCACATATATAAATTGTCACATGAATTAAGGTGACATGCATCTCTTCATAAAACATCTATTTTAGGATTCTGGAAAGCCATTAATATTTTTTTTATCAAACAGTATCAGAGGACATATTGGAAAAATAATTTTGAGACTTCTAGTACCAACAGATGATCCATTTTTAGAACTTTAAAAGCTAATTATTTATTCATTAATTTTTGAGCTATCTTCTCTATTTAGATTTTCTGTCTTTTGGTTTCAGTTCATGACTCATTTAAATAAGCTAGTTGCCTAAGACAACTACCAGGGGAATTGTTTTGTCTGAAGTTCTACTAAGACCTACAGGAAAATGTTTGGAGGAAATACAAATTTGCAGCTGACCCTGAAAATCTTCAAGTGAGATTTTCAGAGTAACAAAACTAGAACAGGTACTTTGGCTGGGAGTAATGAATAGACTTGATTTGGTATGTGGAGGGTGGCTATTTAAGTTGTCTTATAGCTTAACCCCTCAAAGACCCATGTCAATTTCCTCAAGAGTGGGGAGACATTTTAAATGAATCAGGTAATGTACTCCATTTGTAGAGGTACAGTAGGGAAAACAAAAAAATGGGGTCACCCTGGTTTTTTGACTCACAGAAAGATCAATGCATGTGATAAGAGGATATTTACCACGAATCTCTGCACAACCACAGTTGGAGCAGAGCAGATAATTGCTACCTTCCAAAGTGGTGATACAGGAAACATGACCTGAATGCAGCCAGGAGGAAAAATTATGTTGATAAAAAATGATTGACAGTAATGTGAGAATATGCTGGGACTGGGGCCAGAGAATCCTTAGCCAGAAAGAAGGTGGAATCTAAATTCAGAGAAGATGATCTTAATATTACTTCTCTATTCATTAATCATACACAACAGCTAACAAAGTGTTAAGAAATTGGAAATTACAAGTATGCAAATGGGTAATAACCTACCAAGAAGGATTTTATAATTTATAATTGTGAGATCCATAATAAATGTTAATAAATGTTATCAAACTACATAAAGAAGAGTTCAAAATAGCAGAAGAAACCAACACAGAAAATGAAAGAATATGGTGTGTTCAAGACACATGAGATTTCTGCAGTGAATGAATCACCTGGTGAAATAAGGTGGCAAGAAGATATTGGAAAGGGAAATTCAAGTTGTCAATATCTTTGTAGACTGGGCTTAGGAGTTTAGATTTGTTCCTAGAGAAATTTGGGAATCATTAAAGATTGCAATGCGGGAGTATACCACTATCATATTTGTGTCTAAAAAGTAACATACTGCTAGTTGATGGATGGAGTTTAAGCTGATGCAAGGCAGGAATGCTGAGGACCTCCTCCAAGGACTAGACTGGGGAGGATGATCAAAGAGCAGATTTGAAAAGTATACAACCTGAGTAGACTTGTGATTGCCAAGGGGGAGAGGAGAGGGAATAGGATGGAGTGGAAATTTTGGATTGGTAGATGCAAACTATTACATTTAGAATGGATAAGCAATGAAGTCCTACAGTATAGCACAAGGAACAATATCCAATCTCTTGGGATAGACATGATGGAAGATAATGTAAGAAGGAGAATGTATATACACTATGACTGAGTCATTTCGCTGTATAGCAGAAATTGGCACAACATTGCAAATCAACTATAATAAGAATTTTTTTTTTAAAAAGAAAGATATTCAATCTGATAGAAGCTAAAGAGTATGCAACTGTTTTAATACGGAAGGCACCTCCTGGTGCCAAGTCATTCCATATCTAAGAGGATTTACTGAGAACATGCTATGTGCTAGGGACTGTGCTGGTTGACAGGGATAAAATGGTAAATCAAAATAAATATGTCCCCTGAGCTCTGGGAAAACAGTGGGGAGCTAAGAAATACAGTCATTTATTAAATAATGACTGAAATCTATGGATTGCTTCAGAATATAATAAGTTCTAAGGAAAAAAATCAGTTTTGAAACAGCTCATGAAAAACAAATTTGAGAGAGCTTCAGTGAGCAATTAGTGTGAAATATGTAGGATGCTTAAGAGTTAACTAAGAGCAGGGACATCTGAGAATGTTCCAGGTAGAGAAAGAACCTGGGCAAAGGCCTAGAGAGAAGAGAGTCTAGCACTGCCTAACTTAAGAAAGATTTTAGCGGGTTCCATGAGATCTGGCAACACTATAAGACAGAAAATTCAGGGAGAGAAGCAGATCTAAGGGGCAGGGGTGAAAAAAAAGTAAGAAAATGTGTTGTACTTTGAACAGTAAGTTAAAATGTCTGTAAAACATTGTGTCATTTGTCCTAGGAGGAGGACAGGGCTGGAGATCAATTTTGGATTCATCAGTGTCCCTGTGTCCTCTGATTCATAGCTTAGAAGGTTGCCCAGGCAATATATGTAGAAACAAAAGGGTCGAGAAAGGAACCTCAGGGAAAAATCAGTAATTATGAAATAAGTAAAGTAAAAAGAGAGAATATACTTGCAAAAAAATGGTCAGAAAGACTAGAAGGTATCATAAGAGCCAATGGCAGTAATTCCACAGAGAAAATACCAATTGGGTGAAATATCACAGGATGGTTAAATATATTTTATAAAGGGTCCACGATTGGGCAAGCCAGAGGTCAGAGGTTATTCCAGCAAAAGAAGTTTCAGTTCAGAATAGTCAGGAAAGCTACTGAGGAATGAAAAGAAGGGAAGTTCCAGACACATTAAAAAAAAAAAAAAAAAAAAACTGGTTTAATTTCTATAGCTATTAGTCATCCTTACTTTGTTTTTTCATATAAAAAGAAAAATAAAAAAGCCTCTGCTACCTCTGCTAAAAACTGAGGTCACAAAGGCAAAGTCTATGAATGGTTAAATGCTTGATGTGGGACAGTTCAATTTTTAAACATAGCCTGATTGGGTTTTTCTTTTTTTTTTTTAAACAAATCTGGTAGAATTTGAGAGAAAAATATTTTTGTGAGTGTGATTTCCTTGTAGAATCTGATTTGATTTTTAGAAAGGCAAAGGTTATACATGTGGTAGTGGGATACCATTTTATACACACAGTAGATTCCAAGAAAGAATTCTGTGGCGTGGGTGGGTAAGCAAATAGTCTTCCTTCAGTTCCGGTACTTTCCACTGGACTTTTGCCTTCTAAGTCTGAACTTGCCTACTGGGTGAAGCAAAGAATGTGGCAGTAAGGTGTGTCAGCAAGTGTATGCTAATTTCAAAACCGTACCAAAGAACAGAATAAGTAGATCTGACGATTTTGTATAAAAAGGAAATGACCCCCACAAAGCGATTAGTTAACACAGATGTAAATAAATTATTTCCTGAAGAAATACAATGATACTTCCAAGTGGTGATGTACTTTTGTAAGAATATACTTTAAGAAGAGTTTTGAAGCTATGCTTGCTTCTTCATTGCTATCTTAGGTATAAATGAATTCAAAAGGACAAATTTCTCCTCCTGTTTACCACTAGGTACCAGGTAGGTAGGTGCACACACATAACCGATCCTACACACACACACCAAAGCCACAGAAACCAAAAGCAAACTAAGATAACACACAAAGCTCCGATGATCTCTAAGCTAGTGACAGAAGTATAGGGCACATTATTTATCTTTAAAATTATTACTTTTAGATAAATAACCTATGGAAAACTTCACTCACATCCCAAAGAGATCCATGATTTAATCCAGTCGAAAGAACACAGATGAGGTAGAGAGTGAAGATCTATGGCATAATATGATATATGCAAAATGAGAGTAATGGACTGGTTTCTTCTTTTAAGAAATTCACCTTTGTTCCCTAATGACCCTTAGATTTATTTTATTCCCTTTAATCTATTAGAAAATCTCACTAAAAATCTCACTCATGGGTTTTTATATCAGCTTAACCCCCTCCCCCATTCAAAACAGTAATCATGGTGATAAAAAAAAACAACTATCATTTCTATTGTCTGCTGTGTTGCAGAAAACATGTAGTGTTTTCCAGATCTCCCATTTTACAGAAAAGGAAACCGAGACTGAGAGAGTTGATGCAATTTGCCCAGGGTCACGGGGCTAGTGTGTAAAAGTGGGGTTTGAAACTCGGGTGTTGAAGTCCACATTCTTTCCTTCATCACAAAGTAATTCACTGTTATATCAAGAGTTGAGCAGAAGATGAATTAGAGATAGGCAGTTAGAATGCACCAGGAAACATACATAAATACAAACATACATAAAACTACTCTGTACCAAAAAAAAAAAAAAAAAAAACTGTTAAATATGTGAAGCCAAAATTTCTTATGTTGTGTAAAGATTTGTTTTTGCAGCTGATAACAATTAAATTTAGAAATCCCAATCAAGTGTTCACAAAATAATTTTCATCCTGGGATCAGTCTCCACATCACAGCCATTTTTGTAACTTCCTTAAGCAATACATTTGGGCTTGGCCACCCTTAGTTGTTGAAGTTGGACTAGCATGGTTTTACTCTCATCTTCCCTGCTAACCTCCCTAGCTTTGCCTCTAACTTTTGCTGATTGTCCTTCTATTTAGTTAGCACCTTCCCCAGGATTCCAGCCTCTGACCCTTCACCCTTCTACCTGCCAAAAGTGGAGTAAAAATCAGTAGTTCACTTTGCACAGCCTGGCTGTCCCTTACAGGGAAAAAAAAAAAAAAAAAAAAAAATACTGCTTTGCTAAATTAAGCGAGGCTCAGAGGCATCCCCAGTGTGTCACCAATTTTATGATCTAATTAAGCACCCTGTGATGTGACATGAACTACTAGATGCTAAAAGGAAAGGAGACAGAAACTCCTCCAAGGGAGCATGAGGAGTATTTCAAACTTTCTGTGCTCGTAAGCACTTGGTAAATTGCAACAAGATAGAGGCTCTCTTTGTTTTGAGAAAAATCTGGGCTAATCTTGAGATGAGGATGACAATAACTAATATTTTTTGCAGCCACAGTAAAACAAGCACCCAAAGTGCACAGTGTGAAATAGGTACTGGTAATCTACCTCTTCACAAAGAGACAGTCATCGAAATCAGGAGTCTTTATTGTTTATCCTTTCAGGGCAGAGGTCTGAATGCTCGCTGGGCTAGCCAGGAAAAATATCATAGACCCTGAGACTTACTGATCAAAGCAAACTGAAGTTCCCTAAAGGAATCAGGATGTGAGCGAATATACATGTTTTTAAAATGAAGATATCCTCAGAATATGTATATATAAAACTCCTGGTTATTGCTTAGAGGCATCCCAGTCTAGACCACACCCTGTGAGTTCCAAAAGCATTTGGAGAAATAAACTTGGCACAGCCACCTCTCTTGTTCACGGTTTTAAGACTGGAAACCTTGAAATTCCTCTCATTTCTTTCAAATCAAGATATTTAGATTGCAAAACCTTTAATCCAACTAAAAAGAGATATTTGGAATGTCTGAGCTCTCCACCCAGATTGAAGAGTTGTTTTTCAATTAGTACCATGGATTGAGGAATTTTCTGGCATCTGCCACTAAGTGAGTAAACTCAAAGATGATAAAATAAACTTTGAAAGCCAAAAAAGAAAGAAAGAAAACGTTCATTTTAATTAACTTCCGGTGAGACTTAAAAGTCAGCCTAAACCACAAAAAGTCAGTTTCCAAAACGTTGCTCTTTTTTATTTTTGCCAGACAGCATGACTCCACTGCCACTTATTAGTGCTGATTTTTAAATGCATTGCTTTTTTTTCAAGTAACTGATTCATAAACAAAGAGAATAAAATTCTCATAAGAACCAAGACAGCATTAGCATCTCTAAGTTGTTTTCAATTAATTCACCAAAACCATAATATGAACATATCTCAATATCAGTTATCAAAAATCTAGATCAAGGCCATGCTCAATCTGTACTTTTTTCTCTAAAGAGTATAATAAAATCCACTAGATTTCTCAACAGGAATAGTCAACAAAACTACTACCTCAAATACCCATGCATCTTTAGATTTGCCCCAATATCCTAACTACACTTTTTTATTTTTTATTTATTTATTTATTTTGTCTTTTTGCCTTTTCTCGAGCCACTCCCGTGGCATATGGAGGTTCCCAGGGTAGGGGTCTAATCAGAGCTGCAGCCGCCAGCCTATACCACAGCCACAGCAACGCGAGATCCAAGCCACGTCTGCCACCCACACCACAGCTCAAAGCAATACCGGATCCTTAACCCACTGAGGAAGGCCAGGGTTGGAACCCACAACCTCATGGTTCCTAGTCAGATTCATTAACCACTGCACCACAACGTGAACTCTTAACTACTGTTTTTTAAAAGCTATATATTATATCTATTTGTTGGCATCTTGAGAGAAGTTGCCATTGTATTTTCATTGAGTTATATTGTTTAATTTTATTAATTTTTAAAAAACTATTATATTTTTATTATATTTTTATAATAAAAAATAAAATAAAAAATTATTATTATATTTTTATTATCAGTATGGCTTTTCACTTTGTTTAACGCTGTCAAACTTTGTAGCAAGGGTAACTTTCATAAAAGATAGAAGCATATGTTGGATACACTTTTACTCATATTGATAAGACCTTGCCCATATCATAAATCTTATCCATGAGAAAAAAAAAATCTATTCTTCACACATGAAAGTGGCTCAATAAGGTAATAAGTGTTATTAGTAATATGTTCGTTCAGTTCTTATCTTTAGCAGAGTTGGCAAAAATAAAATTTGTAGAAGTTTGACCCCAAGGAAAATTGGTTTATTAATCTGTCAATGACCTACTATTTCCCAAATCCATCTTCACCTATGACCTTAGTCAAATCTGCTTCTTCATTGCTCTTATGATAATGTGGGATTGTTTGCCAATTAGCTGTCTGAAGAATTTTAACACCTATTATATTTTATTTACTGGTCTACAGTGTATGAAGTTTACTTGAAACAGTTATCCATGTGTCAAAGTATAACTCTCTAAGACAATGTGTTGAACAGTGATATCATATAACCTGTATTCACTTCAAAGAACAGGAGACATAAATCAGATATATGGCATATGACTTGTGATGGTATAACTTTTTACCTTTTGAAGGTGTTCGTCATTCTCTCAGTACTCACATACCACTTAGAGACACACTGAGGAGGCCATCTGGCAGAACACTGGATTGCTCCCATTCCTTCCCAAAGATATAGAAGGCAAGAAAAAGAATTGATGTCTTTCCCAGAGGCATTTGCTCAAGTGTCAGACTTAAGGGACATGATCTGAAGTTGACATTTTTTTAATGTGCTTTTGAGAAATGACATAAACTCTTAATTTTGAAGAGTAAAGTTTCCTTTCTTAAAGGACATTAAGAAAGTACTCTAGGGAGTTCCCAAAGTAGCTCAGCGGGTTATGAACCCAACTAATATCCATGAGGATGCAGGTTCAATCCCTGGCCTCATCCAGTGGGTTAAGGATCCAGCATTGCTCTGAGCTGTGGTGTAGGTCACAGACATGGCTCAGATCTGGTGTTGCTGTGGCTGTGGTGTGGGCCTGCAGCTGCAGCTTCAATTTGACCCCTAGCCTGGAAAATTCCATATGCCACAGGTATAGCCCCAAAAAAGCAAAAAAAAAAGTACTCAAAGTAACTATTATATTAATTGCCTCTCTTTTACACTCTTTCCATCTTCTTTGATCATTGCTCCTGAATGAGTTTAAGTCAATCAGATTACATGCACCTCCTGATAGGCTGGCTTTCTGGGCAGCCTCAGAATTGATTCTGCTTGCACACTTGAACCAGACCTACCAGGACCTAGACCTCTTCTTGTGAGGTAACTGACAAGTCAAGGATCAACTTCCCCCAGGTAGAGAAACCATCTGCTGCCAGGCATAAAGAAAATAAAGTGTACAGTCTCTTGGCTGTGATTCTGTGAGAAGTTGGTGAGATTCATAAAGGGCTAAAACCATTTTCACGTACATGAGAACAGCTCACTCTGTCCTTGGCCTTTAACACAAGGAAATCATGGATTTTTGCCTATTTGCTTTGTATTGACTACTTAAACAAATTCCTACTTATTGTAATGATTTTTGGTTAAATTTTTAGTGTACAATCATATTACCTTTATTTAAGGATAATGTTGCCTCACTCTTTCAAAAAGTTACTTCAGCTCCAAAGCAGGTTATACTTGGTTTGAAGGTTGAAAAGAGTAATGAGCTTTCTGAGTATTTTTGAGATACATGGATGTAAAGACAAAATGTTAAATACAGAGTAACAGAACTCTGTCCTGTTTTAGTAGTAGTTTAGATGTGAGGCAATGATGAACTGTTTTAGTAGTAGTTTAGATTTGAGGCAATGATGCATGAAATGGGATGGTTGCTTAAAGGAATACAGACAGAGAAATCGCTGAAGATTATTTTCAATTTTCAACAATTGCTAGATGGGGAAGATAAGTAGGCAATAAAAAATAACTTCAACATTTTTAATAGGCACCATGAACAATAACTAACCAACAATAACCATAGGTGCTAGATTTTTATAGATGTTGAAATATATTATATGATAGAAACCTAAAAGGAAGATTTAAAAAGTAAATAAATCTGGCTTCCTAGTTTATAAACAGTGCAAATCAGATCAAGAGAAATCAGCAGATATTTATTTTCTGCTAACTCCATGATCTCATACAATCTTGTTAAATAAAACCAAAATATCTCACAATAATTACATTTTTATAAAGTCTTCACACTACACAAAGCACTACGAATACGTTGCATGTAGAAATGATCCCTAGAGAAACGCTGAGAGTTTTTTGACCCTAAAAATTCCTAAAAATGTTTACAGCCTATAAAATATTTTCTGATTTCAGCTGATAATCATAACCCATCCGTTATTCTCTTGCAAATCCCACTCTACCGGTGAAACTCTATTTACCCTTTAAAGCAATCTTTTCCTCTTTCCTTGAAGCGGGGGCGGGGGTGGGGGGGATTAAGGGGCGGAGTAGATGAAATTGGAGTAGAGGCAGCAAGTTGCTAGAGAGGAAAAACCTCAGTAACGGTGACTTTCCTGGGCAAAGGAATAAATCAGAAGATCACAGAGTGTACTGACGACTCTTCTATGCAGCCGTTGTGGATCTCCACAGATAGTCATTATTTCAGGACTCATAGCTCAGGAAACCATATAGCTGCTGATACGAGTGTATCTGCCCTGTTTCCATCTCCAAAACAAAATAAAAATTATTCCTAGAGCCCTTTCCATCACCCTCCCTCACTTTCAAATCTTTCCCATCCTTAGCTTAACTCATTTCCCTTACTCAAAGGAGGGCAAACAGTGGCTTGTGTTGCTAGCACAGTCAAGCCACAGAGCGCATTGCCATCCATGTTTTCCCTGGTCTCAACTTTCCAGATTATTCTCCTGGCCAAGTAAAGATTTTAGAGAAAGCAAAAGAAAATTTTATGAGAAAGGTTTAAAATAAAACAAAGTAAACCACAAGTAATTATATTTATTCCATGATAAAACTAACTTTTTTCAGCATTACTTCTACTTAAAAAAAAGAAAAAAAAAAAAAGGTAAGTTTCCAAAAATTCATAAACTCCTCTTGGTAGAATAGTTTATTCCTTTAGTAAAGTGAAGGTGTCTGTAATAGATTCCACTTAAATCCCCTTTTGTTGCAACTACTAAAAACACTGTCAAGAGTTTAGTAAAAATAAGATTGCTATTACAAGCATATTTTTCCAAGTAACATTCCCTCTCTCTCTATTCCACTTCCTTTTTAACTATCCTGCTCTTTTCAAATGGTCAAGGGTCATTAAGAGAGTGGAGTAGTGAAGATAACGAGGGTCTGGATAATGTTGATGAATAACAAAAAAAAAACAGTTTTATGCACACTTTTAAGCTCCCAAAGTCATTACCATGTGAGAAATTGATGTCTGTAGCTAATGATCTTATCCCAGACTCTGATCTAATTTTGAAAATGCAAGAACAAAGCACATGCTGCTTCTATTCCTATTTGCTTACCCCATTTACTGTGACGTCTGCAAAAAAAAAAAATGGATTATGAAATAATTTTCTTGGGGATAGTTTTTGAGAAGTATTTTTTCCCTTTTTTTTTTTTTTTGTAGTTTCGGGACACTGGTCTTGGGTAACTTCTCTGAGACCATGCTCCCAGAAGTAGCAGCTGATTTGATTAATGTTGGCTACCTCTCAAGTAGTCCTAACAACCATTCTCACTGACTCTATCTGGCAGGTACTCCTAAAACACTCAGTCATTCAAAGTAGGTGACCCAAAAATACCCCAGTCATTCATGCATCTACTCAACAAACATTTATTGGTAGAGTGTTATGTTTGCAACATGAAAGTAATGTTTCTGTGATCAACTAATAGCGAACCCTTTATACCTAATGTACTCAAATCTCTTAGCTCCCCCTATAGGGAGGATTGGATTAAAGTAAGGAGTGAAGGGAGAAAAATTCAAAGGCAGGCTCAATTTCAAGTAGAGAATTAGAGTCTGGAAAAGTCCATTGCTGCTGTCTCAAAAGAGCAACCACAAATAACGATGTTACTTGTACAGCTGCCTGATAGAATGAGTCAAGGAAGAGCATACTTTCACTATTTAGTGACAGAAGCAATAACATCTATCACAAAATATATATATATTTTTACAAAATATATATTATGAGAATATATTGTATATATATTTTTAAAAATTCATCTCTGCTACTAATCATTCTTTTTACTCCCCTGTTTCTTGTGCAGTTATGTATTAGCATTAGCAAAGGCTTTTACTGATGCAGCAATTACTCAACATGAGTTTAAATTTCTATTAGGTTTGTCTAATGCATTAATTTGCTAATTATTCATAATTCATAACTCGTTCACTATTCATAATCCAGTAGTTCAATAAACATTATCAATTAATATGTATATAAACTCACAATTTCTCCCCTCCATGTTTATCCTGAAATAGAAAAGCAGACCTGTACTAGCACTTCCAATTCAGTGAGGTAGGAACTCAAATCAGAATGTGTATATGGCACAAAGTTCTGTGGCAACACATCAAAAATGATGTGATCAGTTCTGTGTCATTGACAAAAGGGATGAGATTTAAAATCTCAGAGATAGATATCTGCTGATTTCTCCATCAAGTCAGACTGATCTGGTTTGAATAGCTTTTATATTGTTCCTTACTCCACACTTACCCTGACAACACAATAATTCAGACTGTTGTTAGCAAATATCTAAACTATATAGTTTCCTAAGTGGTTTCTACACTATCCATCTTTCTCTCATTTCATCCTGAACATAACTACACATTTATCATCTGGTATTACCTTTTGTTCAAGCCCCTCTCATACATAATTTTTTTTGAATATAGAAATAAGGTTAAATGCCTATAATTTCAGGACACTATGATCAATCTAGGCTATATCATAATATAGAAGTACGTGTTGTAAATGTACATCCACTTAGAAGGTTACAAAGCAATATCTGTGTAACCGCAAATAAAATCATGGGGTATTACAGCACTCCAAAAGTCCCTTCATATCCACAGTTTACAACTCCTCACTTACAGTTCTTTCCCTCTCTGCTAGAGGTAACTGCTATACTGTCTGCTATTAATTGTCATCTTGCCTTTTGTGGCAGCTTGATTGTAATCACAGCTTTGTTGGACAGTTAGATATGAGCTCAGATTTATGCTGACACTGCTGCACCCAAAGTGCTTGGCTTGCGTCTTTCAGCTTTTCAGCCCCAAGACCTTCTACAAGCCTGCACGAATCACAGGAGGGGAAGTCCATACACCCTCTACCAGTGGAGAATGGGAACTGATGGATAAATACTCCAACCTCCTGTCCATCAAACATAATCTTGGCAGGTATTCTGTCCTGTCTTCAGGGTTCCTGGCTCTCAGCAATGGCCTGGGAAATACACAAGTGTATGGCCTGGTCTTTCTTCTTCTTCTCACTCTCTACTCCCTTATCCTGCTTCCTAAAGTCTCTTTCCATATAAACTATCTGCCATTAGCCATTGACTCATGTTTTTCTTTCATGAAGAACAAGACCTCCTTTTAATAATTTCACAACTTATTATACAGTCTTAACCAACACATTTATCTTTGTATAATTTCATAATTTAAAAAATGAACTGCACAGTATGAGTTCCATTGTGTCTTGTTTCTTTCAGACAAATTTTTTGTGTGAAATTTATCCATGTTGAGTGTAGTTTTTTATTTATGGCTGTACAAAAAGGGATTGGAAATTTTTTCACTGAAGAATCTGACTAGCCTAAGAAAAAAACACTTTATGATTATGATATCAGGTGTTTCTCTGTTAAAAATAATTAAAACATACCCTCCCACTAAGAAGTCCATATTCAACAAATGTCATGAAAATACCAACAGTTTGCAATCAGCTTCTTTTTCTTTTTTTCTTTTTAGGGGTGTCTCTGCAGCGGATGGAGTTTCCAAGGCTAGGGGTTGAATTAGAGCTGCAGCTGCTAGCCTATGTCACAGCCACAGCCACAGCCATGCCAGATCTGAGCCATATCAGTAACCTACACCATACCTTACAGCAACACCAGATCCTTAATCCACTGAGTGAGATCAGGGATCAAACCTGCATCCTCAGGAATACGAGTTGGGTTCTTAAGCCACTGAGACACAATGGGAACACTACAATCAACTTCTTTGTACCCCACTTATTAACATAAACAGGAAAACAAAAGATTATTAAACTATGAAGGCAAAATTCTAACATGAAAGACAAAAAGCAAAGTAAGAAAAATGAAAAGCAATTTGAAGGTGAGTGAGATGGCGCAGGAAAGTAAAAATTTCATAAAATGTTTCATTATTTGGAAAAATGAGAAGACTTTTTTTTTTTTTGTCTTTTTACCATTTCTTGGGCCACTCCTGCAGCATATGGAGATTCCCAGGCTAGGGGTCGAATTGGAGCTGTAGCCACCCACCTATGCCAGAACCACAGCAACACAGGATCCAAGCTGAGTCTGCAACCTACACCACAGCTCACGGCAACACCGGATCCTTAACTCACTGAGCAAGGGCAGGGATCGAACCTGCAACCTCATGGTTCCTAGTCAGATTTGTTAACCACTGAGCCATGATGGGAACTCCGAGAAGACCTGTTTATAAAATGGAAATAAACTTTTATTTAAAAATAAAATATTAAAGAAATGGGTGAAGAGGTACAAAAAGTAATAAAGTATTCAGTGTCAAAATTTTTTAAATAAAAACAAAATATCAATAGAAGAAACAATCCAAATTAGCTCTTATAATTTAAAATTTGATGGTTGAAATTGAAAACAAAAGAATTGAGGATTGGAAAATAAAGTTAAAGAAAACACTAGTGAGGGAGGGATGGAGAGACAGAGGAAGAGGGAAACAGCGGGCTGAGGAAAACAAATAAAGAAAAAATACTGGAGCTCCCTTCATGGCTCAGCGGTTAACAAACCTGACTAGGATCTATGAGGATACAGGTTCGATCCCTGGCCTTGCTCAGTGGGTTAAGGATCCAGCACTGCTGTGGCTGTGGTGTAGGCCAGTGGCTACAGCTCTGACTGGACCCTTAGCCTGGGAACCGCCAAATGCCACAGGTGCAGCCCTAAAATAGCAAAAAAAAAAAGAAAAGAAAAGAAAAGAAAAGAAAAATACCTACAGATTTATTTAGAATATCCACTATGTGAATAATAATAATTTTAGCATGAAAAGGGAGGGTTAAAAAATCAGAAACGATTTGAAAATTCATTACGAAATAATTATAGAACTTATTACAGAATTAAAGAAACTAAGTTTTCAGATTAAATGGTTCATCTAGTAACATAAACAATAGAGGAAAAGGAACCTATATCAGGACACCTACCTTGAAAATACAACTTTGAGAACAGGGGAATACTGAAAGTTCCAGAGATTAAAAGTATATCACAAATAAAAGATGAAGAATCAGAGTGGCACTTGATGTTGAAGACAAAAGATAAAAAATGATTTTCAATTAATACTGCATACCCAGACAAAATGCCAATTATATGTGAAAGTAGGAGTTCCAATTGGCCACAGGAGTGGCTAAATCAGAATCTCCACCCACCCAGTACAACTTCCAAAAAGAAGTAAGAGGATAGGGGGGTGAGAGCAAAGAGGAGAAGAGGGAGGATAGGGAAGAGGAGGAGGAAGAGGAGCACAAATCAAATCCCACTTGACCCACATCTTCAGCACTGCTAGGAAAGAAAGAATGCTCTGACCTTCTATTTCCTTTCATAAAAAGATGCAAAATTCCAGCAGACCACACACTCAGCTTCAACACTGTGAGTGGGGAGGGCAGAGAAGAGTCTTTAAACTCTTCATGGAAAAGAACAAAGGAATCAGATGACTTAAATGAAGCACATGAAAACATTACCCTTAGGAAGAAAAAAAATCTAATATTAACAGCAAAAATACTAAACATAGGTCTGACACTGAAATAGTCAGGACAATTCTATTATTGCAGCAGTAGCTGCAGAGAAAGGGCTTAGGATTGAGGGAGTTAGAAATTGCAACTATGAAGAAATGTTTCTTCTCCTGGAAAAGTTGGTAAATAGTGAAAAGAGAATAGCACTTAGAGATGTGCCAGTGAAAGGAAAGCAGGAAGCCAGAAGAACAAATTAAGGCACATGCAGAAAAAAAAAAAAGCCATCACAGAACATTCAAACTCTTCTCTTCCTCACTCACCACTACAAACCCCCACCAATATCATCTATTAATTCATCTATTAAAGCTACATAACTTTAGTCACTGAAAAAGACTAGAAAATCCATCCATTAAATGGATAAAAAAGAAACAAGACCAACTCAACACAGTTACTATAAAAGGAAAATGAAAGTCAAGATATTACACATGATAAACATTCTCATATGCAAACAACTACAAAGCAGAAGAAACTGTTTCATAACTCTCAAAGCTGAATTAAATACCTTCAAAGAAGCATTGAAATATACATATTTTTTAATTTAAAAAGGGCAAATATTAAGTACAGATACACACACAAAAGGAATGCAATGAGTTGATAGTACTCAGGGAAGAAATTGTATAGACAAAACACCCCCAAAATGAAGAATAAGTTATAAAGTGTCAAAAGGAAAATAGATTCAAATGAAACACCAGTTCCCATTGTGGCGCTGTGGAAAGGAATCCAGCTAGGAACCATGAGGTTGCGGGTTTGATCCCTGGCCTCAGACGCGGCTTGGATCTGGCGTTGCTGTGGCTGTGGTGTAGGCTGGCAGCTACAGCTCCGATTGGACCCCTAGCTTGGGAACCTCCATATGCCACAGGTATGGCTCTTAAATGACAAAAAAGAAAACAGAAAAAAAGAGAAAAAAAAGAATTTGATCAAATGAAACACCATTAGGAAACTTTATATAAATGCAGGAAAGAAGTCAAGAAAATGAACGTAAGATAAAGAAAAATAAGAGAGGAATTCCCATTGTGGCTCAGTGGTTAACAAATACGACTAGGAACCATGAGGTTGTGGGTTTAATCCCTGGCCTTGCTCAGTTGGTTAAGGATCCAACATTGCCATGAGCTGTGGTGTAGGTTGCAGACACGGCTCAGATCCTATGTTGCTGTGGCTGTGGTGTAGGCTGGTGGCTACAGCTCTGATTGGACACCCATGCCTAGGGACCTCCATATGCCACAGGTGCCACCCTTGAAAAGACAAAAAGACCAAAAAAAAGGAAAAAAGAAAAATTAAAGAGAGTCAGAGAGAAAGTGGTTGAAATGTATGATAGGCAAATAGTCAACAACATATGTGTAACTAGAGTCCCCAAAGAAGAAAAATAAAACAAAGGAATAGAACTAATAATTAAACTTATAATTTAAGAAAACCTGTCTGTATATTGAAAGGGCTAACAGTGCACTAGGAAAATTTTACCCATAGTGATCAAATTTGAAACATATTTTTGCCAAATATTATATTGACAGCACCTCAAAGCAAAAAAAAAAATGGTGTGACTTAAACAATTAGGCTAGAAAAGATTCTCAAGTAAAATATACAGGGAAAGGCAACAGTGGAATAGCATTTTTAAAAAACCCAAAGAAAGTGAAAACTAAGGATTTTATATCCAGCTAAGCTGTATATCAAGTATTAGAGTTACAGCAAAACAATTTTACAAATGGAACACCACAGAAAATAGTACACCTATAAGCCTTTTACAATAAATCTAGAGAATGAGCTTCATCTAATCAAGAAATAACAGGAGAAACATCAAGGAAAATACTGATAACAAACATTTAATATTGAGTAGTAGATCTATGACTAGATAGACCAAAGTTGAGGATATACGTCGAAGAAGAGTATATAAACAGTATATTTTGTGACAAAGTAGAAAGAATGCATGTAGAAAGTGTAGGAAAAGTAGAAAAATAAGATATGCTTATATTCTTATTTGCTATGTAAGTATAAGAAAAACAGGAAGTCAAAGGATGCCACTTAAAATCTCACAAACCAGGAAATCAGAGGTTATATATGGAAGAAATACAAGAGAAAAATCTTCATGAATGTGTTAGACAAAGTGTTTTTAGACACCAAAGGCATAATTCAAAAATAAATAATTGATAAATTGTACTTCATCAAAATTTAAACAAATAGCTCTCTGGAAGTCTCTGATAAGCAAATGAAAAGATAAGCAATAGAGAGCGTATTTATAAACCATATATCTGAAAAATGACTTGTATATAGAACATAGAATTCTCAAAACCCAACAATATGAAAAGAATAACCCAATTAAAATACAGGTAAAAGACCTGAATAGACACTTCATTAAAGATGAAGTACAGATGGCAAATAAGCACCTGCAAAGATGTCCAACATCATTAGTTATTACAGAAATTAAAATTTAAGCAAATACTAAGCAACAGAAACTCTCATATTTTTTGGCAAATGGTTTGGAAGTTCCTCATTAAGTATACACAGATAGTGCACCTACAGCTTTGGAGATCTGTCTCTTACATCAACAATATTTGGATGGAACCGACCCAGGGACCACCCTTCTTCAAGCCTCACACCACCCGCCAATCTCCTTTCCAGTCACAATCTCTGGGATTGTCTTCTTAGCTATTCCCTGCCTCCAGAATCAGCCAACAGCAATTTATGCAGTGAGCTCTTTACTGCAGATCAATCATGAACTCCCAGATTCCTCGGAATCAATGTGGAGACTGCAGTCAACCTGGATCTGCTGGTCTCCTACACTCACCTCTCTTTAGCTTTCTGTTTCAGTGTGACCATGAGGCTCCAGAAGTATGGGTCACCTTGTCTGAGAGGGCACCCAGCCTCTTTGGAAGATAAAAACTGGGGCTGCAGCCTTGCCCTCTGCCAGGTGTGCAGAAGCCATCACAAAATGAGTAAACTCTAGATACCATGGAGGCTGCCATGGCCCTGGAGGAGAACCTGAGCCAAGCCCTTCAGGATTGGCATGCCCTGGGTTCTGCCTGCATGGGCCCTCATCTTTCTGACTTTCTAGAGAATTCATTCTCCATGAGAAGGTAGAATTCATCAAGAAATTGGAAAACCACCTGATCAGCTCCACAGGTTGGCCAGCCCCAAAGGCTTACCCTCAAGCATGTCTGGGCACCAGAGCCCAGCAGCCTTTGGAGGTCCTCCGCATCATCCTCACGTAAGGGATTCTGCCTGAGCCTTTCCATGAACAAGCAGGTGGCTTTTTAGCCACCCAGGGGCCTCTCCCAAGCCCTGGATCAAAGGGATTTTTACAGAGAAAAAATAAATAAACATACTACGTGACTTAGCAAGCCACATCTATGTATTTACACCAGAAAAAATAAAAATTTATTTTCACACACATGCACATACTCCCACACACAAACTGTGTACAAATACTTATGTACAATATAAATACAAATACTGTGTACAACACAAATGGTGTTATTCATAATCATTAGAAAGTGGAAACAACATAAATATTCTTCAGTGAGTATGTGGTTAAAAAATCATGGCATATCTATATGTATCAAGTCAATAATAAAAAGGAATGAGCCTTTTTTGTTTGTTTGTTTGTTTTTCCTTTTTTAGGGCCTCACCTGGAGCATACGGAGATTCCCAGGCTAGGTGTCTAATTGGAGCTACACTGCCAGCCTATGCCAGAGCCACAGCGATGCCAGATCTGAGCCGAAACTGCAGCCTACACCACAGCTTACAGCAATGCTTGATACTTAATCCACTGAATACGGCCAAGGATTGAACCTGCAACCTCATGGTTCCTAGTGGGATTCATTTCCATGGCGCCATGACAGGAACTCCAAAAAAGAATGAACTATTGATACACACAAAATCATAGTTGAAGCACAAATACATTATGCTAAGTGACAGAAGTCAATTTAAAAAGGTTATATACTATATGATTCCATTTATTTATATGACATGCTAGAAAAAGCAAAATGTAGGGCAGTTACTGACAGGTAACAGAGTTACCAGGCTCAACGGTTACCAGAGGTTATAGGCTGAGATAGATCAACCACGAAGGGCAAATTTGAGGAAATGTTTTGCAGTAATGAAATTGTTCCATATCCTGATTGTAGCAGTGATTACATGAATCTAAATAAGTGTTCAAACTCAAAAAACTATCCCCAAAATTTAATTTTGCTGGAGGTAAACTAAAAAATTATTTTTAATAAGGAAATTGTCCTGGATTGAAAAAGCCTAAAAATACATAACAGCAGCAATGCATGAACCCAGGTTGGACATGGTTGCTGTTCATTTTTCTTTTTAACAAAGTACAGTAGATATTCTTATAATTGTGGAAATTCTAATGTGAACCGAATGCTGATTTTCTTAAGTATGTGAAAGTATTGTGGTTTCACTGAAAGTTGTCTTCATTCTTAAGCCATGTTCACTTGATATTTTAAATGTAAATGTCACAATGAATCACTTACCTTCAAATGATACAGAAAAAAAAGGATGGAGATATATATTCATATATCCATTATCTATAACATAGGTAAATTTACACTACTAATTTTACTATTTTTGGTATTTGAAAACTTTTATAATAAAATGTTGAGGAAAAATGTACGGCTAAAGAGTCGAAGGAGAGCTCATTCTGAAAATGTAGAAAAACTCATCCATAAAACAAAAAAATTACGTTGTTTTACTTTTGTTAATCTGAAACACTTACCTTTCTGAATTTGTGTTTACATCACAAGATTAATCTGTTTTATATATTGACAGTAATATTATTAAAATGTTTAGGGTAAAAATATACCTCCTAACTACTTTTTTTCCAGAAGTATAGAAAGATGCACTCCATCAACTGAGGGAATAATCCAGACATTAGGAAGATATAGGTCCAGGAAATTCTTCAGAATGGTGGTGAAAGAAGGTGTCAGAGTTACACAAGGCATAGAATCATACAGGTTAGAGTAAGTCAACAGCTCTGAGATAGATATCTATACATAAATGAAACTGAGAGTGCCCAGTGTTTCTGAATGCATTAACAGACAATGTACACAAATGAGAAAGAACTAAGGCTGAATTGGTGATAAGAGAGAAGCAAAGAAAATAGAACAATAATTAACTTCGGAGAAACTAAAAAGTGTCCAACAATGGAAAAATAATTATAGGTTACTACATGGATCAGCTACAAATAACATTCCTAAAGTCTCAATAATTTAAATACTGAGGAACAATCTAAATCAAATCAGAAAACAATATTGAAAAGTTAGGAGCATGGGAAATGCCATGTGTCTAATGAAAGGTGAGGGAGGTCAATGAACAAGGAGTAAATTTTTCCCTTCCATAGTAAGAAGTTGATATGCCATGCCTAAACTGTAAGACATGAAGTAGCCATGAATTTGCAAGAGTTATGGAGGCTAATAATAAAAGAAATAGCTAAAACTGATACTGTTAGTGGACTTTATAAGCCATATAGAATCACTTGACCCTTTCATGTTCATATATATTTCAATAAAAATAAAAACAAAATTTAAAAATGTTTTTGAGGGTAAAGTTTCCCATAAAAAAAAGACGCCTGCAGAGATTCCAAAGACAATTCTAATTCATCACCCCTTCCTGTATCCAGGGCATTTCTCTCACCAAAGAGTTAGAACTGATCATATGGTAATTCTATTCTTAGTTTTCCAAGAAACCTCCATACTGTTTTCCATAGTGGTTGTACCAATTTACATTCCCATCAACAGTGTAGGAGGGTTCCCTTTTCTCTGTACCCTTCCCAGCATTTGTTATTTGTAGACTTATTAACGATAGAACTATTATATGATCCAGCAATCCCATTCTTGGGCATATATCCGGACAAAACTACATTTCAAAAGGATATGTACATCTCTTTGTTCATTGCAGCACTATTTGCAATAGCCAAAACAATGGAAAACATAAATGTCCTCAAAAGAAGAATAGATAAAGAAGATGTGATACATATACCTAATGGAATACTACCCAGCCGTCAAAAAGCATGAATATGCTTGAGCTGGTGTGTTAGAGTATCAGAGATGAAAGAAGCAGTACCCAGTCTCCCCAGCTGTCCCAGTGAAAGCCAGACCAGATCATCTGACAGGCAGTCAAACTCCAGCAACATATGGGCAGAGCTCAAATCAGCCTCAAGTGAAACCCCACAAAGTAGAACAAAATCAGCACATTGAGCCACTAAATTTTGGGATCATCTGGTATGCAGCATTATTGTAGCAAGAGATTACTTGTACAACATCTAATGAACACTGTAGTAATAGTCTTTAACCAAAAAAAAAAAAGGTGGGTAATGTAAGCATGATAACTGGGTCGACTTCTGGAGAAAGTTGTGAATAAGAGGAAATTATTTGATATATTCGCATTGCTGAGTTTGGTCACATTCACTTCTAGGACTCTCTCTTTCTCTCAAGAAGAGTAGACTTTTGTGGTGCAGTTAAGTAGTTAAATGAAGGCCCGAGTGAAGAAGCAAACAGTGAGGAAGGAAGCAATGGTGCATGTCAACCAAGTCATTGTACTTCCAGCAAACACCAATGTTAATCATGTTAGTTGGTCATTGCATGAACTTTCACTCAGCTTTCATTCTGTGATATACTGGTGGCATGGCACCAATCTGTACTGTCAGCTCAAAAGAGAAAAAACAGCACCTTCAGAGGTTTTACAGCAATTCAGACACACTCTAATTGAGTAAATGCCTCTTTCTTGTTTTCCAATTCTTTGACTTTAAAACAGTTCTAATTTTCCCTTACCTGTGAAGGAAGGATATCCATAGCAGCTACTCGGGTTGTTGGAAAGGTCATGATTTCTATAAAGTGTTTAGTAAAGTGCTTGGCATTTACTAAACATTGAGGAGCTGTTAGTTGCTGTTGTTATTGAATATATGAAATATATTACTATGTACATACATATATAGAAAATATACAAATATGGTGGGTAAAGAACTTGAGTTAGGGTGGCATAGGTCCAGTTAATTATCAGTATCAATCATGCAAGTCTGCAAGAGTAAAGAAAGATGAGGCTCATTGTTCCCAGGCACCTATATTATAGCTCTACCAGCACACAGCAAAACCTGACAGAGATAGGGAAAAGGAAGGGAACCATCAGTATAACAATAACCAACATTTATTGAGTTTTTCCTCTCCATCAGGTGCTCTTTCCAGGGCTTACTTGAGTTAAGCCATTTATGTCTCACAACAATCTGATTAAATATGCAGGAAGTCCTTTTTGTATGAAATCCTCTTTTACAGATGAAGAACAAAAGGCAGACAGTTTAAGTAACTTGCCCAAAGTTAAGCTCAAGATAAGCAGCACAGCCTGGGTTGAAAGCCCATGTTCTTAACCACAACAGTCACCTTTTGTTTGAATAAGGGTTTCAATTCTACCTTAAGTTCCTAGGTGCTAAGAAAATGTAGAATGAAAATTTTCTTATGGTTTCTCTGAAGAAGCCCCTTGCGCCTCCTCTGCCAAATATCATAAGAATTCCCTCAACTGGCCTTATAGGTCAAGGTATTTCCTAGGGTCCCCAGTGATGTATATGGCTCTTGGGCTCTCAGCTTCATAATAGCAGCCTTGTAGATGCTGTCCATTGTCCCTTTGCCACAGCTTGGAACTACTTACCAGTTAGGGATGGGGCCTAGAAAGCACCAAGTTAAAGAGAAAGTCACCACAACACAGAAATTAAGAATATATATATATATATGTATGTATGTATGTATGTGTGTGTGTGTATATATATATATATATATATATGTATGTATGTATGTATGTATGTGTGTGTGTATCTATACGCACACACACACATGAGTTCCTATTGTGGCACAGCAGAAATGAATCATTATCCATGATGATGTGGGTTCGATCCCTGGCCTCGCTCAGTGGGTTGCGAATCTGGCATTGCTGTGAGCTGTGGTGTAGGTCGCAGACATGGCTTGGCTCCCAAGTTGCTGTGGCTGTGGTGTAGGCTGGCAGCCGTAGCTCCCATTCAACCCCAAGCCTGGGTACTTCCACATTGAGTGCGGCCCTAAAAAAAGTTTTTTTTAAATAAAAGGATATATATGTAGTCAGATAGTCAAGATAAAATCCCAGGCTCTGCCATTCATTAGCTGTGGCAAGTACTTAACCCTTGGTGCCTCATTGTTCTTATCTATAAAGTGGGGGGTAATAAGAACATCTACCTAATGAAGTTCTTATAAATAATGTAAATGATGATGATGATATACACATAAAGTGCTTACCATCAGCCTGAAACTATTCAATAACAACTATAATTTTCATGATTAAAATTCTCATTTCCTTTCAGTTTCTTGCTACAATTATCTTTCTCGTCATCCAATCTTATTTTAGCTTTTTTGTATTACATTGCTTTTAGAATGATAAATTGCCTCAAATTAACCCTTTTTAAAATTCAGTAAGATTCAAATGATTTAAAATTGGGTACATTAATTTGTAATAATAGAAAAAAAATGATGGTTTGGGCAATTCAATGTAAATATTTACCTATGCCCCAGTTTTTCTAATTAGGCCCTTTCACACAGGGGAAAGAGATTTGCATAATGTGCCATTATTAGGTTATATTTGGGGAGGGGCAAGAGATATAGATAGCAGAAAACATAAGAACACAGTCTTTCTTACCTTGCCGTATAGAAAAGACCTGGCTGGGCAACAGCTGCCGAGATGTCTGCAGCAGGTCAAATATGGCTGCCACTGGCAAGACTCTCAGTTACTCTCTCCACCTGCTCTTTTCTGTGTGTCTCCTCTTCTTACACTGTTTTCAGTAGCCTCCTCCTCTTCCACCCAATGTCATTCATCCACCCAAGCTTCTGCTCATTCATGTCTTCTGCCATCCAATATCTAAGCTTACACAAGGCCATCAGAGTACCACTCTGATCATTTCTGCTGACTTTAGCTTCAGCTTCCACTGCTAACCAATACCTATCTTGTTTTCCCAATTCAAATTGCCGACAGAGAGATGCTGGTTGACCCAGATACTCTTTTCATATGAGGATATGTCAAGCATAGGTCACTAATCAGCCTATGTATTGACTGCATTGGTTAGCTTCCCACTTTTGGTCCAAGGAGCTGTGTTTTAATAGGTGGCATCATACAGTACAAATAATTCAACCTACTCTTGCCCCTTCAGCAGGATCCTTAATGTAGTAATTTTACTATAGGTTCCTGGGAGCGTAACAAGGTTCTGTGCCCCAAGACTTAAGGTTTTAGTACTGTAGGATGGCTAAGGCTATAACAGTACAGTTCATGTCAGGATAAAAATACTTTCTAATCCCATTATCAAGAATACTTTTTAAAAATTAATACTTTTACTCTGTTTCAATTAGAAAAAACTTTTGCATCCACTCTTTTTTACAGATTTCCTGACTTGTGATGGTAAAAATATCCTCATATTTGACAGAATTTTACAATTATAAAAATTATATTTAGCTACATATGAAAGAAAACCCAAGTTGATAATGGCTTCAGCACCAAAGTTATTATTCTGTCACATAAAAGTATGGAAGCCAGTAGTCCAAGGATGATGTTACTTCCGTGAATTTACCAGTGCCTTTGCTTCTATGATCTTTTTTATTCCAACACCCATAGAGTGAGGAGCCTCATCCTCATCAAATAAAATGGCAGCTATGGTGCTAGCCATCACATCCATGTTCCAAGAAGTAGGATGAAGGAGAAAAAGAAGAGCCTGGTTATTTCTTTTAAAGAAGTAGAAAATGTTACTACCTCTTATATCACATTTACCTGAACCTTGCCACATGACTGCCCAAGGCTGCAAGGGAAGCTGAGAAATGTAATCCTTCAGCTGAGTAAATAAACTCTCAAAATAAATTTGAAGTTTTAAAATTAAGAAAGAGGGGGGGAAATGGATGTTTGGGAGATAACTGGTGGTCTTTGTTACAGTCCACATTTTTTTTTTCGTCTTTTTACCTTTTCTAGGGCCACTCCCACAGCATATGGAGTTCCCGGGCTAGGGGTCTAATCGGAGCTGTAGCCACCCACCTATGCCAGAGCCACAGCAACGCAGGATCCGAGCTGTGTCTGCAACCTACACCACAGCTCATGGCAACCCTGGATCATTAACCTACTGAGCAAGGCCAGGGATCAAACACACAACCTCGTGGTTCCTAGTCGGATTCATTAACCACTGCACCACAACAGAAACTCCTACAGTCCACACTTTTGATATTCAACTCCATCCATGTGTACACCTTCCTTACAAACACAACACACTCCCTCCCTAGTAGAGATACCGCAACGTGGTCCCCAGTTACCCTGCTGAGCTCAAAGTCTAAACACTCTGGCATAAATGGAGCAAACAGCACAAATACAACAAAACGTCCCCTTTGGAAATTAGAAGAATGGCAGACACATCACATTCATTCATCTAAACAATTATAAGACCCAGCTGGGCAGAACTGAAGTTACCCTGCCCTGGAAGTAAAGTATGTTTTTTATTTGGCCCCTCTGGCAGCTTCTGGTTCTTCTTTCTGGGAACACACTCTCATCCATGTTCTGTGACCCTTGGCTTTCCCCGCTAGAGTTATTCACATTCACTGATATCTAAGGACATACTAAAGTAGGTCCTGGAGAATATGACCTTCTTGAGACCTGCCCATTTTTCACAGCCCCCTTCCACCTTGGATTTAAGATTCCCTTGAGGAGTGTAATACTCACATGGTGCCCTAGACCAAGTCTGGGGTTCACCTGCCAACATTACTCCCTTAAATCTTAGTAGGCTTGGAGCTCCCATTGTGGCACAGTGGTTAATGAATCTGACTAGGAACCATGACGTTGTGGGTTCGATCTCTGGCCCTGCTCAGCGGGTTAATGATCTGGTGTTGCCGTGAGCTGTGGTGAAAGTTGCAGACGTGGCTCAGATCCTGCATTGCTGTGGCTCTGGCATAGGTGGGTGGCTACAGCTCCGATTAGACCCCTAGCCTGGGAACCTCCCTATGCTGTGGGAATGGCCCTAGAAAAGGTAAAAAGACCAAAAAAAAAAAAAAAAGTGTGGACTGTAACAAAGACCACCAGTTATTGCCCAAACATCCATTTTTTCCCCCTCTTCCTTAATTTTAAAACTTCAAATTAATTTTGAGGGTTTATTTTCTCAGCGGCTCAAGAAAAAGCAAAAAGAAAAAAAATTAGTAGGCCTCTTATGGATTTGTTTCCATTTAGTCCCACATGCAAATAACCATACTTACTGCTATTATACTTAGTTTTCAGCCTGGAAACTTTCATCTTTTATTTACTGTCTTCTCTTCTGACACCCTTACATTCAAATGCGTGGTAGCAATTATTTGAAAAAATAAGCTTGGATGGGAAAATGAAAACCTTAATTTAGTCCCCATTGTCTGTAGAGAGCCCTTGCTATAAGATTTGGCAGTATGGTTGTCTCTTACTAATAGTGACACTATGCAACCACCATTTACAATTTCTTTAATTTGAAATATAGTATAAGGGGGCTTTCTCAGTCCTTCAGTATCTCAAATTACAGGACTCCTGAGCAATTTATGCTATAAGCTGCTCATGGAGACTCTCTAAGAAAAGGAATATTTCCCTCTCCCTCTGCTTGAAGTCTGAGCTCATGTCGACTTTTACAAGACTGCTAAAATGGCAAAAAGTACCCAACACACACACCAATATTTGGAATTATTCCTACCATTTACCCTTGTGTTTTAGCTCCAATTCATATGTGTTTTGTCTTCCAAATGACAAGAGATAACAATGTAACAAACAGTTTCCTATCCCATGATAGAATTATCAATTGTCTAGTCTACAATACTGAGTCTTCACTATTTAAATGCTTCTCACCACCAAGCCAGACCTATTTTCCAAGTTGTTATTGCACCCTACCTCCAGATGCCAAATTCTATACTGGATAGGATTTGGTTTGATTATGTATAAACAAAAAAAATTTTAAACCATTTATCAGAGTCTTACACTAGAGAGTTTGCTTTTCACTACCACAAAGGAAAACACTGTGGGAAAATATACTAGAGACTCTGCTGGACCAGAGGATACACACACTTATGAAGATCATAACTCTGCCCAGAGCAAAAGCTGTTCATTCCTAACTGCCAGTACAAAATATTTTGAGAATTCCCATTATGTCTCAGAGGGTTAAGAACCTGACATACTGTCCCTGAGGACAAGAGTTTGATCCCTGGCCTTGCTTAGGAGGTTAAGGATCATGAGTTGCCACAAGCTGCAGTATAGGTTGCAGACAAAGCTTGGATCCTGCATGAATGTGGCTGTGGCCGTGGCCTAGGCTGGCAGCTGCATCTCCGATTCAACCACTAGTTGAAACTTTCACATGCTGCAAGTGCAGCCATAAAAAGAAAAAACATTTTTTGGTTTCTTAACCCACAGCAGGTGCCTATATCACCTGACTCTCTTTATGTCACCTTATGGGAAGTGCAGGTCAAGGAACCAACCCTACCTCCCAAGGAATCAACCCTACTCATGATCTGGCTACACTGTTACTATAAGGAATAAAGCCTCCTGTCTCTGACCCAGGAATTAGTTACATCTTTTCTATCTGCTTCCAGAGATTGTGAGAGGCTGACTTGTTAGTTTGCAGTTAGAGCAAAAATCTCAGATACCTCAATTCTTGACAGATAAAAGACCCAGTAAATATTAGTTCTATTTCCAAGGTGAAAATGATGGTCAGGGAGGTAATCAGAGTCACCAAAAATCACGCAATGAGAAGAGTCTACTTCTCTCTCCTCACCCATCCTGTATTGCTCCACCCACAGCTGATCCTGTGGAACCGGAAATGGTCAGGGAAAGTTATAGAAGGTGGCTATTGTCTTAGAGGCAGAGAAGAGAAGAGGATGATGCAGGTGTGGCTGTAGATACAAAATTTAAGGAGGCACTCACACGTAGGTGTCAAGCCTGCTCTTGCACAACCTGAGAGCTAGTGCCTCCTTAAATCCGATGTGCTGACCTGTCATGATGTGTGAAATAGCACAGAAGGACAGAACTCTTGCTTCCATTTATCTGGGGTGCCTAAAATAATCACACTTATAGAAGCAGAGAGGAGAATTGTGGTTGCCAGGGGTTGGGGAAGGAGAAAATGGAGAATTGCTGTTCAACATGTATAAAGTTTCAGTTATATAAGGTGGATAAGTTCTAGAGACCCACTTACAACACCAGGCCTACTGTTAACAGTATTACACTATACAATGAAAAATGTGTTAAGAGCATAGATATTATGTCAAGTGTTCCTATATACATATATATTATTTAAAGAATGGCCACTGCTAGAATTTGAATCACAAATAATAGCTAACACAATATTATACATAGAATGGATAAGCAATGAGGTCCTACTGTATAGCACAGGGAACTATATTCAGTCTCCTGAGATAGAACATGATGGAAGATAAGAAGAGGAATATATATATTTGCTGTACAGCAGAATTAGGTACAAATATTGTAAATCAACTATAATTTTTTAAAAATTTTAGAAAAAAAATGATAGCTAGTATTTTTTAAGTTCTTAAGGAAGATCATGTTGACAGCTATGTGCAAAAAGGAAAAAACATTATTCTATTTGAATGAATGATTCAGACTTTTCCCCTTCCAGAACCAAGTAGTAACTGAAATAGGATCTTGGTTTTCAGTAATCAAAGTTCTAAGTCTCATTTAATTGTGTCTCTTTTTGTGACAGATTTTCTTTCTGACTTTTCCATCCAGTCTTTTCAATATATGAGAGTGTAAACAATTGGTATATTCATTAGATGTTGGCCAACCATTCATCCTGCTGTCAAAAGTACATTTAGAGAAATTTGAAGTTGTTATCAATGAGAATTTAAAACATTGGTGTTTCCTTACACCAATTTATGATTCCAAATCCTTTTTCTTCTTCTTTTTAGGGCCGTACCTGTGGCATTTTTTCCCCCCAAACCCATTTATGTCATTTTCCAATAAAGTCAGTATTAGGATACAGCAGTTTTATTTGAAAAGTATGTAACATAACTTTGAGCCTCACTTGTCTCACCTTACTAATGGCCTCACATAGAAGTCTCCAAATCCATCATCTTTCTTTCCTGACTTCACATTCATGTTCTTTTCATCTACATGTCCCTTACTCGTTCTGATTCTGAGGCAGGAGAAAGATGGGCCCCTGGGCTGAGAACAGCTGGGACTTGTCAGGCTGAGTAAATTGGGCCTTGCTTCTCTTTAAAGAAAATTATGGCAGGAGCTGAGCTCTGCTGGGATTGAAAGATAAGATGACCATTTCCATTAAGTGGGGTCAAGAAGAACTCCCCAATTACACATGTGCAGAACCTCATAGGGCTCAAAAAGGGAGGGGGCACCAGGCCATAAGAAGTCCCAATAACATCCTAGAACACTTTGCTCTGGAATCCATCTTGACAAAAAGATGTGCTTGCATATAGGAGAGGGTCTTCAGTCTGGTCAGGTATGAAGGATAAGGCAAGATAATTGGCTAAAGGAAAAAAAAGGACCCAGAAGAACTGTCCTATATAAGTGATTTAAGTCATCTTTCTGGCACAATCCTTATTCAGGGGAATGCCCACACCTGTGCTCCTTTGGGTGTGTATTACTGCTTTGCTTCTGCCTTAGATAAAGAGATTATTTCTCCATATTTCTGTGCTCTCCCACATGTTGTACTGTGTTTCTAACAATACACCTTTGTCTGTTTTTACAGTTTTTGCTTTAAACAGAGAGCAAGAATGGGGGAAATTCTGCTTTTTAGCCTCTAGCTAGTCTAGTGGCTAGGATTTCTGGTTTTCACTCAGGCTTCCCAGGTTCAATTCCTAAGCAGAAAATTAAGATCTCGCTTCAAGCCATCACTCAGTGCTGCCTCCCTGAAATCAATTCCACCAAAATTTTCCTCAAAACATATACTCTGAAAGAGATCTGAAATATATTCACACCAGCATCAAATAACTGGTGCCAGCTAAACACTCCTACCAGAAATGTTGGAATTTCAAAAGTGACCTTTTGCCAAAGGAATGAAGACTAAAAGTAAAATCTCAGGTATTCTAACCAGGATATTAGCCTCTAGGTGGGATGTTTGAGGGACAATTTCTGCTTGTGAGGAACACTGATAAAATACCTTTATGACATACAAAAATCAGACCACTCTGTTTCACCAGCTACCTGTCCTGTTTGTGCCTGAAGCCAACAGTCCAGTATATGGTGGTTATTCATCACCAATAAAATCTCTTTTTTTGGAGAAATTCTGCATTTTAATTAACTCCAGAAGCAGAGACAACCTTATTTGTCCCTTTAAAAGTGGAGGCAAGCGAAGGCCAGAAAGGCACTTGTGTTACAGTCATCCTCACCCCCCACAAAGCCACAGGAGGAAAAGAAAGGCCTCTCCATCAGCCAACTGGTGCAGGGAGAAATCAAAGGAAGACAAACCCCGATTCAGCATCTGCCTGGAAGCCACTGGCATCTCTATCCCAGGGGCGAACAAATGAGTTTTGTACACACCTGTGAAGGAGCCCTTTGAAGCACTGGCATCCTGATTGGCAGCTTTTCTTATCTGCCCATCTCAGAGCCTGGGAAATGGGAAACACACACAGGGGAAGGACCTGGAAAGGTAGGCGGCACTGGACTGGCTCCCAGCCCACTGGGTAAACAGGCTCGCTGCCTTCTCACACACATAGCCTTTCAACAAGGCAAAGGGAGTGCCCATCTTTTCTGGGAATAAAGATGAGGAAATGACCCTCAGCTGTCCCCACACAACAAAACCACCGACCACTATGATATAGCCAGAGTCTCCCATGCAAGGTAGACCAGATGGGATTTCTCTCCCGGACCAGAAGTGTATGTTCCTTTTCAAGACTGTTTACACTGCTGGGCTCACCAGCACTCTGGGGACTGGGACATTTTAATGATATCCATGGTCTTAACTTTCTACAAAGAATACACAGTCACAAGCTTTCCTTCAGGACAAGAGCAGCTGTACTTTTCTGAATGCTCTTCTTAATTGAATTATATTGATGAAGGCTCTATGGCCTTTTGTTTTGAGTCTGGGATTATGAGTTTGAAAGTCTGAGGTCCAGTTTTAGTTTCATACCTAACTTCTTGTGTGGGCCTTCACAAGCAATTATATCCCATCTTATTTTTCTGAACTATTAAAGGGGCTATACTGAAGTTTGTGAGGAAGAGAGAAGACCAGGATATAACCAGTTTGAAATACTTTCACTTGATTCCAAGACAACAGAGTATTTATCAAACATCCACTCTCAAATTTGCAGTGGACAAAGAGAGGGAAAACATAAAAAAAGAAAAATATAGGGCCTCTGCATTCAAGCAAATTAGAAAGTAAATAGTAAGACAAAAGTTAAGTACTTAATATCTACACAAGAATTAGCAAGGCAGTATCCACAGCAACTCAGAATCTGAGCCATGTCTGTGAACTACACCACAGCTCACGCCAAAACCGGATCCTTAACCCACTGAGCAAGGCCAGGGGTCGAACCCACATCCTCATGGATACTAGTCAGATTCATCAACCTCTGAGCCATGACAGGAACTCCCAGTTTAAAAAAAAAAAAAAATCTTTCAGACATAAGTATGTAATATCTTTATCATGGTTAACATCAAGGTTAACCAAAATATGATCTGATTCTCCTTTGTAATTCAAACTTAGTAGATTAAAAACAAATGCTCCTTAAGAGATAATTTGCTGAATTACCAGGGAGTTTATGGGAGGACTGCCACATGATAAGTGACTTTTTAGGATAGTGAGCTGTGTATCTGGTCCCCAGACCCATCACTTCACCCAGAAGTATTTTTTACCTACTGTTTCTTCCTGTTTCTTTACCAGTTGGCAGCCTAAGCTAAAGGCTATAAAAACTAAACCTGAGCATTTACATTTCATCCAGTAACAAAAGTCATTGAAAGTAACTTTATATGAAAGATATTGCAACAATGTATTGTTCTTCCCATTTTCTTGTAACTTTGCTAGAAACCAACCCACAGCCTCACTTTGGCTGTGGCTTGTGAGAAATCCTTCTCTTTTAAAATCGTTAGTAGTTTGCCATGTGTGCAGTGTTCCCATTCTTGTTTTCTCTGTCATTCAGGTTTTCATTTTTACCATATTAAACTCACACACAAGCAAACACGCAGGTGTATTTACTTGACACAAATAAGTTTAATGTATATTAGAAGAGATTCCTGTGGAAGTCAAATATTATTTAAAAGCATAAAATATATTCAGCTTTATGACTGAATGTATTGCCTCAATTTCTATTTTGATTTATACTATCCTAATTTCTTCTAGATCTGCATTATGTGAACCAGGACTTATTTTTAAGACTGAATAAAGGAGTTCCCATCATGGTGGAGCAGAAGTGAATCCGACTAGGAACAATGAGGTTGGGAGTTCAATCCCTGGTCTTGCTCAGAGGGTTAAGGATCTGGCATTGCTGTGAGCAGACATGGCTTGTATCTGGCATGGCTATGGTGAAGGCCAACGACTACAGCTCCAATTCGACCCCCAGCCTGGGAACCTCCATATGACTCTGGTGTAGCCACCCCCCATCCAAAAAAAAAAGACTGAACAAATCAAAATATAAGCCTAAAATAAAGTGGCCTGCATTTACATTCACAGATCTGCTAATGATTATGTATCCCAAAGGTGACTCCACCATATGCCCCAGAGATGCAGCTATAAAATAGAGAGCGAGAGAGACCTCATCAAACAGGGTATATAAGTTCCTCCTGAAAATTAGATTTTATTTATGAGAAGTCCAATTCAAAACTAGAATTATTCATCAAAGTGATCAACCTGTGGCTAATTAATTTGAGACACCTGTATACCATTAAGGAAACTTGCCAATTCCCATTTGACATCCATCTGGACAATGACCTCCCCTATCGCTGAATATGGTAAACCAGCTCCTCAGCATAAAAGATAAGTATTTGGAATCATGAGCAATTTTTAATGGCGAGAATAATAAAGAAGTTTTTCTAACTTAAGATCGATGGGGCTGTCTCCAGCCAAGATGAAGTAACAGGAAATAGATTTATCTCCCCCATAAAGCAACTGAAAAAAAAATCAACAAAATATATGAAACAGTGATTTCCAGACATTGGTCATCAGAGAGCACTCTTGTGATTGCCCAGCTTCCTACCTGGAAGGAGTTTATAGGCCAGAGCTCAGGGAGCTGGAACTCAAGTGAGTCTGAGAGAGTCCCTGACCTGAAGAAATGGAATTAGGAGTGAGGCCAGGAATCCACAGGCAATTCCCAAAGAAGACAGCTGTACAGAGAGACAGGGAGGGAGCTCAAGAGAACTGCAGAGAGGCCCTTCTGAGTCTTCAGCTGAATTCTGACCAGCACATGACTAAGAAACTACCAGAGTCTGGGGGGAAAATAACACCTTCAGGAACCATTATCGGAGCTCATATAGGACATGAATAGATTGCGTTCCCCTAAAAGCAGAAAAACTTGGTAACTCATGGGACATCAGATTAAACATTCAGAAGGCTATCACCTCAATAGGAGAGGAAAATTCTTCCTATACTAAAGGCTGTTCTAAAACAAAAATGGACTCAGAGTCATAGAAAACAGTTACCAAGACAAAGCTACAGTTGCCAAAGGGGAAAGGGGAGGTAGGAGTAAATTAGGAGGTTGGGATTAACATATACACACTAGGATATATAAACTAGATAACCAACAGAGACCTATTGTATAGCACAGGGGACTGTGCTCAATACAATGTAATAATCTATAAGGAGAAGGAACCTGAAAAATACATACCCACATATATACATACATCATTGAATCACTTCACAGTACATATGAAACTAACGTTATAAATCAAGTATACTTCAATAAAAATTAATAAAGTCTATTTTAAGTCCACCTAACAGAACTTAAAATCTACATGGTTGAAATAATTTATTTCCCACTTGGGGGGAGGGGGATGGTTTTCTTTCCATCTAGCCCCTCAATAAATGTTCATTAAGTGACTATAATGTTGAATAGAGATTTTGAATTTGTTAAGATCTTCACATCTGACTCCCCAGCTACACAGATGCAAAGGGAAGACACAGGTGAGATGATCACAGAAGTGAAACAAAGCATATCGTTCAATTTGTACTTTCTCCTCTACCTGGCTTGTTTTCCATTTAGCAGCAGATGAATCCAACACTGAATACAGAAATAAAATCTAATGTTCACATAAGCTCAATAAGTGTTGTGGGAACTTGTGATGGCAACACTGGAGACTGTTTACTTCCTCATTCTGAAGACAATGCACTGATTGTTCAGCTGCATTACTGCATCGCCATTATGCAACTATCCACATAATACCATTCAGGCATCACACCTCCCAGAAATCATGCTGTTGATCTTTCCACCCATGATATTCACTCCCAGATCAATTTCACTGCTCATTAAACCATGAATTTGATAAATGTAGTACTGTTATTATTGGAATTGAAAGTGGGTCTTCCAAGTTTGGTCTCATACATTTTGCTGAAAAGAGATTTTAATTTTTTGAAAGGGAGTCATTCATGGTCTTTCTTAGAAAATTAAAAAAAAAAAAAGGAGTTCCTGTCATCGCTCAGCAGAAACAAATCTGACTAGCATCCAAGAGGATGTAGGTTTGATCCCTGGCCTCTCTCAGTGGGTTGAGGATTTGGCACTGCCATGAGCTGTGGTGTAGGTTGCAGGCATGGTTCAGATCCTGCATTGCTGTGGCTGAGGTGTAGTATGGCAGCTACAGCTCCGATTCCACCCCTAGCCTGGGAAGCTCCATGTGCCATGGATGCAGCCCTAAAAGACAATAAAACAAAACAAAACAAAACAAAAACAAAGTTGTGACTTCCCACAGGATTTCCCAGCTGCTGTGATTAAAAAAAAAAAAAAAAAAAAAAAAAAAAAAAAAAAAAAAACTCAGGTTCCTCAGAAGAGCCCTGATGACATGAAGCCATCCCAAACAAGCATGTGAGGGTACAAGGTCTTGTGACAACATGGCTGGTATCCTATGATTTTTGAATTCAGCTGCAATGGCCAGAGAGTGTCTGCTGACTTCTCTGTTGGTAGATTCTATTTTGAGGGATTGCCTGTAAGATTCTAGGATCTGCCTGGATAACATCTGAGTCCAGATGCTCCTCTTCCAGCCCTCTCAATACTGGTAATTGTTTACCCCACTCTGAGGATCTGCACAAGATGAGAACAAGCCTTGGGATGGAATCAAATTCTTCTTTGTTGATGTATATTCATCTAATGAAATACCTATTACCATTGATCTGTGTGGATTTAGCCATAGACCAGAGAAAGTCATAAAGTCTAAGGATAACTCATGTAGGGGGTAAAAAATCCCAGATAACATGCTTTTCTGGCTTTAATTCAATTCAGCCCTTACTGAGTGTCTACAACTTTTGGGGGCAACTATGAGAGGGAAGAACAAATCAGAATCTGCTCAGTCCAATCCAGTATGGTCCGAAACATTACACTCTCTTAAGCCTTTATCAATCACATTGGAAAGATCTGTCTTCCTTTTCCTATATGATGCAATTAGCATTCTCTTTTGCAAAAGGAGAGGCTCATATTAATCCATGTCTAGTTGTTCATTCCAAGGGCACAAGGTAAATGCAAAATGTAAGGATAATTAATCACAACCCAGAGTTTAAAATAAATTGCCACCTTGAATTGAATTTCTTCCATAGATTTCTTAAGATGTACTTTTTAAAAATATTCTGGCAATTCTTTAGAGCCTAGTACCTTTTAAAATGAAGAAACTTTTATCTGATATGTCACATTTTCTTTAGTTTCACTTCATTTTTTTCCTTCTCTTCAATTGTGGTAACAGTAAATGTAAACACGGTATTTAAAAAAAGTATCATGGTCTGACCATATATCTACAACTGTATTTCTATCCATCCACTCACCCACCTGTAGGGGGGTGTGTGTGTGTACACACTCTAGATAGATACATAGAGAAATGTCTGGAATAATTTTCACCTAGTGTTAATGATGGTCATTTCAAAATTATTTGTTAAATATCATTAAACTTTTCAATGTTCCTTTAAAAGGTGTTAGGTTTTCTTTGCTTTTGTTATTTGGGGTGATTTTTGTTTAATTTATTAATATCTCTTGTTTTCAAACTTCTGTTCAAAATACTAGAATAAAATGACATGATATTCTTTACTCCTCAAAACATTTCTGTAACTTCTATAAAAGAGCATCTAGCATGTAGCATTACTGTCAGCACAAACATTTGTGGGATGCTCATTCTCTACAGTAAAGGGGTATCCACAACATGTGCAGTAACATATTGACAGTATAAACAAATGTTGGGTACCTGTCTCCTTTGAGCGAGCTCCAAGAAGATCACCCACAGCCACGAGCAATCTCTTCTTGGTGGCCAACCTGTTCAAAAGTGACTATAATGAGATGAGGAGGGGATTATGCTCTTACTTAAAGGCATGCTCCTCCGTATTTTCCAATGAATGTTGGAGCATTTGGGTGTTTGTCTCTTCTATCTGCTCTCTTCTCCAGATAATAGATTCATTATATTTAGGCAAGCTCCTGTGTGCCTTGTAAATTCCAGGAACTCTAATTTGGGATCAAATCTCTAAGGGAAAGTCTGTTCATCTGTAAAGACGGTTTTCCGTGTAAGTCTCTGATAAAGAGTCTAATTGGCTCCTTCTCTTTTTGAACATTCTGTTCATCCACCTAATTATGCTGGGAAAACTGACATGTTTATCAGATTAAACTAAACAACTACACAGTAGAACAGACCAATAAAATTGGGGTTTTAGGAGGAGCCACAGCTCTTTTGACCAATGGTTTGAGTGGAGTTTGTCTTTTTTAAAAGAGTATCACATTCAGTTCAGGGGTTAAAAAGAATTAAATTCTCATAAAAGAAAGGGTACCTCATTAGAAAGCTAGTAAAACAAAGTTTGTTATATGAGCCTTGTGATCATGATAGTTTCATGTAAATGACCTTAATTAAAATGCAGTAAGCATTCATGTATATAACATTTATGAGCCTGTCTTAATCTTTCTTTAGTACGATCAGCAAGACTTGCTGCGGAATAGTGCCCTCTGCTGATGACACTGAAGCACAACATCATGAGAGAAAACAAAACAAAATAAAACAAAACAACATGATACTAGGAAAGGAAGAATAGAAGCAAGGAAAGGCAAGCAAGGGCACGGAAAGGGTAGGGTAGAGGAAGAGAGAAAAAGGAAAATAAAAGCAAAGGAAAAAAGAAAAAGAAAAGGTATGAAGTTAAGTATAATTGGGATATATAATCTTTTACTGAGGTTTTGTCATTTGTTAAAAATAAAGTGTGTTTTAAAATCAAGGACTTGCAGAATAGACTTGTGGTTGCCAAGGGGGAGAGGGAGGGAGTGGTTGGGGAGCTTGGGAATAATAGATATTGCCTTTGGAATGGATTAGCAATGAGATCCTGTGTGTAGCACTGGGAACTATGATGGAGCATGATAATGTGTGAAAATAGAATGGGTACATGTATGTGTAAATGGGTCACCATGCTGTACAGCAGAAAAAAAATTGTATTGGGTAAATAACTATTAAAAAATAATAATACTAATAAATTAAATAAAGTATGTTTTGAGTTCCTTTATGGTGCAGTGGTTAAGGATTCAGCATTGTCACTGCAGCAGCTCAGGTCACTGCTGTGGTGCAGGTTCAGGCCCTAGCTGGGGAACTTCCACATGCACCAGACACAGCCAAAAATTTTTTTAATTTTTTTTAAATAAAGTATGTTAGTTCATAATTACAGTTATTTAGTTGATAGAGATTGCCTTTTGTTGCAGAAAATGTTTGTCATACTTGAAAGATTTTGAAAAAAATCTTAGTGCTATTGAACCTGTTCAGAAATTATTGTCTGGTGATGCATAATTTGGAATATTTCCAAATTTAAGAGTTAGTGAAATGTCAACCAACCTAATATTATTTATTATTTTAAAATAATATTACCCCTCAGTGTCACCCCTGAAGCCAAGATTTTCATATTTTCATAGTCGGGTTCATTAACCACTGAGCCATGCCAGGAACTCTGAGGAAGTACATTTTAATATTTACCCCTGGAAGACAATGACAAGGTATTTTATTTTGCTCAATTAGAAACCCAAGGGCTTCTGTGGACCTGGTGTCTCATTCAGGGTGTCAGAACCCAACCTCAATGTGCTGGGAAGGTTTACCTTACCCAGGTGTCTGTCAGCATCACTATCATCACCATAGTTGCTACTAGTTACTGAATGCTTCCTACATACCAGACACTATCTTCCCATTTCCCCTTTGGAAGACAGTTTTGGCTTTGAAAATGCCTCTGCTTTCAAAGTTTTTAGTATCAAGTTCTGCATAACAGAAACCTAGACCACGCCTCACACTTAGCTGAAGCTCAACAAATGTCAGTTTTGCTTCCCTCCTCCTGCGTCCCTTGCCATTCTAGGTTGAAATGGCTCTTAATTATATCATGGCCTTTCATTAATATTTGAAAATTTCTAGTTGCTCAAAGTTCAAGTTCTGGAGAACTGAAATGTTATTAACTGGTTTCTTAAGAGGTTTTAATTTCCTTCAGAATATTCTGAAAACTGCCTGGGTCCCAGGTGGTCTCTGGAATGCATTATTTGTGCCTCTTTCTACTTTCCCCTCTCTAGTACAGTCATGTTTCTAGGCAATTGCCTCTAGGATCTTTCCATGCTAAAATAAGGAAAGTCAGCAGAGAAACTGGTGAGATTGAGTCCAAGTTGAAACCAATCCTTTGTTTCATATAAACACGGAACCTGATGATTTCTCAGTAGCACCATTAGGTAGACACTGACTGGTTAGAGGTTGTAACCTGTAAGTACTTCATATCCACATTATGTAATCCAACTAACACATGTGGAGTCATCTGTAACATATAAAACAGGTACTTTTTAACAAATAAGTTCAAAGTGGCTGGCTAGTGGACTGAACAAGAACCAGGAAGAGGTTACCTAACCAAGCTGAGGGATTCTTTTAAGTACAAGTTTCAAAAATTAAACTTTGCTTAATGGGGGAAAGGATTTTAATTGGCTTATACAGCACAAGGAGTGGTACTCAAAAGATGTTCTCAGAAAGCTCACTTCAGTCCTCCATCTGCTATGCTTTCCCCTGTGTTGGCTCTATTCTCAGACATGCTTTCTCTCCAGGTAGTGCTGGAGATGGCTTCTAACAATCTCAGAAGGAAGGGCAGGGCCCCCTGCAGTGGCTTCATCCTGGGAGCAATCACTGTGAACACAAGGAGAGAACACAATGACCAGGCCAGGGAGAGGTGCCCAGCCCTGGCTGCAGAGGATGGAAGCTCCAGTCCAATCCCACTGGCATAAAATGGGGCAGGAGACTGGCAGGAAAAGACTAACGCTTACCAGTTAGATACATCCTCTTGAAAATGTGCAGAAGAGAGCTTTTCAAAAATAGAGGAAAAAGATTCATAAGTCCATGACCTAAGCATCTGGAAATCAATGTGACTCGACATGGTTAGAGAGCCAGAAAAATTGCTGCTCTGATTGAGTAACTGCAAATCTCAAAAGAGAACTAAAGAGAGGAGGAAGCTGAAGAAGCCAGTATGAATACACAGAAACATCAACAAAAACAAACAGAAAAGCATGTTAAGAAGTCTAAATTTTAAGATGTAAAATGTCTATACACTTCTACAGTCAGTAAAACGGGCTTATTACTGATGCTTGAAGCAAAAAGTTGGTCAGAGATATGAGACTGTCTTCTCTTTCTTTTTTTTTTTCTTTTTAGGGCCACATGAGGCATTTTGAGGTTCCTAGGCTAGGGGATGAATCAGAGCTGTAGCTGCCAACCTACAACAGAGCCACAGCAACATGGGATCCAAGCCGCATGTACAACCTACACCACAGCTCATGGCAATGCTAAATCCTTAACCCACTCAGCAAGGCCAGGGATCAAATCCACATCCTCATGGATACTAGTTGGGTTCATTTCCGCTGCACCACAACAGGAACTCCGAAACTGTCTTAAGACAAATTTTTTGGAAGAACATGAAGAAGGAAGTCCTGAATACCTATTTAGTCTGTTCTCTCCTTAAGTTTTAGCAGTGCTGACTGATGCCACCCAAAGGCTGTTCTCATCTCCAAAGCAACAGAAATAACTTTCACCAGAGTTGCAATGAACCTAGTCAAGGATTATATTTTACACCTATGTGTGGCCCCTTACAGCTCAGTGTGGCCATTTGACAAAGTTATGGAAAGCAAGAATAAGCAGGTTATTTAAAGAAAGCTGTCTCAGCAGTGAGTCACCTTGCCCCTTCTACTTCCAGCTACCTTGAAGACACAGGTAATGGATGAAACTCCAGCAGCTTGTTGGACCTTGGGGCTGAAAACCAAGCATAAGAATGACAGAGCAAAAAGAAAGGAGGAGATGGATCCTTGCTCACCTGGGATCACATTTACCTCTATTTTGTTGAAGGTGCTGTGGATTTTGTGTTTTCTGTTATTTACAGGAAAATATAACAAATAAAATGATCTTCTGATTGAAAAATTTTGAATTGACTTTGGTAAGTCAAGATAAGGAAAGAGAGTCATTTGTTCAATATAGCAAAATATGCTTTGTGGCCAAGTCAGTGGTGGCTGTAGCCCCTGCCCTAGAGAAACTTAAATAATTATGTAATAACTCTAAATTAATGAAATATCACAGCAGGGAAAGCCTAGCTAGGGCAAGTGAGAGTTTTAAAGTGAAATATGATGATAATTTAATAATCATAAAGTATAGAAAATGCAAAAAAGCTGTATATGAGGAATTCATTATAGTTTTTCCAAAAGGAGAGATAATTTAGAAATAACAGCTTTGTATAACAAAGTTCTAGGACAGATTATTTAAAATATGGTTTCTAAACAATGGACAGGAAAGCAGTGATGACTGAAATATGTAGCAGATATACCAAAAACCAGTTATAAAGAATTACTTTATTTTCCTCTGTGATGAAGAAATGCAGCCCATGAATTTTTCAGCGGGAGTTTGGCTGAGATGTTTCATAACATTCTTTAAGGTGGAAAAATCAGGCTGAGTGTTTGGATAATTAGGTGAATTTGTAACTGGACAACTAGGAATGATTCTAATCAAAAGATGAATACCAATCTAAAGAGATTTCTAGTAGCAATTCACAGGAGTCTCCTTTGTGTCCTATTGACTCCTTTTCATCACTGCTTTTGATGAAGCTATGGAAGGTCCATTCACAAAGCACAGAGGCAACAGAAGTCAAAAGAGACTATGGGTACAGTGGATTACAGACTCAGAATTCAAACTCTTTTGAATAATGAGCTCTAAGATAAAACGTAACATGGACAAACATAATACACTGATGTGAGGTCCAGAACTTAGAAAGAAGAAATGGGACAGAAACTGACTTAGCAGTATCTATCAAAAATTTCAAAATTTCATGCCATGATTTCAATAGGAACTAATAGTATGATATGTCTGCACAAATTCAAAGATGAGTTCATTTTTCAGTTGCAATAGCAAAAGCCGCAGGAAAGAGCGAGGTGATGAGACCTCATCTTTGGTTTCTAGTTGCTACACATTTTAGTAGAATTAGAGACAAAATAAAAGAATTGAATAGCTGGGAGGTGAGAGTCTTGATATCATATCAGAGAGAGAGGAGGTGAAAGAGGGAGGTGAGTGTGAAGCCCAACGAGAAGACTGAGGAACATCTAATAGTTTCCACAAATGTTTGGGGAGGGGGGCAAAGAAGCAGAATGAGAATGAAGGGATGATAATTGCAGGTAGAAAGGTATCAGTTGAATATGAAAGAAAATGGAAGAAACTTCTGTTAGATCTGCCCCAAGGCATGAGCAGACTTAGGGTGTGGTGTGTTTCCTCAAGGGATATTCAAGAAGACACCTGCACATAGGAGAATATGCCCCTCCCAACACTTAGGTTCTATGATATTTTCTTTGTCAAGTATTAAATATAACTTGGGTTTTAGCTTGTTAAACATCTGATTTAAAAAAATAAAGTAAAAAGCAGATCACTGCATACTAAAAAAAAAGAAAAAAGTACATTTGATTTCTGTGAAAGCAGACCATGAAACTCAGGTCGGGGAGTTCCCATTGTGACTCAGAGTGTTAAAGAATTGATATTGTGTCCATGAGTATGCAGGTTCGATCCCTGGCCTCACTCAGTGGGTTAAGGATCCAATATTGCCACAAGCTGAGGTGTAGGTCACAGATGTGAGTTTTTGCTGGATACAGCATTGCTGTAGCTGTGGCAGACCAGCAGCCGCAGCTCCAATTCGACCCCCAGCCTGGAAATTTCTATACACAGGTGTGGCCAGAAAGAAAGAAGAAAGAAAGAGGAAAGAAAACAAAAGAAATGAAACTCAGGTCATTAGTGAAATCCCTGTTGGTGTCAGAATCTGAAAGGATCTTACTTATTTTAAATATTAACCAATCTTATCAGAAAGCTTGTGAACTGTGCTTTTTTTTTTTTTTGCTTCCATGCTTTTTTTTTTTCCCCAAAGAACCTGTTCGAATTCATGTTTCCAAGAAATCATAACTCAAAGGAGCAAAGGAAAGTAGTCCCTGTCTGGTGGCCATGAATGTAACGGCAAGTTAGATAAACCTTAGGGACCGGTTCGCTCAGCACCTAGGAATTCAGGTAATGCAAAAGCACAGATGGCAGCAGTGGGCACAAATTGAGGTAGGAGTTACCTGTGGGGGGTGGGGGCAGAGGGATTACAAACTTAGAGGTAACCACCAAAGCCAAGAAAGGATGGACAGAGGCCGGTTACAACTAAGAAACATTAAAGAGAGAAAACACAGAGTGATTGAAGTAGGGAGGCTGATGAGTGAGGGAGAGACTCTACAAGCCAATCTTGCCTAAAGAAAGAATATATATACACCGACATCTCTTTCTTGTTAGGGATCCTGAGAAATTAACATAGATTCGATTATTCACATTGGTAATTTGGGGACCTCCCTAACAGGTTACATCAACATCTTCTCTTGCATTTCTTCCAGAACATCCAAGCAGAAAACAAAATCAAATCACAGATTTCTGTCAGTGCCTTGAATGACTCTGCCTTTTCCATTTGAATGCACGAAAACAAATCCCTAAATGAAAACAAAAAACAAAATTAACGACAACTACTACTCTAACTTTGCAAGTATGGGGGATTTAATGGGTGGCCCTACAGTGAAACAGTACTACTTTCCTAACAGAAAACAAAGAAAAATTCCAATGGCAAATTTGTAGGGAAAAAAAAAAGTTTTACTGCTCAGAACAAAGCCATCAATGTTTTTGGCCATCATGAGAACACACACTCTAAGTTTCTAAAGCAGCCAGTAATCTGAATCATTGCAGATTAAATAAACATGCTGAGTTGAATCAAAAAGTAAATAAAACTCCTCTTCTGACATAAGTTTGTATTTACAGCAATCCTGTGACTAAAAGCAACTTAATTTTGGATCATTAAAACAAAACAAAACAAGACAAAATAAGGTTCCTCAACATTTGTTAATTATACAATGTATCCAGAAATCCAGGACCTGATAAAAGTCTAGAAAAAATTAGTTGATAAATCAAAAAGTATTTTTAGAAAAAATGAAAATTTTTTAAGGTAGGCCTATTTTCAAACTAATCCTAAACACTGAAGAAAAAAAAAAAACCTACCCATATCATCATATGGCATTAGTGATTGTGACAAAAGTTAGTGACACTATTACATGCTGATTTTTAAGAAATTCAGCATCACCTAAATGAAAACATTTCTGGTTACTTTGCAATCAAATATTATAGTGGAATTAAATAGCCTGTACCTCTAAATAAAACTAATTTATATCATATTCCAATAATTAGGGAACAGTTTGATCTGACCTCTCAATCTTCAACTATTTTTTGGTTTTTTTTTTTTTTTTATAGTCTAAAATACTAATGAAAAGAAGGAAAAAAAAAAAACTTGAGCAGAACACTCAGAAGCCTGTTGGAAACTCTCAGATGAGCCCTTAGGTGCTAGGCAACTTACTGCCCCTGCAAATGTAAAGATGATAAATAAGACATAATCAATTGGACCCAGTAGCGTTTAGGAAGTGAGAGAAGAGAAGACCCTGCTCCCTACTGGGAGACAGTATGCCTTAGTCCTTAGATATTCGGATTCTGGAATATGGAGTGATAAACTCAGATTTTGAGGGTAGTTGAACATTAAGTCATTGAGGAGTTTCACTGAAAAAGTGAAACTGTCAGGTGGGCAAAAAGAGATAGTAAGGGGGACAAAACTGAGGATACAAACCCAGGAAGTGGCCTACTGCAATAGTCCAAGCAAGGCAGGGTAAGGATCTGATCTAGACACCAGCAGTTAATACAGAAAGGAGGGAAGAGTCACAGGAGAAATATCTGCAACATTCCAGCTTGGTGGCTTCTGTGCCATATTAGTACCAGACGTATAGAGTACCCTAGATACTGTTGATAAGCCTTAATTTTTCTTCCATAATCAGGACAATTAGACTGTGTTGCATTTATTTCTTAGAAGTATCAATCACAGAGACTGACTAACTTGTCTTTCTTCAAAGCTGAGAACTGTTCTAGGAGCAAAGTAAGTATTGGATAAATATTTGCATATATACTTGCATACCAACACTCACAGAAACAATAGCAAGAAAGCAATCTTGAAAGTGTGCAGATGTAATTGCACATATATATCAATCTGTAGCCTCAAACGTGTTACTGCACACTTTTGAAAGCTTTGAGGATTTTAAGACTCAATCCCTCAAGCTGTTAGAATGCTATTTCCAAGCAAACAACCCAAGTTGCTTTTAAACTAGTTCCAAGTTGTTAATGCAAACCCTTAGCACAGCACAACCATCTTTTCTAATTACACAATTTAGACAATAATCATGACAAAGGTTTTGCCTGCATGAATATAAAGAGAATCTTCTGTCCACAGGATAATCAAATACAACTTTCAAGTTAAAACTGTTGGCAGTTTTCCAGTGTAGTTTTCAAGTTTCTTGCTCATTTGTTTGGCATAATCAAAAACAAACATTACATCCAAAAAAATCAGAATACACATTCTTCTCAAGTGCGCATGGAATATTCTCAAGAATTGATCCACATATTGGGGAAAATTTAACCTCAACAAATTTAAGAGTATAGAAATTATTTCAAGTATCTTCTCTAACCATAATGGCATGAAACTAGAAATCAAACACAGGGAAAGAAATGAGAAAAAACTTACTACATGGAGACTAAACAACATGCTATTAAAAAACCAATGGGTAAAGGAGGAAATCAAGAAAGAAATGAAAAAATATCTAGAGGGAATTAAGATGGTGGAATAGAAAGACTGAAGCTCAACCTCTCTTCTAAAAACAAAAAAATTCACAACTAAAGACTGAGCATTCTTCACCCAAATGGACCAGAAACCTTAAAAAAGATATCCTACTCCAGAAGAAAAAGAGGAGGCCACATCAAGAGGTAGGAGGGGCAATTTCGTGATATAAACAACCCCATATCTCCTGGGTGGGAAGCCCCATAGACTGGAAACTAACTGGTTCACAGAGACTCACCTACAGGAGTGAGAGTTCTGAGCCCCACATCAAACTCTCACTTGTGGGGATCTGGCACAGGGAGAAAGAGCCCCTGGAGCATCTGGCATTGAAGGTCAATGGGCTTGTGTGCAGGAGCTCCATGGGACTGGGGGAAACGGAGACCCCATTCATGAAAGGCGCACACAGATTTTCACATGAACTGGGTCCCAGGGCAAAGCAAAGTCTCCATGGGAATCTGGGTCAAACCTGACTGCAGTTCCTGGAGGACATCCTGGGAAAACAGGGGTGAATGTGGCTTGTTGTGAGGGAAGGACATTGAAAGCAAAGCTCTTGGGAATATTCAGCAACTATGCCTTTCTCTGGAGATGGCCATTTTGGGAAAATATGGCCCCACCTGTCAGTCAGCTGCTGAGAAGCCCCAGGGCAAACAACAAGCCAGGTGGGATCACAGCCCTGTCCCTCAGTAAACAGGCTATCTAAAGACCCTTCAGGCACACAGCTGCCTCTAATCCCATCCGGAGACTAAGCCCCACCCACCAGAGGGATTAAAATCGGCTCCACCTACCAGTGGGCAGGCATCAGTCCCTCCCATCAGGAAGCCTACAGCAATCCCCCATACCGACTTCAGCCACAAGGGGGGCAGACACCAGAAGTAAGAGGGGCTACAACTCTATTATCTGGAAAAAGGTCACCACACCAAAAACCTATAAAAATGAAAAGACAGAGAACTATAACTCAGATGAGGGAGAAAGGAAAAACCCCAGAATCAGCTAAGCGAGGAGGAGAGTCTCAGCCTCCAGGAAAAAGACTTTAGATTGTTGATGTGGAAGATGATGCAAGACATTGGAAATAAACTGGAGGCAAAGATGGATAACTTACAGGAAACACTGAGCAAAGAGATACAAGATATACAACTTAAACAAGAAGAGATGCAAAAAAAAATACAGTAACTGAAATTAAAAACTCACTAGAAGCAGTCAACAGCAGAATACAGGAGGCAGAAGAACAAATAAGCGAAGTGGAGGACAGATTAGTGGAAATTACAGATGCAGAACAGAAAAGAGAAAAAAGAATGAAAACAAATGAAGAGAGTCTCTGAGAACTCTGGGACAACATTAAACACACCAACATCCATATTATAGGGGTGCCAGAAGGAGAAGAGAGAGAGAAGGGGACAGAAAAAATATTCCAAGAGATAATGGCCGAAAACTTTCCTAACATGGAGAAGGAATCACTCATTCAAATCCAGGAAGCATAACGAGGACCATATAGCATAAACCCAAGGAAGAACACCCCAAGACACATATTAATCAAACTGACCAAAATTAAAGACAAAGAGAAAACCTTGAAAGCAGCTAGGGAAAAGAAACAAGTAACACACAAGGGAACCCCAATAAGGTTATCTGCAGATTTTTCAGCAAAAACTCTGCAGGCCAGAAGGGAGTGGCATGATATACTTAACGTGATGAAAGGAAAAAACCTCCAACGAAGATTACTTTACCCAGCCAGGCTCTCATTCAGATTTAAAGGAGAAAACAAAACCTTCACAGATCAGCAAAAGCTGAGAGAATTCAGCAACACTAAACTAGCCCTACAACAAATACTAAAGGAACTTCTATAGGCAGAAAAGATCAAGAGAAGGAAAGAAAAAAGAGAAGAAAAAACAAATCTAAAGCAATTAATAAAATGGCAATAAGAACATACATATCAATAATTACCTTAAATGTTAATGCACTAAACACCCCAACTAAGACACAGACTGGCTGAATGGATACAAAAACAAGACCCATATATATGCTGTCTTCAAGAGACCCACTTCACTTCTAGGGACACATTCAAATTGAAAGTGTGAGGATGGAAGAAAATATTTCACGCAAACAGGGATCAAAAGAAAGCTGGAGTAGCAATACTCATATCAGAAAAAATAGACTTTAAAATGAAGAATATTTTAAGGGACAAAGAAGGACATTGCATAATGATCAAAGGATCAATCCAAGAAGAGATATAACAATTTTAAATATCTATGAACCCAACATAGGTTCACCACTGTATATAAGGCAACTGCTAACAACCTTAAAAGGACAAATCAACAATAACACAATAATAGTGGGGGACTTTAACACCCCACTTACAGCAATGGATAGATCAACAACAGAAAATCAGTAAGGAAAGACAGGCCCTGAAAGATGCATTAAACCAGATGGACTTAATAGATATTTATAGGATGTTCCATCTGAAAGCAACAGAATACACATTCTTCTCAAGTGCACATGGAACATTCTCTAAGATATATAATATCCTGGGCTACAAATCCAACCTTAGTAACTTTAAGAAAATTGAAATAATATCAAGAATCTTTTCTGACCACAACGCTATACAACTGGAAATCAACAACAAGAAAAAAACTGCAAAAAACACAAACAGGTGGAGACTCAACAACATGCTACTAAACAACCAATGGATCACTGAAGAAATCAAAGAGGAAATTAAAAAATACTTAGCAGCAAATGACAACGAAGATACGACACTCCAAAACCTATGGGATGCAGAAAAAGCCATTCTAAGAGGAAAGTTTATAGCAATACAAGCCCACCTCAGGAAACAAGAAAAAGCTCAAATAAACAAGCTAACTTTACATCTAAAGCAGCTCAAGAGAGACGAATAGACAAGACCTAAAGTTAGTAGAAGGAAATCAATCTTAAAGATCAGAGCAGAAATCAATGAAATAGAAACGAAGAAAACCACAGAAACAAAAAAGCTGGTTCTTTGAAAAGATCAACAAAATTGATAAACCCCTAGCCAGACTTAGCAAGCAAAAATGAGAGAGGACTCAAATCAATAAAATTAGATATGAAAAAGGAGAAGTAACAATGGACATCACAGAAATACAAAGGATCCTAAGAGACTACTATATGCAACTATATGCCAACAAAACGGAAAACCTAAGAAATGGACAAATTCTTAGAAAAGTACAATCTTCCAAGACTAAACCAAGATGAAACAGAAAAGATGAATGGACAAGTCACAAGAACTGAAATTGAAACTGTGATTAAAAAACTTCCAACAAACAAAAGTCCAGGACCAGATGGCTTCACAAGCAAATTCAATCAAACATTTAGAGAAGAGTTAACATCTCTCCTTCTGAAACTATCCCAAAAAATTGCAGAGGAAGGGATACCCCCAAACTCATTCTATGAGGCCACCATCACCCTGATACCAAAACCAGACAAAGATACCACGAAAAAAGAAAATCACAGGCCAATTTCACTGATGAACATCGATGCAAAAATCCTCAACAAAATACTAGCAAACCACATCCAACAATACATTGAAAGGATTATACATCATGATCAAGTGGGATTTATCCCAGGGATGCAAGGGTTCTTCAATAGCTGCAAATCCATCACTGTGATACACCACATTAACAAACTTAAGATTAAAAACCATATGATCCTCTCAATAGATGCAGAAAAAGCCTTTGACAAAATCCAACACCCATTTCTGATAATAACTTGTCAGAAAGTGAGCATAACGGGAACCTACCTCAACATGATAAAGGCCATATATGACAAACCCACAGCGAACATCATTCTCAATGCTGAATAGCTGGAAGAATTCCCACTGAGATCAGGGACAATACAAGGATGTCCACTCTCGCCACTACTTTCAACATAGTTCTGGAAGTCCTAGCTACGGCAATCAGAGAAGTAAAAGAAATAAAAGGAATCCAAATTGGAAAGGAAGAAGTAAAACTATCCCTATTTGCAGATGACATGATTCTATACCTAGAGTATCCTAAAGACTCTACCAGAAAACTGTTAGAGATCATCCACGAATTTGGTAAAGTCACAGGATATAAAATTAATACACAGAAATTGACAGCATTGCTATACACTAACAATGAAAGAGCAGAAAAAGAAATTAGGGAAGCAATCCCGTTTACTATCACATCCAAAAGAAAAAAATACCTAGGAGTAAACTACCTAAAAAGACAAAAGACCTGTACTCTGAAAACTATAAGACACTGATGAAAGAAATCAAAGATGACACAAAATAGATGGAAAGATATACCATGCTTGTAGATTGGAAGAGTTAATATTATCAAAATGACTATACTACCTATGGACATCTATAGATTCAATGCAATCCCTATCAAATTACGAAGGACATTCTTTCACAGAACTCGAACAAAATATTTTAAAGTTTGTTTGGAAGCACAAAAGACCCGGAAAAGCCAAAGACATCCAGAAAAAGAAAAAGGGAACTGGAGGAATCAGGCTCCTTGACTTCAGGCTATACTACAAACAAAAATCATCAAAACCATATGATTCTGGCACAAAGACAGAAATATAGATCAGTGGAACAGGATAGAAAGCCCAGAATTCAACCCATGCACCTACAGCCAACTCATCTATGACAAAGGAGGCAAGGATATATAATGGAGAAAGGACAGCTTGTTCAATAAGTGGTGCTGGGAAAACTGGACAGCCACATGGAAAAGAATGAAATGAGAACACTCCCTAACACCATACACAAAAATAAACTCCAAATGGATTAAAGACCTAGATATAAGACCAGACACTATAAAACTCTTAGAGGAAAAGATAAGCCAAACATTCTCTGACATAAATGACAGCAACATCTTCTCAGATCCACCTCTTAAAGAGTATTGACAATAAAAACAAAAATAAACAAATGGGACCTAATCAAACTTCAAAGTTTCCGCACAGCAAAGGAAACCCTAAACAAAATGAAAAGACAACCCACAGAATGGGAGAAAATCTTTGCAAGTGAATAATCAACTGACAAAGGATTAATCTCCAAAAGTTATAAACACCTCTTACCTCTCAATACCAAAAACACAAACAACCCCATCAAAAAATGGGCAGAAGATCTAAACAGACAATTCTCCAAAGAAGACATACAGATGGCCAAAAAACACATGAAAAGATGTTCAACATCACTCATTATTAGAGGAATGCAAATCAAAACCATGATGAGGTACCACCTTACACCAGCCAGAATGGCCATCATCCAAAAGGCTACAAACAATAAGTGCTGGAGAGGGTGTGGAGAAAAAGGAACCCTAGTACACTGTTGGTGGGATTGTAAATTGGTACAACTACTGTGGAAAGCAATATGGAGATTCCTCAGAAAACTAAAAATAGTGTTACCATTTGGTCCAGCAATCCCACTCCTGGGCATCTATCCAGAGAAAACCACGACTTGCAAAGACACATGTACTCCAATGTTCACTGCAGCACTATTTTCAATAGCCAAGACATGGAAACAACCTCAATGTCCATCGACAGAGGAGTGAATGAAGAAGAAGTGGTACATATACACAATGGAATATTACTCAGCCATTAAAAAGAACGAAATACCAGCATTTTTAGCAACATGGATGGACCTAGAAACTATTATGCTAAGTGAAGTCAGCCATACAATGAGACACCAACATCAAATGCTCTCACTGACATGTGGAATCTGAAAAAAGGACAGACGGAACTTCTTTGCAGAACAGATGCTGACTCACAGACATTGAAAAACTTATGATCTCTGGAGGAGACAGTTTGGGCGGTGGGGGGATGTGCTTGGGCTGTGGGATGGAAATCCTGTGAAATCAGATTGTTATGATCATTATACAACTACAGATGTGATAAATTCAGTTGAGTAGAAAAAAAAACAAATTAAAAAAAAAACCACTGAGCCACGATGAGAAAAAAAATTAAAAAAAAAATAAAAGTCTCAAAAAAAATATCTCAAGAGAAAAGATAATGAAGACACAACCACTCAAAATCTATGGGGTGCCACAAAAGCAGTGCTGAGAGGGAAGTTCATAGTGATACAGGCCTTCCTGAAAAAGAAGAAAGATCTCAAATTGACAACTTAACCCACCACCTAAATGAATTAGAAAAAGAAGAAGAAAAAAAAACCCTAAAGTCAGCAGAAGGAAGGAAACCATAAATATCAAAGAGGAAATCAATAAAATAGAGATTCAAAAAACAATTGAAGAAATGAATAAAACCAAGGGCTGGTTCTTTAAAAAGGTAAGCAAAATTGACAAACCTCCTCTAGACTCACTAAGAAGACAAGAGAAGGAACCCAAGTAAACAAAATAAGAAACGAAAAATGAGAAATCACAATGGATACTGCAGAAATATGAAAAACCATGTGGGAATTCCCACTGTGGCACAGTGGTTAATGAATCTGACTCAGAACCATGAGGTTGCAGGTTTGATCCCTGGCCTTGCTCAGTAGGTTATGGATTTGGCATTGTCGTGAGCTGTGGTGTAGGTTGCAGATTTGGCTCGGATCCCGCACTGTTGTGGCTCTGGCGTTGGCTGGCGGCTGCAGCTCCTATTTGACCCCTAGCCTGGGAACCTCCATATGCCGCATGAGCGGTCCTAGAAAAGGCAAAAAGACAAAAAAAAAAAAAAAAAAAGCGAGAATACTGTGAACAATTACATGCTGACAATTTTCCAATCTAGAAGAAATGGACAACTTTTTCGAGTCTTACAGCCTGCCAAAACTGAATCAAGAAGAAATAGACCAACTGAACAGAGTGATCACTACAAATGAAATTGAATTGTCATAAAAACACTCCCTACAAATAAAAGTGCAGGACAAGATGGCTCCACAGGCGAATTCCACAAACATACAAAGAGGAACATATACCCATCCTCCTTAAACTTTTCCAAAAGGTTGAAGAAGAAAGAACATTCCAAAAGACATTCTCTGAGGCTACCATCACCCTAATTCCAAAACCAGACAAAGATACCACCAAAAAAAGAAAACTATAGGGCCAATATCTTTGATGAATATACACAAAAATTCTCAACAAAATTTTAGCCAACAGAATCCTACAACATATCAAAAAGATCATACACCATGACCAGGTGGGATTCATCCCAGGTTCACAAGGATGGCTCAACATATGCAAATCAATCAACATTATACACCACATTAACAAAAGAAAAGTCAAAAATCATATTATCATCTCAATAGATGCAGAAAAAGCATTTGACAAAGTCCAACATACACTTATGATAAAAGCTCTCACCAAATTGGGTATAGAGGGAACATTCTTTAACATAATTAAAGTAATTTATGACATACCCACAGCAAATATAATACTCAATGGAGAAAAATTGAAAGCCTTCACACTAAAATCTGGAATAAGGCAGGGATGCCACTACTATTCAACATAGTTTTGGAAGTCCTAGCCACAGCAATCAAACAAAAGAAATGAAACGCATCCAAATAGGAAGAGAAGAGGTAAAACTGTCACTGTATGCAGATGACATGATACTAGATATAGAAAACCCTAAGGACTCCACCCAAAAACTACTTGAACTGATCAACAAATTCAGCACAGTAACAGGATATAAGATTAACATTCAGAAATCAGTCACATTTCTGTATACTAACACTGAAATATTAGAAAAGGAATATAAAAACACAATAACTTTTAAAATTGCACCCCCAAAAATCAAATACCTGGGAATACACCTGACCAAGGAGGCAAAGGACATATATATGCCAAGAACTATAAAATATTAAACAAGGAAATTAAAGAAGACGTAAAGAAATGGAAAGACATTCCATGCTCCTGGGTTGGAAAAATTAATATTGTAAAAATGGCCATACTACCCAAAGCAATCTTCAGATTCAATGCAATCCCTATCAAATTACCCATGACATTTTTCACAGAACTACAACAAACAATCCAAAAATTTATATGGAACCACAAAAAAACCAAAATTGCCAAAACAATCCTGAGGGACAAAAACCAAGCAGGAGGCGTAAATCTCCCAGACTTCAGGCAATATTACAAAGCCACAGTCATCAAGACAGTGTGGTACTGGTACCAAAATAGACCTACAGACCAATGGAACAGGATAGAAAAACCAGAAATAAACCCTAACACCTTTGGTCAATTAATCTTTGACAAAGGAGGCAAGAACATAAAATAAGAAAAAGACAGTCTATTGAGCAAGCATTGCTTGGAAACCTGGACAGCTGCATGCAAATCAATGAAACTAGAACACACCCTCACACCATGCACCAAAATAAACTCAAAATGGCTGAAAGACTTAAACATAAGACAAGACACCATCAAACTCCTGGAAGAGAACATAGGCAGAACATTCTCTGACATCAAACTTGTGAATATTTTGTCAGGTCCGTCTCCCAAAGCAACAGAAATAAAAGAAAAATAAACCAAAGGGACCTAATCAAACTGACAAGATTTTGCATAGCAGAGGAAACCCAAAAGACAACGTACAGAATGGGAGAAAATAGTTTCAAATGATGCAACAGACAAGGGCTTAATCTCTAGAATATACAAGCAACTTATACAACTCAACAGCAAAAAAAGCCAACCACCCAAAAAAAAGACAAAAAAAAAAAAAAAAAAGGTAGTTCCCGTGGTGGCTCAGTGGTTAACGAATCTGACTAGGAACCATGAGGTTGAGGGTTCAATCCCTGGCCTTGCTCAGTGAGTTAAGGATCTGGAATTGCCATGAGCTGTGGTGTAGGTCGCAGATGCAGCTGGGATCCTGTGTTGCTGTGGCTCTGGCGTAGGCCAGCGGCTACATCTCCAATTAGACCCCAAGCCTGGGAAACTCCATATGCCACAGGAGTGGCCCTAGGAAAGGCAAAAAGACAAAAAGAAAAAAAAAGAAAAGAAAAGAAAAGAAAAATAGGCAAAAGACCTGAATAGACCGTTCTCCAAGGAAGATATATAGATGGCCAACAAGCACATGAAAAAATGCTCAACATCCCTGATTATTAGAGAAATGCAAATCAAAACTACCATGAGATACCACCTCACACCAGTCAGAATGGCCATCAGCAACAAGTCCACAAATAACAAATACTGGTGGGAGTGTGGAGAAAAGGGAACCCTCCTGCACTGTTGGTGGGAATGTAAGCTGGTACAGCCACTATGGAGAACAGTATGGAGTTACCTCAGAAAACTAAATATAGAACTACCATATGACCCAACAATCCCACTCTTGGACATAAATCCAGATAAAACTTTACTGAAAAAAGACACAAGCACCCGCATGTTCATTGCAGCTCTATTCACAATAGCCAAGACATGGAATCAACCCAAATGTCCACTGATAGATGACTGGATTAGGAAGATGTGGTGTATATATACACAATGGAATACTACTCAGCCATAAAAAAAAAACAAAATAATGCCATTTACAGCAACATGGATGGAACTAGAGACTCTCAGATTGAATGAAGTAAGTCAGAAAGAGAACAAATATAATACGATATCACTCATATCTGGTGAGTGAACAAATGAAACTTTCCACAGAAAATAAAATCATGGACTTGGAGAATAGACTTGTGGTTGCCCCAGGGGAAGGGGGAGGAAGTGGGAGGTATTGGGAGCTTGGGGTTAATGGATGCAAACTATTGCTTTTGGAATGGGTTAGTAATGAGATCCTGCTATGTAGCTCTGAGAACTATGTCTAGATACTTACAACACAGCATGACAATGGGAGAAAAAATTATGTATACGTTATGTGTAACTGGGTCGCCATGCTGTACAGTGGGAAAAAAAGTGTTGGGGAAATAGCAATAATAAGTAAATTTTAAAAAAAACCAAATATTTTTAAAAAAGGTTGAAAACGCATTTTTCCTTTTTATCTATGGGCATTTTGAAAATCAGTTGAAGACTATTGCGTAATGGTTATCATTCTTATGAAATGGGCAGGTACTGTTGTGGACCTTGTCAGGAACAACTGTGCAAGTTGCAGAAAGCCTTCACGAGAAGGGGTTTCTTTCTTTGGTCCTCACTTTGTGGAATGTTCCAGAGAACATCCCTGACTTCTTTCTCTGATCCTTGTATTTGCTCCTTCAGAAGAGAGGAAGAATAACCAATCTGATTATCCAGAGCTGGACATCCATGCACCATGTTTTACCACTGGAAGGTTTCAGAAGTTCAAAAGCAAGAATTAGTGCTGGTGTTTCCTCTTTCCCTTCTCACCCTTATGCCAGGTGTGACTTCTTTCTTGTTTTACTGCTTCTCATCTTTCTCCAAAGTCCTGGAGATCATTCACCATCGTTCCATTTGCAAAGGTGGTCCTAAGGCTTGCTGGTGGGCGTCTCATCTGTGTTCCAAATGGACCCTGGGCTTGGCTCCGTCAAGTAGTTTTAACCCATCCTTCTAAGAGGCACCCCTGAGCACTTCTGTTCTAGAATTTACACTCAGTGCAGGAGGAAGAAGACTTCACTTGAACCTCAAGCCTAAAACCACATTCTCATGAATCAAAAAGCCCAGCATTGAATGGTTTGCCCTAATATTGTGGCACCTCATTATCCATCAGATTGCTGATTCTCCTAGGCGTTCTCCATATGAAAACACTAGTGAAGGCAATGCAGGTGGCCAACCAAACCTTTGACTAAAAGCTTAATCTGAAAGTAGATGTTCTCAAAAATTATTCATGAGAAATAAGGATAAAATGAGAAAGTGATTTGTAAATTAAAATGAATGAACAAGTTTATTTAGCATGTTCAATTTCTACTTTGTGTTATAATAGAAGTACTAAACTCCAAACTGCTTAAAAGCAGGAAACTTATTTCCTGTTTTTTAATTTTGAGAAATCATATGAATATAATTTATTTTTAGATAAATGCATAAATAAGTTATTTTACCTACAAGGTGAGGTTTTTAATGCAGCTTATTTTTTTAACTTTTTTGTAACTCTTTCCTTCATTTTTCTCTGTGATAATGTTACATGTAGTCAAAAACATAGACATCACAGGTTTTATAAAAACAGGATACTATACTCACTTGACAATCCCACATTCGTACATGTACACGTTGCTAGACATCCACTTTTCTTCTAGTTCTTTGCTATTTGCATTAACTTTACAACAAACACCTTGTTCTTATATGTACTAATCTTTTTTTTTCTTTTATTTCTGTGGGCTGGATGCATAGGAGTGGAATTGCAAGAAATGAAAAGTGTTTATAATTTTAAGAGATCCTACCAGATATATTTTCCAGTAAGCTATAATAATTCAGACATTTATGAGCAATGCATAAGTATCCATTTCCCTATGTCTCAGGCATCAGACATTATATATTTTTTTAAATGTTTGTCAGTTCCCTGGATGTGATGTGTTACCAGTAAGCATTGTGAATATATATCTTGGTGATTGAATTAACCCAGCCAGGACATTTCTCTTCATATTTTTGGCCCTTTCACCTATTGGATTGTACTTTTCTAATTGTCAACTTGCTGCTTATGATATTATCTTTCCACCCAAAAAATATGGCAATGTCTTTCCACTTATTCAGTTATTCTACGTTCTTAATATATCAATAAAATTTGTTTTTCATCTATATCCTACAGCTTTCTTATTATTTTATTACAAATATTTTAATATTTGTCAATATCTTTTTTGTATTCCACTTCAAGGTGCTTATTGTTAAAAGAGAAAACCTATTGATTTTTTATATTTATATTATAGCTATACATATACAAATTTTTGTATTAATTCTCAAGATTTTAAATATAATATCTTGCCTTTTTATCATCAAGAATGTTTTTGTTACTTTCTTTCCTATGCTTGTATTATTTATTTTTAATTTTTGTCATAAATATCTTGACATTAAATTTACTAGTGAACTTTCCATCTTTTCTGTGATATGGAAGAGTTTGAATAATACTGGAAATCTATGGCTTTTAAATTTTTTAATTTTTAAATAAAATTCGGTAGTAAAACTATCTGACCCTGGTGAAATTTGGGGGGGTAAATATTTAGTCATCTTTCCTACATGTTCTATGGTAATTGCTTTACTTGATTTTTCTATTATTTTCTTGGGACAATTTTTGATCATTTATATTTTGATAGGAATCATCTGTTAAATATACATTTTTTTAAAATTTACAGCTAGGGAGTTCCCGTCGTGGCGCAGTGGTTAACGAATCCGACTAAGAACCATCAGGTTGCGGGTTCGATCCCTGGCCTTGCTCAGTGGGTTAACGATCCGGCATTGCCCTGAGCTGTGGTGTAGGTTGCAGACGCGGCTCGGATCCCGCGTTGCTGTAGCTCTGGCGTAGGCCAGTGGCTACAGCTCCGATTGGACCCCTAGCCTGGGAACCTCCATATGCCGCAGGAGCGGCCCAAGAAATAGCAAAAAGACAAATAAATAAATAAATAAATAAATAAAATAAAATAAAATAAAATAAAATTTACAGCTATATAGTTGCATGTATCCTATTAAGCTTTTAAAAATTCTTCTTTATCTCATACATATAAAATAATGTAATGTCTGGGATTTGCTGCAAACTAATTTTTAAAAATGGGTAGGCTATAGGTGAAACAAAATTGCCTTTTTGTTCATAACTGATGATGCTAAGCGATGGATTAATGAAAGTTGAGCAATTATTCTCACTTACTCTATTTGTATATTTCTCTGAAAATTTTTTATAATAAGAACTTTTTAAATTTGGAAATGAGTTCTAATTTTTCTGCATAGTACTGAAGTCACTTAGGCCCATCACTTAAACTTTCTCTATCTGTATTGTCAGGAAGAAAATCATATTCAAATGTTTTACTAGTGATTTTTCATTAAGAAGATTAAGACCATCAACTGTGAATTTCCCATGCTCCCCCATTCTCGCACCCATCCCTTCCCCCCAAAACACACACCATATACTTTAAATATTTAGTCGAAGAGAATCTTCTTTGCCTTCTGTTTTGGGTAAAGAGGAGTTTCTCCTCCTTTCCAAAACAGACTCCTTTGTTTCCAGGAACCTACATAATTATCCATTCAGCAGTTTCTATGCATTCCATACTTCTCACCCACATTCAAGTAGACACAGGCTAACACAGCTTTGGAAATAATTGCACAATGTAGCCACCAGCCAGTGGAGAAGAATGAAGAATAAGAGGTAATTTGGAACTCTCTCTACTCTATGAAAAGAGATATCAGAACACCAACTTGAGATAAATGAAGGTCTTCTCTACTCAGGAATGTAAGAATAGCTTAGAATCACTTAAGGAATCCCCCCTTCAGAAGGGAAGGAAGAGGCTTGTGTGGTCCCTGAGGGGAGTCTCCTTTAAAAAGCTGGTCAAATAGTCACCTTGTTCAGGGAAGGGGTGGTATTCCACACCCACTGGCCTGCACCTTACTTTACATCAGTACCAATTTTTCTTGGTGGTTTTTCTATGCCATCAGCTTACTCATTCTATTTTTTTTTTCTTTGCTAATGCAAAAAATTCCTTTGGATTAATGAATTGTAATTTATTTAATCATATTCTTTATGTTCTAAAACTTTAAAATAGAAAATTTGTATCTTTGGTGGGAGAAGAAGACAGAGAGAAAAATGGATCAGCAAGGTATGATCCCACCACGGAGCCTCCTCTGACAGTCACTCTGCATAGGACTCAGCTTCTGCCCTTGATCCTGTGGGTCAGTGAGAAGAGCAGCAGTAGGTAGTGTTTATCCAGCTCAGGGTATGAGCAGACTGACACCCTGCACTGGACCGTGGAAGTCCTTGAGATTTGTGCATAATTAAAAGGGAAGGCAAAGCCTTGGGAAAGAGATAACAAGTAATCTGCTAAAAAGGCAGGTGGATGCTTGAATAACTTACTGGAAAAGCAAAAAAATGTGACCCTACTAAAGTTAGTTTGAAGTGTTTTCAAAGTGCTACTCTTTCCACAGCTAAATTTAATAAGTAATATATCTAAATCTAATGCTTACATTTTGTCATTATCTTTTTAAGCCTGCTTTATCTACTATAACTCAAAAATCTTTCATGAGTATGTATATTACTGAATGTAATGATGACTTCTATCTGCTGTAGTCTCTATAGCACTTGATGTGTTCCTCTGTTAAAATAGTAGCAGAACAGGTTGAATTTTTCATCCTGCTTGAAATGTTTCTTTTTAGTTTCACTAATCCCTTGCTTTTCTTATCCTCCTCCTATTTCTCTGGTTATTCGCCTTGTTCCTAGCCCTGCTTGCTCCTCATCTTAAACTTCGGCTTCCACAATGTGACTACCTATGGTTTACATTAGGTAAAAGATATAGAAAGATTAAAAATAAAGGAATAGAAAAAAATCTATATCACAAAAATATCAAGTAAAAGGAAACTGTACAGCCATAATGGTATAAAACAAAAGTTTAAATAAATATAGTACAAGAGGTGAAAGATATATTTCAGAGTGATAAAATCTTATTTTAACTGAAGGACATAAAAGCCTAAATTCATCTGTATCTACTAAGAAAGCCTCAATATCCATAAAGAAAAAAAGAGATAGCCAACAGAAGAACTCAACAAACTTGTGATAATAGTAGGAAAAGGTAACATACTTTTCTCAGTAGTTGACAGAACAAGCAAACAAAAAAGTATAAACATGTGGAAGGACTGACAAATTTGAACTAATTGACAGTTACAGAAAGTTTTACTCAACATTTCAGAAAACACATTCTTATACATATTTTTTCCCATGCAATGGCACATTTACCAAAAGAAAAGATTTTCTAGATCATAAGGCGAGTCCTCACAAATTTCAAAGGATTGAAATAATACCAAGAATGTTTTCTGACTTCAGTGGGATTAAGCTAAAATCAGTAACAGAAAGAAAACTAGAAAATTTCCAAATGTGTTAAAAATTAAGCAATACATTTCTGAATAACCCATGGGTCAAAGTAGAAAAAATACATCTTACAACCGTATCATTGAACAAGGGAAGCAGGACACAAAAAATGTACCTGCCATACTTAATAGCTTCAATTATATAAGGTTCCCAAACATCTCTGGTGATAAGGGGCAGAATAATGGCTACCTTTTCTGGGAAGATTACCTAGGGGAAGGCTTCTAGGAAGACGGTGATAGTCTAGATAATGATCTTTGTGTGTTTCATGGGTGTATCACTTTGTAATACATCACTGAGCTGTACACATAAAACATGTACATCTTATTTATAGCTCGATATTAATGTTTATCAAAAGGAAGAAATTCACTTTTTTAAGGGAACTTGTCTTTAACTAACCAATCCTCATTTCTCCCCATTCCCTACCATAGTTTCAGTTATTTCCTCTATATCCATCCTATAATTCTACTTCTAACATGAATACTATTCCTTAATATTTCAATTCCTTCCCACTGAATGTGTCTTTCATTTCAACTGTAACAGGTTTAAAACTGAATTCCACTAAAAAGATTACTATTCTGAATTCCCAAGGGTAACATCCTTTGCCCAATTACAGAGGTTTACAATGCATTTTTGTTTAAATTTTCCCTTGTTGTAAATGCCTGAAGATGACTTCCTTTAGGTTGTGTCTTTCATACCCCAATATTTCCCTCTTCAGTGATCTGACAAAAGACCCTATCCCTGGAGAGCGCCTGTTACCCCTGACTGTGTGTCTGTTACTTCCTGCTCAGGCAGTTAGAACAGTCTCCTCACTGGCCTCAGCTTTTAGCCTCTCCTTCCAGAACTTCTTTGCATAGCTGCTGCATATATTTTCCTAAAGCATTGCTTTGATCATTGTTTTTCTTGTTTGAAAACCTTTTGTGATTTTCCACCAACTGGAGGAAAAATTTTAGGCCTGATATATAAAGTTTTATAGAATCTGATCTCAACCTGAATTAACATTTTGCTTTTAAATATTTTTGCTAAGTTCATCTATTAGTTATCCTTCTGTGATCATTCTCATGCTAATGCTCCAACCTAGCATGTCCTTCTCATTTTTCTTCAACTCTTTAGATCACAGTCATCATTGGAGAACCACAATGGACCTAAGGCTTTGAGATCATGTAGATAAGTGGAAATCCCAGCTGCACCGCTTACTGGCACTGTGAGTTTGGGAAGCTCAGATTCTCAGTTATCTCATCTGTAATCCAGAAATTATTATTAGGTATTTTTTATCTTCCAGACACTGTACTAGGATTAAGAAAACAGAAGTTCCCGTTGTGGTGCTATGGAAACGAATCCAACCAGAACTATGAGGTTGCAGGTTTGAACCCTAGCCTCACTCAGTGGATTAAGGATCTGGCGTTGCCATGATCTGTTGTGTAGGTCACAGATGCATCTCAGATCTGGCATGGCTGTGGCATAGGCTGGCAGCTGTAGCTACCATTGGACCCCTAGCCTGGGAACATCCATATGCCACAGATGCAGCCCTAAAAAATAAAAACAAATAAAAATTTTAAAAAGAATTAAGGAAACGAAGGTGTACAAAAACAGATAAATCCATCCCAGGTCCCATGGAGCTTCCAGTCCAATAAAATAACAGGTGTTATAAAATCAGAAAATACCGCTTTTGCACAGTTGTTACGACCAGGGGTATATACACAAAGTATACAATGCTGAGTAGGTAGACAAATAAAAATAGTTATCATTACTATCAATCCTTGAAACCCAGTCAAATATCCACTTTCCGTGATACCTTCCTACATGTCTCCACTTCCTCTGGACATACAATTTATCCTCATGTCACCATGCATCTACAAAGTTCCCCCTCGCCACATTCCTTCTCTGAAATCTTTTTCTGTCTCTATGATACATTTGGAAACTAAGTATGTACTTTTTCAAGTTATGTGAATATGTTATGTTGCCATTAAATGTTGCAAACATTTTATCACCACAATTACATCTAAGCATTTTAAGAGTGAGGAGTGTTTTTAAGGTTCTATGTCGACTAAAATTCCCAGCACATGCTAAGTATTTGTTGATTTAACGAGCCCAGCCTCATGAGTCTGCTTCTCAGTGGAGTACTTGAAATAATTCCAGAGTTTTTTCCTCCCGCACAGAAAACCAATCTGGCCAATAATATTAAGAAGTAGAAACATCATTTCTCACCCTCTTTGTGTGTTTCTCCCACCCATTTTCCTCTTTAGCCTGCCAAAACATTTCAAATTCCTCGAAGCCTAGGAAAAGGCTGGCTTTTGGCAGCTGACAAGAGAGAGATGGCATGTTGATTAAGAGGAGAAAAAACTGCAAGAGAATCAAAGCCAGAATTCCTGAAAAAATATTTTAAAATTAAATTTCTAAAAGGAGCCTTGATTCTTGAAGTATGTTTACTTCCCCTCCAGCTTGGGAGATTTTCCAAAGGAAGTTAAAACCAAAATACTTCCCACTAGGAATAAGAGAGATTGACCTGCTAAGTTTAGAATCTGCTGACTCATTGGGTCCTAGATTTTGAAAAGCAGTTACAAGAAATACCATCTCATGTTCCCCTGGGAAGTAATTACCAGTTTCAAAGCCTTGAAGTCTTCTAAGACCTTGTAACACTTAAGTAATATCTTATGAATGTTAGTAATTAAAAACACAAGGATTTTGGATTTCCCTTCTGGTGCAGTGGGTTAAGGATCCAGCATTGTCACTGCACTGGCTTGGGTCACTTCTGCGATGTGGATATTATCCCTGGCCTGGGAAATTCCACGTGCTGTGGGTACAGCCAAAAATGAAATGAAACGAAATAATAAAAAATTAACAACACGAAGATTTTTGTTTCCTGTCAATACACTTATGTTTAAAAACTAATGAGAAGGCTATTTGGTAAGAAATCTGTTCAAATCCATAACACTGGAAGAAAAAGACAGGAAGGGATATTAAATTTTAAAACTATGTACCTGGGTTATAAGCAGCCATACTTACAGTAGTCCATTCTACCATACTCCCCTCAAAACATCTGAAACCAATACTTTCAAGTGTAATTAGAAAATATCACCCATACCTATCCATGCCCCTGCGGTGCATCAACTAATAAATATTAAATCTAACAGCTTCCTTCAAATTTGATCTATCAGCCATACTTTGTTCCCTTTTTCTATTACTTTCCACAGATATTTTCTGAATGACAGTGGCCTCAAGGCACTATGTCAGGTTCCATGGGGTTATAAAAATGACAGCCTCAGCCCTTCAGAATCAAAACTTGGTCAGGGAATCAGACCCCTATAACCATACCACAAACAGAAAAGTGAGCCAAAGTAGCCTGTCAAAAACACAATCTTAAAAATGCACAGCCTGTGCTATGGGAGAAGAAATTCATAGATTGGTAGATAGGTGAAGAGCAAGTCTAAGTTCATCTGGGAGAATCCTGCAGGGCTTCATGAAGAAACAACACTTGTTCAGTTAATAAGTTGACATGCTTTGGGATGAAAGGGAGAAAGCTTTCCAGACAGAACAAACAGTTGAATAAAAAGATTACAAAAGGAATATTTTTTAGGTGGATATATGTGTGTAGATTATTGCTGGCAGTGTTCAAAGGAGATGGAGGGGAACTTCAATGAGAATAGTCAGTCTTATACAAAGTGTCAGACGAGCAAGGATTATACAAGCAGGAAGGCTCTGGCACCCTAAAGGACTCATGGGCTTAGGCGGAACCTGGTGACAAGCATAGAATCTAAAAGGGCAGGGAGAAATTCTCAAAAGAGAAAACAAGATGCAATTCTAGAAGAAGAGCAATGGCAGTTACCACATTCCAGGGACAAGTCTAAGGAGGGAAAAAGTTCAGGACCAGAGACACAGAGTGTGTACATGGGAAACGGGTGATGGGTTAAGATGGAGGTCTGAGAACCTCCAGCCTGTTGTGTCCTTGTGCAGAAGGGTACCAGAGGCAGGTGATACAATCAGTTTTATAACCCATGGCTAAGATGAAATGACTCTAACATCACCTACACCAACATTTGGAAAAGCAGATGCTTTTCTTATCTACATAATTTCAAACCACAGGTTGCAATCATTTTTTTGGCTATGATTTGACTGATTCTTTCAGAACTGCATAGAGATGGCTTTCCTTTTACACAAATTTGGGAATGACCTGGAAGTTGTCATAGCACACAAAATTTGGTTATAACAACATGATTTCTTCATAGGAATGGCTCGATATCACATATTTTAAATTCTACAGATTAGAACTCAAGTCTTTTTATATTAGCATTTTGGAAAGCGATAGTATTTCTCTCAAGTCCTATAATAGACAAGTCATTTAATAATCATTTTTATATACTTGAAAAAATAAAAGGTGTTAGTTATTACATATAATGAGAGACTGAAGGTGGGAAAAGATGTTGGAAACCAATGTTTTTATTTTATTGTACCTAATTTTATTTTATATCTATCTCATAAAAGAATTTTCTTTGATGACTTGTTTTAGGGAGTTACTGATATAAAATTTCTGCTAATGCTCAATTCCTAGTACCCCCTTTACCATTTCCCAACCCTCTTTCATTCTGCCTCCAATTATGTCTACCATTCTTCTGCATAATATCATGATATAATCAGGAATGTACCTACAATACCCAAGGTAGTCTAACACTCCTCTTTGTGAACATAATCCAACAGAGGAAAGTAGCAGGGGTTATTTTATGAAGGGTGGTCTGGTTTCCTTGTAATACCACCCCTAACATTAACTTCTTTCCCTGCAAGAAATCCTAGAGTAAGGAAAAAAATACAAATAGAGAAGAGATGAAAGAGTGAGAGAAGAAACAAAAAGACGAACAGTGATACTTCAGAAAGCCCAGCCTATAAAACAACCTGCTGAAAGAATATGTGTGGATCCAAATCCAAGAAACAGAAAAATATTTGAATGACTAGACTTTAAACAATAACTATGGAAGGTAGAGAAAATTAATACCATAGTAATAGGCTGTGATTACTAGGAAAATGTATCTGATTCTTGCCTGAAGACTATTTGCTCCTGCTACAAGTTTTTATCTGTCTTTTCCCCAGCTTTATTAGAGGTATAATTGACATATAACGTTGTGTAAGTTTAAGGTGCACAACATAATTTGACATCATATATATTATATGATACATGTATTGTATATATGTATATAATAAAATGATCTCCACAAGAGGGTTAGAAAATGGCTGATAAAGGATGGAATATACCATAGGACATTATCAATCTTTTTTTAATTAAGGTATAGTTGATTTGCAGTGTTATGCCAATTGTTGCTGTAAAGCAAAGGGACTCAGTCATACATTCTTTTTTTATATTATTTTCCATCATGGTCTTATCCAGGAGATTCGATATAATTCCCTTTGCTATATAGAAGGACCTCACTGCGTATCCATTCTAAATTCATCTACTAACCCCAGACTCCCAGTACACTGCATACCCCACCCCCTTTTTGGAAACCACAAGTCTGTTCCTATTTTGTGGATAGGTTCATTTGCGCCCTATTTAAGATTCCACATATATGTGATATCACGTAGCATTTGTTTTTCTCTTTCTGACTTCTTCATTTAGTATGAGAATCTCTAGTTGCATCCATGTTGCTGCAAATGGCATTATTTTGTTCTTTTAATGGCTGAGCAGTATATATGTACAACATTTTCTTCATCCATTCATCTGTCAATGGACATTTGGTTGTTTCCATGGCTATTGTGACTAGCGACTAGTGCTGCTACGAACAGAGAAGTGCATGTGTGTATGTATGTATTTTTAGGGCCTTTTTAGGGCCACACCTGTGGCATATGGAGGTTCCCATGCTAGGGGTCAAATCAGAGCTGTGGCCACTGGCCTACGCCACAGCTCCAGCAATGCCAGATCCAAGCCTCATCTCTGACCTACATCACAGCTCACGGAAATGCCAGATCCTTAACACACTGAGCAAGGCCAGGTATCGAACCTGCGTCCTCGTGGATACTAGTCAGATTAATTTCTGCTGAGCTACGAGAGGAACTCCATGTATCTTTTTGCCTTTTTTTTAATTACTTCTTGAATTATATTACATTTATAGGTGTACAACAATCATCACAACCAAATTTTACAGCATTTCCATCCCAAACTGTCAGTACATCCCCCATGAATCTTTTTGAATTATAGTATTGTCCAGGTATATACCAGGAGTGGGTTTCCTGGATCATATGGTAGTTCTATATTTAGTTTTATGAGGAATGTTCATACTGTTTTGCAAGTGGCTGCACTAACTTAAAATTCTACCAACAGTGTAGGAGGGTTCCCTTTTCTCTACACCCTCTCAAGCATTTGCTAGTTTTATTTTTTTATTTATTTTTTATTTCCCCAACACATTATTTTTTTCTACTGTACAGCATTGTGACCCAGTTACACATACATATGCTCTGTCATAAGTGACTAGACATAGTTCCCAGTGCAACATAGCAGGATCTCATTACTAATCCATTCCAAAGGCAATAGTCCACATCTATTAACCCCAAGCTCCCAGTCTATCCCACTCCCTCCCCTTCCCACTTGGCAACCACAAGTCTGTTCTCCAAAGTCCATGATTTTATTTTCTGTGGAAAGTTTCATTTGTGCCGTATATTAGATTCCAGATATAAGTGATATCATATGGTATTTGTCTTTCTCTTTCTGACTTACTTCACTCAGTATGACAGTCTCTAGTTCCATCCATGTTGCTGTAAATGGCATTATTTTGTTTTTTTATGGCTGAGTAGTATTCCATTGTGTATATATGCCACATCTTCCTAATCTATTCATCTGTCAATGGACATTTAGGTTGTTTCCATGTCTTGCCTCCTGTGAATAGTGCTGCAATGAACATACGGCTGCATGTGCCTTTTTAAGGAAAGTTTTGTCTGGATATATGGCCAAGAGTGGGGCTGATGGGTCATATGGTAGTTCTATATTTAGTTTTCTGAGGTAACTCCATACTGTTCTCCATAGTGGCTGTACCAGCTTACATTCCCACCAACAGTGCAGGAGGGTTCCCTTTTCTCCACACCCCCACTAGCATTTGTTATTTGTGGACTTGTTGCTGATGGCCATTCTGACTGGTGTGAGGTGGTATCTCATGGTAGTTTTGATTTGCATTTCTCTAATAATCAGGGATGTTGAGCATTTTTTCATGTGCTTGTTGGCCATCTATATATCTTCCTTGGAGAATGGTCTATTCAGGTCTTTTGCCCATTTTTCCATTGGGTGGCTGGCTTTTTTGCTGTTGAGTTGTATAAGCTGTTTGTATATTTTAGAGATTAGTTCCTTTTCGTTGCATCATTTGAAAGTATTTTATCCCATTCTGTAAGTTGTCTTTGTGTTTTCTTTTTGGTTTCCTTTGCTGTGCAAAATCTTGTCAGTTTGATTAAGTCCCATTGGTTTATTTTTACTTTTATTTTTGTTGCTTTGGGAGACTGACCTGAGAAAACATTTGTAAGATTGATATCAGAGAATGTTTTGCCTATGTTCTCTTCCAGGAGTCTGATGGTGTCTTGTCTTATTTTCAAGTCTTTAAGCTATTTTGAGTTTGTTCTTTTCTTTATTTGTTTGTTTTGTATTTTTAGGGCCACACCTGTGGCATATGGAGGTTCCCAGCCTAGGGGTCGAATCAGAGCTGTAGCTGCCAGCCTACACCACATCCACAGCAACAGGGAATCCGAGACACATCTGTGACCTACACCACAGCTCACAGCAATGCTGGATCCTTAACCCACTGAGAGATGCCAGGGATTGAACCTGCAACCTCATGTATCCTAGTCAGATATTTTTCCCTGTGCCACAATGGGAAACTCAATTTTTTGACGTTTTAAAGATGGGCTTTCTGACTGGTGTGAGGTAGTACCTCATTGTAGTTTTAATTTGCGTTTTTCTAATAATTCGGGATGTTGAGCATCTTTTCCTGTGCCTACTGGCATCTATATGTCTTCTTTGGAGAAACGTCTATTTAGATCTTCTGCCCATTTTCTGATTGGGTTGTTTGTTTTTTTGTTGTCAACTTGTATGTGTTGTTTTTACATTTTGGAGATTAAGCCCTTGTGGGATGCATCGTTTGCAACTATTTTCTTCCATTCCATAGGTTGTCTTTTTGAGGTTTTTTTAATGGTTTCCTATGCCGTGGAAAAGCTTATAAGTTTGATTAGGTCCCATTTGTTTATTTTTGTTTTTATTTCTACTGCCTTGGGAAATTGACCTAATATTAGTATTTTCCTAATACCTAATATTAATATTATCAATTCTTAAAACTAAAATTTATAGAGTTTTAAAACATTCAAATATATTAACAGTAACAAAATAACTCAATGAAGCAGGATACACAATTAAGGGCAGGGAAAGATCTTATGCCTGGAGGTAAGAAATGCAATCTAAGGTAATCCTTATGTTCCTAACTTAAATAATCACTGAGATACGAAACTCTGGAAGAGAAATCATTAGAATGAATGGAGAGATCACACATGTTTATGGAGTTTTTTTTTAATTAGGACATAATAATAACTAGCATTTGTGAGCACTTAAAATGTGCCCGTTTTGCTGTGTCTGATATTTTACATGCATTTATTCAATTTAATGATCTACAAATGAGTTACGGGCCATGATTATCCACAATTTATCCAGGAAGAAAAGATTAAGAAAGCTGCTAAAGGCAGTCAAGCTTGAAAGGGACAGAGCCAAGACTTGAACCCAAAGAGATGTAGTTTCACACCTTCAACCTCTTCACCTTGATAGGTTTTCAGATATTATTGATTATACAATGTCTGGAGGCAAATGTATAGTCTGGGTATTCTCTTGATTGTCTTTTACTTCACTTCACTGAGGGAAAATATTTATTAGAGTACATTCAGTAACTCTATGAAATTGGTTACAAAGTTGGAATAAGCCCTGTTTCCATACTGATATATGATAATACAGATGTTCATATCTTTCTGGATATCTTTCCCCCTTTTTTTAAAGAAGAATCTATGTGGTTTAAAGGAGATAAGAACTTAAGTTTTAGCCCCAGGCCTACCATCTGCAGAATGACCTTGGTATTTCAGACCCCATGCAATAGAACTATTTAGACTAGAATTTCTATCATCTTCCTATTCTATAAGTCTAGTATTTTACCCTGTCCACATTACTTTAATCCTCATATGGTGTCTTTACATTATAGGAAACATTTAATCCAAAATTCTTGGATGGACAAACTCAAGAATCCACACATTAAAATCTCTGTTTCAGAAAGAAGTAATAGCACGACGAGCCCATTGTATTGTTCCAAAGGAGGAAAGAAATAGACCCAGTTGTCCTCTTCCATCCGTTAGTTCCTGCTAATTCCAAGTGTGTGATTTCAACTGCTTTTATTGGACATCCAAAAGCCTGTGGTTCCCTACATAGTTTAGCATTTACTTTGTAGACTCAAAATAGATTTCTGCCAGGCCCCTCTCTGAAGCTTTCATGTGCCTTAAATCCAGCCCATCCCCAGGACAGCTATTAGGATGGCCATCTGTTTCTTAAGTGCTGATGCACACCCCTCCCTGAGCCATATCTCCAGAGTGAGACAAATGTTTGTTAAAAAGGCAGAAGTGACTGCTTACATTTCACTTCTTCAAAGCAATGCCTACCACACTTTCTCTCCCACCTAGTAGCACTTCCTCAAAAATACTCTTTCTCTGCTATAGTTGTGAGTTTCAAGATGCAATTTTTCCAAGTGTTTTTCACTTCCTATAGTATATTCATTAAATTCAGATTAAGGGGCTCCCAACCCCCTCCCCATGCCAAAGAGAACACATGGTTAAAACCTAATATAAGAAATATGCAATTTTATAAAAATATTATGGAAAGCAATCTCAATTACATGGTTAATATCCAACCACAGACTACAAACATATACTTTATTCTTATGTAAAATGTGTATGTTTGCAACCTAAAAGCATCCAGTCATTAAAATTTTATAACTGAGCTAAAAGTTTCTGGTCAATTTAATCCCATCATTTTAATTTAGAAACAAAAGTAATAAGAGGCTAGTGGCAAGGTTCAAAGAACAAACAGAATTTTGAGGCTGTAAAAGAAGTTAGAAATAATTCAGTCCATCATTTTCTTTCACTAGGGGATGAGGACTTCAGACCCCTCAGAAGAACTATTAAATAAATATATGTGATATAAAAGTAAACAGTATACAAAGGGACACAAAGATATAAGTATAATGCAAATAAATGTGTGAATTATTTAAAATTGAGAAACTAAAACAAGTAGAAAAAATTCCTTTTCATGTAATTAGAATAAATATTTTTATGTACAAAAGAGGCAAATGGTTAAAAAATAATTATTTCTAAGTACATTCTAGAGTGCTTAAGGAGATGGGTTATAGTCCCCCCCACAAAAGTTCAGTGTAATAATTTTATACGCAATCAAATACAAAGAGAGAGAGACAGGCAGACAGAAAATAAGACACAGGAAACCTACTACCAAATTTAAAATTAAGTCAGGGATAAGATTCCCTCCAAACCCTAAATCTGGAGCAGCTGATGCACTGAAATGGCATACCACATCTGAGGAGCAAGCAGGACCCTAAAAATCTTTCGACTGAAATTGGGTGCACTGGATGTTTGTGACAGGTCTAATAAAGAGAAGGCACAGTTGTCACTTCCAGTGGTGCTCTAGTTGTGTCTAATTTGGGATTCAGAGTCAGCACATCAGATGAATACATGATGGGAGAAGCCTTCATAAGGCTATTTGCAATGGGCCTGAAAAGACTCTAGGAGAGAACAAACGGAAGTTTTGAGCTTCAAATAGCTGTGAGACAGTAGAAATCTATTTTCAGGGAGGCCTATGAAAGTCTTCACAGAATATTCTTTACAAAAAGGAAAACATCAGTCAGGTAGTAGCTGTTATCCAGTGACAAAACCTGACTATCCAAAGGGGTAAAGGAGTTTTGAGTACCACACTAATGGCTGGTGTTTCAACCATTACTTAGCTCAGCCTGAATACATATTTGGGTATCCTAGTTTCAAAGAGTCTCAAGTAAAAACATGACTATTTTTTTATTAACCACCTGAATCTAAGCAGCACTGCCTCTGGCATGTAGTACAGGGTAAATCCAGTAGGAAAGAGACTTTCTTACTCATTCCACCACAGACTACCAGGAAATTTTGATACCTTTAGAACACAAGGGACAGCAAAAGGGAATTGTGCCTGGAAGAAAAAAAAAAAAAAGGCAGGTAAAGCAGGTATAGCACCTCTTTGAGCAGCAAAAGAGAGTGGATAGATACGATAGAAGTGTTGCCTACATGATTCAGCTGTGTCCAGAAATACTTGAAGATAATGTTCAGGGGAATGGAGTATTAGCAGGCATAAGTTTTAAACCAACAAACTCTATGTAGCTGTACTGTGACCTTATTTATCTAGAGAGCCCGGAGTAACATCAGTTGCAGGTTAGCTTTAACGTGGCATAACTATTAACTACTAATAAATAACAAAGAGAAGCTGCAATCACCTACCCTTTGTTCTCTGCCAACCTCCCTTCTAGCTCCCCTCCACCAAAGATAAGGAGTTGCTAATCAGATGTGTCAGAAATGGAGGCACTGATGGATCATGTTGACCTCTGGGCAAAGTCACCATGCCTTAAGAGGTGAGAACTGTAAATTAGCCCTCCTCTAAACCCACTTTTGACCTCCCTGCAGCAGAATTAATAGAGTTGAGTTGAAACATCCATTTGGTGGCCTGTGACCACTCTCACTCCCAGATTTCACACAGCCCCATCTGATCTAAGTTCTAATTTGCAATAATGGGTTTTTCTATAGTTATTGATAAACTGATCCTTTCCTAGTTCTTTTAGCCCACATGGAAGAAAAATAACTGATAGGAAGGATTCATTTATATTTATCATATATGTCAATACCTTCTGCCCTCATCTCTAAAAATTATCATAATAATTCTGAAGAATGTAAAAATCTATATGACGATAATTTAAATAAGTACCTTGGGGAGTTCCTGTTGTAGCTTAGCAGGTTAAGAATTCTACTAGTATGCATGAGGATGAGGGTTCAATCCCTGGCCTTGCACAATAGGTTAAGGATCCGACATTGCTGCAAGCTGCAGCATAAGTCACAGATGCAGCTTGGGTCCAGTATTGCTGTGGCTGTGTTGTAGGCCTGCAACTGCAGCTCCGATTCAACTCCTGGCCTGAGAACTTCCATATGCCCCATGGGCAATCATAAAAAGAAGAATAAAGAAAGTGCAAATAAGTACCTTGGGACTATGCAATCACAGAGAAAATTTCTGTATCATAAGCCTGTGTCAAACTCTTTCCCTAGTCTCTCCCATTACAATATTGTGAATGGCAATATGACCTTTTAATGCTCTCTGCCAAGGGGCATTATTTTTATCAGTGCCTCTGATGAAAGGATTCCATTAACATGATTTTCTCAGGCTTAGGAGCCAGTCTCCCACCTATCACTATGTGCCTACTATATACCTGTTTATGTAAATCTTTCCAGAGTGTGTGTCTATATATTAACCACGTAACAGTAAAACACAGTCATCCATCATTGTAGCTGTTTGCCACATGCCAAAAATGTATCTCTGCATCTGAATTTTCTAAAAAGAGGCAGCTAATTAATATTTCATGAAATGCTTCAATGTGCCCACTGCAGTTCTGCTTTCAAAGTGCCATCCTATGTCCACTCCTCACTGAATTGAGCATAAAAATTTCTAATACCTACCATGCACCTATAGACATGCTAAATGTTGTAGAGATACAAATGTGATGCCTACTAAGATTTTTAACAGAATTTTTGGGAATTGCTTAGAAATCATGGTGATTCTACCAAGCTGAGTCACAGGAAGCCCAGCAGTGATTGGTTGGCAGACTGATATACCTGAGGCTTCCAGGATTTGTGATCCTCTCTCCAGTGGATTTTTATTGTGACTTCTTGAGTCACCATTTAACCATTCCAGATGTTGGGAGTGATGTCTGTGGCGGATCCAAGATTATGTGCCACTTGGCATTTTGGCCATACAATTTATTGCTAAATTTGAACTTGGTCTGGAAAAACTGATTCCATTTTGGAATGTCAGCACTTAAATTAGAGTGACAAGGAACACATGGAACTTGACTTTATCACATTAGAAGCTTTTCTATCATGTCATATTGTAGAGCTAAGTCATCACAACTATGACTTATCATGGGATTCATTGTAAGTTTTGAAGGTCCCTATAAAACTTAACCAATTTAGCCCAATAAACACCCCAAAACACCTTATAATAATTTTATCTTCTCAGAATAATATTACATACTGAACCTAAGAAGTGTGGCATAGTATTTAAAATACATTTAGGAGTTCACCCTGCGGTTTAGTGTGTTAAGAATCCAGGAGTTCCCGTCCTGGCGCAGTGGTTAACAAATCCAACTAGGAACCATGAGATTGCGGGTTCAGTACCTGGCCTTGCTCAGTGGGTTAATGATCCGGCATTGCCGTGAGCTGTGGTGTAGGTTGCAGACGCGGCTCGGATCCCGTGTTGCTGTGGCTCTGGCGTAGGCCAGTGGCAACAGCTCCGATTCGACCCCTAGCCTGGGAACCTCCATATGCCGCGGGAGCGGCCCAAGAAATAGCAAAACAAAGACAAAAAAAAAAAAAAAAAAAAAAGAATCCAGCATTTCTGCAGCTGAGAGATAAGTAGCAGCTGAGGTTTGGATTCAGTCCCTTGCCTGGGGAACTTCTATATGCTGCAGGGAGAGAGAAAGAGAAAGAAAGATAGATAAAATATATATAGTATTATAAAATATTTGTAGTGGAAGTGAAATGATGGCTTAGATTATTTTGTAATAATATGAATGGGTTTGGGGAAACTGAGTAGGGGCCTAGATGAAATAAGAGTGCTCATATATATAAATAATTATTGAAGCTTGGTAATGAGTAAATCAGTCTCCTTATACTCTTCTATCTACCTTTCTGTACGTCTAATTTTCCATAATGTTTTTTGAAAAATGCAGGTATGACTAGAAAATCAATCCTAATCTTTATCTCTATAAATATTCTATCAGAGGTGCTTTATCAAAGAACCAGTTGTCAGGACTTCCCATTGTGGTACAGTGGAAATGAATCTGACTAGAATCCCTGAGGAAGCAGATTCGAACCTTGGCCTTGCTCAGTGGGTTGGGAATCTAGCATGCCATAAGCTGTGGTGTAGGTCACAGACGTGGCTCAGATTCTACATTCCTGTGGCTGTGGCTGTGCCATAGGTCAGCAGGTGTAGCTCCGATTCCACCCCTTGCCTGAGAACTTCCATATATGGAAGGCTTTAGGGAAATGGCCAAGATATTAAAGTAGGAAGACCCTGAGCTCATGGGTATGCAAAATTTACATGCCAAAATTACAACTATTTACAGAGCTGCTATCAATAAGAATGACCTGAAGAATAGCAGAAAAGATCTTCTACAACTAAAAATATAAAGGAAAAAAAACACAACAAGATCAGTAGAATGGGTGAAGATGTGATGCAGTCAAGATCCAGACCCCCAGGTAAGAGACCCAGGAAGGGAGGATAATCACAATTTCAGAAGATCTCTCCAAGGAGCAAGGAGTACCAGTCCAACATTGGGCTCCTCAGCCCAGGGGTCCTGCACCATGATGAAGAGCGCCAGAATGTTTGGCTTTGAAGGCCAGCAAGGCTTATTTCCAGGAGAGCCAAAGGGCTGTAGGAAATAGACAACCCATTCTCAAAGGGTGCACATAAATCTTACACACTCCGAGACCCAGGAAAGTAGCAGTAATTTGAGAGGAGCCCAAATCAGACCCACTTTCTGATCTTGGAGAGCTTCCCAGAGAGTCAGGAGGCACCTGGGACTTGCCCTAGGGATATAGACAGGGGCAGTAGTTATTTGGGGGAGCTTGTTCTGCCACAAGGTCACTGTTGCTGGCAAGCACCATTTTGGAGTCTTCCCTAGAATTTATTAGTGCCAGGACCTGAACCTTCTCACTAGCCAGTCAGCACCAGTCCTGAGACCCCTCTACCCAGCCAAGCAGCTAGCTACACAGGGATACAGACCCATCTACCAGCTGGCTGCAGCAAATGTAGGCCTTCCTGATACCAGAGGCTGCCCCACAACATGGCCTCACCTACCACAGAGCCCAAACCTGGCCCCACACAACTGTGGGCCAGCATTAGTCCCAGGAAAGCCTGGGGTCTCACAGCCAGCTGCATCAGGACTCAGCCCTGTCCATTAGCAGGTCCACAATAGCTCAAGGACCCCCAAACTCCAACAACCAGAGATCCATGGACCTGGCCTTACCTACCACTGGGTGGGCCCAGAACCAGGACTCACCATAATGCGCAGCCAGCTGTGCCAGGACCTAGCTCCACCCACAGTGATTGGAAGTCTCATCACTAGGAAGGGTTGGCAATCAATCAAGAGGAGAGCAGCCACATGTGTGAGCACACTCACACTACTCAGCCCACCACAATAGAACGACACATGCAGTCTGTGTAGGAGACACCTCTAGAGCACACAGCTCTGGTGAAAAGAAAAAAACGTGCTCCTAGGTCACATAGGATGTCTCCTATATATGGCCACTTAGCCAAGATAGAGAAATGTAAACAACTTACCTAATGCACACACACCCACATACTTAAAAATTCAGAGTCAGGCAAAATGAGATGACAGAGGAATATTTTCAAAATGAAGGAACAAGATAAAACCCCAAAGAAGAGCTAAGCTAAATGGAGATAAACAATCTACTCAATAAAGAGTTCAGAGTAAGGATCATAAAGTTGCTTAAAGAACTCAGGAGAAAAATGGATGAATACAGTGAGAATGTCCACAAAGAATTAAAAAATATATAGAAGAACCAGCATTAAAAATACAACAAATGGAATTTTTAAATGCATGAAAAGGAATCAGCACTAGGTTAGATGATACAGATGGATAGGTCAGTGAACTGGAAGACAGAGTAGTGGAAATGCTTCAAAAGAAACAGGAAAAAAAGTATTTTTAAAAATGGGAATAGTATAAGGATATCAAACAAACTAACATTCATAAGGGTCTCAGAAGGAGAAAGAGAGAAAGAGACAGAGGACATATTTGAAGACATAATAGCTTAAAACTTCCCCAAAATAGGAAAGGAAAACAGACATCCAAGTCTAAGAGAGTCCCAAACAGGATTAATCTAGAGGAACACATTATGACACATTGTAATTAAAATTGAAAAAATTAAAGACAAATAGAATATTAAAAGCAGCAAGGAAAAAGCAACTTGTTTTATACAAGGGAACTTTCATAAGGCTATCAACTGACTTTTCAGCAGAAACTCTGAAGGCCAGAAAAGAGTGGTATGATGAAATGGAAAAGTCTACAACTAAGAATACTCTACCCAGAAAGATTATCATTCAAATTTGAAGGAGAGAAAAAGAGTTTTACAGATATGCAAAAGCCAAAAGAGTTCAGCACTACAAAGTGGCTTTACAGGAAATGTTAAGGGAACTTCTCTAAGTAGAAAACAAAGACCACAACTAGAAAAATGAATATTATAAAGGGAAAAATCTCACTGGTAAAGGCAAATATATGGTAAAGATAGTAAATCAACCATGAATAAAGCTAGTAGGAAGGTTAAAAGATAAAAGTAGTAAAATCATCTATATCCACAATAAATAGTTGAGGGATATAGAAAAAAAAACATGATCACAAAAACATTAAATGGGGGGATAGTAAAAATGCAGCGTTGTTAAAATGTGTTTGAATTTAAAAGAGCATAAACTTAAAATAACCATATATATGTATCATGGTAACCACAAACCAAAAAATCTATAATAGACATATACACACACACAAAATGGCTTCCAAATGTAACACTACAGATAGTCATCAAATCACAAGAGAAGAAAGGAAAGAACAAAAAAGGATGACAAAAACAATCTCCAAGCTATCAACAAAATGGCAATAAGTACATACCTATCAATAAATATTTTTAAAGTGTATGGACCAAATGCTTAATCAAAAGAAATAGAGTGGTTGTATGGGAACAAAAACAAGACATCTATATGCTGCCTCACTCCAAATCTAAAGACAAACACAGACAGAAAGTGAGGGAACGTAAAATGTATTCTATGCAAATGGGTATCACAAGTAAGTCCAGGTAGCAATATTTATATAAGACAAAAGATAATTTAAAGAGTATTAAAATGAAAAGACAACCTAGAGAATAGGAAAAAAAATCCCTGCAAATGAAATGAACAATGAGGGATTAATCCCCCAAATATGCAAACATCTCTTGCAATTTTATATCAAAAACCAAACAGCCCAATCAAGAAGGGCCAGAAGAAAAAAAAAGAGTAGTTCCCATTGTGGCTTGGCAGTAATGAACCCAACTAGTATCCATGAGGACACAAGTTTGATCCCTGGCCCCACTCAGTGGGTGAAGGATCTGACATTGCCATGAGCTGTGGTGAGCCATAGACATTGCTCAGATACTGTGTTGCTGCAGCTGTGGGTAGGCTGGAAGCTGCAGGTCCAATTCGACACCTAGCCTGGGAACTTCCATATGCCATGGGTGTGGCCCTAAAAAGAACAAATAAAAAAAGGTCCAGAAGATCTGAACAGACATTTCTCCAAAGAAGAGAGACAGATGGCCAAAAAGGACATGAAAAGATGCTCAATATCACTGATTATTGGAGAGAGGCAATCAAAACTACAATGAGGAATCACCTCACACCAGTCAGATGACCATCATCAAAATGTCTATAAACCATAAATGCCAGAGAGTGTGGGGAGAAAAGGGACCCCTCTTACACTACTGTGGAAGTGTAAATTGGTGCAACCACCATGGAGGGTAGTATGGAGTTTCCTTAAAAAAATAAAGAGAATGAGCATATAACCCAGGAATCCCACCCCTGGGCATAGATCCAGGGAAAGCCATGATTCGAAATAATACATGTACCCCAATATTCATTGCAGCACTATTCACAATAGCCAAGACATAGAAGCAACCTAAATGTCCATGATCAGAGGATTGGATAAAGAGGATGTGCTACATATATACAATGGAATATTACTCAGCCATAAAAAGAACAAAATAATGCCATTTGCAGCAACACAGATAAACCTAGAAATTATACTAAGTGAAGTAAGTCAGGCAGAGAAAGACAAATATTATATGTGATCACTAACATGTGGAATCTAATAGAAATGATACAATAGAACTTACAAAACAGAAATAGACTCAAAGATTTTAAAACCAAACTTATGTTAATCAAAGGGGAAATATGGTGGGTAGGGGATATATTAGGGGATTGGGATTGATATATACAATTGACTATATATAAAATAGATGGGTAACAAGGAACTACTGTACAACACAAATAAATTTACTCAATACTGTGTAATAATCTATATCAGAAAAGAATCTGAAAAGTAATGGATATATGCATAACTGATTTACTTTGATGTACATCTGAAATTAACATAACTTTTTAAGTTGACTATATTCTAATAAAATTTTTTTAAATATATAAATAAGTTAAATTAAATTATATGGTTATAAGAGACAAGCCCCTCAAAAAAACCCTACACCATTATATAATAATAAAGGGATCCATCTGACAAGAAGATATAATAACTATAAATATATATACATTATGTTATATAATAAATAATACATATTGTAAATTGTATATTTACAATGTATGTACATAAATACATAAAGAAAATAATACATATTGTAAATTGTATATTTACAGTGTATGTACCTAAGTACATAAAGCAAATATTAGCAGATATAAAGGGAGAAACTGACAATAAGGTAATAATAGTAGGGGACTTTAACATACCAGTTATGTCAATGGACAGATTATCTAGAGAGAAAATCATAAAGAAACACTGGCCTTAAATGATACATTATACCAGGTGTATTTAAGAAATATATATAGAACATTCCATCCAAAAGCAGCAGGATATATATTCTTTAAAAGTACACCTGATCATTCTATAGAATAGCTCACATGCTAGGTCACAAAACAAGCCCCAATAAATTTAGGGAGACTGAAAGCATATCAAATATCTTCTCCAACCACAACACTATGACACTATATTAAAACCCATACATTACAAGCCCACAGCTCACATTATACCCAACAATGAAAAGCTAAAAGTATTTTCTCTAAGATAAGGAACAAGACAAGATGACCACTCTCATCTCTATTTCAAAACAGCATTGGAAGTTCTAGCCACATCAATTAGACAAGAAAAATAAATAAAAGAAATACAAGTTGAAAAGGAAGGAGTAAAACTTTGCAGATGACATGATACTATATATAGAAAATCCTAAAGATGCAATGTAAAATATATATATATATATATTAGAACTAATAAATAAATTCAGTAGATTGCAGGATAGATAGGTGGTACATCCTTTGACACCAGTCTGAGTAATATTTTTGTACATACATAGGCGGTACATCCTTTGACACTAGTCTTAGTAATATTTTTGTACATCCATTTTCTTGGGCAAGGAAAATGAGCAAAATAGACAAATGGAAATACATCAAACTGAAAAGCATTGGCACAATGAAGAAAAGTGTCAACAAAATGAAAAGGCCACCTACTGAATGGGAGAAGATATTTGCAAACAACACATCTGATAAGGGGTTAATATCAAAAATACACAAATTACTCATACAACTCAACACCAAAAATCAAACAAAAATCTGATTGTAGAATGGGCAGGATCTGAAGAGACATTCAGAAGACCTACAGATAGGCAACAGGCACATAAAAAAGATATTAAAAATCACTAATCCTCAGGCGTTCCCGTCGTGGCGCAGCGGAAATGAATCTGAGTAGGAACCATGAGGTTGTGGGTTCGATCCCTGGCCTTGCTCAGTGGGCTCAGTATGCAGAGTTGCCGTGAGCTGTGGTGTAGGTCACAGACACAGTTCAGATCCTGCGTTGCTGTGGCTATAGTGTAGGCCAGCAGCTGTGGCTCCGATTCGACCCCTGGCCTGGGAACCTCCATATGCCATGAGTGCGGCCCTTAAAAAGCAAAAAAAAAATAAAAAATAAAAAAAATAAAATCACTAATCCTTTAGGAAATGCAAATCAAAACCACAATGAGATATCACCTCACACTGTCAGAATAATTATTATCAAAAAGATAACAGATAAGTGTTGGCAAGGATGTGGAGCAAAGAAAACCCTCATGCACTGTTGATGAGAACGTAAATTGGTCAGCCACTGTGGAAAAGAATTCCTTGAGAAATTAATAGTTCCTTGAGAAATTATACACAAATTTACCATATAATCTAGCAATTCCACTCCTGAATATATAAAGAAAACAAAAAATAATTTAAAAAGATATATTCACCCCTTTTTTCATTGCAGCATTGTTTACAACAGCCAAGATATGGAAACAACTTAATGTCCATTGATAGCTGAATAGACATTGAAGCTGGAGTATACACACACACTCATACTCACTTGAGTATTATTCAATCATTTAAAAAATGAAATCAGAGTGCCCCTTGTGGGGCAGCATAAACAAATTCAACTAGTATACATGAGGATGCTGGTTGAATCTCTGGCCTTGTTCAGTGGGTTAAGGACCTGGCATTGTCATGAGATGTGGTGTTAGATCACAGATGCAGATCAGATCTGGAGTTGCTGTGTCTGTGGCATAGGCCAACAGCTGCAGCTCCAATTGGACCCCTAGGCAGGGAACTCTCATATGCCACAGGTGCAGACCCCAAAAAAAGGCAAAAAATAAAAAATGAAATCGTACTATGTGCCAACAACGTGGATGGATTAGACAGTATTATGCTAAGTGAAATAAGTCATAAATAAGAAGGCAAATACTGTAAGAGTTCACTTATACATGGGATCTGAAAATCAAAACAAACATAATAAAACATGCACAGAATCATAGATACAGAGAACAAACAGGTGGTTTCCAGGGACAAGGGGAATAATAGAAATAGATGAGCAGGTTTAAAAGGCATAAACTTCCAGTTAAAAATAAGTGAGTCACTAGTATGAAAACTACAGTGTGGGGAATATAGTCAATAATTATGTATTATCTTTGTATGGTGACAGATGGTAACTGGACTTATCAGGGTGATCATTTTGAAATGTATAGAAATATCCTATCACTATGTTGTGCACCATGGACTAACAGAGTGTTGCAGGTCAGTTATACTTCAAAAACAAATGAACAAATTCACAGAAAAAGAGATCAGATTGTGGTTAACAGAGGTGGGGGATGAGGGGAGACTGAATTGGATGAAGGTAGTCAAAAGGTTCGAACTTCCAATTATAAGATTAATAAGTACTTGTGTGTAACATACAACATGATAAATATAATTAACACTGCTGTGTGTTTTATATGAAAGCTGTTGAGTAAATCCTAATAGTTCTTACGACAATGAAAATTTTTTTTCTTTTATTTTGTATCTAAAGGCAATAATGAATTCACTAAAAGTATTGCAGTAATCATGTCATACACTCTAAACTTACAAAGTGCTGTATGTTCAACTACATCTCATTGAAACTGGAAGGAAAAAAATAAAGAGGCTTTAACTCAAACACAACTCCTAACATGGCAAGCTTGTTAGACTGAGAAAGCAAGGTGTTCCTTTAGGCTGAAGACAGGCCTACATTCACCTGCTTTCCATTCTTCACTCCAGAAAGAGCAGAGAAGCTCAAATCCTCCCCTCCCCACCCCAGGGCATACCCTAACCATGGCCCACTAAACAGTAGCACTCTGAAAGAGAGGAACCCAGAAAAGAAGAATTTAAGCAAAACCATGTTGAGGATACAGTGCATTTTCCCCTCAGGCCATGAACAGCAGTCAAAACAATTCAACCCCCAGGTGTCTTTTCAGTGAACCCGAGGGCCGCCCGTGGGAGTGGGGGAGGGGAACAGAAAACTCCTCCGCAGCAGGAGCCAGCTCCAGAGTCCAATTGAGAGTCCTCTTCAAGGAAGGAAAAAAGAAAGTCAATCCAAAATAAGCCACAAGAGAGGCCTTAAATCCAAAAAGACAAAATCTAATCAAGTACAAACACTTGGAGTTTTCACCTCCTACATTTTTACACTAAAATCCCTGTGCCTGGTGCTGTTATCCCAGAAGGACACAGAGGAATCACTTTTTTCCCTGACCCAGGGTCACAATCTCTCCCATCTTTCTCCTGACTTAGAAATGAGAGAGAGAACAGATGAAATGAGTCTCGATTTCCCCTTACAGGAACACACAGGGCACTAAATGAGATACTTATCCCGTCTTGGGATCCCTCATGTCTTACAATTGTTTCCTTTGTGCATTTTTATCCTTCTTACAGGAAATTAAAAAGTCTTAAGGGCTATCACTATTTCTGACCTGATGCAGAATTTTAACTAAAATTCAGGGTTGTTGTTTTTTTAATTTATTTTTCATTTAAACACACACATTATTTTCCCTAATACAAGGATGAACCAATTTCAGCCTTCAATGATCCATGACTACATCTGAAAGGCTTATAGCCATCCCAGCATATTTACTGTACAGACTCAGTGCATTACCATAAATGCATGAAATGAAGTCATATACTTTCAATTACTCCATTCATGAAAATGTCTTTTCAATCACAGTTTCTTTTTATGAGACCAGCTGTTTGTTTCAAATTATAGTTCAAGAGCCAAGTTTCAAGGGCAATGAAAGTTTTGCTATGCATCACTGTCTAAAAGACAATGACAGACCAGCTAAGCAAAAACTTGGGATTTTACAGGCTTTACATAGTGTAAAATCTCCCACATGTCAGGGGCCACATTTTTCAACATTGATGAGGATTACTGAAAAAGTACCTCATCTAAGAAAATTTCCAAATGTTGGCTAAAGGTGTTCTCTCTTGCTATAAAATCCTAACATTAGGAAGATACACCTGCCTCAAAAACAGTGAGTTTTGCTATAGATGTTAGTCCATGCAATTGAATCCCATTGTCTAGTTTAGTCAAAAACTTAAAAAGAATAATTCACATTATTATTGATGAAGTATATAAGCATGAGGAATCCATTTCTGTTTTAGACTTAACATATGCAATTTTACCTGCCCTTGGTACTTTGAAATGGAAACAATGAAAGTGAGTGGCAACCTACTTAGTCTTTGAGCTGCTGTCATTGCAGAGACTGTTTCTACTGCTGCTATAGAATATCAACTAAACTCATGTTTACTCAACTAGAAGTAGGTGTTCATGAGACAGTAGGTGGAGAAAGCAGGAGTTAAATAGAACTCCCATAACCTACATTTAACACAGGTTACACTAAGCTAGACAGTCAACTAGACCTTAGGAACCCTCATCGTCTCATTACTCAATTTAATGAAACAAAGAGCATGATGGATCTACTTAGGAAAAACATTGGACAGGTTCTCCAGGATGGAAGAATAGTAATCTAATTCCTTCCATAACTTCAGGAGAAACACATGCATGCTCCATCAGTTGATAAAATAATATGTCCTGGCACCCAAGGTCACAGGTAAAATGTCAGGTTTAACTATTGAGACTTTTATTAAGAAAACATGAGTTATATAGCCACAGTCAGTATCTCTGATCTTATCCAATAGCATTGAAGTTAAGTACCAGAATGCTGCTCATTTGAGCAAAGTAAATAATGTCTAGAAAAATCATCATTCCTATGACTGAAATTAAATTCTCTAACATCCCCTCACAAAGAGCAAACCACCTTAAGTCAGTTCAATAAAACTATTTTGGATATTATATATACAAAAAAAAGCATTAACAATAGCCATGGCTGGACAGTTTAATATCATAACAGCCTTGGATTTAAAACTTTCTTAAAGTTTAAAAACTTTGGAAAGTAAAGTGACTTTGCTCACCCTAACTAACCAACCTTGTGAATTTTTCATAGTCTTGTTCCTGACCCTGCAAGAAATCTTTTAAATAGCTATTTGCTTTAGCAGAGTGAAAATGCATTTTTATCTCCTTGTCTTCTTACTTGTCTCTGAGGACTTGCACATAATTCTGTTCTACACCTGTTCCTTAGAAGAATGTTCTTTAGTGACGTATGTTGTTCAGTTTTTATATTCTTGCATGGTCATGAGAGAAACACTGAGAAAAATAAAACCATAAAGATTTTGCTGGAAAATACACTAAAATCTAACACTGTTTTCTTTTACAGTCTAAGACTATAATTCATTAGTAGGTCTAACCCTTGATCCAGCTAACCTCCTTTGAATCTTCCTGTTTATATACAAGTTAATATGTTTAGAATGTTAAGGATTTCACTTCACCTAATCTTAGCTAAGGAACTGAAACTAACATAAACAGGAAGACTGAAAAAAGTTAATTTATTAAGTAGACCTAGGTTATATGTACCAATAAAGTAAGCCTCCAATTTGGAAAAGACAGTGACTAGTTTTTATGCAAATATGTGTATTCTTTTTGCCTTTATAGAGTATTTAAAAACTGTGTATAATTGAACAATTGTTAGTGGTGTACTTATTTTTCATATGAATATTATAATACACCCAAGCAAGTAAAGTCTAAACATCACCCATCATTTAGAAAAGAAAACATTGAGTTCCCACTGTGTCTCAGTCAGTTAAGGACCTGACTCTTTTTCCGTATGGATGCGGGTTCAATCCCTGGCCTTGTTCAGTGGGTTAAGGATCCAGCATTGCCTCAAGCTGCAGTGTAGGACACAGATGTAGCTCAGATATGGCATTGCCATGGCTGTGGTACAGGCCTCAGCTGCAGCTTTGATTCAACCCCTAGCCTAGGAACTTCAATATGCTGCAGATGTGGCCATAAAGAGAAAAAACAAAATAATAAATAAATAAATAAATAAATAAATAAATAAGAAAACTTTACTATAACTATAAAATTAAAATGGCTGATTATCAGATTGCAATCCATGTTAATGCTAAACCTATGTCAAATTCATTCTAAAAATGATGAAAGCTTTTGAAAAGATCTTCTAAGCAATCTCATGACTTTTGTTTTCATTATAACTCATTTCTTTTAATACCTGAAATAGACCATGATGACGTACAAGTTCAAACAATATTTGGAACATTTTTGACAGTTGCAAACTACAAGATCATCCCAAATAATAAATTCCAGGAATCACAGTGTATAAGCAGAAAGTACACCTATTTGGAAGATCTGAAAGATGATTTATCTTTATAATGCTATTTCATGTTTTGATGAGATTATTTAAAATCCACTATGATAAACCTTGATTATTGGAGTAAACCTATCTGTGTTTAAATTCTTCTAAGCACTAATTTAATAATTATAATTGTATCTGGAAGAGTAGGTTTCTTTTTATACTTTATCCAAATTACATTTTGTTTCTTTTAATGCACAAAAGTGATGCCATCCATCAGCATGAATTCTTGGTAGCAGTTGCAAACTTGAGGAAATAGTGACACATAAAAAATAAAGATGAGCCATAAACAGATTCCTGGTAGTAATGTAATAATTCCACGTTCAGTTGTAGCACAGAAACTTAATTCATCCAAGTGGCGTGTATAATGTTTCAGTTGGAGTCTAATAATTATCGTGTCTTACATTGACCAAAATAACTTGGTTACAATTGACACTTGAATAAAATTTCTCCTAATCCAGGTAAATCAGATGTATCTCCACCTACTAAAATTTTTTATTTTCCTCAGTAAGATTTATATCATAAACTTAGTACATTTTTTGCATTTTTAATGATTTTTATTTTTGTCATAAGAGTTGGTTTACAGTGTTCTGTCAATTTCTACTGTACAGCAAATTAACCCAGTCACATATATATTCTTTTCCTCACATTATCCTACATCATGTTCCACCAAAAGTGGGTAAGTATTGTTCCCTGTGCTATACAGCAGGTTCTCATTGCTTACCCACTCCAAATGCAATAGTTTGCATCTATTAACCCCAGATTCCCAATCCATCCCACTCCCTCCCCCTCCCTTTTAGCAACAAGTCTGTTTTCCAAGTCCATGGGTTTCTCTTCTGTGGAAAGGTTCATTTATGCCTTATATTGGATTCTAAATATAAGTGATATCATATGGTATTTTTCTTTCTCTTTCTGACTTACTTCACTGAGTATGAGAGTCTCGAGTTCAATCCATGTTTCAGCAAATGGCATTATTTTGTTCTTTTTTGATGGCTGAGTAATATTCTATTGTGTATATATACCACATCTTCTTAATCTAGTCATCTGTCAATGGACATTTAGGTTGTTTCCATGTCTTGTTTACTGTGAATAGTGCTGCAATGGACACATGGGTGCATGTGTCTTTTTAAGGAAAGTTTTGTCTGGATACATCCCCAAGAGTGGGATTGCTGAATCATATGGTAGTTCTATATTTCATTTTCTGAGGAACCTCCATACTGTTTTCCATAATGGTCGTACCAATTTACATTCCCACCAACAGTGAAGGAGGGTACCCTTTTCTCCACACCTTTTCCAGCATTTGTTATTGGTCCATTTGTTAATGATGGTGTGAGGTAGTACCTCATAGTAGTTTTGATTTGCATTTCTCTTTTATCAGTGATGTTGAGCATTTTTTTCATGTGCGTGTTGGCCATCTATATACCTTCTTTAGAGAAATGGCTATTCAAGTTCAATTGGGTGGTTGATTTTTTTGCTGATGAGCTGTATAAGTTGTTTGTATATTTTAGAAATTAAGCCCTTGTCAGTTGCATTGTTTGAAACTATTTTCTCCCTTTCTATACATCGTTTTTTTTGTTTTGTTTTGTTTTAATGGTTTCCTTTGCTGTGCAAAATCTTGTCAATTTGATTAGGTCCCATTGGCTTATTTTTGCTTTTATTTCTGTTGCCTTGGGAGACTGACCTAAGAAAATATTTGTAAGGTTGATGTCAGAGAATGTTTTGCCTATTGCTCTTCTAGAAGTTTTTTGGTGTCTTATGTTTAAGTCTTTAAGCCATTTTATGCATGGCATGAGGAGGTGTTCCAGTTTCATTGATTTACATGTGGCTGTCCAGTTTTCCCCAGCACTACTTGCTGAAAAGACTGTCTTTTTCCCGTTTTATATTCTTGCCTCCTTTGTGAAAGATTAATTGACTGTAGGTGTCTGGTTTTTTTCTGGGTTCTCTATTATGTTCCATTGGTCTGTATATCTGTTTTGGTACCAGTACCACACTGTCTTGATGACTGTGGCTTTGTAATATTGCCTGAAGTCTGGGAGAATTATGCCTCCAGCTTGGTTTTGGCAATTCTGGTCTTTTACGGTTTCATATAAATGTTTGGATTTTTTGTTCTAGTTCTATGAAAAATGTCATGGGTAAGTTGATAGGGATTGCTTTGAATCTGTAGATTGCTTTGGGTGGTTTGGCCATTTTTACAGTATTAATTCTTCCAACCCAAGAGCATGGAATATCTTTCCATTTCTTTGAATCCTCTTTAATTTCCTTGATTGATGTTTTATAGTTCTCAGCATATAAGTCTTTCATCTCCTTGGTCAGTTTTACTCCTAGGTATTTAAATTTTGGGGGTGCAATTTTAAAAGCCATTATATTTTTGTATTCCTTTTCTAATACTTCATTGTTAGTATACAGAAATGCAACCGATTTCTTTTTTTTCTTTTTTTTTCTTTTTTTTTTGTCTTTTTGCCATTTCTTGGGCCACTCCTGCAGCATATGGAGGTTCCCAGGCTAGGGGTCGAATCAGAGCTGTAGCTGCCAGCCTATGCCAGAGCCACAGCAATGCAGGATCCGAGCCGCATCTGCGACCTACACCACAGCTCACGGCAACGATGGATCGTTAACCCACTGAGCAAGGGCAGGGATCAAACCTGCAACCTCATGGTTCCTAGTCAGATTCGTTAACCACTGCGCCACGATGGGAACGTCCTGATTTCTGAATGTTAGTCTTGTAACGTGCTACTTTGCTGAATTCATTGATCAGTTCAAGTAGTTTTTATGTGGAGTTCTTAGGGTTTTCTGTATATAGTATCATGTAATCTGCATATAGTGACTATTTTACCTCTTCTCTTCTGATTTGGATACATTTATTTCTTTTATTTGTCTGATCGCTGTTGCTAGGACTTCCAACACTGTGCTGAATAAAAGTTGTGAGAGTGGGCAACCTTGTCTTGTTCCTGATTTTAGCAGAAGGCTTTCAGCTTTTCTCCGTTGAGTATTATATGTGCTGTGGGTTTGTCATAAATTGCTTTGATTATGTTAAGTTGTGTTCCCTCTATTCCCACTTTGGTAAAAGTTTTGATCATGAATTGATGTTGGACTTTGTCAAATGCTATTTCTGCATCTATTGAAATGATCATGTGGTTTTTGATTTTCTTTTGTTACTGTAATGTGTGGTGTTTGATTTCCATATGTTGATCCATCCTTGTGAACCTGGCGTGAATCCTTCTTGGTTGTAGTATATGATTTTTTTAATATGTTGTTGGACTCAGTTGGCTAAAATTTTGTTGATAATTTTTGCATCTATATTCATCAGACATATTGGCCTATAATTTTCTTTTTTGGTAGTATCTTTGTCTGGTTTTGATATTAGGGCAATGGTAGTTTCATAGAATGTCTTTGGGAGTGTTTCTTCTTCAACCTTTTGGACAAGTTTAAGAAGAATAGGTATAAATTCTTCTTTCTATGTTTGGTAGAATTTGCCTGTGAAGCCATCTGGTCCTAGACTTTTGTTTATAGGGAGTGTTTTTACGCATATTCAATTTCATTTCTAGTGATCAGTCTATTCAGTTGATCTGTTTCTTCTTGATTCAGTTTTGGAGGGCTATAAATCTCTAGAAAGTTGTCCATCTCTTCTAGGTTGTCAAATTCGTTGCTACATAATTGTTCATAGTATTCTTTTATCATTTTTGTATTTCTGCAGTTCCATTAATATTTCTCCTTTTTCATTTCTTATTTTGTTGTTTTTTTTTTTTCTCTCCTCTTCCTTGAATGTCTGGCCAGAGGTTTGTCAATTTTATTCTTATTACACATATTCTTAGTCATTTTATAGATGTATATAGATATATTTGTCTTTTTGTCCTTTCTAGGGCTACACCTGAAGCATATGGAGGTTCCCAGGCTAAGGGTCCAATCAGACCTACAGCTGCTGGCCTACACCATAGCCACAGCAACATGGGATCTGAGCCACATCTGCAAACTTCACCAGAGCTCACAGCAACGCTGGATCCTTAACCCACTGAGCAAGGCCAGGGATTGGACCCGCAACCTCATGGTTCCTAGTTGGATTCGCTAACCACTGAGCCATGATGGGACCGAGTCATTTTATATTTTTGAATTTTTTTTCAACCCACAATATTTCCCATATAGTGCTTGTAAATCAAAAAACATTTCCATTTTTATTTATTGTCTTGTTAAACAGTCAACTTGCCTCTATCTGTGTGTTAGTTTCAGTTTTTGTTTTTGATTTTTCAAAAAAGGTAAACATTGGTGTAAATATTGATACTTTTTTCTTTCTGGATCCATTTTTCGTTAGTCCTAGTTCTTAATGCATTGATTAGAAATGATTAAATAGCGGTGGGGTTTTTATTTTTTTTATTCTTTTTAACAGAATAAAATACATACATTTACACACAATTACATTCACACAGATTATTATAACATGGATCTTAAGAAACAGATTAAGTGATTCCCACTGGAGAAGTGGAATGGAAAATATGCTGAGACAAATAGGAAATTTATTCTATACTTTATCCCAATTTTATGGATTTCATCTTTACTACTTAGTTTTGTCTATTACATTTCAATTTTTCTTTAAAAATTAGCATTATATTAAATTGTTATATTATGCAACTAAAATTTATAAAGAAAGCCTTATATACCATTAAATATTTTATATAGCATAGTAAAAAGAATAACTTAACTGGTAAGCATAACAAAAATAATACACCCTCTGAAAATAAGTAAAATATAAAATGCATAAGGTGGTTAAAAAACAGTGTAACTATATAAATATGTCCTCACAATTTGTTCCATCTCATTGATTCTTCAATAAAGGCATTACACCATTCTAGGTGATGTGATAAACAAGCCATTATAGACTTTACATTGTACCATGGAGATAAATGGTTATTAATAATACAATTATAGAACTGTATTATTTAATTGTACAGTGGCATTATTTAATTATAATTATCATAAGTTCTTTGATGGAGAGGAAATCAGAATCAGATCTAAGAAGACTTCAGCATTCCAAGAATGATGTCAAATGACCCCCTTCATGGTGGATTATGCACTTATTTACTATGAGATATATTTCTTCTCCAGAGATTCCTTGTTTGTGTATCAATTGTAGATTTTTGGTTTGCAGTTATTCTGAAGTTTTGATGTAAGAGTCTATATGTATATGAGATTGTTTTAAGTTGTTGTTCTCTTAATAGCAAGTTCATCTCCGGTGTCCCACATTTGTACCCACCTCTTCTCATGATTTCTGATTTTGGTGGTATAATCGTGCATGGATGATTTCCTATCTTTACTGTATATATATATATACCTCTACTGGTGAGCCTTGTCATTTGTGGAATTTTTGTTTCCTGTTGCTGTCTTTTCTTTTCTGCCTAGAGAATTTCCTTTAGTATTTGTCATAAGGCTGGTTTAGTGTTGCTGAATTCTCTCAACTTTTGCTTATCTGTGAAGGTTTTGATTTTTCCTTCAAATCTGAATGAGAGCCTTGCTGGGTAAAGTAATCTTCGTTGGAGGTTTTTGCCTTTCATCACGTTAAGTATATCATGCCACTCCCTTCTGGCCTGCAGAGTTTCTGCTGAAAAATCTGCAGATTATTGGGGTTCCCTTGTGTGTTACTTGTTTCTTTTCCCTAGCTGCTTTCAAGGTTTTCTCTTTAATTTTGGTCAGTTTGATTATTATGTGTCTTGGTGTGTTCCTCCTTGGGTTTATTTTATATGGTACTCGTTGTGCCTCCTGGATTTGAGTGAGTGGTTCCTTTCCCATGTGAGGGAAGCTTTCGGCTATTATCTCTTGGAATATTTTTTTTGTCGCCTTCTCTCTCTCTTCTCCTTCTGGCACCCCTATAATAAGGATGTTGGTGTGTTTAATGTTGTCCCGGAGTTCCGTGAGGCTCTCTTCATTTGTTTTCATTCTTTTTTCTCTTCTCTGTTCTGCATCCATAATTTCCACTAATCTGTCCTCCACTTCGCTTATTTGTTCTTCTGCCTCCTGTATTCTGCTGTTGACTGCTTCTAGTGAATTTTTTATTTCAGTTATTGTATTTTGCATCTCTTCTTGTTTAAGTTGTATATCTTGTATCTCTTTGCTCAGTGTTTCCTGTAAGTTATCCATCTTTGCCTCCAGTTTATTTCCAATGTCTTGCATCATCTTCCACATCAACAGTCTAAAGTCTTTTTCCTGGAGGCTGAGAATCTCCTCATGGGTTAGCTGTTTTTCTGGGGTTTTTCCTTTCTCCCTCATCTGAGTTATAGTTCTCTGTCTTTTCATTTTTATAGGTTTTTGGTGTGGTGACCTTTTTCCAGAAAATAGAGTTGTAGCCCCTCTTACTTCTGGTGTCTGCCCCCCTTGTGGCTGAAGTCAGTATGGGGGGCTTGCTGTAGGTTTCCTGATGGGAGGGACTCGTGCCTGCCCACTGGTAGGTGGAGCTGATTCCTATCCCTCTGGTAGGTGGGGCTTTGTCTCTGGATTGGATTAGAGGTGGCTGAGTGTCTGGCGGTCTTTAGGCAGCCTGATTACAGAGGGGTGGGATTGTTGTTTAGCCTGGGGCTTCTCAGCGCTGATGGGTGGGGCCAGATTTTCCCAAAATGGCCACCTCCAGAGAAAGGCACGGTTGCTGAATATTCCCGATAGCTTTTCCTTCAATGTCCTTCCCTCACAACAAGCCACATTCACCCCTGTTTTCCCAGGATGTCCTCGAAGAACTGCAGTCAGGTTTGACCCATATTCCTAAGGAGACTTAGCTTTGCCCTGGGACCCAATGCACGTAAAAGTCTGTGTGCACCTTTTAAGAATGGGGTCTCCGTTTCCCCCAGTCCTGTGGAGCTCCTGAGCACAAGCCCCACTGGCCTTCAATGCCAGATGCTCCAGGGGCTCTTTCTCCCAGTGCCAGATCCCCACAAGTGAGAGTTTGATGTGGGGTTCAGAACTCTCACTCCTGTAGGTGAGTCTCTGTGAACCAGTTACTTTCCAGTCTGTGGGGCTTCCCACTTGGAGGTATGGGGTTGCTTATATCACATAACTGTCCCTCCTACCTCTTTGTCTTTTGGAGTAGGATATCGTTTTGAAGGTTTAAAGTCCATTTGGTTGACGATTGCTCAGCATTTAGTTGTAATTTTTGCTGTTTTTAGGAGAGAAGTTGAGCTCCAGTCCTTCTATTCTGCCATCTTAATCCCATCCCTTTATATTACTATCTTTTCACATTTTTTAAAAAACTATAGATTTCTTTGGACTTTCTTCAATTTTTAAATTTTTTTTTCTTTTTTTCTTTTTTAGCCATCCTGCAGCATATGGAGTTCCCAGGCCAGGAATCAAATCCAAGCTGGGGCTATGACCTATGCCACAGCTGAGGCAATGCTGGATCCTTAACCTACTGGGCTGGGCCGCTGATCAAACTTGTATCCCTGCCACTGCAAAGACACTGTTGATTCCATTGCCCTACAGCAGAAACTCCTGTCCTTTCACAGTTTTAAGTTCAGGTTCCAATAAGCAATATAGTGGTATAGAGTAGCTATTACAATAATGCCATCTTGAAAAATTGCTTCTCACATATGTAATCTTACTTTTCTTTCCAAAAGAACAAGCACAAGCTGGTGAGAGATTATATACATATAATAGCATTTTCATTTATACATATATATCTATATCTCTCTATATATATCATTTTGTATTTGTAAATATACAATGTGATTTTATAAATAAAAAAAAAACCAAGCCTTAGAAAGGTTGGAACATGACAAGTTTACTTAGATAAATGTGTCCATTTGTGATGCAGAATTTTTTCGCTTCTAATATTCACATGAAGATTAGACTATCATAGCTACTACTGATGTTTGATATTTCTCAATAATAAATACTGTTCCAGTGCCTTCTTATTTGGATCTCACTGAATGAATGAATGAATGAATAAATAAATAGCAAGAAAAATGCTGTGGGAGTACAATTCTTTTTCCCATAATTGAAAAGTCGAAGATAGTTAATTCACCTCAGGCAAGGGAAGCCTGCAACAGAAGCCTGATTGTTCCTCCAGACAGAATAAACGGGGTAATATGATTTCTCCTTCAGCAGAAAACAGGCCCAGAATGAATATTTCAGTAAATTATCCAGAGGGAGTGATGGAGGAAAGGGAGGGAGGGAGAGAGGGAGAAATGGAGGGAGGGAGGAAGGAAAGAAGGGAAGAAAGAGAAGGAGGAAGGAAGAAAAGAAGAAAGAGGGAGGGAGGGAGGAACAGAGATTGTATTCTTTAATAATCTGCTGCAAGCAACATAGCCTTTCTTTGTTAAAGAGAAATACTTGTTAAAAATGGTAAGAAAGACTTTTATGCACAATTATTGCAATAGGCACCAAGACTTGAAAGAGAAGACAAATTAATTCAGCTTCACTGAAACAAAAAGCAGGAAAGTTTTTAAGCTCTGAGCTGAGCTAGAGAAGGGAGGGTGGGCACTGGGATTAGCCATGTATTTGCTAGTTGGTGCTTCTTGAAGTCAGACCCCTACCGTCACACAGAGACTAAGGAGAGGGCCCAATGTTTTCTAATGATCAAATTTCAAAGAGATGGCTCCCAGGTCCTTGAGAAAGACATTCCTGGATTGTAGAAAATTTACTTCTCAACCAGAAAGAGGAAGAATTTACAGTGGTGAGTTTTCTAATGTAAATACTCTAAGAAAAGGGAAGTCAGGTCCTACAGTCTGGATGAAATCTGTCCAAGTTTAGTTGGGCTGAGAGGAACAGGAAGGCTCTTGTGGTCATCTTTGTCTTTCTAAATCAAGTAAATTAGTCCCAAGATTTATCTACCTGGTTCTGAAGAAATATAAGTCATATGTGGTTGGGGAGAGGACCTCCTGCTCCTCAGTGTTTTGGAAGAATCTCAAATGCTTAACACAATTTAGGACACTGGGGGACAGGCCTCTCTCTAACTTCAATCCATACTAGACACTGGGACATACTCACTGCCCAGGGTCTTGTGGTCACTCCTGGAAGATTTATAGACCTACAACTTCCTTGCTATCTGTCACCTAAGAATTCTCCACTGCCCTCCCAAGACCACAGCTCTTGAAAACCTCCTGACTTCATTGGCAACCTCACTATCCTTAAGGATCTGCCCTATGACTCATAACCTCCCACAGAAAAAGAAGAAAAAGAAAAAAAATTCTAAGTATCATCAAAAACTACATGGAACATTTTTTTTCTCTAAAGAGTGGCCTGCTGCCTTTCTCAACCTAGGTTTTTTCAAACGTAAAAACATAAATGGAGATTATTTTCTGAGTATTTGGCACCTTTTGCTTTTGGGTCAACACAAAAGTCCTAAATAATTTGGAGCACAAAATTCAGCTACTTTCATGAGATGCAAAAGTAATAGTTCTTTTTATTTCTTACAGATTCCTGTGGCAGAGAATAAAATAGAAAATAACAATAGAAAATCTTGCCATATATATAAGTTTATTTAGAAATAAATAAAATTTGAGAATTAAGACACCAAAAAAGGTAACAATATGGCTTTTTTGCACCTAGATAGTAAAATAATGATTGCTTTTTTTTTCTGTCTTTTTGCCATTTCGTGGGCCGCTTCTGAGGCATATGGACGTTCCCAGGCTAGGGGTCCAATCGGAGCTGTAGCCACTGGCCTATGCCAGAGCCACAGCAATGCAGGATCCGAGCCGTGTCTGCAACCTACACCACAGCTCACGGCAATGCCAGATCGTTAACCCACTGAGCAAGGCCAGGGATCGAACCCGCAACCTCATGGTTCCTAGTCGGATTCGTTAACCACTGAGCCATGATGGGAACTCCTGATTACTATTTTAAATGTAAAATTTTATGTAAAGGATAGCCTTTTCAATAAGTGGTGCTGAGAAAACTGTACAGCTACATGTAAAAGAATGAAATTAGAACACTCTCTAACACCGTACACAAAAATAAACTGACAATGGATTAAAGACCTAAATCTAAAGCTGGATACTATAAACCTCCTAGAGGAAAGCATAGGCAGAATACTCTTTGATATAAATTGCAGCAATATCTTTTTTGATCCACCTTCTGTAGTAACAAAAATAAAGCAAAAATAAACAAATGGAATCTAATTAAACTTAAAAGCTTTTGCCCAGCAAAGGAAACCACAAAAAAAGGAAAAAAGAAACCTCACAGAATGGGACAAAAATCTTTGCAAACAAAGTGACTGAAAAGTGATTGATCTACAAAATATACAAACATTTCTTGCAGCTTTATATCAAAAATTTAAAAGTCCAATGGAAAAATAGAAGATCTAAACAGACAGTTCTCAAAGACATATGGATGGCCAAAAAACATTTGAAGAGATGCTCAACACCATTAATTATTAAGAGAAGTGCAAACCAAAACTACAATGAGGTATCACCTCACACCAGTAAGAATGGCCATCATCAAAACATCTACAAACAATAAATGCTAGAGAGAATGCAGACAAAAGAGAACTCTCCTACACTGTTGGTGGGAATGTAAATTTGTGCAACCACTATGGAAAACAGTATGGAGTTTCCAATTTTTGTTTGTTTGTTTTAAGGGCTGCACCTGCAGTATATGTAAGTTCTCGGGCTAGGGGTTGAATTGGAGCTATAGGTACCAGGCTACCCCACAGCCACAGAAATGCCAGATCCAAGCTGTATCTGCAACTGATGTTGCAACTTGCAGCAATGCCAGATCCTTTAACCCACTGAGCAAGACCATGGAAACTCCCATGGAGTTTCCTTTAAAAACTAAATATAGAAATAACATATGACCTACCAATTCCATTCCTGGACATATATCCAGAGAAAACCATAATTTTAAAATATACATGGACCCAGTGTTCATTGCAGCACTATTTATAACGTGGAAGCAACCTAAATGTCCACTGATAGAGGAATGGATAAAGAAGATGTGGTACATATATACAGTGGAATATTACTCAGCAATTAAAAAGAAGGAAACAATGCCATTTGCAGCAATATGGATGGACATAGATATTATCATACTAAGTGAAGTCAGAGAAGGACAAAAATCATATGATATCATTTATATGTGAAATGCAATAAAATGATACAGAGAACTTTGCTGTACACCTGAAACTAATACAACACTGGAAATCAACTATATTCCAATAAAATTTTTTAAAATTTTTGTTGTTATCTTTTAAACTTTTTTCTATATTTTCTATAATAGCCAACAAAATATCACTGATTTTTTTTGAAAAAAGAAATAACAAAAGTTAAAGAAATTATTAAAGAAGGTGGAAAAATCTTCATACCCACTATTTTTAGCACTCTAAGGAAATGTAATTTTTAAGGTGAAAACTTGAAGTGATGAGCCTAAAAGATTTAAGCATAGTAATACAAATATTTTTCCCTAATAGTATTATCTCCAATTGCCTTCAGGGAAGTCAATGGTATAAAATTATATGTATTAATAGAAACTTAAGCATACGCTGGGACATTCTAGGACTAAAAAGTCTATACTAGTAATCTTGTGTGCCTCTGGCAGCAGAATATCTGCTACAAACCTATTTCCATCTTCCATTGCCCACACTATAATGAGCTGTCACTGCAGCCTCAGCTAGTAAATGTCCAGTAAATAATAGCCTAGAAAGTTATGTCCCTCTTTTCAAGTAGTGAAAAAAATCTCAGAGGAAATTGTCGAATTGAAAAAAAAAAAAATTTAAGGAGTTTCCGTCGTGGCTCAGTGGTTAATCAATCCGACTAGGAACCACGAGGTTGCAGGTTCAATCCCTGGCCTCACTCAGTGGGTTAGGGATCTGGCATTTCCACGAGCTGTGGTGTAGGTTGCAGACGCGGCTTGAATCCTGAGTTGCTATGGCTCTAACGTAGGCTGGAGGCTGCAGCTCCAATTAGACCCCTAGCCTGGGAACCTCCATGTGCTGCAGGAGTGGCCCTAGAAAAAAAAGGCAAAGAAAGACCAAAAAAAAAAAAAAAAGACAAAAAAATTAAAAAAAAAAACAAAACTGCTTCTGAGAGGAGAACAAAGCTACCATACTGCAAATATTTTTCTTATTTTTATATATTTATTGTTGCACCCTTATTCTTTCTTTCCAGGGACTTGTCCCTGATTTCCTGGAACAAAGTTTCCAACTAACAAAAATCCCTGTCTAGACCAGCTAACATCAGGGTTGTTTTTTTTTTTTTTTTAATCTAGAAGTTAATACTTATTTTTGTCTTTTGTTAATCTTATAAATATATGCCTAAATTTTCGCTGGAATAGTGAAGTCCTTACAATCTTGTTTCTGAAATCAGTGATGAAGGAAAGCAGTTTTAGAGTAACTAGTGATTCTACAAATGGCTACTCTTTACTGTTAAGAATCAAAAAAATTTTACCCGGAAAACTGATACCAAAATTGCATTTAGTTAACTGGATCTCATGTATTAAGTCAATCTAGTAAATTCACTACACAGAAAAATAAATAAGAAATAGATAGATGATATGGGGGGATAGACGGATGGATAGATGGATGTATAGACAGACAGACAGACACTGGACTACTTTCCAACGATCTTTAGTTATTTCCCCAAATAGCAAATCCTCTGACTAAAGGTTATCAAATTCTTCCATACCATTCTCCTTTTTGTCCCTCTCATTACTGCCCAATTTAAACTCCCAAATTTCAAACATACATTTCACACAATCTTAATTCCATGAGATCCTGAGTAAAATAAGGATTGAGAATGCCATGTTTTATCTTAGATATTTGCAATGCATGATAGAATTGTTTCCTGAGAAATCCTGCACTAAGGAAGTCTTTTTAGGTATGTTCAGTCAGCCTTTCCTAAATTACTTGACCTTGGAGCTCTCTTTTGGTGTATCCACTTTGAGAAATGTGGCGCCTTTCTATTTAATTCAGTTTTGTAGAACCCAGTAGCTTTACCTACTTGAAGTAGAAAAGGCAGAAATCAACCAAATCTGCCTAATTTGAAAGGAAAATAATGTAAGTACATCACATTTGGCAAAAAAAAAAAAAAAAAAAAAAAAGAGTTCCTGTTGTGGCACAGCAGAAACAATCCGACTAGGAACCATGAGGTTATAGGTTCGATTCCTGGCCTTGCTCAGTGGTTAAGGATCTGGCATTGCCGCAGTATGATCCTAAAAAGACTTAAAAAAAAAAAAAAAAAAGACAGGTTTAGGCGCATATATCATACTTTTTTTCTTTCTTCTTTTTTTTTTTTTTTGTCTTTCTAAAGCCACTCCCACAACATATGGAGATTCCCAGGCTAGGGGTTGAATCAGAGCTGTAGCTGCTGGCCTATGCCACAGCCACAGCCACGCCAGATCTGAGCTGTGTCTGCAAACTACACCACAGCACAGCAACATCAGATCCTTAACCCACTGAGCGAAACAAGTGATCAAACCTGCGTTCTCATGGAGACCAGTCAGTGACAGGAATTCCTTTTTCTATTATTTTTATAAATTACAGATTCACTGTAAAACAATTTAGTCAAACACATTTCAAGTATTGACCACCAATTAAACTCCCTTCCCCAGATATCTTCAGATAATATCAGATATAATTGGGTCCATTTACACCTTGGTCCTATGTTCTTTGCTTGACACAGTGTGTGAATTAGACATGGCATGTGTGCCTTCCTAAAACCAAATGGTAAGGAAGGCAGAGCTCATAAACCACAAGACAAAGTCCGGCACACACCTGCAGCAGTTGAGGGGCCAAATATAGAAGTGCAGAAGGCAGACAGAATAACTCAATGGATTCATTTTTAATACTAGCAAAAAACAAAATTCTGATCACCTTGTTCTGAATAGAGCAAAAGAGTTTCATTAATTCAGGAGAGTAGGGATGTCATTAGAGGGATAAATTTTCTTATATACATATTTTTTATTTCAAGCAATATCTTTATTTGATAAGGATCCTAAAAGAACAGTCTTTTACAGTTTAATTTTTTATTTTATTTATTTTTTGGCCATGCCTGCAGCATGTGGAAGTTCCCAAGCCAGGGATCAAATCTATGCCAAGGCGGCAATCTGAACCAGAGCAGTGACAACACAAACTCCTCTACCTGTTGTGCCACAGAGAACTTCTATAGTTTAATTTTTTATTAAAGCAATATGTGTATGTGGTTTTAAAAAAAATCAAGCACTATAAAAGGATCTTAAAATAAAAAACAACAGCCTTGAGCTCCACCCCACCCCACCTCACATACCACTTCCCACTTCTATTTGTTTTTCATTCTTGTCATGGTTCCCTATCCCACTTACAGCTTAGAGCACAATTTTTTTATTTAAGTATTTAAGTCACAATTTCTTCTTTGAGAAAGAATGTTCATTCATTTTACTGTTAGTTACATTTGTATCTGTTCATAACACCCTTAAATATTTTGTTATTCTATTTACCTTAAACCTTGATAATATTTACGTTCTGTTCTAGTCCCATTTTTTTTAACACCTTCTCTATTTTGCCTGTAGGTTGATTCTAAAGGGTGGAAATAAATGATATCCTTAGTGGAGGATTTTGCATGTAGGTAATCCACATGTATTCTCAGTCTGTTCTAAATCTGCCTGTTATTCCAGAGGTGGGACACCTCAAACCACATGTTCCTGACACTCCCTCACCAAGAGGGTTCTAGAATCAATTTAGACTGGATCAGTGAGATGTATTTGGAAAAACATTGAAAGGCAGAAAGTAGGAAGAAGTCCTTTCTCTGGCAAATGTGATAGCCGGTGCACTCAGCCTGGCTCACCTGAGTTTGTAGCAGGCAGCTAGATGCCCTGTGCCCTGCCAGTCCCCAGCTCTGGGGCCAGCAGAATGCCTAGTAACTTCCGTGATGATTCCCTAGATCTTTCTCTCCTCTGGAGCAGTTGCAGCTTCCAGACCTCTAGATTCCACCTTTGAAGGTGAGACCAAAGATTCAACTTGCGGTGGCTTAATTTTCACTCTACCAGCCCTTTCAATGATTAGGTAAGCACCCAATGCCCTGCCTTAAAAGCCATTCCCCTTAAAAGACTTCAGTGTTTTCTTCCCAAGATGAAACCCAAGTAGTACATGTTTATGTATATTTAATTCTCAGAAGAACCAAGTAATGTGTTAGGAGTACGTTTTCTTCTCCATAGGTTTGCTGTCATCACCGTCAGGCCTCTCAAGAGAGAACCTTCTATTCCTCCACGTCAGGCACTCAGTATCACCCCCCATTTATGTTTGCTGCACACTTGAGCTCCGGCTTTGTTTATCATGAAATTGGCCTGTTTTCTTGTTGAGGAAAGAATGTATGCTTTGGTACCATGTCATCACTATCATCTAGCATCTAAATCATTATTTGTTTCAGTTTTCATCTTTAAAATAACATAACCTATTTTTCAGAACTGCTGTTTTCCAGGCCTGCTAGTACAACTGCAATCCTAGGATTAACCCACACCAAACTCCCTGATCCTCATAGCCTTTGCTAGTCTCCCTTCCTCTCTCCCTCCCTCCTGTCTTCCTTTTTCTAGTCCTTTTCTTTCTTTCTTTTTTCTTACTTTCTTCTTTCTTTTTTATTTAGGATGTTTCTTTGTGCAACCTCTTCTAAATAAAAGTACATGGAAACTACGGTTTCTAAATCTCTGTGTTTGGAAGACATTTTAGTTTGCTTCCCCACATGATTGATAGGCTGGTTGATCATGAGCTTTTAAGCTTAGACTATTTTTTTTCTTGGAATTTTTATGGCATTTGGTGTTGTTCTCTGGTATCCAAGGATGCCTAGGCTACTCTGATTCTTCCTGATATATATGAGCCTCTCCCTGCTGGGTCTCCAGAAGCATCTAAGACCTTCTCTTTCTCCTTAATATATGAAATATCACCAATGTAAATCCAAGTGTCTTTTTCTTATTTACCCAGGCCATCAGCAGCCTTTACTTTGAAGACTCAGTTCTCTCTTTAGCTGTGGGAAATTTCTTTCTCACATTTCTTTGAAAATTTCCACCCCGCACTTTTCTTTGTTCCCCTTTTCTGGACCTCCTATGTTATAGTGTTTAAATGAGTTTTTCTGTTTTATCTTTTCTTTCAAGTTTCCTTTATTTTTGTCATTGCTTTATTTCCTAGACAATTTCCTCGGTGTTTTCTTTGAAATCTTGAATGAAAGATTTTACTTTACTAATGATATGTTTAATTTCTAAAATTTTCGGTTTAATTTTTCATATATTCTTGATGTTTGGGGTTTTTTATTATTATTTGGTTACATCATCCTTTGTTACTGAATTATGTTTCCATAAAACCTATTCAATTTCTTTCTCTTGGTTTTTCTCTTTCATGCTATTGATGTTCGTCATATTATTTTGCATGTTTTTCCAATTTGAGCTGAGGGCCTGTGTTATATTTTCTGTATTTAGTAAGGATACTTTGTCTGGGCTGTGTTGACTTCCTTTACTTGGATATATAAATATATGCATTTATATTTTAACTTTAGTTCTTTTCAGTGTGTACAAATGTGTGTACATGAACAGGACTTGGAATTGTCTGACTTTGCTTGGGTTCTCAGATCAGAAGTCAAGCTTTAGGCAAGGAAGTCCTCCAAATGCCAGAATGGGGAAGATTTCAATCTAGAGCAGAGGTACCCACCCTGGGAGACTTACATTTTAGGACAGAAACATATTTTTTGCCTGCTCTGAACACAATGACAGGAATGAGGGGAAGGCAAGAAATGTAGGAAGCAAATAGTTGGACAAAAAATTGAGATCTACCTCATGAGGATGTTTAGAGGGAGTGTGGGTTGGAGAGAAAACCACAGCAAAAGAGCCTCAGACATCTTCAAGAGATATGGATAAGAAGTGATGTAAAAGGAAAAGCAATGCCTCGATGCAACAAAATACACTAAAGTGCCCAATAATTTAAATATTCAATAAACAATAAGGGCATACCTCCTCTATGCTTAGCCTTGTTCAGTTGTTATCTGTGCTTTCTCTTGATTGTTTCATTGCCTGTAGGCAAGTAACTCTCTTTCCCAAACTCTTTATCTATCAAAATAAAGAGTTTTCTTCCTGCTTCCTGCCTCTCAGAAGATACAGCACAGCTAAGTGTAGCCTAGACATGTCCTTACTTGCTGGAATGATGCTGGCATGTAGGAGAGGCAGAATCTTGACACAGTTGACTTTTATATCACCAGGGCTTTAGAAAATGAGTTGTACGAGGAAGTTGCAAAAATCAGAACCAGCCTGGGGACTGCTCCTGATTTTGAACATGTTCTGTGTACTTCCAATTACACATGTTATTTACATGGTATTGTTTGAAATTACTGTAACAGCATGTAAATTTAGTCCTTGATTTTTATGAGCTTTTTCATATACAGGAGGTCTCCACATTATATTTTTATTATCAGTGTGTGTCTATATTGCCTTGGTTACTCTTTACTCCCTGAAAAAAATCAGATGGATTTTTTTCACCTAAAAAATTTTTTTTCCGAAGTTCAAGCTTTCATAATGTGTGACCTCTGACTCAAATCACCAAAGGGCTTGGTAACAAAGTCATCTTGGGGAAGTTACTCCAAACTCAGGCTAGTAAAATTGGGCCTCCTGTGTGTATTTTAATGTGTTTCCTTGTGGTGACACAGTGGTTCTTGAGTCTTTGTGTGCATAATTAAGTACTGTGGGGGAGGTGAAAGAAAAATGCCATGAGCATCCCATGTGATGTGGGAATGGGAGAGTGTCAGAAAGAGCCCATCAACACCTACTGTCATATGCAGAGGGAGTGGCAATAACAGCTGTACACCCCCTGGCATCAATGCCCTTAGGCCTTTGGAGTGCAATAGCTGGTGTGGAAGTGTGAGCTTGAAGAAGCTCAGGGGAAATGAGTAAGTGTTGAGTCCAGGTTTTGTCAAGGATAAGCCTGGACAGGAAGGAGAAAAAGTGGTTGGTCAGCATTAGCACTGGCAATTTCTTAATTAGGAAGTCACTGTTTCCCTTTACTGCTTTACCTTAGTATAAACTATACACACACAAAGCAAAACCCCTTCCTCCCTACTTGCCAGGTGATTGGCATCTTACTAATATTTTCCAGAAGGGGCATGGGTAGTTCAGGACTGCAAATGTATATACATAAGGAGAATTAATTAGCCATATACCAGTGTGGCCAAATCCCCAGATGACAGTAAACATTTATATATTTTTTTTAATATGGGGATGTTGATTTTCTTCCTTAAAGAGCAGAAAATAGGTTTGTTTTGCTTATGACTGTGGAAGTGTAAAGATGCATAAACTGGTAGGCGTTTTCATGGTGCTCCCCCACCACCACCACCTTCACAAGCCAAATGTGTAGTCCTATTTCCTCCCATGTTCCCCAAAAAAAAATCAGCAAATATGGTAGGTTATTTTAAGGCAGAATCAAATGGAAGTGAGTGGGCATTTTAGTGTTCCCACAACAACCACCTTATAAATAACTAGTCTTTTGAAAGCAATGGAATTCCCAGTTAACAGGTGTGGATTCTCATGAAACAAAAAAAAATTCTTTTTCAAGTTTTCATAAAAGATGAGTCACAAACATTTTGGATGTGGGAAGGGAGGAATTATACTGAGGAGAAGAAGCCATGAGGGAAGAGGAAGCTGGATGTCAAAAAGGGAAGCAGCCTGGAAGTTCAGAAAAAGGGCCGGATGAGGAGGCAGGGCAGAGGAGGTAGCTGTGCAGGGCCCCAAGCCCACAGCCATTCATCTAAAAGACAAACATCCCTCCAGCCAAGGCACAGAGATGTAAAAAGGGCAGCCATTTCCATGCCTTCCTCTCAACATCTGGTTTATAACCTGAAAAAAAAGGCACCATGAAAACGCCTACCAGTTTGACATGACAGTTTTCGGACTCAGATGAAAACATATAGGAGCCCTTACTCGAAGACCTGAGGTGTTCTTAGTTGCTACAGTTTCATTTTATTGTTGGCAGGATACAAACAAACACAGCTAAGGCTTTCTTTGCTCAGAGGGTTGGGACACATATTCCAATCTCGTCACTGTGGTCTCCAAAGTTGAGAAGCGAGAAAAGGCAACATGAGGACAGAAACAGGGATGTAAAAAGGTCCAAGGCTCCAGGTCCCAAGGAGTCATTTCTCATCAGGTCTCACCAGTGATTTTACAATATTCTAATCCACTGAGGAATTTACTTAAAGTTGTTTTTGTGTCATCTAAGGTAGAAGCCATACCTCTGTTTTATGTTTCTGTTTTTTTCTCTCTCTTGTGCTCAGAGAGAAACCAACTCACACGGTCCTTTTTGAGAAATGCAAGCCACATTCCTCCTGAGACAAGTAAAGAAGAAATGGATTTTTTATTTTTAGCTCTTGTTTCTAAAATAAAACAGAGCATTATAGGACTGTTGGCAGAAAGAAAGAAAAGGTCAAGCAACAGTTAACTCACAACAGATCCATGCTCCCTCTTCCCATCAGTGTGGACAACTGTCCCACCCCCCACCACACACCTCACCACCCTCACCCCCCTTTCCCCCTCACTCCCTGTGGACAGTCTTCACAAACTAATAGCAATACTAGTCCTCTTACTCATCCAGCTCTACCTGTTAGCAGCACAGGAAAATACCCTCCCATTTGTAAGAGTGAACCAGTTGTAAAAAATATCAGCAAAAATGCAAACCTCTCCCTATAAGTTCAAAGCATTCTGTACTGAGTGGTAACACTTAAATACAAAAGAAATTATGTGCTTCATTTTGTTTCAAGCATTTATAACCATAACCAACTTATAAACTCAGAAAATGCCTATCATCTCCACTGTTAAAAAAGTAAACTCCCCTGAAGAAGAAAACTAAGGCATTTGCCATCTTAAGCTAGACTTTTAAAAATGTGAATATTATTATTTGAATTTTAAATATACATATTTATTATAGAAAATTTTAGAAAATATTTTAATTTCATGCAAAAGATTTTGTGTTTCTGTCATATCTCTCGGTAGTTTTTTTTTTTTTTAATTCTAAATCCTGCCCATGGCAAAAATAAAGCATTCAGAAAGTCATGTTAAAATCAGAAAACAATGATTATTTAATTTTGAGACTCCTAAATGAATTGAAAGGTTCTGAAGGAGAAGAAAAACTCCAAAAACCTTCCTCTTCATTAGCATTACATTTCTTAATATAAGGGGGAAAGTGTTTGCATTATTTTCTCATGAGTTTTCATTCTAGTAACAGTAAAATGGGTTATGTTAGTCAGATCAAGGCCTTTAGGAGAAAAGTAAGGATGGAATTTGCAATAAACACCTCAAATAAGAAAAGTAGAAGTAAACTCATATTTAGGATGACAAGAGAAAGCTTGGAATAAAGGTAGCAGAGGGCTGAGTAATAAGAAATTACTGGAAAAAAGTTCCTGTAATGTTGTTGGCTCTTCTGACATAGTGAGAATTTAGAGGACAACCACGCTGGAAAGAAGATCTCAAAGAGCAGATAGGGAACTCATGAATGAGATCTCAAACCAGCCTGGACACTCAAAATGCTACATGTAGGAAAGTTAGGAAAAGCATGAATTCTTCATGGAATTTAAGGAGCAGGTCAGGAAGTAGCACCACCTCATTTATAAAAGAAGTTCTGGAATTTGTGGAATCAGCAAAATACAAACATTGGGTGCTGGCAACTCTACTTGAAGTTGGCTTCCTATGGCCCAGAGAATTGATGGACTGCTTCTTTTCCTGAATGTACAGTTTCTACTTTCTCTGCACCCTAATGTGCCCTTCTTGACATGTTTAACTGTCTTGGACAGGTATCTAAACTCCTACCAATAGACTTGTAGATTCTAGGGGGAAAGGATATGTCTTCAGTTTCTGGACCATCAGCCTTTACAACGTAGAGATAAATGTTTGTGTTAGTGGTATCTCTTAAAGTGTTAATGGAGAACACTGTATCTTACTTGTAAAGACATCTTCAAAATTAAATGCTTGATGTTCAATAGATATCCAATGACTGGACTTCCTACTTAGAATGACTCTAGTTGAGAGATTTAAAAAACTAAAGAGGGCGATGGGGGAAAGAACATAGATAAGTGCATTGCACCAAATTCTTGGTAAAGCTAATGTGATTGGATCATTTGATAAGTACTATATATATTGTGTCATCTCTCATTCCAAGGGTGTAAAAATAAAGGGGGGTGCATTCTCTGTATATACAAACTGGACTGAAAGGGAATGCAAGAAAATAAAATTGAGGTGATAGGATTTTAAAAATTAATATACTTTATGAAATAGATTTGATCACAAACCATCACAATTACCACCAAGAGATGAAATGGTAATAATCACTAATATATTTATTGCTAAGATTTCCTATGTCTATGATTTCGGCAAAGCCTCAAAATACTGCTTTTCACATTTTTTAATTCATTGCTTTAACCAACTTTCGCAGAGCACTTTTTTCTGGGCATGTGATCCATACCAGGTACCTACAGAGAAGCAAAACAGACACAATTCCTGCTTACTTGTGAGAGAGGGAAACAGAAGATGATGGTAATGATGTCTTAATTCCTCACTCATGCAACAGATAGTCATTGAGTGTCTAATACGTGCCTTGGATCGACCTTGAAACATAGTGAACAAATTCCTTGCATTCATGGAACTTATATTACAAGTGAGAAAGAGATACTATCAATAAAGAGATAACTATATAAAATGTTTTAAAATGCTATGAGGATAAACAGAGCAATGGAATAGGAAATGGAATCCTAGGAGGTCTGGCCTGAATTTCAGGAGGGAAACCCTCCTGAAGTAAAGGAAAGAGGAGAAAGCAAATGTACAAGGGAAGAACGTTCCACTACCCAGAGATGGTGATGGTGATAGCACTAAGAATGACTGACAGGAATTGGGGTCTTATTATATGCCAAGGGCTGTCCCATACACATCACATGTACTAACGTGTTTATTCTTCACAACGACCCAAAGATGTAAATAGCATGCCCACTTTACAGATGAGGAAACTGAGGTATGAAAAGTCACAAGATTAATCGAGGTCCACAGTTCACAATATGTACAGCAATAATTTGAACACTGAGAGACTAAGACAAAATTCCTTTTAAAAATAACTAAACGGGAGTTCCCGTCATGGCACAGTGGTTAACGAATCTGACTAGGAACCATGAGAATGCAGGTTTGATCCCTGACCTCCCTCAGTAGGTTAAGGATCCACCGTTGCCATGAGCTGTGGTGTAGGTCACAGATGCTACACCAGGCTCTGATCTGGAGTAGCTGTGGCTGTGGTTAACAAATCCAACTAAGAACCATGAGGTTATGGGTTTGATCCCTGGTCTAGCTCAGTGAGTTAAGGATCTGGTGTTGCAGTGAGCTGTGGTGTAGATTATAGACACAGTTCTGATCTGACATTGCTGTGGCTGTGGCGTAGTCCAGCAGCTACAGCTCCAATTTCACCCCTAGCCTGGGAACTTCCATATGCTGCCTGTGCAGCCCTAAAAAAACAAAAATGTAAAATAAAACAAAATAAAGAGGAGTTCCCATTGTGGCTCACCAGTTAACAAACCCAACTAATACCTATGAGGATACAGGTTCAATCCCTGGCCTTGCTCAGTGGGTTAAGGATCTGGCATTGCCCTGAGCGGTGGTATAGGTAGAAGATGTGGCTTGGATCTGGCGTTGCTGCGGCTGTGGCATAGGCCAGCAGCTGTAGCTCTGATTCTACCCTTAGCCTGGGAATCTCTATATGCCACAGGTGTGGCCCTAAAAAGACAAAAATTTAAGAAGAGAAAAAATTAAACATTTAATTTTTTAAAAAAAGTAAACACAACAACAAAAATAACTACAAACTTTGGTAAGCAGATAAATGTTGGGGGGTGGGGCTCGAAAACAAAGCAAATGTCCGAAAATAACAGGGAAACCACTTAAGATATGGGTAAGGCCTCTCCAAGGAGATTGCATTTTACCTGAGAACTTGAGGATGAAGAGAAGTCATCTAAAGAAAGACCTGCAGCAGGGCTTCCAGGAAGAGAAAAGAGCACGTGCCTGTGTCCTGAGGCCAGAAGGACATGGGCAAATTGGAGGAGCTTGAGGAAAACCAGGGAATCTGGAGCCTCAGGAATAAAGAGAAGTGTTGCGAGAGAGCAGGCAGGAGAAATAGGCAGAAGCCATGCAGTGTTGGCCCAGTAGGGAGCGTGGCTTTTATTATGTCATTAAAAAGCCATTTATTTGAGGTTTTATCTGGTCTTGCTTTTTAAAAAATATGACTTTATTTTTTTGTGAAGAAGGAATCAGATTTTCACAGAGTTAATAGAAAATGTGCTGGGAGGAGTTCCCATCATGGCTCAGCAGCAACGAACCCGACTAGGATCCATGAGAATGCGGGTTCAATTCCTGGCCTCTCTCAGTGGGTTAAGGATCCGGCCATTTGCCCTGAGCTGTGCTGTAGGTCTCAGACACAGCTTGGATCTGGCGTTGCTACGGCTGTGACTGTGGTGCGGGCCGGCAGCTGCAGCTCCAGTGCGACCCCTAGCCTGGGAACTCCCATAAAGAAGATGTACTGGGGGTGGTGGTTGAGACTCACATTTTCTTTATACAATATAAGGGCAAATAAAGGACAGGCATTAGCTTTGTAAGTGTATATAGAGACACACATAAGATATGAACCCTGGTGTCCAGTACTGACTTATAAATAAATCAAAACTATTTTAGGAAAACTGCCTGGTTGTGCTCATCTTGTGCTTTTTAAACAGACCTCATGCAAGAGAGATATCCTGCCTATAGATTTCTGAATCCTTGTCATCACTGGATTTCATAAGTGAGGAAAAGAATACTCTTTGTTCCCTGTGAATTTGATTCTTTAATATTTTGACCATTTTTCTAACTACAGAAGGTCATTAGAATTCCAGTCATGGTTTGCTTGGACTTGACATGCTAAAATAACTTTTAGCCACAGCTTGTATTTATAATTCTCTGTTGTGCAAAGAGGCTGTTGACAGGAGATCATTCTGGAACCATACAAACGAACTCCACCTCAAACTGTTTTCTCAGGAATGTTCAAGGTTTTATAGTATACTGTGGTTTCAAATTTAGGATCAAATTTGGAAATGAACCACTTTTTGTTCAGTAAAGCAGAACTAAAATGTCACAGCTGTGAAGATGTGTGTCTTTTCTTTTTTCTTTTCAGACAGTCTTCTCATCCCAAAGACTGTCATGAGCACCACCAAGTGGCCTGTGTAGATTTTACAAACCTCCCAAGACGTCACTTGATTATAAGGTTCCATCCAAAGACCTCTGACCATCTGTTTACATGGAGAGTAACTAGTTTTTAAAAATTTTTTAGTTTTTATACATTTTTTAAAGGTTACATTCCATTTACAATTATTACAAAATATTAGCTATATTCCCAGTGTTGTACAAGGCATGCATACCTTTTGAGAGTGAATGACTCAGAAATCCATTTGTTAGACTTCCTCAAAATTTAACCACTGACTAGTAATCACTGCTGTGGCACTAAGCAGAGCTGTGTAGTCACTGACTGTATTATCAAAAGTAGATGCAATGATAGAAGGGGGTTAAAAGTAAACCCAACACTTTAGAGGGCATTCACGTTACTGATGCAGGCTAGCACCCTTCACACACATGTAGCTACACATCCCTATGGGTTCCTGGGGCAAAGCCCACCTTCACTGGGCAACTCTAACCTAGGAATAGGAAAGAGATGAATTGCTGTATTCTCCGTTTCACATTGTAACATTTCTCATCCCAAAGACCAACCACATAAGGTTCAGAGATTTTTCAGCTGATATCCCACCTGATCTTTTTTTTACCTATTCAAAATCAAGGTTTAGCAGTACTAGAAAATGAGAAAATGATGCTTAGAGGACAGTGCAACAATGTCATCCCCTTCTCTGGTTACTGATATAAACCTTGTCTGTCCTGTGGGGAGGAGGAGGAGGGTCACCCTGGGTGGCTTTAGGTAGAGTATTGACTTGAAAGCAACACCTTGAAGAATGTCTCCCAGAGCCTCAAATCCTCGGTCCTGCCCAGGCCATTCATGCCTCACTTCCATTTTGACAAACAAAACTAAAACAGATTTTAATGGATCAGGATTTATTCAACACCTAGGAATTTGGTTTCACTTTAAGTTCAAGGAATGTTGCCTGGAAATCATTTCTAACAAAAATTAAGATTTCATGAACCAGTTAAAAACAAATGTCATTACAGTTGAAGAAATCATGTCACAACACACTTGCATAGTATTTCTGAGTCTGAAGTATTGCTGTTATTAAGAAAAACACATATGTGTATATATGTATCTGTATAAACAGATTTCTAAATAGATGGTGATTAATTGTTGCCTCAGGTCCCAATAAGGAATTAGAGGCCTAACAAGTGCCTGATTTGCCTGATCACACAGAACAAGGAAGTAGTAGAATCCTCTGGTGTCACTTTCACACTCATGGGGTATTTTGCAGTTTATAGGATGCTTGCAGCTCCTTTTGTCCCTTTCATTTAAACCTTAGAAAAAAGAGTGATATATCACCCCAATTAGAGTTAAGGAGACTGTGATTCAGAGAAAATAAATGACATGTTAGTGGCTGGAAGCTGCAGGCTAGAACCCAGCCAGACTTGTTCCATTCTGCAATAATTTGCATTGATTTCATCATTTTCAAACACTAGAGTCTTTCATTTTTTTTTCTCCCAAGAACTGAGCAAGATGGGTAAAGCAGACATCATTCCTAATTAATTAGTAAAATAACTGGTATTACAGGGTTCCCACTGTGGCACTGTGGGTTAAGGATCTGACTGCAGTGGCTCCGGTCACTGCCGAGGCTGATTAGATCCCTGGCCTGGGAACTTCCATGATGTGCCACAGGTATGGCCAAAAATAAAATAGAATAACTAGCATTAAAGGGAGGAAGTGGTTTGTCCAAGGTCAGGCAGAGCTAGAGCTGCGAACACAACCAGGTCTCCTGGATTCTCACTCAGTTTCCTTCCTAAGATTCTCTACTGGCACCTTTTATATTCTAATAATCATCTACTATAAGAATCAAAGCTGAAGTGATTGAAACCCAAAGAAACAGGGAAACATATTGAGATGAAAATTTTCCAAAGAAAAAGTGAGTTCAGAAAAGGAGATTACTTACCTTAAAAGTTTTTACTTAATTAAAAAAAAAAAGTTTTACTTACATAAAATCATCAAGAGGGAGCAGAAGAGGCATAAAATGCACAAAAGTCATACTTGAAAGAAAAATGTCTGAGAAGGGTTCTAAGTTAGAAGATGGTGAAAAAGAGAGAAGTGGGGAAGTCTGAAACTCTTTAAGTGGTTTTTGGACTTCAATTTCTACGTGTCACTTTAATCGCAAATACTGACCTGAGAAAAACATCCTGGTCTATAAAAAGGCAAAATTGCCTGGAGATTTTAAATTTAGTAGCAAAAGATTCAAAAGAAATGGATATCCAGAGCTGCATCTTCCAGTCTGATGGATAATCAGGTTTGAAAGTTACATTTGCACTTTCATGTAAGGCAAAGTAGGCTGATGACAGGCAGCCCTGGACAGTGGAGTGACCCTCTTAGGAAGCCCACCACGAGACCTAGGGCTACAAAGTTCTTTCAGAAATGAGGTCAGACATCCTGGGTCCAGGTCTGTTGTAAAATGGTGTGAATAATGAGCTTCATCACGGTGACCCCATTTAAACCAACCAAACACTTACCTGCATTCTTCTCATCAATTTGCTCACAACCCCATTGTGTAGGTACCATGCTGATTCCCATTTGATCAAACCAAGGCCTCAGACCAGAGGCACTGCTGGTCTGATTCCAAAGGTCACTGCTTTAACCTCTCCTGTTGGAAACTAAAATGTTTTTCATGCTAAATGATAAACTGGCTTTCAGGTTTTGTTTAATGAGTCTTTCGTGAACTTTATTTATAAATCCATCCCTACAAGTTCAGTTCCAAGAGTGATATCCAATATCTGACACGTCAAAGCTCCAGATGGGATCCCAGATATGGTAACAGGGAAGCACTTATGTAATTGGCCGGGGAGCCAGTCACTGGAAGCAACCCTCTAGGCCTATTTCCAGTACACATTTTGGCATCTTTCATCACACTGACATCACCTTTTATAAACTGTAATGGAAGGGGGGGAAAGAGGTGGGATTCCAGCTGAGTTCCCATTCCCAGGCTGGGTATGCGCAAACCCAGATTTATCATACAGAAACTGCTAGAGTGAAGAAACTCAGCCCCTTGAACTTACTCTGATGAAATATCCTTGAGACCACAAAAGAGATCATTGGAAAGATAGAAACTCAAAGACTTATTACCAGAAAGAGAAATTTGAACTCAGCTCTGGTACAGACCATCCTACCATCCTGTATTCTGTATTGCTTGGAGATGTGGAACTTGGCTAAGGAAAGCAGAACAAATGCTGGTTTTACAGTGAGACGTGCTCAGACTGTTTCAGGCTGAGGCCACCAGCTCCCATTTGCTCGTGACAGACAGGGATCTAGAGACCAAACAAAGCCCCCACCCATTTCTCCAATTAAGCAGAGAAAAATCAAGGTTTTTCATGCACAGGTTTGGGGTTATGTAGGCGGGGGTGTGGGGAGGAGAAATGTGATCAAGTTGAAATGAAAGGTGTTGTATGTGTTTGTGTATGTTTATATGCATGTATGGTTTGGTTTGGTTTGGTTTTTTTGTTTTTTGTTTTTTGTTGTTTTGTTGTTTTTTCCATATGCACCCACGGCATATGGAAGTTCCCAGGCTAGGGGTCAAATTAAAGCTACAGCTGCCGACCTGCACCACAGCCATAGCAATGTGAGATCTGAGCCATGTCTATGACCAATACCATAGCTCACGGCAATGCCAGATTCCTAACCCACTGAGTGAGACCAGGGATCGAACCCACATCCTCACTGATACGAGTCAGACTCATTTCTGCTGCACCACAATGGGAACTCCTGTGTATATATTTAAAAAACATTTACTGGGCTAGAATTTGGGTAGTTCTGGAGAATAGAGGTGGGGTGATATATAAGCAGAAAGAAAAATTCGTCCACTAGAGAAAACTTTTGAACTTAATTTCAGGTAAAACACATTTCCTACTACTCCACAGGCAAATATTTAAAACAAACAGAAAAAAAAAAAGAGGTGCTTTAATCTGCCTTGTATAGATAGATAACACTACACCCCATTTCTCCAAGACAGGTTGGCGATAGAAAAGGTCTAACTAGTCAAACACCGATGGAATGCTGTACAATTTGTATCATTTCACTCCTCTCTTCATGTCTTTCGGGGTTTGGACTATCAGGTAAAAAAAGAAAATTATGTGGGAAATGATTTGCTTGAGAAACCAGCCCTCGTTCCAAGCGTGACTTCTGAGACCAATGATTATTTAAGCTCTTTCAGAGAGAGCGGACAGTCTTCCATTTGTCAGCTGATCTAGAGTAAGACACTGTGCCTCCTGCAGTGACATTTGTTAAATATTAATGAATCCGCAAGGTATAAAGAACTCCTGGGGTGGCCTAATTGCTTTTAGAAATACTTAATTCCTGTGAGTAATCCACTTCATTAATTTTGCCAAGCAATATTTACTCTGTGTTCGACTTTCCATGGCTCACTTCCAAAATGTGAACATTAAGGCAACAATAGTGTTTGCAAACCAGAGTCTGGCAAATAAGGCACTAAAAGAAACACCAGAGACTGGAATTACTTTCACTTGCCTCAACTGTTCCGCTTCATGCTTTAAACACTGAAACCCTTTGGTCTAAGCTGTCTAGTTTTTCCTTACTGTGGCTCCATGGTAGAATGAAAACTAACTCCCTCAAAGACATCCACCATTTAATCCCCAGAACCCTTGGGTGTTACCTTATGTGGCAATAGGGACTTTGCAGACATGATTAAGCCAAAGATCTTGTGACAGGGAGGTCGTCCTGTATTATCCAGAGGGGCCAATATAATTACAAGAGTCCTTGTAAGAGGGACACAGGAAAGTCAAGTAGAGGAGAAGGCAAGTTAATGGTAGAAGCAGAGACTGGAGTGTTGTCAGGCCAGCAAATACAGCAGACCCTGGAAGCTGGAAGAGACAAGAAGAATTCTCCCTGAAACCTCCTGAAGGATCCAGCCCATCCAACACCTTGATTTTGACTCCCTAGAACTCATTTCTGACTTCTGACCTCCAGAAATGCAAGACAAGAAATTTGTGTGTTTTAAAGCCCCTACGAGAATGGTGATTTTTTTCCACAGCAATAAGAACATTAAGCCAGATGTTCTTGAAGATGTCTGAAAAGTTTGAAACCTTATAGTAAACAGCCCATGAAACACCCTCAGCAACCTTTTGATCACAGTGCTCAGTCAGTTCCTCAGGTAAAGCTGTACCCTGACTGGGCTACATCTGATGAGACCACCTATAATTGTCCTAAAGGAGGCTGGAAGCTATGAGGAAGCCTGGGATGAGGCGTGATTCTCATGCCCAGAGAGATGTTCCATTATGGATGGTGACCAAGCAAAGAAATTAGATCCCCTCCATGATCTGAGTTTTTTTTTGGGGGGGGGTTGTTTGTTTTTTTGTTTGTTTGTTTTGTCTTTTCTAGGGCTATTTACCGCAGCATATGGAGGTTCCCAGGCTAGGGGTCGAATCAGAGCTGCAGCCACTGGCCTACACCAGAGCCACAGCAACGCCATATCCAAGACGTGCCTGTGACCCACACCACAGCTCATGGCAATGCCAGATCCTTAACCCACTGAGCAAGGCCAGGGATCAAACCCGCAACCTCATGGTTCCTAGTCAAATTCATTAACCACTGCACCATGACAGGAACTCCCTGATGTGAGTTTTGAGTGCAAGACACCAACAAGGCAGTCAATGCACATGGAAAAGAATAGGAGTGAAAACACAGAGATAAAGGGAACAGAGAAAGAAGAGCTGAGGAACAAAGAGGACAGAGTAAGGAGAAGAAGGGGCAGTGAATGCCAAATTCTGGGGACCAGGTCACCATACTTCTCCATGGTTCCCAATGCCTACAGTGGTTCTGTACCAGGAAGGGGTGGGGCCCTCAAACAATGGTTGAATGGATAAATGTAGTAAACTGCCTTCCAGTTCTTCAGGACACCTGGATTGCTGTTGAGGTTCCTATTTATACTGCCTTCTTTCCCCAAGTAGCCTTGCAATTACCACACTCCACCTGAAATGGCCTGAGTAGACTCATCCTTTACAATTGTGTTTTGCTGTTGTTGTTGGTCTCTCCACAGCATGTGAAGTTCCCAGGCTAGGGATCAGCTCTGAGTCACTGTTGGGACCTATGCCACAGCTGCAGCAACACCAGATCCTTAACCCACCACACCAGCCAGGGACCAAACCTGCATCCCAGAGCTCCAGAGATGCCACTGATCCCATTGCACCACTGCAGGAACTCCCTGTCCTTTACAGTCTTAAGTCTAATCATGATTTTCTCTGACCTGGTCTCATCTTTTGAAACAACCACCGAAGGCAAAGGACTAGACATTTTTTCAAAAAAAATATGCAAGTGGCCAACAAGTACTTGAAAATAGGCTTCATGTCATTAGAGAAATCCAAATCAAAACTACAGTGAGATACTGCTTTATATCCATTAGGACAGCAATACTAACAATACTCAAAAAAAGTTGGTAAAGATGTAGTAAAACTGGAACTCTCATACACTGCTGGTGAGATGTAAAATGGCACAACCATCGCAAAAAAACAGTTTGGTGAATGTTCAGTAAGTTAAACAGTATTACAGTATGACCCAGCAATTCCACTCCTAGGTATGCACACAAAAGAACCAAAAAAATAAGGGTTCAAAATAAACATGAACATTTACAGTGGTATTATTCAGGAGTTCCTGTCATGGCTCATCAGTTAACAAACCCAACTAGGATCCATGAGGAAGCAAGTTCAATCCCTGGCCTTGCTCAGAGGGTTAAGGATACGCATTGCCGTGAGCTGTGATGTATGTCGCAGACGCGGCTTGGATCCCATGTTTCTGTGGCTCTGGTGTAGGCTGGGAGTTACAGCTCTCATTCGACCCCGAGTCTCAGAACCTCCATATGCCATGGGGTGGCCATAAAAAGATCAAAAAAAAAAAAAAATTTCAGTGGCACTATTCATAATAGTTAAAAAGTAGAAACAACAATAAAAATGTTCATCAGTGGATGAAGAGATCAACAAATTTGGGATATACACAGAATGGAGTATTATTAATTCATAAAAATGAACGAAGAACTATAGATGCCACCACATGGATGAACTCAGAAAACATTATGTGAAGCCAAAGAAGCCAGAACCAAAAGGCCACATATTATATGATTCCATTTGTATGAAATATCCATAGTAGGCAAGTCCCTATGAAATGGAGCAGGACCCTGTGGGGCCCTCCTGGTGCAAATCCCTTCCATGGCTTCCATTTCTGATAGGTAGGAAATAGCCTTCAATCAGCCTCCGTGACTTTCCCTGAGTTCCAAAGGGCAGTTCAAATAGTTGTTAATTAGGGAAGGGAAGGAATGCAGAAATAAGGGGGGAGCAGTCAAGAAACAATAGTGCAGTCTTGGGGCAAGGACCTGGTTCCTGCTCAAAGGAGACATGTAACAACATCTTTAAGTTCTTCTGCAGGAACTAAGGCCCCCACCCAGGTGGAGGATGGTAACTTCAGCCTGAGCACCAGATTCCTAGAGCAGCGCCCTTCTGCCTAACCACTAGCCAATCAGAAAAAAGTCACGCACTCTACAGCCCTCCCTTCAAATTTTGTCTAAAAACTTCTTTTCCCAAAACATGGGGAATTTTGTGGTTTTTGAGGGTGAGCCATCTGCTTTGTAAAATATTCCGGAGGTGTTTTTTCAATCAGCAGATGGCGCTGCCAACATATTACGGAAATTAAAATGGCAATGGCCACTTTATTTAATCCTTGTATTATATAGGAAATTTGGAGTAAGTTATTAATTTTTTTGGTCAATGTCATGCTTGGAGTAATTTTTTGTCATTGTTATACTTCACCACTCTTGGTATTAGGAGACCACCTCCAAAGTTCTAAAATCCTAAGAAATTTAATCAAATTACTACATAGAAAGGGCCTTTAAAACATCATATTTTATTAATAATAGGGGAAACTGGATATAAGGTATGGGGAACTCTCTGTACTAGCTTCACAATAATTTTATAAATCTAAAACTGTCCTAAAATAAAAATTTTTGAAGTCCACTTCACAGAAACATCTTTCTTATTATTAACTAACATGTACTGGGTATTTTCTGTGGGTAAGTACTTTACTGGGTCTTCACACAGCCTCTTACTTAATCCTAACAAACTGAAAAGATGTTATTTCCATTTTACAAAGGAGAAAACTAAGGTTTAGGTAAGTTATATTCTTTGTTCAAGATACACATTTCTGTAAGAGATAGAAACAAGGTTCAAAATGAGTTCTGACCCCTTCAAAGTCCATGTCCTTACCCACACTGCCCCCAAGTCACACAGAGTGTCATAGTGCTACAGTATTGCCAGCGTTTTGGAAAAGACGTCTCAGAGACAGGCTTACAAGACGAATATAGAGACAGGAAATCTTAAACCAGCCAACATGCAGATGACCCTAATTCACACCATTTAAAAAGCTAATTTATCTTCTAAATCCTGCTTGTATCCAGAATCCATTAAAGCTTAAAATGAGTTTGACCTTATTTCTGTTTTAAGAAAATTAGGAATGAAAAGTGATATCCCATTGAGTGGAAGGAGACAAAAACTTTGAAGCATTCAGAATAAAAGGCAACCTGAAAAAGAAATAACGCAAATTCCACTGAGCGCATGAACAGAAAGGAGATGAGTTAATGAGACAGTCTGTCTAGTTGCAAAGAAGCAAAGAAAAGGTAGAGAAGTAGGCTGTCTGCATACTCAAAATTTGACCTTTGTATGATCAGATATTTTGCTGAACCATTAACGGGGAAAGCCAGAAGTTTGCCTGTTATGACGTTACTCTGAGTCAAAACAAAGGTGAAGAAAAAGCTGGTAAGTCGCATGCATAAGCATTCAAAGTTTTCTGATAGACAAATCCTCTGTGTTGATTTATAAAGGTTATCTGATAAAAATAAACTCAACATATCAGGAGAGTTTTTCTTTCAATTGCAAAAAAAGAAAAGTTAGTCATGTCTGTAGTTAAGTTGAGGACTTAGAAGCCAGCACTTCATATTTCCGTTAAATGGTTTAATGCTACCACCTCTGGGACAAGAAAGGACTCTCCAGGGTGAGGCTTTCTCCCCAGGCACCTGGGATGGACCCTAGGCAAGGCCCTGTTGTTGCTCTCATTATTCTCTGTCCTAACACAAAACCCAAAGGACTCCCTTTACCAGCAGCTGTACTTCAACATTGGCTCTTGACATTTGCCTTTTCAGGAGCAAATCAGGACAGACCTGAGACGCCAGAAGCTTCCCTGGGGCTTTCCCAGGACAGTGAGGCTCTTCCATGCCTGACAGGTCACAGAGGCTACTTGGGAGGAACCCGAGGACAAGGCCCCCCCCTCGCCCCCCGCCCCAGAGGGCCTTGCCACAAAAGCACCACTTCTGATTTATTCATTCCTCACACTGGCCTCCACATGCCAGCTGCAACAGTCAGTTTTCTTCCTTTCGATGGTATTTCTGGATTGCTGACCAAGCATAACTCATGTTGTAGTCACAACACAACTTGATTTGGGGGGCTTCTCTCACTCTAAAGTGTACTTAGTAGAAAGAACCCTTTCCTGTTCCTGAAAAAATAGAAGGATAAAAGACTGGTCTGCTCAGTCTTAGGTCATACGCAGTTCTGTGTACATTGGAAGTTGCCAACAGACTATTAAAATTAAAACTTCCAGCCCCAAATATTAATATTAATGTTCATTAATATTAATACATGATATTAATAAATGATTAAACATCAACACCTTCTCCCTTCCCCTCGCTTAAGCTAGCTTCAGACAAAGCCTATGATGGGGAGGAAAAAAACACAGTTGGAGCCTCTCTTTCTCCCACATCCTCATTTCTTCCTCCTTTCTCCTTCCCTATTTCCTAGTTCGTTTCATCTTCCTTCTGAGAGGGGGAAAGCATGGGGGAGTGAGGGAGGATGGGGGCAAGATGAGAAAGAGGGAAGGATAGAAAATGGCTGGGGAAGGAGTTCCCATTGTGACTAGGTGGGTTAAGGACCCAGCATTTTCTCTGTGAGGGTGCACATTCGATCTCTGACCTGGCTCAGTGGGCTAAGGATCTGGGGTTGCTGTGACTGTGGTGTAGGTCACAACTGCAGCTCTGATTAGACCCCTGACCCAGGAACTGCCATATGCTGTAGCTACAGCCATAAAAAGCAGAAAAAAGAAAATGACTAGGAAATATTTCACATGAACTGGCGCTGTTTTAAGCTGGCTTCCACACTCTGGCCCTAGCAGAAATTTAAGACTAACTCTCTTGCAGCAACACAGTGGTAGGAGCTTTCGGAGGGGCTCCTCACTGGGGACTTCTTTCCTACAAGTTCCCCTGATTATGCAGATATTTCTACATGCTGTGTGGTTACTTTGCAAACTCCTTCCTCAGCCCTTTTAGTGCTGGGTTTTTCTCCCAGAAACGTGCTGTTCCCCTCCAGGCAGCTCTCTTTGGACACAAAATGTCCCTGTCAGTAGAGCCCACACCTAGACCACAGGAAACAACAATGCATCCCTTGTCCTTCCAGCAAACTTTGGAGTGAGGCTCTCAGCACACAAAGCAGAAGCTTCATCGACAGCAAAGATAGCCCATCCAAATACTTTATATTCATGAAGATACTAGGGCTCCAAAATCACAGAGCCGGTTCTGACCTATTCTGAACCCATGGTCTATGAATACATCACCCATTTTAACACTTTGTGATAATGCTTTGAAAAATGTTTTAACCAGTTCTACAATTCTTCATAGTAAAGAGTCATGGCTTCTAAGAGTCTGCTGAAGTAACACAGTGAACCATTCTGACTTGCAGATTCAATTTTTACTTACTTCATGACACAAGCTGGCATCACCAGAGCAGTAAAGGAAATATCTTAATTTCAGCTCAAATAATAGTATTCATGAAAGTTAGTATAATTTAAACCCTGCTCTACTTTACAGTACCTTTCACAAGACACCTTTCCTAATAATTTAGACCCTAACAATCAGAATCTTAAAATAGAGACTCTGAAAGTTATTTTACCTCAGGAGTATTTTCTGGTGATTATGGAACCCTTGATATGTTAATGCAAATAGCAAAAGCCAATGAACACCTGATAGCTGAGTGGATCTAGGTACCCCAGCTTTCTTGATGATAGAGACCTTACTCAGAGCTAGAGGGCTTTTCCCCAACATCAACAGAGCCTGCAATTGTGGAGCAATGTGTTCACAGGGATGGGGTGGAAAAGTAGTGGCTCTCATGCAGTATATTTACCATTGCTAATCTAGGAGCAGAGTACTGAGTTAACCATATGCAATAGAAGGAGCCTCTGTTGTCTGAAAGAAATGTTCAGAGAGAAAATAGAAGGGGAAAAGGAACAAAGACTAGGTTTGGGGGTTTTACCAGTTTAGCAATAAATCTCAGTTTTCCACAATCTCCCATCTGTAAACTCAAAATGAACTTGGAGAACTCTATCAAGAGGTAAATGGAATATTCAATACAATTCCTGTCAAGATATTAAGGGCATTTTTCACAGAACTAAAACAAATCATTTTAATATTTGTATGGAAACCCAAAAGACCCTGAATAGCCAAAACAATCTTTAGAAGAACAGAGCTGGAAGAATCATGGTTCCTGACTTTAGACTATACTACAAAGCTATAGTCATTGAAACAATATGATACTGGCACAAAAAAATAACACACATAGCTCAATGGAAATGAATAGAGAGTCCAGAAATAAACCCTCATACCTAGGGTCAATTAATTTGTGACAAAGGACGCAAGAATATAAGATGGAGAAAAGACAGTCCTTTTAAAAAGTGGTACTGGGAAAACTGGACAGCTCTATACATACAAGAATGAAATTAGGACATTCTCTAAGACTATATACAAATATAAACTCAAAGTGATTAAAGACCTAAATTTGAGACTGGATACTATAAAACTCCTAGAAGAAAACACAGACAGAAAATTATGGTTAAATCATAGCAATATTTCTTGGATATGTCCCCTATATCAAAGGAAATAAAGGGGGAAAATAAGCAAATGGGGCCTAATTAAACTTTTAAAAAAGGGGGCATACTGCACTTCATGGCTTAGCAGTTAACAAATCCAACTAGGATCTTAAGGATGTAAGTTCAATCCCTGGCCTTGCTCAGTGGGTTAAGGATCTGGCATTGCCATGAGCTGTGGTATAGGTTGTAGATGCAGCCTGGATCCTGAGTTGCTGTGGCTGTGGTGTAGGCTGGCAGCTGTAGCTTCAATTAGACCCCTAGCCTAGAAATTTCCATATGCCATTGGTACAGCCCTACAAAGACAAAGAAGAAAGAAAGAAAGAAAGAAAGAAAGAAAGAAAGAAAGAAAGAAAGAAAGAAAGAAAGAAAGAAAGGAAGGAAGGAAGGAAGGAAGGAAGGAAGAAAGAAAGGAAGAAAGAAAGAAAGGAAGAAAGAAAAGAAAAGAAAGAAAACTAGTAATGAAACAAAAAGCCTATTTAGTGAGAGAAAATATTTGCACATGATATATATGACCCATAAGTGATTAATATCCAAAATATGTATACATAGCTCATACAACTCAACATCAAAAATGCAAACATCCAGATTAAAAAGAATAGGCACAGGGAGTTCTCACCATGGCTCAGTGGGTTAAAAACCCAATATAGTGTCCATGAGTATGCAGCTGAATCCCTGGCCTCTTATGTCCAAGATTTACTGCTAAAGAAGCCAACAAGCCAAAAATACCAAATGGCATGGAGCAAAAAGAATCCCAACAAAAGCCAGCTCACCCTAGCCAAAAACAAGAAAGGGGAAAACTGGTTATAAAGAAAACGTTTAGACAATATCGACTTTACTCCACAGAAAAACAAACAAAAACAATTCTATTCCTACTAGCAGAAGTTGAGTGAAGAATTTAGACCATATCAGATTGGAAAAAAGGTACTTCACCTCATTGTTAGAGTGATGTCAGAGAAAGCCAAGAAGGCATCTGGATTTTGAAGTGAATAAGGCCCAATCCTGCAGTGAGAGGATATCATAAAGAAATTGTTTACCTCCACACCCACCTAAAACAAACTCGTCCCATTCCCTACTAGATTAGTGTCAGAGGCCCAGAGTTATGACATTCACCATCACCCAGGGGTAATGAGACCATCTCCCTGGTGCATAAGTGGAAACCACATGGGCAGAAGAAACAAAGCCCTCCTACTCTTCCAAGGAAGAATAGTATTAGTGAAGGTATAGCAGGGAGCTGGTATGCCTAACTCAGTTGTCAACTGGGGCCAATTGGGGAAACTGGACTTCCATCTTTCCCTAGAAATAAGGGACATTATTCTGTAATTCCTGGCTCTATCAAAGTGGAGTCAGAGGACAATAGCTAAAACAGAACATTTAAAACATAAAATAAAATTCTCATACAATACCAAACATGTCCAAGTTTCAATGAATAATCACACACCAAGAAACCAGAAAATATCAACCTAAATGAAAACAAAAAATCTAAGGATGCCAACACTGAGAAGACAGAGAGCTTAGAGCTATCTGACAAGGATTTTGAAGCATTAAAAATTATTTGATGTGCAATACCAAATATGAGAAAACAAGTGGAAAAAGTAGAAATCCATAACAAAGAAAGTCTCAGTAGATAAATAGAATGTAGAGAAAACCAAACAAAATGCTAGAGTTGAAAACTGCAATAGCTTGAATAAGAACTAATTGGACATACTCAAGAGCAAAATGGAGGGAACGGAGGAATAAGCCTGTGAGCCTGTTGATAGAATAAAAGTAACTACCTAATCTGACATGCCAAGAGAATATGAACTATAAAAATAAAATAAATAGAGCTTCAGAGATCCTTGAGATCATATAAAAGATCTAATATCCATGTCATTGGAGTCCTGGAAAAAGAGAAAAAGGGTGGGGCTGAAAAGTTTTTAAAGAAATAATGGCTGCAAAGCAATCCTGAGAAACAAAAACCAAGCAGGAGGCATCACTCTCCCAGACTTCAAGAAATACTACAAAGCCACAGTCATCAAAACAGTGTGGTACTGGTATCAAAACAGACAGACAGACCAATGGAATAGAATAGAGAATCCGGAAATAAACCCTGACACCTATGGTCAATTAATCTTTGACAAGGGAGGCAAGAACATAAAATGGGAAAAAGAAAGTCTATTCAGCAAGCATTGCTGGGAAACCTGGACAGCTGCATGCAAAGCAATGAAGCTAGAACACACCCTCACACCATGCACAAAAATAAACTCCAAATGGCTGAAAGACTTAAATATACGACAGGACACCATCAAACTCCTAGAAGAAAACATAGGCAGAACACTCTCGGACATCAACATCATGAATATTTTCTCAGGGCAGTCTCCCAAAGCAATAGAAATTAGAGCAAAAATAAACCCATGGGACCTCATCAAACTGAAAAGCTTTTGCACAGCAAAGGAAACCCAAAAGAAAACAAAAAGACAACTTACAGAATGGGAGAAAATAGTTTCAAATGATGCAACTGACAAGGGCTTAATCTCTAGAATATATAAACAACTTATACAACCCAACAGCAAAAAAACCAATCAATCAATGGAAAAATGGGCAAAAGACCTGAATAGACATTTCTCCAAAGAAGATATACAGATGGCCAACAAACACATGAAAAAATGCTCAACATTGCTGATTATAAGAGAAATGCAAATCAAAACTACCATGAGATATCACCTCACACCAGTCAGAATGGCCATCATTAATAAATCCACAAATAACAAGTGCTGGAGGGGCTGTGGAGAAAAGGGAACCCTCCTGCACTGTTGGTAGGAATGTAAACTGGTACAGCCACTATGGAGAACAGTTTGGAGATACCTTAGAAATCTATACATAGAACTTCCATATGACCCCACAATCCCACTCTTGGGCATCTATCCGGACAAAACTCTACTGAAAAGAGACACGTGCACCCGCATGTTCATTGCAGCACTATTCACAATAGCCAGGACATGGAAACAATCCAAATGTCCATCGACAGATGATTGGATTCGGAAGAGGTGGTATATATACACAATGGAATACTACTCAGCCATAAAAAAGAATGACATAATGCCATTTGCAGCAACATGGATGGAACTAGAGACTCTCATCCTGAGTGAAATGAGCCAGAAAGACAAAGACAAATACCATATGATATCACCTATAACTGGAATCTAATATCCAGCACAAATGAACATCTCCTCAGAAAAGAAAATCATGGACTTGGAGAAGAGACTTGTGGCTGCCTGATGGGAGGGGGAGGGAGTGGGAGGGATTGGGAGCTTGGGGTTATCAGACACAACTTAGAATAGATTTACAAGGAGATCCTGCTGAATAGCATTGAGAACTTTGTCTAGATACTCATGTTGCAACAGAAGAAAGGGTGGGGGGAAAAATGTAATTGTAATGTATACATGTAAGAAAAAAAAAGAAATAATGGCTGAAAAATTTCCAAAACAAGTAAAAATCATAAACCTAAAAATTCAATGTTTTGAGTGAACAACTAACAGAAGAGACCAAGAAAAATTCACCCTAAGACATATAGTAAAAGCTCTAAAACTTAAATACGAAGAAAAAAAAAATCTTGAAAGAAGGAGAAATTACACATTAACTAAAGGTGAAAAATACAATTGAGATGACAACAGATTTATCATCAGAAACCATGGAAGTCAGAAGGACATGGACATTTTCAAGAGTAAAAGAAAAAGAAATTAGTCCAAAATCCTATACCTAGTGATATAACCTTTCACAATTAAGGAGAAATCAAAATATTCTCAGATAAGTGTAAATTAAGAGAATTTGTTGCCAGTATATTTACCTTAAAAGAATGACTAAAGGAAGTTCTTCATACAAAATTGAAATGATAATAGAAGGAATACCAACTAGAACATCAGGAAGGAAGAAAAAATAACAGAAAGAGTAAGAATATGTGTAAATACAATAGACTTGCCTTATATTGTGGAGTTTTCTAAATTATATTTGAAGGTTAAAACAAATATTACAATACTCTGAAGTAATTTTCAATTTATATAGAGGAAGTATTTATGATAATTATAAATAGGAGAGAATAAAGGACTATAAAAGGAAATTAGTGATTGTCATGGGGTATGGATATAGATGAGAAGAGGACAGGTTGTGACTACAATGGGAGATTTTTGTCTTTTTAGGGTTGCACCCATGGCAGATGAAGCTTCCCAGGCTAGGGGTTGAATCGGAGCTGTAGCTGCCAGCCTACGCCACAGCCACAGCAACACAGGATCTGAGCCGAGTCTGTAACCTACACCACAGCTCACAGCAAGCCAGATCCTTTACCCACTGAGCAAGGCCAGATATCAAACCTGCGTCCTCATGGATATTAGTTGGGTTCGTAACCAATGAGCCACAATGGGAACTCCATATTTCTGTATCTTGATTGCAGTAATTGTGACACATATTTACACACATGAAAAAAATTACACAGTACTACACTGCACACTTTATAAACAATGTCAATTTTGTAGAATTTACACCATACGATATAGTTAAGAAGGTATAACCAATATCGGAAGTTGGATGAAGGCTACACAGAACCTCTCTGTACCATTTCGCAATTTCATATAAGTGTACAGTTAATTCAAAATAAAACTTTTAAAACATTTTTCAAACTCTTCACTAAAAAAATTCCAGATACAGATGGCTTTATGGTGAGTTCTAATAAATGTATAAAACAAAAAAATTTCAACACTCATTCATTATTTTTAAAAAATTCTCAGAAAACTAGTACTAAAAGAGTAATTTCTCAATCTGATGAAAAGGCACCTATAAAAATTTATGGCTAACATCATTTTAATTATGAAAGATTATATGCCTTATCTTAAGGTAAAGAACAAGTTAAACAGCTTTGCTTTCACTACAACTCTACAAAATTGTTTTGAAGACACAATAGGAAGAAAAGAAACATCAAATTACAAATAAATAAAACTATATTTATCCATAGAATCATAAATACATACATGGAAAATGGTGAACTATCTACAAAAAAGCCAGTAAAATTTATAAGTGAATTTAGCAAGGTCACAAGGGTATAAGGACAATGTCCAAAATCAAATTGTATTTCTTTTTTTTCTTTTTTTTGCTTTTTAGGGCTGCACTCAAGGCACATGGAGGTTCCCAGGCTAGCGGTCTAATCTGAGCTGCAGCTGCCAGCCTACACCAGTCACAGCAACACCAGATCTCAGCCGTGTCTGCTACCTACACCACAGCTCACAGCAAAGCCGGGTCCTTAACCCACTGAGAGAGGTCAGGGATCAAACCTGCAACCTCATGATTCCTAGTCAGAATCGTTTTCCACTGAGCCATGATGAGAACTCCCAAATTGTATTTCTATATTCTAACAAGAAATAATTGGAAGAGGAAGGAAGACTTAAAGATATGCAGAGATATACAAAGTTTGTAGATTTTTTAAAATGCCAGTTCTTCCCAAATTAATCTGGAAAACTAATATTAAATTAATATTCAGTGCATTCTAATCAAAATTTAAAAAATACCTGTTATTTGCAAAGTTTTTCAAGAAATAAAGAAGGGGACACTTTAATTCTTTTTATGTTTTACTCCATGACAATACTAAAAAAAGACATTATAAGAAAACAAAATTACGGAGGAGTTCCCGTTGTGGCGCAGTGGTTAACGAATCCAACTAGGAACCATGAGGTTGCGGGTTTGGTCCCTGCCCTTGCTCAGTGGGTTAACGATCCGGCGTTGCCGTGAGCTGTGGTGTAGGTTGCAGATGCGGCTCGGATCCAGTGTTGCTGTGGCTCTGGCGTAGGCTGGTGGCTACAGCTCCGATTGGACCCCTAGCCTGGGAACTTCCATATGCCGCGAGAGCGGCCCAAGAAAATGGCAAAAAGACAAAAAAAAAAAAAAAAAAAAAAAAGAAAACAAAATTACTAACCAATATATGCTGTAAATATCGATGCAAAAATTCTTTAAAATATATTAACAAATTGAATCCAACAATATATAAAAACAATAATGTTTCATGACCAAGCGGAACTCATACTAGGAATGTAAGGTTAGCTTAGCATCTGAAATTCAGTCAATGTCATTTATTATATTAACAGAAGAAAAAAAACATATATGGTCATCTCAATAGATGCAGAAAAAGGTGTTTGATAACGGCTCTCGAATAACCAAAACAACTTTGAATAGAAATAAGACTTACACAGCCTGATTTCAAGACTTACCATACAGCCATTATAACCGAGAGTATTACACAGGTATAAAGATAAATATGTAGACTAGTGGAGCAGAACAGAGAGTCCTTAGACAGACCCACATCTATATGTTCAATTAATCTATTACAAATGTGCCAAAGTAATTCTAAGGAGAAAGACCAGTCATTTCAACAAAAGGTGATGGAACAACTAAATAGTCATACGTAAAAAGAACAGAAACATCAACCCTTTCCTTATAACAACCCAAAAAATTATTTCAAGATGGATTATAGGGAGTTCCCATCATGGCTCAGCTGAAATGAATCTGACTAGTATCTATGAAGATGCAGGTTCGATCCCTGGCCTCGCTCATTGAGTTAAGGATCCAGTGTTGCTGTGAGCTGTGGTGTAGGTCACAGACGTGGCTGGAATCTAGAGTTGCTGTGGCTAGGCAGTTACAGCTCCAATTCAACCCCTAGCCTGGGAACTTCCATATACCACAGGTGTGGCCCTAAAAAAAATGGATGATAGACCTAAACATAAAAGCTAAAACTATATAATTTCTAGAACTAATATAGAAAAAATTACAATAATTTCACTATAAGAATAATTTGTATAATTTCCCAAGCAAAAATTGGCAGCAGGGACCATTATCAAGAGAGAAACAAGACTGAACTTTGATACTAAGTATTTGAAGTCTAAGCTAGAGCTCTTATGGGCCCTTGATAAGCCCAGATATATACACACAAGGCTGATATTCAGTAAGTACTGATACAGCCATTTCCGCTGTTAAATTGCAGAAATACTTCTTCCCTGAGCTGATAAATAGATGCTGTCGTCATTGCTCAAGTCTCCTCCCACACACATATGAAGCACATTTGTTTTCCCCTTAAACACCTAGCCAGTACTAGCGTTCATTTCATCTGTCAGTACCTATGGTGTATCAATTGTTAAAACTCCCTGGGGTCAGTGTGTGCCAATTCACACATATAGGCAAATACTGCTGGGAGGATGGACTTTTCAGTTCACCCTGTGGCCTAGTAATAAAAGGAAACAAGAGATGTGTGCCATTCTCTCCTATTGTTTGTAGATATTTTGCTCAGATAAACAAATGTAGGCATACCTGGTAACCATACACTTAACACACAGATGCTACTAACAGGGAAGAAACAAAAATGACAACTTCCTTCCAAGTATGAAATAAACGTTTAATTTAAGCTCATTGAATCATTTGGCGCTTCACATTTTTATGAGGCAAAGGGACTTTTGCAACACCTGGTTTAAGTTCTCTAAAAATATTTAAAGTTGAAGCTTTCACCTCATTAGAAGACTTAAACTGTCAGTGAACTAGTCTGAAAATCTCATTTGTAACCTATCGGGATCATTCCCCTTTAAGAATCCTCAGAGTAGCGCAGAAATTATCACAACATCGTAAATCAACTATACTTCAATAAAACTTATTTTTAAAAAATCCTTGGGGCCATCTATCAGTTTTATCATCTGTTAGAGGAAGAAAAAGGGTGATGTGCCAAGTAGTTAGTAGTTGTTTCTAATCAATGTTTAGGAAAACGGACACTGTTGCCACATATATATTAATACAAATTAAGATGTTCCTTTTTCACCATGGCAATGTGGATATGGAGGTTCTTCTCCAGATACTTTGTACAACAATTTAAATTTTTTCTTTTCCTCTCTCCAGGTTCAAGGTCCACTTCACTGCTCATTTGCTTGCTTTGTTTTTCTTTGACTGTAGTGACACCTAATGTCAGCATCAGAGAGTACCTTCCTCTCAGCCCGACAAACTTCCCAACTGACTGAGCTCTTCTGATTATAACCTCACTTTCTCTGCAGATGGAATTCACCAGAAAAATTTGTTTGGCCATGAAAAATATGACTGAAGCCGAGATAAAAGTGTTTAAAATGAAAGTAGAATTAGTACTTAAAACTACAAGAATCATACATTTTCAAAATGAGCTGTTTCTTGAAGGAAATCTCACCTTTACACAAGTATACATTTTTGGAAAATACCTAAAACACTACCATAAGTCTATCCTATTGATAGTGCTTCCTTACTGAGTTTCTGGGTTTTGTGGGCTCATATGAATAATAGTTATAATGAAAAATAAAGGAACTAATATTTATGGGAAATTAATAAAACATAATTTTTAAATATTTACTTTCTCTTCCAAAAAAAGAAAGCAACTCTCTATACCGTCTTTTTTTGTTTTGTTTTGTTTTTTTGTTTTTTTGCCATTTCTTAGGCCGCTCCCGCGGCATATGGAGGTTCCCAGGCTAGGGGTCCACTCGGAGCTGTAGCCACCGGCCCACGCCAGAGCCACAGCAACGCGGGATCCGAGCCGCGTCTGCAACCTACACCACAGCTCACGGCAACGCCGGATCGTTAACCCACTGAGCAAGGGCAGGGACCGAACCCTCAACCTCATGGTTCCTAGTCAGATTCGTTAACCACTGTGCCATGATGGGAACTCCTATACTGTCTTTTTTAATTTTAATTTTTTATTATATTATAGTTGATTTACAATGTTCTGTCAATTTCAGCTGTACAGTCTCTATGCTGTCTTATTTCTAGGAACTCTAAGAAAATTCGGTCCAGAGTAGCCACATGTTTGAAAAGACACAATGCATTTTTCTGTCCCTTTTCATGTTTTCTTTGATCTAATTTTCACAGTTCTTTAAGGTGAGCATTATCATTATTTCTGTTTACATTAATAATTTGTCTAGCTACAAGTCAAGTATTTGAATTCAGACAATTAGAGGGGGAGCAGAGGACAAATGGCCTCATGACTACTGTTTCTTAAGTGACTCCTATAAGTAAGAAGATGTCATGATGATTGTTACAGCAATGATAAAAATGTTCGACTAAGCATTATAAAAATATGTGATTGAAATCAGTGATCCCATTGTGAAGCATATAATATTTTTTTTTAATTCCCTTTCGTTGAACCCTATTCCACTGTTGGTGGGATTGTAAATTGGTACAACCACTGTGGAAAACAGTATGGAGATTCCTCAGAAAACTAAAAATAGAACTACTGTTTGATCCAGTAATCCCACTCCTGGGCATCTATCCAGAGAAAACCACGACTCACAAAGACACATGTACTCCAATGTTCACTGCAGCACTATTTACAATAGCCAAGACATGGAAACACCATAAATGCCCATTGACAGAGGAGTGGATCCAGAAGATGTGGTACATATACACAATGGAATATTACTCAGCCATTAAAAGGAACGATATGACGGCATTTTTAGCAATATGGGTGGACCTAGAAATTATCATGCTAAGTGAAGTCAGTCAGACAATGAGACACCAACATCAAATGCTATAGCTTACATGTGGAATCTGAAAAAAGGACACAATGAACTTCTTTGAAGAGCAGAAAATGGACCTAGAAATTATCATGCTAAGTGAAGTCAGTCAGACAATGAGACACCAACATCAAATGCTATCGCTTACATGTGGAATCTGAAAAAAGGACACAATGAACTTCTTTGCAGAGCAGACACTGACTCACTGACTTTGAAAAATTATGGTCTCCAGAGGAGACAGTTTGTGGGGTGAGGTGATGCTCTGGGGGTGTGGGATGGAAATACTATAAAACTGGATTGTGATGATCATTGTACAACTATAAATGTAATAAGTTCATTGAGTAACAATAAAAAAAAAGATTTCCCTGTCAGCTGGCTATGTATGAGGCCCACCTCCTCCAAATATATGGCAGCACAAAGACAAGGTAATATCTCCACTAAACCAATGTCTTTCAGATAAGAGGCCTATATAAAAGAAAAATAGTGAGCAACCAACAGTATTTAGTTCAATAGTTCTGTGATGGATATAAGCAAACGTAAAATATTAAATTAAAATCCTATAGCATCTGAAACAAAACAGAGGAAAGATGAATGAGGAGCTTTAGCAGGACTGAGCATGCTAGAACATTGTTACCCATGAGGCAGGCAAAATTATCTCCCTGTACTTAGAAGAATTATAAGATGCAATTAACTTGACTTCTAGAAATAGGTCTAATGAACATTAATTTTCATTATGGATCTGTACGTACATTATTCAGCCCCTAAAAACACTAACCAAAATTGCATTTGGCTGTGTGAAGGGGAAGACCTGCCGGAAGAGCTGTAGCCTCTTTCAGGGAACATGCTTCTACTAATATCTTTTGAAGTTATACACAAAGACATATAATTTCTCTAGAAACATAATTTATTCTTTTTCTTGGTGCTTTCACATCTGCAGCTTACGAGTATAATTTAGTTTTTACAGATTAAATCATAAGCTTTGAAACTCAAATGTATCTCATTATGAACATTTTATTTGCCATCTTAAAATTCTCCATCCTCTAATCTCATGACAATAAGGCCATATCCTACACTTCCTCTAGCTCTTTAAATGGAGCCTGCTGACACACGATCATCCAAGAGTCCTGTCCCCATTTACCCCCAGATTCCCACTTACTTCGCTCCCTCCCCTGGATCTGTGATCAGTGGCTACACTTTCTTCTTCCTTTTGCTCTTCATCCATTTGCAAACTATTTTTACATTGCTCTGAAGACTTGCCATGGCTGCATCCCAACTCTGCACACTCCATGTTAACTTTACTTACAATTTCCAAAATAGGCTCTCCCCAAACTGGGTCTGGGGAATCTGGATGGTAGTCTAGGTCCCTGATCTCCCTCCATCAGAGGAAAAATGTGTTGCCTACTGGTAAGCATAGGAACATTTTAATGAATAAAAAAGAAAAGTTACCCCCACACACAGGCTGCAGGTAAGAGCCTAACTGAACTAATCCAAAAGCTACCTTTGCAATTCTGTTTAATCTTCATAGAGCCCACAGGGCATGTACCAAGGAGTAAATCACATTTATATACACACTATAAAAATGCTAAACATTTACCAAGTGTTTAGTTGTAATACCCTGAAGATTCAGAGACTTGAAATGCTTGATAGAAATAAAAGGGTTATTATTTTGCATTGGGGGATATAGTCATTATTGACAGAGCAAGAATCTGTAGATTGCAGACAATGAATATGAGAAGCTTATAAAAAATTATGAATACATATATATATATATATGTAGGTATGACTAGATCACTTTCTGTACAGTAGAAATTGACAGAACACTGTAAATCAACTATAACGGAAAAAATAAAAATCATTAAAAACTATGCTTTTAAATGTTTGGCATAAAATTGTATTGCTCAATAACAAACTCTGGAGATATCTATTCCTTTAAACAAAAGATGCTTTTTTCCCCCCAGAAATTAATAGTTTTAAAATAACTATTTGTCTCTATAGGATTTAGAAAAATAAAGGCAGATAAATATTCCCTACAGTGTATTCTTTCTCTTTCATTTACTGAATGGTTTCAAAAATCTCCTTTCTTATATGGTACAATATTCAATAGCATTAAATGAAAAAGGGAGGGTCGGAAATATTGATTGAATGGCACCATTTGTTTTTAAAATAAAAAATAGGAAGTTCCTGTAGGGGCTCAGTGGAAACAAATCCGACTAGTATTCATGAGGACAAGGATTCAATCCCTGGCCTTACCAAGTGGGTTAAGGATCTGGCATTGTGTGAGCTGTGGTGTAGGTCGCAGACATAGCTCAGATCCCACGTTGCTGTGGCTGTAGCTCCGATTCAATCCCTAGCCTGGGAACTTCCATATGCTGGAGGTGTGGCCCTAAAAGGCAAGTAAATAAAATAAAATAAAATAAAACAAAACACAGATATATACAGAGATGATGATGATACATAGATAAATAGACAGATAATAAATGGATAGGAACATGTTGAATATAGAAAAAATGTTTCCAGACAAAAACTGAAGTTAACATTAATTATTTCCCTGAGGAAAGAGACTAATACACTGGAAGATGGAAGGAAACCTACTTTCTACTACTGACATTTTTATACAGTTTTTTTTAATATATAGTCTCAGTGAGAGACAAATTGAAACACAGATGGATGCACAAATATCTGCACATACAAAGTGAATAGGTAATCATAATCCTCAATTCAATTTATGGTTAATATGACCTATTAATCTTATAAAAATATGAGTCACTGCCCTTGAAAGAATTAACCCCAAGTATGGACTATCATGACTTATTAAAATTATCTTTAATTATATGAATTTGTATTCTGTTCCCAAATGGAATGAAATAGAAAAAAAAATCTATAATTTTGTAGCTTGGAAATTTATGTAATTACAACCAATTATAAAGAGGAACAATTTTCTTTTGCATGTTTCACTTTATATAATTTTCTGGAGAATGACTTTAAACAGAAACTCAGAGAGGAGTTCCCGTTGTGGCTCAGTGGCTAACGAATCCGACTAGCAACCATGTTGCTCAGTGGGTTAAGTATCCGGCATTGCTGTGAGCTGTGGTGTAGGTCAAAGACGTGGCTTGGGATCCCGCATTGCTGTGGCTCTGGCGTAGGCTGGTGGCTACAGCTCCAATTAGACCCCTAGCCTGGGAACCTCCATATGCCACGGGAGTGGCCCAAGAAAATGGCAAAAAGACAAAAAAAAAAGAAAGAAAAGAAACTCAAAGAAGGTATTTGAAATAATTTTTCATTAAGATTAAAATTCATTATAAGATTAAAAATATTATCCTCCATGAAATAAATTTTCTCAAATTTAGCAGATAAGCAACTACAGAAGGAGAATTTTCTTAATTTACAGTATCATCTACAGAAAATTATCAGTTGAAGGTGATAACAATTCCAAATATATTAACCATAAGAACAACTTTGAAGATAACTGCAGGTTAATTTTATGGAAAAAAATAAATAGAAGATCACATTAAGATCAAATAAATAAAGACCAATGGTATCAGAAATATCTTCAGAAAAACACCAGCCACCTGGTATAGGAGGCAAGTTTAGCAAAGAAACTGATTAACATTAATACACACAAAGAATAATTTTTTAAAATTTGCTATGATGTGGACTTCGTATTGTGGCTCAGCAGTTAATGAATATGACTAGCACCCATGAGGATGCAGGTTCAATACCCGGCCTCACTCAGTGGGCTAAGGATCTGGCGTTGCGTGAGCTGTGGTGTAGGTCGTAGAAAAGCGCTCAGAACCTGCACTGCTGTAGCTGTGGTGTAGGCCAGCAGCTACAGCTCTGATTTGACCCCTAGCCTGGGAACCTCCATATGCCATGGGTGTGGCCCTAAAAATCAATAATAATAATAACAATAATAATAATTTGCTATGATGTATATGAATATATTTTGAAGATTTTTACTTTTGAGAATAATTTTAATAGAGTATTTGTAATCTATTGTGCAATAAAACCAATTCTGGTTCACAAATATGTATTTCAAAAATTATTTAAAACTATATAATTCCAATGGCTTTCAGGACCTCCTTTTACTCTCAGACTTGTCCTGGTTTAAAGGACATAGTACATGGTCACGCTAATGGGAAAGAACCAACAACACTGATCAGCTCAGATGTAATTTCACTTCCCCTTTAGTACTTCACTTTCTGTTTCTCATCCTCACCCACTATTGAAATAGATGATATGCAAGAAGTTGAGCAAGGATGTCCTAATATTCTGAGATTTTTCTATAATCCACTACAAGTTAAGAACAAGGCTAAAGCTTTTCCACTCTAAGAGGAAAACTTAAGGATCAATGCCCAACTGTTTCTTTGCTTTGTAAGTGCTGAATTTAAAATTAAAATTTTAAGTTCCTTGGGAGTTTCTGTCGTGGAGCAGTGGAAACAAATCTGACTAGGAACCATGAGGTTGAGGGTTTGACCTCTTACCTTGCTCAGTGGGTTAAGGATCCAGCGTTGCCATGAGCTGTGATGTAGGTCATAGATGTGGCTTGGATCTGGCGTTGCTGTGGCTGTAGTGTAGGCTGGCAGCTATAGCTCCGATTCTACCCCTAGCCTGGGAACCTCCATATGCTGTGGGTATGGCCCTAAAAAGAAAATAAATAAATAAATAAGTAAATAAAATGAAAAATAAAATAAAATAAATTGTAAGTTCCTTAAACTGCAGAGGGAAGGATTCTATTTCAATGTTATATTCCAACAGGTTCCCTTTGAGAATCCTACAGATGGGAGAAAGCACAATTGGACAAACACACAAATCAGTACTATAGAAAAAGGAGAATACAACCTGGCTACATGGGGGCTCCCTCAGAATCACAAGGAAGATTCAATGCGAAAACCATAAATTTACGATATCAAAGGAAAAAAATTACCATATAAATTTACTATATAAATTACTATATAAATTTACTATATATATATATATATATATCCATTTTTAAAGAACAATCGAGTTTTCGGAGAACAGTGAACAATGGCAACCTTCTTCACATAACAAATTAACCAGCACTATGTTTAAACTACGAAAACTACTCTGTCTTTTAGGTCAGAAGCAAGATAGTCACCACCTCAGCTCTTTAGTAGTGCTTTTTAAATATACTGAGTATTTAGACAAAAAAAGAGAAAGAGAGAGAAGGGAGGAAGGAAGGAAAAAAATGTGTTGAACAATCCCCTAGATTTGAGATCAGCCAACTTCTTCTGTAAAAGGCCAAAGAGTAAATTTTTTTTTTCTTGTCTTTTTAGGGCCACACCCATGGCATATGGAGGTTCCCAGGCTAGCAGTCTAATAGGAGTTGTTGCTACCAACCTACACCGCAGCAACACCAGATCTGAGCCTCATCTGCTGCCTACACCACAGCTCACAGCAATACTGGATCCTTAACCCACTGAGCAAGGCCAGGAATAGAACCCTTGATCTCATGGTTCCTAGTCAGATTTGTTTCCACTGCGCCATGATAGGAACTCCCAAAGAGTAAATATTTTGAATATGGTCCCTGTCTCAGTACTCCACTTGGCTATTAGAATCCAAAAGTAACCATAGATGGTATATAAGGAAAAGGACATGGTTGGGCTCCACCCAGTAATTTCTATCTATGTACACTGACATTTGAATTTCATACAATTTTCATATGCCACAAAATACAATTCTTTTGATTTTTTTTTCCCAACCAATTCAGAATGTAAAAATCATTTTTATCGCTTGGGTTATACAAAAACAGGTGGGCCAGACTTGGTGACCCTGCCATAGGTTACTTTAACAATAATTAAGTCCGAAAATAGAACTTGGAGTGTGTGTTTGGGTGTGTGTGTGAATGAAGGTGAGTGTGTGAGAATGTGAGTGTGAGTGTGTTTGTGTGTGCGTTCGAGGTGGGGTGAGCAGAGAAAGGCAATACTGGTGAAGAGGAAGAGAATTTTCCTTTTTTTTTTTTTGACACTACTCCACACTTTAAAAATATTCTATCATAATCATGGATTAATTATAAAATTTAAAAAACTAATTATTAAATAAATATAATCATATCTAATTGCCTTTTTTCCTGTTCTTTTTTTTTTTTTTTTTTTTTTGCATGGTAAGGTCAAGGGTTTAATAGAGAGACTATAAAGAGTCATCAAATTATAAAAGTGTTAAATTTTAAAACAACATTTTTATTTCTCTCCTATCTCTTTCTCTCAGAAAAATAAAAGGCTCTTTAGTTGTTAATTATATTCCTGTAAACAGAGTAAACCTTAGGAATTTAGATTTGCTTTCTATCTAATCTGCAAGCTTCACTGACCTTTCATCAGGAACAATGGTGTACACACAGTTCCTACATTCATACCAGTTCCCTTCTCCCCCTCACCTTTTTGGGTGTTGAACTCCAGCCAAACATTAAATTACCTTGGGAAGAAAAAGGTAGGAGAGAAAAAAGCTCAAAGATGGCATTGGGCCTCATTTTGTGAGGACACTCAATCTTAATTTAGAGAAAAAGAGAAGAGACTTTTTATTGAGTGTAAGAAGCATGAGAACTGGAAAGAACAGATTTTTCAGACAAGCCTAGTTTTGTAAGTTTAAAGGAGAATCATGCTTGTGTTTCGATGCAGGTGGGACTGTCGATCAGGTGTATGTGTTTGTGTGTCTGTTTGTGTCTATAAATCCACACCCATTTTTCACCAGAAACATCCAGGAATACACTTCTGGCAAGAGCATGGACTAGTTCAGGTAAGTAAGCAAAATTTCCAAACGATTCAATCAGTGATCAAACTGTTATATTTAAAGGATCGAATTATCGCTGTTCAAAATTAAGGTCTTGAGTAAAGCAAAGGGTACATTCAATAAAATGAAACGTTTCTTTTTTTAATGAACTAGATTTCCCTGGTTGCCTTCATATTTTTACTTTCTACTTATGTTAATGATGTTATAATCAACAACGACCAAAAATGACCCTTTAAATATTATACTGCAAGTAACAATTTTTTCTCCTTGTTTTCTTTTGTAGAGGATCTTTTACGTAACATTAAGTGACTTCTGTTATTTTTGAAAAAGAAAACAGTAGGGTCAGAAAATGCTAACTACCAGTGTTTATAACACCTAACCATAGACATTTGTTTATTTGCTTCCTGAATATACTGTGGGCTGCTCCAGGGCCATGACCTTGACGAAAGTCATCTGTGTCCCCCAAGTAGCTTAACCAACGTATCTGATACTAGAGGATCATATGTAATTCATGTTCTATTTACCAATGAAATTCCTGTTCATCCAAAAATAATAATAGATAAATGGATTGGCTTTGTCATAGAATACATTTAATATCTATTTTACCATTTATCAGTGTCATTCATAAAACAAAAATCTTGACTTTTTTAAGTTGTACAATCTGACAATAATACATTATAACCTGAAATCTGAAAAAAAAATTTAGTACTTACTCTAAATTTGGCACCTATCAGACAGGAAATTGGTGAAGTTATACTTTCTCTCTTTTGATGTAGATTCTACCTACTTATCTCTGCCTATCACAGAGAACTTTTCCTAGTGTTTCCTCTAGATTAGCTTTTTCTTAACTCTTTACTTCTAGAGATCCCTGGAAGAATCTTAAGGCAATTAGGGGATCTCTTTCCCAGGAAAGAGAACAAAGGCAAATAAAATTTGACATACAATTTCAGAGATTTTTTGAGACCCCAACAATTCAATCATAGACCTTCTAGAAGCCCACAGGACCCAAGGCCCCACACTAGGTGACTGCTTCAATTTCTTCACTGCAACTTTCAGCCCAACAGAGTCTGCACTCATCATAGTGGACTCCGAGTTCCAGATTCAGCTGCCTTTATCGTCTCCTGAAATCTACCCTTTCTGTACAGTATAAGATGACATCCCTAAGGTAAAAGATGGCATTCTGAAATGCTTTATGGTATTAATAATTTATAGGAACTCAAACTGCTATCCTTAACAGTACCCTGTTACTGTTAAACAGTGTTTGTCAATGCAAAGAAATTTATTTACTTATTTTTGTCTTTTGTCTTTTAAGAGCCAAAGTGTGGCATATGGAGGTTTCCAGGCTAGCGGTCGAATCAGAGCTGTTGCCCCAGGCCTACACCACAGCCACAGCAACACCAGAACTGAGGCACATCTGCTACCTGCACCACAGCTCACGACAATGCCAGATCCTTAACCCACTGAGCAAGGTCAGGGATCGAACCTTCAACTTCATGTTTCCTAGTCAGATTCAGTTCCTGTGCACCATGACGGGAACTCCCCAAAGAAATTTAAAAGTGGGTCCTTTGCAGATTAAGAAGGAAAACAATTTAAATAGGGCCAAACCAACCATTTTCAATCCAGAGGAGGGCTGAAGGGCTGCACCGCTGACAAGAAAAAGATACTACGATGAGGAATGATTTTTAAATAAGATAGGGCTATAAATTTGTAGGTAAAAGGCTGAGTAAATGATGGAAGGAAAGAGGAACCCAAGAACTAGAATCCTCCATATTCTATTTTCCTCTCAGTTCTACTTTCAACAGTATTTATGCATGCCTAATCTCACTATCTTGGCATACAGTTAAAATTCTGTTTTACCCTATTAAATCAAGAAGAATAAAAAGGCAAAAAATACTTAGGTGCAACAAATGTCACCTTTCCATTGCACTTAGCAGTGGCAAGGCCATTAATCAACATGGTCTTATGTGAGTTTTAACGCAGTGCTGTGAACACTAGAATATAGTCAGAAGGAGGCTTTGTGTGCCCTGGTCCAGTTCTCTTTTGACATCATTGTACTGCTTTCAGAATGCCCAGAATGCGGCTTTTCATCAAGTGGACATTTAGTGAGTTGATTATACTTCCACAGTATTTTAAAAATAAAACGTAATCTGCAGCCCAGATTCAAGCCCTGGTCTGAGAATTTCCAAATGCCATGGGAATGGCCATTAAAAAAAACTTTAAAAGTGACCCCCAAAATCTTAACTTCCTTTTGTATCCCAAGAAGTGCCCCATATCCAGCACCTGGCCCAGCACCTGGCATAGAGAAAGTACTCAATAAATACATACTAGAGAACAAATAAATTCTTAGAAGACTAGTAAGCATAGCCAGTGCCAGATTATGAATTATGGTAATAAACAGAAACCCTGAAGAGAGTTTAAATTCTGTATTACCTTCATCTTATTGTGATTATGAGGTAAAGTATATAAAAATAATCATAGTACAATGTGAGTACCATACAGAGCTACAAATGGATTGTTTGAGAGCAGAGAATGTATTGTCTTACCTTTGTAAGTGCTAAGTGGAGCAAGGCATATAGCAAATGTTCCTTTAATGTTTGTGGAACTAACTTAAACAGGAGCAGAGAACAGGAATTCTTTTCCATTGCTGACACTCTGGCACTTAATGATACTTGCCACAGAATAAGGAAATTAAGTAGAAGCCTGGTTTCACTGGTTATTTCCAAAATAAATTTTACCTAAGCCGAAATGTGGCATGAAGTTACTACATGTGTATGAGCAAAGTTGTAAAGAAAATCTTTCAGGATTATTACAGATAGGAAGGATTCCTGCTAAGGTGGGGTACTAAATTAATATAAGATGTCTTTAAATGTTAAGACCGTAAAATCAGACAAAAACAAACCAACAACACTTCTGGAAAAAGTGTAAAATAATGCAGTCACTTGGAAAAACAGTCTCACAGTTCCTCAGGAAGTTAAATTCAGCAATTCTACTTCCAGGTATACACCCAAGAGAAATGAAAATATATGTTCACACAAAAGGTTGCACTCAAATGTACATAGCGTCATTATTCACAAAAGCCAAAAAGTAGAAACTACTCAAATGTCCAAGTGATCAATGGATAAATATGGTATACCCATACAATGGAATAATAATATTTGACCAAAGAATGAAGTCCTAATACATGCCACAACATGGATGAACTTTGTTTTTTGTTTTTTGGGGGGAGTTTGCGTTTTCTAGGGCTGCACCCATGGCATATGGAGGTTCCCAGGCTAGGGGTCAAATCAGAGCTGTAGCCAGTGGCCTACACCACAGCCACAGCAACATAAGATCCAAGCCGAATCTGTGACCTACAACCCAGCTCACGGCAATGCCGGATCCTTAACCCACTGATCAAGGCCAGGGATCGAATCCACATCTTCATGGATGCTAGTCATGTTCATTTCCCCTGAGCCATGAAGGGAAATCCTGGATGAACTTTGAAAACACTGTATTATATGAGAGCATCCAGTCAGAAAAGATCACATCTTATATGGTTCCACTTATATGAAATATCTGGAATAAGAAAATTTATAGAGACAGAAAGGAGATTAGATGTTTCTTAGGGTTGGGGGAGATGAAAGGATTAGGAGGTGATTACTAAAGTATATAAGGTTTCTTTTCGAGGTAATGAAAACCGTCTAAAATTAACTGTGGTGATGGTTGAACACTATGAAAATATGCCAAAAAAGTTATACACTTTCAATGGATGAATTGTGTTGGTATATGAATTATATTTTAGTAAAGTTGTTAATAAAAAACCAACCAACCAAAACCTGATAGACAAAAATCACAGAATCCTATTCCCTGCTTAATAATCCTGCTCCATAATTTCTGGCCTTTTTTTTTTTTTTTTTTTTTTTGGTCTTTTTGCCTTTTCTAGGGCAGCTCCTGCGGCATATGAAGGTTCCCAGGCTAGGGGTCCAATTGGAGCCGTAGCCACCGGCCTAAGCCAGAGCCACAGCAACGCAGGATCGGAGCCACATCTGTGACCCACACTACAGCTCACAGCAATGCCAGATCCTTAACCCACTGAGCAAGGCCAAGGATAGAACCTGCAACTCATGGTTCCTACTCATATTCGTTAACCACTGAGCCACGACGGGAACTCCAATTTCTGGCCATCTTTAAGCCATGGTATCAAAACTTGAAACAGCAGTCTGACAATATTTGAAACATACAAGAAAACCTGGGTCCAAACTAGCCTGCAGATATTTCTATTTTCAAATTAATTCAACTTTTTTCATCTGTAAACTGAGTTGTTTCCTCAAAGTACTTTGAAATATTTCTGGATGTTTGGTGCATTTTTCACAATGTCTTCAGTCCTTCAATCTCTAATACACATTCCCAGCTACTTGTATCACTCCTTTCAAGGTTAATGGGTTCCCTCTCTACACAAGGTGTTCTGTTTTCCTCTCCTCCACTTTTGGATGCTTCCAAAATGACTAATGTTTTATTGTAGCAACCGTTGAATTCCCATGTCAGAATTTTTTTCCTGTTAAAACCCAAAGCAAAATTTGAAATTCCTTTTTCTCATGATGTGTTCTGAATTTAACGGAGTCAACATCTCTTGCCATGCAAAATTCAAGGATATTGTGTGGTCCAGTCCAAAGTATTCCTGATAGATTTATAAAGTATGCAAAGATTAACTGTTACTTCCTCCTCTATGTTCTGAAAGCCAGAGCTTTTGCATGGTCCAGAGATGTCCTTTCAATCACCACTAATCATAATAGCATCTACTGAACACTTAGTTGATTCCAAGCCATGTGCCTTGAGATTTGAAACAGTCTCATAACCTCAGCACTATCATCTGAAAGGACACAACCTCTTCCTATCTAGTTATAATTATGTATCCTCTATGCCATATGTCCTACAACTGCTTGGTAGCTTAAATATCTGTAGATAGATATCTGCTTATCTTATGCCTACTTCAGAAGTCTTTGGTGCTTCTGAGTTAATATATTGATTTCTCTCTTCTGTTTTAGGATGGGGACATGACATCACTTGGGTGCAGACATATGAGGAAGGTCTCTTTCATATTCAAAAAAGGTAAAATACCTCTCAATTAATTTCGACAGATGATATAGATACCTATTCATCAAAGAGCCAAAATCTAACATGTTAGCTTTTGAAAGGATACAATAAGAATTTTCTCTGATATTATATGCTGTTTTGACTAAGAGATGCTATTAAAATTTTTTTATAAAGAAATTCATTGTATTAATTTCTTCGTAATCCAAACAAGACTTTTTTTTTTTTTTTTTTGGTTCTTTTTGCCTTTTCTAGGGCCACTCCCACAGCATATGGAGGTTCCCAGACTCGGGGTCTAATCAGAGCTGTAGCTGCCGGATAAGTCACAGCCGCAGCAACTTGGGATCCGAGCCGCGTCTTCGACCTACACACCACAGCTCACAGCAACGCCGGATCCTTAAACAACTAAGCGAGGCCAGGGATCGAACCCACAACCTCATGGTTCCTAGTCGGATTCATTAACCACTGAGCCACAATGGGAACTCCCCAAACAAGATTTTTTTTTTTTTTATGTTGAGGAGCAACCGACTTACCATTATATTAGTTTCACCTATACAGTGTAATGATTGGATAGCTGTATATATTGCCAAATGATCACCACAATAAGTCTAGTTAACATCCACCAAGCTAACTTTTGAATGTAAGTTGCATAAGCAAAATAGCATCATTCACTGGGCAGAATACAAGCTTAAATGGGAAACTGGTTTAGAGCAGCACTTCTCAAGGCTGTCATCATCAGAATAATCTGGGAAGCTTTCTTTAAAATCCACATTCAGGGTCAATCAGTCAAGTACTTACTAAGTATCCGTTGCTATGTGCCAGACACTGTTCTATGCTCAATGACCAAGAGTGACACAAATATTTATCTTTGAAGATCTACTACTGAGAAACTTGCATTTTTAAAAGCTCCTCAAGAATCTATCAAACAGGAGTTCCCGTGTGGCACAGTGAAAACGAATTCGACTAGGAACCATGAGGTTATGGGTTCAATCCCTGGCTTTGCTCAGTGGGTTAAGGATCCAGTGCTGCCATGAGTTGTGGTGTAGGTCACAGACACAACTCGGATCTGGTTATGCTGTGGTGTAGACCATCAGCTGTAGCTCAGATTGGGCCCCTCGCCTGGGAACCTCCATATAGCATGGGTGTGGCCCTAGAAAAACAAAAACAAACAAAAAGAAAAAGAATCTGTCAAACATCTAAAGAGCATTCATTTAAAATTTAAAGAAAAAGGAAAGATTCCTCATAAGAATTGAGTAAAACACTCTCAACAATGGAGAAATCGTACCAAAAAAAAAAAAAAAAGTCTATAGAATAATCTTATTTCAAATAGAAATGTAACAAACAAACAACATATTAGCAAAGAGCAACCCCCAGAACATTTAAAGAACATACCCTGATTAAGTGAGATTCAGTTTGGGAATGCCAAAAGAGTCAAGATTAAGAAATCTATTAATTAAAATCATGTAATTATTTATAAGGATACAAATCATACAAGAATCTCATATCCATAAATGCTGAAAATCCATTTAATATAATGCCAAATCCATATTTTAATTTTAAAACTTTTTATTTAACAATATTAATGTATTTTTATTTATCCTAACAAGGAAATAGCCATCCCAGCAAAGGAAGTAAAAGTCAACGCTTACTAGGAAAATGAATCAAACCATCTATCTCACTGAAGGATTTTTTTTAACCACCACAATTACCAGCATTGTTCTAAAGATACTAATCAATGCAAATACTTGAGAAAAACTTGGAAAGGAGAGGATGAAAGAACCTTCATCTGCAGATGACAACTGTGCAAGGGAAAGACTTGAGAATCAGCTCAAATTATTCAGAAGTATGAAGATACAGTTAAATTATGAAACTAAATTAATACCTACAAATCAACAGCACTTCTATATTAAAAAATTAAAATAGTTAAAGAAACTTATAAAATATCCTATATAAAATAGCAGTGATAAAGATTAACTAACTAGGAGTTCCCACTGTGCTGCAGGGGAAACAAATCCAACTAGTATCCATGAGGTCTTGATCCCTGGCCTTGCTCAGTGGGTTTAGGATCCAGCGTTGCCATGAGCTGTGGTGTAGGTTGCAGACACAGCTCAATCTGGCATTGCTGTGGCTGTAGGGTAGGCTGGCAGCTTCAGCTCTAATTTGACTCCTGCTCCGATTTGACCCCTAGCCTAGGAACTTCCAAATGCCTCAGATATGGCCCTGAAAAAAAAAGGAAAAAAAAAAAAAGGAGGTTAAATATCCCAGGAAAAACTTGACAGAATATGCACAAAATCCACATGAATTAAATGTACCACTGAGGAAAAAAATGACAAACCTATGAGAAGGGATATCGTACTTGTAGATAGCAAGACTCAATATTGTAAAACTGTCAATTCTCTCTATACTTAAAATTTTAAGACAATCACTGATATTGAAATGGAAACAGAGACCTAAATAGTTAGGAACATTCTGAAAAGACATCAGTGGGGACTTAACCAATTTTACTAAACCTGTAATACAGCAATATGTTACTGGTAAATAAACTGAATAGAATGGAGAGTACAGAAATAAAATTGACTACTACAGAAACTGTTTACATGATAAAGTGGCCTTTTAAATCAGGAGTAAGGCAGATAGAAATATAAAATAATTATTGTTAGACTTTAAAAGCCATTATTGAAAAATAAACTTTGATCTACACCTCACATTTTATATCAAACAAATTACAAAAATTAATTATAAGGATGAACCAATTAAGGTAGTAAATGATCCTATTGCAAAATGGTATATTTTTAAATTCTCTGAGTAAGGGAAGGCTGACATTTGGGTAAGGCATGAGTGATGTCTAGGATGTGAGAACAAAGCACTTAATTTTTGTGCCCTAGATGCTATTCTTGCCTCACCCTCGTCTTCCTTTAGGCTTGAGTATGGCCAAAGTAAAGCAAAGCAGTGAAAAGAAGAAAGAAAAACCCTAAAATAAATGACTAACATTTTTGATGGTATGAATTTCTGCATAACCAAAAACTTATCATAAGGAAAGGAAAAAGATTAAAAAATACAAAACAAATATAAAACTATAATACGTATTACAAGAGTGAATTTCTCTAACATGTAAAGTACTCATATAAACTAATAAGAAAAAGGTCAACAAGTCAATGGAAAAAAATGAACCTAAGATATGAAAGATAGTTTACAGAATAAAAAAATTAGTAACCTAATGTATGAGTAAAATGGACTATTTTTTACAGCTTTACTGAGATATAATTGACATATAACATTGTACAAGTTTAAAGTATACAATATGATGATTTGATATATGTATATATTGCAGAATGATTACCACAACAAGGTTAACTAACCCCTCTCATACTTAATGTTTGTATGTGCGTGTGGTGAGAACTTTTCAGATATACTGTCTTAGCAACACTCAAGTACACCTTACAGTATTGTCAGCTCTAGGCATCATTCACTTCCCAGGATTTGAGTTCCCATCGTGGCTCAGTGGAAGTGAATCCAACTAGTATCCATGAGGATGCAGATTCAATCCCTGGCCTCACTCAGTGGATTAAGGATCCATCGTTGCCATCAGCTGTGGTATAGGTTGCAGATGCAGCTCAGATCCCACGTTGCTGTGGCATAAGCCAGCAGATGCAGCTCCGACTTGACCCCTAGCCTGAGAACTTACATATGCTGAGGGTGCTGCCCTAAAAAATAATAATAATACATTTTATATATGTATTATATATATAATACATTTATATATATATACATTTTATATATATAATACATTTTATATATGTATTATATATATAATACATTTATATATATATATACATTTTATATATATAATACATTTTATATTTATACACACACACACACATACACACACACATGTAAGTAAGTTCTTTCCCAGGGCTCACCCATCCTTTTAACTGGAAGTATGGGCCCTTTGAGAAACTACACCCATTTTCCCCACCTCTCACCCCCAACCCTGAAGCCACCAGTCTATTGTACATTTCTAAGGGTTCAGATTCTACTTTCTTTTAGATTCCAGATACCACAAGTGAGATCACGTAGTACTCATCTCTGACTTATTTTTCTTAGCATAATCTGCTCAAAGTTCATTCATGTTATCACAACTATACTGATAGCCACCAAGGTTGTTTCCATGTCTTGACTCTTATGAGTAATGCTGCAGCGAACATGGGGGTACAGATGTCTCTTCGAGACAGTGAGATAGTAATTTCATTTCCTTTGGCTATAAACCCAGAAGTAGAGTTGCTGGATCATATAAGAAAGTAAAACCACATTAACTTCCCTCTTTCACCTATTAGATAAGAGAATTAAAAGCTTAATAACCAGTTTTAGTAAGAGTAAACAGTTACCTCTCACATTACCAGAGAGAATATAAATTGGTACATCTTCTATGGAAAGTATAGACAGTACATCAAAACTATAAATGCACATACTCTAACCCAGAAATTCTACTTGTGGCAATTTATTTACAAATATACCCACCCATGTGCAAAATTATATGTAAATAACCTCATGTTCACCAAAGCAGTATTTTTAAATGTCTGAAAACAATCTAAACATAAAAGGTTGAAAACAATTTAAATATTTTAGGTAGACTGATAAAGATGATTCATATAATGGAATATTATTCAAAAGCACAAGGGGATAATATCCAAGATACATCATTACGCTTAAAGAGCAAAATACGAATACGTGTGTATGGTGTGTTGGTATTTATATTTTTAATAAAGAAAGGAATACATGCATGTGCACATACATATGAACATATATAATTCACAGTCATAAACATATACATTTACATAGGTATACATACAAGCACATACACACGCACATGCATATTTTGTCGTATGACCTGAAAACCTCTGAAAGGAAACTTAAGACATGGTAATCCGGCTTACTTCTGGAAGGCAGGATGGGAGGAGGAATTTTCACTTTTTTAACTTTTAAATTTTTAACCATCTGAGTATTTATTTTCCATCTGAGTATTTATTTTCCACAAAAAATACATAGAATTTTAAAAGAGAATTCTCACAGAAATGGAGAAGAGATTGGTGGCTTCCAGGGATTGGGATTGCGAAGTATGGAAATGGGTAAATGTGCTCAAAGGGTACAAACATGCAGTTATGATACTGATGAGCAGCTAGGCTTGGCGGGCTCTGGTTTTAGAGCATCTCAGAAGTATGTGTCGCCCAAATTTTTAGCTCTTTATCTCAACTTGAGCTTATCACAATCTGATATGCTAGTTCATGAGATTTTAGACCAGGGACCCCCTGTTTTTATTTGGTCTGCAGCTAAGGATGATTTTTATATTAAAAATATTTTTAATCAAAAGACTTTTATGACACGCAAAAGTTACTTGAAATTTAAATTCCACGTTTTAAGTTAAGTTTCACTCTAACACAGCCACCCTCACTTTGTTGGCCTACATCCATGGCTGCTTTCGTGCAGTAATAGCAGAGGTAAGCAGCTGTCCACAAAACCACATGGTCTGCAAAACCTTCAATATTTACTATCTGTCTCTTTGCTTAAAAAGCTTCTGAGCCCGTTTTCAGGCTTCCCTACTTCAGTGGCTGCCAGAAATAGAAACATTTCTTGCTTTTCCTGAAATGGAATACTGTCTTGGTTTGAATGTCTTAACAACCCATTCAGGGCTGAACTGTTGAGACTGAGTATTTTTTATGGTCTTGATACATTTTTCCTTGGACTCCAGTTGGTCAGAAATCTGATGCTGAAATTAGTTTTCCAAGAGTTACGTCAATGTCTTTCCCTACACATAGCTTTCCTTGTTTCCAGCTGTTGTGAGAGGAAGAAATGGTAGCAGTTCAGTTCCACCTAAGTGCAATCAGGGAAAGAATTATGTAGTAGAAAGATTGCTACTTGATGCTTAGGAGGTCTAAGTTCTTTATGTGTCTCTAAAAAAGTGTTAATAAATATTTTTAGACTTATTTTTCTAGTAAAAGAGGTAATACCTAAAAGAGGTAATAATAACATTTCATTCATCAGGTATCTAGTCTGTTTTTTCTCCAGCAAATGTAGAGTTGTTGGCAAATATTAGCTTTCTATGTTATAAATTTTTTTAGATAAATTGTACAATTTATTCTTAAAAATAACTTGCATTCTAAGTTCAAGGATTAAATGAAATTAACAGAAGTGTTAAATAACAAAGTTTAGAATTAAGACTAAAGTTAAAAAAACAGAATTATTCAATAACAAGGACTTCATATGATTATTTCTGTTGATTTTTAAAAGATTTATGTTTAATATGTGCACATTAACCTATCTCTTTTTGCACCAGCATCCTCTCAAAATTAAAGGAACATTTTTTAAAACCTCTTAAATATCCAAATCATAATTATTTTATCTTTCCCTATAGTTAACACTCTAATTTTTTTTCTTATCCTAAAGAGCAGGGAAGTCAGTTAGCTACCCTAATGACTTTTTTTCAGAATTAAAATCAAAATGACACTGAAAAACACATAGGAAGGGAACTCTGACTGAGATTCTTTGTATATTATGAGTTGTAACAAGAATGAAAGGATGTAAAAAAAGCCAAACACCAACAGCCTTTCTTTAAAAACCAAAAACAAACCAAAACACCTAAGTAAAAACTTTTTGACTCTCTTAAAATTTTCTAACATGTACGTATTTGAAATGATTATCTTGTTCGTAAGATTCTTTCACCTTCATTTTTCTAACTGAATCACATTATACATAAGAATGACCTAGTAAGCTTGTTAAGCTATGGATTCTGGACCTTACCACCAAATGTTCTGTTGAGTGAGTCCAGGAAAGAATCTGAGAATTCATATTTCTTTTTTTTTTTTTTTTTTTTTTTTGTCTTTTTTGCCTTCTCTAGGGCCACACTTGCAGCATATGGAGGTTCCCAGCTAGGGGTCTAATTGGAGCTATAGCTGCCAGCTAAGCCACAGCCACAGCAACGCCTAATCCAAGCCACGTCTGAGACCTACTCCACAGCTCATGGCAACGCCGGGTCCTTAACCCGCTGAGCAAGGCCAGGGATCAAACCCACAACCTCATGGTTCCTAGTCAGATTCATTAACCACTGAGCCACGACGGGAACTCCAGAATTCCTATTTCTAATGAGTTATATTTCTGGTGAAGCTGATGCTTCAGTTCTAGGGCCATGTTTAACACTACCACAACTGCAGTGCTGAGGTTTGTCAGTCTGAGAGTTTTACTGTGTCCTGTTGGAAGTATGAAAAGCTTATGTCTAATTTCACTGGACATTTAGACTCAAAGTGAATCACTGGGTTTAATTCTACACTCTTTCTGTTTAGTAACAAGCCATTGATGGTTATTCATCACTTGGAGGATTGTCAATACTGCCAAGGTAATTTTTGCCCCGAGATCTTATTGTATCTCTAATATGAAGTAGAAAATGACATAGTTACAAATTGTTAAGTAGCCACTCAAAAAAAACCTATTTGAAAAAGAAAAAAGATAACTAACTGCTAGAATACCATCATTTTACTAAGGTGCTTAGAGACTACAATTTCATATTTTCTTTCATTAAGACTAGAATTTCATATCTCTCTTTCTCCCCTACCCCCCTAAAATAACAGGAAAACCTGATGAAAGATGTTGTTTTAACCAATGAGTCAATGAATTGCATGAAAGTATAAAGCCAGTGGCTTCATCAATGTGACTATCTATTGATGCCTTCTGGGATAGATTCTGTGCCTCATTGCTTTCCAACCAGAGACAAAATGGCAACTGGTCGATGATCTATTATCATTCAAGTTATAGATACAAACAAATATTAAATACTAGCTTAATTTTGCCATATTATATTGACAGTGTCTTGGTCCTTAAAACTAACTGCTGTTATGTTTTCCCTGACAGCATTAAAAAAAGGGTTTGCCCAAAATAAAAAAAATACAAACAATGGCTCAGAATAATTTCATCATGCTGAATCCCATGGTACGTGACTTCTACAATGCTCTTTTTTCACCCCTTTTGGCCATATCCAGGGCATATAGAAGTTCCAAGGCCAAATGGAAGTTCCCAGGCCATGGATTGAATCCAAGCTGCAGCTACGACCTACACCACAGCTATGGCAATGCCAAATTCTTAATACACAGTGCAAGAACTCCTTACAATGCTTTTTTTTAATATCACAATTCAATAGAAAAAAAAAGGAATCTATTTTGTCTTTTTAAGACAAAAAGAGCTATAAAGTATTAGTGTATATAGAATGTTATATAGAATTGTAAGAGGCCAAAATATACAATTTACAAAAGTATTTTTAAAATCAACTGTTAGGAGTTCCCATCGTGGCGCAGTGGTTAACGAATCTGACTATGGAACCATGAGGTTGCAGGTTCGATCCCTGGCCTTGCTCAGTGGGTTAAGGATCTGGTGTTGTCGTGAGCTCTGGTGTAGGTTGCGGATACGGCTCAGATCCCGCCTTGCTGTGGCTCTGGCGTAGGCCGGTGGCTACAGCTCCGATTAGACCCCTAGCCTGGGAACCTCCATATGCCGCAGAAGCGGCCCAAGAAATGGCAAAAAGACAATAAATAAATTAAATAAATAAATAAATAAAATCAACTGTTAAAAGTCCAATCCAATAACATTTATTTTTTTTTCTTTTGATAGCATGAGACCACTGATAAGAACTTATCACCTGATGGACAGTATGTGCCTAGAATCATGTTTGTGGGTAATTGTGTAATCTCCTTACATCAGATTTACAAAATCAGCAGCCTTCTTGCTTTTATTTACTTTTAAATGCTAGTTCAAATACTATACCTTTTAAAGGGAAGTCATTAGTAACCTAGTCAATAACAGCTCTGATTAGTTCAACAAATTCACTGTATCTATAATTTGCAAATTATAAATATTAAAATTTTTATTTTTTAAACTACCTGATGCTATTTAATCAATATCCCAAAGTACTCTTGGGGGGGGGGTGCTTTTTACGGCCACGTCTGCAGCATATGGAGGTTCCCAAGCTAGGGGTCCAATCAGAGTTACAGCCGCCAGCCAGTGCCACAGCCACACCAGATCTGAGCCGCAACTGTGACCTACAGCACAGCTCATGGCAACACCAGATTCTTAACCCACTGAGCAAGACCAGGGATCGAACCGCAACCTCATGGTTCCTAGTTGGATTCATTTCCGCTGTGCCATGATGGGCACTCCCCAGTGTACTTTCCTCATAGTTCTCTAAGCTATGTTGACAGAGAGCTATGACATACCAAAATGAGAAATCAGATTAACTCATCATGAATTACCATGTATGAAAACTGATTTTGCTTGTAAATTTGCTTAACATTTGTTTTAGATTAAGAGGAAAGAATGATTTTCAGAATGTTTTAAATAATATATAACTCACTTTTTCCTTGGCAGATCCTTCTTTAACAGTCAGAGATGATATAACTGGAAGATATTCCAACAGATTGTATACATATGAACCTCAGGATTTGCCACTGTGTAAGTACTCACCAATTATCTTGAACAGTGATACTAGTAACACATGACTTTTAGAGGGGCCAGTGCTGCCCTCTATCAGTGCTTCCCCACAAAGAGTGCTACCTACGCATAATCATCACTGGGGTTAGGAGTGGTGGTATTGGTTAAAATGAAGACTCTTAGCTCTCACCAAAATCAGAATTTCTGAGGTACTTCAGAATCTAATAGGGATGTCTAATGATTTTTATGATTACTAAATATTAAGACTAACAAAAAGAATAGAGTACACATTAAAATTAAACCTTAAGAAAACCAGTCCATATTCACAATAGCCAAGACATGGAAACAACCTCACTGTTCATTGATAGATGAATGAATTAAGAAGATATGGTACATATATACAATGGACTACTACTCAGCCATGAAAAAGAATGAAATCATGGCATTTGTAGCAACATGGATGCAACTAAAGAGTCTCACACTAACTGAGGTTAAGTCAAAAAGAGAAAGACAAATACCATATGTTATCACTTATATGTGGAATCTAAAATATGGCACAAATGAACCTATCTACAGAAAAGAAACAGACTCACAGATAAGAACAGACTTGTGGTTGCCAAGGAGGAGGGAGAGGGAGGGGGGTTGGACTGGGAGTTTGGGGTTAGTAGATGCAGCCCATTACATTTAAAATGAATGGGCAATGAGGTCCTATTGTATAGCACAGGGAACTGTGTCTAGTCTCTTGGAACAGAACATGATGGCAGATGATATGAAAAAAAGAATGTGTGTGTGTGTGTATATATATGTCTGGGTCACTTTGCTATACAGCAGAAATTAGAGCACATCGTAAATCAGCTATACTTTAATTTTTTTAAAGTAAAAAAAAGAAAGAAAGAAAGAAAGCTATCCAGTCCTCTCTTCTGGTATCAAAGAGCCTATGTGATCTGCTCAAAATGATAAGAATTTAATCTTTTTCTCTTCCTCAAATGCCTATAGGCAAGGAGATACAGAGTCTGACTTTGGACTTTAATTTTTACAACGTTCACTATGAATGAAGCTTAATAAGATAATTATACCTATCAGATACAGAAATACTGATGCAAAATAATCAGTTAACAAAATAGATATTCCCTCAAAACCTCTTTGATAAAATTGTTTAACATCAAAGAAAGTTGGTCAACAAGTTCTGAATGATATAATCCCTAAATTTACCTGTACACTGTTAGTATAATATTCTTTAACATTGCAGATAAATCCCCATCTTTATAGCTGTTAATTTAAATAGGCCAATTGTAGATTCAGAGGCTAATTGACTATAACATTTTACACTCTTATTTACTAATAGAATAACATAATTTACTTTTTGTTACAGGGATAGAAAACATGAAGAAAGCATTAAAACTTACTCAATCCAAGTTATAATGGAGTACCTCTTAAGATCTTGAATGTCGGAGTTCCCGTCGTGGCGAAGTGGTTAACGAATCCGACTAGGAACCATGACGTTGCGGGTTCGGTCCCTGCCCTTGCTCAGTGGGTTAACGATCCGGTGTTGCCGTGAGCTGTGGTGTAGGTTGCAGACGCGGCTCGGATCCCCCGTTGTTGTGGCTCTGGCGTAGGCCGGTGGCTACAGCTCCGATTCAACCCCTAGCCTGGGAACCTCCATATGCCGCGGGAGCGGCCCAAGAAATAGCAACAACAGCAACAACAACATCAACAACAACAACAGACCAAAAGACAAAAAAAGACAAAAAAAAAAAAAAAAGATCTTGAATGTCACAAAGAAACACTTCTAGTTAAATGACTAATATTCAAAAGGCAGATATATGGCTTTTGTAACATTACCATTTAGATTTTTAACATGTTTGCAATAGTCTTACGGAGGTATGGTGATATTTCAATAAATGTCAAAACATGCACATGACAATGTAGTAGTTTGATTTCTGCCTGCATGGGCAGTAAGGAAAGTTTGTCATGAATTGATAATTATAGTTGATACAAGAAGACCTACACTGGTTGTTTCTATTTTCCTCTCTATCATTCATTCCACACAATCTTAACTCTGCCCCCTCCTCTGTATGGAACCTACAAGTTAGGTCATACATGATCTACATGTTGCCAAAGCAAATGGATGCATCTCTGATCACTTGTTATTTGAACTATGAGCAGCCTAACTTTTAGAGTTAACTATTTACTTCTTTTTATTTCAACTTTAAAACAGACATTAAAACACTAATTACAATAGATTAAAATACATTATAAAACTTTAAATATGTTTTGCTTAATTTAATTCTTGGGTGGATACTTAACACTATTAATAAGTTTACAAGAATGTAACTGCCTCCAGAATATTCAAGAATTTCTCCAGTTAATTAGGAGAGATGGGATTAAGATGGCAGAATAGAAGGACTGGAGCTCAACTTCTCTCCTAAAAACAACAAAATTCACAACTAAAGTCTGAGCATTCTTCACCCAGATGGACCGGAAACCTAAAAAAAAAAGATATCCTACTCCAGAAGAAAAAGAGGAGGCCACATCAAGAGGTAGGAGGGGCAATTTCGTGATATAAACAACCCCATACCTCCTGGGTGGGAAGCCCCATAGACTGGAAACTAACTGCTTCACAGAGACTCACCTACAGGAGTGAGAGTTCTGAGCCCCACATCAAACTCTCACTTGTGGGGATCTGGCACAGGGAGAAAGAGCCCCTGGAGCATCTGGCATTGAAGGTCAATGGGCTTGTGTGCAGGAGCTCCATGGGACTGGGGGAAACAGAGACCCCATTCTTAAAAGGCACACACAGACTTTCACATGCACTGGATCCTAGGGCAAAGCTAAGTCTCCATAGGAACCTGGGTCAAATCTGACTGCAGTTCTTGGAGGACATCCTGGGAAAACAGGGGTGAATGTGGCTTGTTGTGAGGGAAGGACATTGAAAGCAAAGCTCTTGGGAATATTCAGCAACCGTGCCTTTCTCTGGAGATGGCCATTTTGGGAAAATATGGCCCCACCTGTCAGTCAGCTGCTGAGAAGCCCCAGGGCAAACAACAAGCCAGGTGGGATCACAGCCCTGTCCCTCAGTAAACAGGCTACCTAAAGACCCCTCAGGCACACAGCTGCCTCTAATCCCATCCGGAGACTGAGCCCCACCCACCAGAGGGATTAAAATCGACTCCACCTACCAGTGAGCAGGCATCAGTCCCTCCCATCAGGAAGCCTACAGCAAGCCCCCCATACCGACTTCAGCCACAAGGGGGGCAGACACCAGAAGTAAGAGGGGCTACAACTCTATTTTCTGGAAAAAGGTCACCACACCAAAAACCTATAAAAATGAAAAGACAGAGAACTATAACTCAGATGAGGGAGAAAGGAAAACCCCCAGAAAATCAGCTAAGCGAGGAGGAGATTCTCAGACTCCTGGAAAAAGACTTTAGACTGTTGATGTGGAAGATGATGCAAGACATTGGAAATAAACTGGAGGCAAAGATGGATAACTTACAGGAAACACTGAGCAAAGAGATACAAGATATACAACTTAAACAAGAAGAGATGCAAAATACAGTAACTGAAATAAAAAACTCACTAGAAGCAGCCAACAGCAGAATACGGGAGGCAGAAGAACAAATAAGTGAGGTGGAGGACAGATTAGTGGAAATTACGGATGCAGAACAGAAAAGAAAAAAGATTGAAAACAAATGAAGAGAGTCTCTGAGAACTCTGGGACAACATTAAACACACCAACATCCTTATTATAGGGGTGCCAGAAGAAGAAGAGAGAGAGAAGGGGACAGAAAAAATATTCCAAGAGATAATGGCCGAAAGCTTCCCTCACATGGGAAAGGAACCACTCACTCAAATCCAGGAGGCACAACGAGTACCATATAAAATAAACCCAAGGAGGAACACACCAAGACACATATTAATGAAACTGACCAAAATTAAAGACAAAGAGAAAACCTTGAAAGCAGCTAGGGAAAAGAAACAAATAACATACAAGAGACCCCAATAAGGTTATCTGCAGATTTTTCAGCAGAAACTCTGCAGACCAGAAGGGAGTGGCATGATATACTTAACGTGATGAAAGGAAAAAACCTCCAACCAAGATGACTTTACCCAGCAAGGCTCTCATTCAGATTTGAAGGAGAAATCAAAACCTTCACAGATAAGCAAAAGCTGAGAGAATTCAGCAACACTAAACCAGCCTTACAACAAATACTAAAGGAACTTCTCTAGGCAGAAAAGAAAAGACAGCCACAGGAAACAAAAATTCTACAAATGACAAAGCTCACCAGTAAAGGTATATATACAGTAAAGATAGGAAATCATCCATGCACAATTATGCCACCAAAATCAGAAAGCATGAGAAGAGGTGGGTACAAATGCAGGACACTGGAGCTGAACTTGCAATTAAGAGAACAACAACTTAAAACAATCTCATATACCTATAGACTCTTACATCAAAACTTCAGAATAACTGTAAACCAAAAATCTACAATTGATACATAAACAAAGAAAAATCAACTCAGATACAACACTAAAGATAGTCATCAAACCACAAGAGGAGAGAACAAGAGAAGAAGAAAGAAGGAAAGAAAAAAGAGCAACAAAAACAAATCCCAAGCAATTAATCAAATGGCAATAAGAACATACATATCAATAATTGCCTTAAATGTTAATAGACTAAACACCCCAACCAAAAGACATAGACTGGCTTTCATAGACTGGATACAAAAACAAGACCCATATATATGCTGTCTTCAAGAGACCCACTTCACTTCTAGGGGTGAAGTGAAGTGTTAGGGTTAGGGTTAGGGTCAGGGTCAGGGTCAGGGTTAGTCAGTGCTACTGTTAGGGTTAGGCTTAAGCGTAGGGTTATTCTTAGGTTTAGGGTTAGGGCTAAGTTTAGGTTTAGGATTAAGCCTAGGGTTAGGCTTAGGCTTAGGTCTAGAGTTAGGCTTAGGGTTAGGCTTATGGCTAGGGTTAGGCTTAGGTTTAGGGGTAAATCTCAGGTTAGGTTTAGCACTAGGTTTAGGCTAGTGTTAGGCTTAGGTTTAGGGCTAGGGTTAGGTTCAGGGTTAGTCTTAGCTCTAGTGTTAGGGTTAGGCTTAAGTATACGGTTAGGCCTAGGTTAGATCTTGGGTTAGGGTTAGGGCTACGCTTAGGCTTAGGGTTAGGGTTAGGCTTACTGGTTAGGGTTAGAGTCAGGGTTAGGCTTAGGCCTAGGGTTAGGCTTAGTCTTAGGCTTAGAGCTAGGTTAGGGTTATGGTTAGTGTTATGCTTAGGGCCAGGGTTAGGCTTAGGGCTATGGTTAGGCTTATGTTGATGTTAGGCCTAGGGTTAGGCTTAGTTTTAGGGTTAGAGCTAGAGTTAGGTATTGGTTTAGGCTTAGGGCTAGGTTTAGGCTTAGTGTTAGGCTAGGTTTATGTTCAGGATTAGGCTTAGGGCTAGTGTTAGGGTTAGGGTTAGACTTAGGTTTAGGCTTAGGGTTTGCGTTAGGCTTAGGGCTAGGGTTAGTGTCAGGATTAATTTTATGGCTAAGATTAGTTCTAGTGTTAGGGTTAGGCTTAGGTCTAGGGTTAGGCTTAGTGTTAGGTTTAGGCCTAGGCTTAGTCTTAGTCTTTGGCTTAGGGTTAGGCTTAGGGATATGGTTAAGTTCAGGTTTAGGCTTAGGGCTAGGGATAGGATCAGGGTTAGGGTTAGGCTTAGGTTAGGCTTAGGCTTAGTGTTAGGCTTATGTTTATGGGTAGGTTTAGGCTTAGGCTTAGGGGTAGGTTTTGTTAGGCTTAGTGCTACGGTAGGGGTTAGGGTTATGGTTAGTGTTAGGGTTATATAAAATCAATAAAATAGAAACAAAGAAAACCATAGAAAAGAAAGCTGGTTCTTTGAAAAAATCCACAAAATTGATAAACCCCTAGCCAGCCTTGGCAAGCAAAAATGAGGGGTCTCAAATCAATAAAACTAGAAATGAAAAAGGAGAAGTAACAAGGGACATCACAGAAATACAAAGGATCATAAGAGACTACTATATGCAACTATATGCCAATAAAACAGAAATGGACAAATTCTTAGAAAAGTACAATCTTCCAAGACTAAACCAAGATGAAATAGAAAAGATGAATGGACAAGTCACAAGAACTGAAATTGAAACTGTGATTAAAAAACTTCCAACAAACAAAAGTCCAGGACCAGATGGCTTCACAGGCAAATTCTATCAAACATTTAGAGAAGAGCTAACATCTCTCCTTCTGAAACTATCCCAAAAAATTGCAGAGGAAGGGATACCCCCAAACTCATTCCATGAGGCCACCATCACCCTGATACCAAACCCAGATAAAGATACCACAAAAAAAGAAAACTACAGGCCAATTTCACTGATGAACATCGATGCAAAAATCCTCAACAAAATACTAGCAAACCACATCCAACAATATATTAAAAGGATTATACATCATGATCAAGTGGGATTTATCCCAGGGATGCAAGGGTTCTTCAATAGCTGCAAATCCATCACTGTGATACACCACATTAACAAACTGAAGATTAAAAACCATATGATCCTCTCAATAGATGCAGAAAAAGCCTTTGACAAAATCCACACCCATTTCTGATAATAACTTGTCAGAAAGTGAGCGTAACGGGAACCTACCTCAACATGATAAAGGCCATATATGACAAACCCACAGCGAACATCATTCTCAATGCTGAATAGCTGGAAGAATTCCCACTGAGATCAGGGACAATACAATGTCCGCTCTCGCCACCAATCTTCAACATAGTTCTGGAAGTCCTAGCTATGGCAATCAGAGAAGTAAAAGAAATAAAAGGAATCCAAATTGGAAAGGAAGAAGTAAAACTATCCCTATTTGCAGATGACATGATTCTATACCTAGAGTATCCTAAAGACTCTACCAGAACATTGTTAGAGCTCATCCATGAATTTGGTAAAGTCACAGGATACAAAATTAATACACAGAAATTGACAGCATTGCTATACACTAACAATGAAAGAGCAGAAAAAGAAATTAGGGAAGCAATCCCGTTTACTATCACATCCAAAAGAATAAAATACCTAGGAGTAAACCTACCTAAAGAGACAAAAGACCTGTGCTCTGAAAACTATAAGACACTGATGAAAGAAATCAAAGATGACACAAAATAGATGGAAAGATATACCATGCTTGTAGATTGGAAGAGTTAATATTATCAAAATGACTATACTACCTATGGACATCTACAGATTCAATGCAATCCCTATCAAATTACCAAGGACATTCTTTCACAGAACTCGAACAAAATATTTTAAAGTTTGTTTGGAAGCACAAAAGACCCGGAAAAGCCAAAGACATCCAGAAAAAGAAAAAGGGAGCTGGAGGAATCAGGCTCCCTGACTTCAGGTTATACTACAAACAAAAATCATCAAAACCATATGATTCTGGCACAAAGACAGAAATATAGATCAGTGGAACAGGATAGAAAGCCCAGAATTCAACCCATGCACCTACAGCCAACTCATCTATGACAAAGGAGGCAAGGATATACAATGGAGAAAGGACAGCTTGTTCAATAAGTGGTGCTGGGAAAACTGGACTGCCACATGGAAAAGAATGAAATGAGAACACTCCCTAACACCATACACAAAAATAAACTCCAAATGGATTAAAGACCTAGATATAAGACCAGACACTATAAAACTCTTAGAGGAAAAGATAAGCCAAACACTCTCTGACATAAATGACAGCAACATCTTCTCAGATCCACCTCTTAGAGTATTGACAATAAAAACAAAAATAAACAAATGGGACCTAATCAAACTTCAAAGTTTCCGCACAGCAAAGGAAACCCTAAACAAAACGAAAAGACAACCCACAGAATGGGAGAATATCTTTGCAAGTGAATCAACTGACAAAGGATTAATCTCCAAAAGTTATAAACACCTCTTACCTCTCAATACCAAAAACACAAACAACCCCATCAAAAAATGGGCAGAAGATCTAAACAGACAATTCTCCAAAGAAGACATACAGATGGCCAAAAAACACATGAAAAGATGTTCAACATCACTCATTATTAGAGGAATGCAAATCAAAACCATGATGAGGTACCACCTTACACCAGCCAGAATGGCCATCATCCAAAAGGCTACAAACAATAAGTGCTGGAGAGGGTGCGGAGAAAAAGGAACCCTAGTACACTGTTAGTGGGATTGTAAATTGGTACAACTACTGTGGAAAGCAGTATGGAGATTCCTCAGAAAACTAAAAATAGTGTTACCATTTGATCCAACAATCCCACTCCTGGGCATCTATCCAGAGAAAACCACAACTCGCAAAGACACATGTACTCCAATGTTCACTGCAGCACTATTTACAATAGCCAAGACATGGAAACAACCTAAATGTCCATTGACAGAGGAGTGGATCCAGAGGATGTGGTACATATACACAATGGAATATTATTCAGCCATTAAAAGGAACGATATGACGGCATTTTTAGCAATATGGGTGGACCTAGAAATTATCATGCTAAGTGAAGTCAGTCAGACAATGAGACACCAACATCAAATCCTATCACTTACATGTGGAATCTGAAAAAAGGACACAATGAACTTCTTTGCAGAGCAGACACTGACTCACAGACATTGAAAAACTTACAGTCTACAGAGGAGACAGTTTAGGGGGTGGGTGATGTGCTTGGGCTATGGGATGGAAATCCTGTGAAATTAAATTGTTATGATCATTATACAACTACAGATGTGATAAACTCATTTGAGTAATACAAAAAATAAATTTAAAAAAATAGAATTTCTCCAGTTAATTAGCAGAAGAGGGGTATATCCATTTTGAAATTATCAAACATTCAACTAACACTCAATTCTTTGCAAGAAGCTTCTGGAGGATCAGTCATGTCTTTTGTTTCTTTAAACAACAAACACACAAATGTTAATTTTATTTTTATTATTTATTTATTGCTTTTTAGGGCTGCACCCATGGCATATGGAAGTTCCCAGGCTAGGGGTCGAAACTGAGATGCAGTTACACTGGGCTACACCACAGCCACAGCAACGCAGGATCCGTGCCATGTCTGCAACCTACCCCACAGTTCATGGCAAAGCTGGATCCTTAACCCACTGAGGGAGGCCAGGGATTGAACCTACATCCTCATAGATGTAGGAGCGGTGGAGAGACGGCCCAGCCTTCAAGAAGGGCTGCCAGGCTCCACACAAGATGCAGCACCCATGAATTTTGAACAAGAATGCATTCCACCATTAAGGAAATCCACATGATGAAATAGAGAATAAAGTATATTATAGGAGCTAAAGAAATTCTTGCTGGTAGGATTATATCTAAAATACACAAGTATACAAGGTTTTCTTAGTAACACTTTTCAGAATTTTAGATTAGGCTTAAGATATTTTGCCAAGCTTCAGACAAACTTTTTTTAACATATTAGATTACATACTACAAAAATTTAGAGATTTGCTTGAAGTATACAGTAACTTCTCTTAACCTTTTTTTTTTTTTTTTTTTTTGCTAGGGAGGCCGCAGGTGTGGCATATGGAAGTTCCCAGGCCAGGGGTTGATTCGGAGCTGCAGCTACCAGCCACCCCCACAGCCACCCCAGACACCAGATCTGAGCCGCATCTGCAAACTACATCAGAGCTCATGGCAATGCCAGACCCTTAAACCACTGAGTGAGGCCAGGGATTGAACCTGGGTCCTCATGGATACTAGTTGGGTTTGTTTCCACTGACCCACAATGGAAACTCCTACAGTAGTACTTCTTAAAACACAACTGCACTTTAAAAGATGCATAATATACAGTCTGTGTATTCATGAACATCTTTACTGAGTAAAAAATAAGCCTCATTTTCCCTATTTTTAAGAATCGTTTCTTACACAGTCTATCCTTTTTGCAAAAGCAAAGGCCTTTGGGAGCTGAAAGTCAACATCTGTCTTTCTCTGCCTCTGTTTCTCACTCTCTCTCTCTTTCAGACACAAACACACCTTACAAAATAAATCATTTTATTGCTCTGGGGAAGGCAGGATTGTGGCAGGGACCCACAGCAGGATACCATTAAGTGTGTAACTCCCCTGGTATTTGCAGTGATGAATTTTATGAACACAAATTTATCTTTTCATAAAAGAGGAAATGAATCCACTGCCCACAGCTTTGAAATCAAGAAATTGGATTTTCAATGAGTATTGATTACTACTACTTCTTAAAGTATATTATAGTGTTTTCAAGGATAGGATGCTGTGGCAGGTTGAATTGTGTTCCCCAAAATTCATCAGTTGAAGTCCTAAACTCTCCCCCCACCCCAAGTACTTCAGAATATGAACTCATTTGGAAATAGAGTCATCGAAGAGAGAATTCACTGTTTTAATCAGATCATACTGGAGTAGTAAGAACGACCATCATCCTAATGAAAAAAAGGGAAACTTGGACACAGTCATGCACAAAGATACGATATCATGTGAAAATGAAGGCTAAGATCTAGGTGATGCTACAGAAGCTAAGGAATGTCAAAAGTTCAAGTGAACCACCAGAAGCAAGGTGAGATGCGTGAACAGACTGCCTGTCCTTCAAAGCCCTCAGAGGAACCAGTCTTGCCAACACCTTGATCTCAGACTTCTAGCCTCCAGAACTGTGAGACAGTAAATGTCTGTTGTTTAAGGTAGCCGGTGTGTGGTACTTTGTTAGGACAGCCCCAGCACTTCAACCCAGGCCTTTCCTCTCCCCCATCCCCAGTTTGCCTAAGTCCCATGGTGAGTAAGGAAACACCAAAACTCACACTTAAAGAGAAGGCCTGCTGGAACAGAAGAATCATTTCTCCCAATAAGCTGGTCTGGGTCTAGTGTACCCTCTAAACACATCTCTGCAGAATTAAATCTTATTTCAGCATTTAAAAAGGTTTTTTTTTTTAAATCATGAGTCAAGTTTATGACATAGCTACCTGAAAATGCTGTGGTTTTAAAGTGGAAGCAAAAGTCATACCCAGAGAAAAGAGCCGATTATTATATTTGGTATTATTAGTTATAATTGAAGCAAACATATTGAACCCTTTCTATGTTTCACATGCTGAGCTAACGTCTTCGCATAGATTATCTCATTAATATCATATTAACAACGAATATGAAATAACATGACCTTCATTTTACTTATGACTAACCTGGACCTGAAGATGTTCAGTAACTTGAAAGAAAGAGAGAAAGAGAAAGGGAGAGAGAGAGAGAAAGACAGGAGAGAGAGAAAAAAACACAAGATCACATGGCTAATTAGCAGAGCCAGTGTTCAAATCCAGCAAATTTGGCTCTAAGATCAACACACTTACCCACCATATTATTCTGCTTTGAATCTGTATGCTGTGAAAAATGTGATTTAGTCAAAACTGACAGTGTGCAATAACTGAAAACCTTTAGAGTATGCCTTCAAAAAGAAGGATGGTTCACACTGATTCCAATTAACATTCAACAGAAGAGCTGTAGGCAATCCCACCCTTGTCAGCCTTGAGCCTCCATCCCCAAAAAAACCGAAGGACAGGCATCTACCAGTTTTTGATGCCTCTGTAACTGAAATGCTCAATGTGAGCATCGAGGAGCCAGGAGAGGAAAGGACAGTGTGATTTCAACATGACAAACAAATCTCCTTGTTAACAATCATGGATCTAAATGACCCACTATTCCTACTTTATAATGCTGTGCACTGGACCCACAGAAACATTCTTGAGACGACAGCTCACCTTTGGCAGAATTCTTCACTTTCTTAAAGATCTCTTTTCAGGCTACACAGTGGCCCTCTTGAAATCATCCGCCATCCAGAGCCCCTCCGTGTAGGACCAGCTCTAGGTAAATTGTGACCTCAGTAACTTGTGCTCGCCTCTGTAAGATATTTGTGGTTAATACTTCCACCTGTGTTTCCATCTTTAACTTTAGCTGAGACTATCAAAGCTTTAGTGTTTCCAAGTACTAACAATAAGTGGGCTTTCAACTACCCCTTGAAACCACCTGTTCTGCATACAGAACCTGGAAACCATAACACCTGGACATCGAAAACCTGAAACCATGAAGTCACTCTCCTAACTTATTAATCGTAAGGTGCACTTAAGAACTTTATATACACTAATCCTATAATTCCTTGGTATCCTAAGGAAAATTGAAGAGCAAAGCAACATGCCCCAAAAGAGCAGGTGCGTGTAGCTTGATTTGCTTTCATACCTAGATTTTGCAAATAACTTGTATAAGTCACACAGGAGTCTTCAACAGTCATGTTTCTTGGGTCGGACATGTTAATACTTCTCTAAAAACCTTCATAAAAATTCCTTGGTAGCTTGTTTCCAAACTTTTAGATATTCTAAAATAGAATAACTAGGAGTTCCCGTTGTGGTGCAGCAGAAAGGAACCCAACTCGTATCTATGAGGATGCTGGTTTGATCCCTGGCCTTTCGCAGTGGGTCAGGGATCCGGCATTGCCGTGAGCTGTGGTGTAGATTGCATATGCAGCTTAGATCCTGAGTTGTTGTGGCTGTGGTGTAGGCCAGCAGCTGGAGCTCTAATTGGACCCCTTGCCTGGGAGCTTCCATATGGGGCAGGTGCAGCCCTAACTAACTAACTAAATAAATAAATAAATAAGAATAGAATAACTAGTCATCTTTCTGTCCATTTTGCACTAGAGTCTTTCTGATGCTAGCAGGCAAGCCCTTCCTTCAGTGGAACACTTTATGTAACATTTATCACCCTAAAATTTTTGTTCTCTAGGGGCTTCTGTAAAGCAATGGCTCCTACTTATAGCACATGGAACTATATTCAATATCTTGTGATAAGCCATAATGGAAAGGAATAGAAAAGATAGTGTATATATGTACACCTGAATGACCCTGCTGTACAGCAGAAACTAACACAACATTGTAAGTCAACTATACTTCAATAAAACAAGTTTAAAAAAAAATCAATGGCAGCTGCCTCAAAGAACAATGCTCCACTAGAGATTTGTTTTTCCAGATTCTATAAAATTATTGCTTATTGTTAAGTAGCAAGAGCAAGCTTTTCAGGGAGATCTCTAAGGTCAAACATCAACCAAATGCCCATCAGTTAAAATGAGGACTTCAGGTCATTTAAAAAAATAAATCACTGTGACCAGAGTGTCCATTTTTGCTATCATCCTCTCCAACCAAGAAGATCTCTTTCTCTCTCAGCTAATGTGGACCTTCCAACCTGTTGCTATGACAGAACAGGAGATGACTTATTTGCTTATTTCATTCCTTGCACTAGTTCATACTTGTGAAGAATTTACAAATGCAGAGTTCCAGTCGTGGCACTGGGGAAACTAATCCAATAGGAACAATGAGGCTGTGAGTTCGATCCCTGGCCTCGCCCAGTGGGTTAAGGATCCAGTGTTGCCATGAGTTGTGGTATAGGTCGCAGATGTAGCTCACATCTGGCATTGCTGTGGCTCTGGTGCAGGCTGGCACCTGTAGTTCTGATTAAACCTTAGCCTGGGAAGCTCCATATGCTGTGGTGCAGCCCTAAAAAGACAAAAAAGAAAAAGAAAAAGAAAAAGGATTCACAAATGCACCCACACACGCAAAGCTGATGGTATTTGTTAGCCTCTGTTTGACCCCATTCCTGTAAAAAGATTTCTCTCAGAGAACCTGAAAGCAATCTTTATGGGTTGCACAAAAGTACACACCCTTTGTAATTTTATCAGGCAATCTTAGCATGGGGCAGCTCAAACAAACCAGGGCTGCATAGCGTCAGCTACATTCACGTAGGAGCTGGGGGAACAGGATGCCAGCCTGTATCCGTCTCCTAGCAGGTGGGTGTTGGCTCACTTCAGCAGATGGTGGGTTTACGAGTCTAATATATTATACATTTCTCAGTAGACAAATATTTGCGCTAGACCAGAATAAACAACAAAAAAAAAATTCCTCGGCTTAGTTTCCAGAGTATATCCGACGTTTTAGGACACCTCAGCATTTTAACTGCTTCAGGTGGAGGAAGGAGCCCTTGAGTCCTCTCTTTCCTTTTTCTTCTGCTGAAAACCTTCTCCAGCCAGTAAAGGAAAGAGCATGAGAGGCAAAAGGGTAGTGAGGGGTATCGAGGACTTAGCAGCTTTTTCCCATTTGGAGAGCTCTTTGCTAGGTCAACGTATGCATACTTTAGCTCTAATAAAATGATTCTAGTCAAGTTTCCAACTTGAGCCGGAAAGTATAGCCTTTCTAGTTTTCCTTCTCTCGTAATTTATATTGTTTCTTACCACAGTATGACACGGTTATTTTTTTTATCTTAAATGTGAACCACACCAGAAAAGAAATTTGAGTAAATGTTCAACAGGTTTAACAGAATATTAGTTTCACATTACACCTTTAGAACATAAGTGCACATACCTGTCTCTTCCCTGCAGGCCTGTTTTCTCACTTTTGCTTTTTATTTTTATTTCATTTTATTATCTTTTTTTGTCCTTTTAGGGCCGCACTAGCGGCATATGGAGGTTCCCAGGCTAGGGGTCTAATTGGGGCTAGAGCCGCCAGCTTATGCCAGAGCCACAGCAACACCAGATATGAGCCATGTCTGTGACCCACACAACAGCTCACAGCAACTCCAGATCCTTAACCCACTGAGCGAGGCCAGGGATCGAACCAGCAACCTCATGGTTCCTAGTCAGATTCGTTTCCCCTGCTCCATGACAGGAACTCCACTTTTGCTTTTTATATACTTACTGAAAAAGTGGAGATTTGTATTAAATTTGGCTTCCCCACTGAAAGAGCTGCCCCACTGCAGGGGGAATGGGACAGATGGATTTCAGTGGGATGACAACATTAGGGAAAACACATAGCCTTCTCCAAAGCAGCAACAAAAGAACAGCAATTTCATTTCACTGGAATAAAAATTCATTTCATAAATTCAGCAAGTGCTCTAAAATGTGGTATCTTGACTTTAAAAAACATTAACACTAGGAAAACTTATTTAAATGAATACTCCCCCCAAAGCAAAATAATTTGACTAATAAACTTTCTCATGCACCATGACTGGAAAATTAGATTTAAACCTAGGAAGATAATTTTTTTTTTGTCTTTTTCTTTTTAGGGCTGCACTCGCGGCATATGGAGGTTCCAGGATAGGGGTCGAATCCGAGCCACAGCCACAGCAACGCCGAATCCAAGCCACGTCTGAGACCTACAGCACAGCTCATGGCAATACCGGATACTTAACCCACTGAGTGAGGCTAAGAATCAAACCTGTGTCCTCATTGATGCTAGTAGGGTTCATTAACCACAGAGCCATAACAGGAACTCCCAAGAAGGAAGATAATTTGATTCATCTGATTTTCTCTACAAGGAAAAAGCAATCGGAGTAAGACATAGTTTCCAAAGGACTTCTTGCACTTCCCTCCAGAAGAAAGGTCCAGAGAAATGCAGTAATTGAGTTTCCCATCATGCAGGAGTGGTCTGAGATGATGTGTACTAGGACCACAGAGGGGCATCTGGGAAGATTTGGTGGAAATATTCGGAAAGAATTATTCCCTTTTTTCTCTCTCCCTCTCTCTCTCTCTTTCTCCTACAAATTTAAGACAATTAGAGGAGTGGGGAAAGGGACTTAAGAGAAGTAACCTATGACATGAACATCCATTAATCTTCTTTGAGTAGCTCAAGCAAAAAATAGGAATAACGCTTAATTGTTGGATAGAGGTTTGTAAGGCTTGAGAGTTCCTTGAGTTAGAATCATTACTTTGATCAAATATTCTGCTTAATTATGATTCATAATCCATGAAATATTTTGTTCAAAGCAAAGATATTAGAACACCTCTGGCTTATGTAAATAATAAAATTAATCCTTGATTATTAAGAGTCTTCTAGTATCTCAGATTTTCATCATACCCAAACAGACAGACAATTCTCTCTCTCCCTGCTACTCAGTTGTCAGGACGACTCCACAGAGTTGATGCCTCTCTTGAGATATCTCCCCATTTTGTTATTTTAACTCTCCATACTGCAGGCTTTCCACCTGCCTTTCTGGCTCATCTTCTCTACTGTCCTACCCAAACCTCTAATCAACTTCCACACTTGGAAAGCACTAGGGCTCCATCCTAGGCCCTTTCTGCTTTTTCTCTATAATCTCCCCATAAATTACTTCATCTAGTTCTATTTATTTAAGCCCATGGATAAGCTGACGACTCACAAATTCTATTTCCAGCCCTAAATTCCCCAAGTGCCAGACTTCCTTTTTGTAAATGGTACCATCTGAATTGTTCAAACCAAAACCTTCTCATGATTGGGGGGACCTCACCCATGATGTTCCTATTCCTCATTCCCTACCACTCATCCTTCAACAAGCCCTACTGATTGTATGACCAAAATATATTTCTTTGCAAATGACCTTCCCTCTATCTCCATTGTCACCTTGCAAGCTTATTCATTGTTACTTTCACATTGACTACTGCAGTTGCTTCTTAACTATTCTTCTTGCTCCAGCTTTTCCTTTTGTAAGTCAATAAATCTTTATTATTTAACCCAGAATAAAATAACCTTTTAAAAAAATGGAACAAGGGCAAACAACTCCCTGGCATAAAACCACTTAATGATTTCCCAATGGACTATGTTTCTGCATGCTGAAATAAGAAAACCCATTTCAAACCAACTTAAATGAAAAGGGAATTTACTGACTCACATGAAAATCCAGAAATGGAGCATCTCAGAATGTCATCAAAGTCCCACTTTATGCTTTCTTCTGCCATCCACAGTGTTGAATTTCTCCCAATAATAACTCATAAAATGTCCACCAGAGACCATGAGGAAAACAAACTTTCTTGTTCATGTCCTAAGGGAGGGAGCAACTATCCATGGTTTACCCTAATTAGATGTCTTGGGTCACAGACTCAACCCTCATGTCAATGACTATGAAAAGAGGGTTGAAACATGCTGATTGGCCTAAGCCAACTAAGACCCATTCAAGGATCTGGGGCTGGGATCAGCTTCCCACTGAAAAATAAGAGCAATGCATGAAGATGGGCAATGCAGAAAGTCAGAAAAATGGGAAAAGGATATTTTAGTGCAGAAGAATATTATAGACAAACTTAACAGTCATTTTTTGTTCACAGTTCTGGAGGCTGGAAATATGAGATCAGAGTGTCAGCATGGGTGGGTTTTTGGTGAAGGCTCTCTTCTTGGTCTACAGACAGCTGTCTTCTCCTTGTATTTTCACATGTCAGAGACAGACAGACAGGCAGACAGATGGAGGGCTCTCCTGGTCATCTTCTTATAAGGGCACTAATGCCCCTCATGAGGGTTCCATCCTCATGACCTAATTACCTCCCAAAGGCTCCACCTCCTCCTAATACTAGCACATCTGGAAGTTAAGATTTCAGCATCTGAATTTTGGGGGAATACACACATATAGTCCATAACAAGGAGGAAGTGAAAGTTAAGTAGGTAACCAACAATGATTCATGGCCAGTAAGGTGCCACAAACATTTTTCCTTTCTCCTGTTTTCCCTCCCACAATCTGCTATCAGTCTTCCTTTGTGTCCAGGCGCATTGGCACTTATATTTCCGCTCACACCAAGAAGCTCTTTCCCATCTCAGATTTTTTTATACTCACCACTCCTGCCTAAAACAGTCTTCTGCAGGCAAGTTTTCAATTGGCTGGTTCATTTTCGTTCTTCTGATCCTCACTCTGAGCACTGCCTCTTCTGCTGTGAGCTATTTGACAAACCATGACAGTTGTATACTCCCCCTTTTTAACCTTGTGGCCTTAGATGTCACCACATCTCCAAGGGATTTCATCATATACAGTATAATGACCTAAAAAGTCATTTGACTTTAATTACTACAATTTACATATTATGTACTGAAATAGAGGTTTCACTTAGTTTAAAAACAGTTAGGAATTTTCTGTTTTTTTCCCTATGAAACAAAAGGAAAATCTCAGAGGAGCATAAAAGAAATCAATCTTGTGAGTTCCTTAGTGGCTCAGAGCTTAAGGACCCAATGTTGTCTCCATGAGGGTGCTGGTTACATCCCTGGCCTCACTCAGTGTGTTAAGGATCTGGCGTTGCCACAAGCTGCTGCATAGGTCATAGATGCAGCTTTGATCCAGTGTTGCTCTGGCTATGGTGTAGGATGCCAGCTGTACCTTCAATTTGACCCATAGCCTGGGAATTTTGATATGCCACAGTGCAGCCATAAAAAACAAACAAAGCCAATCTTGAAACCTTCCTCAGAAGTCAAGAAATTCTATTATTTGAGAAACAACCCTACAAAAAGAAGGAATATAAACTAACAAATACAGAATTATTGAGTCAGGGATCATCTCTGCAACAGCCGTAGCAGATGCAATAGTCTTGATTATCAGCAGCCATTGGGCAAATTCCTACTGTCTGTAAGAATCTCAGTACTTACTGTACTGTGATCATTCCTTTCATGTATATGAGAAACTTACACTGGTTTACGGTAGTATTAAAAAAATCATTTAGTTAAGCCTTTAGGAACATGAGTGATCTTTGAAAATTAGATATGGTGGAGAAAACCAAGAACCAGAAATATTTAGCCCATTTACTATTACAATGATGTAGAAACTATAAATTGAACTTTTTTTTTTGCTTTTTAGGGCTGTACCCACAGCATACACAAGTTCCCAGGCTAGGGGTCAAAATGGAGCTGCGGCTACTGGCTTGCGTCACAGCCACAGCAACTCAGGATCTGAGCTGAGACTTACACCAAAGCTCATGGCAATGCCTTATCCCCAACCTACTGAAAGAGGCCAGGGATCAAACTGCATCCTCATGGATACTAGTCAGATTCATTTCTGCTGTGCCACAATGGGAACTCCCTATAAATTGATGGGTTAAAAAAAAAAAAAAAAAAAGCTGGCAAATGGTCTGTGACCAACTGCAAAAGCTAAAATCATAGGTGACTTATAAAAAAATAAAGTTTAGGGAGTTCCCTTCCTGGCTCAGTGGTTAAAGAACCCAACTAGGATCCATGAGGATGTAGGTTCAATCCCTGGCTTCACTCAGTAGATTAAGGATCTGGCATTGCTGTGGCTGTGGTGTAGGCCAGTGGCTTCAACTCCTCTTTAACCCCTAGCCTGGGAATTGCTATATGCAGCAGGTGCAGATCCAAAAAGCAAAAAAAAAAAAAAAAAAAGGAAAAAGAAAATAAAAAATGAATCTTAAAAAAATGTCAGGATAAAACAGGATACCAGAGCTTTTCATGCAAGAAATGCCTTTATTTGAAGAAGAGAGGAGGAAATGGCAACACTAGCAGGTATCCCAGTAAATTTCACTGAGTTTTGATCGCACCCCTGTGAAACCTCACTCCAGCAGAGACCCGATTAAATATTGACTGTCATGTGTTTATGATGATAACTCTCTGGGTAAAAAAGACGTGTATTTGCCAGTCTATAATAGCGGGAGGCTAACACCGGCCTCATTTTAGAGCCTGCTAGATTTTTGACAGCCTTTGACTATTCAGTTTAGCACTGCATCAATCATTTAGAAGTATTTCTGAGTTATTTGTCAATTCCTCATACGCACATGCCATTGTTGCAACAACAGCGTTTTCCAGATTCCACCACCTAGTACGTTGAAAATGTAAAACGTGCATTTTGTCAAAATGAGACGCAATCTCTTGTGAGATCATTATTTTATATATAACACTAAAAATGATTTAAAATATTGTCAGTTCAACTCTAACACACGATCAATTGTTGAAGGCATTCCCACTTTAAAGCTGTTAAAACACTGAAAATGTGCATCTTAGAAGAAATATGTTTGTAAAGGACAGAATGTAATGCTAATATTGATTTCCTAGCTTACATTTACTAGTTCACAGTTCCCTGGATCCCAGTAACTAGTTAAGTTACTAAAAGAAAAGGTAATTTTTGTAACATGTTTAAAGTTCAAAAGGAAGGAGTCTAAAGGAAAGGAATGTTTTTAGTGTTTGGAACCTAACACTTTCAATCTAAGTAGCTAACAAGTAAACTGAGCTCTCCCTGACCTAGAATTATATATTACTACTTTCACTGGCTGCTGCAGTTTTGAATATGAAATGAGGGTTTTGGAGCCAATGCTTAATAGACATTTAACCTTAGACAAATTACATAACCACTTGGTTTTTTTCATCTATAATCTGGATAACTGTAATAGCGGTTCTCATATAGTAGTGTTGGTATTGTTATAATATTCTCTTATTATATTTCAAAAAGCTGTGTAAACTGCTTGGAATCAATGACGCCTCGTACAGAGCAAGGACTGAATAAGTGAGAGATTATTATCATTTCATATATACTCACAATATACATGTAAGTGAAATAGAATTAAGTCCTATTGACATGCCCATGGGAAGGGGGAATAGGAAAGAAAGTATTCTAGATACTATTGCTAATTTATAAGCCACCTCAAAACTTACTATCTTGAAGAAATATTTTATGACTTGCACTGATTCTTTGGGTCAGAACTTCATATATATAGCGCAGAACCATGATGCTGGGGGCCTCAGCTGGTAAGACTTGAAGTGGGGGAGGGTAGCTCAATAGAGAAGGGCCATAAAAATCATCTTACAGTGTCTTCATTCCTATGTCTGATGATTGATGTGGCCATCAGCTAAGACCTCAGCTGCTCTGTCAGCCAGAAAATGTGTTATGTGTCTTCTCCTTGTGATCTACCAATGTGATGTCATTTGTATGTCCTTACAGCATAGTGGCTGGGTTCCAAGAGTGAACACACCAAGAGACCATACAGAACTTGTACTGCTTTTATAACCTAGCTTTGGAACTTACATAGCATCACATAGCACCACCAGATTTGCAAAGAGGAGACACGGAACCCGTGTTTTAATGGAAGGAGTGTCAAAGTAATATTGAATGAAGAGCATGAAAAATAGGAGCTATTGTTTCAAACTGTTTAAAAATACAATCTTCTAGAAGAGGAGAGAGAGAGAGAGAGAAACTTTTAAGGCCACCTAAAAGATAAATACCTCTTAATGGCAGAGCTGTGCAGCAAAACAATGTGGAGAGGCACTTAATTTTAAAGTGTTGAATAACCACTGACTAAATGGTCTAAATGCAGAACCTCACTGAGAACTGTCAAAAGTTTATTAGGCTCATATACTTTTGAAAAAAAGCAGACTGTAATAAAAATTTCAAAGTTGCTTCTCAAACTAAGCAGAGCAAAGATAATGAAAAAATAAAGTTGGTAGATATACAGATACTCAGGACCCATTGCAAACTAGGTAAAGGAGAAATTTAGTAGCGTTGTCATATGCCTAGGAAAGGGAATGAGCTGGAACAACTCTATTCATAAGAATTATTTTAGTTTTTTAAGATGAAATTGTAGAATTTTTATAATTTAAAAATAGTGGTCTTTCAATAGAAATAAAAACAAAGGGAAACAAATGGGTCCTAAACAAACTTGAAAGCTTTTGCACAGAAAAGGAAACCATAAAAAAAAATGAAAATACAATGTAAAGAATGGGAGAAAATCTTTGCAAATGATGCAACCAACAAGAGCTTAATCTCCAAAATATACAAACAGCTCATACAACTCAATATCAAAAAAACAATCGGAGTTCATTCCCGTCATGGCTCAGTGGTTAACGAATCCAACTAGGAACCATGAGGTTGCAGGTTTGATCCCTGGCCTTGGTCACTGGGTTAAAGATCCAGCGTTGATGTGAGCTGTGATGTAGGTTGCAGACTCAGCTCAGATCCCGAATTGCTGTGGCTCTGAAATAGGCCAGCATCTACAGCTCCGATTAGATCCCTAGCCTGAGAACCTCCACATGGAGTGGCCCTAGGAAAGGCAAAAAGACAAAAAAAAAAAAAATTAAAAAATTAAAAATAAAAAAATCAACTTAATCAAAAAATGGACAGAAGACCTAAATATACATTTCTCCAAAGAAGACATAGAGATGCCAGAAAGTGCATGAAAAGGTGCTCAACATAATTAATTATTAGAAAAATGCAAATCAAAATTACAGTGAGGTACAACTTCATTCCAGTCAGAACGGCCATCATTAAAAAGTCTACAAATAACAAATGCTGGACAGGATGTAGAGAAAAGGGAACCCTCTTACATTGTCAGTGGGAATATAAGTTAGTATAACCACTATGGAAAGCAGGATGGAGGTTCCTCAGAAAACTGAAAATAGAATTATCATATGATCCAGCAATCCCACTCCTGGGCATATGCCTGGACAAAACAATAATTCAAAGGGATACATGCACCCCATGTTCACTGCAGCACTATTCACAATAGCCAAGACTTGGAAACAACATAAATGTCCATCAACAAATGAATGGACTAAGAATATATGGTACATATATGCAATGGAACACTACACAGCCATAAAAAAATGAAATAATGCCATGTGCAACAACACGGATGGACTTAGATATTATCAAACTCAGTGAAGTAAGTTAGAAAGAGAAAGACAGATACCATATGATATCATTTATATGTGGAATCTGAAATATGGCACAAATGAACTGCAAAACTGAAATAGACCCACAGACACAAAGAACAGACTTCTTCTGACTTCTCGTGGTTGCCAAGAAGGAGGGGAGAGGGAAAGGGATGGACTAGGAGTTTGGGGTTAGTAGATGCAAAGTATTACATTTAGAATGGATAAGCAAGGAGGTCCTACTGTATAGCACTGGGAAAGGCATATAAAAGAAATGTATATATGTGTTTAAACTAAGTCACTTTGCTATACAGCAGAAATTAGCATAACATTGTAAATCAACTATACTTTAATAAATTAAATAAATAAAATAGTGGCCTTTTATCATTGTGCTTTACTGGAATATTTACTTAATATCTAAACTTTGCAACATTATGTGATTAGTATAACTGCCATGCTTTTACAGGTAAGAAAGCTCAAGCTCAGAGAAATTAAATAATTTGACCTATTCTACCTTATCCCTAACTTCCACTACCACGCAATGACTTTGATTCATTTATAAAATTAACCTTCTGAGGACATTTAAGTTAAAAGAACCAAACAGACACTTCTGGCCAGAATGTGAAACAGGGGAATGGAATTCAAGGTACTATAGAACATTTTTCATTTGTAACAGACTAGAAAATCTAAAGAAGTCAATGTTTCTGGAGATTACTACTGCCATTAAAAAACAGACATCAGGAGTTCCTGTTGTGGTGCAGCAGAAACCAGTCTGACTAGGAACCATGAGGTTATGGTTCGATCCCTGGCCTCGCTCAGTGAGTTAAGGATCTGGTGTTGCCGTGAGCTGTGGTGTAGGTTGCAGACGCGGCTCGGATCCTGCCTTGCTGTGGATGTGGTGTAGGCCAGCAGCTACAGCTCTGATTTGACCCCTAGCCTGGGAACCTCCCTATGTCTTGAGTGCAGCCCTAAAAAGGCAAAAAAAAAAAACAAAAAAAAAAACAGACATCAACAGGAAAATGTTATAGAAGTTTTAACATGACATGTTCTTTCTCATAAACCCACTTTTTTTTCTTTATTCTTCTTAGGCTGTAACATGGACTTTCCTTAGGTTAGTCGTTAGATTTGCTTTTTTCTCACTGTCTAGATTAACATGCCCTTCCAGGTTTCTCTCAGATATTTTATTGAGTTATTGAAACTTTTTTTTAATTTAGAAATATTTCTTTCAAGATAGTACAATAAAGGCATTTCATTATGGTTTGCTACTTAAGCCGAAAAAGAATCCTGTTTTTGTTTTGTTTTGTTTTTAGGGCTGACATAGTGAAAGTTCCCAGGCTAGGGGTTGAATCAGAGCTGTACCTGCCTGCCTACACCACAGCCGCAGCAATGCGGTATGTGAGTCGCCTCTGTGAACTACACCACAGCTCATGGCAAAGCTGGGTCCTTAACCCACTGAGCAGGGCCAGGGCTCGAACTCTCATCCGAATGAACCCTAGTCAGAATCGCTTCTGCTGCACCACAACAGGAACTCCCAAGAATCCTGGATATTTTTAAAATATGTGTCACAGCATTTTAAAAAATGATAGAACTGAACTTAATAATATAAAGTAATCTAATACTGATACTTTCATCTAAGTAGTGCATCAAGCTCTCTTATAAAGCTGGCTATTTATCTAATGTCTTGCTGAAGAAGTTAGGGAGAAATGTTCATTCTTTAATTAAAAAGTGAAAAAAATAACTCTCAATGTACTGCCCCTAGTAGAAAAAGCAAAAGCAAATTAAGAGAATTAAACAACATTCTTTCCACAAATAAGCTTGTTCTATTTAGAAAAATAAAGCCTTTTGTTGGAGCCTCTGGCAGTAACAGTTTATGTTTCACCATTTATAACAAAATGCCAAATTCACTCAAGTTATTAACTGCACATGAGTAATTTTAAATTGAAGCATGCTCAGATGAAGACGCACACACGCACACACACACACAGCAGAATGAGTCAAGAAACAAAAAAAGGAGCAGTATTTTTCGTTTGTTATTTAAGTGTCTTTCTATATTACTTAAAACTAGTTACTGGTGGTAACAGAAAAACTGTAGTTCAAATATTTCTGCAGGAGTTCCCTTGTGGCTCTGGCATTGTCACCGCTGCAGCTGGGGTCGCTATTGTGACATGGGTTCAATCCCTGGCCTGGGAAATTCCAAGTGTCTAGGAATGGTCAAAAAATATATATATATTTCTGCAGCCAGCAAGGGGTTATCTACTGTCATTCACCACTAGGTTATCTGACCCAGCCTGGACGGCCTTAAACAAAACCAGAGATCAATTCAGTATTTCCTGGCTTGTGTAAATGCATCACCTGCTGTGACCTTATCCCTAAAAAGAGAGAGAATAATTTCAGATCCTAATATTTGATAAATATCCACCCTCCTATAAATGATGACTACTCAAAGGCTCACATTTTACCATCCTCAACTTATCTTCCAAGATAGGAAGATCATTACTGATTTGGACCTAAGGATCTAGATTTAAATCCACTATTAAGTAGGATGTAATTTCAGGCATTTTTCCAAGCTTTGATTTGGAACTACAAGTGAGACCTGAGGGAAAGAGAACTAGTTAGCAGAACCCACCTTCATCTGCCAGAGGCAGCTTCAGAGAAGGCTGATGACTTTTTAGAAGGATTGTGTACACAAAAAGGATTCTGAAAGTCCCCTTGGGTTAGAAACACTCCCAAGCCTTCTAATCCATTCCCTACAAACAGTTTTCATGTTGTTTTCTTTCTTACCTTCAGAGCTATCTGAACCTCATAGAAGCCCATCAACACAATTAGACTCTAGGCTGATCGAGATTGTTAAATTGGTTATAGAACTAGAACTCCCCCAAATCCTCAATGAATATCTCTGTAATAAACAATATAAAATAGACTAGTTAGAAAGAAAGATGTTTTATTTTCAAGTTTAGACAGCAAACTAACTGGATCTGCGCTTTCACAAAGCTTCAGGGAATGGATTAAAGTGATCTGTTTTAAATATATAAGACAAACTGCATAAAGACATATTTATTTCAACCTACTTATAGTAGGTTTTATGTTACACTGGTCAAGTTTTTAATTAGTTTGTTGTCTTAAATAGGTAAACTTCCCCACTTGAAGTCTTATTTACACCACCTTTTTTTTTTTTTTGCGCAGACGCACATTTCAAAGGCATATCAAAGTTTAACGTCAAACCAGCCGGATATATATTATCATAAAGTCATAATTAATGATAATTGAGGTATGACTTCATGGCAACACAAAAGGCACTGTTCCAAAGTGGTACTTAATGTTTATACAATTGCATTATAAAAAATGTTGAACCCAAAGTTATGTTTCTTTTACTTCTGCTGTTCTTAGAAATTCTGACTCATCAATGGTAAAGATTTCAAGTAAAAGAACAAAAAGGAGCCAGGGAGAGATAAGGGTATATAAGAATAATTCCGTCTCCTCGGGAGTCATGAGGCTACCCTAGAGCTTTCCAGAGAGAACAAACCAAGGTAAACTTAGGGTTAATGTCTTTAGGTCTTAGCATCAAGACACACCAGCACCCTCCCTAAGGGGGAAAAAAAAAAAATAGGGGCCGGGCTCTTCAGCCTGTGGAAGTTCCTAGGCCAGGGATCAAACCCATGGCACAGCAGTAAGCTGAGCTGCTGCAGTAAGATTGCCAGGTCCTTAAACTGCTATGCCACAAGGGAACTCCTAAAGGGTAAATTTGAAGTGCCTTCCTAAGTGGCTCAACTGGCAGGTGTTAATTAACAACATAATGTGATTCCTGGCTCAAAGAAAGGATAACTTAGAGGCTGCTTCTGCTCACTGTTTGACTCATCATTGCACCCATGCAGTAAGGCTCCCTTCAGCCTTCCATGGCTCATGGTCAAGCACACATGTCTTTTTTTTTTTTTCAAGGCCACACTTGAGGCATATGGAAGTTTCTGGGCTAGAGGTTGAATCAGAGCTGCAGTTAAGCCTGCACCACAGCCATGGCAACACTAGATCCGAGCTGAGTCTGTGACCTACACTGTAACTTGTGGCAACGCTGGATCCTTGACCCACTGAGCAAGGCCAGGGATTGAACCACATCCACATGGATACTACGTCGAGTTCTTAACCCACTGAGCCACAACAGGAACTCCAAACACCCAGGCTTGGAGTGATGCTGGACTCAAATCCCAATTAAGCTGTTATTTAACCTACACTAGTTTAGAAAAGTCACCCAATTTGTCACCCAAGGTAAACTTGAATGTCTGTCTCTATACACTCAGACGGTGACTGAATAGAGAATTTTATTCCAGGAATGTTTTCTTACCACTTCCCAGTGTTCTCACTGAGAGGAGAGACCAGGAGAAATTCTGAATTTAGGAGAGAAAGTAATTACTAACAGGAGCGATAATCACAGGACAACCCGAAGTAATTAGAATGTGTAGCCAAGAGGTAAACTGAGTCTGTGAACACACAATGTAGGAGAACAAGAGAAAAATCCTTATGGACACTAGAAAGTAAGGGAGGCAGAGTTCCCTTTGTGGCTCAGCAGGTTAAGAACCTGACATAGTGTCCCTGAGGATGCGGGTTCAACCCCTGGCCTCACTCAGTGGGTTAAGTATCCAGCATTGTCGCAAGTTGTGGTGTAAGTCACAGGTGCGGCTCAGATCCTGCATTGCTGTGGCTGTGGGGTAGGCCGGCAGCTGCAGCTCTGATTGGACCCCAGGCCCAGGAACCCAGAGGAATATGGTGCTGAGGTGCCGCTGTAAAAAGAAAAAAAAAGAGAGAGAGAAAAGGAGGAATCAAACTACCCTGACAGATTCTCATCCAAGGAGGAGCTTCCTAAACGCTGTTGAGACAGGAACAAATCATATGTGGGAATTATAGAAATTGTAGGGTAACGGTCTCTAAATGCTATTGAATGTAAAGGGACCATTGAAGAAGTGAGTCAGATTCTAATAACAGTGGTCAAATTTCTTTCACTTTCTTGAGGGTTCTTAATATATTTGCATGTCAAAAGCAATCCAGATCTGGCATTGGAAATTTCCCCCACTATCTTTCCCTGTATCAGGCAGCCTTTTCTTGAAAAGTGAAACAACTAGGGATCTTGTCCAGTCTTGTGTTAAAACAGTAAGTGTTTGGTCGGCCCCTTCACTTTTCTGAGCCTATTTTCCCATTCGTAAAATAAGGCACCTGGAAGATCTCCAAAATCATTCTCAAGTGTAAAATCCATGATCCTATTGAAAAGATTTTCAGGAGAAACTCCAGTCCTGATTGTTTGAAAAGCATGATATTTATAATTCCTATTGGCTGCTGGGTTTTTACTCTCCATGTCCAGTAATTTTTGTGGACCTTAACATAACTTCACAATGACCCATATTTATAATTTTTTAGTCCTTTAATGTTGTTTATTTCAACTGTCTAAAACACACATTACCTCTGTTCTTTCATAGAACATTTATTTTTCTATTTTCAGTTCCAGTGCCATAAACTTCTCTTTCCACATCAGCCAGATGTCTCCCAGTGACCATTAATGGGAACCACCACAAAAGATGCTGACAGATCAAAAAAAACAATCACTACAATGGGAAAAAACAAACAAACAAAAAAAAAAAACAAAGCCAAAGTACCCCCAAGTGATTTGACACTTTTGTGAAACAAGGTAATGGCCATCAGCACAGCTCTGGGTGTCTGGGGACCTGGAGTGACACTACCTTTTTGAGCCACGTTCATATGCCAAGTGGAATAAGTTTAGCTGCCCTACTTTCCCAAACAGTGGTTTTAAGAGAAATGATGTGATGTACATAAAGGAATTTTATGCACACAGAAGTATGTTGTCATGGAAATAAGTAGCTCCCATCTTCCTAAAAATAGCTGATATGTCATCATATCAACTAAGGAGTGGTCTGAGTCTATAAAATATCTATCTTGGTGAAAGATTTTCTTTTACAGTAATTCAAGATTGCCTGATGTTTGTTCCATGGGATGTTAATAAGTATCATGCAAATAAAAACAATGGAACTCCTTCCAAATTTTTTTTTTTTTGATCAAACAGCCTTAAAAAATGTTTGGTTAAGCAAAGTTAAACAGACCCCATTCCTGCAGAACTTCTTAACGTCTTTAATATGCTAATATTTAATATTCCGTGGGCGCTATATAATATGATGTTTTCCAAGCCCATTTGACTATAAAACTGTTTCCCTAGGGAACATATATTGGCAATAATGACAAGTGAGTATCATTAGGAAACAGAACACTAATTTTTTTTCTTGTGCAACTTGCCAAATGAAGAGAACATTAATTAGTTCAGTGTGTGCCTCAGACCTGGATTCCAGGCAGACACACTGAATAAAGCCAGAGAAGCCAACACTGATTCCAGGTGGGTTAATCACTTTTTAATAACAGTAAGATAAACAGGGCTCTAGGCATCAGATATTTTAGAGGCAAGACAGGTTTTTGCTTCTCAAGTTTTAAAGTAAAAACATAGGTAAGCAGATGTCATTTGGCCTAAAATCACCCATCGCCGGAGCTGCTCTACTTTCCCATCCTAGATCCATATCCTAACCTTCTCTTTTCTATTCAAAACTTAAGGTCCCTAAACTTTCTGGGACACAATCAGGGGTCCTGGTGAAAGATGGTTTATTATAGTAAATAAGAACATACAGTGCAGCCAGATTGTCTGGATTCATGTCCTAGGTTCAGGTTTCCAGTTTGCAAGCTGGGTGGCCTAGGGCAAGCTATTTCACTTTCCCTGGCCTCAGTTTCCTCTAGTATAGAGCAGAGGTAATAATGGTGTGTCTGAGGTACATATAGTATACATAGTATACATACATATAGTATACATAATAAGCATATATAGTATACATAATATACATGCTATATATAGTACACATATATACTATATGCATATGTAGTATACATAGTATACATATACTATAGAATACATATACTATATCATATACATAGTATACATAGTATATGGATATAGTATATATAGTATACATAGTATACATACTATATGGATATATAGTATATGTATATGTAGTATATATAGTATACATACTACATACTATATGTGTGTATATATATATAGTATGTGTAGTATACATACTATACATACATACATATAGTACTACATAGTAGTACTACACAGTATACACACATATATACTATATATGTACAATATACTATGCTATATACTATATGTGTATATGTAATGTATATAGTATATAGTATACCATAGTATATATGGTATACATTCTGCATGTATAATATAGAGTATATATAATATGTAGTGTATATAATATAATAAATGTAAAACATATAAATTTAAGAACTGAATAAATCTGAATAAAGCCCTTGCTATCTAAACTCCCACTACTTTTAAATCAGGAAACAAATAGCTTTGGACAGCTTAACATCTCTCGTTATCTAACTTTGCTATCCACACTCGCTAACTAAATAAATCTAATAGTAAGGAATATTTGTGGTACTTATATCATCGAGTCCTTGTGAGGACTAAATTAGTTAATATCTGTAAAGCACTTTGAGACTGTCTGGCACAGAATGAGTATTTCCTATTCCTACTATTCCAGCTACCACAACATAATATTCTGTGAGTATTAATGATAGATTTCTTCTAGATAATTTATTTTTTTATTTATATTTTTTGGCCACACCCACAGCATGTGGAAGTTCCTGGGCCAGGATCAAACCTGTGGTGCAGGGAGTTCCCGTCGTGGCGCAGTGAGTTCCCGTCGTGGCGCAGTGGTTAACGAATCCGACTAGGAACAATGAGGTTGTGGGTTCGGTCCCTGCGCTTGCTCAGTGGGTTAACGATTCGGTGTTGCCCTGAGCTGTGGTGTAGGTTGCAGACGCGGCTCGGATCTCGCGTTGCTGTGGCTCTGGCGTAGGCCGGAGACTACAGCTCCGATTGGACCCCTAGCCTGGGAACCTCCATATGCCGCGGGAGCAGCCCAAGAAATAGCACAAAAAAAAAAAAAAGAAAACCTGTGGTGCAGCTGTGCCCTGTGCCATAGCTGCAGCAACACTGGATCCTTAACCTGCTGTACCCCAAGGAACTTCCTAAGCAATTTATTTTTATTTAACAGAAGTTCTCAATGTTTTAATCCAAAGTTTTATTAAAGGAATGACTGCCCCCCAATTTATTTATGTATTCATTTGTCTTTACCAAGGATCATTTTAGGAAAAAGAAAAAAAAAAGAATATGGGATTACTAACAAGAGCCTTTGCTTCTGGTCAACTAATTTCTAGCAAAGTACTAATTAAAACACATTAGGCAGAGACATACCCTCTGAGATTTCAGTTTCTTCTTCAGAAATGTGTACAAAAGCCTACCCTCCTTACCTTATAGGACCAAGAGAGAAAATTAATATAAAAGTATTCTGCAAGTGGAAATGTCGCAGTCAGACAGGGAACTGCTTGTCACTCCACTTAGGTCATTGCTTGTTGTATTTGCAGGATATAGCCTCAGAATTTCAGTCCTAAAACCCATATGAAATGCAGAGTCTTAAACAAGTTTGTGGTTTCAGAGGAAATTAGCACCTGATGAAGACTGGTGGTTGGACAATAGGATATTTTGGAAACAACATTCAGTCAAGCAACAAACACTGACTGAGCACCTACTAGGTACCAGTTGCTGTTCTTGGTGCAACTCTGGTTGAATCATGAAGTATGTGACTCATTACTTACAGAAACTGATATAAATTTCCCCTTTCTCCTGCCATGTTGTTGATCCTTATCAAGTCACGTATATTCCTTGCTCAAGCTTCATTCTTTGTAAAAATGTCCCCCTGCTTCATGGGGCAAGGACTATTCTTAAGGTCATGTTACTAAAGTGTTTACATTTCCTCAAAAGGAAAGTGTAATTGAAATCCAGTCTACTTATCACTAAAGTATCAGGGGACAGATTTCCAACCGCAGTGCCTGCTTTGTTATTCATTCATTTTCTTCTCCTGGAAATTTAATAAACTGTATCTAAAAGGTCATGAGTCCTTCCTGAATAGCAGCACTAAAGGTATTTGTATAGCATTTAATATTTAGCCAATCCTTTACAATCTGACTGTTTATGATCCGCCTAGCAACCTAAAGTAGTTCATTACAATCACATTGTTTTTAGAAATGAAGAAACCAAGGCCCCAAGGCATACACACGTTGTTACGTGTAACCAACAATATTATTCTTACTCTATCAGTCAAGTAAGAATTAAGTCATCAAGTTGAATAACATTTTTAGCTTCTTTTGATTTTATCCCCCAAGTATAATTGATCATACAAAGAAGATATAATCCTACCATGGGGGAAAAAACCACTCAGATAAACTATGAATCCAGTAGTTTCTGTTGTGGCTCAGCATATTAAGAACCCAAGTAGTATCCCTGAGGATGTGGGTTCAATCCCTGGCCTTGCTCAGTGGGTTAGCAGATAATTGAGATAAGGGGAAAGGTTATTGGAAAGAGAGGTGGAAAAAAGAATTTCTTTCATATTAAATAACACAATAATATTTTTTATTGTGTGACAATGGATTCTTTTGCAGGGGGGATGGTCACACCTATAGCATATGGAAGTTCCCAGGTTAGGGGTCAAACAGAAGCTGCAGGAGTTCCTGTTGTGGCTCAGCGGGTTAAGAATTCAATTAGTATCCACAAGGATGCGGGTTCGATCCCTAGCCTCACTCAATGGGTTAAGGATCTGGCATTTCGGTAAGCTTCGGTGTGGGTCACAGATGCAGTCCAGATCCCATGTGGCTGTGGCTATGGCACAGGCTGGCAGCTACAGCTCCAATTTTGTGTGTGTGTGTATGTGTGTGTGCTGTGCCCTACACCACAGCTACAGCAACCATTTGACCCCTAACCTGGGAACATCTATATGCTGCAGGAGTGGCCCTATAAAGAAAAAAAAAGTGAATCCACCATCACATAATAAAAAATATTACTGTTATTTAATATGAAAGAAATTCTTTTTTCCACCTCTCTCTTCAATATCCCTTTCCCTTTATCCTAATTATCTGTTTAATTACCCATAAAGTATGCTATCACCTTGTGTCAGACTAATATGAAATTGCAAAAAAGAGAAATAAACCCCAGGTGACTAGAAACCTTAGGTTAAAAACAGATGAGAAAATCACTAAGAGTGAATTGCAACTCCAGAGTCTCTGTTGTGCGAACTTCTCTAATTCGAAAGCAATTTTTTTCTTCTAAAGAAATATCACAAAGCTTGGCTGTCTAAGGACACTTCAAAGTCATGCTCTCTGACCTCTGCTGGGCCCTTACAGTCCAATAGTATACACTTTTATTGAGTCTGATCCCATTCACAACTTTCACTTCATCTCCACTACATAGATTTCGCAAGTTACCTGGATTTTTTTTTTTTTTTACCATTTATGAATGAATGAATAAATCTTTTCCTTGTTCAATTTCCAGCTTCACTTAAGCAGACAAAACTATCTCCTTCAATTCCTTCAGACTCTTGGGACCCTTTTCCTGTATATCTAACAAGTTCAGATGGGCTCCATTCTAAAGTCAACCTTCATCAGCCCTCAAATTACCGCCCCTTCCCTTGACTCTAATTCCTTTCTTTTTTCTTTTTTGGCCACATATATGGCTTATGGAAGTTCCCTGCCAGAGGTTGAATCCAAGCCCCAGCTGTGACCTACACCACAGCTGTAGCAATACCAGATCATTAACCCACTGCACTGGGTCATGGATTGAACCCACATTACCACAGCAACAATGTTGGATCCTTAACCTGTTGCATCACAGCAGGAACTCCTTGACTCTAATTTCTTGAGTTATCAGTATTTGGTTTTCCACAAATTATTCTCTGCCCAATCATATTTCAAACCCCTAAAACTGGTTTTGCTCTCAGTTATCTACTTTTATGTCCTATACAAGTCACTTTTATTCATTTAGCAAATACTTTCAGAGCACGCACTATGCTTGGTGCTGGAAATACAGTGATGACTTGGAATTTACAATCTAGCAGGGGAGACAGCTAAGAAACAAGTAAACAGGGAGTTCCTGTTGTGGGTCCGTGGTTAACAAACCCGACTAGGAACCATGAGGTTGCAGGTTCGATCCCTGGCCTCGCTCAGTGGGTTAAGGATCTGGCGTTGCCGTGAGCTGTGCTGTACGTCACAGACGCGGCTCAGATCCCATGTTGCTGTGGCTCTGGCATAGGCCGGCAGCAACAGCTCCAATTAGACCCATAGCCTGGGAACCTCCATATGCTGTGGGTGCGGCCCTAAAAAAGACAAAAAAAGGCAAAAATAAATAAATAAATAAATAAAAAATAAAAGAAACAAGTAAACAAATAAAAAATACTTGTAAATAATGAGGTGTGCTATGAAGGAAATGATCAGGTAGAGTTCTGGTGATAGCAAGGAAAGCCAACCTTCTTGGGTATCATGGTCAGGAAGGCTTTTCTGAAATAGTGGCAAAAAATATTCAGGAGTGGCTGGTGTGGCACAGAGGAAATGAATCTGACTAGTAACCATGAGGTTGAGGGTTCGAACTCTGGCCTCAATCGGTGGGTTAAGAATCTGGCGTTGCCACGAGCTGTGGTGTAGGCTGCAGACATAGCTTGGATGACTCATTGCTGTGGCTGTGGCTGTGATTGTGACTGGCAGCTGTAGCTTTGATTCAACCCCTAGCCTGGGAACCTCCATTTGCCTTGGATGCAGCCCTAAAAAGAAAAAAAAAAAAAAAAAAGTCAGTTGTTCTAAGAAGAACGCAGGATGACTGGTCCGAAAACATTATCTGGAAGTGGCAGTTCAGTTCAGTTAAACACTTCCAGAAGAAAATTCCAACATGGAAGATGGGAACACTCTAATAAATAAACACAGCATGCAAACACCCAGAAACAGACACTGTTCAGAGATTCTGACAGTGAGCATGATGGGATTCTACGAGCAGAACTCCAGTTCCTGAAGGCTAGTTCCAGGATGGGTCTGGAAGTGCAAGGCTGATGCCCTGTTTTGGGGGTGGAGGAATCAAGGGCAGGATATTGTACCACATATAAGTGATATCATATGGCATTTGTCTTTCTCTTTCTGACTTACTTCACTGTTGGTGGGAACAATCACTATGGAAAACAGTATGGAGGTACCTCAGAAAACTAAATATAGAACTACCATATGATCCACAATTACTTTTTGTGGATCATTTGTGGAATATTTCCTTCATCTTTACTAAAGGTCTATTATTACCAAAGATACTTAACACCTGATATGTGCATATGTCTATATAGATAAATATAAACATATACATACATGTATAGATACATACTACATACATATATATATGCATTTATGTGTATACACCTGTATGCACACACACACCTGGATAGTGTATTAGATATATTAAGAATATGATTCATATTAAACACTGAGTTCTTGGAATACAGATGGCACATCCCAGGAACTATCCTAATTCCCTCTGGCCCATCATCTTATTTTCTTAAATGTTTACACTAGGACACACATATCCTGAATGTTATCACCTCTCACTCTGACGATAAATAGATAAAAGCAGGAAATAGATGCCTTTTCCTACCTTGCCAGGAAGAATTAGGTGGCATTGCCCTTCTACCCAGCCCAAATCGGACCTCTCTCTGGGCACCCATCTGCAGCCAGAACAGTTGTAATCACCACCTGCATCACCCCAGGCCTGCTGCCAGCTCCCCACCTCACCTACTCCCCCCACCTCTTAGTCTCCCTCTCACCAATCAATATGAGTAAAGCCCAGGGCTGGCTCCACCAGGACCTCAAATAAAGTCACTCCCGCATCACCATGGCAATAATCACCCTTTAGACAACACTCCTTATGCTGTCCCACTGGATCCTCATTTCCAGAGAAAATATTGAGTAAAAAAAATTACCAGAGCTTGCATGAATACAAACCAATTCAGACCTGGATATTACAGGAGACTGGGTTTCTTATTTACCCTACACATCTTTAACTGACAGTTCCAGGAGCACCGAGAAGTGCCAAATGGTGCCAAATGGTGCAAGGAAGAGAGCTACAATTGAGCACTCTGCTGAAACTATGTCCCTGGGGAAAGGAGCTAGAAAATTCCATCTGGTGGCCAAGAAACACAGGAAAGCAACTTGTGTTTTGCAGAGACCTGGTAGAGAAAATCAAAATAAAACAAACACGGTCTTGCAAAAAAAGCAGAAACTCTATAACTGTCCTATGTTTGGGTATGGAAATGAAGTTTATAACATCCTCACTGTGCTGGAATCTTCCAGAGCAGAGTAAATAATGTAAAAATGGCTCTGGACCAGAGATATCACTTGCACACCTGCCAGACACTAATTCAAAAATCCTCTCTGGAAATTTATCTAAAATCCAGCATCCTGGATGCCTACAGAGAAATGATCCCAAGAAAAGATGAGTTCATAAATAAAAACTATAGAGCATGAAGAAAAATATGTCCCCTCAAGGAAGGGTCAGCAAGTAAGACAAGTAGGTTTGTTTAGCCCTGTCAACTCAAAGAAGTAGGTAAAGGATCTGGCATTGCTGCGAGCTGTGGTGCAGGTAGCAGACGTGCCTCAGTTCTGGTGTTGCTGTGGCTGTGGCACAGGCCAGAGGCTACAGCTCCGATTTGACCTGGAGCCTGGGAAATTCCATATGCTGAGAGTGCGGCCCTAAAAAAAAGAGAGAGAGAGAGAGAGAGAGACAAACTAAAATAAAATTGATTAAAAAAAGTGGTTAAAAGGAAAGTAATAATAAGAGTAGAATGCTATCAAAAATAAACAGGTGGATCAAGAAAAATAATGTAATAAAATTTCTGGAAATGAAAAATAAAACCATTGAAGATGATCTGAGCATCCTAGTTCTATGAAATGAGGTGGGGGAAGGGCAAAGCACCCAGTGCTCTCTGGGAAGACAGGAGCTGATCATATTTGTAGTCTATAAAAGGGAAACTTCCCCAGGATACCAAAAGGACAGCACCCTGCCCCAGCTGTAGCAATGAGAAAACAATGTAAATTTTTCAAAAGCCCCTGCAGCATTATGCAAACAGAGGAACAACATAGGAGGATCCTGACTCAGTTCTAATTTACACGACCCCTGGTGATAACGGAGCACTCTGCCTAGTGAACACACAGGTGTCCTAGGAAGAGGTCTTTGAGGGTAGCAAGTCTAGCTTCTGGGACAGATAGTGAAGAAATAAGAGGGGCAGAGGTTTTCCCAGGTCCTGTCATTAGGAAACACCATTTTATTTCTCCTCTTGCATTAAGTTCTTAGTACAAGTATGTCCCTGGAACTACATCTCTCTTGGATTTTAGAGAAGACGGACTAAAAAAAGCATGTCTGTGGCCGTATCTTTGACAATGACCTGTAGTGGGAAATAAAATATAAAACTCTTTGTACTTATCCAGTACTCCAGAATTCTAGCAATTAGCTCTACTAAACTGGCCCCCTGGGCTCCACTTTCGCATTGGTAACTTCCTTCTTCTGAGCTTAATAGATCTTTGTTGCGTTATTGCCTAACCTGAAACGTTACTCCAGATTGTTTTGCAAAAGGAAAAATGGCTCCCAAATCAGAATCTGAGAGTGGCGTGCAAAGGTTCCTTGTAGAGCTGTCATTTAAAACAATTGTGAACTAGAACTACCTTTAGTTCCCCTGAAACCTGTAGTGTTTCCGAGGGATAAGGTCTCAAAGGATATACTATTGTTTCTGATATGCTTTGGGGATTCGTTTTTTTCAAGTTTAATCTTTCTTGGAATCCATGTGCCAGAATAAACATATTACTTCATACATGGTCTCTGGTTTACTCTAGCTCAGAACATGTAGTTAGTCAACAAAAGGAGGCAGCTTTGCCAAAACTCAGTAACATATACGATTTGAAATGGTTACAAAGGTAACACTGCAAACCAAAAGAAAGAAAATTCATTTGTGAAATTTTTTAGAGTAATTTTGCAGGAAAGCAAAAAGTCTCCATTAAAACATGCATTAGTTTAGAAATCCCAAAGCAATAGTTTTAGGCCCTTTTACCCACTTCTCCACTGTTCAGTAGTATTAAACTACCTAAATTATTCCAATAGGCAAAATAATACAGGAAAATCTTATGATACAAGTTGACAAGTGGTGCTACAAGGAAAGTAATCTAACCATGGCCACCAATTTGCTAGGAAGGAATAAAAAGGATACAGAACAGGAGAGACCAATTATATTTTAAGAGTATTGTGCTTAATAAATGAGCACCATGATAAAGCTTCAGAAATCATAGCTATAGTTATTAAAAAACAATTTAAGACATACACTAAAATGTATGATTTTATAAATTTTAAATATTTTCACAGTTTTGTTTTCTTTTACCATCTTCAGGAATTCATTGATCCCACTTTTCTAAATTAATCTGAGCTATAAAAGAAACACATTTTGGACTTATAACACTCCTTTGAAAGCACTGTGAAAAGAAAGATTTTCAATTAAGACCAGTGTAAAATGAGCCAGAATGGGGCGAGTGAAATGAATCAGAGAAGACTAATCTTCAAATCGTAAAAGATGTCCGTGTATTCATTAAAAAAAAAATCCTATTCATATTTTGATGCTTAAGAAATAAAAATAATCCTGACACTCATTCGAGTATTCTAAACAAAGTGACATGAATGATTCCATATGAAACTCTCCTTAGAGAATTTCTGCATTTCTTTCCCTGGATACTTTCAAATATCCCTCAAACATCTTTACAGCCCCAGGAAATTCACCACACCATCAAACATTTTCACACTTAACAGTAATTTGTTGGTAGAATATCTTATACCGGGAGACTTTTATTCAGCAATGCAACATAAAACAGGAATAAGAGAAAACTGGTTTAACTGTAATTCAGATACACTTCTAAAATTACATCTTAAATATTCACTGAATTGAAACCCATTTTTCCCATCTTGACTGATTCTAAAAGCCTATAAATAATGAACATATATGATCTTTTCCAATAAGTACAGATTAAAAAATAATGTAATATGGTGAACCTAGCACAGCTTAGTCTTGAAATGCTGACGAGGTCTTACAGAAATCAGGAAGAGAGTAAATGTGACAAGTTCCCTTTCTGTTTGCTTTCAGGGCTGACTTACTGCTGCACCCTATGGGGACAGTCATCACAGAATGAGTCATATGGAAAACACAGGCAGACCAAAGAATACTGAGACTATAAGTACGTGTCATTCTTTCATTGGGAGCTAACTTTAAGGATAAGACATAGAAACTGGATGGTAAAAAGTGTCTCCAAAAGATCCATTTCTGAAAGCAACAAGTGATTGTATTTTTTTAAATAACAATTATAAAAGCTTTTGAAAAGGCGCAAATTATGCAACCCTTGATTCTTGAAAGCAGTTACTTCATTTGGAGAAACAGTGTAATGGAATCAATGGTATAAAAGACACACACAAGCAGACTCAAGGCAAATTTGAAATCAAAGATCGCAGAAAGATTATTTTCATCTTCCAAAAAATAAATTCAGCTACGTGCATGGAAAACTGAGGTCTTGGAAAGTTACTTATTATTATATGACAAATGAGAAAATTACAAGCATAATGGCACTTTTTTTTCAATTGAGCACTGTAGCACTTTCTTTTTGAGCCCATTTGCTAAACAGTAAGTATGTTTTCTACTGTGGATTCAAAATATTAAAATGGGAGTTCCTTTCATGGCACAGTGGAAATGAATGTGACTAGGATCCATGAGGACACAGGTTTGATCCCTGGCCTCTCTCCGTGGTTTAAAGATCCAGCGTTTCTGTGAGCTTCGGTGTATATCGCAGACGAGGCTCGGAACTGGCGTTGCTGTGGCTGTGGCGCAGGCCAGCAGCTACAGCTCCGATTCGATCCTTAGCCTGGGAACCTCCATATGCCTTGGGCGCAGCCATAAAAAAGAAAAAAAAAATTAAAATGTACACTTTTTGCTTGTTAAAGAAAACTTCATAAACTTTGAAGTGTTCTATTACGTGATACAATAGTATGCCGTGTGTTATATTTACCAAGATGATATTGATATGTAATGTATGTGATTTCTATATTATGTTGGTATTAATTTACCACTTTTCCTTACAAAACACCAGCCCTTTCAGTATACAGATGGCTATATAATAAGACATAAAACTCTAGTCATGACCACAAGACAATCTGCTTACAATGGGTAGGAAAATAGTAATACAATAGTTTTTAATGGTGTAAACGTAAAAAATATTATCAGAAGAAATTCATAGAACTTAAATCAAAGTAAAGCTATCTCAGAAGTAGGAATAGGCTTTTGAAAACACTCACTTGCCTCCTGTAAGGAGGAATAACAGCTTTGGACAGCATCTCCAATTGTTCAGGGCTCCACCCTAAGGAGTGTATTTGTCATGTAACAATATTGACTCTGGGGTCAGACTCCAACTGCTAAGGACACGTCTCCTTAATGCATCTGAAACCTTTCTTTTCTATGTGGCTAAAGTAGCCACCAGATCCAGATTTTTTTTTTTTTTAATGGCCCTTGTTTCCAGCCTATCCCAGTTCATTAGCAAAAAATCACTTCCATAGGAAGTTCTAAGGATTCATGAGATTATTCACTTCATCCTCCAAAGAATGATGTTAAACTTCCCTTTAGAAATACCCATCTCCTAAAAGATAGAGCTCCTGGGGAAATCACTTATCCACACTGGATGTTCCTGCATAGAAATTACTTCGTATTCCTCTTTCCCCACAATCTCAACCTCCACTAGGATCTAAAAGGATTTCCAACTGTAGGCCTTTATTCAGGGACAACAAAAGACTTGACTAACTGTGAGACTAGAATTCCTTCCAAATTAGAACAAGGTATAAGATTTCCCATAGCCAGGAAGAAATACGAGGTTGTGCTCCAAAACAAGGGCAGAGAGCTAAGTGCTAAATTCTAACGCTGTGGGCCCCTTTAGAATGGCTACACACAGAGACTTGAACACTTGAGCAAGAGTTCTTTTAACATGAGTCTGCGGATCCCACAAAACCGTTCCAGGACACAAATGAGACCTCTGAAATAATTGTAAAATTATGTGTGTGTGTAGATGCAGATCTTTTTCCGCAGAGAACATTGGTAGATTTTATCATCTAGACCCTATCATTGATTGTCCAAATCACCAAACTTTTGAGGGTTAAGTTATGTTCTCCATTATTATGCTCGGCAACAGATTTAAACAGAGACTTTTCTGAGCAAACTGAGAATAGAGGTATTTTATTCATGATCCAGGAAGATCCTACAGCACTTACTGTACCAGAGCATTTGGCTTTTCATTATTTCAACCCAAGAGTCATTCATAAATTTTGATTTAAGGCAATTGATTTTCATAAATCAGGTATATTTTACAAGTGTCTGGCTACAAGTCAGAGAGCCTTCGAAACTGTTCAAATGCATTTAAGCCTACAGGTTCTCTTCTGTAGGCCTAAATCCTCTGCTGGGGGCCTTGCTTCATGCTCTGCAGTTCCTACTAACCCTGGATTCAGGAAATGGTGCTGTCCTGGTTATCCCCTTTTCTCTTTGATTCTTTTTGTGCTTTAGAAGTTCTTCTTTTCCTCATCCTCCTAAATGGATAAAAGTTACCAAGGTTTGGGACTGAGCCTACCTCTCTACACTTGCCCTTGAGGTTGTACAACGTTAAATTCAACATATCAATGACTGGGTCACAGCTTTTGATCCAGAGCAGTGTCCCTAATTTTAGACTCAGAAAACTTGGTCCACTCTAGGGGTAAATAAATCTGCTTCCTCTCCCTTAGTCCTAGAAGGAACAGAAATAAGAAGAAAGCTGAAAGTACTGAAATCTATATTAAGATTCCTAGGTAAAGTTGTGGAGTAAGTTTTGAAAATACTGGCATCAACTTTATGTGTTTATAATTTAAGTGTTTGTGAGATATGAGAGAAATATATTTTTGAGAACCTGAATATTAGTCTATGACTCTAAGAATGTGGCTAGAATTAGGATTTTAAATTGTATATTAAAATATTTGGCTATGAGCAAAATTTATATGATCACTATAACTTGAATTACAAACCATTAATTTTAATTAATGGTATTTATATAGAATCACTAAAGTAATTAGAAAAGGTTTGCTAATTATGTTTGCAAATCTGCCCTGTTGGACATTTTAAAAGTTTAAAAGAATTAGCTATTCTGGTACTAAATTTATAAACGTAGGTTAAAAATACTTAGGGGAATTTTATTAAAGTATTTCATAAAGGGATCTATTTATAATATTGAATTTAATTTTTAAAATGTAACCTATTTAATTTAGGCAAATTTAATCTGTTGATATTTATTTTATTTTCTTCTTCTTATTTTTTTAGGGCCGCACCCATGGCATATTGAGGTTCCCAGGCTAGGAGTCAAACTGGAGCTGTGTCCACAGGCCTAAGTCACAGCCACAGCAATGTCAGATCCAAGCCATGTCTGTGACCTACACTGCAGCTCATGGCAACGCCAGATCCTCAACCCACTTAGCAAGGCCAGGGATTGAACCTGCATCCATTGTCATGGATTCCAGTCAGATCCATTTCCACTGAGCCACGTTGTGAATTCCTACTGATATTTATTTTAATTAAACATCAAGAAACAAGTTCTAGAAGTCTTACATACAATATCATACTTATGGTTCACAATACTGTATTGTACATTTAACAACTTATTAAGAGGAGGTATCTCATGTGATCTATTCCCATAGCAATAAAAAAGAAACACGCTAAAAAAGTTTTTTAGGGACTTCTTGTAGCGTGGCAGATTAAGAATCTGGCATAGTGTCCATAAAGATGTGGGTTTGATCCCTGGCCTCACTCAGTGGATTAAGGATCTGGCCTTACTATAGGCTACGGCATAGGTCACAGATGCAGCTCAGATCCCATGTTGCTGTGGCTGTGATGTAGGGCTGCAGCTGAAGCTCTGATTGTATCCACAGCCTGGGAACCTCTACATGCTGCAGGTGCAGCTGTAAAAAAAAAAAAAAGGATTTTCAATTTTAAGCCAACTTACCATATTCAAAAACAAGTTATTTCTGTATATTTTATGCATACATAGAAAATTTGTATATTCCTAAACTTGAAACTTTTAGGAAAAGCTAGGTGTTAATGTTTTACCTTTTAATATAGTGAATATTGGTTAAACCCCAAGAAATGGGAAACAATTATTTTTGTATACAAAAACCCCCAGCACACATTAAGATAAACTCAAATGACAATCACCGCTTCCTATATGACAAAACACCAATACTAAGGGTCTATTTCTCTAAACTAGAATTTGGGGAGAGCTTACTTATTTAACAACTTGGTTTGCAGTTAGGCATACACTTTTGGAAAGGCTCCTTTAAGACAAAGCGCTTAAGTATAAGAAGTTGTTCTCTCTTTGCTCTGCATAAGGCTCGCCATCATTCAGTTTTGTGAAGTAAGCATCTGCTCATGTTTATCTCTTTACTTCCTGACATCAGAAAGCAGCTTAGCAAGTTCCCATTGCAGGTCAGTGGTAACAAACCTGACCTGTATCCATAAGGACATGGGTTCAATCCCTGGCCTCACTTGGTGGGTTAAGGATCTGGTGTTGCCATGAGCTGTAGTGTCTGTAGTGTCTGTAGTGTCTGTAGTGTCTGTAGGTCACAGACACGGCTTAGATCCTGTGTTGCTGTGGCTGTAATGTAGGCCAACAGCTACAGCTCCAATTCGACCCCTAGCCTGAGAACCTCCATATGCCACAGGTATGGCCTTAAAAAGCAAAAGAAAGAAAGAAAGTAACTTGGTAAATGAAAAGAATACTGGCTTTACTATCAGCAATTACAGAGCATTTTAGGTCCTCTCTCTACTTTTCCTAGTTTCGTGTCTCTGGGCCAATTATGTCCACCCAGCTAAGTTTTTTTTTTTCCTTATTGCTCAAGGAAAATAATGATGCCTTCTGAGATTGTCATTAAGATGACAAATTCATTTTCCCAATAATATATGTTGAAAGCTTAAGCCTTATGATCGGCTATAATCAAAGAGGAATCAAAGATTCTGTTCTCATGGAATTAATAGACTTAGGTAATAAAGTTAACAGTCTGAGACCTAAATGATTTTCCTAGAGAAGCAAGTTCTGTAATAACAACTAATATTTTTGAGTGCTTCCTACATGCTCCACACCATTCTTAGCACTTTACCTCAATTATTTTGTATAATCTTCCTCAAATCCTATAAAGTAAGTCTTACTATCCCCACTTCACAAGTGAGACAACTTCAGTACAGGGGTTATTAGAGTGTGTAGTAATAAATAAAACTAAATTTGGACTTGAACTAATATGAATCTACAGCTTGCTCCTTTCACCATCACGGGACACTTCCTCTCAAGGATGAAATCTCAACTCCATCAAATAGCTCCAGGCAAATAGCCCCCAAACACCTTTTCGAACCTATTGTTTATGAGTTTCCCAGATGTAGCTCACTCCAGCCAGGCTAGTCCCATTAAATATCCAACAAACATATTATGAAAATTCTTTATCACTGTCTCCATCTGGAAATCTTGTTTTCTACTATCAATTTGAGCATTCTCATGGATAGCAATCTCTCCCTCGTCTGAAAAATAATAACAGCTGACTTCTATACCACTTACCAGACCCTCATCATCACATGCAGATAATTAATTTTTAGTTTGGTTCGGTTTAATTCATCAAACAGACCAGCAGTAAGGCAGATGATAGTGTATTCAGGGTCTTGTTTTTTCCCATGGCGTGGCCTACCACCCTGAATTACAATTGTGTAGCTAAGTGTCTGGCTACCTCAGTAATTGGTGTATTTTTCATTTTCATATCTTTAATATCAGGCATGATATCTGCTACATAAACAAGTTCAGTGAATATCTGGTAAATAAATGAATGAATGAGTAAATAAATGAAATAATATAGTCAAGTGCCCAGTCCATACTGGATACTCAATGATTACTAGTTATTACATCTCCAATTTTACTCAAAAATAGGAAATAACCTACTTTAAAATTTGCTTTGATGAAAGCCTCTAAAGATATGATGACATCAATGTATAAAACACAAAGGTATTTTGAGAATCCACTTAATTCAGCTGTTGTTTGGTTGTTGGTACTAAGCTCAGTTTCAATTTACCAAACATCCTTTTATGTGTCACATTATCAATCCTATTCAGGGTAAAAGCAGATCAAAAAAGATCTACTTAGTAACAACAGATTTTTACAATATCAGGCAAATCCCAAAGATTGATCACATGACAGCACTCTTAAACGTAATGAAGTTTAATAACATATAAGAAAAAACTGTAGCATCTATGAAACCCTAGCTGTTTCCTTCCGAGACAGATTATGTACATCCCACATGCCACAGTCAGCATATGTGTGTAGGGTATGTTCTAATAATTATGGTCATTCTGCCATTACCTTAGCTACTAGGACAGATACAGAGATTTTACTGACATGCAATTAGGTACAGGAGTACTGTAGGATAATCCTTTCTTTATAATTAGTTATAATAAACCAGAGATGTTTTTAATTGCCCAGCTTTATGGGCTGAGTTGTGTTCCCCGACCCCCACCAAAAAAAATTCATACCATAACCCCCAGAATCTCAAAAAATAACTGTATTTGGAGATAGTCTTTAAAGAGGGAATTAAGTTAAAATGTGTCATTAAGATGGGCACTAAGCCAAGATGAATGATGTCCTAATAAGAAGTGGAAATCTGAACACAGATAGGTTCAGAGGGATGACCTTGTGAAGACATGGCATCCAAGGAGGGAGGTCTCAGATGAAATCAAACTTGCCGAGACCTTGATCTCAGATTTCCAGTCTCTAAGACTGTGAGAAAAGAAATTTCTGTTGCCACCCAGTCTACAGTTTTGTGTCATGTAGCATGCCTAGCAAACTAATGTACCAAGTACTTTCCCATTTCTTTTTCTTTTAAATAGTTTTCTCATTCTTTTATTAATACATTCAATTTGATAAACGTGCTGGGCCTAATTATTTTATATTCCATATCTAATTCCAGGATCTGAACCTTAAGGTAGCTTCTGCTCATGGTGTTCCTTTTTTTTTTTTTTTTTTTTTTTCTTGGTCCTTTTAGGGCCACACCCCGCAGCATATGGAAGCTCCCAGGCTAAGGGTCGAGTCAGAGCTGAAGCCGCAGGACTACACCACAGCCACCTCATTGCCAGATCTGAGCTGCGTCCTTGACCTATACCAGAACTCATGGCAGTGCCGGATCCTTAACCCATTGATTGAGGCCAGGGATCAAACCTGTGTCCTCATGGATGCTAGTGAAATCTGCTTCCACTGAGCCATGACAGGAACTCCTCCCATTTCTTAATTCATTAAAATCTCACTTGATACTTAAAACGGTCATGCATGATAAACTTATGCCCATTTTGTAGATAAGGAAAATGAAGTTTCAGACATGTGAAATGATGTCTCTGAGATTATCCAGAGAGTGAACACAAACAAGGCTGCAAGACTCAGACAGGAACTTTACAACCCCAAATTCTGCCCGCTTTCCATTCTTAGCAGGCGATGGACTGGAGCACACCAGAGCATTGTTCTCGGCAATGCCCTCCACAAGTTGTGGGACCTTCAGACAGTCATTAATTTTTTAACATCTTCATTTTTTCATCTGCAAAATGAGGGGGTTGAATTGACTATTCTAAAGCCTGTATAGACCGAGTCTACACAAAAGTCTTTCTAGTTTGAAAAGTTCAGCTCAAATCTTTATTTTTAATTAAACTCCTAAAGACGTTAGCTCTGTAAACTCATTTAGAATTAAAAAGTCATCTTTTGGGAAACCACTTCCTGTTTTGTCTACAGAAATTAAGGTTCTGTCAAAAAAATTATATACCTGATGGAATTCCTGTCATGGCTCAGCTGAAACAAATCTGACTAGTAACCATTAGGACACAGGTTCAATCCCTGGCCTCACTCAGTAGGTTAAGGATCCCTCATTGCTGTGTGCTGTGGTGTAGGACACAGACATGACTCAGATCTGGTGTTGCTGTGGCTGTGGCGTAGACCGGCGACTACAGCTATGATTCGACCCCTAGCCTGGGAAACTCCATATGCCATAGGTACGGCCCTAAAAAGACAAAAAAAAAAAAAAAAGTTTACAGACTTGAAAATGTTTTGAAATATTACAATCCTAATTTCTTTTAAAAGTTATTTTTGTAGGGCTTGCATCCCATTAATTAATTTTCTGTTGTTGAAGATTTCTCCATTCTGAACTTTGAAAGGTTACACACAGTTTCATGAAGAAAACACAAGAAAGACTAAAAAAAAAAAAAAAAGCTTTTTGGCTGTGCCTGTGACATGTCAAAGTTCCTGGGCCAGGGATAGGACCTGTGCCACAGCAGTGACCCAAGCCGCTGCAGTGACAACACTGGATCCTAAACCCACTGCACCACAAGAGAACCACACAACTAAAATTTTTTACAGAAAATTTGAGTTCAGCTTTAAAATGTTGAGTGAATAATTACATAATATTGAATGAGAAAAAGTAGTTGCAGACCTTAGTTTCTAGGTCTGAAAATGGTATAAATGGCTTCCTGCATGCTTGGCAGGAAAGTATGCTATTAAATGAGAGAAGATCTATGAAATATCCTAGAATTCTTTGGAGGGAAATGGCTGCAAGGTCATTAATAAAAACTCATAGTATTAGGATTTTTTTTTCAATAACTGCCCTAGTTTTAAAATACTATGTGAAGGCTTGGTTTGTATTTTTTCATACCTATAGTGAGTGTACATTTTGTTTGCCAAGGAGAGGAAGTACATTGTGTAAAATAATTTATACTCTAATGGAGGACAGCAGCTCATATGACGGTAAGAGTTAGAACTGTGAATCATCTCTTGTGCATTTTCAACTAAATAGAGGCTATCTGCCCAAGAGGGAGAAAAAAAAATTCTACAAACCACAAACTCCATCCAATCACATAAAGACAAATCAACCTTCAGGCAAATCAAATGTCTTCACTTAAAGCTTACCTGGATTTGGCATTCTGCCCATCTTTTCCAAATCTCTTAACAATATACTTTCACAAACAGTTAAAAACATGCATACTGAAAGGCAACCCCTTTGCAGTGTTATTTTTAAAAAACAAGAACTCTTTAGCCTACGGGGGACTTGGGAAAAGAAAAGTTCCTTTTGGGGGTTTGCAACCTGTGAATACGGGATTAGTGGGTGGGACTGAGGTGCGCTCAGGTGCATAAATAGAGGCTTGGGCTGAGCCAGCACACTAGGAAGCTTGGACCGCATCGCTGCCGGCTCACACAGACAGGTGGGTGGGGAAACTCAGGTAAGGCTCCTGACAGCAGTACTAGAAGGGCACTTGTTAGAGTGAGTGCTGGCTTCTGGTTACTGTATAAAGTTGCAGGCAATCAACAGGCAGAGGAATGCAGGGTAGTCCCAAGGGCAGTGAAATTGAATTTGGGGAGGAAATAATGGAATTTCCAACAAAGGTTTCCTGGGGCCTCTCTTTAGCAGAGCTCTGTTTCTGAGCAGATTCAGGGGTAATGGTTTCTCCCTGAGGAAACAAGAGGTTTTAAAGTGAGCAAACTCTGGGAGTTTTCAAGCCTGGCACAGAACCCTGGGTCTTCTGTCTTGGTCACTGGGCCTTGATCACCATCAAATGCTCTGCTTCAGTCCCACTGGCTAAAACCAAGACCCACAGAACTGTAAAACCTCAGCTCAGATTGGTTGCTTGGAACCGCAGTTCAGAATATTACTGCAAATCAGTAGTTTCCTTTCTCTACCTGATATAAAGATATCCTTGTTGCTTCTTCAATCTTTAAATTTTGGGATAGGCTGTAAAAGGAGAGATCTGGTTGCTTTCCTGGAGCATTTATGAACAGGAACACAGAACCTCCTGCAAGTCATTCCTTGCTAAAGTCGAGAAGACAAAGATACAGGGACCAGTAAAAAGTGCTGGTTTCAGTGTGTGTGTATGTGTGTGTGTGTCTCCAAATTATCAGTGTCTTACCATGTCTTCTGTTTTGGGGTGGTTTAGGCAGGCAATTTGCAGAGCAGCATCTATTCATGTAATGAAAACCTGGTACAGTGAATCTCAGTCAGCTCAGAGCAGGATGTTTGTACAACAGGAGTGATTTCAGCTTCTTTGAGTCATGCTGGCATAAAATACACATCAGATAGCAATAGTTTCAATCAGACAGCTTCAGAGCTATAGCAAGGGTTTCTAATGCCACTTGCACAATGAGAATTGTCAATGGACTAAATGAATACATCACTGCTCACTGTTATTTTTTCTAATATACATTGCTATAAATCAAATACAAAATCAAATATCTGTTAATAAATTTAAAGTCATTATTTGCCATGATATTTTTCTGACTCAGCAAATATCCCAAAAGTAATTATTCTCATATAAAGGTTCTTGAGTTTTGTTATTGTTTTTGCTTATATTAAAAAGAAGTCTTTGTACTAAGAAGGCTGAGCATTGTTGACTTATATCACATTTGAGTTTTTTATCCAAAATGCTGGATATGAAAATTGTTATTGGCATGTCTGCATCTTTAAGTGTATAGAAGATGAAGAAAGCATATCTCTATTTTTTGCTTATATCATTTTTGAGTGAGACATTGTGTGGCTACATAGTACAACATAGATAATAATCAGTCAGTTTAATACAAGACATCATCTAGATTTGGTAACTTGGCAATGCCTTTTTTTAATATTGGATAATGCTTAGCAAAAGTTCCCACTCAAGCCATCAGAAGATGAGAAAAAAAATTTACACCTCAAAAAGACCAAGAATTTTATAGTAGTCCATCTTGATTCCTTTGCAAAATATATTTATTTCAAACCAACACCAGTATTAGAGTGGGGTGTTTCTTTTTAACCAGTTTCAGTCTTTGGCTTTGCTAGCATCCCAAGCCTCCAGCTTTACATGTTATGGTCCCTGGATAACCTTAGTGATTTGCTAGTGCAAGTCACTTTGCTGGCTAGCTCACTCCCTCACATACTCATGGATCATACCTTCCCCTCCACTTTCCTGCTCATAAGAATCTGCTTTGGGGTAGTGTAACATTCGAGAGAATTAACTTTGGAATACTGGAAAGGAAAAACAATTAACAAAGAGGCATCCATGGGGTTGGTTTCTCTGTGTGGGCCATATATTTTTGTGGGCCTATTATACAGGCTCACACTGAGAGTCAAAGAATCAGCTCACTGGAAGAAATTTGCACCGATGTATTTTAACCAATTCAGAACCAATATATAGAGTCTGAGTAAATGTTACACTAGGGAGAGAGTTGTGTGACTGCAAGTCTCTAGCTGAAAGTTGGCAGTTTTCAAATGAAAAAAATCATTTTACTCAGATCTTATTTTTCAATGGCAATGTCCTCATGTTAACAAAATGTACATCTAGGGTAATTTTTTTCAGGATGAAAAGATGGGAGCCAGCACCACAAAGTGATAAGGTGCAAAAACTTTGCTTCTATGCCCATCTCATTAGTCTTAATTTCTCTGAATTTCAGATTCTTCACCTATGAAATGAGGCACTGGGGAGATGGGAGAAAAGGAGAGGCAACCCCTAAGATCCATTCCACCACAAAAATTTTTTAAATATAAAATTTAAAAGCAAATCCCCTTAGCTATAAAAATATATATATATCTTATTTCCTTAAAATATATCTGTATCTATTTCTATACTTTTTTTTTTTTTTTTTTTTTTGGCTTTCTAGGGCTGCTCATGCAGCATATGAAAGTTCCCAGGCTAGGGGTCATATTGTAGGTACAGCTGTCAGCCTATGACACAGCCACAGCAATTCAGAATCCTTAACCCACTGAGTGAGGCCAGGGATCAAATCCACATCCTCATGGATACTAGTCAGGTTCGTTTACTACTGAGCCATGAGGGGAACTCCTATATTGTAGATTTCTATGGATATCTTCATCAGTATATTTTATCTATATGGATCTACATCTAAATAGAGGCAGACAGATAAATAGATAGGCATTCATACTGTATAATCTTAGGAAATTTCTATGGAAGGTAGTTTTTCATTCAATTGTAAGTGTTCAATCCCATCTAAGCCTCACCTCCTACCTATTACATCCCCTGGTTGTGATGCAATCTGAAGATTTTGAAGACTACTAATTCAGTTTTACTGACTTTTTGCTTTTTTGTCTTTCATATCAGATTTGCCATGGAGAAGATTTCCTTATCAGCATTCTTGCTGCTTGTGGCCCTCTCCTATACTCTGGCCAAAGACACCACAGTCAAACCAGGAGCTAAGAAGGACACAAAGGACTCTCAACCCAAACTGCCCCAGACTCTCTCCAGAGGTAGGAGTCAGCTTCTTGTCAGCTTCCAATTACACTTAACTGGGAAAGATTTAACTCTTGGAGCTGAGAGTTGTGGGCTGAACATATTTCCATACGTGTTCCTTCTAGATTTATCAAAGTTTGTAATTACATGTTTCCTCTAGAGGTTTTTCCTCTTCTTGAGTAGCGAGTATATACTGATCCCAGTTTGACCAGTGCTTTTCAACAGCTTTGGGTCTAAATATACTGGTTCATCTGGTTCTAGGTTGGGGTGATCAACTTATCTGGACTCAGACATATGAAGAAGCTTTATACAAATCCAAGACAAGGTAAAGATAAGTTTTTCACAGAGTTCTCTCAAAGCTCTCAAGAGCACCATCTAGTGATTTTTACCTATACCTGAAATCCTGCTCATTAAATCTCATTCAGTCTTTTTCTCTCACAGCAACAAACCCTTGATGATTATTCATCATTTGGATGAATGCCCACACAGTCAAGGTAACTGATACTTCTAAGTATAATTTCCTTTATAGGCTTTTAGCTTTAGGGTGGGATTCAGGTCACTCATCTTTACATCCTTAGCACCTAGCACAGTTGAATATAAAATAATATTTTATGTAGTAAAAACATTTTAAAGTAACATCAAATATTTCCACAGTTTCTGTTAAGCACTGGTTCACATTTTAACAAAACGAGCTTTAGAATTCATCTTGATTTCTTACTTTCTCTTATACCCTACATCCAATACATCAGCAAATATAACTGCTTTATCTTCACAATATATCCAAAAGCCAGCACCAGTTTCATGGGCACACCACCTGTGCACTCATACAGAGCCTAGTGCTTAGAAAGTACCGATGCTTGATGTAAAGCTCTGTTGCTGCTGTCTTAAAATTAATATTAATTTTTGAACAAGGGGCTCCATATTATCATTTTGCACTAGGCCCTATATCTTATGTAGGTCCTGGGCAAAACCAGCCACTTCCTATTGCCTCACTGCTACTGTTCTGGTCCCCAATTGAGAGCATATCTTGTCTAGAATACTGTAATGGCACCTGCCTGGTCACCCTACCTTCAGTTCTCCATGCAGAAGCCTGAGTGAGGCCATTAAGCATCAATCAGACCCAAACACTCATGTGCATGCCAGTGGCTTCTTATCACAGGTAAAATTAAAGCCACATTCCTGACTGTGGCCCCCAACTGCCTTTCCTTCCTCACCGTTCTCACCTTGTTTTCTCTCCTCTCCATCTAGCCCAGCCTTTGTGTTTTCCTCAAACATCTGAGCCCATTCCCACCTCAGGGCTAGTGCCCTCTGCCTGGTGTGACATACCCCTGACACTTAGAATGCATCAGTCTCTCACTTCAATGTCACCTCCTCAGAGAAGTCTACCCTGACCACTCTATAGTTTTTAAACCTCTCGCTTTGTTTTATTTCTCTTCAAAGTACCTATCTCCACCTGAAAGGATTTGTCCACTTATTTATAGTCTGTATACACAAGTATTTGAGCTCTATGGAGAAAGTAGTACATATGCCTTTTTTTGGTTCTCTCCCCAGTGCATAAAACAGTGCCTACCACATCATAGCCACTCAATAAATATGGGTTAAAAAATTAATGGATAAATGATAGAATGGCAGAAGCAAACCTAGTCAACAGCCTTAAATTTACTTCACTAATCATTTGCTGAAGGGGGGGGGTGTTGAATACTGTATTAGAAATGCAGTTCAACTACACAAAACAAACTTTTGGTTACCAAAGGGGATAATGGGGAGGGGAGAGATAAATTAGGAGTTGGGGATTAACATATATACACACTACTATATATAAAATAGATAACCCACAAGGACTTACTGTATAGCACAGGACTTACTGTATATCTATAACCTATAGTGGAAAAGAATCTGAAAAAGAATATATACATGTATATATATTTATATATAACTGAATCACTTTGCTGTACACTTGAACTAATACAACATTGTAAGTCAACTATACCTGAATAAAGAAATTAAAAAAGAAATACGGTTCAGCTTATAACAGGGAACAATGGTTTTAACCAGTGATGAGGTAAATGCTTAATAGTTTTTCTTTATATTGTAGCTTTAAAGAAAGCATTTGCTGAAAATAAAGAAATCCAGAAATTGGCAGAGCAGTTCGTCCTCCTCAATCTAGTTGTGAGTTTATTCTTCACTGTCACTGCTGCCTCTCTGTGACTTAGTATTTGAAATGGAATGACTCATTTTTCCTATACATCTTAGTTGTACTGCATTACCTGGGATCTGTTCCAAATAGCTCATCTCATAGATTGAGGGCAAGAAAAGCTTTTCTTTCATTAATAACCTCTCTTGCCTCTCTACATTTTTCTTCAGTCATTAATCATTTGAAGTTATCTGAGTAACACTCTCCTGTGGCCAGGATCTTCTCTGTTTCTGCAGCAGTTGGAAGGTTTTTGTCATTGACAAATTCCTTGCTTGCAGTCCTGGCTGCTCTCCACCCACTCTTGATCCTTGTCCCCTCTCTCCTGGGAAGAGACAACTCCCCACTGTCCAAATCTAATCATTCAACTTGTGCTGAAGCCTTGTTTTCTCCTTAGTTGACCACTACCACCCCTTCTGATGGTCAGACTTTCTGACTTTATAATTTCTGCTATTGGATATATAAACAGGATCCACTTTCCTTCCAAAAGCAAACCATCAATAAACAGTTCAAAAGATGACTCTCCCCACACTTAAGTCCTCCCTCTCCTCCTGCCAGGGCAAGAGGCTGGCTCTTCAAGGAACATGCGATTCGACTCCTAGCCTTTCTCATAGCTCCCTGTCCGAGACACCTCTTCCTCCTTCTACCCCTCAATATTAATAGAGTGACTTTGTCAATCTCAACCTGAAGTACTTCTCTTGCTATATATTATATTCTCTATGGATAATTTTCTCTACACCTGCCTTTCATCATTGCCTTCATTCCCACATCTTCTTCCCCAAACGTGCAGCTTTCAACCTGTGTAAACAACCATATCCCAGATATCTTCTAATTAGCTTAAACTCCACATGTTCAAAGCCAAATTTCTCAGCTTGGTCCAGGCTTGTCAAAAAGCTCGTTTTTTTTTTTCTCTATTCCCTATTTTATTAAGACTGTTATTCTAGATGTGACCCTCCTACTCACCTCAGGCAGTCAAGAAGCCCTGTGATTCTAACTTTGCAAGATTCTTGCTATTCGTCACTTCCCTATAAATCAAGGACCACTGTTTCTGGGTACGATTTTCTCACTTTGCCTAGCTTATTGCAATATTAATAAGTGCCTCTTTGCCTACAAAATAAATTCTGTCTCATCTCACATGGTTGTCAGGATAACCACTCTAAAAACCAAATTGGAATCCTGGTACTCCCAACATCCTTCTGGTGGTTCTTATCTATTTATGGACAAACAGAAAGGCCATGGCATGGTGGGCAGGGCCATGAGCGGGCCCCTGAAGTAGCTTTCCAGCATCTTCTTTCACCACAACCTCAGGCATCCCTATACTTTAGTTCCATCCAAACACCTTGTTATAGAAAGTGCTAGGCCTTTTCTCTGCCCTTGTGTAACCCTTCCTCCTCCCCTGCCTGGAGTGATCTCCCTTCTGTGTAACTGACTCTTAATCATTTTTTAAAGATTCCTCTTTACCCACCTTAAAAAGTCCTAGGGGAACCTGCATATGGGGTTAAATATCCTGACCTGGGCATCCAGGGCACCTGTATATCCTCCATCAGAACATTTCACCCACTGGGCCCTCAATATTCCTTCTCCTACTTTCTCTCAAGAGACTGTACTTTCATTAAAGACAAGGGCTATATCGTGCTAAATAGAGAAAGTTCTAATTTTAAAAAAATGACAAATGAAAAGATGAATTCTCAAGATAATCCTGTTTGTATAATTTCTCCAAAAATGACTTCCATTTTTTTCATTAATCAATTTCCTCCTGCCTCATCCAAGACACCTTCCCCAAACACTGTCTGCCTTCCAAAGACTCCCTTATTAAAATTTTCTACTCCTTGTCACATAGATCAGCTTTTTACCTCATGTTCTGCCTCACATTCTGCTCTATTTTATTCCTTCATGCATGTAATAATGCACCTATGCTACAAACACCCTGTTCAGGGATGCGCCTTATAGTGTCTGAAGGTGCCTAGCCCAGGAATGGACACATTTCTATTTTAACAAGTTTGAAAATAATCAATGACTAAACAAAGAACTGTTTGCTTTTTTTTTTTAATCTTAGTATGAAACAACTGACAAACACCTGTCTCCTGATGGCCAGTACGTCCCCAGGATTCTGTTTGTCGGTAAGTAAAAGTGACAATGAGATCAAACACACACTGAACATTACACAAGTGTGGCTCCACTTCTCCCTCTGTCCTCCGCCACCCACACCTGCTGCTCCACCTCAGCCAAGGCCACAAAGCTCCAGTGAGGGGCTTAACATTACTTTCAGTTTCACAACACATTCCCTTTAGAAAATGAGAGCCTCTACCTATTTCTATACATGACATTTTTTTCTCAGCTGGTAATTTGACCTTCTCATCTTTTGCCACAAGTACACCTGAAAAGAAAGCACCCTGTTAACTGTCATTTAAATATTTATTTTTAGTCTGGCAAACTTGTGATTTGTGTTGGATTTGTCTGGCACTTTTGATAATTATTTTAAGGCAAGTAATGAATATGGGCTGAAAGAAAAAAAAATCAAAGGAGCCCTGCTCCTTCCTGCCATTGGTACTTTTCAGGTGCCATTCCCTCTCTGGAAAGCTTTTCCTGCTTGCCCCCCAGTACCCCTGTATCACCTGGCCAATCACTCATTCACTGACCTGCACAAACTCCCATGATGTTCTCTTATGGCACCATGTTCCCCTCAATGGTCACTCTTTCCTCAGTTGTAATTTTGCAGTTATTGGGTGATTGTTTAATAAATACTGACCCCCCCCCCGCCAAGGTAGCAGAGACTAGATCTATTTCTGCTCACTGTCATCTTTTCAGCATGGCCCCAATAAATATTTATTAAATGACTGAACAAATGAACTGAGTTGGGCTTTGACCAAAGGGATAGCGATAAAAGGACAATTCATAATTACATTTGCCACGTAGCAGAGTTCACTCTGCTCAAATGGTTCACCCACGTTAATTCATCCAAGTTCACACTAATGCATAAAACAAAGGAGAGAAAAAGTGAAGGAAAGGAGGAATGCTGAACCAGAGCTCATCTTACAGGTTTTATTTTGTTAGGATCTAGAAAATTTAGAAACTTAAAACTTGAAAGAGCCCTTATCAGTCATCCAGTCACACCTTGTTTGGGTATTCTTTTCACAGCATTCCTGTCTAAGGGCCTTTTAAACTCCATCCAACTTCTTTGGGCGGAAGAACCAAGTCCCAGGCAGCTTGCTCTTCTGGCTCAGTAGTTTCCAAGTGGTCTGCACATTAGAATTTCCTGGAAGATCTTAAAAATCCAGTTCCTCAGACTTCACCTCAAACCAATCAAATCAGAATCTCAGGGGTCAGGATCAGAGGGGTGGGAAGGATGCAGGAGGCAGTCTTTGAAAGTTCTGCATGTGATTCCAGCATGCAGCCAAGCCTGTGAGCAATGGTTGGGAGTTTAAAACTTTTCTTATGTTCACACATTAGGAAGATGAGATCTTGTGCGTGTACCCTCTACACCAAGCAGAAGTACAGTAGGTCTTAAATCTTTCTTGAACAAACCAGCTGCTTTTTTTAAATTTATGTCTGCTGGTCCTAATCCAACATTCTGAAATGACAGGGATTGTCCATCAAGTACTGGTGACAGACTTGGCATCATGCGACCAGGTCTCTTGTGTTCTCTTCATCAAATTCTCAGGACATGGACCACAGGCTCCTTCAGTCATTTCTCATGAGGCAAGGTTGCTAGGGCTGTGTATCCTAATACCTCCTTTCTGAGTGCACCTTATTTATACCTTTTTATCCTCATTAATTGACAACTTAAATATACAACATGGAAAAAAAAAGACTTAAACTCTAGAGGAATATATGTACAAGGGAAGACTCCCGAATCTCTATTTTAAGATGCAGCTAGTTAATGATGAAAGTAAAAAAAAATAAAAAGAAAACAACAACAAAAACAGAGAGGAAACTACACACTTATTTTACCTTGACTGGTCTTAAGGGCTTGCATTCTTTCATTCATTTAAAAAAAAAAAATTGGAAAGCTAGCATTTGACTTGAGTTTCAAATTACCTAGGTTAGTCTTGGTAATGTATTTTGATTACAACATAATCATTTCAAATGTTTAAAATAATTCTTTGGTAAAGAATGCCAACCCTTGGAGTTCCTATCGTGCCACAGTGGAAACGAATCCAACTAGAAACCATGAGGTCGCAGGTTCGATCTCCAGCCTCATTCAGTGGGTTAAGGATCTAATGTCATGAGCTGTGGTGTAGGTCACAGATGTGGCTCGGATCCTGCATTGCTGTGGCTGTGGTGTAGGCCAGCAGCTACAGCTCTGATTTGACCCCTAGTCTGGCAACCTCCATATGCTGCAGGTGCAGCCCTAAGAAGCCAAAAAAAAATGCCCATCTTGTCACCAATGCCCCCCCAAACCAAAAACAAATAAAAAAACACCCCTCCAACAATGTATATTAGGCTGTCTTCAGGTTGCTGTAGATAGGCCAGCAGGATTCATAACCTCTTCCACAAAGAGCATGGCATGGCTGTTGAATGGTGTTGGGTACTGGCTACGGAGGCAGATTGCAGGCTGGATGGAGTAGAAGCCCATCCAGCAGGACGTGTGTTCCTTTCATGGGATGTGGACAAACATGTAGGCTTTGTCATGCAATAGAGGTTACTGTGAAACACAGTACTTCATTCCCTTGGCTTTTTCATTGTAGACCCATCCCTGACAGTTAGAGCTGACATCACTGGAAGATACTCAAATCGTCTCTATGCGTATGAACCTTCCGATACAGCTCTGCGTAAGTGTTGTCTCCTTGGAACATCTGTTGTGCTGGGAAAGAGTCCACGGGGGGCGGGGGAAAAAAGCTGTTCTCAGAGACTACAGAGAGTCAGTCTGACCCTAACTAGCCTTGTGTCCTCGGCAAACCACATTCATTTTGACCTCATTTTTTAAAAATCTCCAGTTAAGATGTATTATTTAGATGAGGTATCTTTTCCTCTAGGAGGATCCAAGGACCATATTACCTGCTTTTCAGGTTTCTCTTGGACACACTTAATTCCTTCTACCAGAGCACCAAGTGCAGTAGTAATCATACCATTAAAATAGTAATAGGAGAAATCTGCATGCTTTGTTAAATGTTTTCTTTTTTCCCAAACGATGAAAATGATGCAATTTAGTCTAGCTTGATAAAGTTGAATTCAAGTTCACCTTTAAAGATCAGTAGGAGACACGATTCCAAATAGTTGCCAAGATACCCAATTCCCCTGGGGTTGCCATAAAATGGGGAGAAAAAAAGTTAGAGACTTAAGGCAGATGAAATACCTCAATGGGAAGACTGTACCTAGTTGTGACATCTAATTAACCCTTCTGGGAAGGAAATAAAGTTTTGTCCTAAGAACCAGTTCGCTCAATAACTAGTGGCTACATAGACCTGCACTACCTTAGCCAAACATAGCTGTTTAATATTCAATGCAATTTATTTGAAATTTAAAAATTCAGGAGTTCCTGTCATGGTGCAGTGGAAACAAATCTAACTAGGAGCCATAAGGTTGCAGGTTCGATCCCTGGCCTCGCTCAGTGGCTCAAGGATCCAGTGTTGCCATGAGCTGTGGTGTACGTGGCAGACACAGCTCAGATCTGGCATTGCTGTGGCTCTGGTGAAGGCCGGTAGCTGTAGCTCCAATTAGACCCCTGGCCTGGGAACCTCCATATGCCGCAGGTGCAGCCCTAAAAAGCAAAAAACGAATAAATAAAATAAAAAATAAAAAATAAAAAAATTCAGACCCTCAGACATACATATTCACTGAATAGGCACTGAATATTTTTTATCACAGAAATTTCTATTGGGTGGTACTGACCTAGAAGATAGGTTGAGAAGGATTGTGTGGCTGTGTCTGGACAGGAGGAAGGATTGTCCTGGCCCATCAGCAATGCCCCCTAAAGGTGCTGGGAGGACCAGGGGAAGCACATTCCAAATGTACTAGCCATTCCTGAGATAACAATATATAACTACTGCTGTAGCTCTGATTTGACCCTTAGCCTGGGAACTTCCATATGCCACAGTTGCAGCCATAAAAAGCAAAAAAAAAAAAAAAAAAAAAATATATATATATATATATATAGTGTCTAGTAGTGCGTTTGACTCTCATAATTTTTGCCCACATTAGTGCTTGACAACATGAAGAAAGCTCTCAAGTTGCTGAAGACTGAATTGTAGAGGGAAAAACAAAACCTCCAAGCTCCTCCCTCTGTGTTAGGCCTTAAGACCTGGAATCACAGAAGTTCTGAGAAGACTGTGGAGAAGGCACTGGTGAACATACTCATTAGTCTTCGGTTTCATGTTACAACAGCTATTTTTTAAAATTTGGTTTTAAGTATACATGTGTGAACACTACCTAACTGTATACTACCATAGTGAGCCATGATTTTTTACAAAATAAATCCTTTTAGGGGTGTTCAAACTGTGTTTTTTTTTTCCCCCAACCTGGTCTTTCACAGAAAAGCTATTTGGTTCATTCGCTGAATAGGATTTTTAGACACACAAATATTCAAAAAGGGGACGAGACAAACCTAGTTCCAGCAATGACTACCAAAGATAGTCAGTTATCATCTCATCTCACTACAGTTTCTCACCAGGGAACTAAAAGTAGATAAGAGTTTGAACAACAGAAGTATCAAGTGATATCTTCTAGTGTGAAAGAATATCCAGAAGGGCATCCCAGGAAGATCAGTACCTAATTGAAGACCACCCCTCCTCACTCTTGGGAGAAATTCCTAGATACATGCTGGAATTTAACAATTAAATTTTAGTTAGATTTTCCTTTCAGGGAAAGCCTCTGGCAAATAGCTTTCTCCCTCAGAAGACTAATTTTGGGAAAAAGTCATTCAAAGAACATCAGTGAACACACTCCAATGAAATCCTGAGAATTAGGAGTTCCCGTTGTGGCTTAATGGGTTAAGAGCATGACGTATTCTCTGTGAGGATGTGGATTGGATCTCTGGCCTCACTCAGTGGGGTTGAGGATCCAGATTTGCTGCAGGCCATGGCATGGCCACAGATGCAGCTTGGATCTGGTGTTGCTGTGGCTGTGGCGTAGGCTGGCAGTTACAGCTCTGAAATGACCTCTAGCCCAGGAACTTCCCTATGCCACAGGTACGGCTGGAAAAAGAAAAAAAAAAAAAAATCCTGAGAATTAGCCTCCTAACATACTTGGTTTCTTCAGGTTTTGGAGTACTGGCCTGGAATAACTTCCTTTGACTTGTTCCCATTTTCGTCACCCGAGGGTGGCTGGCTGGGAGAAGAGCAAAGGGCAGTGATATGTCTCTGGGGTAGAGGTCACTACTTATCTTTGGAAAGTTGAGAGAAGAGATGACATCAGATAGGGGAGTAGCTTCAGCTACTTTTAACTCTTTACTGTGCCTGACAAAAGTTAGAACTGTGTGTTAATTTCTTCACTACATATTTAAGCTACATGCATTGTTATGTATAATGCCTTTATCACCGCACCTCCACTGCTTTCTTCGGCCTCTGAATAGCTATAGTGGTTTGTGTAATGCTTTGCATACTGAATATCTATTGCTTGTCTGTTATAACTTCTTTGGTTGTTTGTTTGGCTAGAGCCTTTTCTGAATAGATCCTTTGCCATTATTAACTTTTCCAGTGAATACTGTTTAAAAATTTCTCTCTGACACAGTCAGTACTGTCCAAGAGCTCAGCACTAATAGGTTCAAAGCCTATGCTGTTGATTTAACAACATACAAATCCTTAGCAAAAATATCACCAGTGGGACTGAGTGCTCTTCTCATAAGTAGGTAACCTACCTGTGCTTAAAAAGGTAAATTATTCCATTTAGAAAGCTAGAGTTTCACTTATATACACAAATATTTTGAATGACAACTTCTAAGCTACTTAAGTTTCCCTTACTATAAAGCAAAATAATGTTTTTAAAATTGGGCAGATGTGAAATAAGATTAAGTCCTTAAAATGTATTGAATGACAAAATGCTATTTAACAACCCAAATAATTTAAAAAATACAAATAAGTCTCTAAGTCAAACGACAAGTTGCAAGGAAAATGAGTCTCCTTTAGCAAAGTGTTAAAGAAATAGTCAATTTAAAAATATGATTAACTTTGACCCAGTTTCCTCTACTTCTAAGAATTTGTCCTAAGGAAATCATTCAAGAGAAACAGTTCTGTGAGTATACCAACAAAAACATTATTTATACACACCAAAAAAAAAAAGCTAATGATTACACAGTTCATTAATACAAAGTGTACTATATCATCATCTGTAAAAGAAAAAAACCATTGGGGAGAAACAAAAAGGGTACGTGAAAGAGGAAAAGATTTTATGAATTTCTATGCTATGATATTACAATATGGGAAATGTGTACATACACAGGTTAGAAAAAGAAGCTGTGAACATAAAAATAGTTGTTTTAAGGTTATGGAAATATAACAATGGCTGTTCTTTCTATCAAACCATTTAATGTCACCTCACAATCTTTCCTTTGTGTTTAAATCAATCTTAGTGAAAACCTATCTTGGGAAAGAAGTGGAAGAATGCTTTAACACCAGAGTATTATTTCAAACAGCTGAATAAAAATGTTGGTATCCTAGTGGAAATGTAAAGTGGTGCAGCTACTATGGAAAAAGTATGACCATTCTTCAAAAAATAAATATGGAATTACCATACAATCTGTTAATTCCATTTCCAAGTATGTACCCCCAAAAGATACCTGTTGCTCACATTCACAGCAGCGTTGTTCACAATAGCTGAGAAGCGGAAGCAAACCAAACATCCATAGATGGATGAATAGAAAATATATATACAATGGAATATGCAGCCTTTAAAGGAAGGACATTCTGACACAAGCTATAACATGGATGAACCTTGAGAACATTATTATTAAGTGAAATAAACTGGCCACAAAAGGACAAATATTTGCATGATTTCACTAATATCAGTTATTTAGAGTAGTAAAATTTATAGAAACAGAAAGTAGGAGGGTGACTGCCAGCAGCTAAAGGGAGGGAGAAATGGGGAGTTATTATTTAATTGATATAGAGTTTCACTTTGGGACAATGAAAAAGTTCTAGAAATGGACAGTGGTGATGGGTGTGCAACAGTGTGAGTATATTAATGACACTGAATTTTACAGTTAAGATGGTTAAAATGATAAATTTTATGGTATGTATATTTTACCACTCTAAATCTTTATCATCAGTTTTATCTGATGCCCCACAGCTTGCTGCAGGGTGGGGAGGGGACTAACTTTTTAAAAAAGTAACAAAATCATCTCACAAGGAACTATACTCATTATCTTGTAACAACATATAATGGAAAAAAATCTGAAGCATATATACACATACAGACACATATATATGTATAACTGAATCACTATGTGGTATACTTGAAACTAACACAACCTTGTAAATTAATTATACCTCAATAAAAACAAACAAATAAATAAATAACGAAATCTGGTAAACATCTAGTGAGATACACAAAGAAAAAAAGAGAAAATAGGAGTTCCCATCATGGCTCAGTGGTTAACAAATCCGACTAGGAACCACGAGGTTGTGGTTCATTCCCTGGCCTTGCATGGTGGGTTAAGGATCTGATGTTGCTGTGAGCTGTGGTGTGGGTTGAAGATGCGGCTCGGATCCCCCATTGCTGTGGCTGTGGCGTAGGCTGGCAACTATAGCTCCAATTAGACCCCTAGCCCGGGAACGTCCATATGCTGCAGGTGCAGCCCTAGAAAAGAAAAAAAGACAAACAAAAAAGGAAAAAAGAAAAAAAAAAGAGAAAATATATAAATTCCTTATATCAGGAATGGAAGAGAGGAACACAAGTCCTAAGAGACACTGGGTGAATGTGTGACTGTGTAAATATGCCAAATTCATTCAACCACATGCTTAAAATGGGTAATCTGTCAGCCAGTTAAACCTCAATAAGCTATAAAAGAATTTTTTAAATTCATGTGTAAAGGTCACTTATTTAGATGATCAACATCCCTGACTAAAACTTTGTTACCTGTTTAGAACTGCAGTCTTCTTCAAAGGACCATCTATATACAACCAAGCATCTCTGCTTTGGTTTTTTGTTTGATGCATTTGGTAATCCTAAGTAGCTACTGCAATCATCGGTGAGAATGGGAGCTGGGGGAGAATAGAAAGAGCTTGAAGGCAGCAACAAAGCCTTCCAGTGCCCCACCAGTGAAGCAGACTTCAAAGTCCAAATGAAGTCAGCCTATCTTATCCAAAGGCCACCTGTCAAGTTGTGACCTCAACGATCTGGAGAAAGCAAGATGCTGAAAGTAAGCATGAGTTGTTTCACTCTCTAAGAGAGGTCAAAGTCCATTCTTCAACATGCATTTTAACTCACACGCAACTCCCTCAAGCCCATCTTTAGAAATGAACTCCCAAAGCTGAGGTTCCTAACGGGAGGAGATGAGGAGCAGCCTGGCACGTAGTTGGAGGTTCTGCTTTTCCCCTTTCCCACAGCCTGAAGAAGCATTTCAATGACAACTGTGATCATGACATTCCAGAAAAACTTCAACTTGAGAAGCCCTGGTCTTTTTCTTTTTTCTCTCATTTTCTCTCCCTTTCCCCTTGTGGTCAGGTAGAGGTGTGGGGTGAAGGGCACTGCTGACTACTCCTTTAAAATTTTTAGACAACTTTCTTCAAAAACCCACCTTGTAACTGCATCTGGCAGAGAGAGGCTGGTGTAAAACATCACTGCTAGCCCCAGACACACCAGGTACAGAAACACTTTACACGAATCCCTTCACTTATCCAGAAACCTGGGCAACTTGGTCTTTAACTTTATTATCACCTCTAATTAAACAACTGACGTATGAATGATCTTATTTGTACCATCACGATGCCTATAAGTGTTTTTTCCTAGAGTTCCCATCATGGCACAGCAGAAATGAATCCGACTAGGAACCATAAGGTTGCAGGTTCAATCCCTGGCTTCGCTCAGTGGGTTAAGGATCTGGTATTGCCGTGAGCTGTCACAGCTCGGGTCCTGTGTTGTCGTGGCTGTGACGAAGGCCGGTGGCTACAGCTCCAGATTCGACCCCTAGCCTGGGAACCTCCATATGCCACAGGAGTGGCCCTAAAAAAACAAAAAGACAAAAAAAAAAAGTGTTCTTTCCCTAGAAAATACTATGTGAAAATATGTTTCTAACTTTCTCAGTACCAGCTAGACAATGAAATAATTTCATATATTTAGGTAGTACATTTTCAAAAGGATGAATAAACTAAATAGGGTTAAACAAAGTGGGAGGAGGTTTTTGGCTGAAGGAGACTAAGAAGTAAAAGCCACTCTTCTGTTTTCTTTCTCCTCTCTCAAAGGGTCCATTCAGCAATGTCTTGCTGAGGTTAAACATGCGTAACTGGTTTTCACACCAAACTCACTGTCACTTAGATACCATAGTAGCTAAGACGAATTTATGCTACATGAGCTCAGATTTCTAGAATTTATAGCCTAACAATTTTTTTCCTTTGTATTAGCATTATAGTTTCCAAAATTTCACCTTTTAACATCAAGGCTGGGTGGGCAAATGTTCTAATAAACATTGCTCTAAATGAAGTCTATAAACAGAGAATAAGAGATGTTTTAGAGTTTTTGTTTTTTAATAAATGCAAGGTTTAGAAGGAAGGAGCTCTTGGATCTTGAGTTTGCCTTCGAGTCATCTGTTGTAATCTGAGGACTGACTCTAATTTGAAGCTCACCCCTCTCTGAGGCCACCAAATGAGTCTGTGGCAACATTTATATGCACACAGGCAGTGGCTCTCCTGCCGTCTTGGGATCAGCCTGCCCTCCCCACAGGCTCACCAGCAGCCATTCAAAGTCCAGAACAGACCTATTCAGAGTTCAGGAGCCCTCAAGACTTATGCTTCCCAGGCTCTGGTTTGTAATTGGGTTACCTAAGTGAGGCCATTGCAATTAGAGTACAAACCAAGGCTATGGGTTGGTTCCCTCTGCAACAGCCCTCCCCACATGTAGTCATTTGTACCGGGTATTATATTAGGAGATTCCAGAGGCTCATGGAAACTGCAAAACGAAACAAAGCAAACAAGGAAAACTCAAAAGGCCTTAAAGGAAGACCGATTCCACAAATCTCACTTCCTTCATGTGTCACAGTCTCATCTTAAGGTACAAGTGGGAACATTTTTAGAGTTGCCCAGAGCTTAATATGACACTGAAGGAGGGCAAAATATGCCACCCTAGAATATGCCTCTTGGGTATAAAGATTGTTGTAAACTGATACAATAATCATCAGAGAAACAACAGATACAGAAGAAGCTCAGAAAACAGAGAAGTTTAGTTTTTACTACAGTAAATTTACATCAATATTGCCATTTGTAAGGGTATCTCCTTCCCTGCACCAGGAAGGGAAGGATGCTTCCAAATCCTAAGAAACCCTAATGAATGGTGTTGGCTTAAAACTGTGTAACATACCTCACCCTTGTTCACTGTGCTTTTCCTGGTAACCTCCCCTAAATGGCCTTCTGACCCTCCCGCCCATACCACTCCCGCCTCCCCCCGAACCCCCCCCACAACTTTCTTTTGCCTTTAGCTGAAGATGGTATTTAAGATGATGGCTTGAGCCATCTAGAGGAGTTAATCCGTTTTTCTGGGTATCCATGTTTATAAACGTCTATTGTTTCTCCTATTATCTGTCATTTATAACATGAGGTCTAATCTAAGAACCCAGAGGAATAGAAGAAAAATTATCTTTCCTCCCCTACAACAGCATGGGAACTGCATCAGGGGGATTTCAGTTTTCTTGAAAGCTGAGCCAGTCTTCCAGAGGCATGTAAGTGACAAACCCCCAAAATGCTCTAAAACTCTATACACCAAACATTTACCCTCTTTCTTGGTCTAAAAGCCACCAAAACAATCACCAATAAAATACCATGTACTACATAAAATATAAGACAAAAAAATCAGGAATTTTTAGCAACAGCAGAGAACTTATAAGCTCACCAATGTATATGGAAAAATTGCAGGATACAAAATTAATGCACAGAAATCTCTTGCTTTCCCAAACACTAACAACAAAATATCAGAAAGAGAAATTAGGGAAACAATCTCATTTACCATCACATCAAAAAGAATAAAATACTTAGGAATAAACCAGGCTAAATAGAAAAATGACCTGTATTCTGAAAACTATAAGACACTGATGAAAGAAATCAAAGATGACACAAACAAATGGAAAGATACACCATTTTCTTGTATTGGAAGAATCAATATTATCAAAAGGACTAAACTACCCAAGGCAATCTATAGATTGAACACAATCTGTATCAAATTACCCATGGCATTCTTCACAAAACTAGAACAAAAAAAATTTTAATATTTTTGGAAACACAAAAGATCTCAAAAAGCCATAGCAATCTTGAGAAAGAAAAACCAAGCTGAAGGAATCAGGCACCCAGACGTCAGACTATACTACAAAGTAGAGTCATCGAAACAGTATGAAACTAGCCAAAAACAGAACTATAGATCAATGGAACAGAATAGAAAGAACAGAAATAAGCCCACACACCTATGGTCAACTAATCTTCGACAAAGGAGGCAAGACTATACAGTGGAGAAAAGACAAGTCTCTTTTCCCAGCAGTGCTGGGAAAACTGAACAGCTACATCAAAGAACAAAATTAGAACATTCTCTGACACAGAAATAAACTCAAAATGGAGTAATGACCTAAATGTAAGGCTGGATGCTATAGCACTCCTAGAGGAAAACCTAGGCAGAATACTCTTCCACAAAAAATTGCAGCAATATATTTTCGGATCTACTCCTAGAATAACAACAAATAAATAAAAACAAAAATAAACAAATGGGACCTACTTAAACCTAAATGCTCTTGCACAGCAAAGGAAACCATTAAAAAAATAAAAAGTCCACAGAATGAAAGAAAATCCTTAAAACAAAGCAAATGACAAAGGATGGATCTCCAAAATATATAAATATCTCATGAAGCTTTCTATCAAAAAACAAGCAACCCAATCAAAAAATGGTCAGAAAATCTAAACAGACATTTCTCCAAAGAAGACACACAGATGGTAGAAAAACACATGAACAGATGTTCAACATCCCTAATTATTAGAGAAAGGAAAATTAAAACTACAATGAGGTATCACCTCACACCAGTCAGAATGGCCATCATCAAAATTCTACAATAAATGCTGGAGAGGGTGTGCAGAAAAGCGAACCTCCACACTGTTCGTGTGAATGTAAAGTGGGCATCTATCTGGAGAAAATCCTTATTTTAAAAGACACATGCATCCCAGTGTTCACTGCAGCACTCTTTACAATAGCCAGGACATGAAAGCAACCTAAATGTCCATCAGCAGAGGAATAGATTAAGAACATGTGGTACATATATACAATGGAGTATTATTCCGCCATAAAAAAGAACAAAACAATGCCATTTGCAGCAACATGGACGGACCGAGAGATTATCATACTATGTGAAGTCAGAGGAATACAAATACCATATGATATCACTTATATGTGGAATCTAATAAAAGATGATATGAAAGGACTTATAGAACAGAAACAAGCTCAGAGACTCTGAAATCAAACTTAGATTTACCATAGGGGAAACTATTCAGGGGTCAAGGTGGGGGACAAATTAAGAGGATGGGAAAAACACACACTACTGCATATAAAATAGACAATTAACAAGGACCTACTGTATCACACAGCAAAATCTACTCAATAGCATGTAATAACCTATATGGGAAAGAATGGATTTATGTATGTATAACTGATTCATTTTACTGTACACCTGAAACATTATAAATCAAACTATACTCCAATAATTTTTTAAAAGCAGATAAATAAAAGCCTAAATTGAAACCTAAAAAAAGAACTTACATATTATTCCCAAATAAATATGAACGACTTCTCTTTTAAAAAAGTTTTCTCTATGGAGTAAATATCAGACACTGAAACACACCAAGAAAAGATTCTGAGGATAACTATGACTACAAGTAGATGTCAGTGCTGGAAGTTAATTCCACGACTGGATTACCCACTAAAATAGCAATACTCAGCTCTGGGTCAAAGAGAACCCAATTCAAAAGGAATTCATTTATCAATTCTTCCACTACTTTGTTTTAATTCAAACATTCATACACAAATAAAGGTTTCCATATTTTAATTTTTTAACATAATATACAGAACCACAATACTATTTCAATTTCAAATAATGGGCAATCATATTCAAATAGTCTTTGATTTGACAAGCTGCTGTTACAATACTGAGAAATTTCATGAAAAGGGTATTTAACAATTTCTGAGATAATCAAGTATCTTTCTGCTATATGGGCCAATGCATTAATAGTAACCCGTTTAAAAATGCAGCCTTTTGGACTATAAATTATTATAAAAGAACATCAAGATTATATAGATATACTTCCTGAATTTCTCAAATTCATTCCATTTTGAAGGCTAAAGGCAAATGTTACACATTACAACATCCATGAGGCCTTTTCTCCTTTGCACTTACCTGTAAAAATCAGCAACTAAACCACACTTTCCTGTAGACATAGCTATTTCTAGAATACATGAATATAACCAGAAGGACTACTAGAACTAAATCATCACTTTTACATTAACACTTTTCACCACAATGACATCTCTCCTAAAGAGACCAAAAAAAAAAAAAAAAATTGGGGGGAATTGAGGTTTCCCTTACTGAACTTAATATAATAGAATCATACTTTCCAGCTTTAATACACTTCAGCTCTTTTTTCCAGTAGGAACTATCGACACAGCACAATGCCACATACAATTAATCATTCCAGTGAGATGCACATTTAGATTCACAATATAATCAACACAATACTGCCATACAAAGTTTCTCTGCAGGTAAAAACGCTAAGAAAGGCAACAGTGGACAGTGCCAGACACTGTTAATATAGGAGATTACAGGTACCACTGAGGTACAGAGGAGACCACAAGTTTCAGATTTTTCTCAGCAATGGACAAATGATAAACATTTAGAGAAACATAAAGTAAAAATATATAATTCCACTGTCAATAACGTAGTTTTTCAGATACTGTTTCCTTTAACAGGCAAATTAGCTTAAACGTAAAGTTAGAGGAAGTGTACAAGATGAGAATATGAAACATTGTTCTTGTTTTCTCATCAAAGGAATGCGCTAGGATTAGCACGAGGATCTTTCTGGTTCCTGTATCTGTAGGTCAGCCAAACACCCAGGATCTGGAATGGAGGAAAGAAAAGAAGAAAGAGAAAGTAACTGTTGTGTATTTATTCTATTTATCAGTAAAATCATCTGGACCCTCTGAAGAACTTTGTATGATGGGTTCAGAGAGGAAGAGGTTTCTTTTCCTTTTTAAAATGCAGCAAGTAAGCCAAATTAGAGGCTCTAAGAAAAATGCCTATGAACATGGTGGTAGGCTGAGGAATGGCCCTCCGAGTTTGTCTACATCATCATCCCCAGGACCTACAATGATGTCACCTTACATGGTAAAAGGGACTTGGCAGACACCACTGAGTTAAAGATTATCTGGGTGGGCCCTCTGATGTAACCACAAGGCCCTTAGAAGAGGGAAGCAGGAAGGACAAAAATAAGATACAGACAATGGGCAATGTGATGGTGGAAGCAATGGGAAGCAGAATCAGGAAAGATGCTATGCTGGTGGCTTTAAAGACAGAGAAAGTCAAGTCAAGGTCGAACCAAGGAGCACAGGCAGCCTCAAGAAGGTAAAATAGGTAGGAAAACAGGTTTCCCCTAGAGCCCCAGAAGGAGTCTCCATTTTGAGCTTCTGACCTCCAGGAGTAAGATGATAAATTTGTGTTGCTTTAACCTACTACATCTGTGATTATTTTTTAGAGCGGCAATAGGAAACCAATAAACACTGAATCGTCTTAATAGCTAAAATATCACACATTTTGATAATCTAGAAGCAAACTTGTGTTCACCAAAAATTAAGAAATAACAAAAATCTTGTAATAAATACATTTTCCAAAACAGATCATAAAAAAAGTTATCATTCCCACCTTTCAAAGGGTGGGGGGGGACATATACTTTTAGAAAAGTAACAAGTTGTGGAGCTCCTGCTGTGGCACAGCAGAAATGAACCCAACTAGTATCCATGAGAATGCAAGTTCGATCCCTGGCTTCGCTCGGTGGGTTAAGGATCCTGCATTGCTGTGAGCTGTCGTGTAGGTTGCAGATCCCCTGTTGCTGTGGCTGCTGTATAGGCCCACAGCTGTATTGACCCCTATCCTGGGAACTTCCATATGCTACACGTATAGCATCAATAAAGAAAAAAAAAGTTGTCATTGTGCCACTTTCCATACCATATTCACTGAAGAGTTAACCAACATAACTTACTATTTTTTAATTAAGAAATGTGTATAGCACAGGGAACTTTACTCAGTATTCTGTGATAACCTATATGGGAAAAGAATCTGAAAAAGAATGGCTATGTGTATATGTGTAAGTGAATCACTTTATGGTACAGCAGAAATTATCACAACACTGTAAATCAACTATACTTCAATTAAACTTTTAAAAATGAGGGAAAAAAGAAATGAATTCATTCTGGTTCTGCTACCTCAAAGTTGATTTATTTTTAAAAAATTCTTAGACTTAAAAAGATATAAAATTCTAGTAGAACAAAATGAACTTCAAATTATATTTTCCATTTCAGATCTCTGCCAACTTTTACTCTAAATTATGTCCATTTGACTTCATAACTACTCATTAGCCCTGTAAACTACTTCTAGAAAATTATGGTCAATCCAAAATTTCCTACACTGACCACAGTAATAATTTCTGAGTTACCATAAAATTCATGACTGGCAACGTTTATAGTTACAACATGTAAGGGTTGATGCAACTATGGTTTGGTTTGTGAGTAGAAGCAAGAAAAGATAAGTATAATTTAAGGAGATGGAAAGTCTGGTTTGGAGGCTGTAGGACAGGGAGGAAAGAAGGAATTTACTTAAATATACAAAGAAAACTTTGTGTCTGGCTCTCATCTTCCCAAATTCATACAATCCAACCAAAAGACCTATATGATAAGATCTGTCATTTTCCTCATTTTACCAGTGAGGGAACAGAGGCATTGAGAGGTTAAATAACTGGGTAATGGTCACACAGTCATGAGTGCTACAACCGGGGTTCAAACCTGAGCTCCATGCTCTTAAGCACATTTGTTGTTTCATGCATGACAATCTGATGCATTATAGAACATTCTCAGGCTAACAACATCCCACCTACCATTTCAGCCATGCTAGTTGTCACAATACTGACGTACTTACAAAGGTCATCAAGCAGCTACTTCTCTGACACCCCTCAACCTGCCCGAGCATCATTTCCCTGACCCTATCTTAGACACACTGGCACACAGGGAGCTTCCAGATAGAATTGCTGAGCTCCTTAAATATCTTTATTATCACCCCCCAGGATACGTACAGCTAGCATAGGATACAATCCTTAGGGCAAATAAAGCAAGCACGTAAATTAAATAATCCTAATCTGGAGCCACATTTTGCCAGAATGTAGTTCCTCTAATTCACCTATGACAAAATGAGACCTCTTCCTGTGCCCCATGGGTGAACCACTATCTCCTCAAACCCAAAGAGAGCATGGAAAGGAGATGACATGCAAAATGCAAAAACAAACAAACAAAAAAGATCAAAGTTAGATGATTATTGCATTTTAAGCTAAAGATGTTTATGATGTTAATTTTTTCAAAGATAACACTGACTAGACCTGATCATGAACTTGGCTGATCTAGAACCTACAACCAGTATGCCTTGTCACCAAAGCACAGTTCTATGAAATGTCTATGTAGAGTGTGCAATAAGCCTGCCCTTTGTTTTTTGGGGTTTTTTTGCTTTTTAGGGATGCACCCGAGACATATGGAAGTTCCCAGGCTAGGGGTCTAATTGGAGCCATAGCTGCCAGCCTACACCAGAGCCACAGCAACACCAGATCGAAGCTGTGTCTGAAACCTACACCACTGCTCACGGCAATACTGGATCCTTAACCCACTGATCAATGCCAGGGATTGAACCCGCAACATCATGGTTCCTAGTTGGATTCGTTTCCACTCTGCCACCACGGAAACTCCTAAGTCTGCTCTTCGTTATTGTTATATTTACTAAATATAGAAAAGCAGAAAGGAATATGCCAAAATACTAATGCTGGTTTATTTCTGAGTAGGTAATTTTAGATATATTTAATCTTTCAGCTTCATAACTTTCTGTATTTTTTAAAATTTTTACAAAACATGTACTAACTTGTAACTTTTAAATTTTAAATCAATGTTTCATTGATGGTTTAAATCTATTTTCATCAATTATAAATAGTTTAAAGGAAATCTTTCTATTTCACCTGTGACAGGAAACCATCAGCTAGTCAGCCTCGTTTCTTCTAACTTTGAGAATTCTATGAAATACTGAATAAAATAAAAACTTAAAGTGATAGTGCCTATAAAAAATAGTCACTATCCAAAAAAATCAAGTTGGATAAATTATTATTATTAAAATCTCTAGCCAGGAGTTCCTGCTGTGGTGCAATGGGATTGGTAGCATTTCTGTAGTGCTGGGATGCAGGTTCAATCCCTGGCCCAGTACTGCGGGTTAAGGATCCGTCACTGCTGCAGTTGCAGCAAGTGTAGGTTGCAACTGTGGCTCAGATCTGATCCCTGGCCTGGGAACTCCATATGCTACAGGGTGGCCAAAAAAGAAAAAAATAATAATCTCTAGCTAGGGTTCAAAAGTATGTAAAACACAGCAGGATTCCATGGAAGAACACCTCAAAAATCTAAGACACATGAGTTTATATTATTAAATAATTGATATTTTTAAAACTAATGGGGGCTGGAAGCGATGAATAGGCAGAGCACAGAGGATTTTTAGGACAGTGAACATACTCTGTATGATTCCATTATTATTGATACATTTGTCTGAGCCGACAAATTGTACAACAGCAAAAATGAACCCCAATGTAGGTTATGGACTTTGGGTGCTTATGATTTGTCAATGGAGGTTCATTTGTTGTGACAAATGTACCACTATGGTGAGTAATGGTGATGACGGCAGAAGCTATGCATGTGTGGGGTAAGAGGGAGACGTGGGAAATCTCTCTACCTTCCTCTCAATTTTGCTGTGAATTTAAAACTGCTCTCAAAAGAAAGAAAAGTTCCTCAAAAAATATTCATAGCTGAAGATGGTGTGATCTGATGAGAATAAAGAGGAGCTGCTCAAAAGAACTAAATTCTCAAAATATATCCCAGATATAAAAAAGAAACCATGTGGCAAAATTCTGATAACTGTTGACTCAGGCCACTGGAGGTTATGGAGATTGCTCATTCTGGTTTTTCCCCAGCTATATATTTAAGTTCTCATGACAAAAACCTATGTTTTCTTTCAATGGAAAGAAAGGAAAAAAAATCAACAGAAGTGCTTTCAAGCTGTACATAAATTTTCTTGAATCAGTGACAGCTCTTTCCTAAGAAAAAGGGAAATGAAAAAATGCTCAGGGTAGAAGATATGTCAGGGAAACCTTCTTTTAAAAAGTGAATACTGTGCTTGGTCTTTATCTCCACTTGGATAATACAACCAAGTGTGGATTTTTCATTCTTGAAAAAAAGAAACTAAATTAGAACAAAATATATACTACATACTCACATGTATATATAATGCACTATCTATACCTATTTTTTTTTTTTTTTTTTGGTGTTTTTGCTATTTCTTGGGCTGCTCCTGCGGCATATGGAGGTTCCCGGGCTAGGGGTCGAATCGGAGCTGTAGCTGTAGCTGTCAGCCTACGCCAGAGCCACAGCAACGCAGGATCCGAGCCGTGTCTACGACCTACACCACAGCTCACGGCAACGCTGGAACCTTGACCCACTGAGCAAGGGCAGGGACCGAACCCGCAACCTCATGGTTCCTAGTCGGATTTGTTAACCACTGCGCCACAACGGGAACTCCTAATGCACTATCTATAATACGTTTTATACATATATAAATATATACATATAAACAAATTCAACACATGTACTATATACACATATGTATATATTATGTACACAAATGCAATACGTCACACGATCTAAATAAGATCTAACGTGTTAACATGGTGACTATAGTTGATAATACTGCATTGTTCAAATTGAAATTTGCTAAGAGAGAACTTAAATGTTCTCACACACACACAGAAAATATATATATGTGTGTGTGTATGAAATGGTGGATGTGTTATTTACCTTGATAGGAGGAATTCTTTCACAATGTAAACCTACACCAAATCAACATGATTTACACTTTAAATTTCTTACAATTTTATTTGTGAATTATACCTCAATAAAACTGAAAAATGTGTATTTACTCTACTTTATTTTTAATCATACAGAGAGAAATATATTTCTAGGCCCAAGATGACTCTGCTCTTATCCAGATGCCACATCAACAGACACACACTTGGTAACTTGTGTGTCCCTATAGAAGCTCCACTTGACCAGAAGTGCAGTATATTCAGTCAGCCAATCCCCAAAGACCAAGTCGCGTCTGGACCTCCTCACCCCAAACAAGACTATGTGGCCCCAGCCAATCAGACTTTTTCTTTTTCCCTTCCTTACTCTTTGTCCTATAAAGGCTTCTTGCCTTAGGCTTTATTTTGCAGTTCCCCAGAAGGGGGCTGCCCACTTCAAGAAGTGTTAGTTTGTATATATCACCTCAATTGTCTTCTTTAACATAATAATCAAAATGAGAAAGGCCCTTCTAACCATAAAAATTAACTGGATAAACCACAGAAGAAAAAAGCAATAAACTATATGAAAAAAGTAAAATCTTCTATAAATGTTATTTAAAACTTATACAGAAGTTCAGTAAGGGAATTCCCTTCGTGGCTCAGCAGTCAACAAGCCCAACTAGAATCCATGAGGATGTAGGTTCGATGCCTGGCCTCACTCAGTGGGTTAAGGATCCAGTGTTGCAGTGAGCAGTGGTGTAGGTCGCAGACACGACTTGGATCCCACGTTGCTGTGGCTGTGGCGTAGGCTGGCACCTACAGCTCCAATTCAACCCCTAGCCTGGGAACTTCCGTATGCCGAGGGTATGGCCCTAAAAAGCAAAAAAATAAAAAATAAAAAAAGAAGTTCAGTAAATGTCAAAGAAATTGAAAGCAGAACCAAGAAGCCAAGTAGAGGGAGGGATGAAAGGAAGACAGAGACAAGCAGGGAGAGGAGGAACTAAAAGGGGTGTGGTAACATTCTTGTGCCCCGGGGTTTCCAAGACTTTCTTACAATAACATACCATATATTTCTATAGTTCATGCACAGTTTTACTTAAAAGCATTATTCTATACATGCTATTTCTGTTATCTGTTTTAAAGAGGAGTACGACATGGGTAACTAACATGACAATAATAGGGGGGCATCATCTCTTTTTAAAGGGGCACAATATGGTGACTTGCACATGAATAATTTACTGATGTCTACAAAATGACAGCTAACACTTATATTCAGCACGTGTCTTATGTCAGGTATTATTCTAAATATTAGAACTTTTACATGTAATAACTCCTTTAAGCATCAAAACAACTCTGTGAAATAGATTTCCTAGGAGCCTGTTTTTAAAGGATGAGGAAATAGAAGCACAGAGAGATTAAGCAACTTGACCAAGATCTCACAATTAATAAGCAGTTTCCAACTCAGACAGTGCAGTTTTTAACTATTTGCTCTTATCTAATAGACCATCATTTAACAAGCTCATTATTGAAGAACTCATGCTGACCCCAAAGTTTGCTGTTATAAACCACAAACATTCTTGTGTATTCATTTTTCATAGTTATATAATTATCTCCCTGAAACAAATCACTATAAGAATTTATGAGTTAAAAAATTTTCATTTTGATACACATTTCCAGTTTAGATACATCAAAAATATCCAGAGCTATTAATAAAGCCAATGAGGGAGGAATTAGCATTCCTCAAAAATTATCAAAATAACGTGTGTGGGAGTTCCCGTCGTGGCGCAGTGGTTAACGAATCCAACTAGGAACCATGAGGTTGCGGGTTTGGTCCCTGCCCTTGCTCAGTGGGTTAACGATCCGGCGTTGCCGTGAGTTGTGGTGTAGGTTGCAGACGCGGCTCGGATCCCGTGTTGTTGTGGCTCTGGCATAGGCTGGCGGCTACAGCTCCGATTCGACCCCTAGCCTGGGAACCTCCATATGCCGCGGGAGCGGCCCAAGAAATGGCAAAAAGACAAAAAAAAAAAAAAAAAAAAAAAAAATGCTAACCTCTCATGCCCAAAACAGGAATCCCTAGGCAAAGGAGGGAAGCTTTTGAGTTATTTGCACATACCTCTGTAAAACTGAAGAAGAGGCCAATGCCACCAACAAATTGCAAAACCTCTCCAGCATATTTTCCTATTATCGGAGCACATGGTGAGCACGAGTGTCTGCTTTTCATACAGCTCTGTAGCAATATTTGAAAAAAAGAACTTTTATTTCAAAGTACACATATAATGAACAGATTTTTTCTTTAAAGCATCCACCTAAAAATTAGTGTCTGAAATATCAAATCCTATCTGGGGCCTTGGTTCTATAGTAGTGTCCAGAATTCTAAGGTGGCTCCCAAGATGCCCACTTCCCCATGTCCACGCCCTGAATAATTACCCCTTGAGTGTGGGTGGGATTTGTGAATGTGATGGATCATCGCCTCCATGTTTATGCTGCCTTAGGTAAGACACTGTCTGAATAGAATGGAGATAGATTCTCACGCTGGCTTTGATGCTGCCATGCTTGGGATGGCTGTGTAGTTAAGACATTAGGGAAGACTTTAGGAGCTGAGAGACAACCAGCAAGAAAATGGGACATCAGTCCTACAACCACTAGAAGCTGAATTCTTCCAACAATAGCTTGGAAGACCCCAAAGCTCAGAGGAGACTGCAGCCCTAGCCCACATTTTGACTTCTTTCTGGTGAGATTTGGAGCAGAGGACCCTGCTAAACCATACACAGACTCCTGACTTGAGAAAACTGAGATAAGAACTGGGTGTTGTTTTACCCACTAATATTGTGATAACATATTACATAACAATAGAAAACTAATAATTCCACAAAAGAGGCCTCATTGAGGGGCTATCTAATTCACGGCTCAGAGACCAGATAATTATGAGTTTCCCCCAAATAAAAACACATGTAACTTTCCCAGGAGCCAAGCTCTAAGTCTACTCTCACACAAGATTGGGTTGGAATTGGGAGGCCAGGGGTCTGGCCTGGGACAACCAGATGGCTCTAGTCAGTCCATCACTAGCTCAGCCCCCAGATAGAAAGGGCATGAAGTTGTGAAGGGGAAGAAGGAGGAGAGGAAAGACGGTGGTTCCATGTGTCCTCCACCCTGGGGATGTTTAGCTGGTTGAGAGTTATTTACATGCCTCCTCTGCATCTCTAGGGCTGTTCTACAGGTATTTTCTCTTTCACAACTTGTTCTAGGAGGAGCTGAATGAGAAGGAATTAGAAGTGAAGAGCCAAAAGCATCTGTGTCTGGAAGGGCCCTGGAATATTCACTACTCTCAGGAGTGAATATTTGAGAATCAACAAATTATAGTGTATATGGAACACAATGCTAGCACATGTAAGACATTTTAAAGTACAATTCAGTATCAGAAAGTCCATCTCTTCTATATTAAACACTATTTATCAGTATGCAATAATCTCCAAAAACAATATTTTATACTTTGTACTTACAGCCAGACAGGTGTCATTTGGGTTTAACCTTCGGAACCCACAGCAGTTTAAATTTCTCTGGATGTCATTTCGAGCACTTGCTGTGTTGTTCCAACCAACTTCCAGAAGCTGACTCTAAAAAATGCATTTAGTACATATGTTAATATGTGTCATACCTGCACAGACTGTATGAAACTAGAGCCTACAACTTTTTTTGTTTGGTTGATTTTGGTCATGGCGTGCAGCAGCCTTATGTGGGATCTCAGTTTGCAGATCAGAGACTAAACCCACGCCACAGTGGTGAAAGCACCAATTCCTAGCCACTAGACCACCAGGGAATTCCCAGAGACTACAACTTTTAATACTGAGTGTACCTAAAATAAATACTCTTTATAAAACCATCAAAATTTTCAAAGGGTTATGCCTCAATCTGCAACAAAAAGAAAGCACTATTTCTATCCCAAGGAAAAAAGGCCTTAATACTTACATATGATTTAAAGGAAGCACTTAGTTCAAGAGCCTAATTCTCAGTGTAACAAGGCAAATTTTCCATTGCCTCAAAACAGAGACCCATATTCTTCTATGAATTAGAGTCTGAAAAGAGTAATTGCTAGAATGAAATCGCAAACCTTCTGAAGCAAAAGTTTCATTGCATAATGGTAGGAAAAGACTAGATGAACATCTTTTCAATAAATGAATAGCACTTTTTACCCAGTGTGTGCAAAATCCTATTTAAAGGATGCAAAAAATAGCATCACTTGGTGTTTCAGGACTGTAGTCAGCTCCACAGAAGCAATCAGGAACTAAAGACTTTAGCAATGTGGAGTGAAAAGGCACTTTGAGCAGGAAGAAATTACTTTATATTGCAATCATTCCTCCCCTTTTTTCCAACACATACTGTGTGGCATAATAAAATAAAAAGAAAGAATCTTTGCTTACCTGTTGCCCCTGATTCAGGGCTAAACAAGCACATGATACAGAAAACTGAAAAATAAATACAAGTAAGAGAATAATCATGTACTGGGAATCAAAGTTAAGGGTATTTCTGGAAACACTTAAAATAACATAAAAAAGAGCTACTGACAATTTCATAATGCACTAGAAGGAATTCACCCAGAAAATAGGACAAATGGCACTTAGAGAAAGTTCAAAAGAAAATACATACTTTTATTTTGATAATACACTGTAGATATAAATTTATATAGAAAAATACTAACTAATAATAACAACTATTTAAAAGCTGATCTATGATCTACTAGAATTTCATTTAAAGTAAAAATTCTTACACAGATAAACGGGAAGTAAGTATAGATAAATGTATGCAAGCTTTCTTAATATTAAGCCTTAAAAAAAAATCATTGTGAAATTCTCAACCAAATATCAATGACTTGGAACTGGCCTAGAGGTCACTGAATCAGTTCAAGGTAACTCTGAATCTGCAGCACAGCAAGAGGATTATACTGCTTGCAGAACACATTCTTCACAAATGTGAAAAGGAGAGAGACTATGTAAATAGACAGTAACTTTACCATAAGAGATGTTCCTAATATTGGTTGAACAAATACACATACTGCTTGCCAAGAGTTGCTATCTGGAAATTAATTGCCTAATAATAATTTAAAATTTCTTGTAGTTATCAAGAGTACTCAGTAAGCTAAGAACAAACACGACTAGACTTAAAAAAAAAAAAAATCCCACTTTTTAAAAAGGATACAAAGAAAAGCAACACTTGATGGTGTTTTACGGCTCCGATCAGCCCCACTAATGCGATCAGGAACAAGAAGATTCCCACTGCGATGACCACGCCGACCACGCGGAGACTGGAAATCAGCCCGAAGCCAATGCCCCAGGCAGCAATTCCAATTAGCAACAAACTAACCAACTGCAAAACAACCACAAAGGGCAGTGAAGGGGGTGGGGAGGGGCAGGGAGAAGAGGGGAAAAACATTAATTTACCTATTAATATCAAAAACATTTTTTAGGCACCTGCTTTATAGAATCTTACAAATGATCGGTAATACTAAACACTGGAACACATAACACGATTTCATTAGAGAGACCTGGTTGAACAAGTTATATTAATCCTTGGCCATGCTTTTTAAAAAACTAACAATAGTCTATAAAATTACATGGAGCTTACAGGTCATGTGGTTTACCAAGCCCGAATAATTACTACTTAAACCTTTGAAATAATAGTATATGTGAGACTCTGTCCAACATATCGGTTTCTTCGCGTAGAATCACTTCTTTCCTTCAAAGCCCATGACTGTCACCTTCTCTGTGGTGCCTACCTAGTCTCCAGCAAACTAACTCACCTCTCCATTTTCTGGGCAATCTCTGTTCTTTGAATATGTTTCTATTGTTCTTTTCATCACGTTAACACTGTTTTGAAGCCTGTCTCTCCTAGGATTCTGTGAGCAACTTAAGAGTAAAGACCCCTTCTTTTCACCCTTCTGTACCCCCAGAATCTATCACAGAACCTGGCCCTTGGGAACCATCAAAAATTTCCCACAGCAGTGCTGCTGAAATGATCACTCTAGGTATCATTACCTACCTACTAGAATGCAAATAGAGAGATTATTAAAGCTTTTAGGATGAAAAGAGTGTAAGAGATTTTAACTATGTAGATGAAAAATGGCATTTTCAGCAAAAAGAAATTATTTTACATTCCAATCATTTAATTTATACTCTCATAAAACAAAACTGGAGTTTCTGTCGTGATGCAGTGGTTAACGAATCCAACTAAGAACCATGAGGTTGCGGGTTTGATCCCTGGCCTTGCTCAGTGGGTTAAGGATCCAGCGTTGTTGCCATGAGCTGTGGTGTAGGTCGCAGACGTGGCTCGGATCCCGCGTTGCTGTGACTCTGGCGTAGGCTGGTGGCTACAGCTCCGTTTAGACCCCTAGCCTAGGAACCTCCATATGCCACAGGAGCGGCCCTAGAAAAGGCAAAAAGACAAAAAAAAATTAAAAATTTTAAAAATAAATAAATAAATAAAACAAAACTAAGTGAAGAAGTCAAATACATGCTTCAATTGGTCGTTACCTGTAAAACTCCAGGTTACAACTACTTCTTTAAAATAGCACTTAAATTGCAGGCCACATAAAGATTATAATTAACTGATAGAAGATAGAATTTAAACAGGTATGTGGCAGGGGTTGGGGTGAAGGATGTGAAACAGAAAAGAGAGTGTATCTTCAAGTCACTTGAGAGCCAACCATTTCCTGGAGCAAGTTGAATATCTTGTAGGGAAGAATCGTAGTATATAAAGTGTACTTCCTAGTACCACTTCAAAGCCTAATAAATTCTGAAGTATGAAATTAATCTTCACTCATTCAAATGGACCTGTACTTAAATGTGTAATTTTTATACATGTAGTCACAGTTGATCAGACACAAATTTAAAATGAATTGGTATTCTGAAATTTCTTACACATGTAGATATATAAGTAAAATGGCTAAACACTAACAGATACAGCAGCTGTGTGTGTTTTTCTATCCTTTTACTACAAAGCAGCAAAACTTGAGAATGAAAGAAATGATCCATAGCATGACAGTACCAAGCTATGCAATTATTCAGACTCAGTGTTCTCCACCTCGTTGGTACACACTTTTGTTTTCAGAGGGAGAAGAAGAGGAAAAACTTCTCACAAATATTGCCACCCAGACATGAGTTCTTCTCATTTCCTCAACTGTCTCTTTTCAGCAGGTCTTTTTCTATCTTTCTCATTATCATCTCACAGTCTTCTCACAACTTCAAACTATCTTGGATTAAGAAAAAGTCCTCTGTCCTTCACAAGGGAGCTTTATTTCTGGCTTCGCTGTATCCAAATATAACACAATTCCTCTCATGAGGTGTAAAAGGTGGGAGCTCAAAGGAGGTGTGAAGGAGAGGGAGAAGGTGCATGGAGAAGGTGATGCTGAGCATCCTTAACCGCACTGTGGGGCCAAACACCAAAGATGGTTCACATTTTAAACACAGCAGAGTAACCTGCTCCATCAGTCAGGGTTCTCCAGAGAAAGAGAACCAATAGGATATACAGTAAAAGAGAATGAGAAAGAGATTTACTTTAAGCAACTGGCTTATGTAATCGTAGGGGCTACCAAGTCCAAAATAGGTAGAGCAAAATGACAGGTTGGAAATTCTGGCAGAATTTCCATGATGCAGTCCTGAAACAGAATTCCTTCTTTCTTAGGAAGCCTAATCTTTGTTCTGAATGCTTTCATATTTCATATTGTAGATAAGGCCCACAATTACTTCAGGTCAATTCAGTGTAAATGTTAGTTACAACTAAAATACACGTTCACGGCAACATCTAAGCTAATGTTTGAACAAACATATTAGCATCAGAGCCCAGTCAAGGTGGCAGCTAATATTAACCAACACTTGCGAACTTCAGATCCTGGGTGTGATGCCTACTTCCTAATTTACTTAAATTCAGGTACAGGACATTTACTTTGTATTTCTTTTCTTTTTTCTTTTCTTTTTTTCCTTTTTAAGGCCTCACCCATGACATATGGACATTCCCAGAAATAGGGGTCAAATTGAAGCTGCAGCTGCCAGCCTACACCACAGACACAGCAACGGAGGATCCGAGCTGCACCTGCGACCTATGTCTCAGCTTGTGGCAACACCAGATCCTTAACCCTCTGAGTGTGGCCAGGGATCGAACCTGAATCCTCACAGAGAGACTGCGTCAGGTCCTTAACCTGCTGAACCACAATGGGAACTTCTACTCTGTATTTCTTTTTCTTTTTTTTTTTTTTTTTTTTTTTTTTTTTTTTTTTTTTGTCTTTTTGCTATTTCTTTGGGCCACTCCCAAGGCATATGGAGGTTCCCAGGCTAGGGGTCTAATCGGAGCTGTAGCCGCCAGCCTATGCCAGAGCCACAGCAACACGGGATCCGAGCCACGTCTGCAACCTACACCACAGCTCACGGCAACGCCAGATCGTTAACCCACTGAGCAAGGGCAGGGACCGAACCCGCAACCTCATGGTTCCTAGTCGGATTCGTTAACCACTAAGCCACGACGGGAACTCCTACTCTGTATTTCTTTATTTAGTGTTAGGGTAAAAAAGATCAGAATGATGAATAATATGATATATAAAATTCTTCTAAGCCATAGTTTTAAAGAATCCTTTTGGGAATCATACCCACTCTTTAACAATATTAAGGAAATTCTTACCACAAAATATTCATCAACAAATGGCTGGTGCCCACTATACACCAGAAGCCAGAGACAAGATATTCCTACTAAAATAAAGCTTGGCAAACTTTCTCTGGAAAGGGCTCAATAGTCACCATTTGGCTTTATGGAGCACATGCGCTCTGCCACAACTATTCAATTATAACACAAAAGCAGCAACAGATAATACATAAATGAATAAGCAGGGCCATGTCCCAATATTACTTCATTTACAGATAATGAAATTTAAATTCATGTAATTTTCCTGTGGAACAAAACATCCTTCCCTTGATCTTTTTTCAACCACTTAAAAATGTGAGAGCATTCTTAGTTGTCCAGTTATACAATAACAGGCAGTGGGGTGGATATGGCCCATGGGCTGTAACTCGCTGACCTTTGTTCTAGAACTCAGAGTAGAAGAGAATGAAACATTACAATAGGACAAATCATTGCTACATTAGAGATTTTCACCAAGTAGGGCAGAGAAGAGAATGATTAAAAAAAAAAAATCCAAATATTTGCAGCAACATGGGTGGACCCTGAGATTATCATACTAAGTGAAGTAAGTTAGAGAAAAATAGATATCATATTATATCACTTAATTGTGGAATCTAAAAAAAAAAAAATGATTCAAATTAACTTACAAAACAGAAGTAGACTCACAGAGAAAACAAACTTATGGTTACTAAAGGGGATGGGGGGGATAAATTAGGAGTTGGGATTAATATATACACACTACTATATATAAAATAACCAATACATATATACATGTGTGCATGTGTGGGTGTGTAATATGTGTAACTGAATTACTTTGCTGTACACCTGAACCTAACACAAGATGTTAAATCAACTAAACTTCAATTTAAAAAAAAATATATGGATAAACAGACTAAATCAAAGACTGCAAAGAAACCATAAAAGAGCAAATAGCAGATTGAAAAATCGACCTTAACTGCTTTTTACCATATATAGTACAAGAATGAGTATTTTATCAGATGGCAGAAGATATGACTAAATGAAGTGTCTAAAAAGGACAAGGTCATCCTGGATTATCAAGTGGTCTCTAAATGTCATCGCAAGCATTGTTTTAAGAGAGAGGCAGCAGAAGATCAGAGAGATAGAGAGGAGACAATGTAAAACCTAAGCAGAGGTTGATGTGACCACAAGCCAAGGAACACTGGCAGCCACCACAAGATAGAAGAGGCAAAGGGGCAAGGAACAGGTCCTTCCCTGAGGCCTTCAGAGAGAGTGCAACCCTGTCAGCAACTTAATTTAGAAATTGTGGTCTCCTGAACTGTTAGAATAAATTTCTGTTGTTTGTCAGCCAGCGTATTTGTGATAATTTTTACAGCAGCCTGCATAGCACACCCCAAACAATTCACACATCCGGAGCTGAACAAGTCAGGAACATTCAGAAAGCTGCCTGATATTTAACTACCGATGTACTCCTACTATGTACCTGGAGTGAGGTACTGCCTGTCAGCAGACTCTCTACTGGCTCCCAAACCAAATCTTTTTTTTTTTTTTTTAAGGGCCACACCCACGACAATATGTAAGTTCCCAGGCTAGGGGTCAAATTGGAGCTGCAGCTGCAAGCCTATGCCACAGCCACAGCAACACCAGATTTGAGCCACATCTGTGACCTATACTGTAGCTGGTGGCAACACCAGATCCTTAACCCACTGAGTGAGGCCAGGGATTGAACCCTCATCCTCATGGATACTAGTCGGATTCTTAACCCACTGAGCCACAACAGAAACTGCCCCAATTCCTTTATTTACAACAGTAGCCTTTCAGCAAAATGAGAAAACTCTCTCAGCTACCCAGTTTACAGACTTGCTAATAATGACAATCTGTTCCCTTTTGAAAAATAAGGTCTACAAGTAAAAGGGGCAGAGCACTTTATCACTTCTATAAGGAGTTCTGGGTCTTAGATGAGCCACTGTTTTGTTATTGAAAACATTATCTAGCACATTCACGAATCCCCCGCTCTGATTTTTTTTTCTAGGTAGGGGACAAAAAAAGGCAACATTTCTACATCTTTCTCTATCAAGAGTATTCGTCACCAAGTTCCATCATTTTGTCTCTAATACAGTTTTACTCTATCTCCATTACTAGTACTAGAACCTCCCCAAAAACACTAGAGAGGCTCTATCAGTTTCCTATTGTTGACCACAGCAATGAAATGCTAGAGGTCAGAAGTCCAACACAGGTCTTACTAAGATAAGCTAGTGGTGTCACTAAGACTTCATTCCTTCTGGACGCTCTAGGAAAGAATCCATTTCTTTGCCTTTTCCACCTTCTAGAAGTCACTTAGACTCTTTGACCTGCATAGCCTCTTCCTTCATCTTCACAACCAGCATTGTTCTATCTCCAAATTTCTCAGACTGCAACCTGCTTCCCTAAGTATATCACTTTCTCTGAGTATAAGTCACCTACATGCCTCTTCTAAGAACCTTTGTAATTACATGAGGCTCCCGCAGGTAATCCAGAATTATCTCCCCATCTCAAGATGCTTAATTTAATCACATCTTCAAAGTCCCTTCTGCTATGTAAGGTCACATATTCACAGGTTCTAAGGATTAGGATGTACACCTTTGAGGAGTGAGTACTTTTCGTCATACCATAGTGTTCTGGGAACGTGGGCAGCTGAGTTACCACAGAATCCTTCCTGTTACACATACTTTAAACTACTGAGAAAGATTTAACATTTTTTTTAAATACAGAGCTGAGCACAGAAAAACGAAGGGAAACTCCTACAGGCCAGAAAAGAAAGCAGAAATGAAAGTCAAAATGGCAAGCATACAAATGGTGCTGTGGGGACATAAGGATGGGAACAAATTCCCAGATCAAAACAGTCCCTAATGGGGAGGGACTTGGGTTTTAAACCAGACAGAAGTGAGAAGTGGAACTAAGACCCTGGCATATCTAAACCTCCACAAAGATGTATTTTCAGTGTAAAAGGTCATAGAAAACAACACTACAACCAGGAAGACAGCAAAGATGTCTTTAGTCTCTTTAAAATCTACAAGAAAAAGAAACCCCAAGCCTATGTTTGGAGTCTAAACGTACACTATCCAGGCATTCTGGAATCTCCAAGCCCAGCATTTCAAATAAAAGCTGATCTCAAGCAGTGATGGCATATAGGGAAGGAAAGGCAAGGAAGCAAACTCAAAATGACTCAGGAGGGATCCTTGTGAAGCCCAGCCCTCACACCATTCCCAAAGAAAAAAAATACAAACTTTGTTATTCAAAAATCACAGAACACCCAAGAAAAAAATCTACATGAGAGAGATGTAACAGACACAGGAAAAGGATTAGAGTGCCCAAGAACTTGAAGTAACAGGCCTAACTCAATGAGACTAGAATTACTGTGTTTAAAGGGACTGAAAAGATCAGAGAATGAAAACCATATGGGTAAGACAAAACCCTATTGTAAAATACAGACAGGAAAAAGAGCCAAACAGAACAAATCCAAAGAAAGCAGAAAGAAGTGAAATATATAATAGGAAGAATAAATAAACCTTCATTAAAAAATAAAAAATTGACAGGTCCTTCAGCAAAATCATTTCTAAGAAAAAGAACAAGAGTAAATGCCCCCAAATTTCCTTGAACAGTTATCAAAAACCCCAAACGGGATTTCCCAGACAGTGCATCAGGTTAAGGATCCAGCATGGGCACTGCAGCAGCTCGGGTTGTTTTTGTAGTGCAGGTTCAATCCCTGACCCAGGAACTTCTGCATGCCATGGGCACAACCAAAAAAAAAAACCTCAAATCAATATGGGAAGAGAATCTGAAAAAGAATGGATGTATGTATACATACAACTGAATCACTTTATTGCATGGCAGATATCAACTATACTTCAGGAATACTTTTAAAAACAAAACAAAACAAAACAAAAAAAAACCTACAAAAAAAATCATTCTAAATGATAAAACCAGAAAAACCTTTCCTTCGAAATTCAGGAATAAGACAAGGGTGCCATCTCTCACCACCTGTATTGAGCACTGGAGTGGGGGTCTTAAATCATTGCACAAAAGTGAACATGGAACAAAGATGAGGGGAAAACAGTGGTCATCACTCAAATGAAGGGGATTCTCTACACAGGAAATCCAAGAGACTGTGAATATTATTAAATTTGTAAAAACCAGAAAAGTTGCTAGAAATTAGATCAATGTACAAAAATCAACAGCATGATGATGCAACCCCTATTTTTTTTTAATTTTTTTTAAATTTTATTTTATTTTTTTTATTTTTATTTTTTTTTTCTTTTTGCCATTTCTTGGGCCGCTCCTGAGGCACATGGAGGGTCCCAGGCTAGGGGTTGAATCGGAACTGTAGCCGCCGGCCTAAGCCAGAGCCACAGCAACGCGGGATCCGAGCCTCATCTGCGACCTGCACCACAGCTCACGGCAATGCCAGATCATTAACCCACTTAGCAAGGCCAGGGACCGAACCCGCAACCTCATGGTTCCTAGTCGGATTCGTTAACCCCTGCGCCATGACGGGAACTCCCCCTATTTTTTAATATATTTCTTTAAATGCCATTTGTAATAGAGCCCCCCCCCCCAAATACAAGGTACATATAGATAAATCTAATAGAATTATTACAAGAACTCCATGGAGAAAACTGAAATGATTTCAAAAACATAAAAAAGGAGTTCCCGTCGTGGCGCAGGGGTTAACGAATCTGACTAGGAACTATGAGGTTGGGGGATCGGTCCCTGCCCTTGCTCAGTGGGTTAACAATCCGGCGTTGCCGTGAGCTGCGGTGTAGGTTGCAGACGCGGCTCGGATCCCGCGTTGCTGTGGCTCTGGCGTAGGCCGGTGGCTGCAGCTCCATTCGACCCCTAGCCTGGGAACCTCCATATGCCACGGGAGCGGCCCAAGAAATGGCAAAAAGACCAAAAAAAAAAAACAAAACAAAACAAAACAAAAAACCATAAAAAATATATACACCTAAATTAAATGATGAGCTATATCATGTTCATGCTGGGAATATACATTAGAATGAAATACCAATTCACCTCCAATTTAGCCTACAAATTCAATGTATTCCTAGTCAAAGTCTCCGTAGGATTTTGAGTGAAAATTTATACAATGATCCATTAAGTTATATGGAAGAATAAATATCATCAAAAAGCTAGGAACATTTTTAAGAAGATAAAGAAGAAAAGCCTGTGTCTGCCGCACTTATTCTCAGCCCAGCAATGCTGTTACCAGCTGCCATGCATAAGGAATACTCCATCCGGTGTTGTCACTGCTGTGCTGCAGGTTTGATCCCAGGCCCAGGAATTTCTTTACAGCACAGGTGCAGCCAAAAAGAGAAAGATGCTCCTAGTGGCAAATCAACTTTCGTCAGTGATTATATTTAAATGTCCCAAGTTCTGTCTTTGTTATTGTTTTTCACCATACTCTGCAAAGCCTGAGCCTGACTACATCTTTCAGGTATTTTATTTTTTTTAATTAGTAAAATTAAATATATAAACAATACTGAAAGAACTAAAGAAGTTAAAAATAATCCAAACATCATAATTTATTGTAATGCTTTGGTAATCAAAACCAAGTAACTAAACAAGCCAACAGTGTAGGCTTGAAGAGACATGGAATCCTAAATTAGTAGGGAAAGAATAGTCTTTAAATTAATAGCTCTTTCATTGTGAAGAATAATAGTATTTTCACATTTTGAATAACAATAGTAGTAATCCTTACCCTACCCCATAGATTTAAAACCTAAACAAAAAAGGCAAAACTTAAACTTTGGGGATAAAAAAATACCAAAAAATGTTTTGACTTCATGGTTAAAGAAAAATTTCTCAAACGAGCCCCCCAAAGAGCATGCATAATACTAATATGGTATTTACTATACGCAAGGAAATGTCCAAAGTGTTTTACATTTATTAACTTACTCTTCACAACAACCCTATGAAGTAGGTAGTACTGTTGCCTCCATTTTCTAGACAGGGAAGTTGTGCACAGAAATGTTAAACTTTTCCAAAGTTTCACAGTAAGGAAACAATAGAACTGGGATATGAATCCAGGCTGGCTGCAGAGTTCATATTCTTGCCCACCACATTACATCTCACATTAAGACTATTAAATTCTATATAATAAAAAAACAGCAGACATGTAGGATATGCCTAGGGGAAGATAGCTATAGGTGTTGGAAACATATACAAATCAATTTAAAAGGACAAAAAAGCACACTAAAAAGTGGTCAAAGGTGGAGTCCCTGGTGGCTCAGCAGGTTTAGGATCCAGTGTTGTCACTGCTACGGCTTGGGGCTGCTGCTGTGACACAGGTTCGATCCCTGGCCCCAGAACTTCTGCATGCCTTGGATGAGGCCAAAAAAAAAAAAAAAAAGTCAAAGGGAATGAAAGGTAGTTCACAAAGAAGAATCCAAAAGGCCAATAAACACATGAAAGATGTTAAATCTCCTTACACATCAGAAAAACAAAAATTAGAACAATGAGGTATTCATTAGTGAACTTCATAGCAAATCTCACATTCACTAGATTGGCAAAAATTAAGCCACTTTACAGAACAATTTGGCAGCACCTAAAAAAGAGATATGCATCTCTTACTAAAGCAGCAATTCTGCTTCTAGGTTAATGTCTGAGAAAAATACCCATGTCCCCAACCAGACATACATATATCAGGATTTTGCTGCAGCCTTTTTTGTAATAGTAAAAAATAAAACAGAAAACAATTTCAAATACCATGACTGAGGAATTCACAAACTCTGGTAGGGACCACACAGTAGACTACAAGTGATCTATTGCTATTAAATCTATAAATTCCAAACACAAAAATGAAACAAACTATATAAATACTGATAAAATAAACCATTTACATGAATTTGCAAACACAAAAACACTATATATTCTTTGTGGTTGATTAACAGATCAAATTGGCATATATATATAGATGCCAGATAACGGATTATATATATAGATATAGATACAGATATATAGATATATATGCCTGGAAATGACATATGTTGATTTTAGGACAGTGAGTACTTTGGGGTGGGGGTGAGGAAAGGTGATGGAGTGTGGCCTTTAGCTGTACTATGCATTTTAACCTCTTAAAGAGGGAGACACATGGCAAAACACCAGCATTTATGAAGTCAGGCTATTGCACTCACAAGAGTATACCATAATGTTTTCTCTGCATATTAAACATTTCATAGTTAAAAGTAGCCTGAAGGAGTTTCCTGGTGGCTCAACAGGTTAAGACTCCAGCATTGCCACCACTGTAGCCCAGTTCCATGCCGGGCCCCAGAAATTCCACATGCCATGGATACGGCCAAAAAAAAAGTAGCCTGAAAATTTAATAGTCCCTTTCTTACCAGACCACCAATACTAAATTCTTCTGCCCTACTTTCCTCTGTAAATTGGTTTAACTTTCCTCATTCAGCCTTTGTTCCCACTAGTCCCAAACACAACCACTTATATTAAGATATTCTCATTTGTCTCTCAAATATTTCATATTAGTTCCCATCTGGGCATCTCCAGGTACTGTCCACATTCTCTTCAATAATTTCTAATTCCCGTTTAGGAAAATGGAGGGCTTTCAAATGAAGGTGTAATAAACCTGAAGGCAGGAGGCAATAATCTGTTGAATAACCATGATGTGTTGATAACAGAAAGCAAAGTTCTAGATCTGTCACGCTGGATCAGACTCCATGTAAACAATGACCTACCCTCTTGTCATCCCCTTCTGGTAGCCAACTCCTACATGCACACACACAAATACACATTCTCATCTGTAACATGGAACAGAAGAGGATTTAACTGTCCACTCCAAAACAAATTTTCCACTTATTACCATAACAGGGAAACTGTCAAAGCATGAATGTATTTAAGTGACTCAATTTTCTGATAACCCCCAAAAATAGGTTTAGGTATTTTTAACAAAAAAAGAAAAAAAAGAAAAGAACATAAATGATTTCTTGTGTGTGACTGCTATTTCTAACACACTGTATCAAAAATCCCCCTATTACTCATAATTAACTTTCAATTAGAAATAACGCCTAAAGGTTCATGACATGCCTCCACTGAGATATGATTATCAGTGTTTCTTAACTTACTAAGAAGGAACATTTGAACGATAATAATAAAGCAATTTATTTCTGAGTAGTGGTAATTGCATGTTATGATGTTTGTAATCCTGAAGAGAATGGTCTTCCAAAACCAGTGATATAAAAATTATTGAGTCCCATAGAATTAATTCTAACTGTATAATTAAAAATCCTGTTTGTCATTAGAACTTGGTAGACAAAGGAGCCTCAAGAATCTTTTGTTTAATAACAACAGTTTCCTTATGAGACCAATTGTGATAGAAAGTAAATTTAGACCTATGACAAATAGTTTCCTTCCTTTGGGAGGCAGAATGCTGATAAAAACAAAGTATGGATCTGTTAACTTGTTGATAGCGATGTTTATTATGAGCAGGAAGCTCTGACCTTTCCTGTTCTCTCTTTAAAACAAAGAAAAGTGAACATACAAAAAGAGCTTTCAAAAGAGAGAGGACAAAAGTTAAATGAAAAGGCACACCAAAGCAAGATTAGAAAAGCGTCTGCAACTGGCAGGTTTCCCCAGGCAAATCCTTAATAAAGGAGGTGGTTGCAAAACAACTGCTGTGCACACGGATGGATGGTGATGGAGAGCGCCTGTAGCACCAAGCTACTGACCAGTGGTCTTGACCTCACCCCTTCACTTTATAGATGATAAATCACAGTAGCAAAATGACATGCCCAATGACAGAGGCAGAAGTGTGGCAAACTTTCTGTCTGGTGCATTTCTTTCTCCCTGCAGGATGATCTCGCCATGCCTAGCACCATAGTTAAGTAATTTTTAACAATGAGAGGCAATATTATAATGCATAAGAAATTACAGTTCCTGCTTTGTAGTCAGATTGACGGGAGTTTGATTTGCAATTCTGTGACTTAAGCCCTAGGAAACCTGGCAGTTACATAGTCATGTATAAATAAGGCCCTCACTCACATGACCTTCCTGTTAGTCAACTACAAAATCCGTGTTTATTCATTTTGGGCTTTTTCCTTTTACCCAGCCTAGAAAACTTGTCACACACCTACATTCATACACAAGCACATAGGGCATTGCCTGGAGTGGGGGAGCAAGAAATGTTTCTCAGGATGAAGTCTTTATCTTTGAGATAATTCTAGCAAATAAAATTGTTTAATAAACATTATTTATGCACTTCCTGGATTGATACATACAATGCCAAAAAATATGCTTCTGCATGATGTTCTTTTTTTTTTTTTTTTTTTTTTTTTAGGGTCGCACCCATGGCATATGAAGTTCCCAGGCTAAGGGTCGCCACAGCCACAGCAAAAATGGGATCCAAGCCACATCTGTGACCTACACCACACTCTTGCAATGCCAGATCCTTAGCCCACTGAGCAAGGCCATGGATCAAACCCCGTGTCTTCAGGGATACTAGTCAGGGTCATTACTGCAGAGCCACACTGGGAACTCCCATGATGTTCTTTATAATCTAGCCCAAGTAAGTGTTGAAGCATTAAATCACTACTGTAAACCTTTCAAATGATGGAGGAGTTGCTAGAACATTCTAGACTTAGGAATAGAAAAACACGACAAATTCCTGCTCAGAGAAAGAATGATCTCTGTAGGGGACACATGGTGTTTTTATAAGCCAGCACATACATTTCTTTTTCTTTTTTTTTTTTTGTCTTCTTGCTATTTATTGGTCCGCTCCCGTGGCATATGGAGGTTCCCAGGCTAGGAGTCGAATGGAGCTGTAGCTGCCGGCCTACGCCAGAGCCACAGCAACATGGGATCCGAGCTGCGTCTGCAACCTACACCACAGCTCACAGCAACGCTGGATCGTTAATCCACTGAGCAAGGGCAGGGACCGAACCCTCAACCTCATGGTTCCTAGTTGGATTCGTTAACCACTGCGCCACGACAGGAATTCCCATACATTTCGTATAAAACTGTTATTATAATGTCTCACTGGCCCCTTCTAAACACTATTAGCAGCAATCACAGTTGCTCATCCTCTTATCCACAGTCATTGGTCCATGGATTGGGTCCATAAACCAAGAGGGTCAAATTGTAGGAATATTAAAAGAAAAAAGGGGGGAGGGGTTCCTCTGGTACAGCAAGCTATAAGGACAATTAAAACTGATTCTGGAAGTTCTCTGGTGGCTCAGTGGATTAAGGATCCAGCATTGTCCCTGCCATGGTATGGATTCAATCCCTGGCCCAGGAACTTCTGCATGCCAAGGGTGCAGCCAAAAAAAGAGAGAAACTGATTCTGCTAGTGACCATTTTGCACATGCAAAGTTCCAGCCTCAAAAAGAATCTACCCTGGAGTTCCCGTCGTGGCGCAGTGGTTGACGAATCCGACTAGGAACCATGAGGTTGCGGGTTCGGTCCCTGCCCTTGCTCAGTGGGTTAACGATCTGGCGTTGCCGTGAGCTGTGGTGTAGGTTGCAGAGGCGGCTCAGATCCTGAGTTGCTGTGGCTCTGGCATAGGCCGGCGGCTATAGCTCCGATTGGACCCCTAGCCTGGGAACCTCCATATGCCGCAGAAGCGGCCCAAAGAAATAGCGAAAAAAAAAAAAAAAAAGAATCTACCCAGAGGTAAGCTGGGCTGAGAAGTGGGTAGAAGGAACAAGAGAGTTCTGACCTTTTCTGAGCCCCTTGATCCAGCCATATTTTGTCAATTACTGACTCTCCCAATTACATCCTTTTAAGAGTTTGTGCTATTGCACCAACATGTTCTTTTAAGTTCATTTATAACTTAGAAAGAATTCTGGTTAATACAAGCTTCACCTTGTAAGTCTTTATCATCAATTTTTAAATACTCGCAAATTAGCAGGGACTCTACCTTCACCACTGTGACCACCTTCCCCATCTAGACTAACTCTCAATCCAGCACCTTGTCAAAAACAAACACAAACAAACAAACAAAAAAAAAAAACAAGCACTCCCTTTTAGCCTAAAAGACCTCCTTCAACCTTTTTACTCTAAGGACAAAACAAACAGGAATCCATGAACCAGAGAAATATCCTAGGCCATCTGTCTCCTGCGAAGACCCTTCTACCAAACTCGCCTCACCTTTACTGCTGAGAAGTCTGTGATTGCCTGCAGATTGGGAGCAGAGGTTGTGTGGCAAGAGGGAGGAATTACAAAGGAGAGTAAGAACTTTGGCAGGGGGTGGGGGTGTGATGATATGTTCAAGGGCTTGAATGTGATAAGGGTTCACAGGTGGCTGTGTCAAAATTTTATTAAATTTACATTTTAAATATGTGCAGCTTATTATATGTCATGAATATCTCAATAAAACTGTTCCAAAACACACAGAGTTTTACAAGGAAAAGCATTTTATTACAGCAACATCTTTCCTTCAGCCTGGAACAAATCAAAATGCCTAGAGCTGCAGATGTAACTGGATGACAAGGAAGTCACAGAAAACAGACGGAAACTGGGACCTTGGAAACATGCTTAAATTGTGCACCAGCTCTAGACTACCTACTTGTAGATGCTACATGAAAATATAACACTTACTATTTTTGAGCAGCAGTAGCTTGGTTTCTTTTACCTGCATCTGGACTCTATTCGTCACATGGTGGTCTTTGATGGTCTTTTATTTTAAGTCAGTGAAATCAGGTCATTTCCAGGATGGCTATCTTTTGTTTCTAATCTAAGAATAAAGTCCAAATCCCAGGCTGCCAAATCCAAGAATGTGAAGGGCCTGGATTACCTCTGGAGGTAATTCATTAGCCACTATTCCCAACTCCAGTCATACTTTGAATTCTTCTAATGAGTCCTCTCCGCTTTGAGTGCTATACAATCAAAGCACATGTTGATCTGATTTTCCTGGCACCTGGCTAAGTACCTGGAGCAGAAGAGGTACTCAAAATACACTGCTGAACGAAAGAGCTCATGATTTGACTCGTCATGCTTTAGGTATAAGCAAAAGCTTATTTAGGGGAAAGAAATCCAGCCTAAGGGGGTTCCAGATCATTCTTTGTCTATACAACCAGAAACAAGATGCAAAGACAGACTTGCATCATTTCTAGAAAAGCTACATTTTTCTGAGCATCCAAATTCTACCAGGGTAAGTGAACTGCTCTGAGGATGAAAGAAGAATGCAAAACCTTTGAAAAAGCTGGATTTGATTTTGTAGTTAAATTATTCGTGGCTCAGTGGTAAGGAACCCAACTAGGTCCCATGAGGATATGGTTTGATCCCTGGCCTCATTCAGTGGGTTAAGGATCCGGCGTTTCTGTGACCTGTGGTGTAGGTCGCAGATGCAGCTCAGATCCTGCGTTGCTGTGGCTGTGGTGTAGGACGGCAGCTACAGTTCTGATTTAACCCCTAGCCTGGGAACCTCCATATGCAGCGGGTTGGGCCCTAAAAAGCGGAAAAAAAAAATGTTTTGTCCCACTAAAGCAGGAGAAAAGTTGTAATAATAGCGGAGGATTAGAAACTTAAAACACAGTAATAAGACTTAAAAGGACTATACCATCAAAATATATCACAGCCTTCAGAGATACCCAAAAATAAAGACCCCACATTATCTTCCCTTTCCATGCTTCAACAGTCATGATGAGGAGTTACACTTGAACACTGAACTCTCCCTCTGAACTTCGTCTATGGAAAACTGAAGAACAATTCAGGAATAATCAAGCATTTCACTAATTCCAAACATCTGGACAGAAATTTGAAAATTCTATAAATAATCTAGATATTGCTAAATATCCAGACATTTAGTCTTGAAGCCAAGACCTCAGTTCTTTGTTTCATTTTCATTCCTCAAATGACACAAGGAAGGCTAAGGAGCCTTTGTCACATATTTTTCTTCTCTATATTCTCCTTGGTGCCCAGCAAATTGCTTTATACTTACAAGACACAAAACACACAGTACATATTACCTGCTGGGAAGAAATTATATAGGGAAAATCAGAAGGGTTTGGGACTTGCCATTTTCTAAGGGTAACTAGTTTGAGATGACATTCCCAGCTACCAACAAAGTGTCAACCCCACCCTACCCCCTCCTTCTTTGCAGCAATTCTGGGAGACAAGAAGTGGCATAATGGGCACAAGAGCACTGCACTGATTCCTTCATTCAATGAACTACAGATCAACCATATACCAAGGCTGTGCTGGGCATTTAGGAAGGCAAAAGTTGACTGGGACATGGTCCTTTTTGCTTAGGGACATAAAGTCAATCATATGACAAAATAAAAGGGTAATTGCTTTTTCCAATGACTTCTTCATGGATCAATTCCAGAATCACATCTCAGTCCTCATCTTATTTAGCAGCATTTGACATAGATGTTCAATTCTGCCTCCTTAAAATGATGTGCCTTTGGCTTTTAAGACACAAACCTCTACCAGGTTTTCCTCCTACCTGACCAGCCATTCCCTCTCAGGCTCCTCTGCTATCTCTTCATTGTCTCCCAAAACAGCTATCATAAGCATGTCCTTGGTTCACTTCACAAACCACTGCCCTTCTCCAGCCATCCTCACTAACTTGCTCATTTCATCCAGCAGCAATTCTACATGTATCTCTACATCGATGGCTCCCTGAACTTAAAACCTCCAGCTATTCCCACCCATTGCTATTCTGCCTGCAATCTGACATCTTCACTTAGGTGTCCGATCAGCATCACATCAAATACTGAGCCCCTTATTTTCCTCCTGAAGCCCGCTCCATCCCCAGTCTTTCCCCATTCCTATTAATAGCAGATCCAGCCAGCCAGCTGCTGAGGCTATAATCACAAATAATTTACTACAGGTCTCTCTCACATCCCATGCTCATCCATCAGGAAATTATGTTGGCACCACCATCAAAACACTGAGAAAATCTATTTCTCTTACTTCCCCTGCTATCATATTGGTCTAAACAGCCATCATCTTTGCATAAATTACTGCAATAGCCTTACATGTGATCTCAATGCTTCTACTGTTCTCATCTATAATCTATCCTCAATGCAGGAGCCAGACAAATTTCTAAGTATCAGGCCCAAAGCCACCAATGGCTCCCCATTTCCCTTGGCGTAAAAGCTCAAGTCCTGACGGTGCTCTCAAGGCCCTTCAGTCTGGGCCCCAGAAACTCTCTGACTCATTTCCAACCACTCCACCCCTTGCTCACTCTGTTGTCCCTTGCACAGACCAGGAACACTCCTTCAGGATCTTTTCAATGGCTACTGCCTTGACCTGAAACACTTTCCCTAGATGTCTGTCCTGCCTCTCCTTCAAGCTTCTGCTCCATGATCATCTTCCCAAGCAGGCTAATCCGGACCACCATATATAGAAATATGCCCCGATCCTCCCCTCCCCACTGCTCTTCATCGTTCTTACTCAATTTTTCTCCACAGCATTTTACCTTCTAACATGATTTACTTATTTGCTTACCATCTAACCTCCCCCAAAATGTACGATCCATGAAGCAGGATATGTTGGTTGGTTTTGCTCATTGCTACTTATGCTCAATTAATATTATTGGAATGAATAAAACAAATATTATTTGGGTTCATCTTATAATACATTCATATTAGACTAATAATATAAAGAATCCTAGCCAACTATGATTGTAGTACAATTTTATGGGAAATTGATCTATTCAAGGGAAAACCTAGACATATAGAAAAGACTGGCCAACAGTAGGAGAAAAAAAGAATATTTCAAGAAACAGATTCTATAGTAGATGGAAGTAATTCCTATTTATTATTTTTAAAATAATGCTAACTTCCATGTTTTAAAAACATTTGGCTATCTTCTAGATTTCATTTTGATCAAATTGTCATGTTTATGCAAGTTTTCATTAGGTACATTTTACTTCTGGCGAAAAGGGAGCAGCCAATTCTGCAAATTCAATAAGTATTTAAAGAGTATAAGCACTGTGCTTTAAAAAAAAAATGCTACTAACTAAAGGATACAACAAAGAGAAAGCTATGATCTCTGCTAACAAAAGGTGAATGGTCTAGCTGGAGAAAGCAAACACAATCTATCTACAATATGAAGCATTGGTATGGTTAATGGCAAAGGCAGAGTAAAATAAAATCTCACTCAACACTGGTTCTCAACCCTGACAAGTAATTTAGAATTATCTAGGAAGCTTTGCAAAAGGGATTTTTGTTTTGTTTTGCTTTATTTTAAAATCATATGCCTCCCCCCCTCCGTGAATCCTGATTGAATTCATCTACAGTGACACTCAAGCATTAAGATTCCCAAGAGAAAATTTAAGGAACTAATTCCTTATGACTAAAGAAACAGGAGGTTTTATTTGAGGAACTTTGCAAAGACCAAGCAAGGTATTCTAAGTCAAGAGGCCAAGAGCAGAAGATCTGCAAAGACAGGCAACAAAGGGCAAAGTATCTTGGGAATCCTCTGGGGCTGAAATATATAAAGAGATGCAATGGGAGGAGCAGATGGTGAAAGATCTTGGCTGACATGCTAAGGAATTTGGGTTTATGCTCTGAGAGTTTTCATCCATTATTACATACAAATGGGTCTGAACTATTCATTTCACAGTGATAAGAAAATGTGGAGGATCAACTCAGGTGAAACGTGATAAGGAAAAGGAACTAAAACTAGCCCGTCCACTAGTAATTCTGTGTAGTTTAAGTGACGGTGGCCTACTTTTAAATAATCTAAAACTGTATGTAGGAGTTTCTGTCGTGGCTCAGTGGTTAACAAATCCAACTAGGAACCATGAGGTTGCGGGTTCGATCCCTGGCCTTGCTCAGTGGGTTAAGGATCTGGCGTTGCAGTGAGCTGTGGTGTAGGTTGCAGATGCGGCTCGGATCCCTAGTTGCTGTGGCTCTGGCATAGGCTGGTGGCTACAGCTCTGATTAGACCCCTAGCCTGGGAACCTCCATATGCCGTGGGAGTGGCCCAAGAAATGGCAGAAAGACAAAAAAATAATAAAAATAAATAAATAAATAAAATAAAACTCTATGTTAATTCAACCTGCTAAGACATTCGAATCTCACTTTTCAAATATAGGCTGAAATATAATTATTCCCAAAATAAATTTTCTTTGTAAAAGCCTCTTAATTATGCTGTTAAACTTTGTGAAAGTCAATAACCTCATTTCAAGTGAGAAATGACATCAATGGCACATTTTTGTTACTCTGTTTTAAATTCAAAACTTGGAAAATTTCACAAATATATTTGGCACAAAGGCCTACTATAAATATCAGCTCAACAGCATCATGTGAAAATTCCAGGTTCTGTAAATAGAGAATCATTTTTAAATTCAAAATGCAACTAAATATTCAGCAACCACTTAAATATTTTAAATTCACTGAGTAGTCTGAACAAAAGCTGAGAGAAATAACATAAACCTGACCACACATTAAAATATTAAATAAGGAGTTCCCATCGTGGCTCAGTGGGAACCACAACTAATATCCATGAGGACAAGGGTTCAATCCCTGGCCTCGCTCAGTGGGTTAAGGATCTGGCGTTGCCTGAGCTGTGGTGTGTAGGTCAAAGCCTCGGCTCAGATCCCACATTGCTACGGTTGTGGTGTAGGCCAGGGGCTACAGCTCAGATCTGACCCCTAGACTGGGAACCTCCATATGCTGCAGGTGCAGCCCTAAAAAAAAAAAAAAGACAAAAACAATAAAATAAAATATTAAATAAGAATAGTTTGAAAAATGATGAATGAGAATTTTGAAAAATGGCAAATACAGTACTTTGAAAGCAATAACAGGTAAGTAATTTTTCTTTGGCTGAATTACTACTGTTTTTTATTTATCGTGGAGTGGAAACTTAACAAAATTATAGTTTTCCTGCACTATACTGACCTGAATTGTACTCCAAAAAATGTACAGGTAAATCACTCCAAATTTATACTCACAAATTTATACTCACAGCTCAGTCACTTTTTTCTTACAACTGAAAGATTAACATTACTATTTCGAGGGTATGAACTCTTACCTCCTTAGGGCCTGCTTAGGTTAACACCAGCCTGGAAGCATTGAAAATTCCAATAGCTTGAAAACTTTTTCATTTAACCAACAGGTTTGTAATTCAGAAATGTAAAACAATTCAACTTTTTCAACAAAGCTGTAACAACTTTTTTTTTTCCTATAACGGATGCAAAGCATTTATCTGCATTCTCTCATTTTATTCTAACAACCCCTTGAGAGAAGAAGGAAAAATATCATCACCAGTTTACACATTAAAACAAACAAACAAACAAACAAAAAAAAAAAACCTGAAGCTCAGATGGAGACATTTGCCCAAGGTTAAATTCCAAGCAAATTGTAAAACTGGTATTCAAACTTAGGTTTTCTTTCTGAATTCAATTCTTTTTCTCTCTATAGACTATATAGACACATTTTCTAATCTTTTTTTTTTTTTTGGTCTTTTGTCTTTTTGTCTTTTGTTGTTGTTGTTGTTGCTATTTCTTGGGCCGCTCCCACGCATATGGAGGTTCCCAGGCTAGGGGTTGAATCGGAGCTGTAGCCACCGGCCTACGCCAGAGCCACAGCAATGCAGGATCCGAGCCGCGTCTGCAACCTACACCACAGCTCACGGCAACGCCGGATCGTTAACCCACTGAGCAAAGGCAGGGACCGAACCCGCAACCTCATGGTTCCTAGTCGGATTCGTTAACCACTGCGCCACGACGGGAACTCCCTAATCTTTTTTTTTAACCTATTTTATGACAATTTCAATTTCAGAGATACCTAAAAAGCAAATAAATATATGCCTTAGAAGAAATGTAAATCAGCATAAAAAAAAATTTTTTTTTTGACCGTGCCCATGGCATGTGGAAGTTTCCAGGCCAGGGATCAAACCTGCACCACAGCAGTGACAATGCTGGATCCTTAATCTCTAGGCCACAATCAGTATAATTTGTGATGCATGGAGTTTTTTTCTCAAAGCAACCAAAGGTACAGAAAACAATAATGCCAAAAAAAAAAAAAAAGGAAACATACCTAGATTTTCAAAGAATTATAGAATAAGAAATAAAACTTCTGATATTACCCCTCTCATTTTTAGACCACAAGTTATTTTTTGTTCCTTAGATTCTTAATTAAAACTATTCATACACACATATATAAAAATAGCTGTGCAATTCCCAGAAGTTCTTTTCTTCTCTGCTTAAAAAGCACAAAATATACTTTAAATCTTCAAAATATTTACATATTTTAATAAAACATTTATTTCATACTTCCTAAAATCCCCCACAAATCACTAGGAATGACTTTTTAAGTTATTTTTCACTTTTTGTCAAAATCTTTTCAAAATTATTTTAAAATAAACTATTAAAAACAAAATCGACCATTTACCTCAAGCAGTTTTTGCTTGTATTTATATCCTGAACAGTGTCAAAAAGACCTTAGCTACTTCTACCTTTCCCCCATTCAATCATACCTTCTCCAACCCACAGAGTTGGAGAAGGTGCCTAAATTTGATGGCACTTAAAGTCAGTCCTTCCCTTGTATAGCATGAATTTTCCCACTCCCTAAATCTCAACCAGATCCTGTCTTCAGAGTAGGTATTTATTTACCTTCACATGTGTTTATTATTTCCCACAGTTCTCAGCAGAATGCACACAGTAGGCAAGTGTTCACTGATTGAATTAAGCTCTTGAGATCATATATAGAGAAGATGGCTAATGAAAAAGAAGCTTCATAAGGCATTTTAATTTTGTTTTTTTTTTTTCCTTTTAGGGCCACACCCATGGCATACGGAAGTTCCCAGGCTAGGGGTCAAATCGGAGCTGTAGCTGCCGGCCTATGCCACAGCCACAGCTATGCAGGACCTGAGCGGCGTCTGCACAACTCATGGCAATGAGATAACCTGCTGAGTGAGGCCAGGGATCAAACCCATGTCCTCATGAATACTAGTTAGGTTTGTTAGCCATGATGGAAATTCCAGGCATATTGATTTTAAAGCCCAGTTTGGTTCATGGCTATATGAACCATACACATACAAGTATGTGTCAAGTGAAGAGACATAATGTAGGAAGTTGTAGAGCAAGTCATTCTCTTTCTTCTAACACCATGAAGGGACATGGAGAGACCATAGCTTCTCCCTCTCCTTCCTTATCTATAAACTGTTGATATTCACTGCACTAATTTAGAGTTGTTCAGAACTAGGGATTCTATTAATTAAAACAACCAACACACAAACAACAACAAAATTCAGCCACACCTTTGGCTAGTGATCAAAAGTCCATGACAAGTTTGAGGGATGTTCCATCCAATCTATTTTAATGACATGCTTTCTAGAATCGTCACAAATTCTGTTCTTATCTCAAGATCATTAGCAGGCCACCTGAGCATGTAGACAGTTAGGCTGGTCAAATCCTAAATGCCTCAAGAAAACACTTCAACATGAGAGCGATAACAGCAGGCCATGGCCTTTACACCTGCCACTCCCATATGCAATTCTAGTTATGATATCAGATCCAATCCCATGCCTTTGAGCATATTTCAGAGGCAGTGACCCAGGTGGGATTGGAACCTCTAAAGGGTCTTCCTATTCAGACTTAAAGAAATGTCTCCCAAGTGTTTAACCTGCCCCCAACCACTTCACATCTTAAAATGCTGAGGTGAGACCAGGGAAGATACAGAATCTAAATAATAGTAATGGCACATTTTCATCATCCATTTAAGACCTGGTTCAGCACTGACGTTTCATTCATTTCCAGTTTAAACTAGTCAAGTCATTTAAGCTTGTTCACAATGTATAAGCAGTAGACATGAATTCATTTTAACATAGTTCCTTTTTCCAAAAAGCCTAAGATTTAAAAGGGCTAATCATCTGTATAGTCCCATGAATTTTCAATTAAGTTTTACCACATAGCTATTTAAATCAATACACTATGAAGGTCAGTAATTTAGGATATAAAAGTCTCAATATGTTCCTTCAAAATCACCTTTCTCCTTGCTTTCCTGATACACCTAAATACAACTAAAAATGGCATATCTTGAAAGCAAAAGAACTAGATTTAAAAATAACTTGCCTTTGGACATATTCATCTATGTAGATCCCCCTCAGTCAAATAAGTACGCAAAGGAGACATTCTACTGTGTGTCAGCAGATACTACAAGGTAAAATGTCGAGCAAACAGGTGACTAAATCATGTGGGGTGGGGGTGGTGGCAGAAGTCAGAGCATAAAATGGGGAATGTGAAGTTCTAAGCAGGCCATTCATGCTAACAGAAGAAAATGCCTGGAGAATTGGTCACCAGTTACTTAATAAATCATCAAGGTGATAGGCATGCTTCAAGTGAGACAAAGGTGGATTCTGATCTGAAACTCGACATGGATCTCTAATTACATGAAGATGAATCACCAAGAATTGTAGAATTTTTCTCAAGTCTATCATTAGTGACATGTCGATTAGATTCCTATGAACGAGCCAGAAAAACATACTTTATTCCGGTTTAGGTCTTGTTTTCAAAGCTTTGCAATTATGTTCACATACAAAGGAACAGTAATTGTAAAATGACCCAGCCTCTCTCTCCTGTTGCTGACCACAAGGCAGGCTCCCCAATTCAAGGATGTAACCTAAGCTTGCACAGATGGCCTAGCTCTTTGCTAATGCAGAGGAGCTGGGTTTGTTTTCAGGGTGGGTGCTGCAAAACGGCAGGTGTATTTATAGAAGGGGGCAAGACTGATGGAGAGATGATGACAGAAGCTAAGTTTCTTGCACCTGGTAAAGAAGCCTGTGGAAAGATCTGGATCCTACCGCCTGGGTTCCGCTCCTGACTCCCCAACTACCAGCTATGTAAACTTACTAAAACCCTTTTTGGTCTGTTATTATAAAATTTAGACAAGACCCTTGCCTCGAATGACTTTAGAAAAAGTAACGAAATTATGCGTATAACCTGGGACGTGACAGGCAATCCATAAACGTCAACCTACTCTCCCATCCTCCCGTTCACCCAGAATTGCCCCTCAAAAATCACAAAGGTAGACTGCAGGGTTAAAACTAAAAAGCCCAATTGGCAGGGAAGGAAACTTGGGTGGAGGCTCGCTTATTTACTGGAGAATTTCGCTTAAAATGGAGTTTGGATATTGATAAAAAAGGAAACGCATGGAAAAATCATCAGGTATGAGCACAACTCCCCTTCGCCCCACCCCCACCCCCGCGCCCGCTATTCTCCAAAAAAGACATTCCTTTATGTAAGCACGAAACAAACTTCGGAAGCTGCGGATATCCTGAGAACCTACTGGGTGGCCCCAATTAAAATCACAGGCGCACATACAGCTTAAAACGAAAACCATCCATATGACCGCCTTGTCAGTTTCAGATCAAGATATTTTTCCAAAACTGTCCTCAAATCCGAGGCGGCTCCCCCGCCTCCGAATGCGCCTCAGATGGCTTTGGAAAGCCAAAAGCGAGTTTCAGAAGGGATACGTATGGGGAGGTCTGGTCAAAAGACTGAAAAACAAGGCGGTGGGCGAGGGGGTTGGGGAAGAGCAATGTGGCTGGGGAAGAGCAATGTGGCTGAGACGCGGCCAGTGAGCCAGAAAGACGGCGGCTTCACAATGAGAGGAAGAGACTGCGACAATCGCCGGCTCCCGGTCCCTGGCAGGGAGTGATGGCGAGGCCGAGGGCGCTCAGAGCGTGGGAAGACGGGAAGGGGGTGCAGGATGAAGTGAGAGAGTCGCTGGCCAGACAGGGAAGCCAAAGACCACACAAGCAGGTGCCAAACCCCCAGGCAAGGAGGTATGGGCTTGGGATACTCACCGTGTAGAGTAGGTTCAGCGCACACAGGCAGTTCTTGGAACAAGCGAAGCCCCCGCAAACCATCTTGTAGCCTGTGGTTCCCGGCAGGCTCCTCTACAGGTAAAATCTGGCTCCGGCTGAGCCTCCGGACAGCCTCTTTGTCCTTGCCTTTGGGGCCTGGCCGAGGCGAGGCAGCAGCGGGGACACTGGTGGGGAGACCGGGGCTTGGGTAGGGGTTGCAGTGTGCTACGCGCCCGCGGCGACTCCGACCCGCTCCGAGACCTGCGGCCACAGCAGCTGGAGCCGGAGCCTGAGCCTCGCCCAGCACCCCCGCCTCGCCCCGCGCACTGATTGGCCGCCGGCGGGGAACAAAGGTAGAAATATGCAAATAAATGCGCTCAGCTAGCTTGGATCCGGGAGGGGCGGAGCGGCCCCTGGGAGAGAGGGAAGGGGCGGAGGCGGTGGGGGAGGGTGCCCGAGGCTAGAATGTGTGACTGCGACCTTGCTTGTTTCCTGGGGAGCAGGTGAGGAGAAATGGGCGGCGCTCCACCGAAATCCACGCTGGCAAGGAGAAAGATGACAGCACCTCTCGATTCTTGGCCCCAGCGGGTGACGTGGCACCATTTTGAACGAGATCTTAAAATTAAGCACCTGACCTTGTGAAGGAAGGAAGGAAGCAAGCAAGCAATAAATGAATACATGTGAAAGATTTAAAAGAGAGAATAAGTGAGAAAAATAAAATTATACGGTCTCCACCTCAGTCAATTCATTAGCACTTTCAATGTCTACTGTAGAAATGTGTCATGTAGCCTCAGATTCCTCATCTGTAAATCGGAATATTAATGGTATGTCAACCCCTTTTTGCACAGCACCTGGCACAGAGTAAGGACTTGGTAAATATCGGCAAGTATTAACATATCTAACAGTTTTTGAGTACCTACTGTGTTCCAGGCACTAAGCTAAGCCAATAAATATTTCATGGTGCCCACTACAAAAAAAAAAAAAAAAAAAAAAAAAAGTTCTTACAGAGAATTTTCAAATACTTATAAGAAACCTAAAGGTTCATGCTAAGTAAATTATATCATAGCAAATGAAACATTGTAAATAAAACAATGCAGCTAATTAAAATAACTTATCTTTTTAGAATTGTCTGCTCCCTTTACCTCCCCAGACCCAACCACACCAGGAAAGCCACATTCTAGAGCTTTTGTACCCCATGTTAGTTAACTTTTTGTATACAACCAAAATGAGTTCTAATTTTTTTTTTTCAACTGGATGACCCTCAAACCCAAATAATACTTTGGCAGTCAGCTTTCCATTTTAGAAGCCAGAGGCTTACTAAAGAAGAAAAATTAAATAAATAACAAAATCCTACTGTATAGCACAGGGAACTATATTCAGTACCCTGTAATAAACCACAGTGGAAAAGAATATTAAAAAGAACCATTTTGCTGTACACCAGAAACAAATACAATGCTGGTAAATCAACTATACTTTTAAAAAAGAAGAATTATTGGGGAGATCTCTTCTTCCTCTTCTCATTCCTGGATGTCACCAACACTGCTACCACTTCAGCATTACTTGACCAACTATGACGATTCTCTCTGCTTTCTTCATAATACCGTCTACTCTCCCTGTGGGTTAAATCTCTTTTTCTTGTAGAAATGTCCCCTATCCATCAGAGACCCAACAGGAAGGAGATGCTCATTCAAATGATTGAGAAGAGTTTAATAAAGAGACTATTTTGAAAATGTGGACAAGGTTAAAGAAAGCCAACAAAGGGTGGTGAAGCAGCTCAGAGCTAGCAAGAGCAGGCAAGTATAATTCCCTTAGGTCTGAGGGGCTCGTTTAAGGGAGCAGTTACAGAAACCAGGCAAGAGCTGCAGTTGTAGGAGGGCTGGCTAATAGAACTTGTGGCCTATAAGAGAAAAAGACAACAGAACGACTGAAAAGTGGAAAAGAAAACAAGTGAATATAGTGGGGTTTCTGCTTAGAATTTGGATGGATAAATTTGACAAAGACCATTTGCTCCCACCCTAACATGAGTGAGTTAGAAAAGCTATAAAATTGTTGGGGGTTTTTTAAAAACCTATCAAAAAACAAAAGAACAAACAGAAAAAAAAAAAAAAAAAAACCTTCACAGAGAAAACAGTGGGGAAGCGGGTGAGGACCTGGACAAAGTGGGGGAAGAGGATCAGTTCTTTGGTGATGGATGGTAACTACACTTCAAAGTCATGATCACTTTGTAGTGTATATAGGTGTAGAATTATAATGTTGTATACCAAAAACTTATGCAATGTTACATATTAACTTTACCTCAATTAAAAAAAAAAAAAAAAAAAAAAACTCCAATGGAAGTTAGAAACCAAAAATATCTAAAAGAACTAAAACCCAGGAAGCAATAAGACATTCCTGGAAGAAAAGGCCCACCATGCCTTAATCTCTTATGGATTATCTATAGAAAGAAGAGAGAGGGATAAAGAGAAACTGCAGTAGAGAGGGATAAAGAGAAACTGGCTGATCATGTAACCATCTTTAAAGGTGTATGAACTATTGTGATCATTTATAATCCAAGGATCCCAAGCCACAGAGTGAGTGTACAACTGCTTGCTAGCTCTAACCCATGGACCTTCACTTAATCCTTCCCAAAGATCTTAAGCTTTAAAGGCTGCAGTCAGACAAGAGTGTTCCCTCTCCAATTATCTCAGGGTCCACAGCTGTCCTCAGGTATGACAGTGGGTGAAAGCTGAAATTAAGACAGGGAAGATGAGAAAGATCATACAAAGCAATCTGGATCTTTACTCAATCCCAGGCAGTGGCTGCCAAAGGCTAAGGAAGTACCAGAAGAGAGAAATCTCTGTACCATATACTTCAAGAGCCCTCCAAGTTTGGACTAAAACAGCAGGAAAGGGAGAAAACTCACAAGGATGTGATTGAAAGACAAGGACATGACTGAAGAGCAAAGAATAATCCCTAGCAAAAAGTAAGAGCCAGGTATAAAACACAGAGCTCTCCCGAGGCTCAGAATGCTAGTGGCTAGGCTGTAAAATACAAAGAGATCTCTATGAGACATCTTCCCTATAGGAGGAAAATATTGATTGTTCCCTCAAAAATAGTTGAAGCCAATGCTGAAATGAATCTAACTAAACTTGTAACAAATCCTGACCTAGATCAAGTACAGTGAAGACCGACTTAGGCACGCAGAGAAGCAGCCTGGAAGAATAAAAGATGTTCCATTTTTAGGGAGTCAACATTATTTAATTCATTCTCAGTGTTCTTTTATACACAGTAACTGACACACAATCAAAAATTATGAAAGACTTAGCTAATCAAAAATATTTAACCTATGGTTAAAAGAAGAAATTGTCAGTAGAATCAGAATCAGGGATCATCAAAATGTTAGAATTATCAGACAGGTTCTAAAAACTCAACATGATAAATGTATTAAAAGAGTTAGTGGAAAACATACACGAGCATATGGAGAATTTCAGCAGAAAGATTAAGGTTATTGGGGGGAAATGAAAATGAAATAAAAAGTAAATCAGAGATTTTGGACAGTGTGATTTCAGCAGATTGGACAAAACAGAAGAAAAAGTGAACTTGAAGATAAGTCAATAGAAATTATGCAAACTAAAAAAGATGAAAAGTGGAAAAATGAATCAGAGCATTTGATGCCTGTGAGACAAAAATCTAGTACCATATGTGTGTGACTATAGTTCCAGAAGAGAAAGAAAAGGGGGAAAAGAAATATATGAAAAGATAATAATGGTCAGGAGTTTTCCAAAGTTAGTAGGAGATATCGACCCACAGATCCAAGAAAGTTCATCTCCACCACTCTCTACTAGTCAAGAGAAGCCACGTCTGACAAATTTCAAAGTGAGGGGAACGCAGACCCATCTCTGGATGGAACGGTTGCAAGGCCACACTGCAGGAGAGCACGTAGGGTGGGAGATAACTGTAGCCTATATTTGAAAAATAAAATCTGCCACAGGTAATGCCCTTTTTCCAAAGTATTCCTGTGTACCACCCCTTTATTGACAAAACGCTGTTTTGGTGTGAGAAAAAAAAAATAGGACCTTGGACTGTAGTTCTCAGAGAATTATATTGGAGACTAAGCTAAGAGGCTGTGTATTTTGTCAAGTGGAAGGGGACGTATTATTTTTCTAAGAAATTTGTCTTGATCCAAAATCAATAGAATGGATCACTGAAATTTATTTTTAGAAAATTGAATCTCCTAGAAAAATATTTTTCAAGTGTTAAAACAGGAAAAACAAACTGAATCTAATTGGTTTTACGTATTTCTTAGTCCTTAAATAAATCTTTAATATGAGATGAGTTTCTAACAGTTTAGTAGAATGCTATATTCCTTTCTCTTATTCTTTGTTTTAAATGTTTTTCATTTGGGGAGTTCCTGTCGTGGCTCAGCAGGAAACAAATCTGACTAGTATTCTTGAGGTTGCCTGTTGGATCCCTGGCCTAGCTCAATGGGTTGGGAATCTGGTATTGCCATGAGTGTGGTATAGGTCACAGACGTGGCTCAGATCTGGCATTGCTATGGCTGTGGCAAAGGCCAGCAGATGCAGCTCCAATTTAACCCCTAGCCTGGGAACCTCCACATGCTGTGGGTATGGCCCTAAAAAGACAAAAATAAATAAATAAATAAACGTGTTTTGTTTTGTTTTTGAGCCAGGGAAAACAGAATTCTTATGTATTAGTCTATTTTCACTGAGAAGCAAACACTAAGACACTAATAAGAGATTTATTAGAAGAAACATCTATGAAGGAAACTAGGGAAAGAGCTATAGGAGGCCAGAGAGACAAAAGAACACAATTCAGATCAGACATATGAAGGAGAAAGGAAGGAAAGAAGGCCTTAGACTGCAGTGCAGTTCTTAAAACTTTTGGCAGGAGTTCTCATAACAGCTCAGCGGGTTACTTGACATAGTCTCCATGAAGATGCAGGTTCCATCCCTGGCCTCACTCAGTGGGTTAAGGATCCTGTGTTGCCATCAGCTGTGGCATAGGTCAGACCCTATGTTGCCATAGCTTTGGTAGGGGCCTCACCTGCTCCTCTGATTCAACTTGTAGCCTAAGAACTTCCATATGCCACAGGTTCAGCCATTTAACAACAACAACAACAACAACAACAAAAAACCTTTCGCAAGGCCAGCAGGCAGTCTTCAAGTCAAAGTCGGGGTTTTGGAGCCATCCGGCACATCCCCTGCGATGAGCCTGCCTTAGAGTCCCTGCCACAGTCATTGGCTGGAAATGTCAGCACAAATGCTGTGATGCATTTCAGATTATAGCACTGGAGCTGGCTTCAATTATGCTCCCCACAATAAATCCGAGAGGTGAGTTTTATTGAGAAATAATTCTGACCACATTTTCCCCTTCTAGCCTAAAAACATTTTTCTAGTTACATTTCAAACCATCTTTCAGTTTTTTCAGTTCTTCATCACTTTGCCAGGGAAGGAAATTCTCTAACTTCATCTGGATAATCCATTTCAGGTTGTAACAATCCTTATTTAAAAACTCTTTCTGGAGTTCCCGTCGTGGCGCAGTGGTTAACGAATCCGACTAGGAACCATGAGGTTGTGGGTTTGGTCCCTGCGCTTGCTCAGTGGGTTAAGGATCCGGCGTTGCCATGAGCTGTGGTGTAGGTTGCAGACGGGGCTCGAATCCCGCGTTGCTGTGGCTCTGGCGTACGCCAGTGGCTACAGCTCCGATTTGACCCCTAGCCTGGGAACCTCCATATGCCGCGGGAGCGGCCCAAAGAAATAGCAGAAAGACAAAAAAAAAAACCTCTTTCTTGGGGAGGTTGGGGAGGGATGTATTGGGAGTTTGGGATCAGCAGATGCAAACTATTACATATAGAATGGATAAATAACAAGGCCCTACTGTATAGCACAGGGTATTATATTCAATATCCTGTGATAAACCATAATGGAAAAGAATATCAAAAAGAATGTATGTATATGCATAATTGAATCACTTTGCTGTACAGTAGAAATTAACACAACACTCTAAATCAAATATAGTTCAATAAAATAAATTTTTATGTTTTTTGTTTTTTGTGTCTTTTTGCGTTTTTTGCGTTTCTAGAAAACGCAACCCCTAGCCTGGGCATATGGAGGTCCCCAGGCTAGGGGTTGAAACAGAGCTGTAGCCACCAGCCTATGCCAGAGCCACAGCAACTCAGGATTCGAGCCGCGTCTGCAACCTACACCACAGCTCACGGCAACGCCAGATCCTTAACCCACTGAGCAAGGCCAGGGATCGAACCTGCAACCTCATGGTTCCTAGTCGAATTCGTTAACCACTGTGCCATGACGGGAACTCCCTAAAATAAATTTTTAAAAAGCTTTCTGTGTGGCTTAGGTTTAGCACCTTAGTTCAAGGTCAACGTTTCTTTTTTCATAATTTAACACCAAGACTTGATTGTGTTCAACAAATCCTAAGCAAAATTACTCCTAAACTATTGTATCAAATGTTTAACTCTACTACAAAGACTTTCTAGATTTCTCAGAAATATAAACATGAAATTAGATAAACATAAAACTGCTCACAAACAATTTATAGTCACGTAAAGTATCAGTAATACAGCAAGCTTTAAACTGCTTCCACTACAGTACACCTTGCTCTCTCTAAATGCCAGTATGTTTTCTTAGTCAATAAAGTATTGGTAAATAAAGTGCCAATTTTTTTAATGTCCATCAGTAATTTTACTAGAATTTACCAGTTATTTCTAAAGACAGAGTTTTTTATTACAATGTTTTTGTCCATTATTCCTCTGATATTCTTCTGTCTCCAGGAGAAATAAAGGCAAGAACTGTAGAAACTTTCCTTTGTAATGACTGTCAGTTTTTTGGATTGAATGAAGCTTGAGAAGGGAATTTCCTGGCCAAGAAAGAAACAAAGGAGCTGATCAATGGCTGACCATCTCCTTCCAAGTCTATCTCTTGCTCTGTTTTCTCTGTTACCCTTTTTGATGTTTTGCCAAACTTTAGCAAGTAAATGCAACACATTCATACATTCATCCCTCCTACAATGATACTCAGACTCCCTTTTGCTATGCAGGATGTTTCGCAATTCATGCTAAAGCACATCAAATCATACTTCATTTTCAGGAAATGTTTTCCTTCCAACCACAAATGAAACTTGAAGTTTTTCTTGCTTTTACCAGCTTCTTTATTTTCCCCTTCATGCAATGCCAACAGGACCAAAACATATGCACATATATGATTATCTTGTCATATGATGTGACACTAAAATCTCAATTCTATGTTTCTGTAAGTGACTGTTCTAGGTGGCATATTCAGTAATTACAAAACTAGATACAATTCCAGAGGCTAATGAGCAAATCCAGCTCGATGGCCAGACAAATCCAACCTGACCACTGATCAGTTGACTTTAATGAGGTGGGACAATGAGCTTTCCTGATGGGATGATCCAATTTCTCTTTGCCTCTTTTGTTTCCACACCCCCCTTCCAATTTTTCTTTATTCATTATATTAACAACGTACCAGTGAGATTACCATTTAGAGGAAATTGATGATATTTATAATTCCCCATCATACCTAAAAAATCTTTCTGGAAATCTACCCTATTTCAATTCTGAGGCCTGAATCTGTTTTGTTTTGAATACTATAGATCAATATGTGTTGTATTTATTTAGTCCAATGTTTACTTCAGTAAATACATTATTTTTTATTTGAAATCTAATAACCCTGCCTTAATTAATACAAATATATCAGAATGAACAGGAAACGATGCAATTAAAGTGGTCAACAGAGTGTATTTAAATAAGCTATCATTCAAAATTATAATTCAGAAAGATACCAGCACCTGTAAGTTCACAGCAGCACTATTTAACACAGCCAAGACATGGAAACAACCTGAACGTCCATCAACAGATGCGTGGATAAAGATGACGTGGTACATACTCAGCCATAAAAGGAATGAAATAACGCCATTTACAACAACATGAATGGACCTAGAGATTATCATACTGAGTCAAATAAGTCAGAGAAAGGCAGATACCATATGATATTACTTATATGTGGAATATAAAATGAGAGAAATCAACTATCTATGGAACAGAAAAAAACATATGGACATCGAGATCAGTAGTTTCCAAGGGGAGTCAGGGAAGGAAGGCTTGGGAGTTTGGGGTTAGCAGATGCAAACTATTATACATAGAATGGATAAGCAACAAGGTCCTACTGTATAGCACAGGGAACTATATTCTATATTGTATGATGAACCATAATGAAAAAGAATATGAAAAAGAATACATATAGATATAAAACTGAATCACTTTGCTGTAGAGAAATTAACAGAACATTGTAAATCAACTACACATCAATAAAATAAATTTTAAAAAAATAAATAAGCTTTCATTATATTTAAGAAAATGGAAGGAAACCTAACCTAGCATATATAAGGATAACTGAATGTTCTTAAATGTTACAAAAATGTATCTTTCTGGAAAAAGTTAAAGAAGTATCTTTCTGCCTCTTACATATAAACAGTTTATGAATTCTAAATGTAAGTTGATATAGTCTAATGCAGCTTCTGGCACTCTGGAAATCATCCAAGCTAGAAATGACTCAGATGTCCATCAATACCAGAAATGGATAACTAAACCATGGTACACTCACTTGGTGGAAACCTATCCCAAACCAAAAAGGAACCAAATACAGCTACCTTGACAGTATGGATGTGTCTTACAAACATGGAGTTGAGTAAAGGAAACCCAAATACAAGGATGTAGATTTTATGATTCCATTTATATAAAACTCAAAAACATAAATTCGATGACAGTATTTAGAGGTGAACGTTAAAGAGAAAACTAGAAATAAAATCAAAGGGTTGATAAAAATAAAGCCCAGGAGAGTTGTGCCTTTGGGAAAGTGCATGTGGAAATAGTAATTGAGAAAGGAGAGGGGACCCCTGCAATGCTGATGGTGTTCCTGGGTGATATCTTTGTGATTAAACTGTGAAAGAGTTGACAGAAGGGAGAGAAATACTTAGAGCCTAAAGTAGCAGTAATCTGTTATGTTATATAAACAACGTTTTTATAGAAAAAATAGTAAAACCATCTGTGTATTTTTCAAACTTCACTCCTTGCACAATTTTTTTTTAAAACAGTAACTTTTTAGGGAGTGCAGCTCATAAGTTGACTTCTGTCATTTCAACTCAAGGCATATTAGCTGTCACCTTCATAAAATGCCAACTGTGTATTTATGATATTTATGGCGATCTACCAGGTACAATTTAGGGCAAAGAGACATTATTTTTGGAAATAAAAATGTGTCTAAGTTAAGTCATACTCTATTTACACAAGTTCAAATATACTGGAATACATTGTCTAGCACTTTACTCAAATAAAGGAGTGTGGTCAATATTTTGAGACTTTCTGGTCAGAATTTTTTTTTTTTTTTCTCTTTTTAGGGCTGTACTCACAGCATATGGAAGTTCCCAGGCTAGGGGTCAAATAGGAGCTGTAGCTGCTGGCCTATACCACAGCCACAGCCATGCCAGATCTGAGTTGTATCCATGACCTATACCACAGCTCACTGCAAAACAAGATCCTTAACCCACTGAGTGAGGCCATGGATCAAACCTGTGTCCTCATGGACACTTGTCAGATTCGTTTCCACTGAGCCACAATGGGAACTTCAGAAAATATTTGTATTCTCTCTCATTTTATTGAAGTTGCTCAATATATTGAACTATAGGTTGGAAATTATTTCTCCTCAGATGTTTGAGCATCTTCCTCTATTAATTTTTTTTAATGATTTTTCCCCCTATTTATGGCTGCACCTGAAGCATATGGAATTTCCCAGACTAGGAGTCAAATCAGAGCTGCAGCTGCAGGCGTATGGATCTGAGCCACATCTGTAACCTACACTGCAGCTTACTGCAATGCCAGATCATTAACCCACTGAGCAAGGCCAGGGATCAAACCTGCATCCTCCCAGAGACAGCATTGGGTCCTTAACCTGCTAAGCCACAATGGGAACTCCCTCTAGTAAATTTTATCTTTCATTGCTATTAAAAAGTCCAAGGCCATTCTGATTCTCAGTACTTTATTTAGATGTTTTGTATTTTTTTCTTCTTTTCTTTCAAAGTTTATAGAGTCTTCTCTTTGACCTCAGTGTTCTGAAAATTTGGAGGAACTCTCTAAGAGAAAGAATATTAAAGTTCAAAGAACAAAATGTGGTACAAAATTAAATAATTGTCTAAAATGGATAAAGAAAACACAACAAATTATAATTTTTAAAATAAATAAGTACTAAAATCTCATAGAATCCTGAAAAATCATATAGCTTTTATTAATTTACTGCCTTATGTGACTCCATAATATATTTTTTCTTTTTTTTGGCTAGTTTTTGATCTCTTTTTTATGTGGTAAATATTTTATAATTTTTTTCCCACAGAGAAAATAGAAAAGTGTTTGTCTTTCCTCTAGCATGGTTAATTGAAGTTAATTTTTTATTATCAATAATTTAGATTAACTGTTTTCTGTTTTACCACTTATAGTCACAATTCACTATTGCATTTTAGGGCCGCACCCATGGTATATGGAAGTTCCCAGGATAGGGGTCGAATTGGAGCTGCACAGCAAAGTGGGATCTGAGCCACTTGCATGACCTACACCACAGCTCAGGGCAATGCCGGTTCCTTAACCCACTGAATGGGGCCAGGGATCAAACCCACATCCTCATGGATACTATTCAGATTCATTTCCATTGCGCCACAATGGGAACTATGCTTATTATCCATTTCTGCATAACTTATTATCCCTATATTTAGTAGCTTAAAACAATAACCATTTTATTATAACAATAAGCATTTTATTATATCTCACAGTTCAAGAATTTGAGCAGGGCTTGACTAGCCAATTCTTCTGCTCCATATAACACTGACAGGGCCATGTGGCGACATTCAGGTGGCAATAAAGTTTGTCTGCAGAGTCCACCCTCACAAGCTGGGCTTCAGCTGAGACGTTCTCCTTCTTCATGTAGTCTGAGGGACTATCCATGTGGTCTCTGTGTGAATTTACCACATAATGGCACCGTGATCTAAGAGACAAGGTGGAAGCTTACAAGCCTCTTAAAGACAGGCCTCAGAACTGGCACAATATCCCTTCTTGTTCTTTATGGGCAGAGTAGTAACTGGCCAGGCCAGACTCAAGGGGAGGGAAAATAGATCCAGTCTCTTGATAGGAGTGTGGAAAAATTTTGTGGAGTCATCTTTATTATACTACAGAGATTTTATTTCAGTTATTTATTGCTAACAAACGCCCCCTTCCAAAAAAATAAAATAAAATAAAAGAGAGAGAGAGGCTTAAAACAATAATTTGTTCTTATCCCTCATGGTTCTGTGGGTTTTCTACGCTTGGTTTGGCATTTCTCACTCAAAGTTTCTCATTCTGTTGCAGTCAGATGGAGGCTAATGTGAGTCGTCTAAAGACTCGAATTGGCTGGACGTAAAAGATGGCTTCCTCACCAAATGCTTGGAGCCTACACTGGTATGGCTGAGATGGGGGGGCAGGTGCGGGCCCTCTCACATGACTAGCTTGAGCTTCCTCACAGCATGGCAATCTCAGGGTAACTGGACTTCATATACAATGTATTGCTTCCCCCTAGAAAACAGGTTTCAAGAGATGCAGAAAGAAGCTACGAGACTTCTTAGGATTTAGCTTCAGAATTCATCTCCATCACCTCTACCATGCTTGATAAAAACCAAATAATACGGCCAACCCAGACTTAAGGGAGGAGATCATACAAGGGCATGAATACCAGGAGGCATTGGGGGTGTCGGTAATATTAGTGGCTACACACTAACAATTTTTTTTTTTCTATTTTAGGGCCACACCCACAGCATATGGAAGTTCCCAGGCTAGGAGTCAAATAGGATTGTAGCCACTGGCCTACACCACAGCCACAGCAACAAGTGATCTGAGCCGCCTCTGTGACCTATACCAAAGCTCACAGCAATACTGGATCCTTAACCCACTGGGCAGGGCCAGTGATTAAACCCACATCCTCAGGGATCCTAGTCAGGTTTGTTAACTGCTGAGCCACAAAGGGAACTCCACACATTAACAAATTTATTTCATTTATGCTCTTCATTTCAAGGTATTTCATAATCTTAAATACTTTTTTTTGTTTGTTTGTTTTTAAAGGGCCACACCTTCGGCATATGCAGGTTCCCAGGCTAGGGGTCGAATCAGAGCTCTAGCTGCCAGCCTACACCAGAGCCACAGCAACATCAGCTCAAAGCCATATCTGCGACCTACACCTCAGCTCACGGCAATGCCGGATCCTTAACCCATTGAGAGAAGACAGGGATTGAACCCGCAATCTCATGGATACTAGTCGGATTCATTTCCACTGTGCCACAATAGGAACTCCTGTCATAATCTTAAATACTCTTGAATCAACAGCACTCAATAAGTTTGCATCGATGTCCATATGTAGCGAAATATTTCAAGTTCTATGAAATTATATTTGATATGAGAAAATGTCCATTTCAATTAGATATGCTTGAGACAGAAACCATTTACAATTTTACATATGCAATGATAGAAAGAATTTTCCACAAACTTCCCTCTGATTCTGCAAATCACTACTTTTCTCCTCCATATTCTTTTTGTATAGGTTCCACAGGATATATTCATACCACATCCTGATTCTGGCATGCACCTTTGTGTTTCATGGGTTGGATTAACATGGCAGCAATGTGTTTTCCTGGAAGCCATTCCTACATGGGGCTGGCTAAACTATACATGGAATATATACAGAATAACTATATATGGAAGTGACTGCAGGCTACATAACTATCTCACACTAAACCCAAACTAAATATATCCCCAACTCAACTTCCCCTAACTGTGTTCAAATATGTGGACGGCCTCTATAAAGCCACCTGACAGGAGGGAGAAGTGTGACAGAGGGGAGGTTGGGATAGATAAGAGTCAGCTTATTACGTCTAAAATATCTTATGTTTGAACATTTTACAGGAACATTAGGCTATTGGAACACATTGCTAGAATCCCTTCCCAAAGCTTTTGTAAAGACATTTTATATTTTCCTCCTCCCTCCCTTCACCTCCAGTCTCCCCATCACTTGAGAGTAGTAGCTTTCCTCTGACTTGTTGCTGTAGCCTCTATAATTTGCCTCCTTACCTCAGATTTTGGCCTGCTTCAATATATTCTCTATCCTGTAACCAGAGTAATCACTCCAAAACATAAATGTGACCTGTTCGTCGTTCTAGCTTAAAATTCTCAAAATGTTTTTTTGCCATTTGTCAGATTCCTTAACGTTGTTTATAAGACTGTCATCCTAATTCTTCATACTGGCCTTTTAAGCATTCTTTAATCCAATCACACAGAACTATTTTAATTCCCTGGTATTCTTTTCACTCTGGGCTTTCTTATTTTCTAGGTCTGGCTTACACACTGTGTCTGATAGACTATGCTGCAACAAAAATTTGACCCTGAAATTTCATAATTCTTGCAAAACTTTATTCCTCACTTGTGCAACAATGAAAGTCAAAACATCTGGCCTCCATGTGATGACCCAGCAACCTAAGCAGCTTCTCTCTTATCACACCAAGGTGAGGGCTTGCAGAGCATACGCCTGCTTCTGAAGCCCTCAGCCCTAAGGGGTCCACCTTCTGCTCACAGGCCCTGGACCAGAATCAATCAAATGGTTGTGATAACTGATGAGCATCATTAACCAGGTGACATTACCCACCTTAGCTACTCCCATCACACTGTCTATCAACCCCACCGTCAATCACCTTTATCACACTTTTGCCCAGGTCTTTTCACTTATCTCTCAACCCGTTATTAATATATAATAACATCTTTGAGAGCAAGAACCATGTTAGCATGGTCTAACATTTTGTTCTCTCCTAGTACCCAGCAAATTCTAGGTATTCAATGAATGTTTATTGAGTGGATACATAAGTGCATTGACACAACCCAATGTTTATTCCAAGGCTCCTGGCCCCAATTTTGCATAACCACTTGAATAAATTATCAACTGTAAGTCTTATTTATTTATTTATTTATTTTTTAAATTTTATTTTACTTGATTTAAAATGTTCTGTCAATTTCTGCTGTACAGCAAAGTGACCCAGTCATACATATAAATATATAATTTTTCTCATATTACATTCTATCATGTTCTATCACAAGTGATTGGATGTAGTTCCCCGTGCTGTAGAGTAGGACCTCACTGCTTATCCAAGACTCATTTATATATATTCCTTCACTTGTTTTTCCATTATCTACCAATGAGATAATTATGTTTTCTTATGCTATGAATTCCATTTTAAAGGTCACAAGTTGAGGTTTAGAGATCACAAGGAATTTGTTATCGACCATACAGCAGAATTACTTGGTACTAATTCCATGTCCCATTCCATATCTAGGTACAAAAGGGTTCACTTTTTTGAGCAGGCCTAAGTTACTCAAACCTAGCACATTGCAAAGAAAGGCCAGTCTTTAGGACTGCCCTCTGAATACCTTACCTGATAAGTGCTTTGTATGCCTGAGGCCTTAGGCTGTGTGTTTCTGTGCTGAATGACTGTTTCACTCTGGCAGGGGCTGGGGGCACCAGAACCTGCGTGTGGTCACTCACACAGGGCCCCTTGCCTTCCTGACTGACCCCCAATAGAAACCATCAAGGCCAAGGGTAGGGTCCATGGTTTGCAACATTTTGCATATGTTGTCACATATCACTTCTGGGAGAAGTAAGCATGTCCTTGTGTGACTCCCTGTGAGGGAACACCTGGAAACTTGCACCTGATTCCTCCTGGCCCTCTGCTGATTTGAATCTCTGTCCTTTCAGTGTAATAACCATGCACACAGCAGCATTTCCAAGTCCTTCTAGTGACTCAATGAGACAGGGTGGATTCAGGGTCCCCTGGCATAACATCTAATACATCATGCTACCTGTCTTGACAAATTCTAAAGGATGTTCTTTGTAAACTTAGGTTTTCAGCTGGAAAAGAAATTCCTTTTATAGTGAACCTCTGTATAATAAAATATCCCCGTGCTCTTTTCTGGACATACATAGTTTGAGATTTGAGGGCTTTTTGTTTCTTATTTTATGGGTGCACCCACAACATATGGAAACTCCCCGACCAGGGATTGAATCCGAGTTGCAGCTGCAGCAACTGCACCAGGCCAGAGATCAAATGCACCCTTCTGAGTGACCAGAGCCTCTGCAGTGGGATTCCTAACCCACTAAGCCACAGCAATAACTCTGAGATTTGAAGTCTGTTAAAGGAACTCACCAAATAGTCTACAAGAGAGTTTTAAATCATTCTTAGGTTTCTTGGCAAGCATGAAGTAAATATCCATTTTTAGCCAATTATATTAAGATGAAATACAGTAAGTCAGTTTATGCTATTAAAAGTAAAACTGATTATTGCCTCATCTTTTTAGAAAATCATACGAAATATGACTATTATATTTATTCAGAGAAGTGGTTTTGACATGTGACATGATATAAATACCACTTATTTGGGAGTCTATAAATCTTGTTTAGCCGTGGATTAGGCCTTGGATAACTGTGACCCTCAGTTTATTTACCCATAAACTGCAGCAGTACTGCTTTTGTAATACCTCATTATATCAGATAGTGAGAAGGAAGAGAGATAAAACAAATGAAAAAAAATCTGGCAATATTAAGGCAGTAAGTGAATGTAAAACATTATTATATGTTCTCAACTTAGTGACAGCAATGCAATATTCTCAGTGTAGCTTTTTTATGGTCTTAAGAAACCACTATAAGTGGATTCTTTTATAGAATTTACTTGAATTCTTAACTATGAGACTCATACTTAAAAGCTTAATGATTTTACTCACAAAATAACGTATGCTTATGTTGTTAACCTATAGGCACAGTGGCAGGGCTGGGTAAGGAAAAACATGTTTTATAGATTAATTTATAGCTCTAAAAAAGAATAAGATTGTACTATAAAGAGAAAACATTTCAATAAGCCAACAGCCAACCCCTACCAATATAAATGCTACTTTATAAATATGAGATAAAAGCACTTAAGCTTATTTAACAGTGCTCTAATAATGCCAGATATAATGCAATAATGTGACTAATAATTCAGTCAGGACAAGCTAGGTTATGATATGTTCATGTTTAACCATGAAATCTCATGGAGTAACACAATTGGAGGTTATTTCTTGCTAATGCTGTTTCATCAGGCAACAGAGTCATTTGCTCTATGCTGTCAGTCAGTTCCAGATGATGGAAACTCCACCGTCTAGTGATATGAAAATCTCAATATAAGACTTTTAAGGTTATCATATCTCGGGAAGAAGAAGGGAGCGTTGTGAATTTGCACCTGTTCTTAAATGTCCTGGTCACTTTTTCCAGCTGCCTTTCAGAAGTAATTACTGCAAGAGACTGTGAAATTGTCCAGAGAATGAAATACAGTCAGTACTGTTCACCTCTACCACATAGAACTGTGTCACATTGAGACAGGCTGGGACCTGGGGCCTGGGACTCTTTGCTGCAGTGTTTGCACCTGGATAAATGTCTTCTCGAGTAACAAAATACAAAGGAACTATAAGGGACAAAAATAGCGGCATGGGTGCATAGCTAGGACAAATTATGTACAACAAAATACAAAAAGACCAAAAACCCAACTGCCGCTTCTGAGGAGCTGGGAGCAAGGGTATTACACGTGTATCCTGCATACGGCACCACCAAGGGGGTCGGCAGACCACCTAAGCCACCCCTTCAGCACCACCCTTGGGCCCACCCCTACCCTCACCCTATATAAGGAACCAGCTGGACCACCCCGCCCCCCATCAGCAAGTGAGCAAGTTGCATTAAAAACTATTTTGATTCCACATTTTAGCCAGTTAATAGAAGTCAAAGAATAGAAAAAAAGAGAGAAAGAAAAAGTAAACAGAGTGAAGGAAAGGGAAAATGCAAGCATGATATATACTTATGAGGGCAAGGTCATATTTCTTCTATTTTCTGTTAAATAACCAGAACTTGGCACAAAGCCTAATACAAAGTGGAAGCTCAAAAATACTTGCTTAATGAGGTATAGGAGGAAGGACAGCTGGATCAGCACAGAAAATAGAAAAAGACAATCAAAGAATAACCAATTCCTAAAATTGGAGGGGATGTGGGAAGAGAAAGAACAGATAGAGAGACAGAAAGTAAAGAGAGAGACCGAAAGTAAAGAGAGAGACCAGGAGCATCTGAACTATTGGCCTGGTGACAGTCCTATACCACAGAGAAAGACTTCAGCCATCTATTATCTTTAATGTCTGAAATGCTAATTCATGGATTAAAGACTTCCCACTACTTGTTATTTATCTGTAACTTTTTAGCAGAGGCTCTGAAAGGCCAGGCCATGAAACTCCCCAGGTGAGAAATGACACTTTTTGTCGCACCGACAGTCACTAAAGAACCAGTGTGACCGAGGTGAAGCCCCGTCAAGGTCTGAGGCCATCTATCTTTTCTTTAGAATTCGTAAAAGATACACTGGCATCTGACAGGTTTGCATTTGAAAAGAGATGTCACACAGTATTGCAATAACATTGTTCTTTCCCACATGACTTTTTTGTTTGGTAACTTCATCCGGCGTAATCCATTCTCTATTAGTGGTCGACTATGTATTATTCAGAAGATCCCTAAACCTTCAAGTGGTTCCAAAGATGGTGTTTCCCCTTTTGATCTTTTTCATTGTGAAATTTTGTTGTTCTTTTTTGACCCCAGGAGATTTCGTCTAGGCAAGAGGGAAAAGCAAGCATGAGGCCACAGAGTCATATAGAAAAAACAAAGAGTCTGTAACAAAGGAAAATCAATGATTAGTTTAGTGATGTTGAAACTGACCCCCACTGAAACCAGGTAGATCTGCTGAGTTTATGATTAATTTACCCAAAACTTTGTTCCCTTTCTTGTCCCATCCTGGTTCCCCACAAGATTGGAGAATATTGAAGAAAGCAGAAAGAGGGGTTTGAAGCTGAGCAGGACCCTGAGGGGCCATGCTGGGTACAAAAACCCCTCCTTCCCCATTTCTTCTTTGTAGAAAGAGGCTTTAGTCCCCTAGGCCTTTCCTGAGTTCCAAAGGGCAGACTCAAACAGTTACTAATTAGGGAAGTGAGGGAATGCAGAAACAAAGGAAAAGCAATTAAACAAGAAAAGTAATGACAATAGATAAGCTATAAAACAGGATCCTTGTTACCCCTCAAGGAATATACGTAACATGTTTGAGTTGTTCTGCAGGATCTAAGACCCGTTCAGGAGGAAGATGGTGATCACAGATCTGAGCACAACAAGCATGTAGATCCCAAGCTTCTTGGAACCGGAAGGTTGACTAAGATTCTAGAAACATCACCCTGTTACTCCACCACCAACCCATCAGAAGAAAGTCACATACCCTACAGCTCTCACCTCAAAAGTTGCCTTTAAACTCCCTCTCTGAAAGCCATCAGGGAGTTTGGGTCTTTGGAAGAAGAGCTGTCCATACTCCTTGCTTGGCACTTGCAAATAAATACTGTTTTTTCCTTTACTGCAACCTAGTGTCAATAAATCATTTTTGCTGCCCAGCAGGTGAGTGGATCCAAGTGTGGTTCACTAACAGGGTCAGAACAAAGATTCACAAGAGCAAGAAAAAAATGTGAAGAGAAAGCAAAAAGCAACAATGTAATTTTAGCTTTTTCCTCATCTTAGCCAGGAATCCTTACTATTGGTTGCTCCTTGAAATCATCTAAGTTGTTTTTTTGGCTTTTGGCAGTTTTTTTGCTGCATCTGTGGCATATGGAAATTCCTGGGCCAGGATCAAATCTGAGCTGCAGCTGTGAACTATGCTATAGCTGCAACACTGGATCCTTAACCCACCATGCCTAGCTGAGATCTAACCTATGCCCCTGCCACAAAGACAATGTCAAATCTTTAATCCTCTGTGCCACAATAAGAATTCCTGAGAAAGTTTTTTTTAAAATACTGATTTTTTTTTTTTGCCTCACTTCCACATATTTTCATGCAATGCTTCAGAGAGTCCTAGACACCTCATATTAAACACACACACACACACACACACGCAGAAACCTTTTAGGTGTGCATACACACCCCTTTTAGAGCAATTTTAATAAAAATCCAGATTGAGCACCTCTTTCCCAGAGCATCTGCAAGTTTCCTATTTTATTAAATACTATTTACATGACCAAATCACTCATCTGACTTACACACATGAAATTTCCTGTGTTGTCATGACTTTTATATCCATCTCCCCAAATTCAACTCCATTCTTCTTCAATATTCACTCTCTCCTTCTAAATACCTTCCATGACTCTAAATAAACTTCATCACCATTGGCTCACGTGCAAAACCTCCTGGTACATCCATGTACCTCACACAATTCTCATATTTAGTCATCAAGTTCTGCTGATTTTAATTTTAGGAAATTTGTCCACTTGTCTGTACTTCACTGCCTTTGCAATGCCACAACCTACCCTCCTCCAACACACACACACACGCGTGCGCGCGCACGCACGCACACACACACACACACACACATACAATCATGCACCTAGATTATTAGGATGGATCCTGAGACAGCTTCCTTTCTTGCACTCTTGTTCTCATACAATTCATACTCCACATAAACGTTTATTATACACTCTTGATGAAATGCTTTCAAAGTTTTTCTTAGAATTTTGTGGCTATGTAGTTTGGGTGGGGAAAATGGAGAGATATTGATTAAAGGGTACAAACTTTTAGTTATAAGCTTGACAAGTTCTAGAGGTCTAATGTATAGCTTGCTGATTGTAGCTATAGTATATATTTGAAAGTTGCTAAGAGTATATAACTCTTAAATATTCTCACTATAAACAAAAATGGCAGTTATGTGACAGGATGAAGGTATCAGCTAACATGATGGTTGTAATCATTTTGCAATAAATAAATGTGTCAAATTAAGACTGTATGTAATTTAAACTTACACAATGTTATACATCAATTATATCTCAATAAACCCAGGATAGGGGAGTGGATCTTTATTTTGCTCTAAGGATAAAATCCAATTTTTCCCCCCACCTTTTAGGGCCACAGCAAATGGAAGTTCCCAGGCTAGGGGTCAAATCAGAGCTGCAGTGTCAGCCTACACCACAGCCATAACAACATGAGACCTGAGCCACATCTGTGACCTACACCATAGCTCAGAGCATCAAGATTATAAGAAACTTTAGATAGAAGCCCATCTGGGTAGGTATAGCACTGAGGTATTCTAGCAATTTGCCATTTTGCCCTTTCATGGTTGATAGATTGTCCTCCTCAATAAAAGCATGCACTTGTGTGACCAAGGGGTCCTTGTGGGTTGCTATTAACAGTACCAAAGCAGAGATCTGGCATGCAGGATGTGATGTGGATCACGGTGGAGGACTTTTTTTTTTTTTTTTTTTTTGCTTATTAGGGCTGCACCCAAGGCACATGGAAATTCCCAGGCTAGGGGTCGAATCAGAGCTACAGCTGCCAGCCTATGCCACAGCCACAGCAATGCAGGATCCCAGCTGCATCTGCGACTTACACCACAGCTCACAGCAACACTGGATCCTTAACCCACTGAGCAAGGCCAGGGATTGAACCTGAGTCATCATGGGTACTAGTTAGGTTAGTTACCACCAAGCTATGATAAGAATTCCCTGGATCATGGGACACGAGCACTGGGGAACACATGACAGCTTAAAAGAAATTTTTAATCACTGATATTCATTTGTGATTTGATCCCCTGGTTCAGCAAAAATCAATAAATCTCTTTTCTGGAGAAGCCATACAGTCTGGAATTCTCTTTACCTTCTACCACATGGACATTTCTAAAGTTTCTCTACTATCATATTAGCTATTTAAAGTTTCCAGTTAATTTTAACAGTTAAATCATTTCTGTTTCAGAGGCTACTCACAGAAAATATACAATGCTTCTGCTATTCTTATTCTGGCCCAAGGATATATGCAAGACGTCAAAATCATCAAAGAGCAATCTATTCTTTTTTGGCAGTCACCCAGGAATCTAGTTACCAATCGAAGACTAATCTACTTTTTTATGGTAATCAGTCTCACACACACAAAATAGTGGAATCATGGTACCTAGGACTGTGGGAAGGAAGACAGCACAGACATAATCTCCTTCAGTCACTCGGCAGTGATATAGTTAATTAGGCTCTAGAACTCACGAAGAAATTTTCTGGGGACTTCCAAAGGCATTACCCAGCAGCATGACTCACAACCCTCATCCTTTCAGGCATCTGATACCAAGAATTCATTTATCTTCATGAGAAGATACACACTTCAAGTTATTTAGCACTTCCATTCAGCACCTATTGCAGAGAAAGCAATCTTAGGGCAGTCAAACAATCCAGTTTGGAGACCGCATTTTAGTCCCACCAGAGTCCTAGGGAATGGGATTCAGGTCATAAAGCACCTGGAGGCACCAAATGCAATGACAATGCAGGCACCATTGTTTCTCCAAGGTCCTCATGAGCAGGCTAAGTCTCCTAGCTTAACTTTCTGGGGTATCCCTACTGATAAATAGATAAAAGTGTGAAAAAGAAGAATTGCTTATTGCTTCACTTTTTAATTTATTAAGCATAAGCAAAAGATCTATTTCCCATCTTCATAATCATTTAACTGTCATCAGTATGTACATGGTCATAACCCATTATTACAAGCCTCTGTGTTCATTATTAAAAGAATCTCACCTTGTTGTTATAATTATTACTGACAACAATTATGTAGTGAGGGCTTCCTACAGGCCTGACAATGTGTAAGGCTATTAGATACATTATCTCATCAAATGGTGACTACAATTTTGTGAGAAGCTAGGTAATTTGCATAATCTTGCCTATGAGAGAACCTGTATTATGAAATACATTTCATCTCATTCAACTGTAACAGTAACCTTGTGAGAAGTTGATAAACATTTTAATAGAGACTATAGTGATATTAATAAAGGGAGTCTTGGGAAAACTTGTAGAAAAGCAATAACAGTGGTAAAACTTTTGATAATTAAGAGTTTGTTTCAATGCATATGGTAGGAAAAGACAACAGATCTTCAACAGAACTTAAGATTAGAGACTCTTACATTATTTTATTTTATTTTTTTATTTTATGTATTTATTTTTCGTCTTTTCTAAGGCCACACACGTGTCACATGGAAGTTCCCAGGTTAGGGGTCTAATCGGAGCTGTAGCCGCTGGCCTATGCCGAAGCCACAGCAATGCCAGATCCGAGCCGCACCTGCGACCTATACCACAGTTCACGGCAACGCCAGATCCTTAACCCACTGAGCAAGGCCAGGGATCGAACCCAAAACCTCATGGTTCCCACTTGTATTCGTTGACCACTGTGCCATGATGGGAACTCCTAGAGATCCTCACATTAAAATGGCACTGATATTCTAGTGTATCAGTCATAATAAACAGTAGCTTACACTTGCAAAGTACATTTTAGTTTCATCCTATATAATTCTCAAATTATAGATGGAAAAATTAAAGAACATATCCTAATGAAGAGCATTTTTAAAAATCCAAAAGAAAAGAATCCCACTGAGTTAGAAATTTTTCTTCAGTTACATATTTAAGAAAAAGCCTTATTGAAATAATATGTTTAAATGTAGAGTTGATTCTTGAACAATGCAGGGATGAGAGGCACTGACCCCCTGTGCAGTCAGAAAGCCAAGTATGACCTCTGTCTCTAAAACAAAGAAATCAATACATTATTCACCTAAGCACAGGAAGCTAGAACAGTTCAAATAGAATCAGGACTGAGATCCCAGTCCTTTCAGATTCCATATATTGTGATCTCTAATCCAACACAAGTTTTTCATAAACTCAGTTAAAGACCTGGAAAAAGAAAATACAAGTACGATATTTATTGAAATAAATTCCACATTTAAGTGGGCCTATTGTTCAAGGGTTAACTGTTCTTTAATACAATCACATACTTCAAAGTGCCAGCCTTAATGTTCAGAGATAGAAAATTCTAAGGATAGAAGTTCCCAGCATGGTGCAACAGAAGCGACTAGGAATCATGAGGTTGTGGGGTCATTCCTTGGCCTCACTCAGTGGGTTAAGGATCCGGTGTTGCCATGAGCTGTGGTGTAGTTCACAGACCTGGCTCAGATATGGCGTTGCTGTGGCTGTAGTGTAGGCCGGCAGCTACAGCTCCTTTAGACCCCAGTCTGGGAACTTCCATATGGTGCAAATGGGGCCCTAAAAAGCAAAAAAAGAAAATTCCAAGGATAATTTTCATTTTTAAACTTTCTATGAAAATGATGTAAAATAAACATTAAAATTTGTATTTTGAGATTTATACATTTTCTTTAAAGATGGTATAAGATTGAAATACCCACACCTAGAAGTCACACTTGAGTTGTTATCTGTAAAATTTTGGATGAGTAACTTAGCTTGCTAAACTGGTTCATCAGCTATAAAGGGGGATTAACAATAGCTTTATTCTACAGGGTTGTTTTGAAAATAAAAGAAAATTAATTATTTGGCCTTAGGGAATTAAGTATAATAACTGAAATGGCAATTATATTTGCCTCATCACATTCACAAAAGCCTGTGTGCTTATCTGATTATTATGTGTTTTAATTTGCCGAATGTTTAAATTAGCTCTGAGTGGTAAGATGCCCAATACTGAAGCACTTTAGAACACAGAATTACACTGATATTTATAAGTATTTATTTTACTAGTCTGTCTCTAAAAGCAATTTCTGATCAGTTTTAGGATGTTCACAAATTTGACAGTTATAATTATCTTCAATGTTTTAAAAGAAATTTTCATGCAAACTTGATTTCAGTTACCCTACAGGGCTCTTTGTGCTTCATATTCAACTTGGAGTTCAGTGTATTGGCTGGTATCTCAGTTAGCTCCAGCTGCTATAACAAAATATCATAGTCTGGGTGGCTTAAACCATAGACACTTATTTCTCACAGATTCTGAGGGTGGGAAATCCAAGATCAGAGGGCCAGTATCACTAGGTTCTGGCTTCCTGATGGCTACCTTCTTACTGTGTTGTGTTCTCATAGGGCAGAGAGATAGAATGTATATGCTCTCTGATGGCTCTCTATTTTTTTTATATTTTTATGTTTGTATTATAGTTGATTTGCAGTGTTCTGTCAATTTCTGTTATACATTAAAGTGACCCAGTTTTGTATATATATAAAAATATATATAATATATATTATATATTCTTTTTCTTACATTATCCTTCATGTTCTATCACAAGTGATTAGATATTTTTCCCTGTGTTATGCAGCAGGATCTCATTGTTTATCCCCTCCAAATGCAATAGTTTGCATCTACTAACCCCAAACTCACAATCCATCCCACTCCCTTCCCCTAACCCCTGGAAAACACAAGTCTGCCCTCCATATCCATGATCCGTTTCTGTTTTTGAAATAGAGCATTTGTGCCATATTTTAGACTCCATGTATAAGTGATATCATATGGTGTCTATCTTTCTCTTTCTGACTTACTTTCACTCAGTGTAAGAGTCTCTAGTTCCATCCACATTGCTGCAAATGGCATTATTTTGTCGTTATTATGTTGAGGAGTATTCCATTGTGGGTATATACATCTTCTTAATCCATTCATCTGTCAGTGGACATTTATGTTGTTTCCATGTCTTGGCTATTGTGAATAATGCTGTGATGAATGTATGGGTGCATGTATCTTTTTCAATGAAAGTTTTGTCTGGATATACGCTGGTAGTTCTATATTTAGTTTTCTGAAGTATTTCCATACTGTTTTCTATAGCGGTTGTACCAGTTTACATTCCTATCAACAGTGAAGGAGGGCTCCCTTTTCTCCACACCCTTTCCAGCATTTGTTTGTTGACTTGTTAGTGATGGCCACTCCAATTGGTGTGAGGTGTGTTTTGATTTGCGTTTCTCTAATAATTAGTGATGTTGAGCATTTTTTCATTTGCCTGCTGGACATCTGTATGTATTCTTTGGAGAAATGTCTATTAAGGTCTTCTGCTCATTTTTTAGTTGGGTTGTTTGTTTTTTTCTTGTTGAATTTTAGGAGTTGTTTGCATATTTTGGAGATTACGCCTTTGTCAGTTGAATCATTTGCAAAGATTTTCTCCCATTCTGTGGGTTGTCTTTTAATTTTTTTTTAATGGTTTCCTTTGCTTTGCAGAAGCTTTTGAGTTAAATCAGGTCTCATTGGTTTATTTGTGTCTTTATTGTCATTATTCTGGGAGGTGGGCCAAACAAGATGTTGCTGTGATTTATGTCAGAGAGCATTCTGCCTATGTTTTCCTCTAGGAGTTTTATAGTATCTGGCTTTATATTTAGGTCTTTAATCCATTTTGAGTTTATTTCTGTGCATGGTGTTAGAAAATGTTCTAATTTCATTCTCTTACACGCAGTTGTCCAGTTTTCCCAGAACTATTGAAGAAACTATCTCTCCTCCACTGTATGCTCTTGCATCCTTTGTCACAGATTAGTTGACCATATATGCTTGGGTTTATTTCTGGGCTTTCTATCCTGTTCCATTGATCTGTATTTCTGTTTTTGTGCCAGTGCCATACTGTTGTGATGATTGTAGCTTTGTAGTAGAGTCTGAGGTTAGGGAGCCTGATTTCTCCAGTTCTGTTTTTTCTTTTCAATATTGCTCTGGCTATTCAAGATCTTTTGTGTTTCTATGCAAGTTTTAAAATATTTTTTTCTAGTTGTGTAAAGAACATCATTGGTAATTTTATAGGGATTGCATTGAATCTGTACATTGTCTTAGGTGGTATTGTCATTTTGGCTATACTGATTCTTCCAATCCAAAAAAATATGTTTTTCCATCTATTTGTGTCTTCTTTGGTTGATGGCTCTCTTTATAAGGATACTAATCCCATCTCAGGGACTCACCATCATGATCTCATCCAAGCTTAATTACCTCCCAAAAGCCCTACTCTCAAATACCCTCACATTGGAGACCAAGACTCCAACATATGAATTTTGAGGGATACAAATATTTAGTCCATAACATGTGGCTAGGGCTGCCAAGACCAAGTACCACAAGCAGGGTGACTTAAACAAGGGAAATATATTGAATATATTGTCTTACAGTTATGGGGGCTGAAAGTCTGAAATCAGCAGGTCAGTAGGGTTGATTTCTGCTGAGAGCCCACAGCAATCTGTTCCATGCCACCCTTAGCTTCTGGTGATTTGCTGGCAATTTTTGGTATTCCTTGGCATCACTCTGATCTCTGCTCTCATCTTTACATAATGTTCTCCCTTTGGGTATGCCTCTGTGTCCAAGTTTCCCCTTTTAATAAGGACACCAGTCATATTGGATGAAGAGCCTATCCTACTCCAGAATGACCTCATCTTAGCTAATTACACCTTCAATGATTCTATCTTCAGATAAAGTCAAATTCTAAGGGGCTGGAGGTTAAGACATCAACATTTGAATAGGAGAGCACAATTCAATACATAATGTTTAGTTACCTTTTCTAACTATGAAACTTCAGTAAAGACATAAAACATTATTTAGGTTCCTAAGTATTCATAGGATACATCATTTTTCACATTCAAATAAAATGTTATTTAATATATTATATGGTCTACATTTGAAGTATTGGAATAAAATTTTGAGCTTTGTGACCAAAAAGGAACAGTCACTTACAAAAAGAAACTGAATCCTAAGTGTCATCTGAGAACAATTTACCAAATCAAATTAGCAATTTGCTCAGTTTCCTGGTCTGGTACTTTCAGTGTTTAAAAGTATTTTCTCAATTAGCAGTTACAAAGCATTTAATTTTATATAAAGCAGTTTTTACTTTACAGTGACTTACTTAAAAGTCACTATTCAATTATTTATGTGCCACTCAGGGTATCAAATGATTTAGAAGGAACTAGAAGTAACCTTTTATAGATTTGGGTTCACTGACACTCAGAGTACATTTAAAATATGACTATGGGAGTTACTATTGTTGTGCAGTGGAAACAAATCTGACTAGGAACCATAGGTTTCGGGTTTGATTCCTGGCCTCGCTCAGTGGGTTAAGGATCTGGCGTTGCCGTGAGCTGTGGTGTAGGTCACAGATGTGGCTCGGATATGGCGTTGCTGTGGCTATGGTATAGGCCGGCAGCTGTAGCTCCGATTAGACCCCTAACCTGGGAACCTCCATATACTGTGGGTGTGGTCCTAAAAAAAAGAAAAAAAATTTTGGTTATGACTTTCCTTCTTTGGGTTTACATTTGTTAGCCTTTAGAGAAAGCAGCCAGCTAATGTGGTCTCTGATGAGATCAAAATCCAAGAGGATGCTGGAAGTATTCTGAATACTCACTTTAAAGTTCAGAGAAATTTGAAACTCAAAAAGTTTTACCAGTTCGCAGGAAAACAGGTTGGTATAACATTTTAGACCTAAGTGGTAATCACAATGAATAAAAGAAGACATAGATGTCGAATACAAGAAGACATTTACAACTCCTTGGTGACCAAGAAGACTCTGAAGGGTGTTAGACTCCCAGTTTGGTGGCCTCCAGCACTGGCCAGCTACTTAGAAGCTCCTAAAGCAGGAGGAGTTTAAGGGTATGTCCTTGGTTCCTCAAAACAATGAGCAAAATGAGTGACATGAGTACCATCCACTCCAATACCTTGAGGGTGTCCAAGCGATGTTTGCTACCTGAACATCTACTGCAGTGGACAATTACTGCAGGTGACACTGCCATCATGGATAACCTACACAGGGAGGAGCTCTAGGAGTTGCATCTGAGTAAAGTAGTTCCAGGTGTGGCTGCTTGAAGGATGATGCCCAGAAGCATAGTGGGGCCTCTGATCAGGTACAGCTATAAACAGCAAACCATGCTAACACACACAGTATCCCATAATCTTAATTCCTTTTTTAAATTTTTTTGTTTTTTTTTTTTTTTTGTCTTTTTTTTGCTATTTCTTGGGCCGCTCCCACGGCATATGGAGGGTCCCAGGCTAGGGGTCGAATCAGAGCTGTAGCCACCAGCCTACGCCAGAGCCACAGCAACTAGGGATCCGAGCCGCGTCTGCAACCTACACCACAGCTCACTGCAACGCCGGATCCTTAACCCACTGAGCAAGGCCAGGGATCGAACCCGCAACCTCATGGTTACTAGTCAGATTTGTTAACCACTGCGCCACGACGGGAACTCCGCATTTTTAAGTTTTAATATCTTCAGTAGTATAGATGTTACAAATTTATAAATCGAGCATAATTTGAGAGACTATTTAACTTGCCTGCACTTAATTAGCTTTGAAATATTTGAAAAATTAGTAGGGGTTTTTATTTTGTTTTAATCTCTCTGAAGATGACAGGCACTAACTAAAATAAAAATTAAAGTATATTATTTGGGAGTTCCTGTTGTGGCTCAGTGGTAACAAACCCAACTAGTATCCATGAGGATGTGGGCTTGATCCGTAGCCTTGCTCAGCGGGTTAAGGATCTGGTATTGCTGTGAACTGTGGTATAGCTCCCAGACATGGCTCAGATTCCACATTGCTATGGCTGTGGCGCAAGCTGGCAGCTGCAGTTCTGATTCAATCCCTAGCCTGGGAACTTCCATAGGCTGTATGTGTAGCCCTAAAAACAAACAAACAAACAAATTCATTGTTTGGTCAAAAAGCATTTGAAGAGATGCTCGATGTTAATTATCATTAGGAAGATGCAATCAAAACCACAGTGATATATCACCTCATACACATTAGGATGGCTACATCCAAAAAAAAAAAAAAAAAAACCAAAACCAAAACCAAAACCAAAAAACATAAAATAGCAAGTGCTGGCAAGGATGTGGAGAAATTAGAACACTTGCGCCCTGTTGCTGAGAAAGTAGAATGGTGCAACTGCTATAGAAAACATTATGGTGGTTTCTTAATAGATTAAAAAGAGAGTGACTATGACTATATGATTCAGCAGTTTCACTTCTGGATATATATCCAAAAGAATTGAAAGCAGGATCTTGAAAAGATATTTATATTTATGTTTATATATTTATGGACCTATGTTCATAGCCAGGAGGTGGGAGTAATTCAATTGTCTATTAGTGGATGAACTGATAAATAAAATATAGTATATACATATAATAGAATATTATTCAGCTTTAAAAGGGAAGGAAATTCCAATACATGCTACACTGTGGATGAACCTTGAGGACATCAAGTGAAATAAACCAGTCACCAAAAGGCATATACTGAGTGATTCCATTAATATGAGGTATCTAGAGTGGTCAGATCCACAGAAATAGAGAGTAGAAGGGTAGCTGTCAGAGGCTGTGGGAAAGGGAAAATTGATATTTGTTTAATAGGTACAGAGCTTCAGTTTTTCAAGAATGAAAAGTTCTGGCAATTGGTTGTACAACTATGTGAATATACTCGATACCACTAACTATAACTTAAGAAATGGTTAAAATGGTATATTTTGTTTTGTGTTTTTTACCACAATAAAAATTGATTATTTAAAATTTCTCTAAACTTGCACAATGTGATGAACGTAAATAATTACATTTTGCTTTTTTTTATTTTTAAGTATTTATACTCTGAAATATTAAAACTTAAGGACCTCTAAGATTTTTGAGATGTCCTAGGTTTTGAGTCTTCCCTTCATCTATGGCTGATGGTATACATTACTAGGTTCAGTTTAGCCAAAGTATCACTACCCTAAAATCCATGTTGTAAGAGTGGTAGAAAATATTTGCAAACAAAGCAATGGTCAAGGGATTCATCTCCAAAATATACAAACATCTCATATAGCTTTATATATATATATATATATATATATATATAAAATTAAAAATTGAGCAGAGGATCTATTTCTTTTTTTTTTGTCTTTTTGCCTTTTCTAGGGCTGTACCCGTGGCATATGGCGGTTCCCAGGCTATGGGTCGAATCGGAGCTATAGCTGCCCACCTACACCACAGCCACAGCAACGCGGGATCCTAGCCCTGTCTGCAAACTACACCACAGATAACGGCAATGCTGGATCCATAACCCACTGAGCAAGGCCAGGGATCAAACCCGTGACCTCACGGTTCCTAGTCAGATTCGTTAACTACTGAGCCATGACGGGAACTCCAGCAGAGGATCTAAAGAGTAATTTCTCCAAAGACAGATGACCAAAAAGAACATGAAAATATGCTCAACATCATTAACTATAAGAGAAATGCAAATCAAAACTACAATGAAGTATCACCTCACACCAGTCAGAAAGGCCATCATCAAAAAGTCTACAAAAAATGCTGGAGAGGGTGTGGAGAAAAGGGAACTTTCCCACATTCCTGTAGTGGGAATGTAAATTGGTGCAATCAATATTGAGAGAGTATGGGAGTTCCGTCTTGGTGCAGCAGAAACGAATCCCACTAGGAGTCAAGAGGTTGCGGGTTCAATCCCTGGCAATGATAGATCTTGGTTTGATCCTCAGTGGGTTAAGGATCCGGCGTTGTCATAAGCTGTGGTGTAGGTTGCAGATGCGGCTCGGATCTGACTTTGCTGTGGCTCTGGTGTAGGCCAGCAGCTACAGCTCCAATTAGACCCCTACCCTGGGAACCTCCATAAAAGGACAAAAGACAAAAAAAAAAAAAAAAAAAGTATTGAGAGAGTATGGAGGTTCCTTAAAAAACTAAATATGGAGAGTTCCCACTGTGGCACAGTGGGCATGTCTAGGTTGAAGTACCAGTTCGACCCCTGGCCTGGGAATTTCCATATGTTTCAAGTGCAGCTGAAAGGGTGGAAAAAAAAAAAAAAACTAAATAAAGAACTACCATATGATCCAGCAATCCCATGCCCAGCCATATAACTGGAGAAAACCATAATTTGAAAAAATATATGCACATCAGTGTTCACTGCAGCACTAGGTATAATGGCTAAGACGTGGAAGCAACCTAAATATCCATTAACAGAGGAATGGATAAAGAAGATGTGTTACATCGATACAATGGAATATTATTCAGCCATGAAAGAGAATGAAATAATACCATTGGCAGCAATGTGGATGGATCTAGAGATTAGCACACTAGGTAAAGTAAGTCAAAGACAAATACCATATGATATCACTAATATGTGGAATCTGATTTTAAAAAATGACACAAAAGAATTTATTCACAAAACAGAAACAGACTCACAGATTTCAAAACCAAACTTATGGTTATCAAGGGGAAATGCTGGGGGGAAGGATAAATTAGGAGGTTGGGATTAACATATACACACTACTATACATAAAATAGGTAACAAGGACCAACAAGTTACCAATAGGTAACTACTACCCATAAAATAGGTAGCAAGGTAACCAAGCACAGGAAAATCTACTCAATTATGTGTAATAAACTGTATGGGAAAAGAATCTGAAAAGTTACATTATGGAACTTTCAATATTTTTCATTTGGCAATGAAAGAAGTAAAGCACCATCAGATTCTAAAACATAGTTTTAAACATATATTTTAGAATAATTATAAGAATAGTTCATATTTTTTCATTTTTAGAAAATTTTCAAATATATGAAAAAAGAACAGATACGGGATAACTGGAATCTATGTTTAAGATTCAATTGCACACTATTAAAAGAGTAGATAAAAGGATCAGAAGATGTGGAAATACTGTGTTACTAAGGAATAAATAATTTTATGTTGTTTTTTTAAAAAACTGCTTTTATAAATGAAAATTAACTCTTAAAAACCAACAATGTTTACTTGCAAAATCAAGTTTTACAAATAAGAAGGCCATGAGATACTTGTCTAATTTAAATGGCTAAACTTTTTTGTTTTTAATTGGCTGGGTTGCATCTGGTAAAATCAGTGAAGTTGCAGCAGTTATCAGGAGGCTGGTAAACAAATTCAACCTCCTAAGACAAACATTGTTCACAACTTTAGATGAACATTATTCTCCAAAACAAATAGGTTCACAAACACCGTTTTCCATAAGACAAAATAATTCTAAGGTCAACAATACTTAGGGCTTTGCTAATAAAACAAATGTTAAATATAAATATAAAAAAATTAGAAAATTGATATATTAGGGGAAATTTCCTTCCCCCTTAGTAAACAAAGATACTCACTCTAGGAGGATAAGGAACAGACTAAATGCAGATTTAAATTATTTTTTACACTAAATAAAGGCTAAACATCGTTCTCTTTCTTCATTTCTTTCTGAACACATACTAATGACTAACCTAGTGATGGGAATTCGTGGCATCAGTTGCTTCAGCACATTTCTATTTTTCTTTCCATGTTTTTCTTAAGAATCTTTGCCTAGGAACTTCTATTCCTTTGACTTAATTAAGGCTGATTTAAAGTATCCTGGACTAATAATTTCTTTTTCCTCTTAGCTCATTGTGAATGAACACAGATAACCAAGCTTCTCTATATTCTGATTGGCATTTTGACCATTGTTGTAGATTGACTAATTCCATACACACAACCCACATCCTTATCTCCAGAACCTGTGAATATGTTACTTACACGGCAAAGGGGCTTTGCAGATGTAATTGAACTAAGAATTCTGAGATGGGAAGATTATTCTGGATTACCCAGGTGTAATGAAATCATATTGTGGTCACCAGCAACATGTAAGAGGGAGAGTAGGCATGCTCGGAACAGAGCCATGCTGCTGGCTTTGAGGTTGGAGGAAGGAACCATTAGTCAAGGAGTGCAGGCAGTGCCTACAAGGTGAAAAAGGCAAGGATCTGAATTCTTCCCTAAAGCATCCACAACAACAAAGCTCTGCTGAGCCACTCTAGATTTCTGGCCGCCAACAGTAAAATAGTAAATTCGTGTGATTTTAAGCCACTACTTGTGTGGTGATTTGGTACAGTACAAATAGGAAAACAATCTGTAAGCAGCTTTCATTCATCTCCTTTGTGGGGTCTGCACCAGTTGCCTATGGCATTAGTTTTAGGTGTGTTTTTGACGCCAGCACTGCTCAAGCCTCTGGTTACTGGTCTAAAGTTGGTAGAAACCCTAGGTGAATGGTGTTGCACTAGCTGCCTTGTAATAAAGAGCTAGGTTTCTCCTGTATGTGACTACCTAAGATATAGGTTTCAAGGCTATTCATGGTAACAGAAACACAAATTAATTTTAAATAAGATAAGCGACCTAGAAGTTCAAGGAAAAATTAATACTTAAGGCCAATTAGAGACTTTAATCGATTAAGTTTTAGCTCTTCTTCATCACTGCTTAAGCTAATTTGAGTTTCCACAATTTGAGTAGAATAAACTCATCTCAAACCTTTATTGCTCTAAGTCTGGAACTATCACACCAAACTGATATGAAAAATGCTTCCTAACTGCAATACTTTTATGCTTTTTAATTAAATATCGATCTTTGAGTCTTTCTCTGATTATCCTCCTTCCCACTTGGTTCAAAGCCCAAATTGTCTGTGGCTTGCCTCTGCTTCCATGTAGAATTAAGTATATTATTCTATCCCCCTTCATTCCCCTGGGGTGGATTCTGTGATCGCTTTTTCATCTGACCCCTCATTTACCTACCAAAATAATAACTTCAGAGCTCTTTTATGAGTGTGTGTGTGTGTGTGTGTGTCCATGTTTTCTAGCATTTTCTGTGAAAATCCTGCTGGAAGATGGCCTGTAAGAGATCAAATTTTTTATTTTATCATTATTATTATTATTATTGCTTTTTAGGGCCACACCTGTGGGATATGGATGTTCCCATACTAGGGGTCTAATCAGAGCTGCAGCTTCTGGTCCACGCAACAGTCATAGCAACACCGGATCTGAGCTGCATCTGCGACCTACACCACAGCTCATGGCAGCACTGGATCCTTAACCCACTGAGCAAGACCAGGGATTGAACTCGCATCCTCATGAATAGTAGTCAGGTTTACTGCTGCTGAGCCACAGCGGGAAATCTGAGATCAAATTTTTTAAAAAGTAGGGCATGAAGTTATACTTAGTTTCCTCCGTGTTTTGCCAGAGTGAATTAAATGTTTTGTGTTTGGCTCTGGGGAACAGCACCATCTCTAAACATTCCAATTAAGTTTCAAAAATTGGATCTTTAGCACTATGTGCTTTACTTTTAAAATTCTTTCTCAGTTTTCATAAAGTGAAGAAAACTCAATTCATCCACATAGACACTAATATGTGTAGCATGAGTGGTATAGTAGAGAACATGGTGGCCTTCCCTAATGAGAGCTAAGAAGCCATAATCCTTACTTGGTTAATTGTGTTGGACAAATCAAGTTTATTACCTTTGTTTTTAAAAACAGAGAGGTACAGTGATTTATCTAAACTCCTTCACATTTCTTGGAAAATGAGCTATTATTTTTATGAAGTAGTACCCGGTTCTAAGGTCATCTAACAAAGTGGTACCAATATTAAGTGGGTCACTGGAAAAGGCACTTTATTGAATCGGCCTCAATTCTTCCTTTTCCTGTCCCTTCAATTCTCTAGACCCTGAGTTCCATTTCCTCTTCTTCTCTCTCTCTCTTTTTTTTTTTTTTTTTTGGCTTTTTAGGGCCACACCTGAGGCATATGGAGCTAATCGGAGCTATAGCTGCCAGCCACAGCCACAACCACACCAGATCCATGCTGTGTCTGCGACCTACACCACAGCTCACAGGCAACGCTGGATCCTTAACCCACTGAGTGAGGGCAGGGATCGAACCACATCGTCATGGATACTAGTTGGGTTTTTGACCACTGAGCCTTGACAGGAACTCCTCCTCTTCATTTTTCCACTGCAAAAACATGTCTGAGTAAAGAACAATGGCCCCAGGACAAAAGAGAGATGCTAGTAGGGGACTCTGATATTGACAATGGCATATACATTTCACGTGGGTGTGGGGCTGTCTGGCAATAACTAGTTGCCTGAGTTACTTTGATACCACCATTAGGCAGTCTCTTGCCAGCTGGCTCCTATTGTTCCCCCCACCTTTTTTTTTTTTTTTTTTTTTTTTTTCCAGAAGCAGCACATTCTTTCATGAGTTCTATGTAATTTTCCCGAATGCACACATTTCTATCATACTTTGCAGTCCAGTCTTTGGAGGCATCTATTGATTTCATTTACAAATCTTTCACTATTAGAATCATTCTTTATTTTCAGCATGATTGGAAGAACAAGACTACTTTCCCCACGTTTAAAAAAATACACAAATCATAAAAAAAAAAATCTCCTAGGAGTTTATTTGCTTGAAACTTTGTTGGTCATTGTATATGGAAAATAACTTTTTTATATACATAGGGGAAAAATGGACATGGCTTTGGACTTTAACTAAAACAATTTTAGGAATTAACATTGGACTTTAAATAATTACTTTTAACCACAGGGTGGTAGAGGAATTTGTCAGTTGCTTTATATATTCGATTGAGCATCTAAAAATTGTGATTTTGGGAGTTCCCACCATGGCTCAGCGGTAACAAACCCAATAAACCCATGACAATGCAGTTCGATCCCTGGCCTTGCTCAGCGGACTAAGGATCTGGCATTGTCATGAGCTGTGGTGTAGGTTGCAGACTCAGCTTGGATCCCATGGTGTAGGCCAGCAGCTGTAGCTCCGATTTGACCCCTAGACTGGGAAACTCCATATGCCACAGGTGTGGCCCTAAAAAGACTTAAAAAAAAAAAAAGAAGAAGAAATTTTTCAATTACAACCATTCATTATTTTGAGAGTCCATAGATGAGGTTCAAGGAGGTCAGAGGCAGTTCTGGAGCATCTCTTCGTCTCGACTCCTATGTATGGAATTAGGGAATCATGGACACTTAGATCTGTGTTCTTAGAGGTCACTGTGTCTAAATCCTCTCATTTTGCAAGAAGAAATGTGACAAGAGAATGAAAACAAAGAGACCATTGTCTTTTGAATCCCAATCTGATGCACTTGTCCCCACACCATGTTTCTGTAGACTTGGAACATATACATAGTCTGCCAAAACTGTTATAAGAATGAAAAGGTTATAATATCCATATTATAGATTTTCCTTGACAGCTTGGGAATTTTATTTTGACCTGAAGAGAAAATGAATTCATAGCATCTGTGGCACTTTAAAATGGGATTAAATAATGCAATTTTGTTCTTTCACGTGGCTTCCACGCAAGATAGTGTGTATTTCCCATGTGTGTTTGTGTCTCTCTATATCTATACATCCTACTGGTTCTGTCTCTGGTAGAACTGTGACCAGTACAGATTGTGGTATCCTTATATCTTGATACCATACTTCAAGAAAGCATACATCAGAAAACAGTGAATTACTGGAAAAGTTCTAGGATATAATGAAACCCACAATCGATTTCTAAAGTGTCTTATCATCATTATCTTTAAGTGCTTTGAACAAGCTGCCAATAGAGGTGATACTGATATTGCTGGAAAATATGCCAATAGTTTTAATTTTGTCGGTTTTTTCCCTATCAACTAGAACATAAGAAGTTATAATAGTTTTGTATTGTTACAGGCAACTTTAAAACCTATCAGAGGCCTGAAAACTCTCCCCTCTCCCATGGCTGATACTGATGCTCATTCACTGTGATGTTAATTTTGTGATATAAATAAAGACCCAAAGGTATTCTCATGGCAGCATAAATTCCTAGTCTCTGATTATTAATTTTTAATGGTGGTGAGCATGGCTGCCCTCCTGATTAATTTTTGTTTGTTTGTTTTTATGGCCACACCTGCCATCTATGGAAGTTCCCAGGCTAGGGGACGAATAAAAGCTGCAGCTTCTGGCCTATGCCGAAGCCACAGCCACATCAAATCCCTAACCCACTGAGCAAGGCCGGGAATATAACCCACATCCTCACAGAGACAACATGGGGTCCTTAACCTACTGAACCACAATGAGAACTCCAACTGATTAAGTTTTAATAGAGATTTTTTTTGGCCTATGGAGCCCACAATGATTTTTACAAAACATTAGATTTTTCTTACTTTTGTCGAAGTAACTAATACCTAATGGGAATGGGAATGTAAGGTGAAGGATTTCTGGAACCAGAGCCTTCTCTTTGGAGCTGTGAGCAAAGAGGTTGAACATGAGTTACCTGACTTTCCTCCATACTGTTGACTAGGATCTGGAATGGTGCAGAATGTAAATTATTATTTGCGTGTGGTAGAGTCAAATGCCAAGTTCATAGCAGACACATGCTCTCCTTTGTCATCTCTTAGATCACTCTTGATTTTGGGAGCAAACCAAACCTCACTCTAAGCTGCTAACAGTAACGATAAATTGATCCTTAAATTAGCTCTCCAGATGTGGAAGCCACAGCCTTTCCTGAGTTTTAGAAGACAAATGTAACAGAGTTGAAAAAGCTTACATCTGGTAAACATATAAATGAACAAGGACAGGTGTGGGTTTTGTGTAACTATAGCTGCAAGTTGCAAGATGGAACATGGGGCTGATCAGTAAGATTTCTACAAGAATTCATTGTTCAAGACCCTGCTTCTCGTGATGGCTAAGTAATTTCTCTAAGACCAAACACTTCATAGATAACAAATAGAAAATTACAAAAATAATCCCTTGAAGGCACTGGAGAGTGACGAAAGATCAGGGAGATACTGGAGGGCACAGCAAAGGGAGGTGAGAGGGAGTGACACTTGAAGGAAGAGAAGGGCACTTGGTGAGTGTATCCCACTCCCCCTTAAAAAAAATGTATAAATATATGATTTTTACAAAACAGCAGATTTTTCCTACTTCTGCCAAAGTAACTAATACCTAACAGAGATGGTAATCTAATATATATATATGGCTTGGGGAAGTTCCACAACAATGATTGGCACCACCTCCCCCACAACCACCCCCTCTCCACTACACACACACACATACCTCTCATCAGAAAAATGGAGGTTGGAGTTCCCCTTGTGGCACAGCAGAAATGAATCTGACTAGGAACCATGAGGTTACAGGTTTGATCCCCGGCCCTGCTCAGGGGGTTAAGGATCCAGTGTTGCCTTGAGCATTGGTGTAGGTCACAGATGCAGCTCCAATCTGGCGTTGCCGTGGCTATGGTGTAGATTGGCAGCTGTAGCTCTGATTCGACTCCTAGCTTAGAAATTTCCATGTGCCATGGAAGATAGCGGTTGGAATACAGAGGAACAAGATTTTTTAGCACTGAAAGATAAAAACTGCAATCCCAGAACACTACATTCAGTGAAAATATTCTTTAATAATGAAAGCAAAATAAAGACATTTTCAAATAAAAATAAGCTAGGATAACTTGTCAGGAGATCTACACCTCCAGATATTGTAAAAATAGGATTTTTCTTTTGTATAAAGAAAAGAAATGATATCCAATGAAAACTCAGATATTTAGGAAAGAGGAGCACTAGAAATGGCCAATAAATGGGTAGGTATAAACAAGTTTTTCTTTAATTAAAAAAATACATAGAACTGTTCAAAACCAAAAGTAATAGTATTGTATTTAGTAGTATATAACCTTTGTAGAGGTAAAGTATATGACAACTTTTTTTTTTTTTTTTGTCTTTTTGCCATTTCTTGGGCCGCTCCCACGGCATATGGAGGGTCCCAGGCTAGGGGTCGAATCAGAGCTGTAGCTGCCTGCCTACGCCAGAGCCACAGCAACGGATCCGAGCCACGTCTGTGACCTACACCACAGCTCACGGCAACACCGGATCGTTAACCCACTGAGCAAGGGCAGGGATTGAACCGCAACCTCATGGTTCCTAGTCAGATTCGTCAACCACTGCGCCACGATGGGAACTCCCATATGATAACTATTATACAAAGGATGGGGGAGAGGGTAGACAGACCTCTTGGTAACAAGCCACTTATATTTCATGCAAAGTTTAACAATAAACTGAAACCACTAGAGCCATCACTAAAAAGATAAAGAGGTATAACGAGAAAGCGATAAATTAAAATGGAATTTTAAAAAGTATTCAATTAATTCTAAAAGTAGGCAGGATAAGATGAAAAGAGGACTAAAAAATAGATGGGACAAATAGGAAAAAAATTCTAAAGTTGTAGACTTAAATTCAGCGATACCAACAATGAACTAAACACACCTTTTAAAGGAGAAATTATCATGGTGCATTTTTTTTTTAAAGCAGGACTCAGTTATGTTGTGAACAGTCGCACTTGAAATGTAAAGACACAGGTTTAAAGTACATGAATGAAAAAAAGATAGGGCATGCAAACAGTATGCCTTCAAATGGTGGAGTGGCTGTACCATTAAATCAAGTACACCTCAACACAGTCATTACTGGAGGTAAAGAGGACCATTTCATAAGGAAAAATCATCTAATTCATGACAAAAACGTAAAAAAAATGTGTATGCATCTGATGATAGACCTTCCAGATATATGAAGCAAAATAGGTCAAATTAAAGAGAGAAATGAACAGTTTATGATCAGGCTTGATTTTAATATCCCTTTCTCGGCAATGGATACAAACAATGGGCAAAGAAATAATTACAGACAGGTTCTCTGAACAATACCATCAACAACGATGACCTCACTGATGTTTACAGAACATTACACACATCACCTGTAGATTACACATTATTTTCAAGAGCATGTGGTACATTTACCAAGACAGCCTAAACGAGGAGCTGTAAAACAAGTCTTCATAAACTTGAAAGCTCCAAAATCATACTGTGCATGAAATTAAGCTAGGAAGCAGTAACCACAATACATTAGAAAAACTCAAATGTCTGGAATTTAATTAATTTATTTATTTGTCTTTTGTCCTTTTTAGGGCCAAACCCATGGCATATGGAGGTTCCCAAGCTAGGGGTTTAATCAGAGGCGTAGATATAGCTGCTGGCCTACAACACAGCCACAGCAACACCAGATCCTAACAAAGTCTGAGACCTACACCACAGCTCACAGCAATGCTGGATCCTTAACCCACTAGTGAGGCCAGGGATTGAACATGCAACCTCATGGTTCCGAGTCGGATTGGTTTCCACTGCCCCACAACGGGAACTCCAAATATCTGGAATTTTAAAATGCACTTGTAAATAGTTCCCAGACCATTGTCACAGTTCACAGTATTTCAGATGCCATTTAGTATGTTCATGCTATAATGTTAAATATGTTTTGATGCAAAGAGAGACAGAGAACAATGTTTAGACTCTATTTACTGTAAAAAAATAAGTTAAATCTAAATCTAGTCTGTTCCGCATCATCCTAAAGTGAGTATCTTTGTTTACCGAAAGGGGGAGGAAATTTCCCCCTAATATTTCAATTTTCTAATATGTTTTTGTATTTACATTTAACATTTATTTTAATGTGAACAAAAGACTAGAGGCTATATTGGCAAAATAAACAGATTTTCTAAATCCATGGAAAAGCTTTAAGATTTGGCCAAAAGAAAGATAAATGATCAGATATTTCATCTGTTGTTTTTTTTAATCCTCACCATTAATATGCCATCAAAATTTTTAAATATTTTGCTTACAAGCTGGTTAGCCTAAATGGAATCCTATCGAGACCACCATATGCATGTACATGTAAAATTCATCTTTTCTTGCTCTATTTCCCTATGGTCCTCTCTGTGATCCAGAAGATTTTGAGAAAACTCATCTCTCAGATTCCATTTAGAAAAGCTGCTGCTTGCTACTGCAAAATCTGTTACTGTGCTTATTGATAAGCTAATGAAAAGAAGAGAAAAAAAGAAAGGGGAAAAAAAAAAAAAACCACTGAATACATTGTCATTTCATTGCCCAATAAGAAGATAAGAAATTGAGGGAAAGAAAAGTTTTTAGAAGAAAGGTAACTTCAGAAGGTGTTTCCAGGCACTTGGGAATGAGTTCACATTAGCTTACAACCATTTCTATAGCTACATGGCATGGCATTGACATCTTCTATCCTCTTAAATCAGAAAAGAAAAAAACAAAACCCCTTACTGAAGCACGCCAGGTCATTTTGACCTCAGAGATATTCTCCAGTCTCTGGTCAAGGCTTAAAAAATAATAGTGAAACTAATCATCTCACTAACCACTTATCTTGTGCCAAAGCCCAGTCCTGCCTTTGTTCTAAATGTCCTCCTACCCTTATGTCATTTTAGGGATATGTTCCAAGGTAATCTGACACCCGAAGTTTGAGTTAGGTTCTTAAACCTAACCATGCCAGAATCACCAGAATCTGTCAGAATCACCAGAAGGGCTTTTAAAACAGATCGCTGGGTCTACCCCCAGACTTTCTGATTTAGCAGGTCTCATGTGGATCCTGACAATTCTCATTTCTAGCTGCTGATCTGGGGTCTACACCTTAGAAAACCATCGGGTTTTCCTATTTGAGAGGAAAGAGAATGATAAGAAATGTTCCAGGATTGACTCAAAGGATTTTTTCCTATTGGAAGAAGTCAAAACTGTCTGAATTGAAATGTTTCAAACTCTCTCATACCTCTTAAGAATACCTTATTATATCAGAGGAGACAGGAATTTGAGAGAGCTAGGTGAGGTAGGAGGCAAGTGGGCCCCTGGGCTGAGAACAGATGGAACTTGTTAAGCCAACTAAATTGAGCCTTGCTTCTCTCTGACACCTCAAGGAGAAAGTTAATTGCAGGAGCTGAGCTCTGCTGGAGTAAAAAGATGACCATTTCAATCACTCCTGGGGTCAAGAAGAACGCCCCAATTTCACATGTTCAGGAAGGCTCCTAGGGGTAAGAAAGGGGGAAGGGTGCCAGACCATAATAAGGCCTGATACCATCCCCGCACACTTTGCTCTGGAATTCATCTTTCCAAAAGATGTGCACGCATATATGGGAGGGTCCTGTGTCCAGTCAGGTGTGAGAAATAAAACCATTGGCAAAGGTAAACAAAGGCCCAGAAGAACTGTCCTTTATAAGTGATTTAAATCACCTCTCAGGGGTGCTCCTCACTCATGGAGACCCCCCCACTTTAGGGTGTATATTATTTCTTTGCTTCTGACTTAAACTACTTCTCTGTGTGCTCTCCCACATGTTTTGCTGTGACTCTCACAATAAACTTTATACCTGTTTTCATCATCTTTGCCTTCTCGAAACATTTTTTGCTTTCAGCAGGGGGCAAAAATCAGGGCAATTCTGCTTCTAGACCTCTAGCTGGTCTAGTGGCTAGACTCGTGGTTTTCCTCCAGGCTGCGCAGGTTCAATTCCTAAGCAGAGAATTTAGATCTCGATTCAAGCCATCACCCACTGCTGCCTCTCTGAGATCATAGGGAAGAAATTATAGAAATTCAATAGTTTTTGAGTTAGTCTAAAATAAAGGTCTATTCTAGGTTGCTCCAAGATACCTATTACTAAGGGTTTAGAAACCAGCTGGCAACTGGGTTTTAGCCCAGTTGTTCTCAGTGTGTGGTCACTGGTCCAGCAGGAGCAGCATGACTTAGGAACTTGTTAGAGATGCGAATCCTCAGGTCTTACCCCAGGTGTACTGAGTCAGAAACTCTGGCATTATTGTCAACAACCTGTAATGAACACACCCTCCAGATGATTCTGATGCATGATAAAAGTTTGGAAACTAGTGCTTTAGACCTGTGGTAGTTTCCTTTTCTTAGACCTGCTCTAGGATGGAGAGGGTAGGCTGAGGGGTTCATAGTTGATCAAAATTGTGTGGTCAACATTCACAATGTACTATTTTGAGTCTAGACAATTCTCGTGAGAAAGTATTTTTGCTTCTTTTGGAAATAAAGGATAGGGTCAAATCGTGTTATAAATTATAGCTCCACATTTTATTAGCTCAGTTTCAAAGAAAAGCACAATCTATAATGATGGATTTCCACCTAGTACATGAATCAGATTCTAAGTGGCAGTCAGGCTATAGTCCCAATGCTGGATTTTCGAAAGAAGGCATAGGAACACATTAGGATGAATTTATGATCAACCCTTGAAAAAGGAGTTCTTAAGGCACATTTGCTCATTTATGCTTTTAAACATTTCTAAAAGACCCACTTCCTGCCAAGCTGTGCTGAATGGAGATGAAAGATACAGAGATGAGCAAAATACAACTCACCTCCTCTGTTGAAGACCTAATGGACTGCAGAAGTCAGCACAGGAGTGGACCTTGGTAACCATCTGGCAGGGTGGTTCTCCTGTGGTCCTGACACCAGGAAGATCCGTTATCATCCATTGACCTCAGATTGACTCGACCTACTGAGTTAGAAACTCAGTGGAGGGAGGGGAAGGGGTGGTCTGCAACCAATTTTAAGCCCTTTGGGTGATCCTGATGCGTGCTGAGATTTAAGAACCAGCAATCCAGCCTAATTAGGTCACAGACTGAAGAATCTGGGAATCTAAAGAAAACAGAGTTTTGCTTGTAATTTGGGATTTTGTGAACAGTGACATCGCAGTTTAAGGACCAGTCTTGTCCAAGCCCATATTTTACCATTAAGCAGAGTAAATACCAAGCATTTAGTGACTTGCTAATTAGTTAAACAGTTAATTAATGACAGAATGGGGCCTCCAAGCTCAAGCCAACCAATTCCAAGTTCATCTTTCCACTCCTCTGCTTACACAGCAAAAGCAAAATGCGGACAGTTCCTGTTGTAGCACAAGGGAAATGAATCCAACTAGGAACCATAAGTTGTGTGTTCGATCCCTGGCCTTGCTCAGTGAGTTAAGTATCCGGCATTGCAGTGAGCTGTGGTGTAGTTCACAGATGCGGTCCGGATCTGGTGTTGCTGTGGCTCTGGTGTAGGCCAGTGGCTACAGCTCTGTTTAGACCCCTAGCCTGGGAACCTCCATATGCAGCAGTGCAGCCCTAAAAAGACAAAAAAATAAAAATTGAAAAAAAGCAAAATGTGGGCACAAAGGACACTCAATTGAAGCCATGGTAATCTATAATTTAATTTAAAAACCTATTTTGCCCCTATAAAATGGGACTACTCCTTCAGAGAAGGCATTTTTTTTTTTCTGTAATGACTGCTGTGAGGAAAAACGTGTGTTCCAAAACTACCTCTGATGAGCAGATGCGCACCTCATAATTATTCTGTGTCAAAATCATGCAACATTTTCACTCATTAAAAAAATAATGTGCTCATGTTCTTGCTGAAAGGGTGGTGTATTATTGTTTGTAGACTGTGTCCACTTAATCACGTACCAGAAAAGAACTAAACACAAAAAATGACAGAAAAACAAGGTAAAGCTGAAGGCATTAGCAAAATAATGCTGCATGCAGCCACTTCAAATACAGGCAAAATGAGCCTGTGCTGTCAGAACCCAGGATGATTTACCTCAAGGAGGTAGAGGTCGAGGCTGGGGGCAGGGACTCTGCTCACATTCACTTCATTTGTGCTCAGATCACACAGGTGTGCTTAGTTTCTATTCAGTCCATAAACTATACATTTTTTCTTTGTTATACATCAATATATAGCTGAAACCCACACCAAACCAAGGAAGAGAGATTTTAGGTATATAAAGATTCGCTCTAAAAAGTTGTTTTCCATGAAAGAAATGTTTTACTTCCTCTCTACTGCCATGGCCCTTTTACTTATGGAAAAAAAGGAAGGGAACTCTCAGCCTACCATTTTTCAAAAGAACAGAGTAGAGTGTAAAGAAACAATTGCCATTAGCAGGGAGAAGGTGAGGTCAGATGAATCAACTCAGTTGGTGATACCACGTTGGCTCAAAACAGCCAATTCTATAGCCATGCAGGACCTGACATGTTTCCAGACTGCTGGTTTTCTTGGCTTGACAAGGAAATATTTTCATTTCCCTCACTTCTGCAATTTTACAAATTGGATCTGCTGAATTCCAGAAGTTTGAACTTTCCTATTTTTAAAGGTTAACAGATAATTTTAAAATTTCTTATTGAAATGATTGCCAAGGAGGTAAATGCACAAATGCAAATTCAGAAAATAAGACCACATTGTGTTAAAATTATTCAAATCCCTTGACCCAAATTCTATTTTTTTCCCCAACCATAAGATGAACAAAGACTTATGTAACGATTTTTTAAATGGTTGTTTTTAAAAGAAAACTTTATAAAATACTTTATGTCGAACATAAAGAATTAAATTATGTCCCATCCATACCAAGGACAATTTATATATTTTAAAATCATGATATGGTAAAATGGTATCAAACACTACTTAATAATAAGGAGCAGGATAAAAAGGTGATTACAGAATGGAGTTAATTTTCTAAAGAATTAAGGAAAACCATATTTGTAAAAATATAAAATCATCAGAAGTCCTCATTTCTGTGGCAGAATACTATGCAATATACTTTCTTCTGAAAGCTTATTTATATTTTCCAAAAAAAAGTATTAATTTTTTTAAATTAAAAAGATATCGCTTGCTCTCTCTAAAGAAATCTAAGTATACAGAGTAAAAAAGAGAAAATTCTCCTTCTGCTTTCATTTTCTCCGCCCTGTCCAAGACTTATGCAGGAATAACAATTATTAAAGAATATTATTCACTTTCTGTGTAATTATAAAGGTATATTACATACACACATAGTTTTTATTAATGGAGAAATACATTATTTTAAACTCGTATTTTCTTTAATGATTTGAACAAATTTGAGCCTACCAAATTTGCTGATATGGATTTATCATAATTTATTTAACTAGTTCCCTTCTCATACATATATTTTTTTTTGTTAGCCATGCCCATGGCATGCATAACCCTGAGCTACTGCAGTGACACCACACCAGATCCTTAACCCACTGCACCACAAGGGAACTCCTCTTATAGACATTTTAGAATAAACATTTTAAGAATATCTTAATTCATTCCAGATTTATTACTGATAGAGTGGACATTGCACTTATGCCTGTGGGTGCACCTGCGGAATGGTTTCTAGGTTAGAAGTGCTCAAAGAATATACATATTTTAATCTCAATATTTGTTAGATTTTAACTCTTTTAAAGGCCATTTGCAAAAGAACCTAGTTTTTTCCATACTATTATTGATTTAGTAATTTTTTCTAACCCAGAGAATAAAATATGCACTGTTTTATGCATTTCCAATTAACAGTAAGTTTGAGCAGCTTTCCACATTGATTCTTTTGAGTGCCTCTTCACTCACATTTTTCCAATTTTGCTCATTTCTATTGTTGTTATTTTTATTGAAAATACATTCTCACAATCTTTTGAAGTTCTGATCCCACATACATTTAGTGTTCATTATTCATGTACTTATCTTTCAATATAGAAAAAATGTTAACTTAACGGCCACAAACAGATTTTTTGGCTTTTGTGTCATACTCTTCCTATGCCAGCTATAAAAATATTTCCTACCTTGTCTTTTAGTGCTTTCATTATTTTAACATTAGTTTTAATCTATCCAGGAACTATTTTAGTATAGAGACAAGTACTACTGCGGTAGCCAGCCTCCACAATTCTCCCCACCTGGTGGTATTCAAGCCTCATACAATCCCTGTCTACACTGTGTCAGGGTTGGTCCATGTGACCAGTAGAACATGGCATAAGGGATGATATGTTAGGTCACTTCAAATATTAAAGATGGCTTCTGGGAGTTCCTGTTGCGGCACAGAGGAAATGAATCCAACTAGTAGACATGAGAATGAGGGTTTGATCCCTGGCCTCGCTCAGTGGGTAGGGGATCCGGCATTGCCGTGAGCTGGGTAGGCCAGCAGCTGTGGCTGATTTGACCCCTAGCCTGAGAACTTCTATATGCTGCAAGTGTGGCCCTAAAAACCAAAAAAATAAATAAAATTAAATTTAAAAAAAGATGGCTTCCTTCCAGGGCTGCCTTTCTCTCAGACCACTGATTCTGGGGGAGGCCAGATGTTACATCATCAAGAAACTCAGGCAGTCTAAGTAGAGGACCCTGAGGTCAAGCCTCTTGTTAAAAGCCAGCAAGGAACTGAGGCCCACCACTCACTACTGTTGGGGTGCACCTTACAGGCCTGCAAGCCCTGTACTTGCCTTGGCTCATGATACAAGAAAGAGGGGGAGTCAGTGACACAGTCATCCAGGCTTTAACAGATGGGGGAGCTTACATGTTTGAAGCAAGGTCCTGGAGTAACACTCCATTGTGTGTGGCTGAAAGAAGGCAGGACACAGGGGCAAGACATGGCAGCAATCTTTATTATCGGGGGTGGGAGAAGGAGGTTACCAGCTACAGAGGGAATTGACATCAGGTTGGCTCTTTGGTTACCAGGAAAACCTGCAGAGGGGCACCCCCCATTAATAAACTATCCTGGTAGAGATAGTTCTGATCTGAAGATTAGAACAATCACCAGCTGGGGTGGGGTTAAGTAGGCATTTACTGATTAGGCTCTGATTAGGAGGGAAGTTAGGTCAGATTGAGTGAGGTGTCAGGTGGCCTGGTTGAACAGGGAATGTACAGAGAGGAAGAGAACAGCCATCTCCAGTGACCCAATCATACAAACACCATCAGCTTGGAAGCAGATTCTACAGCTTTCAGATGACTGAAATCCCACTCAGTAGCTTGATTGCAACCCCAGGAGAGGTTGGAAACCACCTAGCTAAGCTGTTCCTGGATTTTGACCACAGAAACTATGCTAGAGTAAATGTTATTGTTTACAGATGCTAAACTTGGGGATAATCTGCTGTGCAGCAATAGATAACTAGTATAATTACTTTTATAATTAGGACACCCTTGATTTTTAATACAAGAAAGAGAAACTTGTCTCAGAGAAAGAAAGCACTTTGGTTTCAGAATTCATTATTAAGATCTTGCTGACGAGCATTCTCCTTCTCCTTCCCTCAAGCTTGCTCACCTTAAAAGCGCTCTCTTAAGTCTGCCTAGGTTAGGAAAAACATTACGTGCTGGAAAACCTTAGGGATTTAGTATTCTGTAATTTCTACAGTTTATAGATTAGAACGATTTTTAAGATGTTTACGTAATAAAGTGCTAGTTAAAAAACTTTTGGTTTAACTGTAGAAATTTACATTCCCATCATAATTTTGATACCGGAAAGATGATACCAGAATCTGGGTTCTTGTTCATGGCAGTCGAAGAATGAACTCTGTGAACACACAGGCAACAAGCAAGTGAAGTCTTTATTAAAGGAAAGCAAATAGCTCCCAGGGCTGCTGGGAAGGGGGAGAAGAGCCTCCTTCTCTGTTGTCCTATAGGGACTTTTATCTCTTAAAGGTGGGGTCCAGAAAGATGTTTTTTTTTTCTACCATGGGCCTTGCTCAATTACCCGTATTGGTTCTTGTTCAATAGGGTCTTAGGGATGGAAATGTCCATAAGTCTCATAGTTTCTTTGTCCTTTTCTTCTGGTAAACTGAGTCACGGGGGATTAGGGATTAATGTCCATCCGGGCGTAGGTGCACCCCCTATCATAAACAAGGCCTGTGGGGATGTTACTCCCTGGAGCCCTTAAGCCACAAATGTTAATCAATGGCCATGTCAAAGAATGCATCAAAGCCCATGTTCCTATACTGACTACCTGAGTTAATATTCTGCCTCAATTTGACAGCAGAATATAGGAAAAAAAGCACAGGTGTGGGGCTCAGAACTGGGATTTTTTTAGTTACATTTTGGTCACTAGCTCTAGGACCTTGGACACCTCTGCTTTCTAGGCCTCAGTGTGGTCACCTTGGAAATAGTGGGGCAACGTCAAATATCCTCTAGCACAGTACCCATCACACGTTTTACCCATGATCCCCTAAAACAGAGAGGAAACCTTGACAAAAAGACATAAAATTAAATATAAATTATATGAGTTTGTATGTGAAAAGTTCATATGACAAAATATTTGTTGCAAACTGAGTGTAATTTTCAATAGTTTTATCTTTAACTATAGTTGTCAAAACATCAGAGACGCAGATTTAATTTATGGAGTATGCCTGTCACCTATCCTAATTGGGAGCCAGCATTTGTCAAGTGAGTTTGCCAAGTTTTTCAATGAAAAGTATTCTTTTTTTTTTTTTTCCATTTCAAATAAACACATTCAACATGTATTTGATGATGTGACTACCATTTAACTTCATAATTCTAATTTTTATATAGGTGGTAAGGGAGGTAGATGAGAGAAGCTTGCCATGAATTGATGGGCTAGAAGAAATCAGACACACTTCCCTTTGATTTCCTGCCTTTCTCCCAAGGGACCATCCTCTAAAGGCAATGCATTCTAGATCTGCCTTTGTTTAGATGTGGCTCTCCCCTCCAGGTAGGTGTACTATATTGGCATTGATGAGTTTAAATTAAAAAAATAATAATAAAATAAGAGAAGGGCAATTGTGACAGGGCAGACTAGAAAGGAAAACCAGTATAAAAGAGAATTTGCCAGTAGAACAATTTCAGGAAAGAATATATATGAGTACCCAGGGCTAAGCTAGTTCACTTCAAGAGGTCAAAAAGCTATGACTTCTAATCATTCTTGGCTATAGTTACTCTGCCCTTATTATTTTCTGTGTAATGAAAATGACATTTTCACATGAATAATTATTATTAATAATATCAATTCATGGCATTAGTGCTAATGTGCCAGTATTTTGGGATTGATTTCTACTTCACTGTGAAGATAAGTAACATGTATTAGTTAATGATAATAAAAGGAACAGAGTTGTTCATTCAGAGTTGTTCTGAATGAACAAGAACCATACAGCATTGTGGATGGGGAAAAAAAGCCTAACACTGAAATGTCATCTGTTTAAGAAAATCAGGACAACAAATAAATATAAGCTCTGAAAATATAAGCCCAGATTTTTAAAAAGCCATTTATTTTAAAAAACTGGTTTGTCAAATCACATACACGAGCAGATACACAACTACCAAAGTGGCCCTGTAATAGACACCAGTGGGGCGTTCACCACACAGTACCTGAAAAATACAGCTAAAAAAGAGGAGTCTCTGGAGTATTTAATTTCAGATACCTACTGGACTCCCAGTTGAATGGCTTTAAGTTAGCAGATAGTGAGTGAGAGGTAGAGTCCCAAGTAAAACAGCTGATGCCTCAGGGCTCCATTTAAAAACAAAACAAAAACAAAAACCATTTCCCTCTTGCACAAGGGAAGCCTAGCCTATTTTTTTTTCCTCCTTTGTGAAAACAGAAGCCAAGTTTCTCTTCTCAAATGGTTCAGCATTCCCAGTAAGAGTGTTGTGTGGCAACCTAGGTATTGTGCTTCTAGAACCACCTAATTTTCTTCACCTTCCGATTCAGATTCTAGGAGAGAAGAAAGACAAAAGTCAGGTTGTTTCTTCAGAGACTCCTTTAAATAAGGTCATGAAAGAGCTTCTCCTCTACCCAACCCCCTGCTAAAAAAGATATTTTTGCCTAGGCATCCATTTACTAGATAAGAGAGTTGCACTCAAGGGCAGACAGGACACTTTTGCTCCTTTTCCTTTTTAAACAAGCTTTGCCTCTCTAAAAATGCAACATGCACATAAAAATTACTGGAGACTGTAACTACTTATAGCTTTCTGGATCATCTAAAATAAACTTTTCATGCTTAGTTGGATGAAGTCTCATCTATTAATGTTCTTTCACTTTGTGTTCCCATTTTAAACACCAGTCATGGGCAAAGATGCTAAAAGAAAATCTATTATCCCCTAAGTGTCATTAGGCCAAGTGTATTGTTTTCCTCCCGTGTGTGGACTGATAATTTCTTCCTTTGTCCTCCATTAGGGGCAATTTTAGAGGTTATGTTTTGCTTTGTTTATTATGCAGAAATTTTCATTGCCTCGATTCAGAAAGCAAGGCTAAAATGTGGGCAGAATGTTTGCTATGGAAGTCACCTCAGGAATTTTAGTTTTAGGAAACCAAGGCAAGTCTGTGGAAGAGGGAGCTATTTAGACATACAGTGAGAAAGGATATGTTAAGTTACCACCTAAGTTATTAAATGGAATCATACCTTCTTCTGCATTTTGTAACCATTCAACGAATTTCTTCATCTGGTCAAGAAAAACACTCTTGCCTTTGGCGACATGTGCTTCTTTGTACCATTTCAATATCGCTTCTTCACTCAGCACATCAGCTGCAATTTCAGATCAAAGATTTCGTAAGTGACTACATAAATGTCGTGTTTTAAAGCAACTTCATGCCATATAGTTTAATAGAAAGCAATCATTTCAAATGTTAAAATTCTGTTATAATAGAAACTCATATACTGACACTTAACAGAAGACAAGAATCAAGCTCATTTCCATACAGGGCCCTAGGTACTTTAGTAGTGAGGGTAGTCAAAACTTTAGCAATGATGATAGAACTGGGAAATCTCTTACAGTGCTAATTTGGTGGTAGGAAAAATCTCTTACAGTGCTAATTTGGTGGTAGGAAACGGGGTTATTCTGTAATTTTGCCAATGAATCAGCAATTCCAGCATTTCAGAACATTCTGTGTTCTGCCAACTTCAAACACATCTTGATTAAGCAGCAACCTCAAATGATTGGTCTTTTAAGGGGATTTATTTTTAGGAAGAAAAAAAAAAGGGCAACTGAAAAAATGTGGATAGGATGCAATAATATTAACAAATATAAAGATGAGCTTCCTGGGTGTATCATGGGACCAATACACACATAATCCAAAGGTTTACACTTACTCTATCACCAATGTCCTTAATTTCCCACAGCATATCTAAATCCCTCGAGTAATGTTTTCCTAGTACACCATTAGGAGAAAAACAGGGACATGGTAGGTAGACTTCCTCTAGGTTTTTTTTTTTTTTTTTTTAAACAAGAAATGTTATGTATGTTAACTGTCTATGACCTAAAACTCTAAATTCCATAAATATGCCTCCATACCCTCAAAATACCATTAACTTAGGATATTTAATGTTAAGAACTGGGAGGGGAATATGAAAACAATAGCCTACATATTCTGCCAATGTTCTAAGGAGTTGTCTTTGGGGGCTTCGGAGTGGGAAATGAGATGGAAAACAGATAAAAAGGATTTATTATTGTCCCCAGTGCCTGCTCAATCCATTGCAAACGCTGATAAATCATTCTAATAATGTTTTTGCAGTTAAAAAACTTTAACTTATGAAAACAAGAGAAAGGACTTGATACTATTTTCATTCAAAACATCACTGATCTTTTCATAACAAAAACCTTGTTTTTTAAAAAATTAATAATTGGTTCAGACTCAATGGAAGAGACTGAATTGACTAAAAAGTGCACATGATTAATTTTAGAAAATACAAAGTTTTATTTTTTTACGTGATCAATAAATACACTACATTTTGCAAAGGAAGAAGGAAGTCTGGATTTATTCATTTATGAGGACTAGACAAGAAATTATAAGTAGGAGCCCTAAAGAATTACTCTTAGCTTCTAGTCTTTGTTTCTTCTGTTTTGCAGCTCCACACTCTCCACTCACAACGATGGAAGAACTTTCCCACCTCTTGCCATCAAAGCCCAGTTTTCATAGCGATGAAAGAGCAGCCCGAGGAAGTGACTTGTTACTGTGCAAGACTGCTTTGCAGAAATTTTTCAGGAATACTAACTAGTTCAAAAATGGATTTAAAAGTCCCTTTTATATAGTTTGTTTTTATAACATCTTTAAGATGTCTGTGATTTAGACCAGTAATTTCCAAACTGTGTTGATCATGCTCCCCTATTAGTAAGACAATTTTGAGCATGTACACCCAACATATGTATATTTTGGGGTTTGTAAATCATATGCATGTACTATATAGCTACTATTGTTAATGTCCTAAGACAAACTATAGGGTTAAACATGCAAAGGGAAATTCTATTTTTCCTCCTTGCCTTAATAAATCATGTTATGGTACAACATAAAGGCTGGAAAGGTGAAGAAGAGTATAGTTTAGCGATACCCTTTGTCTCAGGTTTTCCTTTTGAAGGTTAAGAGCTCAATCCTGTGTTTTATTGCCCCACAGAGGCTGAAAGAGGCCATGCAAGTACTAGAATCCCCATCAGTGACTGTGCTTGTGAACAAGACAGTACATGACAGGTAACATTATCGGATGTACTATCCGCTGAAAATCAGACAAGCTGTGCAGATCAGAGGTCTTAGAAGAATCTAATTTGGTAATACATACCTGCTACAACTAAACTTCTAGTGCTAGAGGCATAAATAATAAAGAAGGGACTGAAGCAACTACATAGGGCAACATTGAGGCAAAGCATGAACACCAAAAATTTTAAGAAATTTAGAGTTCCCATCATGGCACAGCGGAAACGAATCCGACTAGGAACCATGAGGTTGCAGGTTCGATCGCTGGCCTCACTCAGTGGGTTAAGGATCTGGCATTGCCATGAGCTGCGGTGCAGGTCACAGACACAGCTCCAGATGCAGATCCATTATTGTGACTGTGGTGTAGGCCAGCTGCTATAGCTCCGATTCAGCCCTTAGACTGGGAACTTCCATTTGCTGTGGGTGCAGACCTAAAAAACAAAAACAAACAAAAAGTTTTAAGAAATTCAATTTTTCTTTAGTCAAAATGAACTAACTAAACTGAAAAGGAAGGAACTCTTTTGACAAATGAAGGAGAGAACTTTTTTTTTTCCACTAAGGAAAGTAGGGAGAGGAGATCATTAAAACTGAGAGACTGAAGATGACAAAGTGTTGGGATCTTCCAGAAATGCCAACCAGGACCCAGGAGGATCAGCAACAGTACAGGAAGAAAGGAAGACATTCTACAGAGCCCCTCAAATTACAATACATTTTCCTCCCTCTATTTTGCCAACTTCTTCATCTTTGGTGAAATACTTGTGTCCCTTGAGAGCCTTCCCTTTTCCTTGTCCAAGTTAGTTTCATCCTTCTACTTCTCATCAGCATCTACCCACATAAGCCTTATTTTAGTCAATAACATGGTGATTGTGAGTCTTGATTTTATTCTGAAATTCAGGGAGTCAGGGACTATTTTGTTCATCTCATTTCTAGCATTTAACAGAAGACTCATTATTTAGTGTGCATTCAATAAAAGTAAAATGGACAAATTGATTAACATGATGAGAAAAAAACTACAATTTCAAACTTGGGTTTTCGGAGTTCCCATCATGGAACAGTGGTTAATGAATCCGACTAGGAACCATGAGGTTGTGGGTTTAATCCCTGGCCTTGCTCAGTGGGTTAAGGATCCGGCGTTGCCATGAGCTGTGGTGTAGATTGCAGACGTGGCTCAGATCCCGAGTTGCTGTGGCTCTGGCGTAGCTCCAATTAGGCCACTAGCCTGGGAACCTCCATATGCCATGGGAAGCAGCCCTAGAAAAGACAAAAAATAAAAAAATAAAAAATAAAACTTGGGTTTTCACATGGGTTAAAACGTAGACAGAGAATTGCAAAGCTTTAGGTAATGTTAGTTATTTAAATACTTAAGTTGAAAACTAGGTCATTTGAAGCTAACGAAATTCAGGATATTTTATTAGAGGTGTCACAAAGGGACACAAGTCAAAAATAACTTACTTTAAGAATGATGGGACCATAAGGTAAGAAGGCCACTAATCTTTTTTTTAGAATGAGAATAAGATACTTCTTTTAGAAAAATGTGTGTGAGGAACAGAATTTAACCTAAGAAGTATCTGCAAGCAATAAAAGCTATGACAGAGATACTAAGGGTACTTGAGAAGGTAGTTTTATACTTTTCAGACTTATATGCTGAGAATGTTGGACTTAGCTTTAGGAAGAAAGGAAGAAAAATTATTTTAGAAAGTGAATAATGTGCTATCTGAAAAGCTGATGGATTTACCATTTTTCCTTACTACTTTAAAAACACAAAAAACCTAGATTCTTGTAGAGTTCCTGCTATGGTGCAGTGGGTTAAGAATCTGACTTCAGAGGCTTTGGTGGCTATGGAGGCTCGGGTTCGATGCATGGCACAATGCAGAGAGTTAAAGGATCCAGCGTTGCCACAGTTGTGGCATAGGTTGCCTCTGTGGCTCAGATTCAATGCCTGGCCCCAGAATTTCCATATGCTACAAGTACGGCCATAAAATAAAAAATACAGCTAAAAATCTAAATTTTAATACAAAAAGTAATCTTCACTAAATGACCAATCACCACTTTCTTCTTTTATTGCTTAAAAGCATTATTTATTCATTTTTATTCCATTTTATACAAAATATCTAAATTACATTCATTTAAGTAATTAAGTTTTCAAAGGGGACATGAATTTCTGTTATCCTCAAGTTCTAGAAATAAGGGAAAGGTGGGTTTTTGTAATAGAGACATTAAAAAGGGAAAAGAGAGATGACCTCCATTTCCATTTTTGGAAGGCTGCTTTAAAGCAAAATGTTCCTTAAATAAATAAAAGGGATCCACACCACTACATAAAAGAAGCAAATAAGACACAATTTGATTTGTATAACGTGTATGTCTATGGAATTAATGGTAAGTATAATCTTAACCATGTTACTATAATTAATGGGATTTGTCAGTTCTGGCATTCATACCCTTTTTAGACTAGTGGTCCTGGACCATGACCTGGAGATGTTTTAAAACACAAATTTGAGGGCCCAGGCTGGACCCACGGAATCAGATTCCTGGGGGAATTTGTTTTAACAAACTCTTTACGTGGCCCACTTGCACACAGCACTAGGAAAAGAGAGCTTTAATACACGCTGTTTCTCAAGCCTCCTGAGGCAAAGGAAATACACAAGAGCATCCAAATCCTCATTAAACAAATGAACTATACGGCTCTTAGTACAGAAGTGTTTGTTGGATGAAATAAAGTCAAAGTGAAAACTAATGTTCAAAAAGGAAAGTAACACAGTAATTCTCCCAACAGTGATGTGGAACAAACATTCCTTGGGGATTCCAAGTTCTCAAGAGAAAAAATGCAATCATTTTTTTCCAGAAAAACAGACTGTATGTACAAATGGGTTGAAAATTATAAAGTTACCTCTAAAATGACATTTACTTTTAACTTTTCAGTGATGTAGTTTAGATTTCCATTTGTAAAAGTTTCCTGATTTTGTTTCCAAAAATAACTAAGCAAGAATAAAATTGATGTTGATACTTGCCTTCCTATGTTCCCTTGGGCCTGCTCATACTTGCCAAAGTCCTCACTAACTTAAATCATTCTATTTAAAAGCTGATCACCTAATTTAACCAATGGACTAAGGAATAGCTAATGCCTCTTCTTTTTACTTCTCAGTGCCCGCTTCTTGGTTATTTTATAATTACAGCTTCTTAATTGATTGGGGCTGAAGAATAGGAAATAAAGCAACCAGTTTTGCTAGCTGTCAGGAGTTGTTATAAAAAGTATAATGGAAAAGGATGTTGATATTCATTAATGATTAAAATGAGAAACTTGAAGGATTTTATGGTGTTTTTTTTGTTTGTTTTTTGAGGGTCACACCTGTCATATATGGAGGTTCCCAGGCTAGGGGTCTAATCAGAGCTGTAGCTGCTGGCTAAGCCACAGCCACAGCAATGTCAGATCCTAGTCGCGTCTGTGACCTACACCACAGCTCACAGCAAGAGGTGAAAAGAGGTGTCGCTGCAGATGAGACACAAACAACTATGTTTCACTTAAAGAAAAAAAGATTTTGGTGAGAGACACTAGTAGTTGGTTTGGTTGGCTATTAAATGATAAAGAAATTGTGTGTTTAGGCTGCTAGTTTATAAACAGTTTGCTTTTCTGTAGTGGAAAATACTGACCACTTATGAAGAAAATGTGAAATCTACCCCCACAGACCTTTTTATCTGTTTAAAATGGAGCTAGCTAATGTGTCCAGAATGGCTGCTGCCTCAGGGGACCCTGATTTTCTTTCTTGTCTGCTGGGTACCATGGGTGTGTGGGCAATAGGACCTGCAGGTTTGGTTCTACTGGGCCACCTAAATTTAAGACACTGCTATACAGGAGTTCCCATTGTGGCTCAGCGGTAACGAACCCAACTAGCATCCATAAGGGTATGGGTTTCATCCCTGGCCTTGCTCAGTGGGTTAAGGACCCAGCATTGCTGGGAGCTTTTGTATAGCTTGCAGAAGTGTCTTGGATCTGGCATTGCTTCGGCTGTGGTATAGGCTGGCAGCTGCAGCTTTGATTTGACCCCTAGCCTGGGAACTTCCATATGCTGTAGGTGTGGCCCTAAAAAGACATCCCCAAAAAAGACAGTTATTTCATAACCACATCCAAGTGGGGCTAATTCAGATTGAGCCAGAGAAAAGCACCTACTATTGAACTTCAGTTGGGACTTGGCAGTCATCACATTCTCCCACTAACAGAAAAATTGTGCCAAATAACCTCAAGTGCCGGGAGAGCAAAGTATCACCCAAACGCCTGGGGGTAAGATGTATGCAGCTAAGGAATCTGGCTAGTCAACTGAAACTCTTTGTGAAATGCTATTAAATATTTTAAAAAACAGCGATTAATCAATAATGTAAAGGTTTTATATTCCAAATGCCAAAACTGTCATTCAAAACAGACAAATTTAAGAACACATGAAAAAGAAAAGGAACATTTGGCTGGTACTAATTCACGTTTAAGTTCTTTTCTGTTTTATGCCATTTAAGATTGTAGTAACTCCTAATAAATGTTTCATAATGTTTAAAATGTACCATTTCTTAAGCGTTCCTTTCCCTACCCTAATAAAACTACATAAACCTAGGCCAAAAAATAGTCCAGGATCATTTTTTATACACTAAAGGTACTGAGAGTGAGATCAGTCAAAACCCTAATAGCATTCATTTTTAATAAACTGGCAGTGCCAGTTGTCATGGCAACCTAATCCTTATAAATACAATGAAAACACAGTAAATGTCAAAGTCTAAAACTAGTCATTTCCTTGGAAAACAGGAGAATGGCTGGGCCAAGTAACTAAAATACAAAGTAAGAAGCTAATTGCTTCAGTAACTTTAAAGTCAGCTTTATGGCACCTGCAAAGGTCTGAACATACTCCACAAAAACATTTGGGAATCACTATTATTAGAGCTAATCCTTATAATTCAAAAACAGATCTTATTTTACTGTAACTAGAGTCTTTTTCACCATTCCTCCTCACCAAAATTATAAGTTCATCACCAATCTTCTAGGAATTTCCACCAATAAGAAGTCCCCAGGGCCTAATCAGGATGGTTCTGAAGACCATGGTGTTTGCACCTTCTCTCTCTACTTAATGTGGCTGCCTCACTAAAACATGCAAAGATTAGCATGAACCCAGGTCTCTCTCTGCCTTAGCCCCTAGTCTAGTCCTCAAAGAGCTTCAACAAAACAGAGCAACATACAGTGGCAGAACAGCATGCATCCATACACACCTTTATAAAAGAGAACCACGATCTTCTGAAAGGCTTTCATAAAATGGATGTTGTCATAACAGTATTCTTGAACCTTCTGGAGGAGGATCAGCTCTGACTGGCCTTGGGAGCTGAATACAGCCAGGAGTGGAGCGTATTGCTGCAAGAGAAAGTGGGGAGTGAAACCGTACACTCTCGTGGGAGGCTGCAGAGCTGACACCACTGAATCACAACAGTAATCTGGAGATCTGCCCAGAAAACATTCACTTTTAAGATCTTCTTATTATCATGTGGTGTCCAATTAAAATGAATTTTTTTGGGGGGGGTCTTTTTAAGGTCGCACCTGTGGCATACGGAAGTCAAATCGGAGCTGTAGCTGCTGGCCTATGCTACAGCTCGTGGCAACGCCAGATCCTTAACCCACTGAGCAAGGCCAGGGATCGAACCTGAGTTCCCATGGATATTTCATTACCACTGAGCCACAATGGGAACTCCAGTTTTGTTTTAATATCCTAGCAGCTTATCAGATTTTTCACTCAACTCCCTAAAAGAGACCAAATATTAAATTCTGACTAGACTAGAGTTTTTTCACATTATTCTCTTCATTCCACATGACCTTGGCTTCCAGTTGCTGACTGATGTATAGCTCCTGTTTTCTCTATGATCTCCTCAACACTTACCTCCTCCTCTGAGCTTCCCATGATCAACTGAACCTGCATAGGCTACTCCTTGCTCTGTTCTTCTAAACATGGGGAGTTATTGTCAATTTGCATCCTGTCTAGTTTATACTAGTCTTTCACTTCCCAGTTGAGTATAAACTCTGAAGGCAGGCTCTAGGTCTTCTACATGTCTCAATACAATTTTCTAGGGAGCAGACAATAAAAGCAAAAATATATGTATCCCCACCTAAAAACATACAATTTATGGAAGATCCCTTGTGGCACAGGAGGTTAAGGATCCAGCATTGTCACAGCTGTGGGGCGGGTTTGACCTCTGGCCTGGGAACTTCCATGTGCCACAGGTGTGGCGACCACTCCCTCCCAAAAAACATTTAAATAATTTATACAATCAGCTGACTTCTTTCACCACTCATCTCTAAATCCTAATATCAACTTGAAGTTTATTTAAAAATGCTCACTGAGAATTTCTGTCACATAGAAGAGAAGAAGAAGAATATAGTTAGACCATATTTCTCTTGAACTATTGAATATATGACTCCTCTGTGGATTTTCTGAGTGTTACTTTTATTAAGAATGACCCTTAGATATTTCACAAGCTCTTACACCTGAAACATTTTAGGGAGTGGCAAGTTTGAAATGAAAAACATCAGGAAATAGTATGTTTGGCCTGAGTCTGGGCACACTACAGACAGGACCCATCTGTCACACTGTGAAGGGCTGCAGTTGGCCTGCAGCTTAGACTGCTCCCAGTCAGGTACCTTCAGGTGCTTGAGGGCCTGCTCGGCAACAAGTTCCTCCTTCTTGTTCCACTCCACAGCGTTCATGATACAGGTCCATAGGAGTCCAATCACCGCTGTCTCCGGAAGATCATTCCTCTTCATTTCTTCTTTAACGTAGAGCACCACCTGCATTGCATGGAGACAAGAGTCAGAGAGTAACAGGCGGCTGGGGAGCTCCCCTCTCGCTGAGCCTGGTCAGATACAAATATTCTGCTCCTTTCCTGGCATATACTCTCCAGTTACCAGAGGGAGGAAAAACACAATTTGTTCTCAAAGATTTATTTTTAGTTCCAAAATTAATAGGCTTAACTCTGGCCAGGAGCTGCTGGTTAATAGGAAATAGGAGATAATCTTCATTTCTGAGGGCTTATTCTTTTTATCGGCAGGAACCCCTTTGAGTGGAGCAGGGCAGGAATTATTTAAACCAGTTTGACTTCGTGGGGTTTGAAGGAGGCAACAGAGCTGTGAATTTCTACTTTCAACCCTCAACTCTAAACCTCTTGATGACAAATGTCTTGGGTTTATATAAGGCCTTCTCTATAATTCATTCTTTAATAACCATTCTTGCTGGTCCTCATGCCCCATGTAAATAAAGATCAACGCAGCAACAGCAGCCCAGCAGGCTATTTCCTCTTCAGAATTACTTTTAAATATGCACTTGTATCCTAAAATCTGATGCTATGGTATAAAATCTGCTGAACAATGTATTTTATACCACTTACTGGGGAAAAAAAATCTTTCTCCTTTTGAAATAAAACTACAAAGAGGTGAGGGCCTCACAAATGATTAAAAACCATAATATATTCAAGTGTACTACTTTGTGAGGAGAACAACTATTTTTTTCCTTTGGGGGGGTGGTGGTGAAAACGCATTGCTTTCTTTCCTACTGGCCTGGGTTGCAGAGGATCAGCAATGGGTTAAACAGCCTTTGAGAAGACAAGGAACTGGGATGTTCCAGTCCCCCAGCTGGCAGGGGAAAGCTGCAAAGAAAGGTGCTATCTCTGTATGTAAAAGTACTGAAGTGTTATCTGGTTTGCTTTTCCCCCATGGAAAATCATGTTCACTTGCTTAGAAAAATGTTATTGAATATATCGCTGACCTTATTGCCATGAGACTTAGGACCAACACCTCCACCTGCTGGACAATGTCAGTCTGCAATTCTCCAGGCTTAAATCCCATAACGTGCCCAGCAAGACAGAGAGCACGCAGGGTAGTGAGGGCTTGGGACTTGGGAATAAATGGCAAAAGAAAAGGACACTTTATGCAATTTTTAAATTATGATGTAGAAGTTTTTAAAGTTCAAATAGGAAGTTTTCTTCAGGCATGACTTGAAGAAGATACAGTCACAGCCATATGGACTTTAGCTACGCAAAAATGTGGAATTTACATTATGGGATTATGCAGCTATTATGAGTGGGAGCCAACAGGCCACTGGTTCAACTAGTCTTTTCCTGTAATATGAATATAAAATCAACCCTTTTATTTGCCTTAAAATTAAGACTTACATACATTAACCCAGTACTTAATACCATATTATGTAATCTGCAATAAATGGGGAAAGCACCATAAAATGGGACATACTGATAATGAATAGTAAATCTCTTGGACAGATGAAATATTTTGACAACCACAGCAGCCTGGTAGATAGCCCCTTGTGTGGAAATAACCATTAATTTCTGGAACTTCCTGGAGGATTCTGAATCAATACTTTGAAATTGAGCTAATGGTATAAAAAGAGCATCAAATTCACAATAATAGACAAAGAAAGGTCTCCTAAAGGAAGGTAAAGGTGCTGCACGGGCTCACGGCAATGTGAGCCCACGGTCCCCACCTCCTTGATGGGGCATTCCTGAGAAAGACGCTCTTGGAGCTCCTTCTGCAGCTCCTTCCTGGTGCCCAGGGACTGCTGGACTCTGAGGAAGTCAGAAAGCTCCTTCAGACCTGCGTCAGTGAAGTATTTAGCAAAATGATCCACACTCTGCCTGTTAACTGGAAAGAGTTCCTGAGAGAGAAAAGAGATACTGTTATACAACAAGCTATTCAAATTCCAGCAAGCATAAAGAACAAAATTTTCATATTAAAGTAGCACTTAGAATATCGCCTATTTGGAAAAAAAAGGATTGGTTTTTCAAAAGAATAAATCTTGGGCTTACATTTTTAGCATTTGCTAAGCACCTTCCAAAATTAGGCACTCTGACAAAGAAAGAGAATAGAAAATGCTAAGCAACTTACATAAACTACTTTCCCTCATTTGGAAACTGTTATTCCCTTTTTTTTTTTAAAACTTTAATCAAAGTATTAGCATGTATAAATACAGAGCTAAACTTGCTAAATTAAATACAAATAGCATGATAACTCTGAATAACATATGGATTGTTTTAAACTCACAGGAAAAAAACCATTAATCACTGTTTCCTTAATTATGAGTTAACAGACAAAGGCTAGTTTTTGTAATGTTGAAATGATTCAAGATATTAGAAAACAACACTGACTATTATCATCTCAAGGACCTCTATTCACATTCTAAGAAAATGCTATTATTCTAAAAAACTAGCTCAAGAGCTAAAGAGAATTTTTGTTATATCTGTTAATGATGGTGGCTCTAAATTATGTTCATGGCCAGATCTAATGTAAACCTGCCCTATCAACTCTTCAATTCATTACATAATTCTGCTGGAAATTTTTAAAAAGAGCAATACACTATAGCTGCTGTCATATTTTTCCCTCATTTCCATTTCACCTTACACAGTTTGGCAGAGTCTTAGTAACAACACTTAGTCATGTTCTAATTCTGTGTGACTCCAACACCCAACTAAGAAAGTAAGGCAGTTTTCAAGCTCTTACATTTTTCAGACTGCTGCAGAGTCTACAAAATAGATCCAAACTTTTATGATGGTTAGATTTGAGTGTGCATGTGTGTGGTCAATGGCTATGTGGCTTCAATAAAAATCTCAGCAGAAAAAACTGTCATGAGTTTGCCACCAGGTATAGTAACAGATCCAGATGGCTTCTATGTCATGAGTCAAATTTCAATAGTCTCTATATCATCATCCATAATTTGCCTTGATGAGTCATGAGTTTCAAAATGTCAGAGCAGAGCTGGTGGGAGCAGCTATCAAACACGCATTTGTGTTAAAGCAAACATTTCAAACCTGAGTGAAATGTTGTCACCAATATCTGTTCTAGCTTTGAAGAGGTCCTCCAAATTTGAGGGGCAGGGAACTAATTCAATATTGGATTTCTTCTGTGAACCAGGATGTGGTGGGCAGATTACTCATACTTGTGTAATATATTAATTTTCATAGAAAAATAAACTGTCTTAACAAGGTTAAGCAGCTTGACCCATATTACGCAGCAGGAAATATTTAAGGACATAGCTATGCAATCCCCAAAGGCAATAATTACTCTGCTACTCATGTCAGCATTCAATATTCAACTTAGGAAGAATGTGACTACAAAGTCTGATCAAAGATTATGTTTAGAGTAATATGTCAAACATGTTATTGGTGGTTTATTTATGAATGATATCTAAAGTCCTTATGAATGATACATAATATAGTGAAAATTACTATTGAGGTTAAACTGAGGCAAAATCAGTGTAAATCAGATTATGACATTTACAAACTTGGAACGTGGTCTGCATTTGTTAGAAAAATCCTACCCAGGTACAAAACTTCTATCACCTTATCCCTAAGTTACAGTCTCTCTGCTTCTGCCCTTTGTTCCTGAATCTACTCCCAATGCAACAGGCAGTGATTCTGTCAAAACCCCAAATCACACTATGCACATGCTGCAGAGAAGTCTCCCCAAATTTCCTATCTTACTCAGAATAAAGGCTAAAGTTCCTGGATGATATAGGACCCACTATGAGTCTTAGCTGATCGTCTACACTTTTGCTCTTGCCAGGTACCCTCTCTCTTGCTGACCTGACACATCAAGCCTCAAAGCCTCTGCATTTGCTGTTGCCTTTATCTGGCATCCTCTTGCTGGAGCTCCCCAGATAGCTCACTCCCTGACACAAATGTCACCTTATCAGAGAGGACTTCCCATAGTGCAATGGATGCACCTCGGTGCTTCCTACTGTTTTCCTCGGAGCACTTTTCACTTTTTCTTACACCATGTATTTAATTGTTTATTTCACTTCCTGCCTGTCCTGCAATAGAATGTAAGGTCCATAAAGGCAAGGGTCTGTTGTTTGATTTCTTTAGTATCTTCAGCTCCTAGAAAAGTTTCTGGCCAATGTCTTGATCAGTGTTCCCTGTTCCAGGGATGGGGAAATGATGTTTCCCATCTCCTCTATCCTCAGAGTTGATATGTACTTTTCTTGCTTCTATATTACAGAGGGAGGTAATTGCTAAACTTTGAGAATACGCTACTTTTCCCCAAAATGTGCTAACACAGAGAACATTTTGTTATATGTGTTAATGAAACAAAAATTTCCTCCGTGATGATAGAATGACCCTATTTCCTCATTCATTTGCGAGTCAGCAAATACCAGGCAGGCACGGTCTAGTGTGGACGGTCACTGTGTCCTCACAGAGATTACAGCGTTTCTGGTAGAAACTGCCACCTATGCTTTTCATATTCAATTATATATATAGACGAAGAAACTGTAAGAACAGTTAAATGAGATGAGTCTTGTGCTAAGTTGTAATAGACTGTATCTTTGTTTCTATCATTCAACCCCTCTCCTTTAAACACTTGTTTAAATGAAGCCCCTCCTTGCTACACCTGCCTTCACAGCTGGAGAACTAGCCCGTACGTGGACTAAATCTTCCCACCCCACTGCCAGGCTTCTCAGTGACTTCTTTTGGCCAGAGAAAGTGAGCTTTTAAAGCACCAGAAGGGCTCACATCAGTCTATGTTCCTGCCCTCTGCCATGAGGCTAGAATAGTGCACATGGGAGCTTCTCCTTTAGCCTGAGTCCCAGAACAAAGCAGCATGTAGATCTCAGCAGGGCCTTACCAAGACACAGCTAACTCACAGAATCAAGGACAGGAATATGCTCCTTCACAGGAACTTCCACCCACATCAGCAACCTAATGACTTGTCTTCAATAACTGCCATAGCTTCTAGGACTGTGCCTGGCACAGAGCAGGCATTTAAATATATGCTGAATGAAACTTTTTATCAGTGGCAGAAATTAATAAGAATCATACTTATTTTTATCATATTCTAAAGACTTCTGAGACACAAATAGGGATATTTTAAGGTAAACTTCAAGAGATAAAGCAATTTTAAATCATTGAAAATCCAAGAGTTTACAGTGAGTCAGATTTAGAATTATCCCATGGATCAATACCCTAGCACAGTAGAACACACTGGAAGAGAAACCAGATAAGGAACTAGATTAAGAGAAGATGGTAGGGGTGTCTTTTAATTTCAGACTTTGCCCTAAAATTGTAAAAAGAATTTCACTTGGAGAAAGCTCTGTCTTCTGCACAGCTGTTGCTTCTAGCAGAAAGAAATTATAGGGAGCAGATAGAAATTATGGGGACAAAATACTTTTCTTGATTTTCTTTGAAAAATATAAAGATAGAGAAGCAAAAAATATAATCAAGCAATTGTGATAGTGGGAGCTTCAAATTAACTACAATTTACTTGTTTACTTTCTTAAATATCTTAAGTATTACCAAGGAATCTTGGTATAGATAAGGAGTCTTGTTAAACTTCTATTCTGTTAACAAACTAACCTATATATAAGATCAGTGTCACTCAACTACGACCCAAGGTAATTATAAATGTCTAATTAGGTGGGACAAATGTGACTTTAAATTTCATATTAAGGAGTTCCCGTCATGGCGCTGGGGTTAACAAACCCGACTAGGAACCATGAGGTTGCAGGTTCGATCCCTGGCCTTGCTCAGTGGGGTAACAATCTGGCGTTGCCGTGAGCTGTGGTGTAGGTTGCAGACGCGGCGCGGATCTCGAGTTGCTGTGGCTCTGGTGTAGGCCAGCGGCTACAGCTCTGATTTGACCCCTAGCCTGGGAACCTCCATATGCCGCAGGAGCGGCCCAAGAAAACGGCAAAAGACAAAAAAAAAAAACAAAAACAAAAAACAAAAAACAGATTTAAAATAAAATAAATTTCATATTAAAACTTCAAATTTCTATAGTTATTAGCTGCAAAGGAGTTAATTCTGATAAATGCTATCTTTATGTCAACAAACTTCCAAATTTGAAAGTCTCTGTATTTCCTATGACTCTTTAATTTTATCATTGCATTTATGTATTAAAATGGAATTAGGTTCTATCTGCCAAAAATACAGAAATAAAAGGAACCATGTTCCAATTCAACACAGACCCAGGCATTTCAGTTGTGTATTACATTGCAGGCATTGACAGAGCCACGGAAGAAGCATGAACATTTAACTCTTTGTCCAGACAAAACTTACAAGCAGCCTCTTGTCTAAGTTGGCTTTTCTCAAAGAGGAGGTAACAGAGTTGGCATCTTTTTCTGCCATCCATGCTTTAAAAAGCTTGACAGCAAATGAGGCTGCAATGCCTGTTTAAAAAAAAAAGGGAGAGAAAAAAATTTTATAAGAAAAACCATTTGTGATGATGCATAAGTCAACATTTCCTATTAAGTAGACTGAGAAGAGTAAATTACTCAAAGATTTGATTTGGTACAAAGGAAAAACAGAAAGCTCTCTAGGCACTGGCACTGTACTATCCATTACTCAAAAGAGAACATTTTCATGAGACAGGTGGAGGGGGGAGTTAAATATTTTTCCAAGTTAAACTCTCTAGTTCCAACCTGTTAAAATTGTAAATCTATCTATCTATCTACTATCTTTACCTTGGTCAAAAACAGATTCAAAGCCAAGTGTTCTCTAGTGTTTTGCCCCTATTTCACCCTGTGGTTCACCAGTATTTTATATTTATAACAGTGATTCTGAGGCACAACAAATAAATCATGAGCCATAAAACTGAAATGTCAACATGTCAACTAATTTGCTGATAAATGATACCAGGGAAAGAACATTAATAGTGACAGGTATAAATAAATAAAGCTCGAGATGAACATGCATCATTTACTTTACAGTTTTACTTTTTGTAAAAAGCATTTTAAAATATTCATGAACTAAGCTATAAAAATGTCAGTGCTGTTTTAAGCTGAGATCTTTTCTGGGTATTTTTAGAGACATTTTAAAAATAACAATATTAATCAGGAATCCACTCAATCACATACTTGAGTGGATCTGATCCACTCAATCAAATACTTATAGTAGGATTTATTTCCAAATATAAATAATCAGATAACTATGAGACAGCTTTTCTGTGAACACTCTAAATGTCTAAGTTAATGTTGCATTTATTTAATGAAAAGTTGAGTAGTTGAAATATTAAACTGATTTTTCTGAATTGAAGGCCTCACTATTGTTAGTTTGGCAATCTCAGCTTAACCTCCTTTGTCCATGGCACCCCCCCTGAAAGCTACTACTGGGCTAGTCATGTGACGGATTTCAGCCAATCAGCTGAAGGCAAAATAAATTACCCTAAGATCAGAAGTGCTCTTCCATTGAACTTGAATGAAGAAGCATGTGCCATAATTGGACCAGAAGACTTCTTTTAAAGACTAAGGAAACCATCGTTGGAGTGATGCTTATGTTTTTTGATAATGGAGGAAAATACGTTGAGTCCTGAATGCTAATTGCTGTTCACCCTAAAGTCTGCTCTACTTTTACGTTTATTGTTACATAAGAAATAAATGTCTTTATACACCAATTTGAGTCTTATCTTCCAGTTACTTGCAGGTAAACAAATCCAATTTATATACATATAAGGTTTTATTCTGAATAGTAGGGAAACTAAGCCCCCTTCCCCCTCTATGACAATAAAACCTGTGTTATGAGCTGGGGAATTTTATGTTATCAACTGCTAACTTGAATTTTTAAGAATATCATTAGTTCATGAAGTCAACATAAAACTTAATATAAATTTATGTAATTAAATAAAAATAACAAATCTTACATGTAATCTGCATTGTAAATAAAGTATGCTTGAAATTAGGAATCTAAAACCCAGGCTCAAAACTATCATTTTGCATTAAAAGTATCTCTTAGTGGAAGGGTTTGAGAAATTTCTTTGTACTTGAGATTCTACTGAGTGGATGATTCTCCCTTAACCATTTGTTGAGTGGGAGGTTGGGGAAAAGGCATAATTTCAAAACGCCTTCCTATTTGGGAGGCAAAAGTTTAATGCTTTATTTCTAAAGATGGTGGAGTATAAAGGAAAACCATATGACACAGGCACTATGTCACTCTTATAATAAAGGTAAATTTTCTTCTCTTCTCCTATTTCCCTTTATATTTTATCATAAAAATTTTTAAACATTCAGAAAAGCCGAACAAATTGAACAATAAACACCCATGCACTCTAGGTACTAGAGCAGTTAATAGTTTGCTGTATTTGCTTTATCATGTGTCTATCCATTTATTCTTCTAATAATTTAATTTTTAGTACATTTCAAAGAAGTTTTATACATCATTTAGGTTTTTAATACAACCAGAAAGGCAATTATTTTCTGCTATAGGTGCAAGGGATAAGCTGGTGTAATTAATATTTACTGTTTATATTTTCTCTTGTTCTTCTAGTATAAAATGGCTAATACCATAAATAAAACATGAAATACCATGAATTCTCTTCAGGAAAATACTTTAAAGTGCTATAATACTAACAACATATTAATAACAATTAGAAAGTCTGAACTACCATAAATCTGAGGTATGTTAAGCTGAAAACTATAGAGAATCTCTAAATGTTATCATTCGACTCTCGATTTAGTACTCTTTTTCTCAGCTACAAGAAAACTGTAATTCATTTTAGTACAGACGTGAATGAGGCTCGGACTTCACATTTGTTGCAGTAAAACCAGATTCTGAGAAGAAACAAAAGCTCTTTCAATTTATTTTTAAGAAAAAAATAACTCTTTGTGTTGCATTATAACTTGAATATCATTATCCTCCTACTAGAAAAAAAAAAGCCCACTTTTATTTTATTCTATAACCAACTAATTGTACGTATGCTCATCATGCTTAATGCCTTAAAAATCAAAGCAAAACTCTGAGGCAGCCATTTGGACTTCTAAAATGGACATAATCAATATCTTAAAAAGATGATCTAAATGAACGTCTGAGCAGAAGATCCTGAGGGGAAACAGTTCAGAAGAATGGCCTGAACCAGGGAAACAGACATCAGTTTGGGGTGCATCTGGGAATGTGAAGGGGCATTTTCGGCTACTCAATGGAGGCGGGTGCTTTAGGCGGGCATTTTGTGCCTGAGGGCAAAGAGGTTAAATGTCCCACAAAGCACAAAAGAGTCCCTCACAATGAAGCATTGTCCCAACAAAATATGCCAGAAGGCAACTATAATGAGAGAAATGGTTTGGACCAGATTAACGTCAGGGTATCTGACTTAGGCACTGAGTGTTACACTGAAAATTCTAGTTTATTATTACTCTTTATTTGTCTCTGTATAGGTGTGCATATTTGTCTCCTAATTCCTACAATAAACATGTAGGATCCTTACTGTTTGAACACACACAGACTGTCTCCTACGTGGAGGATGGGCAGGTAGTAGATGACACTAAGAAGAGATATTAACATTTTCCTTTCTTTGGCTTTTCTTTTGACATCTGACAGGGAAGAAAACATGAGCATAAATACCTTCTTTGACTAAGCTGTCAGTGAAAAGACTGGTGAGGATGGTGGCAGGAAGGGTGCCGTTGCCCAGCAGAATCCCCGATAGCATTGCCAACTTTGTCTGCTCTGTTTCGGAAAAGGCTTTAAGGAAGAGGAGAAGCTGTGGGTCAAACAAAAGAAACCATGTCTATAAAGCAAAGGACTAAAGTAGGAAAATAATAAACAGAATGTCTATCCACAGCGAGATAGCATACAACTGATAAATTATGTGCAGCACTCTTATTATTCACTGGAAACACACATAGGTTCGACTACAATCTGGATGCTATAGAAAGGAAATTTATCAGGCATAGCTCCTTTCTTTCAAGTTCATCTATAACACAGCTATAGGTAACATTCATGGGAAGGAAAAGAGACATTTGGAGAGTAGTGTAAATAGGGCACATAAATAATTTACATTTGACTTACATATGACAAAGCATATTACATAATGTTCTCTGAAATATGTCATTGCCTTTCATACTTTTTTTCACTTCTTTGCGCGTTCCCTCTGCCCTTCCCGCAACAGAACTACCCATTTTTTCTTTGGGTTTATTATAACCAAAAAACCAAGAGAACAAAACAAAAACCAGAGTCAATACGTTTGACATCCAGCATATACTTTTTCTGAGTTCACAGCATATGAACTCCTTAAAATCACTCTTTAAAACAAGACTGCTGGGGAGTTCCCGTCGTGGTGCAGTGGTTAACGAATCCGACTAGGAACCATGAGGTTGCGGGTTCGGTCCCTGCCCTTGCTCAGTGGGTTAACGATCCGGCGTTGCCGTGAGCTGTGGTGTAGGTTGCAGACGCGGCTCGGATCCCGTGTTGCTGTGGCTCTGGCGTAGGCCAGTGGCTACAGCTCCGATTCAACCCCTAGCCTGGGAATCTCCATATGCCGCAGGAGCGGCCCAAGAAATAGCAACAACAGCAACAACAACAACAACAACAAAAAAGACAAAACAAAAAAAAAACAAAAAAAAACCAAGACTGCTGAGTAAAAACAGGGTTTTCTAATTTCTTGATGCCTCTTTTAAAACAATGAGATTTAAGCTAGGTATTTCTTGGATCATACAGTTTTACCACCAGCCCTAGTGATGAAATAATGGAAGACGTAAGATAAAGAAAAGTTCCTAGGAGAGAAAAAGACCTCTGCTGTGAGCTAGAAATAACAATTTTGTAATAGGAGGGTGACAATGTTGTTTGGGTCCTTCTGGTTCCAAGGCTGCCATCCTCTTATCCAAAAGTAGGAAAACTGACAAGGTAACAACCCCAGAAAGGTTAAAAGGAAGCCAAAGCAAACAGGGTTATACCCCACTCCCCTTCTTGAATTCTAAGAGTATCCGGGTTTGTAGAATGCCCTCCTCTTTCCTAAACCTTTTCTACCTAGTGCTTTGACTATATTCCATGGCTATTTTCTCTGTTTCAATAAATCTTAGGCATGATATTGAGATTCTCCAGGGCCCAATATCACTATTGGAGGCTCTGCTGCCTTTTTCATTACTTTGCACCAACAAAAAGTTACTGGCACAATATAGGCTTATTAAGTGCTCTAGGGCCAATGAAATTCCATTAGCTCTGTGCAGTGGGTAGAATAATATTAATTTGCCATCCCCAACAGTTAAAGGATTATTATATCACAGAGAGGTTATGTGACTCTCCAAATATTTATATGATGAGTAAGCACCAGAACTAGAATCAAACTAATTTGTTTCCCTCCCAATTTATGCCTATTAAAGTCTCAATGATTTAAAAAGTCACTTTCTAAGTTCACAAGAAAAGTGGGAGTAAGGAAGGAGGCAATGTTAAAGCTCCAGAGAGGAGTTCCTGTCCTGGCTCTGTGGTTAATGAATCCGACTAGGAACCATGAGGTTGCAGGTTCGACCCCCGGCCTCGCTCAGTGGGTTAAGGCTCCAGCATCTCTATGAGCTGTGGTGTAGGTCGTAGATGTAGCTCAGACCCCACGTTGTAGACCCCTAGTCTGGGAATCTGGGAACCTCCATATGCCACGCAGGTGCGGCCCTAGAAAAGAAAAGAAAAAAAAAAAAAAAAAAGGTTCCAGAGAGCACCAGAAATGGGGTTAAGAACTGACAAAACCAAAGATACTTTCTATCAATCTTTTTTCTTCTTATAAACAATAAGATTCAAGTAAATGATGAAAAATAGCCAAGATAAAAATATTAAAACTACTTGTTTAAGCATGTTAATATATTCATATTCATTAAAAAACTTAATAATAACAAAATGGTGCAAAAGTTATATATTTTCTTAAAATTACTACCCATATTGCTTAGCTATACTAATCGATATTAGCAACAGAATTTTCTTTAAAAATTGGGTGCACTGTGAACAATTAATCATTCTTAAAAGCATATTCATCAAATGAATCAAATAGAAAGGTTTCAAGGTTCAAATAAACTGAGAGAGAAAAACGAGAGATATTATCAGAAAAAGCAATAAGATATTTATTTAAATGCTTTACCACCATTTTTTTTATATTTACCCCTCTATTTTAATCAAGTACTTGTTTTCTAAGCACCTAGCAATATAAAGGACCATACTTTTTTCCATTTAAATGTTTTCATATTAAAAAAAAGTAATACATACTAACAGAACAAAATAAAAATGCGAATAATCTCATTAATCCTACTTCCTTAGAATTAGCATTATTGTTTAGATGTGTGTCCTTCCAGATTTTTAAATGCACTTATATATGTCTACATATAATAAATAACTATGTGTATAGGGACATGTTTTTACTGAATTATACATTGATCATAGCTAAATCCTTTGACTGGAGCAGATAGTCTTTGGAATAGTTTGTGTGCATTAATACTTAAAACAGCCTTGAGCCTCATTTCATTTTATTTCATTTTAAGTATAGTTGCTTTACAATGCTGTGTTTATGCTTCACTCCAAACCAAAAAAAAAAATTGAGACATAAAGAAATTAAGCAATTTGCCTAAGGTCACACTAGTACCAAATGGTTGCTTTTTCATTTAACAATTTATCATGGACATTTTCCTTTATTTCTCATTACTATGATGAACATCTTTATATAGATAGTTATATGTATCCATGCTGAAGGATTTCTGTAAGTGTGAGTTGACTCACAGAGGATGTAACTTTTATAAACATTATTTTACCGTGAAAATATTCTTTGTTATATATGAAGTCATCTCCTTTGCTACTTCCTTTGTTACTCTGTAGCATTTACCTTGCTGCTTACTACTTGCTTCCCTTTGTCCAAAATGGTTCCATATATAACAAAGGATATGAGATGACAAAGCAGCATACAAATCTGTAACAAGTTAATGTGATGACTGCTATACATAATACATGATATATGCAATATGATCATATATTACATCATATTAATCATGTATTATACATAGCAGTCACATGTACAAATACAGAAGCACCTCACGTTAGAATGAACAGTTGCAGAGTTTCCATTGTGGCTCAGTGGCAATGAATCTGACTAGTATCCATGAGGACACAGGTTCGATCCCTGACCTCGCCCAGTGGGTTAAGGATCTGGTGTTGCCGTGAGCTGTGGTAGAGGTTGCAGATGTGGCTCAGATCTGGTGTTGCCATGGATGTGGTATAGGCCAGTCGCTACAGCTCTGATTCAACCCCTAGCCTCTGACCTCCACATGCTGAGGGTGCAGCCCTCAAAGATTAAAAAAAAGGAACATGTTGTGTTGCAATTGCACACAAGAGAGCTTCTTTCATAAGGTGCTATTGTTTATTTGGCTACTTATTACAGGCCAGCTACTATACCTTATTGCTTATCTCATTTATTTCTACAACAACCATAAACTAAGTACCTTTATTGCAGCTATTTTGTAGATGAGAAAAACCACTGAGATTTACACCCAGACACTATTCCCAAAGAAGTGCTTCTACCCCCTTTGCTAAACAGCATCTTCTAAAATTAAAGAATTTTACTGAGTATTAGCTGCTATGCCACACTCTTTCACAAGCTTTAACTAACTACATATTCTATAAAACTATCCCTTTGAACAAAGCATGCAGCCTTACACTAAATATGAAGGAAAAGCTCTAGATTAATTATGTATTTCTTCCTACAGCTATAAGCTAATGATCTGTCATACTTATTTCTTCATTCAACAAACATTTATTAAAAGCTTATGGTGTCCATGGTACTTCTGGACTATCCTTGCATAAGCAAAATTTTTGTCCATCTTCATTTCATCATTTTAAGCAAATAAAGCATTACATTTGAATTTTTACCTTTTTCATTTCATCCTCAAATGCCTTTTCCAAATATTTGTATCTCCTGATGAGCTTATTGAAGACCTAAACATAAATAAGAACCAATCAATATTATGTAAATAATCTTATTTTATTTCATTTTTTTGTTTTTATAAGGCCACACCCTGTGGCATATGGAAGTTCCCAGGTGAGGGGTCGAATCAGAGCTGTTGCAGCCAGCCTACACCGCAGACACAGCAATGCCAGATCCAAGCCATGTCTGCAACCTACACCACAGCTCTTGGCAATGCTGGATCCTTAACCCACTGAGCAAGGACAGAGATCGAACCCATGTCCTCATGGATACTAGTTGAGTTTGTTACCACTGAGCCATGATGGGAACTCCCTATAAACAACTTTAAAAGGAAACAGAAGGAGGTGCAGAAACTCACCCTCATTTCCATATGGGTGTACACTAATAAAAATGTAGAGTTAAACATGTTCAGACTGTGATATGGGAACTACAAGCATTTCAAAGGAGTTATTACAACCTGGGGGAAAAGAAATTACAATTCACAGGTAGAATAAAACCAGTGTATTCAAGAATATAACAGGTGAGAGACCAGACATAACTGATGAAAATAAAATGAAGATAATTTTAAAGCTTTGTAAGGCAGATATTGAAAATAACTGAAATGAAGCGGATTACAGATATAATCACTTAGATACTAGATGGGATGGGGAGGAGATCAGAGTTCAGGGGAGAATCATGTTTCTTCTGCCCAGGTGAACGACACACACATGTTTTCAGCAGATGAGCAGTAGATTACCGGCCCTCCACAATCCAGTTAGAATTCTCAAGTAGGGTTTGGATCTGTATCAGTGGAATTCTGGACTCTTTTCTAAGTGGCATGATGTTTGCTGTGGATTGAATGTTTATTTTCCTTCTAAATTGATACACTGAAGCCCTAATCCCCAAGGTGGCTGTAGTTGGAGGTGGAACTTCAGGAAGTGGTTAAATGAGGTCATGAGGGTAGGGCCCTAATCTGATAGCACTGAGGCCTTGTAAGAGCCAGGAAGAGATTTCTCACCAGGATCTAAATCTGCGGGCACCCTGACCTTGGACTGCTCAGCCTCCCAAATTGCAAAACATAAAATTCTGTTGTTTAAGCCACCCAGACTGTGGTATTTTATTATGGCAGCCCGAACAGACTAAGGCAATCTTATTTAAATGAGGATTTGACAAATGTTATTTTAATAAATATGGAAATGGTTTGTGAATCCAACACCTTTCTCTTATACCTACATGATATATATGCTCATCTAAAACTCTGTGTTTATCCCTTAGTGATTAAGATGGAATCCAAGAGTAAAAACTATACCATTGCCCTTTCAGAGGAAAGAAGAATGGTTCAGACAGCAAACTAATGTGCAATAAGGAAAAAGAATAAACTGTGTTGAAATCCTACAAATTTGATTTCTAACTTGCACTAGCACTCACATACTCTTTACTGTGATTATTACCAGGAAAAAGAATTCTCCTTAACCCAGAATGATAAATCAAATCCCCACAGGTAAATGTCTACATAGGAAAGCAAAATCCACTATGCTACAAAAGCACTCTCCAAAGAACTAACTAAAATTAATTTCCACTCAAATCCATCTCTCTATTTCATTTCTCTCTCAACCGGACTACCCCACTGATCAGTTTTCCTGCCAGTCTATCAGTATACAATAACATAATAAACTCAGAAACAATGTGTTAAAGGTCTTTCAAATATAAGTATTCTACATGAAAAACAAAACTGTAAGTAAAAAGAAACTATCCTACTTAGATATAATGAAGAGGTGAAGTGTAAGTACATCTTTTTTATTTTCAGGTAAGAGGTAAAAGCAAACAAACAAAAAAATAACATAGCTCTATCTTTGTCTTATTATGAATTCAGCTAAGTATCTCTTCATATGTTTAAGACCTATCTAATACTCCTATTTAAAAAGCGGCCTATAGAATTTCTGAACCTCATATTTGTTTTGGGTTTTTCTTGTTTTTGTTGTTTTTTGGGTTTTTCTTTTTTTGCTTTTTAGGGCTGCACCTGTGACATATGGAGATTCCTAGGCTAGGGGTCCAATTGGAGCTACAGCTGCCAGCTTACGCCACAGCCACAGCAAAGCAGGATCCAAGCCATGTCTGTGACCTACACCACAGCTCATGGCAATGCCAGATCCTTAAACCACTGAGTGAAGCCAGGGATCGAACCTGCAACCTCATGGTTCCTAGTCAGATTCATTTCCCCTGCACCATGACAGGAACTCCTGTTCCTAATGTTTTCTTGTGTTCAGATGTTTCCCTTCCAGCACAACAATCTCTTAGTGACAAGCTCTACCTGAGCATAGTTTCGGATGGTTTCATGATCTTCATTTGCTGAAAACACACAGTGGTTGGTCATCTTGGTCTTGTCACCATCATCTATGCGTGTTCCTCCAGGGGCTGAAAAGAGAAAGATAATGACCATTAGGAGAATACTGAAATCAGAAGAGTATTTTTGCAGAGCAGATCACTTCCTGTACATCAAGGAAAACAATAAAAGAAGGTGTCATGGAAACATTCATAGAATGATGTGTATGCAGAGATGCATGATTTTTAAATTATCATCTTAATAAAAGTTTGTTTCAGGTGGTTATATTCATTACAAAGGGCTAATTAAATCTCCTGCATAAATTAATTGCATCAGAATAGACTCCTGAAGGAGCTCACTTTTCTAAAAACTAATTTACTTATAAAAGATACATTCATGTTACTATGACTTGTTTACATTTCTAATATAATGCAAAAGTGGTTGTTCAATTTTCTACTCCTGCCATAGTGTACGAAATTATTGTTGTGCATACTTGTGTTCACTAGATTCTATCACTGTAAGTCTGGTTCTTTCCCAAGTTTAACCATGCAAGCTAAACAATAATACTTATTCAGTGAATTTAATTCAATTATTCAATGCAGTTCCTGATGTTCCCCACATCGGGGCATGGTTCACATGTCAGGCTTGATGATATTTTGCTGGACTCCAGTTCACCAAGACTGGCACTGCCCAGACCTGGCTGTTCCAGTAGATCTAGCTGGTTTCTACTTCAAGAGTCATTACGACTGCTTCCTCCTCTACCAACCCAGCCATCCAATATACACTCTGACTCTTTGTCATTTGTATTTGATCCCCCAGTGGTTGCAGTGGCTAGGAAAGAGTATGTCTTATTCTCCCTCATCTTTTTCCCCATGGCCTATAAAATATTATGGAGTAAATAGATTAGAACAAAAGGATGCCTTTTTTTCTATGACTCAACTTTCCTCATTCAAAGGCTTTTCTTGTACTTTCAAAGGTGGCCATTACAAACATTGGTTGATTAAGAGAACAGTCAGAACTCTATGTATTTTTGTTTTCTGGTTTTACTTCATCAGAATTAGGGTAGAAGGTTTGAGCAAGCCAAATTAGATTAATACTTATCATATACCCAACAAATATTTATAGAGTATATACTTGAACCATCCACTTTATTTATTTCAGTGTATAACTGCCTTGATTTAAGTTTGATTTCAAATCTTTGCACGAAATGGGACATACAGAACCAACTATTTTTCAGAGTCCACCATACAGTTTTATAAGTAAATTAGTTTTCAGAGAAGTTAGCTCCTTTAGAAGTCTATTCTTATGCAGTTAATTTATGCACAAAATTTAATTAGCCCTTTGTAATGAATATAACACCTATAACAAAATTTTATTAAGATGATAATTTTCTAAATATTCTGGCCTAATGACTCCTATCCAGTAGAGGTTACATAACTGCAAAGTCTTGATTTTTTGAAACTATGGTCTTTTAAGAGGTAAGATTTAAAAATTGCATTTTCTTAGAAAACAAAACATTCATTACACATTAATAACATTGCTACAGCTGGCATTTAAAATTTTGTTCCCTGATAGGGGAACCAAGTATGAATTGCCATTTCTAAAAATTTTGGTGACCCTACTGTTTTTCTCAAAGTAGAAGTAAAAGAAAAGTAAAATATTTCTTGTATCTGCTCTTCAAAGTGTATAACTGAAAAACCACAATGACTGTTGTTTCAAGAACAACAGAAGGTTAGATTATTTTGTGGGTGTGAGGAAAATTCACAAAGTGTTTATATAAAAAGAATGCACCTGGCTGACTACCCCTTACATCATAGGTGGGGCCTCAGAAGACATCTAGGGTTATACCACCTGCACTCATACACTGTACCCAACATCTTGCCCTCCCTTCTTTTGGGTGTATGGATGTGGCATGAAGCTGTGAAATCTAGGCTGCAGCTATAACTGTGTTGCTCATTATTATAGAGATAGTCAATGAATCCTTGAGATAATCAGCGCAGACTATACAGATAGTTTAAAACACACGTGGAGGTAATACATATGGAAACCTATATATGTGAGAAGTGGCATCCAGAAAGCTAGGAGGGAATCTAAATGGTTTGTGGGTTTTTGTTAATTTTTATTTTTAGGGCTGCCCTGTAGCATATAGAAGTTCCCAGGCTAAGGGTCAAATCAGAGCTGCAGCTGTTGGCCTATGCCACGGCCATGGCAATAGCAGATCTGAGCCGCTTCTGTGACCTACACTGAAGCTTGCAGCAATGCCAAATCCTCAGCTCACTAACAGAGGGATTGAGCCCTCATCTTAAGAGACAACATCAGGTCCTTAACATGCTGAGCCACAACAGGAACTCTTAAATGGTTTCATGTAAGGCAAGAAGGTAAAACACTTCGAAAACAATGAAAGAGTCAACAGTACTGCCAGGAAGATAGAGAGGACAGAAAAGGGTGCCTTGGACTGACTAATGAAGTCACGTGTGACTTTGGCAAGAACCAAAACTGACCGAAGAACATTCTTACACAGAATGTACCAGGGCATCAATAGAAGTATTTCATAATTAAGGAAATTTAAAAAGCCAATAATCACATCAGGGAAGGTTCAACTTTACTGTTAATTATGGTTTTAATTATTTTTAGAATCACCTAAAGTAACACTCATACAAGGCAACAACATACTGCTGAATAAATAATGACAGTGGTAGAGTGTCATGCCTGTACAATATCCTGTTCTCAAAAGTGTATGTATTTAGGTAAAGGACTTTCTAGAAAAGAATTAACCAAGATATTTACAGTAATTATTGTTGGGTATAGGGATATGAACACACTATCGACAGATTTTATACTTGGACTTGAATTATCTACAGTGGTAATGTGAGATTTTCATACACAGTAACAACAAAATTAACTTGCTATATAGTGAAAGCAAGCAGTTCAGATCAAAAGGGGGCCTGGATTTCCTTTGCTGTGCAAAAGCTTGTAAGTTTCACTAGGTCCCATTTGTTTATTTTTGTTTTTATTTCTATTGCCTTGGGAGACACAAGAAAACATTTGTATAACTCACATCAGAGAATGTTTTGCTATGTTTCTTCTAGGAATTTTATGGTTTCATGTCATGTTCAAGTCTTTAAGCCATTTTGAGTTTATTTTTGTGCATGGTGTGAGGGTGTGTTCTAATTTCATTGATTTACATGGAGCTGTCCAACTTTCCCAACACCACTTGCTAAAGAGACTGCTTTCCTCCGTTTTATATTCTTGCCTCCTTTGTCAAAGATTAATTGACCACAGATATCTGTATTTATTGCTGGGCTCTCTATTCTGTTCCATTGACCTATATATCTGTTTTTGTGCCAATACGACAATGTTTTGATTACTGTAGTTTTGCAGTATTGTTTAAAGTCTAGGACTGTTATCATACCTCCAGCTTTTTTCCCCCTAGAACTGTTTTGGCAATTCTGGGCCTTTTATGGTTCCATATAAATTTTTGGAAAAAAAATTAAATTTAATTTAAATTTATTTGTTCCAATTCTGCTTAAAAAAAAAAAAAAAGTCATGGGTAAAAGGAAACCATAAAAAAAATAAAAATAACAATAAAAGAAACGAAACCAAAAGATGACCTACAGAATGAGAGAAAATACTTACAAACAATGCAACCAACAAGGACTTAATATCCAAAATATATAAACTCATATAACTCAACAACAAAAAAACAAACCACTCAATCGAAAAACGGACAGAAGACATCAGTAGACATTTCTCCAAAAACATACAGAGGGTCAGTGGGCACATGAAAAGATACTCAACATCACTAATTATTAGAGAAATGTAAATTAAAACTACAATGAGGTACCACCTCACACTGGTTGGAATGCCCATCATTAAAATATCTACAAATAACAAATGCTGGAGAGGGTGTAGAGAAAAAGGAAGCCTCCTATACTTCTGGTGGGAATATAAGTTGGTGCAACCATTATGGAAAATAGCATGGAGGTTCCTCAGAAGACTAAAAATAGAATTACCTCATGATCCAGCAATCTCACTCCTCAGCATATATGCAGACAAAACCATAATTCAAAAAGATAATGCACCCCTGTGTTCATTGCAGCACAATTCACAATAGCCAAGACATGGAAGTAAACTAAATAACCATCAGCAGATGAGCAGATTAAGAAGATATGGTTCATATATGAAATGGAATACTACACAGTCATTAAAAAGAACCAAATAATGCCATGTGCAACAACATGGATGCAAGTAGAGATTATCATACTAAGTGAAGCAAGGTAGAAAGAAAATGACAAATTTCATATATCATTTACATGAGGAATCTAAAATACAGCACAAATGAACCTATCTGCAAAATAGAAACAGACTCACAGACATAGAGAACAGATTTGCGGCTGTCAAGAGGGCAGAGGTAGGAGCAGGATAAACTGGGAGTCTGGGGTTAGCAGATCAAACTATTACATTTAGACTAGATAAACAATAAGGTCCTACTGTATAGCACAGGGAACTATATCCGATATCCTGGGATGGAAAATAGTATGAAAAAAAGACTGTATATATAATGTGTGACTGAGTCACTAGGCTGTACAGCAGAAAACTGGCACATTGCAAATCAACTATACCTTAATAAAATATATAAAAACTTTAAAAGGGGTGCCTGGAAGTAAAGGGCGCCCTGAACCAATGTAGACACAAGAGCTTAGAGGGTGAAATTAAAGGGTGGCCCTACCTCAAAATGGAGGAATGCATACACCCATCTTAAAGTAGGTTGGCTTAAGCTGAGTTTCTCAATGAAAAATGCTGATAGCATGCTGGGCAGGGCAATTTTTTATTGTGCTGAATGTTCCTTGCATAAAGCAGGTGGCATACCTGGCTTCCACTCCCAAGTTTTTGTAACAACCAAAACACTTGCACATATTTGCAAATGTCCCCTAGGCCGTTGAAAAACACTGGCCTGGAGGGTCTGACCACTTTTAGTGATTAATGGTTACCATAGGAACTAATTATGAACACCAAGTTCTCTAAGAATAATTATGAGAGGGAAAATGTGTGATTTTTAAAAAAATTTTTTTTTTTTTTAATTTAGAAATGGATTTTTTTTTTTTTTTTTTTTTTTTTTGGCTGTACCTGTGGCATGTGGTTATTCCTGAGCCAGGGATTGAACCTGGGGCCATAGCAGCTACCTGAGCTGCTGCAATAAGAATGCCAGAACTTTAATCTGCGGTGCCACAAAGGAACTCCAAAAATGGGTGGCTGTGATACCTAGTAAACATTTAGACCAACATGCCATGCCATTTAAATAATATTCTGAAGCCTTCTTCCCTGATGCCTTTGCTCTACGTGTCATAGTTTTATTTTGCTTTAACTTATCTTAAGAAATCCAAACATCTACCTTTAGTCCCTTTAACCATATACGCACGATACAAGGATGTTTTAAAAACCAGATTTAAACTACATTTTTTAGACATTTTCTTACATACAGTGAAATGAAAAATTAATGAAACACTGGCAATTTTTTTTTTTAGCTAAACCAAGTGGCCAGTTTGTGCTGAATATCAATGAAGGTCCTCAATTCTATGCTTCTCTTAATCAATAATCATGTCACAGCCATGTTAATACCATTCCAAATTTAGGTAAGGGTCAGAGAGACTCCCATTGTAATTTTTTAAAATCAACTATCATAGATGTAAGCGTGTAAAGATTCTATCTCATAAGAAAATACTTCAACAGAATGGAAAGCACATATATGACAAGAAGACACTAATATGTGGTTTACCAAGCATACTGCCAGCCACCAGGATATCGAAGAGTGTGTCTGCATAGCGACGATAATCTAATCTTGAGCCTGTGGAGTCCAGAAACTTGGCTACAGCTTCAAGGTCATCACCAGCTTCATTAAGCCCCTGGACGAGTGTATCCCTGAAGACTGTGGGTTCGAATTTCTCTTTTTCATCTAAAATAAATAAATTAGATAGTCATTCTTTTACCAACACATCATATTCCCAAATGCAACCATACATTTCCTTTGTTCCCTGTTCTTTATTTGGTAGCATGACCAAATGGTAAACTTTATTTAAAAGTTGAAGAGTAATTAAGTTTTTCTACTAGTTTTCTATGTTCTGAAAGCCCATGTTACACATTTCTTCAAGAGACTTATTTCTGTTTAAAGAGGCCGCAGGAGTTCCCGTCGTGGCGCAGTGGTTAACGAATCCGACTAGGAACCATGAGGTCGCGGGTTCGGTCCCTGCCCTTGCTCAGTGGGTTAACGATCCGGCGTTGCCGTGAGCTGTGGTGTAGGTTGCAGACGCGGCTCGGATCCCGCGTTGCTGTGGCTCTGGTGTAGGCCGGTGGCTACAGCTCCGATTCAACCCCTAGCCTGGGAACCTCCATGTGCCGCGAGAGCGGCCCAAGAAATAGCAACAGCGACAACAACAACAACAACAAAAAAAGAAAGACAAAAGACAAAAAATAAATAAATAAATAAAGAGGCCGCAAAAATATGTTACCTCTACCTAATAACATAAAAAAATTGATGACTAATCATTTGTGTCACTCATAGGACAGGCCAATGTAAACTACTAACCCTAACTATCTGATTAAAAAATAAAGTATAACAATCAAAACTTTAAAATTTTATTTCATCAAAGATATAAAAGAATCACCTAAGAATAAGGGAGAACACATACACAAACAAAATAAAGATGAGGAGGGAAGGGATAAAGAGAGACATCTCTTTTTAAATTTCTTACTGAGGTATAATTGATATAAAACATTCCATCAGTCTCAAGTATATAACACAATAATTTGATATTTGTATATATTGCAAAATGACCATCACAATTCGTTAGGCTCCATCACCACAGTTATATTTTTTTTTTTGTCGTAATGAGAACTTTTCAGATCTTTCTTAGCAACTTTCAAATTCGCAATATAGTATTATTAACTATAGTTATCATGCTGTACATTGTATCTTCATGACTTGTTTGATAACTGGAAGTCTGTACCTCCTAACCACCTTCCCCTATTGGGCCATCCTCTGCCTCCAGCAACCATCTATCTGTTATGTATGAGTTTTTGTTTTTGTGTGTGTGTGTTTTTAATATTCCACATATAAGTGAAATCATACTGTATTTGTCTTTCTCTGACTTACTGAAAAATTCTGAAGTACTGAAAATTCCGAAGAGCTTTTTTGCTTATGGAAGTTATATCTATGGATACTTAACTTTATAGAGATTAAAACAAAAAATTAAAATGTTAGATTAAAAATGTTAACGAGAAGAGATGCATTGTTTTACATTTTTGCAAATCTCTTTAATGTCTGGCTTTATGGCAGACAGATGGATTCCCAAATGTGCTACATGCAATTTGGTGTAATATCACACATTCTGAAGCCTCTGAAAAACACCACTGTAAACTCATGAGAGAATGTGTGTAAGGGGCAAGTAATAGCTTAGTATTATGATGAAAACAGTTTTGATTCTGTAGATTCCCAGAAGTGTTTCAGGGATAGAGATATTAAATAGCTTCCTATCCTCAGCAGACTATAAAGAGACTTCTTGTGGAAGGTCAGTTTGGAGCCAGACCTTGAACAGAGTGAGGATTATATGCTACTGAAAAAAGTTGAAAATGACAAATAAGAGGACAAATGAGGCATAAGAAAAATGACTCGATTAAGCTAAAAGATCTAAGGACGTCACCTTTTTCACTCATTAAGGAGAATGAGTCTGGATGTAAAGAGAGAACGCCATAGGATGAACACAAAACTTCAAAAAAAATCCTTCCATAAACATCTTTAGACAGGTAAGTCATATTGCAATTGTAAAGGGAGAGAAGGCTATAGGAAAAAAGAAACATTTCACGAATAAAAAAATTGTTCCTGGAGTTCCCGTCGTGGTGCAGCGGAAACAAATCCAACTAGGAATCATGAGGTTGTGGGTTCAATCCCTGGCCTCGTTCAGTGGGTTAAGGATCCAGCGTTGCTGTGAGCTGTGATGTAGGTTGCAGATGCGGCTTGGACCTGGCATTGCTGTGGCTGTGGCTGTGGCCGGCAGCTACAGCTCCGTTTCAACCCCTAGCCTGGGAACCTCCATATGCTGTGGGTATGGCCCTAAAAAGACAAAAAGACCAAAAAAAAAAAAAAAAAATTGTTCTTGAAAATGAAAAACATGATAGAAAATGTTAAAAAATTCAATTGAAGAGTAGAAAGAGAAGCTAAGACACTAGGGGGAAAAAGTCAAAGACCTACAAAATAAGAGCAAAAAGATAAAAAAGGGCAAATCAGTCAAATGTCCAAATAATAACAAAAAGATAATTTTTTCAAAAAGGAAAGGAAATGACTTAAAGATTTCAAGAAAGTTTTACAGAATGGAAGGACATGAGTTTCCCAATAAAGGACTGTCTGGGGACCCAGCACAAGGATTGAAAATGGATCCACCACAAGGTGCAGCTGTGATGGTGAAATCCCAGAACACTGGGAATAAAGTGACTCTCTGAAGTTTCAGGGGGACAAAAAAAAAAACCACCCACACCACACATAAATTATCAAGAAAACAGATGACTGAAACAGAATTGCCCAACAGAAATACCAGAAACCAAAAGACACTCCTTTAAAATCCTTAGGGAAAACAATTTTCAAACTAGAATTCCAGTGTTCAAACTATTAATCAAACATTAGGAACCAAATAAATATATTTTGAGACAGTCAAGGCCTCAAAAATTATGTTTCTCATACACTCTTTTTATTTATTTTTTATTTTTTTATTTTTGCTTTTGAGGGCCACATGTGCAGCATATGGAAGGAAGTTCCCAGGCTAGGAGTGGAATTGGAGCAGCAGCTGCCAGCCTACACCACAGCCACAGCAGCTTAGGATCGGAGCTGAGTCCGAAACCTATACCATAGCTCACGCGATGCCAGATCCTTAACCCACAGAGCAAGGCCAGGGATCGAACCAGTGTCATCATGGTTACTGGTCGGGTTTGTTACCATTAAGCCATGACGGGAACTCCATGTTTTTCATACACTGTTTTTAAAAGTGACTGAAACAGACACTCCACAAAAATGAGAGAATAACTAATGATTTCACTACCTTATTAAGTCATGAGATCTCAGGAAAAAGAGAAGAAAATCTAAGAGACAGACAACATTTCGAGCATTTCAAGTTAACAGCTGGACAGATAGCCTAGACAGCTAACCGACTGGAAGAGGGTTTTTTAATATAACCATACAATGTGATGTGATATATGGTCAGAATTCCTTCACTATCACTTCAAATTCCTAAAGTGCTTATATTAAGGATTTATGTAGCACAGGGAAAGGTTAGTGTTAGTTTCAACACACAGAAAAGTAAGCAAAAAGTAAATAAGTAAAAAGATCAATTATTATCCAAGGTATTCATTCCAAAGAAAATACGGTGTTCACAAAAAGAGATCAAACAAATTTCAGTCCAGCTTGAATAACATGTACAAAATCCCAATAATATAAACCCTAAATAGGAATCTAACTAAAATTGTGATGCAATGAAGGGACCAAGGAGGATAGAGGTTTGCGGGTGTGTGGGGATGTGAAAGAAGCCCAAATCCTCATCTCCCATAGCAAGTTGTGCATCTAGAAGACCACCAACAGAAAAGTCAGGAAATAAGCCACATAGAAATGTTATTTGGCCGCAGCAGTGAAAGAGTCAAAGTAGCTGGCGAAGAAGCTTGCTGTTGTTATGACATGACTTGCAGAACTGTTTGAATGTTTAAACCATGGGTGTGCATAACTTTCATGCAATTTAAAACTATATTTAATAACCAGACAGCACCTGCCTGGTTTGTACAGACTGGGGCTAATAGAAGGGATGTGTTCTAAGGGGTTAACATGGAATGAAGCCTCAGAAGCCAAGGAGAATGTCATTTGCTGAACCAGTCAGAGTCACGCAGCATAAGATACCATGAAGAAAGATGTCAATTAACTTGAACACTATTGTCATGACCAAGAGATAAAAGTCCTTTTGATCCCCAAAGCAAAACACAAAGCAGCCAAAAACATGCAATATTGACTGCAGAAAAAACATAATTAGTGTCTTATTGTGTAGAAGGGGAGGGAGAAAATGGGCACTCTAGAGGCATAGGTCATGGGGCAACGGAGGGGACATTGTGACCCACAGGACAAACTTACTGGCAAGGAGAGGAAACGTCATTCCTTACCCAGAGTCTAGCCAAAGGGTAATTCTTCTCCTGCCTTGAGAAAAAGTTCCCTTTCCTTTAATACAAAAATTCAATAAGTAAAAAGACCAAACAAAAGGTGTTTATTAAGTCCTGTGACCAGCTCCTAAAATCAACTGAGGCCATCCACACAATGGCACTCCCCCATGCTTGAAGGTTGACTCAGGTAGCAGAATAGACTTTGATGGTTTGAAAATCATAAATTCAAGGCACTGGAAAATATAGACTGGTCAATAAGGTAAAATCCAGACTAAGATTTGAATGCATGCAGAGGACTTTGCTGTGAATCTGAGAAACCCCTTAAAAACTCCTGCTGGAAAAAGACCTTCATAATCCAGTTATACTTTTTCAAAAGACTTGCTAATGGAAAGGGGGAGTAAAGGGGGATAGACAGCATATCACACCCAGCAGTATTTCAACAGTGAGTAATAACACACTAGGTCAAAATGATCACATATAGCTTGAGAATCTTAAAGTCACAATGGCTTGGGAGGATTTTTTTGCAGCCTGAAAAGCAAAACTCCCACCTACTAAAGTAAGTGTCCATTTACAGGAATACAAAATTCCTGTAGAAGAAAATGGCAAAAACATTAATGGACATTTGGGGAAATTGACAGTATTTTATACAAAGATTTTTTTCATCAGAAACAACAAATAGTGGATGTGATTCATATTTCACTTGAAGACAATGAAGCAGAAACACCAACAAAATCTTAATGAAAATATGCCATTGATTCCTTGAGTTTCCATTTGGCAGGTCAAACCTCCCCTGAGGTGGGAAGCACACAGAGTCTCAAATTTACACTGTGCTGGTGAATCACAAGTGTGACACTAAAGAGCCAGTCATAATCACCCTTACATGACATAGAAGAGCAGTCCTATTTCTGACACTCAAATATGCCTGTAAGTTACCTGAATACATCACTTTCACTAAGAATGATGGTAACTGGTTAATATAGCATTTCCCCAACATGTTAATTAAGTGACAAATAACATAATCTACACCCCTTTCTGAAGGTCACTGAGGTGTAGTAAATTAAATGAGTAAGAACTATTATGGGTTTTCTAACTAAACACACACAGGTTTACTTACATATATATTTCCACATTTAAAGATTTACTTCATTAGTTCCTAATACTCCTTATTATAAATCTAAGAATGATTTAAAACTGCCAGCACAGATCTAAAGCCTGAGAGAAACCTGAGTAAGTGGACACTCTGGATGCCCCAAATTTGGTATTTTTTTTTTCTCTCCTATTTCCACTATTTTTTTTTTTTTTTTTTTTTTGGCTGCACTCACAGAATACGGAAGTTCCTAGGACAAAGCCAAATCTGAGGATAGCGTTGATCTATGCCACAGGTGCAGCAATGCTAGATCCTTAATCCACTGTGCCACAGCAGGAACTCCTATTTTCACTAACTTTAATCCAACTTTTTCCAAAATTTACAAGGAGGTCAGTTCAATTATTAAATATTTCATCTAGCAAAGCATAACAATGGCTCAGGGGAGAAGCATTCACCCTTTCTGACTCCCACAAGTCACACTAGAAAACAATTTCTTTGAGGAAATATAAGCAACATACGTATACTTCAGAAAGGGTAAGTTCTATGTCCTACCATGTTTAATTTTGATGTGAAGCAAAAAGAAATACATTTTTATACTAACTTGGCGTGGACGAGCATTACCTTTACTAGGAAATAGCTTTAAACTGAGGACCGAGCGTCAGAAGACAGCCTATCAAAACGACCTTGAAATACCCTCAGTAGGTTTTTTTTCTCAGCTCTACAAAACTGCTAACCATTTATATGAAGTCAGCCCCATTGTCACAGAAAAAGAAAAGCCAAAGCTCGATGAATCGTCAGGAGGCAATTCACTACCATGAAGAGCAGGAAATGAGGTTGACTCCATTTTTTGTCCCCCAGTCAGCAGTTTGGCACAAAATGGCTCAAGGGCTGCTTTAATCCCCAGCAGACCAGAGTTATATAAATCTAAGATCAACTGACAAACGATATGGAACATATTTCTGGGTAGCTCTCTGAGTACTCCCACAGCAATCGCGCCGCGCAGGCACAATCTTGCCCACCAAATGAATCAGAGGTAAACCAGTTCAGCTTTAGAAGAAATCTTTCCGGTTCAAAACTGAAGACTGACTGTAAGGGCCAGTTTACTCGTTGAATCATGCCTGCTGTTGCGCAATACCTCCTTGGGCCCTCTTGGCTTTCGAGCTCAGCTACCGTGAATCAGCGTCACACTAATAAAGCTGAGTGAGCTGGAGATCCAGGTCTCAGATTAACACGTTCCTTCAGTGGGCAGACAGTGGCAAACCTTTCTTCACCTCACAGTAAGGCATACATTAACTATTATCACATTACAGGCACAACAATACCTTCACTGTAACTGGGTTTGCGATTAAGTCCTTTGGAAATCATCGACGTCATTTATTTTTTCAGGATTGCTTTAAACAATGAGACAAGGAATGCACACTGATTGCAGCCCCTGGTATTGCTCTCTGCTTCCAGATTTCAATCCCCACTGTGCAGTGGGGACACTGCTAAGAAAACTAAACAGGAGGTGGTTCAGGCTATACTCATACTTAGCTTATGGGGATGTGTTAAAGATACAAAAAATAAAAATAAAAAAGAAGAGAGCAAGACAGAAATACTGTACAAAATAACTTTTGTTTTTAAAATATTTTTTAATTTTCATTTTTTAGTGGGAATGTGAATCTTTCTGGTAAGCAGCATTTATAGTTAAATTTAACCTCACTGCTACCTACTCTTCTAAGTCAAATAATCTATTGTATTGAGAATTCTTTTCTTCCTACATGACTACACTTGCTACTTATGTTGACACAGCATTACAAAAGAACATCAGCTACAGGCACTGCCTCAAGGCTGGAAATGCCAAAGGCATATGATAAAGATTATCAATTAAACAATTTAGCATTCCACGACCAATGCATGACATTCTGCTTTGTAATCAGCAGAGGCCTTCAGAAAGATATTCAATCATCCTTTATCTTTATACATAATACTTCCTTAAATATTTTTCAGTCACTCTCCTCAGTATTAGAAAACAAAATAATTTCATATCATGCTTCGTATTTTAAAAAAGCATCCTTATCAAGTTTTGGCTCAATTATTCTTAAATCTACGCGGATTTCTCTATAATTACACAAAACTGATTAAATGTTTTAAAAATTGTTTTAATTCTTCTTCTTTTTTTTTTTCTTTTTGTCTTTTTAGGGCTGCACCCACACATATGTAAGTTCCCAGGCTAAGGGGTGGAACTGGAGCTACAGCCACTGGCCTACACCACAGCCACAACAATGTGGGATCCAAGCCATGCCCGCAACCTATACCACAGCCCACAGCAACACTGGATCCATGACCCACCGAGTGAGGCCAGGGATCAAACCCATATCCTCATGGATACTAGTTAGGTTCATTACCACTGAGCCACTACCTGTTTTAATTCTTTACACAGAAAGGATGATGAGATGAACGTAACATGAAAAGAAGTCACCCACCTATAGAAATTTTAGCAGCCACTATCAAACTCAGGATCTATCACCACTCTTCCCACAATAAAAGACACTTGAAAATATCCTGAGTTTTAAAGATATTTAGTTCATTGCAGCACTATTCACAATAGCCAAGACATGGAAACAACCTAAATGTCTATTGACTGATGAATGGATTAAGAAGATGTGTTATATATATATATACACAATGGAATACTACTCAGCCATAAAAAGAACAAAATGATGCCATTTGCAGCAACAGGGATGGAACTACAGACTCTCATCCTGAGTGAAGTAAGTCAGAAAGAGAAAGACAAATACCATATGATATCACTTATACCTGGAATCTAATATAGGGCACAGATGAACCCTTCCACAAAAAAAAATTCACGGACTTGGAGAACAGACTTGTGGTTGCCAAGGGGGGGGGGGAGGGAGTGGGATGGACTGGGAGTCTGGGGTTAATAGATGCAGACTATTACATTTGGAGTGGATAAGCAATGAGATCCTGCTGTATAGTACATATCCAGTCACTTATGATGGAACATGATGGAGGATAATGTCAGAAAAAGAAAATATATATGACTGGGTGAATTTGCTGTACAGTGGAAATTGAAAGAACACTGTAAACCAGCCATAATGGAAAAAATAAAAATCATTATAAAAAAATAAAGATATTTAGGGCAGTAAATTTAATTTGACTTCCTAAATTCTGAAAATGTTAAAACCCTTCAATATTTCTTTCCCAATTTACTCTTCTCTTGTTTTACTATCTTTGCTATGAACATTTTCTTAAAAACACAAAATAAAGCAAAAACCAAATGCAAACGCTGGTGTTAAAATGGTAAAGTTTATCAATTGCCTTCAAAGCCTCACATGAGAGTAACACAACCTGAACATATAATTATCCTCATTTTGAAGATAAAGACACAAAACACAGACAAGTTATGTGACTTGTCCAAAATCAAATACCCAAGAGACTGGCAGTTCTGAGGCTTGAATGCAGAAGTTCAGAGCTCAAAAGACAGGAATTAGTGAGGTTAGGTGGAAACAAGGATAATCCTAATTCTTCTCTTTGCAATTTTTTAAGAAACTGCAGCTAAAATTGGAGTCTGGAAACACCTGTAGGGGGAGCTCTTACACACTGCCATGTATCATCAATTACTTCAACAGGAAGAGATTTTAAGTCTATATCTGAGAAAGGTGTTGATAAGATAACTTTACTATCCAGTAGGAAGAAGAAAACTTCTCTTCACCTTACATCCCAGCCAATCAGACTGTTCCAGCCCCACCAATGAGAAGCCTCCATACTTTGGCCTCCCTGCTTCCTCATGGACTCTTAAGTTATTATTTACTGCTTCTCTCAACACTTCTCTTTTCTCTATAATAGCAAGTTCCTCTTTCGAGTTCTCTGATTTGCCTATGCCCCGCCCCCCACAGTTAACATTATCTCAAATTGCAAATTCCCTGGGCTATTACTGAATGAACTCACTTTTGCTAATAAAAGAAATGGATGTCATATTATTAAAGCTCACATTCTCCAATCTTATATTTGGATTAGAACTTTGGACACACACTCCCCTCTCCCTGCCATACACAAACACACAACCCAACCTACCCCTTTTCCGAGTTTTGAACCGCTGGCCTGTTAGCACTGGCTTCTGATGCTTATTCATAAAATTTCTGAAAACAAAGAAAATAAAGATTATGTATGTCAAATAAGCAAATCATGTAAATATGTAAAGCTAATTAGCATATGTTCAACTGTACCCATACAGAATATACTTTTAAAAATGAGATTATTGTGACTATTGAACTAGCAAAACTTTTCAAGTTTAATAATATCTAGTGTCGACAAAAAGACACAGGAAGATAACTAGAGATATAAACTTTGACATAGTGGATAAACTCCATGCAACACTTTTGGGAAGCATTTGGTGAATATTCATAAATATTTATGTGTGCATAATCTATGGTCCAGCAATTCCTTTACTATTTGCTCTCACCTAAACTTCTCCTTTTCAGAGGCCTTCCCAGACCATTCTGACCGATAAGGCTCCTTCTCTCTCTCTCTCCCCCCTTCCTTACCTAGCTTTATTTCTCTTCACAGCTCATAGTACCCTGTCATGTTATTATTATTTGTTTACCATGGTCTGCTTCCACTGTGACAGTATAACCTTCGTGTGGGTGGGAACTCTGTAGGCTTTGCTCAATACTGTACCTTTAGTACCTAAAACAATACTGAGAATAAGCATTTAATAAATAAGCATTTAGTAGGTAATTGTCAAATAAGCTGCTGCATTAATATGGAAAGATGTTCAAGGCTTATCATTACTGGAAAAAAGCAAGTTGAATAGAAGAGTGTAAAGCATAATTTTTTGGTTAAAAGAGGGTACATATAATATTTGCCTTCCTATGCAAGGAGCATTTAAGAACGATAGAAACTGTTAATAGGTATTTCGTTTGTTTGTTTGCCTCAGAGGATGAGTATTTGGGTATTTTAAACTCTTCTACTGGATTTAACACACAATTTAAAATGTCATAAATTATCTTTTAAAAAAGTATAAAACCTGCTATAAAAGACTTTTTACAAACAAAGAATAATCTTGCTGGCATAAATATTATAATCTGAAAATATATCTAGATTGTCTAAATTATGGAGACCAAACAATTAAGATAATATCAAGCAAATTACTTATCTTTCAAAGTTTTTTTAAAATTGGGATTTGAAAATGTCTGAATTTTCTCCATTACTTTCATCAGTAAACAAGTAAGAAAATTTGCAATATTCCAATAAATTATTTATCTCAAAAAAAAATTTTTTTTTTTTTGTCTTTTTTGCTATTTCTTGGGCCGCTCCCGCGCATATGGAGGTTCCCAGGCTAGGGGTTGAATCGGAGCTGTAGCCTCCGGCCTACGCCAGAGCCACAGCAACACGGGATCCGAGCCGCGTCTGCAACCTACACCACAGCTCACGGCAACGCCGGATCCTTAACCCACTGAGCAAGGGCAGGGACCGAACCCGCAACCTCATGGTTCCTAGTCGGATTCGTTAACCACTGCGCCACGACAGGAACTCCCTATCTCAAAATTTTAATAAATTCTTAAGACTAGAAAAATTATTATTCAACTTAAGAGGCAAAACTTTCTTTCTACCCCATGAAAAAAGAAACTTTTATCTTCACCAAGAACTTTAATCACCATTTTTTTTTTTTTTTTTTGTCTTTTTTGCTATTTCTTGGGCCGCCCCCGCGGCACATGGAGGTTCCCAGGCCAGGGGTCCAATCGGAGCCGTAGCCAACAGCCTACGCCAGAGCCACAGCAACGCGGGATCCGAGCTGAGCTTGCAACCTACACCACAGCTCACGGCAACGCTGGATCGTCAACCCACTGAGCAAGGGCAGGGACCGAACCCGCAACCTCATGGTTCCTAGTCGGATTCGCCAACCACTGCACCACGACGGGAACTCCTTAATCACCATTTTATTTATTTTCATTTTTATTTTTATTTTTTGGTCTTTTTGCCATTTCTTGGGCCGCTCCCGCAGCATATGGAGGTTCCCAGGCCAGGGGTCCAATCAGAGCTACGGCTGCCGGCCTACGCCAGAGCCACAAGAGCCACAGCAACTCGGGATCTGAGCCGCCAACCTACACCACAGCTCACAGCAACTCTGGATCCTTAACCCACTGAGCAAGGCCAGGGATCAAACCCAAAACCTCATAGTTCCCAGTCGGATTGGTTAACCACTAATCACCAATTTTAAACTATAAAATAACAAAGCCAAAAGTAACTTTGAAGTAGAGAGAATTTTTATCAGTCCTATAAAGTGAACTTACTACATCCTGCTTTGAGATACAAAGGTGACTAAGCCAGATTCCAAGCCCTCAAGGAACACAGAGGTCAGCAGAGATAAAACAGAAACATTTACAGTACACTGTGACAAGTAACACAACAGCAGGACAGCAGGGACACACCTAGACCAAGTGCAGAGAAGGAATTGATTGCTCTGTGTGTATGGGGCAGCAGCTGCTTGCTGAATGGCTACAAATGCAATAACCTTAATCAATGAAATCTCATTTCATTTGATATATGTTGGAAATAGAGTTTCTAATGCATTATTTATATTCACTGCAAAACTCTTTCTTTTTTTTTTTTTTGTCTTTTTGTTGTTGTTGCTATTTCTTGGGCCGCTCCCGCGGCATATGGAGGTTCCCAGGCTAGGGGTTGAATCGGAGCTATAGCCGCCGGCCTATGCCAGAGCCACAGCAACGCGGGATCCGAGCCGCGTCTGCAACCTACACCACAGCTCACGGCGACGCCGGATCGTTAACCCACTGAGCAAGGGCAGGGACCGAACCCTCAACCTCATGGTTCCTAGTCGGATTCGTTAACCACTGCGCCACGAACGGAAACTCCGCAAAACTCTTTCATTCGGAAGTTTCCTGTTGGCATTTCCAACAGATTCATTCTAGACTGGCAAACATTTCATTGGAGAACCAGTAATAAATAGATGTGTGTGTGTGTGTGTGTGTGTGTGTGTGTGTGTGTGTGTGTGTGTGTGTGTGTGTGTTCTCCTTAATGTCTCAAAACCTCCCTAAAACACAACCAATACTATACAAAATGTTTTCTTGGATTAGCAAAGAAAAATATCTATTAAAGAGTCTGGGAGTGTACTGAAAACAAACAAACAAACAAACAAAACAGAGCCTGAAAATTCTCTATTAGGTGAACATGAAAGGAAGGAATTACCCTTTTGTCAAAGATGTTATTTTAGAATTTAAAAATATTGTTAAAGTGTGGGCCCTCTCTGAAAGACTTATTTTAGGGTCTAGAATATAAACATATAGAATTCCCTAATTAATTCTACCTTTACACCTTGTTTCTATTTTCTTGCAAATGGAGAATTACAACCAAACACATCCTACCTAGGAGAGAATTACTTTTAAAAAATTCTTTAGCTCTGTTTATACTTCCTTCAGTTCTAAACACAAAAGTTTGTTTTTTCATAGCACAGTTTTGTGGGATTACTTTACACAACCTCAATATATTCTAAATGGAAAATAACTTAAGAACATGCAAACATTAAAAAAAAAGTATGCAAAGATTTTGATGTATCCAACAGCAAAAATCAAAACAAACACAGAGACTCACCTACTGGTATTGAAAGACTAAGTGAAGATATTCTGTTCACCCAAAGTCTCTATCCTTTGGCTGTTACTATTTGGAGCAGAGGCTTGGCTTCCCTCTAAATTTAGCTCTGGTGCTATGTTATAATCTGCTCCAGTGAGGGTCAGCCTTTATAAGGACTCACTGAAGCCCTGGCCAAAGAAGAGCAAGGGCACTTTGACTAAGAAATGGAGTGAAGGAAGAGTAGGAAAGGTAGTTCTATCAAGCCAATGCAAAAAGCTTGCTTTTATTAGACTGCATTACAGTTTACAAATTGAAATCATCTAACAAACATCATGATGATTTCCACTCAAAAAACTAAATTAAAAAACACTCAGAGACAAATGGAAAAACCCCATGGTTTAAAACAGTATTTTTAAAAAATTGTATGTAAAATGGTCAAAGAAAATGCATTTCCATATTTTACATGTCATCTAAGAGAATACATTTCTTGGATATTTTATAAGAAGACCATAAAAATACTGAAATGATCCAATCAATCAAACATTAGAAACCAGGTACTCTCTTAATGAAATAAACATTTTTGAATCAATTTAAGTCTAGCTTGAAAGGTTTAATGCAAAGATTTTTAGATCTAACATAAAATCAGAAAATTTCACCTCACCTCACTTTATTAATCTTCTGCCTTTGTGCTCTATTCATATTCCACCCCTTACTCCAGCCAAACTCTGCGCCCAAGGGTGACAAGGGCCAGCGGCATCTAGAGGTCTCATGGCTACTCTGTGCTAATTCTGCCACTTACTCTGACCACTTTGAGTAGATCGTCTTGTCTGGCGTTCCATTTTGGAAAGTGTCCCATCTAATGGACAAGGACTTACCTTCTAGTTGTCCATACTATTAGCAGATGACTACTCTCAACTAATAATCATGAGATTTGGCCTGCTACCCTACCTACTCTTGTCTGTTCTTCTGGTCTGGTTCATCTTTGATATAAGAAAACATGCTTTACCTTATGAATACATAGACTCTAAAGTGGGATTACAATCTTTGTCTATAAAGAGGTACATAGAAAATATTTTAGGTTCTGTGAGCCACATGGTCTCTCTTCCAACTATTCAGTTCTGCTATGACAGCCTGAAACCAGCCATAGACAATATGTAAATAAGTGGTCATGGTTGTATTCCACTAAAACTCTATTTAAAAAAACAAATGGGGAATCAGAAATGGCCCCCCAGGTTGCAGTTTTGCTAACATCTATTCTGGGGAGGTGTATCCAACAGATCTATGATGATGAAAATGTTCTATCTCTGCACTGTCTGATACAGTAGCTACTAGACACATGGGGCTACTGGGCCCTTGAAGCGTGGCTAGAATGACTGAGGAACGAAATGTTTAATTTTATTTAATTTTCATTAATTAAAATGATTGAAATAGGCAACGTGACTAGTGGCTATCATGTTGAGCAACCCAGTTATAAAGCATCTCTTATGGCCCAACTCACATATTTGATTAAAAGGTGAAAGTACATTCAAAGAATAAACATTTTTAAATTAATATTTTTCAGATAAAGTAGCTCTGCAAGACATTTTGCCCAAACTTCAAAACCCCATGTCTAGAGCACAAAAGAAAAGAAAAAGTACCAAACTTCAAAGTGAAACTCTGTCCAGTCAATATTACTTAAGACAATAGGGGAGTAAAAGACTTCTGATTCTACAATAATAAAAATTATAGGGCAACAGTATTATGCCCAAAGTATACAATACAATAACACCATAAAGAAACAGTAACACCAGCACATAAAACTCAAAATACAATTGAGCCACTTCATTGCAACATTCAGCAAGCACTCTGTGCTTAGGAGAAAGTTTCAAGAATTACCCTTTTTTCTGTATTGCAAATGGATAAAATAGTTTACCACAAAAAGAACTATAAATTGTCCAGAATTATAAATTATTCTCCTTTCCATTAAAGCTGAAACTACAAGAACAAACATCAAAAAATTCTGTACAAGAAGTTGTCATATCCAGGGATCACTTGGGTTAATAACATCAGAGCATCACTCTCTCAAAAGAAAAAAAAAATTTCAAATTGCTCGGGGAAACTTTAAATTATGAACACGCTAAAGCAATAAACTAGATGTATGTCTATAATAACACTATACCATTTTGTTGCCCAGAATAACATTAGCTTGTTCAATACCCTTATTATGATTTTGTAATAGCCATTCTGGAATCAAAATCACCTAGCCTTTACAACAAGCTTTGCTCTATCTCCTAGCAAATTCTATGTAAGTTTTAGTATTTATAATAATTGAAAACATTAAAAATTTACAATAACAAATGCCTACCTATAAAAAGAAAAAAAATGTTCTAAATAAATTCAAACATTTCTTTCTTTAAAACAAAAATATTACTGTTATACATTCATATCCCCTTCATTATTATAATCAATGATGGAAAGGAACAAAAATATCTTTCTTTAAAAGCACAAAACTCAGGAGTTCCGGTCATGGCTCAGAGGAAATGAATGTGACTAGTATCCATAAAGATGCAGGTCCAATCCCTGGCCTCGCTCAGTGGGGGGGGGACCCAGTGTCGCTGTGAGCTGTGGTGTAGGTCACAGATTAGCTTGGATCCCGTATCGCTGTGTCTGTGGTGTTGGCTGGCAGCTGTAGCTCTCATTCGACCCTAGCCTGGGAACTTCCATATGCTGCAGGTGCGGCCCTAAAAAGAAAAAAAAAAAACTTAAAATAATAGTCCTCTCCTGAAAATTTTACAACTATAGTTTCCAGCTAGGGATATTCATGGTGGAAACTGAAATTATACTAACTATGTTATAAGAAAGAGCGATGAGTGATCAAAGCGCAAAGGAATTGTGTTGTCAAAAGAAGTACACTAAGAGTTAATTATGTTCCTCTAAAATCTTCCTTAAGACACAAAACGATTAATTTTTCATTATAACCTTTCCAAAATTATTCTTATTTCTTATTTCTGAATCCAGGTTTTTGCTTCCCTTTTAATAAAAATAGAAATATTCCAGAAATTACATCTTAAGTATCAATGTACAACCTCGTCTTTGAAATACATTCAGGCAATTATACAACGTCACTTATTTCATCTCAATGAAGTTATTTTCAAAAACGTTCAATAAGACTAAATTAACTCCTAAATACTTTCACTCTACTATCAATTCATGCCATCCAGTTAACAATGCAAGCTCTAAAAAGTCTCTAGGGCAAGCACATTTCCTTCTCTGGGCCCTTCCACTTTCCCCAGATGGAATTTCTCCAAGATCCTTCCCTCCCCCCAACAAATGACCAGTCTCACTCAACTTCCCAGATGGTCTAATCCCGCTGATGTCATTCTTATGTCTCAACACTCTGAAAAGACACAAACATACATTCGACTACACACATCACAGCAGAGTTTGGCTTTAGAAAATCCATCCCTCAAACAAAACGTTTCAGGGTATTTTAACAACAAAAATGGTGTAAAACCTCTGTCCTAGATAAGTTAAGACCCTCAGAACTTTTATCTACAAGAAAACAGGATGATGATAACAATTGAGTATCTACAGGATTTCAAGCTGTAAATTCTGAAAATTTAGAGGAAATGGTGGCATAAAATAGAAAAATAGCCAATGACTAAATGTCTAGTTGTGGTCTAAATATACTTATAATTTATCAAGTATTTTAGGGGTGCTAACTGGGTGCCTTGTACTAGAGAAGTGGTTTCTCACCAGGGTTAATTTTGTCTCCCAAGGGGCATTTGGCAATGTCTGGAGACATTTTTGATTTTCATGCCATGTGTGAGGAGGCAGGTACTACTGGGATCTCGAAGGTAGAGGCCAGGGATACTGCTGCACAATCTACAATGATAGGAGAGCCCCCTGGGTTCTCTGGTCCAACACATCCATAGTGCCAAGACTAGAAAACCCTGCACTAATGAGGGAACAAAAGTAAGCAAAACCAGAGATGGACCTTGCTCTCAAGAAGTGAAAATTGTGTGCACAGGTCTAAACATATCAGAGCAGCTACCAGGCAGGGTATTTCCTTGAATGACTTCTTTCTGTTTGCCAAACAATAATGTCGATTTTAGACAAAACAAATGCATCACTAGTAGCTATGGTGGGGGATGATAATGATGAGGAAGGCAGTGTATGTACGGGGGCAGAGGGCACGTGGGAAATCTCTGTACCCTTCTCTTAGTTTTGATGTGAACCTAAAGCTTCTCTAAAAAAAATTAAGTTAAAAAAATCAGCAGAAAGTGGTGTCAAACGGCAGAGAGCAAGTCAGTTGATTTAGGCTATTTGGTATCAAACAAAACTGATGGGAATGTTTATTAGTACAAATGGGAAATAAGAAGATAAGGTATTACGGCAAGGGGGGGTTGAAGTCTGTTCCTCTCTTCTCAGCATTTTAATCAAGAAGAAGAAAACAGAAATCTCCTAGAAAAAAGTATTACACTCTGGACTGGAAACTAGTGGTGAATTTTGCTTTGGAGCAATTGCTTAAAAAACATGGTAACGGACCTTTAAGAAGTTCAAAGGTGGTTGTGGGTAGAAGTCCAAATGCTTTCCCACTAGTGAGTTCTCTCAACCAAGCCACTCTTGCCCCCATCCTCCCAGAAGGGGACCTGCCCAAGCCTGTCTTGCAGAGGAAGCTTTATCTGAAGGGTTGCACACACACAAAAAGTTACTTACCATACACATGCCTATTTCACAATGAAGAGAGCATGAACTGGATAGAAATGCCAGAGCCTAGCCTGGGCTTTGTGGGACACTGCACACTGATGATATGGGACTATTCCCTGATACAATTTTAGACTTTTTTTTCTTTTTCTTTCCTTTTCTTTCTTTTCTTTTTTAAGGCTGCAGGTGTGGCATATGGAAGTTCCCTGGCTAGGGGTCAAATTGGAGCTGTAGCTGCCAGCCTACGCCACAGCCACGCCAGATCTGAGCCACATCTGCAACCTACGTCACAGCGAGGCCAGGGATCAAACCCACATCCTCATGGATACTAGTTGGATTTGTTACTGCTGAGCCACAATGGGAACTCTTCTAATACAATTTTAAAGGAGTGGATTACACAAACTCAAATTAAAAGAGAGAGACAGACCAGGGGCAGAATCACAGACTCTTAAGTATACTTTTAAAAAAGGCTTAAACAGGAGTTCCTATTGTGGTTGCAGATGTGACTTGGATCCCACGTTGCTGTGGCTGTGGCATAGGCCAGCAACTGTAGCTCCAATTCGACCCCTAGCCTAGGAACCTCCATATGCCACACATGCAGCCCTAAAGAGCAAAAAATAAAAATAAAAAGGCTTAAACATACAGAGATTCATTCATTTGTATTCTTTTATCCAATATATATCTTATACTGATCAATAGGGATGCAGTGGGAACCACCAATCAGACAAGATGCCTGGTGCTCATTTTCTAGCAGGTGGAAGTTTGACCTAAGCACTGAACAAAAAAATCTAGCAGTGAGTTAACGAGAATGAATAGTCTTCAAGATGTTAAAGTATATCACATGATGTATGAGTTGCAGTTGTGTTTATTAATGTTTTAACAATTAAATGTGTGGGGTTGTGTGTGTGGGGGGGTTAACTTTAACTTATAAATTGGAATCTATGAGGCATGGAACACTTTGAAAACCAAAGAACTAAACCTAGACCCTCATCTCATACTCAGATAAGGCTCTGAGATGTCACATCACTTGCCTGAGGTCATGCATTCCATTCCAACCTTGGTGATACAGCAGAGGTCAAAGTAGAAAAAATCAAGCCCTTACAAACTGGGAGCAGTCAGGGCCAGAACCGATCAACTGTCTCCATGCAGCACCGCACGCACTTCTTCAAAGAACCAACCGAAGGTGTTGAGTAACTATTTATACAATTCTCAACAGCAGCTTTTTCATTATTTGCCTCATAGATTTTATGGTTTGAGTTAGAGTGAAACATAAATATTAATTTTAACGTTTAGGCCAGCACTTGGATGAATTGAATTAGCATATGTTACTTTCAAATTGCCAAATAGTTCTCTATGGAGTTCTATTAAGAAAAAAACATTTATCTTTTGTGAGAGGATTTAACAGAGATCTGCCTCTTAGGGACATGTAAATAGTAGGAAATTGATGGCTCCATGGTTTCTGGTACTACAAGAGCCAGTTATCAACTTGTTTCCTGCAGAGGCTCAATGCTAACGTAAACACCATCTTTACACTCCTCCACACCAATGTGACAGCCCCTTCCTCCATCCAGCAGTTTCCTCTGTACCATCAACACGGGTTCTCCTTCCTGTTTATAATAACCCCATTCGATTACTTTGTATATGGAGAAAAACATATGTCATGTTCTTTTTTTCTTCAAAATGATCACAAATCCAGGAAGTCGAGGTTGGTGTGAAAAGCATTAAAGTCTTTTGTGTAAATATGCAAAAGAAAAGAGGGTGATCTTAGAATATTACAAAACTGCATACCCAATAGGAGCCTGTGATAGATTCTTCATAGTGCTAAGGGTTAATATTCCCAATTATTGCACACCTCTGCCCAAAGGTTTTCTTGAGATCTGTCTAGAAGTCCTCAAAATAACAGTACAACTAACCATTATTTTGTTGAAAGTCTTCATCTAAAATAAAAATAAGTTGAAGCATAAGAAGAGGAAACATAATTCTCCATCTTTCACAGTTTATTATTGTTTTCTAATTTATTATTTCCTTAATTAAGAGAATTAAAGAGTTCAAAACAAAATACACCAAAGGATATACCTGAAATAAAAAAAAAAAATCAAGAAAGAACAATGAAAGCACTTAATTTTTGGCACTTGCCAAAAGAATGGTTCATTCAGAGGGTTACGTAGACATTTTATTTTAAAATTGTTTACAAATAGAGCTATCAGAATATTTTTTTGGCACTCTTCACATGCCAAATTTAGAACAGATCAAATCATTCCCAGTGGTATTTAACAGCCCAAAAGATATTTGCTGAAGAGACCCAGGGCTCCAATACAGACACCAGAGTGATCTAAGGATGAAAAGTATTCTTGTTATATTGCTGATACCAGTAAATTATACATTTTTAAAAATTTAGAAATTATTCTAAATCATGTGTTTTTATCCCGAATAAACAGGAAAAATGCTGTGGAAACTCCTAACGACAGTCACCATTCTGCATTAAAATGATTCACATGAATCTGATTATTTAATCCCTGAGTTGCACCTCTCAGGTTTAATTGTTTCAGCACTGTCTTTACTTCATTCATCAGTCAAAGTAGGAAAAAAATCAGAACAGTCCAACTGGGAAAAAAGTCAAACTGAGAGAATAAAAGGTCCTCAAATTCTGTTCTGGTGCTGTATAGATAAAAACACGTTCCATGGATCATATTTTATTTGTGAAATAAATTTTAGAAACAATTTCCTACTCATTTTATATCCTATTGGCTATTACTATTCTAGTTGTGTTGGATAATTTCAAATTATTTTGTATTCAAGGGTACAATAGCCTAGTAAATACATGATTTTCTCTTCCATTGTTTCTTTTTTTTAAATGTCCATTATTAACTTTCCTACTACCATGAATTCTGAAGATACTGGTTTATAAATTTTAATTTAGTCTAAAATATGTGATGTCACATTTTATTTACTTATTGTATTTTGGCCATGCCTATGGCAAGCAGAAGTTCCCAGGCCAGGGATCGAACACATACACAGCTCTTTCCAGAGCCACAGCACTGACATCACTGGATCCTTAACCCAGAAACTCCACTGTGCCACATTTTATAAGTTATTTGAGGGCAAGAACAAACCAAGTGTGATTTAAGATACACTCCATCAGGTCTATGATTTTTAAAAATTGGCATAAACTTGAAGAAAACATGCCTGTGAATGAAATAATTTCTAGTTCTACTATGGTTGGCCAATATTTATTGTATAAATATTTATAATATAATACTTTATGGAGTTCGTTTCTTGGGGAGTTGTTCTTCCTGACGAGTTCTCCATTTTCTGGCTTTCCTGTCCTTCCAGACTCTGTTCAAAATCTTTGTCCAGCCCTCCCACCGACCTCCACCCATTCTGGAAACCAGTACTTGTGACTGTACTGCTCTGGTTGGGGACCGGAGAGGCCTGTGTGGAGGAGGGGTCATTTGAGCTGGGAAGCACTGGAATAAAATTTGATACACAGAAATGGGTGGAGGTAGGCATTCCAGGAGCAGGAAGCCCGGTGGGTGGAGAGAGAAGTAACAACATTGTTCCAATTACAGCTGGAAGACTGGGAGGAGCCAGAAGGCCACTTGAACTGGCCAAAGGCAGTTCTCAAAGGGGTCTAACCTGTGGGTTGACTGAAGCAAAGAAGCAGGGCGGGGCTTTGGGATAATTACTTTAGTCCCTAGAGTTTCAGGAGTTGGCCTGCCTCCTAGAGAAGAGTGTAAGCCTCTAGAGGACAAATAGCACATCTTATCATTTGGGTGTCTCTGGAAACAACAGATGCTCACCAAGATCTTAATCCTGGGATAGAATTACTAGAATCACATCTTTTATGAAAGTCTCTTTAAAAATATCCCCCTCCTAAAATGTAGAATGATGGGTTTGTGGCAAATACTAATGTCTATACAATTTTACTTTAAAATAATTTCTTAACTAGGCCCTTTCTTGTGCTATTCATCTATTTCTCAACCATAAAAACAGGTAGAATTGGCCCTAAAGAGTACCAGTTAGTTTGTACATGACACTGCAGAGTTCAAAGGGTATTCTCTAGGATCCTCAAAGTCACCCTGTGAGTTTGGTTAGTATCCCTGTTTTATATATGAAGAGAGTGAAAGCAAGACAGATTGCCTTGGAAAAGACATCTCATTGTGGAGGCTGGAGCCTTGGTTTTCCCACTCGAATTCCCAGAGCGATTGCTGTGCTTGGCTGTCTCCCAGGGCTCATCCATAATCATTTCCTACCAGGTCATAAGAGGCTACTTAATGGAACTGCTTTACTCCACAATCAACAGACCAGGAAGAGATTTTACTCTGAGCCTGGTGAATGCAGTTTTAGGGCCGCTTAGTCTGCCACGTCCTTCGAACACAATCCCACAATAGATTTTAACCAAATAACAAGAGTTAAACACACCAATTTTCCAGCTTAAATGCATTTATTGGGAAGGCGAATGCCACCTTTCCCCTTCTGATGCAAAAATAGCTTTCTTCTTTTAATTATTGGAACAGATTTATTATACTCAGAGATAAGAGGCACTAGCCTCTTTCAAGTTTTAAATTCCATAGTGACATAGCTAATATAAACATATACAACTCAAATTTGGATACATACAGCTGTGTGTTTCAGTATCACCTGGCAGTTGTACTGGATTGGCTATACTGTCCTTAGAAATTGTGAAGGCTTGGCTCTGAAGCTTAATTAAATATTCTTTGAAAACCCTGGGAAGACATGTTATAAATGATACCAAAAAAATCCCAGGCTGGCCTCTGGAAACATTAACATTTAGTAAGTCCAAAACATCATAAAAGAAATGTAAACATCAAGAAACACAAGTTACAAAGTTTCAAAAATTCAGAAAGTGTCAAAATAAGCATTAAGTTAATCAGGCCATGAGGAAGGACCACGCAGACATACCTGAGTATGGTCCTAATTTTCCTATATTGAGATGCTCACCCTAACTACACTGATTCTGCTCACCACCAGCATCAAAATGTTCCTTTTTTATAAATGCCTTCTGACATGGTTTATGAGACACAGAAGAAAATCAGAATCTCCATTTCATTCATGTCTCCATTTTCTCAGTTTAATTAAATGTATTTGCACCCCTTGTTCAGACGTGTCTGCAAATTACATTGCCCACTTCCAAAAATGATGAAGATTAGCCATCAGTGGGATATTCATAAGTCTGTGACACAAGCACTGAGATATGCCACCTACCTTTTCATTCTGTGGAGAAGTTAAAATGTGATGTGAAGTTTATGGGAAATGTATTGTTCACAAGACAGTCTTTTGCAGATTAGGTATAACTATTTTAACAATTAAGTGGATAATTAACTGCAAAAAGCTAAACTCCAAGTACAGAGAAAGAGAATTGTGTCCATATTGCTCGCTTCCTCACTCGCTTGCTTAACCACCACCAATTCTTAGGGGCTGTAATACTCCCAAATTCACCTTTTCAAAACTTCATTATGGAAAATTTCAAATATATCCAAAGGCAGAGAGAACAGTCTCACGAAGTCAATGCACTCGTTGCCACCTTCAACCCTTAACACAGCCAACTTCGTCTCATTAATATTCTTACTTAGACCCTGTCGCCCTACTGTCACAAAATTTTATTGAAGCAAATCTTAGATGTCATGTCATTCTCTCCTTAAATAAACATCAGTACATATCTCTAAAAGATAAGGGATCTTTTAAAAATATAACCACAATATTATCTTCAGACCTAAAACAAAATTCCTTGATATCATCAAATATCCATTTAGTCAAAAAACATACCTAAGGAAAGAAAGTCAAATGTCAAGGAAAACATTCCTCCCCCAAAGTTATAATACTCAAACGTGAGCTATTCCTCCAGAATAAAAACGAAATAACATTTTCTTAAAGCACAGAGTTGGAGGTCGGGGGCTTTACTGGAGGAATCCAGGAATGGTTTGCAAAATTTGTAACATGTGCACATGAACAATTTTTTCCTGGGTTGATAGAATTCATCAGAATGCCAAGCAGTCTCTTCAAGCTTGAGACTGAAAACATTTAAAGACCTTCTGTCCTTGGTTATGACTGTGTGCGCTTAGTGCCACCTCACCTCACACTGCCAGGAAGGATTAGTCAAGTAGGGAAACAAATCCACCTAAAATAACTTAGAGATCAAACTGAATTCCACTCAGCATGTGCTGAGCATACATGAGGTGTGAGACACTGGGTTACAATCTGGAGAAGCCAAGATAAATCAGTCCTAATGCATTTGGTATACAAGGAGAAGAGGTCAAATAGATCAAGAACAATTGACCCAGAATGTCATGAAAAAGGTGCCTGATCTAGATTATTCTCATGAGGATCTAGAAGAAGCAAAGATGTTAATTTAGGGGTGTAGGTGGTAGAAACCAGGGCTCAGAAGAAGATGGGAAAAAAATAAGAGGATGTCAGCAAGTGTACCAGCAACTCCTGAGGAAAGGTTTTCCTTATCTCCTTTGTGGAGGGACGTGAACAAACATGTTTACTAGTGTCTGTATTGCCCTCCCTGGTTGGGGTGGGAGAGGGGACCATAAAAGTATCTTGAAAGGTGTCACTGCATCAGATCTGGGAAGGAGAGAAAGACTCGGGTAAAGAGGGAAGGGGAGTCATTCCAGGAAGAGAAAAGCAGGAACAAAGGGGTGGGAATTACTGGCATGTTAGGGAATCAGCAATGTGGTGACCTTAGAGCAGAGAATGTGGGAGGGGCTGGCTGACTGGAAATGCAGGCTGGGGCCAGAATCTGGAGTCTCCCAGACCAAACCTGGTCCTGTATTCTGGGGCTGATGGAGAGAAACCAGGAGCTGGAGAACCCCAGGCCAAACCAGAGCCTTGATTCTGTGGCGAGAGGAGAGCCATTGGTCTGTTTTAAGTTGAACACCTCTATGTTTCCCAAGTATGTTTCATCTTTGGGTGGAAGATGGGTGCTAAATGTTTGCTGGACTGGCAGTGCCTTGAATGAATCCATTGCAGCAGGCCAGGAGAGGTCTAGGGTGGCAGTGGTAGAAAAAGAGATGAGGGGGACACATATAAGAATTCCAGACATTTCAGAAGTCATTATTTTTAAAAAGGTAAAGAAACAAAACAGAAGAGACCAAAGCATCATATAAATTCTATTACACAGTGTGAAAGAGTGTTAGTGTATTAGTAGGCTTTCATTTCTGTTTTGTTTTTGTTGTTTTTTAAATGGAAATACACATATAAGCTATAAACATGTAAAATTTCTCAGGAAGGGTATGAGAAAAACAGACACCACTGGTTTTAGGGGATGGGGAAGAAACTGGAGAAAGAGGTAGGAGAGTGTCTTTCATACCTACGGCAACATGCTAAACAAGATGAACGAATTATCTATTAGCTAAAGAATATAGAATTTTCCCCTTACTGCCAGCCACATAGAGAGTAATGAAAAGGAAAAAGGGTTGGGAGACAGATCCAGGTTCCAGTTTTGGCTCTGATGCTTCCCAATTGTGGGGCTCTGGGCAAATTAACTTCTTTTTGTTTCTGTCCTCTTATTTCAGAAAGAGAGGTAATATGGGCTAATTCTGGAGTTGCTGTAACAATGACTAAACTAATCCTATACAATGCAACTGGTAGAAGATTGTCACAGACTAAATACTGAATAAGTAGTAGTATCTATTTCATTACCAACAAAACTTCTTTGATGTGAATACATTCCTGGTACCAAAAAAGTTCCCTGATCTGGTCTAAGGTATGCTTATTAGCTAATCTTATCCCTACATTAAATATTAACATTGTACAAAACGATTAATGTAATCCATCTGATGAACACTATCCATTACATATCTGTTTCCGGAAACTTAAACTTCACATACTATCTATCTGCATTTCTAGGTAGATGTTAGCTTTTTGTCTTTCAATGTCACTGACTCTAGATTTACTGAAGTTATGTATTCCAGTGGACTAAATACCAACCAGGTGCCATAAACCTCCAAGAAAATAAATAAGTTGCTATCCTTGAGGAAAGAACAACCTCGGAGAGACAAACAGGTGTGACCTTCAAGCAACCATGGCCCCAGCTTGGCACAAGAGATGGAAATACTGGCAATGAAGCACCCAATTCTGTAACATCCGTTGTAAGATGTTAAATCACATGGTGAAGGAAGATTACTCTGCAAGCATTTTCTTAGGTTTGTGGGTTTCTTCTTCGGGATACTATGTTTTCAGTCACTTCTAATTGTGGCAATAGCAGCACGCTAAGTGTTACAAAAGATGGGTCACTCAAAAGCCTTACTACTTGTTTGAACAGTCACATCATTATTAAAGCATCACCAAACAAAAGTTTCTTTGTTATACATTGAGGTGAATGATTTCCAACCGTTTTCATGTGAGATGTTTGGCTCAAATCAGCCCCAGCCTGTAAAGATGAAGACTCAGACAAGAAAATATCTGGGATTAGGGAATCATTTTTTGTTAAAGGCAGGAAGTAATGATGAACATCTTCGAGGATTTCAGAAGTGTTAGTGAATGCTTCCAAGAAATGAAGGCATAAGGCCAGAGGAAAACATATTTCACTTCATATATGGCACAGTGGGGAGAGAGTGGTGAGGGGGCTGCTTAACAACAACAACAAAAAATCTACATAATCATTCAAGTATTTCTCTTTGAAGCAGATGGGTCTTGGGAGAAACATCAATACTAGCCTGTACAGAAACAACAGTAAACACTAATTTCTAAAGTTCTCACTGATGCTGTAAATATGCTACTGATGCACACCCCGGAGAAATGACTGCCTTCATATTAGCAAGTCCTGTTTCCAAGCCACAGAAGGAAGCACACTTGTATTTATCCCCTAGCTACCTATAGTGGAAGCTTGAGGCTACATATTACTGTTGAATGAAGATTGGATTAAGAGGCTAATCTAAGGCTATATATAGACAGCAGCCCCAATTTAATCTCCGCCCCCTCTCCCTCCCCTCCCTATTTCCATAAATCTCAAGATCTGAGTTACAAAGAGACCGGGAACTCTAGCAGAGGGAAGAGGCCCTTCCTACCCCCTCCTCACAGGCTGTCTCTCATAAACGAAGTACTAGTGCAAGTGTAAATTGCTTCCAAACATCCTTAACAGGCACCATAGGGCGATCAGATCCGGCTCTCTTCTACAGCTTCTACAGAGGCCAGGGGAGATGACAGTAGTGGGGGCGGGGGGAAGGGGAAGGAGGTTGCCAAAAGAGAACTACCTTCTCTCGAGACTATTCTCACAGGCGTTCACCTCGCTCGTAATGGGGAGCGCTCCTCTCCACCCCACCTCTAGCCCAGAGCCTCAACCTTGGCTTCCCTGGGACCTGCATCTGGCGGTGCCACGCAAGAGACGATGTGCACCCGCCACTTCCAACCGCGTGGCCAGTCCCTGTTCGCTCCCTCGTTCTCCGGGGGCAGCCAAATGTGCCGAGTACCGGGTCTTCACTCTGGGGCACTGATACGCGGTACAAGTAATGGTAACCGGGCAGAGGAGAGGCTTCTTCACCAAGAGGCAGGAAGCTGCTCCAGCAGGCACATGCTTCCTCCCTGCCACCTTCGGCCGGGGGGCAGCCCCCGGCGGGGCTCTAGCCCCATTATCGAAGGTTTCCCGGATCTCCCCTAACCTAGCTGGATTGCTTCTCACCTGTCCGAGGAGGTAGCGGCGACGCGCGAGGCTGGGGGCTGCGGCAACTCCGGCAGCGACGGTGGCAGCGGCGGTAGTGGTGGCGGCAGACAATGGAGGAGTGAAGGACAGACACATTGACATCGACACACGGAGCTCGGCGCAGCCCCGCCTCCCACGCCGCCCCGCCTCCCAGCCCACCCCCGGTCCGGGTCGTTCCACGTCCGGGAAAATGAAAGGGACAATGTAGCGAGAGCCAGGGAGATGCATGCCCCCAAGCAGAAATTGCCTGACACGCAAGTTCCATATACAAAATTTAAATATTGTGTGTCCCTAGATATCTGAATGGGAAAGGATGTCAACGGGAAACCTGTAAGAGGTATTTGATTCTCCCCCTCTGATTTTCTCCATTTGGTTTTTCCTTCCCTGTCTGTTCCAATGGGAGAGTCTCGCTGCCGCCTCTTGCAGCTCCTCCTCTCGGCCGGACCAATGAAGCACGAGGGGCGGAGACTACCGCTGGACCTGGGGAGACCGCCCGCCCAGCTCGCCCGAGCTCGCCCGCTGCTCGCCAGCCCTCGGGAGGGTGGAGAGAATTCGAATGCTTCCGCGGTTGGCTACTCAGTGTCCTAGTCTCAAGTTGCCTAACGCTGCTGCTGGCGTTCCTAATATAGACACAGCGTTTCTTTTTAATACTTCCAAAGAAACAAAATAGCAGTCAAGCTGGCGGAAGCAATGGTTCACATCAAGAAAGGCGAGCTGACCCAGGAGGAAAAGGAGCTGCTGGAAGTTATCGGAAAAGGTATGAGTGCTGGGCTGCGATCGGGGGTGCTGCCTGCCTGTCCCGGGAGGGGAAGAAGGGCGTGGTAGAGCCTGGGTGGCGCGCCGGGCCCGGCTGACCCTTGGTTACAGTTTTGCGAGGTTGGCACCCTACGACCGAGAAAGAGCGCTTCTCCCTTTGATCTGGGGCCTGTTGCAGGGGCGAAGGGGTGGAGAGGGAGAAGTGCTGCAGGGACCAGAGTGGGGGTGCAGACGCTGGTCCTCTAAATCAGCTTTTGAAACCGTGCACATTTCCAGGCTCCACCTTGATGATAATGAGCGATCTGGAATGGGGCCTCAGAATGTGAGTTCCTTAAAACTCCTAAGGTGATTGTGACGGCAGTCCTTCTCCGCGATAGTGGCCTCAAGTTTCAGGTTCTTAGACCGGTGGTATAGGGCCGTTTCGACTTCCGGAGGCCGAAAGATCTGGATCCCTAGGCTGTCCCCGCCCCCGCTTGGGGGTGGGGGGAGCTCCTGAGGAGAACGGTTCTTTATAAGGGCACAAAACGGGGTCTGTAATTTGCCGCATTAAGGCCTCCTTATAGAAGCCCCCAGCAGCTGCAGGAACTCGCAGAAAGGCGGGATGGTTGGAGAGGCGTCGCTACCACTCCGGGCTCTAATCGCGCCCTTCCGCGCTTTCCTTAACATCCCAAAGCGAGTCCCACTTCCGTCGCTCCCGGTCTTAAGGAGGGAGACTTAGGCCTGAGGGAGAAGAGCCAGAAGCCACATTTTCCCAGAAGAATTCCCTGCTAAATCCCGTTACCTGGAAGGTGACAACAGCGTGACTACGTGGCTTCTGCACCATCTTGGCGCGAGGATCCGGATGTGTGGGAACTGCCGGCGTTGTTTATGTAGTTGTTTGAAGCTCAAGAATGAGCTTGCCGTAGAACTGCAGAGAGGCCAGTCTCTGCAACATAAAAGCTTCCCAATTCCCAGTGTTCTTTCTTTCTAAGTAGCATGGCTCAGATCTGGAGAGCAAGGCAAATTTATTCTTTAGACTGACAAGGAAAGTGTAAACGTAAAAGAGAAAAATCGGATTGGAACTCAACAGGTGCTGATGAGCTGAGCCCACCCCATCCGATCTCAACTGCTTCAAGTTAGTCACAGCTGTGTAACTGCCAAGATAAGTGTTCTTTGCCTAGAACTGTGAGACTTGTAGTTGGTGCAAATTGTTTGTTCTGCACGGTTCTCGCTGACCTATTTGGCATGGCAGTCTTTCTGTTCTGCCTGTTTCTGGTTAATTTCTCCTTGCCTTTGGTGGCTCTGGGATTCAATTGAACGAGCCTGTGAGTCTCAGCTATGTACCAGGTACAATGCTGGGTGAAAAAGGAGACAGGATCAACTAACTTAGAGTCCACCAGAGATGCAGATTCTGTTTTTAAGCAGTCCAGAGTTATCACCTTTTCTCAAAGGTGCAAATAAGTGAGCAATTTTATAAAGTGGGTCTCTGAAAGGGGCAACTCTCTGAAAGGAGAGTCGCTGGATATATTCCTAGGTGTCCACCAGTTTGTTTTAAAGATGAAATAAAAGAATTACTGTGAATTTAGCCTGGTTAGCACTGTGATTTTGGGGGCCCCACATTAGGCATCAAGTTGCATGAACACTGTTTCACCTATTCAATTGGTCCAAGCTGATGAGAAAAGGAATGCGAGGAACTCAGTATGTGATACATTTTTGTCAAGTGAAGCTCCATGGGACATCACTATACTCTTAGAGAAAAGTAATGAAAGATAAAATAAAAACCATAACTGACCTTTACTGACTATTATTATGGGCTTGGCATAATTCTTAGCACTTTACATGTATCCATGCATTTAATCTTAATAACCTAGGAATTGCTTTTAAGCTTCAACATGAGGAGAGACTGCATGGGGTGGTGGTTAACCATGCAGGTGTGATTTGGAATCCTACCTCAGTCATTTCCTGGTGATGGGGCCTTGGGTGAATTATTGTTTCAGAGCTTTAGATTCTCCATGTGTAAATGGTACCCACCTCACAACATTGTTGTAAGGATGAAATGAGTTAGTATGTGTAAAGTATTTAAAATATTATTTAGCTCTTGGCTGTTACTATGGTAAATGCTGCAGTCTCTACTCGATAGACCAGAAATGGAGGAACTGAGAAGTGAAATAACTTACCCAATGTAGCACAGATAATAAGTGGCAGAGCAGAGATATCATATGGTGCATAGGTCCTAGAAATATGCTGGACCTGAACACAAACTAAATAAAAAATGAAAAAAAAATGAAGCCAGCACCACAGCAGTTCATACCGTATCATATTCATTTTGAGAGGCAGTTGAATTTCAGCAAAGCATTATCTGTCAAGTTAAATTAATTTTAATTGTAAAGTTACTGATTTAGTAGCTTTGTATGCATTTAATTTGTAAAATAATTTTTAGTTTATAGGTGAATGAAGTTCATAAAGAGTTCATAAGGGCAATTTTTTTTAAAGGATGTGGATAGAATTCTTAATTTTTTTTTCCCTTTGGTACAGTTCTCAGCTCTGAGAAGCACTGCATTAGTCAGTACTGGTACTTGGGACTAACAATAAATTTTCAGCCAAGTGTGACCTGTCACCTTGGCCAATCTGAAATAACAGCACATTTTTGAGTGTCTCACTCCTGCCCATCACTGCCCTCAGAAGTTAGGCAGATTGTGGGGTTCCCATTGTGGCGCAGCAGAAACGAATCTGACTAGGAAACATGAGGTTGTGGTGTCTCACTCGGTGCAGAGCGATCCCTGGCCTCCTTCAGGGGGTTAGGGAGCTGGCCTGGCCCTGAGCTGTGGTGTAGGTCGCATACGCGGCTTGGATCTGGTGAGGCTGTGGCTGTGGTGTAAGCTGGCAACTGCAGGTCTGATTAGACCCCTAGCCTGGGAACCTCAGTATGCCACCAGTGCACCCCCCCACCCCCCAAAAAAAAGAGAAAAAAAAATTAGCAGATTGTAAGTGGGACTTACAGTCCAGAGAGTTCTGTTGTGGCTGGTGTCTTTTGAGTGAATTCACATGCTAGGTATTCTACAAATTGTTTATTAAAATGCCAAGAAGTTCCAAATGAAACTGAGAAGCTGATTCCTACATAGCCGTTTAAATCACAGTCATTGACAGCATCCATTTCACAACATTTCAGAAGAGGAATGAAATCACTGAAGCATAGTTAACTAGCTTATATTACTCTTAGGTTGAGTCATTCTTCTAAGGATTTTTTTTTTTCTTTTTGTCTTTTTGTCTTTTTGTCATTTCTTGGGCTGCTCCTGCGGCATATGGAGGTTCCCAGGCTAGGGGTCTAATCGGAGCTGTAGCTGCCAGCCTACGCCAGAGCCACAGCAATGCGGGATCCGAGCCACATCTGCAACCTACACCACAGCTCACAGCAATGCCGGATAGTCAACCCACTGAGCAAGGGCAGGGACTGAACCCGCAACCTCATGGTTCCTAGTCGGATTCGTTCACCACTGCGCCACGATGGGAACTGCCATTCTTCTAAGTTCTGATATCTTTTTCATTAAACACTGAGGAAGCACTATTTCAAAATAATCAAACCTTTAAGGATATAAAACAAGTCTTTAATTATCTCGTTCAGGACTTGAAATCCCTAGGATCCCTGTTGCTGACTTAACAAGAAAGTAATGTACTTACTTTTTTTTCCCCTCCTTCATTATTTGTGTAAAAGGAGCTATGAAGCAGATTTGGACAATAAGGTTTATTCTTTTGGTTTTATTGGAGTATAATTAAAGTATGATAAATTATGCCTATTTAAAGTGTACCCTTTAAAAAAAAATCAGTTTCGACATAGGTACACATTTATGAAACCATGAGTCCCATCCAAATTAATGAACAGTTCCATCACCCCCAAAAGGCTCTACACGCTCCTTTGTTACCTGTCACTCCCTTCACCCCTGTCTCCAAGCGACCTACTGATAGCTTTCTGTCACTATTGATTAGATTTCTCTATTCTAGAATTTTACATAAGAGGAAGCATACAGTAAATATTCTTCTTTTTTTTTTTTTGGCATGACTTTTGGCATCATGATTTTGAGGTTCATCTATTCTGTACCAATAGTTTGTCCCTTATTTTCTTCTTTTATTTTCTGTGTATGGATATACTACTGTTTGCTTATCTGGTTATGCTGACAGACATTTCAGTTGGTTCCTACTTGGGACTATTAAAAGATCTGCTCTCACATCCTTTCTTGTTAAAAATGTTATTTCTAGTACCTTTGAATATAGAAAGATTCAGGTTCATTAATAATCTATTCTAGCATAGACTTCAAAGAAAAACTTTACTTCGTATTTTTAGTTAGCATTAACTATACGACTGGGCAAGTTTTGCAACCTCTGTGAGCTTCATTGTCTTCATTTACAAAATGATTGTTCTTTAGATACTAAGAATAAGAATAATAAGAAACACTTATGCAATGATTCATAGTCCTAACTTAAGGTCATTTTGTTATAAAATCTAAAAATAGATGAGAATAGAAGAATTTGGAAATTTAACACCTCAAAGATTCACTATTTCCAAATACATGTTGCAATTAGAAGTCTCTACTTAAAAAAAAAATTATGACTATATGACTAAATCTGCATGCATGTTATTTTAAAATTCAGATATTTTGATTATTTTATACATGATTTTATTAACATTATGGCAACTAACACGTCAAATAGGTTTTAAAATGTTAACTTAGATATAGATTCTTTAAAAACATACCTTTTTGGGGGGGGTCCCACTAAATGACTGAAACTCATACATATCCAGCTCTCATGACTGTGTGATGAATTGCTGGAAACAGAAATATCATGTTTGTTTGTTTCTCCCTTTTTGTTTGTTTGGGTTACATCTTCTTTTCAGTAGAAACTGGAGACAAACTAAATAATAGCAATGTCACAATGAATTATATTATGCTGCTCTACGTATAAATAACAGAGCATCTAACATGCACTAAGGTTGTATTATGTGCCCCACACCCGGACAAGCCCTTAGTCCCGAGAATTCTATGAGATGGGTGTTATTATCGCTGGATCATAGATGAGAAGACCAAGGGTTTTATAGTATTTATTCAGTTTTGTAGTGTTGTGGTACAAGAGAGAGCAGTAACTGAGAATATCACCTTAACATCATCTCTTCTCTGCTAAAATGCTGGTCCATCCAGATAAGTTATCAATCCCACTCAAACAGAGCAGACTGGGTTGCCTTTTCTTCTCTGGAGCAACATGGAGAGTTTCTCATAAGGGAAACGAATCATTAAATACCATTTTAGCCAGTGATAGTTCTGTTCATTTTTATCTCTGATGAAGGTAAGTATTGGCTTATTTCCCATCCCCTTATAGTACAGCAAATCCTCATAGTAGTAGTTTGTTAAATCAGATTTAATACATTCCTGAATAAAGCAATTAATCTTTTAAACTTAATTGCAAAATACTATTTGAGAATCTACCATGCACAGTAAGGAACGACAAAAGATAAAAGTCTTTCTGGGTAAACCATGTGTTTCCCATTTCTGAACTCTTCTGGACCTTCTATAGTTTCCTATTAATGTCATTAATTTAGGAATACCAAATGAGAAATCATGGCAAGTTTTTCCTCTTGGGGTATTTTGCTCATCTGTTTTCCAAAATCTGTTTTCATTCTCTAGAAGCCCAAACCTTTTCAGAAAAACTTTCTCATCATGGTCCCTTCATTTCATAAAACTGGTGTTCTATGGTATGTCAGTGAATGCTCCCCCTTTTTTTTAAATTGCCCCCCTTCTGGACGATTTAACATACCTTGTTAGCCGCTGGTCTAAACATTTTGCAGAATTATCAACCTGTTCTCTAATGGGAGCCAAGTGTTTATGATTGTAATCTCCATCCTTCTCCTAACATGTAACAGACTTTGGCATGATCATAATCCCTGTAGTATTCTCACTTTACTGCATAAACATCTTCTGGTCATATGGAAAATAACATCACTTATTCCTCAGTGGGTCATGGGGTTCAGCTGAAGCATCTTCCTCAAGTGAATTCGGGGTGCAGGAGTTTGTTCTATGTTCATTCCTTTCTAAAGATGTTTGAGAGTCTCTGATGAGAAGCCACAGGTGTAGCTAAGCTTCTTTGTAGATCTCGCCTGCATGCTTAAAGACTTATTAGCTCACGCTTGCTATTCAGCTAGTAATATTAGTGCCCGCAGATGCAGTGTGGGGCCAGACAAATGAACTACTGATGATCACTCACTTGGCATTTCTCCAGCCCAGCTATTTCTCCGTCAATCTAGAGACATTTCTCTGTCTCCCCTCAGTGTCGGTGAGGGACACTCAGATGGTGGGCCTGAGAAGCAGGTTTGGTAGAAAGAAGCAAGCTAAGCTTGGTTCTGTTTTTTACACCTTTAACTCAGGAAGACTAGCAGTATAGCACATCTTTGAACTATGATGCTAAATGTAAAAAGAAGAAATAACTCCTAGTTGGAGGACAATTCTATTTTTAGAGGAGAGGTTTATCTCATCTTTTCTCCCTGAGAACATGCAATCTCATTGTTCTCTTCCCTGTCAAACCAGAAATTTTATGGCAGAACATGTGGCTGGCTCTTATTAGTGATGATTATAGCAACATTTGTTCTGCAACTGCTTGCTTCTGTCGGTATGCCTTACAAAAGGCTAGAGAACCTGACAGTTGTGGCCCAAGTGTTGCATATTTACAGATTTACAGAGACTGACCTTGAGAGTTAATCAAATGCCTTTCAGTAGGAGAGTCTAAATACTGACCATAGGGCACTTTTACGTAGTATCAGTCTTTAAAGGTATGTTTACCTCAGCATTTCCAAACCAAGAATTCTATTATAAGAATGCCATCAATTTGTAAGACCTAGTGGTGACAAGATATATAAATACTAACTGTATTCTGAACCCCTGTTATTACATTGACCACAGTTTAAGCTTTAGATGGTGGGTTGTATTAGATGCGCTTTATGATTTGTTTCAGTATTAAAAATCTTTTGCTTTGTGGTTATTGTATTACTGCCAAAAGGAAACTGTGGCCAATTTAATATACTCTAAGGCCAGTGGAAGTGAAAGCAAGATGGAGCTATTTTAGTCTCTGTGAATCTATTCTTTCAGATAATTACACTGTAGAATAAATAGTATGTGATTGATGCTTTATTTCTTAACAACCTAACCTGACTCATCTTAGTTTTGCAGATAACCATTTAAAGTTTGTTTCCTTGGTGTTAGACTTTTGTCTATTACAAAGATAAATAACCTTTGCATTTACTTTCTTTTCTTTCTTAAGGTACTGTCCAAGAAGCTGGAACACTGTTAGCTAGCAAGAATGTTCGTGTCAACTGTTTGGATGAGGTAAAGTTTAAAATGTTTAATAAGGTGTTTGACTTCCTATGAGAATGGATAATGTATAAAATCCAATAATAATAATGAGGGTTTTTTAAGCATTTGTGCTCAGGTTATAGTAAACTCTTAACCAAATGTCAGCAGACAGATTGCAAAAGACAAATAAGCATGTGAAAGCATGTTTAATTTTACTAGTAATCAAATAAGTGACAAATCAAAACATATCACTTCTTGTGAAGTGTGGGAACCATTGGACTTATATATACTAATGGATTAGGTGTAAATTGGCATTATATTCTAGAGAAAATTTTAAAATATTTCTCATTTTTAAGTGTGCATGCTTTTGATCCAGCAATTCTCCTTCTAGGGGAGGTTAACTGAAACTCAATTCAACTTTCTAGAAAAATTGCTATTCAAAATAACTTTCTGAGATGGTGGTAGGTTATCTTCTGAGCTGTCCAGTATGGCAGCCATCAGCCATGGTAGCTAGTAGCTATTCTGTTATACAGAACAGTTATAGTACTAGAAAGTTAACTGAAATTCAATTTCCCTTGTGGAAAAGGAGGTATTCTGTTAACCCTTTACCCCCACATGGGTAGCAAAATTAGTATCAGAGAAAGTTTAAAGAAAAAAAAAAGACGGCTTTTTTTTTTTTGGTCTTTTCTAGGGTTGCACCTGTAACATATGGAGGTTGCCAGGCTAGGGGTCTAATTGGAGCTACAGTCACCGGCTGGCCTATGCCAGAGCCACAGCAACACCAGATCCAAGCCATGTCTGTGACCTACACCACAGCTCATGGCAAGCTGGATCCTTAACCCACTAATCAAGGCCAGGGATCGAACCCACAACCTCATGGTTCCTAGTCGGATTCGTTTCTGCTGCGCCACGATGGGAACTCCAAGATGGCTCTTTCTTATAAATTAATAATCCAAGAACATACCAGCCTTAAAGAAAACTGTAGAATTCAAAGGAGAAATTTATAAGACCACAATAGCATCGTTTAGAAAACAATAGATTAATTAGAAAAAAGTATTCAGGGGATAGAAAATTTGGATAACCTAATGGTCTATGCACTGTATATTCCTTTTTACATGAAACAGTGATAAAAATGTGTCTATGTATTATACTATTTTATAAAGGAGAGTTTTAGCTAATTTTAAACAAGTTAAGCAATATAACACTGAAGATAAACAAAATGTGATCTAAATAATAAAGCATATAATCTGAATGCTTTTTTAAATTTTTAAATAGTTCTTAGATAAAAGAAGAAATAGAAGTAGAAATTGCCTATTTACAACTGAAAACATTTATTAAAAACTACTGTTTATCAAAAGCTGTGTCATGTGACCAGTGATATTCAGAGTAAGTTTTACAGCATTTATTATTATGCTTTCAAACTTTGTGCTATTCTGAGCTTTCAACTCATGAAATTAGAAAAAAAAGAATAAAGTATATAAAAATTAGAGAAATGAATTAATAAAAATAAAATGGAAATAAAAATTTTATAAAGCCATCAAGCTTAAACCACAGAAGTAAAAATAAAGAAAAATGAAAATTAAAGCCTTTTGTGCTTCAAAGCACATCATCCAGAAAGTAAAAAGACAACCCACAGAATGCTTTTACAGATCATATCTGATAAGGGCCTTGTAACTAGAACATATTAAGAACTCCTACAACTCAATAATAAAAAAGACAAATAACCCTATTAAAAATGGGCAAAGGCTCTGAATAGACATTGCTCCAAAGAAGACATACAAATACCAATATGCATGTGAAAAATGCTCAAAATAAGCTGCCAAGAACTGTAAATCAAAACCACAGTGGGAGACCACTTTACACCCACTAGGATGCTGATAATAAAAATATAGATAATAACAAGTATTGCTGAGGATACGGAGAAATCAGAACCATCATGCATTGCTGCTGGGAATGGAAAATGGTGCAACTGCTCTTCAAAACAGGTTGCTAGTTCCTCAAATAATTAAACATAGAGTTACCATATGTCCCAGCAATCCTAAGTATATACCTAAGAAAAATAAAACATATGTCAACAGAAAAGCTTGAACATGAATGCTTATAGCAGCATTATTCATAATACCCAAAGGTGGAAACAGCCATCAACTGATAAATGGATAAACAGAATATAGTATATCTATGCAACGGAATATTATTCAGTCACAAAAAGGAATGAAATCCTGGTACATGCCACATGGTACAACATGGGTGACTATCAAAAACATTCTGCCAAGTAAAAGCAGCCAATCATCCATTCTATAAATGATTCCATTTATAGAACATGTCCAAAGTGGGCAAGTCCATAGACACTGAGTGGGTACCCTCTTACCCACTGGCGCTGGGTGAGAGGGTAGGGGAGAGGAGAATGGGAGTGACTGCTAACAGATAGGGTGTTTCTTTTGGGTGTGACCAAAATATTCTGAAACTGATTGTGGTAATGGCTGCACATCTCTGAAAATACTAAAACTTAATTGTAACATTGAATGGGTGAATTTTATGTCAATAAAACTGTTTAAAAAGAAAAGAGAAAAGTTATCAATTTAAGACCAGAATTATAGACAATTTGGAAAATATAAACACGAAAATAGTATGTATAAACACCAAGGAAGTAAGAGCATAACTTCAATTATAAGAGAAATTGTTGTAACTTTTTTGTTTAAGCCAATTCATTTGAAAACCCATATGAAAGTAGTGATTTTGTAGAAAAACAAAAATGAATATATTTATTGCATATAGAAGTAGGGAAACTAGGATAATTAAGGAAGATTTATATAAATCTATTTAAATGCCAGCTACCTTTTAAAGCTGCAAAACCTGAATTAAGCTTTACAAAACCTTCACAGATCATTTAATTCTCATTTTACATAGATTGTACCATTATTTTAAAAAAGATAGGAAGATACCCATTTCATTTGATATAGTTAGCATAATGCTAATGCCAAAATAGGAAGAAGCCCAAGCAAACCATGGGCTCAATTCAATTTGTAAATACAGATACAAAAACATTATATAAAATATTAGCAACTTGGAGTTCCCTTTGTGGCTCAGTGGTTAACGAACCTGACTAGGATTCATGAGATTGTGGGTTCAATCCCTGATATCGCTCAGTGGGTTAAGGATCTGGCATTGCCCTGAGCTGTGGTGTAGGTCGCAGACACTCCTCGGATCCTGCATTGCTGTGGCTGTGGTGTAGGCTGGCAGCTGTAGCTCTGATTCAACCCCTAGCCTGAGAACTTCCATATACTGCAGGTGTGGCCCTAAAAAGCAAAAATAAAAATAAAAAAATCAAAATTTAGCAACTTGATCTAATAGTGTATCAAGAGGAATAAGACTTATCTAAGTAAGGTTTCTCCAAGAATAATAGGATGGTTCGGTTTAGAAAATCTTCCAGTGTAATTCACTATATATTTCAGAATAAAAGAGAAATCTTATCTCAATAGATACTATAATACATTTGGTAAAGTTTAACTATTGAGGTTAAGACCTTTTTTAGCAGATTAAGATAAAATTGCTCTTCTGTAACTTTTCAAAAGAATAAGCTTGCAGAAACTTTTCACAAGCATCGGCAATCCTACTTGATGTTAAAACATTGGACACATTCCTATACCTAATGTTTAAACTTTAGGAGCACCAGGATGAAGACAAGATTTCTGGAGATTTTGTGAGTGAGGAGATTTGGCCTCCTTGGTATTACTTGAACATGATGCTTCTGTCCTTAGAAGAGTATTACACTCTCATTGTTTTTATAGGAGCATTCTTTCTCTAGTTATTTACATCCTTTGTTCCCTCCAGGCTACCTGCTCAGAGGGACTTCTTTGACTGTCCTCTTAAAAATAATGATCTCCTCTTAGGTTCAGGCATTCCCTCTCCTCCTTACTCAATGTTATTTGCCTATAGCACTTAATTATCATCATCTGCCTTGTCACCCCTACTCAAATTTAAGTGCCAGGGAGGTAGACTATAGGGCATGGGATTTGTTCATTGCTACTCACAGTGCATAGACCTGTGTCTGATGTATCTTAGGCACTCATTAAATATTTGCTGAATGAATGCTTACTGTATTTAATGATATACAACTATAACTTAGTAGACTAATATTGATGAATTCTTTAAGAATTATGGGAGAGAAATTTATTTTTAGGGTCATCATATCCAACATTTTTAAAATGACCAGAGTTTTCATCTCCTTATCATTTTCCCATTACTGTTCTCAAGAAACTGACTACTCCTACTAAGCTGCCTCTTATGCAGCCTCCTGAATGGTCCTAGCCTCCCAATAATTCTCATATCAACAACCCTCCTAATAATATTGATGACTGCATTCATAATAATAGTCTAGAATCATCCAGAACAATTCAAATTATATTAGCATTCTGAGATTTGCTAAAAAGATTTTATGTTTTAGAGAGATTTTCGTTCAAAACAACTTTGAAATTCCAGCACTAAGAGTCTATCCTGGGTTCTGAGAAAGCTTGTTTATGGGAAACTGCACATTTATTTATCCACCATATAGTATTAGGTACTCAGCATATAAGGTTGGATGTTTCATTGGATATGGACAAAAACATATGGAGACTAAACAGTGTAGTCTGGGATAAACACTCCCAATCATTTCCCCATATTCATACAATCATATATATGACCAAATCATATATATGATAAAAATATATGATTTGGGGATCCTTATTTTAGAAATGAGACCACTCTAACATATATTTTCCACATCTTGTTTTTTCATTGACAGTAATTCTTGGAAATTTCTTCAAATCAGTAGATACAAACGAATTCAGTCAGTAACATCATAAAAATATTCCATGTTACGGATAAACCATATTCAACTTTCCCCTTGATAAGTATTTTATTTGTTTTGAAGTTTTTCCTTAGATATTTTTTTCTTTTTGATACTCCCCCCCCCCCCCCACCGCCCCAGTGCATTTGTATCTGCTTGTTCATTTGTTTCCCTAGGAGATAAATTTGTGTAGTAGAGTTGAGAGCACTGGGAAATTTGAGTTTTGGTCCTTGCTCTGGACATTTTACAAATCATGTGAGGTTGACCAGTTCTCTGAATTTGTTTGCTAATCTGTAGAAAAACCTCTGGCAATAAAACTATGTTTTTTTTCTCAGTAGTTTATGGAAGATCCAAGTGAGGAAGGGAGTATAAAAATGCAGATTACAAAGATGATTTTATTAATCCAGGTTTATGTTTTTATTTAATTGCAGAAATTGTTCATAGGCGGGGGGAAGGTAAATAAGTAAAACTAATACTTATTTCCTTTCTATTAAAGAATGGAATGACTCCTCTAATGCATGCTGCCTATAAAGGGAAACTTGATATGTGCAAATTACTTTTACGCCATGGAGCTGATGTAAATTGTCATCAACATGAACATGGATACACAGCCCTCATGTTTGCTGCACTTTCTGGTGAAGTTTTAGCACTTATTATAATATAGTAATAATTTTAAAAGATAAAAGTTCCTGTTTGGCACAGCAGGTTAAAGGTCTGGCGTTGTCAACAAATATATGATGTATATTTTTAAATTAAATGCTTTTTTATTATAGTAATTTTAAGATCATGTCTTATGGAAAGAAATGGTAGAATTTGGTTCTAAAAGCTACATTGTATGAAATGTGTTAAATAGTTAATTTGGTGATATTTCCTTAGTTTTTTTTAAATCACTTAATTCTGTATTGACAGTGTATTTTGTGTAGAGTCATGGAGCTAGATCTGTTATTCTTACAAGTGCCTTTGATGCTCTATATTTTTATATTTTGAAGTAATATTAAATCTTTGTTCTCTTGAAAAAATAACTGTTATCAAGCTACTTGTTTCCACTGATTTACATGCTTAATATCATGATCCACTTAGAAATATACTCTTGATTCATGTTGCTTATAATTTGATGAATAAAGAAAATTGGAAACTATTATCTAAAATTAGGTGGAGAGTTCCCATCGTGGCGCAGTGGTTAACGAATCTGACTAGGAACCATGAGGTTGCGTGTTCGATCCCTGCCCTTGCTCAGTGGGTTAACGATCTGGCGTTGCTGGGAGCTGTGGTGTAGATCGCAGACGCGGCTCGGATCCCACGTTGCTGTGGCTCTGGCGTAGGCTGGCAGCAACAGCTCAGATTCGACCCCTAGCCTGGGAACCGCCATATGCCGCGGGAGCGGACCTAGAAATGGCAAAAAAAAAAAAAAAAAAAAAAGACAGAATAAAATTAGGTGGAATTATCTGTTCTTGTTACAGTTTGTTAAGAAAATAAATATGTTGGAATTCCTGCTGTGGCGCAGTGGGTTAAGAATCTAACTGCAGTGGCTTGGGTCACTGCAGAGGTGCCGGTTGGATCCCTGGCCTGGTGCTGCCAGTTAAAGAATCCTGTGTAGGTCACAACTGAAGCTCAGATTCAATTCCTCGCCCTGGAACTTTCACATGCTGCCGGTGTGGCAAGAAAGGAAGGGAGGAAACATTATATAATATTATCATGCAGTAAAAGCAGTAATCTGTATTTTATTTTATTTTATTTTATTTTTTTGCTTTTTACGGTTGTACCCACAGCATATAGAAGTTCCCAGGCTACGGGTCAAATTAGAGCTGCAGCTGCTCCTATGCCACAGCAGTATGGTATCTGAGCCTCACCTACAACCTATACTGCAGCCTACAGCAATGCCTGATCTTTCATCTGCTGCGTGAGGCCAGGGATCAAACCCAAATCCTCATGGTTACTAGTTGGAGTCATAACCCACTGAGCCAGAGTGGGAACTCCCAGTAATCTTCATTTTTATAATCCTGGAATAGGAAAGCATTTCTAAGCATAATATAAAATGGTAGAATTCAAAAAGGACAACATTGTCAGATTTGATTACATAAAATCTTAACAGTTCCATTTATATATAATAACATACCTAGAGTTAAAATACAAATAAACTAAGGAAAATAGTTATTACATTTCTTAATGGGTCATATCATGATACATGAAGAGTTACTATAAGTCAACTAGAAAACAACAAATACTATAGTAGAAAATTAGACAGAAAATTAAACAGAGAACAGCAGAATACAACTGATAAACTTAAAGCACTTTCACCAATAATCAAAGAACTGCACATCAGAATGACAAATGATAATTGTTCACTTATCATATTGGCAAAGGTTAGGAAGGAGTGACGGTGCCCAGTATTGGCACAGGAACTTGTATGCACTGTTTGGAGAGTGCATATCTACCCAACCCTCTTGGAAAGCAGCCTGGTAAAATGCATTTAACATATGCATAATCTTTGAACCTACAATATGTTTTCCAGGAACTGTTCCTGAGGATATCCTAGTTCAAACTTGCAAAATTTAATGGGAAGTACTGTTCAGTGAGTATAGGTTATAACAATAAGTTATCTGTAATGATTCCATTAGTAAAAGAGTACAAATAAAATAACTATGGATATGTAGAACAAAGTGTAGAAAGATAGATCCTCAGCTATCAGTAGTTATTTCAGAGCCTGTAGGTGCGAGGGATGGGGTAAGTTAGTAGATATTAAGGGGGAACTTTTATTCATTTTATTTCTTGTCTTTGGAGGGGGGTGTCTTTTTTTAGGGCCACACCCATGGCATATGGAAGTTCCCAGGCTAGGCATCAAATCAGAGCTGAAGCTGCCAGTGTACCACAGCCACAGCAATGTAGGATCCAAACCACGTCTGCAACCTACAGCACAGCTCACAGCAATGCCGGATCTTTAACCCACTGAGTGAGGCCAGGGATTGAACCCACATCCTCATGGATACTAGTCGGGTTTGTTACTGCTGAGCCACGACGGGAATGCCTCTTGTCTTTGTTTTTTTGATTTTTTTTGTTTTGACTTTATACAAAGTATTATCATTGGAAAAACGAATTTTGTATTGTTAAAAAAAAAAAAGTGATAATCCTGTACTATTTTCCTATTGCTTGATGTATTTTCTAGAAAAGGTTAATTTCTATGTGAGTCCTGTAGCACTTTACTTTTTACTGTAGTTATGATTTAAATTTTGGAAAAAAAGGAAATTACCCATAAAATGGAAACCTAAAACTAAATGGGGAAAAAAGGGTACAGATTATTTACAAGGGAATATTTGAATTGTGCATTCCATAATTTTAATGAATGTTTCTTTTTAACTCTAGGTAATAAAGACATCACATGGGTAATGTTGGAAGCTGGTGCCGAGACAGATGTTGTCAATTCTGTAGGAAGAACAGCAGCTCAGATGGCAGCCTTTGTGGGTGAGTTTAATGGCAGTTTTACATGAGGTTATACCCCAGATTACCCCAGATTTCCTCCATGGAGAAAAATACCACTTTGTTTCTCAGAATTTAAATACTGTCTTTTTTTTTTTTAAGCAAATGTTTACAGTTTTGTCCAACTTAGTGAAACACCTAATGACACTTTGAAGAATATGAACAAGGTATTTTGAATTTCCACTCTGAGATAGAGAAAGTGGTGAGGCCATTTTTATTGCATTCAAATGCTTGAATGAGAATATTTTACATCCCTGTGGAAGTAGTTTAGAATAATGTTTAAAAACAGGAACTGTGGAGTCAACAATTCTGGGCTAAAATTCTGGCTGTACCACTTAAAGGCAAGTTATTTAATGATACTGATCTTCAGTTTCCTCATTGCAGGATGGCTACATGGTTACTGAAAGGGTTAAATGAGATAACAGATCTAGAGAGCTTTACATGTTGCTCTCAATAAATGCCATAGTTACTGCTATTAATAATAATTACAACATTGATTAGGAAGCAGCATTAATGATAATATACAGCTGCTTCATTATCATCCTCATCAACCACAAACATTTTTTAGTATGTTAATCTTATTATTTGACATTGTATGGGGGAGTTAGAAAAGAGTGGGAATAGTATTTGATGTTTGGTATTTTGGCTCCACTGAGTTGGCAATTAGGAGTCTATTGATAGAAAAACTGAGATAGATACATCTAATTTATTGGGAATGTGGTAAGTAGCTTTGTGGAGCTTAATAACTCATTAAATAGATTCTTAACATTCACAACCTATAGACCAAGCATCATTCTAGAAGCTTTGGTGATAAGACAGAGGGTGTTTGTGCGTTCATGGCACTAAGAGGCCAGCGGTGATGACAGTGTAAAAATAACACTCTAATGGATGACTTTGGGGTTCCATAGAAATACATCAAAGAGAGATCTTCCCTCCCATTCCAAGGGAATTTCAAGAGAGAAATGACATTTAAGCTGAGATGGGAATTAGATATGGAGGACAGTGACTGTATATGGTATTAAATTTTATTTTTATATTCTTAAAATTACTGGAGTCACTTTCTGACAGCTCTGTGGGAACAAATATTCTTGTTTTATTTTATTATTTATTTATTTATTTATTTGCTTTTTAGGGCTGCATCAGCGGCATATGGAGCTTCCCAAGCTAGGGGTCTAATCGGAGCTGTAGCCAGCGGCCTACACCAGAGCCACAGCAATGCCAGATCTGAGCTGCATCTGTGACCTACACCACAGCTCATGGCAACGCCAGATCCTTAACCCAATGAGCTAGGCCAGGGATTGAACCCGCAACCTCATGGTTTCTAGTCAGATTCGTTTCCACTGAGCCACGATGGGAACTCCTCTTGTTTTATTTTAACTCAATTTTAAGAGGATTTGAGAAAGGTATAGCCTTGCCATGCAAACTTAAGAGAAATAGTTATCTCCCACAGTTCAAGACTCCCTGGTTGCCACCACCTCACCTCTAAGCTAATTTTGACAGTGTTCAGTGTAGTGAGAAAAGAATGGTAAACTGGATCATGAGACCCATTTTAGTTCATGTCTGCTCCTAATTAGTTACAAGATCATAGGCAAACCCCTTCACCTTCCACATCCTCAGTTTTCTGAGCTGTAAAAAGAAGGCAAAAAATTAAATGATCTGAAGTTCTATTTAATCTACAAGTTTTCATTATATCCACAATGTAATAAAATAGAGCTCAGATAGAGGTTAAGTAACTTTCCCCAGACCACAGGGCTAGAAGTGGAGGAGTCTGTCCTTTCAACCATGAATACAATTAATATTTTTTCTCTTCTTAATATTATTATGTTAATAAAAATCTAAAGTAGAGTTACCACAATTGTATCCTAAAATGAGGGTAAAGTTTTCATTCCATTTTAATCTATTTAGACTAATTTCATAGATAGAAAATTACATTGTACCCTTTCAGTTAACATGATACTTGTCTTAGAGTTTGTCTTACTAAAAACTCATTCTTCACCTTTTTTTCCCCTCAAGCAGATCCGTATGTATACATATATACATACACAGGCAAGATTTTTGTTGTCTTTTAAAAATATGTTCATACAAACATACTCCTTAAAGCTTGTTCTCTTCACTTAACAGTTCGCATGGAATTCCCTCTCAGTAGGTAAAAGATAAAGAATGCTTTTCTGTTTACTAGTGCATACCCTCCTGTTCACAAAGCTTCCAATTAAACTCATTTCTCAGATATTGCCTAGAAACAAGAACAAAACTATACCCTGTGCCCCCATCCTTAAGGCATTGTATTTGCCGGTTTAGCAACCCCAACAAAGTGAAACCCTTATTTCTCCACATACTCTGTGTTTGCCTTGTCAGGCAACAGACCTTTCCTTTCCTCCTCCCCCACGACCACTGGCGGTGGACTTTGCTGAGAGAGTTTAGAGTTTTTAGTACCAATACATCCTTAGAGTATCATCCACGGTGTATTCTTTCTCCCTCAGCAGTCCTCACCATCAGCAGTATAATTGCTCCGTCATGTTGCTTCCATCATTCAGATTAACCATCTCCGCTACCAAGGGCGGTTGTTCGCCACCGTCTTTTCTCCTTGCTCCATCTTGAGATCTCTGTTCTTTATGTTTGGGTTACAGGACCTTCTCAGATGGTATGTAGGTTGTACACTGTTTGAAACTCATCATAACCATGGTTATCTTTTTCTCTGAAATACGAGTCACATCCTGGCTAATTCCACCATTCTTCTACCACTGGTCTTCTCTCTAGGTCATATATAGAACCTATTGCACAGTTTTCTAAATTCAGGTTTTACAAGTGAGAATGTAATCTATTTTTTTTTTTTTTTGGTCAGCTTTTCATTTCTCTTTCTGCAACTGTGTTTCAATTTCTGTTTATCCTTGAGAGTAAAAAATTGTACTACCATGTGTCCGGTTCTCATTAATCCTGCCTGGAGCTGACTTAGTAAGCTCATTTAGTGTGGAAGATTTTTTTTTTTTTTGTCTTTTTTTTTTTGGGCCGCTCCCACGGCATATGGAGGTTCCCAGGCTAGGGTTCGAATCGGAGCTGTAGCCACCAGCCTATGCCAGAGCCACAGCAACGCGGGATCCGAGCCGCATCTGCAACCTACACCACAGCTCACGGCAACACCGGATCGTTAACCCACTAAGCAAGGGCAGGGACCAAACCCGCAACCTCATGGTTCCTAGTCGGATTCGTTAACCACTGAACCACGACGGGAACTCCAAGTGTGGAAGATTTGAGTCCCGTAATAGTAATACTGGAAATGATGCACTTGTCCCCACCCAGCCCCCAATACGAGCATTTAGTTTCTGTATTAATAGTACTGTTTTATTTGTATGTATTCAGAATTCATAAATTAAAGCTTATAAAACTAAATATTTAATAGTTTCAATTATAAAAATTTAAATATAAATTAAATGAAAATTTATATTTATAAAGATAAACTTTAAATATATATGTATCTCACTCTAATATAAATTATTAGCACATTGGTTAAAAAAATACTAAAAGAACCTAAGCACTATCTAAATTGAGAAACATTAATCTTGGGAAAAAGTAAAGTAATACTATTTTTTCCTTCTCCTGAAGGTGTAATTTTAAGAAACCCCAGTCCTGTGACACCGTCAGTATTATGTATCCAGTATTTTATGTACAAATATTTCCAACTGCAAACAAGGCTTTTTCTGAGTATTATACTTGGGGATTGATAAGATGATGTATACAAGCTAAGTCCATGTTTTCCTCTGACCCCTTTACCTTCAAATCTTCCTGTGTCTGTTTTAATATTTAGGAGCTAATTTAGAGCATTTTTTTCTTTTCTTTTCCCGAACAGGAGTATGTATGTTTTTATTGAAGCTGGATATATTTTAAGAAAGCAGTGCGATTTGTCTTCAACTTTTTCAGTTTCTTTATGTACAATTGTAAATCTTCCACACACAGTTATCTTTGGCACTTTTGATGCTGTCCTATTTATATCCCACTTGCAGTAGGAAATTTGCTTGACTGTCATTTTTCTCCCTTCTTGAAGATCGTGTAGGTAGAGATGATCATTTTCTAAACAGAGCACTTCAGATTTTTAATGTCCTGTTACTGTTTGACTTCTCCTCGAGATAGATGTATTAGAGATTACCAGTTTAAAAAATAAGAAGAAAAAAACTGGTGTTTCAGCACTTAAGAATAGCATTAAATACCAAAAAATCACACTGTGACCACTACTAACATTTCCCTCTAAATCACGGACAAGTTCTTTTACCCTTTGTTTAGTTCTCTGTGCATTTCTCTCTTTTTCTTGCATCTGTTTTTCAGCTCTCTCATCTCTTCCATAATGATTTCTATACGCAGGTTTTTCTCAGAGATATTTCATCTACTTCATTTTCTACATTACTATTTTAGTTTTCAATAATAACCAGGATTACTTCCGTCATTTTATCTCTTAATTTTTAACAGCAGAATCTTTCTGTGGTTCATGAAAGTCTGTTTACATATTGTAATTGATCTGCTTAATTTAAGTGTTCTTTGGTATCTGTGGTTATGGCTTGGCTGTGGTATTGTTATAGTTTATGTTGTTGGTACAAGTCCCACGGAAGACGCCCTCTGCTGGCGGCATTGCACATCTTTCAAGACTGGATCCTTTTGGGTCTGCATCTCCTCAGCTGACGGGGTTGTGGAGCCCGTGAAGGGAAGTGCCATTGACTCTATACCTGTGGGCCCAGAGTCAACAAACCAGTAGTATTTCATCCTCTGCTGAGACACAAGTGGGAAGCCATTCCATTCCTTGGCCAGCCTCAAGGACCTACCTGGTCCACAGTACAATCCCCCCGCAAGTCACCTGCTGTTGGCAGGATTGAGCAGATGCTCCCAGGACCATGCACAAGTAGGCAGGCCACCCGGAGCAGGCAGAAAGGAAGAAGCAGTCTGTCCTCTGGAGAGCCTGCACCTGCGAATGTGCCCTCCCTGCCCAGAGTGGCTGCTTTTTTGCTCCAGAGAAGTAGTGGCGAGAGGGCTAGGGAGGGAGAGGCAGCAGGAACACAGGCCACTAACTTGGCCAGGGAAGGATTTGCTTTCCTAGAACTGTTTTCACCTCTAGAGATGGCTTAGATAAGTGGTATCTTAGGGATCTAGGAGAAGCTATAATGTGGATTCCAGCTTATGGGAACAAAAGCTTTTTCTCTAATTCATTTCACAAAGCCAAGCTTTTCTCAAATTCAAGGGGAGGAGAGAATAGGTTAACATGAATAATAATTATAATAATGATAAAAAAAACTTTATACAGAATCAATTTAAATTCTGTACAAAGGAAGCCAGATGTGATTAGGGAAGAATAAATGTCATTTATGTAGGGTTGGAAGAAGAGACATTTAAATTACCAGCAACTTTTATTAAATATTCAGAGTTGATTTTAAGTTGAATACTTTTTTTGTTATCCACCTAATCTTCATATGTGTTGTGGATTCTCTGTCTTTAAAAGGAGATTATTTCTCAACTTTACAAAGCATGCTTAGAGATGTTCCCCAAAACATTTTACCTCTCCTCCTCCTGTATTTTCCTGAAAATTAAAGATGTTGATGCATGTTTACTTGGAAAAACAGAGCAGCATAATTAATATAAAATGTATTATTCTGAATAATACAATGTCTTATTCTGAATAATTAAATAATGCATTTCCTATTTTCCTCTTAAAAGGTCAGCATGATTGTGTGACTATAATCAACAATTTCTTTCCTCGAGAGAGACTGGAGTATTACACTAAGCCGCAGGGTCTGGATAAAGAGCCGAAACTGCCCCCAAAGCTGGCAGGCCCACTGCATAAAATTATCACCACAACAAATCTTCATCCTGTCAAGGTACTGTAGTATTTACTGTATTTGCTTTTTATTTAAATATTGCATCATAATTTAAACAGCTCTGCATCTATAAGATCCTAAGAGTCTTGGGTTGGCTTTTGTAGATGTAAAGCTTGTGATGGGCTTGCTTGTGAAGGAAAGCTCTCATTTGAAACCTAGAAGAGAGTGAAGGACATAGACTAGAGAAGGAGGAAAAGCCAGACAGAGATGGGTTTGGCTGGAGACTATGTCATACCTCCTCTCACAGGGTGGTCTGGATCCTGACGCCTCTAGAAAGGCAAGGGACCCTGGCTTTCATATGTCAGTCTGTCATTGGTGCCAGTCTTTCTCCAGAGGGGAAGGACAGCCTCCCAGATAGTACCAAGTAAGATGGCTCTCTTTGGATGAAGGAAATTCCCTGAGGAAGGAGGCAGCTTAGAGCCAGGGCAGCCATCCGTCCCAGGAGCAGGTACCTAGTGCACAGTCCTGTTAAAAAGGATCTGTAGTCTCTGGGTGGGGCACCAGTAGTCTCTGCTACAATAATTATCCTTCCAGGAAATTTTCTGAAATGTAATCATGAACACATTTTTGTCATGCATGTAGGTATTTATTGCACTTAAGTAATGCAGTTCTTCCAGTAAACAGTCAAATCACACAGATTTTTCAAACTTTGTAGACCAACCTGAAAGTTCAGATGGCTTAACTGGGAAACCTAAGGAGCTGTTCTGAACTTTTCTCACTGATATTTTCTTCATATTTTATATATGACCTTTTTGCTTATTTATGAAATGATTTTCTAATTGATCTGAATGAATTTAATTTTTCAATGACTTATCACAGACAATTTCATGAGTGCTTTTTCAGACTTTAATGTCTTTATTCATAATAAATAGATTTAATAGTAATTCAGAGATGTTTGGTGAGCAAGACAGTATGTTGGTCAAAATTGAGGTTTTTCCCTTAATAGAAAGTGTTATAATGTAGTGAAGTAGATTTCCTTGGAAGTCTGTTACAAAGGAAGAATGTGGAATTTACTTATCATTAAAATAAGTGGACAGTTCTCATAAAGAAACTTTTGAAAACGAACACATTGAAAGATAAAAGTTCCAGTAGTTCCCGTCATGGCTTAGTGGTTAATGAACCCGACTAGTATCCATGAGGTCTCAGGTTCAATCCCTGGCCTTGCTCGGTGGGTTAAGGATCTGGTCTTGTGGTGAACTGTAGCTGTAGGTTGCAGATGTGGCATGGATCCCACGTTGATGTGGCTGTGCTGTAGGTTGATGGCTACGGCTCTGATTCAATTTGATCCCTAGTCTGGGAACCTCCACATGACTCGGATGTGGCCCTAAAAAGACAAAATAAATTAACTAGTTCCAAATTGTATATAATTTTATTACTTTATTGATGCAGCCTTTTGTATATAGTCTTTGAAGCTCAGGAAACAAACCAGCAAAAAATACCTTTCATGTGGCCCTTCACCCAAATTAATTTTCTGGAGCACCAAGAGAAATGACAGACTAGTGGCTCCTTTTCCCCGTGAAAGACAAGTGGAGTCTATTCTGTACTTCTTTTTTAAAACTCAAATGTTTTACTTAAAATTCTGAAAGGAACACTAGAGGCAACATTTGTGATCCTAATTGAGCAAAAAGAAATTCAGCCATGAAGTAGTTGTCTGTCTAATTGGAGATTACATAGGACTTAGAATTTAACCTTTCTTTCAGTCTTTCTTTCCCTTCCAGTGTGCACAGGACAGAGAGAAGTCCTACAAAGACTGACTCCTACTCCATGGCACTCTTCCTCTTAGGAGGGAGGCAGGCTGGGATGGGCAGACAGGATTTTTCCTAGGGATACAGTATTTCTCAATGTAAAGAATGTGTGTGGTTTTATAAGGCCCTTGTCATTCCCCTTCCAGCCTGGGCATTACAGGATGTTCTGGGTTTGATTGATTTGAAGATGTTTCCTTATGTTTGTATTTCATTGTGTCTTATATCAGTAATCTCAATTATTGCAATAATTAAGTCTGCGGAGTAATCGTTGATGTTTACTCAGGACCTAGTCTCTTAGGGTTATATATCCTAAGAATTATTGTACCTCCAATTATCTTTAAAGGCACATTATTTTGAGTTAGACTGAGAGTATATTTATACAGACAAATTATAAAGTTACATAAACTAAAATCACCTATGTTATATTTTTTAGAGTACTTGGACTTTTAAGAGAGCCAATTCTGTGATAAGAGTACCTTTCTTCATATCAGAGTTTGTTTTTTTGTAGGTATAGTCTATTTACTTGAAAACCCTTCTTTTATCCACACTTTAGATAAAAGCTGCCCAGTTGCTTTTCTGGTAGTCCGTTTTCACTGCTTTACCCTTTTCAAGCTGGCATGGGTCTTCATAAGGGTGTATTATAAAAAAGTAACTAATAGTGACTCTTATTAAGTCAAAGAGCTTTTTAAAATAAGCACAATACAACCCTCAGTCCAACAGTGCACCTTTTTACTGCTGTGTACCTAGCAGAGCTACATTTGTGTGGAGGTCAAGTGCCTGCTATAGCAATAAGGATGTTTGTTTTCAACAGGGACTTGGGGAATTGTGCTGATGCCCAGAATACAGATGTTAGAGTGGAGAAAAACAGGCAAAGGAAAAATGACAATAGCATTGAGCAGGGTCTCTAAGTTGATCGGGAAACAGATGTGTGCAAGTCTTTTGATTGTTGACATAATTTTTAAGCCCAGAATTGTCAAATTAGTAATTTTTCAAAAATGTGATTTAAAAAATAAAAAGAATATAAAATGCCACTGAATAAAGATATTCTAAACTAGCTGTTCTTTGGGAGATGAGATAAAAATGGCTTTTGCGCCTACATGAATATATTTATTCCTCCTCAGTAATTAATAATGATTCCCTTTATAATAAATATTATGCTGCAGAGATTAAAGGAAGGAAACTAATTCAAACATTATTATTTTGTGTGCAATTATGTAAATGCTTCAGTGAGCTCATGGTTGAGCTGTGGTTATCTATCATTTTTCATTGTGTGTACTGCTATATATTATAAAATAAATAAAGTCTAATGTCTTAAACAAAACAACTGTTCTATTTGGGATTTTTTAAAAGAATTCTCACATGTAAATTTAAATTCTATGTTTTGATTATAAATGCTGTATACAGAATATTGAGCAAATAGCTTCAAATGATTGAGGTTGACAGCAGAAGTATAAACAGGTAATTAATGTGTTTTCTCTGCCCCAAGTTAATTTCTTTCTTTCTTTTTTCTTTTTTTCTTTTTTTTGCTTTTTAGGGCTGCACTTGTGGCATATGAAAGTTCCAAGATAGGGGAGCTGCCAGCCTATACCATAGCCACAGCAATGCAGGATCCAAGCCATGTCTGCGACCCATACCACAGCTCCCTGGCAACACCAGATCCTTAACCCACTGAATGAGGCCAGGGATTAAACCCATATCCTCATGGATACTAGTTGGGTTCATTGCCACTAAGTCACAACTAATTTCTGATACATATTATGTTAGGGGAAGTTGTCAGCAAAAGTACCAATAAGAATTTTGATACTTCTTCATGAAGTCTAATAATTTATTATTGGGTGCTATATTTTAAGTAAAATACTAGGTAATATATCAACTTAGTAGTGTCAAAAATAAGTAAAAATCTTATTTTAATTTAACAAGAGCATTAAATTTATGGTAAAATTTTAAGTAGGAGGCTAGGCATAGGTTTTACTTATGTTAACAAATTATCTTTCTTCATGTCTAAAGAAAAGGATCTAATTCCTGAAATCTGCTACCCATTGTTTTCTGATGTTTATATTGCCTGAGATAAGTGTCTAGCTGTAATATGTATGTTAGCAAATACTGAATGATATTCTGCTCTGAGAATACAATTGTGCCCACATTACACATGTGTTTACATTACTGTTAGGTCACTATGGATTTTTATAGCTGTCCTATGCAAGCCTACCACAGCCAGTTTAAAAAAAAAATACTCCCTATTACACTAAATTTGAGCTTAATCTGTGCATATATGGGTAGTGTGGAACTCATAATGCATTAGACTGGATAACTCTAATAAGCCCATTTTAAAACTTTGCTTTCCTCTTTGACCTGTTCCCACTGATGATTAGAAATATATTAGAAAAATTTCCACAGTAAAATGTAATTAATCAGTAAGTAATACACCCTTTAATCTTAGACTTCTGTCTTTAAAAATCTCATTTCTTTATAATTAACAAGAATGAATAAGAACTATAGTATTCCTAGCCATGATATCCTAGCACTCAGTAATGTTAACTAAGAGTAGTAACTGCTCTGTGATTTGATTCTATGGATAAAGGATGTGCAAATATGCCATGCTTATCTTTAGAGAAAGTGCTTTTAACAGAGACAGTGAAGCCATGATTCCAGGTGGCCAACTAATACCTTGGCTTAGCTGGATAGCAGATCACATGATAACTTTGATATATAGAGTTCAAGAGAGTCCATGATGTCAGGGTCCTTCTTTATTAGTCTTAAAACTTGATCAATGGCAATTTGCATTTTAATTTGAATTAACATGGTAAATATGTGACCATAAGAAAGACTTTATTGGGTAATCAAAACTGACTACCTAATTTGTACATGGAAAATCTCTTATGGAATTTTAAGCTCACTGGGATTTCTTCTAGATTGTTATGCTTGTAAATGAGAATCCTCTGCTGGCAGAAGAAGCAGCTCTGAATAAATGCTACAAGGTGATGGATTTGATTTGTGAGAAATGTATGAAGCAAAGAGACATGAATGAAGTACTGGCTATGAAAATGCATTACATTAGCTGCATCTTTCAGAAATGTATTAACTTCTTAAAAGACGGAGAGAATAAACTGGACACCCTGATCAAAAGGTACTGTTTTTTTTACCATGTCATGTGTAAAACACACTCAAATGGATAATGTTTTATTATGTGAAGCTCATTATGATTTTAAAAAATAAGCATTTTATTAGCAGTTATTATTGTTGATCACATTTCATCTGCAAGAAACAAGGGGCATTATTATAATTAGATTGATTATTCTTTTCTGTACTCTTTATAGCAGTGCTTTTGTTAGCTCCATTTACAGGTGAGGAGCCTAAGGTTTGAAGAGGTTAAATAACATGTGTAAGATCACTCAGCTAGAAAATAGCCCAAGTCTCAATTTAAGGGTAGGTGTGCTATGCTATGGTTGCTGCTCTGGATTCATAACAGCACTCAATGTATCTCCCTTTCTGTGCCTGGGAAAGCTGTGTATCACCCTTGTTCTCTGGCCACTGGGGGTCAAATTCTCCTATAGTTTTACTGAGAAAAGAGAACTAAGTCAGAAGGGTGTGACTCAATGAGAATTATCAGTCTATGTACAAATAACTGACATGGTAATAAGTAACTAGCTAATCTGATAAGTGTTTTTCGTATGTTTTATATCAGTATTTAGTATGTTTTATAAATACATCTCTGGGCCCCTAAACCTGGTAAGATTTAGCCTAATGTGTAAGTAGAACAGTAGTTTGGATGGAGTCTTTTATCATGATGTGAAGAGATAATGAAAAGCATCAAAGAAGAAACTAACAAAAGTTCATGAGTTCAGCTGGGAGGAAGTGCTTAGTAATTCAACTCCAGTTACTTTTTAAAAATATCTTTCAGCTTGTTAAAAGGCCGAGCTTCTGATGGCTTTCCAGTATATCAAGAAAAGATCATTAGAGAAAGTATCAGAAAATTTCCTTACTGTGAAGCTACACTCCTCCAGCAGCTGGTGCGAAGCATTGCTCCTGTTGAAATTGTAAGGCTCTTCCTAACTAAGTTAACTACATCAGTAACGCCTGATTACCACATTAAAGGCCCTTCCTCATTAGCATTATGTACTTATTTAATAAAGAAAGAATTATTTTAGAAGACTTTCAGGAACAAACCTGAAAATAGGTTTGCCTGTTAATACTGTTACTGTTTATCCATTTCCCCTCTCTGTCCTTTTCTTCCATGTATATAGCTCCTGGTTGAAAAAATGGTATTTCCTTATATCATAATATAGAGGGTAATAGTGGATACTTTCTTTTTTTTTTTTTTTTTTTTTTTTTTTTCCTTTTTGTCTTTTTAGGGCCGCACCAACAGCATATGGAGGTTCCCAGGCTAGGGGTCTAATCAGAGCTACAGCTGCCAGCCTACACCACAGCCACAGCAACACAGGATCATAGCCATGTCTGCGACCTACACCACAGTTCACAGCAACACCAGATCTTTAACCCACTGAGCAAGGCCAGGGATCAAACCGGCAACCTCATGGTTTCTAGTCAGATTTGTGGATTTGTTTCTGCTGTGCCACGATGGAAACTCTAATACTTACATTTTTGACACCTCTATGAAACCTCTATAAAGGTGGGGACACATCCTACGTATAATACAGATACATACTTGTTCACATGTAGCTTATGGAAAACCAGTACCAAGTCCTGCACTAGATGAAAATAAAAATTGAATGTCTGTGTTCCTGGTTTCCAGTCAATGGGGATGTGAGAGGATGGGTCCTGGGAGGTCTCATGGTATGTCCTGCTGAAACAATCTCAAAATATGTCCCAATTTCTTCTTTTTAGGGCTGCACCTGCAGCATATAGAAGTTCCCAGGTTAGGGGTCGAATCACAGCTGCAGCTGCTGGCCTATACCACAGCCACAGCATGCAGGATCCTAGCCATGTCTGCGACTTACACCACAGCTCATGGCAACACCAGATCCTTAACCCACTGAGCGGAGCCAGGGATTGACCCTATGTCCTCATGGATACTAATTGGGTTTGTTACCATTGAGCCACAACAAGAATTCCGTGTCCTAAGTTCTTATATTCTACCTAATGCCTCTGTTTTTATAAGCGTTCCACACATTTAAAAAAAAAAAAAATCTAGTTACATTTGTCAGTTCTGGGAAGTAAATTTTAACTTTATTATCTGTTCTTTAAATTACTTATTGCCCTTTTGGCAGATATTTTCTAAGTAGTAAGGAAGACACTCCCTGCCTTCCCTATTTTGAATAGGTTTCCATTCATCTTGTTTACCAGTCATGCTTTTATACATTTCAGTCACAGCCTTGATCAGCCTTTTTCTATCAAGCAGGAAACTGATCCTGACACTATTCCCATTCATGGCATCCTCCCTCCCTCTGGCAATACCAGTTCTTCTCTGCCTTCTCTGGGCTTTTATATCATTCCCAGCTTGAAAACCAGAACTAGAAATGGGTTCCAGGAATTCCTTTATCCATTGCCTTCACTTAGAACCATGAGAGAAGAAAGGCCTAAGCAGACAAGACGATTTCATGAAGTTCATGCATTGATTTATTCATGAGAGCTTGCCATGATTTCACATAGAGATTCTTTACCCTTCCTGTTTAATATGCTTGGCTGTTTGGTGTTTAAGCTTTTGGAAGATTAAAGTTAGCAAATTATGAGGGTGGTTTATCAATTATGAATGTGTTTTGGCTGTGGATCTCAAACTCCAGCCAACTATGAATTAAATAGATAAGGGTTTATTTATCCACATATTCCCAGAAGCCCAAAGTAGAAAGGCCAGATCTGGCACAGTAGCTCAAAAATGGATTGAGAATTCAAACCCTTTCCCATTTTTCTACCCAATACCCTTTAGCCATATAGGTTATCATACACATGTTTATGACCTCATAGTTGCAAGGCATCTAATGCTCTTCCTTCAAGTTCACATTCCTATTCTAGGCAGGCAAGACAAGGAAATGGGTCTACAGCTGGAAAGCATATGCTCTCCCTAAAACCCAGTATTGATGCCACATGAACACTCTTGGTGGCATAGGTGGAAATGAGTATTTTGGAAAAATGGGTATATTGGGGAAATGAATAGTTTTTGCTGGTCTTAACCCTGCTGCTTTGAAAAAAATTATATTTCTGTTAGTAAGGAAGTTTGAGGAATGGCTATCAGAGAAGCAATTAACAGTGGCTGCTGTGGGATATTTCCAGCACAAACAAATGTAGCTGACGTTGTACCTTCAAGAGAGAAAACAGAAAAACTAAAAATAGCAGTCTGGAGTACTTTTCAAAAAAGTCAAAGCAGGTCAGTGTAGGGCTCAACAATCCATCTTAGCCCTGTATCATAGAATAATGTAGTTAGAGTATATGGTATATAATGATTGACGTTTGTCCTAGTGATCTGAGTCATCCATAAAAGTTAAGTAATACAAATATGATAGTATTTATTTAATGCATTTCAGAAAAATTTTTCTTCAAACTCTTTATTCCTTAAGAGTTATGTATTTTGCCCTTTACTGCAAGGCTTATGGCTCTGAGTGTCCCAGGTGGCCACTGTTTATTGCTAGTAGATTTCGATATGGTACAAGTTCCTAAGCCCCTGAAGCAGTGGTAACTTTGTCATCAGCATGGTGGTTCTCACCACTGGCTGCCACGAGGATCTCCTCTGGCACTTGCCGACAATGCTGATGGCTAGGCCCTCCTGCAGACGTTTTGATTCCCTCTGCCTACCATGGAATCCTAGCTCCTGCCTGTCACAAAGTTCAGCAAGAAGTGTGAGGCATGGCTACATTTAAGAAATGCTGTTTCAGCATTTTAACAGATGATACTGTTAAAGATAGTTTGCTTTATCAATTGACAGTGTTTTGACTTCCTCAAGCCTAGCTAACTTCTCTGATTTTATAGGATACATTGAATAAAGCATCCTGTTTTTGGAGGGGTTGAATATCTTCTCTCGGCAGAGTTCTGGTGCCTAAACAGATGCTTATTTAACAAAGTACATGACAAGACTGTATAAAGCAAGAAGGAATTCTTGTCACTCAACTGTGATAGGAAACATTCCATATGGTTATTCTGCTGTACCATCAGTTTTTTTCTGAAGCATTAGTTCACATTAACAGCCATACTTCTAGCAAAAGAATCCTTTAGTTTTACCTCTGGTTACATCTGAGAATGTCATTATTTTCTGACTCCCACAAAAGTACCATTTGGGGGGAGACTTTGAATACATTTCAGTACCTTTTATGAAAAAAATATTTGAACGTGAACATGTAATGTGTGTAAAATCTTTTGAATATATCATACTCAGTGGGCCAGTCTGTCGTCTGATCAAATACTATACTTTTGAAGCAAAATAATTACATAGATTAATAAGTAAAGTAATGTTAAGTACCAATAATTCTCCAATTTTTGGTATGTTTCAGAATTACCTGTAATAATACAGGTACATGGACATCCTCAGAGATTCTAATTAGAAGGTACAGGGTGGTAGGATTGGTCTGAATTTTTAACAAGTTATCTGGTGCATGCCATTATTTGAGCATAGATGCCATGGACACTCATTCCTGATGAAATTATTAACATAAATCTAGTATTGGACTTTATGCCACCTATTTTTTTCTCAGCACTATACTATCCTCATTCTCAAAGAGAACTCTTAGCCCTTAAACATAAAGGGAAACTCAGTCATCATTTGTTTTCAGGAGGAGCAAGGTAATTTCAAAATGAGTTCAGTGTAAAGCAGTGTTCTAAGACGGTATTTGTAAAGCTCTAGTATACCCGATAAGATAATATTAAAACAAGTATTCCTAGGAAGAAACAACAAATACAAATGAAAACTAAAATTATGAAAAAGGCCAAAATTTTAGTTGGGAGTAAATAAACAAATTTGAAAAACTCAGAAACCAGAACTGTGTGAGTAGATAAGGTGATGCCCTGTAATTACTCCAAATAGGTCTTAATAGCATTATCCCAGGCAGATATTTATCCATATAATTTTCAGTGTAAAAAAAATTTTACAAACCTTTTTAGCAAGCCATTCTGATTTTCAGTAATGATATGATCATTTCTGTATTTTTGGTTTTTCTTATATCCTAAGGCAATCAAATGTATGTCTCTTTAAGAGCTCAGAACATTACAGTGATAAAGGTGATAATTTTTAACTCTTAGAATTGCAGACCTACATCAAATAGCTTTAAATGTATAAAGTCCTTAAAACACTTAAATTGCACTAAATTTTTAAAAATTAAGATAAACATTTGTGATGTACCCTGTAAATTATCCCTTAGGATATATTTATGTATATAGTCTTTGTTTTCAAATGGCAAAAAGACAAAAAAAAAAAAAAAAACAAAGAGTATTTTGCCATTTCTTGGGCCGCAGGAGATTCCTAGGCTAGGGGTCGAATCGGAGCTATAGCCACCGGCCTACGCCAGAGCCACAGCAATGCAGGATCTGAGCCACGTCTGCAAGGTACACTACAGCTCACGGCAATGCTGGATCCTTAATCTGCCGATTAAGGCCAGGGATCGAACCTGCAACCTCATGGTTCTTAGTCGGATTCTTTAACCACTGCGCCATGATGGGAACTCCAAGGGCCATTTTTTTCTCTCTAAATATCTGGATCCATAATTTAACCTGCCATGTACTTTGTGTAGTAAATGGTATATACTCAAAAAGGTATTTTTCATTTTGTTGTAAAGTCTGTGCAGTCTCTAGCCTTAATAATTTTATCTCTTGTTCTCAAAGTGTTATGTCTGTAGTCTTTTGATGGTGGTTTCATGTTTTTTTTTTCTTCTCTTACCCACTCTAGGGTTCTGATCCCACCGCATTTTCTGTACTTACCCAGGCCATCACTGGTCAGGTGGGTTTTGTGGATGTTGAATTTTGCACTACCTGTGGAGAAAAGGGAGCAAGTAAAAGATGCTCAGTGTGCAAAATGGTAAGAATGAAGTTAAGTTCATTGACACTTAATTTAGATTTCATCAAAGTTGATAATTGAGTTTTAATCTGTAAATATAATAGTTGACATTAGTTTTCTAATAAATTCTAGTAAATTAGGTATAAAGTACCACTTCTAATATTTAAAAGTAATTTTGGAAGGGAATTACAGGATAAATGTAGTTCTGTGCCATATCCTCTAACAGATTCCGAGGCTGCCCAGCTTCTATGCCAACCAAATGAATGAATGAATCACTGTAAGAAAATAAGAGAAAGATTATCCATAGGGGCCTAAGGCTGGTACAGATGTAAGAGCCTGCAATGGAACAGTTTATAAATAAGCAGTCTTAAATTTTCTGATGATGACTTGAACTGCTGTCTCTTCATCAGCTCCTCCTCCCTTGTAAATCTATGGCTCCCTTCTGACTGTCAATAATCTTTAAATTTTCTGGACTACCCCCCCACTTCTGCCAGGACCACCTTTATAAAGGACATATCTGAATGAGTTCTTCTCACTTGCAAATATTACCCACATGCGTGTGTCTGTACATTCACTTTACCCTGTAGATGATGTTAATTTCTAATTGTTTTAAAGCTGAAATTCCTTTACTTCTCTGAACTTCAGTTTTCTTATGTGTGAAATGGGGCTAGAGTTATGAGAATTAAATGAGACCATATATATTGATTAACTATTGCCACATATAAAAACATTCCAAAATTCATTACCTAAAAAAACAATTATTTTTTTTTCTCCCATGTTAGTGGTTAGCTGGGGCACTTCTGTTCCATGTGTTTCTCATCTTCCTTGGACCAGCAGGCTAGCTGAGCATGTTCTCATGGTGATGGCAGAGGTGTAATTAAGCAAGTGGAAACATGAGGCCTCTTGAGGTCTAGCCTTAAAATTGCCATTCTGCTCATTCCTCTGGCCAAAACAAGTTGCATGACCGTATTTAAAATTAATTCTCCTCCCCTTCAGTAAAAAAGAAATTCATAAGCACATGAGAAGGTTTATGGATGCCAGGAAGAGTGAAGCATTAAGGTCTATAATACAGCCTGTAACAACCACCTATTATAAGGGCCTAGCACAGTGCTTGGCATATAACGTTGCAAAAATCTAAGCTCTGTGTACACAGATTTATTGCTGTCCTTGAACATATCATTCACTTTCTTATTCCTGAATTTTTGCACAAGATCTCCCATCCATTTGGAATGCTTCTTTCCCACTTCACCTCTATATAGAGTGAGTCATTGCTTCCTCTGTGTTCCCATTGCTGTGACATCCTACACTGGGATAGAAATCATGATGTTAGCTATCTGCTTCTCTCCATGCCTCTCCATCATGCTCTTTCTCCCTTAGCTTCCTTTGGGACAACAATTGTATCTTTTTTTTTGTCTTTGTACTGTATCAATTCTGACACATAGAAGTCTCTCAAATAAATCTTTTATCAGAGTCTTTGGTAGACCATGTGTTACATATTCACTATTGTTAGAAAGTGTAAGCTTAAAATTACAAATGTAAATCGGTACACATTCACACATCATGGTTTTCAAATCATGAAAATTTAACATTTTTAGAGCACAGTACTTGGTTTCATGACATAATTGAAAATTATGCAATTACAGCTCTTAAAAATAAATCTGCAATTGCCTTCAGGTAATATATTGTGATCAAACCTGCCAGAAAACACACTGGTTTGCACATAAGAAAATCTGTAAGAATCTCAAGGACATTTATGAAAAGCAACAGTTGGAGGCTGCCAAAGAAAAGAGTGAAGAGGAGAACAGTAAGTATATAAAAACTGAGCTCATACTGCTGGTCATTGTGGAGAGGAAGGATCAGTGATGCTAACACAGGACACACAGGAACAGAGACTTTCCAGGGAACCAAGGAAACCTGAGGTTAGACAACAGAAGGATCACACTTATACTCAAATGCATCCCTGTTTCATGTCCTTGGGATAATTTATAGAATGTAGTCAGCCTAGATATCACTGGAAAACAAGATATAAAATTCTGAGGAACATCGTTTAATCCACATTCTACCCTCTGCCTCATGAGACTGCCCTGGAACAATTTGACTCTTAATGAGTTAAGTAGTTAGGTATATCTTGCTTACAAAGGACTTTAAGGTCTCTGAATAAGGAAATAATTAAATTTCCTCAAATGGCTACCCAAAGATTTTAAGATTGGAAGTCTTTAAATTTTTTCACAATAAAACTGCAGGTGAAATTACAGAATAGATTTATAAATAACTAACTCACATAGATCTAATGCACAGATTAATTTCCTACAAATGTCAGGGCAGTGGTTCCATATTATTTTTCCTCTCCCTCCTTCATGAAGTATATGGTTCATTTTCATCAGAAACAGTGAATTGCTTCAGACATGATTCACTTATTGAAGAAAAGAACCGCCCACATTTCTACACCCCACCCCAGAGGATATATCACCCACTCTGGGGAGCGGTAGATATATATATTACTCACTCTGGAGAGTGATTGTTTGAAAAGGTTGCCCAGATGATTCTGATATTAAGCACTTCCATCTTCACCCCTCAAGGGACCATATCCCCTTTACTATTTGATAGAAAAATACTATTAGTGGGAATGGATGATTTTTATAAAAATAAAGTCATACAGAATTAAATTTGTATAAATAAATAGTTAAGTGAATAGTCAGGCTTTCTGAACCACACTTATATCCTGTGCTGAGGGAGGTGGATAACAGCTGGTCATATACTAAAGAAGCCGTATGAGAGGATTGTCAGTAGAACAGGAACTCGTGGTTGTTAAACATAGTATGTTTCACCCTATTCTACATCTTTATTCTCCACACAAGTAGGACAGGCTTCATTATCCCCCCCAACTTTATAGATAAGTAGACAGCCTTGTATAGGCAGTTACCTAACCAGGGACATGAAGCTAATTCATAGCAAAACTGTGTTCAAATGCAGATTTTGCCAGTCAGCAATCCTGATTTCAAGGCCTGAGTTCAAATGCCAGTTCTGTTGTTTTACTAGCTGTGCAACTTTGATCAAGTTACCAAACTCCTCTTTCAGTTTCCCTATTTGTAAAACAATAATAATAGAGATAATAATCTACTTTGTGGCTGTTGGAAGGATTAAATAATTTAATACACATACAGCACTTACAAGAGTGTATGGCACATAGTAGGGACAAAATGACTTTTTTTTTTCTTTTTGCCAGATGGCAAGCTTGACGTCAATTTGAATTGTGTTAATGAAGAGCAGCCAGAGGCGGAAACAGGAATCTCCCAGGAGGATTGCAATCCTAAGGATGCTATAGAAGGGGAGAAACAACTGCTTCAGAGTGATGTTGGGCTGGAAGGCTTACAGAAGGCTCCTGTAGGTCCGCAGGTATCTGAGGAGTAAGAGCCAGGCGGATGGTCCTCGTCCTGGCAGGTAGCTGGAAAACTCATGTGACCGCATCCTTCTTGCCTGCACACCTGCATGGCACTGCTGCCGGATTCCACAGTTCATAGATTAGATGCTTTCCAGCAAAGCTCTGTCTTCCATATCCTAATTTCCTATTGATTTCTATTTTATAATTTGACAGATATTCCTAGGGAGAAATTGTTTTTCAAAATATAGAAGAAACATTTCTATTTCTTTTCTGAGGCAAGCTTCCCAGCAGTTGTTCTAAAAGGAAGATAAATCCTCTTTTAAAGAAGAAATATATGCTCTAGGGAACAAAGCGGCAAGCAGAAAAGTTGTAGGAGAGAGGAGATTTTCAAGAAAGAAAAATTTTATAGCCATAAAGATGGATAGTTAAAATAATCATAACTTATATGTAAATAAAATGCATATAAATAGCATTTACATAGTGAAGTTCTTCTTACTAAGATGCAATGAAATGAAGAAAAGCTACATGTTAATGGATCTTTGCATAGTTCAGCTGATTGTAATTTTCTACAGAATTTATCCTGAGCAGTCAGAACTTCATATAGTTCCTGCAGTGACGTTTAATCTACAATATCTGTACCTTGAGAAATGTCAAATCCCCCAGGAAGAACTAAGGCATAGCCACAGTTATTTCAGCATGTGCATTAAAAAAGATGTTTGGTGAAATTGTTGATTAAACAAAGACTAAACATACTGTGTCCACAATTACAAAACTAATTCATGTGCCATTTTCTACTTGAAAGGCTTTTATCTTCCTGTCCACAAACTGATTTATAGCTATCATTTATAGACTGTCCTGGCAACATATTTTAGTGTCTACAGTATTTAAATAGAGCTAAAGACTGTGAGATTTGAAGATAGTGTTGTGTTTCAAAGTTTCTTATGTTGGTTGTAAAATAAATTGTGCTTAATAATACAAGCAACTCACATCTTGTTTCATAATTTATTGCTGTCAGTGGGTGGCACATATTAGAGAACTCTTAGGGAACTTAACCAATGTTAGGAAACAGCAAATATTAGAGAACAGAGTAATAATTATTTTAATATTTACAGGTGCAGATCAAAATGACTAGAATTCTCACCCGCTTCACTGAGCAGATTCTTCTGTCTTGCTTTATTTGCTCTTCCTCACACTCATTTACTTTTCCCCCAGCCCCAACATGTACATCTTCTGCAAACCCAGATCCACGGTGCTGCTTTAGGAAGATTTCATGGGAGAAATTCACTGTTAACGGTTAAGTGGCTGGGAATTACCTTAACTTGTCAATCATGTTAAGCCTCCCTTCACTCATCCAGATTTCTCATCTATACACTGATAAACATCTATCGTTGACCAAAAAAATAGTCCTCCCAGGCCTCTCTCTTTCTACCACAAGTATATTTTTTAATCTGAGTTCTCTGATTTTTAATTATTTTTAATTATTATTTATTTTTTTTTAGGGCCGCACCCTTGGCATATGGAGGTTCCCAGGCTAGAGGTCTAGTCGGAGCTACATCTGCCAGCCTACACCACAGCTCACAGCAATGCCAGATCTCTAACCCACTGAGCAAGGCCAGGGTTCGAACCAGCAACCTCAAGGTTCCTAGTCAGATTCTGCACCATGATGGGAACTCTTAATAATTTTTTGGATGTGTGTTATCATCATGGCCCCTGTTTTTGGATAGCATGGAAAGCTATGAAAAAAGTAGAAGGGAATAAGAAAATCAAGAGATGTGGCAACGTAGAGGTAATTTTTCCTTTCATTGAAATGAATATGAATATAAATCAAAACTCTAACACAGCTGCAATTGTAACCTTCCAGTTGGACAAAGAGGGCTTCAGGTATAAACCATGTCAATATCAAAATTTGCACAGCTGTGTTTCAGAGGAGTGGTCAGAGGTTGGTTCTGATTGTACTCCATTCCTTTGTCATAAATAACCACAAATAGATGCTTCCGTTATAACACCATCGAAACAAGGTGGTCATTCTGGTTATCCCACTTTTTTTTTTTTTTTTTTTTTACCATGTTGTATTACTTTGAATATGCCACCAAGAAACTTTTCTCAAAAACAGGACCTAAAGGATTAGAATAGTCTTAATATTGCAATATGTGTTATACTTAGGGCTGACGTAATAGAATTTTAAATTAGCCAGTAGGTTGGGAAAATTGGATTCTGCTTTTTGATTCAATAGGTAATAGTAAGCTAACACTGAATGTTACTATATCCCTGAAGTTACCTTGTTTAACATTCACAACTCATGAATTAAACTTTATTTTTATCCCCATAGCACAGATGAGGAGCTTAAAGTCTAAAGAGGTCAACTAACTTATTCAAAAGTACAGAGCCAGAACTCAACAAGGTCTGCATTTTTGTTTTGTTTTTTTTTTTTTTTTTGCTTTTAAGGGCCGCATCTGCGGTATACGGAGGTTCCCAGGCTAGAGGTTGAATCAGAGCTGTAGCTGCTGGCCTTTGCCACAGCCAGAGCAACGTGGGATCTGAGCCACGTCTGCGACCTACACCACAGCTCATGGCAATGCTGGATCCTTAACCCACTGAGCAAGGCCAGGGATTGAACCTGTGTCCTCACAGATGGCTAGTCACATTTGTTAACCGCTGAGCCAAGGCAAGAACTCCCCAAGGTCTGCAGTTTTGACTACTATGTTGTACACTCTTAATATGTCACAGTAGTTTCTCCACAGACATAAGATAATAATAGAACTCTGAAGACAGGCCATTATTTTATAGGATGTGATGGATAATCCCTAGGCTCTTAAAAAGATGACTGCTTTTAGTCATCTATAGTGTAAATGAATTTGCTTGAATTTTAATATTATTAGAGTAAATATTCTAGCAGTGCTTTTATCTTCTCTGGAGCTCACCTTCCTTGCTTCTGGAGCCAATCTCTCTTGAGCAGGAGCTTGATGTCTTCCAATTCTCCTGGTCTTACAGTAGAAGTGACCTGCTTCCACAGCCACAACGTGGCCAATCCAGAGTACTTAACAGAGATTTTACATTCCTGATGCCAAAGAGGAAGGACTTTTTATTTGTTTCTCCCTTGGGGCAATTGTAAATTACAGGGATACAGTTCCAGAGCTGTTGGAACTGACATGTGGAGGTACCTGGGAGAAGAATGCAGCTACTGAGCAGATGGCGGGAGGGAAGGAATAATGTCACATCCACTGGGCTCTGACACAGTCTGCACTGGGTTTATGTGGTTTGGTTATTTGAGGCAGTTTCTCAGCTTTCTATAAATCAGATACAAAGAATTATTAACACATCTTGTGACAACTACAAAGCAAATGCAATTTGTTTTCAGATAACAAAGGTTAAATATATACAAATAGAACTAAAAGGAAAATGAAGACATACATTAAGTTTTTGAGATTTATATGCTCTTTGGCAATGTGTAACGGCAGTTAAAGTTTTGGATTAGATTATACTTATCACTTTGGTTGGAAAAGAAACTACCAGTTCAAGGTGGTTTTACATCTCTTTACTGGTGTTTATTTTGGAAAAACTCATATTTGCTTGAAATTGTATATTCATGTTTATATAAACCATGATAATATTAAAGCATGATTTACATAGAGGAAAAGCAATTTTGTAAAAAGCTGATTTTTCTTCTACCTTTTTTTTTTTTTTTTTTTTTTTCTTTATTGGCTGCCCAGGGATCAGATCTGAGCCATGGCTGCAACAACACAGGACCCTTAGTTCACTGTGCTAGGGCAGGGATTGAATGTGCATCCCAGCATTCCCAAGACACCACCAATCCTGTATGCCACAGAGGGAACTCCTACCTTCTAATAATTACTTTGGCAGATAAAAAGGTACCCCCCCAACTCCCCCCCCAAAAAAAGTGGCTGTAGCCTAGTTTCTATGTCCTCTAAGGACAAAGTTCTAGGTTTTTTTTTTTTTTTTTTTTTGACCATACCTGTGGCATATAAAAATTCCCAGGGCCAAAGACTGAATCCAAGCCCCAGCTGTGACTTGTGCTGCAGCTGTGGCAATGCCAGACCCTTAAACCCACTGCACCAGGCCTGGGATCAAATCCATGCCTCCGCAGCTACCTGAACTGCTGCAGTCAGATTCTCAACCCACTGCACCACAGTGGGAACTCTCTAGTTTTATGAATCGATAAAGGCATCTTTTAAAGTGGTGATCTTAATTTTAGAATAAATCAGGTAGCTATGTAATCAATTCAGGGCAATGTAGCTAGCTAATCCGTAAACTCTTACAAGACTAGTTAATCCCAGGATGATTCCAAATGGATAAAATTTCAATATGAAAAGCAGTTTTCAATTGCAGAAGAAACCATGAAAGAATTTTTAATTACTTTGGCATGAAGGCCTTCCTAAATGTAATACTCAGAATCCATAAAAGGAAACAAATTCAGCTACATTAAAAAAAAAAAAAAAAAATCTGGAGTTCCTTTTGTGGTTCAGAGGTTAAGAACCTGACCAGTGTCCAGGAGGATGCAGATTTATCTCTGGACTTGCTCAGTGGATTAAGGATTCTGCGTTGCCACAAGCTGTGGTGTAGGTTCAGAGATGTGGCTCGGACCCCACATTGCTGTGGCTGTGGCGTAGGCCAGCAACTGCAGCTCCAGTTCGACCCCTAGCCTGGACTTCCATATGCCACAGGTGTGGCCAGAGAACGAAAATCTGAACACTTCTGCTTCTGGGAAGATGGAGAAGATGTACTTTTCCTTATTCCTCCTACTGAGTAAAACTGAAAGCCCTAGACATTGTATGTAAAACAAACAGAAGAAGGCGGATTGGCTAGGACCCTCAGGATCCAGGCAGTGACACTTGGGTTTTCCTCTGGGTTTTCTTTTTGCCTCATAATCACAGATTGAGGCTAAAGAAGCCAGCAACATGAAAACAACAACTACAGACAAAAAATAAGTTCCAGCAAACAAATGCCTGCTCTGCATATTTCTGGCTAAAAACTGAAACATCAAATCCTACCTGAGTTTCAAGTTTGCACCAGCCTGACCTACAGATTTTGAACTTGTCAGCCCCCACAATGGCATGAGCCAGTTTCCTTAAAATAAACTGCTCTCTTTGTAAATATGCACATACCCAATTAATTCTGTTTCTCTGAAGAACACTGACTAATAAGACCAGGTGTCTTAGTTCAAGCTGCTAAAACAAATTACCATAGATTAGGGTGCTTTAAATAGCAAACATTTATTTCTCAGTTCTGGAGGCTGGAATTTCGAGATCTGGGTACCAGCATGGTCAAGTTCCTGGTGAGTGTCATCTTCCTGGTTTACAGAGGGTTACCTTGCTTTGTCCTAATGTGGCAGAAAGGGCAAGCTAGCTCTCTGGCCCTTTATAAGCACACTAATCCCATCCATGAAGCTCTGCTTCTTGTGTCCCAATTACCTCCCAAAGGCCTTACCTACAAGTACCATCACATTGGAAATTAGATTTCAATATATAAACGTTGTGGGAACACAAATGCCTGGAATTGCTGTTTGGCTAGTGACTAGTTCTCTGCTACTGATGATATGACTCTTGAGGACTGCTGTGACTCCTCTCAGAGCTTGCCAGAGGCTTCAAAAGGCATCTTGGCTTACAACAAATAATCCTAGTACCACAGGTAATACTGGGTTATTGTATTACTTAGCTATTACTGTGAAGTAAACTACCCCCAAAATTTATCAGCTTGAGCCAAGAATAAGCATTATTTTATACAGTTTCTTTAGATCAGGAAGAGAATCAGCTTAATGGGATGGTTCTGGTTTGGGGTTTCTCAGGGGTGCTGTGAAGCTTTTAGCTAGGGCTGCAGTCATCTGAAGCTTAAAATGGATCTGGAAGATCTGCCTGCAAGATGGTTAATTAGGCCTGGAGGATGGCTTGCAGCTCACCTGGTTGTTGGCAGAGGCTCTAGTTCCTTGTTTCTGGAAGTAGGTCTCAATTCCTCACCATATGGATCTTTCCAGAGGACTGTTTAAGTGTCCTCATGACACAGCAGCTGGTTTCCTGCAGGATAAGTGCTAAGGAGAGAGTAAGAGAGTATCTTAATTCCTTCTATGACCTAATCTTGGAAGTCACACACCATTTTTTTGCCTTAATATCAGCCACACATCTACATCAATGTCAAACTCCCTTTTTCTTTTCATCAGATGCAACCTTCTGCCAGGGACCACACCTGACTTTCCAGATGCTGGCTGTGCACAGAATCAGAGGTACCCACAGGCCAAAGGAGGTCACAGATTCTCAGGGACAGTTGACTGCTCCCTTTAGGGCTTTCATCTCTTGCCTGTTTTGAATTTCAGCCCCACCTGCACAGTGTTCCTGTGGTACAGTGTGATGGAGTCTAGGCACCACTGGATAGGAGGAAATGTCACTCTGCTTTCCTATAAGGTTTTGATCTAGCTCATTAGATTAGCTGGAAAATATCACCATATGTTTTGAGTTACCTTACATGTTCAGTTTAGTGTCTCAGCAAGAGGAGACTGCTGAAAGCTTTTCTGGTTTTCCTTTTCTGTAGTAGAGCATTTCTGGCAGGTCAAGCCCAGATCATAAGGCCACACCCAGAACTGGAAAATGCCTCCAAAGTTTAGAATGAGAAACATTAGACTGACTAAATAAATTTTGGTGTAGTCATACAATGCAATACTATATAGCAATAACAACAGAATAGCTGCTATTGCAGCAATATGGGTAAATTTTACAGTGTCAACTAAAAGCCAGAAAAAAAATAATATAACTTCTATGATTCCATTTATATACAAACACATGATTTGTATACATTTCTATATACAGGTTTTATTTCAACAGAAACTTAAGATGTAGAAATTATTTTTCATTGGTATTTTTTTACATTCAAGTGTTTCAAATAATATCACAATAAATACGTAATGTGTTCATCACAGAAATGTTTAATATATAACTGAAAACTACAAGGATTTCTAGAAACCCCAAATGTTATCTCAGTGTAACTGTGAGCATTTGTGTGGGTCCTCTGTCGTTCTCTTCAAGATATTTTTCCTCTCGTGTTGGAACTGTGTCCCAGTTCAGACAGGTAATCGCCATTGCCGATCGCTTCATGGACCTTACAAAAACAGCATCTTCTGGATCATCAAACACAGTTCTGCAAAGACGGTAATTATGTTAGAAAAAAAAAAATCAGTTAGTGAACATTTATTTAAATGAATCAGTGCCATATTTTTCTGTTATTTTCAGTGTAATACCACTGACATATAACTTTTGGGCCCTACTGACAATGACTTACAGGATAAGTAACACTGTTTTTACTGTATATATTGTACATTTTTAAAAATATAATGAACATATATGGGGTCAGCTATTACAGTTTAGGTCTCACATTCATGCATTTATGTTTCAGATCATTGTTAAATGAAATGATTAAAATATTCATAGCTATCATATGCATATTAGTATCATGTATATTTTTAAAGTTATTATTTTTCTACATTATATTTTCTCTGTATTTTATAAAAGTTCTTGGAAATAATACTTTTAAGACTGAATCCAAAGAAAAAATTCCTAAGTGTAAAATTTTAAAAGAATGATGATTTTTAAATTCATCAGTATTCATGAACTTAAGGTATTTTTCATAGTTTTATGAAGTATTTCTTTTGAAAATGTAAATTCCAGTGAATATAAAATGTTAATAATTGTTTTCACTGAACACATTTAGGGGAAGAGTGAGCAAGAAGTAAAGACCTTCATTTGTAATATCAGATAATTCTTAAGTTTTTTTTTTTTAACGCTTTCTTTTAAAATGTTGTCTTTTTCTTTTTTAATTTTTTGTCTAATCTCTCTCTCCACCTCAACTAACCTCATTTATTTTAGGTTATAGTAATAACATTAAAAAACCTAAAAATTAAAAATATGAATATGTAACTTAAGATCATCAGCCCACACCCAGAACTGGAAAATGCCTTATCACAGGAAGACATATCAGTTTTTCCCATCTATTGAAGAGTTAGTCATTTTTTTAAGGACTCATTAAAATCCATTTTGGGAAATGGGAATAATTTAGGGAATTAACACAAACATGAAATAATCTGATAATAAAAGTAAAGTTAAAAATCACTTACTTGTCTACGTTATTTGCAAATGCGAAGTCTAAAAAAAATTCAAAATTAGAATTTTTCAGCATCTTAAAACAAAAAATCTAGGCTCTCTGATTTTCAGCAATCATTTAGATTAATACTTCAATCCATCAAAATTGCCTTGATACCTAAGCCCAAATTGAAATGTTCTCCTAAATATAGGAGTCTTAGGTTTGTCTTGGGTTTGGAGACAAATTCTTTATAATATAATACACATCTCAAAACTCTGAGAACAAAATGCTCAGTCAATGTGGTTACCAAAGGAGTCCAAGTGGGCATTTTTATAATTAAGATACCAAGTCTCATGTGCAGAAATGGATCCTTTTTCTTTTCCAGATAGGCACATGAATCTGTAAATGTACTAACAGCCCAAATGAGGAAAAAATATTTAGAGCAGCTTAAACCACTTGGATTCTTGGCATTAACTTCAAAGAAATAGAATAAACAAATCCCAGATCATAAGAATCTACATCTAACCTAGCTTTGGAGCTCAAAGGCTAGTCCTCAAAGCTTGGATTTCTTATATTATCTTCTAGAGACTGTCTTTGCTTTGTTTATTCCTCTCCAGAAGGCCCAGTGCCAGGCTGGTGATGGAATGTACCAGCACCTGTTGGGCCACCAAAGCCCACAGTCTGAGCCCTTGCCAACCCACAGTCAGGAGCACACAGCCTCTGCCTTAGGAGAGGGATTTGTGTCATCGTTCCCTTCACAAGTGGCTGACCCATCTCCCACATCTTTTCTGATCACCCCAGACTCTTTCTTTTTGTAAATTTTTAAGTACAAAAAAGCTCACATTTTGCCTATGATCAGTATAAATAAGAGAAGAGTAAAAAGTGAAATCTCTCTTTGACCTTTCCAATTCCTCCTATCAGAAGTATCACTATGAAGAGTTTTGTATGTATGCTTCCAGCCTCCAATGCACTCACAATGATACAAATATTTGGTCCTGGCAAAATTCTAATTTTGTCATTACTCTGCATTATATTACTCCACAATGTACTATTTATACTCAAAATATATCATGAAATGATTCTATAATCCAACAGTTCATATTGTAGGAATGTGCCATAACTTACTCTATAAATGACCATTAGATTGTTTCTAGCATTTTTTGTATGACAAAAAATGTTTCAATTAGCAGCTTTATACATATATCTTTGTGTGTGCAAATACTTCTGTAGGAGAGCAATTTCAAATTTAATTGTTGTGTTGAATGGGTTGCACATTTTATATACGGGTGGATACTGTCATATTGCCATATGATCTTCAACTAGTTGAACTAGTTTGATCATAATGCCATATGATTTTCAACTAGTTGAACTAGTTTGTCCCCCTACCCATAATGTATGAGTTGTGCTCTTTTCTCCCCTCACCTGCACCAATGTGTTAAGCATTTGCCTACCTGCTGGATGAAAATGGTATCTCATTGTTTTCATGTGCATTTATTGCTCACAGTGAGGCTGACTGTTAGCACATTTTTTTTCTTCTATAAATGTCCATGTCTTTTGTCACTGTTTTCAGACTGATATATAAGAGTCCTTTGAGACAGTGGACATTAATTTTTGCCTATTGTATACATTGCAAACATTTCTTCCAATTGTATCTTTTTATTCCTGGAATTCAAAGAAACTCCAGGTTGTCCTTGCTTCTCAAGCAATTTGGAATACAATTGATTTGTTAAGTTAGGGTTAAGAATAATAAAATCAAAAGGTGATATTACAATTGGCTTATAAGCATTTTCAAGTATAGTTCATTCCAGTAAAGAATTTCAAGTCCTAAATGTGCATGTCACAGTAGGAAAAAATATAGATACTATAAAACTATAAGGCACAAATTTTAAAAACTTACATAGTGGGTTTTATTAGTTTCATTATAAATGCTTCATTTATTGAAAGTGTGGAGTTGATTGGGGGCATGCTGCCAATATGGGGGAGGGCTTACTTCAACATATCTATGAATTAAGAATATAAATTTAGAGGAAAAATTTCAAATGCAGTGAAATACTCTCCCTATCCTTTCTTCCTGAGTTTAATTTTGCAGATTTGATATGAAAACACTGTAAAGCACTAAAGTTAGTAATCAGCTATCCTCTTCACACCTAAAAAACACAATAGCTTTGAAAAACAGATGTGAGTGGCTTTATATTGCTTGTCACTGGATGTATTAGCTATTTTTCACAATGGAGATTTTCTATTCAGAGATCCTTTTCCACCACAGCATGGCTCACCCCCATTAGCCCAGTAACATTCAGTTTGAGCTTTAGCTTTTACATGCATTAAAAGAAAATCCAAGAAAGTTGCTGACTGACAGAACAGCCCAACTTATGCATTTGATATGTGTCAGAAGAGGTGTTGCCACGGTTTACATACTAAGGATCCTAACAGCCAGAGGAAGATATTACCCTCATTTTGAAAATCAAAAAGCTGAAGCAAATTCATGTCCAAAATAAAACTTATGGGATCAATGATTTGGCCCACAACACGTTACTGTAAAACTAGAATCAGAGCTGGTGTCAAATTGAAGAGAATTTGATCCTAAAGCTTGTGTTCTTGCCACTACACTGTCAATCTCTAGTGGGAAGATGTATCAGAATCCTATGAAAGGATTATTAAAACATAGCTCCCTGGCACCCACCCTGAGATACTAATTTAGTAAATGTCATTTGGGGCAAAAATTTGCATTTATAGCAAATTACTAAGTAATGCTGCTGCTCATGATTTAGGGCCACACTTTGAGAACCATTGCTGTATACTACAGACTTCTGCATCCAGAACATGTCCTGCAGACATTAATTCTATGCTATGGGACATAGAGGGGATAAAGGGACACTGTGAATTATACTTTGTGGAAACGATCATACAAATTAAGGCCTTCTATAGTATTACCGGCCTAGTCACTTCAAAAAGTCATGGAAAAAATTTGAGACTCTATTTTAAAGATGGAAGAGCCATAACACCAGATGTAATTGTGAACTTTGACTGGATTCTGGCTTGAAAATCAGTTTAGAAGGCATCCTGGAATAACTGGGAAAATCTGAATATAGCTTTTATGTCTTCAGATTAATTTTGTCTGGTGAATCTAAGATTTATATCTTTTATCAAATTTGGAAAGTTCCCAGCCATTATCACTTACAACATTACCTTCTGGAGTTCCTGTCATGGTTCAGCAGAAATGAATCTGACTAGCATCCATGAGAACACAGGTTTGATCCCTGGCCTCACTCAGTGGATTAAGGATCTGGCATTGCTGCGAGCTGTGATGTAGGTCGAAGATGCAACTCGGATCTGGTGTTGCTGTTGCTGTGGCTGTGGCATAGGCTAGCAGCTACAGCTCCAATTGGACCCCTAGCCTGGGAAACTTCATATGCCATGTGTGCAGCCCTAAAAAGACAAAAAAGAAAAAAAAAATACCTTCTGCCCAATTTCTCTATTTTTTTCCCTCAGGATTACTAAATTCATATGGGAAGTAAATATTACTTCCAAATGTCTCTTTGTCTCAACAGCTAATATCTTCTTTCTTTAGGTTATATTCTGGGTAATTTCTTCAAAATCATTTTCCAATTTAAAAACTTTCCCTTCATTTCTAAAAAAAATCTATTTGGTTCTTTTTCAAATGTATGTTGTCTCTTTGGCAAAATGTCACGAGGAAAATGCTTTTGTTCTGTACAATTTTTAATTTCCCTCCCACCCCCACATGTGATACCTATTGGTACAGGAGTCATTTTACAACCATAAAGCACATTAAGAATAGCAGAGTGAGGAGGATTTCCCATCTTGGCACAGCGGAAATGAATCCGACTAGGAACCATGAGGTTGTGGGTTCGATCCCCAGCCTTGCTCAGTGGGTAACAGATCTGGCATTGTCATGAGCTGTGGTGTAGGTTGCAGACGTGGCTCAGATCCAGATCTGGTGTTGCTGTGGCTCTGGCAGAGGCCAAAGCTGTAGCTCCAATTAGACCCCTAGCACAGGAACCTCCATATGTTTTGGGTGTGGCCCTAAAAAAGACAAAAGACAAAAGACAAAAAAAAAAAAAAAAAAAAGAACAGAATGAAAGAGAGAAGCAGTCTTGAACAGTGAAAAAACATCAGTGAAACTTACACTAACTTTGGACCCTCCATATACTCTTTGTTGTGTAAGAAAAGTAAAACTCTTATTTGTTTAAGTCACTGTAGCTAGAGTTCTGTTAACACACAAGAAATTAAATTCTAACTAATGAAATATCACTGAAGATATTCGAGTTGTACTGCCTGTGATCGCCATGTATGAGAGTACAACCAAATAACAATGCTTATTTCTGAATGGAGGAATTGCAGATGATCTTTTTATTTCTTAATATCTTTCTTTATTATCAAAACATTATAGCCTTAATTGGTGAAACTGTCTAGTGTCAGTGGTAATAATAACAAGTGTAGCTTATTCGCTGATGCTAGATACTGGGGTAAGGACTTTAATGTATTATCTCATTGTTCTCACATTACCTTATTTAATATACACAAGTGAAAATGAAAGTTGCACATTTACTCTAGGCTAATAAAATGAGAAAATAATTATTTCACTATTTAAGTACTTAGCATGTTGTAAATTGAAGTTACTATTATAGCCAAATTACTCAAAATTTGCAGAGTTTTAATTTCATTTTTTTCTTCTTAAAAAAATACCTGAAGGTACTCTCTGGGCTGGTTTTTGCTTAAATGGTGATCTAGGATCCCATGAGGCGTCTACTTTTCCTCCGAATGCTATTGACTGAACAATATGAGCCTTTTTATGGTTAAAAATTGTAATCATTGATCTTCTTTCTTTTTCTGTAACTTCTGATAAATGCAAAAAGTAATGTTATTGCATAGCAGTATAAATAAATATGCAGACTGATTCAAAATAGAATTACTTTCAAAAATGGATTTATCAGAACTATGTTGTATGTGAACATCCTGTCAAAATTAATTTGTAAAAAGGCTACTAAGTTATTTCCGTAATCTTACAAGTCCTCAATATATGTCCCTCGTGTCACAGGGCACAGATCAATCCTAATGCATCCCAGATAGTCTAACACATTATTGTGGATGATTGAAATTAAACTGTGCTACACCCCTTCCTCTCTCCAAGGCTGTGAGGAAGAAGAGGAATAAACATAAGGTTTTAATACATCCTCATTAAGAAGTTTCTCAGTTATAAATTATTAAGAATGTTCAGATCTGTAGGAAGGAAGGAGATAGGTAATAAAGTGCTTCTGGGAAAAATAGACCTCATAAAATGAAAAACATAATGCACAGAGGTTGATTTTTTTGTGGCTTATATAAAATCAGACATACTAGATTATCTACAATGCCTAAAGATGTATCACAAAGTTAATTATTAATTATATGTTTTAGTATATTTTTTTATTTACAGAGTTTTAGAGGAATATAACTTTTAGAACTTAAAGAGGCCTTAAGAGATTTAGTCCAATTGTCTCATTTTTTTTTTTTGGTTGGCAATATCTAAATATCATTTTTGAAATAAGAAATTAAAAGTGTCAGGAATCAGTGATTTGGCACTCAGCACATCACTGTGAACACCAGAATCAGAAGATTCTTCTTCATACTTAGCCTTTCCTATAAAGTGGTCAACAGACATGAGTTCCTAAACTAGAGCAAATTTCATACATCAAAAATTTCAAAAGTAAATAACTGAAAAACTTTCATGTACAAAGACAAGTATTTTCCGGGAGTTCCCGTCGTGGCGCAGTGGTTAACGAATCCGACTAGGAACCATGAGGTTGTGGGTTCGGTCCCTGCCCTTGCTCAGTGGGTTAACGATCCGGCGTTGCCGTGAGCTGTGGTGTAGGTTGCAGACGCGGCTCGGATCCCGCGTTGCTGTGGCTCTGATGTAGGCTGGTGGCTACAGCTCCGATTCAACCCCTAGCCTGGGAACCTCCATATGCCGCGGGAGCGGCCCAAGAAATAGCAACAACAACAACAAAAGACAAAAAAAAAAAAAAAAAAGACAAGTATTTTCCAAGATCTCTAGCATTTTTAAACCGCTGAATTACAAGACTGCCTCTCAGATATTTCTCTGCAAGAAGAGGGGTCCTTACGATTTCGGTCAAGCAACTCTACTCCTGGAAGGTGGTAGATTATATATAAACGGTACAGGTTGTATTGGCACAAAGGGTTTTGGTAGAGACCTGAAAAGGAAGAATCCAAATTAAGATGTCAGATTTTGCAATTAGTTTCATTTATCACTTGATAAAATATGGGAAATTACAGGACTAATATAAAATATAAGAATATGTAAAGCTCTGCTTCATAGACTAAACCAATGACCTCAACATACCCTTACTTGTTTAGATCAGGACTTACTTTTCCTATCTGTTAGATTAATTCATTCAACAAATATTTTGGGAGTGCTTGCTATCTACTAGGACCTATGCTAAGTGCTGAGCACATATCATTGACCCAAACCTGCCACAAATGAGAAAATTTTTCACACGTCCATAAATTAATCAGTAAAGGAAGAATTGAATATCAGCTCTAGAGGGGTCTTGATATTACTCTTTTTTTTTTCTCTTTTTTAGCTATACTCACAGGATATGGAAATTTCTAGGCCAGGAATTGACTTCAAGCTGCAGCCATAAACTTACACCCCAGCTATAGCAATGCCAGATCCTTAATCTGCTGCACCACAGCAGGAACTCCCAATGTTACTCTTCATTAAATTATTTATTTCGTCCTTGCAGTCTCAAAGGTCACGTTGGTGCCCATGTGGAGTGGGCAGAGAGGTGGTACCCTGTTCTGGTATAGTTTTTTCCCTTGGCTTCACACCACTATGCATAGTCCAGGCCATGTAAATGCCAGCAGCAGCTTCAGACCTCAGCAGGAGCAGAGGTGACCAGATGTGGATCTTGCATCTTGTCTGCGGGATTTCCTTGTGCACAGGTGCTAGGATCTCTGATGATCTATGCTCGATACAGTGGCTAGAGGTGGGAGGCATGCAGATGTGGAAGAGCTCCTGGCACTTCTGACATCACATCCCTTAGGCATTAGCATGCAAGAACATTTTGAAAAATCTTCAACAAGAAGTTGTGTTTTATTTCCACGGAAAATGTATTTTTCCTATTCTTAGATAACGTTAAACAAGTCTATGTTAGCACAATGTGAAATAAAACTTATGATTTCTAGCTGGTTATCTTTAGCAAATGGATTCTGCCTACTTGGAACTTCTAGAAAATATATCTAGTGAGGAGAACCACTAGATGGCAGTAGCAGAAAGAGTTCCAGCTATTGTGCAAACAACATCACTCAACAAAATGAGGCTCATTTACTGTACATTTAAATTTGGGATTACTGCTGTTGCATTTGACTATTTAAAACAAACAAACAAAAACCAAAGAGATTTGATAAAACCATGAAAGTAAACACAGAAAAAAACTGATTAATGTTTATAAAGAAGAGTTTGCAACATGAAGAAAATGAGAGGCATGCTTGAAAGACAACCGAAGAGGTAAAACCTGAAGAGGTTAATCATTTGAATGTTTCTTCTGCAGGTAATAAAGACATTTGATATTTGCTGTATAAACACAAACTTTTCTGGCTAATAAAATTGTTATATATAGCTTTTCCTGTGGAAAACATGAGCTTTAGAAGGACTTAACACAGGTAATGGAGGACTCCTAGTACATAATAAACAAATGTTACAAGAAGAAAGGCATAAAAGAAAATGTAGAACCAAGGGCAATAAAAAAATGTAAAAGAAAGGAAATATGTATGTATTGGAAATGTGGAAATGAGAAGAAAAGTGAAATGGGTATTTTTCAAGATTTCTAAAGTGACAAAACTGGTTTGAATTTTAATCTTAAAAGGGAAGGAATTTAAAAAGTGGTAAATAATTATAATTACAGACAGGGAATAGAACGGATGTATATTAAATCAGAAATAAGGACAGATTTTAAAAGATCCACAGGGATCGTGCATTGCAGTTTGAGCCAGAAAAAGAAGAAAAAGGGACAGCCTTGAGGATATAAAAGCAAAACACAAATTGTTTTTAATGAGAGTTTAAGAGGGAGAAAAATTCACAAATGCTTTAGTGCAGAAGGCTGCTCTGTGGTTACTGTCTGAAGAATCACATCTGACACTTCATAACCCTATATTGTACATTACAGCAGCTGGGAGTAGAGTCTGTCTTTGCATATGTTAATGGAAAATGTACCGACATCTTTCAATTACATTTACTTTGGGGATACCTTTCATATTCTCTTTTCCCTCTGAGAACAGTCCTATCTAATCCCTTTTCTTGGCTTTTCCTCCTAGTGCTTAAATAACTGCTTTATGTAAATTTAAAAACTTCTAGGGGAGTTCCCTTTGTGGCTCAGTGGAAACAAATCCGATTAGGAACCATGAGGTTTCCAGTTCGATCCCTGGCCTTGCTCAGTGGGTTAAGGACCCAGCATTACCATGAGCTGTGATATAGGTTGCAGACGTGGCTCAGATCCTTCGTTGCTGTGGCTGTGACGTAGGCAGGCAGCTGTGGCTCCGATTAGACCCCTAGCCTGGGAACCTCCATATGCCAAGGGTGTGGCCCCAAAAAAAGACCAAAAAAAAGTCAAAAAAAAAAAAAAAAAAGGAAAAACCTTCTGGCTTCAGCTAAAGAAATCACTAAATTTGGATTTACTACTATTATATTTCTTATTTAAAAGGTGTCACAATACTAAAAACTTGATGTGTATAGTGTGGCTCAATGTCCATCTCTTCTTAAAGTAAAATCTAAGTGAGAGCAAGTCAGAAAAATGGTCTATCAAGCCTAGTCTCTAAGGAAATTAACTTAAAAAAAAAACAGAATTAAATAATTTTAAGGACATTTTGTTTTTATTATTTTTAACTTTTTTTTTCTTGCTCTTACATTTTAGGAGGAAGCAATCTTATTTTTAACTCTCTTTTTTCCCCCTTCCATACTACTAAACATTTAACATGTTGGATTTATGAGTTTGGGGTTGATGCTACTAAAATTACCATAAATAAAGTTTCTAAGATATGATACTGGTTTCCTGTGTCTGAAAGTTCTGAAAGACTTCTATGATGTATGGGTACATTCCTTTAGAAACTATGAAGTGAAGTTGCTTACACTTTCACTTTCAATAGGTTAATAGTATTTAATCCATCTTCCCTCTAGGCTACTTATAGAGTACACCTCTGTGGCGCCAGCACTGTCTTGCTTATCTTAATTTGGGATTCTGAGTCTAAGCAATTTACATCTATTCAATAATATCAAAATGTTTCTACTACTTTACTACATAAGCTTGAGTTACATGAGTCACATGTGTGAAGCTACTTCTTATTGAAAGGAAATCATTGTACAACTACAAATGTAATAAATTCATTGAGTAATTAAAAAAAAGAAAGAAAGAGGAGAGGGAAGAGGAAAATGGAGCTGGAGAGGGAGGGTTTGGAAAGGTAGACTGCCTGAAGAGAAAAGGTGTGGCCCTCCTGACTCAGCCTGGAAGTCAGGAATTCCATTTTCCAGGACCTCACACTCTGCAGCAGGTTTTAGGCCTCCCTGAAACTCCCAGCCAAGTGTCTCCTGGGCAATCTCTTGGCAGTTCTCCTTGTAAATGCCAGTGGAGGGTGCAATGCTGAAATGGCTTAGAGGTTTACCCTCCAGGCTGTTTTCCCACCCTCTGAAGAACTTGTAATTGGAGTGGAATAATAATATTTTAGCATTTTATACAGTTTTACAACTTGAAAAGGCAAAATTTTTAACACTTGACAATACATGGATTTCTCATTTTAGCTAATGAGCTGAGACTAATCTGATTGCAAACGAGGCTCAAAGAAACTTAATCCTGGGACATTACTGCACAACTATAATTAGTAGCTTGTAAATTCTAGTGTGTGTGTGTGTGTGTGTGTGCGCGCGCGCGCGCGCGCGCGCATGCGCATGTGTAATATCTTTAACCAAAAATGCGGTAAGTGTTCACAATGAGCAATCTGCTACCGAAATTTTTCAGAAAATACTTTTGGGGGCGGGTAACAGGACACAGCATTTCCCCATTTCAAAAAATGATCCCTCTACAAGATTCTACAAATTGGAACAATGTATAGTTATATAACTTGAATCGCATCACTGTGATTTTAGTAGAGATCACTTAAAACTGTTGTGACAGGAAGTGATATGGACTTTCTACTACCAGGCTGGACTAATAGTATTTCAGAGAACCAGAAGAGGTACCGCTGCACCTCACCTCAGGGCTGATACATTTCTGTGCCTACACACATGCTTGACAGGCTGAATTTCAGACTTCACTCACCCCTGGCCAGGTACTTCTGTTTAGGGCATAACCCTGTTGCCTGTGATGGGGCTACCTTGATTGTTCACCTCCAAACCTTGCATTGTAAAATAAGCTTGCTAAAATTATTGAGTTCTTATATGTAGCAAAATCGTCCAATTCCTTTTGCATCAAACCGTTTCGGCTCTCTAAGAAATATGTAAGCCGAGAGTTACCAAACTGTAAGCTCCGAAAGGTCCAAATGGGGTCTTGTTTACTTTGGTGCCCTCGTTTAATAGACTGTCACTTAGTGAATGGATGACAAATACTAATTGAATGAATAAATGATAAATATTGAGTGAATGAATGATAAACCAAAGAAATAAGGCATGAGCTTAAATAGTCTGGTGAAACATTCCCTAGTTGTCTGGTGAAAGCTCTAACCCCTGCATTTCCACCATAAAAAATCAAATAATTCTAATCAAATCATTGGTTGCCATGAATATTTAAATGAGAATAAAATAAAGCATTTTCTCAACATGAAAGCTATTCAAACATGTTATTATAATGACTAATATTTAAAGTGTCATTTTAAAAAAGATCTGCTTACCACTGAGCAGAATTTCTGGACTGTGTGCATCTTCATTCATTATCAAATTTACATAATCCATAATAAAGCAATTTTTTGTTGTTGCTGCTTCAAAGTAACATTAATGTCAACAAATGCTTTTTAAAATCATGTTTTAGGAGTTCCCGTCGTGGCGCAGTGGTTAACGAATCCGACTAGGAACCATGAGGTTGCGGGTTCGGTCCCTGCCCTTGCTCAGTGGGTTAACGATCCGGCGTTGCCATGAGCTGTGGTGTAGGTTGTAGACGCGGCTCGGATCTTGCGTTGCTGTGGCTCTGGCGTAGGCCGGTGGCTACAGCTCCGATTCGACCCCTAGCCTGGGAACCTCCATATGCAGCGGAAACGGCCCAAGAAATGGCAAAAAGACAAAAAAAAAAAAAATCACGTTTTACAGAGTTAGCTTAATATTTAAAGCAATTTTGAGAGGTAGCTATTAGCCCATTTTTACAGAAAAATGAAGATGAAGAGTTCAGGCTCTAGCATGACCAGTCTTTTAATCACAGAAGCATTTGTTCAGCACAGAAGGGCCAGATAATTCAAATATGCAGGCCAATCCTCCTGAGTCTTTCACAGATCTTTCACATCTCAAAAAATAAGCACTGAATACCTATAAACTTGCGAAAACTTTAATAGTAGGTTAAAGAATCTACCTATAAACACTTGAATCATTTCTCCTTAACACCATAGATATAACTGATTAATACTGAAAGTATTTGAAAACTTCAATAACTCTCCACATATTGATATGATCAGAACCTCCACCATCAACACCAGTTTACACATATTCAAAACACTGTCTCTGGCAATTCTGAGACATGAATAGAAAATGAATAGCGGGAAAAAACCTGTTTTATGACATTGTATAAAGAAGTCTTCAAACTCTGAAATTTGAAAACCCACTCACTGCTCTGAGTGTCTTTTCCTTGGTCCACCTAGAACCATTTGTCCTGAATTGCAATTGTGTACTAATTTATTTGCCCTTTAATACTATAAGCTTAATGAGATTACAAACTGGGTATTATTTACTTTTCCAACCCATTTCACACTTTCTTCAAATACTGAGGCCAGTTCCTCACTGGGTGTGATCCAACATATATAAATGAGGTTTGCTGTTCACCCAAAGCTTACTTTATAAAAACATGCTCTTGGGAAAAGAATCCAAAAAGGAATGGATATATATATATGGGTATAAATGATTTACTCTGCTGTACATCTGAAACTAACACAACTTTGTAAATCAACTGTATTCCAATTAAAAAAAATTTTAAGTGCTGTTTTTGGGGAGAAGGGAGTATAAGCTTTATTCATGTAATTAACATATTACATGATTCAACAAGTTTAAGTATACAATTCATGGTTTTTAGTATATTTATAGTATTGTGCAACCATCACCACCTTCAATTTTAGAACATTTTAATCAGTTCCCCCAAAACTCCATACCCCTTATTCTTTAGCTGTCACTCCCCATGGCTGCAGCCCTGTGCAAACACTAATCTATTTAAAAGCAGTTACCTCTTGGTGTGGCTATCTTGACAGATGTGCCTATTCTGGACACTTCACATAAATGAAATTGCGTAACAGGTGCTAAACCTTCCTTTTGAGGTAAAATCAAAAACACAGATTTAAATATGTAACCCTTCTTTTGTTACTTTCATCATTTTCATTTGGCATGCATATCATTTCAGTTTTTTTTTTTTCTATATGTTGTTCTTTCAGAAACATATTTTTAAGAACAATAAGATCTAGTCTTGTTTTCAGGAACACCTAGGTTGTCTAGTTATAAACATTGATCTAATTTAAAATTTTTTCTTATATGTCCTGTGTGGAGTTCCTGCTGTGGTACAGTGGGTTAAAAATCTGATTGTAGTGGCTCAGGTCACTGTGAAGGCATGGGTTCTATCCCCAGCCTGGCACACTGGGTTATAGGATCCTGTGTTGCTCCAGCTACAGTGTAGGTCACAGCTGTGGCTCAGATTAAGATCCTGGCCAGGGAATTTCAAAGTGCCATGGGTGGGGCCTTAAAAAAAAAGTCCTATATTATCATTATTTGTTTAAAAGTGCAAATTAGTACTTAGAGTCTTCAGATTTAGCATTCCCTTTAATTCCTTCACTGTTGCATCAATGTTGGTTAACTCATTGTGATGTAGCAAGAGTATATGCAATGAAGGCAAATAGTGCAGACCTAAAAAAAAAACAAATCAAAATATGTTTAATAGTTTTAAACATTCTGATGCTGATTAAACATGCTAACTAAACAAAAGCAGAGAATACATTACATCTGGTGAAAGGAAGAATTATCAATAACATGATGAATTATTATTAAGAACACAACCAGGGAGTTCCTGCTGTGGCTCAGTGGGTTATAAACCCAACTAGTATTCATGAGGATACTGGTTCGATCCCTGGTCTTACTCAGGAATCCTGGGTTAAGGATCCAGCATTGCCGTGAGCTGCAGTGTAGGTCGCAGATATGGCTCAGATCCCACGTAGCTGAGGCATAGGCCAACAGCTGTAGCTCCAATTCAACCCCTAGCCTGGGAAATTCCATATGCTGCAGGTGTGACCCTAAAAAGCAAAAATTGATTGTGATTTGGGTGTAGACTCAATTTCTTTCCACTGTTTTTGTTTTTGATTTTTCTGTAGCAATGATTTTGTCTGATTTTGAAGTGGTTATTTTCCTTATCTTTCTTTGCTTTGGTTTGTTTTGCCAATATTGCTTATTTTATGATACCAATCAAGGAAATAATTATTCAAGCAATATCTCACCCCAAATTTCTCAACTAAATATTTATCTTTACACAATAGGAAGCCAAGTATTTCTATAATTTTATTGATTCTAAATTTCACATTTTCCTACTTTTGAATATAAATGAAAGTGGGTTGTGTTTTTGCAACTCCTGTATCATAGCTGAATTACCGAGACTTCCTCTCTTCATGGAACATGGAATCAGAGTGGGTCTCAAATTTATGATATTTTGATTCTATGACATTATATCAAAGAAAAATATTTTGTACTATATTTTGTATCTCATGATCATAGTATATCATGTACTTTTACACCTAGCTTGAAATTGTCAGAGATTGTTGCATATGTATAATTAACTCAGTGTACAACAGAAATTTGACTGGAAAAAATTATAGCCAGTAAAAACATTTAAGGTTATTTACAGGCGTTCCTATGATGGCTCAGTGGTTAGCGAACCCGACCAGCATCCATGAGGATGCACGTTCAATCCTGGGCCTCTCTCGGTGGGTTAAGGATCTGGCATTGCCATGAGCTGTGGTGTAGGTCGCAGACGTGGCTCAGATCCCATGTTGTTGTGGCTGTGGCGTAGGCTGGCAGCTACAGTTCCAATTGGACCCCTAGCCTGAGAACCTCCATATGCTGTGGGTGCAGACCTAAAAGGACAAAAAAGCCAAAAAAAAAAAAAAAAAAGATTTACAAAATTGTTATTTTTATTAATGCTCCCAAACTAAGTTTGCTTCCACAATATCTAGTTGGTGTCCAACTGTGCAGTAAAATGGCAAAATTTCTATGCTAAGAAAAAGATTATTTTATATCTTAAATAAGACACATGACAATATTAAATTAAAACCATAATCCAGCGCATCTTAGAATAAGATGTACATAACACTAAAAAACAGTAGATTCCATTACATATTTTCAACAGAAATGTTAAAATAGATTTTTGCATGCCTTAAACAACAACATAGTTGAAAGTTACTATTGAATTGAAAATCAGTTCAATCAAAAGAGATTTAAGACCTTACCTTCTATATCAAATATTGCATTGTTGTTTAGATATAGTTCTGCCAAACAATAGTTTCTAGTTAGAAATGTTATTCCATGGAGCTGAAAGTGAGAGTTAGAGAAAAATAACCTTTCTACAATAATTATACATAATTACATATACATATATAAATTTAATTAGAACCATAGAAGTTCAGCGTTTGCTGTTACTATTAATTGCTTGTGACCTTTGGTCTGGGCTCTGTGTTTATTTGGATTGTCTACGAGGACATGTGTGATAAAAGGGGCGTTTTTAGCTAACTTAATACAAACCTTTCTTACCACATCTCCACCAAACTCTCTTGCATGGTTTTCAAAGCCTCTGTAATCTGGCCTAGCCCTTTTACTCTAACAACATTTCCTACAGTTCTGCTCCATATGTTCTCATTGGCTCTGGCTCCGTATACCCACTAATTCACCATCACATGTTATTAAATGCCTATTATGTGCCAAAGGCTCTCTCCTCAGATAATGCTGAGCCGTTTCTGCATCTGTGTATGAGTCATGATTTCTCTTTGCCTGCATGACTGTTCTTCCTGGTACATTTCTGATTATTCTCAAGGATCTGCCCTAGGCCAGCAAGGCCTATCAGACCATGCCCGAGCAGGCTGCCACAGGAAGCTTCCATTGCTCCAGAGATTTGTTGAGACCATTCTTTGATCTCTTTGCATCTTACTGCTGTGTTCTCACTCTGATTTGACCCACTTTTTGTTTCTCTGAACTTCCTCCTGCTCCAGCACTTTAAGTAGATCTCCTGAAAGATGATCTAATTCTCTTTCTTTCTCTTTCTTTATGTCCCAGTCTATGAACCATTTCCCCTTCTCAGGATCATTGTCCTTTAGGTCATCAGATCTCAATTTAGCAGAAGACTGTAATCTGAATATACACTGAGGTCAGACCCAGTGCTAACACCTCAACTAGCCACCATCCCCAAGGAGAACAAGGCACAGCATACATAATTCTATCATTTCACAGCTCATTTTTTAAAATAAAGCCTTTCCTGACAACCTCCATGCACAGGAACCTCCATTTTCTTGACCACATTCCACCATTTCCTTTGACTTGAGCAATTAATTAGTTGATCACTAGCTTTGAGTCTTCCTTAAGGAAAGAAACCATATTTCTTTAGTATCTTACCCTGCCCACTTCCCCATTCCCTAAAAACATTTTGAAGTTGCATCTGACTTTTAAGATTAAATCAGAAATTCAGTGTGTATGAATTAGAAATAGTCAAAGTCACTTCTTGAAAATTCCCCATTAAGAATTGTGTACACAGTAGGAGTATTTACCTCTAAACTGAAGTCAGAAATGTTTCTGTTCCCTGTAAGAAGAATCCCATTAAATTTGACAGAATTTTTTGAGTTATGAGGATAAGACAAGGTCAAGTCATAGGATGGGGCAGGTATGTTCTTAAAGCAGCACTTGTTAAGTGTAAAAAAATGCTAATTTTACTGCTTTAATACAGGATCTAGCAGGAAGCAGAATCTCATGAAATACTTATTGACCAAGTGCTTACTAATTTACATATACAAAAATACATGCTCATGATTGTAAATTAGCTTCACACGTTTATTAAATTTTCTCAAAGAAACTGATGTCCTCAGTTAAATAGGACTGTTTTGACCTTTGCTGGACTGATTCACTTAGGTGCCAACCGATCTGATTTAGCGAGGATTTTTTGGAAAAAAAAATTTTTTAAGGAGAAAAGTTAGCTTTATTGCTTTGCCAGGCAAAGGGGGCCACAGCAGGCTAATGCCTTAAAGACTGTGCCCCAAGGATTTGCTGGAAATTTTATTCATATCTCCTCCTATCTCAGGAAAGCTATTTTAGATTTGCATCCAAAGTTTGAAAATAGGTTTTTTTAAAATGAATTTTCTTTAATTTTTTTCTCATATTTGTGACAGTCACAAATTATGAAGCTATAAAGGCTCATGTGGGGAGTTCCTGTTGTGGCACAGAGGAAACAAATCCAATTAGGAACCATGAGGTGGCAGGTTCAATCCCTGGCCTCACTCAGTGGGTTAAGGATCCAGTGTGGCTGTGAGCTATGGCGTAGGTCACAGACGCAGCTTGGATCCTGTGTTGCTGTGGTGTAGGCTGGCAGCTGTAGTTCCAATTCGACTCCTAGCCTGGGAACCTCCATATGACGAGGGTGCAGCCCTAAAAAGCAAAACAAACAAACAAACAAACAAAAAAAGCACATGTGCTGCTCATCTTATTATTATTATTATTATTTTTTGTCTTTTTTTTGTCTTTTTGCTATTTCTTGGGCCGCTCCCGCGGCATATGGAGGTTCCCAGGCTAGGGGTCTAATCAGAGCTGTAGCCACCGGCCTATGCCAGAGCCACAGCAACGCAGGATCCGAGCTGCGTCTGTGACCTACACCTCAGCTCACGGCAACACCAGATCGTTAACCCACTGAGCAAGGGCAGGGATCGAACCCGCAACCTCATGGTTCCTAGTCGGATTTGTTAACCACTGTGCCACAAGGGGAACTCCTGCTCATCTTATTATTTCACAGATTCATCTATACCAAATTATGTGAGCACTGGTACAGGAGAACCAGCAGTAATTCCACCTCAGCTTTTGCTTAGCTGTGAGAGGAGCTGTATTTCCCCAGGTAGGAGGGACCATTCAGCACAGTGAGGGTTGGCTCCCAGTTGGCTTCCTACCCCTTTCTCCTCTTCTTGCTGGCCTTCTGACAGCAACTCCCATCCTCTGTCCTTCTCCTCACCACTCCCTGATCTAATGACAGCCACACCTAACATCAGCCTAGAAAGAACACCAGTCACCAGTTTTCTCTTTTATTTTTCTTCAGTTGCCTACTTGACCACATATTAACAGAATGTTACTTAATTCTTTGAGGTTTTGATTTCTCTTGCATTACACACTAACATAAGAATACTAATAAACTCAATTTCATCTTGATTATAGAACAGTAATTTTCCCAAGAGCATTAACATCTTTGGAACATGATTACTGGAATTTTAAGACTGAACTATTTGCTGAGGTGAAATGAATGGGGAGAATGGAGTGGAAAGAGATAAAACCAGATTATGAGGACCCTGGGGAGCTATTAAGAGATTTCCTGCAGAGTAATGTTATTGCCCAGTTTTATTTCAGACAGAAAATGGCAGAGAAGAATATGGTGTAGAAGAAAGAGTAAGTATAATGGCAGGAAATGAATAAAAGGGTGTTATGCTAATTCAGAAGACTATCTGGGTCCCAGAGTAGAGTAATAACAGTGGGAGAAGATATAAGTAGAGGGAATTGAGAGTTATTCCAGGGTAGGATTCACAGGACTTAATAGACATTGCAGTGTGACAAGTTGTTGGATTCAAGATGTAGGCATGGGAATTGGAAGACATGCTGATTGTGCTGACACTCAAACCACTGTTAAAATGTTATTATAATTATCCATTTAGAAAAATCTACACTATTTATTCTAAAGACTGACATAGGATTTATAGTGAATGTGACGTTTCGCAAATCATATATCTTAGCTCAAGGCTTGGCATATAGCAAGTGCTCAATAAATACTAGCTATTATTATATACTATTTAACCATTATTATTTTTTATAGAGCTGAGAGCACTTACATTTAGGGTAAAGCACTTGCAGGTAACCACTGAAGTATTAAAGGGGAAAAATTTATGCCAGAGTGAATTTAAAATTAAGGAGGCATTCTTTTAAAGCAGGATTTCTCAGCCTCCATAACTACTGACCTTTTGGGCCAGATAATTCTTTGTTGGGATTGAGGGAGGAGCTGGCTTGTGGATTGTAGTATGTTTGACAGCATCCCTAGTCCTTTTTCACTAGATCCCAATAGCACACACACCCCAGTTGTGAAAATCAAAATGGTCTCCAGACATTGCCAAATATTCCCTTCGTATGTGTGAGGTGGAGGAGGGGCTGCAAAGTCACTCCTAGTTGAGAACTGATAATTTAGAGACAAGGATAGAGTCATATTTATTAAAAGCTTATTATGAGCTCGGCAGTAAGCTCGATGTTTTCACCAGCATTATCTGATATGATCCTTACAATAGTTCATGTTATTTGCTTTATCCCTTACTTACCTAGGAGGAAACTAAGGCTCAGAGAAGCTAAACAATTTTCTCAAGGTGACAGAGCAAGGATCCAAACCAAGCCTGACTCTCAAATCAAAAGCTGGCACATAGTACATCATATCATAATATGTATTCCAGAAATTAATTTTTCTCTAGTATTTCAGCAATAACAAAAATATTTAAAATAAACTGAAATAATTTGGCATGAAATGGAAAAAAAGAAGTATAATAATCCCTAAATATACATATATATGGCAAAATACTAATGTTTTCTGGAATAAATAAATAAATAAATATATATATATATATGCATGCACTGTGTGTATATATTGAGTTTGGTTCAGTCTCCAGAGTCCTTGTTGGAACAACTGAGGTTTATTATCACCCAAGGTATGAAGCTGAGTTGTCAGTCAAGCTTATTCCCAGACCCAGCTTGAGTCACTGGCTTGACTTGCCCCACCCACCTGATCTAATCTTGATCTCTCAAGTGATCTGGGTTTCTTTCAAAAATTGCTCCAACCTGGCTGCCCTATCTCAAGCTAACTTTGCATCCTGCAGGCACTGCTCTATCATGTCTCCACCCCTTAGGAAGTTTTCCTTATATTTTATCAATGACCTTCCTGAAGAACCTAGACAGATGCATATGACTGCCAATCAATCCAAACTAAAACAACTACCCAACACTGGTGCTAAGTAACATCATATACAAGTAAGAGTACTTGCTCTTGGCTTCTTCCACCTTGCCTTTCAGCATTCCTTTTTCTCCTTCTGGCATCCTATTACCCCTGAACATCCCAGTTCATGCCCTTTCAACGTACTCTAGGGTCTCTTCTGCAGATTCATAGAGGTAAACTATTATATCGTTGATAGGCCTCAAGATTGCCATCTCAGGGATATTAGGGGATTGTGATCAATGAGTCTCTAATTGTTGACTTTCAGGTCAATTTGAATATACACTGCATTGTGAGAAGACTTCTGAGTATCCTTCAACTTATGTTCCATAATAATTTCCTAAAATACCAGCTTATAAAATCAGCTTTAGGGACTATGTTCACTACATTGAAATAATGCCATGAATATAAAGAATGACTTCAAAATTTTTCTATTATTGTGAAACAAGACCACAGAACTCTAGACTGGGAAGGAAACTTCAGAATTATACACATGAGATTGTGTAGGTGAGGAAAATGACTTCCGGTTAAAGGTTTAGATTGTAAACACATATCTAATTTTTTTCCATCGAAAAATTCATCTAAAATGCAATAAAATATTTTTTAAAAGATGTACATTCATAAGGACAGGGAAAACAGAAAATTAGACCATAACAATACAGTTTCAAAAGCTGAAAACCACACAGTCTAGTGGTAATAGAATTAATAAATAAGAAAGCCAAATTCTAAACCAGAAAACAACCTAATATTTATACCACACTATTCTAAAAAGACTCAGTGACTGGAAGAGAAGGTAAAGAGGAGGTGATTAAATGAGCATTACTGAAAACTTTCTAAGAAGCAATTCTATTTCTCAAGAATGTTCCCAGTATAACCACATGGCAACTGGACCTCTCCTACTATTGGATAAAAGACAGAGTCCTGGACAAGCAGACACTAGACAGAGGTAAATCCAGAGGTTCCCACTGATTATTGGAAGGTTTAGGAAATGTCTGTATATGGTATGTTGAGAGTTCCCAGTCCTATTTCCCCAGCTTGGCTCTCAGAATGCTGGCAGCCAGGTCTTTATAACATAATCTTATTATATAGAAAGGTAATATAATAACAACATTTAGAGGGGTAAAATAGCCCTCAGAAATTAAAAACATGAAAGCAGATATTAAAATGTAATAGGAGACTTGGAAGCGAATGTTGAAGAAATGATCAGAGAAAAAAAAGAGGAGTTCCCGTCATGGTTCAGCAGTTAACGAACCCGACTAGCATCCATGAGGATGGGGGTTCAATCCCCTAGCCTTGCTCAGTCAGTTAAGGATCTGAAGTTGCCATGAGCAGTGGTGTAGGTCACAGATATGGCTCAAATCTGGTGTGGCTGTGGCTGTGGCTGTGGGATAGGCCGGTGGCTACAGCCCTGATTTGACCCCTGGCCTGGGAACCTCCATATTCCACCAGTGTGGCCCTAAAAGACAAAAAGAAAAAAAGAAGAAGAAAGAAAGAAAGAAAAAGAAAGAGAAAATAAAAGACTATTAGAAGACTAGTTCAGTAGTTCAACATTAGCATAGGAGTCCCAGAAAGAACAGTGAACATAGAAGAGAAGGAAACCAGCAATATACTTCAAGAAAAATTCCCCAAACTGAAAAACATGAGTTTCTAGATTGAAATTTCCCTAAACTCAGCAGAAGAGATGAAAACAGACCCATATCAAGGCACATCACTGGGAAATGTCAGAACATTGCCCTCCAGACAGAAAACATGCATACATACAGAAGCCGTATTCAAGGATCAGGAATCAGTACTTAGAATGGCTTCACACTCCTCAATAGCTACCCTGAAACCTAGAGGACAGTGGAGTGACGCCTCATCTCTAATCTAGGATTCTGTCAGCAAATGAGCCAAAATCTTGATCCAAATATGAGCACTGAGGAGTTCTCGTAGTGGCTCAGTGGTTAACGAATCCAACTAGGAACCATGAGGTTTCGGGTTCAATCCCTGGCCTTGCTCAGTGGGTTAGGGATCCGGCATTGTCGTGAGCTGTGGTGTAGGTCGCAGACATGGCTCAGATCCTGCATTGCTGTGGCTCTGGCACAGGCCAGCAGCTACAGCTCTGATTAGACCCCTAGCCTGGGAACCTCCATATGCCATGAGCATGGCCCTGGAAAAGACAAAAAAATAAATAAATTAAAAAAAATATGAGCACTGAACAAACACAATTGCAGGCATGTACAATATTTTATTTTATTATTTTTTTGTACAATATTTTAAAAAAATCACCGCATGGAACCACTTTTCAGGAAGCCACTGGAGAATGTAGTTCAGAAAAATGAAAGACACACAATTTAATAGATGAGGCATTAAAATACAATAGAGAGCAAAGGGAATGACCAGGATGGTGATGAAGGATGGTTAAAACTCTGCACACAGGTACACAGGGCAGGAAGTCCAAAGTGGAACAAGTTGGAAGGTTCTGCTCAGATTTTTTCAAGAAGAAGAAAATAACTGAATGAATACCTTGAATTGATTTGGTCAATTGGCAGAGAGTTTGGGTTGAATAAGTAATAGTAACCAACAAAGAGTGTATTAGTTTGCTAGGACTGCATAACAAATACCACAGACTGGGTGGCTTAAACAAGAGAAATTTACTTCCTCAGAGCTCTGGGGTAGAAGTCCAAGATCAAGGTGTTGGCAAGACTTTGAGGCCTGTCTCCTTGGCTTGTACATAGCCATCTTCTGGCATCTTCACATGGTTTTCTTTCTGTATGTGCACGTCTATTTCTCCCCCCATCTCTCTCCATATCCTAATCTCCTCCTCCTATGAAGACACCTGTCATATTGAATTAGAGCCCACCCTAATGACTCCCTTTTAAGGTCACTGCCTCTGTCAAGGCCTTATCCCATTCTGAGGTATTAGGGGCTAAGGCTTCAACATATGAATTTGGGGGAATTCAGCCCATAACAAAAAGGTACTTATGGAATCACACAAGTACAAAATTCAGGAAAGTAGAGGAAATAAAATAAAGGAAAAATAAAGAGATCTTAATACATGGCTTAATTCTGGAGAACACAAATTATCATAACAATGTAACCAGTGAATATGATTCAACCAAAATAACAATATAGCTATATCAGGGAATGGGAAATGGAAAGTACGTGTGGGTGTGGAAAGTATGGAAGTGGGGGCAGGAAAGAGAAAGAATTAAGTTCTCTTCTTTGTGGAAACTGAATAGCTCTTGCATAAAAGTGAAAAATCAACTAGCACCAAAACCAGCATGTGACTTTGAGACACTGATAAAATAACAAAAGCTTACTTAAAAGAATTGAAAGTTGTTGCATATGAGGACTGAAAAACTAAGAGAACGGTGTGGGGAAATATTGCTAACTTTTAGAATTAGCTAATTCCTTGAATGATTATAAGACATGCAGCTGTCAAAACAATTTTTTAAAAAGAGTAGGTTATTAATATTCATTCTGTGCTTACTATGTGTGATTTTCTTTGTTCAATACTTCACATATGCCACTGCCTTTCTTTATCCTGAGAGCCCTTAAAGTAGTTATGAAGAATAAATTCCTCGTATATTACATAAGAAGAAACAGAACTCTAGACAGATTTTGTGATTTGCTAAATATTATCATCTGATTAGCGACAGGATTATAACTGTACCTGAGCTCTCCATTCAACATCCACTTATTAAATATTTATTCTGCTCCAGATTCTACCAGGAATTATATATGTAGATTCTGGTGCTATTCTTTTAATTCTCATCTTTTTAAACATTTTCTAATGAAAAACAGGACACACTAGTCATTACTCTTTAGCTTCCTAGCATTGAATTCCCCCCCCCACACACACACAATTCAAGGAATTCCTCATCTAATGAGCTTTGGTGGGAATCAGAACCTACTCCCCATTAGGGAAGGTGTTCTCTGATGCATGCACTCTGAACTTCAATTCAAGAACTAGTAGGGCAAAGAAGTGGAGACGTTTTAATGTTAAATCTCATGGTGGCAGAGAAGGAGACCGCAGCTATTATGTGCCAGCACAGTGCTAAATTCAGGGGTTATAGCTGTGAACAAAACAGACAAAAATCCATGTTTTTTTCCTAGTGGGGAGAGAGTAAACAAACAATAAATACAATAAATAAATTATAAGTGCTGTGGGAAAAGACAAAGCATGGAGATTGGGAGTGCTAGCAGGGAGATGATGTTATATTTTATAAGGACATTCAGGGTACGCCTGACAGAGGAAGTAATATTTAAACAAATTCTCCCTCTCTCTCTCTTTTTTTTTTTTTTGCTTTTTAGGGACATACCTGCAGCATATGGACGTTCCCAGGCTAGGGGTCAAATGGGAGATGTAGCTGCCAGTCTACCCCACGGCCACAGCAATGCCAGAACTAAGCCACGGCAGAACCTACACCACAGCTCGCGGCAATGCTAAATCCTTAACCACACTTAACGAGGCCAGGGATCAAACCTACATCCTCATGGATACTAGTTGTGTATGTTACTGTTGAGCCACAACAGGAACTCCCAAATAGATTCTTAGTGAAGGGAAGGAAGTAGGCCACTAGAATATCTGTAGGAGGAGCACTTGGCGACTAGCCAGAGCATAAGTCCAGAGATAACAGGCTGCCTGATGCTGTGGGCAGAGTGAGCTGGGAGAAAAGGCAGGTAATGGGGTCAGAGAGGTTTGGAGCCTTGTAGGTACTATCCCCTACATCCCCAAATGCACAGGACAGCTCCCACAACTAAGAATTACTCAGTTCAAAAGGTCAGTAGTACCAAGGTTGAAACACCTGGGGGCAAAGACATCTAGATAGACCATAGATGAAAGGACATGATAAAATATTGAAAAATTCTATAGTTAGGTGTTATTTGAAAGTATATTATTGAATGTTTGAGTATTGAAATCACAATATCCCCTAAACTTATATAAAACTCTAAGTATTAGTTGGGAACGATTTTAACAATATACACTTAATTATAAAAGGAGAAAAAAAATTTCAATATACTTTTAGGATTTTTAAGTTAATTTTTACGATGTTCTTCTCCAATAAGTAAAAATAGTGCATTCCTTTGTACATTAATTTAGCAACCTAAGTGTCCATCAACACATGAATGGGTAAAGATGTGATATATATACACAATGGAATATTACGCAGCCATAAAAAGAATGAAATAATGTCATTTGCAATAACATGGATGGACCTAGAAATTATCACACTATGTGAATTATCTATGCCAGACAAAGACAAATATCATATGATATTGCTTGTGTGGAATATTAAAAAAAGGGATACAAATGAACTTATTTACAAAACAGAAATAGACATACAGAGATAGAAAAGAAATTTTGGTTACCAAAGGGGAGGTAGAGAGAGGGATAAATTAGATTGGGATTAATGTATACATACTACTCAGTGTAAAATAAATAACCAATAAAGGCCTACTGTTTAGCACAGGGAACTCTACTCAATATTCTGTATAACCTAAATGGGAAAGGAATTTGAAAAAGAATGGATGTATGTACTTACTGTACTCCTGAAACTAACATTGTATTTTATTTTACGATATCAACATTGTTAAATCTGTATTTCAATAAAAAATTTAAAAAATTTATGTGTAATACCTGGAACAAAATCTACACTTTAAAAATATTCAGAAATAATTACTTCTATAGAAAGCAGACTTTCATTTTCATGTTTTCCCCTCTATCCCATGTTCTTGAAATTCTTATTTTTTTTCCAAAAAAAAAAAAACAAAACATTTTACCTTTCTTGGCTAAATCATTTAAAATCATAACTAGATACAAGCATTGAAGTTTTGTTTTGTTTTGTTTTGTTTCTTTTTGGGGCTGCACTCGCGGCATATGGAGGTTCCCAAGCTAGGGGTCAAATCAGAGCTCTAGCTGCTGGCCTATATCACAGCATAGCAATGCAGGATCCAAGCCACGTCTACAACCTACACCACAGCTCACAGCAACACTGGATCCTTAACCCACTGAGTAAAGCCAGGGATGGAACCCGCATCCTCATGGATGCTAGTCAGATTCGTTAACCACTGAGCCACGACGGGAACTCCTGAAGTTTTATTTAGGTTATTTATGTTGACTTACTTTCTTGAAAAGATTTTAAATATCTGGAAAAATAAAATTCTCTCAACAAAGTTGACATAAGAGATATAATTAATATCACCCTGAGGTAACAGAAACATGTAAGAGCCCAAAATTATATGGAATGCATGTTTGTTCATTTTATTCTTTAATTGCTCCTATGCGCTAGCATGGGGGTTGTGCTGCTCTAAATCATTTTTTGAAACAACGTATGGTATGTATAAACAAACAAATAGATTACATATATGCAAACATGACTGAAGGAACCAACTAAAATTTGCATGTTGCAAAGCTACCTGGCAAAAAGTAATGTTATTCAAAGAGTTTTTTTACAAATATATAAAACTATACATTAAAAATAATTATTTCAATTTTAAAATTGTGATTTGCTAATTTTGCACATCACTATTTCTTTCTAAAATATATAAATTTGTGCTATTTACCAGATTCTCAACATATGCTGCAAGTCTGGGAGATAGGAAAAAATAACATCTTTATGACATACAAGAGTGAACTCACAATCTTTTTTTTTTTTTGTTTTTTGTTTTTTTGTTTTTCTTTTAGGTTTTTAGTGGAAATTCTTTTTTTTTTTTTTTTTTTTTTTTTTTTTTTTTTTTTAATTTTATTTTCCCACTGTACAGCAAGGGGGTCAGGTTATCCTTACATGTATACATTACAATTACAGTTTTTCCCCCACCATTTCTTCTGTTGCAACATGAGTATCTAGACATAGTTCTCAATGCTATTCAGCGGGATCTCCTTGTAAATCTATTCTATGTTGTGACTGATAAGCCCAAGCTCCCGATCCCTCCCACTCCCTCCCCCTCCCATCAGGCAACCACAAGTCTCTTCTCCAAGTCCATGATTTTCTTTTCTGAGGAGATGTTCATTTGTGCTGGATATTAGATTCCAGTTATAAGTGATGTCATATGGTATTTGTCTTTGTCTTTCTGGCTCATTTCACTCAGGATGAGATTCTCTAGTTCCATCCATGTTGCTGCAAATGGCATGATGTCATCCTTTTTTATGGCTGAGTAGTATTCCATCGTGTATATATACCACCTCTTCCGAATCCAATCCTCTGTCGATGGACATTTGGATTGTTTCCATGTCCTGGCTATTGTGAATAGTGCTGCAATGAACATGCGGGTGCATGTGTCTCTTTTAAGTAGAGCTTTGTCCAGATAGATGCCCAAGAGTGGGATTGCAGGGTCATATGGAAGTTCTATGTATAGATTTCTAAGGTATCTCCAAACTGTTCTCCATAGTGGCTGTACCAGTTTACATTCCCACCAGCAGTGCAGGAGGGTTCCCTTTTCTCCACAGCCCCTCCAGCACTTGTTATTTGTGGATTTATTAATGATGGCCATTCTGACTGGTGTGAGGTGGTATCTCATGGTAGTTTTGATTTGCATTTCTCTTATAATCAGCGATGTTGAGCATTTTTTCATGTGTTTGTTGGCCATCTGTATATCTTCCTTGGAGAAATGTCTATTCAGGTCTTTTGCCCATTTTTCCATTGATTGATTGGTTTTTTTGCTGTTGAGTTGTATAAGTTGCTTGTATATTCTAGAGATTAAGCCCTTGTCAGTTGCATCATTTGAAACTATTTTCTCCCATTCTGTAAGTTGTCTTTTTGTTTTCTTTTGGGTTTCCTTTGCTGTGCAAAAGCTTTTCAGTTTGATGAGGTCCCATGGGTTTATTTTTGCTCTAATTTCTATTGCTTTGGGAGACTGACCTGAGAAAATATTCATGATGTTGATGTCAGAGAGTGTTTTGCCTATGTTTTCTTCTAGGAGTTTGGTGGTGTCCTGTCGTATATTTAAGTCTTTCAGCCATTTGGAGTTTATTTTTGTGCATGGTGTGAGGGTGTGTTCTAGTTTCATTGCTTTGCATACAGCTGTCCAGGTTTCCCAGCAATGCTTGCTGAATAGACTTTCCTTTTCCCATTTGATGTTCTTGCCTCCCTTGTCAAAGATTAATTGACCATAGGTGTCAGGGTTAATTTCCAGATTCTCTATTCTGTTCCATTGGTCTGTCTGTCTGTTTTGATACCAGTACCACACTGTTTTGATGACTGTGGCTTTGTAGTATTTCTTGAAGTCTGGGAGAGTGATGCCTCCTGCTTGGTTTTTGTTTCTCAGGATTGCTTTGGCGATTCTCGGTCTTTTGTGGTTCCATATAAATGTTTGGATTGTTTGTTCTAGTTCTGTGAAGAATGTCATGGGTAATTTGATAGGGATTGCATTGAATCTGTAGATTGCTTTGGGTAGGATGGCCATTTTCACAATATTGATTTTTCCAATCCAGGAACATGGAATATCTTTCCATTTTTTTACATCTTCTTTGATTTCTTTGATTAAGGTTTTATAGTTCTCGGCATATAGGTCCTTTACCTCTTTGGTTAGGTGTATTCCGAGGTATTTGATTTTGTGAGGTACAATTTTAAAAGGTATCGTATTTTTGTATTCCTTTTCTAATGTTTCATTGCTGGTATACAGAAATGCAACTGACTTCTGAATGTTAATCTTATATCCTGCCACTTTGCTGAATTTATTAATCAGTTCAAGGAGTTTTGGGGTTGAGTCCTTAGGGTTTTCTAGGTATAGAATCATGTCATCTGCATACAGTGACAGTTTGATCTCTTCTCTTCCTATATGGATGCCTTTGATTTCTTTTGTTTGTCTAATTGCTGTGGCTAAGACTTCCAAAACGATGTTGAAGAGCAGTGGTGAGAGTGGGCATCCCTGTCTTGTTCCAGATTTGAGTGAGAAGGCTTTCAGTTTTTCCCCATTGAGGATTATATTTGCTGTGGGTTTATCATAAATGGCTTTGATTATATTCAGGAATGTTCCCTCTATACCCACTTTGGCGAGGGTCTTGATCACGAATGGATGTTGAACTTTGTCAAATGCTTTTTCTGCATCTATTGAGATGATCATATGATTTTTGACTTTTTTTTTGTTAATGTGGTGTATGATGTTGATTGATTTGCGTATGTTGAACCATCCTTGTGAACCTGGGATGAACCCAACCTGGTCATGGTGTATAATTTTTTTGATATGTTGTTGGATTCGGTTGGCTAAGATTTTGTTGAGAATTTTTGCATCTATATTCATCAATGATATTGGGCGATAGTTTTCTTTTTTGGTGGTATCTCTGCCTGGTTTTGGAATGAGGGTGATGGTGGCCTCATAGAATGTCTTTGGGAGTTTTCCTTCTTCTTCAACCTTTTGAAAGAGTTTAAGGAGGATGGGCACCAATTCCTCTTTATATGTTTGATAAAATTCACCTGTGAAGCCATCTGGTCCTGGGCTTTTATTTGTAGGGAGTGATTTTATGACCTCTTCAATTTCATTTCTGGTGATTGGTCTGTTCAGTTGGTCTGTTTCTGCTTGATTCAGTTTTGGCAGGCTGTAAGATTCTAGAAAATTGTCCATTTCTTCCAGATTGTCAAACTTATTGCCATATAGTTGTTCATAGTATTCTCTTATGGTTTTTTGTATTTCTGCTGTATCCGTTGTGATTTCTCCTTTTTCATTTATAATTTTGGTGATTTGGGTTCTTTCTCTCCTCTTTTTAGTGAGTCTGGCCAGGGGTTTATCAATTTTGTTCACCTTTTCAAAGAACCAGCTCTTGGTTTTATTAATTTTCTCTATTGTTTTTTGAACTCACAATCTTTATCTTAAAGTGACTTTGCTCATTTTAGTGTGGAAAAACATTATTATAAATAAGTATCTTGATTATTTTGTAGATGATAAAGTTTATAAACAATGACTTTGCCAGAAGAGTTATTTTTATTTAAATTTAGCTTGTAAAATTTGTCAACTGATCAGTTTTTGCTACATGTCAGAAGTTCAGAATCCATTTTGGACAATTGCTCAATGAGACATTATACATTATATACAGCTTTTCTTATCTGTGCCACAGTAATCTGTGACAAATGAAACAACCAAAGTACTGCTAGTTCTAGAAATACGATAATTGTGGCGCTAATATTATAAGCTTATTATTAAATATTTGTAAGAAACATTCTGAGGCAATGGGACAAAACACAAATAGATCGAATCTATATAGACCATTTGAAACTGTAGAATAAAATACAAATCACTTAGATAAGTCATCTGAGCAGACCCAGCTTAGAAAAGCTGAAAAAGATGAACTGTGAGCTAAAGTTCCCTTAGTCAGGCTTACTAGAAAATGAGACCAGTCAGGGTGTCTTTACAAGATCAGTTAATTTGCACATAAGAGCAGCTGCCTTCCAAAGATGACATAGAAAGAGAGGAACTGTAAAACCAGTGAGTATGTACCCAATACATACTTCGGAGAGCTTCATGGAGGAAGCAGGGATGCCTGAACAAACCTGGGAAAGCTGGGGCATTGCAAGTCCTTAGAAACAACTTGGACCCATTTAATATGATGGTTCAGGGTCAGACCAGAAGCTCAGTTTTATTATCCACTAGGTAAAAATGGGGAGAAGTGTGCACCCTTTTAGCATATGAGGCTCCAAACTACATTCATTCATTGTTTCCCCAAACCACTGCTTTCTCTCATTCCATTCCAGGCATTTTGCAACCATAATGCCCTCACTGGGAGCACAGCCTCTCTCTCTGTCCTTCCTAATTCTATCACTGAAGCAGGTACCATCACCTTTGCATTATAATTCTAAATATTTACATTCCTCTGTCAACATTGATGTTTTTCACCATGTTTTTCCATACCATTTCTATACTAGCACAGTAAGTTCTTATTGGCCAACCTAATGTAATCTAGATTTTTAAAGAAAACTAATAATCAAAATTTTACATATGAATTTTGAAGTACTATTATAGCTAACACGTCCATCAGCATCTTGTATCCTGAATGAGATTTTTAATTTTTCAAGGAGTGTGAATACTCAGGCATCTTGGCAATCAGTAAATTACTGATCAATAGAAAAACTCACATTAGCTTATTCATTCATCCCATGACCAAGTAAAACTTATTTCAAATATTATATTATTTGAAATAAGGATTATATGGACTAAATAAGTCTATTTTTAAAGAACAAAGTTAAGTGATGGTTATTTTGGAAATAATATAATTTGTTGAATATAAATAACCAAACTCAGGAACAGAATTTAGCTCTCTGTAGCACCCTTTCCCCATCAATCCCCCTTCAAAAGCAAAAGTACAGTTGTTAACAGTGTATGCAATTCCTTCCTAAGTACATAATATATCCGTTGAGTCGCTTGTGTGAAAATTCAATGACTGGCTGAAGGTGGGACAGTGTCCACAAGAAAGCCAAAAAATATTACAAAATCCCTAATTGCCAACATTTGTACATGTTCTTTCCTTCAAAATTGAACAATGAACACCCCACGGAACACACATGAAAAACAGAGCTTAGTCACTTTTCCCATGCTTAAGGAGTTACATCTTTTTCTAATCAGAGGTCACACACTGTGACCCAGGATAATTTTGGCAGAGTGTTTAAAAGAGTTTTGAACTTGTGTGCCCTTAAGTAGTGAGTGCACTTTGCACTTCAGTTGTTAGCTGCCTGGGCCTCAAAGGTATTTGTGTTTGTTCTCCTAGAAATTATTTCAAGCTTATGAAACTCATGCTTGCACTTAATACTAGAATAACTTACATTTTATATTTTCTACTTACTTAGTTAAAAATAAAGATGGAAAATGCAATGTAATACTGAAATACTTTCATAAACATGGCTGCTTAAGTATTCAATGCTGTGAATCTGGACTATTGCTGGATGAGCAGGCTACTGCTGGAATAATCAAATTATCATTTTTTAATCAGCTGGTGTTTGAAAGATTAAATTCAAAGTGCTAAGACTGGATCATCAATTTATAATAAATCAAATGCAAGCTGTTGGAAAGTCAAATTTTAGAAAGTTTAACATGACTAAGCATAATGGTTGTTTTGTCTTGAATTTTAGTTCACTCCTACTCTTTGATTTGGAGGGAGCTTGAAGTACCACTCAGGCCCCCACTACAGAGAAGGCAGTGGGAGGGCCCTGCCAAATAAAGCTCAGCCTCTAAGAGAAACTTCGAGGGCCAGTCAGTGACCTTGAGAATCATTCCCTGCGGTTGGGGACTTGGTGGCTTAGTGTCTGGCACTTCCTGAAGAAGCTATATCAGCTTGGGTGACAACTGGGAGGTAATGAATCCCTCTGACAGCAGGACAAAGGTGTTGCGAGTTCTGGGAAATGTATGCAGACCATTGGAGGAATGTTGATCTAGGACACTTTACAAAGAAGCCTACCCCAGTGGGCAGTTTGTCAGGGCCAGAAGATGCTCAGCTGTAAGAGCTACCAAGATACAAGAGGGGAAATCAGGAGTAGCCAGCAAAGAGCCATGAGAGTTGGAGAAACCTAGCAGGGGAGGTTCTGAATAACCCATTAAGAGAGAGAGAGGAAAAAAAAAAAAAAACTTTAATCATGTTAATAAGAGAAGATGCAAATCAAGTAAGAACTTTGTTTTTCCCCTCTCCTTTCCTCTGCCTCCATACTCCCCATTTCATACCAACCTGAGAAGACAGAGGTACTGGGGAGAGGGAAGGAAAACCACCAACCACAGCCCCTCACTAATAAAGAAAGCAGGTAGCCATCCGCAATCAACCCTAGCTAGACAAGGGATGGGAGGTGGAAGGGAGTCTCATTTATGAGTTAACATATTCATCTCCACATTTTCATTTCTGAACAGAGACTATGACTATACTCAAAAAGGACTGTAAGATTTGAACTACATAAGAGAGATAAGTCAAGAGACTGCCCCCAAGTTTCTTCCAGGAACCTGGGAAGAAATAGCCCCCACTAAGCAGTTTTAAAAGTACATGGGAGACAAAGTGAAGTTCCAGTCTGATATCATTTCACAAATCATGCTATTCAATATGCCAGTTTGTATGTAAATATATATATATATATATATAGTTTCTTATCTAAATTAAAATTAGGGTTATAAAATTGTAATATATTTAAGGATTAGTTTTATTAAAAACATGAAATTAAGATAATAATTTAATTATAGAGCCATGTAAAGATTAAATATCATACTACCTTGTTATGATGCAGCCATAAGTATTTTAATTTTTTAAACCTAGAAAGATCAATGACTTCTGTCAGTTCCCTGGAAAGGAAAATAAAAAAGTGAACATTAGCAACAATTAGTTCATTTATGGGTAAGGCAGCTTATATGACTCTCAAGGAACTGGAAATGACTATTCTCTGTCCTTTCAAAATTACTGGTACACTTAACATACTAACTTCCTAAAGTCCATCTTAAAAACATCACTCACCTGGGTTAAGATTTTGTCAGCCAGATAAAGCAAACGCTAAAAGTTTTGGAGAGAATTTTATTACATTTAGTAGAAATTTATACCTCAATATAACTGAATTTATTGTGACCCTCCCAAATTTTAAAAGATTTCACTGAAAGGAAGGCAGAGGAACTAAAGTAAGTGCAGAAGACACCGGACTTACAAGGAAATGTGGGAAACACCACTGGCTTCTGCTTCACCAGTGCTGGCAGGGTTCAACCCTGCCTGGATTGTCTAGGTCTTAGCTAAGTAGATTTAAGATGTGGAATTTGCAAGAATCCAAGAGACAGAGCTTGGATAAAGTGTTTTACTCTCCTTTTGTTGCTTATTAAACATGGGGTCAAAAATGTTACCCATCCTTCTGGAAGTGTGCAGGATTCCAGACAGCCAAGTGGCCCTGAGTGTTGTTGCTGCTGCAGCTCACTCAGTGAAGGGGCAGACCTAGGATGTAGAGGGGGAACTGTTGGCAAAGAGGTCACAGCCTCTGCAGATCATTGGCCTTTTGATGGCTGTAGGCTGGAGTGTTCTGATCTCATTTATTTTTCAGGACAGAAATTGTGAGCCCGGGCCAGGTATATATACGTATACATCTCTATCTATCAAACACTCACAGAGCACACCGTGTGTGCAAGGTACATTTCTAAAACACTTTAAAAATACTGTTAATTAATATACATTAATTCATTTGTAGCAACCTCCTTTCATAATTATATTTAACCTTGGGACATTGAGGGACTATTTTTTTTAATGTTTATGAAAACATTTTTAAAATCATGAAATGACATTTCTAAATAAAAGAAAGCTTTCTTGCAAACCTAGTTACTGTCATCATACCAAGTTAATACAGTATTATTGGCAGTATTCCTCATACTGTACACTATATCCCCAAAACTTGTTTATTTTACAACTAGTAGTTTGTACTTCTTGATCCCATTCACTATTTCTTGCTCCCCGAAAACCCTCTTCTCTCTGTTCTGAGAAAAATATGCAGTTTTCTATGTCAACTTCTATTAATGATGACAATGATTCGTGCTGACGATAATATGTCAACTCTGTTGTTGCAGTATACGTGCACTATGATTTCTCAAGGAGAGACTGATAAGATGCTTTCTTTTCCTCAAGGGCAACAGAGACTTAGGCAAATAACCCAGTTTACCCAGTTTATTGGCATCTGGACTGTGAAACATTTTTTTTTGTACCCAGATGGATTAAATGATAACTTGGTATTCTTAGGATATAAAATGTCCTTTAGCCGAGATCACCAATTATCCACCGTCAGATCAATATTTCTAATTTTTCTAGTGCTTTAAAGTTTTTCTTATTGTTATCTGCTTATCCTAGTGATCAATCACATGCCATTGTTAAAATCATGAAAGGCTTAGAGATGTAAGCTTTTGATGACAAAAAATATTTATTGTTTTCATAAAGCTAATTGATCTACAGAAAGATTCAAAGCCTGACCTTAAGTTTGTCAGAATTACCTACCATGCTTGTTCCATCCTAAATACGTATGTTTAAAAATTTTTAAACATTTCTTTGTCAGCTATTTATTCCCATACTAGGAAGAGATCCAGGACTATTACAAAGATAAATATTATTCACTCTACCAATAAACTAAAAATACATAACAAAATAGGTATGTTTATTAATAAAGGATGTTCTTAGATCACCAGAGATAAAGTGATTAACTTCATTTATAAAGTAGGATATTGTCTTTAAAAAGTAGCTGAGTTACAAATATTATATATGAGTAGAATATATCTTAAATCTATTTAGAAATAATACATATAACTCACAGAGATTAAAAAGTACGAAGGGGAAAAGAAGAGTAGGAATAGGGTCATTGTCAGGAAAATGCTAACTGGCTGTACGAGGGTCACTTGTTGGCTAGAAAAACTGTGTCAGCTTCCAAACCAACCCTACTTCCTCTTCCACGTGGGTTCTCTAGAAGAAGAGCCCACTATGCCATCTGTCACCTTGGGGAGCTGGAGTGGAATCAAAGGAAGTTGTTATATAAGGGAGAGTTCTTCCTACTTACCAGTAAAATTACTATAAAGCTAGAGGTTATATCTAACAGGGGTTAGAGGTATAGTATAGTGGTATAATGTCATTATTATCCAATAATGATAATCATATTAACTGTACCAAAGCTAACTGAGTGCTTTCTGTGTACCAGGCCCTTCCCTACTTTCTACCAACTCATCTAATCTTCACAACCGTCCTGTGAAGCAGGTAGTATTGTTATACACAGGTAAAATAGGTTTGCCAGATAAAATCCAGGAAACACAGCTACGTGTGAATTACAAATGTCCCAATGCATTGTAGGATATACTTATACTAAAAAATATTATCTCATTTGTTTCCCTGAAATTCACATGTAACTGGATGGTCTAAATTTTTAATGGCTAAACCTGATAGCCCTAGAAATGAGGTTTTTGACGTGTCCAAGATCACCAGACTAGAAGAGAGAGAGCTGAAATGCAAATTTAGCCGGACTCTGTAATCTTTGTTTTTATCCATTTCAATATCCTGCCTCTTCCATAGAGACTATGGATACCAAAAAGCATCTAAACTAATTAGAATATGCTACTTACCTATCCACAGAGGGAGAAAAGATCAGAAAAGAACATCTGAATCTATGAAACATAACATGACGCTCTTCTACTTCTTACATAAAGTACACTTACTTTTGAGAAAGAAACAGCTCAAAGACATCAGCATCCCTCTTGTGGCCACATATCTTAAGTTGATCTTCAACTGCCTGATAACATATAATTAATCTGTCAAGCCACATTCCACTGAGCAAAAATACTGAGGCATTTGCCGTCAATAACAATAATGTCTACAAGAAGATCAAAAGAAAGGTGAATATGGTGGCAACAACTCTAAACTGATAAATTCCAGTACTACAATTATACATAACTTAATCATTTGTGGTTGAATTTCATTATTCTTAATCCTGGGCACAGTTGTGTAAATAATTTTTAATCAAGATTTTAAAATGTGTAAGTGTACATATACACCAAAAACAAGTTTTCAATTCTCCATGAGGAAGAGTAATTTAGTCTTTAAATATTTCTTTCAACACAAAGAATGGATATTTGGTAGGTTTTCCACATTTTCAGAAGACAAGGTTGGAAAGGAAGTAAGAATATAAGGTACGTTATCATAGAGTTTCACCCTGTGAGTTCTCAATAAATTTCAGATGAATGAATGCATGAGTGAATAAATGTCATTTCTTTTCTCTACAAAGAAACAGTGTCTTCATTTTTTAAGAGGTACTAACTTACTTGCACTATGGGGATTTTTAGTGGCAAATAAGCAATTTTTATTCCCATAGGTTTTGTTCTGAAAATACAAATCGAGCAACAGCTACTTAAGTGCTTTGCTATTACTTCTTCAAGTCTTTCACTAAGTTACAAAATAACATTTATAGGTCCCATGGTCTAAGATGATGTGGAAATTTTAAAGCCCATTTATAATTTGTCAATGAAGGGGTAAAGCTAACAAGACACAACAAAAGCAGAAAAGTCATTGCACTTCTGGAATCTGACTAACATTGTAATTACCAGAGTCAAAACAGTCGCCACATTTCAGCTGGGATTTGTTGTGGGTGGTGAGGGTGCAATGTCAGTAAGTGATTTATGAAATTTTGACAACAGTTTGGTTATTTAGCAGAGGACTTTAAGAAGAGTTAGATTTAATGGGGTAAACAAATATCTAAAGACGTGAGTAAGACAGATATCCCAGGGATGGAGAACAGCTGTTAACTGATATTCCAAACTTCCTTTGTTACCCTGTTACACAAGCAGAATCTTGGGGCCTGGAGAATTTATTGGCTCAGGTGTAGGCATTTCCATTAGGGCATTCTGTGACCCTGATAAGCAAGCTGAATCTAGGGCTTGGAAAAACCTACTGGATCAAGCTTAGGCATCCACATCTGGATATTTTAACTTAAACATCTAAACAATCAGCTTCTCCTATATACAGTTAATCTCAATTTTGCCAGAGTGTTTGGGATGTGAAAGACAGGTCAAAGTAGAATTAAAATTTTGCAGATATCTAGTAAAATTACAAACATGTTTTTAATTTGATCTCATAATTCCACATCTACCTCTCAGAAATACACCGGTACATACACACACACAAAATGTGAATATCATTGCTCATCTCACATATACATTGTCTGTGGTTGTGAAATATGCCCCATTAATTGGAATACAGGTTAAAATGAGATGTAACTTCATAATAGAATACTGTGAAGCAGTTTAGAAATATAGCAAGATGGATATCTAGACCTATAAGGATGTTCAAAATATATTTTTAAGTAAAAACGCCATTGGCAGGATAAAGTGTGTAAGTGTAATAATATTTTTGTTGTCAATAACATTCATGTGCACACAAAATGCACACACTCCAAACTGTTAACAATAGTTATCACTCGAGATCATAGGGGACTGTCACTTTCTAAGCAATTCATTTTTTAATGTTTGAGTACTTTTTGATAAGAACATATTAACTTAGCAATCAGAAGTTAATACACATTTTGAACATTTTAGTCATGGAATGAATATTCTAAGATTTAAGTAAAATTTTGAAAATAAAAAGATGAAAGGGAAATTGAAATCCTCATCATAATATGTAAATCATTGACATAATTAATTATTCATTCATGCTGCTTTTTATCATGGCGTGTTTCCTTCCAACCAAAAACCTCATATGAATCTGGTAACAAGAAAGTGTCAAAGTGACAAAGAACTCGAAAATGTGCCAAGAAGTTTCAAGTTTCAGTGAATCTGTGGTGGAGCAGTTCCAGTTCCCAATCAACAAACAACTTTACTAGCAGCATATTCCTTTCATCTGAAGAAGCGCAAGAATTCCTTCCCCGAACTATTTTTTTCTTGTGGTAAAACATACATAATACAGAATTTACTGTTTTAACTGCACAGTCCTATGGCATTAAGTATGTTCACATCATTGGGTGGCCATCATCACCACCATTCATTTTCAGAAGTCTTTCATCTTCCTCAAATGAAATTTTGTACCATTAAACACTAAATCCCCACTTCCCCCTTCTCCCTAGCTCCTGACAACCACCCTTCTACTTTCCATCTCTATAAATCTAAGCACCTCATATAAATAGAATCATGCAGGGTTTTTTTTTTTTTTTGTGACTGGCTTATTTCACTTAGCATAATGTCTTCAAGATTCATTTATGTGGTAGTGTATCTCAGGATTTTCCTCCTTTTTAAGGCAGAATAATATTCCACTGCATGTGTGTGTGTGTGTGTGTGTGTGTGTGTGTGTGTGTGTGTGTGTGTGTGTACACACACATTTTGTTTTTCCATTTTACCATCAATGGACACTTGAGTTGCTTCCACTTTTCGGCTTTTGTGAACAAAGCTGTTATGAAGGTGGGTGTACAAATATCTGAGCCCTTGCTTTCACTTCATTGGAGTACATACTCAGAAGTGAATCTGTTGGGTCACATGGTAATTCTATGCTTAATTCTTTAAGGAACTGCCATACTAGTTTTCACAGTAGCTACACACAACGGCATACCTTAACACAAACATATTTAAAGTAGTAGGTTCAAACAGATTATTGTGTGTATTGAACCACAAACTACTTAGTCTTAGTCCAGGCTGTGACTAGTTTCGTCTATGACTTGGTAGTAACTGTAGCAATGAACCAGGTAAGGTGCCTACTCTCTGCACAGACTTTTAATGAGAAGAAAGGACATACAATGCTGCAAAAGAAGCTTGCAAATGTTAAGGACTATGAAAAAAAAAAAAGAAATATGCTCTGGTAAGTGCAGAAGAAGAAGAAATACCGTCAGCCCTGGGAACTCTGAGACAATTTTAGGGGAGGATTGACAATTGGGCTGGGCCTGAAATGATGAAGAAAATTAGACACAGATATTGATGTGTGTGCATTTTAGTCAGAGAGGAGTAAGCACACAAAGGAGAACAAGTGGGGGAAGAAAGCAAAAGGCATTAGGGCCATAAAGAATTTGGCTGCTATGAAAGGCATGTAGAAGGCAACCTTGAAAACATTTTAAAAGGTGGAATAGGGCCATATTGTTTATGCTAACTTTGAAATTTAGGGTCAGAAGCCTGCACCTAGTGCTGAAACAAAACTTCTGTAGGCCCTAAGAACTCTAACTTAAAATCACATATTTTATGTAATCTGCAATTTAATTTAATATGATCTATGTACATATATAGGAAGTATGTATATATACTAACTGCATGATAAAAATCTGTGTAAGAAAGTCCAACAAAGTTCTGATCTTTCCCATGACAAATACATCAATGCTTTTAAGCAATAACCAACATCAAGTTACTTTAAAATTATTTTTTCTTCCTCTTTTAGTGCACTTGCTTTATTAGACTGTAAAAGAATGAGTTTAATAACTATTGACTAATTCATCATTGGACTCGATTCTGGGGTAATAGAGAAATATTACAGGATTTTTAAAGTGTAGAAAAGATGTGACAAAGCTAGACTTCAGGAAGATAACTCTAGCAGCACCATATATGATGGCCTGGGGTGCAGAACAGCAGACAGGAAACAAAGTTGTCTCTGGGAAAATCAAGTCAAAAGCTGATGATCCTGCTCCAGGATAGCAGCAAATGAGAAGGAGCAGTGAACAGATATGACAAGGGATGTACAGAGGGAACTTATGGGAACTGACAAGTAACTGGAGGCAGAGAATAAAGGCAAGGGAAGTCACAGGTGATGATGATAATATGATAACATGATGATGAGAAAGGTGACTAGAAGGGAAAATGAATGCAGCTGTGAAATGCTGAAATTGAGGTAGTGGTGGAACACACAGGTCAAGGGGTCCACCAGAAAGCTGCAGGTGGGAGAGCCGCTCTCACCAGAGATGTCAGGCATGTACAGCCTGGCCAGTCAGCCAGCACAAGGAGAGAGTGGGACCCAGGTAAGAGCACTGTGAAATGTCTACATTAGAAAGAGAAGGAGGAGTTCCCATCATGGCTCAGTGAAAATGAATCTGACCAGCATCAACGAGGATCCAGGTTGGATCCCTGGCCTCGCTCAGTGGGTTAAGGATCCAGAGGCTCGGATCTGGCCTTGCTGTGGCTATGGCATAGGTCAGCAGCTACAGCTCTGATTTGAATCTCCATATGCATGGGTGCAGCCCTAAAAAGACAAAGAAAGAAAAAGAAAAGAAAGAAAGGAAGGGAGGAAGGAAGGAAGGAAGGGAGGGAGGGAGGGAGGGAAAGGGAGAAAGAGAGAGAGGGAAGGAGGGAGGAAGGAAGGGAGAAAGGAAAGAAGGAAGGAGAGAAACAAGGTGGGTAAGAAGAAAGAGGAGGGATTGTTATCGTTAGGAGAAGAAACAAAACGACAGTGGAGTTGAGAGGACAGATTTCAAGAAGGCAGAATTTAAATCTGCTGTGATGCATGGGGTGGTAGAGGATACAACTCAGAAAAGATATTCAGCTTGGGGAGCAGTATCAGTAACCTGATGAGAGGGATAAGTAAGATTTCAAATTAAATGACTGACAAAATAGAAAAATAAAAATCCAACATAGAACTAGGTTGTAGACTGTTCCAGGATAGAAAGAACAAAAGCAGTTTTTTTCCACTGCCAATACCTTGGGATCTAGATAAAACAGAACACAATGTTTGAAAATTGCAGGACTAGGAGTTCCCGTTGTGGCTCAGTGGTTAACGAATCCAACGAGGACCTATAAGGTAGCGGGTTCGATCCCTGGCCTTGCTCAGTGGGTTAAGGATCCGGCATTGCCGAGAGCTGTGGTGTGGGTTGCAGACACAGCTCGGATCCCGCATTGCCGTGGCTCTGGCACAGGCCAGAGGTTACAGCTCCAATTAGACCCCTAGCCTGGGAACCTCCATATGCCATGGGAGCAGCCCAAGAAATGGCAAAAAGACAGAAAAAAAAAAAAAAAAAGAAAGAAAAAAGAAAATTGCAGGATTACTAAATCCTAGAAGAATAAAGTCTGCATTAAAACCTAGAGAAGAAAATATCTTCACTTTGACGATGTACACTGTAATGATAGATAAATTCCTATACCTGAAATCTACCGCAAGTTAGGACTTAAGTGAATAGCTGTCAATTCATTACAGAAACCCCAGCCTTGATTAATCATTATAGCTTTAAGCCTCTCTAGACAAGTGTGAGAACTGCAGAATGCCTTGCTAGGTCCTAAGTGGCCCAACAAAATTTCTGACATTTTTTTCCACTTTTTTCCATTTTTTTTCTTTTAGCCATTATCTTAACTGTCCTCAACATCTGGTCCTCAGTGTGTCAGTTTGTGCTTTAGGGGAACAACATTTCAGGGTTATATCTGTTGGAGAGTCAAGACTACAAATTTATGGTCTTATTACCTAATCTCTCAACTGACATAATTATATGTGCAGGAGATATGATGAGAGAAAAGGTCAACATAAATTAATTAGTGTGGATCAGCTGCAGTCCCCAAACCCCTCCCAGGAGACTACAGGCCTCTAGCCATAGTGGAGGGCTTGCCTGGGGTCAGCCATTGCTCCATCTCTCTGCCAGGGACCCCACGGGTGGCCTCCAGCAGACTGGGGCATTTTGCAGACCGTGTAAGGCTCCGTGGTCTGGGCAAGGGGGTACGACTTACCCTACTACTGATTTCCAGTGGGGCTTCTGCCACCTTCCCTAGGTTCGTCGTGCGTTGAACAGCACATGGCAGATGGTTGGGGTCCCAGGTCATCAGAACAGCGGGGCACGCAGAAGCACCTATGATGAACCTAGTCTGGCAACGCAGCTCATTGTTCTGACTGTTACCAGCAGTTACCACAAATCCTTAAAAGCCAAATCCTGACTTCTGTGACGTTTTCACTGTGGCCTGCAGCACCCACCGCGTCGTACCTCGGAGACAAGAGCGTTTTTCCTGCGCGGGGCACTACGTGCGGTGGATGTCGAGAGGGTGATCCGCTACGCCAGAATCATGAGTGAGTCAGACGGCCCCAAATGCCGTCATCCAGTAATAATAATTTTATTGATTTGACAAAAATTAGATTTCTGAAAATTAGATGTGTCTGGTCACCACTGGCCCCATGTGGAGGGTAGGGGTGAAAAACTGCCTTGTGGGAGAGTCCTAGCTGAGCTTAAGGCAAAAGGAAAAAAAAAAAAAAATCCATGCTGCTGATCCTTGTCTTTATTTGTAATTTTGACATTTTGTTCAATATGTACGTTTTGCATTAATTACGATTTTCTAAAAAACAATATTGCATTAAGATTCATTTTGCTTATGAGATCCTGCTGTATAGCACTGGGAACTATATCTAGTCACTTAAGATGGAGCATGATAATGTGAGAAAAAAGAATCTATATATGTATGTGTGACTGGGTTACCTTGCTATATAGTAGAAAATTGACAGAACACTGTAAACCAGCTATAATGGAAAAAAATAAAAATCATTTAAAATTAGAAAATAAAATAAATAAAATGTAGGTTAAAAGAAGATTTATTTTGCTAAATTGAGCCACTATTTGGCCAATCTCTTCCAATCTTGAAAAAAAGATATACATAATAAATATATGTATGCATAATATATTTTTAAATTGATGCCTCTCCAAGTTCTATTAGAACATCTAGCATAGACTATCTTATGATCTTATTTATATGAATTTGGTTCTCTTCTAGCTTGGGAAACTTTGGGGCCAGGATTCTATACTCTGCCAGGACCTAATGCACTGCTTTCAATAAATGTTGATTCAATTGAATGAGTTCGTTTTTTGGTTCCACACTTGAACTTGAAATCTAGAAATTAAATGTAATTTTTTGAAATGGATCAAGATAATTGTATTTTAAAGTGCTGGTATTTGGAATACAGCATTTAAAAAATTGTCTCAGTGAAGAAATCAAACAGACAATTTTTACTACTTCTAAAAAGTATCTGAGGTTTTTGGGGTAGGTGGGTAATTGTCTTTCTAGATATTGTGGAGCAAGTAATCATCTGAGAACTGTTGTTTAAATAGTTTTTATCCCAGAATTAAAAAAAAAAATGAGAGGAATGACCCACTGAGAAAACGTATGAAATAATTTACTAGTCTCTCGTCTCCCATTTTTGCCGTTAAAATGTTTTACAGCATTTCAGAAATCATTCATGAATATGCTACACAGAAAAATGGAAGTTCCCATCCTGGCGCAGTGGAAACGAATCCAACTAGGAAGATGAGCTTGCAGGTTTGATCCTTGGCTTTGCTCAGTGGGTTAAGGATCTGGCGTTGCTGTGAGCTTTGGTATAGTTCGAAGACGTGGCTCAGATTCTACGTTGCTGTGGCTGTGGTGTAGGCCAGCAATTGTAACTCCAATTAGACCCCTAGCCTGGGAATCTCCATATATCACAGGTGCAGCCCTAAAAAGCAAAAAAAAAAAAAAAAAAATGCCATGTAGAAAAATGGAAATGCATGCTACTTGGTCAATTTTGTACATTACACAAATGTAAGTTTTAGGACCATATGCAAAAACATTCAGAGAGCAACTTACAGAAGTAAACTTTAATTTCTACTAAAATCAAAATTAAAGATTTTATTCATGATTTATTTAATTTTTTTTTCTTTTTTTTGGCTTTTTGTTATCTCTTTGGGCCACTCCGGAGGCATATGGAGGTTCCCAGGCTAGGGGTTGAATCGGAGCTGTAGCTGCCAGCCTACGCCAGAGCCACAGCACTGCGAGATCCGAGCCGCGTCTGCAACCTACACCACAGCTCATGGCAACGCCAGATCGTTAACCCACTGAGCAAGGGCAGGGATCGAACCTGCAACCTCATGGTTCCTAGTCGGATTCGTTAACCACTGCGCCACGACAGGAACTCCTAAAAAATATTTTTACCTTATAACTGAGTTAAGAAGAAAATACATTTTATTTTTTTATTTTATTTTTTTTTATAATGATCATAACAATCTGATTTCACAGGATTTCCATCCCACAGCCCAAGCACTTCCCCCCACCCCCTAAACTGTCTTCTCCGGAGACCATAAGTTTTTCAATGTCTGTGAGTCAGCATCTGCTCTGCAAGGAAGTTCCGTCTGTCCTTTTTTCAGAGTCCACATGTCAGTGAAAGCATTTGATGTTGGTGTCTCATTGTATGGCTGACTTCACTTAGCATGATAGTTTCTAGGTCCATCCATGTTGCTAAAAATGCCAGTATTTCATTCCTTTTAATGGCTGAGTAATATTCCTTCATGTATATGTACCACAATTTCTTGATCCACTCCTCAGTTGATGGACATTTAGGTTGTTTCCATGTCTTGGCTATTGAAGATAGTGCTGCAATGAACATTGGAGTACATGTGTCTTTGCGAGTCGTGGTTTTCTCTGGATAGATGCCCAGGAGTGGGACTGCTAGATCAAATGGTAGTTCTATCTTTAGTTTTCTGAGGAATCTCCATACTGCTTTCCACAGTGGTTGTGCCAATTTACAATCCCACCAACAGTGTACTAGGGTTCCTTTTTCTCCACACCCTCTCCAGCACTTATTGTTTGTAGACTTTTGGATGATGGCCATTCTGGCTGGTGTAAGGTGGTACCACATCATGGTTTTGATTTGTATTTCTCTAATAATGAGTGACAGTGAACATCCTTTCATGTGTTTCTCGGCCATCTGTATGTCTTTGGAGAACTGTCTGTTTAGATCTTCTGCCCATTTTTGGATGGGGTTGTTTGTTTGTTTGGTATTGAGAGGTAAGAGGTGTTTATAAATTTTGGAGATTAATCCCTTGTCAGTCAATTCACTTGCAAAGATTTTCTCCCATTCTGTGGGTTGTCTTTTTGTGTTGTTTAGGGTTTCCTTTGCTGTGCAGAAACTTTGAAGTTTGAGTAGGTCCCATTTGTTTATTTTTCTTTTTATTGTCAATACTCTGATAGGTGGATCTGAGAAGATGTTGCTGTCGCTTATGTCAGAGAGTGTTTGGCCTATGTTTTCCTCTAGGAGTTTTATAGTGTCTGGTCTTATATCTAGGCCTTTAATCCATTTGGAGTTTATTTTTGTGTATGGTGTTAGGGAGTGTTCTCATTTCATTCTTTTCCATGTGGCTGTCCAGTTTTCCCAGCGCCACTTATTGAACAAGCTGTCCTTTCTCCATTGTATAGTCTTGCTTCCTTTGTCATAGATTAGTTGGCTGTAAGTGCATGGGTTGAATTCTGGGCTTTCTATCCTGTTCCACTGATCTATATGTCTGTCTTTGTGCCAGTACCATGCAGATTTGATGACTATTGCTTTGTAGTATAGTCTGAAGTCTGGGAGCCTGATTCCTCCAGCTCCGTTTTTCTTTTTCAGGATGTCTTTGGCCATTCTGGGTCTTTTGTGCTTCCAAACAAACTTTAAAATATTTTGTTCGAGTTCTGTGAAAAATGTCCTTGGTAATTTGATAGGGATTGCATTGAATCTGTAGATTGCCTTAGGTGGTATAGTCATTTTGATAATATTAACTCTTCCAATCCACAAGCATGGTATATCTTTCCATCTATTTGTGTCATCTTTGATTTCTTTCATCAGTGGCTTGTAGTTTTCAGAGTACAGGTCTTTTGTTTCTTTAGGTAGGTTTACTCCTAGGTATTTTATTCTTTTGGATGCGATGGTAAACGGGATTGCTTCTCTAATTTCCTTTTCTGCTTTTTCATTGTTAGTATATAGAAACGCTATCAATTTCTGTGTATTGATTTTGTATCCTGCAACTTTGCCAAATTCGTGGATAAGCTCTAACAGTTTTCTGGTAGAGTCTAAGAAGAAAATAAATTTTAAAAAGAACAGCTCTGCTCTTAGGAAAGTAACCAAGAAACTAATATATTCTAAAATCTTCATGTGTTCCTTCTTCAAGAAAAATTTACAATTTAACTGATCACAAGGACTAAAAGAATGCAAATTTAAAATAGAATGTGTGCAGTACAATGGAGATGAAGAAACATTGTAAATCAACTATATTTTAATTTAAAATATTTTAAATAATGGGATGTGGAAGATGGGGGTAGTGAAGGCACTTCCTGGATAAAAATTTCTTCCTAGTCATCCTCACATTGGTGGTTTATAAAAGAAGTGTCCCTAGCAGCGTGAGCAGAGAGAATTTTTACCTCCATGTGGTGGGATTATAGCCTGAGGTATTCAGCCTGAAATTTAAAAGATTCATGTAAAAATGTACATTCTCCTTTATAATCAATCTTGTTTTAATATAAAAATAAAGTAGTTCCCCCTAACTCCCCTCAAATCTTGGAGTAATATTTACATTGAAGTAAGACACCCTGTGTTTATCCTGTGGCTTTACCTCTCTGGCATGCTGCCATTGCCTCCAGGGGTATGCATACCCCAGTTTGAAAGCTCTATCATATCATGTATATGGATTTGGATAAGAAGAAAGGGCCCTGGACTCCAAGTCAGGGCATGTGGGATTTAGTCTCAGCTCTGACATTAACTAGTTGTTGGCCACCTTCAAGTCACTTAACGTCTCTGGGCCTCAGTTTCTGCAATGGTAAAATGAAGAAGCTGGAAGTTTAGCTAAAAAAATCTATTATTTAATTACACTCTCCCAGATTGGTAGTATGTATTGTTCACAGTAGAAGATTCTTCTTGAGATGTTGACATGTAATGGTTTTTTAAGAATAATTTTGTAGTGAAAAAGGTACAAGAAAAAAAATGCATGCAATGGCTGTCATTAATGTTACATAATTTTAAAAATTCTCTTTCTAATTTTGTCTTCAATAATTCTGGTCTGCATGTTATTTTTCTAAGTGAGTAAAAAAATTACTAAATAAAATAATCATTATCACCCATTTCTACTGTGTAGAATGAGCAAAGAATGAGCAATAGATCAGCCACAATCAAATCACACATAAAAAGATTTATCTTTTTATGTTATATGATGACCAGAACATCAATATTTTAACTGTCATACTTTTAGGTAAAAGAACATACCATTTAAATTGACAGCTACAGAGTTTTGTTTGTTTCCAAATTTTCCAAAATGAAAATAACAACAGAATGTGGGAATTCTCCATGTGTCTTTCATGTGTCTCTCATGGAATTTTCCATGTGTCTTTCATGTTTCTTCACAACTTATGAGAAAAGACACCAGCTGCCTTTGTTCAGGGCCACATTTTAAAGCATCATAAAGGATATTTGTGATATTTTTAAGCATCATAAGGTATATATGTAAACAGCCTTGGAAGTTGGAGATATTGCCTACCCCCAGAATGAAGGGAGGGTGTTTTGTTCTTTTGTTACTGTGCAGCATAATAAGGATATCTCCCTCACTTGTAATATAGATCAGGTCAGACAAGCTTACTACACAATATAAAAGATTTGGCTTCCTTAAACTCAAGGCTCCTTTCCTATAACACAACCCACTGTATCTGGCCATATCATATGGAGTAGGAATTGTGGCAAAAGGAACTGGTGCAAATATTAAAACTCTTGTCTATGCTGTTACTGTGAATAATAAACTGTCCTTAGTCTCTGGCCCCAAAATCTCATATTTTCTGCCAACACCTATAAAACTCTGGCTGGCTAACTTTTTCTTCTGCTTGTATAGGGTTTTTTGTTTTGTTTTGTTCTTTTTTTTTTTTTTAAACGTAATGCATCCTTGTAATGTGTTTTTCATCTTTTATATTTCTCCTTACCATTGCATTAACCTCCATCTTTTAAAATCAGCTAATGAAATGAGTTGTTGCATAATGTTCCACTGGAATGTATTTTATGGCTTATTTACTCATTACTTTATTGATGAACATCTACGTTGTCCAGTTTTTTGTTTGTTTGTTTTTTGCTATATAAACAACACTGTAATAAATGCTTTTGTGCTTCTGGGTTAGTACTCCAGCAGGTTAAATTCCTTGATGGTATTAATGAATCATCAAAAGAGGACCTCTTTCTCTGTAGGCTGCTATCAACTTGTTGAATTTTTCCAATCTAATTAGAGACAAATTTTATTTCCATGTTTTCATTTGTGTTTATTTAGTGAAATTATGTCTTTTCAAATGCTCATTGGTCAAAGATCCTGTCATGGCTCAGCAGTAATGAACCAGACAGTATCCATGAGGCTGAGGGTTCAATCCCTGGCCTCACTTAGTGGGGTAAACAATCTGGCATTACCATGAGCTGTGGTATAGGTCACAGATGCAAACTGGATCTGGCATTGCTGTGGCTGTGGCATGGGCCAGTGGCTACACTTCTGATTCTACCCCTAGCCTGTGAACTTCCATATGCCAGAGACGCTACCCCTAAAAAGACCAGGAAAAAAAAAATTCTCACTGGTCATTTGCATTTATTCTATGACTTGTTGTTTCATATTAATTGCTTAATTTTTAATATGAAAATGCCAGTGACTTAAGCTTTACAAGCTAAATCTGTGAAGTTTTCCAGATATTTCTTGAAGTCATCAATGAGTTGCCTTATGTCATCTTATATATCCTGTAAAGCTTACTTTGTCCTCCTCTCCCTGGCAATGCCTATTGCCCTTCGGACTAAAGAAACTTCATATCTCTATCTCCTAAAGTACCCCTTTGCTGACCTCCATAATCCATGCTCTCAATGATCTTCTAAGTGTTGTGTTTTTTGAGTTATCAGATGATGGTTGGTTCTGAGCCAAAATGGAAAACAACAGTCTCTCCTCAGCCCATGGCATGCTTGGTTATTGGGGTTTTGTAGGAACACTGCCCACAAGTAGTATTTCTTAAGCCCTCAGGAAAGTAGCCATTTCCACTTCATCTTTACATACCTGTTTTCTCTCAAAATTCACACACAATCCTCTAAATACCTCCTGTATAGGTACAGGAAGTGGCTCAGGTTTGGAAACTTACTTTAATGTTTAGGAAAGCTACAAACCTCTAGATAGAACAGCAGCTTAACCAAATAATGTAATTTTCAATGCCCAAACTGAATTTACTTCAATAGTTCTCCCAATAGCTCCATGGCTAAACTTTGTCCATCCCCCCAAATAGCTCCCCCTCAATTATCCCTTGTGCCTAGGGAGTCACATATCCATCAGGGTCCTAGGTATAGAGTGTGAAAAAGATGAGGGGGCAAGAACTCCAGGTGGTTCCATCCATTTGTCCCATAGTATAGTGGGTGGGAGTGGTAGGGGACAGTTCAAAGGAAGAACTGAGCAGAGCCCACTAAATCATGGAGCCTAGGACAGAAGACCCTTGTCTGAAATTAGGGATGGTACTGAGTGGAAAATTCTTACAAGTCAGAAATATTAATTTCCATTATATATAGGACTTCATTGTGTGATACTGTAATTAACATTGCCTTACTTTGCTCAGTTTAGACTTGATGAGTTATTGATAGAAGTTTATCTTAAGCTGGCAGAGAAACCTTGTTAATGCTAGTAAGAATACTGTGTTTTATAACACATATAATGATCAGGTATTTCAAGCACAAATTCTCTTGATATATAAATGTGTATGTATGTATACATATATATGTACTTTATGCATACACACATGCACGTGTGTATATTTATATACATGAATACACATGCATGTGCACACACACACGCGCGCGCAGCAGGCAAAGTCTACGGTGCCCCTAGTGATCCCTACTGATTTTCACATCCTTGTGTAATTACTCCTCTCCCCTTGCAAGTGGACTGGACTTATGGATTCACTTCTAATGAACAGAATATGGCAAAAGGATGACCTACCACTCTGAGAGTGGGTTACAAAAAAATTGTTGCTTCTGTCTGGGGCACTTTCTCTCGTTCTCTGGCCCACTCTGATGTAAACCAAATGCCACATTGTGAGCTGACCTACAGGGAGGCTCATATGTAAAAGCATTGATGTCTCTGGCCAACAGCTAGGGTGGACCTGAAGGCTGCAATGGTCCTGTGAGTCAGCTTGGGAAGAGTCACACACTGAAGGCACACCCAGATTCCTGACACTCAGAAATAGAGATAATGAGTTTGTTAAGCTGTTAAGTTCTGAGGTAATTTGCCATGTAGAAATAGGTAATTATACCATTATGTATTATATATAATGTGTATATTATATATAAATTTAAAATATTCAGAAGCCTAAAAGATACATTTCTTTGACCAAACTCAACCTTAAAAGAATTTTTGTCTGTTACCACATGTAGTAAAAATTTGACAAAATTTCCATCCTGAAAATTTTCAGATTAATATCTAAATCTGGAAATACAGATTTACCCTTGGAATGTTATTTACATGCAACCACATGATTAAATGTAAAAATAAATTTAACTTTCATAATAGACAATAATTTAGTTGGAGGATAACTTTTTTTATTAAACTACAACTTAATCTAAATTGAGAACCGACTTTTTAAAAAACACCATTTGGAGTTCCTTCATGGCTCAGTGGGTTAAGGATCCAGCATTATCACTGCCATGGCTCTGGTTACAGCTGTAGTGTGGGTTTGATCCCTTGCCTGAAAACTTCCACATGCCAGGGGCACAGCCAATAAACAAACAAACACTGTTTGCCAGAATGAATACTATTACCAAATCAATAAATATTTTTCTCATTTTCTTAAATGAAAACTTTCTCAAATATGCTATACAATACAATGGGACAGTGCAAAGTACTATTATTTTGTCAAATGTGAAATAGTGTCTTGGAGTTGTTTCCCCTCTATTAACATATAGATTTCTCTGAGACTCTTCTAACTTAATCATCAGACACTACTGGGATTTCTTCTCAAGTTCTCATAGTTTTAAAATTTTAGGGAGTTCCCACTGTGGTGTAATGAAATCAGTGGCATCTTGGGAGTGCTGGGATGCAGGTTAAATCCCCAGCCTGGCACAGTGAGTTAAGGATCCAGTGTTGCACAGTTGTAGCTTACGTCACAGCTGTGGCTTGTATCTGATCCCTTGGCCAGGCAGCAGTGTGGCCAAAAAAGAAAACAAAATTTCACAGCAAGGAGTCATCTTGGAAGTCATCTTTCTTTTTGACCTGGGTTCATTTTGCAGAAGATCAGTGTTAGCACTGACATGCAGGATTCTTGGAGACAGATTCTTTGTTGCTCTTATCTACATGCTACAGTGGCCAAGAAAGACTTCCAAACAAGCTCCAGGAAGCCTGAGTTATGGTGTGTGGTCACACCTGGCCTATCAAGCCATTTAAAGTGTCCTCACTGCATGAGTAAGCTACTTTAGGTGACCTGACACCCTTCATTTATGCATTCATTCAGTCAGTCAGGCATTGATATTGACCACACACTGTGCCAGGGACTGGAGCACAGGAATATGACATTCTCCAAGGAAAAGAATTTAGGAAGCAAATCACATGAGTACCCACAGCTTTAAAAATACTTTAACTGAAGTTGGTTCTACTTGATATTGGCTGGCATTGCAGTAGATCATTAAAAATATTACTATTATTTGCTTATTGCCTGAAGTGTTTCAATAACTTCTGTACATAATTTCAAATGGTCTTACTGACCATATTAACTATGTACTCTTTATGGCCTTTATTCAGCTGCTAGGTTTTTACTAATGATACTTCCATTATCACCATTTTTCACACAAAGCAAATAGAAAAGTTCAATAATCATTTTACTTAGACTCTATATTGGAAAGAATTTCAGAATAAATTTTTTTATAGAAAGTATAAAGGCATTGAGAGGTTTTTTGATTTGTTTTGGGTTTTTTCGTGTTTTCTTTGGCCACACTTGCAGTATGTGGAATTTCCTGGGCCAGGGATACAACCCATGCCACATCAGTGACCTGGGCCACTATGCCAGATGCTTAACTTGCTGTGCCATAAGGGAATTCCAGAAAATAATTTTTTTTTCATGAATTCACTTTAGATTATAAAAAAGGAAAAATTTATTTTCACAATTAAAGTATATTTTCCATCAAGCTTGGAAATTTTCCATAAGTTTGGATAGGAAAGGCAGACTAACAGCTAAATTCAGGCTCTACCCAATACTTTGTCTTTTACCTAGAGAGATGACAAATACATAAGAAGCAGAAATCAAGCTGAGAGCTATCAGATTCCTACCACTTTTGTAAATGATGGCCATGAGTGGCTCCTGCAAGCATGGACTATTAAAAACAGGTGAGAGAATAAGTGACCAAGTGAAAGAGAACAGGAGAAAAGGAGGAGAAGGAGGAGAAAAGGAATAAAAAGAGGAAGAAGGTGCAGAGAGGAGGAGAAGAGACAGAGGGTGAAGAGAAGTAAAAAGGTAAAAAAGAAAAAGCTGCAAGAGACAGGAGGGAGAGAATCAGAGGGAAGGGACACGTTATCATTTATTTAATCATCCTCATCTTTTGAAAAAAGATGTCCTTCGTTGAGGGTACTGCTTCCTTCCCAATCCTGTGGCCCGGAAAGGATGATAATCATAGTTCTCTAAACTCCTGGTATTAAGGAGATCCAAGAGAGGATAAGCAGAATAATTCCTCCCAAGTTGGAACTAAGGGGAAAGGAGGAGTCCGTTCCTTGTGATAAAGCTATGCGGGATAAGATCTCAAATATCTGAAACTGGGAGGACCCCAAATGACCTAACTGCACATTCCCTTCCCTACTCAGCTCCCACTGATAAGGTCCCCTAGACAAGCAATCCTCCTTAGCAAACAGACCAAGTACAACTGCTGCTTATTCCTAAGCAGCAGATTTCAGTTGCCTGCCAGCCCACAGAATTAGTCAAACACTCCAATCAGACCCTGGTGTGGAAACCAAGGTACCCCCACCCTCATTTTGCTAAAAGCCTGCCTCTTAAAGCCACTGGTTTGTTCCTTCCTATGGTCCAAACTAACTTCGTGAGGAGTCACCCAATGTTTTCTACAGTAGCTGCACCATTTCACCTCTAGCAGCAACATATGGATTTGGATTTCTCTACCCCTCAACAACACTCATTATGATTTCAATTTGCATTTCTCTAATGACTAATGATGTTGAGCATATTTTCCTCTGCTTCCTGGCCACTTATATAATCTTCCTTGGAGAAACGTCTATTTAAGATCTTTGCCCATTGTTTAATTGTTTTATTTTTTGGTTGTTGAGTTGTATCTGTTATATAGCCTGTATACCAGACCCTTGTCAATTATGTGGTTTGCAATATTTTCTCCCATTCAGGTTGGGAGGTTGTTGTTACAACAGGTTAACATAACAGTTTGTTATAACCTGATGATTTTTCTAAGGCTATTTTTACCCCTTTTCTAATTAGTGCTAATTAGAATTTATCTTACATGTATTACTATTGGATATTCATTTTTCTACCTTATTCATATAATGAGAGGTTTGATTAAAGAGTCAGAGTGTTAGAATTGAGTCTGCATGACCCACCTCCATGTTCACAGTTTTTGGTCTCAAGGTACAGATCTAAGCTTATCCAGAGCTCACCACTCTAGCCACAATTGGTAAATCACATAAGCCAGCCAATCAGAATCCTTCTCTAGAACCTTTTCACTATCATTAAGCTATTAGCATATGCACTTAGAAATTGCCATCAGCAATGTTTCTTTCTATATGGAAAGTGGATCTACAATAGAAGAAAATAAAACTAACATACAGAGCAAGAGAAGTTCAAGTCTAATGGCATGTGAGTCCTTGATTCTAGAGAGCTCCATACCAGCTTCCACCGCAGTTTGGTTATGCAAGTCAGCATACGACCCTTTGGGTTAAAGCTGTTTTGCATTAGATTTTTCTACTTTAAATCAAGAGTGTGACCAAGTTAATTGATGTGGTAATACTGTCTTGATGGTATACCTCATAATATCACGCTATTTTCACATATACATGTCATTTCTTGGGTCAACATCTTGCCCACACTGTCTCTAATATTCACTACAGTGCTTGCCCAGAGCTTGTGTCTATTGATCTCCCTGCCCCATCCCTCCCCCTAATTAAGAACTAATAAGAAAATTTAAAATAACTTATCTTTTAAATTATTTATATTAAAATTATTAGACAGCTGCCAAGAGTTAGAAGTACAGCTGCATTTTGTGAATTAATTAAATATCATAACCCTATTTGCAGTTTCTGTCAGTAACTGGAATGAATGTTTTAAAAAGAGCATTTACTAAAATGAATGCACTGTGTAATTTAATGTATGCTAAATGTAGGTGGTCTGAAAATATTTTACTGCATTCCTATCTTTACTAATAAACCTTTAAAATACTGTCACTAAAGTGTGAATACCATTTGAAAAAGGAAGTCAACTAAGCCCTTTGTATGACATTATTTTAGATAATCTTTTCTATATTTTCTAAGATTGTAGAGTTAGTTAATCCATCTACCTATTGTAATGTTATCTGGTGAAAAATGTCATGCATCCTGTCGTCGGCATGATTACATACATTCCTTTTCAGTTTCCTTTTGTTGACTTTTGTTATATTTTGTATCAGAGCTTTAGTAACTAGGATGTCTTTTGGGTGAAGAAAATCCCTTATTTCCGATCTTCGTCATTTACCAATTAATGACTCAAGGTATTATGAGTGCACTCCCACAACTGTTTATCTTGGTGTGGCCCATGCTGCAAATGATTTCTCCTATCAAAATTATTCTGTTCTTTGACAATGATCTCTTGGTATTTTTTGGTTCTGTTTTCTCTAAGAGTTTAAGAATTGTCTGTCGGAAGTCCCTTGACAAGAAAATTTACCAAGAACATTATTAGGCTGGTAAACTTGACAGTTTCTTTGCTAAGAAATTCTAGCTTCCATAGCTTAATTTCTCACCCTACAGCTATTTTGTTCCCTCTCATTTTTTTTATATACTATTCTTATTTGAATAAACCATTTCTTAAATTAACTTTGTTACTTAGATATGGATCACACCTAAACTGTGGGTAGCTATGGTAACATAACAAGTTCACACTTTGTATTAATTAAGAACACTCATGAAGCTTCATTTAACCAGTGGAATGACCCTGAGGCTCTTGTCTGGAGTTCCACATAAGAGAGACACATTGGAAAACCTTACAGTCTGGTTGTGCCTTTTTCCCAGGGCAGCTTCTAAGCTCTGGATCTTGTATTGTTTATCTACAAATGATCATGGTTGTTGCTTCCAATAACCCAGAATATAATTTGTTGTGCACAGATCCATAAGCAGACTCAGTAGCAGTGATAGGTGCTAACTTCCAGGGGAAGGTATGATTCTAAGTTAGGATTTTTTTTTTTGTCCTTTGTCTTTTGAGGGCCACACCCGTGGCATATGGAGGTTCCTAGGCTAGGGGTCTAATCAGAGCTGTTGCTGCTGGCTTACACCAGAGCCACAGCAAGGACAGATCCGAGCCACGTCTGCGGCCTATGCAATTCACAGCAAAGCCAGATCCTTAACCCACTGAGCAAGGCCAGAGATCAAACCCACAACTGCATGGTTCCTAGTCAGATTTGTTTCTGCTGAGCCACGACAGGAACTCCAGGATTTTTTTTTGTTGTTGTTATCAACAAAATATCAAGACACTAGGCTCTACTTGTTTAAACAGTAAAGAAATGTCTTATCTCCCTAACAAGGAGAGGTCCAAAGGAAGAGCAATTCTGGGTTCCATACAGAATTGGTTAGGGCCAGAGCTCCAGAACTTTGTTAGTTTTAAATCCTACACTCCTCTATGTCAGTTTTTTTTTTTTTTTCAGGTTGCCTTCCTCTATCCATCACAGGACAGCAGTGGGCAGTTCCAGGTTTCATATTTTGACATGCCACTATAGAGAGGAATAAAAGGAGCTAACTTCCATTGTCACTTTCCAAGAGTGGAAACCTTTTCTGGAAACTTTCTTTTCCTGAATGCTTTCCTTCATGTATCCTTGACCAGAATGACATCACAAGTCCTCCTAAATGCTGGCAAGGGAAGCAGTATTACAATCAAGATCCACTTTGCTGTCCAGGTTACCCTGCTGGGTATACTCTCCCCTGACTCATCCAGAAGGCTGACTGTCCACACCTGTCTGCTGTACTCCCCTGTAGACGCCCTCCTTCCCCTGCTGGAACTCTGATACCACCCACTGGGCTGCCTCCTTCCACAAGGACATGCTTTGCACCTAGCTTGAACTCTGATATGCACCCACCTGCCATTCCATGGAGCTACTCTGGCAATGAGCTGAGGCTCTGAATCCTCAGAATGGGCCGGCTCCATGCATGGATCCATTCTTCACCCAGCTCAGGCCCCGACATCCGTGCCCTTCGTCACACCCTGAGATCAACTGCTTATCTAGCAACAGCCTGTTCCAACAAGGGTTAAAATTTGGCTCAGATGCAATTTGTATAGCAGTCTATTTAAAGAAGCAAGTTGATATGGCAATAGCTATGTACAAAGTAAAAAAAAAAAAAAAAAAAAGAAGCAGCAGCTATGAGATTTATCCACTCACTGGAAAAAAATGGGAGTTGTCAGAACAGAAAGATGTGATAGTGCATGTGCATTGTTGCTAAAGTAATACAGCTAATAAATGTGGTTTTCATAAATTAAAAAAATACATATATAACTATTCACCCATCCTATCAGCAGTATCTCTTTACAAAAACAGAGAATAGCCATTTCACATGATGTTTTAACTTTTAAACTATATAGTGATACTTATCAAATGGAAATATAAAAAATAAGAACCTCATCCCGTTTTGCCAGAAATGAATTTAAAATAAAAAGTTGCATTTTAAGAGTTCATGTCATGGTACTTCAGATGAGTCTCTACCATAATTTCATCACTATCGCCACTGATGGCAACTTAAGACTGGCAATAAACTTTTTATGTTGCTGTATTACCTGTAAGATGTCCAAAACAGGCTCAATTTATGGATGAGAAGACTGGGCAAAGAGTTAAGAAACTGACACAGGGTCACAGAGTAGTAAGAGGGTCAGGCAGGACCCACCTCCTACAGCCTGGCTCCCCTGCCCTTATACTCCCTAGTGTGTTCTGATCTGGGGGAAAAAAATACGTGACTGTGTTATTATCTTTAATGGGAGAAAACTAGGGAATAAGCATAGAGGGGAAAGGATTTATGGATCATCTGTCCTGAAATTAAACAGCTGTAAAAGAATGATGCAATAGAGTCACATTTACCGGTGAGGAAAGATGTTTAGTTTATCACACGATGTTTGCTGTAAAAACTGAGTCAGGGCCGTCTACAGATTATAAAGAGAGTGTTTATATAAACTATAAATGCCTCAAGCAGGACTGGAAAGATTCCAGGCAAATTATTCACAGCGTCAGTCTGGGAAAGCAGACGTGGGATATGAATCTGGAATGTGAGAGGAGAGCAGGATTTGGGATAGAGAAGAGGAACCTCAGGGGATGGAGGTAAGTCAACACAGGGCAGAAAGGGAAGGTCAAACAGGTCGGGTGAGAGAGAGAAACATCCAGTAGGTTCATGCTACCCAGGGCATGGGGTGGATCCCACAGGCAGAGCCTAGGGGCCCCCATGTCTCTGCTCCATGCAAGGAGGTCAGCTGCTCAGACCAATTCCAGGGTGATGTTGGGCATACCTGGGCCAGGTGTGCTCACCTGGGTCCCTTATCTTTTCAGGGTTAAGAGGCACTCCTTGCCTACCAGCCCAGGTAAATGCTGGACGGAACTTAGGTCCATGAAGGGAATGTCACTAGAAGGAAAAGCTCAAAGAGGTGTAAGGGACTCAGAAATCCATTTTGGAGCTTCTACTGGGGGTTAAACAGCCCTCAGTCTTAAATGGTCTGTTCAGAACATCCTGACCTACATTCTGTTTATCTCCCTTAGGGAGAAGCTCAGGAACCTTTATCATCTTCTAGCAAGGCAGCTGATGTTAGAGGTGAACACAGGCACGAGACTAAGCTCTTGACCTGAGGGGGTGAGCTGCCATGGTTAATCTACCAGTCTGCTGCCTTTGAAATTTGTGTCATTCCATTTGAGAGGCCACATTTTCTTTCTGACAATGAGAAAATACCAACATCCAGAATACAGAGCCATCTGGGTAAGCCAGGAGACTCAAACCCCTCCTGTCCTGATGGCTCCTATTTTTGTACCATTCACTATATGATGTTACTTGTCATCAATCAAGTAACATCGGATTTTCCTTGCTGGACTCAGAGCGCAAAATAGTCAGATCCTGTCCCCAGCCAACCAGAACCTGGATTCAGAATCAGCCTGGCTCCTAAGGGCAGCTGCCTTTAATACAAAGGTCACAAAGTTCAGAGCATTTTTCTGAAACAACCTGGCTATTAGCAAATGTCAAAGACATTTTGGGTGAGATCTGGTGACTTATAGGAGGTAGAAACTTGATGAAATTAAAATGAAAATAATCTTAGGGAGGAAAAAGTCCAATTGGAATTTTGACGGCCTTGCACTAAATTTATAGATTAATTTAGGGAAAATCCAGATCAAAAGAAATGATTAGCACTTCCCATGAAGGTGCAGGAGTGGGAAACGTTATTCTACTTATTGAGATCAATATCTCAGAGGGCAAGGCCATCTTCTTTATCCTCCTTTTTTTTTTTTTTTTTTCAGCCATGCCCACAGCATGCAGAATTTCCTGAGCCAGGGATCAAACCTGTGCCACAGCTGTAACCAGACCCACAGCAGTAGACACCAGATCCTTAACCCGCTGAGCCTTTACTTTAAAAAAAATTTTCAAAGACTGACTTGACTTTGTGTGGTTAAATATGTGATGATGGGCATAATCTATGGCAGGATTTATACTTGATGTTAACTGGGATAAGTTTTCTTAATATTTGATAAAGTGGTGACAGTATCATTTCAATATACTTGGTGAATCATTTGACTATGGAAATGTCTTACTTGGTGATTTTTGAAATAATTAATAGCAAGTTAGCCATAGTCATTCTGATAAATGATAACATTAAGAGCTTTCTGCCTGTTTCTACTTTTCTCAAGAGTTTCATTTACCCAAAATTTGTTTATACTTTCTAATGTTATAGGAAATGTATTAGGCCCTAGGGACATATCAGAAAAAATAAAAGACAAAATTTCTTACCCTCATCAAAATTACATTTTAGTGAGTACAGTGAAGTTACTTAACATGATATATCTTTATCCATATCTGTTTCCATGAAAAAACAAGAAAAAGTCAACTCTCCATGAGATGTGGTACCATTTGATCTGCTTGTAGTATTTCTGATCCTCCCCACCTCCTAGCATGTGCCTAGATTACACTTCCTTGACCTGTTCTGAGGGAGTGATGCCAGGTGACTAGTTATTACCAGTGAGTGTAAATAGAAATAATTTAGGTCACTTCTGAATGGGAGTGTTTAAATGCCAGTGTAATATCCTCCAGGACATTTCTTTTGCTCTGATGTGAGGATGGCAACCCTTGAGATGGTGGCTGCTTAGTCAATCTGGGCTCCTGAATGACTGCTACCTCCTCCCAATGGACATGGTGTGTGACAGAGATATTTTGAGGTGTTGATCCTCTGATATCTTGTAGGGGAGGCATTACTTGTTACTGCAGCATAGCTCAGCCTCTATTGACTGATATATGTTTAAAGGAAAACAAAGTGAAGAATTTCATATTAGGACCTGTGAGCCATCAGGTGCCAAATTATACTTGCACAACACAAGTTGGTTGACATCGAACAACCTTTGTAAAATATTTCTTCCACTGGAATTAACAAGTTTCAACTAGTAAATCTCTCTTTTTGTCTTTTCTGTTTTCCTTTTCCTAATTATTGGTCCCACATTCCATGGATGCATTTCTGGTTCCTTTTCTATTCAGTGCTTGACGCCTTCTCTTCAGACACTGTGTAACCCTCTTGAATTGCATCTGGCTTTGACCTTCGGTTATTAATACGACACATTTCTGGTTCCTATACTCCACACTGCACCAAGTGCAATATGAACATCTTGCTTGCATTCAGTCTAGATAACATGATAATTTAGTTTAGTGGGCTAAGATAATGTACAGTGTTCAAGTGCATATTGATACATTTAGATTAGCTCTATCATTTTCAGCATTATTACTTTATTAGTAAGTGACATTCTCATGATCATATATCCAACCCCCTTTCTTCCCCAATTTAAATAAACAGGGATGGGTCAGACTAGAGTATCAGTTAAATAACCAGAACTCTGGGGTATGTTTCTAGGGTAGTGTTGGGCTTTTTTCTCTGTTAGTTTTTGTTTTTGTTTTGACATTGGTTATATGATAAAATTACATGAGGAGATCTGCAAGATCCTAGAGCCCAGGCAGCACTCCATGCTGACAGCAATGGAATCAGGCAGACTAGAACCTTGGCATCAGTAATTTGTTAAAATCCCCTCATTGACTCTAACATGCAATTGAAGTTGAGAATCACTGTTTTACTTTTTTTTTTTTTTTATAATTTTTTTATTTTCCCACTGTACAGCAAGGGGGTCAGGTTATCCTTACATGTATACATTACAATTACATTTTTCCCCCACCCTTTGTTCTGCTGCAACATGAGTATCTAGACAAAGTTCTCAATGCTATTCAGCAGGATCTCCTTATAAATCTATTCTAAGTTGTGTCTGATAAGCCCAAGCTCCCGATCCCTCCCACTCCCTCCCCCTCCCATCAGGCAGCCACAAGTCTCTTCTCCAAGTCCATGATTTTCTTTTCTGAGGAGATGTTCATTTGTGCTGGATATTAGATTCCAGTTATAAGTGATATCATATGGTATTTGTCTTTGTCTTTCTGGCTCATTTCACTCAGGATGAGATTCTCTAGTTCCATCCATGTTGCTGCAAATGGCATTATGTCATTCTTTTTTATGGCTGAGTAGTAGTCCATTGTGTATATATACCACCTCTTCCGAATCCAATCATCTGTCGATGGACATTTGGGTTGTTTCCATGTCCTGGCTATTGTGAATAGGGCTGCAATGAACATGCGGGTGCATGTGTCTCTTTTAAGTAGAGTTTTGTCCGGATAGATGCCCAAGAGTGGGATTGCGGGGCCATATGGAAGTTCTATGTATAGATTTCTAAGGTATCTCCAAACTGTTCTCCATAGTGGCTGTACCAGTTTACATTCCCACCAGCAGTGCAGGAGGGTTCCCTTTTCTCCACAGCCCCTCCAGCACTTGTTATTTGTGGATTTATTAATGATGGCCATTCTGACTGGTGTGAGGTGGTATCTCATGGTAGTTTTGATTTGCATTTCTCTTATAATCAGCGATGTTGAGCATTTTTTCATGTGTTTGTTGGCCATCTGTATATCTTCTTTGGAGAAATGTCTATTCAGGTCTCTTGCCCATTTTTCCATTGATTGATTGGCTTTTTTGCTGTTGGGTTGTTTAAGTTGTTTATATATTCTAGAGGAGAATCACTGTTTTAAACATTAGTGATGGGTCAGGTGAAGGGAGGAAAGTGAGGTAACTGAAAGCAGGACAGAGAGGAGACTAAGGCCTAGTTTTGCAAGGAAATCAACAAGGAATCACCTACTATAAATGTTATTCTTGATATTCATCCAAGTTGGGCTTAGACACACTTGAAGACAGCCAGGACTGTATTATTTATGCCAGCTTCTTCCTATCTCTTCTGCCCTAGCCAGAGCATAAAAAGCTAACTCTAGGCTAGCAAATATTTAAAAGTCAAAGCCAGGTAAAGAGAGTCATATTGTTGAGGGCAAGAGCAGAGAGGTAAATCCTAAAGTGCCAAAGATTGGAAGACACTGGAATGGAATTGGGGAGGAGCAAAGAGGGTAGTATGAAATGGCACAGACAATGACACAACTAGGCTGGAGAGACCCATCTCCTTTGCTGGGGCAGTCACCTTCAGAATGCATGGTGAGCCTGGGAGGGAAGAAATAGCAGGTGGTATGTGACACATTTTGAAAAAGAAACCAACACATAAGCAAGAAATAAAAACAAACTTCTAGCAAAAGTTCTTCTATATTTATTCTACTTGAACAATAGAAGGGCTATATTACAATTTGTTTAGGCAAATAATATTATTTATGAGAAAAAAAATCCAAACAGTTGAATGCTTCATAAAAATAGCACATGTTAAAGAGAGGTAACTTGAGTTCACCATGATATTCTACCTCAATATCATCCTTCCATGGTATGTTGAGGTAAATGTGTTGTAAATATACCTTAAAGATGTATAAAAGATCTCTGTAGGATGATTCAGTATCCACTTTCATGCTAGCTCATTTGTCCTTTCTCCCCTCAAACCCCTTTCACTCATATTTTTTTTCTCATTTTCTTCTTGCCTTCTGCATTTTTTAGGTCCCCAGCCTGTCATTGTGACTCCCAAGACCAGATCAGCACATTGGGTGTGCTTATTCTATTCCCTATCCATTTATTCCCTTTCATCAATACCACCCTTTCTTGCCACTTGTGTCTGTTTTCTAATCTCAAATCCTTGCCTCTGTCAAGAGGTTTTTCCTTAACTATGTGACCTCATTTCTCAGCCGCCTCCACAAGATTCCCTGTGAAGCCTGAAGCTGCTGCCAAATCTCTCCAGGCCTCCTTTCAGTAACTTACCCAAAGAAGCTCTGTTTAGCGTTCCCACGGAATGAGTCACTTGAGCCATCCATGTTTAGGTAAAGCTCCTGCTTGCCTAAGGAGGCTGACAGGGTGACTGAATGCTCTTTGAACTTGAAGTCTTGCAAACCCCAATTGAGAGTTTTCATTATTTCCTCTCCTTGATCTTCTTGCTTTGGATCCAATAGACCATCTCCTTCTTCTCTCTCTGTTTCAGCTGAAGGCACACTCTGCCAGAAATCTGTCTGGGCATGATTTTCTTGATGCTTCATTGCTATATCTTGTAGTGGGGGAAATGGCAAGGTTTCAGGTAGGAGAGGTTGGTGGTGGCTCTCACACTCATTCAGCCTGTGTTTCTCACCCTTTGATGCCCTGGGACTGCTTGTTTCTCCGTCCCGTCTGTCCCCAAAATACACACACACACACATTAAAAGGAAAGTCTCAAAGTAATGGTGATGGGTGGGAGGGAGAGAATACAAAACATCTCAGAATCTAAGGAGGTGAGAAATGGTTTAAAAACAACTTTTCACCATTATAAGACTATTGTATGTTTTTTAAATAAATAAAGAAGCTTTGTAAAAGTTATGCTCAAGTGACTGCATATTGGTTAAATGCAAAAAAAAATTTTTTTTTTTTCTTTTCAGGGCTGCATCTATGGCATACGGAACTTCCCAGGCTAGGGGTCCAATCTGAGCTGCAACTGCTGGCCTACACCACAGCCACAGCAATGTGAGATCCAAGTGACCTACACCACAGCTCACAGCTCCTTACACTGGATCCTTAACCCACTAAGCAGGGCCTGGGATTGAACCCGCATCCTCATGAATACTAGTAAGGTTCATTACCACTGAGCCACAACAGTAACTCCTAAATGCAAAAAAATTTAAAGATGACTTATTTTTTTCAAAATAAGGTTAATTACTGTTCAACATAAAATTCCTTACTGGGTCCACATTACAAAATACAAAATTAAATTCTTAATGTGTTACTGAAGAGCTACCACACACACATCTCCACATACAATATGATCTCAATATAATTTTTCAACATATTCTATTTATTGATACAATTTTTAAAAGTATAAGAGCTATTTTAAAGCTCATGAACCCTGGATAACCATATTCTTTCTCCCTCATGTGCATTCCTTTATCATTAACACTCTTGATGACATTTTTTTTCTATTCTTTAACTTCTTTTAATAAAAAATGCAAATATATGTTATGTGTAGAGAAAATATCTTGTTAATCTTGTTTTATTTATCTGTTCATAATTTTTTAGAGTATTTTAAATCAAATCCCAAATATCACTTCACCTTTGGTCTGTTACCGTAAGATATAGGACTCTTTAAACATAACCACAAGCATCTGAAGCAACTAAATTATTTTAATAACTGCCTAATTTCATGTATTATTCACTCCATATTCAAACTTATTCAACTGTCTTAAAAATGTGTTTTTACAATTAATTTATTTCAATTAGGATCGAAGCAAGAGCCATAATGATTATTAGGTTAATGTGTTTCTTAAGTCTCTCTAATCTACTTCTATTTACTACTCTCCTTCATTTTAATATCCTTTAGTTGAATAAAGGTCATCAGTCCTGTATAATATTCCGTTTTTTTGCATTTATTTACTTGCCTCCTCATGGTACTGTGGATCTTGTGAATTTCATTCTTCTACCTCCTGAATTTTCCTGTAACTGGGAGGTAGAGCTATTCAGAGGCTTGACTTAGACTCCAGCACATTTTTTTTAAGGCAGGAATACTTTTATAGATGACATTGTGTACTCTTTATTACACCTTTCAGGGACCCATGATGTCCTCTTGCCTACTGTTGGTGATGCTAAGATTGATCAATAAATTCAGAAGTTGTCAGCCAGATTATCCCATTGTAATACTCCCTCTCCACATTTCACCTAAAGGTTTTAATACTACTTGGCATTATTTTAGTTCCCTTATTTCACTGAGGGGTTGCAAAATGGTGACTTTTCTTCCAGTATCAGTGCATGTATTAGCAGTAATTCTTCTATAAATAACTTTTTCTTATTGATGATTTAGTTACCCAGAAATACAGTTTGTTGGAAAACACAGCAAATGCATTATTTTTTCAATTTATTGATTCAGATTCAGAGCAGTAGACTGGTACCAGAGACCTGCAAGGATGACCAATGAATTTTTCTTCAAGTTTTATTATGAATTCATGAATTTTTGCTTGTCTTAATCCATTGTAGTCATTATTATTTTTAATCTGCTATCACTATACTTCAAAAAATATATATAAAACTTAAAAAAACTTCTTGTGTCATGGGGATACACAGATGACAGGAGAAATCCTTAATATGACCTGTGTGTCAGGCTGTAGGAAGTAGAGAATGATATTGTTTCATGTTTATCAAGGTGGGCCTGGATATGATAAGACTAGTAGTAAGGTTATAGTAAAAACTAATGGATATGTGGATGTTCACCATAAAATTCTTTTAACTTTGCTGTAAATTTGAAATGTTTTTCACAATTTAAAAAGAAAAAAGGACTTGGACTTTAAAAACTGAGTCACTAAAATAAATAAGTAGGACTATATCAAACTAAAAAGTTTCTGCACAACAAAGGAAACCACCAACAAAATGAAAAGGTAACCCATGGAAAGGGAGATGTTTGTATGTCATATACCTGATACGGGGTTAGTATGCAAAAAGTTTTAAAGAATTCACACAGCAAAAATAGCCCCCAAAATTCTATTTAAAAATGGGCAATTTTCCAAGGAAGATATAGAGATAGCAAGCAGGTACTTGAGAAGGTGCTTAATCACTAATCATCAGGGGAAAGCAAATCCAAACCATGGTGAGATTTCACCGTACACCTGTTAGAATGGCTATCATCAAAAAGACAAGAGATAGCAAGTGTTGGTGAGGATGTGGAGAAAGGGGAAACTTTGTGCATTGTTGGGGAATGTAAATTGATGCAGCCACAGTGGAAACAGTATAGATTTTCCTCAAAAAATTAAAAGTAGAACTACGATCCAGTAATCTTACTTCTAGATATATCCAAAAAAAAAATGAAAACAGAATATCAAAGGATGTCTGCACTACCATATTCATTGCAATATTATTCACAACAGGCAAGACATGAAAACAACCTGTTTGTCAACAGATGAGAAAAATAGAGAGAGAGAGAAAGAGGGGGAGAGAGAATAGAATATTATTCAGCCATGAGAAAGAAGGAAATCCTGCCATTTACGACATTTGGGATTGACCTTGAGAGCATTATGTTAAATCCTATGCTCAGACATAAGCCAGACAAAGACAAATATTGCATAGTATCATTTATATGTGGAATCTAAAAATAAAGTCAAGTTAATAGAAACAGAAAGTAGAAAAGTAGTGACCAGGGGATGAGGGGTAGGGAAAATAGGGAGAGGCTGGTAAAAGGTACAGATTCTCAGCTCTGAGACAAAGTCTAAGGACACAATATGCAACATGGTGACTAGAGTTGATAACATTGTTTTACATATTACATAACTGAAACTTAAGACAGAAGAACTTAAACGTTCTCACAGAAAAAGAAAAGCTAAGTACATGAGGTAATGGATGTTAATTAATTTGATGTGTTAATTAATCCTTCCAAATATATCGAATCATTACCATGTATACTTTAAATACCATTTTGTCAAGGATACTTCAATAAAGTTATAAAACCTCACTAAGTGAACACAGGGGAAAAAAGAGTTAAGACATTTCTAAATTTGGGGTACAACAGATGATGTATATTATATCTTTTCATTAGTGCAATGAAATTTTTAACAGTGGCACTCATCTACAATTTCTGTTGACCTCTGATAGGTGAAGTTTCTCTCAAATTAAATCAAGACTATTTAGCTATATAGGGATAAAAGAATCTTGATTTGTTTGAGAAACACATTTGGAAAAGTTATGATGAACTTTAATGGGAAACACACTTGTATAGAAGGCTGGGCATAAGGTTGAAATTGATCATCACATTGTTTGTTTAGAAAAGAAAACATAACATTCAAAGAGTATGTTGGAAGCATTGGATTTCTTCACATGAGAACACACACATTGAAAATGTTGAGGCTTGGATACAGCGTAAATTACAGACTACTTTGTTCTTTAGTTAAGTGTAGCGCTTTAAAGATATGCATATATTATTGGATATACTAAAAATCAGAATATTTTGACATGGGGAATGTTCTTTGGAAAAAAAGGAGACAAAATAATTTTTTTCAATGAATAGTGCTAATGACTAGACTTTGAAAATAATTCTACAAATGGAAGAGTGAATGATAATTTTACAGCAAGCCAGATATGTGGATTTTAGGTGGCGGCCTATCATTGCACGCCTGGGTGGTCTCCCATTTCCCAGAAGAAGGAATTCCTGAGCTTCGTGATAGAGTCATGACATACTCAGTACCTAAGGGGCTTTTGGGGGCGGGGAGGAGGAGGGGGGAATAACTTTTAAAAAGTCATAGAAGGGGGTCAAAAAATCATACAAGAAACTTTGTTATATAAACCAACTATTTACCCCCAAGAAAAACCACACCTAAATTCTTCCAGACAGATTAGAATCTTTCCTCTTTCTAAAGACCTCCAGAGAAGGAGTTTCCATTTCCTTACTTTAGTATTGAACAGTCTTCACTCTCAAGAGCACAGTTCTCTTGCCTATGTTAAATCTTTCTTTACAATATCCTCTGCAGGAAGAGAGCTGAATGAACTTGCTTCAGGAATTCTTTGTCTTTTTTCCTCTTTCCCCCTTGGCTCTTTTTTCTCTACACTTAAAATTTACATTCCTTGAAAAAGGTAGGGATTGCTGGGGCCTTTTGGGGATCTAGCAAATAATATGTAACTTTATGATTGAAGAGTGTAGGAAGTGGTGACAAAGTAGAGAAAAATGCTTCTTTATTTTTTTTTATTTTTTATTTATTTATTTTTTTGTCTTTTTGCTATTTCTTGGGCCGCTCCCGCGGCATATGGAGGCTCCCAGGCTAGGGGTCTAATCGGAGCTGTAGCTGCCAGCCTATGCCAGAGCCACAGCAACTCGGGATCCGAGCCGCGTCTGCAACCTACACCACAGCTCACAGCAACGCCGGATCGTTAACCCACTGAGCAAGGGCAGGGATCGAACCCACAACCTCATGGTTCCTAGTCGGATTCGTTAACCACTGCACCACGACAGGAACTCCAAAATTGCTTCTTTAAAGTCACTGCATTGCATGTTTATTATATGCACTCATTAGGCCAAAACAAATGTGACTTTGGAGTGAATTCTGCTTGAAAACTGCCCTCTTATATCTTTGCTTTAGGCCTTTCTTAAAAGGGTAGAACACAGTAGTCAGGTTGCATTTGCCTGTGTCAACAAATGGAAAGTCAAGGCTTATTTAGCTCTGGTGAAAGATTCTTGTCTGTATTCTCCCAGTACTAGAAGCCGTCTTATGAAAGTACTAGAAAAAGTCCTGGACACAGATATTCTGCAGGAAATGTTAGTACACATCTTAGCTCCAAGATGGTTCCCAATAATCCTTGTCTCCAGTATTTATACCCTTGTGTGCTAGCCCTGTGTGAGCAGTTGTGTGGAAGGGATGACGTGCTGCAAGGTTATGTAAGCATGTCAGCTTTCACCTCCGTCTCTGGAGGAAGCCAGCACCATGCTGTGAGGACACTCGGACAGCACTGTAGAGAGGATCTGAGGGCTCCAACCAACAGCCAGCACCATCTTGCCAGTCCAATGAAAGCCACCTTGTAAATGGATCCTCTAAACCCAGTCAAACCTTTAGATGATTGCAGGACCAGCCAATATCTGACTACAAGTAAATGAGAAACTACAACTAAGAACTGCACATAAGACCTTTTCTTGAGTTACTGACCAACAGAAACTTGAGATGTAACAAATGCTCAGATATTGTTTTAAGTCAATGAGTTTTAGTGGTGATTTATTAGGCAGCAGATGATAGGGCAAATAAAGTTGGTAAATTTAGGGTTGTATATCCAAAACTGCAGTCATCCGTCCGTCACTTGTAACAAGTAGAAGAATAAATCCTTGTGACTCAGTCCTCTCAGTTTTTTAAAATTTTTTTCTGGCTTTAAGATATAGCTGACATTGTGTACTATTAACGTATGAAATGCGATGATTTGATACACCTATATACTGTGAAATGATTCCCATAAGATTTGTTAACACAGTCGTTACCTTCCATATCTTCTCAGTTTCTTCAGCACTGAGAAGGGAGATGTTGTGCTGGAGTGTGGAGCTATGACTAATGTAAAATATAAGTGATTTTACATGGATATATGTCACATTTTCCCATGCTACATGGGTTTTTGTTTTTGATTTGTTTTGTTTTGTTTGTTTTTTAGGGCCACATCTGTGGAATATGGAAGTTCTCAGGCTAGAGGTCAAAGTGGAGCTACAGTTGCCAGTCTACACCACAGCTATACACCACAGCTATAATAATTCAGGATCTGAGCCATGTCTGCAACCTACACCACAGCTCACAGCAATGCTGGATCCTTAACCCACTGAGTGGGGCCAGGGATCAAATCTGCATCCTCATGGACACTAGTCGGGTCTTAACCCCCAAGCCACAGTGGAAACTCCCTACATTGGTTTTTAATAAACACATTCACCAACAGCTAATATTAATTGAACTTTTACCATGTGGCAGCATTATGTTAAGAGTTCTATTTGAGTAATCTTCATAAAATCCTCACAATAGCCTTAACAAGTAGCTACTATTACTATATCTTGCCAGTTTACCATAAGACAACCCTAAGGAGCTGATAAATAAGCTGATGCCTAAGTAACTTTGATTAGAAAAAAAATGCTACAAATTTTCACTGCCCTAAAATATCTCTACAAATCAGATATAAAAATTACTTTAATTCCATGAATATGAATGTTAAGTATTTTTCAAAAATATTAAATGGGGTACTCAGTCAGTTAATGAGTACATGTTTAGCAGGTGTGTCTTGCACCTCTCCCTGTGAAACTGTGCAACTTCCTATGAAAATGAGCTTCATGATAGCAACAAGCGCAAGTGACAAGGGAACCAGGTACTGTGCTCTGATATCCATCACTGTCTACACCAAGGTCATACTTCCCAGGAGCTGTTCCTGGTTGGTGACTGAGTATGCCAGAGTCACTACATAGTCCTGCTTCTGGAGGACACAGGACTCCTCTGAAGGGTGACTGTTCAGTGACCCTGCCTAGATCAATTATAATGGCATTTCAGTCTAAGACTTTTCTATCTATCCTTTTTCCTTGCCTCTCTCATTCACTGTGGTCAGACCTGCACCATAGCCTAACCAGAACCCCTTCCCCCCATTTCTCCTCATATTTCCCTCACAGGTGTTTGCTGCCCCTAGTAAGTCTTTTGCATAGTCAGTCCTATCTTGTCGTCTGCTTCTCAGAGGGCCTGGACTAACATTTACTGTAGCATCTGTGACCACAATGTGACAAGAAAGTAGCATGAGCAAACCTAAGAGGACTTGAGAAGACTTAAGAGGTAAGTAATCAGTTGTATAATTTTGTTTAAGCAAACTGGTGCTACACAGAATCAAGTAAAATATTAGTCATGACCAAGTTAAGTAGAGACCTATTTGTAGCCAAAAAAACACACCTGTATTGATTAGAAAAATGAAGACACACAGGATGAGTGTATGTGGTGTTCTGTTTGGTGAAGTTAGGTAGATGGAGCCAACACTTTTAGTGCCCTGCTTCACCTGTCCTCAGCCCACCTCTGAGTTTAGCTGCAGCAGAGGAAGACTGTTCTCGGCAAGTTCAGGCTCATGCCAACAGCAGTCCCACTACAAGCACTTTGCCAGATTTGGTAGGGTTGCCAGGTTTAGAAGAGGAAAAAAAGAATATATGATGCCTAGTTACATTTGAATTTCAAATAAATAAGGAATAATTTTTTAGTGTAAGTGCATATCATGTAGTATTTACAATTTTAGAAGTTTCACTGATTCATCTGAAGTCCTAATTTAACTGGGTATCTTGTATTTTCTTGGCATCTCTAGGCAGGAGGGTCTCCACTTTTCCATCTCAGAGCTTTATGCGAAGCCATGGGAGCATCTTCAGCCTGTTCACATGAGCCCAGCAATGAGAGAGTTAATGTCCTAGGAGTAACCCTCAACCAATGGAGAATGGTACTGTGGGTCAGCACGTGGCACCTGTCTTTCCAGTGGAGAGTGAACATTCTGTATGTTTCTCACAGGTCACTGCAGTATCCAGTTGCAGTTCCCTGCAACAGCAGCCTCAGTAATGTACACCTGTACCAGCCTCTCCTTCCTTTCTCTTTCTCCTTGCTCCTTCACTAGGCTTCCTACGATCACCCTTCAGATACATCTAATTCCATGCCTTGGAATCCACATTTGGGGGAATCTAAATTAAGACAACATGTTAAGGATAAAAACAAGTATAGCAATCTCTTTCCCCCAAAATAATTTCGAGGCGATAAATTTGAAAAATGACTTTGCTCTAATGAATGATCACTTAATTATATGAAGATATAATTTTAGGTTCTAAGAAAATAAAAAATTATACAATTCAGGAAGGGACATTTTCCTTATTTGACTGTGAATAAAATAAATCACTTGCTTATATTCACTTATGGTGAAAAATATGTATTTTCTCATAAAACAGTAAACTCCAGTAAGTATAAAATGAGCAACTAAAGCTAATCAAATTAATTTGTATATATGGACTTTAAAGGTAATGAGAGTTTTTATTTAAAGAAGTAATAGAAACATAGTTTATATACGCTTATCAGTAGTAGGTTTGGAAAGTTTGTGATTTTTAGTTCTCAAGTACTTCTGGTCATCAGAATAAATATTGTGACACTATTTAAGAGTTACATTCATTTTTGGCAATGTTTCCCATTTTGTCAACCACAGATTTCAAGTACCTTTAGTGTGCAAGGTTCTGCATAAAACAATCAATCATCCCCTTTTGGCTGCTTGGCAGACACAGTCTATGGCTTGTTCTATCATGAACTGAATTCATATATATTCATGAGGTACAAAGAAACACTTCATTGTTTCAGATTGTTTTGTTATTTTAGAATAAATCATAAAGACACCATCCCACCCATAGATGGTAAAGAAATATTTGTCCTATGATCCTCACCTTTGTGGTTTGTAGTGTTTTAACTTGCACAGTTTAGCCCACATTACATGTTACTTTTTTTTTTTTTTTACACTAAGTTACATACTTTTTTTTTAAAGCACCATGTCTCTGTTACCTTGTATCAGGAAAAATTGGAAACATTATCTAAAAACTGAAACATACGTGTCCTAAATTAGTGTGATTTAATTTTCACCCTCTGCAGAACTCATGGCAAAATGATGAACTTTGTACATACAGGTAGATACTGTCTGAGTTCCCAAATTCCATCAATCTCAACATTTTTTGTTCTTTCTCTATTTGTGCAGAACCCTCCAAGAATCTGTTGTAATTGCAAAATTTTGCATCCTGGTAGAATGTCTGCGTGAACATCAGTCAGAGCAACAGTAGCACACACAGCATGAAAACAACTTGCTGAGAAGGCTACTTTAACACCTCTGATAAACAGAAAAAGAGGTGAATGTTTGTATTTAAAGTCAACCAAATACCTCACTTTCTCTGCCTTTACTAACCAGTGTAATCCTATGCTGGTAAAATCTTGTAAAATCTGGGGAAATAAAACCCAGACACAATGAATCCCAGAGACATAAAGGCCATTGAACATTCTTGATCATCACCAACATGGTTCTCAGAAAAGACAGTTTATTGGATCTTCCCTAAGAATTATGTTTTCAGCAACAGGATGATTCAAACGTTTAGTGTCTCAGATTGTAACAATGGCTATTTGTTTAGGTCGCACAGTGCCTATTTAGAACTTAGTCAAATTCTTGCCATAGGGATCAAAAAATTTTAAAAAGGACAAGTGGCAATAAATAGCAATAATGTGGCTCCACACAGGATTGGAATCAGACACTCAGGTTTGAATCCTGGCCCCTGGATGAGCTGGTGAACTCAGACAATTTACTTGATTTTTAATTCTAGATTTTTCTCATCTGGATAATATCTATCTCACTATTATGAGAACATATCCTAGCCACAGAGTAAGAAGTTTAGTTATTATCATTATTTATCATTATTATCAGTCATTATGCTTGGCTGTAAAGAATAGAACCCACCCAGCTAGATTAAACAAAAAAGGATTTTTTTAAAGGAGACTAGGTGACTTTTAGATTCTTGAGGTCAGAGGGACAGAGACTCAGACTTGGAAGTGACTTAAGAAGGACTTGCTGAAATCATATTATAGAGGCTGCTAAGGGATATATTCATAGGAGCTTACCCAGGAGCTACATAAATTGTAGAGTCCAGTGTAAAATGAAAAAATGGGGCCACTTTTTCAAAAAGTAAGAAAATTTCCATTAAAGACACTAAAATATAAAGCTCTTTCCTTTTTTCTGCAGTCTCTTTCTCAACTTGCCATGGCATTTTTTAATTATTTCACATTGTTCTAAGTAAAGAAAAAGCTAACATTAAAAAAACTAGCAAAAATTTTACCACTCATCTTGGTATTGGACAATGTCAGTCTTAAATGCAAATATAAAACCATTTCATTTATATGCAAAATTAGTGAAATCACAATTCATGTATATAGCTTATGTAATTTTTGCATATGTATATGCATATGTATTTTTTTCTTACCAGAGGAGTAGAAATACTACACAAAAATATCACAACTGTTTTCTTGATACATGGACATTCTATCAACACTCTCTACCTTTGCCATGCTGATGGGTAGGGAAGAACTGAAAAAAGAAGATATGGTTGCCCTAACTTTCCCTTGTCTTCTATGTCATCATTTTCAGTGTAAGAGGTTGTTATTACAGAGGAATAACAGGAGTAGGAGAATCATAATAGAATTCCTTGGTTGTTCATGTTTCTTCGAATGACATTGCCTTTGTGTTTTTCATTTTTTTGTTTCTTTTTATGCCACACTTACAGCATATGGAAGTTCCAGGGCCAGGGGTTCAATAGATCTGCAGCTGCCAGCCTATGCCACAGCTTGTGGCAACACCAGATCCTTAACCCACAGAGTGAGGCCAAGGATCAAACCTGCATCCTCATGGACACTATGTCGGGTTCTTAACCTGCTAACTCACAATGGAAACTTCTTTTCTTTGTGTACTGGTTCAAATGGGAAAGTGTGGCCTCTCAGAGCTGTCGGTGTCCCGCCACCATCCCAGTACTCCATAGTAGACATTAACACTTTTATTTTGAGCTTCCCTGAACTGCCACACATTGTGGGGCTCCCACAGTGCTGTGCTCATGGGTCAGTAAATGTTACCTGCAAATGGGTGATAAGCAACTGGGATGGACATGTATTTTGAACAAATATTTATATTTAGTATAATCTAGTTAGGGTATTCTTTGGAAGATTTTATTTTACTTTATTTTATTTTATTTTATTTTATTTTATTTTATTTTGGGGGAAGGAATTTCACTGCACCCCAGCATGTGGATATTCCTAGGCCAGCGATGGAGCCTGTGCCACAGCTGCAACCAGAATGCTGAAGTGACAAAGCCGGATTCTTAACCTGCTGTGCCACAAGAGAACTCCTGGAAGATTTTACTCATAACCCAGAAATGCAATACTTTACTATCTGAATATTCTTTTCTAAGAAAGTAAACACTAGTGTCAGAAATTCCATCTATTTAAAGAAAAATACATATAGGCTACAGGAGTCTAAGCAAAAGAAAGGAGTATATAAATCCATCTTTGTCCTGTTAGGCACCAAGAGCCTAAGGGCAAAAGTCATTTACATATTATGTTGCACTGTCATAATCCAGAACTAAAAAAAAAAGTCTATAATAGAAAAATTGTCAAGAGCTTAAGGAATCTGTGTTAACTACAAAGTCAGTTTGATTGAGATACAGTACTATGTCACTCAGTTCCCAGGGATCTTCTCTTGTGACTTGTCATCAAGATACACCCTCAATATACAGATATGCCAAACTAGTATCAAGAAATGCCTCTATTCAGGGTGTGGAGAAAAAGGAACTCTCATTGTTGGTGGGAATGTAAATTGGTATAACCACTATGGAATACAGTGTAGAGGTTCCTCAGAAAACTAAATATAGAACCACCGTATGATCCAGCAATCCCACTCCTGGGCATATATCCGGACAAAAATACAATTCAAAAAGATACACATATCTCTATGTTCACTGCAACACTATTCACAATAGCCAAGACACAGAAACAACCTAAATGTCCATCAACAGATGAATGGATTGAGAAGATATGGTACACATATACAATGGAATACTACTCAGCCATAAAAAAGGACAAAATAATGCCATTTGCAGCAACATGGTTGGAACTAGAGACTCTCATACTACATAAAGTGAGTCAGAAAGAGAAAGACAAGTACCATATGTTATCACTTAATGTGGAATCTAAAATACAGTACAAATGATCATATCTACAAAACAGAAACAGATCACAGACTTAGAGAGCAGACTTGTGGATGCTGGGGGTGAGGGGAGGGGAGAAGGATGGACTGGGATTTGGGGGTTATTATATTTATAAGAGATAAGCAATGAGATCTTACTGTACAGCACAGGGAACTACACTCAGTCTCTTGGGGTAGAACATGATGGAAGATAGTATGAGAAAAAGAATGTACATACATGTATGACTGGGTCACCATGCTTTACAGCAGAAATTGACACAACACCATAAACAAACTATACTCTAATAAAACAAAGAAAATCATAAATTTTCATGTCATGTCACAATACTAAAATAAAATCAAGCATAATTCAATAATATTCCTAAGCAAATAATAAAAAATGCATAACAAAGTAAAAAAAAAAAAAGCCTCTTTTCAAATAACTGGATTGAGAGTTCTCAACTGGGTATCCTGTATTAATGAAGTTCATTTTGTTTGTTTTTTGGTTTTTTTTTAGGGCCACATCCACGGCATATGGAAGTTCACAGGCTAGGGGTAGAATCCAAGCTGTAGCTGCTGGCCTACACCACAGCTACTACAGCAATGTGGGATCCAAGCCACATCTGCGACCTATACTACAGCTTACGGCAACACTGGATTCTTAACCCACTGAGTGAGGCCAGGGATCGAACCCGTGTCTTCATGGATCCTAGTTGGGTTCGTTACCATTGAGCTGCAATGGGATCTCTTAAATTGTCTTCTATTTCTTCACTAATATTTATTAATCCAGATGATTTGGATGAAATTATACGATATAGATAAACGCTGGGGACTGTCTCTGTTACTTGACTTTGGGTGTGTTTTTCAAGACTGATGTAGGAACTTATTGCTCAATAAACATTTGTTAGGATGAATGACTCTGTAAATTACTCTGATGATTCTAATGAAGATGCTGAACCACTTCATAATAGCTAATAGATTTAAGTCAAGAAACTTCATGAAAGTAGATTTGCTGTTTTGGGTTACTAGCATTTTCAATTCAAGTTTAAGAAGTTTTTCAAAAGGGATTACATTAAGCATTTAAAGAAAACAAAAGTAAGAAGCTTCCCTGGAAAAGTGGTGGTTTAGGTGCTATTCTAATCTGAATCATGAGGTTATTGACTCTACTACCGACTCCCCTTCATCCTTAGCAAAAAAATAATCAGCTAGGCACATGGTGGCCCAGATTAAATTTCCCAGACACTCTTCAAGAGTGGCTGGCTGTGGCCTTTTGACTAGATTTTAAGGACAAATGAGATATGAGTAGAAGTCTTATATACAATACAGATTATGTTATTAAGAGCAAAAGAATAAAAATCTATCTTATACAAGTCACTATGATTTTGGATTTATAGTACATAGAGCCAAATCTTTATTCTAAATAATGCAGTGCCCAAGATAGAATATTTTTGGTGACAAAAAAAAAAAAAAATGGTAAGAACCTGTTAAGTGTACAGTGAACTAAATTAATGGAAGATGGGAATATTTTGCATATATATATAATATACACACCACACATATGTATGTATCTATGTGTATGTACATATGTTATAGATATTTAAAGATCTTCCAAATAATTTGCCTCAATTCTCTCCTTGGTTTTGGAGCTCCAATTTTCCTCAGGTAGCGAGTCCTTGCCTAATCAGCTCTGGCCTTTCAGAGAGGGTTGAGTGCTAGTCAGGTGGTCCTGAAGAGCTTAAAGAGAGTAAAGCTGATTTTCTATACCGACATGCAAAGACCTAAAGTCATTGTTAAGTAAGAAAAAGCAGATTGCAAAGTAATGAATAAAGTATAAACAAAAAATAAATTTATATATATTAGCTTGGTATACACATATGTAAAATCATTTGAGTGTATGTGTGTGCATGTGAATATATAAATAGAAAATGTTTGTAAATATATATCAAAAATTGCTAATGGTAGTTTCCTTTGGAGATGGTCAAATATTTGGAAGGGAGTAAGATAAAGGTGAGGAGTTCCCGTCGTGGCGCAGTGGTTAACGAATCCGACTAGGAACCATGAGGTTGCGGGTTCAGTCCCTGCCCTTGCTCAGTGGGTTAACGATCCAGCGTTGCCGTGAGCTGTGGTGTAGGTTGCAGACGCGGCTCGGATCCTGCGTTGCTGTGCCTCTGGTGTAGGCTGGTGGCTACAGCTCCGATTCAACCCCTAGCCTGGGAACCTCCACATGCCGCGGGAGCGGCCCAAGAAATAGCAACAACAACAACAACAAAAGACAAAAGACAAAAAAAAAAAAAAAAAAAAAGATAAAGGTGAAATTGAATGTCTTAGTTCATATGCCTCTTTACATTTGAATGCTATATAAAAAATATTCATTCACAAATCAGTCATGGGATTTATATATGTGCATCATGAAGTTGAAATATATTGTTTATGCTTCTTAAATATTTGTATATGACAAAAGTAAAAATGAACTTAAGAAGGCTTGGTGTGATTTTATTGCCTGTGGGAAAAATCTTGATTTTTTTTTTTTTTTTTTTTTTTTTTTTTACTTTAGGATTAAACTGTCCTAGGATTGACTCCTGGTTCAATAACTTGCAAGAAGGCTAATGGGTAAATTACATGTATTCTTTGAAAAGCAAATGTTACAACATATCCTTGTAGGGTGTCTGCCAAGATTGTAGGTAATATCACCTGATCATTCCTGAGCCAATGCCTACTATATTAGAGGCACTCAATAGATGCTATCACTATTGAGATTATTCTTAAAATGTAGAAAATCATAATGAAGTCTTTTCTATATAACATGGTTATAATTTCATTCAGCCATGTAAAAAAAATCACAATGGAGGAAAAGAGGAAGCTTGACGGGATTAAAATATAGACAATGTTGTAAATAAATATACTTCATAAGTTAATTCAGCAAAGCTTTAATTTTAAAATGTTTTCTAATGGAGTTATAGTGTAGTGAGTTAAGCATTTGGTGTTGACACTGCAGCAGCTCGAGTCGCTGCTATGGTGTGTGTTCTATCCCTGGCCTGGGAATTTCAACATGCCGTGGGCATGGCCAAAAATAAATTAAACAAACAAACAAACCCCAAAGAAGTCCAACTGAGAACACTTTAAAATATTTTATAACATTTATAACATTATTTGTAAATAAATCTATAACATTATAGATCATATAGAAGATATAATGAAAGAGGTTTATTTAATACAGAAATCAATAATAGCCACAAATATTAGAGAATCATGAAAAACCTTAAAAGGAAATCTGTAAACCCTAGAGAAAGAGAGGTTTGCTAAGAAATATATGAGACTTGAATAAATTTAGACATCTCCTGCTCCTAAACGGAAAAACTGAATGTTGAAAGAAAGTCAGTTTTTCACACTTAATTGACAAGTTTGGCACTATTCCAATTAAATGTGTTGCGGTTTGAGTTCTCCAGAGAAAAAGGATGATATGGAATTTATAGTAAAAAACTTCTTTGGGAAGTGACAATATGAGAAAAGGAGGGGAAAGTAGCAGAATAGCTCAATGAGTATTTATTAGGATAAATGACTCTATGAGTAAGTTGCTATGACCATTTTGATGAAGACGTTGGCCCACCTCATAATAACTAACAGCATTATAAACAGAAGAAGAGGACCAAGATGTAGATGCAACAAAGCCTCAGCTAACCAACTGGGAGTTGTTGGCCCCTGGAGTCATCGTAGGCCAGATGAAATGACTAATCTTTTTATTCCATTTCTTCCAGCCACCTGATGGAAGGAGCCTGTGGAAGGGTGAGACCTTGAAAGAGCTGACAGCTGGAAGGTACCTATGTAGTCCTCCCAGGTGGGCAACAAGCCCTTCCTTGAAGGGGTTCTTGGTGGTGAATCTCCATGTCTGCCACATATTGGGGAGAACTCAACAAAGGGATTTTAAAGTTCCATTAGAAGAATAAGCAAACAAGAAGAGCCAATACATTTTTGCAAAAGAAGAATAAGAGAAAGGATTTGCTCTGTCAGGTATTAAAACATAGTTGAAAAGTCTCAGTAATCTGTTGTAGTCCTATCATAGGAATAGATTAAAAGCTCAATGACACAAATCTGAAGACCAAAAATAGCCTCCTGTACACATAAATAGTTAGTACTTGATTGTGGGGGAACAGTTTGCTTTTTTATTGTTTTGTTTTGTTTTTTTGAGACACTCAGAACATTAAGGCAATGATATCATTCATGACTATCAGGGTGCTGTTTCTTATAGCCCACCCTCATGTGGCTATGCCCTTGCTAAGAGTTAGGTTTGTTTTTAAAAAATTCTGGATAATTTCATGTTCTTAAAAGTGTCCATAAATGGAAACAATTAGATTGTTGATCCAAGTCCTTCTGGAAGGAGGATATAAACCCCAAATATTTAAAACTTATGGCAAAGCTAGAGATCGGCTGTTTACTCTACTGTGAGAAGCCTCTATGTGGAGTGTCACCAGCAGCTGAGTCCAGCTCAGAAACCAAGAAAAAGCATCTTGACATATGCATCTGCTCCTCCACTGCAGATATTTACATATATGTATCTTTGGTTAGCTAAATCATAATTTTGTGTGAAAAAGAGTAGGAATAGGAAGATTAGTCTCTCTTGTTACTCTTTCTCTTGAAACTTTGAAATGTTAAGGAACAAAAATCAGTGAGAAAAGATTAGTTGTTGAGTCAACCTTATTTTAAAATGCATTTGTTTTAAAATTATTTGGGAAAAGAAAAAAAAAGAAAAATAAATAAATGAATAAAATTATTTGGGACAAATAAAAAAAGTTCACTGCCTTACACAAATAAACTTTTTTTTTCATCTTTGAATAGCCTTATTAGCTATGTTTAAAAGATATACATAACCAAAGATCTACTATGATACTATAAACATGCAGGCAACATTAGCCAAGCATCACTAAATTTATAGAAAAATAAATTTAGAAAGCAAAACACACTTTGAAATATTAAGCACTTGATATTTTAAAAAGGTGGCTGATTATGTTATAAAAGATAAATGTAAATTATGTGTTTTTCACTTACCAAATAACCTTTATATAATAAAGAAAATGAGAAAATAAATCATGAAGAACTAAAATGTACATAAATACATTTTATCTTACCCTGGTGATAGGGAAACCTTTTAGAGGCATGAAAAAATAGAAACAAACAAACAAAAGACCTGAAGTATATATGTTGTCATACATAGCCCATGCCCACACAATGACAGACAAAACTTGTATGTAAAAAGCATATATGACTTAGCCTAAGCAGAATCTAAGATAAAGATCCATGTGTGAGTAGTTTATTTGGGAATGTGATCTCAAACAGGAGGAATGAATGACAAAAGGAGGAAAGCAGATTAATAGAAAGAGTCAGTTCAAAGACACATGATCCTATTGGCTACCCTCTATATGCTGGGTGACTCTATCCCTAAAAGCGTTCTGAGATAACTCAAAATATCCACTTGAAGGAATAAATAAGAAGCTCCAGGGAGTTCTCTGATGGCCTAGAAGGTTGAGGCTCCTGCATTCTCATTGCTGTGGCTATGGTTGCTGCTGTGCAGTGTAGATTCAATCCCTGGCCCAGGAATCCCCACATACTGCCTGTGCAGCAAAAAATACAAAAAAAAAAAAAAAAAAAAAAAAAAAGAAGAAGAAGAAGCTCCACTGCAATCTCATTTAGCAAAGGTAGTAGAGTAACTAGGGAGTGTTGATTCCTCCGTATTTAAAAACATGCAAAGGAGTTCCTACCACAGCACAGTAGGTTAAGAATCCAACTGCAGCGGCTTGGGTCACTGCAATTTGTGGGTTTGATCCTCAGCCCAGAGCAGTGAGTTAAAGGATCCAGTATGGCCACAGCTGCAATACTAAACCCTGATAAGAGAGGGACTTATACACCAAAGATAAGTGTGTACATAAAGCTCTGGAAACAATTTGGCGTCATGGATCCATTTTAGGAAATAATAGAAAATACAAATATTTATGCAAAAAAGTCTTTGCTTCAGTGTACTTAAATTATCAAGGAACTAGAGACAATTAAAAAGTGTCTATTTGAAACACAACTAGAAATACCCAGAGTTAAAGATAAAATATTACATTCATTCCTACTTAAGTCAGGAACAGTACAAGATTGCCCATTATTACTGATATAAATTAAGACTGGTGGAAAGTCTTAACCAGGAGAATAAATAAAAATATATTTTGGGGACAAAAATATAAAATTGAAAAGGGACAAAGTTATCATTGTTGGAAGCTGACAGGATTACCAGGAAATACTGAGAAAATTAAACTATACTAGTACTGCAGTCAGTTATATGATGAATTATAAATTCTATGGTTTTTCAATACATATTTAGAAAATTTGATATGAGAAAATCTCATTTCAGGAACAGTCTAAAATATAAATACCTGTGATTAAACATAAGAAATGTGTGGAGAGATATAAAGAAACTACAAAACTTGACTAAAGGATGAAAGTAAATGGAATACATGGACAAAAATATTGCATAAAGAGGAAATATTGTAAAGATTTCAGTTAAATGCTCTTCCCAATCAATCTGTCAATTCAATATCCTATCAATAAAATTATCACTGATGTACCTACAAGATAACTGTGGTTATCTCTTGGTATATAAGGATGATATTTTAGTTTACTTTTTCCTTAAATATCTCCTAGTTGTCCTATTACAAAGATGTTATTTCCTTTGAAAAATTATCAGTTTGACTGGAACAGAACTTTGGCCCATTCTGATTACTTGAGAATCCTGAAAAGTTGTTAAGTTCTGGTTCAGTTTACTAAACTTTAGCCAAAACCAGTGCTGAGTAACTATCACTTTCATTTCCATGCTAAAGATGTTTATCCTCTAGGATTCTGGCAATGTTGGAATACCTATCTGTAAAGAGAAGGGACTCAGTCTTCTACCATAAATAATAATGGTCTTGTTGGGGCACGTAAAGAAAAAGAAGTTCTCTTCAGGGATGATTCGTTGGTTTATCAATTTAGTCAAGAAATATCGGGCACCAACTTTGCCATACATACATCCTAGGCATGTGGGAGCTAACGGTGAATAAAATAAGTCCCTCCTCCCCGGGAGTTGACATCTTGGTGCAAGGGTGGGAAGACAAAAAAAAAAAAAAAAAAAAAAAAAAAAAACAAGCAAGGCAAATTATAAATAGTGATGAGTGCTACTTCAACTTAAGGTGATTATGAAAACCTTCCAGTTACGGAGACTTTTTTTTCCCCCCTTTTTTGGCCATACCTGCAATATATGGAAGTTCCCAAGGCAGAAACTGAATCTGAACCACAGCTGTGACCAGTAGCACAGCTGTGGCAACCCCAGATCCTTGAACCCACTGCATGGGGACAGGGATCAAAACTGGTGCCTCCATGGTGACCTGAGCTGCTGCAGTCAGATTCTTAACCCATTATGCCACAGTGGGAACTCCCAGGTAACTTCTGAGGAAAGGATATTTTGGGGAGAAATGTTCCAGGCAGAGGGATATCAATAATGCAGACACCCTGAGACATATAGTACATTTCAAAGAAAAAGTCGCTCAATGCAGCTTAATCAGAGAGAGGATAGGGGGAAATAGGAGATGGGGGCAGATAGGTAGCAAGGGGCCAGATCATTCACTGTTTACAGATTATAAGGTGACAGAAAACCACTAGAAAGCTAGCAGCAAAGGAATGATGTTACAGGCTGCTAGAAGGATTGAGTAGGCTTAGTAATTGTCCAGGTTAGAGAATATGGTAGGTTGGGTCAAGGTTGTCATAGCTGAGATGGTGAGAAGTGACTGGACTCTGGATATAATTTGAGCGAAGAGCAGGTGACATCACTTGTAAATTTGAAATACATGTGATAAAAAGAGAGCCACTAAAGAGTTCTTGACCAAATCAATAGGATATGGTATTCAGTTTATAATAATGGAATATTTAAAGAAACATCATGAATTTCTTTGTTTTTAGAACAGGCCATATTAGCCTGAGCAATTGATGTTAGTTGTTTGGATATCAAGGCGGAAAAGAAAAAAATCTTCCCAAAACTTTTTTAAAAAGGAAGCAGGAGGAAATTTTAGAAGTGATGGATTAGTTAGTTGATGGCCTTGATTGTGGTAATGGTTTCATGGGTATGCGCTTCAAACTCATCAAGCTGTATACATTACATATGTACAGCTTTTTGTATGTCAATCATACCTCGATAAAGCGTTTTTGTTTTTTTCAAGAAAGAAAATAATTTGAATCCTATTAAAAGAAAATACACTGTCCTCTCTGCTGCTCTTTGAACCCAGACTGCAGAGCTAGGACTTAAGCACCAAGTGTAGCTTCCAAATGACCTCTACATTTTCCCTCTCTTCTCTCCAGCCTTCAGTTTCCCCTTATTTTTTCCTTCCCTCTCCTTTTTGGTTTTTCCTCCCTAGTTTTTCTTCTTTTATGATGGTCCTGACCCACAGGAGTGATGGTTCAATCCTTTTTCCCAGCACTGTTCTCAAGACCAGTTCCTCTCCTTAGTCCTCCATAATTTGACCTGAGATGTGCTCACTAAATGCTAAATGTTTCTGAATCTAACTTTCTTCTACACTCCCTCAGAGTTATCAATCTAAAACCCTGAACTCATCATGTCACTGTCATGCTCACAATTCTTCTAAGAAAGTCCACATTGACTTTGGTATAAAGTCAAAACTCCTTAGGAGGGCAAAAAAAAGTTATCCAAGTTCTTGCCATGCTTATTTCTTCCATCTCTTTTCTGGCTACTCCATGGGAGGTATTTCACAATCAAGCAAAACAATTTTAGTTTCTAAAATTTGCCATGCTAGGAATTCCCATTGTGGCTCTGTGGGTTAAGAAACCGACATAGTGTCCATGAGGATATGGGTTCAATCTCTGGCCTCACTCAGTGGGTTAAACATCTGGTGTTGCTGCAAGCTTCGGTATAGGTCAAAGATGCAGCTTGGATCTGGTGTTGCTATGGAGTAGGCTGGGAACTTCCATGTGCCACAGGTGCGGCCATAAAAAGTAAAAAAAAAAAAAAAAAAAAAAAAAAATTGCCATGCTTCTTCTTGCTGCCAGATGTTTCTGCATATACTATTTCTTCTACCTGGAATATCCCCACCCACTTGCTTTCATCACCTGCCTACTTTTATTTTTCTTTAATGCTCTACTCAGGATTACCTCCACTGGAAATATTTTCACTTCCATCAGTGGCTTTGAGTACAACATCTATTCTCCTATTCTACTCTGCCCTGAGGTATAGCCCTTTATGGTAATTATCTGTTTAACTGACTGCCTCTACCTTATATGCAGTGAGATTAGAGGAGGTAACTTAGTGCTATAACTTCAGGGTAAGGCACACAATCTCTCATACATAAAGCAGTAGATAAATGTTACTTACAGTAAATAAATGAAGGGGAACAAAGAAAGCATATTATAAATCCCACAGGGGAAAAAAAACTTATTTCCTGGCATTGATAAGGAAAAATCAGTTTTTAGGTTACACATGAGAAGGTTGGGCGATGAAGATGAGGATTTAAGATGTGCATTCTTAAAAGGCTGTAGGCCTTGTTTTGAATCATATGATGATTTCACTGGATCAAAGAGTGGCTTGGCAAGCAGTTGTTAAGGAACCCTGAAACTGTGCCAACATTTCTGAGCTGATCTGCTCAAGAGTGAATAAATTTTAAGGAACTGTAATTATCATGTGCATTAGCCACCTTTATAATTGGGAAGGTAAAATAGCGCTGAAACTGCGCTGTAAATGACAACATTTATGTGCTTAAGGGTTGTCTTTAAAGGCTCAGTCTTATGAAGATTTGATCTGCAGAGATACAAGCCTTTCAAGTGCTTCAGCCTGGGACTTGTATGGTATTTGGAGACAGTCACCCTGGGGCGTGGCTGTGCACAGTTGTACTTTGTTTTGCTCAACTTCTGAGACTAGCCAGATTCCCAGGACTACCAAGTATGGCAACAAAACCAGCAGACATTGAGACGGTCACTAAACGGCTTGCAATGTCCTGGCAGGAGTGGACTTCCCCTAGTCTCTTTCAAGTTCTTCTTTGGCTGTTTGTCAGAGGAGCCTCGCCTCCCCATGCATTGTTGGGCCAACAGCCCCCAACTGCTATATAAACATGCTAGAGAATTAGGCCTCAAGACAATGTAAACTGTTAGTTGACATAATAAAATTCTAAGCCATAAGACACTTTAAGGATCTTTTCCGTCTTTCCTTTTAAAAGCAATTTTAATCAATGCTTCTTAATTAGAGAATAATAGTTAAATTGTTTCCATGAGGTTTTTAATTGACTTAATCTTTTGCCAACCTTAAACCAGGCTAAAGACTTCAATAAAGATTGCAAAAGTACCAATTAAAGGTAAAAGCAAAGGCAAACAAAAATTGAATGGCCTAAGTACAAGCATAGCTTTTCCAAAAAGAAATATTTTTTCCTCTTCAAAATAAACTATTAAGTTTTGTCTCTTCATATTATGTGTTATAAATTATGTTTGATGTTAGTATGACATTAAAATGATATAATAAATCCTTAACAACTCAAGACTATAATAAAGGCATGGTTTATTTTTGTTGGAATTATATTATGAAACAACAAGTGGATATCACAAAATTCCACATTAACGATGTCAAAATAAAAGAACATTAATTCAAATAGGAATTTTTTTCTTTTAATCAATGAAAAAGAATTGTGTTCTATGGATAAAAATCCTCTGTAATAATGTGCAACTTTAAATATATCAAGATATAGCTAAATGTTTATGAAAATGGCCTGAGTCCTGGTCTAGAACCTTAGATATTCAAAGAAAATACATATTGTTATTTCATTATATATATGTGTGTGTATATATATATATATATTTTTTTTTTTTCCTTTTTTCTAGATCCCCACCCAAGGCACACGGAGGTTCCTGGGTTTGGGGTCTAATCGGAGCTGTAGCCACCAGCCTACGCCAGAGCCCCAGCAACACGGGATCCGAGCCACATCTGTGACCTACACCACAGCTCAGAGCAGCACAGGATCCTTAACCCACTGAAGGAGGCCACAGATTGAACCTGCAACCTCATTGTTCCTGGTCGGACATGTTAACCACTGAGCCACGATGCAAACTCCTCATTAGATTCTTTAATCTATTTATTTATTTATTTATTCCCTTTTTAGGGCAGCACCTACAGCACAAGGAAGTTCCCAGCTAGGGGTCAAATCAGAGCTGCAGCTGCCAGCCTACACAACAACCATGACAACTGCCGGATCCAAGCAGCTTGCCAGCAACTCCAGATCCTTAACCCACTAAGCGAAGCCAGAGATGGAACCTGAATCCTCACAGACACTATACCAGGTTCTTAACTTGCTGAGCCACAAGAGAAACTCCTTAAATCAATTTAATATAGAAGCTTCCCCCTCATTTTCCTTTTATTCCTTCCTTTTCCCCCTAATAAGAACTTGTCAAGGCTTCCTCCACATGGCCAAGAAACTGGTGAGGTTCCTCCAGGCTCTGTTCATTAGCAGTCATTGCCCCGGGTCACTACTGAGCTCTTCACATCTAGTCTTCATGCTTCCTTTAGGCACAAAGACGCTGGAATTACTCATCCTATAGAAACATTTACTGAATGCAGTTAGAGTGACTTTCTGAAGCCTAGCCACCTGTCTGGGACATTTAGAGAGTAAGGCTTGGCTTCTGGTCTTTCGTGAAGCACACACCCCCAACCTCACTCTTCCATGCCCAATTCTACTCCCACCTCAACAACCTGGATGAAGGAAAAGGGAAAGACATGGGGATAAAAATGATAATTATGCAAAACAAATAGCTTGCCACAATTATACAGGAGCAAATCTAAAAACCACCTAAATGTTCATTAACAGAGAGCTGAATGAGTACTTTGTATCAAATCCATACATCCAAGCAATGCAAGGATTAAAAAGAATGAGGTAACTTTGTACATTCTGAGACAGAAAAATATAGGAAAGGTCATTAACTACAAAATGTAATTTGAGAAATCATATGTATATCATGAGCCAGTCCATGTGAAAAAAATATATATATATATACCTGTACATATACACACAGCCACCTATGCTTAAATGTGCTTATAAATGTAGAAGATGTGGGAAAACATCACAAGAAACTCCTAAGTGTTATTATCTCCAAAGAACAGGATTAAAAAAGGGATGGGGGAGTTCCCATCGTGGCGCAGTGGTTAAGGAATCCGACTAGGAACCATGAGGTTGTGGGTTCGGTCCCTGCCCTTGCTCAGTGGGCTAACGATCCGGCGTTGCCGTGAGCTGTGGTGTAGGTCGCAGACGCGGCTCGGATCCTGCGTTGCTGTGGCTGTGGCTGTGGCTGGCAGCTACAGCTCTGATTAGATCCCTAGCCTGGGAACCTCCATATGCCGCAGGAGCTGCCCAAGAAGTGGCAAAAAGACAAAAAGACAAAAAAAAAAGGATTGGAAAGGTGGATTTTATCCTTCTACTTAACAAATTATTGACATTTTTTTACAACATGCATATATTATTCTCACAATTTTATAGCCCTAATTTTTAAAGGATAGAAATCTGATGAATCTTTTCCACAATACAATAATTTTTGTACTTGTTCAATACATTTTAAAATGTGTATAAGTGTTAAGTAATCATGTTAATTTCTTGTTAATGGCATGAGAGTATTAGAAGGATACATATTCAGAAAATTTGAAAATTGAAAGCAGTAGTCTTTCAAGCTTCATAAATTACATAAATATTGCATGCTGAAAATCTGTATTTATACATTGTTCTATAATTTTAATGCTTCATATATTACATTTTAAATTATTTTACTGATCTTAAATGTGTTTTTCTATATGTTAGGGCCAAAAATGTCAATCACACGATTTTACTGAAATTAAAATAAATGTCTTTATTTTATTTTAGGCTTTTTTGCTATTTCTTGGGCCGCTCCCGCAGCATATGGAGGTTCCCATGCTAGGGGTCGAATCGGAGCTGTAGCCTCTGGCCTACGCCAGAGCCACAGCAACGCATGATCCGAGCCGCGTCTGCAACCTACACCACAGCTCACGGCAACGCCGGATCGTTAACCCACTGAGCAAGGGCAGGGACCGAACCCACAACCTCATGGTTCCTAGTCGGATTCCTTAACCACTGCGCCACGACGGGAACTCCCCTTTATATTATTTTAAAGTGTAAAAGAAACAAACAAACAAAAAAAAAATCACTGAAAAAAATAAATAAATAAAGTGTAGTACACATAATTCTCAGAGGTCCATCTCCTGCATGTTCAGAAAAGTTTCCTTTGCCCGGATTGTCCTTTTCCTTGTTTCTCATTAAGTCTGTATGTTCAAAAAAAAAGCTGTAGAGTTTTGAATTGTAAAAATAATATTTACAGGCAAGAAAGGCATGGGAAGAAGCCAATCGAATGATGAGCATGAGAAACTACTACCAAAGCATAAAAGTTAAGTAAGAGAGTGGTAAGAAATGAGGGTAGCTGGCTTATGGAGGTGTTTGTACTGCAAGTAAAAGGAACAAACGGCGCCCTTTTTTTTTTTTTTTTTTTTTTTTGGCTTTTAGGGCTGAACCTGCAGCATATGGAATTTCCCTGGTTAGAGGTCGAATCGGAACTGTAGCTGCCAGACACAGCCACAGCCACAGCCACACGGGATCGAGGCTGTGTCTGGACCTACACAACAGCTCACAGAAACGCCGGATCCTTAACCCACTAAGCGAAGCCAGGGATCAAACCCTCATCCTCATGGATACTAGTCAGGTTCGTTAACCTCTGAGCCATGACGGGAATTCCTAGATTTCCTTTTTTAAAGATAATTCTGAATCTCACTGTGGAGAGTACATTTTAAGGTAATGAGAACAGAAGCCAATAGATCTGTTAAGAAACTGTGAAAACACCAATTTAGGAAAATAATGATAAAGCCTTGAATTAAGTCAGCGGCCTAAAGCTAGAATCTGGATAATAATAAAGTCTAACCTTTTTTCTTTTCCTTTGTGCTTAGTCTGGTTCCACTGGCTGGTAGAATGCTGTAGGCAGAGGCCTCACACACGGCCCTGCAAACCAGAATTTCCACAACGAAAAGCTGCAGCCCACACTTCAGCACAAGCCTGAGGGTGACGCTCCAATTCAAGATGGCGGCGAGCACGTGCAGAGACGCTGAGCCCCGCCCAGCGTCCGGACCAGTCAGCAGCCGAGCACCACAGCTGCATCTCACCTGCTAGAACTCTGCCCCCTGCTCTCTGATTATGAGAACCTTTAGAGTAGTTCCGCCCACAGCAGGTGGGACCAGTGCTTGCTCTAGATCAGGATCTCCTGCAGCTCCATTCTCTGATCAAAGATTAAAACTTTCCAGAGTTCCCGCTGTGGCTCAGAGATTAAGGAAGCGGACTAGTATCCATGAGGATGCGGGTTCGATCCCTGGCCTTGCTCAGTGGGTTAAGGATCTGGCTTTTCTGTGAGCTGTGGTATAAGTTGTAGACTCAGCTTGGATCCAGTGCTGTGTATGGTGTATGCTAGCAGCTGGAGCCCCAATTCAACTCCTAGCCTGGGAGCCTCCATGTGCCGCAGGTGCGGCCCTAAAAAGAAAAAAAGAAAAAAAAAAAAAAAGCACTTGGCTTTCGAACCAAATTCTGTCTTGTTCTCTTGGCTCAAATGACATTGGGCAGAAGGATCCTTGTTGGGGACTGACTTGGGAGGGTGGTAACATAAATACATCTACACAACACTTCATCCTATTAAGGAGCTACTAAAGGAGGGAGTTAAACTTTAAAAATCTTGGAAATTCCCTTACGGATCCAGTGCTGGCACAGCTATGGTGTAGAGAGTCCCACAGTACAGGTTGATCTCTGGTCTGGGAACTTCTACATGCTGCAGGTGTGGCAAAACAAAAACAAAAAACCTTGTGGCATAATTAGGTGACAGACAGTACACACAGAAATGAAAATGCTATTTGACAGTATTTGACGGTATTTGACAGTGTTATATGACAATGGGTTTCTAAACCAAGTTTATTGTGATAATATTATAGGAAAGCATTGTAGTGAAATACCTAGGTGCCAGTCAATGCACAGGTTCCTTGAGCCCTGATTCTACGTATCTGCTAGACACTTCTGGGTTCCCATCAGCACCCTAACCTCATTCAAACTTATTATTAAACTCTGAACTCTGCCAACCCTGGTTCTCCTGACACTTCAGTCTCCCCATAATCCAGCTTTAAAACTTTGACTTCATTTCTAACCTACCTCTTTAGTATCTCTAATCTCTGTCCTAGCCTTTTCTCTTTCTTTCAAGTTCAGGATCTTATGCTTTCCCTTCCTATGTTGAGTATAACCACACCTAAACCATCCCTACAGACGGCAGCTAGATTCATTCTCCTGAAACATCATATGGATCTTGTGCTTTCTCTGTTTAACATTTGTCAGGACTGGTAGAAGTTGTATTTAATAAAATCACATGGAAAACTCCTTGATATTACCTACTAAAGCTGAGCATATACACATCCTATATCTCATCTATTTTGCAACAAGATGTATATCCAACAAAAATATATGCCTATATACATTGAAAAATAGGTACAATAAAGTTTATAGAAGCATTATTCATAACAGCTAAAGGCTGGAATCAGTTCAGTCTAGACTGGATAAATATACTGTAGATGTCCATGCAATGCAATAGTCTGCAGCAACGTAAAAAGTCATTTCTAAATCAAATTCTCAAACCAGTAAAGCTAATAACTGGTGTCAGAAGTCAGAAAAGTAGTTTACATTTTTAGGGAGGAGGAAGAAATTGGTTAAAAGGATAGGACAGGGAGGGAAATTCTGGATACTGGAAATGTTCTACCGCTTTACCTAGACATAAATTACACAGTGTTTTCATTTTGTGAAAATAAAAATACACACACACACACACACACACACACACACCCACACACACCTTCAATGGCTTTCCATTGTCTACCAGATAATGTCTAAACCTCTAAAACTACAAAGTAGGATTATAGTCAATGATCTGCTCCAATCTCCCTTTCCAATAGATGTGATTAAACTTGTTTCCCATGGAGCTCCCGTTGTGGCTCAGTGGTTAACAAATCCGACTAGGAACGATGAGGTTTCGGGTTCAATCCCTGGCCTTGTTCGGTGGGTTAGGGATCTGGCATTGCCGTGAGCTGTGGTGTAGGTTACAGATGTGGCTCGGATTCCTGCGTTGCTGTGGCTGTGGCATAGGCCAGTGGCTACAGCTCTGATTGGACTCCTAACCTGGGAACCCCCACATGCCGCGGGAGTGGCCCAAGAAATGGCAAAAAAGACAAAAAATAAATAAATAAATAAAACTTGTTTCCCATATTCTGAATCGCATTCCCTTCACTTCAGCTATGTTGTTACTGTGGGACCATCTACACCACAGCCACCATCTGTACTAACTTAGAAGCTGATAACTTCATTAAAAGTATCAGAATTAAAATTAGAAATTCCTGTAACAATTTTATTTCCCAGAAAACACTATGGTGTTGTTGAGCCAAATGCTCTGCTAAATTCTCTCTGTTCTCCAGTTTTCTGACATCTCAGGGACCTGTCAACTGTTAAGTCTCTACTGATGATGTTATGTCATAATCAACATGGACATGGCCATGGAACCCATTGGTACTTAAATATGAGACTCCTCTGGAAAGAGTGCAGCCAGACTGCATGTTGCCAGGGCTAGGAGCCTGACTTGGCTGTGTGATACTCCAGACACTGGTAGACAGCAATCCAAACCAACAGTGACTGAAGTATTTTGCCTAAATCTAGGTTAACATTCATACCTGAGAGAATCAGATATGGCTGCCAAAATTTCTAGTGAGCAGTGGTATCACTGTAGGTGGTAATTGTTGTGACCATCTCTGTGGGACAAAGCATTAAACAGTCACTGGGGGACACGGAGAACACAGAGCCCTTGGGGATAAGTAAATACAGGAAAAGGATATGGGGTTGGGTTTGGGCCAGTTGGGCTGAGCTTTAGGGCAGGGTTTGCATCTGATCATGCAAACTGGAAGAATCTGAAGTAGAAGCCCAGTTAAAATATATGAGGTGACTCTGATGGAGATTATGAGGACAGGCCACAGTCAAGAGGGCATATGCATTTCTAGAAGAGTGTGTCTCAAACTTCAGCACACATAAGAATTGCTTGGAGAGCTCTTTAAAACAAGGTTTCTGGGTTCTACTGCAAGGAATTCTGATTCTGGCCTGAGGGCAGGCCCAGAATTTGCATATCTAACAAAAGTAAAACCAGATAAAACAAGGTTTTAACTATCGGGCTTGTGGAACAAAACTAATTCTAGCTCCTACCCACCATTGGGGGCAGGATATTTAATATGCTGCCACCCTTGGTCAAATTGAGGTTAGGGACTTGAGTGGACTAAAAGCACAGAGTAAGGACAACAATTCCTACTAAATAAGGTAGCAAATGCCAGTAAAAAGGATACTTACCACTCTCCCTAGTCTGTACAATCAGAAGGGAGCCTTATCCCTACTGTTCTAACTTGCTCCCTAGAGCAGGCCTGAGAGGTTTTCCTTAACAGCAGCTTGCTGGCATTTTTAGGAAATTTACCGGAGAATTTGTCTAGACCAGTACTTTATAATCTAGCAGATTTTGTACACCACAGATAATCTGGTGATGTCTGGAGGTCTTTTGGATGGGGCGAGAGAGGTGCTGTAGGTTCTAGTGGGTAGAACCCAGCCATGCTGCTAAACATCCTGCATCGTAGAGGACAGCTCACAACAAAGAATTATCCAGCTGAAAATGTCAGCAGTGGCATGACTGAGACATTCCGTCTAGAAATATAGCCAACAGATTTGGGATTTCCATTTGGGTTTTATAACAGTTTACACTGGATTATAAGCAGCATTACCTAAATAAGTATTATCTCTGTTGAGACAGCTTATAACAAAAGGAATATATATTCTACAAATAAAACCAAAAGCATACTGTGTAGCCCAGAGAACTATATTCAGTGTTCTATGATAAACTATAATGGAAAAAAGAATACAAAAAAAACAATAAAAATGCAGAGACAACTAAGAAAGTCCATAAAGGAGGAAGAAATGGTACAGTAACATTGGGTTAAAGGGACCCCTTTAGTGGAATTCTAAACGGGAGCTTTTAGGAAAAGGAGGGAAAAATTCCATACCTCATTCAGCTCTGCAGTCCCTGGACTACAGCATCTAAAAAAAACTCTTGTCTCAACACATGTCGATATGAAATACATGTGGTATGTTAGCCCATCCTCTTTTTAAGGATTTTTATGCATGAAGATTCTGCAAGTAGTTTTTATTTTCTTCTAAAATCATGATGGTTACTTTCCCAGTTAACAAGTTCTGTATTATGACCTGGAACACCACTGAAAATAGTTTAAATCCATAGAGGACCATATAGAGCTCATCACTGCAATCAGTAAAGAATCAAGAATTTATTCTGATTCTTCTGTCAAAGATCAATGTCAGGCTAATTATTTTTCTTAATGAAATAACATTTATGTATTATTTCATATTCAATAAAGCTAAACAATTTCCCTTCTCATAACTTTTTTTTTCTTTTTTTTTTTTTTTTGCTTTTTAGGGCCACACCTGCCACATATGGAAGTTCCCAGGCTAGGGGGCAAATCGGAGTAACAGTTGCCAGTCTACACCACAGCCACAGCAATGCAGGATCCGAGCCACGTCTGCAACCTACACCACAGTTCACAGAAACAGCAGATCCTTAACCCACTGCGCAAGGCCAGGGATTGAACCCACATACTCATAGATACTAGTCGGATTCATTTCCACTGAGCCACAATAGGAACTCCCCTTCTCATAACTTTTTGCTTCCCATCTTAAATAGGATAATTGCATTTATTCGAGACTTGTAATTTTTTCAAAGTCATTTTTAAATTTAAAGATTCTAACGAGAAACAGCAGTCTTAGATGCATATTCCATGACCACTCTTTCTATGTTTCTTATGGGCCAGGTTTTGTGCTAGCTACTTTAATATTTTCTTATTCTCTGTGAGGTAGATGAGCTTGGTCATATTGTACAGTTGAAGGAACTGACTTAGATAGTTTCATGAAATATATCCAAGTTTATACAGATTGTAAATGGTAGAAATGAAATTCAAATTCAAATTTGCTGACTCCTGTGCCAGGAGTCACATGATAAATCATATTATTTAGAATATTAAATTACTTTGAAGTTTTTGCATATCAGACCAGTAGTAGGAAGTCCTGTATCATTCTTTAATTATTAATAATGGCACCGCATTGATGACTTGGCTGAGGACTGAAAAATAAGTTTCAAAGCTTGCTCAAAAGAATAAGAGTTGTTCAGTCACTGTATTTAATGATTCCTCATCTGATGCTTTCAGGGCCCTAGCATTCTTTGCAAAATGAATGGCTTAATTACTATATATTCTTCCTTTTTTTTTTTTTTAGGGCCACACCCTCAGCATATGAAAGTTTCCAGGCTAGGAGTAGAATCAGAACTACAGCTGCCGGCCTACACCACAGCCCCCTGGCGACATGGGATCCGAGCCTCGTCTATGAACTACATCATAGCTCAGGGCAACACCAGATTTCTGACCCACTGAGTAAGGCCAGGGATGGAACCCACATCCTCATGGATACTAGTCAGATTCATTTTGGCTATGCCACAATGGGAACTCCATATGTCTTCACTTTTTAAAGCCAATAATACTGTGTTAATCACATATGGCTATGTAACAAATTTTCCCAACTTAGTCAAAACTTTTATTATGTCACAGTTCCTGTGAGTGCCTCTGACTTAGAGTTTCTTACAAGATTGCAGTTGAGGCTTAAGCCAGGGCAGCAGCCTCATCTGAAGGACTGGCTGTGGGGAGATTTGCCTTCAAACTCACTTATGTGTTGTTGATAGAATTCAGGTCCTCTTGGGTCTTTTGGCCGGGGGAGGGCCTCTGTTCTTTGTTGGTAAGAGACATCAGTTCTATGCTGCGTGGTCCTCTCCATAGGAGAGATATCATGGTAATTGGCTTCCGTTGAAGCAAGAAGTGAGACAGCTAGAGCAGGCAAGCATGACAGGAAGTCACAGTACTTTGGTAACCTAATCATAGAAATCACATCTAAGAACTGACTTTCCTGTCCACATACAACAAACACAGTCTCCGTTCCTCAGGTGATATCTTAAGGCTGAGCCTATAGAATACTAGGTTCAGAGCAGATTTAATAATTATGAGTTGATTTGGTCAATTAGATTAGCCCAACCTAACACTTAACTGCAAATTAAAGTATCTCTTTCTCCTGACAAGAAAATAGTAAGGGGGAATAGATTAGATATTCTGACCCTCTTACTTCCTTCAGGAATTTGGTCTATCAGATGGTGGTTAATATTAACATACTTCACGTAATTAATATCAAGTCCCATGATAAGCAGGGTAAGGAATTCTAAATAGTGTTTCTGAAGGATGCCTGGTGTGTAATCTCCATGTGCACAGAATAAAATATGTTATTTTCCAAGAAGGATGTTAGACTAAATGACTACATGAAATCTTAAGATAGGGATCTGATTGGCAGTAAACACTAAATTGACCTTTGAGAATTTAGTTTTTAAAATTTTGATTATGTGGAATTTTGAATATACACAAAGTAAACAGAATAGAATATCCAGAATCCAGCCCAAACAACAATCATACTATCCCCACTCACACCCCTAACTACTCCCCTCCTATGTTATTTTGAGAGTTCATTTCAGGCATCATATTATTTTATCTAGAACTATTTCAGTATACACCTTTAAAAGAGAAGTAGGTGAAGTTTTATTTTTTATTTTATTTATTTATTTTTTATATCTTTGGCTGTGGCATGCAGCAGCTTGATGTGGGATCTGTTTCCAGGCTAGAGCTTGAACCTAGTCTGCAGTGGTGAAAGTACCCAATCCTAACCACTAGACCACCAGGGAACTCCCAGTTGTTGTTTTTAAACAAAACCACAGTACCAGAGATCCCTGGTGGCCTATTAGTTAAGGATCTGGCATTGTCACTGCTAGGGCTCAGGTCACTGCTGTGGCTTGGGTTCAGTCCCTGACCCAGGAGCTCTTACATGCCATGGGCGTGGTCAAAATGAAAATAAATAAATAAATAAATAAATAAAACAAAAAAACCACAATAACATTTTTCTCCCAAAGAAGAACAATAATTTCTTAGTATTATTAGTTAGTCTTTTGTTCTTAGTTCTTTGTTTTTACAGTGAGATGGAAAAATGGATAGATAATAAGTAGTTCTCAACTGGGGTGACTTTAGCTTCAGGGGACATTTAGCAATGTCTGGAGACATTTTTGATTATACTGGGGGTGTTACTGGCATCTAGTGGGTAGAAGGCAGATATGCGGCTAAACTCACAGAACAGCCCCCCAAAACAAAGAATTATCTATTCCAGAATGCCAATAGTGCCATGCACTGTGGAAAAACACAGATGATAGATTGATAGATGACAGCCGGCCAGACGGATGGATACATATGAATAGCTTACAATCGGTCAAAGTTAATCAGGTCAGTTTAATAGCCACACAAAGGGCAAAAATGGATTTAAAATTGAAGAGATTCAAAATTTTTGTTCCAATCAAAATGCCCCACCAATCAGGTGGAATGTTACAATTGTTTTAAGGATAGAGATCAGCAGCCTGGTTAGTAATTAAGAGAGCAACTGCAGTATGTATGGATAAAGAAGTTCTGAAAACTACCATGTTTCTTAGGTGAGTAGCAGAGCCAAAGGAAGTAAGGAACAAAATGTTTAGTAAATACAGGTAGAACATGTGTTCTGCAGCAAATGAAAACCTTGCAAAAATTATTTTGAATTTGCCAAACAATAATCTGTCAGAAATGGTTTTCTTTCATGTAAAATGATGCTATGAATGTAATGCTTATGTCATATTTTAAAGACGAAAATTGATGTTAGCTACTTTAATGCAGACAGAGCTATGCTCATTATTCTCTGCAGAGAACCCCTGGCAATAAGTTACCTAGCAGCACAGCAGTTTATGCAGATCAAAGCTGCATTATTTAAGTGTGTCCAGGGGGCAGAGTTTTAGCTCTGTGACTTATACTTTAAAAAAAAAAAAAAAAAAAAAAAAGGTGGCTTGCATCTTGAGAAACAAGATATGTTTAACTAATAAAGTGCTTCATGCAAGTCCTACAACATTTAAATCCCTGAGTTCCTCCTGTTATCCGCAGATAAACCCCCTCCCTACCCCAAATTTAGAACGACTGTGGGAATGTAAATTTCTTCAAATGAACAGCAGCATATTTTCATTTAAATTAAACCCAAATGTAAACTAGATTTAGGAAAAGAAACAGCAGAGAGAGAGAGAGAAACAGAGACAGAGACAGAGACAGAGAGAGTCTGTAGCTGCTATAGAATGTGCCTGGCTGCTTCAGCTCACAGACGAGTAATGAAGTCCAACCCTGAAATTTCAGGCAATTTGTATACCAAGCTCCTCCTTTTCTGTAGTCTTCTCTTCCATTGGTAAAATTCTTTTGCAGGGTCATGTAGGGATCCCACCCCTTCTCTGTGTTTTCACTCTGAAGCTCTACACAACTTTACACCTGAATGAACGCCAAACCTCAGTGGATATATAAAGGGAACCTTGAGGAGGAATTTCACAGTTACAGTGCAGAAGCAGAGGGAAAGGAATTAACCAGCTCTCCAGCCAAGCAAATCCTCTACTCACCATGCTTCCTCCTGCCATTCATTTCTATCTCATTCCCCTTGCATGCATCCTCATGAAAAGCTGTTTGGCTTTTAAAAATGATGCCACAGAAATCCTTTATTCACATGTGGTTAAACCTGTTCCAGCACACACCAGCAGCAACAGCACGATGAATCAAGCCAGAAATGGAGGCAGGCATTTCAGTAACACTGGACTGGATCGGAACAGTAAGTGCATTTTACTTGCATGGATTGGGTTTTTTTCTTATTTGGTAGCCTTAGCTCACATTCCTGTAGAATTGTTTCACTGCTAACTAACCTGAACCATATATGTTTTGTTAGCTAAACAATCTGGGAGTAATCTGCTGCTTGTGTAGATTGGCATTCTTCCCTACAAAGTTAACTTCACTGAAACAGTGATTTGATTATGTAGGCACAGACTTAAGTTTTCAAACATCCCCCCAAAAAAATGTTTCCAAGAAATTAAACTGTCGCTTCCTTAAAATCATGCAAAATGAGAAGTTTTTAAAAAATTGTTACAAAAAAGTGTTGTTCTAGATAGTTTACATTCAGGATGTTTTCTGTTTACTTCAGGACCTGTGCAATTCTGTAATGTATATAAAGCTAACTAAACAAGGCATGTATGGGAAATTACAAGGGGGAAAAAAGAAGGCACTTTCTGGGAGGAAAAAATGTTGCTCACATCTATTTCTAAAATATGTCTAGTGAAATAGTTGAAGTTTTGATGATCATTGAGAAAGAGAGATGAAGCTAAAAATGTAGGAGAAGCTTATTTTTTCTGAAATAATTCCTTATTAACTAGATCAAAATTTAGGTAATTGTATATTTTTGTGAAAGACCAGGGAGACTTTCATAACTTTAGAGGCTTAAAATAGTGACAGTACAATAATACCTTGTAGAGAAAGTATTTTTCTTCTTTTCTCTTTGCTTAATTGACACACTAACCACAAGCTAGAAGGATTCAAATTTCTTCCTCTAAGTTTTTCTTTACTCCTTTCCTTTAGAAGAGTTCACCAGGTTTTAAGAGACTCAGAGAAATAGTGCACAGGAAATCTTACACAAATCTGTTGCTCCTCCTCAATTCCGTTCAGGTGCAAAAAGGGGTTTTGACTTCTAAAAAGTCAAAGTGAATATGACTGTTAATGACTTTCTAAGAAAACCAAGATGTTTTAACTTTCATGAAGATGCTTGCTTTCATAAAGACAGGAACTATCTGATTATTATTAGATTACTGAGCAATGTGGTAGGTATTCATTGTCAATAAACTGTCACTGCAAAAATGCCGAATCTCTATATACACAGGAACAAAAAGCTAGACAGGTCAAAATCATCTCTGGCTGTTTCCAGGTGCATTCCTAAGGCAGCTGCAGGAAGGTGAACTGCAGGAAGGCAGCAGAATCAACCAACCAGAGCATGCTGAATGGACAGCTAGTTTACACTTTAATTTTAATCTCACAATCTATCTGCACAGATGTATGTATATGTATATTTTTTTCAGAACTATCACATCCCTTTAGACTATATATCTCACCTTATAATTACTATGGCACCAAGATGAAGTAAAACTCCTAATTTGGTATTTCCTATTAGCTTTCAGTATACTGTGGAAGACAACTTCAGTGTCCCTTCTAATTTCTATTTTTTTAATTTCAGCAGTCTATACTGCAAATATATATATTTTTTCTCATTAACAAGGCTGATTTTTTTTTTCAAACTTGTTACAGGCAATTTTCCTCAAGTTTAGATAACAAAGGAATGGAAAGGAAAACTAAAAAATTTCAAGATTCATTTTTGCTTTAATTACATCAGGCATGTAACAAGAAACAGCCAGTTAGAGAACATACTTATCAAATTCAAATGACTAAACAAAAAGTTTGCCATGACCAAGAATCAGGAAACGAACACCGTGATTCCTTTCACAGTTGTAAATCAGACATGTTAGGCAGGCATTTTTCTGCCATAAAATTCATGGAAATGTAGCCAAGTTGTTATGGCAACCATACGTTCCTGATTTAGGGGCTTTTATATTCTTTAAATGTTGAGCTATAGTGACATTTTGCATTTCAAACATTTTAATATTTGTATTTTTAAAAGATAACTTGGGAATTTATGTTTAAAATGTAGTTATTAAGTTTGATATATGAAATATCAGACGTTGTACACATAGGTATGCATGCTTCTCTGCAGCTGAATTTTATAACTGAAACAAAATATTAGGGGTTGCATTGTACACAATGTTTAAATACTTTCCACATTTTCTCAATAGATTTTTTTAAACGTAATTAAAAGCACTTGCAGACATCAACTGATATGACCAGTGAGTAAGAGAACATTATAGTATACACCTTCTTAGCTCATTAAAGAATATGTAATATTTATGTGTAATGAGTATTTATGCATAAAAATAACAGCTGTTTAATCCTTATTGAGGAGTAAGACTAAGAAAGTGGAATTTTTTCAAATACTCCACTAAACAATTAGCTAATGTTATAGATGAAAAAACAAACAAACAAACAAACAGGCCCAGTTTATCTTATTCCAAAAAATCTACAGCCACGTAAGCTGATAATTTTCGTGAGATCTTTCTTTACCACCATGCACGTGGAAATACAATAAGTGTTCACATCCTATCTGGCAATTTGCCATCATTTGGACATGATTTTTGTCATTGCAGGTTATCTAAAAAAAAAAACAAAACAAAAACCTGTCCATTTTTTTTTTTTGCGTCTGATGCACATTTTTTTCTTTCCTGCAGCTCGAGTTCAAGTAGGTTGCCGAGAACTGCGTTCCACCAAATACATCTCTGATGGCCAGTGCACCAGCATCAGTCCTCTAAAGGAGCTGGTATGTGCTGGTGAGTGCTTGCCCCTACCAGTGCTCCCCAACTGGATCGGAGGAGGCTATGGAACAAAGTACTGGAGCAGAAGGAGCTCCCAGGAGTGGAGGTGTGTCAATGACAAAACGCGCACCCAGAGAATCCAGCTGCAGTGCCAAGATGGCAGCACGCGCACCTACAAAATCACAGTGGTCACCGCCTGCAAGTGCAAGAGATACACACGGCAGCACAATGAGTCCAGTCATAACTTCGAGAGCATGTCGCCTGCCAAGCCAGCCCCACATCACAGAGAGCGGAAAAGATCCAGCAAATCCAGCAAGCACAGCATGAGTTAGAATTCAGACTCTCTAAACTGGACTGACTAGTAACCATCTGCTTTACAGATTTGATTGCTTGGAAGACTCAAGCCTGGCACTGCTATTTTCTTACTTGGAAATATATGCTTTCTGCTTTGATCAAACCCAGCAAGCTGTCCTAAGTATCAGGAACTTCTTTGGGAATAGCTTTTCCTTTTCAAGTTTTTCAGGATGTGTGCATTTCCATGAGTGTGATTTGCATTTAAATTCCACGCATCCTGCAGTACTTAATTCCTCATGGTTCTTGAAAGACTGGTGATACTATACACATCACTGAATCTTTACTTGTCAAAACAGAAAAGGGCTTCTCTGTTACCCTCCATTTCCCAAACCATTTTCCCCCACCTACCCAACAAAACTTCTTCAAAATCGAAAAGTTAAAGGTGCTTTTTTGATGATCTTCATGGGAACAATTTAGCAGCCAAGAATGATCTCCCTTTGAAAGAGTGAAAGACCTTGTGACATTTCACTTCAAAAATAAGCCCTGTAGCTTTTTACAGTCTCATAGTATGAAATTATACCCTGCATGCTGACCCTCGCTTGGAATGGAATGCCAGAAATGCATGGCAGCAGCTAATAAGTAAAGCTGATTAACTATTTATTTGTCAATGTTATTATTTAATGAGCTTTCACGTGTGATTTTTTTCTAAATGTTAATTTTTTATGTTTTGAAGCTTTTTCATGTACCTAAATATTTTCTTGTATTATTTGTGGTTGATCTAGAAATATGACAATACATGCTGTAGATATGTAAAATAAATATTTTAGTCTCCTTATTGCATATATGTTTTATCAACAATATGAATCTTTTAAAATCAATCAGATGTGTTGTAAAGATGAAATATGTAATGCTTTCTTGTTCAATCTGTGCAATGAGAAGTTGACTTGACCTTCAATTCCATCAGTTTCTTTTAACCAAAATAAACACTTCAAAAAGTTATTGTCCTTGTCTCTAACATGTATAAAAAGGTTCATGTTTACAGAAATTACAGAATAAATGTACCAGAGTAATTGCTTTTTTTAATAAGGCACATTCAAGTTTTGATAGAAAATTCCGCAGTAGGAAAGAAAGAGAAAGGGAGGCCGTTTATTTCAGTAAACGAGGTGAAAAAGTTGGGTGGCAAACCAGCAGTGATTTGTAAAAAGAATATCATATTTAGGAGTTCCCAATGTGACTCAGCTGTAAGGAACCTGACTAGTATCCATGAGGACATAGGTTCGATCCCTGGCTTTGCTTGGTGGGTTAAGGATTCAGCATTGCCCTGAGCTGTGGTGTAGGTCACAGATGCAGCTCAGATCTGGCGTTTCTGCGGCTGTGGTGTAGGTCAGCAGCTGTGGCTCTGATTCAACCCCTAGCCTGGGAACTTGCCTATGCCATTGGGTGCAGTCCTAAAAAAAGACCAAAAGAAAAGAAAAGAAAAGAAAATCATATTTATATATACACGAGGATGCCCAGTGTGCTGCTCATTATAATCAACAGGGGGAGATACATTATAAAATCGAATGCCTAGGCTACCATCCAATCTACACCATAGTTTCTGAAGATGGAACTCAGTTATCAGCAGTTTCAAAAGTTTTCCAGGTGATTCTCATGTACAGCTATGTTTGAGAAAGGAATTGTGAAGAAATCACTACCATATGTTGGGAAACTTTGAATACTGTAGCATGGCCCCCAAACCAAAAAATAGAACAACAAAGAAAACAAAAACTGGCCTTTCAATATTTTCAAGTTTTGATATGTCCTTATATTACCCAACTTTAATCATTCTTGAACAAGATTATACAATTAAATGGCTGATGTGTTAATTCAATCAATGATTGAGCCTAGCATTCCAAGAGAAGAAAACCAAAGAGGTTTGGTTAGGTGTCGATAAGATTTTTTTTTTTTTTTTGTCTTTTGTCTTTTCTGGTGCCACACCTGTGGTATGTGGAGGTTCCCAGGCTAGGGGTCTAGTTGGAGCTACAGCTGCCAGCTTACGCCACAGCCACAGCAACGCCAGATCTAAGCCATGTCTGCGACCTACACCACAGCTCATGGCAATGCTGAACCCTTAACCCACTGAGCAAGACCAGGGTTGGAACCCACAACCTCATGGTTCCTAGCTGGATTTGTATCCTCTGCGCCATGATGGGAACTGCAGGTTTTCCTTTTTTTGAATCTTGAGTATGAAAGAGTCCTTAGTGCTTTTTTGTAGTAGATTACTCTTTTTGTACTTACAGTCCAAAAGTCACATGTATATTACACAAAACATAGTAAGCAAAATAAAGACTTTAATGTTGTTCCCTCCCTTTGAGAGCTAGAAGAGTCTCAACACACATAAACACAAGAAAACTTCTCTCAACTTTACAATAATAAATAAAATAAAATAATAATTTATAGTCCACTATTGATTTATTTTCTACTCTAACTGCATCCTAAACTATTTATACAATATCATTATGTCAATAGAAAGAACATTCATAATAATTATAGGTTGAATATACCAAAAATATATTATTTCATTTATCTATTTTACTTGTTCATTATTGCTCAATATGGGACATTTAACATAGCAGAAAACTTAAGACACTTTAGCTATGTATTCCTTCTCAGCACAACAGCACCTTCTATAGTAGGCCCTAGATATAATAGTAAAAATTAGTGTGTCCTAAGGTTTGAGGCATAAAAAGGAGTTGACCTGACAATGGCTTCACAATTAAGACTACGTTTTTCCTTTTACTAATAAAGCATTGAAACAAAGGTTTTGGTGATAAAACCCTAAAATCATCATTAATTTGTTAATAATGTTTAGTAAGTGAATGTACTAGAAAAAATGAAATGGAATAAAAGAACATTATACATAAGATTTCTCATCTGTGCTAAGTCAAGAGTTGGATCCATTTCTCATGGTCATACTAAACTTACTGATTCATTTCAGGCCATATTTCATGTGATGCATTCATTGAATAGTATTTAACATCAAATGACAAGAGAAGGTCAGCAATCAATAAGAAAGACATAGGATACAAATAGAGCAACTTTGTAGTTATTTTAAATTTCTAAAAAGCACTTGCATCTCAATTACTGGTTATATTTCAGTTTCTGTTTTTTTTCCAGTTGACTCACATTTTTTAATCCATTAAACTCTGCAGGAGTTTCCTCGTGGCACGGGAAATCGAATCCACCTAGGAACCATGAGGTTGTGGGTTTGATCCCTGGCCTCACTCAGTGGGTTAGGATCTGGCGTTGCCATGAGCTGCGGTGTAGGTTGCAGACATGGCTCAGATCCCGAGTTGTTATGGCTGTGGCACAGGCCAGCATCGACAGCCCTGATTTGACCCCTAGCCTGGGAACATCCATATGCTGCGTGTGCAGCCCTAAAAAGCAAAAAAACTAAAAAAATAAAAATAAACTCTGCATAATTGTATTTTTGCCTTAGTAACTATCATTTCAAAATGATGATGATCATTTTGGCCAAGTCTGACTTCTAGCTTACATGCATAATATTTAGCCATAAAAATTTTATTTATCAAATTTATTTTGACCAATATGGATAAAGGGCTTTTTCTAAGTGGTTTGATAGATAGCAGATAATTTGATAGATAGATATTTATATTGATATTAGATATATAGAGATAGATGTTTATATCTGTAACAAGAATGAAAAATTAATAGCACGTACACAAATGAAAAAATCCATATAATGTACTACATGTAAGCTAAACATGGACATAGAGCCTTCAGAAATATCTATTTGCAAAAAAATTAATACTTTGAATACAAATCATTTATATTTATTCATTTATGCTAGTCACAAAATAACCACCAACGGGCAATAATCTGTTCACCATGTTTATTTAATTATGCATTGTTCAAAAAATAATGAAAATTAGGGTGTGTTTTGTTTTTTGACTGCTAACATGGCATGCAAAAGTTCCCAGGCCAGGGATTAAATCCGTGTCACAGAAGTGACCCAAGTCACAGCATTGATGGATCCTTAACATGCTAGGCCACAAGGGAAGTCCTACAGTATGTTTTTTTAATTTAAAAAGATTGAATCTTATTCCATTCCTGCCTTATTACAAATTAGTAAGGTTTTGCCAGGAGATCTTCCTGTATCATTCAGCCTATATGCTACTTGCAATGATTTTTTAAAAATTATGTAACCCAATCTATTTATTTAGCATGATATTTACTTTCATAGATATTTGGTAGATTATACTAGGCAGTTGTGAGAGGAAAGAATAGTATTTAGCCAAAGCAAAACCAAGAAACTTTCACATTACTGATTAAAGTCTTTGAAAGTTTAAATTTAGTGTGTTGTAGAGTTCCCGTTTTGGCGCAGTGGAAATGAATTGGACTAGGCAGCATGAGGTTGTGGGTTGGATCCCTAGCCTCGCTCAGTGGGTTAAGGATTGCATGTGTCAGTGGGTTAAGGATCTGGTGTCACCATGAGCTGTGGTGTAGGTTGCAGACGTTGCTCGGATCTGGAATTGCTGTGGCTCTGGCGTAGGCTGGTGGCTACAGCTCCAGTTGGAACTCTCGCCTGGGAACCTCCATGTGCCATGGGTGCGGCCCTAAAAAGACAATAAATAAATAAATAAATTTAGTGTGTTGAAATATATAAATTGCAATCACCGTGAAATTTAGGTATCAAAATCTCATTCATTATATTTGGAACAAAATTATGGTTTGGATTAGACTTAACTCTAAAAAAAAATGTTTTTTAGCACTAAAGTGGCAATTCACTGCCTACTGCAAATTCAGCACTTACATGCTTTCTACAGTCACATGGTTGTAATGAAAATAAAATGCATGGCAAATCTTTGATGAAATCCTTCCTTATAGACATTCGAAAGAAGTTCAGTGGGAAAATGACTTTGGATCCGCAGTGCTACAGCATATTCTCTTGTTAGAGTGTTTCTTTTCCTCAAGGACATGGTGATGACTCCATTTTGGTTTAATTGAACCTATTTCTTTTTGTGTGTGTGTCTTTTTAGGGCTGCAACTGTGGCATATGGAGGTTCCCAGGCTAGGGGTCAAATCGGAGCTGTAGCGGCTGGCCTACACCACAGCCACAGCAACAATGGATCCGAGTCACATCCTCGACCCACACCTCAGCTCACAGCAATGCCGTATTCTTAATCCACTGAGCAAGGCCAGGAATGGAACCTGTGTCCAGATTCATTTCTACTGAGCCATGATGGGAACTCCAATTGAACCTATTAAAATATAGCTTTGTGTTGAATTGATATTAGTCTAGGCTTGTAAACAGTATATATTTGGTCATTAGAAATCTTTGTTACTTCCACAAAGAGAGAGCTACTAGTATAAATATTCCCAAAGACTTTCTCCTTGTCAATATCTTTTTAAATTCAGTTCGTCTGTCCATCATTTCTGACTCCATAGTTAACATCCCATTGGGTGCCTTTGCCTGCATATTTTGCAAATTGTCTCAAGGAGCTGCAGGGTATCAACTACTGTAGAAATCTCAATGGGAAGATCCAGTCTCAAGAATTGATTTAAATGAATTAATGACAAGCTGATTGCATAATTATTTCCAGTGCAAATTCGGCTAAGTGATAGTGTATCATCTGCATGGATTTATTTTTTGCTACAAACGAATACTGAAACAGTTTGGAGATTTACAAAGGAACTTAAATATTTTCTTTTAGGAGTTCTCTTTGTGGCTCAGTGGTTAACAATCCCAGCTAGGAACCATGAGGATGCAGGTTCCATCCCTGGCCTCGCTCACTGCGTTGCCCTGGGCAGTGGTGTTGGTTGCAGACATGGCTCACATCTGGAATGGCTGTGGTTGTGGCTCAGGCCGGCAGCTCTAACTCCAATTTGATCCTTGGCCTGGGAACTTCCGTGTGCTGCTGTTGCAGTCCTAAAAAGGAAAAAATAAATTTTTTTTAGTAACTGCAAACCAAAGGTTACCTTACATTATTATCTCATTTTCTTTCCCGTGGTAGAAGTAGATGCATGAATCTGAGACAGAATGTCTAATTTAGTGATATTATCAGTGATATAGACATAGTCAGTGAAAGTTCATTGTCATTAAAACTGATGACAAATTATTACAGTCTTTTAAATTAACTATACTTCAATAAAACTTAAAAAAAAAGAAGACACTGAAGGAACACCAGCTTAAAAATAAATACATAAGGAGTTCCCCTCGTGGCGCAGTGGTTAACGAATCCGACTAGGAACCATGAGGTTGCGGGTCGATCCCTGCCCTTGCTCAGTGGGTTAACGATCTGGCGTTGCCGTGAGCTGAGGTGTAGGTCACAGACGCGGCTCGGATCCTGCGTTGCTGTGGCTCTGGCATAGGCTGATGGCTACAGCTCCGATTAGACCCCTAGCCTGGGAACCTCCATATGCTGCGGGAGCGGCCCAAGAAATAGCAAAAAGACAAATAAATAAATAAATAAATACATAAAACTGATGAAGAGTTTGATATGCTTAAAGAAAACTTAAAATATAGATGTCAGGATTTCCCGCTGTGGCACAGTGGGTTAGGAATCCAGCAGCATCAGCTCACTGCGGAGGCTCAGGTTCAATCCCCAAGTGCATTAAAGGATCAGGTGTTGCTGTAGCTATGGCTAGGATTCAGTCCCTAGCCTAGGAATTTCCATGTGCCACAGGTGAAGTCATAAAAAAAATAGTAATTAATTTTTTTAAATTTAAAATAAAATTTAAAAATATAGGCATCACTCTTTTCAGTAGGAATAAATTTTTTGGAAACTTACTGCCATTAAATTCACACAAATTTAAGAATGTTTTATGTTACAGTTTCGGTGAATTTTCACAAGATGATCATTTGAGTTCTTTTATTTATTGAGGTGTTAACATAAATTTGGCATTCTTAGCCTACAACACTGAACCCAGCAGCCCAATAATCAGGACTTGTAAGAATCTATTCCAATCTTTAATTAGCACTATATTTTATGTTAAATAGTTGACAGCTTTTTTTTTTTTAACTAACTGGAACTTTCTCTGTATTTGTTCGCCTTGTTTCCTCTCTTACTTTTCATATGTGGTTTATGGTTATAAAATAATTTCTTTTTGATTGTTTTACCTCCTCAAGCTTAAAGAGTTCAACAATAAGAACAACTCTTTCTTGCCACAAATTTTCTTATTGCAAACCAAAGACAAAAATTGCCAAATTCATTTATTACTCTAATAAAGAGTTGCCATTTTGCCTGTTGACACTATCTTTCCTAAGAGTTGACTAATTTTATCCACTTTGCATACTAATTAAGAAACATTTTGCATTTAGATTATGACATGGTTTGACACTTTAAAGAAGTAATAAACAAAATCCAGTATTATATAGCTATTTTAAAATAATTGCATACTTCTGAAATAATGGCATTGTAATCAGTTTGCTCTGGGAAGGGGCCGGCAGTGATGGCATGATCTGCTTTGCAATGTATGGTAAAGTCCCAGCAAAGCAATCTCCAAAAAGAGGGAGGTTTTTATGGATTACACCAGTTGATTGCTATATCATGCAAATCATGCTGATATTACATAAATTAGGTTGGTTCATTTGAGAGTAATAATTTCTTTAAAGACTTGCATTGTATTTGTGTAAATGTATATTTTATCCTCATTGCTTAATTCATATAATGAGGGGGAAAATCCAAGAGAATGCCTTCAGCAGATGTTGGAGCTGGAATAAGGATCTTTTTTTTTTTTTTTTTTTTTTTTTAATCATTGTGTTCTTTTGGAGTTGAAGTATTTATGATTCAGTAGTAGGATTAAACTAAACAGGTGTGGTTCCTGAACCTTCTGGGTTATAAGAACTTGCTGTTGGGTTTCATTATCTCTTTTATTACCAGAGATAATGATAAGCATGTTCAAGTGGAAGATGACCACAATACCAGAGCAGCTGGAGGTGGAGCTGAAATAAAAGGCTGGAACATGCTGATGACAGGGAGAAAAGGCTTGTAAGGACACACAATCAACACCATAGCATAGCATTGGAATGAGTTCTGAAAAGCCACAATCACTCAGGACTGCTGCCCAAAATAGGAACCTTCAAACACTGCATAATTTCCAGGCTATCAGAAGGTCTGCTGCTCTTTTCCCTGGTAAAAACAACAAACAAACAAGCAAAACAAACAAATCCTCTCTCCAGCTCTTTCCTAACTGCTGATAGTTCATTAACTTTCTAACGTCAACAATTTTGATTCCTTTCAAGTACAAACATCTCTGGAAGAGAAAACACTTTAAGATAAGGTTTGCAACCTTACTGCCTACCAGACCAATAAGTTGGGAGTAAGGCAAGGGAAAAGGACAATTAAAGCAAAAACAAAAACCATAAAAAAGGGCAATTTTACATCTTCTCTCTCTTGGAGTAATAAAACTCTACTGAAAATCTAAATATTTTATATGAATTTTCCCAACTTATAAGTAGTAGCAGTAGACTTTAAAATTCCTGTACTCGAGGGAGTTCTTGTCGTGGCTCAGTGGACATGAATCTTACTAGCCTCCATGGGGATGCAGGTTTGACCCCTAGCCTCGCTCAATGGATTAAGGATCTGGTGTTGCCGTGAGCTGTAGTGTAGGTTGCATAGCTTGGATCTGATGTTGCTGCTGTGGTGTAGGCCAGTGGCTACAGCTCTGATTCGACTTCTAGCCTGGGAACCTCCACATGCTGTGGGGGAGGCCTTCAAAAGGAAAATAATAATAATAATAATAATCCTGTGCTTGATAAAGTAGACAGAGCTGCCTCATTGTTAGGTCAGTTTAAGCTGGTCTATGAGCCTTATAGAGTGTTTAAATAATCTCTCAGTTTAGAATTAGGAGAACTTAATTCCAGTCCTAAATGTGCCACTTCTGAATGGCCTTGGGAAATTCCGCTCAACTGTAAACTTCCTGAGATCTGTGTTGACATCTCTGTATCAGTCAGCATCCCAAAAGGAAACAGACAATGCACACAGAATAAGTTAATAAGGATTTATTTATAAGGGGACTAATTATAAAAGTCTGACTGGGGAATCAGGAATGCACAGGGCATAGTGCAGGAGGCCAGCCCAGCAACAGCAAAGCTGTCACAAACACATGGTCTTAAAAAAGAGGGAAGGATGAGCTTATTGGAGCCAGAAGGTGAGAGCACACAGTGAGAGGAGAGTGGGTTATTGTCACTGCTGAGCAGTCTGTCAGAGGACCTTGCAAAGCCAGGGGTCCAGAGGAATAATACCCTTGTCACCCTCCTTTCTACTTCATCCTTCTGATCAATCTTCTGCCCAGGCTCCTCACTAGTTCATTCCATTGGAGGCCATGGGCTTAGAAGCTGGTGGATGTAATCTGTACATGTCAGCCTTGGGGCAGAGGGCAGAGTGAAGATGGATATTCAATGTCAAACATACCTGCCTGGCAGGATTTCCTCTACAAAACCTGGAACAGTAGATCAGTATATTGCACTCAGTAGGCACTGAATTATTATAGAATCTTTCTTTTTTTTTTTCTTTTCTTTTCTTTTCTTTGTCTTTTTAGGGCTGCATCTGCAGCATATGGAGTTTCCCAGGCTAGGAGTAGAATCAGAGCTGTAGCCGCAGGCCTACACCACAGTACAGCAATGTGAAATCCAAGACGCATCTGTGACCTACACCACAGATCAGGGCAACAACGGATCCTTAACCCACTGAGCACGAGGCCAGGGATCAAATCTGCATCCTCATAGATGCTAGACAGATTTGTTCCTGCTAAGCCACTATGGGAACTCCTCTTTTTTCATTTAAAGTGTAGATATTCAGATGTAAGGATTAAGATCCAAGATCTCTTCTAGTATTAATCTTCCCTTTTCATGCTGGGAAAGAATCTCAAAGAGACATTTGGGAGAGATTCTAAGAGTTTTGGATTCTGTACCTTAAGGTCAGATATCATGTACCTCAAGAGATTAATCCAACTATTAAAGCCAGAAATGCACAAAAACTGAGATCACATTTTTTGAGCAATATCTCATTAGCACAGGTAAAACAGGGACGTGTTTACAATAGACTCCTATTTCTTTGAGAAGTTTTCACTAATTGCATTTTATGGGTGGAGTGGGGGATAGCAATTGGGTGTTCATTTTTGCTTTTACTGCTGTCATGTGTTTTAATAACATTCATGTCAGAGTTCCTGCTGTGGCACAATGGGATCAGTAATTTCTTGGGAGTGCTGGGTCTCAGGTTCAATCCCTGGCCCAGAACAATGAGTTAAGAATCCAGCATTGCAGCAGCTGTGGCTTGGGTTGCAGCTGTGTCTTAGATCTGACTCCTAGACCAGCAACTCCATATGCCAAGGTGCAGCCAAAAAAGAAAAAAAATAACAACATCAAGAAAAACACAATCATGTCATTGAACATGTAGTCAGAGGTGAATGATTAGCTACAAATCAGTTTCTATTTGGGATTTTTTCATGAAAGCCATTAAAACTTTAAATGCTATATTAATTGGAAAAAGAAACCATCTATTTCACAAATCTATTACACACTGAGAGCTACTCACCAAATATGGTAATTCTCACCAAAAGGCATTATCTAGAATATAAATCTATGTACAATGCTAAGCTTATTCCTCAGCCTGAGAAAAGAAAGCATTTGAAGATGGCAGTGTTTAAGCTTGGCAGCCATTACAACCCATAATGAAAATGAAACTTTAGAATTAAAACGCCAAGATTGAAGGAAAGTAGCTCAGGTAGCTACATAGCCCTACATGATTTCAACACATGTAACTCTTACCCACTCACATTGTGCTCCCCAGCAGTCATCAGTAACGCAGGAACTACAAAAAGGTGCAGCAAAACATCATCATGATTCCATAGGCAGCTGGTCTCTTCACTTGGGACAGTGATAATCATACCACAGCTTCATAGAGTGGGACAGATCCAGGGAATGATGACAGCAGGATGCCAAGACATTTAAAATGCACATCAAAGCCAATTTAGAAACTTGGCATAGGTGTGGAATGATGGGAAATGAAGCACTTGGCTCTCAGAGTTTCAAAGACTCACATTAAGGGGAAAGCACTACATAGATAAAAGACGATGAGAAAGAATGAACAGCTGTGCCAGGCTGTGCTTGGTGGTTACACTGCCGACTGAGCTCAGCCTTTAGATGTACAAAGGATAAGAAGCACTGCCAACTTCGCAATTTCTTTTTCACCTACCTCTGAATACATAGAAATCACATCTGTAACTGGAATATGTCCCTGTTCCTCTTATTACACTCTCTTACACTTGAATAGCCATATGTTAGGATGAATCCGCTCATGGTAAATTACTTGGTCCAAACAGAAGTTCTAGAATGTTGGGATCCTAGAAATGAAAATACAAAGAAAAGATTAGATGGGAAATCCATCCAAAATTCTATTTATTTTATTTGGCATTTTGTTAGATAGTGTCACAGAGCAGTCACGACTACAGGTATTGGAGCCAGAATACATGGTTTTGAATTCTGGTCTTGTCCTTACTAGCAGACTACTTTGAGCAATATATGCCTCAATTTCTCATCTGTAAAATGGGGATAATTATCCTTACCTTAGAAAAATTCCTGAATGTACAAGTGCATAGCGTCAGCTGTTACTGCTATTGTTATTGGTATTATTTTATTTCTTAAGTTGAGACCAGCTAGTTGAAAAGAGAAGAATGGAGGCTTAGGGAAGAACTTCGTCTTCTCCAAGTTCTTGGTCAAGAAAGTAGACAATGAGTGGGTCAGAGAGAAGCAGAGGAAAGAAGGAAGAATCAGCAAGGAAGGGGAATGCAAAGTAGAAGGCAAGTGCATCTTTGGAAGGTATTCTGGACTGATCTTATTCAATTTTCAATAAAAATAAAGCTCTGGCATTCTGGTAGTTTTGAAAGAGGAAGTCTCTCTCTCTCTCTCACTGTTTCAATGTCTTTTTCCATCCCCCCCTCCCTTTATTACCATTTTAGAGCCACACCCACAGCCTATGGAGGTTCCCAGGCTAGGGGTCGAAACGGACCTACAGCAGCTAGCCTACACCATAGCCATGCAACACTAGATCCCAGTCACCTCTCTGACCTAAACCGCAACTCATGGCAATGCCGGATCCTTAACCTACTGAGCAAGGCCAGGGATCAAACCTCCATCCTCATGGATACAAGTCAGATTCATTTCCTTGAGCCATGATGGGAACTCCTTCATTCCCTTCGAATCACCCTACCTTTACTTTTCTTGGTTATGTTGTCACTTCTCATTTATTTCATATATTTGCGTGACACAGAACTTACTGTTGGAAATATTTTCACACAGTTATCCTCCTTTTGTCCCTTGCTTTATCCTGACTGCTATTGTGTTTGCTTACTTTACTACTACGTCACTCTAGGGCACGCCCTCTCGTTCATTCTTTCAACAAAAGGAACAGAGAGGTTTGCTTTTACTTCATTCCTACTTTTTCATAATTTCGATACAGTACGTCAATCCAATCCTAAATGTTCAGAATATTGTTTTCTTCTGTTTTTTCTTTTTATAATTTATATTAACTGATGGTTTACAAAAGTCATTCCTATATTTTTTTGAACATATTTCCACAAGAAAAAAGAATTTGGGGAACTTTTCTCCAAAACGTATTTATTTATTTACCTATAAATTATATATAATCATATTGATCTGTTATATACATTATAAAACATATTTAAAAACAGAAATAGAGTAAAATGAGATAAAACTGAATACAGAAAGTTCCCACTGTGGCCCAGTGGGTTAGGAGCCCAGCTGGTATCCATGAGGACATGGGTTTGATCTCTGGCCTCGCTCAGGGGGTTAAAGGATCAGGCATTGCCGTGAGCTTTAGTGTAAGTCGAAGATGTGGCTCGCATCCTGCATTGCTGTGGCTGTGGTGTAGAGGGCAGCTGCAGCTCCGATTCAGCCCCTAGCCAGGCAACTTCCATATGCCACAGGTGCGTCTCTAAACTAAAAAAAAAAAAAAAAAAAAAAAAAAAAATGAATACAGATTTTCTTCCTGTAGTCCAATGGATCATTGAAGCCTAAGAAATAATAATACAAAAGAAGAAAGACACGAGCAAGTGGACTTGACTATATTCTCTGAAAATAATAAATGTCATATAATTTTGGAAAACACAAAATTCTATACTGCTTATTTAACGTATACTCCTAAGCATTTCTTACACATTTCTCAATCCTATATCAGTGCCTTTTAAAAGCTCTGTTGTTAGTAATTGTGTGCTACAAAGTACAATGGCCTTCAAAATCACAATCTTTTTCTTATTTACTTATTTGTTATATATGTATTTTTCTCCATGTAAAGATGGTTTAATACAGGGGAATCCAGATGACAATAACATAAATGGAAATAAAGTATTTAACACCATTCTAAAAAGCAGTGGCAAAATTCCAGGGAAACATGCCTGCTGTATCTGGAAGTATATTTTATCTTTGGCCTCACAAGAAGATATTTAGAAGAAGTATAGAGGTTCTGTTGCTAAAGATTCTTTCAACATAGTTTACTGATATGAAAAAGCGCTGAAACTTTCTTATACCAGGATGTCATTAATATACTTGGCAAATTTGCCTCATATCCATTAGAAACATTATATTCCTGGGAGTTCCCACAGTGGCACAGGGGGTTAAGAAGCAGACATTGCCACAGCTGAGGTGGAGGTCAAAGCAGTGGCTTAAATTCAGTCCCTGACCCAGAAACTTACACATGCCACAGGTGCAACCAAAACAAAACAAAGAAACAAAAAACCCAAAGAGAAAAAAGAAACATTGTATTCCTAATTAATGCCAGCATTTAATATGGATATTAACTTCCATTTGTGTCTTTTTTTTAATATTAGAAAAGGAAGACACTAGAAACATTAGAATATTCACTTCTGTAGGTGAAAAAACTTTTATTATTTTGTGCTTGAAACAGCATGATTCAGTAATTTTAAAATAGTAGTTGGCTATTATTCCCTTTTCTCTCCTGTTTTGTGCTTGCTTTTCATAGATGAAACTACTGTCACATACTAGTTAAAGCAACTCTGATGAGTAAGCTGTTTCTATTATAATAGCAGCATATAAAGCTTGGATTAACAATCAAACACCTTTGGAATGAGAATAGAAATGGTATTATTACTGGAAGCCAGTCTAATCTATTGCCTTTTTAAATCTGAGCCATATAACTGACCAGTTAATTGCTCTAGGTTTTATGTACATCTTTTTTTTTTTTTTTTCAATTAGGCTGAACTTTCTTGGAGAGGTAAACCATGTTTTGTACCATCCCCTGTAGTTCTTACATAATAAGTTGGTATTGTCTTTATGAAAAAGAATTCATCTTGTTTTTGCAAACCAGAGAATTCCTTTTGTGGGTAAGGGAGTTGGGATTAAATATTGCTATGAGACAAGCAGAGGCTGCTAAAACCCTTAGATATCTAGATGGTCAGAAGTGCTGCCTCTTTTTCTTTCCACCATGAGACATGTCTCTAAGCCATAGCAAGGAGCCATGGCTGCAGCCCCACCAGCCTTGGTGGGCCTTGCACAGTCCTTGATTTCCAGCTGCCTGGGATCCTGCTGTAGTAGATGAGTGCTAATAGACAGTTGTGAAGTAATTAGTAGGAAAATGAGAAGTGTGGGTGAGGTTTGCTGGAAGAGGCAATTCAATACAAAGATTGGACCCAGCATTCCTCAGGGATTTATTGAAAGTCTATTTCATGTGGATGGTGTTTTCCCTAATGTTTCCTTTTTTTTTTTTTTTTTTTTCTGACTTTTTTCAAGCTCATTATTTCAACTCAATGTCACACTCTCAGTTCTCTACTATATTTCATGATACTGTAACTCAGTCCTTTAGTGAGGTGAAATCAGTGCCTCTGAAGCTCAAAGAGAGGACTAGTGACTGTATACATTCTGCCCTTGACACAAAGGACCATTGTCTAACAAGAGAAAAATCTTGACAACATGGAAGAAACAGTATGTTTTTTGTGCAAATCTAATTGATGTGTGCTCTCTTTGATATGGTTTTTTACATCAAAATAGGGTTAGTTGAGACAGGCAGTTTTAATTGTTTTATTCCTTCCTACTTGGTCTTAAATTTCTTTTAAGGATGTTCATAGTAAAAATTATTTTCAAGCCATATCCAAAAGGGTATCAATATCGACACATACTTTTAACTTTATGAAAACTTGAGAGAGCATAAAACAGACCTTCATTTTAGTGTTACTTCCTACAATTTTTTATTTTTTGAAAAGTTGTCTTTTCCTACTACAGCTGAGACCTGAAACTTAATAAGCCATAGCAATGGTCTAAGGTAAGTAGTATACTCTTAGGCAAGATCTAGCATATTACTGGAAAGACAAAACAAAACATAAAAAGTGTTAGTAATAAGATTCAGTGAATAGAAAGGATTCCAAAGAAGGATTCCTAACCTCATATGTGAACTACAAGACATTATAAAAGTCATTTGGGCACTCGTGGTTTGTCCTGTGACCTCATTTCTTTGACTGATGTGAGCAGAGTTGTTGATCTTTCAGTTTGTTTAGCTGTTCATTTTTTATTGGGACAGAGTGTGACTTCTAGCTTTTTATTTGCTGAATTGCAGTCCTTCTTTAAAGACTTTCTCTACCTAAAATTGAAACAGCCTCTTTTCTTTTTTTGTCTTCTTGCCATTTTCTTGGGCCACTCCCGTGGCACATGGAAGTTCCCAGGTTAGGGGTCCAATTGGAGCTGTAGCCACAGGCCTATGCCAGAGCCACAGCAATGTGGGATCCGAGCTGCATCTGCAACCTACACCACAGCTCACGGCAACGCCAGATCCTTAATCCACTGGGCAAGGCCAGGGATCGAATCTGCAACCTCTTGGTTCCCAGTCAGATTCCTTAACCACTGAGCCACGATGGGAACTCCTGAAACAGCCTCTTATCTACTGACAAGTTGCCCTTGCTGTGGCACCTGCCCCTTCTATCATCGTCTGGTAAACATGGTTATCATCTACCCACACTTACCTGATGATATTTGTATCCATTTGTACCTTCAATACCAGTGTATTACAACCACAACAACATTTTAATAACAGATAATAATGAGTAAGCACTTATTTAGATCACACATCTAAGGGTTTTCTGGGGAATCAATTGATCTAGGTGGGGTTTGGATGATCCTAGTTGATTTCATCTGGGCTCATTTATGCATCTGGAGGTCAACTGGCATTAACCAACCCAGGCTAGGCTCAGCTGGGGCAGTTGGGGTTTATTTCAGTGTCTCTCAGCTTCCTAAGGGAATTGGCCTGCTTGCTAGGGTATCTTGTGATCCTAGGAGAGTCTCAAGAAAGAAAGCCTAAATACTTTGGTGTTTTTCCAGCCTTTTGTCACTCAGGCCCCCAAACATTCCAAATTCCAGGGAAAGTCATATAACTGAATTTAAAGCCAAAGGGTGGGGAAGCATCCAGTATTTTTTTATTAGAAGGAACTGCAAAGTCACATGTCAAAGGGTGCTGATACTCAAAAAGGGGTAAATATTTGAAGCCGTTTAGTAGAATCTACTACACATACTTTCATCCAAATCTAGCCTATGTCCCAAAACTTGGAACACTGCAGTGACTCAACCTCCTCAGAATATCAGCAATTTTGGGGTAGAAACATATTAAATGGTAAATTGAATTTCTTTCAATATTCATTGTATTCACTATAAAGTACTTATTCTTTAGATGAATGATTTAAAGCCTTATTATTCTTCCACATGATTTTGTTAGATGAATTTGGTAAAAAGAAATGAACAGAGTCCATCCAAAAAAAACCACTGAACTTCAGCATAGATTCTGATCGGACCATGTGAAAAAGAGTGTGAATCTCATCACAAAGGTAAACTCTAAGCAATTTTACATAATGACAAAAGGATTTTGTCCTATAAGTAATAAAAAGAAAAAGTGTTTTAAGGGGTGGTCACAATTAAAATATGAGTTTTACGAATAAAATAAAAATTTCAGTGTGTTCTTGGCAAAACATATTATTTTACACAAATAAAATAATCATTCACCACAGAGTTCTACAGAAAGCAAAAAATATGTACGCTTGTGAATCCTTTCTTACCCTAAGCGTACCTAATATGATTTCTTTGGGCCTCTATGTCCTTAACTGTATAAATAGGAGTTGGGAAAGTTGAAACTAAAAGTCTTCCTCTGCTAACATATGCATGCTCTATTATGTTGTCAAATTGATACTGTTTATTCCATTGAGTCAGCCATTTTTCCCAGAAAACAACATCCAGTGAAGCAGTCTTTTATTTTCAGGGACTGATTATCTTGGAATAGCTTAGGGTAAAATTGTGAAGTGGACCAGAAACCCGTTTTGGCTTCTTATAAACTTGAAAAGATCAATGAAATGTTACTAGTCATTCAGATGCTTCTAACATATATCAATTTAATTTATTCAGCCAAAACTTCTTGAGTGCCTACTTATGGCTAAGCACTGTGACAGGCACAGGAGATAAAATGGTAAACAAATCAGATATGATTCCTCACTCACACACTGATGATGATAAAAGTGGAAATTGGCTTAAACACTTTGTACAACTGTCTGCTATGCTACTGAAACTGAACATATGTACACCCTATGACACAAGAATTATACTATGGTGTATTTATACAATAAAATATATACATGTTTACCAAAGATACATACTTTGTTGAATGTATATTTAGAGCAGCATTACTTGGGATAGTTTCAACTGGAAATTATACACATGCAAATCAGCAATAGAATGGATAAATTGTAGCATCTTCACAAAAGCAATGCCGCTGAGCAATTAGGATGATCTACAACTATACACAACACTATGAATACCATAAACGTTATGTTGGACAAAAGAAGCCAGGCACACAATAGTGCCTACTGTATAATTCTATCTATATTAAGTCCAAGAACAGACATAAGAAATCGCAATTTTTAGAAGTCAGGAAATGTTTACCTTTGAAGTGTAACAACTTAGAACATAGTATCAGGAGTCTTCTGGGGTGTTGCTAGTCTTATGCTTCTTAATTTGGCTACTTGTCATACAGTTGTATTTGATTTGTGAAAATTCATTGACCACTACACTGAGATGTGTACCTTCCTACATTGATATTATAATTTGATAAAAATTTATCTCTCTAAGAAAAATAACCATGGGGAGTTTACAGTTTAGAGTGGGAGACAAATAATTAAAAAAGAAATAGATAAAAGGCAAAAGGTGCAATGAAAAAAATGAAGAGAGCATAGCAAACATTAACCAAGTATCTCCAATGGGGAAAACACCCTGAAAAAAATGACCCCTTGTTTGACAATCACAGTCAACATATGCAGAGCTGTTGGCTATTCAGAACTGTCCTCTGCCTTCCTGTATTGCAGGTATCCTACTTGAAAAGAAGGTGCCCCATCTCTTGTGGAGGACGTTTTAGGCTGGTCAGTTGATCATTTTGATTTTTTGGTAATGTACAATTATGCGCTGCTCCTTGGATATTTTTTCTTTAAGATCTATAAATATTTTAAATATTCTGCCCAAAATGCCTGTGGTTGTACTCCCCCATTCTACCGGCATTTGTTCTCTTTTATAATTCCCCTATCCCAAAGGAGGTATCATTAGCATTTGAGGAATTATAATGGGATCTGTGGCATTAAGAACATCCGGGAACTGGTACTTTGGCTTCATTACGGACAGATACAATTTAGATCTATTAATTAATTAATTTTTGCTAGCTGAGATCCAAATATTGCATGAATCTTTTTTTTTTTTCCATCTTCAAAAACAATTTTTCCCCTTGGCTATATTCTTAGGCATCTCAGAAATTTGTTGCATGTATTTAATAATGAGAGTAGAACTACTACTTTTTTTAAAAAAGAGCCCCACTGTATTATAGTAAATGAATATTTATAGATCAAACTCTAAATTAAATTCTACTTCAGCCCAATTTACTCACCATCCAAAGGAAGTTGAATTATGTCAGTTTGCTTATGAAATATCCTTGGCATCCTAGGATATAAACATTAGTCAATAACTGAGCTTTCATCTTCACTTTTTCCTATAATGTGCTAGCAGAAAAATCCATTTTTTTAAGTATAACAATTTTAAAAACACAAAATGTGTTTAAAACACGCTGTTAATGTGTAACAGGCTAAACAACCTCTAAGAAACGTAATCCTCATTGATTAGAAAAAGATTCATCTTCACTTACTCTGCGCTACCAAATTTATTTGCTTGGTAAGCAGATGCCTACATGTTGGCAGCTGTCAGATTACATCATCTGCATGAGAATCAACTCATTTTGACAAATTGAATTCTCCAGTTTAGTAAAGAGGCAGCATTTTGAAGGCCCTTTTGAAAAGAGCTATTTTAAGTCAACACTTGACTATCCAGGTTTTAATTATCTAGTTTTCTTTTCTTTTTCCTTCCTCCCTCCCTTCCTTCCTTCCTGTCTGTCTGTCTGTCTGTCTGTCTATCTCTCTCTCTCTCTCTCTCTTTCTTTCTTTCTTTCTTTCCTTCTTGCCTTTCAGGCCAAATCTGAGGCTTATGTAGGGTTTCAGGCTAGGAGTCGAATCAGAGCTGCAGTTGCTAGACTATACCACTACCATTGCAACTCAAGATCCAAGCCACATCTGCAACCTACACCATAGCTCACTGCAACGCTGGATCCTTAACCTACTGATCAAGGCCAGGGAATGAACCCATACCCTTATGGATACCAATTGGGTTTGTTACCTCTGAGTGATGATGGGAACTCCCTGTAGTTTTCTTTATCCAGGACTTTGCCTCTCCTCAAAGTCCTCTTCTTGTCTTTTGACCAGGTCATTCCTCATTAATTGCCTGCCGGCAGTTGGGTAGGGTGAGAAAAGAGAAAGAAACTTAATTGGTCAACTGAGCAACTGGGCCCTCAGTATTCTCACACTATAAACTTTGTAAGATAAGATTCAACTGCTTTAGAAAAGTGCTATATAAAAGAGTGAGAAAAAGTCCATTTAAATTTTGAGTCTTAGGGAAAATATATTTAAATAGTGCTTAAAATGAGATTATTTTCTAATCTTCAAATTCAGGATTCATTTTCTGAAAGAAATATAATGAAAGCTTGAATGGTTAAATTTAAAAATTTATTCTGAAACCTCTGGTTTGTGCATAAAATAATTTCTTGGGTTATATATTTGTTAAAAAAAAAGTGTAATTAGCCCAAAGAAAGACATAACATTGAGAATGGATGTATTTTGTTCAAACTGAGTGGTTATTTTTTTTTCCTTCAAACATGAAATTATGGTCCTCAGAAAAAATAGGAGCTATATAGGACTTGGTTTTAATCAAAATGGTGCCAATTATTTATACACATTTAAAACAAATATGCATACAAACAAATGCAGCAGAGAAACTGCAATATAATTTGAATATGGAGAAGCTTAAAACACTGGAAAAGAATTTAGCACAAGCTCTAGTTTTTTTCAATCTTTTCTATAAAGATGGAAATTGGGGGAAACTTTTACTGAATTAAATCAAATCAAATGTTGGGTAAATATTTAGAAATTTTAATTGAGTGGACATATTATTTCCATGAGCTCAATTCATTCATCCAAGAAGTATTTTTTGAGCACCCAGGATATACCAGGCACTGTTCTAACACCAGAGTTGCTGTGGAGATACAATGTCCTTATTCATAGAGCTCTCATTATGGGACAAAATGACTAAGCAACACCATTGTGGAACAAACTCAAAAGATCATCAATGGTGAGTAGAGCACAAAAATTGCCTTGCTGATTAACTGCCAAACTTCCAACATTTCTGTGGGTGGCAGGTTGATTGTCTAGAAAGACATAAATCAAGCATTTCTCCAGTACATGCATTGCCTTTTTACTGATAAAAAGTGCTTAGGGGGACACAGGTTGGTACTGGCTGGAACCCCTCAAATACCAACACCTTTTTGCTCAGAAAGCATGGCTGGTTTGAAAACAGAAGGTTGCCTTCCTTCAAAAACTTTTATTTTAAAGAAATAATTTATTGTGGGTAAAGCATTGTGCTAGACACAGATAGGAATGCAATAAAAGCATAAGGTAGGGGGTAACTTTCCCTTCCAATCAAGTGCAATTTAGCAGGAAATGAAAGACACACAAGAAATAATCACCAGTGTTAACAGAGAATTTCTTTAGAGTTCACAAAAAACCTTCACATATATAATTCACATAAATTTTATTCTCAAAACAATCCTGCGAGGTAGGGAGGGAAAATAACATCATGCCTAATTTCTAGTGGAAAAAAACTGAGCTCAGCAAAAATGAATGACTTTTTCCAAAAATAACAGAGCCAGAGAATAGAGCAAGATTTAACTTGCTTCTTCTCATATATGATGTATAATTACTTGTTTTCTATCACATCTTGCTCTTTCCCATAAGAAGGTTAATGTGATATATATATGTACACACTCATATATACATTCATTTATTCATATATTTATTGACCATAATCTTTTTGCCAGCCACTGTGAAAAGTCCAAGGAATATGAACTATTGTTTGCTCTCAAAGTATTCACACACAATTGAAGAGCACTTTATCTCTTACAAAACTCTTCTCACAAAAATAATCAATCATAACCACATCCACTGCAATGTATCATTGTTAGTTCTATTTTGCACATAGAAGAATTTGATAACAGCTAAGATCATAAAGATAGCAGGGGTCCAGGAAGATTCAGTCATTACTTAAGTGTTAAAATAAATACAGAACAATAGGACATTAGCTTTAAACTTTGTTGGACATGAATTTTTATCACTGAAAAGATTCTGAGTATGCACTAGCAATATGCATTTAAATTTTTTTTTTAGGGCCACACCCACTGCATATGGAGGTTCCCAGGTTAAGGGTCTAATCGGAGCTATAGGTGCCGACCTACACCATGGCCACAGCAATGCCAGAACTGAGCTGCATCTGCGACCTACACCACAGCTCACTGCAAGGCCACTGAGCAAGGCCAGGGATGGAACCTGCAACCTCATGGTTCCTAGTTGGATTCGTTTCCACTACACCATGACGGGAACTCCAAAAAAAATTTTAAATAGTGTAAATATATACTAATATTAATACATTACAAGAGTCACAAAAATTAAATTTTAAAAAGGCTGAAATAAAAAACAAATACAAATAGAAGCTTTAATATTTATTTTCTGTATCCTAATGGATTATCTTTCACACTGTTGAGGGTATACATACCCTTCTTTGGAGATTCAGTGTTATTGTAGACAATGGATTCTGAATAAGTATTAAAAGGGAGATGACCAATTTGGGTTGGGTGTACAGGGGAGGTGGTGCTTGCTTTGAGTTCTGGGTGTCTGCTAAACTAAATAATTAGCAACCTAAACAACCCTGATATTCATATTCCGATCATGAGTGTCTCTGTCATACTAGAGAGTTTTTCATACTCACTTCTGCCAGTTTGTTTCTAGGTTGTACTTTCCATCTGTTTGAAAACCTGATGATCAAAAAGTTTGAATGCTAATGATTATAAGCAAGACATCTTTGAACAAAAAAAAAAGGGAGAAATAATTAGATTTTATTTCATTCATTAACAATCACGTGAAACCCAATTAAAAGGCAAGCTTCTGAAATTTAGTAACATTTTATTTCAATTCCCAGCTAGCTATTAATATAATAGGTGCTGTCACAAGAACTACACCATTTTAGAAAAACATTTAGCTTTCATTCATGAAGAGATCACTCTCTCTCCTACAATAAACTCTTTAGTTGACCTCCATTTTAATTACTTATAATTTATACAAACTCCTTCAAAAAAAAACATTTTCCACTTCAAGTTTACGATAGCATTGAAATTATTTGATTTTTTAAGTGTTTGCTCAATGAAGAGTTTTCACTAGGAAAAAATTGGCAAATTTTAATTCATCTTTTCTTTGAAGGATGTAAAACATGTGATTTAGGCATGTATAATCATTTTTTAAAAATCTCAAACCTAATGTACTCACATATCTGGACAGCCTTCTAAAATTAGATAATAACAAGCAGTGGAATAATAAACGAAAGTTTTTATCTGTATTATTGCACTACCAAACTTCAAAAAACCAAGTTTACAGTATATTTTCTGGGCATGGTGTCCTGAAATTTTGCAACATCATGGCCTTGGTCCCTGAGTATTAAGCTAGGACAAGTTATTGGGGAAATGAAAATATTGTTTTCATTTGTAAGAGGTAATAATGTCTCTGTGTTATACAAGGGATCTTTGAAAATCAATTGAACATATGTAAGACTTTTTAAAAGCTTTCCAAAGTTCAACAACAAAGACCATTAAAAATTAAGTTACTATGGAGTTGGGGGTAAATATTTCATCATCAATAGGGGACTCAGTTTCAGTTTATTTATTTGTTTTTTGTCTTTTGCTTTTTAGGGCCACACCCGCAGCATATGGAGGTTCCTAGGCTAGGCGTCAAGTCAGAGCTACAGCTGCCGGCCTATGCCACAGCCAAAGCAACTTGGGATCCAACCTGCATCTGCCACCCACACCCCACGGATCAAGGCCAGGGATGGAGCTCTCATCCTCATGGATACTAGTCCAGGTTTGTTAACCACTGAGCCAGGATGGGAATTCCTCAATTTATTTACTCATATTACCCTTCTATTCAAGAAGAATTGTGGTGGTCAGAACATTTTTGAAATGGAAAATTTTGGTCAGAAAATTTTTGAAATGAAAAACTTGAAATAATAGAAAATGTTGAAGTCATGTAGCAGAATGAGGAGGTAGTAATATTTGAAGAAAAATATTTAATTTGTATTATAGGATGATGATACAAGAGCCATCATTCAAGAGAAGAAGACATTTTAATTCTTAAGGCATATTACATTTTTTAGTGCCTTCTTCACTTAGTTCATCTCAATTTCATCCAGGAAAGTTTGCTATAGAGGATATTGTTTATTGTTTCCTGAAGAATAACTTTTTATGATATTTTGTCAAGATAGGCATTAAAGAGCTGGGCCTCACTCTGAAGAATACTGAAAACAAATTGGAAACACTGTCCTCTCCTTTGGAGGCCAGTATTGTTTGGACAGATCTGGCATCACAGCCCATTCCTCCCTTTGGCAAGTCACTAATTACAGGTTCCACATCTGTAAAAAGGGACCAATGATAACCTTTGTCTCACAGAAGACCTGAAAGAATTATTGATATATGCATATATGCTGTGCCTGACATGTAATACACACAATTAACAGTGATTATTCAACAAGCCTGTATCACCATAGAGTGAAAGCAGTTCTATTCCTTGATTCAGTGTTCAACCCTATTATGCAATAAGGTCTTCTGTTCATCCTCATCAGTTACAGGTTGTTAAACTGGGCCAGGTTTCCACCTTTGTATATGGTTTAGTTGAGTGACTAGCAAGACAGGTGCTCATTAGAATAAGCACTTCATGCTCTCACCTCAGACAATAATTCAGCATTTGTAACTGTTAAAACTCTACAGATGATTTTGATGTACAGCCCAGCTGAGAACTAGTAATATAGGTTATGTGCCAAGGAGGACCTGGACTTGCTTTTTACCTGCCAAATCTCCAGCGTATCAGGACAAAGCACTTTTGCCTTAGTGCTGTTATCACTATGTGGGCTCTCTTTGCTTCCACTTGCAGTGGAATCAAGCTGGAATATACTAGGCAATGGCAAAAGTCAAAGTTCCCTTCCCTTCCCCACTCCAACTGATTTTCTCCATCTGTTGGCAGTTTCTTCCTCTGTTTTCTGGCCTGACACACATTTACTTATGCTCTTCAGGTAGCCTGGAACTGGAGAGAAGACTCCAAAAACATAGGACTCTTCATTCAGTTACAGTCCCAAGATATGAGGAAGCAATGACAGCTCAAATGTGGCATACGTGATTTCAAGAGAGAGGTCTAATTCGGACAAATGAGGTTGTGGAAAAGGATCCCATATCACATGAATGAAATCAGGCCAGAAACATTTTGTCTCCACTAGTGTTACCACAGCAGGTTGTGTGTCAAAAACTGATGGCCAGGTAGTCATTTGGTTGAAACAAGTTTGTGCATCTCCAGTTGATATTGGGCCCTTTGGCTCCTTTTCCAAGTTAGTTCAGGTTTAATGTTCAGAAATTCTTAGTTGGCTGGAGTCTATAACTGAGGTTGAAGAAAAGGCCCATATCATTTTGTAGACATGGCTCTTTAATAGGATAAAAGGCCACAACAAATTGAAATATTCAGAGTTTACAATATTCAGTTTGGGGGTCATAGAAGCCACTTTTGAAATTGTTTACAAACTTCCAAAGGAATTGTGTTTGTCATCTCTGTTATTGAAAATATTTCCTCATATTTTCAGTTTTGTTGAATTTTAAATTAAGAACATCATGTGAAAGAGATTTAACTCCAATTAAAGTTAAATGAATTTTATACTTATGATTGCAATTAAAAAATTGAATGCAAATATAAATAATGAAGAACTCTCACCACCACTACTTTGGTCTCTAATGAAGTGCTAATCTACACAGCATAATTTGGAGGAAGCTTTTGCTTACAAGTCAGACTAAAAGATTGTCACGTCTTGGAAATCAGTTTTTTCCCTATCACTTGGCATATGTATAACACTACAGGCCTCAGTAACAGAAATACTTCTTAGATGTATACTCACTTTGCTAATATTTCAACCCTAGTTTTGGCATTTATGATGGCAAAAAAGAGGGTTTGGATAGTTACTAAGAGTTTCTAGTAAATAACCTGTAGAAATAGATGATCCAAATGAGCAGATAGGGCCAAACAAATCACCTTGCATTTCTTTGACCTCTTACTCTTCTGGGAATAACCCCTTGAATCCTCTGCCCTGCTATTCCCAGGAATCTATGGACTCTGTATATTTTGAGTGGATGTTGTTCTGATCTAAAGACATATAAATCTCCAAAAATGGGTGACTGGTGTCTGCACAAGATTGTCTGCAAAGATGGCCATTAATCATTCCTCCATTCCCTATGAGTATATGACATTCTTTGCATTAAGTTGTGGAACCATTTTCCCTCCTTTTGAGTGTGGGCCAGACTAGTGACTTCTTTTAACCAATATGATGAGTCAGAAGAAGCGCTGTGCCAATTGTGGGTACAGAAATTAAGAGGCATGGTAGAATATACTTCAGCTCTTTTGGAATCCATACAGGATATAAAGAAGGCCAGGTTATCCGGTTGGATAAGGATTGAGATGCTCTGCCGAAAGCTAGCACCAAGGCCCCAGATCTATGAATGAGTCCATCTCAGATCCTTCTTCAGCTCCAGGTCAATCCCCTGGTCAACCCCAAATGAAAGACAGATGAGCTGTCTTCATTTAGCCCTGCCCAAATTTCTGATCTATAGAATTGTGAGCAATAAAAGGGTGTTATTTTAAGATACTAAGTTTTGGAATGGTTTGTTACATAGCAGTAGACGACTGAGAAAAGTTGTAAAAAATACAGTTCTTGTTCTCTAGACCTTTGTCTGATTTGGCAATTATATAGCACACTTATCTTTGACCACTCATTCAAAAATAAGGCATAGTAAGTCGATTGTTTTTAAGGTTAGACTCTCACTGGACTCATGTGTAAGGTGACTTCTTGCTATTATTTCTAGGCCTTAGGAATTTTCAGGGTTAGAATATCCTGCCTTTGGATTATGATTCTGGTATTTAATAAAATGGAAATGTCTGAAACAACTGTTTTTTCCAGGATAAAAGGGATGGTCGTATTTTCATCACTTTGAAAGCCAGGAGAGCCATAGTGTCATAACGTAGACAGTCCTAGGTCTTAGCAGCAGCAGACAGTGGGCATGAGAAGTAATTCACGGCCAGGTTCTAGAATATCCCGGTGAGACCCAGGCATCATCATTCACAGAAATGACATTTAAAACCAGTTAAGTGGTGACATCTACTTTTATGTGATTAATCCTCTCAAAGAAGTTATCCAGCCAATTAAGTGGAGATCAGGGCTCTGGTGACTCAAGCCTAGCCAGTCCAATTGGGATTCTGTTCTACTTTATGCCAGAGAGATATGGAATTCTAAGCAAGAACCAATACTAAGACCTGGGTCAATGGGAGTAGAGTATAGGAAGAAGGGTACTAGGAGGTGGGTAATCCCTATGAATAATAAGGCAGTTCTACACCAGAGACAAATTCAAGATACAGCCTTCTCACAGGATGGAGCTACCTGTCCTGGTCAGGATTGGCAGGGGTAAGTCCATAGGTGAAAGCCACAGAAGAACTTCCAGTCAGCAGAGCTGATAGTGAGACTCCCAGTTTAGGGGATAGCAGGGAGAAGGGAAAAAGGACCAAAAGACAAGAGGCCAGGATGGTCAAAGAGAAACATAACAAAATTTGAAATTTTGCCCAAAAGTGTTGGTTAGTTTTGTGCTTTTTTTTTTGTACTATAGCAGTTAATAATCCTTGATTTTTTTATGAAGTTAAGAGAAAATGATGGTTAAGAAAAGATTTGACAAAAGAGAAATTATTTTTTTCTTTTTTCATTCAAATTTTTTGTCAAGGTCTGGAGTTCTTTTAAGGAATAATGATGGGAGAAGTAGAAGAAATAGGACTTAGGGTGAGGAGAGTCAGTGCTGCTTAAAATCAAAACAACTTTTTTCTTTTGGGAATAGTTTTAAGCACTCTAATTTTTTCTGAAGACTCAGTGTAAACTGGTCTTAAATTTAGGTTTAAATTCATTGGCACATTGCACATTTTTCAATTTATGCATTCATTCTTTCACTTACATTTTAGTGACGCCGGTTAGTGGCAGCCATGGTCACAAATGGAAGTGCTCAATTTCTATTTAACTTATTTCTCTTCACATGCAGCATAAACAGCACAGTGACTTCATTTCATCTTCTTTACAATATACCACAATTTACTTCTCCATGAAACACTGTCTTTCCATCAGCACTAAGTGTTTCCTGTCCAAACCAGTTAGTTTATTGTTCCCCTAATTAATCTTACAGCATCTGTCCAAAATCCTGTGTACTCTTCTTGTATCTATCTTTTTTGGCCCCATGCTAAAAAGTAGTGAAGCCCTTGTTTTTTTCCTAAACAAAATTTAAAAACTTGTTTATATCTTCATATCCTTTGAATATACCACTGAGACAGTATCATCAGTGTCTGTCATCTCTCTTTCCCTTCATCCATGTCATCTCTTTGCCTTTCAGTATCCTACCATACTATGGCCCCTTTTGATCTGTTTAAGATCAAGACTTGTACTTTCTTGGGTAAGGCAGTATAAAGCAACAATGTCCCATGTTCAGAATCTGTTTGACAATTCACATCCTATATTTATCCTGTGCTTGACCAGAGAGAGTGGTGGTGGCTACGGCAATAATGACACATTCAAATGTCCACGTTCTTTTTTTCTATTTATAAAAATGTTTAAAAAGTTTTATTGAGGTATAGTTGATTTACAATGTTGTGATAATTTCTGCTGCAAAGTGATTCAGTTATACATGTACACATATACATTCTTTTTTTTTTTTTTTCTTATTCCTTGGTAAACAGATATGAGTGAATTCCCTGGGAGCATTTTCTTCTTAAAGCCTAGGATTTTTTTCCTTCTTTAAATCTTTGGTTTAGTAATGAGCTGTAGTTAAAATATATAGGAATAACTGCTGCCAAGATCCTCCCCTGCAGAAATGGCAAATCTTCCTTTTCTAGCTGTTGCTCTTTATTGATGTTTCTGTATGTTCTTCTCTTCCACAGATTACAAAAACTGGCTACCATTAGTTCCAGACTAGTCATTTGTTTCCTAAACAAACCTATCAAAGATATCACCTCTCCCACATTTCTTATGCATGGAGGTCATTTCCCTGTCTTAGTTTCTGGATGTATGTGTCATACTTCAATTGAATCTCGCCCTTGAGTTCCATGCGCAGAGCACAGTTACAGGAAACAATTTCAATTCTGCTGTGAACAAGACGTAGCTTTTGGTAATGTGTTTTTCAACAACAGGTCTGTAGAAATACCATGGAGGGATAATTCGATCCTCCAAGTCTCTACCATTTTTATATTTTTCTTCTTGGCACTTAAGCATTTTCCTCTTGTGTTTCCCTCCTTATAAATTAACAAGGAAATGAAATAGTCATTTTAATGGCTTTCTTATGCAATTTTTCTATGGCATGTTTAATATATTACATGCATTTTGCTTTAGGTCTTGAAATTAAATGCACTGAATGTAAAGGGAACTGAGGTGTGATCCTTTTTTAATTCAGTGTTTACTTAAGTCTGATCCACACCTAATTAAGATCACCTAAGGAACCCTAAAGATGCAGATTTAGGGGCCTACTCCAGAGTTACTGATCAGAGTTACTGATCAAACTTTCTGATGGAAAGTGATGGTAATATGTTTTCTAAGATTATTATATAAAATATAGTATGTAAATGATTATATTATATAAACTATGTAAGAACTACAATATATATGAACAGTGGTCCCCAAGTGATTCTTACAAAAAGTTAAACTTTGGTAGAATTAATGAAATCAAACTTATTGTTCAGACCTAATGCTAAATATTCACCACCGTTTCCCTTTTTAATTACACAGGAAAAACAAGGAGGACAGTTGATAATTTATATTGTAAGAAATTCTGAGAAAGTTAAAAGATAATAATCTTGTTGCCATGTAGTGTTTAGTTTGAATTATCCACAGAAAGACCTCAGTTCAGAGCATCACCTTTCTTATGTATAAAAATGAGTTAAAGGTCAGAGGTTAATAGACTGTCTCCTCATTTACATAAGATACACAATGGCAAAACAGGAATTAGAATTCATAGGCTGAAGGAAATGCTGGGACTGGCCCTTGTTCGAAACATAATTTATTTTGTTTGGCTCTGACTTCAGTAGAGTTAAAGGGTAAACCATTAGGCTGTTCATTAGCATTTGTGAGCAACACCCCACTGACCTCCAGAAATGCTATTAAAACAGTAAGTGTGGTTGGGGAGGAGAGGACTGACTGGCAGTGCTAATTATATTTGAATTAACACTAGAAAAATGAACCAATTTGATCTAAATTTCTCCAATAATAGTAATAGTTTTGGTAAAATCCCCAAATAAATCTTCTAGGATACACTGACATGTAGAAACAAACAAAAAAAGGGGGTTTTAGGCCTTTCAGATACAAAGAGTACTACCATTTAATGGATATTCTTACATGCATTAAAAAGTAAAGACAAGCCAAGGTGAGGTTATAAACTTGTGGTGTATATTTATCATAAAGCTATGCTTTAAATATTCACAATACAATAGAATGCATCTTGTTAATCTCAAGATAATTAAAGGGTTTATTTTAAAAACGAGTGTGCTGAGGGACTAGTCATGGAACATAGATAAAATGAACAGTGTTTTCCTTCTTTGTTCAACAATAGCTGGATTTAAAACTACATATAACTTCGTTTGGAGGATATAGCCAACTATATATTTGAAGCTCTTCCTGAGCATGAAGCTATATTAGTTTCTTATTTTTGTTGTAACAAATTGCCTCAAATTTCATGGCTTAAAATAATACAGGTTTATTATCTTAGTGCTCTGGATGTCCTAAGTATCAAAATGGGATGGCAGGACTAAGTTCTTCCAGAATCTCTAGGAGAAAAATCCAATTCCTCATTTTATCCAACTTCTAGAAACTTCCACAATTGCTTAGCTTATAGCCCTGTATCACTTCCACACCCTTCTTCCATCTTCATACTTTTTTCTCTAGTTCTGACCTACATCTTATGAGGACCCTTGTTTTTACATTGGGCCCACCTGAATAATCCATAACACTCTCGCCATAGCAAGAACTTTAACTTATTCACAGCTGCATCCTTTTATAATACCAGGTAACCTGTGCACAGGTTTCAGGGGTTAGGATATGGTTGTCTTTGGGAGGCTGTTATTTTACCTCCACAGAAGCCCAGACCAAAAACCAGTCTAGGAACTTCTCCCCTTTGCATGCTTTGCATTATAACATAGTTGAGGTTTAGTTTCTCTAAACTCTTCAGTTGGTTACTAATTATTACTTATGTGTCACAGAGGATCTCACTTTCCAAGGTATGTACATGCATCCCTCAGTGTCCATGGGGTACTGGTTCCAGGACTCTCCCCTCCCCCACACCCAATCTGTGATACTCACATCCCCTGTATAAAATGGTGGGAGTAAAACGCGCTCTCTGTATTCACAGGTTTAGCTTCTGCAGATTCAACCAACCATGGAATTTGATCAGTTGGTTGAATTTGAACCCCCATATCCAGGGGTTCTGTTGTTTGCAGAACCTCTGGGTAAGGAGGGCTGACTGCTTATACAAATGCCTGTTCCTGAGAAGATATTCTCGTAATGTGGCTGCTATAACTTGGTATTGTAGGGGAGGAAAACTTGTTCCTTATTCTATCCTAGGTTGCTTGGCTCCTCAGAAAATTAAAATGACCTAAGACAGATTAACAGGAGAAAACTAAGTTTAATTTCGTATGTATAGGAATCTCATAGATACGGGTCTCTAAGAGGTGACCAAAGCAACTTTTATAAACCTTTTAGACTGAGAAAAAAATACATTTGTTGAGAACTGACAAATCAAAAAAGCTTGGGCTTCAGGTAGCTAATTAGTGAAGTAACAAGGTTTGTTCATATGGTCTTCTCTGCCCTGATTTCTTTATCTCTTGTGATAAGGATGTCTTGCTACTGGTACAGGGAAGGTATTTTTCACGTGGGAGGTTTATTTCTTGCTTTCAGGGGTACAAAAGAGGGTCAGAATGTCCTTCTTGCACCTGCTATTTCTTAAGCAACTTTAAAATAGTATGCCCAAGTGGAATATTTTGGGGCAGCATATTTTACTTCCCTTCAGTATAAAGTAACATGGAAATTTCATCCTTTAGCCAAAGTATGCATAATAAGGAACTAATTTATATGTATACAACAAGATACAGGAAAAAAACCTGCTTCTCATACTACGATATATAAATAGTGTGTCCTTTTTTTTGAATACAAGGCTATCTGTTAAAAACTGTTAACATAGAGTATGTATGATCTATGGGTTCATAGTGAACAGAGCCAACTTAATATATTTGCTCTAAGAATAGAACTAAATCAATAAAATTAGATTTTGGCTAAAATTTAAACATTTATTATATTAATGATTATATAGATATTAATATAACAAGACCTTTATTACTATGCTATTTTTGCTCAAGACTAAGAAAATCAGTTTAACTCCACCATTAGATTAAAAAGCAAGGTTGAAAGATCAGTATTAAGAGAGACAATTACTTGATTTGCTTTTCTGCTTCTACAAACTCATTTATTCACTCAATTAGTAAACATATATTAACTGAATGCATAGTGTAGGCTAGACACAGGTGTGGTGCTGGTGCTAAAAGTCAAGTGTATGCCTACTTTTCCGCTAAGAGTGATCTGACATACTACAAGTAGAAAACCGCTAAACATTAATTGTAATAAAAGTAACAAAAATTAAACTGATAGTGCCTTTAATAAAATGATTAAATAGAAAGAAGAGCAAAATATTTAAATCTTAATCTTGTATGCTTTATTTTAAACTGGGAAAATGGCTAAAAATACTGAATTGGAATATTATAACCTGATAATATTGTCAGTGCTTAAATATTCCTTTTTATGAATCTTGTATTATTGATGGGTGAAGACTGATAAATTAGGAAATATTTAATTACATGTACTTCAATTGTCATTCATTTATTCAATCAGCAGCTTATTCAAGAAATACTTTTAAGCTTCCCTTATATTACAGGAGCTGGGGACACAACACAAACCAAAAATTAAGGACCCTGCTCTCAAGGAGTTTACATTCCAGAACACAATCTACTCTGACAGCCAAATACATCAGAACCTTTTCATGGTAAATGGTGCCAGCAAGGACAGCTCTAAAAAAAGGGCATGATAGGCTTCAGGCCTGGAATTCTTCAACTCCGCCTGTACTTTGTGTAAAGGCCATTAGGTGTGCAATCTTAACACGTTACCCAACCTTGTGTTCTGCCCTCTGTAAAAGGGATATAGTAATAGTTGGGTTCCCCTGGAGATTAAATGAGATAATGTGTGCTCACTGCTCAGCAATTAGTATTATTGCTTTGGCTCCTTGGTTCCAAGAAAAAAAAGTGCCTGCACATTAGAAGCACCTGGGGAATCTTTAAAATCATTCCAAAGCTCAGGCCACACACCAGATCAATTAAACCCCAGTCTATGAGGGTGGGATATAGGCGTCAGCATTTTTTGAGCTCCCTAAGGTGCCGACAAATTTGGGAATCAGCAGTTTGGGCTCTCGGATTTTTCACAATAACATTTGCCCATCCACTTATCTTCACCTGAGGTGGAACCGGGAAGCCTTTCGAGCTAAATGAAGGTCAGGTAATTGAGATGAACATCTTTCAGTCCTATCCAGTGACTTGCACCCAAATCTCTTTCAAATCTCTTCAAGAGGAAAGGAATGGGAGGTAGTCCTGACCGCCACTGCCTGTGCACAGCTGTTAGGTTTCAGGAGATCCTTAGGTATATAAGGAGGGCTGACACTACCACCTGTGGCGACTGCTAGGCCTGCTGCAGAAGAAACCAAGAGCGGGGGAAATATAACCCTCCCGGGGGCGCTGGGCTGGGGCAGAGACCGGAGACGCGTGGAGAGGGGAGACTCGCGGCGGTATCGCCCTCCGGGGACGTACAACCGCCAGCCCGCACGGCTCCGGCTGGCGCTGTCTATCTGCGCGCTCTGCTCTACGGCCCTCCCTCCACCGCCCGCGACCCCGGCCGAGGGCCCAAGCCACCCCAGGGCGAGCGGGGTCTGCCGCGCTGCCTGCCGCCATGCAGTCAGGGCGGCTTAGCGACTCCGGGCCCGCGGAGCCGGGGCCTCGCCTGCGCAGCTTGTGCGGCGCTGACCAGGCGGCCTGGGCCTCCTCGCTGAGCGAGGCCGAGGCGGAAGCCGGGTGCTTCGCGTTGGCTGTGGCGGCTGTGTTGCCGGCAGGGGGGAGCGGAGAGAGGATGGGCGTCCCCACCCCGAAGCAGTTCTGCCCCATCCTGGAGAGGCCACTCATCAGCTACACCCTGCAGGCCCTGGAGAGGTAATGCGGTGCCAGGCGCGCCCCGCGGTCCCCCGCCCGCCGCTCCCCTCCCCCCCGGCCCAGAGCAGCCGAGACACCTGCTTCTTGTGGCTGCGCTGGCGCTGGCGCCGGCGCCCACTCTTACGAACTGTGGGGCGTACCTCCAGCCGCTGGAGCTCCATTTCTTAAAGCCCTTCCCAGAAAGGACGCTTCCCCTTTAAGAGAGGGGTACTGGCTTGGGGCTGCCCCGCGGGTCCCTTAACTGCCCTAGCTGTCCGCCCTTGAAGCGCAAGGCCATTGATTTCTAACTGTGGCCCCAGTGCGGTCTAATGAGAAGCTGTCGGAGTTTCCGTGTCTCCTGTCTGCCTGTTTCTTATTCTCACTCTTTCCTAGTCTTTCACATTCTTCACCCTCGTCGCGCGCTCTCTCTCTGCGCAGGCGTGAGTTCAGAGTTGTTTTTTTTTTTTTTTAACCTGCAAATTAGTTCCATGGGTCTTTAATCATTTTGTCAATTATTCACAAACATTAACTGAATATTTAGTCTCAACTTGCTCAGCGGTGGAAAAAGTTTCTGAAATCAAGGCCAATGCATGCATTATCTTGTTAGAAAACGGATTAGTTGGCATAATGGAGGGAAAGGGAATGAGTTAAGGTCTAGGGGAGCGGTAGTGAGGTGCAAAGGAGGGGAAAAAGGAAGATATGTTGTTCTACCTTGTTTAAGGCTTCTTGTAATGTGGAGGAGCATAAGGCTGGAGAGATGGGAAGCAAGGTGATTTCAAAGGTCTGATACAGTGTTTTTTGAAGCCACTGTGGAGTTGTTGACCTTTTATGTTGAGCCTCGGATTAAAGTGAACCGTTCGTATTAGGCTGTAATGAAGGCCCAGCTAATGAGGTTCTAAAGGACAGTAGTTATGTTAATACAGAAAAGAGTTACCCCCCCCATCTCCACACGCTTTCACACAACCCAGAAGTCAAAGGGCCCAGTTGCTTTGCACGTGGTTATTTTATTTTGTGAATATTATTTATAAAATGAAGATGTACAGAGCCATAATCACTTTGATTAGTGAGATCAGACTGGTGGTTAAACCTGAAACTCGTATAGACATTAAAACAGTTACAGGTACATCTTTCACTTCATGGTCTTTGATTTTCTTGAGTAGTTGATTGCTGCTCCTACAGTATTCCACTGTCATAGACATTGTGACAACATAGCTACAGTGAGACACAATAGAGCTGGGCTAGCAGGATCTTTGTCCACTAAGTAGATAGATGTAAGGGAGTATACTTTGACAGTTAAATTTTCCTATGAAAAAATTTGAAAAAAATTGTATTTTTTCCCTCCCAACTTAAGAGGTAGCGGAAGATAGGTTAATATTAAACCTTTTAAAGTAAAATGTTCTAGAAGGGTTTTATGGGAAAAATAGATGAACACGTGTTTGCTATTTTGACTTGATGGCACAGTGATAAAATCCAAATAACATTTGTAAGGAATCAAAACCTTTTTGATCAGTGCCCATCCTGGCTCAGTGGTTAACGAATCCGACTAGGAACCATGAGATTTCGGGTTCGATCCTTGGCCTTGCTCAGTGGGTTAAGGATCCAGCATTGCTGTGAGCTGTAGTGTAGGTAGCAGACAGCGGCTCGGACCTGGCATTGCTGTGGCTTTGGCATAGGCTGGTGGCTACAGCTCCGATTCAGCCCCTAGCCTGGGAACCTCCATATGCCTCAGGTGTGGCCCTAGAAAAAGGCAAAAAGACAAAAACAAAACAAAACAAAACAAAACCCCAAACCTGTTTTTCAAAATACTTTAGTCATTCTTTATTAGAATGCTTGATGAACTTAAGGAGTATGATTATTTTAGGATATGTCTCAGGAAATTCTTAGAAACCTTGCATTTCAGGGGTGTATGTGTGGGTGCTCCTTCGCCATTTGCTAAAGGAAAGCCAATCCTCTTCTGGTAAAAAATGAGCTCTGTAGACTGCTGATAGTATTCATAAAACACAATGCTAAAAGACCTAGGTCATTTCACTGTGAAAGATGAAAGAGGCAAGTTGTTGTCTTTGGGAATTTTGAACCAATACAGAATGAACCAGTGAGGGCTTAGAAGTCTGGCTCAAAACTGGGATAGAGAAATATAAAGGAACACGAGCAGTTTGGCTTTTAGTTAAATGATGCCATTTAAACTGTTAACCTCCATTCCCTCACTTATGTGGCCAAACCAAGTAAAAAGTGTATAACCACACAAGGCAAACATGCAAGCAAAAGGAAGTGCAACAGATATGAAGAGACCATCAAAATTCTGGGCACCACTCCGCTATCATCTTTATTCCAACCAGGTTTAACAGGCCCAAGGAAGCAGAAACATAAGCCTTCCTGTAGAACAGCTGTGAAGGAAGCAAGTTGATTTAAGCCATAGAAGCTTAGAAAGGTGCAGGCGTTAATAAAAGTACATGTTTATTCTGAACATGGGGTAGATGGAGCAACTGCCTACACTTGCGAAGACAACTGGTTATATGTGGATATATAAAAATTAGCCTTTATGTGTGAGAAGTAGGGATGTACTTAACATGCTCACATACTATATTGAGGTGATGCAGCTTGTACAGATCTGTGCCTTTTTTTTTTTTTTTTTTTAGGGCTGCACTCATGGAACATGGAGGTTCCCGGGCTAGGGGTCAAATCAGACCTACAGTCGCTGGCCTACACCACAGCTCACAGCAATGTTGGATCCTTAACCCACTGAGCAAGGCTAGGAGGCGAACCCGCAACCTCATGGTTCCTTTCCACTGTGCCATAATGGGAACTCCAGATCTGTGCATTCTAAGCATTATAGTAAAAGGATTAAATTTAACTAAATTCTAAGTTGTACTATGAACAGGTCTTTTAGAAGTTGATGAAAAATGCTTCCAGGAGTTGTAAAGTTTCATTGTGACCTTTTAGAGGGGAATTAAAATGTAAATTGAACCTCAGATTATGTCTTGAGGAGAACTTTGATTTTTCTCATTTGGTTAACAGGGAACTGAGATCAAGGGTACTAATCCCTCACATAATTATGTATGACCTGAAGTTTCTAAAAGGAAACATTGTTCTAAGAAATCATATGGCAGTGGTATAATTAGCAAGGGCATAAAGCTCTGACAGTTAAGCTGTAAAATCTGCTCACAGTTGATCAACTGACACCTAAATTTTACTGTTTAAAAAAATGGATTCCCAGGTCTGAAATAAGTAAATTACTTGCTAGTGATCTAATTTCTGGTTTAAGATATTTAAGGAACATGTCATTAGGAGAGGTGACTAACCTGGGATAGTTTAATAGAAGAAAATGACAACTACCGTGAAAGCAAGCTAGAGAGGAAAACTTGGGCCATGCTTACTCAGATTCATGGTGGTGGTGACCTAGGTGGAAATTTCTTGGACAAAATAAAGTTGAACAAGGTCTGACACAGAATCTCTCTATAGATCATGCAGCATCTTGAGTTCTCAAGGACACTGTTTAAGATGTTCCTTGATAAGGGTCTGTGCTCATGAAAAACTTAGAAATTGGCTTCTGACATAAGTCTTCTATAGAAAGAAAATGTGCTGTAGCATTGATACAAAAAGCATTCCAGAACTTGTGATAATATATGTCATTGTATATTATTGTATGGACAATTAGATTCATGTTACAGTGCCTTTTTAGTTAATGTGAGTTTTCTTGAGTCTGATAGATCTAGATGAAAGGGAAAAGCTACTTTGTCAATCTGCATGTTCTGGAACCCCTGAATTTTGACAAGTTTGCTTTATCACTTGGAAAATCAATGAAAGTCCATTTTTATTAAACATTAAAGACTTCATGGTGTTCAACATATTAATTTCTGACTTGATGTTTTGAATGTTTTCTTGTATTTTTTTATATACTTTAAAAATTGGGAGTTCCCACTGTGGCGCAGTGGTTAACGAATCCGACTAGGAACCATGAGGTTGCGGGTTCGGTCCCTGCCCTTGCTCAGTGGGTTAGCAATCCGGCGTTGCCGTGAGCTGTGGTGTAGGTTGCAGATGCGGCTCGGATCCCGCGTTGCTGTGGCTCTGGCGTAGGCCAGTGGCTACAGCTCCGATTGGACCCCTAGCCTGGGAACCTCCATATGCCGGGGGAGTGGCCCAAAGAAATAGCAACAATAACAACAAAAAGACAAAAAAAAAAAAAAAAAAAATTGAACAAGAAAATACAAATCATAGGTGTTAATCCAAATGAGCAGTATTGATTGTTTGAATTAAGCTGAAGGTAGGAATGGAATAGGGCAGACAGGGGAAATAGTGAGAATATAGGAATTGGCATTTTTTTAGTCCTCAATTGTATTAGGGATTCAGAAAGAGAAAATGAATCTCAGATGCTTTTGAGTGATTGCTCAGAGAGATGCATTTGACTTTGTCTTGTCTGGCTGCTCTATGAAAAGTGCTAAGTCTGAGTCAAGGGAAGGAAGGGGCCCATATTACAGAAGAAATACGGTAGGATTGTGTTTTGTATAGGTCAGATGACTGGGGTTTAAATTCCCATTGGCTCCCCCTGGAGGGTCCTGCAAGACAGAGATAAGACCAGGACTGTGGTTTAGACTGGACCACTGGAAGCTTTCAGGGGTCATAATGAAGAGAATTGCATTGTTAAGGCAATCAGGAGCCAGCCCCTTTACACCAGTTCAGTATTTTCTCAAATATCAGGGTAGGTATGGAGAAGGAGGAATCTATTAAATTATGGCCACAGTATGATCCAGAGGCTTAATTTCCATGACGACTCATGGCAATGAGCCATGGCTGCCAGTGTCCCATGGGGCCAAACTCTGCAGCCTGGGTAAGAGCATTTAAAAGCAGGTTAACAGGGCCTGATTTTTCCATTTGTTTTTTTAAAAGCATTTGTTTAAATTTTTGATTTTCAACTGATCTTAAACTGAGTAAAATATACCTTTAATAATTGTTTTAAAAATATACATTAGTGCAAATACATTGTCTTTAAATACACAAAATTCTTCACAGTATCTATAGCTGTTGACACTGTTGGTAGGAATGTAATTAGTACAACCACTATGGAGAACAGAATGGAGGTTCCTTATAAAACATTTAGGATATGAGCCAGCAATCCTACTTATGGGCATAGATATTGAAAAAAATGGTAATTCTAAAAGTACATGCACCCATTATGTTCATCGCAGCACTTTTTACAATAGTCAAGACATAGAAGCAATCTAAATGTCCATGGACCAAGGAATGGGTAAAGATGTGGTACATATATAGAATGGAATATTACTCAGCCATAAAAAACATGAAATAATGCCATTTGCAGCAACATGGATAGACGTAGAGATTCTCATAGTAAATAAGTGGGATCTGAAAAAGGTACAAATGAGCATATTTTCAAAACAGACTCATAGACATAGAAAACAAACAGGGTTACCAAAGGGGAAAGAGGAGGGAGGAATAAATAGATGGGGATAAACATATATATATTACCATAAAATAGGTAATCAAGAGGGGCCTACTGTATAGCACAGGGAAATCTACTCAATATAACATTTGGGAAAAGAATCTGAAAAAGAATGGATATATGTGTAACAGAATCACTTTGCTGTACACCTGAAACACAAGGTTGTAAATCAATTATACACCAATATAAAAAATTAAAATCTGTAGGTGTGATGGAGGTTGAGGTTAGGTTTGTATTTGCGTATGGAATGTGCTAGGAAGGAAATACTCAGAACTTGATAAAATCCAGCTACAGGAGGTTCTGTGTGGACTTGTTTTTGGCTAAGGAGGTCGACCAGATCCATTTATTCAGCAAATATTTGTTCACTAGGCACTGTGTGAGGTACTTAAGGCTTTTCTCAGTCCATGATTCTACATTATTAAGTTTTAATACTGTAAAAGGCTTTTAATTCTATAACTGGAAAAGAATGTGAATAAATCCTCTCAAATACAAACAGTACTTAAAAAGGCTTGCAAGTGTTGGAAGTATGCTTGGTTGCTGAGCATAATAGCATAACAAACCCTTTTTCTTGTAAGAGTGGTCTAAATCAGTTTTCTGAACACCTTTATTGTGACCAGATATAAGAACTACATTTTTCTCATGATTCAGTAACGCATACTTAAACACACACACAATGTATTTGAAAGAGAATTTCATGAAAACAATGTATCTTTACTAGATACACATCTAAATTTTATTAGTTTCTATTCAAAACTGTTTGTCAAAACTTAAGCACTTGATGTGATAATACTGTAATGGGTCATGAAATCTTCAGTTTGAGGAACACTCGTTCAAAGTATTTTTCTATTTAGAGCCTCACAGAATTGTTTGAAATGTCTAAGGCCTGTATCTGTCTGTAATTTCCATCTACTTGGACTGCTTTCTTTTTGATGGAACATAGATAATCATAGCTATTTTAAGGAATTTCAGTAAATTTGGGATTTATCTTCAGGAGTCTCACTCAAATAGATGTTTGAATGACTATGGTCAAGCACTATCCTCTTTCTCCCTCTTTGTGTTTTAATACTGAAGTTCATGTAATTCTTGATCAAAAAATTTTTTGTTTTTAAAAGTTGCCTTTAACCTATTTTTCTTATGAAATAGACTATGGAAAGTAAAAAGTGAGTAGTTCAGGGTACAGGTTAAGCTCTTGCCTTACAGACAAATCGTATATACTGATTTAGTTGAACTTGTTCTTCTGACCTGTTTTTTAAAAAGGCTACTGATGTTCTATTGATAAACTGAAATGCATTTGATTACTGGAAGCTTTTCTATAGCCTCAAAAGCAGCTTTTAGTCCCAATTGTTTAAGCTACTTTATCTATGCATTGATTGACTGAACAGATGTTTCTTGAGAAATGATCTGTGAGGTCAAGAATTTTATTGGTTTTTGTTATTGTGTCACCTGTGTGATACAATAATGTCCAGCTTACTTGATGTTCGTTGAATGACTAAGCACATGGATGAAGGAGTATCTATTTTTGCTTAAATTATGAGAAATATTCAGTAGCAATGAGCTGCTGGAGACAAGATGATCCAAATGTAATTTGGATTTTATGACCTCTCAGACAGTGTTAGTGTGTTTACAGAAGTTTACAGTGTGAGCTCCAAAGTCAGACTGGGGTTTGGCCAGGTCCCTTCGTTTTCTAGCTGTGTAGTCATGGACAAGGAACTGCCTGTGTATCATCTGAAATGGAGATAATAGTGACTTCTTGCAGAGCTGATGTGACTATTAAGTGACTATTACAGACAAATACTCCATACAGTGCATGACTCTTAGTAAGGGTTAGGGTTAGGAACTAATGAATCTTAGTTGCTGTTCTTACTGCTCATTTTACTAAAGCTTAACATGTGCCAAGCCCTGGACTATAGTCTTTGCTTTCTGTGAGTTGGCAGCCTAGAGAGGGAGATGGAAAATGGAACAGTACAGTTTGATGCTTTGTAAGACTCCCTGGTGATAAGAGGACCTGGGGGCTGAGAGCAGGGGTGCCCGCACTCAGGATTAGAGTCCAGGAAGTTTTCCTGGAGGAGGCCATACCTGCATTGATAGCTGAAGAACAAGAAGGACTTTGCCAGGAGGGGGTGGGGGAATGATGAAAGATGGTGGATAATGTTGTAAGGCAGAGAAAGCAGCAGAAGCAAAGATAGGATGGGAGAATGTGGTGGGCAGAGTCAGAGGCTCATGGCAGAGGCCACGTGGTGCAGGGAGAAGTAGGATGAGGTCAGGTCTTGAAGGGTCCTGCTCCAGAGCCAGCAGGGAACGGCGTCAGGTTGACACCTGAGACAAGTCATCTAGAAGTTGTAAGAGTGGATTGTGTTGAGATTCAATGAGAAGAAGGAAACCAGCTAAGAGGCTAGTGCAAAAATGGAGAAATGACTGCTTGGGTCACAGCTATGCCAGTGGAGACAAAACTTTGGACAGCCCCACATGTAGGGGTCTCTGAGGAACTGTCTTAAGGGCTTTTTTAGCACTGTATAAATTCTGAACCATGTCAGAATAATGAAAGTTCCAGCAGCTGTTAAATTTGCAATGATGGGAGTTGGGGATGGATGAGCTACAGAACAAAGAACAACACACTCTTAGTCTTACTCTGGAATCCTTATTGCCTGCACAGATGACTACGTATTTTCTTGTCTGGTATTCCATGAATATTGTTGCATTGCTTTGTGATGAAAATTCCCCCAGGTATCTGACAATAATAATAAATAGTAATAATAATAGAAATCTCAGTTCTTCTTGGAACCTTATTAGGATCTAGGAATCAGTTGAGTCAAACTCCTTGAAGCAAAACAATCTGTAAACCACATTGTATAGGAAAGGCATTTTCATTAATTTTCATTTTCTCTCCAGGTTAATGAGAGCTTTCTGTGTTTTCAGAATCCTTTTTTTTTTTTTTTTTTTTTTTTTTTTTTTTGTCTTTTTGCTATTTCTTTGGCCGCTCCTGCGGCATATGGAGGTTCCCAGGCTAGGGGTCGAATCGGAGCTGTAGCTGCCGGTCTACACCAGAGCCGCAGCAACGTGGGATCCGAGCCGCGTCTGCAACCTACACCACAGCTCACGGCAACGCCGGATCGTTAACCCACTGAGCAAGGGCAGGGACTGAACCCGCAACCTCATGGTTCCTAGTCGGATTCGTTAACCACTGTGCCACGATGGGAACTCCAAATATCTTTTTTTTTTTTTTGTCTTTCAGAATCCTTGAAACTAAGCTATGTTAGTTGCTGATAGATGAGGTAGACTAAAATCATGCGTTAACAAAACATAATTATCAAGTATCTACTAGGTATTAATGTAAAGCAATGGGCAAAACTGATACTGATCCTTTCTATCATGGATCCTACATTCTGGAAGATAGAATGTTGTATTTTGATGAAAAAACGGTAAAAAACATTTTTAAAGCATTTTCTGGTATCAGATGGTATTACAGGAAAATTAACTATAATGTATTTGTATATTAGGCCTTTTTGCTGTTTCCCATATGGAATAGTATAGAGTATAAGGATTACATGAGTTAGGGTATGACTAATGCTTAAGACTTAATAAGTGCTTAATTGATGATAACTGTGATAAATTATTTTGCCAGTCTTTCTTGCTGACTCAGGAGGATTATAACCTATAACTCAGGAAGATGATTATCTCTTAAATCTCCCATCTACAAGCTCCATCTGGTAGCTACATTATTAACATTGTTTTGCCCAGACTTAAGCAGCCTCCTAACTGGCCTATCTGCATCCTTTCTGTATGCAATCTATTCTCTGGCAGACTGAGTAAAGTCTGTGCTCTGAAATTTGTGGTTGTTATCACTCCTATAAGAATTTCCATGAACTAAGTGGCTTACAGCAACATAACTAGATTTAGCTTAAACTTTTGGAAGTCAGCAGTCCAAGGTTCAAAGTGTTTTCCAGTCTAAAACCAGGGTCAGCAGTGCCATGTCCCTTTTGGAGGCTCTAGGGACAATCCATTGATTTGCCAGATGGCAATTCATTTAGTCTACAAGGTTCTCGAACTTCCCGTCCTGTGTCATAATGACCACATGTCTGTTATCATATCTTCTCCCTTGACTCTTGTGCCTTTCTTTTTTAAATAAAATTTTTTATTAAGGTATAGCTGATTTACAGTGTTGTGCTCATTTCTGTGTATAGTATTGACCTAGTCATACAGATAGATCATTCTTTTTCTCATGCCATCTTCCATCATGTTCTGTTACAAGAGTTTGGATATAGTCCCTTGTGCTATGCAGTAGGCCCTCATTGCTCATTCATTCCACATGTAATAGTTAGCCTCTACCAACCTCAAACTCCCTGTCCTTTCCACTTGCTGTCCTGTACCATAATGACTTCTGTTATCATATCTTCTCCCTTGACTCTTCTTTCTTTCACCGTTGAGGAATCTTGTGATTATATTAGACCTAGCCAGATAGTCCAGGATGATCTCTGTAACTCAAGATCCTTAATTACATATGCAAAGTTGCTTGTAAGGTTAGTCACATGTTTTGGGAGTTTGGAGATGGGCATCATTTGGGGGGTGATTCTGCTTACCACAGAACCATTAAGTCATGGAACAATACCTAGAACTTTGAGCATTAATTATTTAAAGGTAAATGTCCTGCATAAATCTTTCCTATGGATTCCTATTATGTTCAGAATTAAAGAATAAAACCCTGAACATGGCCTAACCCAGCCCAGTGCCTGCCTGGGCCTCCGGCCTCTTGATGGGCTTTTCTCCCTGCTCCCAGATTTCCATTTCCTTCTAGCTCCTTGGGGTCTTGCCATGGCCTCTACTTATATCATCCCTCTCACTCTGCCTCCAAACCCCTTTGCCTCTTTTCCTGCCTCTCAGCACCTGCAAATTCTGCTTCTTTAGGGAGCATCCTCTTGGCCCTCTCTCTGCTGGTCAGATACTAGCTGTTTGCATGCAATCCTGGAGCCTGAACCTCTCCTTCACAGCACTAGGTTGCAACTTGTAATTGTTGGTGGTGTTTCTTTGATCTGTAAGCTCTATGAAAGCAGTGACTATTTCCATTGTATACTCAGATATGATTATTTATTCAGTGCTCAAAAAGTATTAAAGGAATGGACTTTAAATATGTACCTGTGAAGTAGTTCTTGGTTTTGTTCATCAGTGTAGTATTGTCATCACAGGTAGAATGCAGTTTTAGTTATAGGAAGGGTTTGTTCAATAGCAGAAGGTTGGAGATGGTTGAGTAAAGCAAATCGAAGTTTTTATTTATCAATAGGGTTAATTTCATTAGTCAGTAATTTTCATTCACATTCCTCTTCCCTCTCTTTAAAAAGATGTTCATGACTTTGTACTGTCTAGCATGAACATGTAGGATCTCACAGGCCAAGAATTCCATTTTCTTCTTCTGGCTGTACCTTCAGCATATGGAAGTTCCTAGGTTAGGGGTCGAATCAGAGCTATAGCTGTTGCACTACACCACAGCCACAGCAACTCTTGGATCCGAGCTGTGTCTTCAACCTATACCACTGCTCATGGCAACACCGGATTCTTTTTTGTTTGTTTGTTTTTCGTCTTTCAGTCTTTTCTAGATTCGCCCCTGAGGCATGTGGAGGTTCCCAGGCTAGGGGTCTAATTGGAGCTGTAGCCGCCGGCCTACGCCAGAGACACTGCAACGTGGGATCCAAGCTGCATCTTCGACCTACACCACAGCTCACCAGCAATGCCAGATCCTTCACCCACAGGGTGAGGCCAGGGATTGAACCCTCATCTTCATTGATCCTAGTCAGGTTTGCTAACTGCTTAGCCAGAAAGGGAACTCCCTCCATTTTGAATTAGACTTTAAAGTGATCTCTAATCACAGTTGCTGTAATGGCCCAGAGGCAGTTTTCCTGGCTCGGGCCTGTCAGCTGTGGAACTTTGGAGTCTGCAGCGATGTTAGCATCTGTTAGGACTAGTGTTCAGAAGACGTCTGCCACACTTCAGTGCGGCCTCCTCCAGTCATTGCTGTGGATGTAAGTCAGTAGGTGTTCAAGAAAATGTTCTACAACAGAAAAAACTGTTTTGTATCTGACTTAACACAAGGATCCTTTTATGTTTCATTAAATTGAGTTTTCTATTTTATTTGAGCCTGATTTATATAAACTTCATTTCCCTATTTAAGCTGAAATATTTCACCTTGATGTAGGTGAAGTTTAAATCTGTTATCCAGATGAGTTGCTGAGAGAGAACTTTCGGAAATCAAAAGTGCTTTGCATTGTTTTTAGCAATTGAGAGAAATATTTGGGAAAAAATCAATTTAAAAGCATATTCTTTAATTTTCTTCCAATCTGCTGATAAACTTGATTGGAATATTCAATTTAAGAAATCTGGTAACTATATTTCACACTGTATGTATTTTCACACTATGTACTGAAAAATACTACTTATCTGTGTTTCTCTCTATAGTATGAGAAATTCAGGTTGTTCATCAGCCCCTTTACTAGACCTGATAAAAACGCATACAATTGACTTAGTTATTAACTTGCAGTTTTTAATCTCCCTATGAAGATAGATTAGTTTTTGCTGGCAATTCAATTTTCTGTTACTAGGTTAACTGTAGCTGTGTAAGAATGAATTGACAAAGATGTATGCATACTTTCCTTCTAGAGTATGTTGGATAAAGGATATTGTTGTGGCAGTAACTGGAGAGAACATGGAAGCAATGAAAGGTATCATTCAGAGGTACCAGCATAAACGCATCTCACTTGTTGAAGCTGGAGTGACCCGCCATAGGTCTATTTTCAATGGACTGAAAGCACTGGCAGAGGATCAGCCCAACTCTAGACTCTCTAAGCCAGAGGTAGTGATCATCCACGATGCTGTGAGACCATTCGTTGAGGAAGATGTCCTCTTTCAAGTTGTGACAGCTGCTAAGGAGTATGGGGTAAGTAGTCAAATACTTCTAAAAATGGATAAAAGGGGAAAACACCATAGTAAATATTGATTTGCTAGATTTTGATGGAATTATATTTAAATACCAAGTTAATTGGAATGGGCATTATGACCTAAAAACATTATGCTAATTTGTTCTAGGAAGTTTATGTTACAGATGGTGAGCCTGTTCTGGGATTTCTTTTGCTACGTGGTCATTTATCATAATATAGTATGAGCTATTTTGAGAAGAATGTGAAGGTCACTAGAATGTGGATGAATGGATGGACATTAGCTGCATATTTAATTTCATGTTTCATTCCTATTATCTAAAGATGCTAAAGAGATCTTATAAAACTTTAGGAGCTATATGATCTTTAAAAAACCTAGCTCATTTCACTCAATTTAAAATTTTTTCAGAAGTTTATTTTCTAGCACAAACAACCAGGCAAGATTTTCTGACCCTTTAAAATGAATAATCTTAGGAGGACAGATTCTATGGTCACTTGTATTTCACCAGAATAAACACAGGATAGCAAAAGGCCTATTGTAATCTTTACACCATCTTTGTTTATTTTTTTAAATTACCAGGTAACATCCTGTAAATAATGTAATAGATACTGAACTTAAGTTGGCAATGTAAATTTCAGTGAAAATTGATGGCCCAGATTTGTTATGGTATAATAGAAATAGACTGGAATTGGACAGACTTGGATGCAATTATTTTACTCCAGTCATTAGTTTATGTTCAACTTTCTCAGCTTTTTGAGCCATTTTCTAAAAATATAGATGATAACTCTTAAGGTTTTTAGGGTAAGAAACTGTAGATAACTACATAGTAAAGTGCAAAGTACCAAAATGGTATTATTTTAAGAATAATTACAGCATCTGGGCTAATATCTTCTTGCAAAGATTGTAGACCAATGGAAGGAGTCATTTAAGCCTTCCTAGCCATGTGGGTGACCAGAAAGTTAGAAATAATCAGCTGGGAATTTGATTATATTTAGTTATCTGTGTGCATTTGGATTTTCACTGTCAGGAAATTGCCCCTAACTTCATCGTTCTACAACATGAATTTCTTTTAAATGTAGACCTCTCTGGAGTTCCCATTGTGGCGCAGTGGTTAACAAATCCGACTAGGAACCATGAGGTTGAGGGTTCGATCCCTGGCCTTGCTCAGTGGGTTAAGGATCTGGCGTTGCCGTGAGCTGTGGTATAGGTCGCAGACATGGCTCGGATCCCGCGTTGCTGTGGCTCTGGCGTAGGTCCGTGGCTACAGCTCCGATTAGACCTCTAGCCTAGGAACCTCCATATGCCGCAGGAACAGCACTAGAAAAGGCAAAAAGACAAAAAAAAAAAAAAAAAAAAACCTCTCTAAGAATTCCACAGGTAAAATGAAACCTTTCTCTTCTCTTTTAGTATAACTTGTAAGTGTATTTTGGCGAGGGAAAATTGTGGTTCATGAACATTAGTGACCACAAAACTTTCTCAGGCTCTTGGATTTTGCTGTGATCTCTTCCTCTTCTCCAGGTTCCTTGATTGTAGTAGAGGTTATATGGTCAGTTACAAGGGTAAGGGGGAGAAATAAAAGAACAAAGGATTTATGACTTAAAAGAATTTAGGTGGAACTTGACAAGTTTGAAAGTTCCTAGGGAAGACTAATTTGGGCAGAGAGTTAGAAATTCTAATGCATACTACATTAAAAATAAATATGTGGCTCTTTGCCTTTGTTACCTTTTGGAAAAGTTTTGCTTAAACTCACTGAAAATAGAACTTTCAAATTTTTTGAGTATTCAGTGAATTTCTAAGATTGTTTATAAAGTGATTTTCTTGGAAGTATGTCAGAAAGTTGAAAGATTAGTTTTGCTCCAGTTAGTATTTTGGGAATATGATTTCATAGGTGAGTAATAAGCCATATGCATAGTAGTTAGTTGGTTTTTTAAATTGCAGATTTGTAAGAATTGCTTTTAGACTAATAAAGTTAATCAGAATATAATTTGTAAGATTCAATTTCATAATGCACTCTAAATAAAACAAATTATATTTTAATTCTGTGAGACTTTCTGATTACATTAAGAAGTTCTTTAAAGCAAAGTCTTTATGACTAATTTAAGAAAACAGAGATTTGGTATCTTAAGGAAATGCTCCCTTGTTTTTGATGGTGTTAAGGAGAAACTTTCAAAAGTGAAGTAACTAGTTTGACACAGTGTAAAGTAATTAGTTTGATACAACTATAAGAAACGTGTTAAAGATTTTACTGTCCTCGTTAATGAGAAAACCAGATAGATGTTACAATCCAGAGAAGTAAAATGGAATAAAAAAATGTTGAATTCACCAATAGACAAAACTGTTTCTGTTCCCCATGGGATGAGGGTACCAGTTAAACCTTCACTGGGCAATTTGAAAGTTTTTAGACAAGAATGATTTTATTTCTTTTTTTTATTAATTTTTTAAAAATAGTTATTTCCCCAATACATTTTTTTCCCTAGAGTACAGCATAGTGACCCAATTACACATATATGTGCACATTCTATTTTCACACATTATCATGCTCCATCATAAGTGACTAGACATAGTTCCCAGTGCTACACAGCAGGATCTCATTGCTAATCCATTCCAAAGGCAATAGTTTGTATCTGTTAACCCCAAGCTCCCCAACCACCCCACATCAGTTATTGGTAATTTATGAGAGTCATAAAAAAGCTTAAGGGCAATAAAAAGCTGGCTTCTGCTAATCAGGAAGGTTGTGCTCTAAATAATACTTTTCAACTGGGGACACTTACTTTGGTTATTCTAATTTCCTTCGAATGTTTAGGCTAGTGATTCAATAGCCTCAGGAAATCCAGGCACAACTTTCTGGCAGTTATTCTATACTATTCTAAATACTCATAAAAACAATAATGCAATTAATGGAGATTTAGACTAGTCCAGTAGTTGAAATTCTTGAATTGGTGGAAAGTATTGACATCTTTTTAATTTCAGGTCAAATTGCAGAAGACTAATTTGAATCAAGTTCTATCCCAAAAAAGTGAAGATTTTGCTTACTGCCCCTTCACAGCTGTTGGCCATGGTTTCCTTAGAATCACTCTCCTTTGTACTCCTAAATTTTGTTTCATAGACTTTTAACTGATGGTCCTGTTTTCCTAGCTCATCATTTTCAAGCCATACCCAAATGTCCCTTGAAGAAAAATGATTTCCCGAAGAAATTACACACTCTTACAGGCTCCTGAGGCTTATGATAACTAATATTTTAAGTTACTTTACATTTTGATTAAAAAATCCAAATTACTGATGGTATTGTACTACTTGAAGGGACTAAGATGGCCCAAATTAAGGCTGACATTAGGTTTTCTCCCTAGAGGGGAAAAATTGTTTCCAGGACCCCAGTTCTCCCTGCCCCCCCATATATGCTCCATTCTTAAGTTCTATAGAGCCAAGATAACTTAAGCAGAGCAGCAGTTAATCATTTCTTTCACTTTTTAAATTTATTTTTTTATTTTTATTGCTTAATACTTTTACTTTTGATAGTTGGTCAGGGTATAAAATTTTAAGTATACAGCTATTTTTTCCCCCAGTACTTTGAGAATACATTATGGCATTGTCTTGCTTTTAATACACCTTTTTGAGAGGTCTGCTAACCAGTCTGATTGTATCCATTGAAAGCAATCTGCATTTTCTGTCTGGTGGTATATAAGTACTTTTCAGGTACTGTGCAGTGTCTCTGGTATGTCAGGATGTGAATCTTTTTTTCCCTTGCTTTGGATTTACTTTCCTTTATGAATCTTACGATTTTTAAAAATCCATTCTAGAAAATTCTGAGCAACTATCATATTGATTATTGACCTTGCCCATTTACCAAGAGACATTTTTTTCCTCTCCCTTCTCCTTGTGCATCTGTAGACATCAAGACAGGATAAAGTTTATCATATAAACTTTGTTTTCTGTTTGTTCATTCTTGTGGGCTGCCTCCTAGGTAATTTCACTTGTCTATTGTATTCATTCCTTATCTCGAATCTCCTGTTTAAGGACTATTAGAATTATAATAATTACCATTCCAGGAGTTCTGTTTAGTTCTCTTGAAGTGTGACTGGATTCCTTTTTCTATTTTGCTTTTCTAGTTTGTCTTTTAATATTTAAACATGTTTTATACAGTGTAGCTAATAGTTCTGCAACTCTTTAATTCTGTTCATTTTTGCTCATGATGATTTGTTTCCTTCCTTAAGTGTACAGCTATTTTTTTCCCCAGTACTTTGAGAATACATTAAGTTTGGCAGGATTCAACCAACATGAATCTTATGGGCATGAGTTGAAGGTATGTTTCTGATACATGGATTTGTGTTCCTTCTGCTAGGGATTCCAAGGGCTTTACCAACTTGTAGCAGCTTTGTCAATGCTTTTTTTTTTTTTTTTTTTTTGTCTTTTTGCTATTTCTTTGGGCCGCTCCTGCGGCATATGGAGGTTCCCAGGCTAGGGGTCCAATCGGAGATGTAGCTGCCAGCCTATGCCGGAGCCACAGCAACGCGGGATCCGAGCCGCGTCTGCAACCTACACCACAGCTCATGGCAATGCCGGATCGTTAACCCACTGAGCAAGGGCAGGGATCGAACCTGCAACCTCATGGTTCCTAGTCAGATTCGTTAACCACTGTGCCACGATGGGAACTCCAGCTTTGTCAATTCTTAAAGTTAAGTTTTTGTAGATCTATGGTGGTTTTAAACCACACTTGAAACAAACACAAAGTGTAGACGATCTTTAGGACTTCTCAGGGAAGGCTACTGCCTCCACCAGATCCCAAGCCGGGACAATCTTCCTTATTGTTTTCCCTCACTGAGGGCCATTTCTTGTAGTCTGCTCTTTAAAAGAGTACATAGCTTCTTAAGGATCTTTGAGGACTATAGTATAGTTCTAACTAATCACAAACAGTGACAAGATCTAATTCCTCTTTTTTTTTTATCATTTATTAGAACTGAACCCTCTTGTTAACCTAAAGCATCTCTGCCATCTTACTTCCTTGGTTTCTGGCTATCCTGTTAGTTGTAAGGTATTTTCATGAGTCATACCTTATTTTTTATTTTTTTTTTAATTTATTTTTTTTCCACTGTACAGCATGGGGACCAAGTTACACTTACATGTATACATTTTTTCCCCCAGCTTTTGTTCTGTTGCGATAGAAGTATCTAGACATAGTTCTCACTTAATTTTTTTAAAGAGCAGTTTAACTGTTATACTTTAAAAAAGATGTTTATAAATTCTTAATGATTTTAAAATTATAATACATTTCCCAAGGTACGTGGTCTGCCAATTGCCAAAAATAGGAGTCCTCTACAATTAGGAAGTATTTGTATATTTCTGTGTAATTGTAAGTCAAGAGATGTTGTAATAAGGACATGGTTATAAAGGCTATGTTGGAAAAAGTAAAACAGGTTGGAACATTGAAAAATAAAAAAATGTGGGGAGAATCATTTTTAGGAGTAATAAACTATTAAATACAGTCTAAGAACTTCCAGTGATAGTCTTATTTTTAATTCAGTGCTATCAGTACAGCAATCTCTTAAAGATTTGCTCCTAAGGGAAGACATTTACTTAGTTGCTTGCATATATTTCTTTGCTGAGCCCTCTGTTTTTCATCTTTAATAACATTGTATCCTCTCCTCCCTAAACAACTTCTTACAGTAAAAAGTCATTTTTATTGCTTCTGCTTTTTCTCCTACAATTTAGTCCTCAGCGCATAGCAGTCTGACCTCTTTGTCCTTGCTATTCTTTTCAAAATCACCTGTAACTTTCCAATTACCAATTAAATGGATTTTGAGTCTTCTGTATAATAAGGAATTTGGCTTTTATCCTTGGATCTTTGTGGGGAGAATAAGTCCTTGGAATTTCTCAACTAGAAGAAGCATCTTTGTTTTTCCTGAGCCCTGGGGATTTCATTTGAGTTTAGACTAGTGAGAGGAGATGACTCAGGATAGGGACTGGTTACCAAAAAAGACCAACAGGGCTTTGAACCAGTTGGACCTCCAAGATGAGAGGAATGGTGCTGGAGACTGAAGGTCACATGGGCAGTGATTAATTTTTAAAAAAATTTTTTAGGGCTGCACCCAGGGCATATAGAGGTTCCCAGGCTAGGGGTAGAATCAGAGCTAGAGCTGCTGGCCTATGCCACAGCTATAGCCATGCTAAATCAAGCTGGGTCTGCAACCTACACCACAGCTCATGGCAACATCAGATCCTTAACTCACTGAGCAGGGTCAGGGATCAGACCCACATCCTCATGGATACTGGTCAGATTCTTTTCCACTGAGCCACAGTGGGAACTCCCCTAGTCAATGATTAATTAATCATGCTTAGGAAATGAAATCCCAGTAAAAACTCTGAACATTGAAGCTCAGTGAGGAGCTACTTGGTTGGTGAGCAGTGGTGTGATGAGAACATGGTGCTTGCTCCCTGATGCCATAGAGAAAGGGCCCCACAAATAAGCTGTGTTCTCTAAGATCTAACCCTGTGTGTCTCTTCATTTAGCTAGTCTGATGGGTATTTTTTGGTGTAAGTAATCATAATCATTTACCTGAGTTCTATAAATAGTTCTAGTGAATTACTGACCTTGGATAGAGGTTGTGAATACCTCTTGAATTTGTGGTTGTTGGGTCAGAAGCGTTGGTAGTCTGGGGGGACCCTACTTCTGTGTGGTATCTGAGGTAACGGTAGTTGGGTCATGAACTGTGTGGCTTTATGCTAATTCCAGATGGTTGGCATTAGAATTGAGTTGTTACAGAGTACATCAGGGTGTACACAAGGTTTTAACTTTGGTAGTGTTAACTGGCTCTTCCTTGGAGATCTCGCCCCCACCTTTGCCTCTATGACTTTATTCCCCCCCCCCTTTTTTTTTTTTTTGACCACCCTGTCTTGACATGCCTTTTCCATCCTATAAGGTTTCTTTAACTTTGAACAAAGCAATTTTGAGCAATCTCAATCATGCCCTCAATATTTAATACTTCTAAAATCTACTTATATAGATGAATATAAATATACTATGTATAGTAAAACTCAATTTTGGGGAATTTACCATCTGAATGTTTATATCTGTGGAGATTCTTGTACTTGCCAACATAGAACTCTGCTTACACTTGAGAGAATTTTCTCCTGTGGCCCCTTGGTATTTAGGCTCTTGTCCTTCTCAACCCTGTCAACCAGTGATGTGTTCTGTTCCTAAATTTGTCTCTTTCCAGAATACTGCATACATTAAATTATATAATAAGTAACTTTTTAAGACTATTACTTCACTGAGTACAGCACATTTGCATGCACCTATTATAACTACCTCTGACATGTGGTCCCAAATCTCTCATTCTCAGGCTTCTTGCTTCTGAATTATAGACCTTCTGTGTTGAACTTCCAACTGAATGGAACCACTAAAATTGGCATTTTTCAGTGTCTCTGGAATAATGTGCAGGTCTGAATTTCTTAATCCTCTCTGATCTCTTTCCTTGACTTTCATGAATATTAGGAAAGAGCCGATGATTTTTCAGCAGGGAATAAAAGACTTGAATTCTACAAAGATGTTGGTCTCCCTGGTTTGGTAGGTTGACTAAAAGAGTTTGAGGGAACTGAAAATGGTTTGAGACCTACAGTAATGAGGAGGCTGAGATGATGAAGCCTATTGAAGCCAGTGGAAATGCAGAGGGAATTAGAAGTTACTAAAATGTTCAGGAACCTGGACTGTCTGGAGCTGCCTGACAGTATAGTCTTTGAGCCATGAGGAAATGAAATATATCTATTTTGTGTGCTTTTAATTTTTATTTTTCTTAGCGGTAGGCCTTATCTCTTCTCCCCAGATCCTGCCCTCCCTGCTCCTGCTTTCAATTTTCTCTGAAATTGGGATTTAGGCACTGGCTTTTTTTACTTGCCGTATCTGTGCATATTTTTTTTAAATGGAAATAGTATATACCTAAGACTTATGACTGCCTGGACCCTTTTCTACACGGGTTCATGGTATATCTTTATTTTTGCCTCATAAAACAAGGTCTTCTATACTTCCCTCAGATATTTGATTTTTCCAGTATGTAAAACAGGTGATTTGCATGTGAAAGCAAGCTCCAGACATTGACTTTTTGCTCTACTTGAGTATTAAGTTGGCACAGCTTTTCTCATCATTGGCATGATAGATAATTTAGATAAGACAATTCTTTGTTATGGGGGCTATCCCATGTGCTGTAGGATGGGTAGTGTTAATTATTGACACTACCCATTCATTCAAAGAAGAGAAACAGATTTGTATAATGAGAAACGTTGACATGGGGTGTATATGTGTGATCTCTTACACCTGTGTTGCATGATTTAGGATTAATAACAAACACTTTGGAAATTGTTGAAGTTAATATGTGTGCATCAAGAAGAATATACTTTACCTACTTTTATAACAATATACAATGTATTCTGGATTGTTTTAAAATAGAGATGAAAAAAAATCACTTAGAAGATATTTAACTCTGTATTTGGAAATTTGACATAAAAAAGGTAGAATTGACCATGGTTAATAATGACTTGTATTGTTTCTCTGGCTGGCCATGACCGTGGTGATCTCCACTGACGATGAGTTTAGTCTTTGGTGGGGATCGGGTAGTAAGCTCTCCTGGGCCAACGGATCCTTTATCTACTAAAAAACCTTGTCATTAATTTAAGTCCTACATGTAAAGAAGCAAGGGGTTCTGTGAGGAAGCAGTGAGCTGTAATGATTTACTGGGAGATGTTGGCTAACATTTAAATGTTCAGGGAGGATGCTGAACTACTTAGTCCTAGACTGCCATGGAATGAGGTGAAATTTGATCAGTTTCTGATGCTAGGGAAGGTGCTGTGTGAAAAGCTCTTTTGCTCAATGACCTGAAACTATATCTGTATAATTTATGGCCCCATATGTCTATTCAGTGATTTACCTTAAAATGAAGTTGGAAAGGTATATATCAAGGCATTAAAGTTTATTATGTAATCTAAGCATATTTCTGATCATGTTAGGTTTCAGGTAAATGGCATTTCTCTAATTCTCTGAAATTAAATTTTAGTATACAGTGGAGGCTCCTTACTCATATTTGCTGCAATTCAAGTTTAGGGATGCTTTATAGTGAAACAATAATTTGAACAGGTTTTTCTAAACCTGTATTTGTATGCTGAATAAATTCTAGATTCTTTCCTCATAAAAGGAGATTGGAAGTATTCTGCTATAAAAATGTGAGATAGTCAAAATCTCATAATTGGTAATGATTAGCTTTGAAGATGTTATTCTGTAAACATGAAGCAGTTGCTGAATAAAGACTACTCTGCTAAATGAAATCGTAATTATATAGTCAAGGGGTTTCTGTTGTGCATTGTCAAAATTAGCTTGAATGCAGATGCCTGAGGAGGAATGCATGTTAGTACCTGCTGTGTGGGTGGGTGAAAAGTATTGTTCAATTTTGCTTTTAAAAGAAAACAGGGGTGTGGTTCATTATTCCATATTCTGTGATTATATCTATGATGATTTCCATGCATTGTAATGTGGCAATATTTGATAGATTAGCCTGAGAGGCAAGTCATCACTGTGGTGCTGAGCTGTTCAATTTCCATTCAGAGCTTCTTAGGCTGATTCCCACGGAAACAAGTATTTTGATAACTTGACTTCAGAGGTACTTGACTTTGTCCGTATGTGGATAGAAGAGTTCTTTTGATTTGTGACCATTTTCATGGGTATTTTATTGAGGGAGACTTTGGAGACTGAAGAAGAACATCAGTTGTCTTTGTTATGCTACTTTCCAACTGATGTTTTCTTTTTTTTAAATGATTTTGATTTTTTCCATTATAGTTGGTTTACAATGTTCTGTCAATTTTCTACTGTACAGCAAAGTGACCCGGTCTCTCTCTTACACACACATATATGTATATATATTCTTTTTTTCACATTATTCTCCATCATGCTCCATCACAAGTGACTAGATAAAATTCCCAGTGCTATACAGAAAGTTCTTATTGCTTATTCACTCCAAATGCAATAATTGTCATCTATTAACCCCAGATTCCCAGTCCATCCCACTCTCTCCTCCTCCCCCTTGGCAACCACAAGTCTGTTCTCCAAGTCCATGGATTTCTTTTCTGTGGAAAGGTTCATTCATGCCCTGTATCAACTGATCTTTTCCACAGAGAAGAACCTAGAAGTTTCTACAGTATACCAATCCTACTACAGTGACATTGCCATTATGAATGATCTCTGCTCTTGCGTTAGTTTTCAATAATCAGAATGAGAGTCAATAAATATACATCTTAGAAATCCTCTTTTTAAAAATACTGGAAATATGCAGAGAACTTTGAACACTTCCAGACCTGCCACCTCGTACAATAAATAGAACATTACTAGTCGCTCTGAAACTGTGTACTTGGCCTGATCTTACTTACTTTTCCCAGATGGATAAACATTACCTTTAACTTTGTTGTTTTGTTGCCTTTTTTTTTTTTTTTTTTTCAGTTTTGTAGCAGGTTCCTAAAGAACATATTTGTTAGGTTTTATGATTGTTTTTTATACTTTTTGAGGTATAATTAATATGATCATGTGGTTATTAACTATTCTGCATATATTTTGACAGCATATTTTTGCACAGTATCTTTGAGGAAATACATTCACGAGAACCTGTGTGGCTATAATGCATTCATGATCGTTGCTTTTGATATTACAATTTATCTGTTTGCAGTTGGTAGAAATTTCTTTTTAGTTTTTGCTAATGCAAAATTGCTAGCATGAACTCATGTCTTCTAGTACACTTGTGCAAGGATTTCTCTGGAATCAAGATGTATGCATATTACCAGCTTTACCAGATGAGGCTAAATTAGTTTCAAGATTTGTATCCATTTATACTCAACAGTAGTATATTGTTGCCCCATATTCTCACCATCATTTGATACTGTTAGACTTAACTTTTTTTTTTTTTTTTGGTCTTTTCTAGGGCTGCACTCGTGGCATATGGAGGTTCCCAGGTTAGGGGTCCAACGGGAGCTGTAGCCAAGAGCCTACAGCACAGCCACAGAAATGCGGGATCTGAGCTGCATCTGTGATCTACACCACAGCTCAAGGCAATGCTGGATCCTTAACCCACTGAGCAAGGCCAGGGATTGAACCCACAAACTTATGGTTCCTAGTCAGATTTGTTAACCACTGCCCCACAACAGGAACTCCAGACTGAACTTTTTTTCTAATCTAGTTAGTGGAAAGTACTTTCACTTTGTGCTTTAAATTGGTATCTTGTTAACAGGTTGGGTATTTCTTGATTTATATGGCCTTTAGTGTTCTCATTGACTTGTCCATGTAAATCTTTTGCCCCTATTTCTAGTTTTTAAATACTGATGTGTTATTTATTCTGGAAACTAATGCTTCACTAAGAACATGCTATAAGTTTTGTAACTTATGAGCTCCCTTTTAAGAATTCCTTTTTAAGATTATAAATACTACTTTGTGATGAAGAAGCATTTTTTATTGTAGCCCAAGCTACTAATGTCTTAGGGCTTTTGATTTGTTTGGGGTTTGAAAGTGAACATGGGTACCTGGGATTCAGATTATTGCAGTAGAAACAATGAAATGGGACACTTTTGGGATACATTGAAGCTGATACTTTGCTGATGGGTTGGATATGAAATAAGAGGGGGAAAAGTCAATGACCTTCAAGGTTTTTGGTAAGAATGACAAAGAATAGAGTAGACATTTATGTAGATCGAGAAGTCTATGAAGAACAATTTTGGTGTGTGTGTGGCATGGGTGAAGCCCAAACTTTGAAATCAGTATGTTATAGATGTGTATTTTGATCTGAATGGAGGTGTTAAATAGGTGTTTGGATGTACAAGTCCAGAAGTACAGGGAATATTCTAGACTGGATGGATAGATTTGGAAGTTCTCCTATAGTGTTTGAAGCTATAGGACTTTAGGAAGTCATATATGGAATGAATATGAATGTAGCTAAGGAAATGAGAGATCTGGAACTCATTTCCATTTAGGAGGATATAAGGACATAGGATTTAAAGTATGGGAAGATGAGAGGATTTGATTGGTGATAATGGTTTCTGAAAACCAAGTGAACAAATGTCCTCAAGAAGATAGAGCTAGTCATTGGGTTTAGCAATATTGGAGGGTCATTGTGACCTTGGTAAATATATTTTGTGGAAGAATGAGAATAAAGTCCTAATAAATGTAGATTATAGAGAGCGTGGGAGGAGAGATAAATTAAAGATGAAGTAGTACGGACAGTTCTTTAAAAGAATTGTTTTAAAAAAGTGCTAGCTAGAAGATGTGTGATCAATGGAGGACTGATTTAATGATGGAAGATGTCACAAAATACCTGGACTCTAAGGGCGACAATTCAGTAAAATAATAAAAACTGAGGCAGGACCAAAGACTGTTGCAGTAAAAACCTACCTGAGAAGGAGTGGATGCCAGAGATAGGAGCTAGGAAATTTTTTACAGTTCTTAGAATGATTTGCATTTACTAAATATATCTAATTAAATATATTGCACTTTTATTAAATATACTTCTAAGTATTCTTTTTGAAGATACTATGAACTTTTTGTTCATAGATCATATATAGAAATACAGTTAACTTTTATATATTGTCCTCTGCATTCTTGCTGAACTTTTTTATTCTAATAGTTTAATGGATTCATTAGGATTTTCTATATGTAAGATCATAACATCTGAAAGTGAAGCTTGTTTGACTTTTGTTGGATGCCTTTATTAGATTTTATTACATAACTGCTCTGACTGGAACTTCCAGTATATTTATTAAAGGTAGCAACATGTACATCCTTGTTCTATTCTTGATGTTGAAGGGAAATAGTCTGACTATTAGGTACGTCAGCTGTGAATTTTTGTGCATATGCTCTTTATTAGATCGAGCAAGTTCTCTTCTGTTTTTTACATGCTTTTTTCATAAAGTGCTGGATTTTGTCAGGTACTTTTTCTGAGCCTATTGATGTTCATATGTTTTTCCTTTCTTATGGCATGCTACACAGGATTTTTGTTGTTGTTGCTGTTGTAATTTTGCTTGGAATAAATTGTACTTGGTCATGATGCACATTACTACCTAAATGTTACCAAATTTGGCTTGTTAATTTTTTGTCTTTTGGGGACTGTTACAGTGGCATATGAAAGTTCCCAGGCTAGCAGTCTAATCGGAGCTAGAGCTGCTGGCCTGTGTCATGGCCACAGCAACACCAGATCCGAGTTGGGTCTATGACTTATACCACTGCTCACGGCAATGCTGGATCTTTAAACAACTGAGTGAGGCCAGAGATAGAACCCACACCCTCATGGATACTAGTTGGGTTTGTAAACTGCTGAGCTACAATGGGAATCCTGGCTTGCTAATATTTTGGAGATTTTTGCATTTGTATTTCTCAGGAATATTGATCTGAAGTTTGTTTTTCGTAATGTCTCTGGTTTTGGTAATAACTGGTCTTATAGAATGAGTTGGGGAATGTTCCTTCCTATTTTTCAGAATACTGTGTAGAACTTGTATTTAAAAGTTTTATTGTCCTTAACCAATGAAGTCATCTGGGCCTGGACTTTTCTTTGTGGAACATTTAAATATTCCTAATATTGTTATACGTATTCCTGTTTTCCATCTTTGGGTCAGTTTGGGTTGTATCTTTCTAGATAATTGTAATTTCAGCTATTGACTAATTTGTTAAAATATACTTGCTCATAGTTTTCTTACTCATTATTTCTAAAAGGTTAGTAAAAATGTGCCACTTTTACTCCTCATGTTACTATGAATTCCAGTCCCCCCCCCCCCCATTATTGTTCAGTCTTTTCAAAAGAACCAATGCTTGGTTTTGCTTTTCCCCTATTCTGTTTTCTACTTTTATGTTTATTCCTTAGGCTTGTGTTAGCTTCAGTCTTTTTCTTTTTCCAGTGTCTTAAGGTGGAAGCTCAGATTTTTGATTTGACAATGCTTTTTCATACAATCAATATGTTAGGACTGTTTTAGCTTTGTTGTCTTTTAAGTCCTTGTCAATTGTGTATATTACTCATCCGAAAGTATTATTTCCATAGTGATTTTTTTCTTTGCCTCATTATAGCAGTGTTAACTTTCCACCTTCTTAATCCCCACACTTTTTTTTTTTGGTAGTTTCTTTAAAACATTTCTTGAGGAGTTCCCGCTGTGGTGCAGTAGGGTCGGCAGTGTCTCTACAGTGCTAGGATGCCTGGTTCAATTCCTGGCCTGGCAGTGTGGGTTAAAGGATCCAGCATTGCCTCAGATGCAGCATGAATCACAACTGTGGCTCAGATCGGATCCCTGGCCTGGGAAGTCCATATGCCATGGGGTGGCCCCAAAGGGAAAAAACCAAAAACACATGAAAAACAAAACATTGCGATATACAATGTATTGGAATCAGTGTACAACCGTGTTTCATCATTTGTATTCATTGACAAATTGCCATAGTATGTTAACATCTGTTAAGCTACATACAGATTTTCTTGTGAAGAGACTTAAGATCTATTCTTTCTACAACTTAAAAATTGCAATGTATTATTAGCTATAGTCTCCATGCTGTATATTACATCCCTACGACTTACTCATAACTAGAAGCTTGTTCTTTTTGATTTCCCTTATCCATTTTGCTGGTCCCATCAACCCTTTCACTCTGAGATTTTTTATTTTTTTAGATTTCATGTAAGATCATAAGGCATTTTTTTCCTGACTCGTATCACATAATAGCATAATGCCCTTGAGATCTACACATGGCTTTGACATAGCAGAATTACATTCCTTTTATGGCTGAATACTATTACATTTTATATATTCTATGTTTTCTTTATCCTTTCATTCATGGTAGATACTTAGGTTTATATGTCTTGGATATTGTAAATAATGCTGAGATGAGCAGAGAGGTGGGTGCCTTTTGAGTTTTTGTTTGCTTCGGATGAATAACCACAAGTAGAATCACTGGATCATATTGTAGTTCTCACTTTTTGAAGAACCTCTGTCATGATAAGGTAGTGGCTGCCACACTGTTGGCTAATTTACTATCAAAGAACATGCTTGGTATGACTTTAATCCTTCAAAATTTATTGTTTTATGGCCTAGTGTATGGTTGGATCTGAAGAGTTATCCATGTACTTGAGGTGAACTAGTCTTTTGATGGTGAAGTATTCAATAGATATGGTAGTTTTAGTGGGTTTATAGTGCTTTTCAAGTCTTATTTACATGGTTATCTGCCTAGTTCCACTCATTATTGAAAGTGAGTGTTGATGTCACCACCTGTTGGATTATTTCTCCATTAAAGCCTACCAGTTTTTGCTTCATGTATTTTAAGGGTCTGTTAGATGAATAGGTTCATAAAGTTCATTTCTTGTTGAACTGACCTTTATTACAAAAGGGCTGTATCTCTACTAAAACTTTGGGGCTTTTTCTTTTTTTTTTTTTTTTTTCTTTTTGCTATTTCTTGGGCCGCTCCCACGGCATATGGATGTTCCCAGGTTAGGTGTTTAATCGAGAGCTGTAGTCTCCAGCCTACGCCAGAGCCACAGCAATGCGGGATCCGAGCCGCATCTGCAACCTATACACCACAGCTCATGGCAACGCCGGATCATTAACCCGCTGAGCAAGGGCGGGGACCGAACCTGCAACCTCATGGTTCCTAGTCAGATTCGTTAACCACTGCGCCACGACGGGAACTCCCATGGGGCTTTTTCTAATAAAACATATACTCCAGTTTTCTTACAGTTGCGGTTGGCATATTTTTTCACCCTTCTGTATTCAATGTATTTGGATCTTTGAGTCTGAAATTTGTGTCTCTGGTCAACAACACATAGTTGGGTATTTAATCCAGTTTGACAGTGTGATTTTGGATTGTTAAATCCACTTAAAATTAATGTTGATATAGTAGGATTGACCTTGGCTAGTTTATTTTCTGTTTTTGTTGATCTCATTACTTTTTTCTTTTGCATTGATTATTTTCCATTGAAATTATTTTTTCACTTGAATTTAGTGGTTGCTCTAGGGCTTATATTATACATAAAACATAATTCAGATTTGTGCTATAATTGAGTGAGATATAAAAATGTTACTTTTAAATAGCTCTATTCCCTCTACTCCCTTTTTGTGCTATTAGTGTTGGGTTCATGTATGTTAGAAATGCATGTAAGAAATGTAACAATCCATTGTTACTATCACTTTACCTTAAACCATTTATAGAACCTGAGAAGAAAGATGAGCTATATGTAAGATCTATCATATTAACCTTCTTGATTGCTATTTTTAGTTTTCATTTGTAACTATAGATTGAAGTTACCATCTATCATTTCCTTCCTTAATACTGCTTTACTCATATCTTTTTCTTGATGCCATCTTTGTCAAATATAATTCCAGTATTATAGGTTGATCACTTAACCGATATTTTTTTTATACATTTTTTTAAACCTCTTAACCTAAGAAAGGAAAAATATATATTTAATACTGTTTTTAAAAATAGTTACTGTTTTTTCATGTGAATTTGAATTAATGTCTGGAGTTGCTGTTTTTTTCAGCTTGAAGATTTTTAGTGTTTGTAGGAAGAATTGGCTAGCAAAGAATGGTGTTTGTTCTGAATATTTTTCTTTGATTTTTGAAATGGTCATTTTGCTGGACTTTAACAGTTGTATTTTTAGCTGTCATTATATCACTCACTTATCTTGTGGCTTCCATTGTTTCTGATTGGAATTAATTGTTAATCTTACTGGTGTTCTCTTGTTAGGGATAAAACATTCCTCTGCCTGCTTTCAAGATTTTTTGTTACTTTGACATTTTCTCTGAGATGTGTCTAGATACAAATTTCTTTGGGTGTATTCTGCTTTGAATTTATTCAGCTCCTTGGGTGTTCAGATTAACGTTTTTCCTTGAGAAATTTTCAGCTGTAATTTCTTTCAATATTTTTTCTTTTTCTATCTTTTTTTTTTTTTTTTGGCTGCACTTGGAGCGTATGAAAGTATCCAGGCTAAGGATCAAGTCGAAGGCATAGCTGAGGCCTGTGCTGCAGTTGCAGCATGGTAACACTACATCCTTAACCCATTATACCACAATGGGAGCTACTCTGCTCCTTTCTTGCCTTGCCTCTCCTTCTGATACTCGTACTTTAAAATGTGTGCAGTGATGTCCTACGTTTTTTTTTTTTGACTGTTCATTTTTCTTTGTATAATTTATTGATCTAACTTTAAACTCATTCTCCAGTTTAGATTCATTATTGAAGCCCTCTAGGGAATCTTTCATTTTAGTTATTTCTCAACTGCAAAATTTCTTTTGAGTTTTTAAGAATATCTATGTCTTAATATTGATAATACTAATTGTCATCATACTTTCCTTCTTTACACATGATATTCTTTTGTTCTTAGAACATAAGACTTCAAATCAGGGATTACAATTATCTGCTAACTGTGACATCTGGGCCCTCTCACATGTAATCTTTTGCCTGCTTTATTCTTTGTAGAGATCACACCTTCCTGTTAGGATGCAAGCCTTTTTTGTTTGTTTGTTTGTTTCTGTTGAAAAAATGCATATAGTAAATAATATATTTTGTCAGTTCCAGATACTGATTCTCTCTCTTCCCTGACCTTCCTGAGCTTACTTTCTTACTAAAACAGCAAAGTCACTCTTTTTCTTCTATAGCACAAAGCCTCTGAAATCAATTCACAGAAGATATAGTTATAGACATCTATATAGTCACCATGGAGTGACAGTGGTTTTAGAAGTTTTCTCTTTCTCTGTTTCCCTGATCTTTGTTATACTGTTACACCGTCTGCCTCTGACACCCAATTGATAAGCTCTATTCATTGCCTCCTAATGGCTCTTTTTGGGGGGACGATACCAACTATATCAAGTACCCTACAAGTCTGATCCAATTAAATTCTGATCTGGTGGCAGGGGTAGTTTGTGAAGCCAGTATGTGAAGTTTGCTTTGATTGTTAGGTTTAAGCTCTGTTCTTGTTAGTTGTCTATTGCCCTGGTTGTCTCTGGTAAACTTGCTTGCTTATGATTTAGCTTTCTGTTCTCATGTAGCTATCATCTTCCTCTTCATTGCTTACCATGATGATACCCATTTCTTGGAGGTAGTGTTTATCCTTAAACTTGCTCGCACTGACTTGCAATAAAGGAAGTTTCCTTGGGGAGGGTTTGGTAGCTCTCTGTTCTGAGAGCCTCTCTCCCTTTGAAAAATCACCATGCCACTACTTTGGATCTGTGCGTGGGCATGCTTCTGTGTGACACCACTGCTTGGTGAGCAGAGTGCTACATGGAGAAATTAGACTGATTTTTTTTTTTTTTTTTTGCTTCTCCTGGCAAAGAACCTCTGTCCTATGTGTGACTTGGGTCAAGGGTGATCAGGGCCCCAGTATTTCTGCCTAGCATGCCTGGGGTAGGTTTTCCATGCAATGGGTGGGATGCTATGTGGAAGAAAGGAGTCTCCAGCCTCTTGGCCATATTTGCCTGTAATTTAGTTTTTGTGACATGGAGCTGCATGGGATGGGAAATGTCGGCACTCTGCCCCTCCCACTAGGATCTGGGGAGAGGGAGCCTCAATTTTTTGCCCTTACTTGCTCTGAATAAAATTTTAGTCACATTGAACTGGGTGTTGTGGAATGAAGGAAGGAACAGATCTTGCTTCCAGAACCACAGACTATTCGTTCCAAGATCTAGAAGATACTCTTAAGCATTAATGTGCTGAATGCCCTTAGGACAGTTTTCAAAGTTTTAAATGGTTGACTTTTAAAAATGTTTTTCTCTGGTTACAGTTGTTGTAGTGGGAAGAGTCTGCACAGTTCCTCATGCTGACATTATGTATGTCTCATGTTCTTTAAAATTTTTATGTCATGGTCTGGCACAGAATTAACTATAAGTAGTTGCAAAAGAAATGTATTTTTTCCTTAAGCACGGTGTACGTGTGTGCATATGTGCTCCTTTCCTGTCCTCTACCTCCTCTGATAGGCGCTAGGCTTGCTCTTTACCTGACTTTCACCTACTTGGATATGACTCCCTCCTTGTCACCCCAGTTGCTTTTCACTTTTGCTTTTATGCCTAGGCTTTGGATTTCTGCTCGAGTCATTGGAAATGGTGACACAATTTGTACACTGTCTACTTGGCTCACACAGGAGCTTTGATTTTCAGCCAGTCTCTCGGCTTTTGTAAACTAGTTTGTGGACTATCTTACTCAGATGTTGGTCTCCTTGAGACCACATTTGTTTTTAGTCATTAATGTTATGTGCTACAATCTCCATGTAGCAATAACATGGAAGATGGGACATGTTACAGTCAATATAAGACATCTGGGTTAACTGCCTACCCTAGGAATTTTATTTTAGGCTGTTTTCACTGAGGCAGCTGTCTGCTAATTACTTTCAAGACTGTATTACAATGAAACCCTTCTAAGGGGAAGGGAAAATCTATTAGATAAGGTGTCTTTTTAGATATGTCTATTAATGAAATAGCTTTCATCAGAGCAACTGAAATCAATGGATATTTTGCTTCAGGGAGTGTTGCTCTGAGGTTATATTGGAAGGGAGCTGATTTTTACTGGAAGTGGAGCAAGACATAAATTCATTGTTTTGGGTGGTGGTTGAATCTCATTTTGAGGATCTTACAGGATATGTTGCCTTAATTATCTAATGTGTAAATAAAATATTTGAAGGCACACTAATGAGTAAATATTCATGTAATCCTTTGCAGTTCTTTTGACAGTAGTCTCTCTTTTTCCTCCCATCTTCAGGGAATACCCAGTTGTATCTTAGCATCCTTCTTAAAAAGTATTTGATTCCAGTGGCCTGTGATGAAAAGTATTTTGAACCCATAATAAATTCATTACTACTTCTTACTATGTGGAACTGTAGTGATATGAGATTGGTTTTAGTTTCAAAATAATTTATAAACCCAATTAAGACTCGTTTAAATATTATGGTAGCTTGTTGAAGGTATAAGATCTGTTTCAAAAACAAAGATGCAGAGTTGAAAATTTGACTTTAAAACATTTTCTAGGTGAAATAAATATGTTATCTGTGTCTTTGTCCTTCAGGCTTCAGGAGCAATCAGACCTCTTGTATCTACTGTCATTAGTCCTTCGACAGAGGGCTGCTTAGACTACTCACTGGAACGTGCCAGACACAGGGCAAGTGAAATGCCACAGGCCTTTCTGTTCGATGTGATCTATGAAGCATATCGGCAGGTAAGAATCTTGGCTTCTTGAAAAAACTGTTGTGCTGGGAGTTGCCAAGACAGCCCTACACTTGGAGATTGGCTAGAACTCATGGAAGTCTGTATATAGTTTAACTGAAGGCTCAAATTGATGTGAGGGAAGTAGTCAGGATATGTTACTGTGGATCTTAAGAGAAAGACACAGGCAGAGGAATCCATGCATAATCTTCTTTATGCCCTGTCCCTTGAAAGTTCTCACAAAAAGCACACCTTTGTACTAATGAAAAGGCAGCAATGTGGGTGTGATGTTTCTCCCCAGGGTAGCCTATAAGAGGCCTGATGGGAGTTCCTATCGTGGTGCGGTGATTAACGAATCTGACTAGGAACCATGAGGTTGTGGGTTCGATCCCTGGCCTTGCTCAGTGGGTTAAGGATCCGGCATCGCTGGTGAGCTGTGGAGTAGGTTGCAGATGCGGCTCAGATCTTATGTTGCTGTGGTGTAGGCCGGTGGCTACAGCTCCAATTAGACCCCTAGCCTGGGAACCTCCATATGCTGTGGGAAACGGCCCTGGAAAAGGCAAAAAGACCAAAAAAAAAACAAAAAAAGAGGCCTGATGTCTAAGGTGTTGGGTTGGTCATGTAGATACCCTCTGCCTTTCACATAAATTTCAGGTTGCCTGGAGGAGAGCAGGTGTTCAGCATATAAACCATCTAGGCACAGTGAGCCAGTCTTATCAGTTAACTGTTGACTGGAAACACTCCCAAGAACCCAGTTCCCAGATGCTGGCCGAGGGCCCACCTGGTGAGCAGGTCTTTTGAAGTATAGAAATGTCAGCCTTGCTGTGATAAATACTGTGCACAGCTGTATAGACAGTTTGTTAAAATTTTAAAGATGAGTGATTTCAAAATACCAAATCATTCTTGTTTAGATTACACTGGATTGTCTTTGTTTCCTTGTCTTGGAAACATTATTGTACCTATAAATTTTACTGCCATTCATTTGTATTTACTGATTGTAAACAGTTATTAAATATCAGGTCTTATGCGTGTCAAACTTGCCCATGAAATGTGATCACTTAAAACAGCTAAGACAGTGCTTGGCTGATGTTAGACAATCAGTAAATAGAGATAGGAACCTTAAGAATATAAGACAATGTTAATATTAACATAAATAGTGACATTTTAATAAACTACTGCATTCATATAGAAAGTAGTTAATCACATGATGGATTGATATCAATTACTATCAGTTAACTCTTTTAAATATAGAGAACATAAATTAGAACCAGTTTTACTGGTATGAATAATTGGCCATTGTTTGTATTGTTAAAATTTGTTATACAGAAATTTACCTGTATTTGGTCAGTAATTAAATGCTATGCTATGAAAAAACCTCTGAATGTTCCATTGAGAAATCTTAGAGCCTAAATACTGCTGAGCTACACATCTGCCTAATATTTCTAATATTTTTTAAGATTAATGAATTTGTTCATCTTTATATAACATTTACATTAAGTGAATAAATTGTAGGTCTATTTGATAAAATTTAATACTATCTTATCATTGTCCCATTAGAATGCATGTTTCAACAGTGTTTTAAACCCTAATGCACTGAGACACTAGTTCTCAAACTATGGTTCCCAGATCAGCAGCATAAACATGTTTTGGAACTTGTTAAAATGCAAATTCTGGGACTCCACCTCAGACCTACTTAATTAATACTCTGGGAATCAGGCCCACCTATTTCTGTTTTAACAAACAAGCTTCCCACGTGATCCCAAATGACAATGAATTTTGGGAACCACCACCCTAAGCATCTATTCTATGTGATAAATTCTCCTCTTTTGCATTCTTGGGAGAATTGAGAACATAGTCACCAAAAAATAACTATTTGGTTCAGATAAGGAATTCTCACTTAAAGCATTTTTGGATGTTTTGAATAAAAGTTTTTAACAAAATTACTTTTGATCATAAAGGCATGTAAAAGGAATATGTGTAAAATAGTTCTGTCTGGTCTATATGATTTATACATATGTGTTTTGATTATAATGAATAGAGTCAAATATATAATTATAAAATACAATAATGTAATTCAAATATAAAATACACTAAAATAGGACAGAGTTCCAGGAGTGGGAAGTTGTTTTTATAGAGTGGTTAGAAGTACTCTGTGAACAGGTAAAATTTAAGCTAAATTGGGAAATAAGTGAGGGGATGAGTCATGCAGGTAACTGGGAGAACATTATTTTAGGTACGTGACAGAGAATATAAGGTTGATCCAGGCTAGAGAAGAGTGGCATCATGGGGTGGGGATGAAGAGAGGAGTAAAAGATGTGGTTGGAGAGGACTGGGGTCTGATGTCTTAGAGGGCCGTAAAGGCAATGGTATGGGCTTTAGATTTTTACCCTGAATGAAATGGGAAGACTGTATGGTATTGTATGGAATCCCACTTCTTTGGGGTCACCCTGTCACTTGGGATGGTGCCTTACAGAAAATAAGGGAAGAAGTAAGCTATAGCGACAGTTAAGGCAATTTTGATAATGGCATATTTGGTGTGAAGTGTTGGTGTTCTGAATATATTTAAAGGTAAAATGAGAATAAGCCAATTGGTCATACATGGGGATATCAGAATGGGAAGAATCATGGGTCCAAGGATTTTTTCTGAATAACTAAAATACGGTTGCTCTTTATTGAGACGGGAAATGCTAGAGAAAGAGATGGGTTTTATGTGACCAGATGAAGTTTGGTACTGATGAACTAAATTTGAGATTTCTTTTGGACAGAATGTCAAAAATGTTAAGGAAATAGTTGAACATATGAAACTATAATTCTGTAGAAAGGTCCAGGTAAAGATAGGCACTTGAAAACTGTTGTCCTACAGATATTTAATGCCTTGGAGTTAACTGACTAAAAACAAAGATAGATATAGAGAAAATAAGATGTACAAAAACTGAACCCTGGTGCATATATTGAGTGTGGGAAGATGTATTAGTTTCCTATTATTGCTGTAGCAAATTGCTACAAATTTATGGAACTAAAAAAAAAATAAAATAAAATTCTAGGTGTCAGGAATCCAAAATCAAGATGTCAGGGCTATGTTCCTTCATCGACGGGGAGACTATTTCCTTGACTTTGCCAGTTTTTAGAGGCCACCTGCATTCCTTGGCTCCTGGCCTATCCTTCAAACCATGCCAAACTCTTGGTTTCAATGTCATTGTCTAGCCTCCCTCTTAGAAGAATCCTAGTGATTTACATCATGCCCACCTAGATAACCCAGGATAATCTTCCCATCTCAAAATCTGTTACCTTTGAAGTCCCTTTGTCATATACATTAACATACTCAGATTCTGGAAATTAGGACCTAGATATCTTGGGGAAGGGTATTATTCAGAAGAGGAGTGGCCACAGAGTAAGAAGGTCATATCCCAGAATCCTAGTGAAGAAAAGGACTTAAGAATGTTTGAGCAATTACTAAATGCTGTGTAGTGGTCTTTAAAAAAAAAAAAAATTGAGAACTGATGATGAGCTTTCACGGCTTTCTTTTGTGGTGTTTATTTGGGGAGTAGGGTATGGGAACCTGGTTGGAATTGATTGACTACAGAATAGGAGGACCACTATTTAGAGGAGCTTCTATGCACATTGAGCAGAAAAATGGGGTGGTTGAAGGGGGTTTTAATGAAGTTTATATTCAGGTGAATGACATAATAGTGTGTTGATATGCTGAAGGAATAATTTAGTAGAGAGGAAGAGGCTGATTCTGTATCGAGAGGGCATGGGATATGGTGTATGGATAGTTCATACTATCTATACAGGATGACAGGGACAGCAGGGAAGACAATTTGTGGGTACAGGTATACATTAGTAGATGCGGTGGGAAGATAAGGAGTTTGTGGTCAGCCTTTTATTTTCAGTTATAAGGGCTACAAATGATCAGCTGAAACTTGTAGGGAGGGGAGGGAGGTAACTAGGCTTCAGGAAAGAAAAGATTTGAAAGAGTAAATACTTTTATTCTTGAATTTTTATACTTAGCCTAAAAATATACAAAATTATCCCAAGGGAAAAATACCTATTTTCAAGGCATTTATAGAAAACTGGAATATTAGGTAAAATTTATAAATCCACTGAGTGGCTCACTCATTACTGTGGGCCTGAAATGTGGCCTTGTGATATTTATCAAGGGTGTAACATTGCTTTGTGAAACTCCTGTAGAAAGTAAAGTATTCACCATTTCCTGAGTTGAGCAGATATTGGGCAGTTGTAACTAAGGTCATAGAGGCTCAGTCATACACAGAGGAGATAGCACCAGGCTGGGATCTTTGGTATCCTGTTGGAGAAGAGCAAAGAAGTAGAGTAGGTTTGTCTTTAAAGGGACTATATCTAACTTGAGTCTGTTTGCTGAAGGTATTTTGATAGAAAGCCTTTGAACTGATCTTTAACTATTGGCTAATTTTTTTTAACAAAATCACAAGTACTAACCCTTTTTTAAAAAATTTTGATTTTCTCTATCCAGCAGCATCATGTGATTTTTTTTTTTTTGTCTAATGTGATGAATTAACATGAAAGGCACAGTTACACTGAACCATCTTTGATAACATAAACACTAATTGCTATAATGTTTATGCTATTGGGTTTTTATTTAAAATTTTTTATTATGGTTGATTTACAGTGTTCTGTCAATTTCTGTTGTACAGTAAAGTGACCCACTTATACATATACTTAGCCACAAAAAAGAACAAAATGCCATTTGCAGCAACATGGATGGAACTAGAGACTCTCAGACTAAGTAAGTCAGGAAGAGAAAGACAAATACCATGTGAAATCACTTGTATCTGGAATCTAATTTATGACACAGATGAACTTATCTACAGAAAAGAAACAAACTCACAAACATGGAGAACAGACTTGTGGCCAAGGGGGAGGGAGAGGAAGTAGGAGTGGGAGTTGGGGGTGAGTAGATGCAAACTATAGCATTTGGAGTGGATAAGCCATGAGCTCTTGCTGTATAGCACAGGGAACTATAATCACTTTTTTTTTTTTTTTTTTTTTGTCTTTTTGCTATTTCTTGGGCCGCTCCCGCGGCATATGGAGTTTCCCAGGCTAGGGGTCGAATCGGAGCTGTAGCTGCCAGCCTATGCCAGAGCCACAGCAACTCGGGATCCGAGCCGCGTCTGCAACCTACACCACAGCTCACGGCAACGCCGGATCGTTAACCCACTGAGCAAGGGCAGGGACCGAACCCGCAACCTCATGGTTCCTAGTCGGATTCGTTAACCACTGCGCCACGACGGGAACTCCTATAATCACTTTTGATGGAACATGATGGAGGATAATATATACATAGTATTGGATTCAATTACCTGATATTGGGATTTTTTTCCTTTGTGTTGAGTGAAATTATCCTTTTTCATTTCTTGTGCTGTCTTGACTTGATTTCTGTAGCATTGCTGTATTATAAAATGAAGTGAGTCATTTGACTTTCTGAAAGAATTGTTATAAGAAATATAGTGAAATTCTGATAAAATTTCTTTGTATAACTATAAGTTTGGAGGTATTTTAAAGGGGAATGGGGCTAGAAGAACAGCCTTTTCCCCCCACTCTTTTGTTATTTGAGGACCTTCCATTCGGTTTTCCTTAGTGGACATTACATACCATTTTACATTCCCCCCCCCCAACAGTGTAGAAAGGTTCTGATTTCTCCATAACCTTGCCAACTCTTCACTTTTTCTCCATTAGATAATATCAGTCCTAATTATAATGAGATGATTTTTATGATCTCCTGTTGATTGATGATGTTGAGCTTCTTTTCAGATACCTATTGGCCATCTATATGTCATCTTTGGAGAAATGAGTGAATAACTATTTTGTCCATTTGTAAATTTGGTTGCTTGCTTTTAAGCTGATGTTTCAGATTTTGAATATTGACCTCAGGTTTAAATTTCTCATCACAGGAAAAAATTTTGTAACTATGTAAGGTGACATATGTTAACTAGATTTAATGGGATAATTTTGCACTGTATACAAATACAGAATTGTTATGTACCTGAAACTAATAGAGGATTATCATATGTTAGCAATCATATTTAAAGTATAAGACCCTTTATCAGATACATAGTTTAGCAAATATATTCTCCCATTCTTTAATTAATTCTGCTCTTTAATTCTGCTGATTATTTCCCTTTGCAGAAGATTTTTAGTCTCATGCCATCCAATGTGTCTGTATTTACTTTTGTTTCTTAGATTTTTGGTACTATATCCAAGAAATCATTGCAAAAACACTATCAGGAAACTTTCTCCTCTGTTCTAGGAGTTTTATAGTTTCAGGTCTTAGATTTAAAACTTGAGTTGCAGTTTAATCATGTGTATGATATAGGGGTCCATTTTAGTTAATTTGTGTCTAGATGTCCAGTTTCCCTAGCACCAGTTGGCAAAGAGACTGTCTTTTCCCTATTATTACTCTCAGAACCCTTGGTGGAGATCAGTGGCGCATTGTTACGTGGGGTTATCTCTAAGCTCTATGTTCTATGGTTAGTCAGTATCTCTGACTTTATCCCACTATCACACAATCCTGAGTACTGAACATGGTATTGTACTTTGGAATCAAGAAATGTGATAGAGTTTCAGCTCTTCCCCACTAGACCTATCCCTAGTGGATTATGGTTGGTAATTAGATTTCCTTCATGTCCTATAGATGTCGTTAAAGCCACTGTTTATTCTCCATGGTGCCCTATGGTGGGCAAGTCTTAGCTCAGGCTCTTCCATGATGTCCCTCCTCACTGCATGTTGCTACATTGGTGGTTGGAGTTGGTACTGATACTGTCTCCTCTCTCCCTCTATTGTTTGTTGTACAGAAGCTGTTCAGTCAACCCTCTGTTCTTGAGAAGGAATGGCTCTGTGTGTAAGGTGTAGATTCATTGTGTCCATGTGAGGAGCTGAGTTCTGGCTCTTCTTATGCTGCCATATTGGACTGGAACTTGATGACTATTATTAAACTTCCAGAAAAATTATAGCATGTCAAGATTGGCACAAAGAATATGACAAATCCTTGATAAATCAATAACCATTAAAGTTGAAATGTTATCAGTTGTATTGATATCATCATATTGGCATATTTTTTAAATCAAAAAGTTTTATCTTTGGGAAGAGGCCATCTCTAAAAAAATTAGTCATTTATATATTTCTGGAGACATGTCTATTGAATTCCTTCGCTCATTTCAAAAATTGGATTGTGTTTCTGAGTTGCAGGAGTTTATATTCTGGATAATAACACTATCAAATAGGATTTTCAAATATTTTCTCTGTGTGGATTGCCTTTTCACTTTGTTGGTAGTGTATTCTGTATAACTTTTGGTTTTGATATGGTCTAATTCATCTATTGAATTTTGTGTATGTTTTTGGTGTCATATCCAAGAAATCACTGCAAAAGCCAACATCATGATGTTTTCCCCTAAGGTTCTTCTAAAGAGAATTTTCTTCTAAAGAGTATTTTCTAATGGTGTTACAATTTTAGTTTTTGTGCGTAAACATTTGTTTCATTTTTTTTTCTTTTCAGGGCTGCACCTGCGGCATGTGGATCCTCCCAGGCTAGGAGTCAAATCAGAGCTGCAGCTGCCAACCTACACTACAGCCACAGCAAACTCAGATCTGAGTCATGTCTGCAACACACACTGCAGCTCAAGGCAATGCTGGATCTTTGACCCACTGAGAAAGGCCAGGGGTCGAACCTGCATCCTCATGGATACTAGGCGGTTTTTTAAACCACTGAGCAACAATGGGAACTGCCTTTGTTGCATTTTTTTTTTTTTTTCGCACTCACACATGCTTGCACTCACTCACTAGCTCGCTCGCTCTCCCATATACTCAAACAGAAAGGCCGCCTCTGTTGCATTTTGAGTTCGTTTTTGTATATGGTGTAAGGTAAGAGCATAGCTACATTTTTTTACATGTGGATATCCTCTTTTCCCAGCATCATTTGTTGAAAAGACTGTCATTTCCCCTTTGAATATAGTTTTTGCACCAAATCATTTGACCAAAAATGTAGGCGTTTATTTCTGGTCTCTATTCTGTTCCACTGGTCTATAAGTCTGTCTTTATTCCAATACCACACCGATTTGATTACTGTAGTTTTGTAGTAAGTATTGATATCAGGAAATGTGATACCTCCAATTTTTTAAGGATAGCTTGGGCTATTTGGAATAATAATACACTTTTTACAGTAAAATACTGACTGTATTTTACTCTGAATCTTTTCTTCTTTCTTCATTGTTTAGCCTAATGCCTCAAATCTAGTAGAATTTTTTGTTTGTTTGTTTTGTTTAGATGTGCATTTTAGTGCTGCTCTTGCAGCATATGGAGGTTCCCAGGCTCGGGGTTGAATTGAAGCGGTAGCTGCTGGCCCATACCACAGTCACTCCAGATCCAAGCCAAATCTGTGGCCTACACCACAGCTCATGGCAACACTTGATCCTTAACCCATTGAGCAAGGCCAGGGATCGAACCTGCAGCCTCATGGATTCTAGTTGGATTCGTTTCTGCTGTACCACAATGGGAACTCCTAGTAGATGTTTAATACATATTATTGTCAGAAGTCTGAAAATTGTGAGGACTTTTTATAGTATAAAATAATGGAATGCTCTTAAACAGAAGCTAAGTTTATTTTCCTTATGTACGTACCATGGAGTAGAAAACTGGATGTAATGTAGAAACCCTACAGAGGGTATTTTTTTTTTGTTTGTTTGTTTGTTTGTTTTCCTCCCATGCTCTTACTCTGGTTCACGTTTGTTCCCTTAGGAACTGTATTAAGAAAGCTATGGACATCTGTGTTTACCTGCATTAGGTGATTTTTTTAAAAATGCAGTGTGGATGAAGTCCAATCACAAGTGTGTGCAAGAACAACAAAAGATCAGGCAAATAGAGGACATGGAATTAGACTGGAGAGAGGATAGCAAAAGTAATAGGGTTGTTACTTTCTTCCTGTGGTTTGTCCTAAATTCATGGCATTGTAATGGAAAAATCAGATCCCAGGGAAAAAATTGCTAGTCTGGAGATGGCTGGAAATCTCTTGTACGTCTTTTTCTGGTAAGAAAGTTAAAGGCAGGGAACACAATGTGTGGGAAGAGGCATACAATGGAAATAGTTACTATTATAAGCAGTAGGCAAAAGGGCCTCCTGGAGCTGTCAATGGCTTTTTGTTATATCTCTAAAATCCTGATCTGTTTGTTACAGAATTTGGCAGGAGAAGCTGCTTTTTCAAATGGAAATGAACTGAGAAATGCACTATTTTCTCTTCTTGATCTTTCACTGCAGTACTCTGCACCTCACAGTAGGTACTGACTTGTAGACCACAGTTGGGAGAGGGCAGGATTCATAAGGAGGCTTGAGAAATTAGACACTGAACAATGGTACATAACTAGTAGTCAAATTCCAGGCTTTGTATGTGAAAAAAACCTGACAGACACTGGCATACAGTCAATCCTAACTCATCCTCTTCCAAAAATGACAGAGCTGCAGATGACCAAGGAATTCCATGATCACATCATAGACTGTCCTGTCTACTAGCAAAGAGATGCTCTTATTTAGGGGAAAGAAGTAAGGTTCAAAATGAAAAACTTTGGTTCACTTGCTAGGTGTGGGTTAATCCAGAGTCAGATAATGAAATCTTACCTCATTTAGTGGTTTGGGCTTATGATGTTGATTTGTGTAGTATATATATTAAGCTATTCCCTGGTTGTTATCAGTTGATGGCCAAAAAGTTTCCTAGGAAAATTTAAGAGCTTAAATTCCTATCTGAGGCTTTTTTTTTTTTTTCAGAAAAATTGTAGAATGAGGGAAGAACTATGGTGAAATATTTTAAGCATGTATTTTATCATGAAGGAATATAAATTTTAAAATTGAATTCACAAACTAATTTTTTTAGGTGGATGAATTAATGATTCTTTTCTGTTCATCTCTGAATTATATGCTGTTGTGGGGGTATCTGATTTATACCTACCTGTGGTGGGTGTTGCTGTGTTAATTTGGCTAAATTGGGAATTATTTTTCTTGGTTAGACAGGCCACAAGAATTAATGAGTTTTAATTAACTCTGGCTGAATTTAATTAAGGCTGAAATGAAGAAGGAGCCGTTTTTTTCTAAGGTCTTTTTCTATCAGATGGAGTGACCAAAAGACCCAAAGACGCCTGGTAGGTTCCACCCTTTCCTCACCATCTCACTCCATCTAGCTTGTCTATTGGAACTATTGATGATTACTAGCCCTAGTTCACCATCAGTCAGACAATGGGCTGGAAACCAGTTGAGGCAGTAGCTACATATATGCCTCCATGACTTTCTTGTGCTTCCTGCCCATCGTTGGCAGGATGAGCTTATCTGGTGAGGCGGACTCATCAGTGATGCCTTTTCTTATCCTTCAACCTACCTTTCTGCTCCCATGTTTTTTCCAGGAACACAAAACCTGAAGTCTATTTCCTATAATCCCTTACTCCCAAGACTGATGGATCTAATTCAGCTGGAGTTTTGTCCATACTGTGTCCACTTATATCTTACACAAACAGCTTTTACTGTTAATGTCATTGTTAAATTATTTTCTTAACCATTTTTAGAAGATACACATGTCTCTTATAAAATAATTTTCCAAGGTATTTTATGCCAAAGTTGTTGGAGGTTTGTAATACAGCTTTCTTTTTGGGTGTTTCACAAAGTATTGCCAAAGGAACCAGTAGGAAAATTTTTCTTTTAAGTGGTTCCGGGAGGGTTTTGTTTTATTGGGCTGTTGCCTAGAACACTGAAAAATCATAGTGACATAAAAAGATTATTAACTATATGCTAATATTAAATCTGGCATATTTAGGAACCAACTTTGTTATAGAGAATAGTTATATCTGAAATAGTTGAGTGGGGTCCAACCTTTCAAACTACATGCCCTTGAACATGTTCTGAAGTATCGTGGACTTCTAACAAATAAAAATCTAATCTCTTCCCTACACATAATTTCAAAGTTGATGTCAGTGTTTTTAATGGCCACTGTTATCTGTGGGCGTTAGTATCTTGGGAAAGGGTTTGATATTTCAAAACAAGCTTGAGATGTAGTTTAGCATTATCTGGGCCTTAAAGGAGTTATTTTCATATGTTTTTGAATAAATTCAATTTCTTTTAGAACTAGTGGAAATCAGCTTTTTTACTGAGAATATTTTGGACAAGAGTTTATTTGGAGTGAAACTTATGAGCACTATGATTGCCATGCTGGCCAATACACTTCATAAACCTCATGGTAGATAGTCTGAAACAAAATAGTGTAGGGTATTCTCTGGACTCTGTGCCCAGTCATTTCCCGGGGAGTTTGGCTCTTAGTAATGACAGAATTGCTTGAATAGCCAATCTTCCAATGGATAAAAATTAAAAACTCCAGAATCTTATCTCTGTTGAGAGCGACTGAGACATGAATAGAGAAAGGTGAATAGAGAAATACATGTATGTAGTTGTATGAGGGCAATGAGGAGGGACCAAAAGTGGGTAAAAATTGGAAAGCAAAGCAGAAAATCATACTAGGTAAGACTGACATTTATTTACATAGTGCACCGCTCAGCTCTGAATCCTGTCATCAGTGTTGCTGGATCCCATGGAAATCTTTGCTTGGCTGAGGAATTTTAAGCTTCATCAGTGGAGGGCGCTGAAGAGACACTGTGGGCGGAAGGGTTTTTGCATCCTGAATCTGGTGTGCTTCCACCCCAGCAGCTGCCGTGGGCATGTGTGTGTGGCCCTTGGTGCCATTTACTCTACAGAGAGTTGTGATGCGAGTTCTGGCCTGCCATTCTCTGTCTGCCAGATGGTGCCTGCTGACATACTGTTGGAGGATTTCCTGTTCATGGTCCTGGACTGCAGTTCTGTGTGTGCCACCCTTGGTTTCTTGGCACTCTAGCAGGAGGCTTTGGGCTTGTCAGTCCCTGTACACCGTTCCTTGCTCATCAGTCTGAGGCTGCTGGCCATCCAGAGGGGCTTCCGGCTTGCCAGTCCTCATCATGGTTTCTAAGTTGCAGCCTTGGCTTGCTGACCAGTTTACAGTCTTTGGCTCAAGTCAAGCTGCTAAACTTCTCCACTGTACAGTGGGCCACAGCCATACTTGCTCCAGTGTGATCCAAATCTCAGCCTTGGATAGACGCCCCCTTTCTGAGTTTATTCCTTCCGTAGGTGTTTTCCTTCAGACTTAGTATGTTTTTTAGAGTTCTGTTGTATTCATTCTTAGTGTTATTCACTATGTGCAATAATTATAGCATGCCTTAACTCTTTCCTGCTCAGGCTCTTGTGTAGTTTACAAGTCCTGACAAAACATTGAACCATGCGTGAAGTGTTTTTTCCCTGAGATCACTTCTCAGTCCCTGTAGTGGCAAGGCAGAGAGCTATTTTTTTTTGTCCTGAGAAGCCAGGGAAGTTGGCCATTGAGGGAGATACTCTGGAATGTGGGGATCCACAGAAGAGGGAAACTGGAAACCCACATATAACATCTCCTCAAGCTGTTGCTGATCCTCGATATCTGCATGTCTGGGGCAGCAGTCCAAGAACCCCAGGGGATAACATCAACTGGAAGCCTGGTGGAGGATGAGCTACTCACCCACAGGAAGGACGGGATTAGGAGGTGGAGTCTTGCTGTGTTAAAGGGTGTTGGGAAACACCTCTGGCTTTTCGTCAGTATTCTAGAAGAGTATAGATGATGTATTTCAAAATTATTAAATACTAAAAATGTGCGACATGTTAAGGAAACCTCAATAGAAAAAGGTCCAGAGGTTGGAAAAAGCAATATAAGACTTTAAAACTATGACAAATACATTGAAGAATCTATAAGACATGGATTGATAAACAAGGTTGATATAATTGATGATTGATAAAGAATTTCAGGACAAAATATGGAAAGGGTAAGAAATCAAATGGAAATCTGAGAACTGAAATATATCCTTGACTTAAAAAACAAAACCAAAACACACTGAAACTGTTGGCTCTGATCAACAGTGAACTAAAGAATGGAACAATGAATTTGAAGATAGCCTGGGTTCCAGAAGATCAGAGTAGAAGCTGCCAGTCTTATTCCAGCCCGTGTCCAGATCTTGCACACCATAACTTCTGTAGTACCCTATAGGTCAGAACAGTTAAAGTCCAGCCTGTACATTTAGGCAGGGAGAACAAACACCCGCTTCCCACAAGGAAGTTGGGACTTCAATCCATTGCAATCATCATGTAAGAATAAAAAGTGTGGAATTGCACAGGTCTTAAGTTTTAGTTTTTGTTACTTGTATGTTGAGTAATTTTCTATACTTTGGAGTCTTGATATTTTTGACCATAAAAGGGGGTAATATCTTTGCTGGGTTGTTGAGAAGGAAATAACTAGAAATAGCAAGTAAAGGAAGCTACACATTATTGTAAATCCATTGTTTCAGTTTGTTCAGTCTCTTGTAAAGTGCTAACATGTAAAAACTTACTTAATTCTATAAAAGTAATGTCTTTAAGTTTCTTCTAATACTGAGATTTAGAAGCAACCTAGAATATTTTCCCCTGGAATTGTGTGTGTTCAAATTATACTTTGCCAATGAGCATGGACGGGATATGTTGAGATGAGTAGAGTTTGAAAGGACCATCTAATGGTCGTTTGGTTGGTGCCATGAACATGAATGGAAATGAGATATTAAAGCAAGCCAAGCAGATTGAGCTGATGGAAAGATGGGGTTCAACATATGACAAGTTAGACAAAACACATTTTTCAGATGAATCAGCAAGGATATTTTACACTGTATTAGAGAAGGAAGAGTTGCTTTGAAAGAGATTTCAGGCTTAAGTTAGAAGGAAAAAGTTTCTTTCAATAGCAAAAAATAATGGCTTTTATATATAAAACTCCAATAATAATTGACCCTTAGCTTACATAACTAAAATATTAAATCACATTTCTATTCAATGATAAACTTCTTCCTTTAAAACAATTTCTACATAGCAATTGGACGCTAGAATGTATTCATCGAACAGGTAGTAAATCCTTATTACATGATATAGAGCTGCTTGTCCTTTGCTTTGACAGCTCTCATTTGGGTGCTTGCTAAGTTGAAACTTCGAGTTTGAGCAGGTGTTTTTGGCTGTTGCTGACTGCTGTGTGAGTTGGAATTGTTTAGAGAGTGGAATCGACTGTGGAGGAGTGTATGTATCTTCAAGGCTATTGGGTCCCTTGACACTGATTTAAAATGTGCTATTTGACCTGATACTTGTTTTGTTAAATTAACATCAAGTTTTTCTTTCACACAGAAAGGGCAACTAGCTCTCTAAGTACTTTTTGGAGGGCAGAGTAACTGGAATGTGATAGGTCCATTTGGTAGTGAAGTCGAGGACACTTAAAAAGGTCAATAAGGGTCTATTAAATGGTAACACCAAAATAAAAGTAACAGCCTGATGATAATACCCATTATGTTTCCTGAAACTGAGTCTTACAATGACATGTATATGCTAATATGTTCTGATAAAATTTGGCCATAAAATCTATAATTACTTGGGCAAATACCTTTTAATAAGCTTTGGTAACCCAGGATAAAAAGACTAGATATTATTTCTTTAGCTGGTTAGTTGTGAATATATTAAACAGTGCATTTTCATTAGTATGTCATTTGTCTTTATCTGTGTTTATCTTTTTAACTTTGAGATTTAGTTCTAATATTGAATGTTTTTGATATACATGCCATAGAGGAATGAGTATATGTTAAAAAGAGGATGACTACATTATTTTCTAATGGCTGTAGTGTAGTGGGGTGGGGGTTGGGGAACATTGTATTAAAACTGAAGCATTTAATGACACTAAACTCCTTTCTTGGGAACATACCCTTATCTTGCCTATTATAGTATTTAGAATAATAAAACTATAAGGAAGGCATATATCCTCCATTTCTAAGAAAAACTAAAAATTTTATTTTTATTTTTTGCCTTTTTAGGGCCACACACATGGCACATGGAGGTTCCCAGGCTAGGGGTTGAATTGGAGCTGCAGCTGCCAGCCAGTCTACAGCACACCTGCAGAAACGCCAGATCCAAGCGGCGCCTACAACCTATACCACAGCTCATGGCAATGCCGGATCCTTAACCCACTGCGTGAGGCCAGGGATTGAATCTGCGTTCTCATGGATGCTAGCCTGATTGATTTCTGCTGAGCCGCAATGGGAACTCGAGAAAAACTAAAAATTTTAAGATGCTTTGGTCAGACTTTTTTTCCTTGCCCTTAAAACAATCTCAAGTTTCTGTGTAAGTTGAAAAAAAATATGTCCACAGCCTCTTGGGGCTAATGACAGTCCATTTTGTGTAGTCTTTGTGTTCCCTACCACAAACTATTAAATGGAATGAAGAGTATTGAGAAGCCAGACTTCCTGTCCCTAGAAGTAGGCTAGTCTACTTTGTACCTAATTCTGATAAATTGTGGAAAGTGTAAGTGCCTTTTGTTTTCAACCGTATTAAAGATCATCATGTCCTGGTGGTGTATAAAGCCTTGTACTACTACATCAAAAAATTGAACTGTACGTTGAGGGCTACATTTTAAGTTTGACTTCTTATACTTACCATGGCTTTCTTACTTCAGATGAAGGAGTTTACTAAATTGAGTTTACTCCTAAAAGGAATATTCTTGCCATCATATGTTCTTTTCCAAGAGGATGCTGTGTATCAAATTGTGAACTTATGATGTCATCTGTCAATAATGTATTATTTTCAGTTAAGTATTTTTGTAAAAACTGAATTTAATTAAAATATTTTCTTAGAAACTAATTTAAATGGTAAATAGTAAATACTCCTGGTGGACCTGTTGGCTTCTACTTTCTAGAAGATGAAACACTGTAATCATTTAAAATGGTATTGAAGCTTGGTAGCACTCTCATTAGTATGCGTCCAGGTAAAGTAGATCCTAAGGTGTCAAGAATGACAAAAATAAATTTGGAAACACCAATTCCAGTTTGAAGTTTATTTTTTATAATTTTTTCACACTTAAAAATGTAAAGAGGAGTTCCGGTCATGGCGCAGTGGTTAATGAATCCGACTAGGAACCATGAGGTTGCAGATTCGATCCCTGGCCTTGCCCAGTGGGTTAAGGATCCGGCGTTGCTGAGAGCTGTGGCGTGGGTTGCAGACACAGCTCGGATCCTGTGTTGCTGTGGCTCTGGCATAGGCCGGCGGCTGCAGCTCCAATTAGACCCCTAGCCTGGGAACCTCCATATGCCGCGGGGGTGGCCCTAGAAAAGGCAAAAAGACAAAAAAAAAAAAAGAAAAAAAAGTAAAGAAAAAAGACAAGGATATACTAACTGATGCTATTGTTAAACTGATGCTGTTGTTAGCAAACTGAAGCCAACTTAGGATAAGGGATATAATTACAGTAATGAAGAGCCACTTGACTTTAAAAATCTGACCAGTTGAGTTTGGTTCTTAGTTCTTAAACTTACTAATGGTGTGATTGTAAGCAGTTATTCAGCCTGTCAGTTTGTTTCCTTATTGATAAAATAGGTGTAGCTAAAAGGAGTACCTATTACAAAGGATCAGTGGGAAGTTTGCACTAACACCTGTGAAGTTCCTGGTACAGTGCCTGATGTTACAAGTCTCTATTAGCTGTTACTATGTACAAATATTCCCCAAACTCTATGGCATGCAACAACAGTCATTCTTGCTTACTTGGTCTGCAGGTTTGGCTGGGGTTGGTTGGTAAAAGTTGACTTGACTGGGTGGCTCTCATTATGGCTTGTCTTATTATAGCTCCTTGCTGGCTCCCTGCGGAAAGCTGTGCTTCCAGTTTGCCCTATGTATGCTTCTCCTGGAGCCCAGGCTTTAAGGGCTGCAACTAATGTTGGAAGATTTCATAACAATGGTAGAAATTACAAGAGATGGAGTAGAAATGTGATTCTTCATAAGGTATAGGCATGGAATTAACACATTGCCACTTTTATTTTGTTGGACAAAAAGTAAGCCATGTGACTAATCCTGGCATTAGTGCAGTAAGCAAATAGGCTTGTCATTTATGAGATGATGGCAAGTGTGTGTGTGTCAAATTCTATAGGGAAATGAAAAAATTATGACCAATATTTCATTCTTGAGTAGTCAACAGATACTGGGTTTATTTCTGCTATTTCACCCCCCCCCTTTTTTTTTGGTCTCTTTAAGGCCACGTCTGTGGCATAGGGAAGTTCCCAGGCTAGGGGTCATAGCAGAGCTGTAGCTTCTGGCCTATGCCACTGCCACAGCAAAGCTGGATCCAACCGGTGTCTGCAACCTACACCACAGCTCATGACGGGGTCCTTAACCTACTGAGCAAGGCCAGGGTGCAAACCTGCTTCCTCATGGATACTAGTTGGGTTTGTTACCACTAAACCATGATAGGAACTCCCTATTTTATTTTTAATATCTTTTTTTTTTTTCCTTCTTAACATGAACTTTCTGGCATGAAGAAAATGGGTGCTTGAATCTGTAACATTCTTGTGGTTTTAGCAGCGTTGTAAGTCTGACTAGCCAGATACTATTTTCTCAGCTAGCACAAGCTTTTCCCTATGCTCTGGTTTAATTTCACCCCGTAGAGAACAGCTTAAATGTCATTCCTTATAAAACATTCTTACCTATACTTCCTCCTACTTTTATAATTCCCTTCTAAAATTTTCCTTAATAGTACTTATTTTAGTCTGTAATTATGTTATTGGTCTGGTTTACTTGTCTGTTAGCTTTATCCCCCTGTAAGTTGTAGTCTTGTTCACCGAGTTACTGTGAATGCTGAGCCCAGCACCTGGCATATAATAGCTACTGAGTTAAAAAAACAAAAAAACCTTATAAAAATTAAAAATTTGGAATAAATGATGGATATAGGTATATTTTTTTAGTTGAAGTTCAGTATCTTTGGTATATCTCATCTTGGTGTAGCATCTTACTACAAGCACTAATTTTTTATTTATTTATTTTTCCTTTTTAGGGCTGTCCTCGTGGCACATGAAGTTCCCAGGTTAGGGGTAGAATTGGAGCCACAGCTGCAGGCCTATGCCACAGCCACAGCAATGCGGGATCCAAGCTGCATTTGCAACCTACACCATAGCTCATGGCAGCACCAGATCCTTAACCCACTGAGTGGGGTGAGGGATTGAATCCTTGTGGATATTAGTTGGGTTCGTTTCTGCTGAGTCACAGTGGGAACTCCACTTTGGTATTTTTTTATAGACCATACTGTCTATAAATCCTATCACTTTTTGCTTACCTGAGAATGTCATAATTTCTTCCTCATTATTGAAGGATTTTTTTTTTAATTTGTTGGCAAAGAGTTGATTAGTTATATTAGTGTCAGATGTATAGCAAAGTGAAACAGTTTACACATACACATCCGTTCCTTTTCAGATTTTCCCATATAGGTTATTACATAGTACTTTATAGATTTCCTTGTGCTATATAGTAGGTCCTTGATACTTAACTATTTTATAAATACTAGTGTGTATATGTCAATGCCAACCTCCTAATTTATTTCTCACTCACATTTCCCCTTTGGTAACTATAACTGGGTTTTCAAAATCTTTGAGTCTGTGTCTGTTTTGTAAGTTCTTAGGTACCATTTTTTAAAATTAGATTCTACATATTTGTGATCTCAGGTGATATTTGTCTTTTTCTGTCTGACTTTCTGTCTGACTTAGTATGATAATTTCTAGCTCCATCCATGTTGCTGCAGATGGCATTATTTCATTCTTTCTTACAACTGAGTAATAATCCATTGTATACATGTATCCCATCTTCTTTATCCAGTCTTCTGTTGATGGTCACTTAGGTTGCTTCCATGTCTTGAAGGATTATTTCATTGGATATAGAATTCTTGGTTGACAGTCTTTCAGGGCTTGGAATATGTTTTCCCACTGCCTTCTGGCTCCATGGTTTCCATTAAGAAATTGTAAATCTTACTAGTGAGTCTTGTGTATAAGTTACTTCACTGTTGTTACTTCCAAAATTCTTGTCTTGGGTTTTTGACAGTTCAGCACTCATGTATCGAGATATGTTCTTTCTTGCTTTTTATTTTATTTGGAGTTAATCTTAAATGTTTAGAAAAACATTTTTATCAAACTTAAGAGTTACTCAGCCATTACTTCTTCACAGTCTTTTTGCCCCTTTCTCTCCTTTCCTCCTAGGTGGGACATTATCATGCATACCAACATATAAGATCTGTCTTCAATGTGCCAATTGTTTCTTCTGACTGCTCAACCATACTGTTGTGTCTATATAGTGAATTTTTCATTTCTGTTATACTTTTCAATTCCAGAATTTCTGTCTGGTTCTTAATAGTAATTTCTACTTGATTAATATCATCTAACAGATTAGGCAAATTTCTTATACTTTAGTTCTTTAGACACGGTTTACTTCAGTTTATTGTATTTTTTATTTTTAATTTTAGTGGAGTATAGTTGACTTTCAGTGTTGTATTAGTTTGAGGTGTACAGCAAAGTGAGTCAGTTACATACATACATATATCCATTTTTTTTCCCCATATAGGTTATAGACCATTTTATTTATTTTTTTATGTCTTTTGTCCTTTTAGGGCCGCACCCTGAGCATATGGAGGTTCCCAGGCTAGGGGTCTAATCAGAGCTGTAGCCGCTGGCCTATGCCAGATACACAGCAACGTGGGATCCAAGCTGCATCTGCGACCTACACCACAGCTCACGGCAACACTGGATCCTTAACCCACTGAGCAAGGACAGGGATCGAACCCACAACCTCATGGTTCCTAGTCAGATTCGTTAACCACTGAGCCAAGACGGGAACTCCCGGTTATAGACAGTTAAGTCCATTTCTCTGTGTTATACAGTAAGTCCTTGTTAATTATGATTTATATATAGTAGTGTGTATATGTTATTTCCATCCTCCTAATTTCTCCTGCCACTCCCCAACTGTTTCCCCTATGGTAACCTTAAGTGTGATTTTGGAAGTCTGAGTTTGTTTCTAGTTTATAAATAAGTTCTTCTGTATCCTTTTGTAGTATATTCCACATAGAAGTGATATCATATGATTATTTGTCTTTTTCTGAATTACTTCACTTTGTCTTAACTCTAGACCCATCCATCTTGATACACATGACAGCATTTTGTTTTTTGTTATGGCTGAGTAATAGTCTATATATGTATATATGTACCATATAGTCTTTATCCATCCCTCTATTGTTGGATGTTTAGGTTGTTTCCATGGTGTGGCTATTGTAAATAGTGCTGTAGTGAACACTGGCATGCATGTATCTTTTTGAATTATAGATTTCTCTGGATATATAGCCAGGAGTGGGATCACTGGATTATATGATAGTTTTACATTTAGTTTTTTAATTGTTGAATTTATTTTGAAAATCTTATTTAAGTCTTCCTTTACTAAGCCCAAGGTCTAGGCTGCTTTAGGACAGTTTTCTCTTAAATTATTATTCAGTAATTATCTTCCAGTTTCTTTGCATCTGTTATTTTTTGTGGAACTGGTTATTTTTAGTAACATGGAAACTTAAGAAAATTGGGACCAATTCCCCTAGCATTTATGTTTTAAATATTATGTTTTTTTCTACTCTTCAATGACTGTCCTGAACTAATTCTCTAATATTTGTAGTTTTTGTCATATGTAGCCATTTGAAGTATATTAAGTTAGCTTGTAGCAGTTAGGTAGTGGTTAGAGATTTCCTCAAATATCTGAAACTAACAATGTTTCAGCTTTGTCTAGAAGCTTTCTCTGTGGGGGAATGCTTTCTATGCTCAGAAAAGCAGTTAGTCCTCTCATCAGCTTATAAAGATGCAAAAGATCAGCCAGAAGTGAGAGTGTAGAGTCTTTGCTTATTAAGTGCACAGCCCCGTGTGTATAGGTGGCCTTTTCTAGATTCCTAGGTATAGGTTGGAGCTTTTCAAGTTCCCCAGTGGACATCAAAATTCAATATACGTTCATGATAAAAACTCCTACCAAAGTAGGCATGGGGGAACGTATCTTAACATAATAAAAGCCATTTAGTTTTCCTATTAATTGTTTTGGTTAGCTTATTTGTTAACACCATGTTGGGCAGCTGCAGTGGTAAATAGCACTGATAGTTTTAAAGCTGATGCTCCCAGGGAAACACTGTGCTGGAAAGCTCCATCTCAGGTCAAGTAAAGACAGATCTTAGAATCTGGGCTTTCTCAGGGGACTTCTAGACAGGTCAAATAATGGCAGTTACCTGAGAATTGGGATTTTTAGAAACTCCAACTTTGCTTTCCCTTACTCAATTACTTCCAGGCTTCTGGTTGTCATTGCAGTTGTAGGTAATTGGTTTTCAAGGCCATTTTCCTCAGAAGAGTGTATGGCAAAACAGGGAAAATTCAAACTCTAGGACATAACTTTGTTTAATTTTCATAGTTCTTAAAAGGTTTATTTTCATAATATCTGCCAATTTTATTTCTCTTATTAAATAAAATTTTTGAAAACTTGGCTCTTTGCTGAGTTCCTTCAACAAGTAATACTGCTTGACTTTCATGTGCTTTTTATAAGTCTGTTATTCCTAAGTTGAGTATCAATGTCAAATACTTAAGAGCCAAATATACAAAAGTTGATCCTTGACTATATACTATTTACATGTTACATCTATTATGTTAATTATTTAAAATTATATTTTAGTACCAAATAAACATTTTCTAAATGTCTTGTTCTTTAAATTGGAAATACCACTTTCTAAAATGTTTGTCTCCTTTGATGTTTTAATTATGGTTAAGTAGACATGCAAGATTAACAGATCAGGCATATTTTCTCTATATATACTAGTAGATAATTTCCACATTAGATAGATTTAGTGGGTTAATGCTCTATGTGATGAAATAGCTAAAGTGTTTAAGCTTTTACTTGAGATGTTTCTGGAAACAATAACATCAGTGACTAATACAAAGCAGATGCCTACATTGAACTAGTAGGTTCAGAATAAGTTCTTAAGATGTGTAATCAAAGGCTCACTTATTAAATATGGGCTCATTATTGATATAGAGATATCATGGTTGGCATGATACCAATAGTTAGAATTTAGAAAAAGGTGTGTATGTGAGAAAGGAAGAGAGGGAAACTAAAAGATGAGAAAGAGAAACAGATGCAGAGCAGCTAAAGGTGGGGGAGTTAGAGAAGAAATAAAGAGAAACACAGACAAAAGGATAAAAACGGGGTAGACACTTAAAGAGGGAGAGAGAGATGGAGCATATTCTGTGGAAAAGCTGAACTAGGAAGGGTTAAAACCTAATTTTCCAAGTTGTGTTCCATGGGACATTGCTCTTAAGTTTTGAAAATATATTTGGGAAATGCTAGACATGATACCCACCATTTGAATATTTACAGTGCCTGTTAGTAAACTAAAGTCTCTGAAATGAAGTTTCTGAAGTTTGCCAATGCTAGCATGTCCCAAACATAATTGCATAAGGAACTCTTGCTGTAGATCACAGCCAGTAACACTGAGAAAATAGTGTAATTCTGCACAAGAAACTGATGGATTTGTAGTCAATTTTATCTATTTATTTTAGCTTGCATTTTAATTAAAGATAAAGGGGAGATAAGTGAGGAGTAGTGGCAAGTAAAGGCAACCTTATTTTAAATATTCTTCTGGGGATTAGAAATCTACTTTTTTTGCTAAGCTGTATCATAAAAATACTGTAGATAGTAATGAGGTGTTTGATTTTTAAAAAGAGCTATTTGTGCTATAGAACTTTTAAGAAAAGAAAGATTTGGTCCTTAATGCTTAGCACAATTCCTGACATATGGGATTTGTTGATTGGTGTGTGTGTGTGTGTGTGAAAGAGAGAGATAGCTGAGTGCATTTTATTGTGATCTTTCGGATGATACAGTTCCATGGAATTTATTATTACAAGGAAGAAAGCTGGGGAAAATGAAAGTTATTTTCAGCTTCTGATCCTTGGTGACTTACCTTTACCTCCTCTAGATGGGTAAATTCAGGGAATGCTATTGAAAACTTTCAAAACAAGCAAGATCGTTTGTTGGTCTGATCTGATCTGAAAATCCCACAGAGTTGAATGCAGTATTTCTTGTACTTGAGGTTGACATCATGGTTTCTAGGGACTTCGCCTTTTTATCTTCTGTTGCTGCAACCTAATGAGAACTGCATTTAATTTGGGACTTTGTTCTTAGTAACTAAAGAGATTCCTTATGAAGATACTTAGTTGAAAGCTTAATCTGACCAGAGAATCTCTGGCTTTGTGTGTGTGTGTGTGTGTGTGTGTGTAGGATTGATAATACTGTTTCTTGGTGGTTCACAGCGGAGAAGAAAAGATTGGGCACAGGATGAAGCAGTACCACTAGGGAGTTAATTTTCCACGTATATATCATTTAATAGTTTATAATTTAAGTTCATTTCCTCTGTTAATCAATACTATTTGTACATAATCTAAGGACAGTGGAAGGCATGACTACCCTAAAAGCAGTCTTGAGTTAAAAATGGCTGCAGATAAACTATTCTCAGATAATCCAGATGGTAATAGTATGTGGTTTCCAGAGCCATGATTTACACTAAATTTTTTGGTAAGAATCTGTTGGATATCTCTGGAATATATTTTGAAAATATACTACTTTTTCATTAAAAATTTCTATTTTTATCAGGTACATTTAGAAATTCTAGAAATAAATTGATAAAATAATAAATTCATGGAAGTTCCTATCATGCTCAGCAGCAGTGAACCCCAGCTAGTATCCATGAAGACTCGGGTTCGATCTCTGGCTTTGCTCAGTGGGTTAAGGATCTGGTGTTGCCATGCCCTGTAGTGTAGGTTGCAGACATGGCTTGGATCCCGCATTGCTGTGGCTGTGGTGTAGGCCAGTAGCTGTAGCTGTACTATGGTGGGACTCTGAGTTTTACAAAGTTTGCTGTAGTGGGTTTGTAATATTTTAATTGTTTCAGTGGTTTAATTCCAGGTTTTCTATAGAAGCTGTCAAGAAGCCATTGGTAAAGAATTCACTTTACCTCCTGTGGCCTGAAGTATGTGCTGTGTTGTTCAGTGGTTGGCAGGCTATCGTGTTAAATGTGACCCCAACAACAACAAAACACGGTAGAAAGTGTTCCATTTGGACAACTATAGGTAGAGTTACTTATCTGTGGTTCTTAATATACAAAGCAACAACTTAGGAATTCATTTGCAAAATAGGATTTAACTATAGGGCTTGTATTGTTTATAATTTACAGCAAAATTGAAGGAAGACTAGTCTTTTGAGTGAAGTCTACTGCTTTGTTCTGTGTTTAATCAACGTTTTGCACAATGAAACATCCATAATACATAAATTCTTCAGTTTAAAATTGAGGCGGTGTTCTCCCATCTGTTAGGTGATGGAATAAAATAATACCAAGGAGTAAACAACTGGTGGAGGAACCACTAAGAATAAAACCCTCTAAAAATATACTGGACAAATTGAGCTCACTTTTTTCTCACTCAAGATTCTACAGTGAATGGATGTTTCAGTCACTAATATGATCTTCCTTTAAGGTGAAATACGTATGGCTTTCAGAAATACTAGATGAAATGAGAAGTTAAACCAAGAAGACTCTTTAATCTGAAATTTATGGAGAGCTGCAAGAAAAGACTAACTCTGTGGTTTCTTAGCCTTCGGCACAGACAGTGTGTAGTATTGAATATGGCCTAGCATTTTGTTGCAAGTCAATGATACAGGACACACCTGGGTCAGGTGTGACAAATTTTCACTTCTGAGCAAAGCAAGGAGAGTGAGTGTGTTGCACATTGAACCTTTATTACTGAACCCAGGAGCAGCCCTGTTTAGTTCCTATGTTAATAGATGGTGGGTAGATGTTGATGAATACATACTGATATGAATATACATGCTAATAGTTGTGTTTGCTTAATAAACTGAAAACTACCATATAACTTAAGAACATTTTTGGTAAATTGAATGTCTGAAAGGAAAAATAGTTTACCCCACGGGAGATGTTATGCATCTCTTTAATGGCTTTTCCCTTGGAATTACCATTTTTCTGTTTGTACAAGATGTGCTCTGGGAGTTCCTGCTGTGGTGCAGTGGGATCAGTGGAGTCTTGGAGCACTGGGATACAGGTTCCATCCCCAGCCTGGCACAGTGGGTCAAGGGTCCAGAGTTGCCGCAGCTGCAGCTTGGGTCACAACTGTGGCTCCAAACTGATCTGATTCCTGGTCCTGGGAACTCCATGTGCCATGGGGTAGCCAAAAAACAAAAAAACAAAACAAAAAAAAGATGCACTCTGAACAAAAGTGTATAGGGTGCTTATTTCTTGATATCCTTGAGTGCTGACCACCTTCCCTAGTTTTTTGCCAAGTGTGAGATCTATTTAAACATAAACAGTTTGACCTGGAGAGTGAACTGGACAACTCCCCACTCTTGGGAATGGAAAAAGTAAAGGAACTGCTCTTTCTTTTAGGTGATGATTGAAAGAATGCTACAGAATATTTTCATTCACCTAGGAGAAATGGGAACAATTAAAATACAGTATAAGTGAATTGAAATGTCTTATTCTAGGTGCTGATCTTTATTCTAATTTGGAACGACATCATTTCACACTTGTAGTTATCTTTGCCTTTGCAACAAGAAAGCTAGAAATGGTCCCAGGTGGGGCAAATGTGATGGAATTTTTGTGATTTGGTGGTTTTTAGACACTAGATAAAATTGTTTCCAAATTAGTCCTTTGGAGTTACAGTAAGGAGGAAGTTTATTCTCTCTTGCTGCTGTGCATTTGAGTGATCAAGAGATAGCTTCTAGTTTTCAGTGTAATCACGTTGAGATCTTTCATAAACATTATATTTTCTGGGAAAAAAAAATCACAACTTAAACTCCACAATTTGGCAAGGATTATTTAAGTATTTTTTGGCTCTCTCAACCTCAAAACATAACACATGCAGAACTCATTAAACGTATTTAACGTAGATTAATCACTTTTTTCAGGACAATTGCATCAGCTTTTTTTTGTGGTCCCAGTGCATACAAATAAAGGTAATTTTAGCTTATAATAGACTTGATGGCTGTCAAATCTTCTAGTATGAGATTCTCTAGATAAATAGTACCTTTGTGACAGGCTTTGTAGGACAGATGCTCTATCTTATTCCATGATATCCCCATTTTAAAAAGGTTTTCCTTCTATAATATCTACATATGTTTCTTACTCTTGATATTTTCACAATGAAAACTAATCAGAGCTGTTTCTTTTCCTGTTATTTATTTTCTTACTTCACTTAGGCCTGTGTTGGTTGGAGGTCTGTTGAATATCATGATAATCCTTTGGGAAAGAGAATGTGCTTTTGCTTACATTGACTAGCAGAGAATAAATGTCAACACTCCGGAAATAATTATTACAGAGAGGTAATGCAGCTCTTTCAGAGGACCGAGAGCTGGGGTTGAGTATGAGGCCTATGTTTTATCCTTCATGCTACCATTTAAATTTCTTTTTATTTCCAATTGTTCTCAAAACACATCCAAATCTTTTGAAAGGGTGTTACTACACTAAAATTTTTGAGCATTAAGGCTAAATTTTTCATGGTAGTTTTTGGGCAGACTATCATTTAGTTATTATGTTGCCAACTTCATGATACATTACCATAACATAGTTAAAAAAGGAGTACCGTTCCTGTTGACATTGTATGTATGGTTGATGTATTCCATTACACAGATTTGCTTCAGAGTTAAAAATGGAGTTTTTTGAACATCCAGTGCATGGTAGAAGGGTGTGTCAGTGTTGATACTGATGAGTCCAGACTCTGAAGACTGAAGGATGTTGTGAAAGGGGTACCCAGGTAGCACTCTTGCCAAATTTAGTCAGTCTTAAATTTTTCATTTTGGTTTGGAGAAGATTTTTGGAAAATTATGATATTTATAGAGTCATCAGCGATGCTGTTAGCTACACACTCATGCTGAAGAATTTCGAGATAATTTCCTCTATGGAGAACTTGTACTGGTCCTGGAACTTCTTCGATAGCTCTTGAGTTTGCAAGGAAGAGAGGCTCAAAGTATTGCAAGAGAAACTTGTAAGTTACTGGGAAAAGATAATTGGTTGATCACTGGGACCTGAGTTGATTCTAGGGGTTTTGGTTTTTTACGATTAATCCATTTTTTCCTTCTCATCTCCTAAATTTGTGATTTGTTTTGCTCTAACTTCAGTGTTGCCATTACAACCTCAGGTGCAAGAGGAGTGCATACTGTTGGTAGGTTTGCTTTCCTTTCCCAACTGGCAAACTCTGTCCTATTCTAGTTCAAGTTTCTGGCAGACCGAACCTCCATCAGCCAAGTCACCCAGATCATAGGCCATCGAACATCTGATGGATTGTTTGCTCTGGGGATAGGTCCCCACTAATAGATGAATCAGCAGAATCTATGGAGTAGGGTTGGAGAGGGAGAGAGATGATAGGAGAATAAAAGTTGATGTTTCCCGGGCAGGGACTAGAGATTAAGTATTTTCTTGCAAAAAAAAAGGGGGGGCGTGGCATATTTCATTGATGTCCTAATCATGGGAATAGAAGCAGATGTATTCAGGCAAAGATAGAAAACCTCACATTGTTTCAGGCACTTAAACTGTTGTGATAAAAATGAAAAAGATGCAATTAGAATTCTTAGTGCCTTTTATAACTTAGTTAAATTATGGATGGATTACATAAGGATAATGAGATAATGATTGTGTATAGAAGAGTGTACTTTGTTTCTAGGCCTTGTTAATAGTGGTACAACATATATTTGCCTCCATCTTCATTGGGGGTGGCAAGAGCCAGTGTAGTTCATTGAACACAAAAGTCTAAGGACATTGGAGGCTGGTGCACAGAGTTAGGTATAATGGCATATGAGTTGGTATTTGCTCTTGGCATGCCCTGCTGGTCTATGGTGGAGTCCATAGATTGTGCAGAAAAGGAACAGAAATGTGACCTACCTAGAGAGCTGTGTTTTCACTCATGTGTTCTATCGTTGTTATCAACAAAAGAAGTGATCCCTATTCTCGGTACCAAGGAGGAATTAGTGTGATGTTGATGTTCCTGGCTAACTTCCTACTGTCCCCTACAATCTTAGTAAATAGCACAGCTACAGACCAGTGAGGAACTATGGTTTCATCCTTCCCAGGGAGCATAGCCTAGCTCTCTGATGGTGAGGGAGGGCCATGCAGGCCTTAGGCCAGTCTCTGGTCACCAGGTGTGTGTTCGTGCATGCAGGTACTGTGCTTTGGGGCAGCTCTTCTTTGCAGAGTGGTCATATATAGGCTAGACAGCTCTGTTCCATTCCTTCATCTTTCTTTGACAAGCAGTCTATTCAGGCTTGTTTGTCTCATGGAGATGGTAGAGCTATAAAAGGGTGGAAACACACAGAGGATTTCTTAAAACCTAGATTTTTCACTGGCACTTGTCGTTTCTGCCTTCTTCTACTGGATAAGGCAAATCACATGGCCAAATTGGCGGTCAGTTCCCTTTCCCCATCCCCATATGGTTGCTAGTCACCATTGATCTGCTTCTTCTTTCTGTAGTGTTTGATTTTCTAGAATATCATATAAATGGAATCATAGCCCTTTACTGTCTGGATTCTTAGGGTAAAGCATAATGATTGTGAAAGCAGTCTGTGTTGTTGAACATATCAGTCCATTGCTCTATTTGATTGCTGAACAGATTTTTGGGGGGTTGGTATTAGTCTCAGTGTCCTACAGTTGAGGTAAATCTAATTCCTGCTCTTGTAGTTAGGACTTTTTGTGATTGAAGGACGTAGGCTAGGCTGTAGAGAAGAGTTTTTAGGAACCACAGAGTTTCATAGAAAAGCTAGAAATGGAGTTTTATAAAGTTTAAGTCAAGAGTTGATGCTGAGGTAATTAGATTGTAAAGTGAGACTCTGAAGAAATATTTTGAAATATTTGTCGTGTGAGATCCAAATTCGGAGAAGGCAGAAGGTACTAAAATTTGTGCAAGGAGCGGCCCAGCAAGAGGCTACTACTGGGCAAGCTGTTGGTGTTGAAGGTGGGGTACTTTTAAAACTATGTTTGGATCAATAAAGGACTGCAGATAATGATTGGTGTTTAAAGCAGATTGTTACAGTCTTAAGTGTTGTAGTGACATGGGTTAAATTTTGGGCAACTTGTGTCAATGAAAAAAAAAAAAAAAGTAGAGCTGATCTTATTGAATCATTGGTTCTTTTCTTCAGTTCCCCCAGTCTCTGAATGTACTGCTTTAATTGTGACCTCCTTGTCTTAATGTTTTCTTGTATGATTTTCCCTCCCAACCTTATTGATTCTTCTAAGTGTTGCTTGGCAAATTTTCCCTACATATGTACTAAGCATGTGGACAGATATATTCCCCAAGTTTTCTGATCATTCTTTTTCATATTTCTCTCCTAAGTGTTGGGCATGTATTTATAACTTGTCATGAGCATTTCTACTAGATGTCCGTCCTACAGGTAACTTGAATTAACCAGATGCCATTAATCTAACCAATAGATCTTTTTTTCTCACATCTTCTAACCTAGTTAATAATACTGACAAGCCTGTTGCTACTGAAATATGTTCTGGCTCTGGGCCTTTCCTTTCCTATTCTATTTTCTGGATTTATTTCACCCTCATTATCTCTGGATGAGATAACAAAGCAGCCTTGTAACAGCTCTCTCTGCATGGTTTTAAAGCTGCCTTATCTTTGGGGTTGGGTATTGATACAGGGTTTCAGTTTTTCCCTTAGTTGTTTACACTGAGGCTAGATAATGCAAGTGTGTTAGGTCTACTCATTGTGTTTCTGAACAGTATCTTAATTTCTTAATTTCATTCGCCAACAATGGATTGATTAGCTTACTTTTTCAAAGAAGCATGAGAGGAGTACAGTATTCCAGTGAACCTTTGTTTCTGATAGTGCTTGACAATATTCAATTGTGAGGGTCAATAGAAATGACTAAAAACAGTTACAGAATTGTCAGTGAAATTCATTTCCCCCCCTAATTATCTGAATGCAGAAAGAAGTATCTTCTAGGCAGTGTATAACTGATGCATATGGATGGTGTTTGCCTAGAAGTTCATAGTGGATTTTGATTGGGTAGGACTGGTAAAATTGTGAATAAACTAAGTTTTTGTAATTGCTAAGTGTTGGAAAGCCTTTTGTGAATGTAATTCTGTGTAAACTCATCTAAAAATTTGTATGTAAAGAAAGCTTGTCCCTAGCCAGGTCGTTTGTACTTTGTTTGCTGAAGACTGAGGGTTGCATCTATATTATCAGCCTCATAGGGACTTAGGTCTGAAGTTGTTTATTTACTCATAAAATGATTGGATATATTGTAAGAACAAAGCTTCTTGGATAACTCCTGCAATTCTGAAATACATTGCATAATTCAAACAATGTAGACGTATGCAAAATGCTTCAAGTTTAATTTTCAGATGATAAACTGAATGCAGGTGTTCATTGTTTACCTCATTGTGCGATAGTCTATTTTGTTTCTACTTGAAACATTCTGAATATGCTCTATAACTTGAGAAACCTGTGCATGCATGCCTTTGATTTAGTTTTTCTCTAATGTGTATCTTCTTTGTTGGGCAAACTTCCCAGGCTGCTTTGCAGAAACAATGCTATGAATGATGTTAAAGCTGGAAAAACAGATATATAATCAGATTATTTGTTCCCATGGACCATTACTTGATTATTATAAAACAATGATTCCTCATTTTTTTTGTGTTATAGAAGATCTGACCCTTGTAGAAGGCCTTCCTAGAAAAATAAACGTATTATACACAAAATGCTATTTTCAGAGGTTTTTCCAATTCCTCTGAGTCCTATATATTCACTTCATGTTGACAACTCTCCTACATGTTCATTCCCTGTTTATGGGAGTATAAATTAAAGCAACTTTTATAGATGACAATTTGGAATTAACTTACCTAGTTAGAATGCACATATTCCTGTTTGTGGGTAAAGATAACCAAATGAATGTGTATCTAATTTTGTTCACTACTCAAACCTCATTAAAGCTTCTTAGCAAGGGATTAAATACAACATGAACCCACAAGAATAAGGAGAATCAGAGGTGTGATGGCAAACAAATAATAACTGGAAAGCCAATAAATGAGGAAAATTGACTATAGTAGAATTCCCTAGAAGTTCAGAACCTGGTAGCGCCAGATACCCCTAGAACTGAATGAAGGGGGGCAAAATAAGTAGGCTTTGCTGGAACATATTTAAGAAGTAGTCTGATACCTAAATCACCTTCTCCACCCCTTGACCCACGCCCTGCACAGAGGCAGATGCGTGAAGGGCTCCTTATGTCTGGAGGAAATATTGAATGCCATTGAGTGAATGAATGACTTGCCCAGAATAGTGACCAGCAGATCATGAGTGTACTGCCTGCCCAATTGGGAAAGCCCACGGCCTCTTTCCCACTCAACAGCCAATATCCTAGTGGCCTGGCTTTCTCTCCTGGGTGGAAATTGGAGGTATTTTATTTGAGGATTATGTGAGTATCTCAGTATCTCAAGCTTATTGCCCTATAGTGAAGCTCACTGTTCACAAACCCCACCCAGGTACTCTTTGCTTAACAGCTTTTGAATCTTCCACTCTTAAATGTAAGCTGACAGTTTACCATCCCAAGTGAAGAATGCAGTTATTGTGGAATATCGAGACCAAAGCAAACAGAAAAGGGTATTAGGAAGCAGCAAATATGAAGAGAAAGGAGAACTTGAAAAAAGTTAATATTATTACAAAGATAAAAGTTCATTGCAAACATGAAATAAAATCAGAATGCTCAAAAAATAAAAGTGGAGCATAAAGAAAGAAATAATAAAGAATAAACCTCAGGAACTTTTCCACAAAAGACAAAAAGATGAAATACAGGAATGAAAAGAAAACTAGAAGTCCAATCAAATAAAGCCAATATTCATTAAGAAAACTTTGCAAAACGAAAAAATTGAGGAAAGGAAAACTTAGTTTTTACACTCCCTTTCTCAGAAAGCTATTAGAGGGGGTGTTCCACAAAAAAAGGTTGTATAGAATACTGGGGATCCGTGACAGGAGAAAGATGATGAATATCTCTAGGATCACAGTATAAGGAGTTTTCAGGATGATAGCTGCATGCGACTGTCAGGGGACAACCAGTCCATGTGGAAAAAGGTCAGAAGACTCCCAGGATGACTTGAGGAATGTTAAGTTAGTACAATGCCTATGTGTCTCAATATCTTGAGAAGAGATCTAGATAAATAGCTATTTGCTCTTGAATGAGTCATCAGTATACAGAAAATTAAACACTAGAAACAAAAGAAGTGAAAAATCAAAATTTGTGCAGGAAAGGAATTATATAACTTAGCTATGAGTAATGTTTCATAGTTAACAATGGAAACATTCAGTATTGATTTAATGAAAATTATGATATTGCAGGGTGGGGAATGGGAAGTGTTACTGTGCATTACGGTGAGAGTGGAAGGAGAGAAGACAAAATTCTTCCCTATGTGATAGCCAACTCAGGAAAAAAAGAGGCAGTGTTACAAGTGTGTTATTTAAAGAGGTGGTAAGATAGGTAAATTACTCAGTCCTGATTGCTCAGTCCTCTGGCCGTGTTCTACCTCTGCACTTTGCTGTGGCCTCCTGGTGAGGCCTTGGTTCTGGATCTGGCCTAATTTCTGCTCCATGATTCCGGATTTGGTCTGCTCCTTGGTTTCTGGATTTGGCCTCCTAATTTGCTTTGGGATTTTAGGAGATGTGATATAGGCAGACTAGTAAATGTGTCCATGCAGTTGGGCTTGCCCTTTTGGTGCTTCTCTTGCCATAAGAAAGGGGTGATACCCTAGTGGCTGCCGCTCCAATGTGGCCTGCAGAGTGCAACCTATGGCTCAAAACTGCCATGGCCAACCTACGGTTCTGCAGCTTAAAGCATAGTCATCTCAGCCATCCCAGAGTTGAGTGTGTGTGAGAAATAAGTTTATTGCTGCATACCATTGAGATTATGCATTTGTTACTCAACAGTAGTTGACTGTTACACATGCAAATGAGTATGAGAGTTGGGAGAAGGGAAAATGATTGCCTCTGGGGAAGACAATTATAGGATGAAAGGAGTGAGGTCAACTTTTTCATTACAAATCTGGTAGGGATATTTGGTTCTTCAAACTATGCATGTTCATAACTGGAAAGAATGGACTAAAAATCCAGAAAATAGATTGCATGATTTTGTAGTTGGACTTTAAAAAGGAAGCCTGTGGATGTACAAGAGATCAAGGCAATTGGGGTACTAATAATAAAGTTCTTCAAGCCTTCAACCGTAGTCTCTTGGTAGATGAAGGGCAATCTAAGAAAATGAACATGTCCTCATCAAGAGCAAATGGAGGAGTTTCTGTCGTGGCTCAGTGGTTAACGAATCTGATTAGGAACCATGAGGTTGTGGGTTCGAACCTTGGCCTTGCTCAGTGGGTTAAGGATCCGTCGTTGCCGTGAGCTGTGGTGTAGGTTGCAGACACGGCTCAGATCCCGTGTTGCTGTGGCTGTGGTGTAGGCTGGTGGCTGCAGCTCCGATTGGATCCCTAGCCTGGGAACCTCCATATGCCGCAGGAGAGACCCTAGAAAAGGCAAAAAGACAAAAAAAAAAAAAAAGCAAATGGAGGTTTTACAGGGTTGGATGCCCCATTCAGAGAAAAGGGCACCTTCAATCTGGAAGGTGAGTAAAAGAAATGATGGATGCAGTTTCCAGGCAGATTGGATTATGGAATGAAAAGTTAGAGAAGTTACACGTAAAGGTAAAAATCAACTTCTCAACAATAGGAGTTAGTTGTTTAAGTGAAGTTAAAGGTCCATGAAAGTGGTAGAGTATTGAATGTTGGTACACTTGGACCTTGGATTCAGCCAGAAATAATGTCAGTAATTGGAGTAAAAAGACTGATCCCATGTGCCTGAAACTGTAGAGCCTGTGAAGCATGAGAGACAATAGTATTGTGAAGGTTGGAAGATGGTCTGGATGGCATATGTTTTGGGAAGGCAGAGGGTTTTGCATGGAGGAAGAGCAGAAGGGATCTGGAGTGCTAATAATTCTGCCTTCAGACCTGAAGTAAGAGTTGGGAAAAGCAGCAGAAATCACTTGAGAATGCTGGTGAGCAGATGGTAATCCTTCATATCGAGGAGGCAAAGAACGTAGTAGGGAACATAACATGATAACATAACAGAGGATGGTCCAGGGCAGAGGGCAGGGAAGGAGGTTAACAGTAGGGTGATGGTCTATGGAGACTGAATAGCATGGGAGGTATAGTGCAGACTCTTGACTTTTTCTGACATTAGTCATCTAACTACCACATAGAAAAGACAGAAACAATGTACACAGAACAAAATCTTCAGCTGTGTGTAATGTACAGAACAAATCAATTTGGGAAGAGAATATTCATGACTAATTATTGCGATTGAGAATATTTTATATGTATATAAAAAATAAATTATAAAATATATTAATTATAAAACATATAGTATATATAAATTATAAAATATAATATATAAATTATAAAAAAATATATTTTTGTCTTTTGTCCTTTCAGGACCACATCCTTGGCATATGAAGGGTCCCAGGCTAGGGGTCTAATCAGAGCAATTGCTGCCAGCCTACGCCACAGCCACAGCAATGCTGGATCCAAGCTGCGTCTGTGACCTACACCACAGTTCAGGACAACGCCGGATCCTTAACCTATTGAGTGAGGCCAGGAATCGTACCTCACGGTTCCTAGTTGGATTCACTTCGACTGTGCCATGATGGGAACTCTGAGAATGTTATATATTGAACTTGTGTTATTTTTTTCTATATACTTCCAATTTCACTTGATAATCTTTTCCCATTTTTCTTCATGGAAACGAGGTATAAAGGAAAGTATAATGTTGTACACATTGTCAGCAGTACCGCCAGTATCACTACAGAGAAAATAGACTTCTATGCCAACATTAGCCCTTACTAAATTGCATCTGGCTACTTCTTAAACCCCAATTAGTGTGATTAACTAACTTTATTATAACCATTGACCTAGACTTAATCAAGGAATTATCTTAAACTAGACATATGCCAGACATTTCACATGGCTATTAACTTTTTTTTTTTTTTTTTTTTTTTATAAATCTTATTCTCCATTTCTGAAAGTAGAATAAGCTTGAGAGACAGGCTGGTTAAATGTCTTCTCCCTAGTCAGATAACTGGTTATGTAGAAGGACCCAACTCCATCTGACTCCAAAGTCCATCCTCTTCATTACTTGGCAATAGTTCATCAAACTCACTCTTCACATATTCACATATACTATCATTAATCAAACCCATCTAAGGACTTGTAATGAATTTTAATGCACAGTTTGCAAATTGCTTTAAATTTACTGTTAGAAAAAAAGTAAGAATAAGAACAAGGTGACTGTATAAGGATTGATATCCCACATTTATCATAATGTTAGCCAGATTTACTATTTTATAATACAGTAGTACAGATTATTTTCAGGTTTGAGTGCCTAGAATTTAAATGCTCTGCAACTTAATTATAACCAGAACATCAGATTGATTTGTTGAAAGTTATTAAACATGTATGTTTGCAAACAAAATCTTAAACTCTTGTAAGCATATATTTGTTGGAAATAGAATATATTGCCTATTATACTATACTACATGAATATTATATGAAGTTAATTTACCAAGAAGTGATAGGACAGTGTACACATAGTGCAGGTAAAAATCAATGCTTCATGTCAACTCTGTCCCCTGGTCTTTTCTTCCCAGAGGCAAATGGTTTTTCCTGAGGCCTTCAAAGAGATTCCACTCATTCCTGTATGGCTATGAATTTGTTCTCCACTCTTAGATATCCATCCCGAAGAACCACAATCTGTTCTTCCCTGTTTCCCCATTCTTTCTCCTGCATAGCCATCATCTTGAGACTGTTCGTCACTACTTTCCTACTAATTCTTCTGTTCTTCTCCTTTTGGGACATCATTCTTTCTGCATCCTATGTCTTTCCTTTGCACATTTTACTCCCAATTTTGTGGAGCATTGTCTCTTGCGTGGGAAACTTGTGCTTTCCCAGGCATGCAAGGAGTTTAGAAATGGTCATTCTGTCCTAACAACAAGGGAAAAGCTAAACAAACTGAAAAATTGAAAAAATTTCTTAAATCCATTAGAGAAGTGAGGTTACAGTGTAGACTGCTATCCTCAAAATTGGAAAAATAGGCAAATACAGAGAATCACAACCTACTGGAACAAAAATGCATAAATGGAAACTCCTATAGGAACCAGTGCCAGTGCAAGAAAACCTAAACTACAGATGATGAATTACTGGGGGGAGACACAGTGGGGACAAGTTAAAGTAAAAAAAACTCCAGGGGTGTCCATCCAGGCATAGGGAAGCCTCTCCCTTAACTTGTCAGTTTTATTTCTGACTCAGCCAGTTTCTCATAGTGAATATACGAGAAAAAAACTCTTCATGCCTCTGGCAAGAGGGAGGGGAAAAGTAACCATTTTGAAGGACGCCAGAGCATTTTGTTCTTAAAAAGTTGGGCCTCCAGAGAACCTAATTTATCAGAAACTAACCTTTTTCCAGAATCTAACATATTCAACCTAAGCTCATTCCAGCTGTCTGCCCCACAGGCTCATTAAATGACTGTGACTCAATCATAGGACTAAGGAATGCTTCACTGCTGCCTAATCTTAACACCACATTACTAAAGGCCTATTTACTGCAGTTCCTTTTACCCAGTGCATCATAACTGGCTATCAAGAAAAAACTGCTAAGCATAATATAAGGCAAAAAGCAGTCTGAAAAGAGCAAGCATCATAACCAGAACCAAAAATGGCAGAAATGTGGGAATTAGGTAATTCCCACATTTAACATTAGCATTAATATACTAAGGGCTCTTACAGTTAAATGAGATAGTATGCAAGAGCAGAGGTACATTGTAAAGAGATAGAAAGTCTAAGGATAAAATGCTGTGGATCAAAGCACTAACAGAAATGAAGAATACCTTTTGTGTCATTAGCAGACTGGACACAGCTGAGGAGAAATAAAACTCTAAACTTGAAGATGTCATAATAGAAACTTCCAAAACTGAAAAGCAAAGAAAAGACTAGAAAAAATAGAATATCTAAGAACAACTACAAAAATTGTAATAGACATATAGTGGGACTACTAGAAGGAGAAGAAAGACAAAGAATATTTGAAGCTGTGACAGAAAATTTTTCCCAAAGTAATGTCAGGAACCAAATCAGGATACAAGAATATTCAGAGCATCAAGAACAATAAAGGCTAAATAAACTACACTTAGGCATATGATATTTAAACTATAGAAAATTAAAGAGAAATCTTGAAAAACCCAAAAGAAGGAGGATAACACCTTACCTATCAAGGCACAAAGATAAGAACTACATGTAACTTCGCAAAATTATGCAAGCAAGAAGGGGGTGGAATGCAAGATATAAAGCATTAAGAGAAAAAAATACCAACTTAGAATTCTGTACTATTTTAGAATTATCATCCAAAAGTGAAGGAATAATGTAAAACTCTAAGACAGACATCAAAGGAATTTGTTGCCACACACCTGCCTTTCAATAATGTTAAAAGAAATGCTTCAGTGAAGAGAAAATAGATGGGTCAGAAATTTGGATCTACATAAAGAAAGCAAGACCATTGGAGAATAAGTGAAGACAAAAACGTTTATTTTTCTTCTGAATTGAACAGATAACAGGTTCAAAATAAAATCAATGTATATATATATATATGCTTGTGTATGTATATATGTATATACACACATATATATAAGTGAAATGAATGTTCAGCAATGGTATAGGGGAGAGAAGGGAGGAAATTGGAGTACATGTCAATAAGTAGTAAATGTAATTGCAGATTCTTGGACTGTCCCTAAAAAAAAAAAAAAAAAAAAAAAAAGCTTAACCAAAACATTAAGAAAGGAGAAAAAGGAAATCATATAAAATGCTTAATTCAAACCACAAAGGGCAGAAAAAGGACAAAAAGAACAAGGTCCACAATAGAAAACAGTTTAAAAATATTGTTGATACTATTCCAACTATAAGAATGCTTTTACATGTCAAGAATCAAAAAGACCAATTTAAAGGCAGAGATTGCAGACTAGGTCAAAAAACAAGACCAAACTGTATGTTATCTACAATAAATCTACTTGAAATAGGCTCAGATTAATAGTGGGGGGATTACACACATGCACACGCACACATGCACTTTTTTGTCTATCTATCTATTGATGAAATGTTAGGTTGCTTCCATATCTTGGCTTTTGTAAATAGTGGTTCTGTAAACATTGGGGTGCATGTATCTTTTCAAATTAGTGTTTTAATTTTCTTGATATATATACCCAGAAATGGAATTGCTGGATCATATGGTTGTTTTATTTTTAGTTTTTTGAAAATCCTCCATATTGTTCCCTGCAGTGGCTGTACCAATTTAGGTTCTCACCAGCATTGCACAAGGGTTCTCTTTTCTCCACATACTTGCCAACGTTTGTTATTTGTGGTCTTTTTGATGATAACCATTCTGACAAGTGTGAGGTGATACTTTATTGTGGTTTTGATTTGCGTTTCTCTGATGATTAGCATTATTAGGATTCTTTCATGTGCTTGTTAGCCATCAATATGTCATTTTTGGCAAAATGTCCATTCAACTCTTCAGTTCATTTTTAAATAAAGTAATTTTATGTGTTCTGGATATTAATCTCTTATTAATCACGCCGCTTGAAAATGTTTTCTCCCATTCAAGAGGTTGTGTTTTTGTTCTGTTGATGGCTTCCTTTGCTGTTCAAAAGCTGTTAAGTTTAACTAAATCTTATTTGTTTTGTCAAAGACTGTTCTTACAGTTTCTTGTACGAGTTTTATGGCTTCTGGTCTCATATTTAGGGCTTTAATCTATTTTGAGTTTATTTCTGAATATGGTGTGAGAAAATGTTCTAGTTTCACTCATTTACGTATAGCTGTCTAGTTTTCCCCGCACCACTTAGTGAAGAAAATATCTCTTCCCCGTTTTATGTTTTTGTCTACCTTGTTGTAGATTAATTGACCACAAGTGCATGGGTTTATATCTGGGTTCTTCGTTCCGTTGAACTGTGTGTGTGATTTCATGCTAGTACAATGCTGTTGGTATTACTACAGTTTAGTAGTGTAGTCTGAGGTCAGAGAGCATGATAGCTCCAACTCTGTTTTTCAAGATTGTTTTGACTCTTTGGGGTCTTCTCTGTTTCCTTACAAGTTTTAAAATTATTTACTGGGAAAAACGCCTTGGTGTTTGGATAGGGGTTGCATTGAATCTTTAGATCACCTTGGGTACTATGATCATTTTAACAATATTAAATTCTTCCAATCCACGTACATGGTATATCTTGTCATATGTTTCTGTTGTCTTGAATTCCTTTCAACAGTGTTTTAAAGTTTTGGGGGTACAGGTTCTTTACCTCCTCAGGTAGATTTATATCTAGGTATTTTTATTTTTTTAATATAATAATGTGATTGTTGCCTAAATGTCTTCCTGATAGTTCGTTGTTAGTATACAGAAATGGAACAGATTCTGTATATTCTCTTTGTATTCTGTAACTTTACTGAATTATTTAATGAGCTCTTTCAGTTTTTCAGTGGCATCTTTCAGATTTTCTATAATCTGTGATCTGCAAACAGTGACAGTTGTACATCATTTCCAATTTGGATTCCTTTTTATTTCTTCTCTGATTACTGTGCCTAGGATTTCCAATACTATGTTGAATAGAAGTGGTAAGAGTGGGCATCCTTGTCTTGTTTGAGATCTTAGAGGACATGTGTTCAGCTTTTTGTTGAGGATGATGTTAGCTGTGGGCTTATCATATACGGCCCTTGTTATGCTGAGGTATATTCCCTCTATACTTATATTCTGGAGAGTTTTTTTTATCATAAATGAATATTGAATTTTATCAAAAGCCTTTTCTGCATCTGTGATCAGATGAGATGGTCATACTGTCAGTTTGTTAACATGGTATATCATGCTGTTAGATTTTTTTTTTTTTTTTTTTTGGTGACTGTTGCACAATACTCACATCCCTGGGATAAATCTCACTTAATCATGGTATATGACCATTTCAGTGTATTGTTGGATTCTGTCTGATAATATTTTCTTGAGAATTTTTTCATCTATGTTCATCAGTGATATTGGCCTGTAAATTTTTTTTTGTGTGTGTGTGTGTGAAACTTTTTTATGGTATCAGGGTGATGGTGGCCTCATAGAATGAGTTCAGAAGCATTCCTTCCTTTGCAATTTTTTGAAATAGTTTCAGAAGGATAGGTGTTAAGTCTTCTCTAAATGTTTAGTAGAATTCATTTGTCAAGCCATCTGGTCCTGGACTTTTGGGAAGTTTTTTAAATTATTTATTCAGTTTCTTGACTGGTAATTGATCTGTTCATATTTTATGTTTCTTCCTGGCTCAGCCTCGGGTGGTTGTAGGAACTTGTCCATTTCTTCTATGCTGTCCACTTTGTAGTAACCCCTTATGATCTTTTGTTTCCATGGTATAAATTATAACTTCTCCTTTTTCATTTTTGATTTTACTGATTTGGACCTTCTTGCCTTTTTTCCCCTGCTAGATGAATCTGGCTAAAGGTTTATCAATTTTGTTTAACTTAAAAAATCAGCTATTAGTTTCTTGATCTTTTTATTGCTTTCTGGTTTTTATTCAAATTATTTATTCTCTCATCTTTATGACTTCTTTATTAGCTAAATAAAAATTTTAATTAGTAGAAGATACGTGTATGCATACATAACACAATAGAATGCTGTCATAAAAAATGAAATTTTGCCATTTGCAACAATATGGATGGACTTAGAGGCTATTACTCTAATGAAGTAAGTCACAGAAAGACAAATACTGTATGATATTACTTATTATGGAATTTTAAAAATAGTAAAATAAAAAGAAACAGATGCCCAGATAAAGAAAACAAACCAGTGGTTACCAGTGGGGAGAGGAAAAGAGAGGGACAAGGTACAGTAATAGATGAATAAGAGGTACAAACAATTATGTACAAAATGTATAAGCTACGAGGATATTTTGTACAGCACAGGGAGTATAGACAGTCTTTTATAATAATTGATTAAAAATTGTGAATCACTATATTGTCCACAGAAAATTAGGGAATATTGTTAAGTCTCCTATACTTTAACAAAAAAAAGTAAACAAACATGAAATAGAGCAGATTTCACAGAGAGTAAAGATACCAAGGAATAAAGAAGGATTTACTTAGAGATACAGGATTCAATTCTCCAAGAATATGGAAAAAGTCTTACTACAAAATGTGCCTAACAAATACATGGGATAAGCCTGGTAGAACTGTGGGTAGAAATGGATGAATCCTCTATTATAGTTGGAGAATTTTATACCTCTTTCTTTGAAATGGAAAAATCCAACAGGCAGCAAATCAGTAAGGACATAATTGAACTCAATACTATCAATCAGCTGGATATAATAGACATCTATCCACTATTTCATTCAGTAATACTAGAGTATACATCCTTTCCAAGTTGTCATGAAATGTTAATCAAGATTACATACTGGGTCATAAAATGCACCTTAATACATTTAAAATAGTAGAAATCATATGGTGTCTGCTCTCAGACCACAATGGAATTAAACTAGAAATAAATGACAAGAGAATAGATGGAAAATTTTAAATTCTTAGAGATTAAATGATATACTTCTAAGCACAAATAAATTTCAAGAGGAATTTAAAAAATACTTTGGGAATTCCCATTGTGGCTCAGTGGATTAAAAACCCAACTAGTACCTATGAGGATATGGGTTTAATTACCTGGCTCCAATCAGTGGGTTAAAGGATCTGGCTTTGCTCTGAGCTGTGGTATAGGTCACAGACACAGCTGGGATCTGATGTGGCTATGGCATAGGCTGTCATCTGTAGCTCTGATTCAACCCCTAGCCTGGGAACTTCTGTGTGCCACAGCTGTGGCCTATATCTATATATATAGATATATAATTTTGAACTAAACACAAAATTTAACTTAGCAAAATTTTGAAATGCAGCAAAATAGATACTTACAGGGAAATACATAGCACTGAGTGTATATATTGTATTTCATCGATAATCTAATATGTTAAGAAATTACATCAAATTCCAGAATAAGTAGAAGAATTAAAAAAAATGAAGCAGAATCAATGAAATGCAAAACAGAACATCACACAAAATCAGATAAAACTTTAAGCTGGTTCATAAAATCAATAAGCCACATAAGAAAAGATACAAATTACTAATATCAAAAATGAAGTAGGGGACATCTTTATAGAACCAGAGGACATGTAAAGGATAATAAAGGAATATTACAAACAGTTCTGTGCCCTCAAGTTTGATAATCTAGAGGAAATGAACCAATGCCTTGAAAGACACAATCCGTGAACACTCATAGGAGTAGACAACCTGCATAGGCCTACATCTATTACAGAAACTGAATTAACAGTTAATAATTTACCAAAACAGCATGAAGTCAACATGGGTTCACTTGAGGATTCCAACAATTAAGAAAATACAGCAATACTCTAAATTTTCTTTTAGAAGATACAAGCAGAAGAAGGATTTCCAAATTCATTCTAATGTTAGCCAAACCAAAACCAGACCAAGACATTATATGGAAAGAAATACATACCAATATTTGATGAATATAAATGTAAGAATTCTCAAAATTAAATAGAATCAAACAATGTATGTAAAGAGTTGTAAACTATATAATCAAGTGGGATTTATCCCAGGTATTCACGGCTGGTTCAACTTTACAAAACATAAGAATACATTGCATCAATGGGATAAAGAAGAAAAATCAGGTGATCATTTCAACAGATGCAGAAAAAGTGGTGAAATGCTGCACCCATTCATGATTGATAACTTGGCAAACTAGGAATAGGAGCTTTTTCAACTTGATGAACATTATCTATGAAAAATATACAGCTAACAGCATACTTAACAGTGAAAAACTAGCAGCTTTCCCACTAAAGATCAGGAACAAGGAAAAGATACTTCCCCTCACCATTTGTCTTGAACATCATACTAGAATTCCTAGTAAATAAAACAAAAGGAATAAGTGCTCAGATTCATAAGGACATAATAAAATTCTTTGCAGATGACATCGTTGTCTATGTCGAAAATCTGGAAGAGGTGACAAAAGACCTCCTAGAAGTAAGTGATTATAGCAAGGTTGTAGGATTCAGAGTTAATATGCACATGTCTTTTGTGTTCTGTATACTAACAATGAATAGGTAGAAGTTAAAATTACGAACATACACTTTACATTAGTGCCTCAAATTAAGTACTTATAAATCAAAATATGTATAGGGCCTATATAATGAAAACTATTAAACTGAACAAAATTTTAAAAAGAATGAAATAAGTAAAGATTCTATGTTCATAGATAGGGAGACTCAATATTATCAAGATAAACTTCTTCCCAATTTGATTTACATACTCAATGCAGTTCCAAAAAAAGCCAGCAAGTTTTTCTTGTTTTTATTTTTTTAAAATAGATTTTGATATAGTTTCTTTAAAGTTTGTATGGTGAAGCAAAATACCCAGTACTGCAAATGCAATTCTGAGGGACAAAGTTGGAAGACAGACACTACTTCAAGACTTGATGTAAAGATGTAGTAATAAGAATAGCAAGTCCAGAAATGGACCCATGTCAGTATAATTAACTGATTTTTGACCGAGACAGTACAATGGAGCAAAGATAGTTTTTTGAATAAATGATGTTGGAATAATTGGAAATCAACATGCAAAAATGAGTCTAGAGATAACATAGAAAATCTAAATGACCTTGGGTATGGTGACAACTTTTTAGATGAAAGGCATGATCTATGAAAGAATTGATAAACTGAACTTCATTAAAATTAAAAATTTCTTTGCAAAAGACACTTTGAAGAGAATGAGAAGACAAGACACAAATTGCGAGTATGTATTTGCAAAAGACATGTGACAAAGGGCTCTTACTCAAATATCCAAAGAACTCTTAAAACTCTAAGAAAACAACTCAATAAAAGGCTAAAAGACACCTCAATAAAGTTATACAGGTGTGGAATAAGCATATGAAAAGATTTTTCATGTCACGTGTCATTATGAAAAGGCAAATTAGATGGGGGTAACAGGAACTCCCATTCATTGCTGGTGATAATGCAAAATGGTTTGAGAAGACAGTCTGACAGTTTCTTACAAAACTAAACATACTCTTAGATCCAGCAGTTGCATTTCTTTATACTTACTGAAATGAGTTGAAAACTTGGGTCCATACAAAAACCTGTATTTGAATATTTATACGAACATTTTTCATAGTCACCAAAACTTAGAAGCAACCGAAGTGTTCCTGAGTGCTCCTAAACCTATTCATGGATGTGTTCAATTATCTTGCCTCTGGAAGGAGTCAGGAAAAAGGTTATTGCTAATCATGTTTTGAATTTAACCATGTGTTAAGAAGAAAACTGCTTACTGTAGGTATGTCTCACTCACATACTACTATGATGGCACTGCAGATATTGGCAGTAGAATGTGGAAGTTTACTGCAACTTTATTGGGAGGTAACTGCTGATGATACTGATGTGGGAATCCGGGTTCTTGTTCACGGCAGTCAAAGAATGAACTCTGCGTGTGAACATATAGGCAGCAAGCAAGCAAAGTCTTTATTAAAGGAAAGCAAGTAGCTCCCAGGGCTTCTGGGAGGGGAAGAAGAGCCCCTTTCTTTATTGTCCTATAGGGATTTGTATTCCTTAAAGATGGAGGGGTTTACAGATGTGGGGTCCAGAAAGATGTGGTTTTCTCCCATTGGCCTTGTTCAGTTACCTATATCAGTCCTTGTCCAATAGGGTCTTAGGGGTGGGAATGCCCCATAAGTCTCATAGTTTCTTTGTCCTTTTCTTCCTGTAAACTGAGTCACAGGGGGTTAGAGATTAATGTCCATCTGGGTGTAGGTACACTCCCTATAGTAAACAAGGCCTGTGGGGATGTTACTCCCTGGAGCCCTTAAGCCACAAATGTTAATCAATGGCCATATTAAAGAATGCATCAAAACCCATGGTCCTACACTGACTACTTAGGTTAATATTCTGTCTCAGTACTGTATTAAACTCCACAAATCATTAAAATTCTGAGTTTTGCAATCTCCAGTGTGATAAAGTGGATTGGCAAAGGGTGCTAAATGTAGTATTTCTATTTGTGGCCTTCCTGTAGTCTGTCTTAGATGGATATGCTCTCTGTAATTGCAAACGTAGCAGAATCTGCGGTGTTTGTGTCTTTGGCACTTTTTGCCTGAAAGTTGTTCCTTTGCTGAATTTTATTTAGTCGTTGGAATGAAATCAGAGACCATTTCCTCTGATAAGCTTTCCCTGATACCTTCATGTAGAATTAAGTATTTATTCATTTATTTACTTATTTACTTTTGTCTTTTGTCTTTTTAGGGCTGCACCCACGGCATATGGAGGTTCCCAGGCTAGGGGACTAATTGGAGCTGTAGCTGCTGGCCTAAGTCACAGTCACAGCAATGCCAGATCCAAGCCATGTCTGCGACCTACACCACAGCTCACAGCAACACCGGATCCTCAACCCACTAAGCGAGGCCAGGGATTGAACCCACAGCCTCATGGTTCCTAGTCGGAGTCATTTCCGGTGTGCCATGATGGGGACTCTTAGAATTAAGTATTTTATCTCCTGTTCATCTTCGAATGCCGTGTCTGTCACATTCTTTTGCAAAATATTTACTATAAATCAGCCTCCCCTTTTAGACTTGAGTTCCTTGAGGACACAAAACATGTCGCATTTAACCATGTATGGTGATAACTTAAACCACTGGCATGATAGCTACTTAGTATTATTCAATCGATTAAGTTGGTCATTTTGATGATTCTGCTTAAAATGCTAAAACGTGTTACTTATATTTTACTAAAGCAGTCAGGCTTTTATATTTTTGCTCATGATAGACTGAAATGTTTCCAGGTTCAGAATCCAAACATATTCTCTAAAAAGGATATGTTGATATTTAAAATATCAGCTACTGAGAAAGCTGTGACCTGCAAATAGTTTGATATAAATATGAGATAAGGGATTTGGAATTTTCTGGATACCTATATTTGTTAAATCAAGTTTGGATATGGTAATCCTCAGGCAGTTTAGAAACATGTTTGGAAATGTAGCTTTTGAGCAAAGGAAGTAAAGTATTATGTTTACCTGACACCTGAAACTATTGAGGAAGTTAAACACTGTGATGTTGCAACATTTCTATCTTTTATTTGGCTTTTAGGGCATGAGAAAAATGAATCTGTTACTTGACTAATCAGTAGCTAATTAAAGAGTTTGTGAATTCTTTAGGTGCTTTTCTTTATACAATTGATTATGAAATTAAAAATTAGTTTTATTCAAAATTTTAACTTGTTCATTATTTTTTCTTCCTACCCAGTGCAGTGACCATGACTTGGAATTTGGAACTGAGTGTTTGCATTTGGCTCTAAAATACTGTCATATCAAAGCCAAACTTGTGGAAGGATCTCCTGACCTCTGGAAGGTAATGAAGTTGATATTTGGCTCTGTGTTTATGTGGTATTCCTAAAGATATACTCTGCAAGTACAGACAGTTTCTATGAGCTTTAGAAAATACAGAAGTAGCATAAAAATATCTGGTTTCCTTTTGAAACAGTATTTCTAGGAAAAGAGGTGTATATGTGTGTGCATACATTAAAGGCATAAAAGGTCTCACTGAATTTTCTGAGCCAACAAAGTATGATATCATTTCTCTCCATACTTCTAAGAAAATTTACATTGGGGTAATTGATTGAAACGATTCCATTTTAGCCAATGAGATTGTTTTATTCACAACTTTTGTGTGTGTTCTTTGTCTATAATCTTTTACTTTGTTGCCTTACCCCCAACTGGATGGAGAGCACAACTCTGCTTCCCACAGTAGCACCGTTTCCTCCCTAGCCCTGGGGTGGTAGTTCCAACTTAACTGGGTTGAAACACGTGCCTGCCCCAGTTTGGACCCCCTGTTGTTGGTGGCAAGACCCACCCACTGCCCCCAAGAAGGATTCTGCTCTATCCAGTGGTAAGGATTGACTTTTGTAATGGCAAACTTCTTTCTTGTGGAGGAACGGAGTGGTTGTAGCACTATTGTAGTACAAGTCCTTGTTGAGGCAGGGGTATTTTATGGCATGATTTTCCTGTTTCATTTAACAGCATATTCTGAAACGGAATTGCAGGGTCATATCATAATATTGAAATGTTGGATGAAGTCTTTATAAAGCTTCCATCTCAATCTGGTTAGGAAAGATTCATCCTAATCCTGAGATGATATGAATCCCAAAGCATGTTTCCTCAATGACATCCAAGCAAACAAAAAGCCCTACATGTTGATGAGATATTTTATACTGTCATAAAATGGGCCTTGCTGCCTCCTAAGATTATCTCATACATATTCAGATAGTTCTAAATATGTAACAAAATAGTAACATGCCTGGGTTATTGCCTAGTGGAGAAGATTAATGCAGTATTATTGCTCTTTTTAGAGTATCCAAATGTCATAAACCAAGCAGGCAAACATTTTATTCATTTTACCTTTTTCTATATATGGCTTAGATGGTGATATACGTACTATTGGGGAAGATTTTGGTAAATACCACTTAGGTGTTTTGTTAAAGATCCTGACCCATATCTCTATAGAACCCTGTTAGACTTAATTTGCAGGTGTTGTGAAAAAAGAAAAAAGTAAAAAGATATTTTATTGCGACCATCATGTCAACATTCTCTGGCTTCCTTGTGAATGTTTTAGGCTGATTATCCACTTCCTGTGGGCATTCTGAGCTCCTTCAGATTAGCATAGGACCCGTGGGTCTGCAGGTTAAAGGAAAACAGCACACTGCTCTTGGAATTTTTCACTCCATCTTTATAAATGTATTTCAGTATTTTTTTTGAGTGAAGTCTCAAGCTTACTGCTTCCACCAGCATCACAGTATCACAGTTTTAGTCCTTACATCCTTGCTCTGCTTCCCGTTTATGGGTGACAAATGTCAGTGCACTGAGTTGAGCTATATCTGGCCTTTATGAGTGCTTCTCTTCATTCCCCTCCTGAGTCATTTCACACATGCTGTTGTGGGTTGAATTTCTCCCTGCACCCCCAAGATAAATTCCAATCCTAGCCCCTGGCACTTGTGAATATGACCTTATTTGAAAAGAGTCTTTGCAGATATAATCAAGTTAAAATGAGATCATATCGATATAGAGTAGACCCTAAATCCAGTCTATAAGAACAGGAGAAAGGATGCAGACAAGGTGGGTAGAGAACACCAGTGGTGATAGAGATGCAAATTGCAGTGATGGATCTACGGGCAAAGGAGAGTTCAAGGATTCCTGGCAGCTCCAGGAAACTAGGAAGAAGGGGGAAGGATTCTTCTCTAAAGCCTTCAGCGTGGGCAGTGGCTCTGCCGATAACTGGATCACAGCCTCCAGGTCCTTGAGAAGATACATTGCTGTGTTAAGCCACCCAGTTTGTGCTACTTTGCTATGTCAGCCATAGGAGCTAATACACATGCGGGGGTGGGGGGGGGGAAGACATGCTGTTAGGCCCAGAGGGATCATCTTCTTTGAATTACTTGCCAAATGGGATGGGAGTAGAGAAGCCCTACTGATGTTTGAATAATAATAATGTGCCGTGCCAGAATCTTGGATTCGAAAACAGCATGTAATGCAATGCATTGGGCAAAAAGTTGTTCACATGGTACTTAAAAGATCTTTTTAAGGCATCATATTTTTTTTTGTAATTGAGGTGATGTTACTTTGAATGCAAATGTTGCAGTTGCTTCAGGTTACCATTTCCTCTTTCTGCCTCCTGTGTCATTATCCTCCACCTTTTAAAAATACTTTTGCTATTTCCTGGCTGTTAATTTAGCCCTATTTAGCTTTTTGATGATATTGTATGAATTGTCTTTATAAGCTTTTGACTTAATTTTATGGACTTATTTTTTTATAAATCAGAAGTGTTACAATGGCTGTTTTGACCAAAGCAATGAAATCTAATTGTTCTAATTTAATACTATTTCCAACAATGCTGCATCTATTTACAACTCAAGATATGAAGATTTTGTACAATTAGGCTAAAACTGGTATTGGACGCAGGTAGCAGGCTGAGTCCCTGGAACATGATGCCAAAATCTGACACAGTGAAGAGCACATTTTAAGAGACATTTTTGCTACCATAAAACAAAAAGGCAAGGGAGGATTCTGCAATATGGATCCAGGTCACCTTCTCCTACCCTTCACAAAGCCAGAGAGCTCACCCCCACATTCATGGGAAGAATGACTAGAAATTTCTTGTGGCCCATGTAGGACAATTTTTTTTTTTCCTGTCTTTTTTTTTTTTTTTTTTTTTTTTTTTTTTTTAAAGCGCTGCGCCCTTGGCATATGGAGTTTTCCAGGCTAGGGTTGAACTTGAACTTGAGCTGTAGCCACTGGCCTACGCCAAAGCCATGGCAATGCCAGACGAAAATGCCACTAGAAACTGACAGAACAGTGTAAACCAATTATAGAAATGGAAAAAATAAAAATCATTAAAAAAACCTTTAATCTGTGTATGGTACATAACCACAGTCAACAAGAAAATGTAGACAAAAAATGAAATTTAGACATCTTTCTTAATTATATAATTATTATTAGTATAGAAAGGACATTTAGGTAATATATGTATTTTACTCATCAGACTGATGATAATGCAAAAATGTTGTCTCGCACATATGCTTGAAAAATGATTTTAATGTTTGAGACCAAGTTTTCTTTTATTTAAAAACTCATTGCTAAGATATTTATTTGAAAAATAGAATAAAATCATTTCACAGTTACTCTTTAAATTTGGAATGCAGTTTATCCCTCAAAGGATGAGGAAATAAAAGATCAACTATGGTATTTAGGCGTCTTCCTGTTAATTTGTTTTGAGTTTACCTTACACAGCAGACAATTACTAGAATAAAAAAGGCCTTTCTCATTGAAATTGCAAATAGTGAGTCCTGATTTCAGATATCTAGTTAACTTTGGGTTTTCAAGGAAACAAATATTTTATTTGATTTTTATAAAAAAAAATTATCCACTAAAATTTTGTCTCTACAGATTGAGTTTTTGCTCACTGTTTTCATTACCATGTTTCAGTGCTTAGCACAGGACCTACAACATAGTTATTGGATAAATATTTATTGAATGAGGGAATGAAATTGATACATTCTAATTAGGTAAAATGCATAGTCCGAAACTTTGTAACTACATTTCTTTCTTTTTTTTTTTTTTCTTTTGATTTTTAGGGCCAAACTTTCGGCATATGGAAGTTCCCAGGATAGGGGTCAAATTTGATCTGGAGCTGCCGGCCTAGATCTCAGCCAGAGTACCTCGGTGTTCCAGCTGCATCTTCGACCTCTGTCACAGCTCACAGCAACGCCGGATCCTTAATCCACTGCATGAGGCCAGGGATTGAACCTGCATGCTTATGGGTACTAGTCGTGTTCATTACTGCAGAGCCATGATGGGAATTCCTAGAATTGCATTTTGGATCAGTAACTATGGTGCTAGCTTTGGTTGACATGTGCTTGTTGAGAGATAATGTAAACTGTCACATTTGATATTAATAGATTGGTTGAATGCTTGAAGATCTTTCCATCTGTCTACAAGTTATCTACCACATTAATTACGGATTGTCAGGTATAGTTTTGGACTAGGATTTACCTGCCATGATTTAGGCATAGTAGGGAAATCTGTTTTGGACAGAAATGCCCTGTGCCACTTAGTTGAACAAACTTGCTATACAACTTTAGTTAGGAGATAATCTGGAGGAAAAAAAAGTCCAAATCATAGGCATGGATAAGTATTAATTTGGTATTAATTTCTCAAAATGGGTTTTTAGACCATTTGGATCATAATGATTTAGGCACTTGAATGATAAGCACCTAAGACCTCATGTACTTAATGATGTATTTAATTCTGTGATGCAGGACAAATTTTTCTGCAGTGCAGTGCATCTGACATGCTCTGCATTTGAGCTCACTGGGTGTGGTCTGGGAACTATCTGCCATAGGACCATGGCAGGTTGCATTGCAAGGAATAGGTTAAAATTGCCAGGAGGCTGTATGTTCCTAAGGAAAGGCCATGGTTATTCTTAGATACATGGTGGTTCCCTCCAGGCTCTATCAGTCATATATTGATAAAAACCTAACAAGGTCAACCTTATCTATATTCAGATAAACTGAATTCAGATTGAGTGAACTGATCTTTGAGAGTTACCTCATTTCAACTGAAAGTGAAGTTTGGTGATTTTTTTAAAAAAAGTTTTTCTTCTTTCTTTCCCTCCAACATAAAACCTTACTATTGAACAATAATTGTAATATTTAAATGCTACCATGTTTTCTTTGACATTATACTTGTAGTAAGAAGACTTGGGTAACCACTGCCATATAATATCTCAATTTACTTAAAGATTTAAAATCAAATCTTCAACCATTTATAGAAAGAGAATATATGTTTATTCTGAATTTACTGATGATAATTTTAAAAATGTCAGTATTATGTGTTTATACTTTGTCCAAAAATCAAGAATTTCCTTGGGGGTATAATTTTATTGCTTTCACATTCTTTCCTCCTCTGTTAAGTCTAATTAAGTTTATCTGTCCTCTAGGTGACCTACAAACGAGACCTGTATGCAGCTGAATCCATTATTAAGGGTATGTTTAGCCTTATGATTGTTGATTCGTGTGTTTCAAAAATGTAAGCCAGTTTGGAATTTCTCATGACATTTTAAATCCCAGAATTCTCAGAAGTATGAATGCTGTGGGCCATGGAGTTCTGTGATTTGTTTTTTTGAAAAATAATTACATTTATTTTGTGTCCTGCTTTGAATTCACTTAAGGTGATTTATGTTACATTAGCTTTGATTTTTTTATAAAGGAAATAGTTATTAATTTGAGAAAAGTATGTGACATTGACACTCTTAGAAGTGAAAACTGATATTTTAATTTAGAAAGATATATTTCATTTTATTAAGAAAACTGTCTACCCACTTCCAACACTGCCAGATTCATACATTAGACCATATCTATTGTATGAGAAAAACTTTTTTTGAAAGGGAGAAATTGGGCTGAATGATTTTTAATGCCTTCTGGTTCTGCCAATGACTGATGTTGTAAGTTTAGATAACTGCATGTTTAATAACCTCTTTCTCATTCTTTTTCACCTCCAACTCTAGGTGAACTACAAAGAAATGTATTTCATAATCAACAAATATTTATTTACTTGATGCTGCTAGTAATGTAATGATGCACAAGGGATATTCTCTCTGTATTTTTGCAACTTGCACAGTTTAAGTTGGTTTTTTTTTTTTTTTTTCTTTTTAGGGCGGTACCCTCGGCCTATGTAGGTTCCCATACTAGGGGTTGAATGGGTGCTGTAGCTGCTGGCCTACACCACATCTACAGCAATGCTGGATCCAAGACACGTATGCCACCTATACCACAGCTCATGGCAATGCCAGATCCTTAACCTGAGTGAGGCCAGGGATTGAACCTGCGTCCTCATGGATGTAGTCAGATTTGTTTCCACTGAGCCACAGTGGGAACTCCCTAAATCATATATTTTTTTAACCTCACCACTGTTGGCCTTTTAGGTCAGATAATTTTTTGTTCAAGGTACTGTTTTGTGCCTTATAGAGGTTGCCTGGCCTCTGCTTAGTGAATCCCAGAAGCACTTTCCCCGCCTTACCTTCCCCCCTGCCCCTTGCTGTGACCGTGAAATCTCTTGAGAGCACTACTGTTAGATATATATAGTGCTAGTCCAAAATCAGAGGGGGCCATTCCCAAGCAAGGGTGGTACTTTGCAATCTGTTAATAACTGACTCCTTCAAAAACAGGTTAAGGACAGAACAGTGTACTCATATACCGAATAAGAAATTCAGTAAATTCAGACTTTGAAGTTGAAAAATATACTGAATGGGAATTGTGAATGCATCAACTTTTTTTTTTTTATTTTTTTTATTTTTAGGAAAGCCTATTTGACAATCAATTGGCTTCACAGTCAGAAAACTGAAATCTTTTCTCTGTTCATGACATGCTATGTTTGCAGTTTATCCTTATGTTTTTGTCCTTTTTCAAGAATATTTTGTTTCAAACCATTAATGTACTGTGATTTCTGCATCTGTACATTTGTGTATGTAAACAGATCATCTATAGCCATAAATCAAAATGTTGACATAGATTTACATATGAGCCAGGCAATGTATAAACATTACTCTGGAGAAGTTGCCTAAACTATGATGTAGTTGGTTATACTCTCAACACAAGGAAATAAAAAACTCAGTTTGGTTTCTTTAAAACATCATATCTCTATTACCTAGGTAAAATGGAAATGATTTGTTTTGTGAAGAGTTAGTAAATAGTTCAGCTGAGGATTCTATACATTTTAATAATAATCAAGAGTAGGCTTCTTTGGAGTTCTCTGGTGGCCTACTGGGTTAAGGATCTGGCATTGTCCCTGATGTGGTGCAGGTTCAGTCTCTGTCTGGGAAACATCCTCATGTGGTAGACATGGGAAAAAAAAAAATAGGCTACTTGTATGAAAGTCTATGTTTTAAGTATATTTTCAGTGGTTGAGTTTTAGAAATTGTTTTCTGAGAGAAATTGTTGTTCTTGTTTAGGTATGTTCTAGTATGCTACTTTCAAGTACTTAAGGATTCAACATTTATTCTCGGGGAAGTAAATCTGCTGAACTGGGTGTAAACAGCTGGTTTGGAAAACCACCTCCTCACATTCTTTAAGATTTGCATTTCTAATAACTTGCCAAGATAGTCTGATGTTGCTCTACCCTTTGAGGACCCCCGCTGTGGGGCCTTCTTGCTCTTGGTTTGGGTTTCTAGATCAGCAGTGTTGTGATTACCTGAGAACTTTATTCAGCAAGGAATGTCTGGGACCACCATATTAAGTCAGAATCTGCATTTTAACAAAAGCATTGATTCATTACTTTGTATATTAATTTCCAGAAGCATTGTTCTAGGGTGCTCTTTAGTCTTTTTTCGTCCATTTCTTTCTAATCTTAATTGCATTTAGAGCTAAAAGTCTTACTATATTCTGTCACCTGCAAATGCTTGTCAGTTCACTTGAGATTTTTTTCTGCCTTTATGACTTGCACTAATCCTATCTTTGGAGCTTAAAAGTAGAAATACTTGTAAACATAGGAAAAAGAAAACTTAGATTTTTAAAAAGAGACTGCTGTATACCGTATTTTATTTTATTATTATTATTTTTGTTTTCCTAGGGCTGCACCCGTGGCATATAGAGGATCCTAGGCTAGGGGTCAAATTGGAGGTATAGCCACCAGCTTACACCACAGCTGTAGCAATGCAGGATCCCAGCCGAATCTGCAACCTGCACCACAGCTCACGGCAATGCCGGATCCTCAACCCACTGAGTGAGGCCAGAGATGGAACCTGTAACCTCATGGTTCCTAGTTGGATTCGTTTCTGCTGCGACACAATGGGAACTCCCTGAAAACAATTTTTAAAAATGTTTAAGAACTTTTTTAGAGCTCAGCATTGACTAACTTGGTGTGACTATCTCTTAGATTTTTATTCATGGAAAGTGGGAAGAATGTCTACTCTTGTCTATCCTAACATTGAGTTAAACCAAATTTATTACTAAGTTAAAGGGTATAGCTATGTATTTTTTCTTCAGAATCTAAGGCCCTTATATTATAGGAATAGGTGGCCCTTCCACTCTTACCTGTTTTCATCAGATACATATTGAGCTCAGTGTATATACATTTCTTATCTTTTTTTTTAAAAGAGAAATAAGAGAATATTGGTGTGTATGTGCTTTGGTCAAGGTTTAAAACCAGGACTTGGAGCACCTGACACTCCTGCTAGGAGCTTTGTATGTTACTTAATTTGTTCTTTATATTAATGTAGATACTATTGCTCCCACTTTTGCAGGTGGGAAAACTGAGGCTTGGAGAGACGAAGTACTTTCTTCTAGGTCACACAGTAAGAGTAAGAGCCACAACTTAATCCCAGTTCTCTGTTCTCCTTAGCTCTCCCATGTACATTCTGCCACTTCACCCTCTTGAATCACGTAGTTACACTGACTATTAAAGTGGATATTGGATTCAGTATCTCTCTTTGGTGGATACAGCAAATGGTTTATAAAATTTGGCCCGCCCATTCAGGTTCTGTTGGGTTAAAACTGTATCTTCAGCTGGCCTTATAAAGAATGATCACACAATTGAGATGGTAGACATTATCTCCTAGGGCTATGCCAAGCACAGTATTCTAGAGAAAGTGGGAAAAACAGTGAAATGGCAAGTTTTTAGACATGATGACAAAGAGTAAAATTAAAATTCAAAATCAGAATATTAAAAAAAAAAAGTTTTGGGTACTGTTGAGTTTCTTTTTCTTTTTTTCTTTCTTTCTTCTTTTTTTTTGGATCCTTAACCCACTGAGCAAGGCCAGGGATTGAACCCGCAACCTCATGGTCCCTATTCAGATTCGTTAACCACTGAGCCACAATGGGCACTCTTACCCTTTTTTTTTTTTCCTAGTAGTTTAGCATATGTTACCTAATCATGACCATTTTTCCCTCTTGTAGGTTGGACATTATTTTTCACTCTGATATAAATGCTTAGTATTCTCTAAGGTTTTTTTTTTTTTAAATTTTTTTTTTGAGCCGCTTTTTAAACTTAAATACCAGTTTTCACTGGTCGACAAATTAAGCAAGAAAATAGTTACATCAGAATATACTTAGTGTTTTCCAGACTCTATAAAACATTGTTAGCATAAATGTCATGTCTTGTAAGAGCATTTTGTACTCCCAGATTTATTTGTCACTGAAACAGCATGCATATTTTGGTCCTTCTTAATTTATGTTCAAATCATATCTTTGGGAATTTTGATGCAACTAACATCAGGCGAGTTATTAATACTACAATCCTCAAATTGTGGTTTATATCAAGTCTCAAGATCTGACTTCTATTTTATGTTGTTAGATAAGTTTTATATTTAAGCTTTATTTTGCCGTCAATATATTTATGTGGGTTTCCATTTATAGTGAACTGTTGAATAATAGGAAACATGTTTATAGAGATGTACTCTGAGATTTCTTTTACAAAGTTTTTCACACAGCATTGAAAAAGGTATGGCAAATCATCCATATACTGTTGCATGAAACAAAGCATTCTTAATATTCCTTTTTCTGAAGTAGAGAATTGGATTTGGTCATTGTTCTTTAATGTTTAACCCTTTTTGAATTCTCTATGTGAAATTTAAAATATAAACTTTTCAAGGTAGTAGCATGATTAATTGGTACATCAAGATACTGGACTGGTAAGTTTGTAACAAAGTGGTATTGTAGGTCTGTCGCCCAAGCTGGCTGTTGGAGCCCACCGAATGCTGTTCTGAGTGTTCAGACCTATCCAAACCATTAGAGTGGTAGCAGATGCCAGTAGTAACATACTTTTACCTATGCTATGCAAACAGTTCCACCCCACACTTGATTTAATATGCTGAACATATCATGGCAGAGGATCATTATTATAAAAATTTCTAAGATGAAAAGCCCCTAAAGAGTTTCTAAATAAAAATTGCACTTATTTTCTACCATCATCCTTCATCAGATCTTTTGATATATTTAATTTTTTGGCTAGAGTGTTTTTAAAATGGTTACGATTTTACTTTTCTGGTTATGATTGTACAAACCCAAGAAAGCTAGTGCTGTTAAAAAAAAAAAAAGCCTCATGATGGTTTAAATAGGTAAAATTGAAAATGATTTCATTTTAACTGTTTAATATTTAAATAGTATTAATGTTCATACAAAAATTGTCTTTTCCTATTCATTTGTTTTCCATTTGCAAAGTATTTATTTTAAAGGAAATTAATTGACCTTGAGTTCTTAGAAATACAGTACCTACTGGTTTCGAAATTTAATGTTTATTCTGAAAATAGATTTTTATTTTCAATATAAGTGATACAGGTGATGTCTTTCAATGTCAAGTATTTAGGAACAGTCAAGCTGTAAATTCCCATATGTGTGTTTTATGTTTCATAGAGTTTTTAAAGAAATTATACCGGTAGGCGAACAGTTGATCCTTTTGTGCTTATACATCAAAATTAGCTGAATATACTTTTCTTTTTGTCTTTGAGGGCTGCACTGGCGGCATATGGAGATTGCCAGGCTAAGGGTCAAATTGGAGCTGTGGCCACCAGCCTACGCCAGAGCCATAGCAACACAGGATCTGAGCCGCATCTCTGACCTACACCACAGCTTATGGCAATGCCAGATTCTTTTTTTTTTCTGCTGTACAGCATGGGGACCAAGTTACTCTTAAATGTATACACATTTTTTTCCTCCCACCCTTTATTCTGTTGCAATATAGGTATCTAGACAAAGTGCTCAATGCGACTCAGCAGGATCTCCTTGTAAATCCATTTCAAGTTGTATCCAATAACCCCAAGCTCCTGATCCCTCCCACTCCCTCCCTCTCCCCCCGGGCAGCCACAAGTCTATTCTGCAAGTCCATGATTTTCTTTTCTGTGGAAAGGTTCATTTGTGCTGTATGTTAGATTCTAGTTATAAGTGACATCATAGGGTATTTGTCTGTCTTTCTGACTCATTTCACTCAGTATGAGAGTCTCTAGTTCCATCCATGTTGCTGCAAATGGCATTATGTCATTCTTTTTTATGGCTGAGTAGTATTTCATTGTGTATATATATCACATCTTCCTAATCCAATTATCTGTTGATGGACATTTGGGTTGTTTCCATGTCTTGGCTATTGTGAATAGTGCTGCAGTGAACATGCGGGTGGCAATGCCAGATTCTTAACCCACTCTGCAAGGCCAGGGATCGAACCTGCTTCCTCACAGATGCTAGTTGAGTTTGTTAACCACTGAGCCACGATGGGAACTCTGATGAATATACTTCTAAATTGATTTTGACTGAAAGGTATAAAATCAAATAACATGTGAATAAGACTGATTCATTGTTACTGAGAAGGAGGATGATTGTGTTAACAATGTGTGTTATGCATGTGAAGAAATTAATGCCTACGTTTTTTAGTGATTCAAAGTTGTGGCATTTTTAAGTGCAAAATATTTTTTAATCTTTTCAATCAAATTGGAAAGATGAGAAACTTTAAATTGGTTTTCTTCATCTGTAACTGGACTATGCTTTACATCTGTGGTGTGTCCTCATCAGGGTTTTCTTGCTAAACAGCCAGTGATGACACCATTTGTATTATTAACCATGCTTTTTGGACAATGCAAAGTGACAGCTAAAATTTTACATAGAAACTGTAATTGTTGATGTGCCTGGCTTTTGATGATACTTCATTTTCCAAATTTTCACATTAATACCATGACTTCTTTGTAAACAATGTACTTTTTGTTCTTCACTCTCTTGAAAATAGTGCTGTGACTGTATCTTACACGAATCTGTAAGAATATTTGCGTCAAGCTTTAATTAGTAAGAACAGGAGGGCTACAATTTGATTTAATAGAAGTTTGGTTTCTTTGGAATCTTATTGTTGAAAAAAAAAGTAAATTGGGAAGTTAAATATTGGGTCAAGATTAGAGAAAGTCTAGTTCACTTTTTTGTTCAAGTGTATGAACTCTAATTTGTCATTAGGAAAATGCTAATTGAAGCATAGGCAAGTAAATCTGTCACGTTTAAAAACTTCTAAGGTCACAGTGAGGTAGTAAGCAAATAGCTAAATAAGACTTGATAGCAGATAAAAGCCAGCCAGTTATATACTTAACTCTGATGTAGGTAGGGGAAAAAAACCCAACACAACAAAAACTGCAAACGTGACGTTTATGCTGTAGCAATAATACAGTACGTTTTGTGAGTATCCTGATGAGTAACTAGCCTTAGAAAATTTCATTTCCTTCATATTTATTTCTCTTAACTAAGAAAGAATATATACTTTGAAAAGCAAAAAACAAAACAAAAAACCAACCTGCATCATTTACTTGGGAAACAGTAATATCTTTACAAGTTAAAAACATGTGCAAGAGACAAGATGTCACATGTCTGCTCCTTACTTCTAGTTGTTAAATAGGAAACTTCATTCTGTATTCAGTGACTCATTTAAAAATGTTGCTAAGATCTGATACAAATCTTAAATTCTACCCATGTACTGTTGTCCTAAAATTGAAACATAAACAATCAATAGTAAAGCTAACATTCAGAAGACCACTTTGACCTTTTAATGTGGGTATGTATAGTTTCTTTTGCAGGACTCTGTTTGCTGTCCTTATTATCCAGTTGTCTTGTAGTCAGGGCTTGTTAACTACTTTTCCTTGTTTGTCTGCCTGCTGTCCCTTCCCATTCTGAGCGCTTCCTCCATCAAGGTGTTGAGAGAAGCCTAAGGTATTTTTCTATAGATGAAACTGAGACCGGGATTTCAGTGCTGAACAGTGGTGATTCTGTTTAATGCTATGTGAAAATCTTTCATGCGAGATAGAAAATAAGACTCTAAGATTGACTTTTAATTCAATGAGCTAAACAGAGGAATAGAAAATAACTGCCCTCACTTTGAATGGATTCGGGCTTGACAGATTTTGGAAAGGACTTTATCTGGATTTGGTACAGCTGTTTCTTCTTTACTTTTGCACACTGAAATTTTGGCTCAAGAGGTCAATATAGTTAATGAGACCTGATGGAGGTTCATGGTGTTAAATGTTTCTAAGAAAATTGAAGATGGACTTCTGTACTTTTTGCCTACTTGCTTGTAGAACAAACCTAGTATTCAGGTTTATTTCTCTCTGTACCATTGTGTTTGACAGGTTTTTTTTGGTAAAATAGAAACACCATTCAGAGCACTGAGTCCCTACTCAAGATTAATTGATACGGAGTTCCTGTTGTGGGCACAGCGGAAATGAATGTGACCAGGAACCATGAGGTTGCAGGTTCGATCCCTGGCCTCATTTAGTGGATTAAGGATCTGGCGTTGCCGTGAGCTGTGATGTAGGTCACAGATGCAGCTCGGATCCCACATTGCTGTGGTGTTGACCGGGAGCTACAGCTTCGATTAGACCCCTAGCCTGAGAACTTTCATATGCTGAGGATGTGGCCTTAAAAAGACAAAAGATTAATTGATGGTGGTATATGTCTAGGTGTTCCTTGTTCCTCGTTAGTGTGTCAGTGGATTTGTCCTACAGTAGGAAGCTATGCATGTTAGAGATTTTACATGTTACTGTTTTGTAAAGTTACATGAAGTTTACAAATTGCATCTGTTTTCTAACCCTTCAAGGAAGACTGTATACTTTATGCATGCCAAGAGTTCCAATCATCAAGGACAGGAAGATTATTTTTTTCTTTTTATGTTTGCACATGTGGCATATGGAAGTTCCCCGGCTAGGCATCAAATTGGAGCTGCAGTTGCCAGTCTACACCACAGCCATGGCAGCACCAGGTCCAAGCAGTGTCTGACCTACACCATGGCTCACAGCAATGCTGAATCCTTAACCCACTGAGAGAGGCCAGGGATCGAACCCGCATCCCCATGCATGCTAGTCAGATTCATTTCTGCTGTGCCACCACGGGAATTCCGGGAAGAGAAATTCTTTAAAAGACGAGTATATTAACATTTTTGGCCTCATTGGTAAACTTTCATATTCATACATTATGTCTCCTATATAGGACTTCAGTTAGAATAACACTGGAATTAAACACTTATGAAAACACATTATGTGTGAGTATATTTTGTTTAATCATGTATCTTGTCCAGAGGTGGCTAAGTTTTAAGTTGCAAAGCACTTTAAACTGGGGGATTGAAAACTCTTAAATTCTATTTTACTTAAAACTTGATTGAGGAGTTCCCGTCGTGGCACAGTGTTAACGAATCTGACTAGCAACCATGAGGTTTCGGGTTTGATCCCTGCCCTTGCTCAGTGGGTTAAGGATCTGGCGTTGCCGTGAGCTGTGGTGTAGGTCGCAGATGCGGCTTGGATCCTGCGTTGCTGTGGCTCTGGCGTAGGCTGGCAGCTACAGGTCCAATTAGACCCCTAGCCTGGGAACCTCTGTATGCCACGGGAGCAGCCCAAGAAATGGCAAAAAGACACACACACACACACAAAACAAACAAACAAAAAAACAAAACTTGATTGAAACTTGAGAGAATTTTGAAAGTGTTCAAGAGATGAAGTAGTGATACTTTGAAAATTTTGGCATTTTGGCATTTGGGATGTCATGCTAGGAGTCCTTTGATGCATTCTCCAGGGTAGATGGTTAGGAATCTGATAATGTTCTTCTATACTACTATGAACTCATGGAGAGCAAAGAAATAAGCAGAGAGGCAGGTGAACCTTCTCTGTTGTAAAAACCTTCCTGGCTTTCCTTCTTCCACTTGGAGCTAATAGTATATAGCTATAGGGTTGGAAAGTCCTCACAAAGGGATACTGGACCTTCTGAATTATTCTATTTTATATCCTTATGGGCTTCAATAACTGCTTAATTGCTTTTGTTATTGAAAGTGTTGTCTTTAGTACATTGTGACTTGGTAAATCAGCTCAGGTTTTTATGTTAATTTTGAAGTCTCTAAGTCTGATTGAGGGTTCTCTTGGAGACTGTTCTTAACTCTTTGCCCGATTAAGTATGCAAATAAGACAGTTTGACTTGGCTTTTGAAATTTAAAGGTTTAGATGACTCTGCTCTTTTGGTATAAGATGCACAGTGTTGTCATTCAGTTAGATTAGCAGCTGTTAACCACAACTAGTCTTGTTATGTGACTAGGGAGGTGTGTGTCCAGGCACTTCTTTTCTACCAAGTTTTGTTGATTGTAAGGTACTGTTGCTTATTAGAAGCAGTATTTTTATAACACTTAAGAAAAATTCTGCCAATTAAACTACAATGTTATGTTTTATTTTCTCTTAGAAGCTTATAAAAATATTAATAAGCTCTTATTTAGTATAGATTTTTATTGTTCATAAAAATCTTGTTCATATGTAAAAAGTTATCAGTAGGGTTCTGGTTATGAATAAAATGGAGCAAGAATGTTCCACCTTGTTTCTCTCTCTGAATGAAGCTATAAAACCTGGGCAGATGCATAGAACAGCTATTTGAGAATTCAAGTAAATATTAGAGGTAGATTAATGAATAAGATCTGAGTCTCATATACTACCTAACTGGCAGTGAATGATGTCACACTCTGGTATGTTCTAACCTGGATTTAGTACAGACCAAAAATCTAGAAATGGGCATTGAAGTTGACAGAGCTCCAAGAAAACTCCCTAGTTTTGATTAGAGGAGCAGAAAAGGAGTTTCCTAATGTTCAGAGTGTGAAAGTATCTCCCTTTTCCCCGCTCCATCTCTTGTACTTTAATTCCCAAGTAATCAGGCAGTAGTGACATGGACAGTGGGGACCCAAAGAAGCCTAAAATTTTGAGAGAAGCGAACATCCTCTTTGATAAGAGTTGCTTAGCTATAAGAAGTGGGGTGAGCACTGTTGCTTTTTTTTGGTTTCTGCTTAGCTTTGGACACAGGTACAGTCATGGGAAATGTGCAAAGTGGTATAAATAAGGTCCCAATTTTTTGGTAGGAGTGCTGAAAAAGGGAGGCACTCAAGGAATAGATTGTGCAGGGAGAGATTTCAGTGAGAGAGCATGTAACTCGAAGGGTATGATCTAAGATTAGTTAACATATAAAGAGGAAAATCCAAACTCATATGGGAAAGGACAATCAATATAGATGAAATGGCTCAAGTGTTAGAATTTTCTGAAGTACTTTTTTTTGGCCACTCCCATGGCATGCAGACGTTCCCATGACATGTGGAAGTGCTGAACTCGCCACAGTACTATCCAGAGCTCTGGCATTTCGTCATGTTGTTTTAACCCCAACAACAACAGAGGAGTCAACAACAACACAGGCATGATTGGTGCTTCCCCACAATGCACCTCAGAGCCACAGCAGTGACAAAACTGGATCCTTAGATCCTTAATCTGCTGAGCCACCAGAAAACTCCTGAAAATTACTTTTAAGTGCTAATTATAAAAATGGTGCAACAATAAGGGGTAATCCTCTTGAAAGATGAAGGCTCGGGAAAAGCATAAAAAATACAAAGAAATGCCAAATAGAAATCTTAAAACTGAAGATAATAAGATGACCAAAATAACTTGATGGACTTAATAACAGAATAGAGCTGGCAGAGATAATGCCACTGAAACTGAAGCTAAATCTTTGGAAGTTTTTCGTTCTGAACTATAGGATGAAAAGAAATTGGGGAAAATTTAATAGTGCTTACCATTTGTGGGAATATAGCAGGCCACTTGAATCCTAGAAGGAGAGGAAAAACTTCACTACAGAAAAAGACGTAGTTGAAGAAATTATGACTAAAATGTCCTAAATTTAATGACATAAATATACAGACTTAAGATGCTCATGTAACTTCAACATAACTTCAAAGAAATCCATACCCAGCCACTTTATAAGAAAAATGCTGAAAAAATAAGAAAAAAATCTTAAGTATTGTATTGTTTATAAAGGAACAATAATTTGAATGACTAAAAGTTTCTCATTAGAATACATGGGAACCAGAAGAAAATAGAACAAGATTTTTGAAGTGGTTAAAAATAAATAATAACTCAGTATTCTATATCCAGTTAAAAAAATCCTTTAGGAAAAGGTAAAGGAAAAACAACATCAAGTAAAGGAAAACAAATATGGTTGCTAGCAGATGTACTCTAAAAGAGTATTTCAACAAGCCCTTAAGACAAAGGAAATGATGCCAGAATGAGTCTTGTAACATCAAAAATTAAGGGCGAGCAACAGGATTCTAATAAATAGAATGGAGTCACATAATTCTCTCTACATTTTAAAATTATTTATAGGTTGAAAGCAAAGGCAATATTTTCTCATGAGTTTTTCTATGTATGAGACAGCTATGATGTTAGAGAAAACTGCAACATAAAAATGGTAGGGTAAGGGAACTTAAAATATCATGGTTTGGTTTCTTCATCTTACTTGCTGTGATAAAAGCCTTCATTTTATGTTGACCCTGAGAAGTCAAATATGAATACTGAAATCTCTAGAGCAACCACTTAAAAAGTTATATAGCAGTTCCCAATGTGGCACAGTGGGTTAAAGATCTGGTGTTGCTGCAGCTGTGGCTCACATTCAGTCCCTGGCCAGGGAATTTCCATATGCTATGGATATGGCCAAATAAAAATTATGCAAAAAGATTTGATCAGAAACATGGAGATAAAATTGAATATTAAAAAGAGTATAAATCAGGAGAGAAACAGGAATATGAAACATAGGGAAAACTATTTTTATGAAAAATATAAAATGACCCAAATTCAAATATATCAGTAATTATATTAAATAAATATTTTCAGCACACTAATTAAAAGGAGTTCAAGATGGGCATTAAAACATAATCCAATTATATGTGGCCTATAAGAGTTCACTTTGGCTATAATGATTAAGAGGTATGTTACAGGTAAATGAAAGTAAAAACATACCTTGAATTTACTAAGCAGAAGAAAACTGGAGGAGTTCCCGTTGTGGCTTAACAGGTTAAGAACCTGATGTATTGTCCGTGAAGATGGGGTTTGGATTCCTGGCCTTGCTCAGTGGATTAAGGATCTGGCATTGATGTAAGCTGTGGGGTAGGTTTCAGATGCAGCTGAGGTTTGGTGTGGCCTAGGTCAGCAGCTGCAGCTCCAATTTATTCCTAGCCTGGGAACTTCCATGGGCTGTAGGTGTGGCCTTAAAAAGAAAAAAAAAAAAAAAAAGCTGGAGTAGCTGTATTAATACAAATTAATAAAATAATTTACATAAAAAGATCAATTAACCAGAAAGACACATTCTAAATGTGTATCCACCTAACCACAGAGCTTCAAAATATAGTGTGAAGGTATCAAAATGAAGGGAAAAAAAAATAGACAAATCAATAGTTAGAAAACGCAGTATTTGAGTATTTGCTAGAATCAATAGACAGAAAATCATTAAGGATATAGGAGACCTGAATCATCACCACCAACTAACTTGATCTAATTTATACAGAATATGCCACCAAACTATAGAAGAATAAACATTTATTTCAAGTGCACCTGGAACAGTCTCCAAGACAGAAGGTGTCCTGAGTAATAAAACAAATATTAGAAAATTTGAAGGAATTGAAAGCATGCAAAGTATGTTTTCTTTTTCTTTTCTTTTTTTTTTTTTTGTCTTTTTGCTATTTCTTGGGCCACTCCCGTGGCATATGGAGGTTCCCAGGCTAGGGGTCTAATCGGAGCTGCAGCTGCCAGCCTATACCACAGCCACAGCAATGCGGGATCTGAGCTGAGTCTGTAACCCTACATCACAGTTCACAGCAACGCCAGATCGTTAACCCACTGAGCAAGGGCAGGGACCGAACCCGCAATCTCATGGTTCCTAGTCGGATTCGTTAACCACTGCGCCATGGTGGGAACTCCTCCTTTTGTTTTTTTTTTGTTGTTGTTTTTTTTTTCCCAAAGTATGTTTTCTAAACAAAGTAGAAACAAACTAGAAGTCTATTGACTCTTAATAGGTAATTAAAATACCTTCAAATGCTTGGAAAACAACACTAAAGAATGTCTAAGAAGTGTGAAGATCAGAAAGCTTTTTTTTTTTTTTTTTGTCTTTTTTGTCATTTCTTGGGCTGCTCCTGCAGCATACGGAGGTTCCCAGGCTAGGGGTCGAATCAGAGCTGGCCTACTCCTACACCATAGCCACAGCCACAGCCACGTGGGATCCGAGCCCTGTCTGCAACCTACACCACAGCTCATGGCAATGCCAGATCCTTAACCCGCTGAGCAAGGCCAGGGATCGAACCTGCAACCTCATGGTTCTTAGTCGGATTCGTTAACCACTGTGCCACAACGAAACTCCCAGAAAGTATTTCTAACTGAAATAAAATGACATCATATTTTGTAGAATGCTGCTTAAACAGTATTTAGTGAGAACTTTGATAGCATTTAAATGCTTATGATTGAAGAAAGATCTTCAGTCAGTCATCTCTTTCCATGTTAGGTAAATAGAAATAGAGGGCCAGAAATTAATGAAGTTGAAAACAAAGGTGAAAGAAAAAACTGGTTCTCTATAAAAATTAACAACACATAAACCTATCATGAGACTACAAGAAAAGACACAACTGGAAATGTTATACAGTTGCTGGCAGTAACGGCAAATGGTACAGCCACACTGGAGTGCTGTTTGGCAGTTCTTCTAGAGAGAAACATCCATTTACTATATAATCCAGCATCTTATTCCGATGCATTTACCCTAAAGAAAGAAAAACTTACTTTCACATAGGAAACTGTGTATTAACATGTTTGTAGCAGTTTTATTCATAATCAACAGAAGTATGGAATGATCTAAATATCCTTCAGTGGATGAATTGGTAAACTGGTATATCTCTACAGTGAAATGCAACTTAAATGACAATGAGTGATCCTTACACAAAATAACTTAATCTCAGTGGAATTGTGATAGAAGCTGGTCTCGGAAGGCGATGTTTTGAATGATTACATTGATATGAAATTCTTAGAGTTGCAGTAACAAGGAATAGATCAGAGGTTGCCTGGGTTACGGAAGTCGAGAGGGGTAAGCGCAAAGAGATAGACTGAGGGATTGAGCTGCTGTGTATCTCGACTGTGGTGGTGATTACACAGATATGTAATGTTAAGATTATGGTAATGACCACCTTTTGTGTGTAACACAAAAAGGTAGTTTTACTGTATGCTGATGGAGATAGGTGAAGTCTGTCTTCATAGGGCTCTGAGGCAGCAGTTCTGTGATGCCATCCCTACTTTGGAGATAATATTTAGAGGAAAATGGAAGTTTGAACGAGTGAAATACGACAATTAAGTATGGAATGTTTGTCAGTTGCTTCATTAAAAGTAATGAAAAAAGGTTTCATGTTCTCTCCAGTGTGGTATCATTTTCTCTTATATTTTGTTTTCATTAAAATTTAAAATTTGGGAGAGAAAAGGGTATTCCAGAAACTGGAGAACCTGGTTTCCTCCATGAACCTGTGAGACTGCCATTCAACGTGTATTGCTTCAAATAAAAAGGTGGGGAAACTCCTGGGTAAGATGCTGAATTGGGAAATTGCCTATTTTGTTGATAGGATCTGTCAGCATGTGGAGTGGCTGAGGGCTTTGACCCTGGACCAGCTTGACTGGTTTGAATCCTGTCTCCTCAGTTTACTAGCTGTGTGATCCCAGGGGAGGTATTTGTATCATCATTTATAAAAAGGTCAGCGATTTTGCCAGCTTCCTAAGCAAGTTTAATGTATGCTGCTTTTAAAACAGAATGATTATGATAATCATACATTATTCATTGAGAAATAATCCAATGATTTGGCTCAGTTACTATTCTACAATTGCTTTTTGCTTTAAGCAATGTTAATATCTTAATACTACTTATTAGTGATTATATTGATTCATTAGAACTTAAAGGACTCTCTAACACTGGTTTGGCTTTTAAAGTTTAGAGCTTTATAAATAAAAATACTATTGCTCTTATTTTTTCATGTTATTGACAGTTTTAAGTTATGTTTTAAAAAGTTTATCTATTGTCTTAATAGTATGTATCCTTATGTGCTGTAGTGAAGTCCTCATTTTGTCCCTTGATTTTATATAAATACATATTCTGAATGAATAGAAGTTTGGATGGAAAGACTAGTGTCCTTTCAGGTAATATTTTCTATTTTGTAAAACTTGTGATTGTCAAATAAACCACAGATAAAAAAATGTAAGCCAGAGAAATTTTTGACTTAAAGAAAAATGCATGTATCTGCATAGCATCACACAAGTCATAGAACAGTTGCCACCCATGGTTGAAGCCTTTTCCTAAATTTTACACAATTATAGTGGCTATCTGATTTTATAGCAATCTTCCCTCATGTTTCTTCTAAATTTTATCACTCAGATCTAGACACTATGGTTTGGTTGTGATCCTTTTTTTAAATGACATTTAAATCTCAACTGATAGGTTCCCTATCCCTCTATTTTGCTTACATTGTGTCTTTTGCTATTTAACCTGAAATTTTCTTCTTTTCTGAGTTTTGATGTGTGCATATGTATGCATGATATAGTTCTGTATGTTTTTCTATCCTATGCAAAGTATTTGGATCTAGAAGTAAAATCGAATTTTCTTTTTTGCTGAGACTAGAGGTGGTGTGATTTTATTAGGACACACTTATTGTCTGATGATGATTTATTTTGTGATGAGAACAGCCATTGTTACTTAATGCGTATTGGGGGTGCAAAATCATGGTATGTAATTTAATTCTATTAATTAGTTTTCAGATATTGGTTGAAGTATTTCTTTTTATATTTTAGGGCCACACCCATGACATATGGAGGTTCCCAGGCCAGGGTCCAATCAGAGATGTAGCCACTGGCCCATGCCACAGCCACACGGGATCCAAGCCGTGTCTGTGACCTACACCACAGCTCACGGCAATGCTGGATCCTTAACCCACTGAGCGAGGCCAGGAATTGAACCTGCGTCCTCACAGATGCTAGTTGGATTCTTTAACCGCTGAGCCACAATGTGAGAACTCCTAGTTGAAGTATTTTTGTGAATAAACCTTTCTCATCTACTGTTGACTTACCCAGAGATTCAGTTTACATGACAAATGCTTGATTATTTTCCTTTATCAGTTTTCAAGTGAGTGAATTGATTCTCTCTCATCCATTAAAGTTACCAATTATTTTGTGTGTGTTTACATAAAGAAGAAATACTTAGTAGGTTCATACTGATACTTCCAATTCAGTACTAAGTATTATTTCTAGCACATTGAGAATCTTGGTTCTCAAAGCTACAGGGAATAACAGAATATCTCCTAATGATTCATTGTTTTATTCAACAGTGCACACCCTAGGTCTCAAAGTACCAATATTAGTGCTATTAATCATCGTTATTTCCATAAAGGGTTTTCACATTTCCTTTCTACCCTGTTTTTTGTTTGCACTATATGTTTTCAGATTGAATAGCTTTTATATGCTGTACTCTATTAACTTTAGGTCTTACTTAGTGCCAGTAACTATGTTTTACACTATTCATCAGTATTTCTGTTCAGGTCTCTCTAGACTTTGGTGGTCTGAAGTTGTGAGTTTCAGTACATTTCTTAGGAAGGATTCCTGGGAAAATCATTTACTTCATGTTGATAACTGCATGTGCTTTCTTTGTGGAAGTTGGTTTTGCTCAATATAAAATCCTCGCCTGATACACTTTACCTGGAATAACTTAAATATGTTCCTCTATGTTTTCCTTATATAAATCTTAAGATTATTTCATTTTATTCCCTTATGTGTTTCTGTTCTTTTTGTCTAGGTGATGAAAAGTATGATTTTTTTAAGTCTAGTAATTTTTCTAGAAGATGTCTTGGTATTGAGTTTTATTGGTAAATGTTTACAGGTATTGATATGTGATATATTTGTGTGTATAATTTTTAGTGATGTACTTTCTTCATAGATTTTTATTATGTTTATGTTGGATCATATTTACCTAACTTTAATATTTTTCACTTTATATGGAATGTTTATTTTTCTTCATTTTTAAAATAAAATTTTTATTTTTATATTTTTCTCTTAAAGTATTATCTCTGTTTTTTATATATATATATATGTATATATATGTGTATATGTATGTATATATATGTATATGTATGTATATATGTATATATATGTATATATGTATATATATATGTATGTATATATGTGTATATATATGTATGTATGTATATGTATGTATATATATGTATGTATATATATGTATGTGTATGTGTATATATATGTATGTATATATGTATGTATATATATGTATGTGTATGTATATATATATGTATGTATATATGTATGTATATATATGTATTGTATATATATGTATGTATATATATGTGTGTGTATATATATGTATATATATATATGTATGTGTATATATATATGTATATATATATATATTTTTTGGTCTTTTTGCTATTTCTTTGGGCCGCTCCCGTGGCATATGGAGGTTCCCAGGCTAGGGGTCCAATCGGAGCTGTAGCCACCGGGCTACACCAGGGCCACAGTAACGTGGGATCCGAGCCGTGTCTGCAACCTACACCACAGCTCACGGCAACGCCGGATCGTTAACCCACTGAGCAAGGGCAGGGACCGAACCCGCAACCTCATGGTTCCTAGTCAGATTCGTTAACCACTGCGCCACGACGGGAACTCCTCTGTTTTATATTTGTGTAGTTTCTGGTATAGTCTTCATTTCTTAGGTACTTTTTTCTTTTCTTTTGAATTCTTTGAGTTCTGCCACCTACTTTGAGTTTTCCTGATTCTGAATTATATGGTTCTCTCATGTTTTGTTTCCTCAGTTCACTGGTTTTTAGCTTGTGTAGAAATAGATTACAGTTTTTCTTTTTTCTTTTTTTTTTTTTTTTTTTTGTCTTTTTGCCATTTCTTGGGCCGCTTCCGCGGCATATGGAGGTTCCCAGGCTAGAGGTCGAATCGGAGCTGTAGCTGCCGGCCTACACCAGAGCCATAGCAATGCGGGATCCCAGCCGTGTCTGCAACCTACACCACAGTTCACGGCAATGCTGGATCGTTAACCCACTGAGCAAGGGCAGGGACCGAACCCACAACCTCATGGTTCCTAGTCGGATTTGTTAATCTCTCTGCTGTGACGGGAATTCCTAGAAATAGATTACAGTTTTGATGGGTTTGATAGGCACATCTTTCTGGCATGCCCTCATTATTTTTAGAGGTGTTATTTTGCTCCTTATCTTTTTTCTTACAATGAGGTGTTTTTAGAGGTGTTTTTTTGCTCCTTATCTTTTTTCTTAGAATAATTTTGTGTAGGGTTTGGCTTTCATAATTTTCCATTATTCATTAGGATGTGAAGTTAGTTTTCTTGAATTTTAAGAGGAAGCAGTTTTAATGATAGCTCTTTGTCGCTTTCGTGTGGTGTGTACAAATAGGGAAGCATAATTATAACGTTTTTCTGGCTGTGTTCCACTCTTACATTTTCATGTGGATCTTCTCTTTCTTTTGACTTTGTTTCTGTCCTCTGTAATTTTGATTCCACTCTGTTTCTCTTTTAGTTGGACTCTATGCTGCAAGGGGTCTCTGGTGTCCCAGTTTTGATGTATGTACACCGTTCATTCAGACCTGAGTTCTTTTACTAACTCCAGTTTTTTTCCCATGGGTAAAACTCCTTCAATTAGGCTGTTCTTAAATTTGCCTACTCTAATGTTAAGTGACTATTGGCTATCTTTAAGTTTCTTCTGTAACCCAGTCTGTTAGACACCTTGTTATATTAATTCCCTCTATGTTTTCCTACATAGAATCCAATATTTCACGTTCTGTATCATAGTTTTTTATTTTATTTTATTTTTTACTTTTTAGGGCTGCACTGCAACATACGGAAATTCCCAGTCTAGGGAGCAAATCAAGCTGCAGCTGCTGGCCTACACCAGAGCCGCAGCAACATGGGATCCGAGCCGTTTCTGCAACCTACAGCACAGTTCATAGCAATGCTGGATTCTTCACCCATTGAGTGAGGCCAGGGATCAAAGTAGCATCCTCACGGATCCTATTCGGGATTGTTACCACTGAGTCATGATGGGAACTCCCATCAGGTTCTGTATCATTGTTGATGGTTCATTTTCATTAGGCTAAATTGTGTAGGCTAGGATGATAACTCTACACCTAAGTTTACTGAAAATGTTGTCCATTGGATTTTGGCTTTACTATCCAATTCTGTTTTTATATGTGGATTCTTAGAAATAATCGCGATCTTTCAAGAATTCCTTTTTGTTATGTTTTAAATACATAACTTTTAACACCTGTATGGTAAAAACACCACAAATCAGATGTTTCCTTCTAAAAATTTCTCACACTTTTTTTTTTTTTTTTTAAAAGAGCCACACTTGAAGCATATGGAAGTTCCCTGGCTACAGGTCTGATCAGTGCTGCAGCTGCCAGCAGCAACACTGGATCCTTAAGCTACTGAGCAAGGCCAAGAATCAAACCCACATCCTCATGGGATACTAGTTGGGTTCAAAAAATTCCTCTTAATCATAGATTGTCTTCATGTATGTAGTTCAATGTTTTCCTCTTCCTTCTATGTGGAAACTAAGAAATGCCTGTGTATATTCTCAAATGGAAGTAGGGAGAAAATAATGTGTGTGTACCTATTAAAGTAAGATTCTTAAATATTAAGACAAAATTTGAAGTTAAATTACACTGAAAGTATTTTTAAATGCTGATTTTGCATTTTAATTTTTATTCTAGAAAACACAGATTTAAGATAAATATTTTAGCCTGGCTTTTTGATAGTAAAGATTGTTTTTATATTTAAGGTTACTTGTCTTCAAACAAAATTGTTGCATTTTTAATTCCTTTCTCTAAAATTAGATTATCCTGATACAATCTCTCTTTCTAGACTTCTAGTTACTTCCTCATATTCACACTTAGAAAATTTGTTTTACATCCTGTTCAGGAAGACAAAATGTGAGATATAGTCTTTTATTCAACTATGCTAATAATTCAGCTATGCTAATAACTTAAGACAGAGAATGATTGTATTAGTTTTCTGGGGCTGCTATAATATCAAAGTACCAGGGCTGGGGGAGAGGGGGGGCGGTCACTAAACAACAGAAATTTATTTTCTCATGATTCGGAGGTGAAAAATCTGAGGTCATTCTTTTGGCAGGGTTGGATTTTTCTTTTTTTTTTTATAATTTTTAAAATTTTCCCACTGTACAGCAAGGGGGTCAAGTTATCCTTACATGTATACATTACAATTACATTTTTCCCCCACCCTTTCTTCTGTTGCAACATGAGTATCTAGACAAAGTTCTCAATGCTATTCAGCAGGATCTCCTTGTAAATCTATTCTAAGTTGTGTCTGATAAGCCCAAGCTCCTGATCCCTCCCACTCCCTCCCCCTCCCATCAGGCAGCCACAAGTCTCTTCTCCAAGTCCATGATTTTCTTTTCTGAGGAGATGTTCATTTGTACTGGATATTAGATTCCAGTTATAAGTGATATCATATGGTATTTGTCTTTGTCTTTCTGGCTCATTTCACTCAGGATGAGATTCTCTAGTTCCATCCATGTTGCTGCAAATGGCATGATGTCATTCTTTTTTATGGCTGAGTAGTATTCTATTGTGTATATATACCACCTCTTCCGAATCCAATCATCTGTCGATGGACATTTGGGTTGTTTCCATGTCCTGGCTATTGTGAATAGTGCTGCAATGAACATGCGAGTGCAGGTGTCTCTTTTAAGGAGAGTTTTGTCCGGATAGATGCCCAAGAGTGGGATTGCGGGGTCATATGGAAGTTCTATGTATAGATTTCTAAGGTATCTCCAAACTGTTCTCCATAGTGGCTGTACCAGTTTACATTCCCACCAACAGTGCAGGAGGGTTCCCTTTTCTCCACAGCCCCTCCAGCATTTGTTATTTGTGGATTTATTAATGATGGCCATTCTGACTGGTGTGAGGTGGTATTTCACGGTAGTTTTGATTTGCATTTCTCTTATCATCAGCGATGTTGAGCATTTTTTCATGTGTGTGTTGGACATCTGTATATCTTCTTTGGAGAAATGTCTATTCAGGTCTTTTGCCCATTTTTCCATTGATTGATTGGCTTTTTTGCTGTTGGGTTGTGTAAGTTGTTTATATATTCTAGAGATTAAGCCCTTGTCAGTTGCATCATTTGAAACTATTTTCTCCCATTCTGTAAGTTGTCTTTTTGTTTTCTTTTTGGTTTCCTTTGCTGTGCAAAACTTTTCAGTTTGATGAGGTCCCATGGGTTATTTTTGCTCTAATTTCTATTGCTTTGGGAGACTGACCTGAGAAAATATTCATAATGTTGATGTCAGAGAGTGTTTTGCCTATGTTTTCTTCTAGGAGTTGGATGGTGTCCTGTCGTATATATAAGTCTTTCAGCCATTTGGAGTTTATTTTTGTGCATGGTGTGAGGGTGTGTTCTAGTTTCATTGCTTTGCATGCAGCTGTCCAGGTTTCCCAGCAATGCTTGCTGAAAAGACTTTCTTTTTCCCATTTTATGTTCTTGCCTCCTTTGTCAAAGATTAATTGACCATAGGTGTCAGGGTTTATTTCCGGGTTCTCTATTCTGTTCCATTGGTCTGTCTGTCTATTTTGATACCAGTACCACACTGTTTTGATGACTGTGGCTTTGTAGTATTTCTTGAAGTCTGGGAGAGTGATGCCTCCTGCTTGGGTTTTGTTTCTCAGGATTGCTTTGGCGATTCTGGGTCTTTTGTTGTTCTATATAAATGTTTGGATTGTTTGTTCTAGTTCTGTGAAAAATGTCCTGGGTAATTTGATAGGGATTGCATTGAATCTGTAGATTGCTCAGGGTAGTATGGCCATTTTTACAATATTGATTTTTCCAATCCAGGAACATGGAATATCTTTCCATTTCTTTACATCTTCTTTGATTAAGGTTTTATAGTTCTCAGCATATAAGTCTTTTACCTCCTTGGTCAGGTGTATTCCGAGGTATTTGATTTTGTGAGGTGCAATTTTAAAAGGTATCGTATTTTTGTATTCCTTTTCTAATATTTCATTGCTGGTATACAGAAATGCAACTGACTTCTGAATGTTAATCTTATATCCTGCTACTTTGCTGAATTTATTAATCAGTTCAAGTAGTTTTGGGGTTGAGTCCTTAGGGTTTTCTAGGTATAGTATCATGTCATCTGCATACAGTGACAGTTTGATCTCTTCTCTTCCTATATGGATGCCTTTTATTTCTTTTGTTTGTCTAATTGCTGTGGCTAGGACTTCCAAAACTATGTTGAAGGGCAGTGGTGAGAGTGGGCATCCCTGTCTTGTTCCAGATTTGAGTGAGAAGGCTTTCAGTTTTTCCCCATTGAGTGTTTTATTTGCTGTGGGTTTATCATAAATGGCTTTGATTATATTCAGGAATGTTCCCTCTATACCCACTTTGGCGAGGGTCTTGATCACGAATGGATGTTGGACTTTGTCAGGTGCTTTTTCTGCGTCTATTGAGATGACCATATGATTCTTGACTTTTTTTTTGTTAATGTGGTGTATTATGCTGATTAATTTGCGTATGTTGAACCATCCTTGTGAACCTGGGATGAACCCAACCTGGTTATGGTGTATAATTTTTTTGGTATGTTGTTGGATTCGGTTGGCTAAGATTTTGTTGAGAATTTTTGCATCTATATTCATCAATGATATTGGCCGATAGTTTTCTCTTTTGGTGGTATCTCTGTCTGGTTTTGGAATGAGGGTGATGGTGGCCTCATAGAATGTCTTTGGTAGTGTTCCTTCTTCTTCAACCTTTTGAAAGAGTTTAAGGAGGATGGGCACCAATTCCTCTTCCTATGTCTGATAAAATTCACCTGTGAAGCCATCTGGTCCTGGGCTTTTATTTGTAGGGAGTGATTTTATGACCTCTTCAATTTCATTTCTAGTGATCGGTCTGTTCAGTTGGTCTGTTTCTGCTTGATTCAGTTTTGGCAGGCTGTAAGATTCTAGAAAATTGTCCATTTCTTCCAGATTGTCAAACTTGTTGCTGTATAGTTGTTCATAGTATTCTCTTATGGTTTTTTGTATTTCTGCTGTATCCATTGTGATTTCTCCTTTTTCATTTATAATTTTGGTGATTTGGGTTCTTTCTCTCCTCTTTTTAGTGAGTCTGGCCAGGGGTTTGTCAATTTTGTTCACCTTTTCAAAGAACCAGCTCTTGGTTTTATTAATGTTCTCTATTGTTTTTTGAGTCTCTATTTTATTGATTTCTTCTTTGATCTTTATAATTTCCTTCCTTCTGCTGACTTTAGGCCTTTTTTGTTCTTCTTTTTCTAATTCATTTAGGTGGAAGGTTAAGTTGTCAATTTGGGATCTTTTTTCTTTTTTGAGAAAGGCCTGTATTGCTATAAATTTCCCTCTGAGCACTGCTTTCGCAGCATCCCATAGATTTTGAGAGGTTGTGTCTTCATTGTCATTTGTTTCAAGGTAGGTTTTAATTTCCTTCTTGATTTCCTCATTGACCCATTGGTTTTTTAGTAGCATGTTGTTTAGTCTCCATGGAGTAGGTTTTTTCTCTTTGCTTTTCCCATGGTTGATTTCTAATTTCATGGCATTGTGGTCAGAGAAGATACTTGAGATAATTTCTATGCTCCTAAATTTATGGAGATTCGCTTTGTGTCCCAATATGTGGTCGATTCTTGAGAATGTTCCATGAGCATTTGAGAAGAATGTGTATTCTGCTTTTTTTTGGATGTAGTGTCCTGAAGATATCAATTAAGTCTAACTTTTCTATTGTTTCCTTTAGGATCTCTGTTGCTTTATTGGTTTTCTGTCTAGAGGATCTGTCCATTGATGTGAAGGGGGTATTAAGGTCTCCTACTATGATTGTATTCTCATCAATATCTCCCTTTATGTCTGTTAATATTTGTTGTATGTATCTGGGTGCTCCTATATTTGGGGCATATATGTTGATGATAGTAACATCCTCTCCTTGGATGAATCCCTTAATCATTAAGTAGTGTCCTTCTTTGTCTTTCTTTATGTCTTTTGTTTTAAAGTCTATTTTGTCTGATATGAGTGTTGTGACTCCTGCTTTTCTGTCATGTCTATTGGCGTGAAATATTTTTCCCCACCCTTTCACTTTCAATCTATATGTATCTTTTGTCCTAAGGTGAGTTTCTTGTAGGCAGCATATTGAAGGTTTTTGCCTTTTTATCCACTCAGCCACTCTGTGTCTTTTGATTGGGGCCTTCAGTCCATTGACATTTAAGGTGATAATTGATAGATGATTATTTATTGCCATTTGATCCTCGTGTTCCAGTTGATTCTATGGTTCTCCATTCTTCCTTTCTTCTTTTTTTTTTTTTTTTTTTGGTGGATGGTCTGCTGTTATTATCTGCTTGAGTGTATTTTTTTTTTCATTTTTTGCAAATGCAATATTTGGTTTTGGCTTGTGGTTGCCCTGTTTTTTAAGTATGCTAACCCCTTCCCATAATTGTGTGTTTTAGCCTGATGGTCCTGTAAGTTCAAACACTTCATTACTATATTAAAATTAAGAAGAGAAACATACAAACAAACAAACAAAAAGGGTTATTTATTTCCTAACATCCCTTGCCCACATTTTATGGTTTTGATGACTCTTCTTTATTTTTTTCTTTTTAATTTTATTTTGTTTGAAGCATGTTCATGATTAAATCTGTATGTTGGCTTATTTGAGTGACTGCTCTCTGATTGTGGTTTCCTCAGTCCTAGTTCTTCCTCTTCTTCTTCTTTTTTTTTCTTTTCTTTTTTCTTCCCTTTCCTTCCTTTCTTTTTGGTTTAGAGAAGCCCTTTCAATATTTCCTTTAACCTGGGTTTTGTGTTGCTGTATTCTTTAAGTTTTTGTTTGTTGGGAAAAATTTTTATTTCCCCTTCTATTTTAAATGATATTCTTCCTGGATAGAGTATTCTAGGTTGCATATTTTTTCCTTTTAGCACTTTAAATATCTCTTGCCATTCCCTCCTGGCCTATAGTGTTTCTGTAGAGAAATCAGCTGATATTCTTATGGGGGTTCCCTTGTAGGTAACATTCTGGTTTTCTCTTGCTGCCTTTAGGATCCTCTCTTTATCACTAACTTTTGCCATTTTTATTTTGATGTGTCTTGGTGTGGGTCTGTTTGGGTTCAGTTTGTTTGGGGCCCTCTGTGCTTCTTGTATCTTGAATCCAGTATCCTTTAGATTTGGGAAGTTTCCATCAATAATTTCTTCAAATATATTTTCCATCCCCTTATCTTTTTCTACTCCTTCTGGAATTCCTATTATGCGTAGATTGGCCCGCTTTATATTATCCCATAGGTCTCTTATATTGCTTTCCAGTTTTTTGATTCGGTTTTCTGTCTGTTGACCAGATTGAGTGATTTCCATTATTCTATCTTCCATATCACTGATTTGTCCTTCTGCATTATTCATTCTGGTTTTTACTGCCCCTAGTTCAGTTTGCATCTCTGCAAGTGAATGTTCTTGTTTTTCTTGGCTCCTCCTTATATTTTCTAGTTCCTTTCTGAGGGTATCTGCATTACTGTTCATATCTTCTCTTAATTCCTTCAGTATTTTCACTATTTCTCTTTTGAACTCCAGGTCTGTCAGACTGCAGAGATCTGTTTCATTGTTGACTGTTTTAGGTGAGTTCTCCTGTTGGTTTGACTGGGGGTGGTTTCTCAGCTTCTTCATCTTGCTTGTTGTTTTCTTTCTCCTGAGGGAGTTGTACTCTCCGTTATCGGGCAGGGTTTGCCTTGTCACTGCCATGGAATATTTCCTGAGGGCTGGCGTTGTTGGTCAATCTTTTTTGAGGCAGTGTGGCTTTTCTGGAGTGTTGATGGGGCTAACAGTGTTTCTTTGAAGCAAAGGAGGACTTCCTGAGGGCAGACAGGACTGGGAGGTCCACACCACAATGGTAGCAGATTTCACTTGGTCATGCAGAGCTTGCTCTGGTGTTTTTAGGCTGTGGGGTTCTTGCAGGGGGTTGGCGGTGTTGGGCAGCTGCTCTTCAGGGGTGCATCACCCCCTGGGGGCTGGAGCAGCTATCTGGGTCACTGAGAACCTAAGAGGCTCTTCCCTAGGGTAGCCCAACTCAGAAGGACACCACGATGGTAGCAGATTTCACTTGGTCATGCAGAGCTTGGTCTGGTGTTTTTAGGCTGTGGGGTTCTTGCAGGGGGTTGGCGGTGTTGGGCAGCTGTTCCTCAGGAGTGCAGCACCCCCTGGGGGCTGGAGCAGCTATCTGGATCTCTGAGAACCTAAGAGACTCTTCCCTAGGGCAGCCCAACTCAGAAGGACGGCCTGAGAATGTAGGTGGATCTTTTCACAGTCTGGCCAAGCTTGTTGCAGCTTTTCTCGGCTGCAGGGGGTCCTCCAGGGGGCTGGTGGTGCTGAGCAGATATTCCGCGGGAGTGGGGCAGCCCCTGGGGGCTTGGGCTGGTAGCAGGGCCACTGGAAACCTAAGAGGCTCCGCCCCAGGGCAGCCCGACTCAGAAAGACTGTCTGAGATCTTTTCCTCACTCAGCCAGGCTTATTGCAGCTTTTCTGGGCTGCAGGGGGTCCTGCCTGGAGCTGGCAGTCCTGTGCAGCTGATCCTCTAGAGCTTGGCACCCCCTGGGGGCTTGGGCGGGTAGCAGGGCTGCTGGAAATCCAAGAGGCTCCTCCCCGGGGCAGCCCGACTCAGAAAAACTGTCCGAGAATTAGGCAGATCTATTCACAGCCTGGCTAGGCTTGTTCTAACTTTTCTGGGCTGCAGGCCTTTTCTTGGGGGCTGGTGGTGTTTGGTGCTGCTCTGCAGAAGTGTAGCCCCTCCAAAAGGCAAGCAGGCCTGCGCAGGGACAGCCCCTACAGTGGTAGGCTTCAGGCAATTGTTGAGGCCAGCCCTCCTGGATGGCAGGCAGCCCCAGGTTCGGCGAGAGCTTAGGGGATGGCGGGGGTGGGGGGAGGGGATGCACTGGGAAGCACAGCTTTCAGCTAGCTCGTTGGCCTGTAAGCTTGCTGTGGTGTGGGGGGGGTATTCTATGGGGACCCACCCCTTCTTCTCCCCCCTATCCAGCACGGGCGCAGACCAGGCTCTTCTCCCAGGTTCCCTCTGTTGCGGCTTTCCACTTCCCTGCCCCTAGAGTATTGCTCCCTTCCTCCGCAACATCTTTGTTTTCTAGTCTCCAGGCAGTCTCTGCCCTGTCAAATGGTTTCTAGACCTCCCAAGCAGTTCCCGCTCTGCCCCGCCCCCCCCAGCCTGTTCTCGGTGTCTAACCTCTGGAGCCGAGGTCTCGGTGCCCAGCCCCCACCCAGGCGTCCCCTGGCCCTTTCTTGGGGACTAACCTTCGGAGGCAAGGTCTCTGTGCCCAGCCCCCACCCAGGCGTCCCCCGCCCCTTTCCCGGGGACTAACCTCTGGAGCCGAGGGCTCGGTGCCCAGCCCCCACCCAGGCATCTCAATTTTTGGTGACTGTGCCCGTAGTTCAGATGGTCCGTTCAGTTCTTGATCGGCTTTTCCGTACTCCAACTTACTGCTACACTCTTCTCTGCATCTGGAGATTCCTCCAGTTCGTTTGATCTTTCCCCCGTGTAGGTGACTTTCCAGGGTACGGGATCCCTTTCTCCTCTGCAGTTCCCTTTCGGGAGTGCCCGTCCTGTTCAGATTCACCTTCTCTCACTCTCCTCTTTTCTCCCGTTCTGCCCAGTAATGTCACGAACTTCTTGCCGTTATTGGAGTTTAGGTTCCTCTGCCAGCGATTGGTTGCTGTTCTGTGCGAGTCATTTATTCTGTAGATGTGCTTTTTTTGTTGTTTGTGGGAGAGGGCAAGCGTGTCCCCCTACTCCTCCGCTATCTTGTCCTCTCTCAGGGTTGGATTTTTCTGAGGCTTCTCTGCTTGACTTGTGGATGGCTGTCCTCTCCTTGTGTTTTCACAGGGTGCAAATTTCTTCCTTCTATAAAGACACCAGTCATGCTGGATTAGAGCCACCCTAATGGTCTTCATTTTAACTTGATTGTTTGTTGCAATCTCTGTCTCCAAAGATAGCCACATTTTGAGGGACTGGTGCCTAGAACTCCAACATAGACCTTTTTGAGGAGGACACAGCTCAGACTGCCACAGTGTGTCTTAGTCATGGTTCTGGCACCAAACCTGGAAACTAATTAGTGTTCAGTACTTTCTTATTGGTGTCCTGTCCTAAAATCTGGGGATGGTGTTGGAAAGTTTTAAAGGGGTTTAGTTTGCGATTTTTGTGGAGAGAAAGACAAGTAGATAATATAATCCAACATAAAAACTAATAAAAACACAGGATAGTGTGGGAGAATAATTTTTTTTTCTTTTGTCCTTTTAGGGATGCACCCGTGGCGTATGGAGGTTCCCAGGCTAGGGGTCTAATTGGAACTGTTGCTGCCAGCCTACGCCAGAGCCACAGCAATGCCAGATCCAAGCCGCATCTGCGACTTACACCACAGCTCACAGCAACACCAGATCCGTTACCCACTGAGCTAAGCCAGGGATCAAACCTGCAACCTCATGGCTCCTAGTCAGATTCTTTTCTGCTGCACCACAATGGGAACTCCTCAAAAAAAAAATCATTTTTGATGCTAATTTCACACAGATTTGAGTTCACAATTTCACGGCACTGTCACCTTGGGCAACTTACTGGATTCATAACTTTACTTATCTATAAAATGGAGAGAATAATTCTCAGTTGTTGTGATGACAAAGTGAAATAATGTATAAAAGTGTGGACCATATTAAAAAGAAATATTTGAAGTGCTTATAGTATGGCATGAGTACTGAACACTCACAATGAATGCACTGACCACTGGAATGATTGCTGGCTATAAAGTACTGACATGTCTCCGTTGGTGTGTAGTACCTGAACATCTTTCCCAGTAGACTTATTAGGATCACAGTACATGTAGATTTCTTTCCCATTTTGAAAGTACGCTGTGGGTACTCTCCCCAATAACAGATCAACAATGCAGTGATTTATACCTGGTAGGAGAATCCTAGGTATGTGCCTTTTTTGTGTTTGAGAGAGTGAGATCTTTTCAGAATTGGGTGTTAGGAGATGGGAGAGTATTGCAGTTTCAAAAGTCTCCCTGGTAATTGTTACTCCCTGTTCTTTTCTACTCATCTCATCCTCACCTCCCACCAAAATTCATCTGAAACATTTGCCTGTAGTTATTACTGCAGATGATACTTCATGTAGACCTTATTGGAGAATTAGACAAATGTAATGGGACTGTGCAAGCTGGGGGAATGTGAACATTAATATAGAGCTCATGTGTCCAGGGAATTGTAGGTGGTATGATTTGGTGGCTGAAGAAAAAGGTGTGAGACACAAGGGGTTATGGGTGATCATATGTTGCTCAACATAGAATGAGAGGAGGTGGGAATCCCGTGGTGAGGACTTTAGAATTACGAGTTATCTGTTGAAGAGTGCTTATAATGCTTATTTTCCAGTACTTTAGATAGGGTTCTCCAGAGAAACACAGTAATTGGGATACACACACACAACAAGGAATTGGTTCGCATAATTATAGACAATGAAGACAGGTAAGGCCAAAATCTACAAAGCCAATGTCCCAGTTTAGTCCAAAGAGGAGCAGATTGCTATAGAACCAGGAAGAGCCATTATGCAGAAGAATCATCTCTTACTCTGGAGAAGGTCAACCTTTTGGTCTATTCAAACATTCAACTGATGGGAGGAGGCCCACCCACATTAGGGAGATCAATCTGCTTTACTGCTTCTACAGATAGACATGTTAAATTCATCTAAAAATACAATGATAAACACACAAATTATGTTCGGCTAAATATCTAGATGCTCTGTGGCCCAGTAAAATTGGCATAGAAAATTAATCATTCCAGTAAGTAAAGTAAGATCAAATTTGCACAATATTTTTGATGTTATTATTACTGACATATTTTTGACCATTTAGAAGGTGTCACATATGGGGTGACATATTGACTGAAAGTTTTGATCTGATTAATACTTATAGCTTTTAATACTAACTTGTAGATTTCAAGTTATGTTCCATTTGGAATTTTCTTTTGTCACTTTGAGATGTCTGACACTTAGTTGTGACATATAAATGAAGAGCTATTCATTGTAAATCAGAGCACATGTTCAAAAGGATTTTTTTTGGGGGGTGTACTCTATTAGTTTAGATATCAAGATATTTTATGTGCCAAAGGTGCCTTTTAGAAATGTTTTTTAAAAGCTTTTTAAAAAAGATAGTAGTTGGAAAACTGAAACTCAGAAAAATATTAGTCATCAAGTTGATTGGTCAGATATGGTTTAAAGTTAATTCCAGTGTTTTTGTAATTTATCCTTAGGTCTTTTTTTGGGGAGAGAACAAAGAGTAGATTCTTGTGTTAGAGTTTTAATGATTCTAGGAAGTACAATGATTTTATGGTTTTCTGCAGTGCTATTGTTCTTATTTTAATCTCTAAAAATTTCTAAGAAGTACTTAGTAACAATTAGAACTGCAGATTAAGAATTCTAAAGTCGTCTGTTTTTCTTTTTATTTCATCATTAACCTCAAGGGGGAAGTTTTTAAATAATACTTTGTTTGGGTTGAGAAATAATTAGGATTGATCATATTACATTTGGAATTGTTTTTGTGCTTCATGAAAACTGAATTTTAAATGTTCTGCACTTATTCCTTTGTGAGTTAGGGGATACTAGAATGACTGTGGGATTGAGGAGGTTCAGTTTCTTTAAACCATATTTTCTACAGTTAAATTATTTCCAATTTTGGTTTTATATATGCATGACACAAGTATAGTCTTTGCAGACATCTTTTTGGTAAAATTACTGAGGCTTGCCTTGTGGCCCAGAATGTGATCTATTCTGGAGAGTGTTCCATGTGCTCTGAGAAGAGTGTATTTCTGCTGCTTTCTGATGGAATGTTCTATAAATATCAATTACGTTCATCTGGCCTAATGTATTGACTTGAGTTTCCTTATTGATTTTTTTGTCTGGATGATCTGTTCACTGATTGATATAAGTGGGGTATTAAAGTCACCCATTATTACTGTGTTACTGTTGACTCTGACTTCTCCTTTTATGTCTGTTAACATTTGCCTTATGTATTGAGGTACTTCTATGTTGGGTGAATATATATTTACAATTATTATAACTTCTTGTATTGATCCCTTGATCATTATGTAGTATTGTTCTTGTCTCTTGTAGCAGTCTTTATTTTAAAGTCTGTTTTGTCTGTTTTGTTTGTTTTCCTCTTTTGTTCCCTTAAGATTTCATGACTCTTATTCTGTTGAATTTGGATTGCTTTTTCTTTTGCACATGTATCTTTTAAAAATTTTCAGTTTGAGATTACCATGAGGTTTTGGTATAGCAATCCATATATTCACACGATTGTTTTAAGTTGCTGATCTCTTAATTTTGAATGCATTTTAAATATCCTTTGCTTGTGCTCTCTTCCTATGACACTTCCTGGTTTTGATACTTGTGTGTAGATGGTTTCCTACTTTTACTGTATGTTTGTCTTTACTGATAAGCTTTCCCATTTCATACTTTTCTTTTTTCTAGTTGTGACTTTTTCTTTTCCATTTAGAGAAGTTCTTTAGCATTGTCGTGAAGTTGGTTTGGTGATGCTGAATTCTTTTAGCTTTTGCTTGTCTGTCAAGCATTTTATTTCTCCATCAACTATGAACAAGAGACTTGCTGGGTGGGGTATTCTTAGTTGTAGATTTTTCCCTTTCATTGCTTTAAATATATTCTGCCACTCCCTTCTGGCCTGCAGTGTTTATGCTGCAAAATCAGCTGATATCCTTATGCGGATTCTCTTGTATGTTATTTGTTGCATTTTCCTGTTGCTTTTAATATTTTCTCTTTAATTTTTGTCCATTTTGTTACTATATGTTACAGCATGTTCCTCCTTGGATTAATCTTGTGTGCAGTCTGCACTTCTGGACTTTCCTTTTGCATGTTAGGGAAGGTTTCTCCTATTATCTCTTCAAATATTTTCTCAAGCACTTCCTCTTGTTTTTCTCCTTCTAGGATTTCTATTAATGTGAATGTTGATACATTTGATGTTGTCCCAGAAGTCTTTTAAACTGTCCTCATTTTTTTCATTCTTTTTTATTTTGTTCTGTGACAGTGTTTCCCACCACTCTGCTTCTAGCCCCCGATACATTCTTCTGCCTCATTTATTTTGCTATTGATTCTTTCTGGTGTTTTGTTTGTTTTTTATTTTTTCAGTTATCATATTCTCTACTCCCTCTACTCCATTTTTAACTATTTGTTTAAAACATTTTATTAATTCTTCCTCTGTATGCACCTGTTCTTTTCTCACATTCTTGGGTCATCTTTATAATCATTACTATGAACTCTTTCTTGGGTAGATTGCCTATGTCTACTTCACTTAGCTGTTTTTCTGGGGTTTTACTTTATTCCTTTATCTGGAACATACTCTTTTGCCATTGTATTTTGTTTAAATTTCTATTTGAATTTTTATGTATTTAGTATATTTGTTATATTTCTTGATTGTGGAGAAGTGGCCCTCTGTAGGGGAAGTACTATGTGTCCCAGGAGTACACTCCCATCTTATCCCAGGGTAGGTTCTGACCTGTGTTTGCGGACTCAGTTCACAGGCTGCAGGATCATATTTTTCTTGCCTCTGTTGTATCCCTGGTAGGTGAGACATGTTTAGAGGCTTGCATAGGCTTCCAAATGGAAAGGGCTAGTGCCTTCCAACTGATGGTTGGACAGATCTTGGCCTTCTTATGGGCAAGGCTTTGTCAAAGGGCATGTATAGGTGTGGCTGTGGGCTCAGGAAATCTCTAGTCAGCCTGTCTGCTGATGGGTGGGGCTATGTTCCTGCCCTCCTGCTTTTTGTTTGGCCCAAGGTGTCCCAGAACTGGAGCCTATAGGCTATTGGGTGGAGCCTGGTCTTGGTGCTAATTACCCCAGCAAAACGTCTGCCTCTAGCAAAAGTTCACATAGACGAATACTCCCTGATGGTTCCACCACCAGGCTTTATGACCCCAGAGAGAGCCATAGTCACCCTTCACCTCTCCAGAAGACACTCCACTACCAGCAGATAGGTCTGACCCAGGCCCCTATGAAGTCACTGCTTTTACCTGGGTCTCAGTATGTATGAGGTCTTGTGTGTGCCTTCCAAGAGTGTAGTCTTTCTCCCAATCCTGTGGAACTCCTGTAAAAGGCTCCCTGGGAGCTCTCCCTCCTGATACTAAACTCCTGATATGGATTGCTAGGCTCTCCTGTGGGAGAACCTCTCCAAAATGATTATTATCCAATTTGTGGGTATCCCATTTAGGTGTTATAGGATTTGATTATATTGCAAGTGTGCCCCTCCTCCTGTGTCATGGTTTGTTCTGTATATATTTGGATGTAGAATATTCTTTATTGGTAGGTTCCTATATTTTTTATTGATAGTTGTGTGTTTCATTGTGATTTTAGTGTGCTCACGAGAGGAGGTGAGCTCAAGGTCCTTCTACTCTGCCATCTTGTCTCCAATACCAGAACTGGCTTTGGAATGAATTCAAGAATTTAGAATTAGAAGGAGAAAAGTTTAGATTTTCCAGAAGCATCCATGAGACAGCTGATTTCCCTCCCTTAGTCACCGAAGTATGAATAGGGTGTCAGTGTGGGAGGACACATTTCCTTCACTTTTAAGCATTTTATTTATTTTTTATTTTTTCTATTTATTGCTTTTTAGGGCCACACTTGCAACATACTGAGGTTCCTAATTAGAGCTACAACTGCTAGCCCGCACCACAGCTACAGCAACATCAGATCCAAACCACATTTGCAACCTACACCACAGCTCATGGCAACACCAGATCCTTAACCCACTGAGCGAAGCCAGGGATGGAACCCACAACCTCATGATTCCTAGTCAGATTCCTAGTCAGATTCGTCCCGCTGTGCCATAGCGGGAACTCCTAAAGCATTTTAATTTCAAGTTGGCAGAGCCTGAGAATCTTGTGGGGCTAGGAACAGTCATCTCAGAAATCTGTTGTGGCACTCATTGCCCTCATGCTCCAAGTGCAAAACAGGCTTCACATGGGTAGGATATTCGGGTTGTTCCTTGTCAAGAGAAGGCTTTTTATCATGCAGAAACTTTTTTTGCTACTATTGCTGTCGTCTTTTTCATAGTTCAAAAATATGTAACAGTTTATTAAGTGTTATGATAAAGGATATGGATGAACATCCAATGGAAAAAGTGCCTAAGACAGGTATAGGGGAGGGGCACAGAGCCTCCATGACTTCTCCAGGCACACAACTCTACCCAAATCTCAATGTGTTCACCATCCAACCAATCTTTTTGATGAAGATTTTAGTATATCAGCATTCTCAGTTAAGACTGTCAGTGGGAGTTCTGTCGTGGCTCAGTGGTTAATGAATCTGACTAGGAACCATGAGGTTGCAGGTTTGATCCCTGGCCTCCCTCAGTGGGTTAAGGATCTGGCATTGCCGTGAGCTGAGGTGTAGGTCACAGATGTGGTTTGTATCTGGCATTGCTGTGGCTCTGGCATAGGCTGGCGGCTACAGCTCCAATTAGACCCCTAGCCTGGGAACTTCCATATGCCATGGATGTGGCCCTGGAAAAAGACAAACACACATACACACACACACACACACACACACAAAGACTGTCAGTGTATGTTTGTAGAATCATGAACAGAGATCACATAAGATGCTTCAGCCTAGGTCTAGTGGACAAACTTAGACATGAATGATTAGCAGTAGAAGGTATACATTTTAACTTTAAAGGAATTCAGTGTTGAAAACCTGGGATCTTTGATCATTGAAGACATGTACTCCATTACTGCAAAAAACTACAGCATATTTGATGAAACCTTGAAATAGAAAGAAGTGGGACAAAGATGGTATGGATTGTTTAACAGATGCTGAAATATTAGGACCACAGGACACATTTTGACATTAGGGATGGGTCATATTTTGATTAGGTAAAAGGAATCTTACTGAATGTGTATGACCATAACCACTTATTTTGTGAATATATTAGAGATTTACTTATATCAGGCAGGCTACATAACTTTACACATTTTAACTCAAATCCTCATTAATCCTCTTGTAGTATCTTATTATTCCCATGTATTTTGTCTTTCTTTTAGATACATTTATAAACTCCTTACAGAAAATTTGGCTTTGTATAGAAATGGTTAGTCTCTTCTCATTTCATACATGTAAAATGCTGTCAAAGTACAAATAGACTGCTTTTGCAATCTTTTTACATATAGAATTCATATAAAATTTTGAAAAATTTGCATTTGCCTCAATAGTGTCACAAATATTGGACAGCCAAGAAGTACCATATACCTTAATTGATAAATAGATGTTAACTTTTTTTTTTCTTAGAGTATTGCCTTTACAATATTCGGTAAGAAATGGCTAAATTGTAAACTCTTGTGAGCCAGGCACATCAGAGTAGGAGTTGGGTGGGATTGAGTTTTTTTTTTTTTTTTCATTTCTTTTTTTATTGTTATTTCCCCCAACACACTTTTTTTTCCCCACTATACAGCATGGGGACCCAGTTACACATACATGTATACATAATTTTTTGTCCCATTGTCGTGCTGTGTTGTAAGTTTCTAGACATAGTTCTCAGTGCTACATAGCAGAATCTCATTGTAAATCCATTCCATGAGCAATAGTTTGCATCCATTCACCCTAAGCTCCCAATCCCTTCTATTCCCTCTCCCTCCCCCTGGGCAACCACAAGTCTATTCTCCAAGTCCATGATTTTCTTTTCTGTGGAAAGGTTCATTTGTGCCTTATATTAGATTTCCAGATATAAGTGATATCATTTGGTATTTGTCTTTCTCTTTCTGACATTTCACTCAGTATGAGAGTCTCTATTTCCATCCATGTTGCTGCAAATGGCATTATTTTGTTCTTTTTTGTGGCTGAGTAGTATTCCATTGTGTATACGAAAAAGGTGGATCCCCTTTTCTCCACCACCCCTCCAGCATTTGTTATTTGTGGACTTATTAGCAATGGCCATTCTGACTGGCGTGAGGTGGTATCTTGTGGTAGTTTTGATTTGCATTTCTCTAATAATCACGGATGTTGAACATTTTTTCATGTGTTTGTTGGCCATCTGTATATCTTCCTTGGAGAAATGTCTATTCAGGTCCTTTGCCTGTTCTTCAATTGGGTTGTTGGATTTTTTGCTGTTGTATAAGTTGCTTGTATATTCTAGAGATTAATCTGTCAGTTGCATCATTGAAGCTATTTTCTCCCATTCTGTAAGTTGTCTTTGTGTTTTCTTTTTGGTTTCCTTTGCTGTGCAAAAGTTTGTCGGTTTTATTAGGTCCCATTGATTTATTTTTGCTTTTATTTCTGTTGCTTTGGGAGACCGATGTGACAAAATATTCATGAGGTTGATGTCAGAGAAGGTTTTACCTATGTTCTCTTGCAGGAGTTTGATGGTGTCTTGTCTTACATTTAAGTCTTTCAGCCATTTTGAGTTTATTTTCATGCATGGTGTGAGGGTGTGTTCTCATTTCATTGATTTGCATGCAGCTGTCCACGTTTCCCAGCAATGCTTGCTGAAAAAACTGTCTTTTTCCAATTTTATGCTTTTGCCTCCTTTATCAAAGATTAATTGACCATAGGTGTCAGGGTTTATTTCTGGGTTCTCTGTTCTGTTCCCTTGGTCAGTATGTCTGTTTTGGTACCAGTACCATACTGTTTTGATGACTGTGTCTTTGTAATATTGCTTGAAGTCTGGAAGAGTTGTGCCTCCTGCTTGGTTTTGTTCCTCAGGATTGCTTTGGCCATTCCGGGTCTTCTGTGGTTCCATATAAATTTTTGGATTGTTTGCTCTAGTTCTGTGAAAAATGTCTTGGGTCATTTGATAGTGATTGCATTGTATCTGTGGATTGCTTTGGGTAGTATGGCCATTTTTACAATATTAATTTTTCCAATCCAGGAACATGGAATATCTTTCCATTTCTTTACATCTTCTTTAATTTCCTTGATTAATGTTTTTATAGTTCTTGACATATAAATCCTTTACCTCCTTATTCAGGTATATTCCCAGGTATTTGAGTTTTTGTGGTGCAATTTTAAAGGGTATTGTATTTCTGCATTCCTTTTCTAATATTTCATTGGTAGTATACAGGAATGCGACTGATTTCTGAATGTTAATCTTATTTCCTGCTACTTTGCTGAATTTGTTGATTAGTTCAGGTAGTTTTTGGGTTGAGTCCTTAGGATTTTATAAATAGTATCATGTCATCTGCATACAGTGACAGTTTTATCTCTTCTCTTCCTATTTGGATGCCTTTTTTTTTGTTTGTTTGTCTGATTGCTCTGGCTGAGACTTCCAATACTCTGTTGAATAGCAGTGCTAAGAGTGGGCATCCCTATTTTGTTCCACATGTTAGTGGGAAAGCTTTCAATTTTTCTCTCCTGAGTGTTATATTTGTTGTGGGTTTGTCATAAATGGCTTTGATTATGTTAAGAAATGTTCCCTCTATACCCACTTTGATGAAAGGTTTTATTGCAAATGAATGTTGGACTTTGTCAAATGCTGTTTCTGCATCTATTGAGATGGTCATGTGGTTTTTGACTTTTCTTTTGTTAATGTGGTGTATGACGTTGATTGATTTGGGTATGTTGAACCATCCTTGTGGACCTGGGATGAATCCCACCTGGTCATGGTGTATGATCTTTTTGATATGTTGTTCAATTTGGTTGGCTAAAATTTTGTTGAGAATTTTTGCATCTGTATTCATCAAAGATATTGGCCAATGGTTTTCAGTTTTGATGGTATCTTTAGTTTTGGAATTAGGGTGGTGGTGGCCTCATAGAATGTCTTTGGTTCCTTCTTCAACCTTTTGGAAAAGTTTAAGGAGGATAGGTATATGTTCCTCTTTGTATGTTTGGTAGGATTCACCTGTGAAGCCATCCGGTCTTGGACTTTTATTTGTGCAGGGAGTGTTTTTATGATGTATTCAGTTTTAAATCTAGTGATTGGTCTGTTCAGTTGCTCTTTTTCTTATTGATTCAGTTTTGGCAGGCTGTAAGACTCTAGAAAGTTGTCCATTTCTTCCAGATTGTCAGATTTTTTGGCATATAATTGTTCATAGTATTCTCGCATGGTCTTTTGTATTTCTGCAGTATCTGTTGTGATTTCTCCTTTTTCATTTCTTCTTTTATTTGGGTTTTTTCTCTACTCTTCTCAGTGAGTCTAGCCAGAGGTTTGTCAATTTTGTTTACCTTTTCAAAGAACCACCTCTTGGTTTTATTGATTTCTTCAATTGTTTTTTGAATCTCTGTTTTAATGATTTCCTCTTTGATCTTTATGATTTCATTCCTTCTGCTGACTTTAGCTTTTGTTTATTCTTCTTTTTCTAATTCATTTAGGTGGTGGGTTAAGTTGTCAATTTGAGATCTTCTTTTTTGAGGAAGGCCTGTATTGCTATGAATTTCCCTCTGAGCACTGCTTTTGTGGCATCCCATAGATTTTGAGAGGTTGTGTCTTCATATATCATTTGTCTTGAGGTATTTTTTAATTTCTTTCTTGACTTCCTCATTAACCCATTGGTTTTGTAGTAGCATGTTGTTAAGTCTCCATGTAGTAGGTTTTTTCTCATTTCTTTTCCTGTGGTTTATTTCTAGTTTCATGCCATTGTGGTTAGAGAAGATACTTGAAATAATTTCTACATTCTTAAATTTGTTGAGGTTAGCTTTGTGCCCCCATATGTGGTCAATTCTTGAGAATGTTCCATGCGCACTTGAGAAGAATGTGTATTCTGATTTTTTTGGATGTAGTGTCCTGAAGATGTCAATTAAGTCTAACTTTTCTATTGTTTCCTTTAGGATCTCTGTTGTTTTTTTGGTTTTCTGTCTAGAGGATCTGTCCAGTGATGTGAGTGGGGTGTTAATGTCTACTACTATGATTGTATTCCCATCAATTTCTCCCTTTATGTCAGTTAATATTTGTTGTATGTATCTGGGTGTTCCTATATTTGGGGCATATATGTTAACAGTTGTAATATCCTCTCTTGAATGGATCCTTTAACCATTAAATAGTGTCCTTCTTTGTCTTTCTTTTTTTTTCATTTTAAAGTCTATTTTGTCTGATATGAGCATTGCTACTCCTGCTTTCTTGTCTTGTCCATTGGCATGAAATATCTTTTCCCATCCCCTCACTTTCAGTCTATGTGTGTTCTTTGTCCTAAGGTGAGTTTCTTGTAGGCAGCAGATTGAAGGTTTTTGCTTTTTTATCAAATATGTTACTCTGTGTCTTTTGATTGGAGCATTCAGTCCATTGACATTTAAGGTGATAATTGATAGATGTTTATTAACTGCTATTTTAAACCTCATCATTTTCCAGTTGATTCTATGGTTCTCCATTCTTTCTTTTTTTGGTTGGATGGTCTCCAATTATTTTCTGCTTGGGTACTTTTCATTTTTTGTGAATATAAGGTTTGGTTTTGATTTGTGCTTGCCCTGTTTTTTAAGTTTGTTAACCCCTTCTTATTATTGTGTGTTTTAGCCTATAGTCCTGTAGGTTCAAACACTTCATTACCATAGTAAAATTTAAAAAAAGAAAAAAGAATCTATTCATTTCCTTACTTCCCTTGCCCACGTTTTATGATTTTGATGTCTTGTTTTTAAATTGTATTTTATTTTAAACATCTTCATGATTAGATCTGTATGTTGGCTTATTTAAGTGACTGCTTTCTGATCGTGGTTTCCTCCATCCTAGATCTTCCTTTTTTTTTTTTTTTTTTTAATTTGGAGAAGCCCTTTCAGTATTTCTTTTAGAATGGGTTTTGTATTGCTATATTCTTTTAGCTTTTGTTTGTTGGAGAAATTATTTATTTCCCCTTCTATTTTAAATGATACTCTTGCTGGATAGAGTATTGTAGGTTGCATATTTTTTCCTTTCTGTGCTTTGAATATCTCTTGCTATTCCCTCCTGACCGGTAGAGCTTCTAGAGAAATCAGCTGATAGCCTTATTGGGGGTTCCCTTGTAAGTGACACTTTGCTTTTCTCTTGCTGCCTTTAGGATCCTCTCTTTATCATTAACTTTTGCCATTTTTATTATAATATGTCTTACTGTGGGTCTTTTTGGGTTCAACTTGTTTGAGGCCCTCTGTGCTTCCTGTATCTGGAAATCAGTATCCTTTAGATTTGGAAAATTTCCAGTGATAATTTCTTCAAATATATTTTCAATCCCCTTTGTTCTTTCTTCTCCTTTTGGAATTCCTATTATGCATAGATTGGCCTGCTTTATATTATCCCGTAGGTCTCTTATATTATATTGCTTTCATGTTTTTTCATTTGGTTTTCTGTCTGCTGTCCTGTTTGGGTGATTTCCATTATTCTACCTTCCATGTCACTTATTCATTCATTTGCATTATTCATTCTGGTTTTTACTGCCTTTAGCTCCATTTGTATCTCTGCAAATGAATTTTCTAGTTTTTCTTGGCTTCTCCTTATATTTTCTAATTCCTTTCTGAGGGAGTCTGCATTACTGTTCGTATTCTCTCTTAATTCCTTCAGTATTTTCACTCTCTCCCTTTTGAACTCCAATTCTGTCAGATTGCAGAGGTCTGTTTCATTGTGGACTGCTTTAGGTAGTTGTCCTGTTGCTTTAACTGGGAATGGTTTCTGAGCTTCTTCATCTTGCTAGTGTTTTTCTTTTTCGTGGTGGAGGCGCACTTTCCATGGCCAGGCAGGGCTTGCCCTGGTGCTCCTGGGCCGCGGAGCTCTTTCCAAGGGCGGACGGTGCTGGGTGGCTTTCTCAGTGGAAGTGCAGCACTTCCCAAGGGTGGGCCGGCCTCAGGGGCTGGCTCTGAGGCAAAGGAGTACTTCCCAAGGGCTGGCGGGACTGGAAGGTGTGTGCTGCAGTGTAGGCTGGGAAGGGGTTACCCTGGTGCTCCTCAGCCGCCGAGTTCTTCCTAAGGGCTGTCAGTGCTGGGAGGCTTGCTCTGTAGGAGTGTAGCGCTTCCCCAGGGTGGGCGGGGCTAACCAGCTTGCTCAGAGGCAAAGGAGCACTTCCCAAGTGTGGGCGGAACTGGCAGGTGCTCAGAGGTATAGGTGTAATTCCTGTGGCTGGGCAGTGCTTGTCCTGGCACTCCTGGGCCACAGAGCTCTTCCTGAGGGTGATGGGTGCTGGGTGGCTTGCTCCCTAGGAGTGGGGCGCTTCCTGTGTGTAGGCATGCTCGGCTGGGGAAAGCTGCAGTGGTGGATGGCTTCCTGAGGTTGGTGAGGCCAGTCTGCTGGGATGGCAGGTGGCTTGTGGCCAGGCATGTGCGGGGTAGGGGAGGGGAGATGCTCTGGGAAGCTCTGCTCTCTGCTTGCTGGTGGGCAAGCACGCATGCTGGGGCACAAGGAGTATTCTATGGTGGCTACCCCTTCTCCTCTTCCCTCCCCAACACTGGCACCTTGTCTCTCCTGTGGGTCCAGACCTTCTCCTGGGTTCCCTCTGTTGTGGCTTTTCACTCCCCAGGCCTTAGCCTATTGCTCCCTTTACCCACAGCGCACCACTTCCTAATCCCTCAGGCTGTCTTCACACCAACAACCCCAGCCTACTCCCAGGTACTAAATTCCAGGGCCTAGGTCTTAGTGCCCAAACCCCACCCGAGTGTCTCGGTTTTTGGTGTCTGTGCCAGTGGTTCAGATGATCTGTGCGGCTCTCACTCTGCTTTTTATATCTCAGACTTGCTGCTGTACTTTTCTTGGAGTCTGGAAAAAAGTCTCTATTGATCTTTCTGTTGGTTAGGTGACTTTCCAGGGTGTGGGTTCCCTTTCTCCTTCACAGTTCCCTCTAGGGAGTGCCAGTCCTGTCCTGATTGCCCTTCTCTCTCTCTCTCCTCTTTTCTCTTGTTTTACCCAGTTATGTCAAGAGATTCTTGCCGTTTTTGGAGGTTTAAGCTCTTCTGCCAGCATTCAGTTGTTGTTCTGTGTGAGTCGTTTTATGCGTAGATGTGTTTTTTTGTTGTGTTTGTGGGAGAGGGCGAACTTGTCCCCCTATTCTTCCACCATCTTGCCTCGTCTCCTGAATTTCTAATAGTTTCAAACCTGAAATATCAAAGGGACATGAGTAATCCAACACATTTTTTCTACTAAACTTATCATCCTCCAATTGCCACAATATGGAAATTAGAAAAAAACTGCAAAATTATCCCCAAGTGTAGTATAGTGAAAAAGATTTACACTATTTTATGGGCATTTACTAGCTATATTAGGCAATATGTATATTTTTTATATTGAGAAGCCCTTTATAAACCTCACATTGTAGAAAATCAGCGCAGTGAGTAAGGAGAAATTTTCAATCTGGCTAAACCAAAGTATCATTTCTGGAGTTGAGAAAATACAAGTGAGAAACTTGAGTTGAAAACATATGCATTTAAAAAATAGTAAAAGTTAAAGAGATACCAAGGGTTGATTCTTAAGTGCAGCCACAGTTGTGAACTAGTTGAATCTATTTTAGATTTTAAATGATTATACCTAGATAGAAAATTTATCATTGTTAGTAGAAAGTAATATTGATATGGACTTGTAGACCCTATAAAAAAGTCTCCAGTCTGGCACAGACCTCTGTGTAGAATACAAATAATTGGGAATTACAAGAGGTCAGCAAATAATATAGAAACCAACATGATAAAAGATTCATTTATCATTATGTTACATTTTCTTGAATCTAGTCCTTACGTTTTGCTCAGTTGATCTTTAATGAATAGAGAGATGAATTTATCCAGCTTTGAGATATAATCGACATAAAACATTGTGTAAGCTTAAGTTGCGCAATTTAAGGATACGCATATATATTGTGAAATGATTATCACAATAAGGTTAAGTAACACATCCATCACTTCACATAATTAGAATTTTAGAGAGATGAAATTTTTATTTTTTTTATATTTTTTGTCTTTTTTGCCTTTTCTAGGGCCACTCCCACAGAATATGGATGTTCCCAGGCTAGGGGTCTAATCGGAGCTATAACTGCCAGCCTATGCCACAGCTACAGCAGTGCAGGATCCAAGCTGCGTCTGTGACCTACACCACAGCTCAGGGCAACGCTGGATCCTTAACCCACTGAGTGAGGCCAGGGATCGAACCTGCAACCTCAGTGTTCCTAGTTGGATTCGCTAACCACTGAGCCATGACAGGAACTCCGAGATATAAATTTTAAAGTCTCCTTCTGTTTATGTGTGTGTGTGTGTATTTTTAAAAATTGTATCTTGTTTTTGAGGTGATTGATATTTTTGAATTTTGATACACTTTCAAACTGAAAATATGCAAGAATAATGTGTATAACTTTGATCTCTCTTTTACTTAGCTCATCAATTCACCAGTCATTTACATTTTACCTCGTTTGCTTTATCATTTCTGTATGTGTATGCCTTGCAAGCCCTCTTGCATGCTCGGGTGCACTCACTTTCTTACCTGACTTATAGAGTTGTGAACAAGTCAGTGGATGTTTTACACTGCTAAGTTTATGGAAATTTGTGGCACAACATAGTAGTCTAATAAAAACAATAAAATTTTAAATAACCCATAAATCAGTTGAGAAATCACAATGGAAAATGAAGTGAGAAAAACTGAATGAAATCTTTTAAATTGAAAATGAAATAATGTAAACTGAATGAAAATAGCACAGTTGATATGTAGATAAAAATATTATTAGAGGAAAATTTAGAGCCTTAAGTGTTGACTCTTGAACAACACATGGATTGGAGTGGCAGCCCTCCCCACAGTGGGAAATTGGTGGATAACTTTACAGTTGGGCTTCTTTTCTGCAGATTTAACCAGTCATGGATCATGTAGTACTGTAGCATATATTTACTGAAAAAAAATTCATGTGTATGTGTAGCCTCAAAGTTGAAACCTCTGTTGGTGAAGTGTCGACTGTGTTAGAATAGAGAAAAAGCAGGGAGTCCACAATTTAAGCACCTTTTTAAGAAATTAGAAAAGAACAGTGAACTAAATCTAAAGTAATAGTAGAAAGAAGATATTGAAGAAAATAAATATTCCTGAGTTATAAAACAGCCATAAAAGAGAATTGACAAGACTGTCTTTTTAAAATGTTAACGAAATGGATATAACCTTGGCAAAAGTGATCATGAAAAATAGTGAAAACTCAAGTAATTATTAGAAATGAAAGAAGAGCATCTCTGTAGACTTAGAACTTATCCTTAGAATTAATAAGTAGTTTAGAAAAGTTACTATGAGGACTGTATAAAAATCTTAATATATTTTTGTATGTTAACCAGCAGAAATGAAACTAAAAAATATCATTCACAATAGATCAACTTTTTTAGAAATCTAACAAAAACTGCAAAAGGACTCTATTGGAGGCTATAAAACAATGAGAAAACGGAGAGCTTGATGGAGTAATATGTTCAGAATTGGAAGGCTTGCTGATTTAAAGATGTCATTTTTTTATCTTAAATGCAGGTGCTTTTGTGAAAATTTTTAATAAAATTTACGTGGTAATGTAAAGATTACCAAACAAAAACTTTCTATTTGAGAATAGCTCACATATGGCATAAAATTAATGCCAAATAACATTTTGAGTTAATTCACTTTATTTATAAAGTTAGCCTTTTGGCAACACAGGTGTTAGAGGCACTGACCCTCCACAAAATTGAAAAAAGACATAATTTATAGTCAGCCTTCCCTATCTGTGAGTTCAACCAACTGGGGGTTGTGTAGTACTGTACTATTTCCTATTTTAAAAATCTATGTGTAAGTGAACCCCACACAGTTCAAACCCATACTGGTCAAGGGCCAACTTACTTCATTATTGGAGGAGGATGATAATGTCAGTTTTAATTTATTGATTTACGTTTGACAGAACTTGGAATTCTATAAAGGATACATGGTGACACAAGGAAGGAAAGTCTAAATATAATGTTTAAAAATATTTTTATGTATTTTTAAATTAAGCAGAATTATTGTGATGCTGTCATTGTAATTGTGTATGTATTAAATTATTTGTATTTACATAAAATTTTTTCTTATAATGTTTTTGCTGTGCTTGTGAGAAACATTTGGAAATATAATTGGATTTTTGCTGGGACATTACGAAAACAAATTTTTACAAATACTTGAGAGAAAACAATACATGCATTGGGATTAAATTTGTTGGCAAAAGCTCCATCTATTATGATTGTTAACCTTCTGATCTAAAGCTCTCAGGATGCTTCAGTATTCAAGACAGCATGGGATCCTCATGTACTGGCTTCACTGAGTATTCCTGTTCACAATTCACTGCTAAAGCATTCATTGTTTTTTTCAGTACTAACCTTGTTTCTTGTCACAATAATTTTGTGCTTATACTCTTTCTACCTCAATACATTACAGTTTTTTTTTTTTTTTCCTCTTAGTTACTCTCAAAGGTCCATGCCTCTGCTCCTAAGCAAAACTTACCTTTCAAGAGTGAGGTCTTCAATCATTTTTAATACACAGATTTCTCTAATCTTTTTTTTTTTTTTTTTTTTTTTTTTTTTTTTTTGTCTTTTGTCTTTTTTTGTCTTTTGTTGTTGTTGTTGTTGCTATTTCTTGGGCCGCTCCCGCGGCATATGGAGGTTCCCAGGCTAGGGGTTGAATCGGAGCTGTAGCCACCGGCCTACGCCAGAGCCACAGCAACGCGGGATCCGAGCCGCGTCTGCAACCTACATCACAGCTCACGGCAACGCCGGATCGTTAACCCACTGAGCAAGGCCAGGGACAGAACCCGCGACCTCATGGTTCCTAGTCGGATTCGTTAACCACTGCGCCACGACGGGAACTCCATGTTCTTAGTTATATTTAACCCAATTAAAAAATTTTTCTTGAGTATAATTGATTTATAATGATGTGTTTGTTTCAGGTATACAGCAATAGTTTAATTGTATTGGAATCATGTAACTTAAAATTATAGACATTTTCAAGTTGTTAGGAACCTTAGTGATGAGTGAACAAAGTCCTAAAAAAGATGAAATGATTTTAAGATAATATAAAAATTATAGCAGATTTGTGTCCACATTCAAAGTGTCATCTCAGAACACTTGAATTACTATGCTTATATTAGTTTTCTTGAATTGGTAGGATATATAAGAGTGAAGAATGTGTCACATTGTTTTACAGAAATTATTATAAGGTATACAGCATAATAGCAAAGGCACAAGCTTGGAAAAACCTAGATTTAAGTACCTTGTGAGTAAAAACAGGAATTACAAAACTTGTCTAATACTACATACTTATTTTGAGGCATTAAATGGGGTAATGACTATGAAGCATTAGGACTTCGATATGAAAATGCTTGATGTTCAATTCATGTCCAATGTCTTTTTCTTTCCATTTTAGTACCAGAGAATAGCTGTGTTTTTGTAAGCCTGATTTTTTTTGGATTTGAATTCTTCTTCTACTCATAACCCTGTGACCTTAGCCAAGTTACTTTATTTCTCTGAAATCAAGTTTCCTGACCCTCTTACATAGATTCACAATAATACTGTTTGCGGGGTCATCATGAGAATTGGCATTGATATAAAATATGTCTCTTGGAACATAAAATATTCTTGATAAGTGGGAGGTAGGTAGGAATAGGAATACCATTAATTTGTGAAATTATTTTAATGGATTGGTCCTCCTCAGCTTTGTTTGGCAGAATCATTAATTGTTGCCAGAACAGTATTTAAAGAGACCCTGTTATATGGAGTTGCCAGTGTAAGGAACAGTTGGATCAAAAATTAAACAATCTTTTGCTTTGGGACTCCTATTTAAAATTAGGCTTTAAAAAAAAATCCATGACGTAATACCATCAAATGTTGTCTTAATTGCCAGCATTTCTTAGTATTTCAGATCTGTTCTCTGTAAAGGAGGACTGCACATGTTCTGGGAGAGTGCATCCAGGGTTTACAAAAGTGAATATCATTGTGTCACATAGCTTGAGATTTTAAATTTTATCTTCTCAAGACTTCCAAATTAGAAGAAAATCTCTTTTTGGCTATTTTCACTTTTTGTGGTAATAGTTAGGGAGCAATTTAACTGTACTGAATTGACTGGACCTAAAGGAATGCCAAGGAAAATGCAGTACATGGTAGCTAGGGCACCAGGGGGCACAGTGAGCTGTACACAAGAGACCTCTTATGGCCTAACAAGCAGATCTGCCTGGGAGATGGGCTTCTGTCAGATTCCTGGAGGTGCCTTATAAATATGGAAAGATTGAATTCTTGAGTCAAAGACCTGTCATCTCCAGTTATTCCCTATCAAATGTATCTGAAGATCCTAAGATCTCTTATTTCTATTGCTCACATAATGTTCTGGTTACCCACCTATAAAACACGGGGCTTTCCAGGCTCGGATGGTCAGTGAGTCACGGACCTGTCAGTGTGTAGTCCAAGTCACTCCACTTGACCCAAAACAGAAACCTTCTTCTTGTTGTTCAATAGTTGCGAACAGCGTATAAGTAGAGATTTATGCCTACTCGAGCTTTGTTCTATATGATGTTTGAAACTTAAATTTTTTTTTTCTTTTTATCTCAGAAAGAATTTCACAGCAGATTTGTGTAGTTATGGACACAAAAGAAGATGAAGAACATGTAGGTCATCGTCTTGAAGAAATGCTAAAAAATGAATTAAATGTAAGTATTCAAAGATCCAGTTGGATAAATTGTATTAGATTGCCACAGATTTTGATAGTTTAAAGATAGCTTTCCTGAGAAGGTATAAAAATACTTTAAATCTACTTTTCTTATTTTGCCTTAATGAAGTCCTTTGTTTTGCTAATACTTTTGGCTTGAAATACAGTCTCTTCCCCTTCTTCATTCCTCTTCTGAATTTCCTCCCCACATTCATCCTCTGAGTTCTATTTCTCCTTTAAAAAATTCAGCGTCAGTGTGACTTCTTGAGAAAGGCTCATCTGGTGCACATGGTCCCCTGTGTGAGGTAGACACTTAAGAGCCACAGTGCCCAGCACGTGGTTGATGCTTATTAAAGTTTTTTGAATATATGAAGAAATAGATTAATAAGAGGATAAAAAAGAGAAAGACAGGATAAATGTGACACTGAAGAGGAGAGTGTATGTTTCTTGCCCCTCCCCCCCTTTATGAACTGATCGATGTCCAAGCTAACTTCATATTTACTACTAGGGCTCACTCAGGAAATGGAAGAAGTTGTAGTAAGAGGAGGTATATAGAAATTATTTACTACTTAACCCCTAAGAACATTCATTATTTGTGTGATAGTTCAGTGTTTTGAAATGTTTTGCTTGCCAAACTGATTTTATTATGTTTTCATCAAAATGTGCAACTGCCTGGGTTTGTGATCAACCTGTGATGACTTTTTGACAACATACGTGATATACTTCTAGTTAGAAGCAGAAAGGAAAAGTTTATTTTAGTATGCTAGTTTTATCACAATCGCACAGTTAGTAAAGAGCAGGCTCTGATGTCAGATGCCAGTGCTCAGATGTCTGCTTTATCGCCTCATTTCCTTATCTTAAATTGAAAATGTTTATAACCTCTGCATTGAAAAGTTGTTTGGAAAGTTGAAATTAACAAATGTATTGAATATGCATGGAAAAGCATCTGCCGTACCATAAGTTTTCAGTGAATGGGGACCGTAATAAACTTGATGAGTTGAGATGGAGGTGTAACAGCTAAGTAGTAGATACTGCTAGTTCCCACACTTCAGCCCTGTGTTAGATACATGAGCTATTAAATATATAGATTCCTAGAGTGTAAGCATTTAGTGAATCTTCTCTGAGATAAGTTCTGGAACCTCCTTTTTTTTTTTTTTTTTTTTTTTTGTCTTTTTGCCATTTCAAGGGCTGCTCCCGTGGCATATGGAGACTCCCAGGCTAGCGGTCCAATTGGAGCTGTAGCTGCTAACCTACGCCAGAGCCACAGCAACGTGGGATCCAAGCCGTGTCTGCAATCTACACCACAGCTCACAGCAACGCCGGATCCTTAACCCACTGAGCAAGGGCAGGGATCGAACCCGCAACCTCATGGTTCCTAGTCAGATTCGGTAACCACTGCGCCGCGACGGGAACTCCTGGAACCTCATTTTTTTTAACGTTTTCCCAGAGGTGGTTTTCATGGGCATCAGTGCTAAATTCTACCTGTAGCATTTGGGGAAGCAATCCAAAGCTGATCAGAAATCAGCTGTCTCTTGGGTGTAAAGGTTATACTATAGTCTACCTTTCCATGTTGTTTTTATTCTAGACTTCCTGGGTATTACTCCTCGATTGTCAGAAATTTTAGCACCTCGCTCCTTGCTTTCTTTCTCAAATCCACCTGTTAAGTAACTGTTCCTAAGTTCTATGCTCTAATTTCACTGCTGTAGGATATTTTAGTGTAGATAGTTTCCTATTGCCTGATCTGCATTTTGCCTGAACAGTAGTCTTCTGCTCTTGGAAAATTTCATTCATGCTTTATCCATTCAGTGTAGAAGGTACTAAGACTGGACTCTGAAAGAATGTTACTGGAACTTTGGCCATCAACCATAGGTTTGTTTATTTATTTATTTATTTTTGCTTTTTTACGGCTGCACACGTGACATATGGAGGTTTCCAGGCTAGGTGTCAAGTCAGAGCTACAGCAACGTGAGATCCCAGCTGTGTCTGCGACCTCTATACCACAGCTCACAGCAACCCTGGATCCTTAACCCCTGAGCTTGGCCAGGAATTAAACCTGCAACCTCATTGTTACTAGTCAGATTCGTTTCCGCTGCGCCATAATGGGAACGCTGACCTTAAGTTTGGAGAGTTGGTTCTGTACTATTGCTGAGCACTGAACTGTTGGATCCTGTGCAACTAAATCCTTGATCTTCCTAATATTAGATCCTACAAAGAGACTTTTTTGTTAAATTTATTTTTGTTGCTACTTTTCCTGTATATGTTTAGTGATTCTTGATCTAAAACAGACTACCAGATATTTCTTCAGCAAAGATAGGTTTATTCAGAATTCGCAGAGAATTGAAATTTGGGGTCTCCAACCATGGTTTGCCACTGGCAGGTCCCCCCACAGCAAGGGAAGAGCTCTTTTATAGAAGGGAAAAGGAAATGGGAGGGCTAGAATCAATAGATAGCCCATGGCTTTCCATTGGCTGAGTTCTTTGGAGGAGAGGTGTTTCTACTTCCCACTGGGCTCTGCTATAGTCACAGGGTGTGAGACCTCCCCCTGCTGGTCTCCTTACTGTGTTTTAGGAACAGTTTCTGTTTGTTCATGTTTTACATAATGAAACTATGTGGAATTTAGGGGTGCACATAATGCTCTATAACTGGTATTGTATGGCTTTTTTTCCACTTCCCTAGCTTCTCAGATCCTATTCTTCTTATTTCTAGTGACCATTGTTTTTAGTCCATTTCATCTTCCTACCCATTGGTCTCAGTTTGGATATTGCCATCATCTTAACGTTACTGAAAAATCTGAGGCTATTTCTTAACTTCTGACCACAGTATTTTATCTTTCACTAAATTACTCAGACTGCACATATTTAAATTTTATAGAAAACTCTTTTTCCTGTCTTCTCTTTCTTTTAGCTTTTTGTTTCACACTATTCTTTCCTTAGATTTCATGATCCATCACTTCAGTGGATCCTGGAACTTGTACCCATGTCTTCAATTCCCTTGTCCTTCTGTTGAACCCATAAGGTTTTACCAACCTTATTCATGTTATCAGTTCACCTTTTCACTTCTCTGAGCCTCTTTTCAGTCTTAATACTTCTGGAGAAAATTATGCAACAGTATGGGTTATTGGCATTAAAAAATATTGGTCTTCATTCCCAGTGGGCACTGAATATTTTAAAATAAGCATATGTTTGTTTTAAACATAGTCAGCTTCCCATTCTCCTCAGTGGATATTTTAAACCTTTTCCACACTCCTTAAATGTCTAACTGGGATTTCTTAATCTTGGCACTACTGGCGTTGTGGACTAAATGTTGTGAGGGACTGTCTTGTGCCTAGTACACCATTTAGCATCCCTGTCTTCTACCCACTAGGTGACAATTTTATAACCCCTAGTTGTAGCAAACAAAATGTCTCCAGACATTGCTAAACGTTTCCTGGGTTGGGAGGGGGGGGCAAAGTCATGCTCCAGTTGAGAACCACTCATCTAAACTTACCAGTTTTACCTCTGCTCTTAGATATGGTCTTGTCTTTGACTTCAGAGTTTATACTCCCACATGGGAGTATCCCTGTCTTCCCTGGCACTAACCTTTAGAAAGAATCCTGCATCTGTAGTCAGCTTATTATTTCCTCTCCTGAGCTATTTCTCCTTACCTTCCTGCACTTTAGTCAACATTTCAACAGGGACATGTTCCTTCCATTAAAACAGGAGCAAAAAAGCAGTCCTAAACTCAAGGTTACCTTATAGCCAAAGTTCTTTAGAATAACATCTTCTCATTTCTCAGTCCACTGCATTCTGACTTAAGCTCCAGCTTTCCACAGGAACTGCTCTCAGTGAGGTCCTCAGTGACCTCCTTGTGGGAAATTCACAAGACGTTTATCAGCCTTTACTTGATTCATTGCACTGCTTGGCTCTTGTCTCATACTTTTCTTTCTAGAAGGAATCTCATCCAGTGGATTCTGTAACATCTTGTTTTTCTGACCATCCTTTTTCATTTTTGGCCTTTTATTCTAAAAAGTTTCTTTTGCAGGATTCAAGACTTTTTTGAGGATTTTTAGATTTTTGTACATAGGTGGGTGGACTTTAAAAAACATGCTGATGGCTTCATATATTTTATTTGCTAGGGACACAAAATACTCTCTAGCCCTGTGTTTAATTATTCACTATCATGCATTTCAGATCTATAAATTCCATCAGAAGTCCTTTAAATGTCAATGATACATCACATTCACAAATTCTTATTCCAGCCAGTCCTTTCCCATCTGCTAGGATTTCAGTCTATGAAAATATGTCATTTACCTAGTTCCCTAAACCTCACATAAGGTTTGACTCATTTTCTATTGCACTCCAAGAACAAATCAAGTTGCAAAACATTTGAACTCTACCTCTCATTATTATTCCAATGTATACTTTTCTCTTCATTACAACTGCCACTATCTAAGTACCTTGACTTTTGTCTGGATTTTTGCAACAGTCTGTTAACTGACCTCCAGCCTGCAATCTTATCCCTTTCACATCTGTACTTTATGTGGCTGTTAGAATGATTGTTCTAAATAGTTTATCTTACAATGTTATTTCCCATCAGATCTGTTTGTTAGCTTTCCATCACTTATAAATTAAGATAAAAATTGCTTGCCATGTGTTATAAGATCTCTTGCATTACTGATACTACTAGTAAAAATAAAAGAGAGCAGTAATAATTGCCAGTCTTTTTCAGCACTTAATTTGTGCAAGGTACCATAGCAAATTCTCTTAATCTTTTGAAATGTTATTATCATCATTTTCCAGATGAATGAACTGAGGCACAGAGGGGAGGTTTAAACTGTTTTTGTTAGCATTGCTGTGAAAGAGAAAAACCGAGACATGGAGATGAACTTGGATTCATACGACTCCAAAATCTGTCCTTTTACCTGGTACCCAAAAAGCCCTACTTTCTCTAACTGCAGTCTTCAGGCCAAGAGTTTGCAGTTTATCAAATGTGATAGGACTTTCTTACTTCCCACCCCCTTCCCCCATGTCATTTTCCCCAGGGAGCTTTTCCTGCTTATTTTTTTCCCTGAAGCCTGGTTGATGTACCTCTCTCTTGTGTTACGCAGGATACCATACAGCCCCATGTGAGGTCTTTCCAAAGCATGGTGTGGTCTTGATAAAAGGGGAACATGTATTGAATGCTGAATTAAGAAATAAATGGATAAATAATCATGACCTGTTATTACTAAGTTGAACATTGTATTATGTATTGTGCTATGCTTGCTGCATAAGAGGTTACTCCCAAATTAGTGACCTTAAGTAACAAATACTTACTGTCTCAATCTTTCTGTGGGTTAGGAATCTAGGCACAGTTTAGCCAGGTACCCTTGGGTCAAGGTCTTCTATTTGATTAGACTCAAGCTGTCCTATATAGGCTGAGGCTGCAGTCTCACCTGAAGACTTGATGGAGAAGTGGATTCTGCTCCCAAACGTCCGTGGTTGTTGCCATGTGGGTTTCTCCATAGGGCTGCCTTACCACAAGGCATGCAGGGTTGAAGGCACAGTATTCAATCTAAGAAGTGATATCCCATCACTTCTTTCATGTTCCATTCATTTGAAGCAAAGTGAGTGTGTCCAACCCACACTCAAGAGGAGGGAATTATACAAGGTTTTGAATACTGGGAAGCATGAGTATCGTTGATGGGTGTGTTTTAGAGTTTCCTTATCACAAACTGTTGCTATCTCAAAATTTATTACTGAGTTGAAAAAAAGAAAATGCCCTTTAACATGGCATCTGAGTTTCCTATGGTGTGTGAGGCAGTACTGTGTATAGACCTGAGTCTTCTCTGAATATTAGAAATTTGCTCTATTGCACCTGAAATTTGTTCATTGAGATCATCATCCATGCAAACTATAATTCCATCTGGACTATAGTATAATTATAGTCAAATAAGTGGAAGTGCCTGAAAAATACCAGAGTTGAACAGAACATTCTGAATAGTCTTGGAATCAACAATGGACAAGGAGAGGTAACTGGCGAAAACCAGCAGCCTGAGGATGTACTCTCACCAAGGAATGCATATAATCTCCTGAATTAAATGTAATTTTATTCAATATAAACCAGCCTATTAAATTTTCAGATTCCAGCCACAGAAAGAATTAATGACCAATTTGTTTAGAATTTTATGTCAATCAGTTCATAGTATAACCCTAGGTAACCTGTTGTATAGTCTGAAGAGACATACTGAATATAAGGTGAATTTTAGAAGAAATGAGCCTCCCTGAAGGTAGAACTTGTAAAGCTGAACTTTGTATGTCCTGTTAACTGAGTCAGACCATCTTGATTGACCTTCAAAGGAGATGGCGTTCATTGCTAAATCTGCCTGAAAACTGTTAAACCATCCAAGGGTTTGACAGAATGTTTTCTCTCATACACAACACTAACAATTAGGGAGTGCCGTCTATGTTCCAGAAACAGTGTTATGTACCTTAATCCTTTAAAATAAACCTGTGACTTTCCCTCTTATTTTATAAATAGAAATAGGGAAACCTTATGGCTTGATAATTTGCCTAAGATTATATAACTCATTGAATGTAGGCGTTAATTTGATTCATTATGATTTCTGCTACTGAATATTTTTCTAAGGAAAAGGTGAGATAAAAGAATTTCGAGTTTGAAAGAAGGCTTGTCAGAAGTTGCTTTGGGAAAGGAATTACCTAGTTTTCTATCATTTTTCTCTCCTTTTATAAGGGCATGTTTATCTTGCAGCATTTTTCAGCCCATAACTTAGAGACAAATGCAAAATTCCACATATTCTAATTTTTTTTTAACCTCTTAGAGCTTTTGTTTCATTTTGAAAACACATGAAAAGGTTGAAGTCAACGCTATTGAAATCAAGGCACCTGTAGGGCAGATCCATGTGGGTGTGGAGCTGCTCAACAAACAATGGGAGAATTGTTTTACTGGTGTAAAAAGAATGTTTCCTGATGAAACTGAAGGAAGAAGTTGAGCATGCTTCTTATAATTATCTGTGCTAGATTTGGGACATACCTTAGTGGTGAACTGTATATCTTTAATAATGCACACCAAATAAATGGAAGAGGCTGCAAAAAAGTGAAATGAGTTAATTGTGTAGAGGAGATTTCTCCCACCCTCCATACATGTGCACATTTCACTCATACTTAAATTTCAGGAGTTCCTGGCTCAGCAGGTTAAGAACCCAACTACTCTCTGTTGGGATGCAGGTTCGATCCATGACCTCTCTCTGTGGGTTAAGGATCCTGCGTTGCCACAAGCTGCCATGTAGGTCTCAGATGCAGCTTGGATCTGGTGTGGCTATGGCTGTGGTGTAAACTGGCAACTCTAATTTGACCCCCTAGCCTGGGAAATTCCATATGCTGCAGCTGTGGCCGTAAAAAGAAAAAAAAAAAAAAACCCTCAAAACTTCATTATTAGGCTTGTTAGATTCCTACTTTGATTCCTTTAAGGAGATTGAAATACTTGACAGAACCCACCTACTTTGAGACAGGTCTCCAGAAGATGCATCAGGGTCATAGACAGTGATGGAAGAGACCTCTTCCTTTGGTTCCCAACTCTAAACAAATGTTGAAAAATAGCTAATGTTATATACTGTGCTGAGAACAGTAAGGGATCTCTAAGGGGGAAGGTCAGTCTTTGATTAGTTCCTTAATTCACTAGTGTATTTACCAAATATTAAATGGCTATCAAGATTTAGTCACTAGATTTCAGCAGATGAACTAAGCAAGTATGATTCCCTGTCTTCAAGGAGCATGCTACCCAGTTGATGATGAAGCAGTAAACAAATATATAAAATATATAATGTAAAAGAAAAGTTTAATTACAGATTGGGATAATGATTCTAAGGAGAAAGTAAACTGAGCTTACGTAAAAGAGTCCTCAAAATGATTTCAGTTGGGAGTAGAAGGCAGTAAGTGAGAATCTCTTGGCAGATGTGGCATTTATTTAAGGCTAAACTGGGAATCAGGAGTTAGCTATAAAATCAGAAATACAGAAGGACCTGTGTGTGAAGGAAAGGCACAGAACTTCATGCAAGGGGGCTGAAATCAGACGTTTAGGCCTAGAGAGGAGGTGGACTGGTGGGAGGTGAGCGTAGAAATGTAGCCTTGTAGGCTGTGTTAGGTGTACTGGGACTACTGCCACCTTCCCTACTACTGTGACCACTACTATTACTTACATTTTGTCCTAGAGGCGAAATGAAATGTTAGAAGACTTTAGCTGAAAATGCCACGATCCCATTTACATATATAAAAAGATTACATTGGGCTGCTGCCGCTTAAAAGTAAAATTCTACAAAAGAAGGCAGGAAGTATTTAATGTTTTTGTATATCACAGTAACCCTTAAATCGCAAGTGTCTTCAATCCAGTTTTCATTCCTAAATAAAATAAAAGGAATGAAGCTCCTAAAGAATGCTGATCTATAATCTGAACAAACAGGGGCTTTAGGGGATTTTTCTTGTGTTTTGCTTATCCACCCCTTCCTGTTTCCTGGAGCGCATAATTTAATTATTGTTTTATGTAACCACAAATGACAAGCAGGATATAACTGAAAATCATTTGTTTTCTTGGTTGAAAGGCATGCCTTGGTTTTGTTGAGGCTGTCTCTGGTACCTAGTTTATTTTTCCTTATGCCCTCAAGGTTTTGTCCAGCGTATGGATCTGTACCTTTTTTATAGACCTCCCTATCAATTCAGTGTACGGCATGTTAGTTCAGCACATCAAAAATAGCAAATGAAGTAAAAAAAATCAAAGAAGCAGAACAAATTCAGCCATCTCAGCATAGGTTTATTTTATGTGTATTTTGACACATAACCATTTAAAAATATTTAAAATACAGGATTTTTCATTTTTAAAGCTGATCAGTGTACAGTACAGTGTAATAACAGTGAAATAATGCTGAACACTGTTTCTTGGGCCTCTTACTGAACAATTGCAACATGATTAATTCAGTTAAGAGTATGTGGCTTTGGTGTATATATGAGACTACAGAAATTAGCTGAAGACTGTCCAGTGAAATCCATTTAGTTTGTTTGGGATGTCAGCCAGATTTCCTCATCAATTTTCCAGAGGTAGAAAAGTCCAGAAATTACTGGACCACCTAGTTGCTCGGGATGGTATTAATTATGTTCATGCTGTATTTAATAAAATTAACAGTTTACAATTATAAGTTGTCAAAGTTTTAGGATGTGGTTACTAACGAGGGTATAAGTGACATCTTCCCTAAATGCCACTTTCTCTGCTTTTTCTTTATATACTGAACATATCTTCACCTTTTGTTTCTGTGTGTATTTTTGAGACATGGGGACATGTCAAAATACTACTCTTACTATGGGAACCAGATGGTTAATTTGTAAAAACGATAATCCTTATCCATTTAAGAATGAGGTCGTTGCACATAAGTTTTAGTCACGTAATGCTAAGTTGAAGACAAACCAAAAGAATAGCTAACATGTATCATGGGGCATATATTTGTAAAAATCAGATCTTCTCTTTTAATTTTGGAAATTAATTGATTTTTACATACCCGGTAAATATTGAGAAGGAAAATTCTTAAAAAAAAAGTTAAAATTGTGGAGTTTCCATTATGGCTCAGCAGAAAGGAGCCTGACTAGCATTCAAGAGAATGCAGGCTTGATCCCTGGCCTCACTCTTTGGGTAAAGGATTCGGCATTGTCATGAGCTGTGGTGTAGGTTGCAGATGTGGCTCAGATCCCATATTGCTGTGGCTGTGGTATAGGCCAGCGTCTACAGCTCCGATTTGACCCCTAGCCTGGGAACCTCCATATGCTGTGGGTGTAGCCCTAAAAAGATTTAAAAAAAAAAAAGTTGAAATTGTTCTTTGGCATACAGGTTATAGCATCCAACCTTTAACAGTTGATTTTGATGAATATGTGTATGCTAATTTCCTTATGCTATTTAAATTGAGGTAAGGTTTTAAAGCTTGTTCACTGATTTCCTTTCACTTTATTGATTTTTTTGGTTCTGAATACAGAAAAAATATTTAAAAATATTATGTACTTATTAATATTTCCCATAATGAGCTTGGTGAAGCATTGTACCTATTTGCATGTAGTATGACTACACTTAACACCAAAAAGTAGATGATTCTGTTGTTCTGGTGGCTTTAAGTAAATAACAGCCCCAAGGTTTTTGTTGTTTTAGGGAAACTGAACCAAATATGCCCCTTTGAATAAATGGTCAGAAAGTTATCCATGCCATCTTTGTATCTGAGAACTTATTTTTGAAGCCTGTAAGTAAAGTATTTGTCCGCTTAGGCTAAAAATCTCTCTTTCTCTGAATACTGTCAATGGCTGTTCACTGCATGTCAGTCAGCCTATACGCTTGGCCAGTTATTTGAGATCTTTCACAGTTGGTACTTTTCAGTTTAATGTTTTGTTTAATACTTGATTTAATATTACTCTTTCCATGAAGTTGATCCTCTTTATCTGGTTTTTGGACTTCTTAAACTACCTACCAAGCGTTATGTCATTCTGGATATACTACTTTTTGTTGTTATTTATTCTCAAACCCATCTCTTTCACCATCTCTTTTATCACTGATCCTTTACACAGTGCTGTATATATGGGGGGTGGGCTAGGGGGCAGATACATAGTTGTGGTTGATGGTGGTAGGATGATGAACAAGCAAACTTCTGGAATATCTCCCCACCTGGACATCAGCCAAATATGTTTCTGGAGATAAAGAGGTAGCTGCTGGGCATCCATCAATCATATGAACAGTTGAGAAGAATTTAGAACACAAAGTACGCCCAAGAAGTTATAATTGATTTCCCAACCAGAAGAAAACTCTTTTTGCAACAAGGGAGAAGAGAAAAGCAAATAGCAGATGTTGATGAGATGAATTGGAGTTAGCGACAGTGATAAAGTTGGTGGCCAGTAGATTTCTCTCAGGAAAGGAGTCAAGAGACAGTGACGGACAAATGAACTGTGCTGAGGGGGAATTGTAGTGGGGTGAAGAAATATGTCCATAAACAACATTTTAGGGTTTATTCTTTAGAATCAGTAATAAGATTCTGTATCAGAGTATGACTCTCCCTTTCTATATAATCTAAAAACATACTGCTTTTAAAATATCCTGAGGTGTATAATGGGGCACACACTTCTCAGAAAAGTTACATGAACATGTGTTGGTTGTTTTTGCTAAAAACGTAATTTATCCTTAATTGTTGTAAAACATTTTGGGACTACAGGCTAAACAGGATGTATTCAATAGATGACTATTATGTAACTCGTAATGGACAGTTGCATGAGATGGAAATCTATCTTATACACGTAGTAATTATGTTTTTCACTCAGGAAAATAGATTAATAAAAATACTTTGTAAGATCTGAGCAATTATATTGGCAGTATTTGGACTGTGCAAGTATTAAGGTGGTATTAAACATTCCTTAAAAGTTAATCTGATGCATTGTTCATTTATGGTATATATGAAAGAACTCTTCACTAAGTTACTCATAGCTTATTGAAGTTTTTATTTTAGTTTTTATTTTCTGTTTAATTGAAAATTAGAGACATTGCTAAAAACTTGGTGGCAGGCAGAGTTTGAGCTAAGAGTGTTTTGAAAATATACCTCCTCTTTTGAACATACTGGTCATATTGGTGCTATGATATCATTTAAAAAGTATAATGAAATATTTGATAAAATGCAATTTGGCACATCTCACATTAAGAAGTGGCTCAACTAAAGCCTTTAAGTTAGAATATTCCTGATTTTGGTGTTTGTTATTGATTTATGAATAAACACTGAAGACCAAAAACCAAAACTCTCCATCTAACCCAGGATTTCTCAATTGTTATGTTACTGACATTTTGGTATCAATAATTCTTCATTCTGGAGGTTGGCCTGTGTGTGCAGTATAGCATATTTAATAACATCCATCTGCTTTACCTACTAGGTTCCAGTAGTACTTCCCTACCCACACTACTATTTATAAAATAAACAGTCAGGACCTACTGTGTAGCCCAGGAAATTATAATTGATATTTTATAATAACCTGTAATGGAAAAGAATCTGAAAAAGAACGGATATGTGTATATGTGTGTATATGCATATATATGTATCTGAATCACTTTGCTGTACACTTTAAACTAACATAACAATTGTAAATTATGCTTAAATAAAAATGGTTAAAAAAAAGTTTTGTGAGTGTAAATTAGATTATGCTATGAATTTGGGAAGAATTTGAGGGAAAATCCATTTGAAGTAATGAATTCTTTAATTTTAATCATTTACATTAACCATACTGATTTAGTAAAAAAAAAAATATATAGGTAACTTATTTAAGTGATACAGAAAGGCAACAGCTTCACTTGAGTCAAGGTTAAAGTTACTTTCTGATTGCTAGATGGAGGCACATTCTTCAGGAAATACATCTATTGAAAATGAGACAGGACTTTCAGTTTAACCATTTGCTGCTTCAAAATGTGATCTGTAGAGTAGTTACAGCAATATCACCTGATAGCTGTTAGAAATGGAGATTCGTAGATACCACTTCATATCTAATGGAATAAAAACCTGAATTTTGAACAAGATTCCCAGGGATTCTTAGTCATATTGAAATTGGAGAAACACATCTAAACTCTATTTTGCCTTTCCACCACGATCTCCAAGAGAACGGAAACTGTCTAGTTGTTGCTATGCTCTCATTGTGTCTGCCTCATAGCTGTCAATAAATGCTTATTAGTTGAATGAATAGAAACTCTATCCTAATCTGATGAATAGGATACCCTATTCTTTATGACTTTTAAAATTTTTAATTAATTTAAAATTAATTAAACATAATATTTGTTTATGTCAGCTGATTCTCAGCTTGCCAAGAAGAAACATAGGGGTTGTATTACTGCATGTGCCTTTTTTTAACATATCCTCCTTTGTCATTTAAAAAATGCATAATATTTACAGATTATGCCTGCATGACATGATTTATGTGAGCTAATGCCAGTCAATTCTCATTTACTACAAAATTATCTGTTATATATAGTGTAACATTCTGTAGTAAAACTGGGTGGAAAGACGAACTTGAGCAGATGTGTACTTGTTATCTTTGCTTTTTGTTTATACACTCTCATAGCTTTGGATGTATACTCTGTTGAAATGGGAGCCTTGAATTCTGTGTGATAGTGCTCAGGTTTGTAAAGATTAGGGCCTGTATTTTCCATTCCACAGTCCTTATTGTTCTGCCTCAGAAAAATGACTGGCCTTCAAAGGAAATATTTAAATTTTTTATTATGGTTTATTTACAATGTTCTGTCAATTTCTTCTCTACAGCAAAGTGACCCAGTTATATGTATATATACATTATTTTTCACATAATTATCTTCCATCATGTTCTATCCGCAAGTGATTGGATATAGTTCCCTGTGCTATTAGAGCAGGGACTTCACTGCTTACCCACTCCAAATGCAATAGTTGGTGTTTGCTAACCCCAAACTCCTAGTCTATCCCACTCCCTCCCTCTCCCTCTCTCTCTTGGCAACCAGAAATATGTTTTCTATGTCCATGAGTTTGTTTCTGTTCCATGGATAGGTTCATTTGTGCCATATTTTAGATTCCACAAATAAGTGATATCACATGGCATTTATCTTTCTCTTTCTGACTTACTTCACTTAGTATGAGAATCTCTGGTTCTGTCCATGTTGGTGAAAATGGCATTATTGTGTCCTTTTTATGGCTGAGTAGTACTCCATTGTGTATAGGTACCACATCATCTTAATCCATTCATCTGTCAATGGACATTGAGGTTGTTTCCATGTCTTGGCTATTGTGAATAGTGCTGCAATAAACATAGGGGTGCGTGTATCTTTTTAAATGAAAGTTTTGTCTGGATATATGTCCAGGAGTGGAATTGCTGAATCATATGGTAGTTCTATATTTAGTTTTCCAAGATACTTCCATACCGTTTTCCATAGTGGCTGTAGCAATTTACATTCCTACCAGCAGTGTAGTAGGGATCCCTTTTGTCCACACCCTCTCCAGCATTTATTTGTAGACTTAATAATGATAGCTCTTCTGATGGGTGTAAGGTGGTACATCATTGTAGTTTTGATTTGCATTTCTCTGATAATTAGTGATGTTGAGCATTTTTTCATGTGCCCATTGGTCATCCATATGTCTTTGGAGAACTATCTATTAGTTCTTTTTTCAATTAGTTTATTTTTTTTTTTTTTGCTGTTGTTTGAGTTGTTTGTATATGTTCCCCATTAAGCCCTTTTTGTTTGCATCATTTGAAACTGATTTCTCCTATTTTATAGGTTGTCTTTTTGCTCTTTTTAATGTTTTCCTTTGCTGTGCAAAAGCTTGCAAGTTTGATTAGGTCCCATTGTTTTCCTTTTGTTTTTATTTATATTGCCTTGAGAGACCTAAAAAAACATTTGTGTGGTTGATGTTGGAGAATATTTTGCCTTTGTTCTCTTCTAGGAGTTTTATGGTGTCTTGTCTTGCCTTTAAGTCTTTAATCCAGTTTGAGTTTATTTTTGTGCATCATGTGAGTATGTGTTCCAGTTTCATTCATTTACATGCAGCTGTCCAGTTTTGCCAGCACCACTTGCTGATGAGACTTAGTCTCATTTTATCATCTTGCCTCCTTTGTTGAAGGTTAATTGACCATAGGTGTCTGGGTTTGTTTCTGAGTTCTTTATTCTCTTCCGTTAGTCTATGTGTCTGTTTTTGTACCAGTACCACAGTGTCTTGATTACTGTAGCTTTGTAATATTGTCTGATGTCTGGGAGCGTTATGCCTCCTATTTGGTATTTTTCCTCAGGATTGTTTTGGCAATTCTGGGTCTTTATAGTTCCATATAAGTTTTTGAATTATGTGTTCTAGTTTTGTGAAAAATGTCATGGGTGATTTAATAGGGATTGAATCTGTAGATTACTTTGGGTAGTATGGCCATTTTAACAATATTAATTCTTCCAATACAGGAGCAAGGAATATCTTTATACTTCTTTGAATCCTCTTTAATTTCCTTGATTAACATTTTATAGTTTTCAGCATTTAAATCTTTCACCTCCTTAGGTTTATTCCTAGGTATTTAGTTTTTGGGGGAGCAGTTTTGCAAGGTACTTTTATATTCATTTTCTAATATTTCATTGTTAGTATACAGAAATGCCACAAATTTCTGAATGTTAGTTTTGTATCCTGCTACTTTGCTGGATTCATTGATCAGTTTGAGTAGATCGATTTTGTGTTGAGTCCTTAGGGTTTTCTATATATAGTATCATATCACCTGCAGAGAGTAACAATTTTACCTCTTAATCTTCCAATTTGGATACCTTTTATTTCTTTTGTTTGTTCGATTGCTTTGGCTAGCAATACTATGTTGAATAAAAGTGGTGAGAGTGGGCGTCCTTGTGTTGTTCCAGATTTTAGTAGGAAGGCATTCAGCTTTTCTCTGTTGAGTATTTTATCGGCTTTGTCATAAATGTGGGTTTGTCATAAATGGCTTTTACTATGTTAAGGTATGTTACCTCTAAACCCACTTTGGTAAGAGTTTTTATCATGAATGGATGTTGGAATTTTTCAACAATGGATGTTGGCTTTTTCTGCATCTCTTGAGGTGGTTGTATGATTTTTGACTTTTCTTTTGTATATGTAGTGTATGACACTGATTCACGTATGTTGAACCATCCTTGTGAACTTGGGATGAATCCCTCTTGGTTGTGGTGTATGATTTCTTTTATGTGTTGTTGGATTTGGTTGGCTAAAATTTTGTTGAGAATTTTTGTGACTATTTTCATCAAACATAATCAGCCTTTAATTTTCTTTTTTGGTAGTATCTTTGGTTTTGGTTCTTCCTTGTATGTTTGGTAGAATTCGCCTGTGAAGCTATCTGTGTTTTTATTACATATTGAATTTCATTTCTAGTGATTGATCTGTTCAGTTGATCTATTTCTTCTTGATTCAGTTTTGGCAGACTATATAAGTGGTCAAATTTGTTGGCATATAATTGTTCCTAGTATTCCCTTACAGTTTTCTGTATGTCTGCAGTATCCACTGAGATTTCTCCTTTTTCATTTCTTATTTTGTTTGAATGCTTTCTCTCCTATTCTTGATAAGTCTGGACAGAGATTTGTCAATTTTGTTTACCCTTTCAAAGAACCAGCTCTTGGTTTTATTGATTTTTTATGTTGTTTTTTAAATCTCTATTTTATTGATTTCCTCTCTGATCTTTATGATTTCCTTCTTTCTTCTGACTTTAGGTTTTATTTGCTTTTTTTCTCATTCTTTTAGGTGGTAGTTTAAGTTATTTATTTGATTTTTTTTTCTTCTTTTTTTGAGGAAGGCCTGTATTGTTATGAACAATACAGGTGGTTGTGTTTTCATTATCATTTGTCTCGGTTGATCTCCCTGTCAGTTAGGTGGATTCCCAGGGTATGGGTTCCTTCCCTCTTTCACAGCTCCCTCTCAGGAGTGCTGGCACCATTCTGATTCCTTTTTTTTCCCCCCTGCTTCTCACTTTTTTCCCTTTCATTCTACACAGTTACACAGAGGGTTTCTTGCCCTTTTTGGAGGTTTAGGGTCTTCTGCCAGCATTCAGTAGAGGTTCTGTGGGAATTGTTGTACATGTAGGTTTTTTTTTTTTTTTTTTTTTTTTTTTTTGATGTGTTTATGGGAGAAGGTGAGCAACATGTCTTACTCCTCTGCCATCTTGATTCCCCCTCCCCCCCAGTTAAGTTTTATTTGGGCCAAAATAAGGATTATAGCCTGGTAGGAAGCATTTAAGATAGCTCTGAGAAACCACTCCAAAGAGGCAGTGGGGAAGATCAGTATACACAGGGTTTTGGTGAAGGGGAAGGTCCACCCAAGCAAGCACACATTTCTGCAGGAGGCTATTGTTAGTCTCATGGAGGTTACTGCTAGTCATGAGCAGCAGACATCCCCATGAAGAATTTAGTTTTTCCTTTCCTTCAGTAGCACCACCTCCTGGGCAAGCCTTGAGGAGACTGTGCTCCTTTTAGCTTGGACTTGACCCTTTGTTGTCCTAAAATCCAGGCTGTCAGTATGAACTCAACTCACATGTTCCAAAAGCCAAAGCCCCAGGAAGTCCTTGTTCTGCGTCTTATTGTGGCACCTTAGGAAGTAGAGAGCCACTGGTGTGATCCATCCACTTAGTGTTCATGGTTGGGTGTCCATAGTTCATATAGCATGGCGAGGTAAGCTGATTGCTTTACCACCTCAAAAACTCTATGGACATTCATTGTCTTAAAACTGTAGCTCTTTGCTCTGAAGCTTCCCAGGAAACCAGCCAATAGGTGAGAAGTCCTAAAAAAGGATTTAACTCGCACATACTAATTTAGCTAATCCCTCAATTGTGAAGTATTCTTTTTACTGATAAGTGAACTGAACTACAGGGCTTAAGTAATTTGCCCGAAGTGGTACAGCAAATTTGTCAAAGAACTAGCCTCAAACCCCCAGGGATTTTGGCTTCAGAGGTTATGCCCTCACCTACAAAAAGAGCTTTAGACTTGATTCTAAAAAATGGAAAATAATAATAGAGTAAATGCTCAGTACTAGATGGAGAAAACTCCACAGAAGTCTAAAAATAACCATGACCTAAATTTTAACTGGCAACTCAGAATTTGAAAAAAGTAGATACCTCATGAAAGAGTAGACAGGTAAAGGTCATTGAAAAGGAAGACAGAGAAGCTGTGGGCTGTTTTCTTCTGATCAAAGATCCAGACACAGCACCCATAGGCCTCAGACAACTCCATTGATAAGGACAGTGACTGATGAACTCTTGATCTAGACTTTCTTCTGTCGGTAGCAGTTTTAGCTACATATGATTCTCTTCAAAATTCTGGATGTGCGGTAAGGAAATACTCCTGAATCAGCTTTGAGGTATAATTGAAGAAAGTTGTGTATATTTAATGTATACAATTTGATGTTTTGACATACACTTTAAAATGATCACCACAATCAAGGTAATAGGTCCATCACAATACATAGACTTTTTTTTTTTTTTTTGCAGAGAGAACACAAGATTTACTTATAATAAATTTTAGTTATATAGTATAATATTAATAATAGCTGTGATGCCATGTATTAAATTCTCAAAACTTACTCATCTTGCCTAACAGAAACTTTGTACCCTTGGACCAACATCTCCCCACTTCCCTGCCCTTTGGCAACCTGAAGATTTTGAATTGTTAATGTGTCATCTACAGAGTAGAAAGTGCATCTCTCTGACTCCCTTGTTCATATGGACGTTAGTGTCATTTTGAATGGCAGGAAGGTGATAAATAGATGGATTCAGAGATGATCCAGCCCACATGTTCTGTAAAAAGCAGCTTGGCTTTTCAGAAACACATTTTTGAACCTCTGACTTGTGAGACTTGAATTAAAGATTTTCAGCTTTAGTTAAGCCTTAACTCCTCTTGAAAGGAAAAATATTTTTTGGCAACCCGTCTGCCTTCTTAATATCCCTACTTTAAATAGCATTTTGAATATGCAGATGTTTTCATTTATTTGGTAGTAAATATCTTCTAAATTCTTATTTTTTTATGACGTAAGGAAAGTATTTCATGGTGGGTTTTTTTTAACATATACTTTTAAATTTTTACTACACACATTGGAAGTTTGTTTTAAATTTTGTTTAAATGTTCCTTGAACCAAAATATTTATAGAACAAGGAATTCTAGCCAGGAGGTTGTTCCATTTGTTGTGTTTGAGTGTGGAAACATTGGGAATGACAGCATAAAATGATGCCATAGAACTTTTTCATAAACAACCTAATAGCATCATGTAAGAAGTTCTTTGTTTATTAAAGGTGTCAAAGTCTCCTCATCTATATTTAGGTAATATCTAAGTTTCTTTACTTAAGCATGGAAATTATTCTTTGTTTTCTGTTTTGGAGAAAAGCAGTATGACCAAATAAAAGAATTAAACTTCACTGGAAACAATTACTTTAAAAGTCTCAATTTCAAGATGGAAAAAAAATGTAGTTTGGTTTTTGTATTTTTTAAAGGGGATGAAAAAATAAAGGTCAGGGAAAAGTCAGAGAAAGTCCCTTAATTATCATCAGTACCTCAAGAAGAGTCAGAGAAACTGTCAGTGCTTACCATTTTTAACTTTTCAGCGGGTAAAAATAATACTTAGTAAGCTTGACAATGTATACTAAAAATAATCACAGCACACACAAATCTGATCATAAAAATCTTCAAGAAACCTCAAGAGTCTTCCTATCCCTCAAAATATTTTCACACCTTTTGGTTCTGTAGAATAACCCAATAAAAATCTAAGTTCAAGAAAGGTGAAAATTCAGAAGATGGCATTGCAAGAGATTAATAGTGACTGACAACTGTGGAAACAATTAGAGCACACTATTTTAGAAATACTTAGCAAAGGTCAGGTAATTATCATAGAAACTTGAGATAATCACAATGTATTACAAGTACAAATTAAATGATAACTAAAAGGGAATAGATGTGAATTATGATGAAGGCATCCAACATGGATAATGTTGACAGGTCAAGTAGACAAATCAAGAAGTTATTATGGAAGTTAGAAGAATATTTTCTTGAGTTGAAAAATTAGTTCTGTAAGACATAAAGGGCATATTTGCAGGAAAAATTGAGGAATAGCAATTCGTAATTAAATATAGTCTGATTCTAGTTAGGATTTTGAACTTCCTCTTAAAGAATTCTTCAGGTAGGCACCTAGGAGCAAAAAAAACAAAGCTTAGAGAAAAGATACTCTGCCTGACCTCTTGCATCTCCACAATACTCATCATCCAAATATATACAATGAAGCATTGCCTATAAACATTGGAGGGAATGAAAGTAGAATCGAAGAGTATTATCAGCAGCCAAATTGTCATTTAGTTAGACAATAGGAAAATAATTCATATGGGACTTCTATGACTAGTTCCTGGTAGAGCAACTTGATGTTGACATCTACCCAATAAAATGGTGAATGTAGAGGGAGTAAATGAGACACAACTTTAAAAAGTATCAGGACAATGCTTTGAAATAGTGTTTGAAGTTGGTGGTACAGTGACTGCAAATCTGTGAGAGAAAGTGTGGAACTGAACTTTTGTTCCCAGCTAAGCTATTCTTCCAGTATAAAAAACTCAAGGAATTTAAAAATGGTAAGATTTTTGTTTAAAACAAACAAACCCCCAGCCTGGATTTCCTTCCCATTGTGACTCAGTGGGTTAAGAACCTGATGTAGTCTCCATGAGCATGCAGGTTTGATCTCTGGCCTCTCTCAGCAGAATAAGAATCTGGCATTGTTGCAAGGTGTGGTGTAGGTCACAAATGCAGCTCAGATTTGGTGTTGCTGTGGCTGGGGTTAGGCCTGCAGCTGAAGTTCCAATTTGACCCCTAGCTGGGGAACTTCCATATACTGCAGGTTTGGTCCAAAAAAAAACAAAAAAACTATCTGCATCCAAAGTTCATCAACTAGAGCAGTGAATTAATTTAAACAAAATCTCTCCATTTATAAGTTTATAACAGTTTTCTTGAGTGTAGACATGTGTAAATTGTGTGAATTATGACTATAGCACAGGCTTTGAGTCTAATAAACCTCATCAGGGTACAAATGCAATTGACCAGAACTGGTTTGTAGTAGAAGATTTAAAATGTGCTGTTTCAGGAGTTTCCGTCACAGCTCAGTGGTTAACGAATCCGACTAGGAACCATGAGGTTGTGGGTTTGATCCCTGGCCTTGCTCAGTGGGTTAAGGATCCGGCATTGCCATGAGCTGTGGTGTAGGTTGCAGATGCGGTTCGGATCCCGTGTTGCGGTGGCTCTGGTGTAGGCTGGTGGCTACAGCTCCGATTAGACCCCTAGCCTGGGAACCTCCATATGCTGTGGGAGTGGCCCAAGAAATAGCAAAAAGATAAAAAAAAAAAAAAAGGTGCTATTTCATTCTCTTTTGTAGAAGGAAATCAATTAATACTGTCTTAGAAATGATGTGTGTTAATATTGTCCATGATAATGTTTAGGAAAAGCTCTTTGAGGGTGAAGAATTATCTGAAGTTTAGCAGTGTCTTTAGTTTTATTATATTTAAATTTTTTTGCTAACTTTAAATAATTTAAAAATGATATGCATGTCATTCTATTTTAGCGAAGTTTATTAACTTTTGTCCTGCTATCTTTTTGTCCTGCCAGTTTACTGCATGTAGTATTAATAGAGGATTATAGAAATGATATTTATCTGATGTTCAGGGTAGTTATTTCTAGGTAGGGGCAATTTTGGATTTTTTTTTTAACCTTTTTAAAGAAACTTGCATAGTTGGTTTCAAGAACAAAAACATTGCTTTTGTTCTTGAAACATTAAAAATAAAACTGGTAAGTTTTTAAAACTTATTTGTCAGGCATTTGCTAGTGATTTAAAAGATGTTTCTATCCTCCAAGTTTCCATACCTTGTCCTTAATAATTTTATCAATTTTAATACTTGAAAAAGATAAACTGGAATGTCTCTCAAGTTCTCATCCTAGGCTTACTTATATCCATCTAGAAGAATTTCATAGTAAGTCTTTTTTCGGGGGGGTTCAAAATTCATTCATGTTTGTTTAAGATCTGATGATGTGGTTGCCTTAGTTCATATCTGTTGAGTCAGAAACAAAGCAGGATCTGAGGATTATAGCCACCTTGTATGCAAACACACATGCCAATATTGTAAATATTGGCAAAAGACATGAAATTCCAGTGTCAGGGAAAAGACAATTTGTTACAACAGTAGTGGTAAGGAGAGTAACAGTGCAGCACCAAGAAATGCAATTATGGCTGGGTGTTGCTGGGGCGTGGAGCTCGTTGAAGAAGAATCTTGATATTAGGAAGTCCTGGCCTTATACAGGGACTGCTGGCAAAACCAGCCCATCCTCCTCTTACAGAACAAGAGAGACATTGTATTTATTACTCTAGAATGCCACGCAGAGATGCTCTATAGAGAGAGATGTCTTTACTCTCTGGAGCATAAGTAGATCTACTCCAAGAAGGGAGATGTTCATCTTTGCAAGTTTGCCTGCCATGTGAACATCCATGAAAAGCCCATCTAGAGTAAATTAGCTATTCATGGCTTTAAAACTGTTTAAATATGTGAGAAATCCCTGAGAAAAGCTTCCTGTAATATCTAGAAGATGTGACTCCTTGAACAAACTCAGTGTTGCACAATGGAAACTGATTTCCTCTTTTACTATCAATATGTGGTTGATGACTATGAAAGTCATTTTTTTTTATAATGTGCTCTTTGAAATTTGTACTTAAGAACTTGAAACCAAAATAATGTTCTCTAAATTTATGAGCCAAGTAATTTCTATAGCATAGCTAAGACCTCAAAATATTCACTTCTTTTTCTCAGATATTCTGGCACAATTAAGTATAAACAAGCTGAATTCTACTGAAGAGGGAATGTTCTTTGAGGTACAGAGGCTCATGTTTTACTATGGAACAAGCATTGTATTCCAGAATTAGGATTGTGAAGCTTTCTAAATGCAGTGCCAGTATTAACCATGGAAATGTTATTTTTTATGTAGTTGCAATAACAAAGATATCATTATAACACATCCATTGTTTAGTGGTTTCTTGTTCATATAGCTGTAATAGAAAAAATAGAGATTAGTTAGAATATTCAATTTATATGGAATAAAAATTTTATGAGGAAAACTTTTGTAGTATATGTGCTATTCTATGTCTAGTCTGGGACTACCTCTGGTAATGATCTTTTTTATTACCATGGCTCTAATTAGCCTTATTTCTCTATATTATAATTTTTGTTTTTATTTTTTAATTGAAGTATAGTTGATAGTAGTTTTAGGTGTACAGCATTGAGATTTGACATGTATATTCCTTATGAATTGCTCACCAAGATAAGCTTAGTAACCATCTGTCCCCATACAAGATTACCACAATATTTTTGATTAGATTCCCTTTTTCCATATTAAATTCCATGAGTTTGTTTTTTTAATTTTCATGGCTACATTTGTGGCGTATGGAATCTCCAGGCCAGGGATTGAATCCAAGTCACAGCTGTGGCAATTCCTGTACCTTTAACTCACTGTGTTGGGCTGGGGATCAACCTTCACCTCCATAGCAACCTGAGCCACTGGAATTGGAATCTTAACTTTTATAGCTGGAAGTCTGTACTACTAAATGTTCTTCACCTATTTTGCCCATCACCCTATTCCCACTCCCAACCCCTTTGATAATCATTACCTTGTTCTCACCAGTCTGTTTCTGTTTTGTTTTGTTCATTTGTTCTGTTTTTTAGATTCCGCACATAAATGAATTTCTTTGATTTACTTCATTTAACATAATACCCTCTAGGTCCATGCATGTTTTTGCAAAGGAAAAGAGTTCATTCTTTTTTTAAATAGCTGAGTGTATTTCCATTGTGTGTATATTTTATATTCATAAGATACATGTACATGCACACCCCACATCATCTTTATTCATTCATCTATTGATAGACACATAGGTTGCTTCCATATCTTGGCTGCCTCAATAAACATAAGGGTACTTATATATTTTTGAATTAGTGTTTTCATTTTCTTTGGATAAATACCCAGGAGTGGAATTGCTAGTTACTACAATAGTTACATTTTTCATTTTTTGAGGAAGCTCCATACTGTTTTCCATAGTGGCTGCAGCAGTTTATGTTCCTACCAGCAGGACACTAGGGTTCCCTTTTCTCCACATTCTTGCCAATATTTATTTGGGGTCTTTTTAATGATAGCCAATCTGACAAGTATCTGGTGATATCTCATGGTAGTTTTGATTTGCATTTCTCTGATGATTAGTGATACTATCTTTTTGTGTGCTCGCTGAACATCTCTATGTCGTCTTTGGAGAAATGTCTGTTCAGGACTTCTGTCTATTTTTTAATTTTTTTTGATACTCAGTTGTATGAGTTGTTTATATATTTTGCATGTTACTCTTTATGATCATATCATATGTAAATATTTTCTCTCATTTAAGAGTTGGTCTTTTCATTTTGTTGATGGTTTCCTTTACTATGTAAAAGCTTGCCAGTTTAACTGTCTTATTTATTTTTGCTTTTGTTTCCTTTGACCTAGGAGACTGATTCCAAAAAATTGCTATTACTTATGTCAGAGTGTTCTCCCTGTGTTTTCTTCTAGGAGTTTTATGGTTTCTGGTTTTACATTTAAGTATTCAATCCATTTTGAGTTTATTTTTATATGTGGTATAAGAAAGTGGTTCAGTTTCCTTCTTTTGCATGTAGCTGCTCAGTTCTCTCAACACTGTCTATTGAGGAGACTGTTTTTCCTCCGCTATGTGTTGTTGGTTTCTTTGACATAAATGAATTAACTAGATAAGTATGGGTTTATTTTAGGCTCACTACTCTGTTGCATTGATCTATATGTCTGTTTTTGTGTCAGTAGTATACAGTTTTGATTACTATAGCTTCATAGTATGAGCGTGATACCTCCAGCTTTGTTCTTTTTTTTTTTTTTCAAGATTGCTTTGGCTATTTGGGGCCTTTTATTATTTCATAGCTATTTTAGAATTATTTGTACTAGTTCTAAGATAAACACCATTGGTATTTTGACAGGGATCAAATTAAATCTGTAGATTGCCTTGGGTGGTATCATCATTTTAACAATAATTTTTCTTCCAATCCATGAACACAATATCTTTACATGCAATGATGTCATCTTAATTTCTTTCATCAATGTTTCCTAGTTTTCAGAGTACACATATTTACCCTCCTTGGTTACATTTATTACTAGGGTTTTTTTTTGATGCAATTATAAATAGAATTGCCTTCTTAATTTCACTTTCTGATAGTGTAAGGAAATAAAACAGATTTCTATATTTTGAGGTTGTATTCTATAATTTTACTCAATTCATTTATTCTAATAGGTTTTTGGTGGAGTTTTTAGGGTTTTCTATATGTAGTATCATGGCATCTGCAAATAGTGACCATTTTATTTTTTCCCTCCCAGTTTTAGTGCTTTTTAGCTCTTATCTTGAGATGATTGCTATGGCTAGGACTTTCCATACTACATTGTATAAAAGTGTTTTGCATCCTTGTCCTTGTCAGCTTTTCAGCATTGAGTATGATGTTAGCTGTGAGTTTGTCATAAATGTCCATTTTTATGTTAAGATATATTCCTGCTATACTTTTTTGAGAAATTTTATCATAAATGAATGTTAACTTTTGTCAAAAGCTTTTTCTGGATCTGTTGAGGCAATCATCTGATTTTTATTCCTCATTTTATGAGTGTGTTATATCATGTTGATTGGTTTGTGCATATTGAATTAAACTTGTATCCCTGGAATTAATCTCAGTTGATTATGATATGTGCTCCTTTTAAGGTGTTGTAGAATTCAGGTTGCTAATATTTTGCTTCTGTTTTATAAATAAGTTCATTTGTGCCATTTTCTAAGATTGCACACGAGTGATCTCATATGATGTTTGTCTTTCTCTGTTTGACTTACTTCACTTAGTGCAATAATTTCTAGGTCCATCCATGTTGCCGCAAATGAAAAGACTATTCGTTTTTATGGCTGAGTAATGTTCCATTGTGTGTGCATGTGTGTGTGTATACACATATGCACATGTATACATACACATATATATGTACACCATATCAGTGTATACATTGGGTTGGATGTATCTTTTCAAATTATTGTTTTCCTCCAGATACGCCCAGGAGTGGGATTGCAAGATCACATGGTAGCTCTATTTTTAGTTTTTTAAGGAACTTCCATACCGTTTTCTTGGTAGTGGCTGTACCAGCTTACATTCCTACCAACAGTTTGTGGGGTTCCCTTTTCTCTACACCCTCTCCAGCATTTTTCATTTGCAGATTTTTTTCTATGATGGCTATTTTTAATATTGCAAAGTGGTTCCTCATTGTAGATTTTTGTTTGTTTGTTTGTTTGTTTTCACTTTTTACAGCCGCACTTGCAGCCTGTGGAGGTTCCTAGGCTAGGGGTCAAATTGGAGCTACAGCCACCAGGCCTACGCCACAACCACAGCAACACGGGATCTGAGCCTCATCTGGGACCTACACCACAGCTTACAGGAATGCCAGATTCTTAACCCACTGAGCAAGGCCAAGGATCAAACCTGCAACCTCATGGTTCCTGGTCAGATTCGTTTCTGCTGTGCTGCAATGGGAACTCCCCTCATTGTAGTTTTGATTTGAATTTCTCTAATAATTAAAAATGTTGAGCTCTTTCATGTGCCTTTTTGGTCAAAAGGCTGCCTATGTCTTTGGATAGTAGCATTTAGTGCTTTTTGTTTGAATTAATGTTGATAGATACTGTTGTTTTCTGGTTGGTTTTGTAGTTTTTATCCCTTTCTTCTTCTCTTGTTCTTTCCCCTTCTGATTTGATGACATTCTTTAGTGTAATGTTTGGATTCCTTTCTCTTAATTTTTGTGTTTCCTGTTAGAGGTTTTTGATTTGTGGTTACCATAAGGTTCATACATAACACACTATGTATTTAATAGTCTATTTTAACTTGATGGTGGCTTAAGTTCAAATGCATTCTAAAAGTACTCTTCCACATGTTTTGTTTTTGATGCCATATTTTTTATCTTTTTATTTTGTATGTCGCCGAAATATTTTAGACACAGATGATTTTACTACTTTTGTCTTTTAATCTTTATGCTAGCTATATAGGTGTTCGATCTACTTTTACTATACGTTTGCCTTTACCAGTTAGTTTTTCTTTATAAATGTCTGGTCTCTAGGTATGATCTTTTCTGTTTAAATAATTCCCTTCAACATTTCTTGTAAGACCAGTTTAGAGGTGATGAACTACTTTAGTTTTGTTTCTGGGAAACTGTCTTTCAATTCTGAATGATAATCTTGCTAGGTAGAGTATTCTTGGTTGTAAATTTTCTCCTTTCTTACTTTATTTCTTGCTAGTCCTTCTGGCCTATAAAATTTCTGCTGGAAAATTTCAGATAATCTTATGGAGCTTCCCTTGTATGTAACTTGTTTTTTTCTTGCTGCTTTTCATTTTCTTTGTCTTTAAATTTTTGCATTTTAATTATAGGGTATCTTGGTTTGGGTTTCTTTGTCATCTTGTTTCGGACACAATATGCTTCTGGAACTTAGATGTCTCTTTCTTTATCCATGTTTGGAACATTTTTAGCCATTCTTTTTTCTTTCTTTTTTTTTTGTGTTTTTGTCCTTTTTTTTGGGCTGCACCTGCAGCATATGGAGGTTCCCAGGCTAGGGCTCTAATTGGAGCTATAGCCACCAGGCTACGCCAAAGCCGCAGCAATGCCAGATCCAGGCTGCATCTGTGACTTACACCACAGCTCATGGCAACGCTGGATCCTTAACCCACTGAGCAAGGCCAGGGATCAAACCTGCAACCTCATGGTTCCTAGTCCGATTCGTTTCCGCTGTGCCATGAACGAGAACTCCCCAGCCATTATTTTTTCAAATAGGTTTTTTTGTTCTTCTCTCTCTTTTTCTCTCTTCCTTCTGGGACTTTTATAATGCAAATATTAGTATACTTGATATTGTATAAGCAGTCAATTTTTTTTTAATTCTCAATTTTTTAATTCTTACCTTTTTTTGCTGTTTTGAGTGATTTGTTGTACCATATCATCCTCATTAGTAATCTGTTCTTCTGCATCTTCTCATCTGCTATTGATCCCCTCGTGTATTTTTCATTACAATTATTTTATTCTTTAGCTCTGTCTCTTTTCTATATTTGATTTTTAAATTCTCACTGAGTCCATCTGTTTTTATCCCCATTCATTGAGCATATTGATGACTATTAATTCAAACTCTTCATTTAATAAATGTTTCTCTTTTTTTTTAAGTTTTCCCTTCTTTCACTTGGAAGATACTCTTTTATTTCCTTGTTTTTCTGTGTATGAGGTATATCAACTATATAGCCTGGTTTTGAGAGTGGCTTTATATAAATGGTATCCTATGGGGCCTCGTGGTAATTCTCTCCTGGCTGGTCACCAGAGCCAGGTGCTCTAGGAGTACCCCCTATTTGGGGTGCATGAGCCCTCCTTGTGATTGGGTCACAGTTGTTGCAGACAGGTAGAAAGTGTATGCTGGTCCTTGACCTGGCTGGCTCAGAAGTCTGTTCACAACTGCTGTAGGAGTGTTTGTGTGTGGGGCTGGCCCCTCAGAGCAGGGGTGCTGGTGCTCAGGCTAACCATAGGGTGGAGTCAGGTAGGAGCTGCTTTGGAAAACCCTGTCATGTTGGGTGAATTGGGTGGGTTGGGCAGGGCTGTTTCTGAAGGGAATACTGGGGCAAGGTACAAGGTGTTAGCTAGGCTGATGAAAATTGAGAGAAATGGTACCTGTCAAGGTGGAAGGAGCGGGGGTTAGATGCCTGCCAGTGCTGCTTTCTCTGGAGAAGATTCCACCAGATTTCTATCCCTCTAGCACATGCCCTAAAATTCATCATTAAATCTCCTTCTTTTTATATTTATTTATTAGCTTTTTAGCACCACACCCACAGCATATGGAAGTTCCCAGGCTAGCGGTAAAATTGGAGCTGCTGATGCTGGCCTGCACCACAGCCATAGCAACACGGGTTCTGAGACCATCACAACTCACGACAATGCCAGATCCTTAGCCCACTGATTGAGTCCAGGGATCCAACCTGCATCCTCATGGATCCTAGTCAGGATCACTAACCGATGAGCCACGAAGGGAACTCCTGAATCTCCTTCTTGTACCAAGGCTCTTTTGAAGGTACTACCTCTGTGTTGGGCTTCTGGATGAGTGAGTTTGTGCATGGCATTTCAAGAGCAGAATCTCAACTTCCAATAGACCTTTGGCTCTCCGCATGTGTATGCCCTGTTGGCTTTCAAAGCCAGATATTAGAGGGCTCACCTTTCTGATGTAGGTCCCCCAGGCTGGGGAGGCCAATGTAGGGCTCAGATTCCCCTCAGGGGGAATCTTCATGGTCGTGATACATCTCCTCCTTACGGATTGCTGCACTTGAGGTGGGAGTTCTGACTAGACTGCATCTCTGCTTCTCTGCCTGTCCTACATGTCTTGATGTGTCCTTTTCTTAATATCCTTATCTATAGAAAGTCTGTGCTGCTGTTCTACAAGGCATTCTCAGAGATAATATTTCTAAGTATTGTAGTTTTGGTGTGTTCATGGGAAGGGTGAGCTCAGGATCTTGCTACTCTGCATGTTGATCTGAACCTTCAGAAGAAGGCGAATTATGATCATCTCTTTTTTCCCCCTGTTTCTAGTCATTCCATGCTTAATTAAATCTATTCTTTGTAACTGTAGTATTTCATATGCTTGCAGAGTCCTTTAACAAGCCTTGTCTAATCAACTTTTAAATTTTATTCCAATATTCTCTACAATACATTTTTGTGTAATAAAAAGAAAAGTATTTCCCTATTCCCATGTAAGAAAAGTCAGACCATTTACCCATTCATGGATATCTTGAGCCTGTTCTCAAGATATTTTTTCTTATATAAAACAATTTATTATATCCTTCTTTGCTACAATAATTTTAATTATTTATGGACTAATTTTTTCTTCTTGGTAGCCCTGTGAACTTCACTCTGAATTATTATTTTATACATGGTCCTTGGCCTTGTGTACCTATAGAAATTTTGTGCTCATAAAGTTGTTTATGTTTGGTCTTTCTGTCTAGTTTATAAACTCTTTTTCCCTCTAATTTTTTCTCCTAGCATATGAAGAAAGTCACATCTGGAAAAGATCTTCAGCAAATCCTCTTAGAGCAATGCTACAGTTTTGTTTGTGTGAATGTAAGTGATTGAATGCATTGAGGATTTGTATAAATATAATGTGGAAGAGTACTTAGTTTCCTCGATTCTCAAATATTTGACAGTAAAATTTTGATAGGTTAGTTGTGTTATACAGTATGTTTTTGGAAATGTTATTTTTTATCTTTCGTAGTAGGGAAATATTTTCTAATAATTCCCATAACGAGAAGAAGGTGATATTTATTTAGATAATGTTTTCAATTTTTTGATATAAAGCAGATAGGAAATTTTGAATTAACAAACAACTTAAATTTTAATAGCTCTAATTTCATGGGTGTCCTTTAAAATATTTTGACAGTTTAAAATTAAGCTTGATAGGTATTTGAATGTTTATGTAAAAGCTCTCCATTTCTATCCTTGAATTAACTCTTAAGTCATTTATGTATGTCTTTTCACTTTATTTTTATAATCTTTCAGGTTATGACCTCTGATTTTGAAGAAACCCATAAATTACTGAATATGCTTGAAGAAAGTAATCTTTCCATTTTATATCCTGTTGTTGTTATTTCAGTAAGTGAATTTGTTCAAACTTGGGCTTTGTCCTTGGAATTCAACTTTTCTACCTTTTTCCTCTACCTCTCTTCATCAAAGCCATATGCACACAGCATTTTAAAACCTATTTCTTGTATTTTATTGTTACTCTTGTATCTCAACGTCAGTCCTCTGTATTACTTCCATAAATATTTGAATTTAATTTTCTGTTGACTTCTGTACAATTCCAATTCGTGTATTCCAGTAAATGTCAGATTTTTGGGGATGGGTAGGCTACCTAGTATTCTGAGTCAAACTAAGGGAAAAGATGGACAATCCTCTAGTTAGGAAGGAAATGTCTACTAGAACCAGTTTGAGAATAGTATTGTATACATCTGTATACTATAAATCAACATACTTTAAAAACTGTAAAATGTTTACTTTAAACTGGAGAGTTGGAGTTCTCCGTGGTACAGTAGGTTAAAAATCCAGCTGCAGTGGCTCAGGTTGCTGTGGGGATGCAAGCTCAGTCCCTGGCCAGGTATAGTGGGTTAAAGTATTCAGTGTTGCAACAACTGAGGTGTAAGTTGCAGCTGTGTTTCAGATTCAGTCCCTGGCCTGGAAACTTTCACATGCTGTGAATACAGCCATTAAAACAAACAAAAAAACAAGCTGAAGAATTGTAACTCTATAATTAATATTTGTTAACCCATTATTTTCTCATTGCCTGGATAGACTCTGTGTGATGATGTTAAGGTTATTAGTAAACTTAATAGGAATATTTCAATAGAATATATTTAGAATCTGGATCTTTTGGATGCAACAAATCACTGGAAAGGCAAAGAATGCTGCCTTTTTGGATTGAGAATCACATAAATTGTCTCTGAAGTTTTTCTTTTTTTCTTTTTAGGGCTGCTTCTGCGGCATATGGTAGTTCGCAGGGTAGGGGTCAAATCACAGCTGCAGCTGCTGGCCTACACCACAGCCACAGCACCATGGGATTTGAGCCACATCTGCGACCTGCACCGCAGCTCATGGCAGTGACGGATCCCTGACCCACTGAGTGAGGCCAGAGATCGAACCCACATCCTCATGGATACTAGTTGGATTAGTTTCCATTGAGCCACAATGGGAGCCCCCATCTCTGGATTTTGAATTGTTCTGTAATCTGTAATTGCTCAATATCTTTTCCTTCTGATGCTACTTTACGTAATGCTACTTTACCCCCAAAAGTTTCAGTTTCCCTGTGACTTAAAAGTTGACAGAACCATTCAAATAGTCACCAAATACAGAGTTTTGTGGGACAATCATATTAATTGTAAAATAAAAAACTTAAATTTGAGTCTAGATATCTGGGAACGCAATTTTCACATTAGTGATAAAAATACATAGACATATATACATATTAAGTGTAATGAATACATATGCAAACATATATGTATATGTGTGTACCTAGCTATATAATTAAAAAGATATTATATATTATCTATGGCAGTCAGCTGAGAGGCTATGTTTTCTCTACTTCACTTCCATCTGAGTTACTTTGCTGGAAGATTAAACCAAGACAAAAAGGATTCTACCATGGGGGATTTTTTTTTTTAAGTAAGGCTTTTGTTAAGCATTTTTAAATTCTGAGAAGAATGGTCAAAGAAGAGTTTGTTCAACAGGTAAATTTTTATTCATCAGAAAATCCATCGAAAGTGGCATCAGTGTCATAGAAAAGTATCTCCATTTTTATTTGGGGATTATGCGAAACAACAGTTGTCGAATGCATGTATTGTAAATGTTTAAAGGCCTGTTTTGTCTTGGCTGAGATGAAGTGCAGTGGCCCTTTTTCCTATGCTAAAGTTTATCAACTTTCATTTTCAGTTCATATGTAAGAATCAGCAAGATGCAAAGCAAAATTGTATTTGGCTAGGTGTTTGTGAGGATTTTTTCAACTAAGAGGATATCTAATTAAGTTGTCACTTGCAGTGTTGTCATGTTTTACTTTACAAGGAGAAATACTCAGAAGGAATGGGACTAAAGGTCAGTTTCACTGGGACATTTGTTTGACAAATACTTCAGATCATGTTCTCAGTGCTAAAAATTGATGTCAGGCCTATACTATTGATTCAGCCCACATTATGTTTTATATTTTCATCTAGATATAGAAAAATACTACGGAATTCCTTGTTAGCTGTCATCAATAGTCCTTGAAAAGGTACATGTGACTTGTAACCTCATCTGGAATATTTATCCCTTAAAGGGAGCTAAGTACTAAAGGAGTAGACAGTTAATGGTGCTGAGTTCTAGGTATTTAGGATGATTAGATTTTAGTTCTGGTTCTGCAGGTGTCTTGGTTGTTCAAAAATAACTTCTCCCTGGCTTTTATGAAAGCAAAATGGATTAGGAAATATTTAATGTAGGAGGTCTTTGTTATTGAAGATAGCCTGGTGGGGAGAGGCTACTGCTTAAAGATCCATGTTAAGAAAGGAACATAATTTTACCATAAAGAGTAAGACACATAATTGAGATTTTATTTGAAAAGAACTAAGATATTTTTTAAAATAATTTTATCTTCTATTTTTAAAAATGTTATGTTTGCAAAATAAACTTTTTTGAATAATCTTGCAGATAGTTACAAGAGAATGTTGTGGCATGCTTCATTTCAAATAGTCATTTTGCAAAAATACTTTTGAATATTTTTAGTTTTGTAAAAAGGATTATCTATTACTACTTCATTCAAAATATCCTTTTAGATCATCTGCTTGGTCATTATTCTTACATCCTTTTTATGTATTTTAAGTAGTCTGATTTTGCCAGCTTCTTAATTGTTGATGATGTTGAGTATGATTTAAGGAGTTTACCAGTGTTAATTTGATCAACTTTAAAAATCCTTTGTTCTGGAAGGTATAATTTAATTTAACAGTAGTTATATTGAACTATCAGAATTTTCCATGTTTCTGCAATCAGTGGGAGACTGACTGATGGTAAAATAGGTATTAGCATTAAAGTGGGCAGAGATAGTTGGGTGGGGTCACTTTATAAGTTTTGTGTTTCTCAGTCCATCTGTGTGCCTTAAGATATTTGTTATCCTATGTGGTCTTTTAACTGTGAGCCTTTGGGAATACATACTCAGACATCAAGCATACCTTGTACTTGCCTACCCTGTATTTGAAAGAAAAAAAAAAAAAAACAAAAACCTCTTTCTTAAATTAAAAACTGGTTGACATGAAAAAATTTAGACCCCTTTCTATGTCTTTGAATAAGAAAAAAACCTTACTAAAGTCAATGCTTTCTTTCATAAAATTGTGTAGGAATTATCTGTAAGGGTCATTTCAGATGTGATTTCTGTTGCTATTTAATCTATTGCATAACTTACTGAGGAGCAAAGATTTTATCCTGAGTTGACTGAATTTTTTTGTTAGCCTCTCTTCCTTGTGGTTACCAGGGGTGTGAGTATAGTACTGCTAGCACCTATTTCAGATTTCAGCTGTCAAGACAGTCATCTGAAAGCCCTTTTTGGAATCATCTGATACAATAGCTATCAATATGGGACATGTTTAGCTCTGTGTTCTATCCCTCTTACATGTTTTCGGTCATTACTTAAGTAGCGATCAATATTTAGAAAAAGCAATTATTTTAAATGTTAAAAAGTCAATTCGTAAAATTTCAGATATAAAAATCACTCCCAAAAACATATAGGCTTTTACTTAAATTGTACAAGACACAAAAGTGCTAAGAGTCTGAATTGTAGGCTGAGTCTTTGCTTAGAAATTAATGTTGACAGAGGTATTTTTTCCCCAGCAATGGAGAGGAGAGTTTGAGCAGATAAAACTAACATAACCGTTTTCCATCCAAGATTACATAAAACCAATTGTAAAACTATCAAAATATACCTTCTAGGTCCAAAAAATAAAATAGAGATTCTAATTTATTTGGATCTGGCCTGATTTCCACAAAATATCCTTCAGTACTACTATCAAATGAGACAGTGAACAGTATATTCTTTTTTTTTTTTTTTTTTTTTTTGCCATTTTCTTGGGCTGCTCTTGCGGTGTATGGCGGTTCCCAGGCTAGGGGTCGAATCGGAGCTGTAGGCACCAGCCTACGCCAGAGCCACAGCAACGCTGGATCTGAGCCGCGGCTCCAACCTACACCACAGCTCACGGCAACCCCGGATCGTTAACCCACTGAGCAAGGGCAGGGACCGAACCCGCAACCTCATGGTTCCTAGTCGGGTTCGTTAACCACTGCGCCACAATGGGAACTCCCAAGTATATTCTTATTTACTCAGTGATCATAGCTAATACACTGAAACAATAAGCACCAAAAAATGTTTAGTTTTTAAAAGCAGAAAGCAGTCGGCCACAAATTTAAATAGAGGTTCGAAATTGAGAACTTAAGCGAACTCTTTTAATTTTACTTGATAAAATAGTTTATCACTTTCCATAGCAAAATTATTTTATGGTAATTACCTGGATAATTACTCTAAAGCTTTAATTTCCTCTGACAGTGTAGACAGTAATTTTATTGGTGCTTTAAGAAGATAGGAATCTTTTCATGAATTTACTTTAGCAAAAAACAAATTCCCAATGGAATTTTAATGCTTTGAGAAACATAAATAAACCTTCGCAAGTGCCTAATTTAGTTCTAGTTACCGGGAAGTGGTTTATTGACATAACAGATCAAAATATATGATCTTTAAAATACTTCAAAATGTTTACTATTTGAACATGTCAGCAAATAAAAAAATAGAAAACCGCTATTCATTGACACTTGATACTTTCACATCTGGGGAAACTGTCACAGAGATAAATTGTTTCCAGAAGCTTTCACGGCTCACCAATAGCAGAGCCAGGAACAGAATCAATCCAATGTGCAGTTTATCATATACACTTGTTACTTTTATGCTCTCATGAATGTGTTAAATAATACGGAAAAATATTAAAAATATACATATACACATATATGTGTTTAATATTTTTTCCTAATAAAGAACAAATGACAGTTGGAAACACATATTGATTACTTCTTTTAAGTCTAATGGTTTCTTTCTTTAACTTCACAGGGTACTGAGCCTTTATTGAATATAAGTTAAAAAATCTGTGATCCTGTTAAATCCCTTACCAGAACCCAGAATATGTATTTTTCACCTTTTACTTAACTCCTTGTTCTGTATATGTCATTCTGTTAACCTTATTACTGTAGGAAGAAGACGTGTTAAGGCACAATTTCTTAAAAAACAAGGAAGGTTTGGTAAATTCTTACTGCCTTCATATTGGCTTTACTCTTTACAGTTTACCCTTGATCAAAGCAGGTTTGGACTGTAGGGTCCGCCTAGAGGCAGATTTTTCTCGATAGTAAATACTACGTTACTACACAATCCTAGAGAGCCTGTGGGAGCAGAGGAACTGCGGGATGGAGGAGAAATGATGTACTCTGAGGCTATTAGTTATAAGTGAATTTTCAACTGCACAAAGTGTTGGTGTCCTTAGCCCCCACATTGTTCAAGGGTCAACTCTATGTCTTTGGTGTCTAGTTTATGTATTTTTTTTAATGGATAGTGTGTGTGTGTGTGTGTGTGTGTGTGAGAATTTAGTAGCCAGTGAATGGACTAGGGAGTAAGTCCAACTCCCTTTTCTACTCCAGTCTCAACCATGCTGTTACTGTAGCCTTAGGGATACCTTAATTTTTCCCTTATAGAAAATTATGAGTTTATTCCATATTAAATTTTTATAATGTCATGACTTAGGGTACATTAAAGTTTTCTCTTTTATCTTTGTATACAGCTTTAATGATAGAAATGCGATCACTTCCACAAATTCTACATATGTTTTCATTTGTTTTCTTCTTATACAGTAGGTCTCAGATATTTCCTGTCTAAATCAATAATAAAATCTAAATACTGGTTTAAAATGCCTTTAGAGCCTTTTTGCAATTTCAGTCAAGAGGGGATTCCTATCTAACACAAAGTTGAGGAATGATGAAGTCATTCTTATGGGAGGTGTTAAATGAAAGAATTGACTTTTTTTTTTTTTTTTTTTTCAAGTTTTGGGAGGTATTTGCTTACAGCTAAATGGTTGCTGGAGAGTTTGTGTTAAGGATATAGAAATTCCCTAAGATTAATTGTGATGGACATGTAACTGGTGATGAGTAAGGAACTGATTCTCGCAGGACATACTTTCTGGTAGTCTTTATTTTTTTTTTAATATTTTTTTTTATTTTCCCACTGTACAGCAAGGGGGTCAGGTTATCCTTACATGTATACATTACAATTGCATTTTTTCCCCCACCCTTTCTTCTGTTGCAACATGAGGATCTAGACAAAGTTCTCAATGCTACTCAGCAGGATCTCCTTGTAAATCTATTCTAAGTTGTGTCTGATAAGCCCAAGCTCCCGATCCCTCCCACTCCCTCCCCGTCCCATCAGGCAGCCACAAGTCTCTTCTCCAAGTCTGAATAGAGGTTACTTATTTTCACAGAAAATGAATTCCAGAGGCCTTTTTCTCATTTTCTGAATAATTTTTTTTCTCGATTAAGCACGGGGTTTGGAATCACTATTTAATTTCTTACTTTAAGTAGTTTACTGAATGTGATCAGATGGGCAAAGTTGTTTGTGAATTTATTTGCCTATGCTGTCCTAGTAAATCAGTTTATAACATTTAACATGAAATGCTCAGGAGGCAAAATAAATGAAACCAACCTCCTTTGTTAGGTGGCTTATTAATTTTTGCCCTAGAAAAGGAAATAAGCAATTGGTTTGGTAATTCCATTTTAAAAAAAATATGCCTGGGATTCTTATGAGATTTGTTTGTGCACTGGATTCTATTTTAAATGATGGAAATAGCATGTAGCTTAATTATGTTATGCTATTTCTTTACAAAGATGGGACCAAATACATTTTCAATACCATTTATTATTTTTAAATTACATGTTATACTTGTCATTAATTATAAATTAACTAATACATATGTTAATATAAACATGCCAGGCCTGACTTTGATTATAATATCAAGAAGGATTTTACTTCTTAGAGAAAAATAAATTATATTCTTGTAAAGGAGGTGTTGAATAGAAAGAATTGGCTGTGACTTTAAGATCTTTGGTGTGGTAAGGATGTGAACCTGGAATGGGGTTTAAGGTACAAGTACTAGGAATGCAGATAACAGGTGTCTATTAGCCTGGCCAAGTTATTTCATGTCTCTGAACTTTAGCTTAGAATCTTTATCTGTAAGCGTAGGATGCCCTTGATTGTATCTTAGTAGCTTCTCTTTCCCAAAAATATTATCTATACTGTGACATCTTTTTACCTTTGTATGATCCACCATGGATGTCTTTTGTATACAGTAAGCAATTCAGATTATTATAGTCATGTTGAGTATGAAACAGGTGGTATAATATTCCTTTTCTGAGCAGTTTTGAATACCTTCTGTATTTTAATCTTCATCGCAAGACTCATGGGATTTTTTTCAATTGGTGGTTTCTTTTGTATTTGTCCCTTATTTTCTTTTCATAATTTGGTTTTTATTAAGTCCAGTTTTTTCCTTTTTGCATTTGTCCCTCTTTTTTTCTCTCTCTGTAACAAGAGCTGTGAGATTTTCTCCTCTCTCCCAAGGAATCTATTTTTCCAAGTTTAGCCCAGGCCCTACTCTCTAAAAAATAATTTATTAATCATTAAAACTCACACCAGTGCTATTTCTTAACTATTCCTTTTAAACTTACTTTAGGTGCTGTCTAGTTAGCACTTGACAGGGACTTACTCTAGTCTCTTCATTAACTAATTACATGCTTAATATTAATTCATGTAACATTTATTGAACATCTGTGTGCCAGGTATTTTTACATACATGTAGCTCATTTAATAATGTGATTTTTAAAAAGACTACATTATACTTCAGAAGAATATGTCCATATATGCTAATTTTCCAGATTATTTTATCTTCAATTAAGGAAATAAGTTTATTTACCTATTTTTGCTTTATTGAATGATGATTCATATTAGCATGAGCTTAATTAAATGACCAGAGTCAGCCTGGAAAGTGATCTAGTGGCCCGGAGTTTACAGGACCCTGATCATGGTCCCTTCTTACCCTCTACTCCAAGGTAAGAACTTACATTAGGTCTGTTTGAGAAAGGAGCAGTTTAGCCTGGAATAGAAGATCAGCGTTGATCTTAGGTATAAAGGAGAAAGCTGAAATTTGCAGGACTGAGTGGTGTCCAGCTCTATGAAGAGTAAGTGTAATATCCTTTCTCTTTGGAAAGAGTAACACATAGAATGTTTTTAATGAAACTTTCCCTGAATTAATGTTTTACATTCAGAGAGAAACTAGAAACAATAAAACAAAATCTTGCCTGTGGTTTGAATCATTAGCAGACAGGAAGATGGTAAGAATATTCTAGGTCTTAAGCTCTATTCCCTTAGGGTAAAAATCTATACCTAAAAATAGATTACTTTGGCAGTTCTCTGGAAGCCTTAACTGTTATTTTATTGAAAGAATGGAAAGGTGATGGAATTAATGCAAAAGCTTCTTGATTCAAACATGCTTTGGCTTGAACCCTACTTGCAATAACTTTATGTGTGACACTTGAAAAGTATAGTGTGATTCAATTTCAAAAGCACCGCAGGTTTTATTTTATAGGATTTTGAAGCTTATCCCAAATGCTGGGATACGTTATTCACTGGTACCTGCTAAGGTGGAATGCAACAAGTGTTGCCAAGATAATGCTAGTGTTGGTGATGGACAATTCTTAGTTGGGAATGACAAGACTGTTAAGCGTGCTTGTCTCAGTATTCTGAGTATTATACTCAATTTCTAGAACTTTTGAGAAAGTACAATAAATGTTTTTTTCTTAGAATTTAATGTGTTTACTATAATAACTGAGTTCTAGGGCTTTTGCTCAACCAGTGAGAATCCATTGATCTTGTGTTATTCTTCCCATTTGTAAGAAATGGAACTCTCACTACATTTACAATTCGCAGAACCGCCCACCCCAAATGTGGCCTGCTAATGCATATTATTAGTATAATTATGTTAATGTTGGTTGTAACAGACTTATTGAATGTTTGAAATAATGGGTCACTCTCCTTTTCTTTTTATTTTCTTTAAAAAAAAAATGATCCCATTTAATCCTCAGAGCAGTCCTGGGTTGATTGTCATTGTTGCTATTATCCTCAGTTCAAGAATAAGCATTGTGCTCATTTCGCTTTACCACATGACATTCTCAAGGGATATCAATACTTAGCCTTTTCAATAACAGCTGATTTTTAAAGAAGAAAAGGATTTAAAAAATCATTTAGTAGAATGCTCTCATTTTATAAGAGATAATTCAGGCCATTTTCTTTGCCTGGATCTGAGATAAATTTTTATGTTAAGGGTTGGGAAATTTTTCTCATAAAGGGCCAGATAATACTTTAGACTTCATGGGTCTTGGCTGCCCTATTCCACTCCGCGGCTGTAGTGTATAGGCAGCATAGACGAGATGTCAAAGCACCAGTGTGGCTATGGCAGCAAAATTTGACTCACAGAAAATAGGCGGGAAGCTGCATTGACCCCCGGGGCCCTAGTTTCTTGAACTTTGGCTTAAATTTTCAATCTGAAATGATCTCTTTGCCACATTTTCTTACTACCTTTATTAAAGGATCATCTGTTAGACATTCTTTAATAGATGTATACTCTCTGGGTCTTCAAATTTCATGATTTAAAGTATTAACTCATGTACCAATTCCTCTGTTTTTACATCTAATGCCATTATTCTGTTTTGACAGGAATGTTCAAGTGCTAATGCACTTTTAAACTTAATAGTTTAAAAAACTGAAATTCATCTTCTTCCCTCAGGAACTGTCCCTCTTAACAGTCTTTTGTTTTCAGTTTTGACCTTATCGTAGCCACCATGACAGGTTTTTCTAACCACAAACCTACGACACTCTTCTCATGGTCAGGAAGGGAAAAATTCCCCTCGCCCCTCCTGGTTCTTTAGGCTAGTCTAATAAATTGACACAAGGCAGATTAATAGGAAAAAAACCTAGTTTTTTAGGTACAAGGTTCTCACAGATATGATACCCAAGAGTGATCAAAGCAGGCTGTTTATATACCCTTTAGACAAAGAAACAACAAATTGGTGAAGAGAACTGATAAGACAAAGAAACTTAGGCTTGGGTACTAAGTACTGAAGAAATTCAGCAGAGTTTGATATATAGACTCCTTGGCCCTGAATTCCCTATCTCAGGCCATAAGGATGTCTCCTTACTTCCTGGTATGGAGAGAGTAGGTTCCACATGGGAAATTATTTCCTGCTTTGAGGAGACATAGTGGAGGCTTAGAGTATCCTTCTTGTAACCACTGCTTCTCAAGTAACTTTAGTTAAAAATAATCAGTGTGTTAAAGTGGTTATTTTAGGGTGGGCTGCCCTGAACCCCAACATTATTTAAACCATCCAGAGGCTCCTTGTCCCCTCCTGGACCAAGCTCAGTCAGATCATAAAGGTTTGGGCTGGTTTGGCTCTTCCTTGATTTCATCATCCTTATTCTCCTTTCTTCCCTGAGCAGTTTGCCCTCTAGTGATACTGAACTACTCTCGTTCTGCACATGCACCATATTACTTGACACATCTGTGTTTACTCTGGTGAGTTTTGCTACCTGAGACATCACTTTTCTAGATCTTCTTTGATTGACTCTTGCTATTTTTAAAGTTTGAGTGACAGTATTTCCTTTTGGAATCCTTCATTGATACTCCCTGTGCTGAGTCATTTTCCCTTTCCCAACGCTGTGTGTGTAGGCATTCAGAAATGTTTATTAACTTGAACTTGCTTTGACATTTTCACTTATAAATATAGGTACATAGGAGTTCCCATTGTGTCTCAGTGTGTTAAGGACCTAATGTTGTCTCTGTGAGGATGCAGGTTCAATCCCTGGTCTCACTTAGTGGGTTTAGGATCAGCTGTGGCATAGGTTGCAGATGTGGCTTGGATCCACTGTTGCGATGGCTGTAGTGTAGGCCATAGCTGCTGCTCCGATTTGCACCCCAGTCTGGGAATTTCCATGTGCTGCAGGAGCAGCCAAAATAAGAAAAAAAAAGACAAATATTAGTACATTAAAAACAGAATCAATTATTCTTAGAAATTCAGAGTACTATAATGGGCTTCATAGTTGTTTGCTTAAATGCGTACAGTGTCTTTATTTGTGAACTCCAAAAATACGTACTTTTTAAAAAAATCAGAAATTGCTGATCTTAATGGACTGCAAGCAACTTTAATAACTGTTGCTTAGATAGTAATAAATTTTACCATGTAAAATGAAATTTTGACAAGTCACTAAAATATATAAAAATTATGTACTAAACTCAGTGAAGAATCACATACTTTTTGTAATTTCTTCAGTGGTTTATTTTCTCTGACAATTTCTCAGTTTTCTCGAACATAAAAATATGTAAATATAGTGTTAAATGTTTCAAATAATATAGCTAAATTAATCATTGCTTTATATTGGGATTGCTTTTAACTTTTGGTTCTAAAATTTTGTTACAGATGATACAGATGGTGAATAAGTTAATTATAGTTGTATGCAATGCTTCAGGTAATTGCGGCATAATACTAAAACGGCAGAATTACGTCCTCATAGGAGAATCAGTTGTGTGAAATAATCTGAAAATATGTTGATTTTATGATTACTTGTACATGTTTTAAAGTAATGCTAGGTTTTTCTATTGACTGTTTGAAATATGTAGTTCTCATCCCACTACTTCTTTGATCTTTTCAGTAAGGATCTGAAAAAAGTGTACACAAATATAACATTTTTACTCCTATAAAACTTTTTTTTTTTTTTTTTTTTTGTCTTTTTGCCATTTCTTGGGCCGCTCCCGCGGCATATGGAGGTTCCCAGGCTAGGGGTCGAATTGGATCTGTAGCTGCCAGCTTATGCTAGAGCCACAGCAATGCGGGATCCAAGCCGTGTCTGCGACCTACACCCCAGTTCACGGCAACGCCGGATCCTTAACCCACTGAGCAAGGCCAGGGGTCGAACCCGAAACCTCATGGTTCCTAGTCGGATTTGTTAAGAACTGTGCCATGACGGGAACTCCAAAACTCACTTTTTAATTCTTTGTATCAATAGAAACATTTAAATCTTTTGTATGGTTAATATTTTAATGCAAAGCACTATTTTATTTTGTTGCGTGCTCTTAGTTCCCAACCTACTAGCTTTGCTGGTAGTGTAAGATTTAAAAATTACTGTTAGGTATTTGCTCTGAGTGTCCATGATAGCTTACAGCTTAATTAGTTTCTATTAATCAGAATTGTTAGTTGAATTTCATGATGGCATAGATTTAAACTTGATCTAAAGTGAAGTGATTGAATATTTAAAAGCTTGTTTTTTCTTTTTCAAAGTACAATTCATTAAATTAATTTTTTATTAATAGAGTCCGCATAATTCATAAGTAGTTAAAGTGAGATGAATGTTTTTCTAAAGATTTTGGTTTTATTTTAATCCTTAAGATAAACTCTTACTTTGATCTGATTAATATTGGCCAGTTTCATTAGTTATTAGATTTCCCTTGAATTTCTTTTACAAAGTGATGTTTTGAAGATGTTGGGCCTCATTCATACAATATACTTTTCTGTACACATATGTTGGTAATTTTCCAGTATCAAATGTGTGGATTCAAAGAAACTCTGATCTATCTACTAGTTCTTTATTACTCAATTATTTAATAATTACCAGGACTTTGATTTTGACCATCCTTCTTTCCACTTTGGTGGGCATTAAGCAATACATTGCTTGGGTATATACTTAAGCTTCACAAATTGACTTTCTTTTTAGTCAAATAAACAAAAGGTTTCTTTTCCCTTCTACCACAAATCCTGTCTCCCTTTTCAGTCCTTCCTGTGAACATGGACTCAGGAATGAGACAGAAGTGTTAAATGTGATATTACGGGACATTACTGATGTTTTAAAGAACATTGTATGTGATCTTAACGATTGCCCTTTAATGTACCTGTCCTCAAAGACAAGTGAAAAATCACATTTTAAAACATAAAAAAATTAATTGGAGTTCATCCGGGACCAGGTATATATTAAATGGTTACTAAGACAAATATAAAGCATGTGTAGAACTGAATGTAGAGGACTTGAGGCACAGAGAAATCTTTTCCAAACTCTGAGTGCCAGAAACCTCGCCCACCCACAAAGCTATGAAGCTCCCCACATGTTAAATATTTAAGCTGTGTACTAGTTTATAGGAGTAAATTTTTTACCTTCAAAACAAATGAAACTACATTCTTTTTTTGGCGGGTGGGAAGCTAACCTTCTTTGTGTGTGCATGGAAAAGAACATTCAGAAGTGGCATCCTAACTGGAGAATATTATTTTTACTGTAATTTACATGTAGCAAATTAGTGAATGGTACAAAAAGAGACTGAAGAATATCTACTTGATGTAGCTATAAGCAAATGTGTAGAACTCAACCCAGATGAAATGTTTTGCTACATTTCAATGGATGCAAGCCTGTCCAAACTGTACGTTTGTTTTATTAAGGCAGAAACATTTACATTTCTGGAGTTATCATGACCATTTTGCAAACTTCTGCTACAGTTGTATAAACCTGCTTTGTTTTTAGAATTAAAACTGATTGCATTGTACTAACTGAATGTTTTCCTTGAACTTGTAAGTAGTTGGTATATTTTAAAATTCAGAATGAGTAGCAGTGTTATGTATATGCTTAAATTTTATGTTATGCGTATTAGGAAGTAAGTACATCTGCTGGAGATTATTTTCTGATTTTCATGATGTCATCAGGCTTTGCCATGTGGTTAAAGAGAATGTTGAGATTCATCCTATTTCTTCATGCTTAGATTTTGTCAACATGATAATATATTTCATAAGGTGAATGTCCATATCTGTTTCTTTAAAACTTGCTTATGTCAACTAGCATAATGTTCAGCAATACTGTGTATTCAGAAAAGGGTCTGTGTTACTCTCCTGTGTTCTACTACTTGATGTCTCAAAGTTTCCCTATAATTTAAGTACTTGGTTTAGTGGTGCAAAAATTGATAAATATTAACTTCTTTTAAAAAGAACTGGGAGACTAAAAGGGGGAGATCCCATGCCCTGTGATTACAGTCGAGTCCAATAAGTAGAACAAACACTCCTTTTCTTTCCTGGCAATGGACTTAGGGAATGGAAAGCCACTAAGCCAAGGACTCTTTGTTTACCACACCCTCCCACCCCCAACTTCCTTTTCCCTTCTAAAGCCGCCTTCTTCCCTTGCTGTGGAGGAACTTGCACATGGCTCACCATAGTTACAGACCCCAGATTGTAATTCTGAGCTGATTCTGAATAAATAAACCCGTATTTGTTTTAGGTCAGGGATGGGGGTACATAGGTAGTTTGTAGGTGTGTAAATACTTTACCTAGAACTCATTTTTATGCTCTCTTTCCTTAATTTATGGAATCTGTGGTGAACAGCACTAGCCTACTGATTTAAGTGCCATTAACATTTTTTCTTTTAAAGGAGCTAAGGTGTATTGAATCTTGCAGACCTATAGCAGTAGTGAAGGTCTTCTAGTCCCAGTTTAGAATCTTATGACTTGGTGAAAACTTTTGAAAACTATTGTACCATGTTCTTCATTTCAACCTAGATATTTTTGCTGCAACACCTATTTCTGTAAGAAAAAAAAAAAAAAAAAAAAAAAAGCTGTGTGACCAGTAAATAGGGAGTTAGAGCTATTTAATGTGGCATGGCATCAGCTCATATGCAAGTTTTCCTGGATAGAAACAGCCAGAAAAACAGGAATATAGGTAACCTTTTAAGATTGTAGATGGAAAGAGGAACACCCTCGATCAGCTGCTGCACTGAAGCAGAAGCCTTTGGCATTAAAAAAAAATTTGATATGTTAGTTTCTAAGTGAAGTGCAGTGAAACATTTTTCTGTGTTGATGGATTTGGATATTGTTTTCTTGGAATGCAGTCATTTTTTGCTTTGTGTATTCAAATCTATGTTTTTAGTGATAAGGTTATTGTTATTATAAGTTTTCTTTTTTACTATATATAGTTTTCTTTATCCGTATTAATGGCATTTTGTCTTAAACCCTACTGTACCATGTTATATTGCTATAGCCTTCAGTTTTGATAGTTTTTGCAAGATATGCCTTTATCTTACCAGTCCATGCATAAATATCTAGTGAAAACTCTTACCCTTCACCAGTTTCCAGGCTTCAGAGCCATACCATGATTGCAGTTTCCAAAATTGCCTCAAGTTTGGAGAATTAGCCTGCTTTTTGTTGGTAACCCCACCATCAGCAGTTTTAGTTTTGGCTAGATATTTCAGTCGTAAGACTAGAAGAAGCCTCCTTAGCACTAGTTTTCTCAACTTTGTGAAAGACTACAGGGCAGGAACAAAGGCAGGACAGAGATGGACATGTCCTTCTGCTTTAGCTCTTGAGCTCATAATTTCACATTAGTATAGGAGCTCTGTCCCCCCGCCCCCGCTTCTCCCCCTGGTTTGGCTTCTCAAGGGTGAGGGAAGATCATAGAAGGTGGTACATGACACATCATTTTAGAAGGGCTTAAGCTACAAATAGGAACTGACATCATTTGTAACAGCTGATAGTTATTAGCTTTCAGGTCCCAGCTAGGAGAATCCCTGGCTGCAGGTTGAACTACCTTAAAGGCAAGTAGTTCATTCACAGTTTTTTGAGCCTGGTTGTGGTTCACTATTCAGAAGTTACTTTTACTGTTAAGTAATGCTGCCTGGTTTAAAAAAAGAAAAAAAAAAAACTGAAATGTCACCTTGTCAAGTTTTCAGGGAAACAGAGCTAGGGAAGGTTGAGCCCAAGCTTGCAGGGTTACATTGGCTTTTCTTCAGCTATTCAGATAGAAAAACCTGAATGAAACCTTTCTTTCCTTTTCATCTTCCAGATTGTTTTTTGTTTTGTTTTGTTTTGCTTTGCTTTTCATCTTCTTTTGGTTTCTTTATGGATTGAACATTTTAGGGGAGAAAAGTCTTTAATGTCGTCCTAGATTTTAAGAGGAAGCAGCTGTATGTGTATGTCTTCAACCAACTGTACTTAATGAAAAGTTCCCCCAAAATAGTTATTGAATATCTACAAAATTAATAAACATTGCACATCATCTCATAATACCTTTAGAAAGGATGTTATATAAGTAATTTTCCCTAGTAAAGCAAAATGCAACATGATGGGTGAAAAAAACCCTCATTCCCTTGTTTTACAGAAAAAACATATTAAGGTATTCTGTGGTATATATTCTAAAGAGCATATTTCCACATGAATGAAGGGAGAGGAAGGGAAGGGATTAGTATAAGAGTTTTAGGTGAAGTATATTATTTTATTTTGTTTTTGTCTTTTTGCCATTTCTTGGGCCGCTCCCATGGCATATGGAGGTTCCCAGGCTAGGGGTCGAATCGGAGCTGTAGCCACTGGCCTACACCAGAGCCACAGCAACACGGGATCCGAGCTGTGTCTGCAACCTACACCATAGCTCACGGCAACGCTGGATCCTTAACTCACTGAGCAAGGCCAGGGATCGAACCCGCAACCTCATGGTTCCTAGTCATATTTTTTAACCACTGAGCCACGACAGGAACTCCGAGGTGAAGTATGTTTTAAAATGCTTCTAGTTATTACACAATTGAACAAATGATAATTGCGTTTTTTAAAATTTATATTGATACAGAATGCACATATTTCTGAGTGTTCATTGGATATGTGTATTTGCATTTTAAATAGTTTATTTTGAGGCTGTTGTGATTTAGGTCTTTGATGACCCATAAAAGGCAATCATTACTGTAAAACCTCAACAATTTGGGAAAAAGAGGACAGATCACCCTGAGACCTTAAAGTTTAAGTGAAAATAATGTTTAAAAATAGTTATTTGTATAATTTTAAGGAAAACACTAATACTCTAAAAAAATTATATTTAAAAAATTCTTCTGGATTTACTTTAAGATATTATTATTTGTTAGATTTACAGTTATTTGTATGTTTTTTTGCAAAATGGAATTATTTATTGCAGTATTAAAGAGATAAAATATTACAAACATTATTATACCAATAATTTAACACTAATAATAAAGGCAAATCTACTTTAAAAGGGGTTCTTGTAAAAAATTATGTCCTTGGATTAACTGTCCCTTAAATTTTATTGCTAGTTTAATTTCTTAACATAATTTATTTCTCTCTAGCCTAGTTTTAAATTAGAAATTAGGAAGTAAGTTGAATGAATGTATGAAATAATATATTCTTTAAACATTTGACTCTGACAAATTTAAATGGAATATTAACGTTTTATATCTTCAGCATTGTGTTCTCAATGAGTATTTACTGCATCTGTGTTTATAAAGGAGTATTCATTTTATTAAGTATTTATGGTGTGAAAAGATTAACTAGAAATTAACACAAATTGATAAAAATAATTTCAGTATTGTATTTTTTTTTTCCTTCAAGAGAAAGTGAATGGAATGGTATTCTAATTGTTACCTTTTACATTATGTTGCAGGTACATTTTCTTGATTATAAATCGGTACCATTTGGTCAGACAATGGAATACCTAATGCCCATTAGAGAATTTGCCAAGGAAGTGAAAAAAAGAAATATTTTATTATATGGCCTTCTCATATATTACCCACAGGTAGGTAAAATATTAGCCTTTTCAGATACTATATTCTGTAGACTAGTTTTAGTGGTGGGAATCTGAGTTTGTTAAAAGCAAAGAAATATTAATAAAAATTTGGGTTAAAAATTATATATTCATATTCTTCAGTAGATAGAAATTCTTGACTTTAAGGGAAAATTAAAAATTAAAACATGTTTTGATGAGGGGAAAAAAGATGAAAATTGGCAAATATTTCATACTAGCCTACATAGAATTGCCAGATATGCAGATAAAAAATAGAGAATTCCCAGTTAAATTTGAATTTTAGATAAATAATAAAGTATGTCTCAAATTTGGAATTTGAAATGTAGATTTCAAATTTACCTGGGTTTTTGTATTTAACTGTCGAGCCTAAAGTCACAGCTTTTAGCTGTTTGTATAATTTGAAGTTGCTTATTTGTTTTATTCTCTACTAAAGATGTTGGTAATCAAGATTTTAATCATTTGAAAGTAGTGACTGGCATTCTGATTATAAGAGGGCCTGGTATTTAACTAGAGAAAAACTCTGTCACTGTCTTTTAGTAGCAGGTTGCTTAAGCTGAAGTCAAAATGAATTAGTGTTATAGATTCTTTTTGCAGAGAAATGCTATTTAAATCAAACTATTTGGAGGTTCTATTAGAGAAGATGGATTTGCCTTTTGTGCGTAGATTCCTTTCATTGAACTTGCAGAATGCTTTATGGAGTCTTAGAGATGTGCCACACAGAAGTGTGCCACACAGAAGTCAAAGAAGTAAAGTAGCCAATGGCTTTTATTTAATGGTTTGGAATAAAAGTGTTTTGGTACTGACTGTCCAGGGAATGATAGGTATTTAGTTACAAGGTTGGTGAATAGCAGCTATCGTTTATGAATATTTAGGTGCATTTTTAGCCTGAAGGTAGTAACTTTTCTCTTGAAACAAATGGATTTTAATTAAATATAAGGGTCATCTTTTAGTCACTTCCTGTGTTTTCTTTAACTTTGGAGTCGTTTTCGAAATACATAAGCATGACTTCTGGTTGGTCATCAAGGACAAGGCAAAGTTTAGTTCACTTAGGATCATAGAATTGTAAAATATTAGTGCTAGAGGGGTTCCTGAAGTCAGCGTAAGACCTAAAGAGAAGCATATACTTTCCCAAGGACATTTAACTGGCAGAGTAAGAGTAAAAACCCAGGTTTGTGTCTTCAGGAATTTTGCCTCTTGGAAAGATTGTCTTTGGTTGAACTCTAGATTATTGTGGTGGGGAGAGGAAACCAGTTCTTTCTCTTGTGCATGTGAAGGAGACGTGGAGGCACAATACTAATGCCATGCTCTGCAGGTATAAAATAGAGTTCATTCAGGAAAACCTCAAAAGCCGTGGAATGGTAGAGCACACACAGTTCTGGAACTCTTTTGTCCTATGGTTTAGACTAAGCACAAGAGTCTATAACTGACATTCCAGTGGAGGATCTGGTTGCCAGATGAAATATAGCATTGAATTTGAGACATCAAATATTTTTACCATAAGTATGTCCCAAATATTACATGGATCAAATTTGCACTAAAAATTCTTTATTGTTATTCTGAATTTCAAATATAACTGGACACCTGTGTTTTTATGTGCTAAATTTGGTGAACTTGCGGAGTTTATATTTACATAAAAATGATTTATTTTCTCACATTTGATGTGCTGTACACATAGATGAAATGGAGTACAGTGAGTATCTATGAGACTCTGCACATGCGAAGGCTCCCTGTTTGGAAAAGTAGCCTTGTTGAAAAGGAGAGGCCTTTGCAGCCCACTGCTTGTTATCTCACTGCTATTTTGAACTAACTTGGACTTGCTAAGCAAGCTGAGTTACCCAAAATGGGGGAAAGATAGTCCTAAAATGCCTTCAAGATGTCTCTCATCGCTCTAGGATGCAAAGATAGCTTACTTGAATATTGCTTGTCTTTTATAAAAATATATAATGAAGGTGTTTCAAATATGTGAAAATGTTTTAAATGCAGAATTTACTTTTGTCCTTAAAGAGACAGTTGAGAGTTGACTCTTACTAGCCCAACACCCTGTCCAGTGCATAATTTCACCTTAAGGAGCGTTTACAAAAGATCCTGAGACCTTTTTTGGATATGGCATATGGTGGGAGTTCCTGCACAGTGAGTTAAGAATTGGACTGCAGCAGCTCAGTTTGCTATGGAAGCGCTGGTTCAATCCCCGATCTGGCACAGTGGATTAAAGGATCCAGCATTGCCACAGCTGCTGCTCAGATTCAGTCCCTGGCCTGGGAAGTCCATATGTCACAGGCATGGCCATTAAAAAGGGTGGGGCGGGGGGACATGGTTAAAAAATTGGTGAAGCAGCAGTAAATAGAGTTAAACTGACTTCTTTAATGTGGGCTTCTCACAAATCCTTAATATACTGATGAACACTTTATATCTCCAAAGTGGGGACAAAGGCTCTGCCATTTTCCATTTTATACTGTATATCTTTAAACATAGACAACTTGTGGGACTAATGTTCCCTAATATAAACTTTGGGAAACACTCCTCACAAATATATTGTAAGTAAAGAAATAACTCTCTCTCTACAGAGTCTTTCTGTACTTGAGTGCTAATTTTTCCATTTAGTTAAATCAGTACTAACATCAAGTGCTTACTTGATGCTGCACACACCAAGGATAAGAAGATGTAAGGTGGAGCTTCTGTTCACTGTTAAGTGAAGAGTATTGGTTTGTGATTCCCATGGTGCTGTGAGATAGAGCTTTTTGCGGTATTCATACACTGGACTTTGTTTCCTAAATCTGATTCATCTTTTTGAGAACCGTTAGGTGTTTCATAAGTAGTTATCATCTATCTTTTTAAGTCTCTGATTGGTGAAATATTCTAGATTTTTAAACCATTTTTCATAAGTCATTGGGTAGGTTTCTAGTTACTTGATAACCTCTCCTTGGAAAAAAAGAATGTAACGAGTTGACTTTTGTATATGTGTTATACACAAGTTCTTTCTGGCTTAAAACGTCCTTTGTTATGTATATGATATTTCTGATAATGTAGATTGTTTCGATTTTTTGGCTGCACTTTAACAGTGTTGATGTATGTGGTGTTTATAGTAAAATAGAATTATGTCAGCCTTTAAAAAAAAATGCACATGATGCTTTTAAACTTCTGTTTATGTATAGAGTTCTTTTACACACATGTATAGGACTTTCTGTGTTTGGCAAATTTAAACCGATTAGTTTTATTCCAGTGTTTCAGTCTTTTATTGTCTTTTGATCTGGACTATAACATGATTAATTGATATAGTTTCTTTATATAATTTACAAATTAGATGTTTGTATTTTGTATATACCTTTAGGTAAAAAAATTTATTTGGAAAAAGCTAAGGATTGATTCCTTACTTAGTATCTATAAATGTTCTACAATCACTGATAATTTAATAATTTAGTCACTGACAAATACATCTAATTTTATAATATCTCAACAATTTCTCCATATTTTCTCTACTAAATAAGAAACTTCAACAGTTTTTTTTTTTTTTTTTTTTTTTTTTTTTTAATGGCTGCACCATGGCATATGGAAGTTCCCAGGCTATGGGTCTAATTGGAACTGCAGCTGCCAGCCTAGGCCATAGCCACAGCAAAGCAGGATCCCAGCCATGTCTGCAAACTACACTGCAGCTCATGGTAACATTGGATCCTTAACCCACTGATCAACGCCAGGAATTGACCCACATCCTCATGGATCCTAGGCGGGTCCATTACCGCCGAGCCACTATGGGAACTCCAAACTTTAACAGATATTTTACTTAACTCTAGCTATGCTTTATATGTATGTAATTTTTCTGATCATATTATTTGCTAAATTATTGAATATGCTAATTTATTAGCTATATCATAGTAGTAATGCACTAATTAACTTTTTTTCCCCCAAACTGACTTTAAAATATTCTAGTGACCTCAAAAATTAATAATTGAAAATGAGCTCTTTGTGGGTAGCTTAAACTTAAGAGTTATAGATCAAGTGATAGGCTTGACTGTATATGTATGCATATATATATTTATAAAGTACACATATATAAATATAAAAATATTTGACCAGAGTATAAAGTTTTTGGAAATTATCATCCATTGCTAAGTCCCTCAAGCTGTAAATAAGTCAGGAAAGTTTTGAAAATTATGCTGTAGATTAGAAATGCAGCATAAAGTTTGCCTTTACAGTATGTTGAATAAATTTAAATTAGGTCCTCTCCTTCTTTTAAAATAACTGTACAAGCATAACTATAAATAATTAAAACCAGGTTTTATAGTTTAGTCCACATAAAGGATCTTAGTCCCTTTTAAAGTATTACTTTAAATAATTCTATGCATAAAACACTGTTCTTCATCCTGTTAATCCAACTTTGTTATACAAACCATCATTGAGGTCCATGATATAAAAGCTATGTATTTGGGGAGCATGTTTTAATTATTTGAAAATCTGTATTTGATAATATAGCAGTGACTATATAGGGACTTAGTATTTCTGGCATGAACTATTCAAGCCAATATCTTAGAGTTTACAGTCTTAATTTGTTGAAGTCAAATCTTTTTATGATGACTTTATTCTTTAAGGCAAATATTTGCAAGTGTACATTTTAAAAGAACATTTGTTAAAATTCTGATAGTGAGTAAACTATTTCCCTGAATTTTGTGGGCCATACTAGCAAATTACTAAGCCCAAGAAAGAAATTGTAGGAACCCCTGATCTGTAGTCCGTTGGCCAGAAGTACAGATGGCATCTAAATTTCAAGTCAGCCCGGTGGGGCTGAGTCCTTAACCTGGGGGTGTGTGGTCTGTGCTAACTCTAGGCAAGTAGGGAGTGTCAGGACTGTTTTGTGTGGGAAAAATAAAACACTTGGTGACAGAAGTGTTAAGATGTGAAAAACAGTTAATCTTTAGGCCAGTATAGAACTTGCTCTGAATATGATTTACCCAATCCCACCAAAAGTTTTCCAAATTGTGGACATTCTTTCAGCTTACGTCCCTCATGAAAATGTTGTGAATCAGAGTCCCCAGCAAACTGATAAGGGATGTGAAGCATGAAAAACAAATTAAACTAGATTGTCACTCTAATAAAAGTTTAACTGTACTAACCATTTCAAAGGGAAAAGTTCAAGGGTAAAAGGATATTATTCCTTTGATTAGTATCTTTTTTGTATAGGCATTGCACTATTGAATTATTCACCCTACTGATTTTTACATTCACCTTTACATATCCACCTTCTTCACAAAGATAATATGAGGTATATCTAATTAGGTATTTTCCTGAAGTCCAGATCTAGTATTTGTAGTTTTCCCTTGCTTGAATAATCTACTGGTATTCTTAACAAAAGAAATAAATTAAAGTTGTTTTAATTAACTTGCATTAGGCTCCACTGATGAATGATTGATTTTTTGATGTCATTAGCTTTTAAACACTGGGTCTTGGAAAAGTCCCCAGCTGACAATAGTGTAGTCACTTGAGGAATTTAATACATATGTAGATTCCTAGTCTGTATCTCAGTGATTCTGTTTCAATAGATCAGGGTTACGCCTGGAGCTCTATATGTTTCACAAGCTCAAACTCTGGTGAAAGTCTAATGTGAGCCAGATTTAAATGACTGATGTAGGTCAATGGTTCTTCATTACATTGGCTTATTGGAATCACTGCTAACCATTTTAATTTGTGTGAGATGGTCACATCAGTGGAGGCTCTTGTATAGTAGGTGGTATAATAGAATGTTGGTTAAATTTGGTAAAGGAATGAAGAATGGCCATTTGAAAAATTTCTCAGGTGACTCTGAGATCATGTCTTTTTGTTCATTAAAGACAAATTATATTAATAAAGGTTCTTAGTTATAAACAAAAATCGTATCATTGCTTAAAGGACAGATTTATTTTAGGGCATTCTGTAGCTTTATTGAATTTCTCAAGAGTCACCGAATAGGATTGGATACTATCCAGGCAGGAACAGTGCCATTGACAGTGCTAAGAAAAATGCCTCTCATCACTGATTCTGGGTACATACTTGCTAGGGAACCATAGGTAGAAACTCTACCATAGCTGGTCCTGCAAATGAAAAGTGTCTTCTCTAGATCTAATCTCTTTGTTTCTAACACCAAGCTAAGCTGCTCACTACCACTTTCTAAGTCTCGAACATGTGCATAATAGAATCCATAGAATTTAGATGCAGCAGAATCTGGGGAAAATGTAGGGTTTTTTTGTTTTGTTTTTATATAGTTTCTGTGGCATAGAAATGAAGCCTGAGCTATAGTAGAGAAGGCATTGCTTGAGTCACTTTGCAGTATCAGCCCCATCTATGTCATAGAATCTTGTCTGAGGTTGAAAGGAAATCAAACAGCACCACTAACATGTGCTTACATTCAGTGGCTTGTGATTTGCCTGTGTCTAGGCTTTACATATGGTGTCAGCAGCAAGTATACATTTTTAAATACAATTTTGCACATGAACTTTTCTGACAGCAAAATTTACAAGGTCTGTAAAGTTTATCAGTAGCAGTTTTATATTTAATCTGTGCATTTATGCTTAGGACTTTAGAGATGTACATACAGGTTCATGACTAAAGAGTTTCCTAAAACTATTGTAACTGATTATTTCTTACACTGAATTAGTGTCTTCCCCTCTAATTGAAAAACTAGCTTTATGACCTTAGAGAATGGATATACGTTTTCTAGGCCTCAGAGGCTCCATTTGTAAAATGCAAAAGTCGGAGCTTCTATATCAAAACCTTTCTCAGATGAGAAAGTGGAGACCAGAGGTGCAAAGACTGTGTCAGGTGCTATCATTGACAGTCTCTCAGTCTGACACAGAGGAATTCTGGAACTGGGCCTCTGTTTTCTTCCCCTTCCCTCTGTGACCATAATTCCCTTTATTTTGTTGAGAAATTATTCCTTATCATTAATATATTTCATTCTAGTTATGAACTGGAGTTTGATACTTGGTATCTGCCTCTACTTGGATTGAATCATGAGCCATTGCTTCTGCAGACCCTCAACACTCGCTGAAAAGAGCTCAGGGTGAAGATCAGGAGTGAGGCACTCTGTGCTCTGGGAAAACTAGCAGAACAGGTCTTCATATAGTTAGATATTTTCAGGATAGATTGTATGAGCCTGTTCTTGCATCTCCTCGTATCTGGAAAAGCACTAAAATCCTTCATGGTGACATCTGCTCCTCGTGACTAGCAGTAACTTTCACGAGACAGCAGCAACCTTCTGCAAAATGTTTGCTTGGTTGCACGTGCCTCCCCCTTCATCAAAATCACATATATGCTGACATTTCCCTCTGCCTCTTTAGAGCGGTGTTCCACAGCTATGTGAAATGCTGCCTTCTGAGCTATAGTCCTCATTTTGCCCCAGATGAAATTTAACTCTCAGCCTTTGTGCATATTTTTTAAGTTAACATAGTTCAGACTGGGAAATGTTCTCTTTTTGGTCAGGCACCTTAATAAGGTAGAAAACAGTAAGGGTAAGTGTGATGTCTTCTTAGTGTGCTCTGCTGCTATAGCAGAATGCCATAGAGTGGATGGCTGATAAACAACAGAAATATGTCTTATAATTCTGGAGGCTGAAAGTCAGAGATCAGGGTACCAGTACGTTTGAGTTCTGGGGAAAACCCTCTTCCTGGTTGTAGAGCATCATTACTTACCACATCCTCTTATGGCATGGAGGTGGCTGAGGCCTCTCTGGGGTCTTTTTTAATAAGAGTCCTAATCCTTTTGATTGAGGATTCCACACTTGTGACTTACTCACCAACTGTGACTTATACAACAACCTGTGACTTAAACTTGTGACTTACCAACTTACTCCCACTTCCTTATAGTATCACATAGGGGTTAGGATCTCAGCATATGATTTTCAGGGAGGAGCATAAAGGTTCAGTCTCTAGATGGGGTGGGGATTAACATCCATCAGAGAAGGTTAAAGAAAATGTTACATGTTAGCATGGCAGGGTGTCTCTGCCATTTTAGTCTATTCGTTATCTTATGTCTCCTTTCTTCTTTGAACTCTTTTTGCACTGGGTTTGATGCAGTGGGACACAGGACTTTTGAAAGCAATATATGTCTTAGGATTTTCATAAGATGGGGCCAACTGAGAGAACTATAGCAAGCAGAGCTACACAAAACACGTCTTGGAGAGATCAGAGGCCAAAGCAGAGAGCCCTACTACCTTTTCTCTGCTCCTGAATGCCACTGTTCCTTCTCTTCCTACAACTGAAGCTCTGGAAGGCATGTTAAAAAAGGAAAAAATTGCCAAGGCAGTTATGTATTTTTTTTTTTGGTTTTTGTAAAAATAATTATTTCTAAAAGATTTATGGGAATCCTTTTATAAACCTCCAAAATAGGATGTGAAATGGTAAAATGAAGTTGTTCAGCAGCAAAACTAAATTAGATAAAGCTGTGTAAGTTGATCTTCTGTCCAAAGTATGAGCCAGATCTCTTTAGTGGTGAGTTAAATACTATGGCCTTTCTCTGTTGTCTGGGTTTGGAAGGTGTTGTGTGTATTGTAAAGGACATCCAGAAAACATTCTTGACAGTGAATCACCTTGTAGTTACTTGAGGTAAATTCAAAATGAAGCATTAAGAACTGTATGAACAGGTCCAACTGCTTTCAGATAACTTTGTGCCAGAAGACCTGAATTCGTAGTATGCAAATGACACCTCTCTTTCTCTCTCAAATGCTCCCCATTGGCTCTGTGTTCTCTAGATATGAGTCAGCCTTCAAGTGTGTGAAGGCTCTTTTCACTTGGAGAACAAATAGTTGCAAGCTATCAGGTAGCAGAACACAAATCTTTTTTTTTAAATTGAAAATCTTTGGGAAATTAGACTTAAAACTCTATTTCCTGCAGGGAGCAATTACTTGGAATTTAACTGTGAATTATTTACTAAACTCGCAATACTTTCTATGGCATCAAATCACATGGCATGGACACCAAACATACAACACCAAATCTGTTTACAGAAACCCATAATACCTTTTTCACAGTAATCAGACTTTTTGATGTGGGAATGTTTATGAGACTAAATATTTATCACTTGCAAATTTTTTTGGCTTTTATTATTTAGATTCAGTCATTCTTTGATAAAATATAAAGAGTTATAAAAGATATCTCTTCAAAATTGTGGAAGTTTGAAAAACAAACTATTTTCAGGGACTTTGCTTAGCTTACTTGTCAGACTTACTAGAGTGGTAATAAAAATATTATACTTAGACCTATCTAAATAAAATAGATTATTGGATACAAACTTCTCCTATAGAACTCCCCTTAATTTTTTTTTGAATTAAAGAAGCAATGCCAAGAATGAAAATGGCAATGGAAAATTCTTAATGAACTAAATCCTTTGAACAATGTATTAGCTAGCTGTTATTGTACAACAAATTACCCTGAAACATAGTTGCTTAAAACTACATATTTTTTCTCAAGGTCTCTGTGGATCTCTGGTTCTGGGCCTTTCTCAAAGCTATAGTCATCTCAAAGCTCCACTTGAGAAATGATTTGCTTCCAAGCTCACTTTGCTAGGAGTTGGAAGGATTCAGGTTCTCTGGGACATTGTACTGAGGTCTCAGTTCTTCACAAGCTCTTGGTAGGAGGCATGCCTTTATCCCTCCTCACAAGGGCCTGTCCATAGAGCATCTCACAATATCAGAGCAAGCAAGAGAGATAACCAAGACAGAGGACACCTTCTTCTGTAATGTAATCATCAAGTGACATCCTGTTACTTTTATTGCATTCTGTTCATCAGAAGCAAATCACTAGGTTTCACCCACACACAGGGAAGATGGTAACATAGGGCATGAATACAAGTAGATTGTGAAGCAAATTACTAGGTTTCACCCACACAAACGGAAGGTGATAACACAGGGCATAAATACAAATAGGTTGAGCCCATCAGGAACCATATCAGATGCTGCCCATCAGCAATACCTGGGTGCTAATATTGTAGGATAAAAATATATTTCTCATTATCCACTCCAGATAAGGAGTTTGTACCATGAATAGGGCCCAGAACGTTTAAATGTGAAAAACATACAAACAGATTTTATATATATGTATACATACGTACACAAATACATATTACACACACAATTTTTTTCCTAATGTGCGAATAGAGTAGCTAGAGATGATTTTGAAGGGAGGTGGAGACCCAACAAAATGGAAACTTATTTGTATGTTATCTTTACAGTTGTTTTTAAAGAGCTTGATTTAAATCAGATCCATATCAAATAAATTAGGGAGCATATATTTATAGATAGGCCATATCATTTCAATTCTGGTTAGTAAAGCTAGTATTATAAGATAATTGCTATAAAATGGTGTTGCATTTGATGTAATTGACATCCTCCTCTGGTAGGAGCATATAACTCTTAGAGGCTTAAAAAATAGTTTCCAGAAAACAGAATTGCCATAGTAAATAGAACTAGAAATAAAAAGAAGCCAATGCATCTGACAACTGGAATCTTATTGGTAATCTTCAGGGAATAAGTGTTTGTGGACCTGTAGAAAACATTGTAAACTTAACATTAGGAGTTGTCTGATTTCCTAGAAACTATTACCCCAGTAAAACTCCTGCCCTGTCACTGATGTCAATGAAAAGTTGAAAATAGGATTTAATTTCAGTCATTGTCCAATATTTGGTATTTTGACTAATGAAATAGAAATGAAAGTATGCATGACAAATAGACTGAAAGAACAAAGTGAATAATTGTTCCCTGGAAAATGGAGAGTTTTCTAATGTATGTGGCATTATTTCAGCCCTTTGAAATAAAATGTATTGTGTACATACTGCTCACAGCAGTTTTATGTAGTTTCCTTAAAGAACATGGAGGGAGGGAGATAGCTTTCTCTGTTTATTTTCATTTTATGGAACAATAATGATCCAAACTTCAGAAGCAGCTGTACAAAGAACTCTAAAATTGCAGCGTGTAACTGAATCAAGGAGTGAACATGATGTGCATGCTGGAGAACATCAAGCAGGGAGGGAAGTGAAACTAGATAGAAGAACTGTGAAGTCAGAATAATTAAGATTAGCATTCTAAGCCAATAGCAGGAAATCTGAATACTTAGAAATATTTGGGGCCTTTTGACTATTACATATTGCATGCCATTTAGATGAAAATTAACATTTCCCAAATCAGGGACTATGTAAGGACCGTTTTCTAGGAAAGAGAGTTGATTGTATGTGAATTGCTTATTTTTTGTCCTAAACCATCAGGATTTAGAAAAGATAATAGTTTGTATAGTTAGAACATGTGTTTATTGTCTGAGAATCCTATCAAAATTTCTGATTATGATCGTAGTGGAAATATAGAGGGACCTTCTCCATTGAGAGTCAGGGAAATATGAGTAATGTTTGGCATAAAGATTTGCGTATAGAAAACAGTGTAGTTTATTAGTTTTCCATCTATCTCATTACTCACCTTTGACAACTTGTAAGGAAATATATTTTAATTAAGCTTCAACTTCCTCTTACTGCATGCATAATGGCAATTATATATAATGCTATTAGGAAATGAGTTGGTTTAATAAACATATCTACAATAACTTAGAATCTCGATTTTAATGGACAGAAAAAACAGATGTTTTGCAAAGACACTATTCATGATTGTTATGCTTTGGTCATTGTTTATATTTTGTATGTTTCTAATCACTATATCATGCTGAAATCCTATATCAGGAAGAAATAAGGCATTGGAAGAAAGACCAGTTTTGTGGGTTTTTGTTTTTTTATTTTTTATTTTATTTTTTTTTTAAGTATGGGCAAGGAAGGCATCTTGAGGAAGTCAAATGATGGCTGAGATGGGACCCTCGCCCTCAGGGAGAGGCTTTATCAGGTTAATTGGATATTAAAAATCCTTGACTTCAGCTTTTTAAAGCTTGCTTACTTTCTTCCACACATGTGTTTTCCAGAGGTTAGCTAAGCAATAGCAAACGTGGCCCTTGTGGTTAATTCATGAAAATAAGTAATGGAAAATAGCTATTTTGCCTTCTGTTGCCAGCATGGCTGGTTCTCTGAAGGCTGTACTTTCTAAAATCCTCTATTTTGCACTTGAGATTACAGATCTTTTCAGCTAGTGTATCGTTAGGACTTCACAGAAAGCATGTGTGCTGTGGTAATACAGGAGAGAGCTCTCTTGGCTAGGCCATTGAGAATAGTGAATGTCCTAACAAAAATGTACAGTAAAGAAAAATGATCCATAAAAAGCCAAAAAGCTTACCAAATTAGGATTTTTTAAAAAACCTCGGAAAAGTTTGAGAAATTATGAAATTTGCTTCTACTGTTATAGCTTCTGTAACTTTAACAGGGTGTATGAAAGAATTTCCCTCTCCATGACATTTTATCTAACTCTCAGTGCTAAACACAAATGAAAATTTTAGAATTCTGTAATGTCTCATCAAGTATACAAAGTCTAACTTAGATCTGGTAGCTAAATCACTGCTAGCTTCTAGCCTTCTCGGTCAAAGTTTCAGTTGGCTTATAGTTATTTAGGTATTTGATTGAGATTTACCTTTGCTTCAATTCAGATGTCATGTGTTTTTCTAATACTTAATGAAAATCTTAAATAGGGAACAGAAAATTTTTCACCAAAATGCCAAATTTATTAAAATGCTATTTTAAAAATGAAAATGTAGACTGCAGTGTTAGCAAAATTACAAAATTGTTACTTAAGTAAATAGATTGATAATTTTTAATGAACTAGGAAATAGACACTTGTTACAGTTATTTAACAGAGAACTGTGAATTTTGATTTCATCTTAAAATTTGCAGTTACCTTAATTTTGAAAATAATATTTTATCTTCCAGAGGCTTCATCTCCTAATACCATCACACTGGCATTAGGATTTCAAAAACATTTACTCTGTAACATAAAGAGTCACTTATAACTTAGGTCTGTTCAGCATCTGTCCCCCATGCCATGGGGCATGGTACTACAGTTTTCTTTTGGGAGTACACCCTGTCCTTATACTCATTCATGAATTTGTGGTAAGCTAACCTGGCTCCACAGGTAGGCATATTAAAGAGGCCTAGTTAATACAACGAGCATCCACAGTAATTGAATCAGAAAGTACAAGTGTAATGAAATCGAGGGCCAAGACTTTCGGTAAAAATATTGGAATATAGACATCTTCTTTCCCCTGAGTTTACTAAACTAATGGAATATAGACATATAGCAGCTAGTGATTATGTTTGATACTATTTAGAAAACCACATAAGCATAAAAACCCAAGTTATTGGGTACATGAGTGGAGTGGAGAAGAGACAGATGAGAGAAAATGACTATTCCCCTTGGCATATGGGGCCCTATAATTCCCAAAGCCATGATCTTGGGTTTTTCAGTTATTGTTAAATCTATTTTGTTTCTGACATTTGTGATTAAAATTTCCAAACTGATAAGCCAATTAGTTTGCTTCGTGGTTTACTGATTTCTTTCTAGTATATGGAACGGTAAAAGTACAAAGTAGGCCCTTAATAACTAAATGTTGATATACTAATATGTAATGTGCAAAAATGAACATATGCTTGCAAGTGGTCAGAACATAAAAATTTGAGTGGTATCTTTACCTTTCTTATTTAAAGTAGTCATCTCTCCATATCTGTAGACTGTTTCTTGGACCACCCCTAGATACTAAAATCCGTGGGTGTGCAAGTCCCTCATATAAAATGGCGTATTGACATAACACTGTAAACCAAATATAATGGAAAAATAAAAATCATTAAAAATAAAAAGTCTTTTTTTGCACAAATAAAATGGCATGGTACAGTTGGTCTTCTGTATCCAACGTTTGGCATCTATGGATATAAAGGGCTGATTGTTCTATGCTTCTCTGATGGTTTCTGTTAATGCTTTAACTATTGCATTCCTAAAAATGTGTAAACTATTAACAGAAAGTGTTAAACCACATAGTTATAAGTTGAATTTATAGAGGGAAAAATTATAATATATTCCAAATTGTAGGCCAGTTTCATTAAAAAATGTGAGTGCCAATTGCCTTATCCCAGAGATTCAGAGATAATTTATTCTTAAAAAGTCCACTATAGTAATTTGCCATGTATTCAAATTAAAGAAGAAAAATATCTCAGGGTTGGAGAAAGATCTGTGATAAAGGTCATCATTAGGTCATGATAAATTCTTAGCAAACTGAGAATAGAAGTAAAATTCCTTAACTTTATAAGGGATATACCCAAAACTTCAAACTTAGCATATATTGGGAACATTGCCTTTAAAATTAAGAGCATGAAAAGAAGAGAGCCACAGTCATCATTTTTGTTCAGCTTTGTTCTCTAAGTCCTAACTAGCACTGTGAGCCAAAACAAAGAAAAGGTTTAAAGGACTGGAAAGTAAGAAGCCAACCTTATTACTATTTGCAAATAATACGATTATTTATGTAGAAACCTTGAGAATCTACAGACCATTTTTTAAATTTAAGAACTTACAAACGTTTTGCATATATAATCAACATAGTAATAACATTTTATTTCAACTTAAAAACAAACTTGAAATGCTATGTTTTATTAAATAGAATATACAAATTGATGTGTGTGTTCCTCTGATCTCCTTTCAGTTTACAGGATCTCTAGTTACTCTTTTAATTCCTTTACCTTACAAGGAATTTGGTTTTTTAATGTATTTATATGTTAAGGTTATTTTCATTCTTAGATAAAGCTCAAATATTAAGAGGGGAATGTTTAGAAAAATATAAAATAAAAAATTAAAAACTCCTTCTTGAATTGGAAGAGTTCAGCAATTGTGGTTTTTCTGGTGAACTCTAAAGCAGTAATAGCTTTTGATAGCTCTAGAGGTTTCTGTTTCAGTTTTTTGCAAGCCTTTTTCTCTATATTACCATGTAAACAGTCATTGTTAGGTATCTGCCTTTATTGCGTAAGGGAATTGATGACATGCTAATTATTGATCTTTCACAGTATTATACTTAATAATATAATAAATGGACATTTTATTTACACTTTGGAAAAAGACTTGTGATTTTACTTTCTGCAAAATTTTTGCAGAAAAATTTTAATGGATTTATAAAACATCTTAAGATGTGATAAAGTAGCTGCAGCTTGATAAGGTGTCTAGAAATCAAATTAAGCATCAACTTACATTATTAGTTGAATCTTTATGCCTCTAATTGTTCCTGAACTCGTAAGTGTTTTGAATTTGTAATGTGAATGTCAAGCAGAAAATATTTAATGCAGTTCATGTTTATAGTATTTCTAGATGCATGTTGTAAATGTATCTATTCCTGTGATTAAATACCGCTTTTGAGGTCAAAAAAATATTTTTATACCATGTAGGTTTGAGGTTTGTAGGTTATTAACATGTCCATTTTCTAGTACGAGAGAATACTTTCCAATAACTGTAATATTTAACAGTTTATAGTTATGCTTAAGCATTAATTTGAGTCACCATAATGATCAGGAATATGCTACTTAGTAAGTATTAAAATATAGGTAGTTTGCTTCTTGCATAAGAACTCACCTGAGGTCATAGAAATTCCTTTATTTGTGGAAAAGTAGTAATATCCACAGAAGGAAAAGTTTTTATTTTAGAAGTTTACAAATTTTATGGTGATGGTGTTGGAATAAATTGGAATGCAATGTCTGATTGCTTGGGTCCATGAAATTAACAAAATCTGGAACACAGAAACAAAATTAATGAATCTGCCTTAATGAATTCTGTAGTCAGTGAAAAAATACTTCATTAAGGGAAAATTCATTCTTGAAATTAAAAATTATGCTTTGAGTTTATACTCAGGAAACATACAAGTTCTATGTGGAAATGTAATTCAGGCAAATTCTATTTTAATGGTAATAAAAATATCTTTAGTTTGCATTTACAGAATTAACATTTTCTCTGTTTCTTTTGGCTTATTCTACAGAGTTGAAACTTAAATTCCTACTAAATGGTGTGTAGTCTGTGTGTGTTTATAGAATTGTTAGAAGACTTAAGGGCATCAAAAAATATTTTAGTTCTTATATTCTAATCCATTTCATTGGGACAATTTTGTGCTATGTTGCTAAACCAGATTTTAAAATCAGGTTCTTTGGACATGTTCTTTACACATTTCTTTCTTTTCTATTTAAAGCTGCACCTACGGCATGTGGAAGTTCCTAGGCTTCTAATCAGAGCTATGGCTGCTGGCCTACACCGCAGCCATGGCAACACCATGCGCGAGCCGCATCTGTGACTTATCCAGAAGCTCACAGCAACGCCAGATCCTTAACCCGCTGAGTGAGACCATGGATTAAACTTGGATCTTCACATTCTCACGGACACTGTGTTGGGGTCTTTACCTGCTGAACTACAACAGGAACTCCTCTTCATAGATTTCAAAGGCTCTACTGTCACAGACAAAAACAAAACAAAACAAAACAAATACTACTTAAAGCTATAAAAACAGATTTTGCTCAGTAGCTACTGACTGAACGAATAGTAGGAGGAATAGTAGCTACATTCCAATTTGTGTGTAGGTGACTGGGCCTTGTAAGGGAGAATGAAGGAGGGAAGGAGGGCCAAGAGCAGCCAAGGTGGAAAATTACAGAAGGTAGCTCACAATAAATGCTGTATCTATGTCTGTTAGCTGACAATTGTTGATGTTAGGAGTCTGTCCTACCACCGAGTCTGGGGGACCAAAGCCCTACTTCCTGATGATTACATTACAAAGGGGATAGCTTTCAGATTCTTGAGAGAGACTCTTTTGACTTGTAGGGAATACACATACACATCTTAAAGGGACAGAGGAAAGAATCACAATTCTAAGTCCTTTATAGTAAATGCTCTGAAGGGAGATCAGGGGCCTATCCACTGATATTACTGGAGCAAATAGTAAATTTTACTGGCATGTGGTTGTTTTGGGGGGTGGGGGTGGGTCATCCTGGGGTCACAGCCTTAATGCTGCTAGAAGTCAAGCTAGAGTTTTGTCATCTCTTATGCAGAAATTTGGGTAGAGTCCATACCAAGAGTTCTACAATTCTCATGATTTTACATTATACAAAATTTTAAAAAAACTTAATTTTCCAGTATAAAATAATTATTAACTTGACATTTAAAGGAATGAAGGAGATACACTCTCCTGCATTAAAACTTTAGTTTTTTTTGCCTATGAGATGATGTTAAGAGTTACAAATGTGTTTCCTTTCAAAATTTACTTTTTTAGAGAGGAAGTGAATTCACACGGTTGTTAAGCTTGTGTCTTATACAGTAGTACCCAGTGAAAGGCCTCCTACCACCACACCCCCACCAACCTGGTCCCCATCCTCTCCCCTAACAGTGGCATCTGTTCTTCTCAGGTGTGTGATTTGATTTCGTAACTTGGTTTTCCTTTTTGGACCTGAGAGCTTTCTTCAGATTTACAATGGTGTATTCATGATGTAGGTGTGTCACATTTATCATGTTTACCTTACTCTATTTGATGTGGGTTTGGTTAGTTTTTGCCTTTTTTTTTTTTTTTTTTAAGGGGTTTTTCTGAGCTACATTGACAAGTGAACTAAGTGCTGTTGTGTATCACTAACACACGGTTGTCAGCATTTGAGTAATCCACAGGGCTGGCATATCTTTGTGTATTTAAAAAATATGTACAAAGAGTATATATATTGAGGCTCGGTGGGAACAAATCTAATATCCATGAAGACACAGGTTCAATCCCTGGCCTTGCTCAGTGGGTTAAGGACCTGGCACTGCTGTCAGCTGTGGTGTGGGTTGCAGATGCAGCTCAGATCTGGTGTGGCTGTGGCCTAGGCCAGTGGCTACAGCTCCAATTGGACCCCTAGCCTGGGACCCTCCATAGGTGCAGCCCTAAAAAAAAAGACAAAAAAAAAGCATTAAAGAATAAAATAAATAAAAAGATACACATTAGGCTATGAGGAAACATGTTACTGTGGAAATAGCAGGAAAGCTCTGGGTAATCTAGGTGTTCACTATCTCTGCTATTTGGGGGAAGTGAAACTCAAGAGTGATGGCTAGTTTGCTGTGAGCGGAAAGCTAGTTGTGTTAGGAGCAGATCTCCCTTGATTGGTAAAGATGGCTCTCATTGATGAATTAGTTCTGGAATTCTTTGCAGACACTAAGGTTTGAGATGCTGTACCTTTGAAATGCAGTCAGCCACCTTATTTGGAAAACAGCACTGGGTTCTCTTTGATAAATTAACAGCCTTCTTATCTCAGCTTCAAATAATCCCACTCACTCTTGTCACATATTCTTACTTTTTCTTTTGCCCGTTCCCAGGTGAGTGAACCTGGTAAATTTAGGGTATTTGTTAAAATTTTCCAGTTAGTGTGGGAAAAAGACACATATAAGCACTAGGCACTTTCATATACAGTCTTCTTGAAACTTCAGAATACTCTTGTGTTGTGGGTGTTAACAGTTCACTGGATACTGGTGAGAAATTCCAGGCCCCAAAACTTAAGTAACTGCCTATACCATCAGCTAGTAAGTGGCTGAGCATCTGTAGTATACAGGTACACCTGTAGTGTGCGTCACATACACTGCACTTTTCACATGCTCAGTAAGGCTTTTGTAGAAGAGCTTCTTAAATTAAAAAAGAAAGAAAAAAAGGACAGCTATGTTATGTTACTAACAGGTAGCAGAGTTTTGATTTAGTAATTTGTGTTTGTCAGATTACTTTAGGATCCAACTTTATCTCCTTGACTATTGGGAGAGGTGATGCTGCTGGCCCTGGAGGTTGGCAGGGTCTTTCCTTGACTAGGGGGTGAGGAGCAGAGTTACTGAAGGAATCCTGACCTGATTGTGCCTGGAAATCCAGAACCAGCATTTGTCTACAGTTTTTACAGAGGAGTGAAGAGCAAGCAGTGCAGCTGAGGCAAATGGTCTGTTCTGTGGAGTGGCAAGAATGGACATGAAGAGGTGGGAGGGGGCTTGGAGAGTAGACCCTGAAGACATTGGCTGAGAAAAAGTCCCATTGGAAGGAAGAGGGTTTTTATGGAGGAGACCACAGCCTGGCTCCAGAGGTGATGGGAATACTCCAGTTGTTTGACCACTTCAGGTATGACTGCACTTTCTCAGACCTAATTTCTGGGCAGAAGGAAGCTAAGGACTTCCCAGGACTTGTTCCGCATCGTTTGAAATATGAGAGGCTGAGGCCTCTGTTCTCTGGGACATGTGCATCTCTGTGCAGTTGGATCTGACACTGACCATAGCACCATCAAGCTCTTAGATAGTTTCCTGGCCCCGGCTATCTTGATCAGCTGCAGGTGGAACTGTATTAGAAAAAACAGTGTTTAAGTTTGCAGAGAAGCTGAGTAAACGCTTAAGTCAATTTAAAATTGACCCTATTAAAAAAGCGAAATCTATGTGGAAATATTTGGTTCCAAAAGGAATCATGCTTAGACACTTGGTCTGTGTTTCACTGCCAGAATTGGCTTGGTGGGAAACATTCCAGAGAGTACTATGAAGCCATAACACTGTTTTTGTAATAGCGCTCACCTTAATTATCTGCTTATCTATTTTTGCTTCCAGGGATCATCATGTAGCTTACTTTGTTTTGGGTTGGGCACCTAATTGTATATTATAAAGAACTTTGTAAACAGTGTTTTCCATGCCTTTAAAATTTTTTTTTTTAATTTGCCTTCTTGAGTCTTTGTGGGGGTGGGGTAATAATAGTGGTGCAAGAACCCATCAGGATGATCCAGGGAGATGTTGCAAACTACAGAAGTTTCTATTTCAGTTTCTCACTCCACTGATTGCCAAATGCCATCTCCAACAATATCCCTGAAAGATGTCATATTCTTTAGGTGTGCTAAGACCTGCCCCCCCGTCCCCCCCAAAGGAAAGAAAACCAAACACAAAAGGTTTTGAACTCTCAGAGAGCAGGTTTTCATGTTTGCACTAGTTTCTGAGCACTAAGGTATGTCAGGCTGCTGACTGTTGTTCAATCTGGTCATCTCGTCTGCAGTACTGTTTTTGTCTTGACCTTGAGGGGGAGAGTCAAGGTGTCCTGAGATTGAAATGATCAAAATGTGAGCACGAGTGCACCCACACAACTTATAAAAGCTGCAGCAAAATAAAACTTAGAAGAAATAAATCCAAAATTAGTTTCTTTGTTACCTAGCTTATTCTGGGTAGAGGAAAATTTACTATAGATTTTTTTCTGCAACATTTCTTTGTCTGTTGACAGAGGGATGGTAGCTCCACGTGATGCTACTGTTAGAAGCCTTGTAATCAAACTTAGGGAAAGGCTAACAGGCAAAAGGAATGTGGACAGGCTTTGGTAAGGGAACTTGAGACTTGGGAAATCATCACCAACTAACGTGTGTGTATGTAAAATCTCTCTCTGGGGGCAGAGCAGGAGAGGTCTTTGAAGAGATGTCCTCTGTGTTCCAGAGGGAGCCAGAGAGACTAGTGCCCTGTCACATCCACCTAGAGAAGACCCCAAGTTCTGTATTTCAGGACAGTAGCGTCATATCTGGATGATAAGACCCAGGTTCACACTTCTCTCTGCTTTACAGCATAGCCTAAAAGGTCTAAATTAGGTTTCTTCCAGGGAAAAAAACCCTGATGTGATATAGAACTCTGTCCACCCCCTCTATCAGTCTAGCTCTTCATCTGCTTGCTAATGATTTTTTAAAACATGGGTGAACAGGTGTTCAGTTCTATCAGTAAGGCCTAAATTGCCTTCCCTTGGTAAATTATTACCATTGATACATGGAGGTTTTATTGAAAGCCCTCAGCCACAATGTATAAAACAGCAGATTCACTGCTCTTTGGTTGAAGGAAGAGGAAGTTGGTGTTGGCAGTGAAGAGGTTGGGAGAGTTCTAAATTCCAAAAGAGGGTTGGGGGAGAGAATTTTTCAGAAATGAAGAAGAAAATGCTAAATGCTAACCCTGTTCACACCAACAGGATACACACCCCAAGGAACTATGCCTTGAGGTCTTTGTGTCCTGCCTCTGCAAAAGCAGTGCTAGTTCACTGACTTACAAAGACTTAAAAAATAAAAAGATGGATATTTAACATGTTTTATATCTATGGCATTTATACTAAAATGTTTATTCCATTTATTCCTGAGCTTAGGAGCAGCAATTTAAAATATAGAATTGCCATCATGAAGTTTATATTTTTTTAATCTGGGGAGAGTGTGGTTGAGAGCTTTAGTGTACCACACATTGTAAATGTAGAGTTGTTTATTTTTTTTAATTTTTTGTCTTTTTGCCTTTTCGAGGGCCGCTCTCGCGGCATATGGAGGTTCCCAGGCTAGGGGTCTAATCGGAGTTGCAGCTGCCAGCCTATGCCAGAGCCACAGCAATGCCAGATCTGAGCCGCATCTGCGGCCTGCACCACAGCTCATGGCAATGCCAGATCCTTAACCCACTGAGCATGGCCAGGGATCGAACCGGAAACCTCATGGTTCCTAGTCAGATTCATCAACCACTGAACCACGACGGGAACTCCATGTAAATGTAAAGTTGTTTACTGAAGCAAATTTACTTTAGATGTAAAGCAACTTTTTGTGTATTGTGCTATGTAGAAAATTAATCCCTCAAGTTTTTATAGGGATTTTATGAAAAAATCCTATAGTTAACTAACTTTATTTATTTTTGTTTTTTTTCGTTTTTTTTTTTTTTTTTTTTTTTTTTTTTTTGCTATTTCTTGGGTGCTCCCGAGGCATGTGGAAGTTCCCAGGCTAGGGGTCCATTCGGAGCTGTAGCCACTGGCCTACGCCAGAGCCACAGCAACGCGGGATCCAAGCCACGGCTGCAACCTACACTACAGCTCACGGCAATGCCGGTTGGTAAACCCACTGAGCAAGGCCAGGGATCGAACCCTCAACCTCATGGTTCCTAGTCAGATTCGTTAACCACTGCACCACGACGGGAACTCCCTTTTTTTTTTTTTTTTTTTTTTTTTTTTAAACTAACTTTAGAGGAATACTGCTTTTTGTAATACAAGGTCAATAAAGAAAAAATTTTACTTTCATATTCTAGCAAAAATACTTGGAAAATAAAGTTAAAATTAAGTTATCAGAGTAGCATGATAAAACATAAGACTTATGAATGTAAATTTAGAAAAATATTAAAGATTTCTGTACTAATACTACAACATATTATTGAGAGAAATTAAATAACACCTAAATAAATGAGTTACATATCTTGTTCCTGGATTGACAAGATGATAGTTTTCTACCAATTGAGCTTTAACTCAATGCAACCCCAATAAAAATAGCCACAGGCATTTATTTTTGAAAATGTCAAACATTCTCAAATTTATATGGAAATGCAAAAGCCTAGAATAGCTCTAATTATTTTTTAAAGTCGTAAAATTGGATGACTCATCCCAACTGATGTCAGTCTTGTAAGATTGCAAAATTAAAACTATGTGAAATTGGTGTAAAAAAGTGGAATTGAACAAAATTTAGAGTCTAAAAAATAGGTACACAAATATATAGTAAAAATAGACCCACCAGTAAATAGTAAATTTTTACAGATGCAGCAGTGATTTGATAAGGAAAGAAAAATCTTTTCAAGTTGTTCTAGAACAATTAGAGTTAAGACAGCATTGAACTTCAACCTCCACTTTTCACCTAGTGCAAAAATTCAAGGTGATCAGAAGCCTATAATACTTAAAAACTAAATCTGTAGATTCATACAACATGGTTGAATCTCAAATACATTGTTAAGCACTAGAAACCATTTTCAAAAGACCTACATGAATTCTTGTATATGAAATTCTATAGCAGGCAAAACTAGTCTATAGTAATAGAAATCAGAACCGTGGAAAAGGGAATAGGGGTGATGGAAATGCTCTGCATATTGATGTGGATAGTGCATATACAGTTGTATTTGTTGCAGCTTACCACACTTAAAATCTGTGAATTAAATTCATTAATTAAGCTAGTTTTCACAAGCAATAACTTAATAAATTGTGCCTGTTGCCTTTGCCTCCCTAAGAAGGTTTGTTACTAGCATTATTTCTAAAACTTTGTTTCCAGAATGCTATTAGTTACGATTATCTGGAGAAACAGAACCAGTAGAATATATAGAATATAGATATTATATAATATATATATATGTATAATAGAATATATTATATACCTATATATATTCTATATAGCTATATATTCTGTATCCTTTATATTCTACGTATATTCTAGAATGATAGAATACATCTATATATATATATATATATAGAGAGAGAGAGAGAGAGAGAGAGAGAGAGGGCCTTCCACTTGTTTGTGGGAATTGGTGCATCTGAAAACTATAGGGCAGGCAGGCAGACTGGAAGTTCAGGCAGGATTTTAGGTCTCAATTCTGAGATAGAATTCCTACTTTGCAAAACCTAAGTCATTGCTCTTAAGGCCTTCAGCTGATCAGATGAGATTCACCCACATTATAGAGGATAATCTGCTCTGCTTAACATCAAAATTGATGGCAAACATTAATCATATCTGAAAAATGCCTTCACAGCTGTGTCTAGACTAGTGTTGGCCAAACAACTAGGCACGTTAGCCAAGGTGGTACACAAAATTAACCATCATACTGAGGATTGTAGAAGGTCTTGCACAGCTCAGTTGGGAAACGAAAGGCATTTTAGGTTAAAAAAAAAAATTCCAAGTTGAAGCACAATGACTTATAATTTGTAATTAAAATATACAGCCTATCTTTGTTATAATTATCAGTTCTGTCAATGAAATGAGTAGAATCAGTTTCATGAACTGAGCTGTATGTGACTGAGGAGGTGAATTATCATCTGCAAACTGTAGGCCTTCAGGCGAGAGGGGAAACTTCCCTTCTCTCACCTCTTCACCTGCAGGGTCCACAGTCTGTGTGGAAGAATTATGAGTGTACGTGTATTTCAGGACAATGATTGGGTCACATTCACTTGATCCTAAAACTGCTTTGTCAATTGAGTAGGAGAAAATTTATCTCTATCTCTTTTAACAGATGAAGGATCAGAATCAACTACAAGGCATGATTTATCCAGAGATAATCATTTTTTACCAAGTCTCTATGCCAGGCATTGTTTTAGAATGTGAACAAATTGCAGAAAATCTCTGCACATGTGGAGCTTACACTAGTGAGTGAAAGAAAAATATATAATAAAAATTTTAAAAAATCATAAAAAAATAACAATACAGAAAAAATTCTACAGTAATTTAGAGAGTGGTTGAAAGTGGTAAGTGTTATGGAAAAGAAAATGAAGTGGAATAAGTAAGGGCACCTTGAGCATCCCGCATGGGGGTTGCCTCATTAAGGAGGTGGAATTGAAGCAGAGGCTTGAAGTTGCTGAGGAAAAACCTGTGGGTACTCAGGTGAGCCAGTGCCCTAGAGGAAGCAACTAATGCAGAGCCCCAAAGCTTGGTAACTGTACCTAGAACCATGGTCTTAAGCAGGTCATTCTTTTAGCACTTAAGTATGATCACGGCCTCCTGGAAGCATTGTGCTAGGTGTTGGAGCTGCAATGGTGTCCAGGGATCTCCTAGTTTTACTCTTTCTACCTTAAGTGTTGTTCTTCAACCATGAGGTATAAAGCCACTACAAAGGTCTTCAAACCAATTTTGCTCTCAGAATTTTGTACCGATAATAATTATACATATTATTTTCAAATATAGAGAGAGATTGTAATTGATAAAGGCATTACTAAATGCACTATTGTGTATTATTTAACTGATAAGTACTCAAAGTTCTATAATCATGCTGGGTGGTATATGGTCTCTAAGCAATTCTGAAATTGAATCGAGTCCTCCTTGTTCTTGGAAATGTTAGAAAAACCTCTGCTGTATGCTGTGAGGTTGCCAGACTGAAGTTGGCCCCCAAAGCCACACTAAAAATTGCTGTTTCTGAAGACAAGGGAGGCCTTATGAAAGTTTGTGACTAGAGGAATAGCATGATCAGACTTGTGTTTTTGGAAGATTTCTTTTTATTGTTGATTATCCAGGGGAAGCCAAATGGAATAAATCTATTGAGGAATGCATATTGTTTAATTATAGTTACTTGGTTCAATTTGTAACACAGTGATCCAAACTGTGCTGTACTTGTTTCCGATGCTTACAAGAGATTCAAATCCTAATTTCTCTGCATCATATATTATTTGAAGCAGTATTTCCAAGTTAGAGATGTCTTCTAAGTCAATGATTAACAATAGCTTTCCAGCCTGACCTTGCTTGGACACCTTGAAATGAAACAGTGGGAACAATGAAAACAAACCCTTGTGAGGGTATATGCTTATGCTTGCAGGGAAACATCTGGTTTATGTGCTGCAAGCCGACTTGACATTTATATGTTTGGATGAACTTTCATTTTAGCCTCATGTTTGAAAGTCTAGTTTTCAGTTGGAACTTTTAAATTTGATGTTGAAAGACTATGGCGAATCAAAGAATTACTGTATGAAAAATCAGTAGAGTCCCTCTACTGATACTTATATTGAATGGTTTTAGAGTAGTGATAAATGCATTTTGAGAAAAAGATGAAAATCAGTATATTCAGATTTGAAAGCCAAAGCAATTACATCTTTGTAAAGCATTTCCAGAACCTATTTGCTTTGTGTACTTCAGCTTGGGATTCCCCATGTGATCTGTATTCCATTCCTTTACAGTATTCTTTCCCACTCAGAAAAGTCATTCTTCTGTGATTACTGCTAGTCTCTGTTTTATTTCCTCACACTCACTTTATACACACTCTTGATGAATTATTCTATATCATGCTATATTTTGATCTTTGATGTTACTGTCAGGCAGAATATCAATGTGAAATTGTAATAGTTGTTTGCATTTGTGTTTAATTCAACCTGTGTGGTGCTGGCAACGCTATGAATATTCATTCTTTGGCAGGACGTATGCTTCTGGCTTGGTTGCTGATTCAGATTTTCCATGCATGTGGGTATGTGGTAGCTGTTGCTCAAACATCTAGCTGCTTGATTGCTAATGTTTCCCAGTTGCCAGATGATAAATATGCAGCCACAATTTTCCAGACAATATTATTGTCTGGGTAGGAATGAATGTACATTATTTTTCTTGTGTTCTTTTTATCTCTGAATATTAAATGAGATCTAGACATGACAAAATGGCTTTTCTGTCTCTAACTGTGTTCTTCAAGTCCTCGGGCTTTTGCCTTTGTGGTAGTTTTATTTACCATGAAGGGATATCTTCACTTGCTAATATACTGGTGACTAGTGAGATGGTCTCAGTCACATTCTTGCTGAGATTTGCTCTGATCCTAATGACCTATGTCAGCCAAAGAGAAGAAATTGCAGTCGTCGAAATCCACATAAGGTTGTTCCTGTGTGTCTGTCCATCAGAGGCTAGGAGATGCTGAGTGATGTTGCAGCACTCTAGATATTTGCATGGTAGTCATTCAGTCATTTTAAATTGTCCCTTTTCTCTGTTTCCTTTCTTTTTCTATTTTTCTTCTCTTTTTGATTATTATGGCTAGAAGACTTGAAATAACAATGCTTAGAACTTATTAAGGAACTTGTCAACCAAATGACATCATATATATTGTTATTTATAAAATATATATGGACTGAAAAAAAATGACACAATTGTAATTATATATATATATATATATTTTTTGTCTTTTTGCTATTTCTTGGGCCGCTCCCGAGGCATATGGAGGTTCCCAGGCTAGGGGTCGAATCGGAGCTGTAGCTGCCAGCCTATGCCAGAGCCACAGCAACGCGGGATCCGAGCCGTGTCTGCAACCTACACCACAGCTCACGGCAACACCGGATATTTAACCCACTGAGCAAGGGCAGGGATCGAACCCACAACCTCATGGTTCCTAGTCGGATTTGTTAACCACTGCACCACGACGGGAACTCCAATTGTAATAATTTTTAGATTATCTTTGTAAAATGAGACACTTCTTTTGAAATGTGCATAGAAGTAAATTCAACTTAATATAGATTATACTGTTTTTGAGAAGTTGGGTAATGGAGATGACAAATAATGTTCCTTACTGAGGGATTGCAGTGTTCACTGTTACCCTGAACTTAGTTCTCTAGGTTCATTATCTAATGTTAAGCTTACAGTGACCCTATCAAAGGGTTATCACCACAGCTAATGAAACTGAGGCTCTGAGAGTTTCTATAAATGGGCTATGGTCATGCTGCCATCAGAGGCAGACCCATAATAGAATCTCAAGTCAGTCTGACATCTGTGCCTATAAATTAACAACTACAATGATGTTTGAGTGTATTATATACACATAGATATACAATAACCATTTCAGTAAGTGAATATGGTTTTGAAGCCATACTAATATCTATGTCGAACATATACTTTGATGCTAATCTGTTTTACAGCACTCCCCTGCCTTGTCATATCTTTGCCTTACACCACACATTTGTTCTCACCTTCCTGGCTGTAAAGATTACTTAAAGATGGAAATAAGGACTTCGTCCAAAATCATGCATCTCCTCCTCACATTGATGTAGCTCCTCGTTTATCTGAGATCACAAGCTGGGTCACATTGCAGCCTGAAGTGCTCATCCTGGGTATTTGCATTTCCCAACTTTTATAGATGCTTACTAATCTCTAATACAAGCATCTGCTTTAAATATACAAATGTCCAGATTCTTCCTAATGATTTTCCCAGTTTTGCTTCTACAAAAAAGATTTGGCTCTCCAGCCTTTCATCAGTCCAGGTAGCTTCTTCATTACCTCCCCAGTTCTCAAGGAATTACTTGATTTCTCTCCACTCTATATGCCCTCCAAACTGCTAGATGATATATGTATATACCAACTCACAGTCTTACTTCTTCTTATATGGAGCCTTGTGTTTTTCTGATATCATATATATCCATATTTCCTTCATGATCATTGTAATTGAGCTGAACATTGTTGATATTTGCTCTTTGTTTAATGAGTTACTTTAGATCTTTTAATGTTAACAGAAAAATGAAATATCTAGAATAGTTTAAAAATTAATTACAGGAGTTAGGTGTGAAGAGGATTTAGGAAAATGCTCTATTTCATATGTTTTTTTTTTCTGTTGTAGCATGGATTATTAAAATGTTAATAAACTTTGTCTAAACCAAACAAAAACTATGAATGCGCTTATTGAGCCATAACCCAGAAATATTATCATGAGTTTTAGGAACAGAAAATCCCCTATAAATTTGCTTAGTGACTGAGTGTGTGTTTTCAGTGGACCATGACTAATTCGACACATACGAATAGAACAGAATGGAGATCATATGGTCCAAATGCGCAATGGCCCTAAAGTAGCAAGCTAGGTAGCATGATGAGGGTAATACCTGAGGAAAGAAAACCTTATCTTTGTCCCTTAATCTCTACATTGCTGAATAATATTTGATGATACAAATTAAAGTTATTTGATATTTTGTTAACTTGGTTATCAAGAAATTGAAAAAAGAGAGGTTTTCTTTTTATTGACTATAACATACCCTCTCAGGTGTTACTCTAAAATCTTTTCTGAAAAGTGAAAATTATGAAAGAAGAGCTTTCTTTTACTTAAATTCTTCATTTCCAATTTTTTGTACATGAGAAAAATTATTTAAAAATTAGCCTAAAATGAGAATATTAAAAATGTTGCTTTTATCTTGTCTGATAGATATATTCAGCACTGTGCCCATTGGGGAATCAGGATGAGGGGGAATATTTCAGAAGGAAGAAATGGGGGCTAGCAAGAACTTGTTCCCTTCCCAAACCTGGAAATCTCCTCTTTTTCTGTCCAGGAAAATGATATCAATGTGCTTTGGACCCCATGGTGACTTGGGATTGCTTTTTATTGATCCTGTTTCTGGCATTTTATAGTTGCTTTCTGATCTTACTCCACCATTTGTTGGTGGCTACATATGGGGTAGATACCTTATCATTCAGATAGAGTTTAGCCACACTGATGCTTCACTAATAATGAACTTTGCTAGAAAAATAATAAATAGAATTATTTGACCATCAATTTCCTCTTGTTAAAATGACCAGAATGCTCAGTGGGTTACGAACCCGAGTAGTATCCATGAGGATGTGGGTTCGATCCCTGTCTTTGCTCAGTAGGTTAAGGATCTGGCATTGCTGTGAGCTGTGGTGTAGGTCACGGATGCGGCTTGGACCCTGCATTGCTATGGCCATGGCATAGGCAGGCAGCTACTGCTCCGATTCAACCCCCTAGCCTGGGAACTTTCATATGCTGCAGGTGTAGTCCTAAAAAAAAAAAAAAAAAAAAAAAAAAAAAAAAAAAAAAGAGCCAAATGCCAGAGATGCTCTATAGTCCTAACTATCTTCAGTTTATTTTGATTAACACTGGGGTTTTTGTTGGTTAATTTATGAGATACTTTATCTGTTTAACACTGTAACAGAGGGGTTTTGTTCCCAGTGGGCTGATTTATTAGGATGTTATTGAAATCATGTTTATAAACCACAGCAATAATCTATAATTTTGTAATTCATAAATCATTTTCTGTTTAAACGAATTTTGCTGTGGCTTGTTTATCTCAGCTCCCCATCTCCCCTTAAATTCCTAGTAAACCTTTTCATATTACATAAACTTTAAAAATCTTAAACTTTTTAATACTAATTAAAATTATTTCAGGCATACAATCATTATTGTAATTTTTCCAGGAGAAAGTATTTCTCCTGTTATCCGTATTAAGGTTGCCTAACAGCAATTAGTTGACCAGTTAAAGAAGAATCTGAAATAATGTATTTCAGCTAGATGTCAAGAGATATTTTATGAAACCAATGCCATGTATGGATTACATATGTAGTTTTTATTTATTGTTCAGTGGTAAATTATGTTTACCATCCTTTCTGGCATTTGAACATTAGCTTTACAGATTGAGAAATAAATACTGATGATAATCAATATTACACTAGTCCTATTGCTCATTAGAGATTAATTATATAGTTTTCATGTCTCTGTATGGATTGTATATGGAATAGATTAAAAAACTCTTAAGTTATTTACTATAAACAGAATGATCTGATTTAAGAAATTATATATGTTGAAGGATAGTGCTCTTTGATTTGCTAATATTTAGTCTATATAGCATTTCTAAATGTTTCTTAGTATAAAAGTATAAGATCTAATTTTTTATTAAAACATTTTAATGGACGTTGATTATGTATATATGTATATTAATATATTTTAAATTATTTTAAGTATTTTAAGGTCTACAGTATTCATTTTTTTAAGAATGTCTTACATTTAAATATTCTTTTTTCTTTAAAATAACTCTCATATACCTCAACCAGTGAATAACATAATGGTTATTCACATAAGCACCTAATAGGATTAGAGAATTTAGGCAACCACCTATGGCTAGATTAATAAATTTGCCATTATCGTCATATACGAAATATATCATCCTCCAGTATAGCAGAGAGCACACAACAGATACAATCCTATATGATATATTTGTTGCCTTCTTAAAGCTATGGACATTTTGCCTCTCTCAACAAAATTTTGTTATTAAGTGTATAAAAAATTATATTGCTAATTCCCAGCCCTGCCAACTGAATATTAAAATCCCTTGCAGGCCTTTTAAGAAATACTAGTGTCTGGGTCCCACCCCAAATCAGTTAAATCAGAATCTCTCAGGGTCAGGAAATGGAGTTTACTTCTGGAAATCTCAGGTGATTCTAATGTGCAGCATGGATTGAAGACCTATAGTCTATATGGTGTAACATACTTATCAAATTATTATTATAATATTTCATTTTGACAAAATTTATATACTTCTCTGGCTTACATATTTGCTTAAAAAACAAAAAATCTTTCATTTGATTTATGATCTTGTGATTTTATTGCTGATGTTCAGAAAGTATAGCTTTCTTCATATAAATATATTCAATGAATGTAATCTATCAAAATGTAATGGGTAGGCTACTGTTGGTGGTCATTCTATGGAAAATTCTGATGTAAATTAACATAAATTCTTTTTTAAAAAAAAAGACTTGTTCAAACAGCTATGGATGTTACCACACAAATGTAAGGCATAATCTATTAGTTTCTTATTGCTAATGTAATTACTAGTGGCTTAAAACCTAGTGACAAAAAGACTTGTTCAAACAGCTATGGATGTTACCACACAAATGTAAGGCATAATCTATTAGTTTCCTATTGCTAATGTAATTACTAGTGGCTTAAAACCTAGTGACTTGCATAGAGGGAACCTACATCAACATAAAGGCTGTATATGACAAACCCACAGCTAACGTGATGCTCAATGGTGAAAAGCTGAAAGAATTCCTGCTGAGATCAGGAACAAGACAAGGATGCCTGCTCTCACCACTACTCTTCAACATAGTTTTGGAAGTCCTAGCTATGGCAATCAGAGAAGTAAAAGAAATAAAAGGAATCTAACTTGGAAAGGAAGAAGGAAAACTGTCGCTATTTGCAGATGACATTATACTATACATAAAGAATCCTAAAGACTCTACCAGAAAACTATTAGCGCTCATCCATGAATTTGGCAAAGTTGCAGGATACAAAATTAATACACAGAAATTGGCGGCATTTCTGTACACTAACACTGAAAGATAAGAAAGAGAAATTAGGGAAGCAATCCCATTTACCATCGCATCCAAAAGAATAAAATACCTAGGAGTAAACCTACCTAAAGAGACAAAAGGTCTGTACTCTGAAAATTGTAAGACACTGATGAAAGAAATCAAAGATGACACAAATAGATGGAAAGATATACCATGCTCGTGGATTGGAAGAGTTAATATTATCAAAATGACTATACCACCTAAGGCAATCTATAGATTCAATGCAATCCCTATCAAATTACCAAGGACATTTTTCACAGAACTCAAACAAAATATTTTAAAGTTTGTTTGGAAGCACAAAAGACCTAAAATAGCCGAAGACATCCTGAAAAAGAAAAATGGAGCTGGAGGAATCAGGATCCCGGACTTCAGACTATACTACAAAGCAACAATCATCAAAACCATATGGTACTGGTACAAAGACAGAAATATAGATCAGTGGAACAGGATAGAAAGCCCAGAATTAAACCCACACACCTACAGCCAACTAATCTATGACAAAGGAAGCAAGAATATACAATGGAGAAAGGACAGCTTGTTCAATAAGTGGCGCTGGGAAAACTGGACAGCCACATGGAAAAGAATGAAATTAGAATACTCCCTAACACCATACACAAAAATCAACTCCAAATGGATTAAAGACCTAGATATAAGACCAGACACTATAAAACTCTTAGAGGAAAACGTAGGCCAAACCCTCTCTGACATAAATGACAGCAACATCTTCTCAGATCCACCTCTTATTAGAGTAATGACAATAAAAACAAAAATAAACAAATGGGACTTAATTAAACTTCAAAGTTTCTGCACAGCAAAGCAAACCCTAAAAAAAAAAAAAAAAAACAACAACAAAAAAAAAAACGAAAAGACAACCCACAGAATGGGAGAAAATATTTGCAAGTGAATCGACTGACAAGGGATTAATCTCCAAAATTTATAAACACCTTCTGCAGCTCCATACCAAAAACACAAACAACCCCATCAAAAAATGGGCAGAAGATCTAAACAGTTCTCCAAAGAAGACATACAGATGGCCAAAAAACACATGAAAATATGTTCAACATCGCTCATCATTAGGGAAATGCAAATCAAAACCTCTATGAGGTACCACTTTACACCAGGCAGAATGGCTATCATCCAAAAATCTATGAACAATAAGTGCTGGAGAGGGTGTGGAGAAAAAGGAACCCTAGTACATTGTTGGTGGGATTGTAAATTGGTGCAGCCACTGTGGAAAGCAGTATGGAGATTCCTCAGAACACTAAAGATAGAACTACCATTTGATCTAGCAATCCTACTCCTGGGCATCTATCCAGAGAAAACCACGAGTCGCAAAGACACATGTACTCCAATGTTCACTGCAGCACTATTTTCAATAACCAAGACATGGAAACAACCTAGATGTCCATCGACAGAGGAGTGGATCCAGAGGATGTGGTACATATACACAGTGGAATATTACTCAGCCATTAAAAAGAACGAAATACCAGCATTTTTAGCAACATGGATGGACCTAGAAATTATCATGCTAAGTGAAGTCAGCCATACAATGAGACACCAACATCAAATGCTTTCACTGAATCTGAAAAAAGGACAGACTGAACTTCTTTGCAAATCAGATGCTGACTCACAGACATTGAAAAACTTATGGTCTCTGGAGGAGACAGTTTGGAGGGTGGGGGGAAGTGCTTGGGCTGTGGGATGGAAATCCTGTGAAATTGGATTGTTATGATCATTATACAACTACAGATGTGATAAATTCATTTGAGTAATTAAAAATGCACACACACACACACACACATACACACACAAAACCTAGCGATGTAAAACAACACGGTTTATTATCTTACAGGTCCTAAAGTGAGAAGTCCTAAAATCAAGGTGTCAGCAAAGTTACATTCCTTTTCAAGGTTATATATCCTTTAGGGAAGTAAACACACTATGGTTATAATTCCTATTCCATATCTTTGTAACCATTGTCATAAATGGAGACTGAACCATATTTATGGAGGGTTTGATACCTAAGTCATGCAATGCAACTGATGGTCTATACACAGCTATAGTAACACAGTAAATGCAAAATAAACATTAGATATTAGTAGTAGTAGTATAGTAACTTTATCATTAAAAATGCTTATGTAGACATTTTAGCAGTAGCAAATTATCTCTCGATAGATTTATGTATCTATTCAGGTTATATATGTTCACTGAATGATTTTATTATGTCATATAGTGTTAGTGATATCCTGAGGTCGATATAATTATGTAAAAATCAGTCACTGATATTCCCCCTTCAAATGAATATATAATACTGTATTTAGGAAGGAAATTTAAAAGTACTTTGAGAGTATTTTCTTTTGTGTCTCAGAGGGTTAAGAACCCGACATAGTCTCTGTGAGGACGTCGGTTTGATTTCCTGGCCTTGTTCAGTGGGTTAAGGATCCCGTATTGCCACCAGCTGCAGCATAGGTCACAGATGAGGCTCAAATCTGGCATTACTATTGCTGTGGGCTAGGCTGGCAGCTGTAGCTCCGATTCCACCCATAGCTTGGAAACTTCCATATGCCACAGGTGCAGCCATAAAAAGAAAAAAAAGTATTTTGAGAGGTACAACAATGTATTTTTAGTTCAGAGAAGAAAAGGTTTTTGATAATTATAAATATGCTGCAATTTTCCTTAAAACGAAAGCAAAATGGTTTGTCCCACGAGTTCCCAGTAATTCATGTAAGATTGTGTGCATATGCATGAATGGTTTTGTTAATCTTCGTGTTCTATGAATTCTTTATTTTAAATTCTAAAGCATTACAGACCTAAGTATGAACCTTTAGATGTCATGCTCAAAAGCTGTACTTCACATGGTTTTGGAATCACTAATAACCCATCTTGGGCTCCTTCCTAAATATCCTTACCCATCCTCAGATGCCAGCTGCCAGAAATCATTGCAAATGCCATATTACTCTTTGTGTATGTCGCTTCCATCTGTTACTCTCCTGCAATACGTCCTACTTTGATAGGTGTCAAAACCTTCCAAAGTGAGTACTCTGTGGCTAAATTCAGCAGCCAGACTGATTCATCAGCAGCCAAGGTGAAGATCTCAGAATTGCCTTTAAAAACACTCAAATGTCTTGAGGAAGTTCCAGTAAAACTTGCCATTTGTCTCTTTTTATTTCTTACCCTGAGCAACAGCTTAAGAAACCTCTGTTAATCGTTCCTCTGCTATTTACACTTCGTTGAACTTCTCTTTCCTGAATTGATGAAAGAAGTTGGTGCATTAGGTGTACAGAAAGATAAAACAAAATTTACTTAGTACTTGCAGTGCTTGGAAAACAACAGTTGTTTTAGTAGGTCCACAACAATTCAAAGAAAAATAGCCCTTATTATGTTGGCCCATATAAGAAGAGGTCCAGTTTTATAAAATTATCATGTATTTGCTGTTGCTACTTAGCTCCTACTCTAGTTTTGTTTTAAAAAGAAAGATAGATGATTCTGTGAAAAAGAAATTTATTTGCTTTATTTTTTATTTTTAAATGATTTTTTTCCATTTTAGCTGGTTTATAGTGTCGATTTTCTACAGTACAGAAAAGAGACCCAGTCACACATTCATATGTACGTTCTTTTTCTCACATTATCCTCCATCATGCTCCATCATAAGTGACCTGATATATACTTCCCAGTGCTATACAGCAGGATGATGTTTTGTGTTCAAGGAGTGTATGTTTTCACTGGTTTTTAAATAATTTGCTTTTGAACTTTTTAGTGTTGAATAATCTTTGATAGAAATATATGCGTTATTTTGAGTTATTATATCCATTTCTCTCATTTATAGAGAACTACTCTTCAAGGGATTATTTCTAGACCTAACTAATCATTGGACCTCCACAACCTTAATTGTAACTGCTTCATAGAATTATGATTTGGTGTGTTACACAGAGGCTTCGTGAATGGAAAGTATTCTATCACCACTTTATTTTTAAAGTAATTAATGTAGCTCCATACTATTTTCCATAGTAGTTGGACCAGTTTACATTCCCACCAGCAGTGCAGGAGGGTTCGCTTTTCTCCACACTCTCTCTAGCATTTGTTATTTGTGGACTTATTAATGATAGCCATTCTGGACTGGTGTGAGGTTGGTACCTCATAGTAGTTTTGATTTGCATTTCTCTAATAATCAGTGATCTTCAGCATTTTTTCATGTGCTTGTTGGCCATCTGTATATCTTTGGAGAAATGTCTATTCAGGTCTTCACCTTGCTGTACAGTAGAAAATTGATGGAACACTGTAGACCAGCTATAATGGAAAAGATAAAAATCATTATAAAATTAAAAAAAAAGTGAATTAATGAATCTGACCCAAATAAAACATATTATATACTTGATCCCTTTTTGGATACTTATGTTTAGCACTTTTTGTTTTGAAATTTTCAATATCTGTCATCTAAATCTGTCTATCTTGTACAGTTTTATTAGTTTTAAAGAGGATGTCCAGTAACAACCAGTACAAATGGTACAAAACAGTTCCCTTACCTTGAAAAAATTACCTCACTCTTCATTTTTTAGTCATTTTCTCTTTGACCTCTAATGCCTAGCAATAACTGATTTCTTCTTTGGTTTGGCTTCTCAACAATAGTAGTATGAATGGGATCCAACAATATGTGTCCTTGGAGTCTCACTTTTTTTCACTTGAAATAATGCTGTTGAGATTACCCTGTGTTTCTGCATATATCACAGAAACTTCTTATTGTTGAGTAGAGGTCTTTTGTGGTGGATGTACCTATATTTGAGCCTGAAGGGTATATTTAGTTTGTTTCAAGATTTAGGTGATTATAATGCTGGTATAAATTTTCCTGTACAGGTTTTTATGTGACCAAAAGTTTTCATTTTTAAAGAGTAAATACTTGGAACTGTGATTGCTGGGTCATATGGAAAGTATACATTTAACTTTATAAGGAGATTCCTAAATTCTTTTTCAGAGTAGCTGCTATCATTTTGCATTATCACCAGAAATGTCTAATTTTCACTTACTTCACATCAACATTAGTACCTGGTATTATGAATTTTTAAAATTTTATCTATTCTAATAGATGTGTAATGGTATCTCATCTGGCTTTAATTTCTCTAATTACCAATGAACATCTTTTTGTGTCCTTATTTGCTATCCATCTAGCTTTTTGCTGTGAATCATCTGTTCAAATCCTGCCTATTTTTTAATGGCCTATTAATGTGTCTTCAGAGTTTTTAATATGTACTTTAGAAGAGTCTTTTATCTGATAAATAATTAACAATTTTTATCCTCTTTTATAATGTGTCTTTTTATCTCATAATGATGACTTTCACAGAATAAATACTGATTTTTGTGAAATCCAAATTTATCATTTTTTTTCCTTTATGGAGTGTCTTACATTAGAAAAGTTTTTTTTTTCAAAGCTGTATTTTTGACTCCTTTATTTAGACTGTAATTCACATAAAAAATCCAAAGCAGATTAAAATTTCACCATTAGGGAGATAGTTGTATATTCAGCCTACCCATTGTCTTTATTTTTTTTTTTTAAACCCCATGCTCCCGATCCATCCCACTCCCTCCCCCTCGGCAACCACAAGTCTATTCTCCAAGTCCATGATTTTCTTTTCTGTGGAAAGGTTCATTTGTGCCCTGTATTAGATTCCAGATATAAGTGGTATAATGTGGTATTTGTCTTTCTCTTTTTGACTTCACTCTGTATGAGAGTCTCTAGTTCCATCCATGTTGCTGCAAATGGCATTACTTTGTTCTTTTCTATGGCTGAGTAGTATTCCATTGTGTATGTATACCACTTTTTCCTAATCCAATCATCTGTTGATGGACATTTGGGTTGATTCCGTGTCTTGGCTATTGTGAATAGAGCTGCAATGAACATGTGGATGCATATGTCTTTTTTAAGGAAAGTTTTGTCTGGATATATGCCCAAGAGTGGGGTTGCCAGGTCTTAAATTAGTTCTATGTATAGTTTTCTAAGATACCTCCATACTGTTCTCCGTAGTGGTTGTATCAGCTTACATTCCCACCAAGAGTTCACAAGGGTTCCCTTTTCTGCACACCCCCTCCAGCATTTGTTATTTGTGGACTCATGAATGATGGCCATTCTGACTGCTGTGAGGTGGTATCTCATGGTAGTTTTGATTTGCATTTCTCTAATAATCAGGGATGTTGAGCATTTTTTCATGTGCTTGTTGGCCATCTTTATGTCTTCCTTGGAGAAATGTCTGTTCAGGTCTTTTTAATTATTTAAAAAATTGTGATAAATATACATAACACGACGCTTACCGTTTTAACCATTTTAAGTATGCTGCTCTGTATTGTGTATATTCACGTTATTGTACAACCATCCCTGCAGTCCATCTAGAGAAAATTTTTCATCTTGCAAAACTGAAATTTTGTTCCTATTGAACAATACCCAATCCTTATTTTCCTTACTTCCAACCCCTAGCAACAATGATTCTACCTCTACTTCTATGAATTTGACTATTATCCTTTCTGAGTAGAATCATACAGTACTTTTCTTTTTATGATTGGCTTGTTTCACTTAGCATCACGTCTCAGGGCTCATCCATGTTTTAGTGTGTTTTTCAGAATTTCCTTTTTAAGGCTGTATAATATTTCATTGTCTGTATATATCACATTTTGTTTGTCCAGTCATCTGTTGATGGGCATTGGGTTGCTTCTGCCTTTGACTAGTGTGAATAATACTACTGTGAACATGGTTGTATAAATATCTATTCAGGATTATTCTTTCAATTACTTTGGATATACTATAACCAGAAGTAAAACTGCTGGATCATCTGCTTAATCATATTTTTAACTTTTGAAAACTGCTGCAAAACTTTTCGTAGAAGCTGCACTGCTTTATATTCCCACCAACAGAGCACAGGAGTTCCAGTTTCTCTGTATTGTCACCTACACCACTTGTTATTTGTTTATTAATCTTGCGATGGTAGACATCTAGTGAATATGAAACGGTGTCTTACTGTGGTTTCGATTTGCATTCCCCTGATGGTTAGTGACAGAGAGCATCTTTTCAATGGGCTTATTGCCATTTGTGTATCTTTGGGGAGATGTCTGATCAAGTTTTCTTTGTCTACTTTTATTTTCTTATTTTTTATTTGTAAGGCCACACCTGCAGCATATCAAAGTTTCTTGGCTAAGGGTTGAATCCAAGCTGCAACTGCAGTCTACATCACAGCCATTGCAACACCAGATCTAAACTACATCTGCAATCTGGCAGTAGCTTGTGGCAATGCTGGATTGTTAACCCACTGAGCAAGGCCAGGGTTCAAACCTGTATCCTTACAGACACTGTCAGGTTTTTAACTGGCTGAGCCACAATGGGAATTCCTCTTGGTCTATTTTTTAATTGAATTGTTTGTCATTTATATTTTCTTTGCTAAGAAATATATTATTCACTTCAAGAGTTTTTGAACTCGTTTTACAGGACTTAGTTATTATACATGCTTAAAGGTTTTTGGTAATTCCACCCTCGGGGTCATCTTGATGTTTGTGTCTGTTTATTCTCTTTTCCCTTGAGAGTTGAGATTATTCTGCTTATTTGGGTTCTGATAAGTAAGTTTTTTAATTTTATCCAGCACATTTTAAATAATACACTATGAAATCCTGTACTATTAAAATCCTATCAGAAATGTTAATTTGTTTTAACACTATATCCATCTAGGTATATTCAAATTTCAAATCCTCCTGTGCCTCCTGAGGGCTGTGGATACAGTGTCAGTTAAGTTTTTCAAGCTTTTGCAATGTTACACAATCGTCTTACCACAGGGGGAAAGCCTGGGACCTGAGCAATGTTCTGCATCATAGTTTAGTCTTCAGATCTTTTACAATATTTATTTGTATCAGTTCACGTATGTGTGATTCAGAGTTTACCAGGACTTTATACACAGATTTAGGGAATCCTTTTTTCCCCACTCTGTATTTGTGGTACCTCTGCAGTCTTGGCTCCCAAGGACTTCTGAAAATTTATAGCTCCAAAGGCTAAAGACTGGGATTGCTATTGCTGAGTTTTGGATGAAGGAAAGTCATTATAAGAAATATCCATATGACATTTGTGTATATTTTGGAACAAATTCTAAATATATTTATTCAATAAAGCCTATATATGAATTTTTCAGGACCATTCACTTTTAGGATAAAAAATACTGCTTCCACCTAATTGGTGAGTCCATTTTTTTCAATAATCAGAGTAATGGAAAATGATATAACTGCTTCTGTTAAAGCAAGATCTGGTTTTATACTAAATTTTAGATTTGAGACATAATGTTGCTTTGGATGATGTCAAAGTTCAGAGGTTTGGGGACTGATAACAAAACATTCAACAATTTTAAGTCCAGAATGACTCATAGTAATAGGTAAAACAATTTTTTTCCAGTATCAAAACTGTCGTTCTGTCTCTTCTACATAAATATTTTATTATTTCCATGGTTTTTTTTTTGTTTATTTATTTTTTTTTAGTTTCAGTAGAGTTGAAGAGGAAAGTCGAATACTTTAGAGAGTTCTATGGTTTGGGTTTATATTATATTTAAAACTGATCAATATTTAAAACCCAAACATCAGGTTTTCAAATTGTTCCAGTTTCCTTGATGTGTGCTGCCAAATTAATTTTGTTAATTTTAACGTTAAAACTGTGCCTCTAAGACCCATGTTCACTGGTTTCCATGAACTGCTTAAAAATGCAGTATTTTTCCACCAAGCCATTTTAGCATATAACGATAAAGAATTTCCAGATGTTCAAAAAAAAAGAAATTGCCTCCTGTGCTCTCAGTTGGAGAACTGAAGTACATCTTGTAATTGGTTTAAAAACTGGAAATGTTTACAGTTTAGTTATTTTATCCTTCAAAAAATGGGGTGAGTATTACATTATAGATTGTTCTCTTTCTCTCTCTTTTTCTTTTTTGGCTGCCCCAGGGCACATGGAGTTCCCTGGCCTGGGGTCAGATCTGAGCTGCAGTTGCAACCTTTGCCTCAGCTGGGGCAACAGTGGATCCTTAACCCACTGTGCCATGTGGTGATCAAACCTGAATCCCAGAGCTCCAGAGATGTTGTCAATCCCATCGCACCACAGTGGGAACTCCACATTACCTGTAATTACTTTGAAAGTTTTGCCTAGTAATGTAAGTGTTACTTTCAAATCTTGTTTGGAATATATTAACTGAGAGATATGATTCTTTTAGATAATTTAAATTACTGAATTTTTCCTTAAAAATTTCATCTAAATCTCCATGCTTTACATTTTAAAGGACTAAAATGTAATTTAAGGACTTCCCGATTGATCAGGTACTTGATGTTAAAAATAAAATTAGAACTGGGTACTATTATCTTCCTCTAATTCAGTAACTTTTTAAACCTCAATTTCTCTTTTTCATTTAATAATTTTTTTCCTTGTGAATATGCGTGAAAGACTGGTGCCTTCTGATTTATAATTGATTTTATTTGGAAGTGAATTTTTTAAAACAGGAATTGGCAAACTGGCCAATGGCCTAGATTTGCAGATTGCTTGGTTCTGTGACTTAAGTTTTATTGAAATACAACTGCATTCATTCATTTGTGTTGTCTGGGGCAACGTCATGCTACAAGAACAGAATTGGTAGTGTGACAAAGACCATTTGGCTCATAAACCCTGAAATACTTATGACAAGTTTCCTTATAGAAAAGATTTGCTCAGCCTTACTTTGTGAAATGAAGATGACAAATCTTGATCCTTTCATTTTCCCTTACCTTTGAGATTTCTAGATAATTCAAGTTTTCTGAGTTATATCAGAATATTGCTATCAAGCCATTACTCATTTCCACTGAAAGCATGTTTTCAGTGTGTCACCGGTTCTATGCATGAGAATTTAAGCCATTGCCATGGTTGTTGCTATTTCAGAAGTTTCACTTCACCTTATTTTTCTTTCTTCCTATTGAAAAAGTTTTTATCTCAATAACCAGCCTAGTATGTCTTTTTGTGCTGATTATGTTAATTTAGTTCACCTTGGCAGCCTAGCTTGAACATTTATTTATTAAATAAAAAAATTTTTAATCCACCTTTTATGCTCATCTTTATAGCTTTTAGGTTACATAAAAACAATATCTGTTCAGGTGTTTTGAATATTTTTGTTCAACAAGGGAAGGTATAAAATTAATAGGGTGTGATTAAGTAGAGTTATTGTAACTCATGAATTCTCTGTTACAGAGATATTCCAATGCACATACACCCATTTCAGGGAGTTTTAGTAGAAAAAAATAACCTTTTGATTCAACTAGGAACATTATATGGACTTGTAACCTAAAAACCTGTCAGTATTATTTAAGATGTAAAATGTTTATTAATATATTTAGAAATATATCTTGAATTCTTACCTTATTTAAGATGTAAGGTATGTTTATTAATATGTTTAGAAATATATCTTGAATTCTTCAATATATATTCACTGTTACAGACTTAGGAGGTACAATAGTAGAGAAAATAAATGGAAAAAAACCCAAAAAACAAACAAACAAAAAACCTCACCAAAATAGAGAAAGTAAGACAAAACCTCCTGACTTCACTGTAGCTTACATTAAATTGGGAGCAAACAGACAACAAGAAAGTAGCAGGTGAGGAGTGCTTAAGAAAAAGGACATCTTAAAATAGGGAGTCCATATCCAGAATGTCTTCAATAATCTATACTTCTACCAACGGTGCATGAAAGTTTTTAGATCTCCACTTTTGACAGTATTTGACACACTAATTACCAATTTGATAAGTATAATTTATGTCTTGCCTCAGTTTCTGTCTTTGCTACTAATGAGTTGAATAACTTTTTCCGTATCTTTATTATCATTCTGAATTTCTTTCATGGTTGATTTAATCTTATCCTTGGTCATAATTTTATTGAGATGTCCATCTTTATTGTGGATTTGTGGAATTCCTTATAAATTTGTCCTTCATTGGTTTTAGACATTTGGAGGAAAGTATCTTTTTTCTTTTTTTTTATTATTTCCCCAATACAATTTTTTTTCTACTGTACAGCGTGGTGACCCAGTTACATATACATGTATACATTTGTATACATTCTTTTTTCTCCTGTTTTCATGCTCCATCATAAGCGAATAGACATAGTTCCCAGTGCTACACAGCAGGATCTCATTGCTAATCCATTCCAAAAGCAATAGTTTGGATCTATAAACCCCAAGCTCCCAGTCTGTCCCAATATCTCCCCCTCAGCAACCACAAGTCTATTCTCCAAGTCCATGATTTTCTTTTCTGTGGAAAGGTTCATTTGTGCCCTGTATTAGATTCCAGATATAAGTGGTATAATGTGGTATTTGTCTTTCTCTTTTTGACTTCACTCTGTATGAGAGTCTCTAGTTCCATCCATGTTGCTGCAAATGGCATTACTTTGTTCTTTTCTATGGCTGAGTAGTATTCCATTGTGTATGTATACCACTTTTTCCTAATCCAATCATCTGTTGATGGACATTTGGGTTGATTCCGTGTCTTGGCTATTGTGAATAGAGCTGCAATGAACATGTGGATGCATATGTCTTTTTTAAGGAAAGTTTTGTCTGGATATATGCCCAAGAGTGGGGTTGCCAGGTCTTAAGTTAGTTCTATGTATAGTTTTCTAAGATACCTCCATACTGTTCTCCGTAGTGGTTGTATCAGCTTACATTCCCACCAAGAGTTCACAAGGGTTCCCTTTTCTGCACACCCCCTCCAGCATTTGTTATTTGTGGACTCATGAATGATGGCCATTCTGACTGCTGTGAGGTGGTATCTCATGGTAGTTTTGATTTGCATTTTCTAAATGCTAATGTTTTTCATGCTATCCTTTGAATATCAATTTTTAATATTTATATGATGTTAGTCAATTTTCAGCCTTGTAAATTGTGGTTTAGAGGGTAAGTTGGTTAATTTATTGAGGTTCAATTGACACAAAATAAAATTCTTTGTTTTAAAGTGTAGTTTATTGAGTTTTGCTAAGTGTATATAGTTCTGTAATTACTATCAAAATCAAGATATCAAGGAGTTTCTGTCATGGCTCAGTGGTTAATGAACCTGACTAGTATCCATGAAAACCTGGGTTTGATCCCTGGCCTCGCTCAGTGGATTAAGGATTTGGCATTGCCATGAGCTATGGCGTAGGTTGCAGATGCAGCTCAGGTCCAGCATTGCTGTGCTTATGGTGTAGGTTGGCAGCTGTAACTCCAATTAGACCTCTAGCCTGGGAACTTCCATATGCTTCGGTATGGCCCTAAAAAGCTAAAAAAGAAAAAAAAATTAAGGTATCAAACATTTCCATCACCACAACAAGTGTTCTCATACCCCTTTGCAATTATTCTCCTCCCTCGCCCCCCAGTCCCTGGCAATTCCTCATCTACTATTCTCTGCCCCTGTGGTTTTGTGAAACATAAAATATATACATAGCCTTTTTTTCTTTTCTGTTTAAAAATTTTTTTTGAACATCTTTCTTCGTATATAAATAACATACGAGATTGCATTACCTTTATCTTCTATTAACTCATTGATTGACTTTCCACATTTAGAAACTTTAGTGTAACAGGAGTCCAATTTTTACATTGTTTCTTTTTAGGAGTTGACTTTTTTCCAGTTTTTGAATGGAGTGAGCTATTTGTTTCAATGCTAGCTAATAATGAGTATTAAAGAAATGTAGCTGTAATTTTTATTGAGATTTCCTTAACTACATAGTTTAACTTGGTGAGTATGGCAATGTTAACAGTATTAAGGGATCTTGGACTTCCCGCTGTGGCTCAAGTGGTTAACGAATCTGACTGGGAACCATGAGGTTGCAGGTTCGATCCCTGGCCTTGCTCAGTGGGTTAAGGATCCGGCGTTGCCGTGAGCTGTGGTGTAGGTTGCAGATGCAGCTCAAATCCTGCGTTGCTGTGGCTGTGGCGTAGGCCGGTGGCTACAGCTCTGATTCAACTCCTAGCCTGGGAACCTCCATATGCCGCGGGTTCGGCCCAAGAAATGGCAAAAAGACAAAAACAAACAAACAGTATTAAGGGATCTCATCCAGTAACATGGACTATCTCTTCATTTATTCTGTTCTTCTTGATGCCTTTGAATACTGTATACTGAGCAGTTTTTCTTAGGGTCTCAGTTTATCATATTCGCTACATGTTTATTGCTAAATTAGAGGGGTGCCATTGATTCTTATAAATTAATCTTTTATTTGGTCATTGTGCTGAACTTTCTAATTAGTTTTAGGAGTTTATTTGTTGAGTTTCGTAATGAGATCATGTATCTTCAGATAGTAATAGTCTAAATCTTCCCTCGTGCTGTTTCATATCTTTTTTCATCTTTTTTCTGATAATGTTGACCAGGACTTGCTCAACTATATTCAATGGAGTGGTAAGAGTAGACATACTTATTTTGTTCTCTATCATTAAAAGAATGCTTCAGACCTCAGTTAACTGTAATGATCTAGGTTTAAGTCTCAAACATACGATGATGAGAAACTTTTTCTTAGAACACCAGTTAATATTTTTCTCCAAAGGGCTAGAAATGGGACTAGACCAGTGACTTTACTACTAGCCTGCATAAAAATCACCTGGGACAACTTAGCTATATCTGTGTTTGGGCTCTAGCCCTTGAGTTTTTAATTGAATTGACCTGGGATAGGACTCAGGGCTCAGTAAACTTCCCAGGGGATTCTTTTATGCATTAGGTTGAGAATCATTGGAGAAGTACATTTACCAAATTAACCTCTAAAGAATATGTATCTAAATTAGTTTAAAATTTAACATATTGATTCCATAATTAAGACTATATTGACAGAAATAGAGAGGATTATAGATTTCTCCAGCTTAAAAAAAGTACATCCATAATTCCCTTCATGGCACAGCAGAAACAAATAGAACTAGGAACTATGAGGTTGCAGGTTCGATCCCTTGCCTCTCTCAGTGGGTTAAGGATCTGGCATTGCTGTGAGCTGTGGTGTACGTTATAGACACAGTGCAGATTTGGCATTGCTCTGGCTGTGGCGTAGGCCAGCAGCTGTAGCTCCAATTAGACCCCTAGCTTGGGAATCTCCATATGTCATGGGTGTGACCCTAAAAAGACAAAAAAACAAACAAACAAAAAAAAAGTACATCCATGTTGTATTCACTGGTATCATGAGTTTTATGTTAGGAGATAGTTTCTTAGGGAGAAAAGCATTCCTATTGTATGATAGGTATACTGATGACTGCTTGATAATTAAATTGCTGTTTGTTAAAAGGTCTTTACTTATTGCAGGAGCCCTTATGTTCTACTTCGGTATTCCTGGGCTTGAGACTGGTAGATTAAACATCCTTTATCCACAACCTGCACACCTGTTCTCAATCTAGGTGAAGGCCACACAGGATAAGTATGAGCACCACAGTTCAAAACACGTACAACTGCTCATATGTAACTCCTAAAAGAAAAGCTGTTAAAGGGTCTTCATTTGTCTACATTATCAGAATGTGTTTACTCCCCACTCACATATTAGCACACTCCCATTTCCACCTGACATGGAAATGATCCATATATTCAGATGCCATCTTTTTAATGCTCTTGGGCAACAGAGCTGTCACTACAAGAACAATTATCCTTTTAGATTCTGGGACATACCTGTCCTCTTGCCCTTTTTGTCCCTGACCATCCAATCCTTATACCACACTACTTCTCACTGTTCCCACTCTGAGGATGGTGCCCACCTCTGCAGCTGTCTGGTAAACACACTTTCCTCTCTCGCTACAGCCCTAGTTCCAGAAGTGTGTGCAGCAAGCCTCTTAGTGTCTCCTCTGACCACTCCTCCTTGCATGATTACAGAGAGGAAACTCCCCAGATTCTCTACTGGCTTCTTTATGGTGGGAGAAGAATTGGGAAAGAGTCTTCTAGTTACACATTAAGAGGGTGTGAGAGGTGGGAGAACAGGCATCTTCTGCCAGTGTGGGGAGGGAAGTGAGGATAGTATCTTCTCTATTGGCATTTTCAGTAGGAAAGGAAGAAAACCCTAGTCCTATTTTTAACACAGTTCACCTTAATTATTAAACTATTTGAAAATGTTTATACCATGTTTATTAAGAGAGTTGGTGCCAGAAGGATGACAATGAGCAGGTGGACCTGTTAAGAATGTGTCTCTGGCCTTAAATACCTTGGCAAGGAAAAATATGCAGAACAACTGATAGAAAGCACCATTCCTAGTGGAAAATTCTCCTTTCTTTGGTGCAACTTTTCTTCGAAAGTGCTTTTTGATTAGCCTCAATTAGTGAGTGTGGGGGGGAGTTTGAAGTTAAAAATCAATGATACACTTTAAACAAAATTATACAAAAGGGACTAGTAACATGAAAATACACAAAATTTATACCTCATTGTTTAAACTTTAATATGAATTCGATTTTTAATCATAATGGTCTAGGTGATCAGTGCTGAGTTACATGGAAGGTGTAGTAACATTTTAAACATTGCTGATGCTGTACAGGTGCCTCCTGATACATGGTAGAGTAACATCTTAAAATAATGCCTTTTGGAGTTCCTATCCTGGCTCAGCGGTAACAAACCTGATGAATATTCATGAGGACGAAGGATTGAAGCCTGGCCTCACTCAGTAGGTTAAGGATACGGTGTTACCATGAGCTGTGGTGTAGATCACAGATGTGGCTCTGAGCCCATGTTGCTGTGGCTGTGATGTAGGCCAGCAGCTACAGGTCCAATTTGACTTCTAGCCTGGGAACTTCCATATGCCATGGATGCAGCCCTAAAAAGACAATAAAAAGAATAAAATAAAATAAAGCCTTTCAGCTAAAGATCTATTATAAAAGGAAAACATTTTTAAGTAAAAATTTTCTAATGTCTCTTCTCTGAATGTCCATTTCTTATTACTTGCTATTTAATTATGTATAGCTTTAATTGTTAGTGCTCTGCCCTTCAAAGGCAATGGGGGAATACAGGCAGATAGCACTGTCAAAGAGGTAAGACAAAGAATCATTTCCATAAATTAACAGAGGTAAACACATCCTACCTTGTGGGAGGCTTATTATTTACACTTCAATATTTTATTTGGTTGTAATAGCATATTTTAATTTATTTAAGACCTGAAAATTCCCTTTAATATACGAACTAATTCGAAATGCTAGCCATTGGTCACAGAAATGTAGAGCTTGTTAAAATCAGTATATCATCCTGTCTACTGTGAAACTCTAAATTACTTGCTTATAATTTAATATTAGCATTTGTGTTTGCCTTTGTTTTCCCCCAGGACTATCCTTCTCATTTTAATGAATCTAAGGAGAGTTGTTTTCCTTTTTCTAAGTAGACAAAAGGACTGTTGTTGAAAATGACCTCATTTTGGCCAGTTGTGCAGGAGAAGCACATGAACTTGGTGGTTTCCTTTCCTGATGTAATCTTTAAGAGGCACTGGTGAGGTGGTGATGCTACATGAGGCAGAAAGATCTCTAGCTCAAGACTACTTATTCTTAGGCAATTGGTTCACACATTGTGAGTTAGCTGGACATTAAATGTCATTTAGTTTGTTTTTCTTTCTTGAATTTTAAAGCCTTTGTATTTTGTCCTTAAACTGCCTACATTCTTGTTGTCTAAGTAAGATGGGTCCCCTACAAATATTTAACATGTTGTAAAATGATGAAGCAAGCAGTCCATTACGAGTTTATAAGAAATCGCCCATTTAGGTGTAATTCACCTTTCTGACTCTCAATTTTAGAGTATGGCTAGCAGTGTTTAATTATGAAACTATTAGACAAAATGTGAAGTTAGACAGATGTACAGCTGAAGATTGTTTTAGCTTTCAAAAATTTTTGTTTTCAAATAAGAATGAGTTGAATTTTTTTACCTTGTGATTTCCTGTCCTATATATATATATAAATATATATATATATTTATATATATTTAAATGATTTTTATTTTTTCCAGTATATTTGGTTTACAGTGTTCTGCCAATTTTCTGCTGTATGGCAAATTGACCCAGTCCCATACACACATACATGTATATATATACATTATTTTTCTCACATTATCCTCCATCATGCTCCATCACAAGTGACTAGATATAGTTCCTAGTGCTATACAGCAAGATCTCATTGCTTTTCCATTCCAAGCGCGACAGTTTGCATCTGTTAACCTCAGATTCCCAGTCCATCCCACTCCCTCCCCCTCCCCCTTGGCAACCACTAGTCTGTCCTTTATATATATTTTTGTTAATGTAGTATGTATAACTTTTAATATGTTTCAGTAGTATTCTTATCCATTTAAATGATGTCTGGCCTTGTATACATTAGGGAAGATATAAACCAAGTATTAAAGTGGAAATAATATATAATTTTCATGGTCTTTTTTTTTTTTTAATTTGTGTAAGACAGTTGCGATGGTTTAATTCTGTCAGCTAAGGGATACAGAAAGTCATGTTTCTGGGATTTGGGTTTCAGTTTCTTAAGTCCTGCATCCCGTATATATTGGCATTGAGTGTAAGTTCTTAATTTTGTGGGGTTGTAATTTTATTTGAGAAGCCCCCTTAGGGACCATTGCTCTGCCAGGTCCTGTCAGCCAAATCTAATTATAACTGCTTGAATAGTTATCATTACCTGTTTGCTGAGGAACTTTACTCTCATTAACAGTTGTATAAATAAAGCCACATAGTATACGTTTTTTTTTTTTGTTTTTTTTTTTTTTCCTTTAGCGTGTACTCATTAACATTAGACTTCAGTCTAACTTGAACAAGAGAATTTATTTGTACAGACTTCAAGGGAGTTTTTTTAGGAATTTTTTAGATAAACACCCTACTTTTTCTTACTAAATGGAGTTAGAACTCTTGTTTTAATAGCAAGTGTCTTGTCACTTCAGGGAGATTGTCATTGTCAGTCTCATTTCAGTGCTACAAAAGTGATTTGTGTGTGTGTGTTTTACTTCATTCTTAATTACTTGTATTGGTTTGGATTCGAACTTATGCATTTTTTTGATTTATTTAAATTTTTTTTTTGTCTTTTTAGGGCCGCACCCACAGCACATGGGGTTCCCAGGCTAGGGGTTGAATCTGAGCTACAGCTGCTGGCCTACCCACAGCCACAGCAATACCAGATTCGAGCTGCTTCTGTGACCTACACCACAGCTTATGTCAATACTGGGTCCTTAACCCACTGAGTGAGGCCAGGGATTAAACATGCATCCTCATGGATGCTAGTCAGATTTGTTTCCACCGAACCACAATGTCCTTATGCAGGTTTAATGAGACTGATGTCAGGTATGAAAATATTAATGCCTATTAATTGACTATATTCTCAGTCATGGAAATCTATTCCAGTGTTTAGTGCCTATTAGTATACTACTATTAGTGATAGTTTGTGTCCAAAGAAGGATTTCCAGATTAACCTTTTCAATTCCATCATGAGGTATTTTCTCTCTGTACACTTAATTTTAAACAATTTTACAATTGGTTAGAAATATTGTTTAAAATGAATCAATTTGTAATAAATATTTATTGGTAACCAAGTATTGGTAACTAAGTTGGAAATTACCACCAGTCCTCTGCTTAGCCAGTTCACACAAAGCGGCTATGAACCCATGTGTGTGTTGTTTTGCCTGACCTTGTCTCTTTCTTTATGTAAATAATGTAATTTATATGTTTCTGCACCTCAAATTTTTGTATGGTGCTCAGAGCACAGCAAGAAATAAGAAAACATTATGGGATCTTTTTTTTTTTTTTTCCTGGTCTTTTTAGGTCCACACCCATGGCATATGGAAGGAAGTTTCCAGACTAGGGGTTGCATCGGAGCTGTAGCCACTGGCCTATGCCACGCAATGCCAGATCCAAGCTGCATCTGCAACTTACCCAACAGCTCACAGCAACACTGGATCCTTACCCCACCGCGAGAGGCCAGGGATTGAACCCATGTCCTCAGGGATACTAGTCAGATTCGCTTCCGCTGAGCCATGATGGGAGCTCCACTTAATGGAATCTTAACTACAGATAAATCATACATAACAAGAGGAAAGGAAACACATGTTGAGTAATATTTTGCTTATTTATACAGTGCATTGGATGTATATTGGGAATCATGCAATGCAACCTATGCTTCTGTCAGGGTACAGTTTTCCAAGGAAAGTGGTTGTTGAATAAATAAAATGAGATGAGAAACCAGGAGAGCTTCTCTAAGAATGTGGTGTTTAAGGAGATATAGACTTTAACTGGATAAATAGATGGTGGAGAAATATTTAAGCAGAAGGAAGATTCTTGAGGCAAGGTATGCACTGGGTAGTCAAGGAAATCAAAGAAGTCAGTGACATGTAAGTATTCTTGTCCTTGACTTTATATTGAGGTGTGTAAACAACTTGGACCTTGGGCCTTTATTCCAAGCTGGATAGCCCATCTTAGACAACCTGGGCAAGAGTATTTTAATCTCTTAGTTTATCTGTACATATTGATCACCTTCTGTATAAGCAGCACCTATTAGGAAAAGTCCAAAAAAGTTTGAGACATATTTCTTGTGCTTTAAAATTTATAAATTAGGTGACACTCTGCATTGACTCAAAACAATCAGCTAGGAAGCAGCACCTAAATAAATGCCAGTTTGTGTTATGGCCTAACAAATTTTCTACAGATGTAGAGAAGTTGGTGATGAAAATAGTTTGGAGAGCTTTCTTTGAAGAGATGACAAACCATTTTAGGATTGTATTTTTATTGAAATAAGGAAATAGAAGGGTTTTGGCAAAGATGAAGAGATGGAAAAAAGCCTGATACCTATAGCAGAGGGGTTTTGGGTTCCCATCAAAGGACGGTAGATACCCAGCAAGGCTATGCGGTGAAAGTCCTGGAAAGTAGTCCAAAGAGTTCAAACTTGGCATAGTAGATAGTAAGGAAATGCTGGAGGCTCTTGAGAAGCTAGTGTGTTTTTAACCAACTGATAACTAATGGAAGTTATAGGTCTCCTTTCTTTATGGTTTGTTAAAAATCGTTTAGTCTGTAACAATGTGGTCAGGACATTCATCCATCTGTCTACTCCAGTGCTATTAATAAGAACCATTTAAGTAGAGAAATACTTATCAGTTACATCTTCTAAGAGTGTACCAATGAAAACAGGCAAAACTGGTGTAATTAACAAAGCTTGTAGGATAGAAACACAGTTTAACTTTGTGTACAAACAGGATGATAGAAGATTTAAGAGGTGGTGAATGAAGGGGAGCCATAAAATGTTCATGTTTAGAAAGAATGTAATTAGGGGAATTCCGTACTTTAAGGAAAACTTAATGTGGAATTTTGGCAATTTTAAAATAAAGGAACTGAGTAAGGCTAAAATAGCTAGAACCTCTTGGCTTTGTTCAACCTGAAGATTTTATAGGATGAAGAGAGACTGAGTCTAAACCCTCAGTGTCTAGGAGACTCTTGTGAGACACGTGGCAGCACCTTTACAGCAGCTGTACCTGACCAGGCTTCCCAACACGAGCTGTGCATCTTTGGGCACTGATGATTCCTATAGCAGTCTAACCATAAGGGGTGGAGAAAGCAATTAAGGCATTTTCAAAACTTCATTCTAAGTATTTTCTAAGGAAATGCTTTTTTTTTTGGTCTCTTTGCCATTTCTTTGGCTGCTCCTGCAGCATATGGAGGTTCCCAGGCTAGGGGTCCAATCGGAGCTGTAGCCACCGGCCTATGCCAGAGCCACAGCAACGCAGGATCTGGGGATCTGAGCCATGTCTGCAACCTACACCACAGCTCACAGCAATGCCGGATCCTTAACCCACTGAGCAAGGCCAGGGATTGAACCCACAGCCTCATGGTTCCTAGTCGGATTTGTTAACCACTGCGCCACGACAGGAACTCCGGAAAAATGCTATTTTTTATTTTTACTTTTACATGTGGCTTCCATCTGAGAAGTAGGCAGAGGAAGTTTGTTAATTGATAATTTCTTCTCGTGTGTGGTAGTCCCATATGTAGATTGATGCTATAGCATAGTGTTATGTTGCTCTTCAATGGCAGGAAGATGTTTATGGCATTGAACTAGTTTCTGGAACTGATGAAGGCTGACCATATTTTAGAAATGTGGCGCTTTTCACAGATGTCAAAAATCAAGTAGCTGGGTTCAGATCCTAAGACAAATTTAAATATACTCTATTTAAAATACTCTAAAGAAAGGTAACTTCCAGAGTCTGTGGTATGTTAGGTTTTTTTTGGATTCTGCTATGTGTCTTATAAATAAAATTCCAGCACTGTTATAGAAAATTACTTTTAATAAGGCTAACTTTGAAATGTACTGTACATTTGGTAGTCACTAAAATATCAAGATTTAATAATCTCTGCAAAAGTAAAGAAGTATACAGTTTTTTAAAGTAATTTTGAAGAAGGAGGTCTAAAGTGTAATAGTGGTTCTGATAACACTTTTAACCCCAAATTAAGGCAAACGTCCCATCACTAGGAATAGCTGGTCAGTTGAATGATTTCCTACTAGGAAAATACGGAAGATAAATTTTGATGCCTACTCTGTAATTTCCTGAGGATAGGAGGGATTAAGAGTAGCTTTTAAGCCTGACAGATTTGAATTCAAATCCTGGCTAACATCCTCTAATGACTGACTTAATTTCTCTGTATAATCCGTTACCTTATTTGAGAATAAAAAAATTCAATCACAGGACTGTTCTAATGGTTGAATGAGCTAATGTGCATAAATGTATTAAGTGAGGCACCACAAAATAAACAACGTAACTCTAAACTTTTGTGCCTTTTGGAAAATCACCCTCTTTGAATATAAATGTCTTCATTTATAACATGAGGAAAATATAGCATCATGGGATTGCTTTCGTCAAAACATGCCAATAAAAGGACAATAAAATGAGCCATACAGATAAGAAGTATCCATCATGCACCAATGCCATGACACTCCCAACCAAAGCTTAATAGGGACAAAAAGCCCTTCTCCCTTTGGGAAGTTGGATCTGGAATGAAAATTAGGGAATATGGACCCCCAAACCCTTCCTTCCCAGTGAATATTCCACCTATGCAATTGGGTGCAATTTTAAAAGGTATTACTTTATTATATTCCTTTTCTAATATTTCATTGTTAGTTCATAGAAATGCAACCAATATCTGAATGTTAAGCTTGTATCCTGCTACTTTGCTGAATTGATCAGATTGAGCAGTTTTTGTATGCTAGTAGGGTTTTCTATATGTGGTATCGTCATCTGCATAGAGTGGCAGTTTTACCTCTTATCTTCCAATTTGGATACCCTTTATTTCTCTGATTGATGTGGCTAGTACTTCCAATACTATGTTGAATAAAAGGGGTGAGAGTGGGCCTCCTTGTCCTGTTCCAGGTTTTAGTGGGGAAGGCATTCAGCTTTTCTCTGATGAGTATTATACTGGCTGTGGGTTTGTCATAAATGGCTTTTATTATGTTATGTTTGCTCTATACCCACTTTAGTAAAGAGTTTTTATCATGAATGGATGTTGGATTTTGCCAATGTTTTTTTCTACATCTGTGGAGATGATCATGTGGTTTTTGGCTTTTCTTTTGTTAATGTGGTATATGACTTTGACTGATTTGTGTATGTTGAATCATCCTTTGAACTTGGGATGAATCCCACTTGGTTGTGGTGTATGATCTTTTTTATGTGTTGTTGGATTTGGTTAGCTAAAATTTTGTCAAGAATTTTTGCGTCTGTATTCATCAAAAATATTGGCCTATCATCCTGATACTGGCCTATAATTTTCTTTTTTGGTGGTACTTTTGCCTGGTTTTGGTATTGGGATGATAGTGGCTTCATAGAATGTCTCTGGAAATGTTCCTTCTTCAGTCTTTCGGAAAAGTTTAAAAAGGATGGGTGTAAGTTTTTTGTATGTTGGGCAGAATTCACCTGTGAAGCCATCTGGTCCAGGACTTTTGTTTGTAGGGAGTTATTATTTTTATTATTACATATTGAATTTCTTTTCTAGTTATTGGTCTGTTCAAATGATCTCTTTCTTCTTGATTCACTTTTGATGGGCTGTTTGTCTTTAAAAAGTTGTCCATTTCCTCTAGGTTGTCAAGTTTGTTGGCTAATAGTGGTTCCTAGTATTCTCTTACAGTCTTTTGTATTTCGTCAGTATGCACTGAGATTTCTCCTTTTTTATTTCTTATTTTGTTAATTTGGATTCTGTCTTTTCTTCCTGGTGACTCTGGCCAGGGGCTGCTTATTTCTTGTAAGAAATTATAAGATTTCATGTGTTTGCACTTTCGTGGAATCCTGCCAATGCCAGGACAACTAGTGTTGAAGCCTCAGGTTGGTGGTATTGATAGCATACCTGAGAAGGCAAAAGTCTGCTTTACGAAAGGAGGCCAGGTTATTTTAAGTCATGAAAATAATACCAGAAGTGATGTTATACACCTGTCAGTTGTAACTTTGTATTGAATTTGAATGCTAGAAAAAAAGTATTCAAAAAGTATTTATCTCTTATCCATTTTTTTTGTAATACCACAAAACTCCCACTTTGAATACTTTCCCACAGGAAATTAATTTTTATTAATAGATCTATTTTTTTTCATGAATGCCTTTTGGCAATAAAAATTGAAGAGAAACGTTGCCACAGGGTTCATTTCTGTAATAAATAATGAAATATGTATGATTGAGACAAGCCAGAATGAAGTCAACTTGAAAATTAGCAGAAACTAGATTTTAAATTATAATTCTACCTTGCATTTAAATTCACAATCCTGTATTCCATGGAGCTAGGATTCCATCACTAATTAAATATGCTACATGTAACAAGAGAAACTGGGAGTCTTCTTAGTTTTATATAATGATTCAAGAGGTATAGTCAAACTTTAGAAATGTGTAATGTTAACCATTTTTGGAAAACATCAGCCTTTTGGAATTTGCCCCAGATGGTTCTCTTTTAGTATTTTTGCATTTCCTTTTTTATAGGACCCTATAACAGGAAACTTTATTGTTATGCATAAAGGTCGGTTTATTTTTGTCAGCGAATAACTCCTGAATGTAGATACAAAGTTAACTTTTTCACGTCAGATTTTATAAAATCTACTATCCAAAAGCACTTTACTTTAGAAGATGAGTTTCTCATTGTAAATATTAAAGTTTGCTAGGTCTGCTTTGAGGATTCATTTAAACTGGATAAATACATATAGTGGATGTAGAAATAGACAAAGACTTGCAGTTTTGTAGACTGCTCTAACAGATCCCAAAATTCAGTGGCTCAAACAGGATAGCAGCTTATTTCTCTCTTGAGTAACAGTCCAGATAGATTGTCCAGGTCTGTTAACACCTCTGTTGATGCCCAGCTTCCAAAGCCATTGGCTGCCATAGAAGTGATGAGAACATAACGTCAGGCTAGATATTTCCTCTTACACACGTCAAAGACATTGCTCGCATCATTCTTGCTTGCCCTCCATTGGCAATGAGGGATTAGTCACTTAGCCATAAATGTAGCAAAGTGAGCTAGGAAGTAGTTCTCTGCCTGCAGCCATCTCTCAGGCACACTTTACTTTGAGGAGGGGAGAGACAGTCTTCAGTGGACAGCCAGCAATAACTGACACAGTTCAGTTAATGTATAGGGAGAAATGTAGTTTTCAGAGCATCATTCCAGTCATTAAGACATTTTTGAAAAATAAAATTTGTGAACTGTCACATTAATCTTGTGCCAGATTACTCTCTACCATTGTAGATTCAGTCGCAATACTTGAAGTTCATAGGTTTTAGATCTCTCCCCTTCCGAAAAAATACTTAAAGGAGAAAGTAACAGTATAGCGTAAGATTGAAAAAAAAAAAAAAAAGCCTTGTTATCCTTAGGAAGTTTTCACTTGTAGCTGTTCTGTTTTCTAATTGGTTTAGTTATTTTGCTAAATTAACTACATTTAATTTATAAGTTTGTTCATAAATGTGTATTGTCCCACACTACGCTTGGTACTGCATTTCCTATTCTGTAGAGATTAATTGTTCAGAAGGGAAGTGTAGACAGTGACAATAGTGTGTAATACATGAAACAGAGGGATGGCAGAAGGAAAAAGTTTAAGAGAAGGTTTCCAAGAAGAGATGATTCCTACTCTATGGTGTAAAGAATGAATAGAAATGTTTACATTTCAAAAAGTGGAATCAGAGGAACGCTCTAGGAAGATAAAATGACATTCAAGGGCGTGGGGCCTGAGGAACTCCACACTGGTTTGATGTAAATAGAGTGAAGGTGCAAAGATGTGGCAGAGTCTTCTTGGATGCCGTACTGTTAAGTCAGCATAACCCATCTGGTGATTCTAAAACCCATGGAGTAGGTGAGTGTATTCCTGGGATTTATGTCACTGTGGAGAAGTCTTTACAAGTGATATTGTAGAATATTTTTTCTTTTAATCATAAGACACATCATAAAAAAATAAGCCAGCAGATTTATTAAGCTCATATTATGAAAACTGAATTTTAGGGTATAAGCTATTATCTGTTTTCATTATGTAATACAAGAAAGTCCAGTCTATGTTTTAATATTCAATATGTTCTAAACATTTTTTCCTATTATATACAGCAATACAAATAGCATCCATCCTTTTTCAATGAAAGAACAAGAGCTTTTTCTTTTTTACATATAAATGAGTTGAAAGACTGCATAGGTAACTTTATATCTTTATAATTTTTATATGTAACACACAATCTTATATATAGTCTTTGATAACCTAAAATAAGCATTCTTCTTTATCACAAACTATGCCAAATGAAAAAGTGATTATCATAAAACATTTTGAAAATACTTAGAAACCCAATAAAAATTTTTAGAGAAAGGTTATAGGTAACAGGTAGCTAGTTAAGAAGGTCAAGCCAGAGAGAGTAATGTGGTTAGATTTGCTTTATAGAAAGATCCCTTTCAAAGCAATTTGGTGGGTGAATTTGAAAGAAATGGGTATAGAAAGAGAGCAAAGCATGGCAAGAGGTGACTAGAGCTTGAGATTTCTAGAAATGATGGAGAGGAAAGCAGAAGGTGGATTCACGGGACACCCACTGAGGGGTGGAACTGATGATGGGTCTTAAAGAATGAGATGCCAAGGGAGAGGGAGAAGCCTAGGGTGGCTCAGGTTTCAGGCTGCAGTCAGTAAAGGTGGAGGTTGTGATAACTAGAGAACACATTGGGCAAGAGGGAGCAGCTAGAAGCAGGTGCTGAAACATGTTTTTGTTTTATAAATTTAATCAATATCCATTTATTAACATGATTACAGTAATGTTCAGGATGACTTGGATTTGTCTTAATGAATACAGACTTGTTGCAGAATCATATTTTTTCCATATGAGAACCTTTTCCCAACTCTTAGATGTCCTTCCAGATACTTTAAATCTAGCTGCTTGCTTCTGTCTCTTCATTCCGAGTGACAAACTTAAACTTAGAAATTTACTTATTGGCTCCTTAGGGAAAAGAGAGGAGGATTTGTGCTCCCAAAGATTTCCCCATGCTTCAAAAAAACCCTAGAAGTGTTTTTTCTTTTTTCAGAAGCTTCCTCTGATTTGCTTTGAAGTCTTTGTTATCAAAAGACTTAAGAGTCTCTTCAGGGCATTAGATTTGGAGTAGAAAAACTTGTATGTCTTTTCTGCTAACTTGCTGGGTTGTGTTAGGCAAAAAGCATTAGTTCTTTGGAGCTTTATTGTGCTATTTATAAAATAAAGGATTGAATTAGATCAGAGTTTCTTAAATTGGGATTGTTGACCTTATTTCAGGTGATCCATGAGCTCTTTAAAATTATATAGAAAATTCTGTGTCTGTCGATGCAAGCATTTTCCTACAATAAGATCCATAGCTCTCATTAGATTCTTATGGTTCTGGGATCCAAAAAAAAAAAAAAAAGTTTTAAAAAAACACACTGTTAGAACTATTTGAAATGAAGACTGGATTTTTTTGCCCATAAAGTTTCCATCTTTTGTTGTCAATGAAAATATTTCATGTGACATGGTATGGAATTTTCTTAGATATAGACTTTCCATTTTACACATTCATTCCTAAGTCATGCTGTGTCTTTTAGTTCTTCTGTGATCTTCTAAGATGCCATCAGTAAAATCCCAGCATCTGGAAGGAGGGGTTGGGGATGGAAGAATCAAGTGAAGTTACAGAGATCTCCAGAGGGAGGATTCTGTGTGTGGTCAAGATTCTGCCACTTGATTCAAGACTAGGAGCATATCTAGGTTTTCTTCCCTTTCCCCATGCAAGCCAGAAGAAAGGATGTTAAACTTTTGGCACAGTTCTTTGAAAAAGCTGCTAATGTCTGTCCAGACAGAGAAATTGGCTGCAGAGTACAAGTGTGCACAAAACTGGCCAAAAGCTTGTCTAACTTGGAGTAGTGACAGTTACGGAGATAAAGTGAGATAAAATGAGAATGAGTGTTGACCCTAGAACTATTTTTAATTCTGAACCTTGGCTACAGTTCCAATAAACTAACTGAAACACTCTTACAGAAAGCATAATTATGTAGTGATTACTTTTTTGCTTCTCAGTAACTCAGAATTTACTACTGGGTTTAGCTTCACTTGTGTTTGCTTAGTTAATTAACAAACAACAGTTTACTCTTTACGAAATTTATGCGGGGAGACTTCCCGTTGTGGCACAGCAGAAATGAATCCAACTAATAGCCATGAGGTTTCGGGTTCAATCCCTGGCCTCACTGAGTGGGTTAAGGATCCAGCATTGCCATAAGCTGTGGTGAAGGTCGCAGATGTAGCTTGGATCCTGCATTGCTGTGGCGTAGGCCAGCAGCCTTAGCTCTGATTCATCCCCTAGCCTGGGAATCTCCATAAGCTGCGGGTGTGGCCCTTAAATAAAAAAAAGAGATGAAAAAGAAACTTATATAGGGGAGTTCTCCTGTGGTACAGCTGGTTAAGGATCTGGCATTGTTACAGCAGTAGCTTTGGTCGCTGCTGTGGCATGGGGTTCAATCCCTAGCCCAGAAACTTCCATATGCCAAGGGTGCAGCCAAAAAAAAAAAAAAAAAAAAAAAAATTTATACACTATCTATATGGAACATAATCATACTTATTTATTAAAGCCCTGCCCCTTGACTTCCCCTTATATCCCTACCATATTCTAGAGAGTATTGGCTTTCAAACGAACTGAGGTTAAACAAAGGGGTTTGTTTGAGGTTAACAAAACCCATTTCTGCTTTGTTTTGTTTTATTAAATTGTAATTTCCCTCAGTTTATCATTATGTTTCTCCTGTACATACTTACTAAGCAGCTTGTCTTGTGACTCACTACATTAAATTCAGCAATATCTGAACTGGTCTGTAGTTTGTTCATTGAGGTAAGTCCACTCATCCCCTGGTTGGATGATGAAGGAATGTATAACTTGCAGGAATTTTTGTACCATTGAAATGAGAGATCAATTTCTATATGTGGACTATGTGTGATAGCAATAGCGGGCCCATGGTTTGGTAAAAGAGATAAATAGAACAAGGGACACAGAGCAGTAGTGCATTAGTATTCAAGTACAATAACATTATTTTGAAAAATTAAACATAAGACTCACTGGTAAAATATTAATATTAATAAGAATATTAAAAAACTACATTGAAAACACTTTCATAAGTTATAAAGTCTCAAGAACAAAAGAATTTTATATGTAATCTTTAGTTCTAATGTGATTCGTCTAAGAAATTAATTTATCAGTGATTATTTATATATTTAATGCTCAGGCATGTGTTTTGACACTTATGATCATATGACAAAGGTTTAATCTTGTTACTCTAAGTTATTTAGACATGATATACTCTTTATAAGCATTCCTTCGCATTCGCTATATAATTCATGCGGGGAATCAAGGCTATAGTATTTAACCAGTACACAGTAAATTTGTTTATATTAAACTCCTGGAAAGAAAAACCTTGAGCTCTGTTTTTATTTGGTTTGGGCACACCCCTTTACAAGCAGAGGGAGGCAGGCCACTACCCCCATGAAGTTATTTACTGCCGCTTGTTGTTGGCCTACTTGAATGTAATAAATCACTTGCAATGCACATAACATTAAATTTCAAACTATTTACTCAATGAAAGCCTTTCCAGATGCAATTGTCTCAGTGCTAGTTTATAATTATGAGTTGAGTGGTTAAATGTCTGCACTCTGCTACATAAAACACCCATAAAATTGGCATTATTTTAATAAATGAATTAAAATGCAACACTAGGAGAAATTCCTTATGCTTGATATTTAATTCCAGAAGTTGCTTCTCACCTCTGTCTTGGGTTTATCAAGTGGAGGAAGTTGGAAAGTTCAGAATTAGAGGGCGGTGATGTTACTTAAAGTAAAAATGTTAATTACTACATGTTAAACACAATAAAGCAAAATCACAGTCTTCCAGAGGTTCAAGTCCCTCCTCTGTAAAATGTTCATCATAATTTCAATGATATGAGGCCATTCTGGAGACAACTAAGTTAATAGGAGGCAGTTTGTATGAATCCTCCCTGCTATCTGTGATAAATTGAATGGATTAGGTTCCTTGTGTGAAAAATGTTTAAAAAATACGACTTACTTGACTTACTTGATATTTATATCTATGCCTCTATTTACCTGCAGCGTGCTTTCCTTTATACAGTAAATAAATCCTAAAAGTTGACTAAAAATGATAGGAAATTATTTAAACTAGTATTCAGCAAACTTTTACTGTAAAGGAGCAGACTGCAAACAATTTAGATTTCACAGGTCATATAGAGTCTCTGCCATATATTCTTTTTTCCCCCTTATTTTTAACCCTTTAAAAATATAAAAGTCATTGTCAGCTTAAGGATTGACCAAAAATACGCCATGAAGCCAGATTTGACTCATTAATTATACTCTGCTGACCATTGACTTATACTGATGTTATGAATAGTAGTTTAAATGCTTCATAGGTGATTTATGTATAAAGAGATTATGAAAAGAAATTGGCAACAAATCTTTCTGATAGGCTAATACATCTTCAATTTTTATCCTATGATTAACCTACATTTGTATTGTAAGTTTTACTTAAAGCTGAGCATAAATAAAAGACAAGCTACCAGCAGTAGCTTGCCCTAAAAGCTGAATTTCTAAATACATAAAATAAAAAATGTCAATTATTTTGATAATTTAGGCAATCAAAAGCACACCGTAATGTGCAGAGTCAAATTTATACTGGAGAACATACAACATTGGTTTTATTTCTTTCTGAAAAATACGTTGAACTTTCTAGGAAGCATACATTAGTTAGAAATTTAAAAAAAATTTAACTTAAAAAATAAACCCCATCAATATTTATGCATATATTTTGAAGAAAGCTTATAATATATATATTATGTATAATAAGATCTTTATTGAGTTAGTAATACTAGTTTTATACAAATAAAAATCAAACATTTAAAGGTCAAGATAGTGGTTATTTTTCCCGTGTCCACTATCATGTGTATTGTATGTGTGTGTATCCATTAAAATGTGTAAAATTTATATAGTTTATGAATTTTTACATAGTATTTCAAAATCTATAAGAATTGTGTCTAGACTATCAAGCAAAGAAAATGAAAATTGAGTGCTCCCAAGCTGAGTTTTGGCAAGTTGATGATTTCACGCAGTGATTTCTGTTTTTGAAGCTCTTTTGTTTTGTATTTGTTAGGAATCAAAATAAATATATGATTTACTTATTTGACTCATCCAGGTGTTAGGAGACACAACATCCACCTCATTTACATTTCTTTATTGTACCATCCTGTGAATCTTGCAAGGTGTCTTTAGCAGAATTTTGAAAAAGCAATTATTTGTTGATTATTTTTTATTAGTGTTTGGAAGATAGGTCTCTAGGTATTTTCTTCCAGCATGTGATACTCAAGAAATGTTGCTGACTGACGGTCTTAACTCTCACTCAGTTTTTTTTTTTTCTTTTGTAGTGTCATTGTTCTCTTAATTCAAAGATGGCAAAATCGAATGCACTTCCTTTTTAATACCAGATTTCTAATACGAGATGAAAAGTCATTAAAAAGCCATGGTTTGTGCTTTCAAAATGTGCCAAGGGATTTGTGCAGGTTTAATCCTGACACTTAGCATCCTCAACAATGGTGATTTGTCACCAGAATTACTTCAACATCCTCCACTGAATAGCCATTCTATTAATCTTAACAATATTCTCCTTAATAAAACAGAGGGGTTTTTGTTTTAATAGTTAAAATAAATTAAAAAAATTTTAAAGTAAAAAGGAAGTTGATTATCCGTAAATTGAAGGGAAATAAAAGTATTAAATAATCCTCTAAATACTCCATTGAAATTATGTAGTACAGGGTTTTTGATATTTCTGTCATTAACAAATCATTTTGATTTTGTTAAATCATTTTTTTAAAATATTCAAGTATAAAAGATTTTACATAATTAGGGTGCACAATGCTCTGACTCTGTCAAATAGAGAGTACCAGCATTATTGTAGGTAGAATTATCCAATGAGATAAAATTAGCTGCTATTAATACTTGATTTTTTGGTTTAGAAGGCTAAATGATTACATAGGTGTGCTTAGGGAGTTCCCGTCGTGGCTCAGTGGTTAACGAGTCTGACTGGTATCCATGAGGCTGAGGGTTCGATCCCTGGCCTTGCTTAGTGGGTTGGGGATTGGTGTTGCTGTGAAGTATAGTGTAGGTCGCAGATGAGGCTCAGATCCTGCATTGCTATGGCTGTGGTGAAGGCTGGCAGTTGTAGCTCTGATTTGACCTCTAGCCTGGGAACTGCCGTATGCCGTGGGTCTGGCCCTAAAAAGGCAAAAAAAAAAAAAAAAAAAAAAAAAAGTAGAACTTAACTGCAATTTTTATGCCTGAATTTGCCAGTAACCTAAGGAACTATTTTAGTGTATAGGGATAGCACACATTATGTTTGAAAATAATATTGTTATGTTTGTGGGCTAAATTTTGAAGAAATGGAGGATGTAAGATTAGGGCCTTGATTTCCTCACTACTGACATGCCCACCTGTACATCGATGCAGTATTGCTTACTAATGAGAGATCACTGCAGTGCCATGAAGAGGACATGTGTGTGTTTGCAGTGCCTTTCCTGCAGCGTGCTGTTGTACATCTTGCATCCTGCAAGACTCTCATAGACTGGCTCTCATTTGCACTCTATTCTGCCACAGCATGGAGAGCCAGTCTATGAGAGTCTATTCTGCTGTGGCAGAATAGAGTGCAAATGTCTCCACCTCTTTGGCATTTAAATCCTTGACATTCTGTGTCCTCGACCAGGAGGAGCCAAACCCGGCTACTCAGGGCTTATCTGGAAAGCATTTAAAAAGAGAGATTCCTGGGATTCATTTCAGGTGAATGTGACTCAACTCAGTTCCATCCACATCACTGATGACTTGGTTCTTGGTGACTTGGTAAAACAAGCCATGTGTGGACCTAATGATTTTTAATTCCATCTTTGTTCTTCTAAATCCTGGTTTCATTACAAATGTATGAAATTGTGACTTGAGTCTGCTATCGATTTGCCTTTGCTTACTACAGTACTGATACCACAGTTATAGTGACTCACAAAATGCTGCTTGTGGACTAGAGAGGCTGCTCAGAGGTTAAAGTTTTGTTTCTGCAGATTAAGTATAAAATGGAAGAAATTTTCTAACTTGGAAATAGCTAATTTTAAAAGTAAATTTGAGGCTTTACTGATCCTTAACACACAGTATTCATTTTTCTGGATACCAAGCCTAAAAGGTACATTAAATGTTTCAAAAACTTTTGAGACAGCATTTTATTTTTGTTACCATTGAAATTGTTTCCTCCAATGCACGAAGTAGAATGTTTTGCCTATAGTTTATTGCTTATCCACTTATTTTACTGTAGCATATCAATTAGTTTTTATTGTGTTTGGCAGGCTTGTTTATTTAAGAAGATTTTGAAGAGCATTTACAAAATATCATTTGGCAAGAAAATTAAAAAAAAAAAATCTGACCCTACTCCAAAGGTCTGCCTCAGGACCCTTTCCTGAGGTGTTACTTACTAGAAAGGGTTACAAGCCAGAGCTGACAGTTATTTCCAGATAAGTCTTAGTTCTCTTGCCAACTAGCCCGGTTCTCTTGGGCGCTGTCTGGTTAATCTGGGCTGCACATCTATTGTCATCTAGTTTAAGTTCTTAGACTCAAACATATTCTACAAAGGGCCACTCCTTCTTTTCATGCACATGCAGAATTTTTGTGTTGTTGTATTCACACCATAAAATATTACAGAAAAGATCCCTATATGCTTTACAGCAAAACATATAAATTTGGATATGAAGTATATATCTTGCAGTTTATTTATTTACTTACTTAGGCCATACTTCACCTTGTGGAAGTTCCCAGACCAGAGATCCAACCCAAGCCACAGCAGCGACACAAACCATTGCAGTGACAATTCCAGATTCTTAACCTGCTGCACAACAAGGGAACTCAACTTGTAGTTTATTGTGAATTCTATATACAGCTGTATATCTTATACCGCCTTTGTTTCACTTCCCTTGTAATGTAAGTTGTAATGGATGAATCTTTTAGTAGTAGAACCATGACTCCAAATGTCATTCATTGCAAAGGCATCATTAAGAAGGACAGCTTGTGATGGCCAGTCCTTAGAGGAGAACTTTGTGTATCATAACTTCGTTAGGATACAAGGATGACTAAAATGAATATTATCTGTCTGGAGATTAATAAGTACTCTGTATTTACCCACAATGCATAGTTTTTCTTCATAATCACACTCTAAATATTTTCTTTTGGCGAAGATTGATAACTATTTCACTGTTGAGAAAAAGAATCACATTAAATGAAAATGAGAATTACAGTTTCAGAGTAGAAAACATCCTAAGTTTTTGTGGAGGTTATGTTTTTAAAAGAAAAAATATGTTACATCTCGGCCCAAGAAATAGCAACAACAATAGCAAAAGACAAAAGACAAAAAAAAAAGAAAAAAAAAAATGGAGTTCCCGTCATGGCGCAGTGGTTAACGAATCCGACTAGGAACCATGAGGTTGCGGGTTCGGTCCCTGCCCTTGCTCAGTGGGTTAACGATCCGGCGTTGCCGTGAGCTGTGGTGTAGGTTGCAGACGCGGCTCGGATCCCGCGTTGCTGTGGCTCTGGCGTAGGCTGGTGGCTACAGCTCTGTTTCAACCCCTAGCCTGGGAACCTCCATATGCCGCGGGAGCGGCCCAAGAAATAGCAACAACAATAGCAAAAGACAAAAGACAAAAAAAAAAAAAAAAGAAAGAAAAAATATGTTACATCCAACTGTTGTGTAAAAAAACTTACAAGGGGCTATAAAAGAAGTTGCACTGGGGGAGATGAGATGTGCCACATAATTAATTTCTGTATGAGACTGTATAAATGTAAAGTGGAATAGACAATATTGAGAACTAGAAGAGACATAATTTCTGCTTGAGGTGACTGAGAAATGCTTCATAGAAGAGATATCAACATTAGATGTACTAAGATTTAAAAATTGGAAGGACCACAAATTTTGGGAATGAGGATAGGAACTCAATTGCCACTATAATAATAGAGTGTGACAGGCCTGACACATAGTTGGCACTCAATAAATATTTATAAATTATGACTGAATGTTGGATTTTAACCACAGAAAAATTGGTATAATGAAAGTAATAGGAGATTTTCTTAGGCAAGTAAGGACAAAAATGGTGGAAGCCTTAAGATACATGTTCAAATGCCTTCATTTATTCTTTGATCAAAATTATTTTTTGGATCTGTACTATGTACTAGAATTGTGAAATACACTAAAATAAGAAAAACATGTTACAACCATCAAAGAGCTTAGAGTATAACTTAATTTAGGTAGGAAAAATTCATATTTATTTTTCTTCAGAGTGAGGTACCTTTACTTGATCAATTTTTGAACACAGATAATTAAGCCACTACTGTGTAAATGACATCAGTGATATAAAAACTGTCCTTGGTAAAAAACAAAACAACAAAAAAAACACACATGAAAAGATATTAAACATCACTGATTATTAGAGAAATGCAAATCAAAACCTCTATGAGTTACCACTTTACACCAGCCAGAATGGCTATCATCCAAAAGTCTACAAACAATAAGTGCTGGAGAGGGTGTGGAGAAAAAGGAACCCTAGTACACTGTTGGTGGGAATGTAAATTGGTGCAACCAGTGTGGAAAGCAGTATGGAGATTCCTCAGAAAACTAAAAATAGAACTACCATTTGATCCAGCAATCCCACTCCTGGGCGTCTATCCAGAGAAAACCATGACTCGAAAAGACACATGTACCACAATATTCATTGCAGCACTACATGCAGTAGCCAAGACATGGAAACAACCTAAATGTCCATCAACAGAGGAGTGATAAAGAAGGCATAGTACATATACACATGGGATACCACTCAGCCATTAAAAGGAAAGAAATGACAGCCTTTGCAGCAACATGGATGGACCTAAGAATTATCATGCTAAGTAAAGTCAGTCAGAAAATGAGACACCAGCATCACATGCTATGACTTATATGTGGAATCTAAAAAAAGGACACAATGAACTTCTTTGCAGAACAGATACTGACTCACAGAGTTTGAAAAACGTGTGGTTTCCAAGAGACAGGTTGAGGGGTTTGGGGGGATGCACTGAGAGTTTGGGATGGAAATGCTGTAAAATTTGGTTGTGGTGATTGTTATACACCTATAAATGTAATAAAATTCATTAAAAAAAACTGTCCTTGGTAGGGTCATGCACAGAAGAATGTGAGTGTGTGTGATTAGGGAGGTAAAGTGGCTGTTGTAACCACATGCATTTATATCAGGCTAGTGATAGAAGTTTTAATTTAAAAGATGAATCCTTGGGAGTTTATAAAGGAAACAGACAAGAAGCATGTAGTGTAAGTCGGGCAAATGCTTTTCCAGGAGCCAGGGAGCTCCTTCTCTGAGAGAAGATGGGTGTGACACTTGTGAGATCACCCTAGTTTCGTAATTTCAAATTTGTTCATTGAGTTCCATGAACATCTGTAAAAGCTAAGTTATGCTCAAGATTTCATTTGGTTGCTTATGGCTTTTATCTTCAGTTTTCTATAAATCATTTACTATTTTGTTGTTATTCGAAGATGTCTTTAAATAGAAATGCCTGCAATGATAAACAGAGATACTGATGGACAGCATATAAAGTATGAGTTTGTGGCCAACTCCAGTAAGCACAGTAGTTACTCCTTCCCAAAATGTCCTGGTCCTAATTCCTGGAACCTGTAACTATGTCACCTGACGTGGGAAAGGTGAATTAAGGTAACAAATGTAAGTACGGTTACTAAACAGCTGATCTTAAAATAGGGAGATTATCCTGGATAATATGAGCAGGCCCACTGTAATCACAAGTGTCCTTAAAAGTGGAAGAAGGAGGCAGAAGTATCAGAGTGATAGGAAGTGAGAAAAAGACTTGACCAGCCATGTCTGGCTTTGAAGATGGAAGGGGCCACAAGCCCAAGAATGTGAACAAAACTCGAGAGCTGTATAAGGCAAAGGAAGTGGATTCTATGCTAAAGCCTTTAGCACAGTGACACCTTTGTCAGTCTTCTAAGAGACCTATAAGATGGTAAATTTGTATAGTTTTAAGCCACTGTATTTGTGCTAATTTGTTATGGCAGCAAAGAGACAACTAATACGTAAACATTTAATAGTAAGGATAATTGATAGATTACTGTTAAAAGAGGTTTGAAACAAAATATATCAGTGACACAAGGAATTATAGAATGGAATGTCAAAATTATTAGAATTTAATCTCACTTTAAATCACAATCTTGTGTAGAATGTATAATTTTAAATATAAGTATAGCGTACTCTAAATATTTTTTAATCCTTACAGATGAAGCAACAATTTTAATCAAACCAAAATGAAGTAATTAATATAATTTAAGGAGTCTAAAAGGGGAATATATGTTTTTAAATATGAAAACAAGATTATAAACATGCCAGCCTCAGATTAATTAGATCTCAAAGAGTATAATAAAGTATCTCAAATCCAGGGAATTATGTTCTATAGGTTATGATCTTTGTGGAGATATATACCCTACCCTTTGTAAATTCTTGAAGTTTCTGAAATTCAAAGTAAGTGTGTGTGTCTGTGTGTAGGATATGCGCTTAAACAAAATATGAATTGTTTGGGGGGGGGGGTTGCCAAGAAAGCATTAATGAGATTTCCCAGGAGGACTTTTTTTTTTTTTTGGTGTTGGGACTGGTATTGAATGAATGACTGTAAACATTTTTAAAATTTAAAGTGAGGCATGATGCAAAATACATTTTGACTTTCTGTTTGTTTGTTTGTTTAGGGCCACACCCATGGCTTATGGACGTTCCCAGGCTGGGGGTTCTATAGCTGCTGGCCTAAGCCACAGCCATAGCGACATGGGATACAAGCAGTGTCTGTGATGTACACCACAGCTGACAGCAACATGGGATCCTTAACCCACTGAGCGAGGCCAGAGATTGAACCTGCATATTCATGGATACTAGTCGGGTTCATTACCTCTGAGTCACCACGGGAACTCCCCATTTTGATTCTTAAGGAAAATGTGCAGTTAATAGTTTCTCATGAATTTTGATGAAAATCTCATGAAGGTTGTCATTGAGGAAGTAGAAGCCAGTTGTCCTTTCAGACATGTTACTTTGAAAGACTTCATTTTGCCTTCCTCTGTCTTCTATCCACCTATCAAGTGAACTTCTAGACTCTACCCGGAGAATTTTGAATCTAGGTATCACAGAAAGTTTCTGGGATGTGAAACATGATTTAATAACTGGCACATGATTTAATAACTTTGAGTGCCTCCACATTTAAGCTTAACTTACAAAGCATGTTTCCAAGTAGCTTAAGTGTTTCAAAGTTAGACAACAAATCATCTGTACTGTGGCTGTTTTATAGAGTAAAACAGAATATCAGATTTGGAAGAGCCATTTGTTTCTCAGACTTGTGAGTGATAGTCTCCTTAAAATCAGAAATTTTCTCATTTAATAAAACTACATTGATAGATTGAGATTGAAAACACCCAAAGTTAAACCCAACTCTTAGCTGCTTACATTACCTTTGGATTTAAATTTCTTTATTATTAATTGGATCCTTATCTGCTCTGCCTTCTTCTCTGGCTATTGTGAAGCTCAAATGACATACTATATTGGAAACTAATGTGAAATAACATGACGCATAGATTTCCAGGTATTATTTTCTCCACCCTCCTCCCCCAAGAAATGGATTACTGCATGATCAAATTTATTTGCAAAATGATGTTACTGTATTCCACTCACAGATATTCACAATTTGTAGTCACAGGCAGTAGTCAGGGAGTAAAGAAGTTTCATTATTTCTTAACTCTTAGTTGACCATGACACCCTTTGATCACAGAACATACTATATATATCAAGTAGCATTATTTGGAAAAAAAAAATGTCTTTGCACAGAAACGTACACATGTGGAAACAGAGACCTCAGGAACTTATGGCTTAGGCATAGGGAAGGAGATCCCATACCTTCATACTCAGTAAAATTCCCAACTAATTCCTTTATTTTCTTTTTTCATTTGACAGGTAGAGAACCACAGAGGTTTATGATGTTTCTGAGGGTTTTTAGAGAGAATTCTTGGTACCTTTATTTATTTGTTTGTTTGTTTGGCTTTTTAGGGCCTCACCCGCAGCATATAGAAGTTCTCAGCTAGGGGTAGAATTGGAGCTGTGACCGCTGGCCTACATCACAGCCACAGCAACACCAGATCCAAGCTGCATCTGCAAACTACACCACAGCTTATGGCAACACCAGATCCCCAAGTCAGTCAGCGAGGCCAGAGATCAAACCCACATCCTCATGGATACTAGTCAGATTCGTTTCTGCTGTGCCACTAAAGGAAGTCCCAAGAATTCTTAGTATCTTTAATTTCATAACTTTATTTTTTTATTGTTATTGCTTTTATGTCCTATTATTATTTTGCCCCATTTGATTCTAATTAGCTGATTTTCAAAGTGATAATTCTAGTAAAAATTGTGCATGCTGTCATTTATTTTGAATACATAGTAATAATTTGACAGAACCGTATTTGAGACCAAAATCAGACAAGCTTAGTTTTGTAGAAAATTTAGATAAGGTTCAAAAGCTCTCCTCAATGTGTACAATTGTATGGTAATTTAATCCTGGGACATTTATTGAAAAAAATTGTGTGTAAATTTCATATGCTACATGAGACTATAAATCAGCTACATGAGTTTGTTTCCCCTTGATTGCAGCTATTACCATAGTAACATGTAACCATAGTCATGTTTCCAAGAGCCATCAGTCCCATTTAGACAATATTGATCTGTGGGTTGAAAGCCTGATTTTTTTAGTGTTCATGCTTTATCTCTTAATTGTCATGATATTTCCATAAAGTAGTATTAATTTGTGTTCCACTTTTATAGATAAGGAATCTGAACCATTGTATTCTCCTGACACTCCTATTTGTTAAATTAAGCAAGATGCTGTTTTTCTTGTTACCTGAATCCAAGAGCCACTTCTGATTACTCTCTATGCCGTAGTACTTCTAATTCTTCTATAGCTGTGGCATTTCCCACTTTGTTGATTCATTCTTACTGTGACCACTGTAATGTAAGTGCCGTATGCCTCTTGTCAGGAGCTGGAATAGTTCCCTAGGTCATCCCTCTACTTTGTCCTTTCTAAAATCTCTTTGCATCCCACAGCTAAAATACCTCACCACATCTCCTGATTCCATTACCCATACCATCGGCACTGTGTTGTGCTGCTATTAAAAGAGCAGTGATAGGCATGTTAGCACTTTGCATGTGCCTATAGAAACCATGTCTAGTCATTCTCCATCAGAGGGAGATAGATTTCATTCATATTACTTCTACTGGAATTGTGTTCAGTGTTCTATGTTGCATATCCAGTAAGCTTATGTGTACTTCAGGTAGCCATGAACTTGTTTCTGTAGACAAATACTTACCATCTTACTTACCCCTGTCTTAAATGCACCTCATACATGTACATAAGTTTCTCTGCTACAATTTCTTGGCCTTGTATTTCTACAGATTTCAGTCTCAAAATTGTTGCTTAAGGGTTTTTAATTCCCTGGGTGTCTTAAGAAAAAAATCTTTCCTGAATTGTGGTAATTTTCACCTTCTAAATGCCCAACATTTCAATCACTTTTACTTTCAAGTGCTTCATTCCCAGAGAAGAAAATTGTCTATAGATGGGTTGGTTGTATTTGTGTTGTTTAATTTCTAAAATGGGGTGATAATGATGGTAATGATCAGATTCAAACTTTGCATACTGCCTGCTATGTACCACACACTAGTTTGAGTACTTCGTACTCATTAACTCAGCCACTTATAAAATAAGGAATATTTTATAAAACTGCCAAGCCTACCTAGTTACAAATATTTACTACCATTTTTTTCTTGGTGTATTTCAGGCATTTATTATTCATCTTTAAGTCTTGGTGAAATCTTATTATGATCCTTGTTTGAACATGAAGAAACTAAGTTATAGGTGAGCTAGGGTTGAGATTCATTATTTTTTCTCTGGTTATTTTAGAGTGCATTAATGTGCTAAAATCAAAAGTGCTTAAAATCTCATTAGAATTTAACAGGATAGGATTTTGAATTATACATTGTTCTCAAGAGGAGATTTATTATGTATTTATAACATAGATGTTGCATTTTGAGTAAGCTAGGAAGGTAACCAAAGAAATGTAAAATATTAGTGTGTGAATACAAAACTAGGAAAACTCTTCTCACAGATTTTGCTTTTCTTAAATTAGAATATTTTGAAACTTTTTTTTTTTTTGTCTTTTTGCCTTTTCTGGGGCTGCTCCCGTGGCATATGGAAGTTCCCAGTCTAATTGGAGCCGTAGCTGCCAGCCTACACCAGAGCCACAGCAATGCGGGATCTGAGCCGCATCTGCAACCTAACCACAGCTCATGGCAATGCTGGATCCTTAACCCACTGAGCTAGACCAGGGACTGAACCCACAACCTCATGGTTCCTAGTCATATTCGTTAACCACTGAACCATGACGGGAATGCCTGGAACTGTTTTTTATCAAAGACTAACTCAAAATTCAACAGTTTTATCAGCATGTATATCTGAACTTTTCATATTTCAATGTATTAAGTCTTTCTCTGCCCATACAGTCTATAGGACATTATTCTTGACATTAAAAACTTTTCCATTTTAAGTGTGGTCCTGTATTTAATTTATATTGAACTTGGGAGATGAGTACATGCATACTTTGTCCTCAGTGGAAGATTCAGGCTTGTCTATTTCACTTGTACAAATGCTTCATGGGAGCTTTTCTTATGAGGTATTTTCAAATGTAGAAAATAAATAATCTTCCCAACACTAATAATTACTATCCTGTGAAGGATAAGAATTATAGTGAAAGGTAGAATATATATAATGCTTTTCTGGTTTGCCCTTTAAAATGAAATGTTTTAATATTCATATTTACATAGCTCACTGAAATCTCTTGTGTTTAATATTTTAGACTTGTTAGTCTTTGTGGAAAACTAAATCAAAAGTTCTGTACAGCTGTTAGCTCCTTTAGGGTTTATTTTCTTATCTCATTTACATAAGTTAGAGAACAAAATATAGGAAAGTTGCTCCTTACTATTTTGCATAAAATTCAGATGTCAAGTCCTGATTAAATATTTAAGAAATTTTAAGATTAAAGCCTACTATCAAAATATTTTACTCTTTATAAATTGTTATAAAATAGTTTTATTTTTCTTATAAAAGATGAAGGAAGATAACGGGGTTTTGTGGGTACTTAATGCTGCTGTAGCTCAAAAACAGCCGTAAACAAACAGCAAATGGATAAATGGCCATGTTCCAGTGGTACATCAATTGCAAAACAGGGGTAGCCTTGACTTGAGGGCCATAGTTTGCTGACCCCTGGTTTAAGATCTCAACTGACATGGAAGTAGGAAGATGCAGGAAACAGCATGTTGACCAAGTGGGGAGGATCAGCTAAACAAAGTTTACGAGCCTTAGATCCATCAGCCAACTTTAGGCATTAATGTCCAAAATGTTGTGCTTTGGCTCCATTTTCTTGTGAGGTATCTCAGACCTGTCTTTAGTGCATAAGTCATACTAGGTACTCAAAAATTGTTTTTTTAAAAAATGGATGGCTAAGTAGTATTCCATTGTGTATATGTACCACATCTTCTTAATCTATTCATCTGTTGATGGACATTTAGGTTATTTCCATGTCTTGGCTATTGGGAATAGTGCTTCAATGAGCATACAGGTGCATGTATCTTTTCCAATGCAAATTTTGTCTGGATATATGACCAGGAGTGGGATTGCTGGATCATATTGTAGTTCTCTGTTTAGTTTTATGAGGTACCTCCATACTGTTTTCCATAGTGGTTATACCAATTTACATTTCCAGCAATGGAGGAGAGTTCCCTTTTCTCCTCATCCTCTCCAGCATTTGTTATTTGACTTATTATTTTTTTTTTGTGCTAGGTAGAGCTTTCATTTATTCATTTAACAAACATATGTTAATCGCTTTTTTTTTTATTTTCCCACTGTACAGCAAGGGGGTCAGGTTATCCTTACATGTATACATTACAATTACAGTTTTTCCCCCACCCTTTCTTCTGTTGCAACATGAGTATCTAGACATAGTTCTCAATGCTATTCAGCAGGATCTCCTTGTAAATCTATTCTAAGTCGTGTCTGATAAGCCCAAGCTCCCGATCCCTCCCACTCCCTCCCCCTCCTATCATCTTTCTCTCAACATTGTGTTTGTGAGGTTTATTCCCACCAGCAGTGCAGGAGGGTTCCCTTTTCTCCACAGCCCCACCAGCACTTGTTATTTGTGGACTTATTAATGATGGCCATTCTGACTGGTGTGAGGTGATAACTCATGGTAGTTTTGATTTGCATTTCTCTTATAATCAGCGATATTGAGCATTTTCTCATGTGTTTGCTGGCCATCTGTATATCTTCTTTGGAGAAATGTCTATTCAGGTCTTTTGCCCATTTTTCCATTGATTGATTGTTTTTTTTGCTGTTAAGTTGTATAAGTTGTTTATATATTCTAGAGATTAAGCCCTTGTCAATTGCATCATTTGAATCTATTTTCTCCCATTCTGTAAGTTGTCTTTTTGTTTTCTTCTGGGTTTCCTTTGCTGTGCAAAAGCTTTTCAGTTTGATGAGGTCCCATGGGTTTATTTTTGCTCTAGTTTCTATTGCTTTGGGAGACTGACCTGAGAAAATATTCATGATGTTGATGTCAGAGAGTGTTCTGCCTATGTTTTCTTCTAGGAGTTTGATGGTGTCCTGTCTTATATTTAAGTCTTTCAGCCATTTGGAGTTTATTTTTGTGCATGGTGTGAGGGTGTGTTCTAGTTTCATTGCTTTGCATGCAGCTGTCCAGGTTTCCCAGCAATGCTTGCTGAATAGACTTTCTTTTTCCCATTTTATGTTCTTGCTTCCCTTGTCAAAGATTAATTGACCATAGGTGTCAGGGTTTATTTCCAGATTCTCTATTCTGTTCCATTGGTCTGTCTGTCTGTTTTGGTACCAGTACCACACTGTTTTGATGACTGTGGCTTTGTAGTATTTCTTGAAGTCTGGGAGAGTGATGCCTCCTGCTTTGGTTTTTGTTTCTCAGGATTGCTTTGGCGATTCTGGGTCTTTTTGTGGTTCCATATAAATGTTTGGATTGTTTGTTCTAGTTCTGTGAAAAATGTCATGGGTAATTTGATAGGGATTGCATTGAATCTGTAGATTGCTTTGGGTAGTATGGCCATTTTTACAATATTGATTTTCCCAATCCAGGAACATGGAATATCTTTCCATTTCTTTACATCTTCTTTGATTTCTTTGATTAAAGTTTTATAGTTCTCGGCATATAGGTCCTTCACCTCCTTGGTCAGGTGTATTCCGAGGTATTTGATTTTGTGAGGTACAATTTTAAAAGGTATTGTATTTTTGTATTCCTTTTCTAATGTTTCATTGCTGGTATACAGAAATGCAACTGACTTCTGAATGTTAATCTTATATCCTGCCACTTTGCTGAATTTATTAATCAGTTCAAGGAGTTTTGGGGTTGAGTCCTTAGGGTTTTCTAGGTATAGTATCATGTCATCTGCATACAGTGACAGTTTGATCTCTTCTCTTCCTATATGGATGCCTTTTATTTCTTTTGTTTGTCTAATTGCTGTGGCTAAGACTTCTAAAACTATGTTGAAGAGCAGTGGTGAGAGTGGGCATCCCTGTGTTATTTGACTTATTAATGATAGCCATTTTGACAGGTGTGAGGTGATACCTCACTTTAATTTTGATTTGTATTTCTCTGATAATTAGTGATGTTGAGCATTTTTTCATATGCCTGTTGGCCATCTATATTTTTCTCTGGAGAAATGTCTATTTTGGTCTTATGCACATTTTTCAATTGGGTTTGTTTTTTTGCTGTTGATTTGTATAAATTGTTCATATATTTTGGAAATTAAGCCATAAAAAAGAACAAAATAATGCCATTTGTGGCAAGATGGATGGAACTGGATATTCTCATACTAAGAGTCTAAAAGAGAAAGACAAATACCATATGATATCACTTATATGTGGAATCTAACATATGGAATAACTGAACCTATCTATAGAACAGAAACAAACTCCTGGACATAGAGAACAGACTTGTGGTTGCCAAGAGGGAGGGGAAGCGAGTGCGATGGATTGGGAGTTTGGAGTTATTAGATGCAAATTGTTGCATGTGGAATGGGTAAGCATGAGATCCTGCTGTATAGCACGGGGAACTATATCCAATCACTTGTGATGGAACATGCTGGAAAGTATTATGAGGAAAATAATGTACATATATATGTATAACTGGGCCACTTTGCTGTACAGCAGAAAATGACAGAACATTATAAATCAACTATAATAAAAGTTTTCCTTAAAAAAAGAAAAAAATAAATGAACATCTCTTAGCAGCTAGTGACCTCCAAATTAAAAAAAAAGTTATAATAAATGTGTCCTAAATTATTGAAACCTATACATAGGAAATTCTGGTAGATATTTGCCTCTCATGAATGTTTCCCTATGAAATAGAAAAGTGGTTCCTGGAATTCCTGCTGTAGTGCAGTGGATTAAGGATCCAGCATTGCTGCAGCTGTGGCATAGGTCGCAGCTGTGGCTCAGATTCAGTTCCAGGCCTGGAAACTTTCCATATGTCCCAGGTGTGGCCATGTAAAAAAAAAGAAGAAGAAAAGGGTGTTCCTACAAGACAGAGATAAAAAGTCTTATATAAGGTTGTGGTTTTTAAACTATGCTCTGCAGGGATATTTGACAGATCTCCCCTGGGGCTTTTGTGAATTGAAGGTGGGCCAGAGAAGGACTTCTTCCACCCTATTTCTTCAACTGAGGCAATCAACTTGATAGTTTTTTTTTGTTTCTGCATGTTAGTTTATATGAATAAAGGAAACAAAATAATACTTCTTAAAAACCAATCACATAATAGTAAAATAGTAATGTAAATAGGGTATATACATTTTCATTCTTTCTAGCCTGTGTAGTATTCCTTTGGGTATAATTTATTGAGAGCAATAATTCTACATGACTTTTTTTTTTCTTTTTAGGGCCACACCTGAAGCATATGGAAGTTCCCAGGATAGGGCTTAAATCCACTGCAGCTGCCGGGCACAGCCCCAGCAATGCCTGTTCCAAAGCTTCATCTATGAGCCTATATGGCAGAGCATGGCAACGCTGAATCCTTAACCTACTCAGTGAGGCCAGGGATCAAAGCCACACCCACATTCTCATCACTAATCAGGTCCTTTTTTTTTTTAATGTATATCTCAGACATTTTATTTATTTTATTTTTTATTTTATTTTTTTATCTTTTTAGGGCCACAGTGTGACATATGGAAGTTCCCAGGCTAGGGGTAGCTGCTGGCCTATGCCACAGCCATGGCAACTCCAGATCCCAGCTGTGTCTGCGATCTACACACAGCTGCCTGATCTTAAACCCACTGAACGAGGCCAAGGATTGAACCCACGTTGTAATGAATATGAGTTGGGTTCATTACTGCTGAGCCATGACGGGAACTAGTCGGGTTCTTAACCCGCTGAACCCTAATGGGAACTCCTTCTACTTTTTTATCAAATAATTTTAATGATGGATAAATGTCTTAAAGTAATCTTAAAGTTAATTATGTCTGTGGGAAGTATGTCTGACCAGACTATGAATCTGTTGGCCATGGCACTTCTCTGTATTTTGTAGCAATTTTTCTTTGGAAAAACAAAGCAACTAGTCCTGGAATTCCAAAATAGAAAATTATGCCAATATCTAAATTGGGAATATTTAAGTTATAGTAACTCTTAAGCAATATAGCAAATTTCATTCTGGGTAACATCAGAAATACAATTTGCATTCCTGACTTCCTTTATGGATCAATTTTGTTAAGTGCCTACCATATGCTAGACACTATGGATCTGAAGGCATGTTTAGTCTAGGTGCAGAGAGAAAGGAAAAGCACCCGATTTTGGTATTACATTTATATGTTAAATTACTTTAGTATTAATATTTGCTCAGAAAAAACTTCAGGATTAAAGTAGCATTTTGATTTAACTTTTTTCTGCAGTAGAAAGAAAATCAGTGGTAAAATATATATGAGAGTTAACTTCATAAAGTGTATTTGAGCAGGACTTTCTTAAAACTTCTGTTTAAACTTTAGAAAAATTCTGATGTGGATAGGGAAGGTTTAGAAGTGGACATGTTGGGTTTTGCTATCTCTCTTTTGCAGATGAAGAGAAAATGAGAACTGGGGAAGCTAATTGAGATACTGATGGTCAGAGTATTTTTACATCACAGATCTTCAACTAAAATGTCAGTTCTTCTTTCTTCATATTCTTTCCAATACTGCACATTGATTCTTGCTTAATTAATTGCCTTATGGCTTTCTCATATGAAGCGAGATACTCATAAGGAGAGGAAATATTTAATAGATACTTTAACTAATGATTCATACTCTCTACTGTTCATGTACAACATAATTTTAAGGAAAACTGTTTTTTATAAATGATTTCATAACATATAGACCCTTTTGTAACTATAAAAATATATTAGGGTCATCCAATTACATTTTTTCCTTGTGTTTATGATTTGGAGCTTGTGTAAGATTGCAGTTATAATGAGCTTATACACCTCATTAATGTAAGATAAAACATGAAACACAGGTTAATACAGATAAATGCAGACTTGCAGTATTATTTGGATACCTTCTGTTGAGCTCTTAAACTCCCTTGAATGATTCTAAATCATTCTTGATTAACAGTTTTTGAAGGTACCTCAAATTTTTTGTTGTTGTTGTTGTATTTCTGAGGCTGTACTCAAGGATAGTTTTAACTTTTCCACTCCCCCCAAGGTACCTTTGCCACTTCTACCCTGGCATAGCCAATCCTTTTCTTGAGAAATTTTAGATATTTTAGCAAACAAATATAGTTTGCTTTATCTGAAAGATTATTGTTGAAAGTAAGTGAATAGCAAATACTCTCTCAGAATGAGGATCTTGTTTGCACATATTTTCATCCATAAGCAGTTCACTTATAGAAATATGTCAGATATAAATGAATAATTGACTTAGTGTATGTTCTATTAACTTTGCTCATTTTTATAGTATGTTTGTTTTATTGTTGGTTGAAATTTGCTATCTTTTTTTGTCACTTCAAAAATAAATAAAGCTTATGTTGTGAAATATTTTTTCTACAGGATATTTTCCTAAAGTTTTAATAAATCATTACTAGTTTAATTAGCACTCAGTGCTCATATTTTGTGCAAGATTATAATTGCAAGCACGCAGTGTGCAGTTTATCATGCATTGTTTGTATACTGCATATAAAATGGTAATGAAAAAGCAAAGGTCATAGTTATCTTTAAATTTGGTTTAGGATTATTCATTAGGTCTATTCCAAGTTGTTTTAATGTATGAAATGCTTCTAGAAAAAAAGCAGAAACACAAAAACAATTGATATTCTAGTAAAGAACTCAGATACAGTATCAGTTAAAGAGAAAATTAAATCTCTTGTTGGAATAGGAGATTAAAATTTTAAATATTATGTAGTCTTAATCGTAATTAATAAAAGGAGATGGTTTAATAGCTATTTCTAAATTTCATCTCTCCTTTGGGTATTTAATTTTAAATGTTACATAAGTTTGATATTGTTATCATTAAAAAATTAGTTAATACATGAGCCCAAACTATTTGTAAAACAATTTTTAAAATATGGAAGTATATTTAATAAAGAGCAAAAGTGCCTTTTCATCCAACCTTTCTACTCTTTTCCTGTGGGTAACCGCATGAAAAAGGTACAGTACAGATCACTAGAGTTGAATCTTAGTTCTCCTTTCTAGAATAGTATCTTAATCTTGTTTTCTATAATACAGTGTTTTGTGAAATTATCTTAGTGAATTCAAACTTGGTCCAAACTATAGAGCACAGAGCTCTCATACATAGGAAATACTTTTATATATTGTTATCTATATTCAAAATTTAAAATATAGTGTATATATATATATACACACACATACGCTATATAATGTATATGATACATATATTTATGTGTAATGTATGTGTGTATGTATCAAGTATATGGAACGTAAGCAATTTACAGAGAAGGTTTCATGAAAGAAAGTACCCACTGGAGTTCCCGTCATGGCGCAGCGGTTAACGAATCCAACTAGGAACCATGAGGTTGCGGGTTCGGTCCCTGCGTCTTGCTCAGTGGGTTAACGATCCGGCGTTGCCGTGAGCTGTGGTGTAGGTTGCAGACGCGGCTCGGATCCCACGTTGCTGTGGCTTTGGCGTAGGCCGGTGGCTACAGCTCCGATTGGAGCCCTAGCCTGGGAACCTCCATATGCCGCGGGAGCGGCCCAAAGACATAGCAAAAAGACAAAAAAAAAAAAAAAAAGAAAGTACCCACTGTTTACTGAGGTGGAGTGAGGGGAGGATAATGAGAAGATATATTGTGTATAAATATGTACATATGATATGTTTATATCATATATTGTTACATAATATTTATAAATGACAATTGCCATTATATATATTTTACATACATTAATAATATTTTACTATCATTATATTTTATGTATAAGTTATCATACATATACTCCACTACCCTCCTCTCACTCTACTTTAATAAACATTGGCTAGCTATATTCTTCTATGAAATCTTTTATGTGCAGAACTGATGTGCCATGTATTTGATATAATAAAGACAGCTCTCAAAGATGTCATATAAATAAGTGTCTGCAACTCTGAGTTCCTTAAGAGTAAAGACCATGTGTTGATTAGCAATTGCTAGTATTGTAACTCTTTAAGAATCTATGTGTTTGAAGTCAGTCATACTGGTAATTGAGTCCTTCTTGAGCTTCAAAAAGGATAGAGCATAGAATCATAGAAACAAAATTATTTTTGAAATTCTTCTCAAACTGGATTTAATATTCAGAATGATTGCTTATTTGATCTATAAACTTGCATGAGATACTTAATTTTTCTCATCTGTGAAGATAAAATTCATATCATACTGTTATTAAGTGATTATGTTAATTCAAAACACTTGGTAAAAGGCGTGCAAGAAATCTTAGTTCAGATCTATATTTATCTTGAAAGGATTTCCTAAACTTTAAAAATATTAATTTCTAACTTAAGGTAAAATATTTAATACTTAATTTTATACATATGTGGTCAAAGTGAATTATGAATTTCATTTGCCATATACCCTTCCATACTAATTGGCTACAAGTATCACACAATGGCATTTTTAGATAAGGTAAAATTGAAAAACTATTGAGAAGTAGGTTCAGTAGTGTGAGAATTTGGGGGATGAAAAAGGAGTCAATCAAAAAGAAAGCAATGTGCTTCTCAACTTTGTTCTGGGAAGAAGATGTGAATACTTCCATCTGTCAAAGACATGGAAAGGAAAATGGTGCATAAATACATTATAAAGGGCACTGTAAGAGTTTTCATGCTTCAGAGATAAACAGATAATCATTACCATATACGAGTTAAAAATAGTATGGAAATAGTTTTTCATGGGAGATTAACAACTGAAGCCAGAAATGTTTGTGGTTGCTTATATGGAAATTGCTTTGTTAGATGAATGTACTGACTGAGCAAGAAGTTGTTACTTTCAAAGTTCAAAATCCTGTGGAGGGTGGCTCCAGTTTCAGGTAAAGTTGCATATGTTGGTAGAGTTATAATTTCTCTTTTGGTTTTTGAATCACTTGTGAACAAGAATTTTTTTTTTTAATGGAAAAGAATAACCTTCCCTCTGGCCTTGTTTATTATCAAAGTATAATGTTCCTATACGATTGCTCAAGAGTTCATAACAAGCTTATGGATCCCAAAAGGGGCTGAAGAATTATTTCTGGTGGTCTTTGAATCCATAATTGCTGCCAGCTGAGGAAGCAAAATTCCAAATAAGTGGAAAGAACTTTCACAAATAACATAATTACAAGGCATGAAGCTCAATATATAGTTGATATAATAAAATCTTACTTAACGACAAAATATTCAAGGACCAGTTAAACAGGGGTCTTCACAGAGGTATATGTTAACTTTCTGCTCAACACTGAACTGGTTTAGATTTGTTAAAACCTCCTGGCTGTGCATTTGAGACTATGCCTGCTTAACCCATCCATTTACCAATTTGCTGTTTTGTCATGAATATTTCCAAGAGCACCTTACAATAATGGTAAAAACTTGATCAACAAAAGGCATAAAATTCTTCATCTTTACTTAGGTAAATTGAAACAAAAGGATTTTGAGATCTAGGTCAAGGACAACTAGTGGTATTTATTTACTTTTTTTAAATAGCGTGTTCGACTTTTAAGGAAATGAAATATAAAAATATAGACTTCAAAACAGAGGAGTAAGGATGGTACTATAAAATCATTCTTTCCTTTTCAGAAAAGTTTGATACAGTAGTCAAATATGGGACTTCTCATATACCTTGGCTTTATGGCTAGATTTAATTTTGTGCATCCTTTTAAGAACCTTTCTATTATTTTGACAAGGGATAAATTTGTATGTGATCTAGTTGCAATTCAATCATAATTTTCTAAAACAAGTTTAGGAATAACTGGATGGTCTGTGTTTTCTGACCATTTCTGTATCATTTATTTTTATCTCTCTGTTAAAACTTCAGGAAGTATTTTTATAATTATTATTCCCTGTAGACTTGGGTTTCATATGAAGAGATCATCCACCCAGCTTCCCTTTTTCCACACGTCTGTCACCTCTTTAAAATACAAGCCTCTTTCTCTAATTTCCTATTTTTGACTAGAAACCTGGTTCAGTAAGGGAATTCTGTATATGCTTTCTTCATTATGTATATAAGACCTGTATACATCATCTCTTCATCACTTTAGCCAAGGGCTCTCACTTTATATATGAAAATAATTACTCTCTCTATGTCAAACAGAAGCAGTTTTGTCCCCGCCTCTATGGGACATTTGACAATATCTGAAGTCATTTTGAGTTGTTACATCCTATGGGTTTGATCCTATGGGCAGTGAGCAGAGGCCATCGATGATGATACACATTGTACAAAGCACAAGACAGCCCCCCCCCACAATTATTCAGCCCAATGTGACAGTAATGGCTAGTTTGAGAAATGCTGCTCCAATCCTTCATTGATCATTCTCCCTCCAGATGACTCTTTTTAAAATAGTATTTTTGTTGTACAAATGTCTTCATGAGGCATCTTCATGGGTGAATCCTGACTATATGATCTAAATTTTTGACCTTGGTTTCAAACTTGTATGACTAATATAGTCAAGTCATGTTACCTGGGGTCTTCTGTTGCCTTTGTTGGTCTAGATGGTGTCTTCACAGAATATGGCAGGTATTTTAGGCCCCCAGTGTCTTCACAGCATTCTCCTTTCTGAGGTTCTGGGGAATTCTCTAGCTCAGGTCCTGGAAGGTTTAGGTGACTGTTGTAAGGGACAATTTTTCCAATGAGTTTATGTCATTATCTGTATCTTACTTGCAACCATATATATCCTCATCTCTATTATTATCTTTGTTTTTAAAAGATTATCTCTATCACTAAAATATATTTTGCAAAACTAGTTAAATATGGAGTGGATTCCTTTTTATATTAAACAAATGAAACCAGAGGAAATCTTTTCTTAGGAACAAAATGGGACACTTCAGTCTTCTTGATTTTCTGCTGTTTCTAAGCCACCTTTGAAGCATTATCAGAGAATATTAAGATTTTAACTTTTGTATTGTTCTTTAACTTATTGGTAAATGTTTCACCATAAAAATCTTTAGAGATCATAAACCTTTTCATGACAGGAACTACCTGTTAATGCATTTCTATGTACCTCATGGTTTTCTATGTAGCACTGTATTTATACGCAATAAATATTTAGAAATTGTGTAAATGGAGGTAAGATGGTGATGACTGTGTCATGTTATAAAAAGTAGTCCTGGGAACAAATAGAAGGCAGAATCGTGTCCTGGGAAAAAGATTTATAGAGTATAAGGGCTAAATAGGTAAATACATATGGCTTTTTACTGAAAATCCACTAAGATGAACTAAAAATAGAACAGAAATATACTCCATTCTGAAAATAGAAAACCTCTTCACCTTAAGTCCCAAGCTCCTAGGAACAGCTTCCTGTTGTTATTCAGTTTGCACCTAATTAAAACAAAAAAATAGGACATAGAGGTGTGTTACTTATCTGCTCTACATTAATGTCCTCCTCAGCAGTGTACAAAAGGGAGAAAGAAGTTTCCAGAGAACTTCCCAGTTCTTGCAACTTGATGGACTAGGGCTGGGCTCAGTATTAGGAAGTGGAAATCCATTCCTCAATTTAGGAATGGGCTGTGGATGGATTTATACTCATGGAGTTTTTCTTTTTATTGACATTTCTGTTGCGAGGATTAAATAAAACATGAAAGACAGAGTCTGCTTGGTGCCGATGTCCTCCTTCCTCACTTCAGAAACCCAGTTTTATTTGGGATAGCATTCCCAGCAAGTCATACAGCTTGCGATGGCCTTTTGAGATGTAACTGAAGATACTCTGGAGGCTTTCTTCCCTTCCCTTCCCTCCTCCTTTCTTTTCTCCCTTCCCTTTCTCCTTTCTTTTCTCTTTTCCCTTCCCTTCCCCTCAGCTGTAGCATATGGAAGGTCCCAGGCCAGGAGCCGAATCAGAGCTCCTCCTTCAGGCCTATACCACAGCCACAGCAACGCCAGATCTGATCAGGATCTGAGCTGCACCTGCGACCTACACCGCAGCTTTCAGCGAGGCGGGATCCTTAACCCACTGAGTGATTGAACCGTATCTTTATGGATACTAGTCAGGTTCTTAACCTGCTGAGCCACAATGGGAACTCTTGGAGACTTTATTTAAAAGGGACCCTTTTCTCTCTTCTTCCTCTTTCGATTGGAAAATATCCAATATACACCATTAAAGAAACATAAATAATGAACTATTTTGTTTTCAAAACAACTTATTATCTGTTTCCAGTGGACAAAAATATATCTATTATTTTCAACATTGTGGTGACTTTACTATTACATTTTTATTGCACTTAACTCCTATCAAGAATTTGATCAGGACAACTGATTTCCTGAGGGGTATAGCAGGTGTGCTAAGGGTAGAATCTGAAATGATCTGAGATAGAATGTGGAAAAATATTTTTTTAAAGTTCAATAGTTACTTGCATGTATTTTTATTTTTCACGCATGTCTTATATGAAGCTTGGTAGTCAGCCAGGAAAGAATGGATTCTGAGAGTTGAAATAGTGATATGTCCGAATACCAGAATGGTTGGATCCCTCAGTCAGGAACATCCTTCCTGGTCATTAGAATTAGATATTAAGGAAAAAAGGGGGGAGTTCCCAGAGTGGCTCAGTGGAAATAAATCTGCCTAGCATCCATAAGGATGCAGGTTCAATACCTGGCCTTGTTTAGTGGATTAAGCATCTGGCATTGCCATGAGCTGTTGTGTAGATGGCAGATGTGGCTCAGATCCTGCGTTGCTGTGGCTGTGGCACAGGGCAGCAGCTACAGCTCTGATTCAACCCCTAGCCTGGGAACCTCCTTATGCCACAGGTGCAACCCTTAAAAAAGGGGGGGGGTGGTACGTAGATGAAAGGTAGATTTAAAACAAGAAAAAAAAAAGCTGCTTTCTGAAAGAATTGCAGAAATTCATCAACACATAGTGCCAAAAAACTCAATTTCATCTTTTACACATTTTATGTTAAAAATATATACTTCTCCATACAAGTATGTATTGGCATCTTCTGTGGATGAGATGCTGAGCACAGACAGACAAGGTTATGTCTTGTCTGGTGTCATACATTGGAACTTCAGCCCAAGAGAGAATTACACAAAAACATATAAACTTGGAACAGAGACAAGAGCTGAAAAGAAGAGACAGAATGAAAGCTGAAGATGGGTGGATTTGACCTAGGCAGGGATGCTAACAAAGACTATTGAGGAAGAGGAATGAAAAGGAAAAGCAACTTGACTTCCTGAGCAGAGATCTGAGGGAAAGTAAAGATGGAGGGGACAGTATTCTAGAGAGAGGAAACAATGTGTCAGAAGGACTCGTGACAGAAGAGAATGCATCCAGAGGGCTGAAAATAGGCTAATGGTGTTAGATTAAAGGAGGAGCATAATTACAGGGAAGGATAATGTGTGATGTGGCCAGAAGGATTGACATCTTTTTTTTCCCTAAAAATCGATGGATTTGGTAGTGCTAATTAAAATTAGATGGGTTGCTAAAAGTTTGAATCTTTTATTTTTATGCTTTCATTCTTAAGGCTTAGCTACAATAATTAAAGCAGTATATACTAGTGGTTCTTGTTTGTAAGTATACTCTAAGACTAAAAATAGTTTGTGTATTAGGAGTTTAGTCATGAAGTAAAAATAATTATTTCTCAATGTCAATGGATTACTCAGTGTTACCCTTGTAACTCTTTTCCTTTCTTCTCTTTTATTCATCTTTTTCCTCACCATAACAACTTGTTATACTGATCAGTTTGAAGAATAAAAATTAGATGCCATTAGAAGCAAATAATTTTAGCTTTTCAGCTATGATTTCATTCAGTGTTTGTTCAAAAGGTGTTATCCTCATCTGTTATAGACTAATATCTCTGAGCTACCAGTTTTATTCACTCATTCATCATTATTTTGTAAAATCAAAGAAAATAGTGTCAGAAGAAATAGAATGGTGTCTGAATTCATTTTTACATAGTTTTATCACATGATAATTTAATATTTTATATTGAGATGATACTTAGTGTTCTCAGCTGAGTAACTGGTAAACCTTAACCATCCTGTAAATAAAAAAAAATCCACTTTATATTCTAATTTACTTAGTTGTTAAAGAGATGGGACTGAATTGAGGTTTATCAATTGATTTCTGGGCATAACTTCAAGGTCCTGTCTCAAATTTATTTAAAAGTAATTTAATTAAAAATTCATGCACTGTATTCATGAATTGTTTTGATTTTTATTGGTTAACTTTGTATAAGTTTTCATATTTCTCAGAATGCTCTAAAATTTCTAGTCCCATCACAGCATTCTTCTCAATTTTCCAGCATCATCATATACGTATTTGTGTGTGCTCATGTGTCCTTCCAGAGTGCATTTAATCACTACCAATACACGTTTGCAGGGATTTAAAGGGAGGCAGGGACATGTGCCCTCAGGTTACCATCTTGACCTAGCTTCTCAGTGATTTCTTAAATTCTTTTGAAAACTGAAGTTTTGTTCTTCTGCTGTGTTCTTAAGTCATCATCCATTAGAAAACCTACTTCATAAAATTACAAACTGGTTGATTCTTCATTAAACATGTACTTAGAATTTATAACAGTATTTTGGCGTGGTGGTGGTACTGGGAATGATGGTCTGAAGAGTCCACAATAATGATTCTCAGTACTTGGAATCCTTTTCTTGAAAGTTCATCCTGTCCTGGCCATTATCTTTCCAACTGATCTTCAAATCTGTGGTGATTCCTCTCTAGTTGATTCATTGAGTTTGTTTTTTATGAGGTTCTAAATTATTCCGTTGGATTACATTAAAGAAATGAGCTATTTTCAGATGTATTGTACATTACATAAATTGCCTCAAAGTAAATGGCAGAGGCTATGCTTGGTATTGTCTTACTACTGGAAAAAAAAAAGTTTAATAGTTACTACATTTAAAGTATCAAAAAATTCTGTTTTATGTTTATTCACAATTTTAAAAGATCATGTTTTTGTTTCAGTTTTTAAAAAGGAAACTACTTTTTCTTTTATGGCTTCTTCTCCCTCTCCCGCAATGAAAATAAGAGATTATATGTATGTATGTATGTATATATATATATTTTTTTAAATATATATATATATATATATATATTTTTTTTTTCCCCCTGGCCACACCTGTGGCATATGGAAGTTCCTGGGCCAGGGGTGGAATCAGACCTGCGGCTGCAGGCTTGTGCCACAGCCACAGCAACACTGGATCCTACGCTGCAGCTTGTGGCCACCCCTGATCCTTAACCCACTGTGCAAGGCCAGGGATGAACCCACATCCTAATGGAAACTATGTTGGGTCCTTAACCTGCTGAGCTACAATGGGAACTCCCAAGAGATTATATTTGAAATACCCTCTCACATATTCAGTTTCTCAGTGGCTCTTAAAAAGAGGTAATAAGGCAGTTTAAAATCAGGATGAGCGTTTCTTGACTGGGTAACATTTCCTCACAAAATTTTTTTTTAATTTAATGAAAATGCTATTTTGTCATTTTTTTGGTATTGGGGTAAGCCTCTACATATTTGCCCTTCAATTTGTCAAGCCGCATTTCTAAAATGTAGTGAGATTGTAAGTAAAGCAGCATAAACCCTACAAGTTCAAAGTTCCCTTTAAATCCCCAATCTGTGGATTTTCACAGTTGAACATGGCATGATGACTTCTTCCTGTGCCTCTTAAGCACCGTACAGCTTGGCATACAGTCCATATTTTAGAGTTCGTCATTATCCCCCCATGATACCCACTGGTAAGCCTAGCATGTTAGGTGATGCTCTGCTAAGACCTATTAAAGACTTATTTTTAAAATTTTTTTATTGTTATTTCCCCAATACAATTTTTTTTTCTACAGCATGATGGCTCAATTACACATACATGTATACATTCTTTTTTCTCCCATTATCATGCTCCATCATAAGTGACTAGACATAGTTCTCCGTGCTACATAGCAGGATCTCATTGCTAATCCATTCCAAAAGCAATAGTTTGCATCTCTTATGGATTGGGAGCTTGGGGTTAAAGAGTTATTTAAAAAAATATTCTTGGCTTCTTGTGGGTGAGGTGGATGTTAATGGACAGAGTTCTGATTTACTGAGGATTCTGAATCTTCTTTCTTGACAAACAAGATAGGTCTTCATGTGTCTAATATTAGTTTTCCTTGGACTTCTCTGAAATTTGGGTCCCTTATAGTCATTTATATTCAATATTTCTCTAATATAACTTAAGCTAATTTTTTGCTTGTTTTATACACCCTAGGAATTTTCAGCATAACAAATTTCAGGAAATAACAATCATTTTGTTCAGAAGGGCAGAAGAATACTGAAAAGCTTAGTGTCATTTCTTAAACTGTTTAAATGAAGCATAGTGGGAGTTCTTGTGGCTTAGCAGTAATGAATCCAACTAGTATCCATGAGGATGGGGGTTCAATCCCTGGCTCTACTCAGTGGGTTAAGTATCCGGCATCGCCATGAACTGTGGTGTAGGTTGCAGAAATGGCTCGGATCTGACATTGCTGTGGCTGTGGTGTAGGCTGGCAGCTGCAGCTCTGATTTGACTCCTAGCCTGGAAACTTCCATATGCCATGGGTGTGGCCCTAAAAAGAAAAATGGAACATATTAAAATGTAGCATTAATCAATTATATTTATAATTTTCCCATAAATCTCTTTTTTGGAGTCATAATCCTATTATAAGCAACCAGATTAGTGTTACGAGATATTGAAAGCTCTGCACTATTTGTTCTCTGAAAATCATAGGTCTAAACTGTAGCTCATTGGGGGGAGAGATAAATTTGGAGTTTGGGATTAACATATACACACTACTATATATAAAACAGTTAAACAACAAGGACCTACCACATACATATAGAACTATCTTCAATATTTTGCAATAATGCAACTATATTCCATTATTCCAACTATGTAGAACTATATTCAATATTTTATGGTAATAATGGAAAAGAATCTGACAAAGAACATACATACATATATACACACACACACACACTGTGTGAATGTTTGTCTGTGTAACTGAACCACTTTGCTGTATACCTGAAATAAACACAACATTGTAAATCACTATACTTCAGATTTTTAAAAATGCTTGAAAATAAATGTCTATCAAAAATGACATTTTTTAGTCTTTGATTAGACAAATATGTTTTATTTCCATCATAAAATATCCACTTTATTCCTTCTAAACAGTGTATAACTAGTCAAAAGCAAAAAGGTAATATGCTACACAGGAAATTGTAAAGGTACAAGAAATTGTTACCTCAGAATGAAAATAATGATTGTAAATCAGGATGTCCTTTCAGAATTGATTATTGAGATTATGAAGAACAAAGACCAAGGCTTTTTCCACAACAGAAAAACCTTCTGAAGCTTTCATTTCTTGATATTCCTAAGACTTATTTTTAAAAAGGAGAAATATAGTACCCAGAAGAATGCCATTGTAAGCTACAGTCTTAGATAATCTTTATGTGTTTTTATTTTTGTTTTGTTTTTGTCCGGCCGTGATGGGAGCTTATTTCCAAGTAGAATGCTTGAATCCAAACCAAACAAAGCTGAGCAGGCTGGATTTTTTAGTACAAGTTTTCCTTTCATTTATCAAGTCATAGAAATAAACATCTCCTTCTATGAGAGGACTATATTTCTCCTAAGAATGATGTATACAATTACTCAGAAGAACTTCCTGTCATTGTACTCACATTTATATTCAAATGTCTTTTAATATATTCCTATAAAGATTATTAATCATTTTTGCTTTCATGATTTAGTGTTCATTATTCAGCAGTGCCTCTTGCTCTTTTCATTGGGCATGTGTGTAATCCAGACAGACATTTTCTTTCTTGTAATTATTACTCCTTTCTGCTAGTATTTTAATTATTTATAGCCATCAGGCACTTATTTGTCTTTTAAAGGCCTTCCAATCCCAATCAGAATGAATAAACAATTAAAAGGAAGAAAGATTTTGTAGATTTTCTCTTCCTTTTGATTGTGTGTGTTCTATATAACACTTAAATTATTCTTTATGAAATTAGTATATGCAGGAAACTGGAGAATTATGCCTTAGGCTGAGTGAATGGAAAACACGTTAGTGCTTCCTTTGTAAGATTTCCAGGGTACCACAGGAGATTTCTAATGCGCTGCTTATTTGTGTTCTCCCCAGACCTTTTTCAGTTTATTACAATGCTGGAGAAATAATTAAAATGTTGCTTAGTCTTTTCTATGTTCTACACCTCAGTGAAAACATGTCGGCAGAGAAAGCAAATGTTCATCATGTCTCAATATAAAACAGATCCTGCCAGGGATCATGCCAAACCCAACCAACCATGACAGTCGAATCAATGTATGTTTTGGTTTAAATTTTTATTTTTGCCTTTGCTTTAGCAACTCGACTCTGGTGTATGTTGTTCCCTATGACTTACCATCTTATGGCATGACACTTCCTGAAATTGACAAGGCTTCCTCCTTACCTTTGCAATGTATACGTGTGACAACATAAACTATAAGAGAAAGTGACATTTAACTCAATAAATATTGGTGTTAGGTCCCCTACATCTGTTTTACAGAACTCCTTTTTTCATTCTTCCATCAATATTCACTGAAAAATGCTGTTTCTACCTTTTGTCTGAATACTACAAATTCAGGAATGAGTGTCCCAATGTACAAGTTAGAATTTATATTATTATTGACCTAAGAGATTTAACTCTCTCATCAGTTTGGATTCACATCGTAAAACAAATTAATTAGGTTTTTTTGGTCTATTTATTTTTGCTGTTTCGGGGAAAAGATATGTGTACTATACTGTGTATTAGACCACTCAGTCAATTAACTGCTGCTGTCATTTAACAATTTCAAGAGAGATTCTGTTTTGAATATGTTATCAAACTGAGCAAAAAATTAATGGGTCTAAACTTTAGTCACTTAGAAGCTTGTTTTCTTGGATAAGATTATCCCTAAAGTTTTTGTTAAGTGGTTGGACTCTGTGGATTCTGATTGTCATCTCAAGTCTTCCTTTTTTTTTTCAGTCATTATCTATGTGACTTTGGATATAGTGTTCAACCTCTCTTGGTTTTAAGTTTCTAAGTAATGGAATTTACCTCACAGGGTTTTTGGTTTTGTTTTACTTTTTTTCACCTTGTGATTTTATAAGGTGATATCCTATTTCAAATTACTATTGATTGTTTTTTGAGTTTTTATATGCATATTAACTTTTTAAGTTTTCTTGTTAACTTAAAATCAGTGATTTAATATATATTGGCTTGGCTTTGTGTGAAATAAGCAATTCAGTATGACTTTCAACCCTCTTCACATTCCAGAGTTTTATGATATACTTTACATATTTTTTAAAAGCTTTACCTTTGCAGAATAATTATTAAAGCATTGCTCTGTTTCCTAATTTACTAAAACCGTTATCTGTCCTTATCTCTGTATAACTGATTTTTTTTTTTTTGTAGCAATTTGTAAATATTGGTGGACGACTAGGTGCTATTTTCCTCTTTTTGACCCTTTAGTCTCAGGTTCCGTAAGAGCGCACTCCTGATTTCTTCCTACATAGTATGTCTGCTCCCTCTCAAACTCCTTGCTGGCTTCTTTATTGCTCTTAGCTCCCTAAATGCTGCAGATTCTTAGAGCGCTATCCTGTATGATCCCTAAGAATTCTCAGCCACTCATATGGTTTTAAATATCTGTCATTTAAAACACACTGATTTCTGTGTCCTGTGCTCACACCTAAAACTGCCTATTTGATATTTTGTCTTGGATGTTTCCCTCCTATCTCAGATTTATCTAAAATGGAGTTTGTAATTTCCCCCAATAACCAAAACCTTCTTTTGTTGAAGGAAACTTTTTTATAACTTTTGTAGTGACACTCTACTTGTAAGACTGCTTTTTGTCTTAGAGTCTTCATTTTTTTCTATGAATATGCTGAATACAGTGAACCACTGGTGTATTCTTCTGGTTAGTGCCTCTCTGGTGTATCTTTTTCAGTCACTTGACTATCAGCCTTTTATGTTCTTGTCTTTTATGTGTGGCTGTGATAAAGAGTATATAGCTATGTTTAGTTTTTAATCCAAGCTGACAGTCTTTATGTTTCACCCATGAGCTTAGTCATTTATATTTATTCAAATTAGAAAAATGGAGTTCCTGTTGTGGTGCAGAGGAAACGAATCCGACTAGGAACCATGAGGTTGCAGGTTCAATACCTGGTTTCGCTCAGTGGGTTAAGGATCTGGCGTTGCCATGAGCTACGGCTTGGATCTGGTGTTGCTGTGGATCTGACGTAGGCTGGCAGCTGTGGCTCCTTTTAGACCCCTAGTCTGGGACCCTCCATATGCTGTGGGTACAGCCCTCAAAAGACAAAAAGAAAAAAAAAAACAGAAAAAATATTTAGAACAGTTACTTTTACCTTATTTTTTGCTTTATGTCTATCCTGCTTTTCTTATGTATTTTTCTTAACTGTTTAAGACTTTTGTTTTTCATTAGCTTTTTCTTTAACTTTTTGTCTGAAATAATTTCAGGCTTACCAAAAGTTTCAAAAATAGTACAAAGAATTCCTGTGTATCCTTGACCCAGAATACCTAACATAAATATCTTACATCACCACAATGGCAAAATGAGAAAATTAATCTTAATAATACATTTTGTCCATTTTCCCATTTTTATTCTTTTTTTCTAGTTCAGGTTTCAGTCCTGGAACACATTACATTTCATTGTTAATCTCTTTTTAATCTGAAACGTTAATTTTTGTCTTTCATGACCTTGCACTTCTGATAAATATTGGCCTCTTACATAGTTTAATGCCTCTTAATTTATGTTTATGTGATGTTTTCTCATGAATAAATTCAGGCTATTCAGTTTTTGTGAGAACATAATAGAAGTAATGTTTTCTTCTTTTCAGTGCATTATATCAGGGTCAAATGATGTCTACATCTCTCACTACAGTTGATATTAATTATGGTCAATTAGTTAAGGTAGGATTTGCCAGGTTTCTCCACTGAAAATTTGTTGTTTTTTCCTCTGTACTTTATACGCATATTATGGTGTGATACCATGAGACTTTGTAAATATCCTCATTTTTATAGTAGTTTTTCATGCTAATTTTAGTATGTATTATTGATTCTTTCTCAAAAAAATTTTGTGTTGGTATTGTCAAATGACTTTTTTAAAAAATTTCATTATTTTTTCCAAATTTATAATTAAAAGTCTAAAATTATGAAGAGTTTTTTGGTACTATATCATCTATCTAATCTGTCCCTTCCTCCCTTCCTTCTTTCCTTCATCCTTCCTTCTCTCACTCCCTTCTTCTCACAGACTCGTGAATATTAGTTTTATTTTATGGATTTTGCTGAATAATTTTTTATTTTGTTGCTCCAGTTGTGCCAAATTTGGTCATTAGTAGGCCTTCATGTTACCCTCTATTGTATTTCAAAATGTCCTTAGCAGATTTTGAGCATCTCCTTACTCTTTGGTACCAAAAGATGTTTTAGGCTTCTCGTGTTTCCTCTCCCAGCTTTGGAACCAGCAATTTCTTTAAGGAACCCATATTTCTTCTATTACATAATAGTATTTAGAAACCATGGTCTGGGCATTGATGGTGCTCATTGCTCCTGGAGCGTCATTATTTGTAAACCCTTTCAGCAGGCATTGCTGGGAAATGTATATTTTTTGTATACTTATTTCTATATTTATATGTGTATGTTTGTATGTAATGTGTAGTTTATCTAAAATAAACCGTGAGTTCACCCGGACACCTCCATTTCCGGTCCAACTGCAATGGAGTTGCATGGGATATTTCTCCCTCTCCCTTTCCTTATATATAACCACTTTCTCCACCAGTGAGGCATCTGGCTTTTATTATCAGCAGTATATTTACTTCTTTTTTCATTCCTGGAATACACATAAGCAATGTTAGAATTACTAACTCATACTTCTGGTAAAACAAATTTACTAATTAGAGAACAACAGTTGTAAACAGTACTTTGTCTTAAAGTGTAGAATCAAAATAGTATTCTCCAATGTTAATTAGATTATTTTCATTGCCATCCTCTTCAATTTTGTTGTTACTTATTTATAAATTACCCCTTCTCCCATCCTGGTTGATACTCTGCAAACATTCTATTCAGTTATGAGTGTTATAGTCTTCTGCTTCATCTTTTTTTTTTTTCTTTTTCTTTCTTTCATGGTGGGTTGTTCATTAATTGAGGAGGTCGAATCTATCGTTCTTTTGTGTGATAACTTTGTATAGATATCTTTAAGTTCCCTCCTCTTCATTGGTGGGCTATGACTCGTTTACAAGATAACCTAATTCACTGCTGCCTGCTCCTATTAATGTAGTGAAATCCAGGTTCTTTTGTTAATTTCTTTAATTTAATGATGGAGGAAGGAGTTATATTGGGGTAACATTTTAATTCTCTTTTGTACTTAATGATCCTAGATTTCTCCCCTCTTCCTTCTTTTCCCTTTACTGCCCAAGTGCTGAAGATTGATTCTCTTCCTTTTTGTGTTTTTCTCTTCCAGAATATTGTCACTTCAAGCATAATTTTATTTCTCCATAGTCATGCTAGTTACATGTGAACACTTTTCACTATTTTTACACACTTCTTAGTGTTTTTATAATTAAAGAAGGCTTGTTCTCTCTGTTGATGGTTTTAAGTTGCCTTTATAGTCGTACTAGTGTTATAGGCTTCAATACCCCTTCAAGGAGATTAAACCCAAAAGCTTCTGGCATGTCTCATTGTAATGCCGCTTCCCCCACCTTGAGCAGCCTGGGCTGCTCACTTCCTACTTGGGAAGGAGTGTTGGCCATTCCTCACCCTGCCTCTGTGTAATCTGTTCCCCATGCACATAAGGGTGGGGATATAAAAACAATTGTAAAGTAAATCGGGCCCTTTCTTTACCCATGTGTGCACTTGAGCTCATGCTCATTCTCTCTCTCTAAATGTACTTTTGCTTTAATAAATTTGTAAAACACCAGACCACTTACCTCCATCCCTATATGGCCACTGGATTGGCACTGCTGCAGACTTCCCAGATGGAACACCACCACACCTCCAAATCCTTGTATGTGGGCCAAAATCAAGAGAAATAACACAAAGAAACCTAGCACCTTGCCTTCCACTATTTATGCTACTGTTCTTATCCAGTATTTTTATTTTGTTCTTTAATTTTTAAATTTTTTTTTTTTTTTTTTTGCTTTTTTAAGCACCACACCTGCAGCATATGAAAGTTCCTGGGCTAGGGATTGAATTGGAGCTGCATCTGCTGGCCTACACCACAGCCACGGCAGTGTCAGATCTGAGCTGTGTCTGTAACCTACACTACAGCTCACAGAATGCCAGATTGTTAACCCACTGAGTGAGGGATGGAACCTGCATCCTTATGGATACTTGTCAGATTCATTTCTGCTGAGCCACAAGGGGAACTCTATTATTTTGTTCTTTTAAGTCAACTAGGAAATCAAAAGCAAAATTGAAAAATACCTTGAGATAAATGATGGTGAAAACACAACCATTCAAAATCTATGGGATGCTTCAAAAGCAGTGCTTAGAAGGAAGTTAATAGTGACTATCTATAATTAAATGTACCTTTATTTTTTCTTGAGACACTTTTTTTCTTTAGATTTATTTACTTACTTAAAGCTACGTCTTTATTTTCCATATCTTATAGCTTTCTGATTAGTAGATCCTGTAGATCTTCCTTCTGAAATTACTCTTCTATCTGAGGTACATTATTTAGTGCCACAGTATTTTTAAGAGTAAAATTTTATGCTTTTTTTTTTTTTAAATCTGAGGGAACCCATATTCTGTTTCATTTTTGATAGTGTTTGTGGGGTGGGATGTATAAGCATGATAGGTTGATAGGTTTTTTTGGACGAAGTTTTTTTTTTTAGCACTTTGCAAGTGTCGTTGTGTTACTGCTACCATTGTTACTATGAGAAAAACTGTTGTCAACCTAACTGTCACTCCTCTGTTGGTCTGTTCTCTCTAGTTGCTTTAGTCATCTTTTTATATTTAGTGTTCCATGGTTTCCCTAAAATTTATCTACTTGTTGAGTTTTCTTTTTGTCCACTTTGGAATTTATTGGGTTTACAGTGTGAATGAATTGCTATATTCCATTAATTCTGGATATTTTTAAAGCAATAACTTCCTTATTATTTTTCCCCATTGTCTCTATCCTCCTTTTCTGGGATTCTGATTAACTATATATTAGATATTCTTATCATGTCTGCCATATACCTTAATTTCCCATCTTTTTTTTTTTTTTTGTCTTTTTGTCTTTTTAGGGCCACACCCACAGCATATGGAGGTTCCCAGGCTAGTGGTCGAAACAGAGCTGTTGCTGCTGGCCTATGCCAGAGCCACAGCAATGCCAAATCCGAGCCATGTCTACAACCTACACCACAGCTCACGGCAACACTGGATTCTTAACCCACTGAGCAAGGCCAGGGATCGAACCCACAACCTCATGGTTCTTAGTCGGATTCGTTTCCACTGCACCAAGACAGGAACTCCTAATTTCCCATTATATTGTTCATTTCTTCTCTAATAGGAATTCTGAGTAATTTCTTCAACTCTGTCTTTATTTTTAATAATTCTCTTGTCAGCTGTGTTTAAGTTATTGTTTGATCCATCCTTTGGGATTTTTTAATTAAATTTGTAATGTTTATTTATTTATAAAAGTTCTATTTCTTCAAATCTGTTCTTATTTTAGAGGCTTTGCTCATTTTTGTGATTCCATATTTGTTTACTTGGATTCTTTTTTACACAGTTTTAAAATATTTTGTGCCTGGAAATTCTAATGCTGGATTCATTTTGATATTAACCTGCTTTGTTGTTTTCTTCATAACTTGTTATGTGAATGAACTGATGTGTTTATGTGTTTGTCTGACTTGCCTAACTACGTATTCCATGAAAGGAAAAAAAAAATCGGTCTATTCATATCTTAGTGTTTAACTTACAGCTTGGTGTCAGGTAATTCTGAAATATAGCCATTGAAAGGGATGTAGTCCTTTTTCTTCCCTTCATTTATTTCATTATTAGATAGGTTAAGTTTTTAAATACTCCTGTTTTTTTTTTCTTTTTCTTTTTCTTTTTTTTTTTTTTTGAAGAAAGGCTCCACTAATGAATATGCTTTAAGAGCGCTCGCATATCCCACAATGTCTCCTTTTTTGTTCTTCCTGCAGTTAGGATTCTGAGGTAACAAAACTTTCTTTAGATTCCATTTTCTTGAGGTGTTTCATGTTGCAGAGAAGTTACACATCAGCCATTCTTATCTATTGAAATGAATCTATATATCCTGATGGAGCCTGTTGAGTTTTTATCTTTAAATCTGAAGGTATCATCTGCATATGGTTAAAATGGTTTCTTTTGAGGAGTCTTTCACTACTTTTGCAAGGCACCAAATTATGCTTGTTTATCTGCAAACCCTAATCTTTCTTCAAGTCAGGGAATTTTCTTCTGCATATTTATAATAACTTCTGTATTATCTACTATGTTTTCTCCCCAGATTTCCCTTATATAATCTAGTCGTCTAATACTAGACTCTCTTCTCATTATTTTATTCCTTTATTTTTTTCTGAGTTCTAGACATTTTCAAGTCTGTCTTCCAGTTATCTGTTAATTTTATATAGAAAAAGTAGGTTGTATAACAACTTCCAATGAGATATTTAATTGAAATGCACTAATTTAATATCTTACATGAAATCTCTAGTGATGTAAAATTATTCCTACTTTGTTCCCACTTCTGTGGTTGAGGTATCTTCTTGAATATTGTTTTCACTTAGCAGCATCATTTCAGAGAAATATAGCTAATTTTAATGATTTTAGAAAGTTCTTTCCACCTAGAAAATTGTTACTCATGTCTGTCAGTTTTTAATCTACCTTCTTATTGGGAAAAAGCTCTATAGGCCATCTCCTGCCATGTGACCCTCTCCATGCAAAAGAACTCTGTTCTCCATTGTAGGAAGGAGGTTTGCAGGCTAGTATTCTGTTAAGACTGATAAAAACTGACATCTTTCTGGTCAGGATATAACTCTTTTTTGTAGGTTGCAGTTCAGAACCTTCTTGGAAGGAAATCGAGGTACAGTGGCAAATATTTTTCTGTGGAACTTTGAGATTAAAACTTTGAATACCAACTACTCATCCATTTAACCAATATTCAAGAGTGTAATAGTCATTGGCCAGGCATCTTTTTCTTCTTTAACTGCTCAAAACTATTTCAACAACAGTTTCCCTCCCACCCCCAACATACATACACACATTGCTACCTTAGGTTTGAATTGGCCCACTTTAGTTCTCTCTCTTTGATTTAAGTTTGTCATTAAAATTTTAAATCAAAATTTCATGCAAAAAATTTAACCAGTCTTTATGTTGTAAGAGAAAGTATCAATACATTTTTCTACTAATAGGCCATACACTCAAGAAGATACTCTTTTTTTTTTTTTTTTTTTTTGTCTTTTTAGGGCTGCACCTGTGGCATGTTAAGGTTCCCAGGCTAGGGGTCCAATTGGAGCCTACACCACAGCCAGCAACATGGGATTCGAGGTCTGCAACCTATGTTACAGTTCGTGGTAACATCGGATCCTTAACACACTGAGTGAGGCCAAGGATCAAACCTAAGTCCCCAGGGATGCCAGTCAGGTTCATTACCCTCTGAGCCATGATGGGAATTCAATCAAGAAGATACTCTTCTGAATAATCTTTCTGTTCACTTTTATAGTTCTCACCCATTGTGGAAACGGTACCTGTTGCTTACCAACACAAAGTATGTAGATTTTCTACTTATGCAGTCACCTCCAATAAAAGAATGCCTGCCTCAGTGTCTGCCTTTATCCCCTAACTTGTGTAACTAATGTAAATTTATCACTGTCACTTACCTCTGAGACCAGGCTTTCTTTCTTTGCTTTTTTTTTTGTCTTTTTAGAGCCCCACCCATGGCATATGGAAGTTCTCAGTCTAGGGGTTGAATCAGAGCTACAGCCACAGCCATACCAATGCAGGATCCAAACTGCATCTGCGACCTACATCACAGCTCACAGCAACACAGTCTTAACACACTGAGCAAGGCCAGAGACTGAACCTGCATCTTCATGGATCCTAGTCAGATTCATTAACCACTGAGCCACAAAGGGAACTCCCCAGGCTTTCTTTCATAGGAGGGAAATCATGTAGCATAAATTTTTAGTTTTTGACACCTTTCTAGTTTCCAAGTACAGATATAAGTTTTTTCTTATTTTTATTGTTAGTGTTATTTCCATAATGATGTATTCTTTATCTAAAAACTTTGATGTTTCAGAGATGTCTTAATAGTCATATACGAAGCCAGACCTTTATAGAATTAATTAGCAAATTAATCTGGTTAGCTCATTGAATACCTACTGTAAGAATTGTACTTTATTTGATTTTAGTATTTAATTTGGGAGAGTTGTCTTATACTGTCTACAATTTAGCTAAGAAAATATGATCTAAACATATGCACACCTAATAAAAATACGAGATCGTGAGGTGAATTATGATCATCTATTTTACTGCACACTAGTAATTTACATTATTTCATAAGAGGAAGTCATCACAGCCAGGTCTTTGAAAATTGTTGTAAATTAGAAAGACAAATATTGGGAAATGATTTTACTGGAGAAGAGATAGCAGTATAGCAGACAGGCTTGGAAAATAAAGGAGACGAAAAGTGCCATGTGATGATCATAAGTAAACCCAAGGGCTTTTTCTAAGTATTTTGTTACTAAGTTTTTTTGGAGACATTTGTTTCACTCAAAGGAGTAAGAGCAAACACGTTTCATTTGGAGAGGAGGACTGTTTTGTTTTTCTCAAACTATTAGCAGGTGACTGCTTTTTTCCTGCAGTTCTAGAAATTTGAACACGCTAAACATTTATTTTTATCTCCACTAGGGGACAGTGCATTACCATCAGATTTATTTTTTTCCCTATCAGCAAACAGTATACAGAAAGGAAATTTTAGCCTCTCATTTTTTTTGACATATTAATTATTTTATAAAAGTAACCAAACATAAAAGATTTATAAAGTCTACAACTTATGATGTTTATATATTATATGTGGTATGTATGGATAGATATGTAGATATACATATATAGATATATACATATACATATATAGACTTTATTTCTTTAGAGTGAGATTTTGTGTCATTTAGATAGTTTTTGCATGAGTTCACCAGAGCAAGGATAAATGGCAGAAAGATATGAATATCAAAATATAAGCAATTTAGATTTTAGGATAGTTTTTAATTCTTGGAAATGGAATTAGGCTTTAGGTATGGAATTTGCTGAGACAGTTAAGTTTACCCTTCAAAAAGATCTGTCTAATCTCTTGAGATATCAAGAGTCTAAATATACATATGTACATATTTTTAAAATTTATAGCTTTTCCTTTAACAGAGTACATTATGTGCTTTAGAAATGATGTGCATGGAAGATTAAACTCTAAAAGGTTTCCTTTTAGTTTGTCTTTAAAGATTTGGAGAACAATGATGTCATAACTTTTCCTGCTATTCTTTGAAACAGTATTCTACAAAATCCATATAAATTGATTCTAACAGCATACCATAAATTTGTTTATACCTCTTTAATTCAAGTACTGATATCTCTGTAGTACAACGATAGGGTGTAATTTTTTTTTTCAGTAAACTAATTTTGTTTTATTTTTTTAATAGTTATTTCACCAATACAATTTTTTTCCTGCTGTACAGTGTGGTGACCCAGAGGCATCCAAATAGGAAGAAAAGAGGAAAAACTGTCACTGTATGCAGATGACATGATACTATTTATAGAAAACCCTAAGGACTCAACCCAAAAACTACTTGAACTGATCAACAAATTCAGCACAGTAGCAGGCTATAAGATTAGCATGCAGAAATCAGTCACATTTCTGTATACTAACAATGAAATATTAGAAAAGGAATACAAATATACAATAGCTTTTAAAATTGCACCCCAAAAAATAAAATACCTGGGAATATACCTGACCAAGGAGGTAAAGGACTTATATGCCGAGAACTATAAAACTTTAATCAAAGAAATCAAAGAAGATGTAAAGAAATGGAAAGATATTCCATGTTCCTGGGTTGGAAAAATTAATATTATAAAAATGGCCATCCTACCCAAAGCAATCTACAGATTCAGTGCAATCCCTATCAAATTACCCATGACACTTTTCACAGAACTAGAACAAACAATCCAAAAATTTACATGGAACCACAAAAAGACCCAGAGTCACCAAAGCAATTCTGAGGAATAAAAACCAAGCAGGAGGCATCACTCTCTCAGACTTCAGGCAATATTACAAAGCCACAGTCATCAAGACAGTGTGGTACTGGGTGTAATGTTTTATTTTATTTATTTATTTATTTATTTTTGTCTTTTTGCTATTTCTTTGGGCTGCTCCCACGGCATATGGAGGTTCCCAGGCTAGGGGTCGAATCGGAGCTGTAGCCACTGGCCTACACCAGAGCCACAGCAACGCGGGATCCGAGTCGCGTCTGCAACCTACACCACAGCTCACGGCAACACCAGATCCTTAACCCACTGAGCAAGGGCAGGGACCGAACCCGCAATCTCTTGGTTCCTAGTTGGATTCGTTAACCACTTCGCCACGACGGGAACTCCTGTAATGTTTTAAAACATACCTTTGAAAAGGTTAAGTTTATGTACACTGGGTATAGTTTTGCCAAAAGCTGTCCTTTGAGAAAGTTGAAGAGGTCAGTTGGTAAGTAAGGATTTTTGAAGATATGGTATTACAGAAAATTGACCACTTGTACATGTGCAAGCTGCTACTACTTTGTCATTTACTTTTGGAATTGCAGGCTTTACTTAGCCAAATTGTGATGTGAATGGTAGGGAGTGAGGAAAAAAAGAGCCGTTATGAATTATGGAGGTGCTACCTTCATTCCCTGTCTTCCGTGAAAATAAGTCCATTTTCTCCTGTTTTCAAAGGGCTTGTCAAAGCCTTAAAAGTCCCTTGAGAGAGAAAGATAGATGAGATTTAATTACTCTAGAGTAAATTTACAATTACCTTCTATTTTTAAAAGATAATGATAATTAGAATTTTTGTGCATCTTTCATCTAACCAGAGCCTGTTTCATCCTGATCTTGAAATTACAAGGTGATAGAGAAATCACTAAATATGACAAGTTTCTGGTTAAAACCCACTGTGATTTCTAATCCTAAATAGTTCAGTTTGAGGATATAAAAAATTAAAAATAGCAGTTTTATATTGGTATTTTGTTTATTACTCCTAATAATTTGAAAAATCTGACTATAAGAAATTGTTTAGGATCTTTGTGAGCAGTTGTTAACATGCTGAAGGGACTTCTCTGGTGGCCTAACAGTTAAGGATCTAGTATTGTTGTTGCCGTGGTTCAGGTCACTGCTGTGGCATGAGTTTGTGCCCTGCCTCAGGAACTTTGTATGCCATGGACATAGCCAAACAAACAACAAACAAACATGCTAAATAAAATTAAGGAGTTCCTACTGTGGCACAGTGGACTAAGGTCACAACTGCAGCTCAGATTTAATCCCTGGCCTTGGAATTTACATGTACTGAAGTTGTGGCCATGGAAATAAATAAATAAACATTTTTTGTTACTTTTTAGCTTGAATTCTCCAATATTGTTCTTAATCTCTAAATCAGCAGAAAGCTAAAACTTTGTGAATTATTCATATTCTTTTGGAAACCTTTTATTGAAAATGGTAATATTCCAACAAAAGTATTTTCTTTATACAGATTTTGAAGATTTTTTTTTTTTTTGTCTCTTTTTTATCCTTTTAGGGCCACACCCACAGCATATGGAGGTTCCCAGGCTAGGGCTCCAATCGGAGCTACAACTGCTGGCCTATGCCATAGCCACAACAATGCCAGATCCGAGCCACGTCTGTGACCTACACCACAGCTCACGGCAACGCCGGATCCTTAACCCACTGAGCGAGGCCAGGGATCGCACCTGCAACCTCATGGTTCCTAGTCGGATTCCTTTTCACTGCGCCATGATGAGAACTCCAGATTTTGAAGATTTTGATGGAATGTTTTCTGGAAATTTAGACAATATTCTGAATTATTGATTTTATTTGATAACAAATCAAACTTAGTTCCCTTAATTTAAATAGTCTCGAAACTAAATTTTAAGATAAATTACTTTTATAAGATTTATAGTGTTTATTATGAAAATTATGAAATTATTAGACAACAAAGATGAAATTAAAATATCCATAAATCCATCATCCAAAAATAACTCTTGTTAACATTTTGATATTTTCCCTCCCAGTGATTTAAGAAACCTGACTATCCTATATCCTTTTTTCTTTATGACTAATTCTTAGTTTTTAATACAGTAAGTAACCAAGAAAAAGAGTGAATGTTGTATTTTCCAGCTAGAAGGTATATGGGGATAGAGTTTGCAATCTGTATTTTTTTCAAAAGTTTTACATTGTTATTGAGCAGAACAATAAGTAATTACTGCTAATGACAATAATTTATATTTAAACCAGAATGCAGACTTTAACATATCTGATTAAATATCCTGTTTTTCTTTTAAATGAATGAATGTTTTCAATTTTTATGTGTGGGTATGTAAACATCGTTGTGCTGTTTTTACAGTGTATGTTCTTTATGACTGGTGAGTATAAATCCAGTTAAACCTAAAGCCTAGAGATGAATGTTGCAACAATTACAGATAGCAAATAAACCGCTGACAAATTTAATTTGAATACTTTTTTCTTTATGTCTTATTGTGAAAATTTGGGTACCCACTTTTCTTATAATACTTTTATAAGGTCTAGCATAGCACAATATTATGACACTCTAAGAACCAGTCATTTCTTGTCCCAAGATAGTTCTTAGCCATCCTGGACCCTCCAGTATTTTCCTCTTCTTTCATTATTTGGTCCAATCTTCCTGAGGAATCATTGCTCCTTTAATATGATTGTACCCCACTCTGAATTCCCTCATTCTTATGCCCTACTATACTAATATTACCTACAGTCTAGTCTTGTACATATTTCTATGTATTCCATCACATTGGTTTTTCTAGAATGGGGTTGACATTTAAAAATTTTTTTGTCTGTTTAATAGAGTAAATATTCCCAGATGACATGGCTGTTGCTAGAACCCATATGCAGTTTTATAAATGTTTCTAAAAGGTTTCTTGGTGATGGTGGTAGGGTATGTCAGTAGACAAGGAAAAGGGAAATGGAATAGTAATGTATTACAAGCTGTAAGATGATTATGGAAATAATTCACTATTTTTCTCTCTTGCTTCAGTTAGAATGTTTTTTACCTCACTTTACAGTCTCTAATACTGCCTTTGGCCTCAGGGCTAAATACCATTTCATCGTAACATATCAAGAGTGCAATGTGATTTTTCAGTGTTCATCTTGAACTTGCTCACTTAGTTTGAAAATTAATTATTTTTAATGTAATAATTGGAGCACACAAATTGGAATGCATGCATATACATAAATAAATATTCATGAGTGATAATAAGATAGCCACCTATAATGCCCCTCCACTGCCTACCTTCTTCAGGGGTTAAAAACACTTTGCATATCTCCTGTCAGCAGGAAATGCTTGCTTGTTTACTTTTGTTTTATTTGTTATCAATACTTTTATAGAGATAGGGAATTTTGAGATGAGTTAGTATATGTATGTCTCACTGTCTTGGTTAAATCAGTTCTTAAAATTCCATATTTTTCAAAGATAAAATGAGCTTAGGCAGAGAGGGAAAACATATTTAGTGGAATGACATAGGTTTTTCTCACTGAATTCTAATCTTTGCAAATGTTGCATATAAAAAATTTCTAAAGTAATCTTTAAAAGAACATTCTTAAATTCTTCATTAACTAAAAATGTGTATGTTATGGAACTATCAAAATAAACATGGAACATTTATTCCAAGATAGAGAAATGTGATTTTCCTAGCCCTAGGATCTTAAAAACAGATTTTCCTCTTTATTTCTTTGTTACTATGCTGCTTTCATTATAAGTGTAAACTGGTTTCGAAGAGGCTGCACAGATAGCCTTTTCCTGTTTATTTTGGAATGGGAAACCTTAATTATTATCATCTGTTGTATATCTCAGCTTAACGAGACTTGGGAGTGGATGTGTAGCATGCCCTGCAACATTATGATTAATTAATCAGTAAAAGTGACCAATACATATAGTTGGTTTGTATTTTGTTCTGTTTTTAAATATTTATTTCTGTATTTATGAATGGCATGTCATGAATGATATGTACTCCCATATAAGTGAATCACATTTTAAGCTCAAACATATTTGGCTTTAAAATGATTTGTTAATGTGATTTGATCATCTGGAAACCAGTATAGCATTTGAAATCCATTATTGAAATGCCATTAAAACTCACTTGCAAGAAGCAAAGTAGCCCTCATTTAGCCCCTGTGCATCTTCTCCAGCTCTACCCCCATAGGACACAGTCAGGAAAACTGATGGGAAAGTGTAGCTTAAGCAGAGGTGATCTCTTAGTACCATCTTCATAGATGAGAAACCCAAGTCCAGGCTCATGGAGCTGTATTGGTAGTGGTAAGGCATCAATAAGGTAATAATCTTCTTTATATTGTTGTCAGACTTCTGGCTAAATATGTAAATAGGAGTAAACATAGTAACCAAATAGTGGTCATTGTTGACAAATGAATCAAACTAAAAGGATGAATATAAATCTGTCATAGAGCCTCCTTTGTTTTGAATTTGGTATAATTTATGGAATGCCACCTTTTATTAAGCATTGAGCTAAATGTTCAAAGATAAGATATTCTTTACATTAAGAAACTCATCATCTGGTGGAATAGATGATCAGCTAAAAAGACTATTAGCATTTCATGTGCTGGGGAATTCACAGCTATGAAAGTCACCTCACTTACATTGGGCTGGAGATTGGCAGTTACTCTCAAAGGTTTCAAATCCCTGATAGCTGGGTTGAACCTCAAAGAGTAACTAGGGCCAGCTAGGCTGGGAAGGGAGTGGGACAGCTTTTCTGGTAAAGAGATTGGCTGGTGTGGAGGGATGAAAACTTGAAAAATGGCTTGTTTAGGCAATCTCAAACAGGTCTACACAACTTGGAGAACTGAGTGATTTTAAGGGAATGACAAGAAGAGGCTGGAAGGATAGATGACTCTTCACTACCAGGGAGGGGGTTCAGACTTGATCCTGAAGTTTAAAAGTCTTGAAAAATTTTAGGCAGGATAATGATGTAATCAGAATTTTATTATTTAAAATAAGTATTTTCACTGCTGTGTGAGAAATAGTAGAAGAGGGCAGACCTTGGAGAGACTATGAGATTGTTGCAATAATTCAAGGCCAGAGGTACTCTGCTGGCGGTGGCAGTTTGAGTGGAGTGTGTGGGTTTGAGAAGTAGAAACACTAGGTCCTAGTGATACATTGCATGCTGGGATATTTTGCATCCTTGGCATTAAGGATGATGCCAAAGTAAAGAAATTGGTTACCGGTTTCCTTTTTGAACATAGCACAATTCATAACCCAAGGACTGAAGTTCCCTGGTGGCTCAGTGGGTTAAGGATAAGGCATTGTCACTGCTTTGACTCTGATTACTGCTGTGGCACAGGTTCCATCCCTGACCTGGGAACTTCCACATGCCATGGGTGTGGCCAACAACAGCAAAAACAAATATAACCCAAGAACCTTAAGATATTAGCTCTGTTTCCACTTTCATTTTCCCTTCATATTACCATCCCCTCTTACCTTCAAGAAACTTAAATAATTAGAAACAATTTCATAGGCAATATGGTTTCAAAGGCAAAAACCACGTTTTGGCAACTTGTGAGATAACTCGTTTCATAAATCTGCCTGATTTTTTGCTTCAGAAACAACAAGCAGGTGTTTTTTCCCTTCACACCCATATTCACAGTTTATAACAGAGTCTGTTGTTGAACACTCAGAAGAAGATGAAGGAAGGGCTTGCATCATCAAAGAAATAGTCACACTTCACTGACGAGCCAAAGTTGGTCAAATATTGGATTAAGGGAAATAACATTTTGTTTCATATTTTTAGCATTTGAAATTGCATCAGTGTTTTTCTTGGTACCTTCAGCAGATATTTTTTTTCCTATAATAAAAGAGCTTGCAAAAGCATTTCTCCTTTATATGGAACACCAAGTCCTTGTCAGTGACTATGGTCTGAGTTCTCTACAATGCTGAGTCCAGAGAACTACAGACCTTAAAAAGAGGCTTTTCGAACTCCCAGAAACAGAGAGTCTATGATTGCTGATTGCCAGAGGGTAAGAAGTGGAGCTAATGGGGTGATGTTTGTCAAAGGATACAAACTTCTAGTTATCAGATAAATAAGTTGTGGGGATGCAATGAATGGTGAGTATAGTTAACAATACTGTATTGTATACTTGAAAGTTGCTGAGAGAGTAGATCTTAAATGTTCTCACCTTCCAAAAAATGTAACTACATGAGGTGATGGATGTGATAACTAACCTTATTTGAGTAATAATTTTTCTGTTTATATGTATAGCACATCATCACATTGAACACCTTAAATTTATACAATGTTATGAGTCAATTATATTTCTATAAAGCTGAGGAGAAAGTTTTTTTCAAGAAATATTTTTCAAAGAAAAGTAGCTCTTTATTAATGTATTGATATCTTTGCTTCTACTATAATTATTTTTTTGTCTTTTCTTTCAGGATGAGCAGAAGCTAAAGGAAAGTTTAAGGCAAGGTGCCACCATTATTGCTGCCTTAATCAAAGAAAGAAATTCTGGACTAACTGGTCAGCTACTGATAGCATAAAGAATATGGAGAAAATTACCTACTGGGTTCTTAGAAACATTTGCCTAAGTATCTCCTTTGTGCTTCTCTGTGTATTGTATGTGGTGGAATGTTTACATTGTCTTTTATAATTTGTAGGATGTGATGCTTAGGTGAAATAAAAAAATTTTTTATGCATGTCAAATACAAATTTCCTGAACCAGAAAAGAACAGATAAATGGAAAATAGTAGCTTCAAATAAGGAAGCTTTTCATACAGCATGAAAGATAAAAAAAAAAAAAGTTCTTCAAAGAATGAGGATTTAGAAAATATCAACTATTATGTCTCTGATAATTAGTAAATCATGATATAATGAGATCAATATATAAGATTAATGGTTATTCTTAATTCTAATATTTTCCTCTCTCCGTGGGTTATTTTGAATTACATTCTAATTTTTCACACCTTAAAAAAAAGTGGAGATTAGCAGTGAACTTTGATTTTAGTATCTTCACCATTAGCCTCACATTACTTTAGATTCCTAACAAGATGGAATCCCCTTCTGCTTTCCTAATGCTTTAAAATTGTATGATTTTCAGAGTTCCCATTGTGGCTCAGTGGAAACAAATTTGACTAGTATCCATGAAGACTCAGGTTCTATCCCTTGCCTTGCTCAGTGAGTTGGGGATCCGGTGTTTCCATGAGCTGTGGTGTAGGTCACAGACACAGCTCGGTTCCTGAGTTGCTGTGGCTGTGGTGTAGGCCAGCAGCTGTAGCTCCGATTCAGCCCCTAGCCTAGGAACCTCCATATGCCTCAGGTGCAGCCCTAAAAAAGATTTTAAAAATTGTATGATTTTCTTGGGTTATGAACTATAATATTGACTTATTATTTTAAGAGGCTTCTGATTTTTCTGAATAACTTCACAGAAGACTGGAAAGCTGCTTAAAAATGAAGTTATCTTGGTCAGTCTCAAGCTAGTCTTCTAAAAAGCAGAGAGTCCATCACACATCAAATAATTAAACTGTTCTTTTGATTCTGATAACTGCCACCTTTTAAAGTCAAGTTCTTTCAAATTTCTGCTGGTGTATATACACTGTAAATATTGATGGTTTTTCCTGTACCGTATCTTTTACAATTCTGTGAATCCAGTCATTAGAGATGCCTTTCATTCTCTCTATACATTTATTTTATAAAAACACATTAGCTTAGATTATGCCAGGGCTTAGCCTCCACATTTCATAAAATTTACATGAAATGTTTTGAGTTAAAGATAGACTATGAAATATCTACCCTGTTCACTCTCTTCTTAACATGTTATATGATTTTCCCTGTATTTCTTAAATATCTATAGAAGTAGTAGAGTTTATATTTTACATTTAAATAATAGTAGAATATAATAATGGAATAATTATTGCAAATCATTCTCATAAATGAAATGTTTGAATGGGAGTTCCTGTTGTGGCTCAATGGTAAAGAACCAAATTAGTATCCATTAAGATGTGGGTTCGATCTCCGGCCTTGTTCAGTGGATTAAGGATCCAGCATTGCTGTGAGCTGTGGTGGAAGTCACAGACACTCAACCCACATTGTTGTGGCTATGTCATAGGCCAGCAGCCGTAGCTCCAATTTGACCCCTAGCCTGGAAACTTTCGTATGCTGCAGGTACAGCCTTAAAAGCAAAAAAAAAAAAAAAAAAAAAAAAACCAGAAAACCATAAATGAAATGTTCGAATATAGCATAGCATTAATTCTAAATTCCTGTGCTTGCTCCTTTTTTCCTCTCTCTGGGGATGTTAAATATAAAATAAATCATTTAATTAAAAATCATCAGGGAGTTCCCGTCGTGGCGCAGTGGTTAACGAATCCGACTAGGAAGCATGAGGTTGAGGGTTCGATCCCTGGCCTTGCTCAGTGGGTTAAGGATTCAGCATTGCCGTGAGCTGTGGAGTAGTTTGCAGATACAGCTCAGATCCCGCATTGCTGTGGCTCTGGCGTAGGCCGGTGGCTACAGCTCTGATTAGACCCCTGGTCTGGGAACTTCCATATGCCACGGGAGCGGCCCTAGAAAAGGCAAAAAGAAAAAAAAAAATCTTCAGGATGAAAATACATAGGCAATGTGTGGATTTGTGTTGGAATGTCTCTGTCCTTGTTAAGGCTTGTTGGCTGCCTTGTGAAAGGTGCACCTGTTGACCTAATAAGGTGAAAATGTTTTAAGGATTTGAAAGAGCTCATAAAGCCAAAAGGGGAAAAGTTACCAAGGTTTTAAAGAGAAAGTGAGTGTCTCTAGGTATGTGGTGGAAAACTGGACATACCTATGGCAGAAGCAAAATCACTGTACTGAGTGCTTGCTGAGTTACCTTAGATTTCAACTCAATAATGGAACGTTGGAGTTCCCATTGTGATGCAGTGGAAACGAATCCAACTAGGAACCATGAGGTGCAGGTTCAATCCCTGGTCTCACTCAGTGGGTTAAGGATCCAGCATTTCTGTGAGCTATGGTGTAGGTCACAGATGCGGCTCAGATCTGGCATTGCTGTGGCTCTGGGCATAGGCCAGCAGCAACAGCTCTGATTAGACCCCTAGCCTGGGAACCTCCATATGCAGTGTGTGCTGCCCTAAAAAGGCAAAAAAAAAAAAAAATATATATATATATATATATATATATATGTATATATATATAATGGAACATTAAACCAAACAAAAGTACGTCTTAGAGAAGTTAATATGCCTTTACTCTAAGCAGTTGTAAAAGTTTAATGTTATGAGATTTAACTTAAGGTTTATTAAGTTGTGTCTGAAATCATTATCCTTATCATAGCATTTGATTTTTTTTTTATCATTTACAAAGGTATTCACAGCATTGCAAATAATTCAAAGAAATCTCATATGCTTTAGTGTTTAAATGCAAATTGAGGCTCAGGGATCTTCACTACTTTCTCCAAAGACATGTGTCTGCCTAGTAGCAAAACGCAGGGCTTAACCTTAGGGTACTGGGTGTATACGTTTTAAGCTCATTTTCCTATATAGTAGTGGTTGTGGGCAAAGAACATCTGGCAGAGAGGTCATGGGAAATGAGCCAGAGACTTTAAATGAACGAAGAGGGACAGGCCAGTCCAGTGACCAGAGGAAAGCTTTCAGCTTTCCAGCCAGATTTCCATTATACAGAAATTGCACCTAAGGATGAAGCGAATGAAAATTATTGGTCAAGAGAGAAAGATAAATTAGTTTTTGTTATTTGTGAAGAGATCAAAAGGCAACTTCACACTTACACTTGTGTCTCCATTTCTGGAAATTTAATTAGTTTCATGAGAACTATCCATTTTCACTCTATTTTTCAAAATTCCTTTAAAAATAATAGTAATTATACCTCAGGGTTGCTGAAGTTGGATTTTACTTGAGAAAATTTTGTGGGAAGAATGTTTTCTTTCTAAAATATGCTACCTAATTAAATGCAATTTAAAGTTAGCCTTTTTAGGAAGTTCACACAGTGTGATCCTTGGGTTTGATCAATGCCTTCTATTAGTAAGAGGTAGGTTTGTTGTTGTTTTTTTTTTTTCCATAAAAATGTTCAAGTTGAGAGATGACTTGTTGCAAGTATACTCATCTACAGATAAAAGTCAGACCCCTATATTCTACCCAGAGCCATTCTTACTGTAGTCAGTTCAAGCATGTTGCATTGGTTTCCCAGGAAAACGGGGTAGTTCCTGTGCTAGTTTATTGCACAGTTGACCCTTGAACAACACAGGTGTGAATTGCACTGGTTCACTTACATGCAGGGTTTTTTTCAGTAGTAAATATTACAGTACTACATGATCCTCTATTAGTTGAATCTGCAGATAGGGAGGAATCATGGATAATGAAGGGCCAGCTGTAAATTATGCACAGATCTTTGATTGCTTGGAGAGTCAACACTCCTAACTCCTGCAATGTCAAGGGTCACCTGTAATTGTAACTATCAGATTTTACTTTATTTATATAAAAAATGTATTTTATAAAAATCAGGTTTCAATATTACATCTTCTTATATTGAATCTCTAAGTTTTACTTCTATAAAAAAATCTGTTTCACATTTCAACATAATGTTGAAATTAATTACATCAAGGAAGCATAAATCATAACAGTTTAATCAAAGTGTTAAGAAAGCCCTTTGGGAAAAGAAAGATTGAAGTTATTTTAAAATTTTAATTCAAAAGTAGTATAAATAAAAAATGCATATGGTTTTAGGATTTAATAATGTAGTTTAAAATAAGTGGACTAGAAGTGGCTGTGTAGTTGGTGTTTGACATTGTAACATTTATATATGTTCTTATATATTTTTAGTTTCAAAACTGTAAAAATGTATGGATCTTAAATAGAAAGTAATGAACTACTGTTGAATGTTCTTTACAAAAGTAATTGATAACTAAATTTTTGATAGTTTAAAAATCAAATGATAATTTTCATTGATGTGTAGTGTATACATACATATTTTTCAAACTGACTCAGCCTCAATTGAATAAATGAAAGTCAAAACAACAATGTTTTACATTATAGAAAAGTAGAATTTGAGATTCAGATATATTATTCTGTAAAATATATTAAAAAATTGCAAAACCAGATATCTCAACTGGATTTTTTTTTTTTCTTTCCCTCACATGTAGCATGTTTCCCAGCAATTACTTTGGCTGCTAAGGATATAAAAGCTATACTTAGGCACAATGAAAAAGAATATTGTAACCAGTTAATAGCATCTTCATGGCTGTGGTGGGCTGAATTACTCTTTACAAACACTCTTCCCTTTAACTTAGCTTCCACAGGAGGAATATGTCTGCTTCTTGACTTTAGGATTCATCATGTAACCTGCTTTGACCAATGGATTGTGTCAGAAGTGCCACTGCACCACTGAGACTAGATTTAAGAGACCCTGCATGTTGCTGCTTGCTGTCTCACACTTCTGCCACCACCATAAGATGCACACCCTCAGCCTGGCCTGCTGCTTCTGGACGGCTGATCTCTAGCAAGTCAATGTACAGAAGAAGAAGCCGAACTGAGAATCAGCAAGGCCTCAAGCAGACAGGTGAGCTCAATAAATACTCATTGGCTTTTATCCCCCCCCCAGCACTGAGTTTTGAATCTTTTTAATGAACATATGTTGGAAAGCGAGGATCTGTGGTAGTGTGTGGTACATTTCCTCTCACAAGTCTAGGATCTACCTGGAGACACACATTTTGCTAAAGCAGACTGTTCATAAGGAGAAATGTTGGTTAGAACAATGATCCCCAAGTATTATGGATGCCTCCTTCCCTATTCAGGAGTTACTAAAGGAGAAAAATAGACTTGAATGTTTTTGAAAAGATTTCAAAGTTAAATTTCTTGGACCTGAAATGATGCTGAATTAAAATATGGGCAGTTAAAATAATAGATAATGGCCAACATTTATTGAATAATTACTGTGTTCCAGAAACTGTTCTTAGTGCTTTTGCATGTACCTAACTTTTTCCCTTCATGATAACTTTATGTGCTAAGTAGTGAACCAATATCCATTTAAAAGATGAAGAAACCAAGGCACATACCTTTTGAATATCTTTAAGTAATGTGCTCACCCGAGCAGTGAGGGGAGAAACGAGATTCAAATTTGGTTATTTCACTTTGGAGATTATATTCCTAAGCATAATTTCTATATAATATTGTAAAACATACTATTTTAAGGTCTCTTTTCCTCTCAACTTTTTTCCTTTAATAGCAAGAAAAGAATCTTTCTATTTTTGCCTTTAATAGCAAGAAAAAGAAAATGGGTAAAGCCCAAGACCTTTCAGTGTTTCTGTACTCCTCCTTTCCATTGCCTGTTGCCACTCCCAACAAACATATTTTAGATCTGCATGTGCCGGTAAAACCTGCAAAGGCTGATAATCACATACAGTTATTATCACTACCATCTTTGTGAGCGCTAAACTTGTTGGGATTTCCTCAGGCAATGAATGATCAAACATACTTGGATAGGCAAAAGTGTAAGTTGAAAAGTGGAAGAAAATATTTGTTGATGAACTGGAGTTGCAGGCAGACATTTGTGCCTCAGGAACACAACAGGACCTGGAAAGAGAAGTTGAAATCTATTTACCATCTTTACAAGATAAAGGAAGATACACAGAAATGCCCAAGCATGAGGAATTAGGAAGACTTTTCTTTTCACGAGACTCTCCTCAGCACATAGGTTCAAGGTGTTTGCTTGATGGGAAAATTTGGAGGTGAATGGTGCCAGTATGGTGAGCTTGACCTGAGCAGATCCCTGGCCTGGGAAATTTCATATGCCATGGGTGTGGCCCCCCCAAAAAAGTAATTGGGTGTTTTTTAATAGTCTTTACAGATGAAATGCATTATGCAAATTACTCTGTACTTAGTGAGGACACTACTACATAATCTGAACAATTGTTAAATCATCTGGGCCTATTTAGCAGTATGGAGGAAGCCTGGCTTGTCTAATGCACATTCTTTTTCCAGTTTCACCTCAATTAATCCTTGTAGGGTCTCTGTGACGTTGGTCTGTATCAACCTTTTAAAATGACTGTTGCAAAAAGACAGATGCAGAGTTTATGTGTTCATGATCACCCAGCACACTACACACCAAACTGAGTTTGGAAATCCAGAACTTCTGGTTCTACTTTGGGAACTTTTTCAGGGAATTTGATTACGGTTCCTTACCTGAGGTTTTAAAAAATCTGATTTAAATCTCCATCCAGAATTTTACCTGGATGCATTCCCTCATTTTCCTTTTCGTGAAATTGCAGTTAAGCCAGAGGCAAAAGCTTCCACAAGGCAATCCTAGTGATCTTTTTGACCTGAGTGGAGACATGAGATTCCACATTGAGGCCAATTTTGTAAGAATTTCCACTAGTCTGTAGACTGTAATAATTGGGTTATTTGGATAAGGCTTGGCAAAGCATCTAGTAGATTAACTGAATGAAGTTTCTGGAGCTTTGCCATTTTGGAGCCATCCATTTTGTTCTTTGTTCTACCTCATTAAAAATGGGCTATTGAAATCGGTCGGTTTGTTGGTATGTCAGCTTTTTCTTTCTTTTTTTTTTTTCTTTCCTATTCTTTAAATCTGAGCCCTTAATTTAAATGAAAGCAAGCTCTTCAGTCTAAGTGGATAACAAAACATCCCTTTGAGGAGGAGGAAGTAGATGATAAAATCTGTGTGTTACTAATTTTTTTCAATAGTTTAGAGGAATTTCTTTTCCATCCTGTGTGTGTGTTTTTAAGACCCTGTTAAGTTCATAGTTCCTTTTTCTTTTCTTGTTTGAATAGAAAATCATTCTCTTTAATCCCACCTGAGTTTTAAAAATGTATTATTGAACTACCCAGTTCAGGAATTCAGTGGCCTGCTTTACTGAATGGAGATGTGTATGACCTGATAGTAAAAGAATGCTATTCAAAGACATTTCCGCCTGTTTCTTGGATCAGTTACTGTTCTCATAAATCTGGAAAAAAGCCAAAATATGTAAACAAATTAAGAGTTTTAGGATCCCAGTGGGAATATCTGTAAATTCTACCATAAACCAGGAATTTAAGATTAAGTGCAATATGCTATAATAAGATAGCATCAAGAAGCAACTATAGACCAAATATTCTTGGCTCTGGTTTGGGAACCTTAAAGGATATTAAAAGATTTGGGCTAATCATGGAGTTATGCATAACATTACTCCTTCCCAAACCTATATGTTGCCTAAATGGAACTTTGTTTTTGTTGTAATAACTTTTAACTCTTGCTTAATATCAAATAAACTTTCAACTCTGAAGCCACTGTTTTATATCCTCTTAGCACACATATATATACATACACATATATATAAATAATGTCAGTTATTTACCCTTATAATTAAGAAAGGGTTGGTGATTCTTTACACATCTGTATAAATATGTGAATACAGTAAAGGACAGTTTTATAGTTTGGAGAATTTTTCACTAGTTTTTTGATACTCACTCGGATTCTTGCAACTCTCTCTGAACTGAAAATTGTAGTCTTTTTAGTTTTTTTGAACCAGAGTTAAAACTTAATGTAAATCTTGCTTTTAAGGAAAAAAAAATTTAATTCTTCCATTATTATATGTTTATTAATTTCTTCTCATTTATTTTTTTTGTGTGTAGAGAGAGAAAGAGGGAATGCGATTGTAGATAAAGAGAAACATCTACACAAATATACATATTTTCATGTCAACATTTTCTTGAAAGAGTTTTCTAAAACAATTGCTGTGGTAGGCTTATGTTATGTCAGCATGTACAAGAAGAACTTTAGGGATTAGGTATTACAGATTTAGCAAAGTTTATCTTAAATTGGGAAAGTAGATAAAGTGTGTTGTAAATATTTATGCAGAGTTAATACGTATTTATTCATAATTATACATAATTAAAAATACTCAACAATGCAGATTCAACACAATTTTTTAATGATTGTTTAACTTTAATATTTGTGGCCTCACTAGCCTGAGATGTAAAAATGATTTTATACTCTTGTTTTTTCTAAATCCAAACTTAATCTAAATTAAAACAGGAACCCACATGGTTCCTTTTTTTAAAATTTTTTTTATTGTAGTTGATTTGCAATGTTCCATAAATTTCTGCTATACAGCAAAGTGACTCAGTTATACATTTATATATATATATTTTTCACATTACCCTCCATCATGTTCCATCACAGGTGATTAGATATAATTCCCTGTGCTATACAGCAGGATCTCATTGCTTATCCATTCCAAATGCAATAGTTCGCATCCATGGCTTCTGTCAGAAACTCACCTACCTGAAGTGTCTTCCCCAGAAATTTCATGCATGTTATAGAATAAACACCTTATTTTCTTTTACCCTTTATTTTTCCTCTTGCCACCATGCAGTTATTACCTTCATGAGAAAGCTACTCTATGGGGTAACTTCCTGTGTGTCCCACAGCAGACCCATAACAGGAACTATCCTTGCATTCACGGTATCATTCTTTTTTTTGAAGTGGGGGGATCTTTTTAGGGCTGCACCTGTAGCATATGGAGGTTCTCAGGCCAGGGGTCAAATCGGAGCTATAGCCTATACCACAGCTGCAATAACACAAGGTCTGTGCCACGTCTGTGACCTACACCACAGTTCACAGCAGCGCAGGATCCTTAACCCACTGAGCAAGGCTAGGGATTGGACCTGCATCCTCATGGATGCTAGTCAGGTTCATTTCTGCTGAGCCACAGTTGGAACTCCCAGGTTATCAGTCTTAAATGCTCTTCCAGCTCACTCAGCTTGATCTCAGATGCATGCAGCTCCAGGAGGTAGAGGTTTGACTTTCCTGGAAACTGAGATCTTATTTTTGTTGCCACAGGGATATATGCTACCACCAAGAGAAGCAGAAGTAAGTAGGCCTCTCTCCACTGGGCTTGCTGTCAGAAGCACTGAGATTCCTGGATGTTTGGGGCCAACTACTCCTGGTCCAGAGAGAAAGCAGTGCTTACCCTCTACTCTTTCCCCATCCAAGGGACTTGGCTTAGTTCTCCTATTAAAACTAGACAAGAGGAATGTGCATATTGAACTTGCTGTTAAACACAAAACAGTATGAACATGATACATTCCCCCAAACCTGGATTTTTTAGTCTTAGCTATGGTCAACTTATAACACTCTAAAAAAGATTGCTTTTTTCAAAAATATATTTACCTGGGAGGAATATTTTATGAGATTTGAATAAATTAAAGAAGACAGTTTTACAAGGTAACACAAGTATGGGCAAAGTATGTAAAAGAAAGACTGCCTTTTTCCTTTATTAAATCTTTTGCGATCTCTATTGTGGTAAAAGTATCTTGGAGAGTAACAAGTAATTCAATAATAATTGCCATTAAGTTGTGTTTTACTCTTTGCCAAATAAATTTTTCATATCTGATGTAACTCTCTTGAGAACTCAGTTTTCCATATTTTATAGAAGAGCCTGAGGCTCACAGAGGCCCAGTGAAGACTCAGAGATCACATAGCTTGAAAGTGGCACCGTCAGTACCACAATCCTGTATTTCTTAATTCCCCCTACACAGCTTCTCATCAATAGGATCTAAAAGTTATCCTAAATAACAATAAAAAATGATCAATAATAGATACGGTGATAAATATTTAGAATCTACTTAATCAGTTGTGTTCCAGCTTTTGTTTTGATTCTCATTCTTCTATGGCCTCTGGCCAAATGGCAGAGTTATTCATTAACAGCAGATATGAACTGCATAGCCAACCAAATCTTGACCACTAATTATTGAGCATTTCTTATGTTCAAGACTTCTGGGCCCTGTGGAAATCTTACAAAGAGATAAAAGCAGATTCTACAAAGCAATAAGGTGGGATTCCTTGAAACTTTGTAAAAGTTGAGAAAAGTAAATGAAAATTATGACAATAGAGGGAGTTCCCGTCATGGCTTAGTGGATTAAGGACCTGACTAGTATCCATGAGGATACGGGTTGATCCCTGGCTTTGCTCAGTGGGTTAAGGATCTGGCATTGCCACAAGCTGCATTGTAGGTCACAGATGCAGCTTGGATCCCATGTTGCTGTGGCTGTTGTGTAGGCCTACACCTGTAGCGCTAATTCAGCCCCTAATGTAGGAACTTCCATATGCCATGAATGCAGCCCTAAAAAGACCAAAAAAAAAAAAAAAAAAAAAAGAAAGAAAGAAAGAAAGAAAATTATGACAGTGGAAGGTGATATGGTAAAAGTGAAGTAAATGGTATCATTGAGATAATGATGTTGTTCAGAGGAGAGAACCTTTGGGCATTTGAGGTAGTGAATCCTCTGTCTTGTTACGGGCTCAGGATTTCACTGAGGCTTCTAGTAAATTCTTTCCCCAAAGTATCCTCCTGCTTGATAGTCACATCACATGTTCACTTTCTGATTACATTGTGTGTTGAAATGTTTCCTTTACACATCTCTGACCACTCTTAAGATGTAACCTCCTTAAGAGCAAGCATTCAGGAGTTCCTGTCATGGTGTAGTGGTTAACGAATCCGACTAGGAACCATGAGGATGCAACTTTGATCCTTGGCCTTGCTCAGTGGGTTAACGATCCGGCGTTGCCGTGAGCTGTGGTGTGGGTTGCAGGCGCAGCTCGGATCCCGCGTTGCTGTGGCTCTGGCGTAGGCTGGTGGCTGCAGCTCCTATTCAACCCCTAGCCTGGGAACCTCTCCATATGCCATGGGAGCAGCCCAAGAAATAGCAAAAAGACAAAGACAAAAAAAAAAAAAAAAAAAAAAAGACCAAGCATTCATTTTTAGCTCTCTGGTTAACTCCAGCTTTCATTTAATGGAACTTTAATTTGCTAAATTGCCTTTCAGGTATAAAATTTAATTTCTGTCTAGTAGCAGTATCAACAATCCTTTAGTTAAGTTTTCATCTGTTGGGATATGAATTGTTGACAAATTTCCAGCCATGCTTAGCAAGAGGGACTATATAAGTCAAATGATAACTAAGACTCCAATGAAGCATATGTAATGGATTAGAATCTCAATTTATAAATTCATATGTTCAAAAATACCTTTTTTGTTAAAAAAAAAAAACTCTTCCCTGAATTCAAGCCCCAATCCCATGGGGCTGGAATAAAAGTCAATCTCTGGTGAATTCTTCAGGTTCCTCTTGCATCAGGGACATGTACAGACTCTTGGTCTCAGGAAGCATCAGAACTGTTTCTTTAGTCCTTGCCAGTCCATCCCCACTGTCCCTACAGGGCCAGCAACATGCCCCAGGTCCCTGTATTCTTGAGTCTCATCGTCCCCTTATGCAGATCTCCAGGTCACACTCTTTTTCTCTCCTCGCCTCAGAGGCCCTTCCCTTACTCAGGGATCACTAGCAGATCTAAGGGAGTTTGGTTTTGCACCAGAACCAGCAGCACCTACAATTCTAGGCTCTTCCTGCTTTTCTCTCTTCCAAAACCCCTGTGGCAAAGAACTGTAAAGCTTAGCATCAAATACAAGGAGGAGAAAAAAGCCCAAAGAGCAAAACAAAAACAAATTATACAAGTAGCCCAGGCTTCTGTAGATTAAATATTGAATGCTGATGACACATATCACTCATTTCAGAACAGTTTTCTGGTCTCTCCTAAATCCTGACCCTACCCAATGACTATGACATGAGCTTCAATTGCCTACTGAACATTTGTACACATGGATATCTTTTTTTTCTTTTTAGGCCTGCACCTGTGGCATATGGAAGTTCCTGAGCTAGGGGTTGAATCGGAGCTGTAACTGCCAGCCTATACCACAGCTGCAGCAAGGCTGAATCCTTAACCCACTGAGTGAGGCCAGAGATGGAAACTGAATCCTTGCAAACAGTATGTCTGGTTCATAACCTGCTGAGCCACATGGGAACTCCGGATATCTTAAATATTTAGTTAGACCTAAAATTGAAATTATACTTTTTCCCCAAAGTTTGACCTGTTCCCCAAGTTGATATCGTGTCCATGCTGCTCTTCTTTTGGAGCTTTGGATTGTTTGACTTGAACTTGTTCCCTATGCAACTGCCTGTCTCTGAACTATCCATTAAATCCAGGCTTTGCTCTTTAATTCTCCTGCCATCACTATGGTTTATGCCCTCATCGTTATAAGCCACTCACATCTTTTATGCCACACATGCCAGCAAACCACTTACCATTTCTTTTTTCTTTCTTTCTTTCTTTTTTTTTTTTTAAGCAAGCAAGCAAAGTTTTTATTATAGGAAAGCAGAGATAGCTCCCAGGGTTACTGGGAGAGGGGAGAAGAGCACCCCCCCCTTCTCTATTGTCCTATCAGGGATTTTATTCCTTAAAGTTGGGGGGGGTGTACCAACGTGGGGTCTAGAGAGATGTGGTCTTCTCCTATTGGCCTTGTTCAATTACCCATATCAGTCCTTGTCCAGTAGGGCCCTAGGGGTGGAAATGTCCTGTAAGTCTCATGTTTCTTTGACCAGAGGGGATTAGGGATTAATGTCCATGTGGGCATAGGTACACTCCCTATTATAAACAAGGCCTGTGGGGATGTTACTCCCTGGAGCCCTTAAGCCACGAATGTTAATCAATGGCCATATCGAAGAATGCATAAGCCCATGCTCCTACACTGACTACCTGAATTAATATTCTGTCTCAATCCCCCCTCTAGACTTGGAGACTCACTGCAGGGGAGAAGGGGCGATGACCGCCCTGACTGCTTCCTGCTGGGAAAAAGCAGTTAGGCCTCCACTCCAGGGACAGTCAAGTGGGCTATGATACATTACATTGGGTACCCGTTCCATCACCATTTGAAGGTTGATAGCTTCCAATTGGGATGTAATGAAACAAGAAATACAATTAACTATGCAGGGTCCAAATAAAAGGATCACGATCACAATGATGGCTATGGTAAGGAAATATTTTCACCAGGAAGAGGAGGTCAACCAGTCCCAGAGGGCAGTTCCAAAAGCTGGAGCTGGATACAACATCTCATGAATCTGCTGCTGGAGATGTAGCAGAGAATCACACACATTCTTTAGTTTCTATCTAGTAACTGATGTCTCAGTGTTTCATTTGACTTCTGTTAAACCTTGTGAGCGCAGATATATTGGATCAGATCCCAGACGAGCCTCCAAAAAGATGATGCCAGAAAGATGGTACCAGAATCTGGGGTTCTTGTTCACGGCAGTCGAAGAATGAACTCTGTGAACACACAGGCAGAAAGCAAGCAAAATTTTTATTAAAGGAAAGCAGATAGCTCCCAGGGTTACTGGGAGAGGGGAGAAAAGCACCCCCCCAACCCCCTGTGTACCATTTCTTGATCACACTGTATTCTTTTGCATTATGGCATACTGTTGCTGCGTGATGTGCTCTATTAATATAACTTTTTACGCACATTTATTTCTTCTACATCTATGCTCGTGTCATACCGTCCCACTATTTTTTAGGGCCGCATCTGTGGCATATGGAAGTTCCCAGGCTAGGGGTCAAATGGGAGCTACAACCGCCAGCCTACACCAGAGCTACAGTAACTCTGGATCCAAGCCGTGTCTGTGACCTACACCACAGCTCATGGCAACGCCAGATCCTTAACCCACTGAGCAAGGCCAAGGATCAAAGTTGCATCCTCATGGATGCTAGTAAGACTCATTTCCACTGAGCCACGATGGGACCTCCAGTCCCACTATTATAGAACTTAATGAATCTTACCATTAGACAACTTAAGAGTAGAGAGCATGCTTTATCCACCTCGATTTTCTTTAAATCTAGACTATTAGATATTGATAACAAGGATAAAAGAATTTAGGCAGGCTGAACACTGAACAGGCCTCCCAGATTTCCTTTCCCTTCATAAGCTACATAAAGTCCTTGTCATTCTGCATTTCTGACCCACACTCTTCAGTTACTCTCTACCTAAATCCACAGAATCCGATCTGTGATTCCGGCCCATCATCTTAGTCCACCTATTTGTAGTCTGGTTCTACTCTAATTTACCTTTTACTTCAAGCTTTTCCTAAGGTGTGCCAAGAGTTGACACAAGCTCTTGAAACCTTTCTTACGTATCTGCTGCTTTAATGGAAGCCAAGCTCCACCTGGTGGTCAAAGTTGCTTTCTTGTTTGGACCTCGCATAGGCAGTGAGATGAGGTCAGCAGGATAACAAATCTGTATCCATCTCTCTACCTGCATACATACATATGTATCTCGTGTATCGTGTGTGTGTGTGTGTGTGTGTGTGTGTGTTTTGCAGGCTTTCGTTTGTCACAGAAGTTGTGAAATAGGCTTATTTATTTTACCGGTATTGACTTTTCAAACAGGGCTTTCAGCATCTGATTATCACAAATATTTCATGATGGTCAGGCTCTCAGCAATGACCTGAATGATCTTATGATGATAATCACAAACCAGATATTTCCTCCCACCCGTCTCACATCAATTTTTTTTTTTTTGAAAGGCTTGACTGGTAGTAAAGGGAGTTTATTTAAAGGCCTTTATGATTCCTATAAAAATCATAAAAATGAAATGGAGAAATGTTTGAAAATAGTGTCCTAATTTAACACAAGGTCATCCAGTCCTCTACTCGATACACAAGTATTTTCTTTCACAAGCAAGTGAGAACAGTCTTAGGTTTTCCTTTTATGTTGAGTACCATTCTTTCAGCACTCAGCTTTATAAGGACTCGAAAATAGGCCAGAGTCTACACACAGGAAGCTTTTAACTCACAGATAAATTTTTTCATATTTGTATTAAAATATGAAATCATTGCCTATGTTTGAAAGTTGGGAAATTTCATTATAAAAAAAAATGCAGCTCTGTAGCAACTGGGGTTCTTTTTCTTGCAAATCAAATGATCTTAACCTGAGGAGTGAGTACTTTTTTTAGATGGGGTGCATGCTCTAATTTTCCATAAACCCCACTCTTCCTTAATGTATCTTACTCTGCCTCCTTCTCTTTATTGCCTGGCTTCTGTAGGCATTGGCCTTTATGACCACTGGCATTCATTTGCGATGCCTGTCTGAGAAATTCGTAGTCTAGTAGAAGGAGAAAATGAAGAAAGATGGATCAATAACCATCAAAAGAATGAAAGAAACAACCCAGACAAAAGGTATAAAATTGCTTTCTCTGTGATTTGGCACAAGGTCTCACTGGTGTAATAAGTGTACTTCAAATGGTGTCATGTTTAAGGTAAAGGAATATCTTTCCTAAATATGGACTGACAAATTTTAAAGGTTTCATTTTCCTTAAAACACCAATTCTTGGATCAGGAAATAAAGTTATTTATTTTCATGTTCATTTTAGTTGTTAGGCTAAAATTCAGGCTCCCATATAAATATATTTGCCTTCTCCACCCCATCCACCTACCTCCTAAACAGTGAATACTATTACTAAGCCAGTGTTGCCCAACCTTCCTAACCTAGTTTCCATCTAATGAACATAGGTATTTCATGCTCCAGTACTTTTTTGATTTGCATTTTGCATCTCGAATTAATGAGGTGCCTTTTATATGGTTAATAGTTATCATGTTTTGACTATTCTCTCCAGATGTGATTGGCAGAATAATGCCCCCCCCCAAAGATATCCTCACCCTCATAACCACATATTCATTAAGGAGATCTCGGAGTAGACTACTCTGCAGAATCATATGCCAGATTTACAAGGAGAAGGTTGGGGATATCAACCTTAGTACATTTTAAAATTAATAACATCAGCTATGTAGGTGAAGGAGCCATGAACTTTAAATGAATAGTTAAATAAACAATTCCTGAAGGAAAATGTCATGTTTACTTTCTATTATCACCTCTGGATAAAAAAGACTCCTCTCTTTAGTTGCACGTCATGTTCGTCGTGGTTTTCTTTCGCTTGATTAGAATTCTTACTAGGTTGTAAGGTATCAGCCTGAAAATACTGAAGACTTTCTCACATTGTGTTCATGATGCTAATTTCTGGAACTTTAACAAACTCTCATTAGTTAGAATCAGACTAATTTCACTCATCATCTTGGCATTCACATCGTTAAATATAACACATATATAGTAGTTGCTCAATATATGGGCAAATGAGTAAATCCAGCTTTTCAATTTATTGGCATTTTTTTCTGGTTTAACCAACAGAAGGATATTTTGTTGTTTCTTTGGCTGGTTCTCCGTTTTATCCTGGGCTTCTCAGAGTGTATTTTCTCCAAGCTCAAGATGGTCCTAGAATTTAAAGGTAAATATCTATTTCAATATGGCCTCTAAATGGTAGACAACTATGTAATCTAGTTCTTATTCAAAAAAAACAAATTTCTTTCCCACACAGAAGGGAAACTGAATCAGGAGATGGCATGTTAGTCTTCAAAAGGCAATTTCTAAGGAATACCTAAAGGTTTATGCATAATTTCCCCCAAGGTAGTTCATATTTTAGAACCTAGCTTCCCCTTACAAGAACCCGTGAAGAAGCTATTTTAGTCCCTGATGCTAAGATTCTTACACTTTCGTATCTATACAGAAAATTATCTGGGCATCTTGTTAAATATGTTGCTTATCAGGCAGCATCGCTAGTAATTCAAATCAGGGAGGCCTTTGGTTCCACCACGGAAACTGTTATGTGAAGATTGTAGGCACATGAAGTAGGTGACATCCAAGTCCAGGCTGTGAGAACTGTTGCCTCGGATTGCATGGTGTGCTTCTATTGTTGTTCACCTGTGCAGACATCAGTGTGTGCCCAACAATCTCATCTTCGAAGGAGTCCACTCCTATCGAGTTCTCCTTATGCCCATACCTCTCCTTTGCCTCACACCTGCCCCCTCAGCCCACTGGGTAATGATCTTATAAAGTCATGCTTTCCTTCAAGACTTGGGGTACATACAATCAAAATTACTATCATACGAAAAAGTCCTGTAATTCTCTAGGGTAGGAGGCACTTTGCTTCTGAAAAAGGCCAAACTTTCTTTTCCATGGGATAGTGCATCCAGGCTAGATAAGTATGTATCCTCAGTATTCCTGCCTCTTCCTTTAAATATGTCTCTTCCATCCTTACACTGGTGGTAGTGCTGTCTACCAAGGTTCTCCTCACACCCCAAGACCTGCCCTCATCTCCACACCTTTCCTAAAGTCCTCTTACCACCAAAACATGTCTATCAGCAGCAGATAATATGAAACGAAAGTTAATCCATCATAGGGTGTAAATGTAAATTAGTAAATGTTGATGAGCCCAAGCATTAAGCTTTGGACTTCATCTTCACCAACAGTGAGCATGGCTTAAGCATCCACTCAGTTGTAGGTTCTGTGCCAGCGCAAAGGGGGCAGGAAGGACTTTCCTGCTCAAGGGGCATATCACAAAACAGTGAAGATTTCAGTACGAAGTCTTTTATTTCTTTTTATTTTAAATGATTTTTATTTTTTCCATTTTAGCTGATTTACAATATGAAGTCTTTTAAATCAGAAAGAGTGAATTTGAGTCTATGTAAGATAGGTACTCCTTGTCCCTTGACTGAGTCTAAGTTTTGCTACTTTGTTAAGATATTTTTGCTTCTCTCTCAGGGCATTAAGACCCTCGAGGTCTTTTAGTCTTCACACAGGGTTCCTCTACTACTGTGGGCTGGCAGAAATAATCAGTTGCACTAGATCTTCCACCCCATAGAAATTAATTTTGTAGTTCCCTATAAAGTGAAAGAAACATTTTTAAAAATTCAAATTAACAAGCATTTATTGGGCATGTTTGTTTCCTTAAAGTCCTTGCTGTTAGGTACAACACTCAGTTTTGACTATAATGAGCAATAGTATTATATAATGGCAAATAAAGCAATGATTTTGTATTTGCAATTTCATTGATTTTTAATAGTGCATTTTTATTTTGGTACCCCTGCCTGGAACAATGTATTTTTTTTTTTTTAACATGGTTTCTTAATGCTGTTGTTTTTCACCTGTTCAGTGGCTACTCTTAGGATACTTTCTAAATATATTTAAGGAGGGGCCAAATGGAAAAGGGAGTGAACTCTCAGCAATTTCTTCAAGAAGTCCAAAAGGGCATGATACAAAGAATAGAATTTGCATTGATAAAAGCAGAACTTAATAACAACAGTTATCCCAAGATAGAAATTGTAGCTTTCTTGAGGGAGTGAAACTTCTGGCAAACATGATCTGGCTGCCTCTGAGAGATATTCCTGTATCACAGGAACAATTGAGCAAGCAGTGTACACAGGCCCTTCCCATTGTGATCCAGAGAATACTGAAGCTCAGAATGCAGTGAACTGTATAGGGAGGTTGCTGAACGTTCCATTTTAAAAATGCCCACTAGAGGGAGTATAACATCATAAATATTTCCTTTTAGTTGCTGCCTTGCTTCTGCTAAACTATTAGGAATGCAAGATTCAAGTACAAATACCTAGAATTTATTTCATACTCTTTTAAATGTTTTTCTCCTTAAGATCTTTTAGAATATTTTGATAAGCAAAGATTTTTTAAAAAAAAATTAGTGTCATATAGTATGTAACATTAATACTTTTATTTGTATATGTTAAGAATTCAGAATTTAAAACTATTGGTGGAAATAGAATCCAGATCAATTATTTGTGGCTATCAATGTAAAACATCTTGGTTTTACGTGGAATATATTTCACCAAATTTTGTTAGGTCTATTGTTATTATTTCATTTGCCTTGGATATAATTCCGTATTTACCTGGTATTCTGCCACTTTCTGTTATAGCTTTCCCAGATACTTATGATAAACTATTTCACTGGATAACTGGTTTGATTACCTAGTATCAAAATCAAATGTTTCATTCTTAAATTAAAAAAAAAACTGGCTGTCTGCCTTAGGAAAATTAAACATGAATATTTTTCAGAGATAAAAGCACACTCACTCTAGTACAGATGGTTCTGCATTTACTTTTTTCATCTTTCCATTAAAATTATTTTTTATGTTTTCCCATTTTCTGTAAATAATTTGAAATATCAAATTTTGGCATAAATCTCTAAGTTCTGTTTGGATTGGACTTCTTATGTTTGACTACTTGGAGAAAAAAGTTTAAAAATATTACAGTCTATTTTGAAGCACTGACCATTAAAACATCAAAAGTTCAAAAGTACAAGTTCAGAGGTAAAATATTTATGAAAAAACTGAGAGGATATTAGCTTTTATTGATAAAAATATATTTTAAACTGGAATTTATGTAATCTTCATCAAGGAGAAAGAGTCACATGTATATTATTTCAAATATATTTTAATTTCTTAGCATCTTAACTATTTGAAAAGCATTTCTAGTAGATTTTATTTTTACTTACCTTACTGTTAGCATCTCTGGCTACAAAATAAATTTTCCCTAACTTCTCTAGTTCACTGAAAATTTTTACTTCTATTTAAATTGAGAATTTTTTTTCTCCGTTGCAATTAAAAAAGAAAAAGGGAAAAAACCGGCGTCTTTGCAAGCGATGTGTCAATGTGGAAATGGCTAAGGTATTTTGATTTTGCATTGCCTTCGAATAAGTGATTTGGGGTGGGGTGGCTTCCTGATCTGCTCTTTGGTTTCTTCCATCTGCTTCAGCTTGCCTGAATGGTGCTGTCACTGGATCAGCTCCTCCGTTCCTCCATTTGTGAATAAAACCAAGCTCCAGTCTCCCTCAAAAGCAAGGCTTATTTTTTATGTTTTTATTTTATTTATATTTAGAAAAGCTTAGTATAAAATTAATACATATGTGCAAACCACCCAAAATAGGTAAATACTGATACTGAAGGACAAAAATTCAAAGGAAAATTTTTTTCCTTCAAGAGATTTTGCTGTCCCTCCATGCAATTTGAACCTTCACACATATTTTATAGCACATGCAGTCTTTTATATACTCATTATTATATATGTGTAATTTTTTTTTGCTTTTTTTAAACAAAATGGATTCATGAAATACTCTTCTGTGGGCTGCTTTTTTCACTGACAATGGATTTTTAAGATGTTCCTGTGTCAGTACTTATAGAATTACTTCGTTTTTTATAGTTGCTTAAAATCTCATATTTTATTTAGACTCTAGTTTCCTTAGTGATAGGCATTTAAGTTGTTTCTGGTTTTATATTATATCAAATAGTGCTGCAGTGCAGGAATTTGAATAACATCTTTGGGATCTTGTGCATTTCCTACATTTTTGTGGTTAAAACGTTGTATAGATGATGAAAACATGGCTGGCTAATTATTTACTTTTTACTTATGGCCTATTTCCACAAGGCTTTTAAGATATTTTGTTTGATATTGCTCTGTGTCTCATGTGTTGATTGCTGACAATCAGATTTCAAAACAAACAAACAAAAAATACTAATTTCTCTGAATGTATCTTTACCAGAAAGCGAAAGAGAGATCATTTGTTCAGATAATTCAGGTGGAAAACTCTTAAGATTGGAGGGAGAAAAAATTCCTTCAGTGAGTTAGCAGAATCACTGTGACTTTAAATCAGTTTGATCAAATATGAGATTGAATGTTAATATTTTTGTTGTTAATTAATGGCATGCATTTAGTGGTTAGGTAAAAATATTATGGGTACGCACTTTGGTTCTCTGCAGTAATGACTAGTAACAAACTAGATGTACAAAAAAATCACATGAATATTTTATGAAAACACTGGATTGAATGATTAAAACTAATAAACAGAATGAGTCACATTTTTATAAATCAATAACCTTTATGAATTATTAGGTTATAAATCAATGCACTTTACATTAAAATATACACAAAACATTCTTATACAAGAATTCCTAGGAATGTAAGGCTATCAAATAATATTGCATGGTTCTAGAAGGAAAAGTGAAATGGGATTGGGAAATAGATATAAAAAACAATCATCAGACTATAAAACACAATAAGTATTTAGATTCATGATTTTTCGGATACTGAAGGCTCGTTTTGTAGAAATGAGTGGTTTCTTTCCCATGAACATTTCCTAAATTGACTTGTTCTTTGAATGTTGTTTTTCTTTCAAGTGGACAGTTGCTAGAATGGGCAGAAAAGGTGCAATAGTAATATTCCTCGAATGGGAATTAGGATCCCTGTGGCTGGGAATGGTGGTATATTTTGGAAGTAACTATAATTCGGAGTCATTTTTTAAGGTGGTTAAATTGCTGGAAATTCAGTGAGAGATATATGATTGTACCAAAGCCTTCTTATAACATGACCCTTAAGTAAGGACACCAAAACAGCCTCGGTATAAACTAGGTGTTTGAACTCTGCCTCTGAAGAGATGTTCTAAGTGCTGGAAGGTGGGCCTGGGAGCAGGTAGAACTGTCCCAGAGGCCAAGTCCAGAGCCAAAGAGAAGTAAAGACTACATCCTGAGTGAATTATAAAAACAAATGGCTAACGCTTATATAGCACTTCCTGTGCACCACAGGGGGCGAGGGGTGGGGAGTTGTCTCTAAGCACTGTACATATAATAGCCACTGAATCTTCACAACGAATCTGGAAGAGAAGGTAAAATGATGGGCACAGCCTGTTCAGTGTGGTAGGTTTCAGGAAGCTTGCAGAAGCAGTGGCAAGATGAAATCCAAGGGTGTAGGGACAGCCTGGCAAGATGGGGAACAGGAAGGTCAGGAAGAGGGGGTGGGAGGGATCCCCAGAAGTGGAGGCTGGAGGGTTCTGTGTGTTCTGTGCCCTGGCCTTGCTGGGTGGAGCCAGGAGCTCTGAAGGCTCCCCAGGCCATTTGTATAACATGAAGATTTCCATCCTTTTTATCCCTTGAGCCACAGAGCAGATTTAAAAAAATAAAAAATAAAAAAATAAATAAATAAGAGCAGCAGTGTGGAGGCAGCCAAATCAGGACTCTGGAAACGTGATAGTCTTTGTTTTGGTGAGGTTGGCAGCCTTCTCTGAGTCTCCTTTCTGGATGATTAAAAATCCCAAACATCATGAGCCGGATGTTTGAATGTTTTTAAACCTTGTAATTTTGTAAATTGTCTGTTCCTGGCTCCCTTCCCCACATTTCTGCCCTAGCTCATATCATGATGATGCTTTTGCCTTTAGTTTCTTAGTTTCTGTTAACTTTCAAATGAAGCAAGTGTGATAGGAGTTTGTTTTCTCAGCAAGGTGATGGCAAAGGGATATTTATAGCACTGAGGAATTTTTATCTTCTCTCAGACATCTAAGATGAGTAGTATATTTTAAACCCTACTCTCCAGGATATCTCTCTTCTGCTGAGATAATAAAATTGATCAGATGTTTTGAGGTTAAATAAACTGTTGTAATAATCTGGCAGCTGCCTGCCGGTTGTGGTTTTCAAAAGCAATTACTCACTTTGGAGTCAACTTTGAACTCTACATTTTAATTGAAAAGGCTAATTGTAGGCTATTGCTCCTGATTTAGCATTTGATTTGGGAGATTAGGAAGTAAAAGGACATAGGGAAGGGAGGGGAGAGGAGAAGAAGAGAAAGTAAGCAGAAGTGTTGCAGAGCTCAAATTCCTGTTTATATATGAGTGTTTTCACACACAGCACATTGTACGCTAACTGGAGAAATAGCAGTTGGACTAAAACGTCTCTGAGGCAGCCGTCTGAGGCTAGTCTGCAAAATCCTTATTTTGGGTTTATTTGCTTCTCTCTCTCTCTTTCTATCTCCCCTTCTCCCCTCCCTCTCTTTCCCTTTCACTCCTCCTCTCCCTCTCTTTCATTAATTTCTTAATTCAGATGTGAAATTTCAGAAAGTATTTTTAAGAGTCATATCAGATTTCACGTCTGATCAGGAGTTTACTTAAATTCTTGGAGATGCTAATAGGTAGAGACTGCCATTTGTCTTTACTAAAACATAGCTTAGTGATTTTAATTAAATGCAGCAAGAGAGAGATTATTGATGAGTCCTCACAAGAACAAATCAATTCCCTATGGGAATCATTATGAATCTAAATGATTATAAGAAAGACATCAAACATCCAAGATGAAATACAGCTACACCCAAATTTACATACAGGACAATTAGTAGCATTATTCAAATGGCCAGAGAGTTGCTGTTAGAACTGAGATGAAAAGTGTGAGAATTTGTATTTCTTCGGTCTTTCCCCATTTAAAACCCAATGTAGTACTTTTACATTACTTAACACAAATGATACTGAGACTTTTATAGAAATACATTCTGTAAATAAAACCCCACATATATGTGGATGTGTCCAAACTCCTTTGGACTTTATGCTTTTAGGTCAAATGTAAAACTGTGCTGGGAATTTCCTGTGAAACATAATGTTGAGAGACTAAATTAAAGCTGAAATGAAAGGCATGAGTATATGAATTCTTTAATTTTACAGAGTGTCTGAAAATGCTAGTTGCATATCACTTGAAAATCCACTTTATTTTTAGACTTTTGTGGAATGCATATTTGGCTCATCACAGTTCTGTTGATATTTTCATTGACCTTATAAATATAACTTAATCTCTATGCATCAGCTTTCTGATCTGTAAAAATAAGATAAATATTCTTCCCACACACTTTGTGCTCAGAACTCCTCTGTTGAAACAATAAACAGGGTTGTAAGGTATGAATGTGAGTACTGCTTCAGAATCCAATGTCTTTATCAACAACAAAGAAGGTCTGACATTTATTTGGTGTTTCAGTATCAAATTTGAAGATATTACAGTTAATGAAAAAAAGAAACATCTGTGTTGATATTATGAGGATTATTCTGAAATACGGATATCGTTGGAAATGTCAGCTGTCTGCTACATGATTTCCGAGAGCCATTGTTTGTGATGCCAATATTCATGTTTGTCCTCAAGTAAAAATGAATCAAGGAAAGGAAAAGACCTTATAGATAGGAAGACTTCAATTAAACACTTAGTTTTTTTCAAAATAGTTTAAAAATCAAATCTGTGTATTTTTACTCAGAGGTCTCTACTTTCGGCAAAGTATTTTGGTTTAGAAAGTAGGGGAAAATGACTTCTGTGGTACAATTAAAGAACATTGTTTTTTCTTATGAAAGAAAAGATTAAGGAAAAAAGTTAAAACTTTTTAGATAATGTTTATCAGAGGCAGAATTTAGAGACAGTGGATTAATACTTTAGTCATGGGAAAAATTCAGATTTGGAGAAGAAAAATATTTGGTTACATGATGGTTTCTTAAAAAAAAATACTATGAGATTATTGAGTTAAATAAATTTTCCCTTTGATGGTCTTAGAATGGAGAGAAGACATGTTTGAGATTACAGTTCCACAGTCTGGATTTCAAAAACCAAACCAAACCAAAAGCCCTTCTAACATTATAGTGAAATGGCCATTTAAGAACACTGCTGTAGAAACACAAGATGGGGCTACATCTTGGTAAATTGCCTACTTTTGACCTTAGAGGTTATGAAATCCTGATAAATTTCAGTTTCCTCACCTGTAAAATATAGGAAGAATATAATACCTAGTTTACTAGATTATCTTCAAGATTAAATGAGTGACTATTAACTAATTTCCTGCTGCTAACTTATTTAGTAGTAGGAAATAAAACCACCCCATATGTGTGAGCTGCTATCTCATTACACAATGTCTATGTTTTATAACTAATCACCAGTGAGCTTTCTCAAAATTATTACAGTGGAATTGTGGAAAACAAAACACTAAGTCATATTTTACATGAAAAATAAAACTTAAATGTTCAGGAAAGTTAAGAATAAGTATATGAATCCATTGTTTAAATTTGGGTATATGGATGGACTTTTCTTCAGATGTCAAAGCCTCTAGGAAAAGAAAAGTGAAAATTGAAAAGAAATGAAAGTTTTAGGAATTCTTTTACCCATTAGCAGACATACACCATTATGATGAAATTATTAGAAAAGCGAAAGATTCAGGTAGGAATAACTTGCTGGCTTGAGGTAACTTCCTGTATTATTTCTAGAAATATATTTGATGGAAATTTTGTTTTCAAGAAAGATGAATGACCAGAATTGAACTGATGATATGGGAAAAATTTTACAACTACCAATGGCTGTTGGGGTTTTATTGTAGTTAAATACCGTACTCGAATTTCTATAGCCGTACCTTAACTGCTGCAGAGGATAAAATATGCTATTGTTTTCTATTGTTTGGCATATAGCATATCAGTACCTCACCACTAGAGTTTCCTGAATTTCTCCCCACTAAAAAGGACTGGTGTGTGGTGTGTGTGCATCTATGTGTGTGTCCCTTGAGAGGCTTCACAGAGTGGCGTGCAGGTCACTAGCTGCTACCTGAGGTAAGATCAGGTTCACTGAGAGACGGAGCCAAAGCAGAGGCACGACCCTGAGTGTCTCCAGTTACGTGGTCCATCTGCTCTCAGCTCTGCTGGAGGTTTGATTGTGAAGACTGCATTTTGCTTTGCAGACATACACTTGAGCCTTATTGAGATAATTTGCTGCAAAGAAACTCTGGCTACTGCTCAGGTGAA